>NC_079326.1:27004103-29404103 GCF_029931775.1 Euleptes europaea
CGTGTCCAGAGGAGGGCAACAGCTATGGTGAGAGGTGTGGAGACCAAGTACTGTGAGGAAAGGTTGAAGAAGCTGGTTATGTGTAGCCTGGAGAGGAGACAACTGAGAGGTGATATGATAACCATCTTCAAGCACTTGAAGGGCTGTTGTATAGAGGATGGTGCAGAATTGTTTTCTGTTGCCCCAGAAGGTTGGACCAGAACCATCAGGTTGAAATTAAATCAAAAGAGTTTTCGGCTAAACTTTGGGAAGAATTTTCTGACAGTGGTTCGTCAGTGGAACAGGCTTCCTCGGGAGGTGATGGGTTCTCCTTTGGAGGTTTTAAAGCAAAGGCTAGATGGCCATCTGTCAGGAATGCTGATTCTGTGAACTTAGGCAGATCATGAGAGGGAGAGCAGGAAGGGTTGCATCAGTGTTTGGCTCTCATGGCCCTTTCTTAAATGCCCAGAGTAATGCCAACCGCCACTTTGGGGCCAGATTGGCCAGGGATCCTGGAGGGTTTTTTCCCATCTTCTGGGCATGGAGTAGGGGTCACTGGGGGTGTGGGGGGAGGTAGTTGTGAATTTCCTGCATTGTGCAGGGGATTGGACTAGATGACCCTGGTGGTCGCTTCCAACTCTATGATTCTATAAGAATGTAAGACTTGAGGTGCTGATCAGACCAAAACCTATCATGTACAGCATTCTCTTCCCAATGGATGCTGCTCTAAACATTGTAAGCATGAATAGTTATACTCTGTTTTCTGTCCCCAGCATCTCTACACATACAGGTTTTGTTTTCCCATCACAGACTACCTGTGCTTGCTTCATATTTAGATCAGGTTGCTCCTGTTTTGTTTGTTTTTCCTGGGCCTTTACTTTCCAGGGCCTCTTAAAGGAAAGTTTTATAGCTCCTTTTTTCTTGTCTTGGGGGCGGGGTGCTTTGTCAATTACCTCTGCAGGTCAGATTTTCTGCTAGCTGCTGTAGCTGTTGAGAAAGATGATGTGTAAATATTTTAAACAAATAAACCTGGAAAACAGGCAGGAATTCAGCAGATGAAGCTGCTCTGGTCACTGCTGCTCCATCCCAGAAAAGATCGGTTGAATTGTGCTTGGCATTGATGAATTAAGATTGAAATCAAGTTCAGAACACTTTGCGATCTTTTTTCTCACCAGGTTTATCATCCCAATATAATATCTCCAACCTACATTATTTTAATTGCTTGTACTGTTTTATTTCTGTCTTATATTTTTCTATGTTTCAATATGCCCTTTTTTAGTTCCTTTAAGGAGCATAGGTATGAGAACAGTTACTGAATACAGATTTATGCATTATGAAACAGCTGCATGCTGAATGTCTGGACTTTTATATCAAATATATGTATTAAAGTTGAATTAGATTTGTCTAAGACAATTTATAAGGATATTCATTAATTATAGTGACAAAATCAGAAATAAATGGCACTTAATTTTATATACTGGCTAAAATTGAATGCACACAAATCATAGCAGTGTGTGTTTGAACAGAACCAATCACAATGAATGACAAATGGGATTGTAAATTTAACTTCTGGTTTTGTTTAACCAATTAAGGTGGAAAGTCCTGTTTGTTTCAAGCCTTGCTACTAACGTCCTTGCCCTTCCTTGTCATTTTCCTCTGACTGCCACCTTTTCCCAACCATAGGGCCGCAGTGGTCATTCGTAACTGGTGAGTTACTGTGTTTGTCTCTCTTAAACACAGCCAGACTAACAAATGTGGTGACTATTTGCAAGTGCAGATCAGCAAAAGTCAATAATTACACACCTGAGCTATTCAGACCTTATTATGTTTATATTTTGTGAAGACTCTGTGAAGTGAAAAATCTGACTGGGTCAGTTTTATTTTATGAGGGACTAGGCACCAAAGTTGGCAACTTCCCTTTGATTTATAGCAGCTGTGGTTTTGAACCTGCCTGTGCTGGCTTCCAGTTGCATCTGCTCCTGGTGAGGGGGTGATATTCTTGTCTTTGCCATGAACTGAACTCTTTCCAAATGGGCTCCTGCCATCTATGATTTTCAGCATTTGTAATAGTGTGCCAAAAGCAAATCCTGAATAAATTCAGTGCTTGACAGCTGCTTGAACATAATCACCTTGCTATAGAATCGTTTAACACTGTAGCTGCTGCAGGCTAAAAAGATCATGCGAACTGACACTCGTATGGAAGGAAATATGGCAGTGGTTCCAGCAGAAGCTTCAGTAGAATCACAATGTGCTAGCACCTCTTGCAGAAGGTATAGGCTTGCTATTCCAAACATTCTTGTTATCTTAGTGTCTGAACATAACATTTGAAAGTGCTGATGGTTACAGCTGTAACCCTAAATGGCACGGGCCTGGTGTTCTCCTGCCATCTGTAACCCTCAGCCCCTTTAAGATCTAGAAGCAAGCCTTTGCTCTGTAATTTGTCTCATTGTGGGCTTGTTTTTTATACAAGAACAGAGCAGAGCATTCTCACTGACCATGCCTCATTGTGGAATTTCCTTCCTGAAGAAGAAGAGTTGGATTTTATATGCCGACTTTCTCTACCACTTAAGAGAGACTCAAACCTGCTTACAATCACCTTCCCTTCCCCACAACAGACACCCTGTGAGGTAGGTGGGGCTGAGAGAGCTCTAACAGAGCTGTAACTTGCCCAAGGTCACCCAGCTGGCTTCGTGTGGAGGAGTGGGGAATCAAACCCAGTTCTCCAGATCAGACTCCACCTCTCCAAATCACTGCTCTTAACCACTACACCACGCTGGCTCCCAAACCCAATCCTGACCCAGTGCAATTTCCAAAGACTGATGCAGTCTCTTTTGTTGTTGCTGCTGTTGTTCAGATGGAAAAAAATTGGACGTAGTAACCAACTGATCCTATCTGGGATCTGGCTGACACAGCACGTCTTCCCTTGATGAGGGGTAACTGATACCATTAAAGAGACAAAATATTGAGAATAGCAGTGATTTGCAGTGGTTCCTGGAATTCCTTAAGTTACTTGGCCTGTGACCTCATTTTCTTCAGTGCAGTCAAGGCATTTGCATTTCTGGAATAATCTCTTTACATATGTCTAATCATTAGTCTCTCCACCACACTAGCATTTTTAATAGGTACCCCAGTAGCATCTGTTATGCATAAATCAAGACAGAAGTTACTCCAGAGTGACAGATTAGATGTAAATCTTCTGGGTCAATGAAAAGGAAATGTTAACATTCCTCTCAAGAGAGGGAGAGTGAAAAATGCTGAAAGCATTCTGAATCCAACCTTGGGAAGGTAGGAGTGACTATCCATATTTGATAGGGTAATGAACAGAATCACTCAATTTTGAAACAAATGAAGAAAAAGTCCTCAGGGCAAACTCTGCATCAAGTGTGATGAATTATCAAGTTAACGTCTGGACATGTGGAGAAGGATTTGAAGCATCTGCTTACTAGAGAAATATTCATTCATTTTGAAAAAAAAATCTTATTATGCAGACACATATTTTTATTCTGGTTTAAGAGATACAGGTTTTTTGGCCAGAAGCCAAACAATGGCATTACTTGTTTCTACGTGCCCAGTCTTTGGAAGTGTGCTTTTCAAATATTGGCCTCCCTGCTCTATACAGGTTGAGTTATCCCTTATCTGAAATGCTTGGGACCAGAAGTTTTTCGGATTTCAGATTTTTTTCCGAATTTGAAATATTTGTGTATACATAATGAGATATCTTGGGGATGAGACCCAAGACTAAACACAGAATTCATTTATTTTATTTACACATAGCCTGAAGGTAATTTTATGCACTATTTTTAATAATTTTTTGCACGATACAAAGTTTGTGTACATTGAACTACATGAGGTCAGGTGTGGAATTTTCCACTTGTGGTGTCATGCCGTTGTTCAAAAGGTTTCGGATTTTAGATTTTCTGATTAGGGCCGCTCTATGCAGGTCTACTCAGAAGTAATCCCATTTAATTCAATGAGCCTTTCTCCCAGAACAGTGTTTTTAGGATTGCACTTAAACTCCATTGATTAAGCAAGAGTAGGATACACCTGTTTAGGATTGCTTTCTAACTGCAATCCTAAAGACAAATCCTGGGAGTAAGCGCCATTAAGTAACATGGGAATTTCTCAAATTTAAACAAAACTTCCTTTACTGTATTTTATATCCATTAGTTCAAGTCCTGTTTAATGGATGTGCCCTTGGAGTTCTTCAGCCCTGTTAGTTTAACAAGTACAGTGGATGTGAGGAAGAATTTCCCTTCTGTGCCTAGTACCTATCCCTGGGTTCTTTTAATCATGCTGGGATTTCCACACATCACAATGACCAACTTCTGTTTTGCAGTCTTTCATGATGGATGAGGAGGATGGAGGATTCCCAGATGGCTTTCATTAGCACAGCTTTGCTAGAACTGCATCAGTAATAATTACTCTGTTGTGCTACATGTCCATGTCATGTTAACTACTGGAAGAGAAGCAAATCCAGTGATCAGCTTATGTCAGAAGAGCTCTATCTAGAGTGTTGATCTTTGGCATGTGTCTGCTTTATTTCATGTTGCAACGGGGGGGGGGGCACACACAGATGCTATAAAGCTATATCATTGTTTCTTTTGAGGGTTAAAAAAAGCATTTTAAAGGATCCATGTGCCAGGTTGTGTGGCCAAGCCTCTTTATAAACAGTAGGAAATATTTTTATAGCCTTAGGGTTTTCCTTGGAAATGGATCTTTCCTTCACAATGGCTGTAAGTATTTGAAAATAAGAGGTTGGAGCCAAAGTTCACTTTGTGATAATGGGAGGCAGTTCCATGAGCAGAACTGACATTTCCTGCCTCTCTCTTCCCACTGAGGTCCAAGGAACTCCCTGAAAATGCTGCTCTTGAGGGACAAGGGACACTCAGGAACAGCATGAGGAATGAACTGGGGGGGGGGGCTGTGATGAGAGGTGACCATTGGTGGAAATGACCAGAATCAACAAGCCCAACAGAACCAATGCAGAACCAGGGAATCCCAGTAAAACCACAATCCAGTGTGGTAAGCCCAACAGAAGCAATGTCAAACAAGAGAATCCCAGAAAACTTAAGGGGGGGGCACTTTTGCAAACCCAACTGAACCAGTGTAAATCCACACAAGCCCAGTAGAACCCAGGGTCAATATGACAGCAGAAGCCCAACCGATCCAGTGGCAATCGACAGAAGCCCAGCAGAGCAAATTTTTGCAAGCCCATCTGAACCAATGTCAATCCACAAACAACGAGCAGAACCCAGGGCTAATGCGGCAGAGCAAGCCCAACAGAACCAATGGCAATCCACAGAGGCCCAGCAGAACCAGAGACAGCCAGGCAGACCAGTAAGAAACTGACACAAACAGACACACTGACATCGGTCCCCCAGAATGCAATCCCATTTGCCTGTGACAACTGCTTACTTTCCCTCTCACACTTGCAAAGGGGGGAAGGAAACAAGCTGCCTTGGAGTGCTTTAAACTGCCGGCTCCGGATATACCCAGGATCAGATTTACCAGCTTTGGCAGAGATTCTCTGATATGTATTTGGATCTGGATATACCTGAAAAATACAGATTTTTTTCCAGGTGTATTTTTGGATCAGATATATCTGAGTGCACACCCCTAGTTCTCCCAGTGTTCACAGGCCTGTTCCTGGCTGTAATTCTCCTTCAGAGCTCTAGTTACACTTTCCCTCCTTTTCTCCTCTTTCCCTTCTCCTGTCAGGAAAAGGCAACGGTCAGTGTCAGGCTGTTGGGAGATACAGTCCCTCAGAAATTCCACTACACAATCCATTGCATTTCAGTTGCAGAGGCATAGCAGTGCACTGATAGGCCCTCCAGCACTCATTCTAGCAACTGATGGACAGAAAGCAATGGATACTGGACCCGAGAAAGATCACTAACAAGTAGCTTCTTCTAGCTATGGGATCATTGTTTAGAATTGCCTCTGCATAAGCAGTGGTGATTACAGCAGTTAATCAGAGGGTAAGTGCTGAAGGTAAATGGGGAAATCATGAACCAAAACAGAGGCTGCACAGGTAGGGTTGCCAGGGTCCCTCTCTGCCACCGGCGGGAGGTTTTTGGGGTGGAGCCTGAGGAGGGCAGGGTTTGGGAAGGGGAGGGACTTCAATGCCATAGAATCAAATTGCCAAAGCGGCCATTTTCTTCAGATGAACTGATTTCTATCAGCTGGAGATCAGTTTTAATAGCAGGAGATCTCCAGCTATTACCTGGAGGTTACACAACAAATTATATAAAAATGCTTCAATAAGCAAAGCTCAACACTACTACCTGGAGGTTGGCAACCCTATGCACAGACATGGGGCAAATAGATGAACCAGTGGAGTTACAACTGATTACATATTTATCCCTGTGTTTATTGCCTGCTGCAGATGATGACAGAAGTTAGTTGCAGGACAAGGTATAAAGCTCCTTCTCTAGAATGTTACCAAGCAGGATCTAGCCATACCAGCAAAGAAGATTTTGAAAATCTTGATCCTGCCATTAGTTATCCAGTGAGTGTGCGTTATTAACTGACTTTTGCAGACTTGCAAATATTTGTTTGCCGAGCAACAGTCAGAAGCACAGGCTTGAGATTTACCTCGGACCTGGTTTGCTGGCCAGAGTGGGGGAGGAGAGTCAGGAGAAAGATCCAGGCATCCTGGCTCTGATAATGGCACTGGCAAGGCAGAGTGGCAGCGTAGTTTTCATGGGCTTCCTGTCCCTCCTGCTTCACTTCCCCAGTTTTTTCCTGCTTGGGCCAGCTTCCCATTCAAACAAGCCTATCAGGCTCACCTCTGAGATGCCGGCTGGAGGTGGGGCTTAGCCAGGATAGGTAAGGTAAACACAACCCTACACACTGTGCTTCAGAGGAAGCTATAGAAGATGCATTAGCTCTACAGAAGCACTGTTGGAAGGTAGAGCTACACTCTGGAGTATATGCGTGGGACTCCTCCTCCCCTCCCAGAAAGCTGCACTTATGTATTTCAAATAACTATTGTTTATCAAAGCCATGCATGTTTGTTAATACTGGAGAAGACCAACTGATACTCCTCGAGCACTGTCAGCATGCTCACTTTTTAAACTGTAGTTTGGTGAATTGGTTTCCTCTGTATGTAAAAAACATCATTGGGTGTGTGAAGAGAATTTTAGCTCATGATTTTTCTTTGCTTGGCATCATCTGTGGGAACAAATAGCCAGTGCTTGATTCAGCTGTTGCTATTAAAACCTGGTAATCCATACGTAATATGGCTAGGTAACATAAGCGCAGACAGAAAGACAGGAAACTGCTATCGATCCAGATGCTGCAGCATAATTTAATTTGCATTTAATTTTAAGATATTCTGCTGTTGCATAATAATGTGGTCTTTGGTTGCTTTACCATATGCTGTATTCAACAATTTAAAAATACACAGCCTGTGGTATAGTTACTTCACAGAAATAAAGGTGCAGAACAAGGTTCATGTAATTTACTCATGAAAAATCCTTGATGGTTTGCATTCTTGTTCTACACCACTTGGAGCCATTTTGCAAGGGTTAAAGAAATTAGTGTCTTTTAAAAGAAGCTGATGTTGTGTACCTTGGATCCTCCTGCATGGAGTTAATTGTAACAAAGTCCTGTAAAACAAACTAAGATGGAAGGCCACTTCACATTAATTTATTTAGCACATTTTTATCCTGGCTTAAGCAGGATACATGATTTTCACTTCTTCCATTTTATCTTCACAACAACCCTGTGAGTAGGGTTGCCAAACTCCAGGTGGTGGCTGGAAATCCCCCACTATTACAACTGATCTCCAGGAGACAGAGATCAGTTCACTTAGAGAAAATGGCCGCTTTGGAAGGTGGACTGTATAGCATTATATCCCATTGAAGTCCCTCCCCTCTCCAAACCCTGTCCTCCTCAGGCTCAACCCCTAAAATCTCCAGATATTTCCCAACTCGGAGCTGGCAACCCTACCTGTGAGATATGTTAGGCAGAGAAAAAGATTGACTTGTCCAAAATCACCCACATAAGGTTTATGGCAGAGTGGAGATTTGAACCTTGGTCTCCCAGATCATAGTTTGACACTCTAATCACTACACACTAACACATGTATATGCTCCCAAAAATGTAAAATGTTTGCAAATTTGTGTGTCAGACAGGTACACTTGTCAGGATGACATTACCACTGCCTCTGAGGTTACCCAAACCTGAAACAAAGTGTAGAATGCACCTCATTTTGAAGTAAGAATACATAGGATTGGGGGGGGGGTTAAGAATGTTTTTTTTCCCTTATAGCCTCCATGTCTGCGCACAACATACATGTATAATATATGGATTCAGTTCTGTTATTTGCACTCCACAATGGCATGCATTGTAGGGACAGTTCTTTTACTCCATTTTGTTTGTGTTATCCAGAGACTGAGTATAATGGCTTACCTATAATTTCTGTAATTGGTAAGCCTATCCTGAAAATATAATAGAAAATGCCTGTGTAAATTAGAGTGAATAGTGGTTCACTTCTTTTGTAGTGGATTAATGGTGACTGACATCAGAAGAGAGCCTGGATTTCTTAATAATATCATGCCAAGTAATGTCATGCCAAGAACAATTAGAGAAGTTTGTAAGCACTGCACTTACTTCAGGTATCCCTCATGACACATTTGGAAGCATGTAAATCTAATTAAAGTTTATTCTGGAAAAGTGTGGCATTTGGACCCCTTTCCCATGTTTCCTGCTGCAGTCAGATCATACCAGAGATCTTGGATCTTAAATGTGCCTTTGGCAGTAGCTAATAATGGAAGTTTCAGAGTATACCATTGCTGATGTAATTTTGTAGCAATGAGTAACCTTGTCTTAGCTTTTCGAAGGAAGACGTATCCAGACATCCTGTTCCTTTAATGCATCTGCTACTGTGGCCTTTGGCTTGATAGTTTCAACTTGACTTTTACAAAAAGCAATATTAGATGCTTGCATTTTGCAAGAAAGAAAAGTTTTTTTTCAAAGCAATGTTTTATAAGCACTGCATGCTCATTAGCTCTCTAAAGGTTTGATAACTGAATTATATAGTAATATATATTATATAGTAAGCCTATATCTAGAGTTATCTAAAGGTTTGATAATAGAATTATATAGTAAGCCTGTTTGTAAAAAATATATGGAGAAATGGTTAAAAGACCTCGAATGTGAAATTAGCACATCTGTGTGGAATTTTTTGTTTAACAAAACTATGTAGATAGAGAGTGTTCTTCCTGTGGAATTTTACTGCATTCAGTTTTAGACATTCTGTGAAATGATAGAAGTGAGGGAGCCTTTCTTACCTTGTTAGGCAGGCTGTTACACCAGGTGGAGGCTACAACAGAGAAAGTTTAGGTATAGACCGCAATCGTATTTACCCATTTGTAGGGTGGCACCTTCAGGATGCTTTGCTCAGATGAACAAAGCTGTCTCAGTGAAACATATTGAGATGGTCCTGTAGATAAGTATACCCTAAGCCAGGAAGGGCTTGGTAAGTAATAACCAGCACCTTGAACTTAATTCAGGAACTATCTCATAACCAGTCAAGCAATTACAAAATAGGTATAATATGTATCCTCGGCCTATCTCCCGATAGTAACTGTGGGATTTTTTTGTACCAGCTGGAGTTTCTTGGTAATCTTCAAGGGCAGAATAAGACTCTCTGAGCCTTGTAGCTGAGTGTCAACCTATATACATGGTACTAACTCTTCTGCATTTTAGTAGAACTTGCTTATGTGTAGAACTGGAGATGCATCTTCGGTGCAGCCCCACATGTGGGACTGCACCTGCGCGCAGGCCTGCTGCCGGAAATTTTTACTAGCCTCAGACCTCTATCTGGGGATGCCCCTCCCCTCAGCAGCGGCCGGCTTCCCACCGAATCCACCGCGTGCTCCTGGGCGGGGCATCCCCTCCCTACTCAGTTCGTTCTTTGCCGCCGCCGAGTAAGGAGCTTCTCTAGACCTCAGCATTAAATTCTTCTTTGGAGTTACTTTCAATATAGTGAGTTTTATCTGAAGCCTACCGCTTGGGTTCTTAACAAACCCTTCAACTTCTATTGCACCGAGCGCAAAGTTCCATCCATTGCCTCGATCCCCCCGGCCGCATGCCAAGGGCTGGCATGGCTCTCAAGATGCCGTTTAAGCTGTGTCCTAGGTGCGCAACAAAAATCCCGCACACGGACCAGCACGATCTATGCCTACTCTGCCTGGGTGAGGGACATAATGTCTCCACGTGTAAGTTCTGCCAGAAATCCTCCACCCGTGCTCGCAACGCCCGCGCAAATCGCCTCAACGTAGAGCTATGGAAGAAAGCCCGGAAGAAAGCCTTCCCCCTCCGCTGATCCAGGAACCCCACGAGATGCGCATTCTGTCCACTTGGCCCCAACCTCCTGGGGCCCCGGATCCGACTTGGATCCGAGATGCTCAGATCCGTCCCCAAGCTCGGATCCGACGCATGCTTCACAGAAGCACAAGCATAAGTCCAAACATAGAGAGAAGACTGGCAGTGCTAGCCGCCCATTCTCCCGACCGGCTACGCCCGCACTGTCGACTTCGGATCCGACAATCTTATTACCAGATCTGACCCCGGTACCAAAGACCCCGTCCTTCCACTCGGGATCCCCGCTCCATTGCTTCTCGGACGTGGAGCTGGATCCGTTGGACGAACCACTCCTGGCCCTGGATCCGAACCCCTCGGATCTGAAGAGGATTGTCCAACCCTATCTCACTCCTGCTACTCAACCATCCATCTCTCCAGCGCTGCTGCAAGAGTGGATTGAATTCTGCAGGTTCAAGGAGGTTAATCTACAGGGCAAACCCTTGCCCTCCGGCACTTCACAACTACCTTCACCCTTCTATCCTCTCACCCAGAGGAGTCCCAGAACTGAATCTGAACCAGAGGACCCAGAGACCAGAGCCTCAGTTGACAGTTCAGAAGGCATCTCAGAACCATCCCCTGACAAATTGGTAGGGGACATGGAAGCAGTCTCTTCATCTGACCTGAGATTGAGAACTGAACAGATGATCCGCATGGCGGAAGCCTTGGACATTAACATTACTACCTCTGATAACAAGCCTAAAGATAAGATTCTGAGCCATCTATACCCCGATACTCCGTGCATTGCGGCATTTCCCATCCTCGAGGGTCTCTCAGGGGTCACCAAGTCGGTGTGGAAGAAACCAGCTTCTGTCACCCCTTCAACAAAGATAGAGAACCTCTATAGGGTCAAACAGGACTCTGCAGAGTTTCTAATGGTCCACCCACCCCCCTCTTCTATAGTAACTGGGGAAATGCAAACCAGGCAAAGACAGGGCCAGCACTCAACTCCCTCAGATAAGGAGAGCAGGAGGATGGACCACCTTGGCCAGAAGACATATACCTCCGCAGCCCTAAACTTCTGCATTGCAAACTACCAGACAATAATGGGTGGGTACCAGCTCTTCCTCTGGGAAAAAGCCACGCCACACCTGGAGCTTTTACCTGAGGAATCTAAGTCTGCCCTAAAACTGATACAAGCAGAGGCGACCCGCTTATCTAAACAAGAAATTAGTGCAGGTAAACACTCTGCTGAAATTGCAGCCAGGTCTATGGCCACGGCGATCACCTTGAGACGCCATTCCTGGCTACGCACCACCGCTCTACCCTTAGACACTAGAGTCCAGATAGAGGACTTGCCTTTCGAGGGCGATACTCTCTTTGCATCAGGCACAATGGAGTTCCTGACAAATATCAAAAAGGACAGACAGCAAGATTGCTGGGCATCACCCCTGCGTTCCAGGCCCAGAGGGAGAGATTCCAACCACATCAGCAGAGCTTTGGGTCATCTTCCTACAGAGGACAGCGGTATCAATGATTCCAGCCGTATCCTCCCTAAGGAAAGTTCCACCAGCAACACAACCAGCCAGGGCAGCACAAGCAAGGCTTTAAGCAAAGACCCACTGCTAGCCCACACCACAAGGATCAACGTCAGCAGGTACAGCGATTCTGACTATCGGGGCAAATCTCTCACGGAGAGTTCCCATTCCTTGAGAGGCTAGCCCACTTCGCTGATGCTTGGCGTTCCATCTGTTCAGATGTTTGGGTTCTTCGAGTTGTTTTAGAGAGCTACTGCCTGGAGTTGAAGGCTCAGCCCATTTGTTTTTCTGCTAGTTTGGCCCGAGACAACCCCTTCCCGGATTTTGCCCCCCCAGTTAAAGGGCTTTTACTGAAGGGTGCTGTTCAGAAAGTTTCACTACCTTGTTCTGGTTTTTTCTCCCGCATTTTTATGGTGGAGAAGCTCCAGACCTATTATTGATCTGAGACTCCTTAATAAATGTTTACGTATTTCAAAGTTCCGCATGGTCTCTCTGCCCTCTGTAATGGAACTAATTACCCCAGATATGTGGTTTGCAATTTTGGACCTTAAAGATGCGTACTTTCACGTGTCCCTACATCCAGACCACAGGAAATTCCTTAAGTTTCGCTATGGGAAGGAGGTTTTCCAGTACACTGTTCTCCCATTAGGGCTCGCTACGGCCCCGCGAGTCTTTACAAAGTGCATGTCTGTAGTTATGTCATTCCTCAGGAGTTGGGGCTGCTGTATCTACCCGTACCTTGACGACTGGTTGGTTACAGCCGACAGTCCTTCCAGACATTCCTCTCACCAGGACTTGGTTCTAACCACGTGTGGCAAACTTGGCCTCATGGTGAACCTCAAGAAGTCCAAACTCGTGCCTTACTCTGGACTACTTACTGGAATTGACCAAAGCAGGTCTCTCTGTGGCCTCAGTGCGGGTCCACCTGGCTGCAATTTCGGCCTTTAATGAAAGGGTGGTCCTACACCCCAGTCTCCAGTTCAGACCCAAGGTGGTTTCTAGCTTCCATGTGGCCCAAAACCTGGTCCTCCCGGCCTTTTTTCCTAACCCGACTTCGCAGGATGAGGACCCGTCACACTCTAGACGTTAAAAAGGTGCTCTTGTACTATATTGACAGAACCAAACATTTTAGGAGATCAAAAACACTTTATTTGTTTTCAAGGTCACAAGAAAGGGCAATCTGCTTCCCCCCAGTCCATAGTTAGATGGGTAGTCTCCACAGTGAGGTTGTCGTATAAGGAGGCAAAAAAGACATGCCCCCTCGAGGTTCGTGCCCATTCCACCAGGGCCCAGGGCTCTTCCGCTGCTCTTCACAGGCAGGTTCCCATCCAGGAGATCTGTAAAGCGGCGACATGGGCCAGTGAGGACACCTTCATGAGACACTACGCCCTGGACCTGCAGGCACGACGTGATGCTGCAGTGGGGAAGGCGGTCCTCCAGACATTGTTCTCCTAGATCGACACCCACCTCCGTTCATGGTAAGCTTGCTAAAATCCCGCATGTGGGGCTGCACCGAAGACTGAAGATGAAAACAGAGTTGCACTTACCTGTAACTGCTGTTCATTGAAGTCTTCAGTGCAGACACACATCCCTCCCTCCGACCCCGCTGTCGACCTACAAAAAATGATAATAATAAGAGATTAAGTAACCGCCTTAAAGTATACAAGTCTTAACAACTAAGGTCATGGCAGGATATGGCAGGACCATGACGTTAGGAGGGCTAAGGCCCTGGTGTACAGGTCGGCGACGGGCGAGGAACTGAGGAGGGAGGGGATGCCCTGCCCAGGAGCATGCGGTGGGTTCGGCGGGAAGCCAGCCGCTGCTGAGGGGAGGGGCATCCCCAAATAGAGGTCTGAGGCTAGTAAAAGTTTCCGCAGTCCCACATGTGTGTCTGCACCGAAGACTTCAATGAACAGCAGTTACAACTCTGTTTTTTGGCTATTCATTCACATAATGTGGCATAGAACATGCTAGTACTCCTAGCCTAGTGTACGTGTGCCATGATAATGTCTGTCACAGTGGAGATGCTACTTTCTTATACACTTGGATATATGTTGCTTATGGCATAGTGCAAACCATGCTTCTTTCAAAATATACGTGCAATGTCAGGAATGGGTTTTATAATGTATATCTTCGTATGTATAGCTTTTTCTGCTCAGTGCTCAAGAACTAGTTCTCTAAAACTGTTTAATATTAAGGGTACTTCTGCAGTAGTACCTATTGTAGAGCAGTGATTACTGCAGGAGAGAGCCAGTGTAATATAGTGGTTAGAGCATTGTGCCAGGATTGCCGGAACTCTGGTTCACTTCGCGCTCTTCCAGGAAACTCACTTGGTGATTTGAGGCCTGTCACTGCCTTTCATCCAGACCTTCCAACCTGTCTTGAGGATAAAATGGAGAAAAGGAGAGTTGTGAACCATGCATGCCACCCTGAGCTCCTTGGAAGGAGGGAGGGGGAAAAATGCGATAAGTGCTTTCTCTGTAAGCTAGTAGTTACAAAGTCAGCAAAAGAGCTGCGATAGTCTTTACCAGCACCTGAATGTGTGCATACTGATGCTTAACTCACATAAAACAAGATACAAGGTCTCAAGCTGGTCTAGCAAGGGGGCCACAAAACAATTGCCTGACATGAAACATAAAAAAGATGAATGTCAAGAACCTGAGCAATTTGACACCCGAGTGAACTGTCCTTCAGAGAAACAGTGTAATCTGCATTCAGCTGCCAACTGACAAGTAGTTCTTAAGGGAACCCAGCAACAATAAGTTCACAGTTCAAATAGTTGTTAACAAGTATATGTCTGAACATAGGTATGAGCTTTCAGAATGACGACTGAATTCTGCTGCCAATGACAGAAGAAAGCTTTGAGCTGAGGAAAAATGTCTTTAACAAAAAGTTCCCCTGGGAATATTGGCAAGGCATGAACCACACTCCACCTTTAAAACAGGTGATGCTGTCAGGGTGTTTTTTCTTCTTCTCTCAATTTCATGAAGATTAACTAAAATCAAACTGAGGAAAACACAAACCTTAAAGAGAGTGGTGAAAGTTCCCATCATGGTGGCTGTGAATAAGATCCATTGAGTAGATCTGCTTAGAATTGCACTGCTAGTCTGACAAAGGCATGTGAATCATAAGTAGTTCTGCAGCCACAGATTGTTTGCTTCCCCCCCTCCCCGCTAGTATTCTTTTAATTGAGGAAAACTTAGCCATAAAGTGTTCTATAGTATATGTATTTATGTTAATTACTATTTTGCTGTCATGGGGAGCTGGTTTATTAGAGGTTGCATCCTTGAATGTCTGATCTTACAAGTCCTTATAATTGAATTTACAGTCGGGAGTCTGATTGTACAAGTCCATTACTGGAAGCTAAAAATCAATTAACATAGTTACAACTAGGCTTCACTTGCCTGGGAAAGAAACAAGCCAACAGTTGTAGAAGAGAGGGAGAAATCTTTGCCTGCTGGAATGGATTTTAAGGAGAAGTAGGAGGCAGAAAACTGGAACAATCCTCACTTTTCTCTGCTGATCACATACAATTGTCAGGGAGGAAAAATGAAAAGAATGAGATAGAGTTGGCAGGATGTCAGGGGCTATGGCCGTGTTGGCGAACCTATGGCACGCGTGCCGTACATGGCACGCGGAGCTCTCTCTGCGGGCAAGCGCCCGCCACCCAGGTGGACAGGGGGCTTTGAACTGCGCCGCGCTGCCTGCAGACAGCGCAGCATGGTTCAAAGCCCGCCCTTTCCCTGGACTGCGGCGGGGGCTTTCTAACAGGGGGGAGGAGGTTGGGGGGCAGCAGGGCCAGGCGCCCGGGGGGGGACGGTGGCCCGTCCCGCATTTGTGCTCCGTCATCGGCGCCAGGCGCCCAGCGCTCGCGCCCCTGGGCCCCTCTGGGGAAAGTGGGACCGCTGCCCGCAAAGCCGGCACAGCCTTCTGGCCCCCAGGGGGGATCCCAAGCCGCCGCCGCCCACCCACCCACCCCCCAGCCTGAGCTGGGCGGGACGGTGCCTGCCCCCGCACCCCCCGCCTAGACGGCCTTTCCGCGGGGCCGCAGCAGCAGCAGCTGTGCCCCGGGGGGGGCGGCCACCGGAGCCCGGCCAGCAAACCGGGAGGTAAAGGATCGGCCCGGCCGCCCCCCCTCTCTCTTCCGTGCAACTTTTCACCCCCCCCCGCGCTCGCTTCTCCTGGCCTCGCCAGGCTTCCTCACTCGAGCGCTCAGCTGACCAGGAGCCAGGGGCGGACCCAACTTCGCCCAGCCGCTGCTGCGGAAAGAGCCGCCCCGGAACGTGTGGGTGGAGCGCGGGAGGCGGCGGCTCCTACCCCCATCCCGCCCGGCTCTCTGCGTGGTGCGTGCGGAAGACGCCGCCGGGGGAAGAAGAGGAGCCGTCGAAGGCGGGCACGGAATGGCCGTCGGGAGGCATTGCTTCTCCTGGGCGAGTCAGCTGTGACTTGTCAGCAGGGCGGGCAGTCCAGCTGGGTGGCGGGCAGTCCAGGGAAGGGGGGGACTTTGAACCGCGCCGCGCTGCCAGGCAGCGTGGCATGGTTCAAAGCCCCCCTTCCCTGGACTGCCCGCCGCCCAGCTCAAAGACCCCCTTCCCTGGACTGCCCGCCGCCCAGCTGGACTGCCCCCCTGCCCCCCCGGACTGCCCCCCTTCCCTGGACTGCCCGCGGGCCAGTTCAAAGCCCCCCCTTCCCTGGACTGCCCGCCGCCCAGCTCAAAGCCCCCCCTTTCCTGGACTGCTCGCCGCCCAGCTGAACTGCCCCCCCTGCCCGCCCTGGACTGCCCCCTTCCCTGGACTGCCTGCGGCCCAGTTCAAAGCCCCCCCTTCCCTGGACTGCCCGCCCCTTCCCTGGACTGCCCACGGCCCAGTTCAAAGCCCCCCCTTCCCTGGACTGCCCGCCACCCAGCTGGACTGCCCCCCTTCCCTGGACTGCCCGCCGCCCAGTTCAAAGCCCCCCCTTCCCTGGACTGCCCGCCACCCAGCTGGACTGCCCCCCTGGACTGCCCCTCCTTCCCTGGACTGCCCACGGCCCAGTTCAACCCCCCCTTCCCTGGACTGCCCACTGCCCAGCTGGGCGTGTTGGCACTTTGCGATAAATAAGTGGGTTTTGGGTTGCAGTTTGGGCACTTGGTCTCTAAAAGGTTCGCCATCACTGGGCTATGGGCACAGTTTTACAACTGGGTGAGAGCCAATGGATTTGTTGTCCTATACCATGACAGGATATTCTTATACCCTGATAGATTCATGATAGGTTTTGAAAAAACCTCCAAAAAAGGACTCTCTTCAATTTCTCTCAAGTTAACAGACATTATAATCCTGTGCAGAGTTACTGTATCCTAAATACATTGAAATCACAGAGTTTAGAGCGGAGTAACTCTGAATAACTCTGACCTGGATGGCCTAAGCTAGCCCGATCTCATAAGATATCAGAAGCTAAGCAGGGTCTGCCCTGGTGATTAGTATTTGGATGGGAGACCACCAAGGTAGCCCAGGGCTGCTATGCAGAGGTAGACAATGGCAAACTGCCTCTGAATGTCTCTTACCTTGAAAACCCTACAGGGTTGCCATAAGTTGACTGTGACTGGACAGCATGTTCCACCACCACCAACACTGAATAGGGTTGCAGTGTCTCAAACCACCACCAAAATAGCTTCTTAGAAACTAGAAAGGTTTAAATGCAAGCACACACAAATATAATGACCCCTTTGACAAAGTAATGATCCCTTTGATATGTTACGAGTAGGGTTGCCAAGTCCCTCTTCACCACCGGCAGAAGGTTTTTGGGGCGGAGCCTGAGGAGTGTGGGGTTTGGGGAGGGGAGGGACTTTAATTCCATAGAGTCCAATTGCCAAAGTGGCTGTTTTCTCCAGGTGAACTGGTCTCTATTGGATGGAGATCAGTTGTAATAGCAGGAGATCTCCAGCTAGTGACTGGAGGTTGGCAACCATAGGTACAAAATTTCTATAAAGAGCACATTCCCAATACTTAAGGGCAGGCACTTGGGAATCTTAACTGGCTGCTGCTACTTGGCATATGGCTACTGCATGTCCGGTCAGACAGTGTGATTGCCATGGCAATGCATAGTGGAACCTGGCTGCCACATAAAGCTGAGAAGTCCTTAGTTTTCCTTTACTCTTGCCAGTTTATCTGTTTGTGCATCATCGCTCCCTTCACTGTTTACAAATACTTTTTCAATTGCTTGAATTTGTAGCAATGTAAGCTTTTGAAATCCATACCTCTGTGGAAAAGGTGAGGTCGCCTTTCATTTTTTCTATGAAAGAACCAGGTTAGGTGGTTAATAATTATTATACAGCCAAGTAACCAGAGGGGGAGGAGTGCCAAATGAACCAGGTTTTCTACTTCATTAGCTTGAGAAAATGAAAGATTTGGTATGTGGCACTAAGACATGACCACTTTGCAAAAATTGGGCACACGTCGAGAAGGAAATTTGATCAGGCCACACAATAGATTCCTCACAAACCTTGTCAGCTTGTATAATGGCTATTTTCATATCTGGTGATACATTCTTCTGTGGTGATAAGTAATTTTAAGCAAAGCTCATTGTCACTATAGTTACGAACGCCAAAAGACAAATAGTTTTGCAGAAACCAAAGGACATTTTATTTGTTTAGGGCTCTTTATAGTCTGCCTTTTTTTGGTGATGGGCTCATGGCAGCTTGCAATGGGTAGACATACCACAGTACAAAAATCTATTATAGCAACCATCCAGACAAATAACCCTGCCACAAAACTGTCATAGGCCTGCAAGACCCATCAGCAGGAAAATGACTTCTGAAAAATTCAGCTTTATGTAACTTTGGGCAGTGTTAACAGATTGGATGCTTGCCTGATGTTTTCAGGAAGACCATCCACAAATTGGGAGCAATGCCAACAAAATACCCATGAATGCGCAGAGGCTGATCTAACCTAGCATCAGCTACAATGCCCAACTCAATAAGGGTGCAGTGGAACACAGGCAGGATGGTGCTGCTGCACTCGTCTTGTTTGTGGCTTCCTAGAGGCACCTGGTTGGCCACTGTGTGAACAGACTGCTGGACTTGATGGGCCTTGTTCTGATCCAGCAGGGCCTTTCTTATGTTCTTAAGGGAAAAGTTAGGTAAGATACAGTAAGAAGGGGAAACACACTTGTGGTTTCTGCTTGTGTGTATGTACACAGAAATGTGGCTATGGAACTATGAATCTGATTGGAGCAGTGACATACACTGATGTGTGCCTATTCCCTTGGACTGTCGTTCTAATAAATCAGTCTTGCTTTCCCACCTGCAGGGCAAAAAATATATGGGGCTCCCGATTTCTTTCATCCTGTGGTGAGAGTGAGAAACGGAAGGTGCTAATTTTTGGCTCCAAGTAAAAGATGTATCGAAAATCAAGATAAAGCTTAAGAAAAACACCAAAACATTCATAGCACCAAAATACAATCTAAGCAATATTCCGGAAGAGTTTAAAGACCATGTAAGGAACAGATTTGCATTACTGAGTTCAAGTGAATGTAAACCTGAAGAACTATGGGTAGAAACTAGAGATATTATCAAGGAAGAATGTGCAAAGATTATTCCTGTAGCCAAAAGAAAAGAAAAACCTCGATGGATGTCTGAGGAAACTCTTAAAATTGCCAGAGATAGACGAGAAGCAAAAGTAGAAGGTGACAGAAATAGAATCAAAAGTCTAAGTGCAACATTCCAGCGACTCGCACGTAAAGACAAAGAGACCTATTATAATAACCAGTGTAAAGAAATAGAAGAGAACAACAAAAAAGGAAGAACAAGAGATCTGTTCCACAAGATCAAAGAAATCAAAGGGAAATTTAAAGCACGGTTAGGCATGCTGAAAGATCAGCATGGAAATACATTAACTGAACAGGACAAAATAAAGAAAAGGTGGGAACAATACACTGAAGAACTATGCAGAAGAGATGAAAAGATAAAAGATTCTTTCCAAGAAGAATCTTTTGAAGAAGAACCTACAGTTTTAGAAAGTGAAGTGAAAGCTGCATTGAGAGCAGTCAGGAAACGATCCATTTACATTCCAATTCCCAAGAAAGGAGACATCAAAGATTGCAGCAACTATCGGACCATCGCATTAATTTCTCACTCAAGTCAAGTGATGCTCAAAATCGTACAGCAAAGGCTGTTAACATATATGGAATGAGAAATGCCTGATGTTCAAGCTAGTTTCAGAAAAGGAAGAGGCACTAGAGATCATATTGCAAATATACGCTGGTTACTGGAGCATACGAGAGAATTTCAGAAGAAAATCAGCTTGTGTTTCATAGATTACAGCAAAGCTTTTGACTGTGTGGATCATGAAAAGCTATGGCTGGTTTTAAAGGAAATGGGTGTGCCACTACATCTGATCGTTTTGATGCGCAATCTGTACTCTGGACAAGAGGCCACAGTTAGAACGGAATGGTTTCCAATTGGCAAAGGTGTCAGACAAGGATTTATTTTATCTCCCTATCTCTTTAATCTATATGCAGAACATATAATTAAGAAAGATGGATTAGATCTGGATGAAGGTGGAGTGAAAATTGGAGGGAGGAACATTAATAATTTGAGATATGCTGATGACACTACATTATTGGCAGAAAATAGTGAAGATTTGAAACAACTACTGCTGAAAGTTAAAAGAGAAAGTGCCAAAGCAGGACTACAGCTGAACATCAAGAAAACAAAAGTAATGACTACAGGAGAATTACACAACTTTAAGGTTGACAATGAGGAAATTGAAATTGTTCAAGGCTTTCTATTCCTTGGCTCCGCCATCAACCAAAAGGGAGACTGCAGCCAAGAAATCAGAAGGAGATTGAGACTGGGAAGGACAGCCATGGAGGAGCTAGAAAAGATTCTGAAGTGTCAGGATATGTCACTGGCCACCAAGATTAGGTTAATTCCATTGTATTCCCTATTACTATGTATGGGTGTGAAAGCTGGACATTGAAGAAAGCTGATAGGAAGAAAGTAGATTCCTTTGAAATGTGGTGTTGGAGGAGAGTGTTACGGATACTGTGGACTCCCCCCCCCCAAAAAAAAACCAAATCAGTGGGTTATAGATCAAATCAAGCCTGAACTGACCCTAGAAGCTAAAATGACTAAACTGAGGCTATTGTATTTTGGCCACATCATGAGACGACAAGAGTCACTGGAAAAGACAGTCATGCTAGGAAAAGTTGAGGGCAGCAGGAAAAGAGGAAGACCCAACAAGAGATGGTTTGACTCAATAAAGGAAGCCACAGCCCTCAGTTTGCAAGACCTGAGCAAGGCTGTCAAAGATAGGACATTTTGGAGGACTTTCATTCATGGGGTCGCCATGAGTCGGAGGTGACTTGACAGCACTTAACACACACACAAAAGGTGTAGTAACTTCCTAGTAGTGCTGCTGTGGTCACATTCACAACTCCCTGTAGCTACATTTCTCTCTGTCTCTCTCTCTCAACTGTTACAGCGCTTTCCTGAGCTCTGAGACTGAAAGAGCTCAGGAGGTGTGCAAGTGGCCACGCCAGTGCCCGTGCCACTTGCGCCGATGCCTGTGCCACTTGCGCTGGCAAGACTGGCACAGACACTGGCATTGGGGTTCACTCGCCAGTGTACCTGGACTGCCGCAGCAGCGTGGTCCTGGTACACCAGCTCGGCCTTCCTCTGGTGTCCCGACATAAGAAAAGCCCTGCTGGATCAGACCAAGGCCCATCAAGTCCAGTAGTCTGTTCACACAGTGGCCAAACAGGTGATTGCGCTGTCCTCCCGGGGGGTGTTCCTGGGGCATTGTGGGGGGGTGGAGCTGTCAATAGGCACCTTCCTAACCCCTTCAACCTGGGAATGCCCCCCTCCACCTCAGCGGTGCTGTGACAGGTTTTTGCTGGCGCAGCATCACTTTAGTCTGTGGGGTTTTCCCCCCACCTATTTTACCTTTAAATTGCCCTTTTTCCTGCTCGCGGCAGCCTCCAAACCTCTTTGGAGGCACTGCGGCAATGCCCCATCCTCGCCGTCCCTGGGCTCCACAAAGCTCAAGAATGGGTTGTTAGTTGCCTCTTGATTTCTGTTTCCTTATAAAAATGCCTACGTTGTCACATATAAAGCCCTATATAGCATGGAGCCCATGTGCATTTTTGGGGGGTATTGTCAAGTCACAGATGACTTATGGTGACCCCGTAGGGTTTTCAAGGCAAGAGAGGTGGTTTTCCATCGCTTGCCTCACTGTCACAACCATGATATTCCTTACAGGTTTCCCATCCAAATACTAATCAGGGCCAACCCTGCTTAAGTTCTAAGATCTGACAAGATCAGGCTAGCCTGGGGCTATCCAGGTCAGGGCTCCATGTACATTATAAGCTGTAATGTCTCTCTTTTTATCTGTGGGATGCTTCTACCTGTGTTTTATCTTTGGAGTGCTCTTAGGGTAGCACTCAGCAGAGGCAAAGCTACATGTCATTATTGAGAATTTAACATGAATCCTAGAACCAAACCAATAAGAGTTGTTCCCAGCATGACTAAACCACCCCATTCAAATATCAGGGGGAAATAGCTATACAAATATCATTATAGAGACTGTTTCTCCACCTTCTTGAATTGTCAAAATTGGCCTGCTTCATCTATCATCTACATTTGCATCACAAACATTTTTTTTTTTTTGCTGTTCATTGTTTTTCCTCAGGCTTCCTTTGAAACTGGGAGATTTTTCTTTGCTTACCTTTTAGAAAAGTAGTAAAATCTTCCTTTTTATTGTCTTGCCTTTGGAATTTGGCTTTAGAGGGATGTTTTGGACTGCTGGATATATAGGGGCTTTATTTACTTGGTTTTGGTTGATTTTTCTTTTGCGTTTTCTCTTGGCTGTTGCATGACACATTGGACATATGTTGCAAAAGCAGCATATAAAATGTTAAAATAAATAAAACCCTGTATCTCCTGGAGTCAGTTCTAGTTTGATCCTGATCCCACAGTTCTGTTGAAAGAAATGAGGTGGTTTGACTGAACAGTTTGCACTTATAAAGACTCTGAAAACATTTTGGGAATCCAAGTTCTGTGTTAGCAGTTTCTGTGTAATGGCTCCATAGTTCAACAGAACGGTGTGAATGTGGTTTCTAATGAGTCCGTCCTCCTATCCAGCACTGACTCTAGCAACACCTTGGTGATCCGATTTGTATGCAGCTCCCTGACAGCAAAGCATTCTTTGTAGCAATTTAAACAAAGACCGCTATAACTGGCACCAAGGAATTGTAAAGAACTAGTGGAAGGTGAGGGGAACCCACTGACTGACATGTTTATTCATGTTTTTTACATGCATAGACAAACCAGATGGCTTGAGATACTGGTGAGAGTAAGCCACAAAATGTTATGCTGGCTATATTTGAGGTGTTCCACACAAACTAATCCATAGAGCAAGATGAAACACTTCAAGCACCCTTCAACACACTAATATCTTGGCCTGTGTACAATAGAATGTGTTTATGAGATCCCACTGTGTTTATATGAGTCCATAGCCTTGAAGATTTCATAAATAGAAGAGGGTAGTTTTTTCCTGATTCGCCCCTCCAACCTCCCCTTCATACTGTTCCTGGGGGTCCCCTGCTGCAGTGGGAAGGCGGAGGTGAGTGTGGTCTGTGTTACTGATGGGAATGCCTTCCATCAGAGGAAGTGTTCCACAAAACCCAAGCCACTGTTACAAGTGCATTTAGGTGGGCGTGCATTACTGCTGTCACCAAATAAATGAATCTAAATTGATTGCATATGTTTTAATATATGAAATCTGCATATGCACAGACAATAATAGTTCTGAAGACAAAAGCCTTCTTGCTTCCTTGAGAGCCCTTTGGGTTCATAAGTGGGGCAAAAATATTTTAAACAAATTAGAATTTAAAATCCTGGCCACATGCATGCTGTCTTTAAGGAAGAAAACAAGTGCTAGATATTCTAGCTATTTCACAACTATTTCAATAGAAGAAAGAGCAGCTAGAGAGCATGCCTTCAGAAATAGCTGCACTTCATGTGCTCATAAATTGTATGGGGAAAATGAGGCAGCATCAGGATAATTTTGCCTGGTCTGATAGGTCCTTTGATTTCCCGAGCTGAAACATGATATCGGTGGCTTATGCACCTTCACCTGGTCTATTTTTTATGCTGAGATGGTTCAGCCAGAAAACAGCATAAACAAAATGCATGTTTTGCACTGGAGCCTGAACTAAAATGAAGTTTTTTCATGACAAAATAGTAATTATTTGTTAACAGTGCACCTGTTTAATGATAACTTGTATTCATTTTGTTTACAAGTGTCTCTCCCCACTGTTCCGATTTAAGAATAAGTAGCTTGATGAATTGCCTCACACAATTTGGGAAGGAAATCCATTGCAGACTTCTCTCTTGGCAAGTTTACTATCCCACTGCTGATTGTGTTTTCTTCGATGGAAGGAAGGTTAGAGATCTCAGTCCGGACCCTTACGCCCATTCCTTAACAAGCTAGCACTGGTTGGCAGCAGAGGTTATGACATTGATTGGATTGAAAGATGGAAAGAAAGGATTGTGTAGAATGACTTGCTCTTTCCTAATTTTCAGGCAGTCCTGATATTCAGCAACAGCAAGTAACAACCCCCAATAATAGCTCTTCCTAATACAGATACGTAGTAATTTTGCAGCTTTCCCTTGACTACTACTGATAAGTAATGGCTAAGTAATAGGGTTGCCAGCCCCGGGTTGGGAAATACCTGGAGATTTTGTGGGCTGAGCCTGAAGAGGGTGGGGTTTGGAGAGGGAAGAGACATCAATGCCATAGAGTCCAATTGCCAAAGCGGCCATTTTCTCCAGGTGAACTGATCTCTGTCGGCTGGAGATCAGATGTAATAGCGGGAGATCTCCAGCCACCACCTGGAGGCTGGCAACCCTACTAAGTAACAAACTGTTGGGGGTGGGCATTATCTCCTCTTTATTCATGACAGTATATAGTCTGGGTTACCAGTTGCCTGTGTGTTATTGTTGGAAGGCCATTAGTGGACATGGTGGTATACCCCAGATTTACCATGCCAGCAGAGAATGGACTACAGCAATACAAGCTCCTTGTGTGGGCCCTGCAAAACAGCCAGATGAGACGCAGGTTGGCTGGCTGGGACCAATTTCTTGTTGAAAGGTGGATCCCCTCCCACCAACTGCAGAAGCAGCAAGCCAATGGGGGCTAAATCTGGTTCTTAGCACCAAAAAACCCAGCAGGCTGAGATCAGGCCAGGAGAGCAGCAAGTGTCGGCCAGCACAAAAGTGATGTTCATTAGTTTTATTACTCTCAGAACAGTTGCATCATACATTCTCCATGCAAATACTTCTATTACATAGAAATATAGCTATTACTTCAGAGGCTATTTAAGAGTCATGCTTTCAGAAATGTGAAATATCTGTACCAGGGGTGTCAAATTCAATTGTTATGAGGGCCGGATATGACATAAATGTCACTTGGTCGGGCCAGGCCATGCCTTGCCAGCCCAGATCAAGAGTGGTGGTGGGAGGGGCTACTTCAGCTGGCTCGGGGGCCGGATAAGAGCTCTGAAGGGCCAGATCTGGCCCACAGGTCGTATGTTTGACACCCCTGATCTATACTCTTGTAGAAAAACATGTTCCAATAGCGTACAAGTGAATTCTAGTGCTTTGGTATCTGAATAGACCTTTCAGGAAAGACAAATTAGAACCAGCTATAAAGGAAGACTATTATCATTTAAAATGCTAATAGGTGAGCAGGGCAGGCAGTTTCATTTTAGACTTTTGTTTCATTTCCACCACCATCATCCATTATTTTCTGGTTTTATTAGCATGTCCCCCCATCCTCAGTACACTTCTCAGATCACAAATCATCTAGGGCTCTTAATCGAAAATGCCGCACTGCTGTGATCAGTGGCTCAAAGAATCTCCTGGACCTCCAAAATAGGGTTTAACAGAAGTGTTGTTGGCAGCATACTCATTTCCTGCAGTGTATTTGTTTCCTGACATGCAAGGGCAGTTCCTGAGACTGCAGTTGTAATGGTATTCCAAACACTTGCACAAAGCAAATAAATCTTTCTTGCTGCTTGAGAGGTAGGAGCTGTGCACCATCTATTAACGTGGTTTATCTACATTTTGATCTCCTTGTTGTGGAACAATCCAGACAAAAGCGAATCACTTGATCACGTTTCATAGGATTTCATGCTATTTCCCCGGTTTCTGTTTTACCTTTCTTCCCAACCATTCATCCCTATCAACCTGCTTATCTCTATAAATGCATCTGGTATATCTGCGTACTGAGACCTATAGCCATAGAAATATCTATAAAGTACATTTCCCTTACAGATTTGCCGCTGCTGGGGTGCCATAGGAGGCCATGAGAGTAAAACCATGTCTTAAATGTATAGTATACATAAGCACTTCAAAGAATTATCTTAGGTCTATCCTATATGCGAAGCAAACTGAGGTAGCACAATCCTGCATTGAGTAAAATATCTCTATATCTAATTCCCAAGTGTGGCACCCATCTGTAGATAACTAAATCTGTGGGTCAGGGCCTCAAACAGATGTTTCTGCAGACTTGAGGAACTACCTAGGCCTGAATAAAAATCTGACATTTTAAAAAAATGTTGGGGTTTTTTAATCCCCAGAAAAAACATTCTCTGCGCAAGCGCACAGAACGTAATTACCTCAGGTGGCTCAGTCTAGAGGCGTGATGGGCCTGGCACGACAGTCCTGGTCATAGAGTGGGGCTTGGGGGCAGGAGATGGCTCACTGTGCCCGCCTGAAGCAGCTCTGGGCGAGTCAACAAGAGCAGGGCTGAGGAGGTCAGAGAGAAAGCGAGAGCTGGGATAGGGGCAGAAAGAAAAAGAGCTGGGGCAGGGGGTAGAAAGAGAAAGGGTGCTGGGGCAGGGGGCAGAAAGAGAGAGAAAGAGTGCTGGGGTAGGCAGAAAGAAAAAGAAAGAAAGAAAGAAAGAAAAAGAAAGAAAGAAAAGAAGGAGTTGGGTGGGTGGCAGAAAGAGAGCTGCGAGAGGGGGCATAAAAAGAGAAAAGGCGGAGAGAAAAGAAGCTAGGATAGGTGGGCAGAAAGAGAGAGTTGGGGTAGAGGGGCAGAAAGAGAAAGAAAGAGAACTGGGGGAGGGTGACCGAAAGAGAGAGAAGAGTAAGAAAAGGGATGGAAGGATGGAGAAAGAGCGAGAGGCAGAAAAGTAGGGGGGGAGGTGAGGAAACCATGGTTAATGTCCCTTCCCCGCAAGTTTCTTGCAGGTCCCGACTTGTACAATACTACTTCAGACTGGGGGGTGGGGGATGCCACTTTTAATGCTCTTCCATATAAAAGAAAAGAAACACTCCCTACAAATAGAAGACTAGCACTTCAGGGAGAAAGGTTATAACTCTGTCTGCTGTGCTAATGTTCTAGGATAAAGATCACATTTCTGAACAGGTCTCCTAGCTGCTGTCTGAAGTGACACCACCCAGTCCAGTCTTGGATCTCTCCCTTCTCACTTCTGCTTTGTTCTGTGTGCCTGCTGCCACACAGATAGACCAGATTTCAAAGAAATGCTTTGGCCCTGGCCATTCCAAGGAATGGAATGACTTGCACTTCTCGTGTCAACAAGTATGGGGAGAGCTATATCCAAGGTTGGGGCCAGCATACCCTGTGGTGGGGCAGCCACCAGGGCCCAGGACCTTCTGGTAGGACTCACTAATATCACACACACGCACACACACTAGCGCTTTACCACCATGCTCCCAGATGCCTGCATTGCTAGAGTCACTGGGGAAAAGGCTGCAGGCAGAGCAGGTGGCTGGAAGCATTGATGCTGGGAGGGCTCGCAATTGGGAGGCATGTGGATGGGTGGGAAAGAAGGAGGATGTGAGAGGAGGGCCTGGGGGGTGAGCAGAGGAGTGGAGGGGTGCTGGGAACTGTCTGCCCTGGGTCTTCCTCCAAATAGGGCTGCCAACCCCCAGGTACTAGCTGGAGATCTCCTGTTATTACAACTGATCTCCAGCCGATAGAGATCAGTTCACCGGGAGAAAATGGCCCCTTTGGCAATTGGGCTCTATGGCATTGAAGTCCCTCCGCTCCCCAAACCCCGCCCTCCTCAGGCTCAGCCCCCAAAACCTCCCACCAGTGGCTAAGAGGGAACTGGCAAGACTACCTCCAAACCTGGAACCAGCCCTGGGTATAGCCTCCCCCCTTCATTTTTGAAAAGAACTGGAGCATGAACATGAAGGGACAGAGTCCAAGTCCCTATTGCTCCCTCTTTTTCTGAACGTGTGAAGTGGCTTTAAATGTTTTCTGAGATGGGCAGAAGTTCTCCAGGCCAACGTTGTGCTGCGTGTATTTACTGTTCTTGTTGCTTCATTGACAAAGCTCCTCTATGCACAGCCACAGTTTTCAAGAGCATAGCACTTGATGGCATTTGTCTTCATTGTTCACGTGTACGTTTTTAGATAAGCAGTTGAATTATAACTCCGCCTGACACATACATAATAGTTCGAGTGAGAGTGATCATATTCCTGTTGATGATTACTGGTTGTAGAGAGACATTCTCTCTCAAAGAAAATAATGGCCAAGGTGGCATCATGCCAGTTGGACTTCATTGTATGAACATACTGTCCTCCTATGTGCTTATGTGCTACAGTAGTTATAACTTACAGTGGAGTTAAGTTATGTATACATTACCAACAGGAGCTGATACCATCTGTGTTACATTAAAGAAAAGGTCACATACAAAGCCGTGGTGATGGCCTGTTATTACTTTCATCTTGGCAGCAGGATTACATTATGATGTTATGTTTGATAGCCTACTAGAAGGTTTTAATAACATTCAGTCAGCGTCCCACATCAGAAATTTGGGCTTCTGTGAACTTTCAAGTCAAGAGATTTAATTTCACTACCATCAAATACAGGTTGAGTATCCCTTATCCGAACTGCTTGGGACCAGAAGTGGTTCGTATTTTGGATCTTTCCATATTTTGGAATTTTTGCATATACATAATGAAATATCTTGGGGATGTGACCCAAGTCACATTTATGTTCATTTATGTTTTATATATGTTTTACATGTATGTTATACACATAGTTTGAATGTAAGAGAGCCAGTGTGGTATAGTGGTTAAGAGCAGTGGTTTGGAGCGGTGGAGCCTGATCTGGAGAACCGGGTTTGGTTCCCCACTCCTCCACATGAGCGGCGGAGGCTAATCTGGTGAACTGGATTTGTTTCCCCACTCCTGCACACGAAGCCAGCTGTCCTCCTATGTGTTTATGCGCCAATTTGACCTTGGGCAAGTCACGCTCTCTCAGCCTCACCTACCTCACAGGGTGTCTGTTGTGGGGAGGGGAAGGGAAGGTGATTGTAAGCCGGTTTGATTCTGCCTTAAGTGGTAGGGAAAGTCGGCATATAAA
The DNA here is from genome assembly GCF_029931775.1 of Euleptes europaea. Classification (NCBI taxonomy): domain Eukaryota; kingdom Metazoa; phylum Chordata; class Lepidosauria; order Squamata; family Sphaerodactylidae; genus Euleptes; species Euleptes europaea. Next base: position 27,033,310 of record NC_079326.1, read on the forward strand.
AACCAACTCCTCCTCTTCTTCTAAGTGGTTAAGGCAGGGGTGGGGAACGTCAGGCCTGGGGGCTGTTTAAGGCCTGCGAAATCATTTGGTCTGGCCCTTCGTGGGTCCTGGCAGATCTCTAGCTCAGAAGGATCTAAGACTGGTGATCCGCCCCCTCCTACAGACAGGAATAGCCTCTATGCAAGGCAGATGTGGGTTTGTTTTGCCGAGAAAAGGAACCTCCCCCCCCCCCTTGCAGAATTGTTAGCTATGGAGCTTGTAGGACTGCCCAAGAAACTGTGTTAACCCTTTCCTACCCGGGCCATGGAGAAACATATTCCCTCTGTACTACAAGAGGGCTGGGGCGTTAAAGGAGGAGTTAAAGGAGGCAGGCCCAGAATGCGCAGGGGGTGGGGGATTCTTAGCCAGTGTGTCCTCATTTCATCCCTGCAGGCAGAGGTAGCAGGAGCCAGCTGTAGAATCTGGCCCCGACCATGCAGAGCAGGAACAACTCCGCCATGTGGCTGGACAACTACGCCTGGCTGGAACAACAGACTATCGTGTGCCACCAGGTGGGCGAGTGCGCCACTGGTTGGATGCCTGCCTGCTTGCCCACGTGGGGGGGACCATTTGGGGTAGCTGCCTGCTGGGGGCTTGGTTGGCTAATTTTTAAATTGATAATTTTGTATGGCCCGCAAATAATGTTATCAATATCCAAATGGCCCTTCATGGAAAAAAGGTTCCCCACTCCTGGGTTAAGGGTTCACGACTGAGAGGAAGAGTTAGAAGAATTTTAGTTTTCCAGAGATTTTTCTGTGAAGCAAACTAGCTCACTCCATGGAACACTGTTCACCATAAAAATGGGACCAAAGGTTGGAACTGGGGAGTATGAAATGCAAAGTTATGAACTTAAAACTAATTATATGCTGATGCCAACCCTCTTTGGGGTTCTGACTCAGATTGTAATTGGTGGCCCCTTCTCTTTCTCAGGTGGTATTAAGTAGGTGGTGACAGTGATAAATATAAGAGCCTTAAGTGGTAGAGAAAGTTGGCATATAAAAACCAACTCTTCTAAACAATATTTTGAATATTTTTGTGTATATTGAACCATCAATGGCACTGCTGCGGGCCTGTGAGTAATGCCTGCATGCCGGCTCAGAAGGTCCGGTTTTTGGATCAGTCTGGATATCGGATGTCCGGATAAGGGATACTCAACCTGTACTGCAATGTGCTATGCTGGATGTCTGCCCAACTGTTGCCATTCCTGTAAGAACATGAATCCACCACATGCAGTAAATATGCCTCCGCCAAAGTGATATGTAGCATTAAGTTACTGATGATTTAAAGATTGCGTGCATCCAAATAATGTCACAGTTATTATGCGGTGCCCTGATTAGAGGTAGGTATATTGTAACCCACAGGTCACATGCAGCCCAGTTTATGCATGCTGCTTTTGAATTTTGGCTCATATCCTTAAGGTAAAGCAATTTGTGGATCTCAAATCAGCACTCTTAACCTAAGAGGTGGGGAGCTGCTAGTCAGCTTTAAACAAGGAGTTTGCAAAAGGACAGAAAGTTGAAAAGTCTACCTCTTAAGTATTTTTCTGTGGAAGATACAGAGTGAAAGAGATTTGTGGTTGGCAGAGTGCAAAAAAGGTGGAACTCAGAACATTCTGCAAGTCAGTCATACTAACCTGTTTATCACAAATGAACCTTTTGGACTTTCGAGCACTGTTTTAACCAAAAGTCTTGTGCCTCGCCTCACTCCTTAGTTTGACTAAACTTCAGGGTAAAGGATGAAGCCTAGCTTCACTGCATGTTTTTTTGGATTTCTGCCCAGCACCTAGAAGCAATAACCTTCACTTCAATATAAGAGTTAGATGGATTGTTATTACCTTCTCGTTCTTCTATCATCATCATCATCTTAGTTCCACCATCATCTTAGTCACAGAAGCCTTAGAAGCTAGAATTGAAAAAATGGTGGGCTTGTGGTGATTTAAAGGTCTCACAAGTTAAGTAGTTTTAAAAAAAATTCTCAGATGACTCAAACGTGCCAGCTGTTCTGCAGGTGACGATGAAAAATGTCAAGCATGACCAACTAGACACACCAGGAATGCCAAACTATAGTTCCTATTGGTATCTGGGCAGTTCGAGGATGTGATGGGAAACTTGAAATGTGAGGGAAATTAGTTCTCTGGAGATGATAGGTGTGTGTGTTGGGTCTGTCCTTGAGTATTCGAGGTCATGATAGAAGGAGAAAGAAGTACTAGATATATGGTTGCAAAAGGAAAGCAAACGAGCCTGCAGGAGGCCAGGTGGGGGAAGAGGTCATAGAAGAAGTGACAGTTAGACTAGGGAGGGAGAACCTGCAGAGATGAGGACAACTCATGAAGTGCCATGGAAGGGGTGGGGGATGACACAAGCAAGATCAAAAACGATCCAAATCTCATTAGAGTGCAATCAAGATCAGCTGATGGTTTCATAGGCCAGTCTTCATACGCATGCCCCAAAAGTCCTCTTAAAATGAGCTATTCCAGAACACTAGTGGTTCTGTGTACAGATGGCACATATTAACATTAGATAACTGGTTAGGATCTCGTCAGCTAAAAGCCTTTAATTGGTCACTTCTGCCCTTTAATGCTGACATCAAATAAACACTGCTTCTTCACATGTGTCCAAATCCCACAGGTATTTTCACGTAGGCAGCATGAAAGATCATCACATTGTGCTCACCATGTAGACTTTACATTAATATTGACATGACAATGTGACTATTGTCTATCTTGAAAGTGAAAGATGAAATGTGTATGTTGTTTGAGCAATGTACTGTATGCTATACAACTTTTGCCATGAACACTGAGTGGGGTTTTTTGTTGTGGAAAGCCCCCACAGTTTCAATTTAGAGAAAGCCTGTAGCTTGTATCATTAACAAACAAGTGTTGATTCCACTCCCTGCCCCTGTCCTTCCGTAAATACTAATCTATTGTGCTTTCTCCCCCCACCCCAACAAATGTGGTGAATACTGTTTTTGTTGCTGCCCTTTGTAACTTGATTTTAGTAGCTGAATCCTGCTCTCTGAGCCTCCGTTCTGCCTGCTTCAAACTCCCAGTTTGATGAGAGAGACTTTCAGTTGCTAAATTCCCTGCAACCTTCACCCAGAAACAAATACAGTAGTTAGGGCTTGCTTCCTAATCTTGGAAGACAAAATATTACAGATGTTAACCCAGCTCTACCTTCTGCTGCGACAGTGTTTTTTCACCTCTGGTGGAAATTAGTAAATATTCATATGTTAATGTTTCAGACAAAAGGAGCAAAGCAGGACCTCAGAGCATTGGTAAGTACATCCATGAGGGCAATCCTGGAGAATCCCTGGGTTCATAAGGGGGAAGAGTCCTAGCAGAGGTTGGTCCTCTGGCACTGCTATAGCCACAAGTTAAGGTTGAAAGATTCATCTTACAAGTCCAGAATGCTTCAGGAGGACTAGACTTGAGGATAGCTGATTCATAGGGTTGCCAGCTCTGGGTTGGGAAATAGCTGGAGATTTGGGGGGTGGGGCCTGCGGAGGGCAGGGTTTTGGGGGGGAAGGACCTCAATGCCATAGAATCCATTTTCTCCAGGTGAACTGATCTCTATTGGCTGGAGATCAGCTGTAATAGTGGGAGATCTCCAGCTAGTACCTGGAGGTTGGCAACCCTACTGATTCAAGGTTGAGCAAATGGGGTGTGAAGATGTTACTAATGCAGATTATGGTTGTTTGTGAAAGTCTGAAGCTGGATGGTATAGTACCCGCTTGAATAGCAGTACTCTTCTTGGACTGGGACCTTGGATAACCACTGCCAATCAGGAAAGACATCACTGAGCTGGAACCAGTGGCCCAAATGCAATACTGTAGTATCAGACTATTCCCCCACCCCCAACCTGTGCTTATCTTTTTTTTTTTTTTTTGTTACATGTGAAAGGCCAAAACTAGGAAGATAATATAGTATTAAGCTTCGGTGGAAAAAAAATAGAAGGTCCTGTGTTGTTTTGACTTTTGAGAAATGGCAATATGGGATGGTGATCTGTACACAAGAGTGTCTGTTTTAAGAGCTCTTAAGCAGAACCTGTTGGTGCAGTCTAGCTAGATGATCTTTCAATTTCTAAATTGCTGTCACCCTTTGTGACTATGCTACATGCAGTGCTCCATCACCGGGTCATGCATCGGTGTGCTTTGTGTGAAAATGGCCCCAATGTCAACCCTCCTGCCACAAACCTGTGCGTGGGTTTGTAAATGATCTCACTCACCTTCTAGAAATAAATCCTTTATTTGTTGAATAATTCATTCATAATTGAAATGCAAAGTCTGCTCCTTAACAGATGTTCTGTGTATGAATAGTAGGATTGTTAAGAACTTAAAAGGTAGTTTTCTCTTGGAACCAGAGGTATGGTTTTGCCCTTTATTGTTCTCCGTTTCATCTTGGGTTGCCAGCTCCAGGTTGGGAAATACCTGGAGATTTTGGGGGGTGGAGCCTGAGGATGGCAGGGTTTGAGGAGGGGAGGGACTTCAGTGGGGTATAATGCCATAGAGTCCACCTTCCAAAGTGGCCATTTTCTCCAGGCAAACTGATCTCTGTCACCTGAAGATCAGTTGTAATAGCGGGAGATCTCCAGCCCCCACCTGGAGGTTGGGAACCCTAGTTTCATCCCTTGTATTGATTATTAACAGTGAAATTCTGTTGCAATCAAAGGTAAGCCCAATGTCTCAGGAGGATGGACTCAGGAGGCTATAATTCTGTTTAGGATTGCACTGTATGACTTGCTTTGCAAACTTTCAAGCTGTTATGGAGCCATGCAATAACAAACGACTGTTTCTCCTTCTAAAGAATCATTTTCTTGTCTCCACTTTGATTAATAAGGTTTTCTATATCCTTTGATATGTTTTTATTTTTACCAAATAGATGTCAGTCTCCACCAGCCCTCCCTTCTGGAGTTAGATAAAAATCAATATGAAACAGACATGGAACATTAAATTACTTTGACACAGATTAAAGTTTACTGAGATGTCAAATGTTGCACACTGATTGAAGTTAAACTTACCACCAAGTTTGCGAACAGTGTTTGGAATTTTAAACATTTCTGCGTGCAGAAAATAAGTCTGCCTGCGCAAAATGGGGGAGAGGGTTATGTTTGTCAATTTCCCTCCTTCCACTACAGACCTAGGGTTGCCAGCTCTGGGTTGGGAAATACCTGGAGATTTTGGGGGTGGAGCCCAAGGAGGGTGGGATTGTGGGGAGGGGAGGGACTTCCATGGGGTATAATGACATGGAGTACACCTTCTAAAGCGGCCATTTTCTCCAGGTGAACTGATCTCTGTCACCTGGAGATCAGTTGTAATAGCGAGAGATCTCCAGCTAGTACCTGGAGGTTGGTAATCCTGTACAGACCCCCCCACACACTTATTAATTCCATACCTAGCAGAGCAGAAGTGTTACATAATTAGACTGATGTCTTGAGAAAAAATTGAGGTCTTGGGAGCCTATGCTTCAAGGTAGGTCGGATGATGTACACCTTGTTATATCCATAAGGGTATATTTTCAGTCTTTTGCTCCTTTTACACTTCCTTGAAGTAATAGGGAAGAGGCCTTGGGTAATTTCTTTCCGATAGAAACTGTACCTGCAAGCCTAGGAGCTGTTAATAGATTGAAGCAGGGACCAACGTCGGTGGTCTCGAACAGTGCAAGAGAGCAACAGAAAGACTCTGTTTCCAACAGGTAGCTCAGTTAAAAAAGGTAAATTTATTTTCTTGGCTACTGCTTGCTGATGTGGCTTGGCTTTCTGGTCTTCATAATCATGACTGGTTAGTTGTATCTTAGTAGAATTGAGGACTTAAATCCAAATAACCTTGATTAGTATGCTCCAGTTATTGGACTCTACCTTATTGTATAAGCTGACTTTTAGGGTTGCCAGGTCCCTCTTCCCCATCTGTGGGAGGTTTTTGGGGCGGAGCCTGAAGAGGGCAGGGTTTGGGGAGGGGAGGGACTTCGATGCCATAGAGTCCAATGCCCAAAGTGGCTATTTTCTCCAGGGGAACTGATCAGCTGTAATAGCAGGAGATCTCCAGCTAGTACCTGGAGGTTGGCAACCCTACTGACTGGATCTGGGGACCTCTTCTGAATGTTAAGTCAGGTCGCCAAACTTTAGCAGAAGGGCCTGCTATTTTGTTCAAACCAAACAGCCATACAGCAGCTGTAGGGAATGGCTTCTTTAAAAAAAGAAGAGAGGAAAGCCCAAATGGAACAAAATCTGTGAAATTAACCCCCCTAGTGTGATTTTTGCTCAGGAAAACAGCTTGGGAGGAAGGCTGGAGACTTACCTCCTCCTTTGGCACCATTCCAAACCTGTTTGGTCTCTCCTTCTTTTTAGAAGACATTCCTCACAGCTCCTGTGTGGCTGTGGGGAAAATAAACTGAGTCTGGGGAACCCGTCACCAACTCTTTAAAAACTGTAATGTTTAGTTTGGCCCTAAGAGTACGAATGGCCAAAAGGTTGTCATATATACAGCTCTGGGGTTTATTGTAAAGTTGCCTCTCACCCCACCCTGTCTGAGTGAGAATTAGACAAAGATTTTTCTAGATGTAGGTGGCAGTGAAACTTGTGGCATTCAACGGATGAGACAGGCCAGAGTGGGTTCAGCAAATTTTATTCAAGTTCTGTGAATGAATGGTCAATAAAGTGAAAGCTTTGATAGCCAGCACTCATGGGGAATGGGGGTTGCTGGTTAATCAAACACACCTGATACTCAAGTTGTTTGCTGTGCCCCACCCCCTACCCAGAGGAATCTGCAGCAACCAAATCCCCCCCATGGGGAACACACAATGGCAACAGCTCCTATGCCTGACAAGACCCTTCCCTTTCCCCCCGAGCCACAAAGATGTCCTGTGTGGCAGGCAGACAAGTGTGCCAGCTGCCTGGGAATCCTCTGGCAGAACTGGTTCCCAACACCTTGATGCAGACGGAGGAAGAAGGAGGTACCCAAGAATGATGTCAACTAGAGGCATCAGTCTGGCTAACTGAAGAGGCGGGAATGTGGCACATGTGCTCCTGAAGACGCAGGGGTAATGCTGGCTGAGAGGAAAAGCTTGTCCTCTGGTCAGTGCCTGTTAATGAAGCATTCTCGATAATCAAGGGCTGGATAACAAAGCCTTTGTTGTAAATTATTGTTGTTTGCCTTATTTTTCTTTTTTCTCTTAAATGTAAAGGTAGTCCCCTGTGCAAGTACCAGGTCATTCATGACCCATGGGGTGACGTCACATCCCGACGTTTCCAGGGCAGACTTTGTTTGCGGGGTGGTTTGCCAGTGCCTTCCCCAGTCATCTTCCCTTTACCCCCAGCAAGCTGGGTACTCCTTTTACCGACCTCGGAAGGATGGAAGGCTGGGTCAACCTTGAGCCGGCTACCTGAAACCAACTTCCATTGGGATCGAACTCAGGTCGTGAGCAGAGCTTGGACTGCAGTACTGCAGCTTACCACGCTGTGCCACTGGGCTCCTTTTTTCTTTTCTCTTACCAGGTAATAAATACTGGAGGAATGGGGATAGACTATGGCATGAATCTGCCAATAATTTCCACAGACAGAAGGGATTTCTGTCTGTGGAACATGACTTCTTTGCCTCCCCATTCCTGCTGCAGCCCCAAATGCCTCCTGGAAGGCTGCTTTTGGGAGCCAGGGGATCTCCAGGAACAATATGAGGGATCTGCTGAAAGAGGGGGGAGGGAATTGGCAAAAATCAGCGCCCTTCCATTCTCTGTGTGATCCAACCCATTGTTATGTGTAGCAAATCCATGCCAAATTTCAGATGACTAAGCAGTGAATGAATATAACAAGCCTATGGAAAAACCTGTATATAATTTCAGTATAGAGTGTAAATCTCTGTTAGGGTTGCCAGGTCCCTCTTCTCTTCGCCACCAGTGGGAGGTTTTTGGGGCGGAGCCTGGGGAGGGACTTCAATGCTATAGAGTCCAATTGCCAAAGTGACCATTTTCTCCAGGTGAACTGATCTCCGTCGGCTGGAGATCAGTTGTAATCAGGACTGTCTTAACAGCAACATGGGCCTCTGGGCAAAGAAGTGCACCGGGGCCCCTACCTACACCACCACTCACAAGAATAAAAATGTAAATGGTCGATAAAATTAAAGATATATTTATTGGTGCTTCCATAATGAACGTCCTTTCTTGCGTTATACTTCAGTAGTTATTCTTAATCTAAACCCAAATTAACATTAATATTGGTTCTTGTAGGTTATCCGGGCTGTGTAACCGTGGTCTTGGAATTTTCTTTCCTGACGTTTCGCCAGCAACTGTGGCCGGCATCTTCAGAGGAGTAACACTGAAGGACAGAGTGTTACTACTCTGAAGATGCCTGCCACAGTTGCTGGCGAAACGTCAGGAAAGAAAATTCCAAGACCATGGTTACACAGCCCAGATAACCTACAAGAACCAATGAACTCTGACCGTGAAAGCCTTCGACAATATTTTGAACATTAATATTGTTCATTATCTTTAGTAAAACACATGCTAAATATGCATTTTCCAGTAACAAATATTTATAGTTTAGTATAGTATTTATTTATTCATTGACAGCAAGTCACAACATATGTAGATTAGCATGGGGCCCCTATACTTGTGGGGCCCCGGGCAACTGCCCAGCGTGCCCATGCGTTAAAATGGCCCTGGTTGTAATAGCAGGAGATCTCCAGCCACCATCTAGAGGTTGGCAACCCTACTCTCTGTAATGCTTGTATGCACAATTAAGTCAACAAATACCACTGGCCCATGCCTTATTTTGGGGAAACAGCAGGAACTATGACATCATGGAAAGCCTGGTATCTGATAGCATGAAGCCATCTCAATGGCCCCGGCGTTATAAACATCCTCTTTTTTTCCCTTGTTGGTCTAGCAAATTTTCTAACTTCTGACGTTTCTTAAATGGTTTTCCCGGTATTGGAAATTACGGAGAAGTTACTGGAGAAATGCGCTGTACTCATGGTGCTTCTGGATGGATGTCACTGTGTGTTAACAAAGCCCAGGTTTTTCTCAGGGAATGCAAGCACTGATACCTTTATCATTTCAGTTGAGCCTATTAACACCAGAATGCCAGCGTCTCATTTTCTGTCAGGTGTGCACAAAGGGCTATTTGTTGTTGGAGGGCTGAGCACGAAACTCAGTCAGGCTGTGCTGACTTTCAGAGACCAGAAGCAGAAATCTGCCATCTCATTAAGGTGACCCATTTTCTACTTTTCCTTGTAATAATGTAACAGTAGCATTTTAGAAGTTTTATGCAAACGCACCGTTAAAGTGTTGTCAAGAGAATTCCAGGTTAAGTAGTGACAGGGGCTACTGCATGTCTTGACAAATAGCTTGTTGTCCTGCCCACCCCCTTCAGTCACTCCTTATTCAGCACAAGTCAATTAATTTAGCATTTTTGGGTAAGGAGTTTATACGATGCTAAGGTGAAAAACATCTGCTTCTGGTCTCCTAAAGCCAGAGAGAAATTATATTGGTTATTCAAGCTGGGGAATGAATTTCATGCAGCACCCAGCACTATAGAGGGCCAGTGTGGTGTAGTAGCTAGGAGCTGTGGATTCTTATCTGGAGAACCAGGTTTGATTCCCCAGTCCTCCACATGAGCGGTGGATAGGGTTGCCAGCTTTTGGGGGGGGCGGAGCCTGAGGAGGGTGGGGTTTGGCAAGGGGAGGGACTTCAATGCCATAGAGTCCAACTGCCAAAGGGCCTTTTTCTCCAGGTGAACTGATCTCTATCAGCTGGAGATCAGTTGAAATAGTGGAGGATCTCCAGCCACCACCTGGAGGTTGGCAACCCTAGCTGTGGCCTCTAATCTGGTGAAGCTGGTTGATTTCCCCACTCCTACACATGAAGCCTGCTGGGTGACCTTGGGCTAGTCACAGTTCTCTCCGAACTCTCTCAGCCTCACCTACCTTACAGGGTGTCTGTTGTGGGGAGAGGAAGGGAAGGAGATTGTAAGCTGATTGATTCTCCTTAAAAGGTACAGAAAGTTGTCATTTAAAAACCAACTCTTCTTCCACATGGGGCAAGGCTTGTGTGCGTGGTTTCCCTGTTGCTTCTGCAGCTGCCTATAAAGCACAACAGCAATGGGGCTTCCACATGGGAGGTTTTCACCCCTTTTTTGTTGCCTCACTCCCCAGTTGCTGCCTACCCCTACCACCCAGTCTTAGTGGCAATCAAATGGGGAAGACCCACCAAACCTCACCTGCAGTAACCACACAGCTATATGTTACGGGTAGGGTTGCCAGGCCCTTCTTCACCACCGGAGGAGGTTTTTGGGGCGGAGCCTGAGGAGGGTGGGGTTTGGAGAAGGGAGGGACTTCAATGCCATAGAGTCCAATTACCAAAGCATCCATTTTCTCCAGGGGGATGGATCTCTATTGGCTGGAGATCAGTGTAATAGTGGAGGAGCTCCAGCCACCACCTGGAGATCCTAGCTATGGGGGAGGCGCTGGCAGGATGGAGGTGGCTGGGAGTGCTTTAAAAAGTGAGTTTAAGACTCTTGTCAGAGCTTAATCCCAGAACCATTTTTTATTTTGGAACTTTTGAAAGAATAATGTTTTTTCAGTATTTTCAGAGTGTGTTCCCTCATTGCTCACAGCCAGTCACCAAACAAACTCTTACATTTCTGTAGGGAAGGGTTTCTTGGTCAGAAGACCTTGGATCCAATCAGTCATGAGCCATAGTAGTTAGAAATGAAGCAGTGGCTAACTCCAAAGGCGGCGGGGGGGGGGGGAGAGTATGTACAATGTTTGCGCTAGGATTTTTTTATGTTTGTATTAAAGTATAGCATTAACCAAACCCTGAATGAGTTATCATAGTACTGAATTGGGAAAAAGTTCCTGAAAGTATGAAAGAGTAATTGTGCTGGAGCCTGTTATTTGGAGAAGGAAAAAGGTGGGTCTGTTGACAGCCTAATGAGGAATTGTGCCCCAGTTTTACAACATGACCATTGCTGCAGAGTTGTTTCCTAGCAGCTTTGGAATTTGTCAAGATAGCAAAGCCCTTGAAATCTGTGTTCAGCATTTTTTTGAAGCAAAGTACTGTTCTTTGAGTGGACAACCTTGCTAACAGGCATGCCTTTGTAAATAAAGATATGACTAGAACATACACTCTGTTGAGCTTTCTATTTTCTGCAGAACCTGAAAATTCATGTGAAACCCCCCCCCAAAAAAACTCCCCTGTTAAGCAGACTTTTCAAAACACTGTTTTGAAAGAAGATTTCAGAAAAAGGGTGGTGAGCAAATTTATGCTTGCCTGCAAAGACTGATAGATCTGATTGGTTTCCAAAATGTTCTGCAGGATTCCTCTGGACCTGGCAGTCATTCCCTAAGTCCTGGAATCAGACTCTTTGCCAGGCCATTGACCAGATTGCTCCCTGATGTCCTCTGCATCCCCATTCTCCCTTTGCTCCTTGGTTCACTGAGGAGCTTTGGCAGAGGAAGAGGGAATTCAGACGATTAGAGTGAGTTTGGCAGGAAGCTTGCGACAAAGCCTTGAGAACACATTATAGAGCTGTCTTGAAAGCCTATGAAGTGGCAGTGAAAGCAGTAAAGTCTTTATTTTCTGCTTCTGTTGCATCTGCTAGTTCATATCCAGCTCAATTATTTAGGATAGTTCAGACACTGACCTCTCCTGAGGAGGAGTCCCAAATAATCAGTGATTTTGCTTTTCGCTGTGACATGCTTGCGAGCTTTTTTGCAGATAAAATCTCTGAGCTACGCTGGGACCTTGCCTCCAACTTTGATCCTCTGGTCCCTTTTTGGATCACTTTCACTAGCTTGCACTACCTGATGTTTATAAGAGTTCTGGCTGCTGTGAGGGGGACGTCTTGCTGCTTGGATCCCTGCCCATTGTGTTTGGTGAAAGCTAGCCAGAATGTGGTAAGAGGCTCTTTGAGGGAGATTATTAATTGCTCTCTCTCTCTCCCAGGGTTGTTTTCCTTTATCCTTAAAAGAGGCTATTGTTAAGTCTCTTTTGAAGAGACCTTCTTTAGATAAACAGGATCTAGCCAATTACCACCCGGTATCAGATCTTCCTTTTCTGGGGAAGGTAATTGAGAGGGCTGTCTCCAATCAGCTCCAGACCTTTCTGGATGAAACATCAGCACTAGATTCATTCTAGTCTGGCTTCAGGCTGGGCTTTGGGACCAAGACGGCCCTTGTAGCCCTCATGGACAACCTCTGGATCCATCTTGAAAAGGGGTCAGCATGGCTGCTTTTATTGGATCAGTCAGCAGTGTTTGATACTGTTGACTATTCTATTTTGGTCAGCCACCTGGCCTCCCTGCAGGTTTGTGGCACTGCCCTTGCATGGTTTTCCTCCTTCCTCCGGGGATGCAGTGAGAGAGTAGCCATCAGGGATGAGCATTTGATCAGGCAACTCATGGGTTGTGGGGTTCCTCAGGGGTTAATTCAATCCTTGATGTTATTTAATATCTATATGCACCCTCTTGCGGCGCTTGTCATGAGGTCTGGAGTTGGGTGCCATCATTATGTTGATGACATCCAGCCCTTCTTCCTGCTGGATAAAAAGCTTGAGGTGGATATCACAGCCTGGATGCTGTGGCTGGATGGTTGAAACACAGCTGGCTGAAGTTAAATCCAGCGAAAACTGAAATTATGTGGCTGGGGATGGCTGGGTCATTGGGGGGACTGCAGCTCCCGCTCTTGATGGGGTCCAGCTAATGTCCCAGCTCTTGATGGGGTACAGCTATTGAGAAGAACCTGGGGGGTTGGCTGGATGCTTCTCTTGCCCTTGAGAAACAGGTGTCTTCAGTGGCGAGGCTGACATTTTTTATCTCTTCTGGGCTCATCAGGTGTTCCCCTTTCTGTCTCAGTCAGACCTGGCCATGGTCATACATGCCACGGTCATCTCCAGGTTGGACTGGTGCAACTCGCTCTACTCAGGGCTGCCCTTGAGGCTGCTTCGGAAACTTCAGGTTATATAGAATGTGGCTGCTAGGCTCTGAGCTTTGAATTTTCTAGTAATGAAACACAAGTGACTAATGGAGAGTAGAGTCAGAGGCCAAAGCTATGCATGTCACCATCCAGAATCTACATTCCTCACCATGTTTTTGCAGACCTTCCTTCTGTAGGTTTGTGTGGTATGGTGGTGATAGCTGGAGCTTCTGCTTGGGGAGCACAAATGAAAATGTCTTCCCACAAGGAGCAGTTCATGCAAAAGTAGTCACCCCATCCCAACTCCATACATAGAAAGTATGCAGCACAGTCCCATCTACTGAACTGATTTGTTTATTATTTAAAATATTTATATGCCCACTTTTCAAACGAACAAGTCAGAACCCAAGGCAGGAAGACAGGAGCATGGACCAAGTTTCTGATGTAACTTTCCACTAAAATTCTGTAGCCAGAAAAAAAAAAAAGTTTAATTTTTAATTTTAACACTTATGATTTTAAGGAAAATAGAGAATACAAGAGTCTGGTCAAAACACATGCGTTTTAGTACTACATGCGTTTATTGCTGCACGCATGGTCTTTGCACGCCACTGGGAGACATCTCCATTTCCCAATAAACAAGAATGGTTGGACAAATGGAAGGGATTACTAAAGCATTGTTAGGCTGATCTACTTTCTGAGACCCAAATGTTTTGTGGATGTGGATAATTTGAGGCAAAAGTTTATACTCGTGGAGAATTTTTAACATGTTATAACATGTTGTTTATGTTTGCATATCCATTCACTGTTCTATTTGGAATTATATATAATAAAAGAAAAAGTGGAGCTTACGAGGTTGGTGATTTTCTTTCAAAGTCATGCCGGTAGTGCCAATATTTATATATTTTTCAGATGCTGGCATAGTCTTTTGCCCTTATTTTATGATCAACAGAAGCACTTTTCACCCACACTTTTTTAAAAAAAGGCAAAGGCACAGTGAGGAACTGAGATTCTGAATGATGACAGCAGCATTAATTGGTGTTTCCGTATATGAGAATTTTTATGTTCATCCTACATTGGTGATAGAGGTTGGTTAAAAAGTGAGAGAGATTCTTAAAGTCTGACTCGTGCCTGAGGGGATAATGCTGTGTTGTAGGCAGACTGATTCAACCCGTATTGGTGGAAATGAGAAAAGAAAGGGTCATTAATTTTTTCTTTCATTAGGCAGATTGATTAGCTTGGTTAACTATCTACTTAGTCTCCTGTGCATAAATATGGGCAGCCCTGGGTAATCTGAAATGTGTCCATGGACTCATTAACGTCTGTCCCCTCAAAGTCTCTCCAATACATATGCATCAAAATACCCTCTGTGATAGAGCACTGCTTGTTCTTTTGAAACGAATGGGAGTTGTGCGGTGGCTAGTGGTTCCCTTCCATGGACTTCCTGTTCTTGGCCAGATGAAGACATGCTGTGATACTATGGCATTAAGAGACCCTATGGCATTAGCTGACTATGGTAATGTAGTAATTTTTGGTATTTTTAAAAAATATTTAGGGACTCCTTATAAATTGAGGTTTTCAGATGTAACTTATTTAGTTTGGGCATATATCCAGCTCTGTTTCTGTGGTACCCCTGGTATGCTAGGAATCCATAAAGCCAATTTACACACTATACTGTATACAGGTTGGGTCCAGGGGCTCCATCCTGTGACCTAGTTAACAGATGCGAGTTGGAGATTCTCGTCAGTTCCCACAAGGTACATTGGCCAATTTGGACTGAGTCTGCAGCATGCTTGGAGAAAAGCCTTCAGCCTTCCCCTCTGCTCCATTTTTCCAACCTGAAATAGTCCTGGGGTACTATTTGGCCCATTGAGGAAACCCACTGTACATTTGTGAGTTTTTCCAATAGACTACACAGCACTTCCTCAGACCATTTCAGATCAGGAAAATGCGAATCAACACATCCTGTAGAAAATACCTTACTTTAGCATTCCTTTCTTCTTTCCCTCTTGCAGATTACTGTGAATGTTGCTTAGAGAATATTCCATGTGTGCTCTCTCTTTCTCTTATCAAATTAAACAGAGACAAGGAATGAAGTCTGCAGAGTGATTCAATTTCCAAAAAATGTGTTGAAGGGATGGTGTGGAAGTCTAGTAAATAGTTTCCAAAGCTCTGGTGCTTATAGTTATATGGATGACGTGGCTATGTAAAGCTTCGCTTGTCATAAATGTTATCTGTCAGTTGATGCTTCTAATGGTAGGTTTATTGTAGCTGTGAGAGACAGAATAACAACAGGAAAACCCCCAGAAGACAAAAGAGAAGAGATTGATGTGCATTATAATGAGTGAAATAAGTATTTGATCCCCTATCAACCAGCCGGGTTAGGGTTAGGGTTCTGCTGTCGACAGAAGCAATCAATCCATCCGATTCCAAACTAGCCACCATGACCAAGACCAAACAGCTGTCCAAGGATGTCAGGGACAAGATTGTAGACCTGCACAAGGTTGGACTGGGCTACAAGACTATTGCCAAGCAGCTTGGTGAGAAGGTGACAATCCTAACCCTAACTGTCAACCTCCCTCGGCCTGGGGCTCCATGCAAGATCTCATCTCGTGGAGTTGCAATGATCTTGAGAACGGTGATGAAGCAGCCCAGAACTACACGGGGGGAACTTGTCAATGATCTCAGGGCAGCTGGGACAATAGTCACCATGAAAACAGTTGGTAACACACTACGCCATGAAGGACTGAGATCTTGCAGAGCCCGCAAGGTCCCTTGCTCAAGACAGCACATGTACAGGCCCGTCTGCAGTTTGCCAATGCACATCTGAATGACCCAGAGGATAACTGGGTGAAAGTGTTGTGGTCAGATGAGACCAAAATTGAGCTCTTTGGCATCAACTCAACTCACCATGTTTGGAGGAGGAGGAATGCTGCCTACGACCCCAAGAACACCATCCCCACCGTCAAACATGGAGGGGGACATATTATGCTTTGGGGGTGTTTTTCTGCTAAGGGGACAGGACACCTTCACTGCATCGAAGGGACGATGGACGGGACCATGTATCATCAAATTTTGGGTGAGCACCTCCTTCCCTCAGCCAGGGCATTGAAAATGGGTCGAGGATGGGTATTCCAGCATGACAATGACCCAAAACACATGGCCAAGGCAACAAAGGAGTGGCTCAAGAAGAAGCACATTAAGGTCCTGGAGTGGCCTAGCCAGTCTCCAGACCTTAATCCCATCGAAAATCTGTGGAGGGAGCTGAAGGTTCGAGTAGCTACACATCAGCCTCGAAATCTTACTGACTTGGAGAGGATCTGCAAAGAAGAGTGGGACAAAATACCTCCTGAGATTGTGCAAACCTGGTGGCCACCTACAAGAAACATCTGACCTCTGTAATTGCCAACAAGGGTTTTACCACCAAGTACTAAGTCATCTTTTGCAAAGGGATCAAATACTTATTTCACTCATTATAATGAACATCAATCTCTGATTGGTTCTTGTAGGTTATCCGGGCTGTGTAACCGTGGTCTTGGAATTTTCTTTCCTGACGTTTCGCCAGCAACTGTGGCAGGCATCTTCAGAGTAGTAACACTGAAGGACAGTGTCTCTCAGTGTCAAGGGTGTAGGAAGAGTAATATATAGTCAGAAAGGGGTTGGGTTTGAGCTGAGTATTGTCCTGCAAAAGTATTGTCCTGTAAGTATCAAGATAATGTGCTAATGAGGGTATGGTATGTTAATATGGAACCATTGTATCCTGAAGTGATCTGTTAATGTGTGTAATCCAAAACTAATCTGTATGGCTATTGTTGAATGTTGTCTTTGTCTGGAGGTTTTTCAGGGCAGGAAGCCAAGCCTTATTCATTCTTAAACTCTCCTCTTTTCTGTTAAAGTTGTGCTGATGTTTATGAATTTCAATGGCTTCTCTGTGCAATCTGACAAAATAGTTGGTAGAATTGTCCAGTCTTTCAGTGTCTTGGAATAAGACCCTGTGTCCTGTTTGTGTCAGTCCATGTTCAGCCACTGCTGATTTCTCAGGTTGGCCAAGTCTGCAGTATCTTTCATGTTCTTTTATCCTTGTTTGTATGCTGCGTTTTGTGGTCCCGATGTAAACTTCTCCACAGCTGCAAGGTATACGATATACTCCTGCAGAGGTGAGGGGGTCTCTTTTGTCTTTTGCTGATCGTAGCATTTGTTGTATTTTCTTGGTGGGTTTAAACACTGTTTGTAGGTTATGTTTTTTCAAAAGTTTCTCCATCCTATCAGTGACTCCTTTAATAAATGGCAAATCTCTGACTTCTCCTCAGCAAAATTCCATAAGCTGAATGCTTGCTTATTTAGCAGAAGAGAGTTGTGGGATCCAGTCTTAATAAGTGTAAGCCAGATTGTGAAAGAGCTGTGTGGAAACTAAGCCTGGCATAGGCCAGCAACCTAAGCAAGCTGGGCACAGGGAGAAACAAAATGTTCACCAACATTCATATTTGGTAGAAGACTTTTAGAGGACATTGTATTTCATTAATTTAGGTCATGTTAGTGGAGGTGCATAGTAGGAAGACTTCCTGTTCTCCCTATCCATGCCGTTGGAGGAAAAGGTTTTTTTTAAAGGCACCATGTTGGCAGTATGGTGTCACTTCCGGTGAATAATCAGATAGGGTTGCTGATCTCCAGGTGGGGCCTGAGAGTCTCCTGGAATTACAACTGATCTCCAGACTACAGAGATCAGTTAACCTGGATAAAATGGCTGCTTTGGAGGGTAGACTCTATTTCATTATACCTCACTGAATTCCTTCCTTCCTCCAAACCCTCCCCTCCCCAGGCTCCACCTCCAAAGGAATTTACCAATCCAGAGTTGGGAGCCCTAACCTAGAAGTGATGTCATGTATCCATAGTATTGCCAGTAAAACCATAGAGTTTTGCCCAAATCTTAGAGTGTCACATCAACGTCATGCCAGTGATATGACATCACTTCTAGGTATTTGCTGGAAGTGAAATTGTGGCATTTCCCCCTCCCCACCCATGTCCATCCCTCTGATTCCCACATACGGTAGTATAATAGTTTCCACCCAGTGTTGCATGCAATTTGCAATTTGAATTAAGAGAAGAATAATGTCTACCTCAAGAAGGTTCTTACTGTCCCCCACTGGCAATGGAATAATTGTTTAAATTCTTTTTTAATAGCTATGGTTGTCCAGAGCTTTTAATAAAACATTTTAATGTTAGTCTCATATTTTTCCATATATGAATATTCTAAATAAATAAATGGGAGCACCCTGTTGAATTCATATACAAGTAGGGTTGCCAGATCCCGCTTCGCCACCGGTGGGATGTTTTTTGGGCAGAGCCTGAGGAGGGCGGGGTTTGGGGAGGGGAGGGACTTCAATGCCATAGAGTCCAATGGGTGAACTGATCTCTATTTGCTGGAGATCAGTTGTAATAGCAGGAGATCTCCATATAGTGCCTGGAGGTTGGCAACCCTATATACAACTCTTGTAATTCAGCTAACTTTTTTTTTTACTTCCTGTTGCTGAAAAACAGGGTGAGAGATGTTTGAACTAATTCCTGCTCTAGGCTAAGAGGTTGAATAAGTGGCAGATCAAACAATTCTGTCTAACTACATTTGACACATTTTATCTTTGCCTTGTTGGTTTTCATAGATAGCATTTGGCACGTGGTTATTTCTCTTTAGTATGTGCAAAGTTAAAGCAAGGTGAGACCGAAATGGCCTGATTACTGAGCTTCACTGACTGCCCTATGGCTGCAATAAAATTCATTTTTTAAAGTTTTTATTGTGTTTTAAGGAATACAATAGGGAAAAAAGAGGAAGGGGGGACATTTTACATCCATTTGCAATAGACGATATTATCTCAATCAATAATATACACACGAAATACAGAGATTATGCTTACTACAACTGATTCAATATATTGGTTTCTATTCTATTTTTACTCGATAAAAAAGTAATCAGATATATTCTTGAATATATTAGACAGCCACTAACATGAGAGAAAAAGAGAGTAGAAAATAAAATCGCATTAAAGATAAACCATGGTCAATTTCTCGAAAGGTAATCAATGTTAAGGTAAACCAAATATATTTATACACGGAGAGAACATCTACTCACATAAAAAGGAGGGAGATTGAGCTAGAATTAAATATTTGAAGACATATATATATATATACCATGGTAGGCTGCAATTAAATTCATAAAGGATGCTACCATCCCTGAAGCACTGGACTAGGGAGGGATATGAATTTATTGTGGGAAGTTTGGATCTTCAGAAAAGCAGTTCTCATTAGGGCTGTTAAAAAAAAAATTGGTAAAATTTGGATTCGGCAAAATTCAGTCTGTTTTTATTCGGGAAATGCCGAAGTCCGAACTTCAGATCCATGGAATTCAGCACCAAGTTCCGAGTTCGGGGAAAAATTCGGCCGAGTAAAGCCTTTAAAAACGCATTCGCGGCTCCGGGGGGGGGCATTTTGGGGGGTAGATGTCCCAAACCTTCAGGGTAGCTTGAGGGGACGCTTCTTGTAAGAACTGCCAAGTTTTGTAAAGATTGGGTCAGGGGGTCCCGAGATATGGGGCCCAGAAGGGGTCGCCCCCCAAAAAAATCGCCCACAGGAATAAAGCCACTTAAAGCACATTGGCGCTTTTCCACGGCTCCGGGGGGCATTTTTGGGGGTAGAGGTATCAAACTTTCAGGGTAGCTGGGAGGAACCCTACTTGCAAGAACCCCCAAGTTTTGTAAAGATGGGATCAGGGGGGCCGAAATATGGGCCCCGAAAGGTGTCCCCCCCTTAATGTGCATTTTTATTCCATTTACAGCACACATTCGAGCCATTCCGTGGTTGCAGGGGGCGCATTTTGGGGGGTACAGCCCCCAAACTTTCAGTGTCGTTTCAGAGGAGCCTTCTTGCAAGAACCCCCAAGTTTTGTAAAGTTGGGATCAGGCCCCCCCAAAATATGGGTTCCCCCCTTTTCCCTATTGGGATGAATGGGATCAGCCGATCCTATGCATCTAGAGAGCGGCAAATCCAAAGCAAAACCTCCCGTGCTAACTATTGCAATGCAAAGCAACACGCGAGCGACCATGGAAAGGAACAGAGGCGCACTAGGCTAGCTATAGGAGAAACACGCGGCTTTTGGAGTGTGCAATTGAAATTTGCAAACTCCAAGCCAGAGAGGCAATCTAGCTGTGCATTGCATGCTATTAATTAACTCAGCAAAAAGGAAGAAAGGAGCAGGTGACTTGGACCGTGCAAATGTATTGTGAAAGTCAGATTTTGCAAAAACATTTTTGAGCGAGCAGCTAAACAGACCATGCAAAACAACAACAACAACAACAACCTAGAGTTGGTATTTTCTGCCCTGCTCCTTCTTCTCATGATGGAGGGACGCTCCCCCCTTATACAAACGACTCCACCAAACTCAAGCAAGTCTCACCAGCACCACTCCCCACCTCTCCAACCAATATGGTGCTGCGGTGCACCCCCCAAATGGGGATCTCACGCAAGCCGCCCCGTTGCACTCAAGCCCAGGCTAGGGGCAAAAACAGTGAAAAACACCAAGGAGGAGGCTCGACACCAAGGGTGCCGAGCGGAGAGAGACTTGCTAGCCACCGCACAGACTCAACTTTAAACTTTAAAACTTTAAAAACAGTACACACACTCCCGCAGAGGTGAGCGGTCACACCCCCCTCGGCAGAACGGGCGAAAGCCTCCTTTGGATTCCCCCCCCCACAGAAACTGCCCCCCCCACAGACTCTGCTTCCCCCCCCAACTAAACACTTTCAGCATTATGGGACTTAAGACTTACAAAGTATTTATAAGAAACAGGACATTTTTTGCAATTAAGGATGTTTTTCAAAGGCACAGTATACCTCAGACAGTGGAACTTAATTTTGTTGTCAGCAAATTAAGAACTGTGCACCGTTTTATAAATTTAAGCACCTTTTCTCTGGTCCCAAATATCTCCAGTAGGGTTGCCAGGTCCCTCTTTGCCACCGGCGGGAGGTTTTTGGGGCGGAGCCTGAGGAGGGCGGGGTTTGGGGAGGGGAGGGACTTCAATGCCAGAGTCCAATTGCCAAAGCGGCCATTTTCTCCAGGTGAACTGAAATCTGTCGGCTGGAGATCAGTTGTAATAGCAGGAGATCTCCAGCTAGTACCTGGAGATTGGCAACCGTAATCCCCAGGCCAACAAAAAAGTGGTACAAAAGTTATAAAGTGAATCACGTGTAAAAGCTGAGGAAACAGAAAATTAGCTACCGTTACTGAACTGTGTGGCACTGTCTTTGCTATAAAGTCAGGATCTTACAGGATCCTGAAACTCTTGTTGGTCTCTACGGTGCTACTGGACTCGAATCTAACTGTTCTGCTGCAGACCATCCACCTTCTGATGGATGATAAGTTGTAATTCTGGGAGATCTCTAGGCCCCATCTGGAGGTTGGCAACTTACCACACCTGGCTGTGTTTTTTGACATCCCTTTGCCCTTTGCAGCTCTTGACATGTCCCATCATTTCTTGACCTAACTCCTCCTTCTGGGCATTGGAGAGGGGTCTGGTCACTAGTTGTCGAATCTTCCAGTTGCTTGAGAGTTAGTGAAATGCGGGCAAAGCATAGTTGGGTCTGGTTTCAGCAGCTTTGCCCCTCAGCTTAAGAAGCTTTTCCTTATCTTGGTGCTGTAGCCTTCTTGGGATGACTTGGCTGACTGTCTCGTCATGGTATCTTTCTCTCAGGCAGGGGCCAAGGAAAGTGGGCTGCAAGTTAATTGCAACTCCTTTATCTGGAATCTTCGGCCTTGGAGCTCACAGTCATGCCAACCGTTATCTTCCCTAATTCTAACATAAACCAGATGGTAAAAGACTGAAAATGTACGCTTAAATCAAAGCAAGTCACATAATAATCATGGAATTGCTTATGTAAAAGAAACAGGTTAATATAGGAATAATCCTCTATATAAATTCTATACTCCCCAGTCCCTGGAAGAAAGGGGCTGGGGAATAATTGAAGCCGATGTAACTTCGCAGTGGCCACCATGCAACTCACCAGCATGCAGTTTCCCTCCATACATAGGCATAGTGTTGATGAGCCAGCAATTATGCAGAGGCGGGGGGTGGGGTTGCCAGGTCCCTCTTCTCACCCGGTGGGAGTTTTGGGGGCGGAGCCTGAAGAGGGCGGGGTTTGGGGAGGGGAGGGACTTCAGTGCCATAGAGTTCAATTGCCAAAGTGACCATTTTTCTCCAGGTGATCTGATCTCTATCGGCTGGAGATCTTTTGAATTAGCAGGAGATCTCCTGCTACTACCTGGCAGTTGACAACCCTAGGGGTGGGGCCAGCATGCTCATGGCCATTTCCCCTATCCCACTGCACAGAATGGTCATGTACTAAGGGCTAGCTGCATCACATGGTCAGCTTTCAAATTTTCATGTGATGTGAACAAGTTCTTCCATGGTGTGTAAAGATAATTCTCCACACTTCCTGCACTATTCACCTTGTTAAGTTTGCCAGTACATTTTGGAGCATAAAAATATTGTTTTAATTTGCAGGCCCATTGACTAGGTGGCTTTATTACTTTTTTTTGTTGACTCTCTGTTTTCAAATTCATGTTGGGAAAACAGTGGCTAAGAAACATACATTACTGGCCATCTTCTTACATTTCATTATTGGCATCACACTAATTTTCCAGTCTCTTGTTGTTAGCTAGTTAGATTGTTTCAAGAGTACTCTTATCTGTGGAGTTTAGTTAGCTTAGCTTTATCTCTTGTTATCTCTGGCCCACTGACCTGCTTAGTTGCAAGTAAATATCTTGACTCATAAAAAACCAAAATTACAACCCCTTTCTACAAAGTAAAGTTGAAACAATTCCATGCTCTTCACCTGAAGATAGATAATACATAGGGCATTTAAACTCTGACCTAGTACTGTGATAACCACACTCAGGACTGAGAAACAGCTCTACAACTTATGTAGTGAAAAGATAAAGAAAAGTAGGATTCCTTTGTCTCCTGGCTGTATATCTTATGCCACTCAGCCAGAATGCATGTTGTCTTGTAAGTAATTGCTAACTTAGAAAGATAGGTGCAGATGGTTGGTGAAGATTTAATGCTGGAGAACCTTTATTAATTCCTCTTGAAAACTAACAACTCCTTAAGAACACAGATAGTATTATTGCTTTGAATTCTCTATGTTTCCGAGAAATTGCTCTTCTAAGGAGACTGCACTCTCTATTAAACCAAGAGTTTTGCCTAGTTGAAACTAATGGTATTAGAATAATTTTCTTAATAAATAGATTCAAATAAACCAATTAAATTTAAAAAATACATTTAAATAAATAACAGCAGTCTTAGGCCATTCTATATCGCACTGAGTCAAGCTCAGGGTTCCATCGAACACCTCCTAGGCCCTTATGGCTTTGGTATAATGATTAATAATGAGCACAAGATAAGTTAACGAAAAGAGAAATAGGATCACTACCAATATTGTTACTTTCATACTATTAATTAAAGGCAAAAGGTCCAATGAGACCGGGAAGTAGTCAGTAACACTGGCACCGTTTTGTCCCCCCAAAAAGTAAAATCTGTATTTGGGTCGACCCATAATCATCCATTTACTATTATCAGGTTTCTCTGAATAGCAAGTTGAACCAATCATATACCAGCGGAGTTTATTACAGAATCCTTAGAAGTTCTGTCGTACCGTAACAAACTCAAAAAAATCTTCACCAAAGGTCCCTGTCAAGTTATCATCCTGCCCTATCCTTGCATTAAAGTCGGCAGCCATAAAAATTGGAGCAGCTGGGTAGATGTTTTTAATGCCATCAAATAATTCTCCCAGATGAGTCCAATTTCATATACCACTGTTTGACCTTGCACATCTTCAGGGACAACAGCACTGGAGGCACGGGGCTTAAAATATGTGCACTTAAAACATTTAAACAGAACTGGAAAATCTCACATTTCAGCCACTGCTGTTGTAGCAACTGGAACAGACTCGTGTCAGATTGTGCTGCATAGAGTTGTTTCCTGTTAATCAGAGCAACAGCCTGCTGCTAAAACACACGCAGCATGTCCTTAGGCTGTGACAGAAGTCACCTCACTTGACTGGGTGTTAACTACAAAAATGTGGTGGGAGCGGTCAAATATTTCAGGGTATGGTTTGTATCCTTTCCAGATAGGGTTGTTGACTCTGAGTTGGGAAACTTTTGGAGATAGGGGTGTGGAGCCTGGGAAGGGTGGAGTTTAGGGAGGGACCTCAGCAGGGTATAATGCCATAGATCCCACCTTTCAAAACAGCCATTTCTCTAGGGGGAACTGACCTCCATAGCCTGGAGACTGGTTGGAATTCCGGGAGTTCTCCAGCCACCACCAGGAGGTTGGCAACCCTAGATACAAGCCCATTTCTGTTTGAGAAAGCTATTTGATATAAGGAAGTAAAAGCTTCTCAACTTGAAAATAGTGTGTCCACCCTGCAAAGCAGCCATTTCCTCCAAGAAAATTGATCTTCAGTTTGGAGATCACTTTTAATACTGGAAGAACTCCAAGAGCCTCCTGGAGATTGACAACCTTATTTCCAGAGTGAGCAATTCTTTTCAGAGTGAGCAATTCTTATATAAGTAAACAAAATGACCTTAGCTACAGTTAATTATGATTAAATCCAACTGCAATCAATGGAACAAGTTAGATGTATGACTAACTCATGCTCCACTGCTTTCATTGAGATTAAAGCATGAGGAACTTTTAACTGGACTTGAGCCAATGCCCTCTCCAAAGGTACTTCGTTGAATATATACTATATGTTTTGCATAGCTATTATACACAGCAATATTGGACAGTGAGTCTTCCTTAGCGCAATAGGTATTTTAACTTTAACAATTGGCTGGTTATGGAGTAGGTAGGAGCCAAGAGCTTGCTTTATGTGGGTGGTCAACAGTTTGTTAAGGCAAGCTTTGCTGGTTGCTGTAGTTGAAAGCAATTTCAAAATGTAAGTAAAAGAGATTTCCGCCTTTGTCAGTACTGTGACCAAACAAGTACAAACGAGAGAACAAAGAGCCACACTTTCTGAGATGGGGGTTGCTAGTGGTGGGTCTTTTCCTAGCCTAACAACTATGGAACATCAAAGAGACCATCAGAACCACAGTCCAAATTGCAGGAAATGATACATGCCTAATAACTGAGAATTAAGCAGCCCTTTAAAGTGCAAGAAGGTTTACAGTACCTTTTCTGCAAGCCAGACAAATTTAGTGCTGCGATGATTTAGTGCTGCAAGGGCTTACCGTTGGTACAATTGTTCTAAGAGTTACCGGTGTTGGGAGGGAAACATTTGCAGGGGAGGAATCCAACACTGTTTACCACTTGTACGTCTCATTGCTGGAAATGGTTAGTTTAAATTTATCTGATTGAAACAAATGGTGCTCTAGAATGCTCAGCTTTGGCAGGGTTTCGCTCAGTGCTTCTGGCTTAGCTTGCCATAAGAAAAAGTCCTTTCTTAAATTTGTTCTGTTCTTGTCCTATATCCTGTACTTGGTACTAGCGTGTAAATCCCAACGGTTTTGATGTGTGCATGGAACATATGTGTTTCTGTAAGTGGCTGGCATAACCCAGTACTGAGAGCCTCTGTAGTACTATAGTGGTTAGATTCTTGGACTAGAACTGTGAAAAACCATGTTCTGCTTGGCCATGAAACCCACTGGGGGAAAAACACACCAGATGCATGTGAATAGCTAGGGTTGCTAACACTGGGTTGGGAAATTCCTGGATTTGAGGAGGGAAGTGTTTGGGGAGAGGAAAGACCTCAATGAAGTATAATGCACCCTCCAAAGCAGTCATTTTCTCCAGTGGAACTGATATCTGTAGTCTGGAGGTTGGCAACCCTATGAATACCACAAATCAGTTTATGGCCATTATGTGTGTGGGGGGGAATGTTTCCCAGAAGGCTGCTGAATCTCTTGGCATGTCATAAATCTAATGCCTTTTTATGCCCTACTTGGTGAGACAACTGGTTGTCACCACCTGGTGTGTAAACTGGAGCCGCCAAATTGTTCTCATTTTCACAAAATCAAAGGGATTTATTGATTTATGGCCGTAGTGTAGCCTTTCCTTTGTGTGTTCGTGTTTTTTGTTTCACCGCAAAGGAATTCTTACTGATTTAAACTCAGGAGTTTGGGCTGTGTGGGTTTTGATGACGTTCTTTCTAATGCGGTCCCCCACCTCAAGATGCAGTAATTAAGAGTTTTGTCAGCAGATCTATTATATACTCCCGGTTTTCAGGAGTGAATGCCATAACTCACCTGTAAAAATTTGCTCTGGGCTGACACTTGGCATAAAAGATTTTAGGACCAAAGGAGAAGTATGTGAACAACGAAACTTTGTTGTACGCACAGCTCCTGTACTGTTTTGTTGTGTCTTTGTTCTTGTAAAAAAAAAGTCATCCCAAATTTTACAGAGGGCTTCCATTGTGCCAACAGAACTTGGCCTTGTTATGGACTGTGTAAAATCAGAAAGATGTCAAACACAGATGGGCTTTGAGTTGTCTAACCAATGAGTCCTCACAAACAATGTTTCTGTTGTGTGACTGTTCCCTGAAATTAAAATTCCCAAATAAAGAACGAAGAGGCAAAGCCAGCATCACATGTAGAAACAAAGGTAATCTGAAACTGAGGCTTAGTTGCCTCACGTTCTCCCAGCTTCGTGGCTTCATTGGAGTTATTCATGATTTTTCCTACCTTCAGAAGTCCCGCATTTTCAGGAACCCATTTTATCATGAATTTAAATTTTGCCTCAGTCCCAAAGCAAAGCTAATCGAG
Source organism: Euleptes europaea (assembly GCF_029931775.1). NCBI lineage: Eukaryota > Metazoa > Chordata > Lepidosauria > Squamata > Sphaerodactylidae > Euleptes > Euleptes europaea. Next base: position 27,060,049 of record NC_079326.1, read on the forward strand.
ACAATTCCTGTGAATGGTATTAACTTCCAGGTTTCTTTCCTCATGGCCATTCCCCTCCCTCTTCAAACCCCTCCCCCTTGAAGCCATTTTGGTGATTTTCAGTAGCGTGTTTTAAGATCTTGAGGAACAGAGCTGGGTGTTATTCACCCCCCTCACCTTATACGCATCCTTTCTGGTCAGTTTCAGGATCCAGTGTTCCTTAAAGTTTGCTGGCTCTAGAGCCCTGCTTTGAGATAGCCAGAAACAAAGCAATGGGGAGAGGGTTCCTTCTCTGCTTTGGCTGTAAAATGGTGCTCTATAGCCCCCTACCATTTCCCATCCGCCTACCACTGCTGTTTTTTTTGTTAGCAAGGAATAGTTTAGTGATAAAATGATAAATCTATAAATAGAAATGAAGACAAGAACAGCTGAGGGAAAAACACAACATTCCCCCCCCCAAAATGTGGGCAGTTAACCACCAAGATACCCAAATGGGGGGGTGGGAGCGCTGGGTTTTCCCCTTAGCTGCTCTTCATTTCTATTTATAGATTTATCATTTTATTGCTAAAATAAACATGGTAGACAAAACAATTAACAGACTTATGTCCTGGGTGTGATTCTCTGCTTTGTTTGTTAAAATGATACCTTTTGAGCAACTGGAATGGGCAAAAATTGGGAAAGCGACAGGAGGTATCAGGTTACGGAGATTGGGAGTGAACACAGCCAGGTAGATCCCCCCCTCCCGCACACACGTCCTCATAAAGGCACAAAAGCCTTTTTTTCCATTTGCAAGTGATTACCAATGGAAAGATGCAATGGAAATGAGCCCGCTGGTGTTTTTCTGTTCTTATAACCCCTGCATTGAGCTAGCTTGAAACAAATTGGTTGGGGGGGGCGTTTCCAGACTTTCTCTGCTCTTTGGCTCTAAAATGGCCACACAGTTAATTACACATGAAAGAATCCCACTGTGGGGCTGGTGACATATTTCAAAGAATACACTACAGCCAATTACTAAGCAGCATTGTCAGGGGGGAGGGATTCAGAAGCTCTGTATTTTGCTGGGGATGAATAATTGAGTGCAAGGTACTCCTGGAATATTTTGGGGCAAAAAGCCCCCATGCATAGAGTTTTGAGAATTCGGATCAGAAAACTGTGCATCTGCTAAGTGATAAACTAGTGCAATTTTCCCTGCATAAATGGCCTGAGAGAACCAAGCTGGTCAAAGATTGGAGACTGTGATGTAGGCACCACATTGGGGCAACAGCATTGCTGGAGGAAAGGAAAAAAAGAGCCATTGAGGCAGGCCACAGGTGGAGGCTTAAAAACAGTGAATTATTTTCTACATAGGGATTTTTGAGACAATCAGTTTACGTGGGAAAAATGGCTGCTTTGGAAGGTGGACTGTATGGCAGTATACCCCACTGAAATCCTTCCCCTCCATAAACTCCATCCTCCTCAGGCTCCACCACCAAAATCTTCAGGTATTTCCCAACCCAGAGCTGGAACCCTACCATGTAGCCACTCCTGAGTTTCTCCTCGAGGCATTTACTTGACAAACTCTTTCTAATAAAAGTTTGCTGGTAGCAGGTACCCTGTCCAGTTTTTAAAACAACAATATTTTATGTTGAATTACAATATGCAGAACAATGTGAAGCAGGAATCTAATACCTTTTAAAATATGTAGTAGTGCTTTCCCCTCTGCCTTTTATGACTTAAAAAAATATTTTGCCCCTGATTGATACCTGGGTGAAAAGGTATGCAGGTTCATAAAACTCCAGGGAAATTCTGTCATCATGAGTATGCCTCATACCAGATTCTGGGAAGTACACGCCCACCTATTCACACACATTTTACCTGTAGGCAGTTCTACTATACTCTGTAATTTACAGATATGAAGCACGTTGTTCTTCTGGGGTCAGTTCTTATTAACTCACCTTCATAGATTTCCTTCTACTTTTTTGTCATAATCAGTCATATTTAGTATCATGAATACAGAGCTGTGTATTTTGGTGCAGGAAAACTGAGTTATGTGAGAGAAATTCTTCAAGTATATCTGCTTTTCTGTGTGCTGTTGTTTTTGAACTCTGTCACTCCTTATGGGGATGACCAAGGATGGAAAGTGAAAGGCTGGATAGGATAGAATCCTGAGCAGAAAATAATGGGATACTACTACTACTACTATTACTACTACTAACAACAAAAACAGTTTTCTAACAGAGCGGTTCCTCAGTGGACAGGCTTCCTCAGGAGGTGCTAAGCTCTCCTTCCCTGGAGGATTTTAAGAAAAGGCTAGATGGCCATCTGTCAGCAATGCTGTTTCTATGACCTTAGGCAGATCATGAGAGGTAGGGCACCTTGGCCATCTTCTGGGCACGAAATATGGGGGTGTTGGGGGGGGAGGTGGTTCGGAGTTTCCTGCATTGTGCAGGGGGTTGGACTAGATGACCCTGGTGATCTTTTCCAACTCTATGATTCTAATAATAATAATAATAATAAATTGACCCTGAGGTCCTCCCCCGCCCCAACTTTCTCACTCTCCTTTCCCTTCAACTCTTTCCTAAAATTAGGGGCCCAAGGGCTATAGGAAGCATACACATAGATGTCTTGTATAAATGTCTTGAACATTTAGCGAATGATGCCTAGCCATCACTTGCTAAAACTAATTTGTGGGTGGGTGGGATTGGCCATAGAGAAACCACACAATCTGTGCTCTTTTGTTTTTTGCCTTCTCTGAGCCCAAACCTCCATGTTGTTTTCCTGAATTCAGATCAATCCCTTATATTTTTGTTTCACTCTAGCTATCCGCTATATGAGAGAGGGAGAATGAAATATAAAGTTTTGTGCCAGTCAAGTGGATGGAAAGAACCATTAGTCATAAGAAACCATCTCAGCTCCTATCTCTGCATTCACAAAGCAGACAAAAGCAGAACCAAAGCAGATTGGTTTTGTAAACCAATAGCCGCTATATTAAAAACTGTTTTGATTCAGTATAGTATCAAACACAGGCTGAACAGAACATTACTAAATACACAAGTTGGGTCTGAGGACCTCAACCAGTGTGACATTCAGATGTGAGTTACAGGTTCTTCTACTATGCATTGTGCCCAAGGAGAAGGTGCTCCAGCCTATCCTCCATGCCATTTTCCTGACTTGAAATGATCCCAGTGTGGGCAATTTTTTGCCCTCTAGAGAAAATGTCCTTAACAGGCTAAATAGCTCCCAAAGACAATTTCAGATCGGGAAAATGGCATGGGGTGGGGGAGGCTGAAACCACTTCTTAATCTCCCTTTGTTTTGTAAAGGATGATACATATTTCTTCCTCCCTGCCTGTGCTGCCTCTGTCTACGATGGGGATACAAAGCATAGAAGGTTCATTTTTAAAAGGCTGCCTCTATTATTTTGGAGTTTTTAACCTCCCCATTTGTATTTTACATTTCAGATTTTTCTGCAAACCTGGGGCTTTTTTCAGGTTTGTAAACAAATCTGTTTTGTCTGACAGTGGCTCCAATCTCCAGATTTATGTATCCTCAGATTTTGTCAGGTTGAGGATTAAATAAATTGATGATGTTAATTATGCTAATATGTCAGTTATATGATAACCACAATTGTCAAACTGTTAGGTGGCCTTCCCTAAGGAGATTTGGGTAGTAACCACAAGAAGTGTAATTGGAGCAGTAAAAAAGAAACAGGCTTACAGAGTGAAATGCTTGAGGATGGGAGGAGGTGAGCGGAAAGGACCAGAAGAATGAAATGGAACAAAGACATCTTTCTGAAGTGCAGGTGTGTCATCTAAAATTGTAAATCAATCTGGGGGGGGGAAGACTTGCATTATCTGTGTGTTCACATAGTGTGCACTTTTATTATAGTTAGGAAAACAGATTTTCCTATTGATCCCATTAATTTTTCAATGTAATTAATGAAGAATCTGTATTTGGGGTTGGAAGTTGACTAAGGAAGGCCTACTTAAAATCAGAGTGTGACTTCCAAGTGTCATTGTGAGAGGGTTTGAAAATTCCTGAAATTATACAGATGAAGCAGACTTGAGATGTTAGAATTTCTGAGTTGGTAAAGTGGAATCTGATTTAAATAAAACTAGTTTTAAAATATTTAGATTTGAGTCCAGTAGCACCTTAAAGACCAACAAGAGTTTCAGTGTATAAGCTATTGAGAGTCAAAGCACCTTTCATCAAACAAAGCAGAATAGAAGGGTTTTTATTTTTTAAAAATGACTTTTATAGATCCTCATGGCAAAACATTTTTGACAAGAAATTGTCATTGATGGGCATATAATGGAATACGATACAAGATCTTGGGAAATCAGAGACTTTCTCTGAAATAACAAAGCATATTATGATAATGTTAGCACGCCGTTTTGTGCTCATCACATTTGGTTGTCTCAGTTCTTTGGAATTCCTCCCCCATGTTGCTTGCCTGCTTATACCTATTTCTTGACAATTCCTTATTTCTTAAGCACTTTTTCTTCCTAGACTCAATGCAAACCCTTCTATGATTATGTAAGGTAGATACATGAACCTGCCGTATTTGGAAATGACCTGCCTGTGTTCTTCTGGTTCTATTGATTCTCTAGCACACATGTTCCTGGAATGTCATTTTTATGAGGATCTAAGATCAAGTTATATTATTCCTCTTCAACTAGTAAACTTCATCCCACCTTTTAGTTGGTTATGGAGCTTTTATGACAGTTCTATGCTTTTTGAGAGTCAGCATGGTGTAGTGGTTAAGAGCAGCGGACTAATCTGGAGAACCAGGTTGGATTCCCCACTCCTCCACATGAGCGGCGGACTCTAATCTGGTGAACCCGGAGGGTTTCCCCACTCCTACACATGAAGCCAGCTGGGTGACCTTGGGGTGGTCACAGTTCTCTCAGAGCTCTCTCAGCCCCACCTACCACACAGGGTGTCTGTTGTGGGTAGGGGAAGGGAAGGTGATTGTAAAGTGGTTTGATTCTTCCTTAAATGGTAGAGAAAGTTGGCATATAAAAACCAACTCTTCTTCTTCTTCAATGTAATTGGCCCTCTTTGGTCAAGAACTGAAATACAAGTAATCTGCAAACAGTTGATGAAACTGCACAGAAAATGATGCTGATCAATGAAAATAGCCTTGCTTCTATGGGATATCTCACTTCATTCCCCATATCCCCTTGATCATACAGGTTCACATTGCATATGAAGGCTGATTTCAAAGTACATTCATTTCTAAGGTAACTTAGTGTTATTGTAGAGTTGCCATCCTCCAGGTGGGACCTGGAGATCTCCCTGAATTACAACTCATCTCTAGACAACAGACCAAATGGCTGCTTTGGAGGGTGAACTGAATGGCATTACACCCCACTGAGGTTCCTCTCCTATCCAAACTCTGCCCTGCCCACCCCCAAATCCCACCTGGATATGTGTTTTCTTTAGAGTTGCCAACCTCCAGGTACTAGCTGGAGATCTAATGCTATTACAACTGATCTCTAGCTGATAGAAATCAGTTCACCTGGAGAAAATGGCTGCTTTGGCAATTAGACTCTATGGCATTGAAATGCCAAACCCCGACCTCCTCAGGCTCTGCCCCAAAAACCTCCCACCGGTGGCAAAGAAGGACTTGGCAACCCTAGTTTTCTTTTAGTAGATTATGTATTTTGTATGGGCCAATGAAGACAAAAGGAATCATAGGTAACAAACTGAAAACAAATTGTTTATCCAATACCTTGAAATGGTAGTTATATCCCTGCATGGTAATACCAGCTGCTCCTGCAATATATTCTTGGTGTAGTTGATGGTCAGTCATTTATAAGACTTAAGCAAGACCATACTTTTCATAGTCAGTGACTCCACTTAGATTTTAATTCCAAATACCTGCTGAAACTTTTTGGACTGCTGCAGTCTTTCATTTGCGAAAAATGATAGCTTCCAGGAACAATTAGTAAAAAAAGTCTATCCATGCATTTGTTCAGTTGGCATTGTAGTAGCAGATAGTTTCACAGGCTGTTCCACACCATTTAGCAGGTGGAAATGCTTTGATTAATGATGATATGGGTGGTGGTCAAAAATCTTCCAGAAATAACCGGGCCGGTTCCTTTTTGAGTATTGGCAGTGTAAAACTTTGAGAAATGAGTCTTCATTTGGCCAGGGGGTTTATTAACTTGACTGTTTTTAATATGCAATCTGTTTGAAAGGCTTTAGATTAGGAACTCTGTATGTGCTGATCTTTATGGGAGTGAACATCTTATTAGGGTCTTTATGGTGGTGAGCAGAAAAAAATTATGTACTCTAAAAATCTGAAATATTGTTATTGAGACAGAACATTGTTTTAGTTTAAATTTCCAGTTTTGAAGCCTGCAATTCAAGCAATAATTTGAAACATCCAGTTTCTGTTCATGGTTTTGGGATTAACCGAATTTATATTGTATTCAAGTACTTTCTCATACATAGAATTTTGATCCTATTCACATTTATAGAATCCTGGGTCCTAGCATTACTGAGGCCTGGTTCATGTGGTCTCTGGCAGTCATTCTTCTCAATCTGGTGCCATAAGTTAAGTGCGGCCCAGATCAGTTCTGGCGTTCTGCCAGAAATGTAGATTTTTGAGCCTTAACAGTTGCATGCCAATACAGGCTGAAGTAAGTACATGGAATGTGCAGCACAGCTGCGCCACCACGGCCTACTTGGTTAAAGGTCAGCATGGCTGACTGCAAACAGTGTTCACCACAAAAATAACTCACCTGATCCACCCTACTATTGTTTCAGTATATGAAAATATCATCTGGCACATTTTCACACTGTGTATATCTTTATGCAGCTAGGGAAATGGAGAATTCTCAGCAAGGGAATAATCTTTGTGGAAGAGAATTCGGTTCTTGTTTAATCCACAATGTGAATATTTTGTGTTGGACATGGCTAGAGTCTCTTGTTGCAAATAATCAGTGAAATATAACTAGTGTAGTTACTGCAATATAGCTGACTCCAGAGTATTTTTGTGAGAGATGAAGCTCAGTCATCTATTTGTAACACATGCAAACACATACAGTAGGAGTGGCTGTTTATCTAGGCTTGCCAACTATGGGATGGGAAATTCCAGGAGATCTGAGGGTGGAACCTGGAAAGGGAGAGGTTTGGGGAGGTTGGGGAGTATAATGCCATAGGGCCCACCCTCCAAAGCATCCATTTCCCCCAGGGAAACTGATCTCTGTAAGTCTGGATATCAGTTGTAATTCCAACATGGAGGTTGGCAACCCAAGCTGTACTGGATCTCAAACAGTTCAAATTCAACACTAGATAAATCAAGGTAGAAAAATTCCTTTTTTGAGTCCTCTTCCTCACTGGGACCCAGTAGCCATGGACAACTTGCAAGATAAAGGAGTGTTTGTGGAAATCCCAGAGGGAGTTACACAGATCATGGCCTAGATGGAAAGTTGTATAGACAACAAAAGGAGAATGAAATAAGTAAGTTGCCTGTAGGAAGACAAGGGATGAACCAGCGTGGTTTAGTGGTTAAGAGCTGCAGATTCTAATCTGGAGAACCAGGTTTGATGATGCCTGCTTGGTGACCTTGGTGTGACATAGAAGTGATGTCATCCTGTTGAAGAGATGCTTTAGCATTTGCTCTGGCATCATGATGCCACTTCCTGATGAAGTGATGGCATTACACCAGGTGGTGACATAGCTGGAATTGTACACTAAGTAATCTACATTTTATGGCCTCAGATTATGAGCGGCTGCTAAGGACAAAAAACAACTACCCACCACATTTCCAATTTTACACATTTTTAGTATTGCGGTGGGACCTCTACAATTTGACAGTTTACAGCCTCAGCATGTCTTAATCTGACTTTGTTAACTATTCGTGTCTGGTGGAAACAATTTTATTTATGCTTACACATTTGATTAAATTAGCTCTACTTTTAGGTATGTTTTGTTGGAGAAATATTGCACACCTGGCTTCCTGAATGCTTTTAAATTGAAGGTCAGTGTATAAATTTTTTATATATTTTATGTATATAAATTTTATATACATTTATATGCTGAATGATATGTATATGCATATTCATCTATTAATGCAGTGTTACATATTGGGGAATGTTGAAGTGACTCAAAAAGTATTAAGAATTACAGTCTAGAAAGAACCAAAAATAAAAAGTGGATAGTAGCATATGGAGCAGCATAAGTGATTGTCGTAAATAGCAAGCAAGGAAGCCACAGAAAAAATAGAAAGGACAGGGAGACATGGAATCTGTAGAATGCAGCTTTGCAGTGTTCAAAGTGGTAGTAGTAGTCTGTAAAAAAAACACCCACCCAAACGCTTCATTGAAACAAACCATAGATCTTTGTCTTTTGAAAGATATAACCCTTAAGGATTTTGAAAAGTCTGAATGTAGAACATTCAGAATAAATAAGGTTGCCAGCTCTGGGTTGGGAAATACCTGGAGATTTCTGGGGCGGAGCCTGAGGAGGGCGGGGTTTGAGGAGGGGAGGGACTTCAATGCCAAAAAGTCAAATTGCCAAAGCAGCCATTTTCTCCTGGTGAACTGATCTCTATTGGCTGGAGATCAGTTGTAATAGCAGGAGATCTCCAGCTACTACTTGGAGGTTCAAAGACACTCAGAAAACTATTAGCCTATTATTCTCTTGCACAGTACCTGGAGGTTGGCAACCCTAAGAATAAATATATACTCACATATTGTGTAGGGTCTTCAAGTCTGAACCAGTGTTGGGTTTCTGTGCCTTGATGAGAGAAACATGGCCTTGCAAAATAGCTATAACCTTTAGTTGAGTGAAACAAGCACCCTGTTATTATTTATCATATGAATTCAAACCCTGTCGGGAATAATTCCCAAAGAGGAAGCCAAGTTCATCATTAGCGACACAAATAAATGGGAATCTTGCAGCACCTTAACAAATTCTTATTCTGGCATAATTGTTTGTTTGGCAGCCATTGCCAGAAGTGCATCCAATGAAGCGAGCTGTGTTCCAATAAAAGCTATGGCAGGATAAAAACTTGTTAATTTTTAAGGTGACTCAAGACTCCTGTTTACTTCTGAGAAGCTGTTCAAAAAGCAAGAATACTATACGTGTGTCTTAATAATAGGGATGCCAGCCTCCAGGTGGGACTTGGGGATCCCCCAAAGTTACAGGTCCAGACTACAGAGATGAATCCCCCTGGAGAAAATGAATGCTCTGGAGGGTGGATTCTATGGCATTGTGCTTCACTGAGGCCCCTGTCCTCCCCAGGCTCCATCTCCAAATCTCCAGGAGTTTTCCACCCTAGATCTGGCAGCAACTACCCCCCATCCCCTGCCGATGGCCAGGGTGTACCTGTCAGCCCTACTTAATAACGCATCAACTATTTGAGCTATACGAAGGGTTCAGGGGGTAGATATGTTTATCACTCAGTTACTATAATATCAAAAGGTGATTTCTGTGTGTAAAGTAGCCATCACAGGTTCACCGCACATTTCATATAATGTCAAATGCAGTACTTTGCAGCTGAGACAGTTCACACATGCAGTATATGTCATCGTAGGATGATATATTAGCTAATATACATGCCTGGTCCTGGCCTTGAATTCTTCCTCCCCTCTTCCACCTCTGTGTGAATGGTTTAGCAGTTCTTAGTTAATGGGCTACAAGGTCAACTCTGTAGTCTTCTAACCACGTCCACCTTAAAAAAAAAAAAAGAATCCTATTGAAAGAGGTGGGGAAATTCCAAGTGTGTTTGAGGATTCCAGCCAAAAGAAACATAAAAATGAAGTCAAGGACCAGGTATACAAAAATAGTCACTGATATATTGTCAAGTGCTTTGCTTTGAGTGTGGGAATCTTTCATTCAGTTTATTAAAGTCCGCTGGTGAATTAGGTTCAGTGCCTTAGATAAAAACTTAGAAACTTGATACTTGGGAGATATATATTTTTAATTCTACAATAGTTGATCCCTGTGAAAGATGGAACAGGTAGAACTATCTTAGTGGCATTGGAAGCACCACATATTGGTTTTTCCTACACTGAGTAAGGTGAAAAACCCATATTCCACCCACCAGAAATAAGGCAAAACCTGATATAGGAAGCATCCACAGTGCACAGGGTTGCTAGCTCCAGGTTGGGAAATGCCTGGAGATTTTGGTGGTGGAGCCTGAGGAGGGCAGGGTTTGGAGAGGGGAGAAACTTCAATGCCATAGAGTCCAATTGCCAATTGTCATTTTCTTCAGGGAGATCAGTAGTAATAGTGGAGATCTCCAGCCACCACCTGGAGGTTGGCAACTCTAACAGTGCATCCTCTAGCCATGTGGCCATGGGCTTCTTGCATTACCTGGACAACATGGACAAAATGTGCTACCATGTCTCCTGAACCTAGGGTTGCCAACTTCCAGGTACTAGCTGGAGATCTCCTGCTATTACAACTGATCTCCAGCCGGTAGAGATCAGTTCACCTGGAGAAAATGGCCACTTTGGCAACTGGACTCTATGGCACTGAAGTCCTTCCCCTCCTCAAACCCCTCTGCCCCAAAAACCTCCCGCCAGTGGCGAAGAGGGACCTGGCAACCCTACCTGAACCATGAGGCTAGTGAAAGAAACCAACAAAACAATTAAACTAGCGGCCCACTTGGTGTCCCTACTCAGTACAAGTCTGACTTTGCATCAAGCTGCCTGTGCTAAAGCAACAAGGTTTAGAGGAGAAGAATGTGAATAGTACTGCAGGTGCAGTTCTGTGCTTTATTTACTGTGTTTCTTGGTTGAAAGGGGGCTTTACATCAAGTTAAACTCTTCACACTTTATTTGTAGAAAAAGCCCTTGCTTCCCTGGGGCAGATAAGCCCTCCGATGAAGGCTTTCAGTGCTCCGCCCTCCTAGAGCAAATACAAAACTGAGCTGTTAGCTCAACTGTGATAAAAACTCATTGAGAGACCAGTTTCTTTCTCTTCCCTCTCCAAATAGTTTGTTTAGTGCTTGAAGAGTACAGTCAGGCCTATCGTAGTCAACCTTTCATGTTGGCTGTGGCTGCCATGCTTTATAACTCTGGGGCTGAGTCCAAGCCACTGTCTATGTTTTTTTTATATTTATGAATTGCTAGCATACAAAATGTATACTTAAGACAAGTTATTTTCAAGTTCAGAAAATTTTTCTTCTGCAAAACAAAAAGCTTTCTTAAAATCAATGGGCTCCTATTACCCCTTATTCCACGCTAAGCACCCTGCCATGCTCACAGTCATACTAGCTAAAGAGATTTGCTTTTGAGGATCACACAGATGATAAAGCCAGGGTGTGCTGAGTTTGGCCCCCTCTGCAGCAGATAGAGAAATGAGGCACTACCTTATAAGTAGGGTTGCCTGGAGGGGAAAAAATGTCTTATCCCTTTAACAGAGGCTAATATACCGGGTGATGTTATTTGCCTCCATGCCATGAAAAGCTTCACCTGCCCATTCCCACACATTAAGCCTCTACTGATTTTAATGCTTTTAAAATGAAATTTTATCATGTATGTTTTAAATTGTTAGCCGCCCTTGGTGGCCCTTGTAAGGGCAGACAGGCAAGATACAAATTCTGTAAATAAATAAATGAAACATTCAAGGGATAGGGCATTTGTCACCAGGACTGTTGGCAAGCTAATATATAAAAGGAGAGCTGTGGCGTAGTGGTAGAGCATGTGCTTGTCTTGCGGAAGGTCTCAGGTTCAATCCCTGGCACCTCCAGTATCAGATACTGGGTGATGCCAAGGATCTCTGCCTGAGGCCCTGAAGAGCCACTGTCAGTCCGAGTAGACCGTGCTAACCTTGAAGGATCTGATTCAGTGTAAGGCAGTTTCCATCATATGTGTTAATGTGCACTTCTCACTTTTCACTGTTCAAACAGCAAGCACACAGTATAGTCAAGCCTAGGTACTGTCCTTTGTAATCATTTAGAGGCTGAGCCATAGTGGGGTGGGGGATGTATGTGACAGAGAGCAACAGCATGGACAGGTTGACTGTGCGGCTGAGCGGATTCCCTCTTCTCCCACTGTTCTCATTCTCTTCCATTGAGGTTTTGTTTGCAGCTAGCCTTGTTCCAGAGGAATGACAGTGTCTTCTTTAACAAGTTAGGCTGTGCCTCTTACGTCAAAGTGGAAATGCTTCTGGGTTCCTGTGTCCTGCTGAGCATTCATATACTTGTGCTCATCACTGAGCATCTGTATATTGGCACAATATGAAATACTGAGGGTGTTTGCATGTGTCTTAAGCAAAAAGGTGCCGATTCCCAACTACGGTAGTAATTTTTCAAAAGCTATTTGGGGCCTGCTTATCTACTCTCATGCCATCTAGTGGTGACTCTGAAAAGTGGTCCTACACAGTCTGTTCAGTATCTGGGGCTTAACTTTGTATTGGCACAGCATTGAGCAATGCCAGCAGTGTTCTTGCATATCATTTCAGCAGAATGTGTGTGTGTGTGTGTCAGTTTGTGCACACCTTATCATTTTTGAATTATAGTACTGCTTACTTGCAGTATAAGGCCTATGTAAGAATTATCTGAATGGTGTATTACTAGTTTGACAGGGAAACAGCACATATGTCAATGATTTTTATTTCTCCCCATCTGTGCTTGAAGATCTGCATGTGGATTTCCAGTATCTCCAAGGCGGGTAGAGGGATTCATTGCATTGGTGGGGGTCGTGTTGGCTGAGATGAGAGATGCAAAATAGGTGAGTAGAGAAGTTTTCATTTGGAGCAGCTTCCTTAGATAATTCAAGTCATAACTTTGTTGAATGCAAAAGATATGGGGTTGACCAGAAATCTTAATTTTGTAGATTCTCAGGGTCTCCTACTAGTTAATTCCCTATATGATGAATCCATTGGAGCATTTCCATGGAATGGAATGAGTATAATGGGGACTCCAGGAGCAGAATTTTGGGGGATATTTTGGACTGCAGAGGGTAGGTGGGAAAGTCTCACTTTGTGAAGGTCTTTTTATCTGTGGAAATGGTCTGGTGGATCTAAGCCACCATTTTATGTGTTTGTCGCTGAAGTTTCAGAATTTAATCTCTCCTTTCCTGAAGTGCCTAAAATATTTGGAGTAGCAAGTAGCCTTTTTTTTTGTAAATGGCTGGCTGTTTTATAGCATTCACTTCTTCTTGATGAAGAATTGGGTTCACCAAGAAAACATCTTGTACTACGTGTGTATGCTTACCTCACTACCCCAAAATATAATTTTGAACACAGTTGAATGATCAAAAATCTCAACTGTTCAGCATATGAGAATATGACTACTATTAAAACTAGAGTAGTTAAGTATGAATTTGCCATTAAATGTTATGCAAACAGAGATAGTCAGTTAGCAAAGTGATAACAGATCATGGTGAACATAACTTCCCAGCAATTGGTTATTTTAAATGTCTTTTCAGGTGTGTAGAGAAATTTACCAAACATCTGCACTAGATCAGAAATCTAGGGAACATAAAATGGTACAAATCTATTGTTGTTGTTGTTGTTGTTGTCGTCAATAACAACAGTAACAACAACAACAACAATATTTATTCCCCACCCTCCCTGGCATAGCCAGGCTCAGGGCGGCTACCAACATAATAAATACAACATACAATGTGTATCAACATTACAACATATGAATAAGAACTTAAAACTATACATCTATTCTAAAACTCAGGTGGCACCTCAGTTCCGTAACTAGCTCCTATAACTAGTTATCCTCAACAAGGGGTTGGCCTAAGGATGACATGCAAGGAGGCCAGTAACCACCAAGAAGACTATAGGCCCAAGCCAAAAAGGTAATGGGGGATGGTGAAAGGCTAAGCATGGGAAAGGAAAGGAAAGGAAAATAGAAAGGGAATGGTGTTGGTGGTGGTGGTGGAACAGGAGGCCAGCTAATCCACTTAATTATCGCTGTCCTTAACCATATGTCTGGTGGAACATTTCCATCTCTCAACTTGCAGGACACTGCAAACAATTAGGTTCCAAGTACTTCTATCTTTTTGCTATAAAGTGTCACATATCCACCATAAATAGATATAGCTCTGTGGGAGGTAGACAGAAGAGAACAGGGTGCTCTGTAGATATAACTCTGTGGGGAGTAGGCAGAAGAGAACAGGGGGCTCTGTCATTGTGTCCTATAGGTTGATCTATTTCTCTACCGGTGCTTTCAAGCAGCTTAAAATTCAAGAAAGTGGTATAAGAGAGGATGTAGTTCTGAGAATGAATTATGTGGTGTAACTCCACATCACTGCATAATCCACTGAAGGGTAATACTGGGACTTTATGGAACATGGACTCCACGGTTGGTTGGATTAGTTGCACAAGTCAGTAGCTCATCAACAAGCAGCCCACGTTAAACTAATCTGCCAGTTATACATGCTTATACAGCATCATACTATTTGTCTTTATTTAAAGAGCACTTGGGATCTGATATACAAATGGTATAAATCTGCACTCTGCCATGGATACATATGCCAGATCAAATTAACCTTCCCTTTGTATGCACAGTCAGTACAGTGGAAGATAGTTTTTATTCATTTTTTTAAATTGCCTATGTGTGAGGCAGTGATTTAATTTACTTTAGTGATTCTGAGCAGGAAGCCAGAATATGGCAGTCAGTGTAGATTAACTCAGGATAAAAGGAGGTTCTTTTGTATTATTACCAGTAGGATACCACTAGAATGATAACTTTACAAGAATTGCTGACATACAGTGCAATCTAAAGCAGAGTGCCCTCCTTATATATAGCTGCCTTGGTGGCCCTGATGGGGCAGAAAGATAGGATATAAATTTTGTAAGTAAGTAAATAAAAAGGTAAAGGTCCCCTGTGCAAGCACCGGGTCATTCCTGACCCATGGGGTAATATCACATCACGATGTTTACTAGGCAGACTTTGTTTACGGGGTGGTTTGCCAGTACCTTCCCCAGTCATCTTCCCTTTACCCCCAGCAAGCTGGGTACTCATTTTACCAACCTCGGAAGGATGGAAGGCTGAGTCAACCTTGAGGCGGCTACCTGAAACTGACTCCCCTCGGGATTGAAGTCAGGTTGTGAGCAGAGCTTGGACTGCAGTACTGCAGCTTACCACTCTGCGCCACGGGGCTTTAAAAGGTGTTGATCTGTGTAGGATTGCATTGGTATTAGTTCAGTCTAGATGTCAACCAACTGTGGTTGAGAAAGGCAAAGTTTGTGTTCCACTCTACTCTCCCCCCCCCCCACAATGGGTTGGTTTTACCCAGGAACTCTCAAACTTGGTGTGCAAATTCCCTCTTAGTCCTCTCTGGCTTCTCCTGACCCTCATTCTTGTAGATGGGCTTTCACTGTAATATGCAGTAACCATGCTATATGGTACATAACGACTAGGCCAGTACAAGGCAGTAGCTGCTTAGCTTTGTCGAGCTGACATCTTGTTAATTTGCATACCATTCTCACTGGCACCAACAGTACTAGCAATGGGTGATGCTGCCATGGGTTGGCCTGTGGACACCTTCTCAGACAAGGAGGAGGTGGAAAAGGTGTCTTTAGGCTTACCCATGACAGATGCATGGTGAAGTTTATACCACACACAGTGGCCATTTATGCTTGGTTGCTTAGCCTCGTGTTCCCCATGGGACTGCTTCGGGGCTTCGTTTGGATCAATCAGGATTTTTCCGACCTTCCGAAGTCACTTTTCAGCCACCCTGCCCTTGTCCCATGGTTTTAGGAACAGGTTTTATCACGTATATAAACTTTTCCTCTATCCCAAAGCTAAGCTAATTGAGGTAATGTCTGTGAATAGTCTTAACTTTGGGTTACACTTCCCCTGCTCATTCTCGGTTGTCCTGCTCTCATCCAACCCATCCCAGAGAAGCCATTTTGGTGAGTTTCAGCAGAGCTCACAGACTACCTAACCGCATTGGAAATCGCCTCTGTTGCAGCCACCAGGTAAGCACTGAGGTGCATCGGTCAGGAGGTTTTAGTGATTTTAATGCCGCATTCCAGCGCACCCTTATTTGAGAGTAAGCCTGTTGGTCTTAGAGGGGCTTACTTCTTAGAATACACAGCTTGGACTGTGCAATCTCACCTTCATGAATTTCCCTCTGACTGGAAATCTGCCTGCTCCCCTCCCACCAAAACTGAGATAGATCAGCTCTTTTCCTTCTTGCAGTGTGCAAAATGTCGTCGTCGTCCCTGCCCCCAAACTCTACTGCTCCAATCCTAAAAGGCACTTTCAAGTCCAGTGTGTTTTGGCTGCAACCTCAAACAGATTCACCAAAAACATATGCCCTTCTGCTTCTAAGCCAGGAGCCAGGAGAGTGAAAATAGACATCCATCTTCCCATTCCCTGTGCCGAAAAAGCCAGAGGGTCCACTTTTACTGGGGAAAATTGCTGGGAATTTCCTACCAAGGAAATGTATTTAGGAGTACAATGCTATCTCCACCCTTACCCCCCACCATTGCCCAATCTGGAAGGCAAAACACCACCACAGCCAATTAAAAATCAGCATTGTCGGGGGAAGGGACTCAGAATCTCTGTATTTCACTGGGGATGAATACTTGAGCACAAGCAACTCCTGGAATATCTTTGGGGCAAAAGGCCACCATGAATACAGTTTTGAGAATTCGGATCAGAAAAATGTGCGTCTGCTGAGTGGCAAACCCAAGCCCAAATTTCCCCTGCATAAATGGCCAACCACTTCCCCAGTTCTCTATGCTTCTTTTATCCTTTTCAGGCGAAAGAGCATGAAGCTTTGATGTGCGGTAGCAGCATGCCCTTACTCTGTCACATGTTGGCGGTAGCTTTGGTTCAGATCTTCATAGTCTCAAGCCACTGGATCTTGGCCAAGAACATCAACTTCTATAATGTGAGACTGCCAGTAGACCGTAAGTAGCCTGTTACAGTTCTATTAGCTGTGTCAGGAAAATAAGTATCATTACTATTGCTACTTATACTACTATTACATAAATCCACATTACACTATAAATACCCAAAAGTCATACTATCAAAATTTCACATCCATTCATACAATATGTAAGACTTCAGCATTTTTCTATTTCAAGTCTTTTTTTTTTTTAGAAACTGTAATACACTGAATAGCAAAACATTAATTTGACTGTCTTCAAGGGTGGTTAATTATTAGGTAGAACACTTGATTAATGGTCTCATGTGCCTGCATGTTCGTCTGATTAAGTTATCGCATCATCTTATTGCGCTTCCTTTGTGTTTCCAAACTCTTTTGTTGTGCACGCATTAAGTGAACATTTTGCAGCAGCAACTGAGCACTGTAATTTTTTCAGTTGTCCCCCTGCTTGTTTAGGTGTGGAGCCCTGAGATGCAAGGGGCAAATGTGCTTTGCCCCCAAGGCATAGCTGCACAGGTGAACTGTGGATTAGTGTTGATCAGAGATATTTGTGATGGGCAGCTGCCCTGCTTAATCTGTACTGTTAGCATTAGCTTAGTGCTGGCATTCTGAAAATTGTGCACTGGTTAATGAGAGGAACGCTTCCCACATCATCTTGCTGTGCTGCAAAAAAGCTGTGTGGATGGGTACCCCTCAATGAACTGGACAGGGAAGGGCCGTAGCTCAGTGGTAGAGCATCTGCTTGGCATGCAGAAGGTCCCAGGTTCAATCCCTGGCATCTCCAGTTAAAAGGTCCAGGCAAGTAGGTGGTGTGAAGGATCTCTGCCTGAGACCCTGGAGAGCCGCTGCCAGTCTGAGTAGACAGTACTGACTTTGATGGACCAAGGGTCTTATTCAGTATAAGGCAGCGTCATGTGTTCATTGCCCTTATTTGCTGCCCCATATTCAAATGAGGCTTGTATTTTGTTGGATCTGACAGGCTTCCTGAGATCAAAACATTCAGACTAGTTTCCCAATTGTTACTGGTCAAAAAAATTACATGGCACTTAAGGAAGTTTACAACCACTGTTTCTTCTTCACCATAAGACCTAATGGAGTGGGAGGAGGGGGAAAACTTGGTGTCATAATAACCAGGCATTTGAGAGATTGAAACGATTTAACTTTTTTCTTCCCCCTTTTTTTCTTTTGGATTATAAAGCTACTCCATTCCCAAGCAGCTTCAAGTGTTTTACTTGTGCCAATGTTGTGGACAATTACAACTGTAACAGATGGGCTGAAGATAAATGGTGTCCTCAGAGTAAGTGTATGGGGAACAGGAAGATATTGCAAAGCGCTCGGCTTGGCCTTTTCTACTAATTCCACCATATTGTAGACCTCATAATAAGATTAACATTCCAGCGTACTTAAAACTTCAGGGTGTGCAGCTGAATTTTCCTGGAATTATTTGTGGAAACACATTGTATATGAGATGAATGGTCAAGAAGCAGCCTTAATGTATTTTTTTAGCATATTGCAGTTGAGCATAACTGACTTCCAGGGCTGACTCTAGCATCCTTAGTATGTTAGAGCAGTAGTGAAGAAACTGCATATCAGTGACTTCAAACCTATGTCACTGTTACCACAATTGAAGGACTTACCCCGCACGGGCTGGGCTAGCCACCTGGGCCTTTCTTACTTGACTGCCACTCTTGATCTCAGCAAGGCAGTGATTGCATGGAAAGGGCTTGCATGATTGGCCCTCCTTATGCGAAATTGAGCCTTTAAATGTGGCAGCACTGCAATATGAAGCCACATGTCTTGTCACTATAATATGCAAAGGGAATTTCTTTCTTTCTTTCTTTCTTTCTTTCTTTCTTTCTTTCTTTCTTTCTTTCTTTCTTTCTTTCTTTCTTTCTTCCTTCCTTCCTTCCTTCCTTCCTTCCTTCCTTCCTTCCTTCCTTCCTTCCTTCCTTCCTTCCTTCCTTCCTTCCTTCCTTCCTTCCTTCCAGAAAAAATGAGATAAAATTTGCTAAATAAATAAAAGCAATTTAATTATGATGTGTAGGTAAATAGGAAGATGTTAAAGTTCACTGTGGACTCTTGTGCTTCCCAACCACAGATGGGCCTTGCTTACTGCATTGAGATGTAGACTCTTCTGAGTGTCTGTTCTCGGTGGGCAGGGTACAGTCAAAAAGCGCAGAGGCTGAATAGCTTTTGCTATCATATTGGGAAAAATTGCACTGAATGGGACAACAAGGAGTATGTTAATATGCCAACTTTCCACAGGTGGGGAAAAACAGGATGAGGAAATGCATACCTCGATTTTCCTCCTTGGAACTGCACAGCAAATGGGAAAGATCATCCCAGATGCCCCTGAAGGACATTGACTTGGTGGCCGGACATCTGCTTTGCGGGCAGATGGTTCCCGGTTCACTTTTCTCCAGTTAAAAGAATTGGATAGTAGGTGATGTGAAAGTCCTCTACCTGAGACGCTGGAGAGCCACCGCCAGTCTGAGTACTGACCTGACTAGGTCAAAGGTGTGACCTCAATTTAAGGCAGTTTTATGTGTTCATCCAAGATGAAAATTTGCATTTGTAAACAACTGTGGGGCAGGAGAGGAGAATGCATTATTTAAGTATAACTGCAGATCAGGAGCTCAAGGCATGAGTGGGAATTTAATTTTGATGCCAGTATGGGTGGTGACAGGAAGCAGTAGAAAATGGAAACAGAAACAGTCATGCTGCCTCCTGAATCTTGGGCCTTCTGTGGTATCTACAAACTGGATATTGGCTGTGAATATACACAGTAACTTTTTTGACTGGGTATCAGATCTCAGCTGCTAAGCAGGCTCAGCCCTGGTTGGTATTTGGATGGGAGACCACCAAGGAAGTCCAGGGTCATGAAACAAAGGCAGACAATGACAAACCACTTCTGAACCTCTCTTGCCTTGAAAAATCTTTGGGGCCGCCATAAGTTGGCATACACACAAAGTCTGGCATACACACAAAAAGATGCCATATAGTACCATGTCTATTTGTTTCTTCATCTTTACTTTTTCAAGGTGACTTTGAGAGCTCTCGTGCTTGTAGATGAACTTTTTTAAATTCCACTTCATCCTGTGCTTTTAGAGCACAAACCTGATATCTCACTGAAGCAACCCTGATTTTTATTTTAGTGTCGTTTCTTCCTTAGACACCCAGTATTGTTTGACTGTCCATCATTTCATCAGTCATGGAAGGAGCACCTCTGTCACCAAAAAATGCGCTACGAGGGAAGAGTGTCGTTTTGTTGGTTGTCACCATCACAGAGAAACTGGTCACATGGTGAGCGGGACTTTTTGCTGTATGGGAAAGCATTTTGGCCTTTCTCTCAGAGAAAACAGAGGCAGTACCTTTAAAAAGGCAACACTGAACTGCCTGAATAGTGGTGACTGGGCTGAGATTTTTGTGTCTGTCTTAATAGCTTATTAGAAGTAGTCATGTGTGTATGCATTAAACTCCAGAGTCCTAAGAGAGCTACTTAAGTTGGAAACCTCCTTAGCCTGGAGGAAGGTAGTAGAGTGGGTAGGATACAGGCCACTATGACTACCATCAAGACACTAATAGCATGTTCCTATGCAGAGTTACTCCAGCCTAAGTCTACAGAAGTTAATGCATAGGATTGTAGTGTAAATTGAAACAGTCTTCCACTGGAATTTTCTCAACAGATTTACAGTGCATTCCTAAGGAGAGTTACTCCGGTGTAAGCCAATTGAAATGAATGGGCTTAGACTGGAATAACTCTCCTTAGGAATGCACTATTAGGGTATAAGCTGGATCATCAGTAGCTGAGCAAACATACCATTTGGTGTTCCTTGCTTTAGGCAAGGACACCATGGTTTTTTTTTTGCAGTCTCGAATGCAGCATGAAGTACAAGCAAAGCTGTAGATATTCCTTAATCGCCTGCAGTGTTTGGGTGTGCAGTTAAACGCCCGGAGAATCCCTGCTTTCTTTCGTTTTTTAAAAAAGGAAGTTTCTAGTATTTATACTAGGTTACCATATTTACCCGAAATGAAGATGATCTAGAATGACCCCCCAAAAAGAGGTTGTACATAAAAGCAGATGACCCAGTGGCCTTCACAAATAACTAAAATAACAGTAGAAACTGCAGAAAAAAAATTATTACTTTCACTTTTTAAACCTCTTTGCATTGTAACCATTCACAACTAGTATTGAATCATGCTGTTTCAAATTTTAAAAGGCAAGAGGTTGGCTTTTTAACACTCCCCCCAAGAGCTGAACTACTAGACAAAGGCTCAGATAAATTACCCAAATGACAGTGAATCCTAAACAGGATTTTTTTTTAATGCCAAGTCGCAGCCAATTTAAGGAGACCCCTTAGGGTTTTCAAGAGATTCAGATAGGGTTACCAGGTCCCTCTTTGCCACCGGCGGGAGGCTTTTGGGGCAGAGCCTGAGGAGGGCGGGGCTTGGGGAGGGGAGGGACTTCAGTGCCATAGAATCCAATTGCCAAAGCAGCCATTTTCCCCAGGTGAACTGATCCGTATCGCAGTTCTCCTGCTAGTTCCTGGAAGTTGGCAACCCTACATTCAGAGGTGGTTTGCCATTGCCTGCCTCTGCACAGAGACTCTGGTATTCCTTGGTGGTCTCCCATCCAAGTGTTAACCAGGCCCAACCCTGCTTAGCAGCCAAGATCTGATGAGATTAGTCTAGCCTGGGCTATCCAGGTCAGAGAAAGAAAATTACTCCCTTCTGAATCCATTGAAATCTATGGGTTTAGGAATGCACTGTTACACCTCCCCCCCTTTCACAATGCTTTCCACGGGCTAGGAAGTTGCACTTTTTCTAACAAAACATGCTATATCTGCCATCCAATAGGGACATTTAAAATTAATTACTTGCCTTATCCTTCCCTGTCTAAAATATCCACAAAACCGTATAGCTAATGTTAAGCTAAACCTGCTGTAATTCCATGGGCATTTTGAGTTTCTCTCTCCTAGTCTTAGTAAGATTTCCAATGGATCCAGGTAGGAGGGGGATTTAAACAATGACTGTTTACCTTTTTATGCCCAGCAGAAACAGGATACTTTATGAAGAATGAGCAAATACGTGCAAATTGCTCAATTTGCATAATCCATACATATTGTGCAGAATTTTTGTTTTATTTAAAACCTCCCACACAACATACACTACAATCTTACAAAGAACAATGTTGCTTAACTTTTCTGCCCTTGCTACCATACTTTGTGCTTTTGCTGACATCTGTGGCTCAGTCATAGATCTGACTTGTGATAAGGCTGCTGAGAGAACAGCTGCATGTGGGTTAATATATTTTGGGCGATATAATATAAATATCTGAATCATTGAGAGAGTTTGCCAGTTAGTTATTTATAGCCACTTGCTATATGGGGAATCAATGTGGTCTAGTAGTGAGAATGTTGTGAACTCTGGTCTAAATACCTACTCTGAAATTCACTAGGTGCCTTAAAGTGCAATCTTTTTTTTTTTTTTGTATTTGCCTGGCCTCCCTAATCCATATAATTGATTGAAAATCATCATTTTTAGAACTAGAATCAAAAACAGAAGTTGTTAATCACTATGCCTAGACACCATGTCCTTGACCACACTCTCGGCACTTGAAAACAATTTTTTTTTAAAAAAAAATTGTGAATATTGGTAGAAAAATATCCTTTGCTTCCATTTTTATGGAGCTCTGTAACAAGTTAAGGCAAGATCACGATGGGTAGCCATGTTAGTCTATCACGAGCAGTAGAAAAGAGCAAGAGTCTAGTAGCACCTTAAAGACTAGCAAAATTTCTGGCAGGGTATGAGCTTTCATGAGCCACAGCTCACTTCTTCAGATACCTTGGTATCTGAAGAAGTGAGCTGTGGCTCACAAAAGCTCATACCCTGCCAGAAATTTTCTTAGTCTTTAAGTTAAGGCAAGGTTTGAGTGTCCAAGTGTCAGCCACAGGAATGCGATAAAGGCATCAATATTATTGTTATAAAAGTTAAAAACAAGGCACTGGTGATACCTTTGGAAAAGAATCCACAGATGACGTGAGTGAGGATTTCTCAAACTGGGCCCTACTATGAACAACCGGGACCTGCAAGAACACCTGGGGGGTGGTGTCTACCCAGGTACATGCAATGTGTATGGTATGGGTGGCACAGTGATTTTATGAAAATCCCTTCATTTCCAAAGTGGAACAGATTTAGAACATTGCACTTCCCGCCAACACACTTTTTCTTAAATATGTGCTGGCTGCACTCTTGCCCTGCCTACCGTTTATTCCCAGCACAGCCAGGAGGCTTGGAGACAGAACCCCTTAGTGCAATCCTAAACAGAGTTGCACCCTCCTAAATCCATTGAAGCCAAGTCACTCATGCCTACTTTAGGTCCCACAGTTATACAATGATATTAGTAATTTCTATGACATTGTTGTTTTGGTGATGAGATAATGAGGATCCAGTGGACCCTAGCCTGGATGTCTCAGGTAAGCCTGATCTCATCAGATCTCAGAAGCTAAGCAGGGTCAGTCCTGGCTAGTACTTGGATGGGAGACCACCACGGAATACCAGGGTCACTATGCAGAGGAAGGCAATGGCAAACCACCTCTGTTACACTCTTGCCTTGAAAACCCTACTGGGTTGCCATAAGTTGACTGTGACTTGAAAGCACTTTACATGCACATAATCCAGTTGACAGCCAGAATATTCCTGGACCCTGCCCACAGGGAAGAAGTGTTCTCCCTGAAATTGTAAGACATTGTTATTCTGTTGCTGGCAATGGAGATACACGTGTGCTGACTTTTTAACTGAGACTAAGATTGGGAAGTGCATATAGCATTTTCAGTGTTGCATAAATGATCAAGCAATTTAAAAAAATGTGCACAACACATCCATTTCTCATTAGTAATGTAAGAATTCAATTCAAATTAGAGCTTTTATAACTGGTAGCCACAATTCAACCACATTTAACTACAGTGTGCAGTTCTGGGGAAAACAAAGAGAACATTTGTTCAGTTTGAAAATTTCAAACTGTTTGTATTAGTGCTGTTGTATTCACAGATCTGAGGATTTTCTCCCACTCTCTACAGGATTCTAAATGTTATGGAATGTGACTCTAAGTATGTGTGTGCACACAGGGAAAATGCACAGGTTTGTTCTGGCGGTGCGCTGTCTGGATACAAATTATGATCACATACTGTCATACAACAGTTCCAAATTTTCCGTTTGAAAAGCCCTGATATAAACATTTTGTCCTTGTAACTAATGCTAACGTTGAAGTTGCTCTCAAACGGAGCTGTTGTTACACTTATTGGATCAATGTGTTATATTAATTAATTAGCAGTACCTTGCAAAGCAGAGTTACATCCTTCTAAGTCAATGTGCTCAGAAGCATGCAGCTCGGCTTAGGATGTCACTCCTTGAAATTGTAATGAATTGGGAAACAAATATCGAGTTCAATAATCTTTATACATAAAGTCTGTGGCAGGCACTCTTTTAGTGGCACCCCCTCTTCTCTCATGCACAAGAGGAAATGTCTCTTCGTCATGTTACAGAGAACATGTAGGTTCTGTCTGCATTAGGGTTGTCAACCTCCAGGTATTAGCTGGAGATCTCCTCCTATTACACTGATCACACATGAACACATGAAGTTGCCTTATACTGAATCAGACCCTTGGTCCATCAAATTCAGTACTGTCCACTCTGACCAGCAGCGGTTCTCCAGGGTCTCAGGCAGAGGTCTTTCACATCACCTACTTGCCTACTCCTTTTTATCTGGAGATGCCGGGGATTGAACCTGGGACCTTCTGCATGCCAAGCAGATGCTCCATCACTGAGCCACAGCCCCTCCAGCTGATAGAGATCAATTACCCTGGAAAAAATGGCCAATTTGGCAATTGGACGCTATGGCATTGAAGTCCCTCCCCTCTCCAAACCTCGCCCTCCTCAGACTCCGCCCCAAAAACCTCCCGCCGGTGGCAAAGAGGGACCTAGTCTGCATAGCAGTCAGACATAAGTTGCAGATTCTCCTTAGTAGCCATGCACAGGGTGTCAGATTCCAATCTGGACCACAGCATGAATGGAGAAGCGGCTTCAGCTGTTTTCCATGCCATTTTTCTGTCCTGAAATGGTCCTTGGAGGTGCTGTTCAGCTTTCTTGGGAAAACCTGTATGTTCCTTGGAACACACGTGGGTTTCCACAGTGGGCCAAATTGGGGTCCTCTGGGTTCACTTCAGGTTGGAAAAACAGTGCCAAGGTTGAAGTTGACACTCCCTCTTCATGCATGCTATGGTCCAGATCTGAATCAGACACCCTGCACATTGGTACTGAGGACAATCTGCAACTTACGTCTGACTGTTCGGCAGTAGCCCTAAACACTTGTACTCTGAAACAGCCATTAGATTATGTCTGCTTAGGGTTGCCAGGTTTTTCTTAGCCACTGGCGGGAGATTTTTGGGGCAGAGCCTGGGGAGGGGAGAGATTTCAATGTCATGGAGTCCAATTGCCAAAGTGGCCATTTTCTCCAGGTAATCTCTATCAGTAATCTAGGAGCCTTGTGGCTCAGAGTGTTAAGCTGCAGTACTGCAGTACTCAAAAGCTCTGCTCACAACCTGAGTTCGATCCCGACGGAAGTCGGTTTCAGGTAGCCGGCTCAAGGTTGACTCAGCCTTCCATCCTTCCGAGGTCGGTGAAATGAGTACCCAGCTTGCTGGGGGTAAAGGGAAGATGACTGGGGAAGGCACTGGCAAACCACCCCACAAACAAAGCCTGCCTAGTAAATGTTGGGATGTGATCTCACCCCATGGGTCAGGAATGACCCGGTGCTTGCACAGGGGACTTAATCTCTATCAGCTGGAGATCAGTTGTAATAACAGGAGATCTCCAGCTGGTACCTAGAAGTTGGCAACCATATGTCTGCTGCAATATGTTTGTGACCACATGAAAATGAAGTGAGAGTGCTTTTTTCCGTTCTGAACTTATGCAGGTTTAATTATTTAAACCTGGTGCAGCTAATTTGATTAAGTTTCTGTGCTTTTCCAAATTAAACGACCATCTACGTTCCATATAATAACACGGTCTTTTAAAATCCACAGGAATGTGTCTCCTGCTGTGAAGGGATGATCTGCAACGTAGACCTGCCAACGAACCACACAAATGCTGTATTCGCGGTTGTACATACACGGAGGACATCAGGCAGCAGCAGGAAGGCTGTTAGTATGCTGTTGCTGGTCTCAGTCATACCAATTTATCTGCTGTGATAAGACTTTTCTGGCCAGCTGCAAGTAACATGAAGTTGTATGAAGACTGGTTCAGATAGTGAGGAAGAAGAGACTCCTTCCGATATTTGTACACCGGAGAAAATTGCATAATGGTGCTGTGTGTTGATGAAGACTGCTGGCTATTTAGTGAAGATGTTTTGTGAAAAATACTCAAAAGATGGTCATTTTTTTTTAATTGGTGGGACCCATTAATCTGAATTCTCCATTTGGTGATGAAAAGCATCTGTGCATTTTGCACAGTATTGTAACTAGAATTGCTAGAAAATGCTCAAGTATGAAACAAATGGTTCCCATTGACTGTTTCCTCTTGAGTCAGAGGGAAAGAACTTGAATCCTCCTTATCTTCCATTCTGGTGTTATGATTCCTCCTAATCTTGGTTTTAAATGTAAACGGTCAGCCTGATGATAGCACTATAAAAGATGGAACAGGATGGTACAGCATCCAACATGCTATCTTTATTGGGACTACCACAAATCAATCAGAATGTTAAGTGCATTTTTATTTATCTTGCCACACCATTGAAAATTCATGGGCAAATCTCTGATTGGCACAAGTAATGGAGTCTGAGTGCTGTAAACATTATTATATAAAATTTTTTAAAGTTTCTTAGCAGTTTGATTCCAGAAACCTAGATTTACACATGTATTGCCTGTATAATAAGCACTGTATTTGTTTCACTCAAAAGCACTGCATATTATTCTATTGGAGGGATGGATCCAACCAGCTTTTTCACTTGGTCTCACCCAGTTTCCCTCCCTACTAAAGCTGCTGCCCCACAGAACTTTGTTTGGTGGTAGAAAGGGCCATCAAGTCACAGCCAATGTATGGCAGCCCCATAGATGGTTTGCCGTTGCCTGTCTCTGCATAGCAACCCTGGACTTTCTTGGTGGTCTCCCATCCGAGTTCTAACCTGGGCTGACCCTGCTTAGTTTCTGAGATCTGATGAGACTGGGCTAGCCTGGGCCATCTTTTCAGCTTCCGTTGGTTTTTCCAAAGTATTATTGCCATCACATGTACAACAAGGCTGATATAGAGGTCTGTTTAAAAAGAGACAATTATATGCCAATGTTACTCAAAATCCCTGATCCATCCCCCCCACCGCGCTTTCATGATATCCTGGCTTGGTTGAGACATCTGTACATTTCAAACAGCCTTTATAATCCATTTTAGCTGCTGGTTAACGGATTTTTCATGTCATTTCAGACACAACCATTCTGGCTCTTGGCTGCTAATGGAGTTTTTTTTGTCTTTGGAGGTGGAGCCAGTTTGTCAGTTCAAACATCAAGCCAAAGTGTAGTCACCAGAAACCAAGGGTGGTCAATGAGAATATCACTTGCGAGCCATATCTAAGATTTCTTAATCTTGGTTTTCCATTTCTGCATTGACCTAGTATGTGTAGCGATGGCATTCTTCTGATAGGATGAAGGCCACAATCGAGGAGCTCTAGGGTCTTTCCGTCTGCACAACTTAGCAAGTCACACAGGGACTGTGGCTCAATGGCAGAGCATCTGCTTGGCATGCAGAAGGTCCCAGGTTCAATCCCCAGCATCTCCAGTTAAAGGGACTAGGCAAGTAGGTGATGTGACAGACCCCTGCCTGAGACCCTGGAGAGCTGCTGCCCGTCTGAGTAGACAATACTGACTTTGATGGACCGAGGGTCTGATCCAGTATAAGGCAGCTTCATGTGTTCATGTGTGACAGACTGGCCATTTAAATTTAGGGGAAGCGCCTAGTGGGCCACTGCTCTAGATGGCTGCTGGCAGCCAGGAACAAGTAGGACCAAGCCCCAGTAGCCTTGCCTGCTCTGCAAGGACCAGTCAGTGTCAGTCTGGCCCATGGCACTGATGATGAGTGTTGGCTAAACCATTGTCTAACACAGGAGGAAGCAAAGAGTGAGGCTGACATCCATCTTTGGTGCTATTGGCCAGGTCTGAACTGAGTGGCTTGTAGTGCTGCACAGTAAGCCCCTGAAGTCACCCTTAAATACTTTGGGAGCAGCTGCTGACTCAGTACCGGGAGCTATAGTCAGGCAAGAGAAAAAAAGGAAAAACCTTTGTGTGTGCACAGAAGCATTCAAGGTCCATTGGCCGCAAGCCACAGTATTTTATTCGTAACAGGCAATCCAGGAAAGCAGCTTAATGCACTGGGGGTTCTGTAACTCAGGAAAGGTGTATTATGCTATTCTTTGTTGATTGTTTCCCATGTGTGTAACTTGTCTAGCTCTTATTCACCATGACCTCGTATCAGAGTAAATTATTAGGAATATTATGGAGTGTGAACAAAAGAGAAACTCAGGGGCATGCGGGTCATTCATTATTACTGCACAATTGTTCCTGGTGCATATTTTGTAACTTCATTGTTTGCGAGGTTGGGGGGAGGGTGTTGATGGTTGTTTCTTCTTTGTAGGACAATTATTCAGTAGTCCTGTAGGTTTTTATTTGTTTTAATGCCTACTGAACATCTACAGGCCCAGAATGGTTTAGTAGGTTAAAAGTTTGGACTTTGAAAGCTGAGGTTCAAATCCCTGCTCAAAACCAACTGGAAAAAAAAAAGGGGGGGGGAAGAAAGTCAGAATGAAACCAAAGGGCTTAAGCTAACCACTATTAAAATATCAACAAATATATCTGTTTTATTATTATGGTGCACAATTGTGTTAAAAAAGCAGGGCCTACAATGCAGGCTAACTAAAAACAATAAACATTAACACAATACATTCACAGTTGATGTATATCTATACAATGACCAAACTAAGACCAGACGCGGTTTGGCCTTATCTAGGCCTTCCTCAGTGGTAGGGTTGCCATCTCCATTGGGAAATACCTGGAGATTTTTGGTGTGGAGCCTGAGGAAGGTGGGGTTCAGAGAGGGAAGGGACTTCAATGCCATAGACCCCAATTGCTAAAGCGGCCATTTTCTCCATGGGAACTTATCTCTGTTGCCTGGAGATCAGCTGTAATAGCGAGAGATCTCCAGCTACCACCTGACGGTTGGCATCCCTACTCAGTGGTCATACATAAAATTATTATATAATACACATCCTGACATCTCCATTAACGTAATACAAGGTAAAAAAATATGTAAAACCCTTTCATTGTTTGCCGCTTTTTGTAGGAATGTTTATTCCATGTGTATTAAAACATGTCCCAAAGCTCACACCTTGTATATGATGTCCAGCTTCTCAGGATGTGTATAAGTCAACAAGCGTGAAGGATCTTAATAAAAGGGTTTCACATATTTTTTTACCTTGTATTACGTTAATGGAGATGTCAGGATGTGTATTATGTAATAATTTTATGTATGACCACTGAGGAAGGCCTACATAAGGCCGAAGCGTGTCAAATCCCCGCACAGCCATAAAACTGTAGCAAAAATCAGTCTTAGCCTTTTTTCTCTCTAAAATGGGACTAACAATGACCTTACAGGGCTATCATGAGGATAAGAAACTAAAGCATCTAGGGTGTGATTTAGTCTCTGACCAGATTATTCTCCTTATGGGTTGAGGATTATTCTCCTTATGTGTTGTTCGGAATACTTATGTGTTGGGACCAGATTTTTCTCCCATACCTACTTCTATCCATTCACCGATGCCCATGCACAAGGGAAGGGCTGGCCCACCCCCCTTCATAAATTTACTGTATTTTAATTAATAACAAAATATTCCAACAAGGAAGGATTATGTCTAGAGAAAACTGTTGCCTAGACAACATAATATTTAGGTGTTGTTGTTTTTCAAATTAAGGTGCTACTGTTGCTTTCACAGGTAGTAACATCTGTGTTTAAAGTGCAGAACTCATTTTATTTCTTGCTTTGTTATTCTGCCAGGGTTGTGGGTATCTTAAAAATCTGCTTTTCAACCAAGATTATCCATCCTTGGCTTCTGCCCAAGGGTGTTTTATTTAACTGTGATTTAAAGTATGTGAGAGTGAGAAGATTAATCTTGTGAACGTACTTTTTTCACATAAATTCTAATTTTTATAGCAGTTTGCAATTAATGGCCTTTAAAAAAAGAGATGATTTCTGGCATTAAAGGATTTGCTGTACATAATATTGTAAGACTTATGATTGGGGCGCAGCTTGAGGAGGGCGGGGTTTGGGGAGGGACTTCAATGCCATGGAGCCCAATTGCCAAAGGAAGCATGTAGAAAAAATATTTTTTTGAGGTGGCCTTTGTCTTTTCTATGCTTCAGGCATTCTCCTGTAAAGGTTTTAGGATCAACGATTGCCATCTTCTTGGTAAATGTTTGCTACAAGAACAAAAGGCCACTGTGATGCAGTTGTTCATGTAGGTAAAGGTCCCCTGTGCAAGCACCGGGTCAATCTAGCTGTATCATAGAGCCGACTGCCCCTTGTCCTTCAGATTCCTCAGACTTGCACATCCTGGCAGGGAGATTCCTGAGTCACTTATACTGACCATCTCTACCATGGGCCAAGGTGGTGCTATGAAACGCACTGCGCACCCCTGTATTTTTTGTGCATGATCTTTTGAGGCACACTTGCTGTGCTTGTCTGTCATGTGCCTTCCTTTGTGCTTCTCCAGCATCTTTGAAAGGATTAGGCTTTTGAAAGACGGGGCCTCAATTCCCTCTGCTCCCACCTATGCAACTCCTTGCTTTTGTCACCCCTGAGTTGTGGGGAGCAGCATAATTGAACCCTTAAGGAGATTAACAATACAAAGATTTGGATGATATTCATTGGAGTTAGGGAGGACGTTTTAATACCCCGAAGCCAAGTTAAGTGGGACATGATTGATATAACAGATTAGGTAAAGCCTTTGTGTAGGACGCCACCCATTTTTTGCTCAAGGCAGCACTTGAAAGTTAAAAGGGAGATTAATAAAGAGGAAATATTTTTTTTGTAAAGGGGGGATATATAATTAAATATAGGAATAACAAATGCTAAGAATTAAGCCAAGGGCATCTCTAGCAATGATAAAGAGAAGTGTGGCAAACGTCTGGGGGGGGGGGGGAAAGAGGATTGGAGAAAGTATCCCCCAAGTGTTTCTCAAATGAAATGTAAAATTCTAATTTTGCTGTTGGAGTCACTAACAGAGGGGTAAGAATTCTCATGATATATTAAGTAATATTATTAATCTAATCCTGAAAATCTCCAGGTTGGCCTAAATTAAGGCCTCTGTCTTGGAACAAAATGGCTCCCTATTGAATGGATTTCCCCAAGTCTTAATCTGTTTTTGATATGTGCTGCATGAAGTTGTTCCATCAACTTTGGGCGAAGTAATTTATCTACTCCTCTTGATTTCCTTCACTGTGTTCCAGTGCACAGTTCTGAAGAATAATCAATATAGCCTCTGTTTATTTAAATGAAATGTCATTTTAATTAGTTGTTTTAAATTGATTGGTTTATAGTAAGCCAGTTTAATGGCAAAAATCGCATGAATGCTAAACAGGTAAGCAGTTCACCAGAGATAGGCTGACTTTAGTCTTCTTTGGTTGTCTTGTTTTGAGTTTTTCTATTCTTATTAAAATCTCTGTGGATCACTATTTACAAAGCAGGTGAACATATTCAGGCTAAAATTCAGGTTAAATTAACCTTTGAGCAGTGATCCTAACTATGTCATCTTGCTAAAATAAGGCATTGTTTTCTTACTTGGTCAGATGTAAATAGTCAAGCATCCTTTATAAGAAACTCAGCACACGGTTTACCAGAAACTGGCAATGGGCCACCAATAGACTGCGGTCTACCCTCTGTCTATTCTTGTATCACAGTACACTAAATTTTCACATTGAACTGACACAGTTGTTTCAAACTTAAGTGTCAGCAGAAAGTTCCACTGATACTTTGTGATACCTTTAGGTCAAAGAGGATAATAGCCATTGAAGACAAACTAAATAACCTGGGTTTTACCCCCCACCCCCCTAGCACTACTTCAGTTAGGGTGGGATCAAGCTAAGTCAACTATAAACCAAAGGGTTAAAGATATTGAGCGACAAGTAAATCTAGCAAGAGTGCCCCTAGCAAGAGTGCTCCCCCCAAGCCAAATTTATCCTTGCACTGGCAGCCTATCTCCGTTACTTATAGATAAACAAATATAGGAGGGCTTTTACCTTGGTTAGGTGCTCAGCCTTACCCTCTGCTATGTTAGAGGGGAAATTCATGAAGATACCCAGGGCAGAGAGACTATGCCCCTGCAAA
Source organism: Euleptes europaea (assembly GCF_029931775.1). NCBI lineage: Eukaryota > Metazoa > Chordata > Lepidosauria > Squamata > Sphaerodactylidae > Euleptes > Euleptes europaea. The sequence goes on from NC_079326.1 coordinate 27,092,243, forward strand.
TCTGGGGATTTAGAAACCACTGAACATGTTCTCCTGAACTGTAACTTTTACACTATACCCCGCTCTAAGTTTATTGAGCCCCTCATACTGAGAATGGGACCCGACAGGGAAAGAGAAAAGATAGAAAAGCTCCTACAAGGAGATAATCCCTCAATCACCTCTCAGGTAGCAAACTTTTGTATGGCTGCAATGAAAATTCGTTGTCTCTTAGTCCAAATGGCAGATGTAACTTGGATGTTATTTATATATATATATTTTAAGTGACTTAAGACTCGGACTGTAAACCTTTGTTGGTAAGACCATTTTAGTCCATGTATCTTGTTTTATCTGGCCAAGGGCCGCAAATAAACTATCTGTCAGCAGAAAGTATTTTTTTAACAATTCTCAGATACTATAAAGAGAAAAAGAGTGGAGTGCTGGGATATATTTGTGCAGAGGATACAATCTATTATTGCTGGATGGGGATTCAAAGGTCGTAATGCAGAGTTCCTTTGTTTCTCTCTGCAGGGCTCATGTTGTGCTTATCATTGGTATTTCAGCTCACTCCCCTTCATTTTTGTTTCCATTATGAACAAAAAGAGATAAGATGCTGATGCAGTTTGAAAATGACTGCACTTTGGGAGAGTTCAGGTCTGTTGGGGACAGTGGGGCAGTTCTTGGTACAACAAGATTCAATTAAATCTCATGGCTATAACAAAGAACAAATAAGCGAACTGAAAAAGCAAACACCGGTCTTGTGGACTGAGGGCCACAACATATAACAACATCCCCTGCTTTTGAGAATCAGCGTGGTATAGTGGTTAGGAGAGGTGGACTCTAATCTGGAGAACCTGGTTTGATTCCCCACTCCTCCACATGAAGCCTGCTGGGTAACCTTGTTCCAGTCACAGTTCTCTCAGAACTCTCTCAGCCCCACGGACCTCACAAGGTCCCTGTTGTGAGGAGAGGAAGAGATTGTGATTGTAAGCTGCTTTGAAACTCCTTAAGGTAGAGAAAAGTGGGATATAAAAAAACCAGCTCTTCTTCTTCTTCCTCCTCCTCCTCTTCTTCCTCTGCCTCTTCCTCTTCTCACTTGATCCCATAGAGATGGTAATGTAAAGGAGAGTTTCTCAGATGATCTGAAACCTACTTCATACATTTATTGGGGACCACCTGCAATAGCATAGTGGAAGGGCAGCATAAACTTCTTCCTAGCAAATCAGATAATCTTCCTTGGGACTTTTCTGTTACTTGGTCCAAGCTTTTAGCTTGAGATTTGAAGAATTTTCTGGTCTGAATTTTAGCACTATTTTTTGTCTTCTGTGACTTAATTTAAAAAAAAAAAAAACCACTGCAGTTTACATTATATTACATTTTTCATTGGCTGGGACTTATCTTAATGTTATTTATTTTCTATTTATTTGATGTTTTATTGCTTTTAGCTTTATATTAATGTTATCTAATTATGCTGTCTCGTGTTTGTTTGTTTTTTTACAGCTGCTGTGTTGCTATATATTGGTCTTTCATAGTTTAAATGTTGGTATTTGTAAGTTTAACCAATATAATACGGCACGTCAGGAACCTTTGGGGTAAGAATGTGACCTAGATGTCAAGAAAGAGTTGGGTTCTGTCAGCTTTTTCACTCAGGCCATTTATGCATGGTCAATTTTGATGCTTGTTCAAAGCTCTTTTTTAAAATGCGACTTTAAAAATGCCTATTCACGGTCCCGGCGCAAAAGGAGAAATTCCACCCACCCTCCACTCGCCTGCTCCTTCGTTCGTTTGCATAGCCATTAGCATGTGCCTAGCTAACGTGCTGCTGTTGTTTTGCATGGTTCCCTCTGGTTATTCTTCGCAGCAGCAGCGGAGCAAATACAAAAGGTCGCGTTAAGTGGGCTCTTTTGTAATGCGAAGCTGGTAAGCGCTGGCTTCGCAGTCACTTCCGGAATGACAGTTCAGCATGCAAAATTCAAAAAAATCTGCGGGGCAATTCAGCCTGGAACGTGCTGCTAATTACCAAGCAAAAATGGCCTCAGTCTCACCCAATTCCCATCCGTTGTACAGTCCTCTGCCCCGCTTGTTTTGCATCCGTGCCAGTCCCATGATTCCCAGCATAGCCTTTTTGGTGATGAAAGAAGATTCCCTCCTCTCTTTCTCACTAGTGGGAATGCTAGTTGGAACCAACCTAAAACAAATAAATGAAGTGTGAGCCAGGGCAGCCATACAAATGGCTAGCCACAGGTGGCTCTGGTTGTGGAAAGTGCACAAAAGACACCTCAGCCCCCTGTTAGAGTGGTCTGCTACAGAATCACAGGGAAATTGGAAGAACATTTGAGTGTGCCGCTCATTAGGGAGGCTGAAAATGATGAACATCAACCCTTCTTGATCTCTAGTATGCCATCTTTCTGTCTCATACCACCCAGCATGCTTTTAAAATCAATTTAACCCTCCCCACCCCTGTGTTTTGTTGTAATCCCTGTCCATTTGTTCTGTTACGCAGAGAGGAATACAGAAAGCAAGAGGGTTTTGTCGAAGGCTTTCACGGTCAGAGTTCATTGGTTCTTGTAGGTTATCCGGGCTGTGTAACCGTGGTCTTGGAATTTTCTTTCCTGACGTTTCGCCAGCAACTGTGGCAGGCATCTTCAGAGGAGTAACACTGAAGGACAGTGTTACTCCTCTGAAGATGCCTGCCACAGTTGCTGGCGAAACGTCAGGAAAGAAAATTCCAAGACCACGGTTACACAGCCCGGATAACCTACAAGAACCAAGAGGGTTTTGTTTTGTGATTTATTCCATTCTATGTGCAGCTGCTGAACATGCCCAGGAGCTGGAGAGTGTCTAGGGAAGGTTAAGGAGATAAGATGGCACAATGTAAACAAATGGGGACAGTTGAGAGACAGGGGAAGGCAATTTCTCCATGGCAAGAAATAAGCAATTAGCTTTTACAAGTGTTTGGGCTTTACACAGGTTTTCGGTGAAGTTTGATCTTCAGACTTGCTATCAGCTGGAGGTTGCTTCAAAGGTCATTTGAGATGACATCATGTGGTATGGGAGTTCTCTGAATGGAAATTTATGGGCTATTGCAGCCGGTGTTAAGGCACATAAGATGTGCATGATTTATAGGGAGAGAAATTAATTCCAAGCTTGGTCTCTCTCTGAATTTGAAAGTGGAGAAGACCTAGCAGGGAAAGGGCTTAAATTAGGTTTCTGATTTTTAGTTGCTTTAAAAAAAGTTCATATTATACTGCATGACACAGTGTTGTCATTGGATGCAATTGAAAAAATACAGAGAGAAGCGGATGCCCCTATTATTCCACAGTAGTTTCTCTGTGATCCTAGAATGGAATTATAAAACTAGGTGACCTTCATTTATTCCAAGGTTTTTTCTTTGTATCTTTAAGAATTTTTTTAAAAAACCAATCACAGAGTGAGTTTGAAATTGTTATCCAACCATCAGTCATAAATCACTTTTTATATCTGTATATAGAAAATAATTTATAGGTTGGGATTGCCTTGTTGATGGCTGCCATCTTGACCACAACATAGAATTTTAAACCTATTGCTTCTTATTAAACACTCCAGAACAAAGCTATATCATCAAGTTATAAACATTTTATATCAGTTTAACTGTGGTGGCTCCCCTGCCCCCAAATTCTGGGAACTGTTGTGTTGTAAGAACACCGAGAGATTCCTAGACTGTCCCCCTGTCCTGGACTTAGAGTCTCCAGGGCTCCAGGTTAAGTCTGTATCATCGCTATAACCTCATTCACACAAGCCACATAAAATGCTTTTCAACACATTTGCTTATCATTAGTGTGAAAAACAGGAAGGCAGTTCTAAACTTGAATCAGGTTACAGAACCGATCAACAACCATATAGGAAGTTTTCATTTATCACATTCCAACCTTCCTGTGCATTACAATTCACACGTGATTTCAGTCTAAGAGTACAGAAACCACTGAGATCTAAACATCAGTACTTGAATAATGAGCCATCATTATTAATGGATGGGATAGCATTGTTTTTGTAGATACCGTCTGATTGTGGCTGCAGGAACACCCTCTCTGATAACATTTATTTTCCTAAAAATGTAGGAGTCCCTTAGTTTAGGTAGTCTGTGGAGGATTCTTTCAATCTTGTAAGGATCCTTTACTGTGGTGGTGGGGCCGGAGGACAAAGTGCTGTGCTTACCAAGCCTTAAAAAAAAAAAATACCGTCTTCCATTTTTCTCAATTTATGATAGTAATGTTAAAATTTGAATGTTTTGGTGTCACTGAAAGGAAAAATCTATGAAGCTGCCTTAAAGTGAGTCAGACTCTTGGTCCATTCTTGGAGTCCACTTTTGGAGAGCCAGCATGGTGTAGTGGTTAAGAGCAGTGGTTTGGAGCAGTGGACTTTGATCTGGAGAACCAGGTTTGATTTCCCACTCCTCCACATGAGCGGCGGGTTTGATTCCCCACTCCTCTACATGAGCGGCCGAGGCTAATGTGGTGAACTGGATTTGTTTCCCCACTCCTACACACGAAGCCAGCTGGGTGACCTTGGGTTAGTCACAATTCTCTCCAAACTCTCTCAGCCCCACCTACCTCACAGGGTGTCTGTTGTGGGGAGGGAAAGGGAAGGTTATTGTAAGCCGGTTTGATTCTTCCTTAAGTGGTAGAGAAAGTCGGCATATAAAAACCAACTCCTACTCCTCCTCCTCCTCCTTCTTCTTTTTCTCCTCCTCCTCCTCCTTCCTCCTTCTGGAGTTCCTTTCAGGTGATGAAGCCTGGGGTTGAAATTGGAAGCTCCTGCATGCAAAGCATCCGCTCGACCACTCACTGATGGCTCCTCCCCCTTATTAACCCACTCTTCATTTGCATATGAAAGAGAAGGCAAATCCTACACTGCTTTGCATAAAGGATGTATTCATTATTTAGCTGTCTGTTTTGCCCTTCCAGGCATCTGTCTGCTTTACCCCTATTAGCTTCTACAGAAATTCTGACCATATGAGCTGCCATTTCCCACACTATAAAATGTTCAAGAAGAATTATGCATGAGACTCGTTTGGCAGCAAATGGGCATCATTGTCATTTCTACCAGTCCATCATTATCATCATCATTATCCACTTAGACTGTTCCGCTAATACATTTCATTCAGGGTATTTTTTTTTATTGAGTTAAATTAAGTGCCAAAATTTATAATAGTCTTTTCTTCTCAGCTTTTCCTGTGCCCTTTGTAAAATTGGTGACTGGGATATAGACACATAATTTTTGGTGTGTTGCAGAAGTATTTTGAATGCAGGCACAAGGCCAACATAAAGTCACACCATCTCCAGTTGTGTGTGCTTTTTTTTTTTAATTTATACTTCTGGTGAAGAACAATGATCCATTTCACCAATGCTACATCATCCTTTCTCTAAACCCATAAACCAAGGTGTGTGTGAATCAGTGCACACTGGAAGGTCAAGCTAACTGAAATTCCAGGCATCATGGAAGGATGAGTACATTGAAGGATAAGGATGGGGGTTACCGTACTTTGTATTTTGTTATAAAAAATACTGTTCGCACTTTCTGTGTATTCCCACCGATGTGTTAAGAGTTTGAAAACATTATAAAAAATACTGTTCACACTTTGTTTGGCCCCTTTAGATGTGAAGACGCCTTCCAACCATTTATTAGCTGTGGTATCCAAAAACCCTTTTAAAGCTATGTTTTTTATTTTCAAACTCTTAATGCATCGCTGGGAATACAAAGTGTGGTAACCTCCAATGTTATCTAATAAACACACTAGCATGAAAAACCCAACATCAGTAATATATAGAAAGCCTCTGATCTATTATATGTGAATTGTGAAATACTGCAATTATGTTTTGATAAAACAGCATATCAGATCCTGTGTTAACAGATGCTCTGAGTTGTGTTGTTGTTATAATTGTGCCAAGATGTGTCTTTTGTTTAATTACAAGATGTTGCGTGTGTGAGTGAAGTGCTGCTCCTTCTGTTTAGTGCAGAGGTGTAAGATTGATAATGAAATGGAAGCTCAGGAACCAACAAGTTATATAACTTATTGCTGATGTGATCTAGAATGGTAACTCAGACCCCTGACAAATGACAGGTCAGGCAATTGCGCCACCCTGGAGGTCCAGCTAAGAATGTGTACTTGTATTTGTTTATTTATGTGTAAGCTCACCTTACTCCCAGACAAACAGTGCCTTCCTATGGAGAGTTACTCCAGTCTAAGCCCATTGAAATGAATGGGCTTAGACTGGAGTAACTCTCCTTAGGAATGCACTGAAAAAGCCCAGGAATTTGGGTGAAGGCAGGAAATCCTGGACCCAGGACAAAGCTGTCAGACCGATGGAGTAGTGAGCTTTTCAAAAGGATTCTATTACTTTCTAGCCAACCAACTTTAGAGCTCTATAGACACAATTACTGGTTATATTAATTGCAATAACGTTGGGTTAATCTGTTAAGTTTAGGACTCGCGATACTTTCCAGCTATCCTCCAAGGAGCCTTCCTCCAACTTGTGTGGCTCTTCTTCTTAATTTGGAGGAAATCTCTTTATATTGGAGGAAGGCTTCATACTTGAGCCAAAAGAGAAGGGGGGTTATAAATATTTTAATTAATAATAAACTCTGCTCAGTGGACTGGTGTACAAGGTGTGCAGTGAATAATAAAATGCACATTCCATCATCTGGTCTTGCTGTGTTCTATAGGTTAAAAAAAAAAGATCTCATGATACTTAAAATCTTCTGGGTTTCACAGATGGTGAGAAACAGCAGTCGTGCTGTAAGAGAAAAGTGGGGTTGGGAAAGCCTGACTTGTCCCCAGAAAGCAAATATATGCCTATAGATACAGCCAGTGAAAAAAGGTTAATGAAAAGTTTTGTATCGTATCTTTTTTTATACCATACAAAATGAGTTTGCCCCATAAGAAGGACAAATGAGTTTGTCCTATAAGAAGATTATATCTCCTCCGGCCAACACTCAGCCCGACTTTCTCAGCTAATTAGTACTCCACTGTCGAAAAGACTTCATAATCAGAAGCCAGAGCCAGAAGCCAAAATAATCAACCAGATATGGCACCCATATCTCCAACAATCTCCAACAATCGCCAACTCTACCACAAGTCCTCTTGAAGGAACAAGAGGTTTATCTATCTGTAATTCATTAATTATTGGAGCACGGAGCTCGAAGAAGGCACTCACAACCAGCCGCCGCCATCTTGGAATCCCAGAAGATTATATCAGGAAAAGGCAAACTCCGGCTGTGTTCTGAAATTTCCAGAATTCGTTCCAAGAAGTTTAAAAGCATTATTATTAACAAAAACTCCCTTGGGTTGGCTTACTACCATAATAAACGCCCTTTAAGGCTTGTCGTTATTTATTTAGTCTCATTAACATCCATGGTACTTTGTGGAGGAGATGTTTGTCGGTTTGCAAATTATGTAGGTCAGGATCCCCAGAGCTGTGTGCACACTTCTGAATTCAGGCAGCACACAGCAGGAGGCACAGACGGAATGCCCAGTTTCCCCTTCCAGCTGCAATCTCGTGTGCTGCGCTGAATTGTAACCCCCTGACCTTCAGCAGCTGTTTTTGGAGATATAAGGGGCTGCAGTGGGAATAAAGGGGGGTCCTAAAATGCCTCCACATATGGGCAAGCACACGCCTTAGTACTGGTATTCTAAAACTGAATCCAGATTCTGAATATTTAATTTGCCTCTTATTTTTTGTGATAGCCATGGAAATAGCTGTCTTTTTAATTGAATTATTAATATTCCCAGCACTTGAATACTAATTTTGAGACAGAGGCATGTTCATACATACGCAATTTATTTTAAATAAGTACACAGTGCTAAATTCAGTGTTGGAGAAAACATTCAAAACTCTCGGTGGTTTTTAATGCTCTGGAATGCTTGTGGACTATTCTGAAACAGGAAGGCTGGCCTGTGCTATCTTGATCGTGAGCCAGCTGTAGGAGCGGAGACTTCCCCCCACCCCAGAGATGTTTACCAAAGGTCATTCCTAAATGCTTGAAAGCAGAATGTTTACCCTAATAATTAATTTTGGCCGTGCTTCTGAAATTTGGCATAAGAAAGCGGGGTTTTATTGGTAGTTGGTTAATGAGTTCATACTGGCAGAAGCTCAAGTTCATAAAAAATTCTCATCAAAAACATATTCTACTAACGAGCATTTTCTCCTGGGACAGCTTCTATGGTGTGAACAAAATAGTCCATGAAACTCTGCCAACAGTGTGCATCGATGGATAGGGTTGCCAGCCTCCAGGTAATAGCTGGAGATCCCCTGCTATTACAACTGATCTCCAGCCAATAGAGATCAGTTTCCCTGGAGAAAATGGCCACTTTGGCAATTGGACTATGGCATTGACGTCCCTCCCCAAACCCCACCCACCCCAGGCTCCATCCCAAAAACCTCCCGCCGGTGGTGAAGAGGGACCTGGCAACCCTATTGATGGAACCTTTCCATGTGCTAGTAATAAAGTCTAACTATCTGTGGTGTTTGGGAATCTTATGGTGAATCTTTCCTCCTAGGGGGATTTGTACACATGCCTCATACTAAATTAGAACATTAGTCCATCTAGGTCAGTGCTGACTGGCAGCAGCATTCCAGGGTCTCAGTCAGAAATCTTTCACATCACCCCCTATTTGACCATTTTAACTGGAGATGCTAAAGACTGAACTGGGGACCTTCTATGTGCAAAGCGGACACTACTGAGACATAGGCCTTTCCCAATTTATTTGCTCCCTTTCCTTATTGATAGCTGAAATAGTCTTCCAATCAACTGCTTTCCTACCAAACCATCTTACATTTGGATCTTTCCAGAACACTCCTGTTCTTCAGCTAGTGCTGTCTGTGCTATTCGCAGGCTAGTTTCCCCCATGCACCATTAATAAACAATATAATATCCCGAAAACCTGAGTCAAAAATAAACCATGCAACAGGGCTGGCTAAAAATTAGAAGTTTATTGCTGAAAAAAGGAAGGCAAAGAACAAGAGAAATGGAGAAATCTTCCAGAAAAGCATCTGGATGCTTGGGAGGGGCCTGGGCTCAGCGCTAGAGCGTGTGCTTTGCACACAGAAGCTCCCAGATTTAATCCCTGGCATCTCCAGTTAAAACAGGATCAGTTGGATTTTAAATGATGTTACCCGGCCTCAGCCAGCTTACTGGGGAGGGTGGGCTACAAATTTGAAAAATAAATAGTAGAAGACCTTACCCTGGGACTCTGGAGAGCTGCTCCCAGTCAGAGCAGATAATACTGATGTTCTCTCTTTCGGTGTCAGTAAATGTAAATACAGGAGCCCTGTGGCGCAGAGTGGTAAGCTGCAATAAAAATCTGCAGTAGTGCAGTCAAAAGCTCTGCTCATGACTGAGTTTGATCCTGATGGTGGTTGGCAAAATGAGGACCCAGCTTGCTGGGGGTAAAGGGAAGACGAGTGGGGAATGGCAAACCACCCTGTAAACAAAGTTTGCCTCGTAAACGTTGGGATGTGACGTCACCCCATGGATCAGTAATGACCCGGTGTTTGCACAGGGGACCTTTGCCTTTACCTTTTTAAATGTAAACACACAGAGCAGCTTTCTTGTACTTTGGAAAGTCGATTGGCTGCCTCTTTATCTGATTTTAAAACAACATAATTTTCATGAGCACTTGCAGTGCTATCCTATGAAAGGCTTCTCCAGTCTAAGCCAACTGAAATTCATGGGTTTAGGGAGTAACTCAGTGTAGGATTGCACTGTTATTCTCTCCTTTTGCTTGTTCTGCCTTTGGACATTACCCTTTTTTTTTTAATCAAAGGAGTTGAGTTGGCTGAATTGCATTTGAGCAATTTCTTTTCATTAAGGCTAAAGATCAGGCAGGTGTTAAGGAACTGGCTTGACATTAAAGTGGGCAGCCAAATGAATGGGTGAGAACGAAATGCACAGAACGCACACAGATGCTGACAAACACAGATGCACGCACAGAGTCTCTTTTCAAAAGTACAGGCTGAGACTGGGGTGGTGCTCTGGAATAGTAACAACTCGCTCAACATATAATTGAAATCTGCATCAAATTTATTCAGTTGTTACTAGAAGTGGTTAGGTGAATAACAGTGCCATCTTAAGAACACTTTCCTGGAATTAAGCCCCCTTGAACAGACTTCAGCGGGATTCGTAGTAGACCCAAGTTAGTTTCAGAGGGTAGCCATGTTGGTCTGCAGTTGAAGAGCTGGATGTCAGCCCACGAGTACCTTAGGGACCAACTAGATTTTCCAGGTATAAGTTTTCAAGAGTTAAAGTGAAGGGATCGTACAAAGGGAGCTTTGGCTTCAGAAAGCTTACACCCCAAAAATCTTGTTGGTCTCTAAGGTGCTACTGGACTCCAATCTTGGTCTTTAAACTGAGTAATTAACAATGTTATTCTAAACAGAGTTAAAACCCTTTAAATTCATTGAAGACCTTACCTCACTTTCAAAAGTATTTCACTATAGAAAAACTGTAATGAAGTCTGAACTGTGCCAATCCCATCTTTCAACTATAAATAAAGGCAACGTACTACAAATGTACTGTCATTCTGTATCTACTTTTGCAACCTGAACAGTTGAGATCTTTCTACATTCGGAAGATCTACTCTGATCCTTTAGTGACCATCTTAACCTCTCTTTTCCAAGATGATGTGTTGGAGTGACCCCTGACACTCATGTTTATCTGCCAGGAATTTAATATGGGCCTCGTGTTCCATCCATGGGATGCAGGGAGGATTTTACATTCCAGATATGGAAGGGAGAATTTTATAAATGCTCACTGCTATTTAGGTCTGACTTCATTTAAATTGTATATACTTTTGTTCAGAGCAGGAGACAGGACCATACTTAATGCAGCTACTTTGAGATTCTAACCTCCTAATTATCTTGAGTACCTAGCAGGGAAAAAATCCTTGGCCCGCAATAAACATTGTATTGATCTTAAAAGCAACAAAGTTAATGCCAAGCTCAACCTTTATCAGTAACTCTTTGCAAAATATTTGCATCTGGTTGTTGACTAAAAAGGTTAAGTGTTCTGCCATTGAATTTTTCCAGTGGGTGAAAGATGATGGATCACCAACTTTCAGATCATGATCCAGTTAAAAGATAAAGCATTGGGACTGGCCCTGATATAAAGTTTCATGAGGGACCACACAGCTTTTGGGTTATAATTTACACAGGTTGTAACATGCTAGTTTCGATCACCACTGCAAAGCCTCAAGGTCCTGTTAGTTCATAGGAAATGTCTTCCATATACAGCAGTCACAGTTTCAACCTAGGGTGGGAACATGATAAAAGAGCCTTATTGAAACTTAAGCAAGCCAGAGTCGGGTTGGTGCCTGGACTGGAGATAGGGTTGTCAACCGCCAGGTACTAGCTGGCGATCTCCTGCTATTACAGCTGATCTCCGGCCGAAAGAGATCCCTTCACCTGGAGAAAATGGCCACTTTGGCAATTGAACTCTATAGCATTGGACACATGAAGCTCTTCTACTGCAGACTCTGACCAGCAGCGGCTCTCCAGGGTCTCAGGCAGAGGTCTTTCATATCACCTACTTGCCTGGTTCCTTTAACTGGAGATGCCAGGGATTGAACCTGGGGCCTTCTGCATGCCAAGCGGATGCTCTACCACTGAGTCCCTCCCCAAACCCTGCCCTCCTCAGGCTCTGCCCCAAAAAACCTCCCTCCGGTGGCGAAGAAGGACCTGGCAACCCTAACTGGAGACCTGCTGAGAACTCTATGTACGTCACCTTCGGTTCCCTGATGGAAGGAAGGTGGGAAATTGAAGAGAGGAGAATGATGTCGCAAGCTGCTTTGGGTAGCCCCTATTGAGGAGAACAGTGGGGTATAACTATCTAAATAATAACCTGGATAATGGGAGGGGGTTCCTTTCAGAAGCAGTGTAAACTGAACTGCCATTTACATGCTGTGTTGTTGTTTTTTCATCTCTGTGTGTATTTTTAAAGACTTCAGGATTCTTTTTTCCCTTCTGCACTATGGCAGTCGCAGCTCCCTCCTCAACGCACCCCTGCTATCTTGAAAAGACCTTAACGCTCTTTCAACGCTGCCTATCTGTAGGAGGCCCAGGTCTGAGTTTCAAGAAGGGCATCAGTTTTTGTCTTGTACAGGGCAAGTGATTTCATCAGGCGCACTGTATGAGCCAGCTTTCTGTCTTCACCGTCTGACAGGTCCACAGACATCTTCATATTAAGGCAAGAGATTCCCTGCTGGGAATCATGAACTATTGAAAGACATGCCAAACTAGAGCCATACAATAACATTACAAATATAACCAATTTCTGACAGGATGGTGCTGCTGCAGTTGTCCTGTTTGTGGCTTCCTAGAGGCACCTAGTTGGCCACTGTGTGAGCAGACTGCTGGACTTAATGGGCCTTGATCTGATCCAGCAGGGCCTTTCTTATGTTCTTAGAGAATTTATTGTTGATGTATTGTGTTCTCTAGATAGCTTCTTTTTTTGGGGGGGGGGGAGAAATCCCTTTGTTTCATCCATATGCAAAGTAACCGCATCAGCGCTTGCATTTCTAGTCTACTCATGTGTGAGTCGGTAAATAAATGGAAAGAGTTAACATTGAAAGTTTCTATATTATTGCTCAGGACATTTTGGTTGAGATTCAGTATGGAGGGATTTGTTCTTTTGGAAATTGACTCCATCTTTGTGATTAATCAAACAGTGCTCAGCAATTTAAGAACTCTTTGGTATGATAAAAGAAAGTTCAAGATTCTTCTCTGGGCCAATGCGCATTAACTCTTACGGGGAATATATTCCATCTGAGGTTCTTATTGTCACCGGTACTGAATGTGAAGGTGGAAAAACTGCCAAGCCCATTTGTTACATATGGTATTGTTAGAGCCCACAATATCAGATGAGAAGCAGAATCATGAGGGATCCTTCTGAAGGCAGCCATAAAGGTGTTAGAAATAAATAAATAAATTGCCTTCATTAATTGTGCATACGGCATTCAATTAAAAACTAGAGATCAGTTGGATTAAATTTGGACTGAAAATGAGAAGGAAAGAGGAGAAATTTAGCCAGTAATAACCAAACCAGGAATAATAGAGACTGCTGTGGTGCTTCCCTGCCTTCTTTGAATCATAGAATCATGGAGGTGGAAGGAGCCACCAGGGTCATCTAGACCAACCCACTGCACAATGCAGGAAATTCACAACTACCCCCCCACACCCCCAGTGACCCCTATTCCATACTCAGAAGATGCGGGGGGGGGGACCCCTCCAGGATCCCTGGCCAATCTTGCTTGGAGGAAAATTGCCCCAACGTGGCAATCCTTGGCATGTACGAAAGGGCCACCAAAGCCAACCCTTCCTGCCCTCCCTCTCATGATCTGACTAAGTTCACAGAATCAGCATTGCTGGCAGATCGTCATTTAGCCTCTGCTTAAAAAGCTCCAAAGGATAGCCCACTACCTCCTGAAGAAGCCCGTTCCACTGCGGAACCGCTCTGTCAGAAAGTTCTTCCTAATGTTTAGCCAAAAACTCTTTTGATTTAATTTCAACCCATTGGTCCTGGTCCAACCTTCTGGGGCAACAGAAAGCAACTCCGCACCATCCTCTCTATGACAGCCCTTCAAATACTTGAAGATGGTTATCATATCACCTCTCAGTCGTCTCCTCTCGAAGCTAAACCTACCAAGCTCTTTCAACCTTTCCTCACAGGACTTGGTTTCCAGATCTCTCACCATCTTTGTTGCCCTCCTCCGGACACATCCTAGCTTGTCTACATTCTTCCTGAATTGTGGTGCCCAAAACTGAACACAATACTCTAGGTGAGAGCTAACCAGAGCAGAGTAAAGCGATACCATCACTTTTCATGATCTGGACACTGTGCTTTTGTTTATAACCCAAAATCGCATTTTCCTTTTTAGCTATCATATCACACTGCTGACTCATGTTCAATGTATAGTCTACCAAGACCCCTAGATCCTTTTTACACACACTACTGCTATGACAAGTCTCCCCCATTCTATACTTATGCATTTGATTTCTCCTCACTAAATGAAGAACTTTACATTTATCTCAGTTGAAATTCATTTTATTAGTTTTAGCCCAGTTCTCCAGCCTATAATCAACCCCATCTAAGAACCATGTTTCCTCCGTTTGTGGATCATAGCCAAATTACCAAGCATCAACATATCCAAAATAAGATGAACTACAAAATTCAGGGAGTGAAGATTCCCCAGTTGCTTTTGTTTTAGGGTTGCCAGGTCCCTCTTTGCAACCAGTGGGAGGTTTTTGGGGCACAGCCTGAGAAGGGCGGGGTTTGGAGAGGGAGGGACTTCAATGCCATAGAGTCCATTTGGCAAAGTGGCCATTTTCTCCAGGTGAACTGATCTCTATCAACTGGAGATCAGTTGTAATAGCAGGAGATCTCCAGCTGGTACCTGGAGGTTTGCCGCCCTATTTTGTTTGAACATCAGCAGTTGAACTGTTAGGTCGCTCTGAGATATCTTCATCTGGGGACAATCCTATCCATTTTGTATTGTGTTGGGTCCTGTATACAAATAGCTTCATTAGTTTCCCTTTCATCCTTGGGTCAAATTCAGTAGGACAGAGCTGCATTTTTCTTCTTCTCAAAGAGATTGCTGTTATCGATGTCTCCTTACCAGGAGGCCCTCTATCATCTCCATTTAAGTAGCTGTCATTTAGAGCATTCATCATCTCTCTTCCTTCATGGTCTTGTCTCCAGTGTTTCCAGGCGTCTGCAATCCCACCCTCCTAGTGCAGTGCTTTTAGAAATGGTCATGCCCGACTTCACATTATATAGCATTTTGTTCTGGTGTTTATGTCTTTTTTTGAAAAGAAAAGGACAACATTAAGTTGACAGAAGTTCGTGGAAAGCAGGGGGATCCAGCACAAATCTTTCAGATCAAAAGTCAGAGCAACATAACTGAAGGTATGTTGTAAGAATATCTAGATGTGATTTAAAATGTTTTTAAATTGTACAACAGATGGTCAGAGGTCTCGCAGCATCCAATGAGCTGCTGATTTCAATCCAGTCTTTCACTAGAATCCTCAGGCTATCAGGTTCTGTTTCATTTAGCAGCACAGAGCAATGGATTGGGTAAAACAGATAATCTTTATTGCGCTTGAGGTAAAACTAATGGGTGCCTTTGGCATGGTGTTTTTTGTTTTGTTTTGCTTTTTTAGCAAACATGTTTCATTGCTGAATGCAAAGTTGCAAGCTGGTATCCTAAACAGATGAGAGTCATGCAAACTTCTCATGTACAAGTTACTTTAGACATGATGAAATTCCTTTACACATGATAAAATTAACAAGCAAATGTAGATAGATCCCTGCCCAGAGGAGCTTGCTTTGTTAGATGTTACTCTGTAAAGTGCTATGTACATTACGGCAAATACCCTCATGATTTCATACCTGCTGGGAAGATCTAATTATGAATAATTTCAACATAGCATGCATCATCTAGTTGCATATCACGTTCCCTATCCAAAAGGCTGTTTCAGCACATGTAAAGTCATGTGTGTCTGCCAGGCAATATGTGCCTGTGCAATATTTATTTCTCTACTTCATTTATACCCCACCTTTGGCTTACCCCCATTCTCCTTTCCTCCATCTTATCCTTGCAAGAACCCTGTGAGATAAGTTAGGCTTGTTGAAAGTGAAGGACTTTGCACTGTCTCTTAACCTCAGACTTCAGAGGGGGACAAGACTAGTGAGTGAGAGAGATAGAGGGGACAAGACCCTGGGGCATCCTTTCTCTACTGCTCTGAACTATCCCTTTGATGTGTAGATTGCTACTCTTAGGGGAAACTTCCTTCCTTCCTGCTTCTTCCTCACCTCCTCACACACGCTGGCACCTCTTCTCCTTCTTGCCACCATGAGGGAAGGACGCGCGTCCCTCCATCCTAGTTAGTTAGAATAGATAGGGAACTATACTTTACTCTATCCAGAAATGGATTTCCTACAATAAATGAAGTATATTAGTTAAACAGACAATTTTGTTCCTGGCACACATAGGGGTTTCGATGAGCTTCTTCTGTGCCTTTGTACACTCCGCTAACTTAACAAGGATTTGGGCATAACGAAGCCCTCATAATCCAACAAGGCTGAGAAGGTGTGATCAGCCCAGAGTCACCCAACAAGCTTCCATGGCAGAGTGAAGGTTCAAACCCGGGTCTCCCAGATCCTAGTTTGACACTCTAACCACAACATCCCAATGGCTCTCTGTCATGTGTAATTGCATGCAAGACAAAGGGCATTTTAAATAGGATAGTGCTTCCATTGTAAGGATTTTGACACATCAATAACTTGAATATTGAAGTTGTGAAACATAGATAGTGGGGCAAGGATGCAGAAACATCTTTTTTTAGTTTGAATTATAGTTTCTAGTAAAGTGGGTACTTAACTTAAGTGAACTACTTTCATGTATCATCCAGTACCAGCGAACAGATGCATATCATTATCTAGATGCAGTCTCTTTCAGTCTTTATTCTGTTCGCCAATCACCATCTCCCCCAGCATGAATTCAGTTCCAGGGCGCACACAATTTCCTGCAACAAAAACAGTAGGCACAGCATTTAAAAGCAAGTAACGAATGAATATTTCACGTAGTGTCCTGAAAATCAACGTGATGTCATTTCTGCATGTGAGAGAAATGATTAGTTTGTTGTCCCGGTTTTACAAAAGAAAGCCTCAGGTTGCACACTGATAGAGGCATTAATGCTTCCACTGAGTCTAGTACCCAATATTTGCTTGCAGGTATGATGTGCATCATGCTGTCTGTGCATCAGTAAAAATGTAAATGATCTTCAGCCATCTGGCTCATGTCGTGTTCCCATTGTATTGTTCAAATTATCCTCCCCTGATTGGGCATAAAAATCTACAGCTTGTCAGTTTCCAGTATGTGCAGGGCAAACAAAACAACATTACATTTTAAGGGTATCTTAAATCTGTTATACATATTACCAGAACTTTTCTCTCCATTGATTCCGCTGCTCCAATACAGAGAATTCAGATTTATAACCCAAAGCCCTCATTATGTAATGCACTCTGGTTTAAACTGGGCAACCAAACTTAATTTTGACAGAGATCCTATCCCATGTCATTTTGCTTCTGTGTAACAATATATACTACATATTACATATTCATCTCTCCCTCACTCTCTCTCTCAGTTTAGACAATGCTCAAAACTATGGTTTAATTTATGGTTGTATGTTTGCCTGAATGCAGGCCACTCCACTAATATGGTTAGTTATGGAGAAATGACACTATATATCCAATCCAACATCCAATCAACCTTTATTGGCATATATAAATAACACTATATGTTTTTGGTGAGATGGGTCTGGGTTCCCTGGACCTGACTTGCTTTCACTGGAGCCACACAGCAGCTGTGGGGATGTCTTTTTAAAAATCAGCTGGAGCCCAATTTGCTTGGCACTGCAGTGTGGGGGAAGGAGGTGCTCTTGCCTTCCCATGGGCTGTTTTCTGGAGTTGAAATGACCCCATCAAAGTTATGCAAATCGCTTCCTGCCAGGGCCATTATGGCTTGGGAAAATGGCACGGGGTTGGGCTCCGGATGATTTTTTAAAATGGCATTCCCCACTTGCCAATAATAATAATAATAATAATTGTGTAGTTTGATGCTTAAGCCAAGATCAGATGATGGTTTATTAACCAGTCTCCAGGTACATCATTATTTAATGCCTAACTCCGTTTACCACATGCACAGAAAGTCCTATTTGTCTCACTTCTTCCACTCTGTTCTAAGCGAGACCCTGCAGGATTTCATGCAATAATTTGTCCCTTGCTGCCACAAATCCAGAATGTAGATAACAATAAGGAGGAACACTGTGCATGATATCACAAAATCTATATGCTGATGAGAACCACACTGTATACACAATTACAAAGAGCTACATACATATCAAAGACAAAATGTAAGTGATATATATTTAAACATTAGAACATATACATTTTGTAAAATGTGATGCATATGCATTCATTACAAAACTAGCGCACAACAGAACACACAACAGAGAAGAGTATATATTGTAAAATGTATGAACAATATGTGACAGGAATTCGGTATTCTGTTTTGAAATTTCTTCATCAGAAAATTGAAAACACTTATTCTGAGGAGCCTGTGGGGCAGAGCAGTAAGCTGCAGTACTGCAGTCAAAGCTCTGCTCACAACCTGAGTTCGATCCCGAAGGAAGTCGGGTTCAGGTAGCCGGCTCAAGGTTGACTCAGCCTTCCATCCTTCCGAGGTCAGTAAAATGAGTACACAGGTTGCTGGGGGTAAAGTGTAAATGACTGGGGAAGGCAATGGCAAACCACCCTGTTAAGATAGAATTCCTAGCAAACGTTGTGATGTGATGCCACCCCATGGGTCAGTAATGACCTGACGCTTGCACAGGAGGCTACCGTAACCTTTTAAAACAACCATTAGCATCAAATTGATAACCCTCAATAAATTCTCGATCGGGATACATTTCCTGTAATTATGTGGGAATATATCCTTTAAAAAAAATTAAAATAATGAAAAGGGTCTCTAGTCTCTGATTACAATCAGCACAGATGCTGACTATTCTGGCACACTCCCATGAGATGTAAACTCTGAACATTCAAAAACACTTGAAGAAAAGTAACCCGATCAGTGCAGTCCCCAACCCACAGTGAAATTCACGTGGGTCTTTCCAACTTAGGGGTCTTTCCCAGAGTCATAAAGGACTGTTGGGGAGAGGAAAATGTGGGAAAGGTCTTTGTGCACAAACCCGGTTTACATGCATAGGTGAACCAGCCATATGAGAGGCACAATGGCCATCTTCTATTTGTTGATATCATCTAATGGTGACAAAGTTTGGTTCCCATCAGGAAAAGTGGTTACATTATTACTTTTCTGGTTAAAAAACCCCCCGTAACTACACCAAAAGCATAGAGACTTTGCCATAGACGTTCATACTGTGCAAATACAGTTGAAGTAAGATTCATAGATGCTAATCAATTTTTTTAAATCTTATTTTTTTGCTGTTTGGCACTATGGAAAGGTAAGCGCATTGTTAAACAAAGCGCAAGATAAAACAAAGATTCACACATCCTCTTCCCCAATTTATTTTTTTCTGCCTGGTGGCACATAAGAAGGAAGAGGGGCTAGATCATTGTTCCGGGACTTCAGGAGAGCAGAGGTCAAGAAACAGACATAGAATCACTAACAAGTATTACAGGAGCAAAAGAACTTTTGGGGAGGTGAGCGTTGAACTGATGACAATGACAAGATAATTATAGCCTTGGAGGTATGAGGGAATGGTTAACAGTATTGGAGCGGTGTCGGATCAGGTCTCCAGCAGTTTTAGACTGCAGCAGGCAGGAGGCAATTTGAAATGAAATCTGACAGCTGTTTTTAAGTAAGATGAGAAACTTTACGGTGGAATCTGAAGTCGAGTATAATGACAGCGCCCGAAAACATGCATGAAGGTAGGAAGGCAAATAGGACATCTAAGCCAGGATCCAAAGAACTTGGCAATTATTTCCATGTGCACAAATGAGCTGTGGGCTTGTGTTTCAGCAGCATCTCAACTGCTATTTACCCTCCCCCATGAGAGTTTGGTAGTCAAGGGGGTGGGGAGAGAGCAAAAACAAATTTTTGAAAAATCTCGATCAAAAATGTTTTACTCAAATGAAGGACTGGTACAATTTTGTTCTGCAGTCCTGCAAATAATTAAGAGAGCACTCCTAAGCAGGTCTACTTAGAATCTCACTCAGGTCTATTCCATTGGAATTACTCCCAGGAAAGTGTTTTTAGGATTGTGTTGTTACCGTGCTATTTTATGCAGCATTTCTTCAGTTTAAGCCCCAATGGGTTTCGACTCTAGAGTAAATTTGTATAGCGTTGAGCTTCTAGATTGCAATCCCGTCTGCACTTACTTAGGAGTAAGCACCAGTTAACACAGTAGGAGTTGCTTCTGAGTAAAGGAGCATTGGATTGCACAGTTGTTGTTGTTTTGTCAGCTTGAGTAGGGTTGAGTAGGGTTGGGACTTGGGAAATACCTGGAGATTTGGGGGGGCAGAGCCTGAGGAGGGCATGGGGTTGGGGAGGGGAGGGGGTTCAATGCCATAGAATCCAATTGCCAAAGCGGCTATTTTCTCCAGGTAAACTGATCTCTATCAGCTGGAGATCAGATGTAATAGTGGGAGAGCTCCAGCTACCATCTGGAGGCTGGCAACCCTAAGCTTGAGCCTCAACAAGCTTACGGATCAATAGGATTCAAATGAATGTGCTTAGAATGGTAGTTTTAAGTATGATTTTGTATTTTCACTGCAAGTAACTCCAGCTTCTTTATGTTTCTGTCTGTCACCAATATATTCAGACCCATCATTATGCCTAGTCTAGTGAAGAATCTTTGGAATTTTCCTGGCCTTAGGCAGGAGATCTCTGCACTCCTTTAATTGACCTTTGACCCTTGCCTGCCATTCTGGGACTTTTTCTGTAACACACGTGGAAATTTTTGAAGGAAACCCAAAATAGTTAAACTACAGATTGTCCACGAACGGTGGCCTTAGACCTCTCATGAATATAGCCATTAATTGCAGAAATGAGGCAATAGTCTGCAATTTCAAGGGTATCTGTTTAAAGCTACAGTGAGGGGGAAAAGTATTTGATCCCCTGCTGAATTTGCCCGTTTGCCCTCTGACGAAGAAATTACCTGTCCATAATTTTAATGGTAGGTCTATTGTAGCTGTGAGAGACAGAATAACAACAGAAAAAAACCCAGAAACCCAGAAGACAAAAGTCAGAGATTGATGTGCATTATAATGAGTGAAATAAGTATTTGATCCCTTTGCAAAAGATGACTTAGTACTTGGTGGCAAAACCCTTGTTGGCAATTACAGAGGTCAGACGTTTCTTGTAGGTGGCCACCAGGTTTGCACACATCTCAGGAGGTATTTTGTCCCACTCCTCTCTGCAGATCCTCTCCAAGTCAGTAAGATTTCGAGGCTGATGTGTAGCTACTCGAACCTTCAGCTCCCTCCACAGATTTTCGATGGGATTAAGGTCTGGAGACTGGCTAGGCCACTCCAGGACCTTAATGTGCTTCTTCTTGAGCCACTCGTTTGTTGCCTTGGCCATGTGTTTTGGGTCATTGTCATGCTGGAATACCCATCCTCGACCCATTTTCAATGCCCTGGCTGAGGGAAGGAGGTGCTCACCCAAGATTTGACAATACATGGTCCCGTCCATCGTCCCTTCGATGCTATGAAGGTGTCCTGTCCCCTTAGCAGAAAAACACCCCAAAGCAAAATATGTCCCCCTCCATGTTTGACGGTGGGGATGGTGTTCTTGGGGTCGTAGGCAGCATTCCTCCTCCTCCAAACACGGCGAGTTGAGTTGATGCCAAAGAGCTCGATTTTGGTCTCATCTGACCACAACACTTTAACCCAGTTCTCCTCTGGGTCATTCAGATGTGCATTGGCAAACTGCAGACAGGCCTGTACATGTGCGGTCTTGAGCAAGGGGACCTTGCAAGATCTCAGTCCTTCACGGCATAGTGTGTTACCAAATGTTTTCATGGTGACTATGGTCCCAGCTGCCCTGAGATCATTGACAAGTCCCCCCCCCCATGTAGTTCTGGGCTGCTTCATCACCGTTCTCATGATCATTGCAACTCCACGAGATGAGATCTTGCATGGAGCCCCAGACCGAGGGAGGTTGACAGTTAGGGTTAGGGTTAGGGTTGTCACCTTCTCACCAAGCTGCTTGGCAATAGTCTTGTAGCCCAGTCCAGCCTTGTGCAGGTCTACAATCTTGTCCCTGACATCCTTGGACAGCTCTTTGGTCTTGGTCATGGTGGCTAGTTTGGAATCGGATGGATTGATTGTTTCTGTCAACAGCAGAACCCTAACCCTAACCCTAATCTGGCTGGTTGATAGGGGATCAAATACTTATTTCACTCATTATAATGCACATCAATCTCTGACTTTTGTCTTCTGGGTTTCTGGGGTTTTTCCTGTTGTTATTCTGTCTCTCACAGCTACAATAAACCTACCATTAAACTTATGGACTGGTCATTTCTTCGTCAGAGGGCAAACGGGCAAATTTAGCAGGGGATCAAACACTTTTTTCCCTCACTGTATGTCTTCTCCTCCAGCCTCCACCCCCGCATAATTTCTTCAGAGCTGTAAAGTCCCAGTGCAAACTTGTACCTGTCTCATCAGGTGTACTTATTGACAAATTCAAAAGTATATCAATTGTCAGGTACAGAACTCTGTTCCAACTGCAGCAGTACCATAGATCCAAATTCCTAGCAATGACATGCACCCTTGTTTGGAGTTCCCATTGACATACTGCTTTGCATTCTCCACTAGCCTGGGTGGCAAGATGTTCCAGAAGGGACCTTGCATAGGCTCCGCTTTGTTGTGTATGTGTGTAGGGGAGTGCTGGAAATATATGGGTTCTGTGACATCTGCTTACCTACAAATGGACAGTATGAACATGGGGACAATGCTTGCATATTCTTGGTATTCTCCATGTCTCCTCCTGTCAGCCAGCTGCAAACACTCCAATTCCCTGCTTCCCTTGGTGCATACATACCAAAATTGTTTCCTCTGTGGAGAAAGATTGTAGCTCAGTGGTAGTGATTCCAGGTTTAGCCCCTAGCTTTTTCAGTTAAAAGATCTAAGATACTGAGGAAGACTCTTCTCTGGCTGAGATTTTGGAGAATCACAACCAGTATGAACAATGGTCTGACTTGGTCCAAAGCAGCATCTCATGTTTCTGAGTAAGGAGGTGGTGTGTCTTGCACACATAAGGCACCAGTCACCAGTGCTCTTTTGAATGTGATGGCACCTAGCCTAAATGGCACTGGAAAGGGATTGGACATATTCAGGGAGGAATTGGATGTATTCAGCCATGGTGACTCCACATCCAGAGGCAGTGAACTTCTGAATATGAGTTCTAGGAGGCAACATCAAGGGACAGTCTTAGCCCATAGGTTTGTTGACCTTCCAGGGCTGTTGATGGGCCATTATGTGAAACTGGATGCTGAACTAGATGGATCATCAGGCTGATACAGCAAGACTCTTCTTATGTTCCTATGAACAAGCATCAAAACCCTAGACAACTCACAGAGTTTCTAATACAATATGGAGAAAAGTGTAGATTCCATTATTTTGCTGCTAGCCCATAATTCCTCTTAATTTCATTTTTAAAATACTACTTTTTTATTAAGGGAAATTAACACGTTCAAACTAAAACCACAAATGGAATATAACCTGGGAATTAAAAACTGTTCACAGACAAATCAGATATCCTCCCTTCCCTTAAAACCTTGATCAGTGTGGTATCTGCTAGGTAGATAGCCAAGCAGCTTCATCATGGGGCATGTGTAGATTCAATGCACTATGTATAATCTTCCTTTGTTTATTTTTCTAGTTATTTTTACAAGAAGCCAAATAATGAACGGGATGAGATCTAAGTAGAGGATAGCTAATGGAGGCTTCACTGTGTGCTTGTTTCAGTGTTTTGTACAATAAGTACACTGAAATGTAGATTCTTCTTCTGAAACCTTTAAGTGCATTGCAATTATGTGAAATTTGCTTGGCTCTGCCGGTAGCCTTTGAAGTGAAAGTAAAGAAGAAGGTTGAATTAGACATTGAAGTTGATACAATCTGTGATACACCAGACAGCTCAATAGCTCTGAGTTCTGCCTTTGGATGTCTTCAATATTCTCATTGTTACATTATGGCTGGTAAATGCAGGGAGATAATGCAAATGGAAGACGAACTTTAAAAAAAAAACAAGCCAGTCCTGGAGAAATGAAATTACTCCGCAACTTGGCAGAAAAACCAAAAGTGTAATTCTGCATTGTGGACTGATCTCTTCCTAAATTTACATGGACTGTGGAGATGTAGGAGTATATGAAATTATAAATTACAAATTAGTCTTTGTAACAAAATAAATTCAGTAAGACACAACAGTGGCCTTAAAAAAAATCTGAACGCATATAAGTGGGAAGTCATTTGGATGGGATGCAGCCAAAGTGCAGCAAGCAGAGCAGCCCCCTAAGAGCCCCCTAGGAGCAATGTAAATCCCCCTTCCCTTGTCAGGGAGCCTCTTTGCTGCCAGGTGTGTGGGGCATCCCAGCAAGCGTATTCACTTCAAGGAGAGAACTCCATCCTTGCTTCCTCAAGAGCACCTGGCAGTTGGTTGTTTTTTCTGCCCGACAGCTACTCCTGGAGAAAGCAGGAGCAGAGCTGCTCATGAGGGCCTGGGGAAACTGCTGAAGCTTTCTAAGGGTGGCATGGAAAGGCCTCTCCTGGGAGTCATTTTGGTGTAGTGGTCAGGATGTCAGACTAGGACTGGGAATCTCTGGGCTCCAATCCCCACTCAGCTGTAAGACTCACTAGGCTATCTTGGGCTGGCCAGTCTCTCTCTCAGTTAACTTGCCTCACAGAGTTATTGAGTTAAAATTGAGAGGAAGAACCATGGGCTGGATCCATCCAATCATTTCTGGGCTCGCTGGTTGCCCAATTCTGCAGCAGACCTCAGTTTCACACCTCGTGCCGGTTCCTGGGTATCTCTGTGGGGCATTTTGGGCTGCAGTAGGAGGTGGAGGCAGAGAAATGTTATGCTGGTGAAAATCCTTAGTACCACTGGGGATTGTTGGTGGGATCCAAGCCATTGTGTCCTGTGTCTAGAGGAAGGGTAGGGTAGGATCAAAATGTATAGGCTATGATGCTGTATAAAAGCCCTGTGGCACAGAGTGGTAAGCTGCAGTACTGCAGTCCAAGCTCTGCTCATGACCTGAGTTCGATCCCAACGGAAGTCCGTTTCAGGTAGCTGGCTCAAGGTTGACGCACCCTTCCATCCTTCCGAGGTTGGTAAAATGAGGACCCAGCTTGCTGGGGGTAAAGGGAAGATGACTGGGGAAGGCACTGGCAAAGCTCCCCATAAACAAAGTCTGCCTAGTAAACGTTGAGATGTGACGTCACCCTATGGGTCAAGAATGACCCGGTGCTTGCACAGGGGACCTTTACCTTTACAATGCTGTATACTTGGAAGTGCCAAGGCAGTCGTGAAGGTGTGGGAAGAAGTACACTAGCTTTTAGGGGCTCCACTTGCAGTTCTATGCCTAGCAGGAGGGGGTTCTGCCTCTTATGGGATGATTCCACATGCATTTAATACATGCAGAGTGAGCATGCATCCTTAATCTTTAACAATAAATTAATGGTAGGCAGGGATGAAGACTGCAGGGTTGTGGCATTGACCCACAAGTATATTTAGTGCTGACATGCTGGAGCAACTTCTGTTACTCTTCCATCCTTCTTGACCTTCATGAGGAGAGATATGGAATGGCTGGTGCAGAGGTAAGGGCAGAGTTGCCTTTCACACCCTTGAAAACCATTCATGCACCTTTGAGGCCCATAGAAGCATATTAGAATTCACAACAGGCAGTAGAAAAGAGGATTATTTCTTCATTCTTGCTATCCAATGTAGCTAAATCAGAGCAGCTCACTTCTTTAAAAAATAGAAGCAAAATCTCCACAGCTGACTGATGGCGTTTGTCAGTTTTGTTAGCCACCCAATCCAAGTGAATACAGCAGAGTCCAGCACAGTTTAAAATAGTGCTATTTATTATACAGTGAATCAAAGTGCTTCGCCAGTATCTTTCTCCATACACCCCACACCTTTGTACAGGTATCATACAGTTATATACAATACTGACCCAGTCTATCAGCCAATCCACGGATAGCTGCCCAGCTCCCAGGTAAAAACCTGTTCTGTCCAGTTTTCCTGCAGAGTCATGATGAGCTGGCATTAGTCATCACTTAATCATGTGATATCAGCCGTCAACTAGCTGTCTCCTAGATCACCACAATCTGCTTACTTTCTAGTCTAAAATGCCAACACTGAGACCCTGTTCCCACTCATTATTCCAGAAGATGTTCCTCCAAAAAAATTTCATTCTCTGATTTTCCTAGTTGTTACTCCCATTTGTTTTGAAGTCCTGGTTTGTAGCAATTTTTACAGTCAGCATCCAATACAATGTGAAGCTTTTGGGTGAAAACTGACTAGTCTTACCTAGAAGTCTGGCTTTAGATGTGGATGTGTGGAACTCTGAACCTCATGGTCCAACTGTCTGCCCCACCACCATTATTTTCAGATCATTTATGGTCTGTTCGTGAATGAAAATGATGATGCAGGAAGAAAGCGTTGTCAATTTATTCAATAGAACATACTCTCAGGAAAGTATTCTTAGGATTACACCTCTAGTGTGCGCACTGGAATCCCTATGTATACATACCTTTAAAAATGCCCGTTCAGTGCAGCAGCAATAGCAATGGAATTGGGGGGCAAGGAAATGGAGTCGATGGGTGCTACACTCTAGCCTCTCCCTTCCTATCTCAGCAGCAAGACTATGTTAATCTCTGTCAACCTTTTTGACCCTGAGCTGGATGGCCCAGGTTTAGCCTGATCTCATCAGATCCTGGAAGCTAAGAAGGGTCAGCTCTTGGTAGTATTTGGATGGGAGACCACAGAAGAATTCCAGGGTCGCTATGCAGAGGCAGGCAATGGCAAACCACCTCTGTTAGTCTTTAGACTTGAAAACCGTATTGGATTACCACACGTCAGCTGCAACTTGATGGCACTTTACGTACACACAACCTTTTTTGATCCTGCAGGCACCTTTGGAATGTTGAGTGCCCCCCCAAAATGGCTGCCATAGGAGCCTCAGTCAAACCCAAATGGAATACCCCCCTCCTCACATCTCCTGGAAAGAAGGAAATCCTGAAGGAGATATGAAACCACACACTGATTAAAGAAAGCTTACCCGCCCTAATCCTCCAATGGAAAACCTTTAATTTGAACGAGGGCAGCTAATAACAGCCCCTGACTTAACAATGGCCCCAATCATTTTCTGAAAAGCTTGGAGGGCACCAAGGGAAGTACTGGCAGATGCTATGGTGACCATGGGAGCCACATCAGGGAACCCTGTTCTAATTGGAAGGCAAAGAGAAAGAAAGACCAATTGGCCCTCAGTAAATCCCACAAGGAGGATTACTTCTGAGGAAGCAAGCTTAGGATGTGGTTGGACGGGGGTTAGATTGGGGCATAGACTGGGAGGAATGTGCCTAGGATTGCACTGAAAATACTTCTCTGCAGATTGTCCTCTCCAGACAGGCAAAATTACAGATCTGTCTGTATCCTGCCAGCATTTCAGTCAGAAAGGCGAAACTATTGAGCATACTTGTTCTATGAAAAGGAATTACAGATTTTAAAAATAATGAGGAGTCCTAATTTGTATAACTCAGAATACCAAATGGGATTCACAGACCACTGCCTGTTTATTGTCAATAGAGTTCACACAATGCTTTCTTGATGCTGTGAATATTCCATACCTTCTGACCTTTCCAAGACACATCCCAAACAGATGGCTGTCCTCCAGCATTCAATGTGTGAACCATACTATGCCTGGGTAACTGTTGTGTCCCGCTCATTGCCAATCCACACAAAAGCAGTTAATGAGACCGTGTCCACTGCCAGACAAGCGATTTGGGCCTCAGTCCAGAACGCCCCCCCCCCCAAAGGCATGTGGCTACATTTAAACACATGAATAGACCAACAAATCAGTGTAGAAACAGGAGAAGCTGCTATTGCATTGTTGGGCATGTAAGAGATGTGAGATAGTTGGCTAAACAGAGGCCCCGCATAACTCATCTAGGATGTAATGCAATGTGCTTAATTTGTTTTCGAGAGCAGGTGATAAGGTTGCCTCATATCAAGTACTGTCAGTTCACCTTACCATTAAATGTAGGATCAGGTCTTTAATTACACTGTGCTGAGAGTAAAAATCTGCATGGAATTTTTGCCTAGCAAAAGGGCTGAAATTAAAATGAAAGACAATCTGTTCTTGCCTAACTTATTTTGAGGAGGGGCGTTGATTGTAGGTGGTATTTGATGACATTATATTCTTAATTCAGTGCTTAAAATGAACAATATAGTGAACAATATAATGACCATTGCAGTGCTTGAAATGAACAATATAAAATGCACAAACTAGGAAATGGGAGGGAATGGGTTGGATCCAGCCAACTTCTTTATTCAAGCTCTTCTAATTCCCTTCCTCATTACAGCACACATTACCCATTACTTTTCTAATGCCGGTCCCATGACCCCAGGTTTAGACATTTTGGTGGTCCAAGGGGACCCTCTCTTCACTGCTTCACCAGTAGCAAAGCTGGTTGGATCCAGCTCAATGCTTTTCTTTGCTCTGAAGTCATAAATCTTTCCAAACATTTTTTGAGGTGAGATGAGTAGAAAGCTAATAGGTGTGATTTCCTTCCTGTATTACTGAAAGCCAAAACATATTAATCACAATTATGCTTCACTTTCATAATCACATCATTCATTCCAGGATATGAAAGCAGATCACAAGAGCAGTTGTGTGCAGACTAACAGATTTACTGTGCGGTCCTAGGCAGCATCACACCCTTGTAAGTCCATTGAATTCAATGGGCCTGGAAGGGAGTAACTCTGTTTAGGATTGCACTGTTGGTTAACTTGTAGCAATTTTATGTTTTAGTTTGTACACAGGCTATTAGAATAATTGAATCATAAAGTTGTAAGAGATCACCATGACGGGTCAGTAGTTACCTGGATCCTCCGTTTTCCTCTTCTTGAAGAAGGGGACAACATTTGCCCACCTCTAATCTTCTGGCACCTCACCTGTTCTCTAAGAGTTACCAAAAATAATGGACAGAGGCTCAGAAATTACAACCACGAGTTCTTTTAATATCCTTGGATGCAATTCACCTGGCCTTGAGGACTTAATTTCATTTAAAGAAACTAGGTGTTTATGTACCACCACATGCTGATCCTAGGCTGCAACTCCCTTCCCTCATCATCTGTTCTGTTTTTGCCATGTTGAGCACCGTTTCCCTCGCAAGAGGAGACTGAGGAAAAGTTGGAATTCCTTCTCATAGGAATCATTTGTGATTGTGCCTTCAACATTTCACACTTAAGAAACTCCCACTCCTCTTGAATTCCCTTCTCCTTAAGTATTTCTGACCATGGGATTCTACCCAGCATGGATTTAATTTTGTTAAAATTTGCTTTCCCAAAGTCCAACCTATATGTCTGTCTACATACAGCTTTTTCCCTTACCCAAGTGTGTAAATTCCAAAATTATATGGTCACTACTACCCAGGGTGCCCACTACTTTAACCTCATCGACCAGTTCTTGCCTGTTGGCGAGAATCAAGTCCAAGATAGCAGACCCCCTTGTTTCCCTCTCCATTTTCTGGAAAATGAAGTTCTCAGCAAGGCAAGGCAGGAATTTATTTGACCTTTCATTTTAGCAGAGTTGGGCTTCCAGCAGATATCTGGGTAACTGAAATATCCCATGACCACTGTGTCCCGTCCCTTTGAGAACTTCATAATCTGGTTTAGGAGTGTCTCATCCAAGTCCTCTTCCTGGTTTGGTGGTCTATAGCAGACCCCCACAGTCATATCTCTATTATTTCTTAATCTTTTATTTTACTCAGAGACTCTCAACTGAACTTCCAAGCTCAGATTTATGTATTTCCTCACAAGTATACTCATCCCTGACATATAATGCTATTCCTCCCCCCTTCCTTATTTGTCTATCTCTTTTAAACAAGTTGTACCTCTCAATCCTAATATTCCAGTTGTATCAACTTGATCCCATCCCCCTCCTCCAGTACCCCTAAATCCCCTCAAAATCCTGTTCCTTGGAGACAGAATATTCCTAGGACCCAGATTTGTGGTGGCATTTCCAGCTGCTATGGGTGGGAGGGTGGTGGTAATCCTTCTGCTCATGGAAATACTGTTCTGGATCCAAGAGTATGTAATGTAGTTCTGTTGGCATTAATAATCAGTTAAATTATGAACAAAGCTGTACAGTGTCTTGTCACATCCTGAAAACAATAAGCATGAGCTTAATTTTCCTTTTGAAGGAAGCAGAACTTCTCAAGTGCATAACTTGGCTGGATTGGGTCCTTTTAATCAAAACACTTTCAGCCATGCACATGAGGATCAGAACAATATCATGTAATGTGCATGAACAGTCACCTGCCAGAAAAACTGAGCAGTAATTTTAACATACCCAGTGCAAACCAATTACTAACCACCCATCAACAGTTATCAATTGTTCATGAAAGCTCACTGCTGGATACTTTGGCATATTAACAGCTTTTCCAACGGTGCCTTCTGAAGCAGAGTTATAACCTTCTGAGACCATTGACTTCAACAGGCGAGAAGGCTGTTAACTCTGTTTAGGATGGCACTGTAAAACTCAGATATGGTTGGCCAGCAATGCGTATGCATGAGAAATATGCACAGTGTACTCCACCAGATGTTATTTTCAATTAATTTCACAAGTGTTGGTTCCAATCCAGTCCACATCAGGGAGGTTTAAGTGGCAGGAAGATGAAGCTCCTTTTTTTTTTTTTTTTTTGGTGTGTTTGGATGTTCCATAAAGAACGGAAGGCATTTTTCCATTTCCCCCCTACTTAAATTAGCATAATGAATGGCTGATCTCTAAACTGTTCAGCTGTAAAATATGATTCACCGCTGCCCATCCCTTTCTGTCTTTAGATTTAAAAGCAAAGAGAAGAAAACAAAGATGTAATCCTGGACTGACATCATCTCCTAATGAGATCTTTACAGCCTTCCCAAAGCTTCTTGTTAATTTGCACCAATCACAGAATCTAGGTCTATGAGAAGCTTTCCTCCCAATTTCTGTAGTGATCCTCACTTAGAAATATTTTACGTTGTCTTTGTGTTTTCTGGCATGATTTCAAAGCAGCTTTCTGCCTACTATAGCCAATAGGGAAAGACAGAAAGAATGAAGGGCATTATTTCCTAAATGAAACCAACCAGTTCTGTGTGGACTTTCAAAAGAGCCCACAAAAGAAGCAAATGCTTATTTAAAACAAACTTGGGTGGAACTAAACAGAGTTTTGGAAATATTAAAGAGACTTCCCCCCCCCCCTTAGTTCCTTTCTTAATGCAGGCTATTTTGTCTTTTAAAAGGAGTGTCATCACATTCAAGATTTTGTTTTATCATAGATAAAAGGTATCATTGATAAAGGCAGGCACTTACCCCTGGGGCCTTTCGGTACAGCTGTAAAAGAACTCAAAGGGGCAGCTTGAATGGGTTCTGACTTCACTGTTGTAAGTATCTGTTTTAGTTATGTTTTTAATTACCTGATTTAATGGTGTGTGTGAATTTAATATTAATATGTTTGTATTTTGTCGATTGTCACCCACCTTGGTTCTTGACTGTGTTGGGAGGAAGGCCGGGTATATCAATAAATAGATAGAAAATATATTGCCAGCTCTTTGGAGCAGTGGACTGGGTTTGATTCCCCACTCCCCCACATGAGCGGTGGATGCTAATCTGGAGAACCGGGTTGGTTTCCACAATCCTACACATGAAGCAAGCTGGGTGACCTTGGACTAGTCACAGTTTTCTCAGAACTCTCTCACCCTCGCCTACCTCACAGGTAGGGTTGCAAGGTCCCTCTTTGCCACCGGTGGGAGGTTTTTGGGGGCAGAGCCTGAGGAGGGCGGGGTTTGGGGAGGGAAGGGACTTCAATGCCTTAGAGTCCAATTGCCAAAGCGGGCATTTTCTCCAGGTGAACTGATCTCTATTGGCTGGAGATCAGCTGTAATAGCAGGAGATCCCCAGCTAGTACCTGGAGTTTGGTGACCCTACTCACAGGGTGTCTGTTGTGGGGAGGGGCAGGGAAGGTGATTGTAAGCTGGTTTGATTCTTCCTTAAGTGGTAGAGAAAATCAGCATATAAAAACCAACTCTTCTTCTTCTCTACACTCTAGACATATGCATCATAATGTATAGAACCAAAACAGTCAAAAAGTGAGAAGTAGAAATGTCTGATCCAGTGGATCTGGGCACAAGTAATTTCATTACACTGGTGATGCATAATCATTTAGAGATCAGCATAGGAACCCTGTACCCATTTATAAAAGTATGTGTGGGAAGGAGAAACTGGATAGACAGAACCTCTTCCCTCAAAATACTAGAACTCAAGGGCACTCAATGAAGTTGATGCAGCAGCCAAAGCAAACTACTACTTTACTCATAATTGAGTTATGGAATTAACTGCCAGTGGATACACGGATGACTACTATAAGAGATGGTTTTAAAATGAGGTTAAACAGATTCATGGAAGTTAGATCCATCAATAGCTACTAGCCATGGTGAGTAATGGTAAACTCTACCTCCAGACAGTAAACCTTGGAATACCTGTTTTAAGAAGCAACACCAGGGGAAGGCCTTGGTCTCTATGACTTGTAGGGTTGCCAGGTCCCTCTTCACCACTGGCGGGAGGTTTTTGGGGCAGAGCCTGAGGAGGGTGGGATTTGGGGATGGGAGGAACTTCAGTGCCGTAGAGTCCAATTACCAAAGTAGTCATTTTCTCCAGGTGAACTGATGAAAGCCTGCAGAATGATGGACTTGGGGAAAACAGTGGAGGCCCACAATATAGCTTGCAGTAGAGAGTTTACGGTCAACCAGGTTATCTATATGATGATAATAAATTGTCAGGGTAACTGTGGACTGGGATATTGGGATGCCCTGGGCTGATAATATTTTCATTTCACTGTACGGCCCATCTGCCCAGCTCTGGCAACACCAGCCATAACTGGGGTGGCATAATATGTGTTTCGGCTGCTGTTCTTCTGGAGGCATTGCTGTGGCTGGAAGAGAAGCTTCACTTGCTCTTGGCTAGGGCCTAAAAACCCTTCACCGGTTGATATTGTAACCAAGCCATGACCAGTCACCACACCCTTAGCCGGAAATGAGGGAAGCAATATCTGTGGCTGAACTGCTCAACTGGAGGGGGCATTGCCAGCAGCAACGGAGAAAAAGTGGAGTCTCCTGCATACTGCTGAAACTGTTTTGGTTGAATTACTGGGCATTAGTCCAGTACATATTACCTGCAATCAAGAGTGTCCTAATACTTACTTTCAAAGCTCAGTCCTATTTACCCAGTTTTACATATTTATTGAAAATTGTTTTGTACTTGCTTTTGTCTATTTTAGAATTTAAATGAGATCTTGAAAAATGTGTTTGTAAAGCAAATGACTGCAGTGTACATTCCAATTACAAGTAGCAATATATGAAACCTATTGGGGAAAGTAGAGATAATCACAAAAGGAGTGTGATCTATCCTTCTAGCAGTTCGCCATTGCTTTAATTGGTTGCCTAACTCGCAAAACCAAACATGGTCTTCTAAATTGGATTGCAAAATTTACACTGCCGCTTAGGTACTGTAGTACTCTAGTGAGCTTGGAGCTGGCGCCATCACAACAAATGCTGCTAACTGAACGAGCCCAAAAGGAACACATACAACTCTTACCGTGCAGTTAGGGTTGCCAACCTCCAGGTACTAGCTGGAGATCTCCTGCTATCACAACTGATCGCCAGCCGATAGAGATCAGTTCACCTGGAGAAAATGGCGGCTTTGGCAATTGGACTCTATGGCACTGAAGTCCCTCCCCTCACCAAACCCCACCCTCCTCAGGCTCCACCCCAAAAACTTCCCGCCAGTGGTGAAGAGGGACCTGGCAACCCTATGTGCAATCCTAATCAGAGTTACACCCTTCTAAACCGATTGAGGTCAGTGGTCTTAGAGGTATAACTCTGCTTTGAACAGCATTGAAAATATAGCAGATTATATGCATGCCCCATCCATGATGACCCTGGAGTACACATAATCTAAGCAAATGAGTAAATTGTGGCTGTGTGCTGAATGCTTCCCACTGTGCTGATGCAAATCTACTTGAAACGCAGAACTATGCAGAACAGCAAGGATCCATCTTCAAACACAGGGCACCGCCAAACAGAGGTGCAGGGCGGGAGGGTGATTTCCAGGGAAGCAGTAGAGTGTAGGAGGGCCGCATCCTTTCCCCAGCTGTCATTTCCTTCCCTGTCTTTCCCTAGGTGCTTTTGCTCCAGACAGGCACTTTTTGAGTCTGGGAGGCTATTTGGTGACAAAGCACTCAGAAGAAGGGTCATGAGGGGAAAGTAGGGGGTGCGGGAGGTTTAGTATCGCCTTGCAAGTGCTGGAATTGTAAGTCTCTTTGCAGCCTCTTTACTGCATCACCGAATGCATAGTTCTCCCTCAGACACTTTAAGCACAATCACTGAAGACAACTGAACTTCTTCCCAACTAAATGTGTTTAGCATTGAGGGGTAATGCCAGGACTGCGGACTGCCCAGTATTGGGCACACACAACGTGAGGAAGCCTTAGATCACCAGGATCCACTTGTCAAAGAGAGCATTCTTTTTGAAAGAGGAATGTGTTCAGATTTGGAGACACAGAACTATCCGGTTCATGCCGAGTTTTGCCAGCAGACTGTAATAAAAGTCCACAGTGTTGCAAACCAAATTTCTCATTGGAAGACCTATTAGTTTTCATGCTGGTATGTAAAGAGATTCACCTTTAAGAGTGGGCTGCCAAGGGTTTTTTTGTGCCAGTAATTGTTTGGCTTTGCTCTTAGCTGCATCTAGATAAAATGTAAACCCCATGGTCAAACCTACCACAAAAATCACCAATAGCACAATCCTATGTAGAATATAAGCCCATCAGTTTCACTAGGTTTAGAATGGAGTAACTCTGTATAGTATCGCACTGTTAATCTTTTAAATCCTTTCTTTCATGATGAAAATGTTTTTGTGGCTGGTCCAGAAGTGTCCTTTTTCTGCAGAAAATCTACTTCAGAGAGGTTATTTGGCCAGGTACAGGTTCTGGGGTAGTCTATACCTCCAGTACTTTTACACAGAAGAATGGGAAAAATAAATAAATAAAAGTATGGTTTATCTACCTCTCAAGCCATAGCTGGTATGGCAGATGTCATGATAGTCCAGGTATTAAACAGCATGCCATTGAAACAAAAGCCATCATGGATCACAAAAAACAACAACAACACTAAAACGATCAAGTGGTTGGATCTTCCTTACAAGGACAAGATAAAACATTTGGGGCTTTTTAGTTTAGAAAGTGCACATAAGATGCCATCAATGCCTCTTCCTCAATTGAGACAGAAAGAGCAGATAAGTGAAGGCAGTTGTAGTGCTTAGTTGTGATTGCTTCTCATTCACCTACCTGGGTATACAGTATCTGCTACTGCTCACTTATCTATAGGGTTGCCAAGTTCTTCTTCACCACTTGAGTCCTTACCAGGAGTGGAAGGAACTCAGCATCTTACCCCTCTGGGGAAGTATTATGCACTTTATTCTGGAAAAGGTTATTCTTTGAAACCTGATATAATGGATGTTGATATAGGATTGCATGCATTGCATCTTTTGAAGAACTGATGAAGAACTGAGCCCTTGTGCTCCGAAACGATCGTATTCTCCTTGACTGTTCATCTTGCAGCATCTGTTTTGAGAAAAGACTAAGATAATTACTTTAAAGGACTTATTTGATACTTACCAGATGGAATTCAAATGAGCTGTGGAAATTTTGTACATCCACTGTTGTACTGAATGTATGTGTTGTTGGTGGTTTCATTACCACATACTGTAAAGTGTATATGTAGCTATAATATATTGGCATTGTTAGCAGCACTGCTCCTGTACTGGTTTTCTCATCCTCCTGATAATAGTACAGAGGTGTCTTTTTTCTCCTTCAGTACCTGGAGGTTGGCAACCCTACTTATCTACCCATTGTTCTAGATGGTGGAATCTGCTGCTCCTGCTTCAGCAGTCCTCACTGTCTGCTTGGGCAGGTGAAGGCACAACAGCCAGCTGCTCACATCTGCCTGCTCTCTATATTAGGATTTGAGATCATCCAATGGAAGCTGCTAGGCATCAACGTTAAGAAAATGAATTTTGAATTGTGCATGTTGGAACGCACTTTGGGAACAGACAAGCTTCACAATAACACTGTTTGGGAGCAGTCATCGAAAAGATCCGTCTTTGAACTAATTATTCTTTGACCACAGATTGTTCAGCACTCCCCCCCACCCAAGTATGGTGTACACATAATAGCTCACAATGACCTGAAAGATTCCCATTGGCAGAGGGTGTTCAATGGGAATGTGAAAAATCAAATGCCTCGAGTTACGAGCCAAAGGATACACACAAAAAACAAATAGTCGGCGTGAACTGTGCCCTGCCAAATTGCTTTCATGGGCACTCTACATATTTTCCAATTACGAAAGTGAATATTCATGAAGGAGGAGGAAGTAAGGGGCAGATGAGTTAGTTACAAATGAGATGGACAAAGCATGAAAGGTGGAGGTTGAAATAATAAGCGACATTGAGATAACATTTGAATGATGAACCATAGTGCATATGGCTAAGTAGAAAATGAGCCATTGAGAATTTAACAAAAACTGGCATTTCCCCCCATACAGCACAAAGGGGAACTAATTTTGAAGGGTCCGCCTCACTCCCACTCCCACATTTCATTGTTGTAATTATCAGGGCATCCTTTTCCAGCTGCTGTGCGAGTTGTTTTAAACTATTCTTCATTTAGCCACAACAGTCTTGAGATTTTAAAAAAGGCATTTCATTAAAATTTCAAACAGAATGAATGAGGTGTTTGTGTCACAGTTCTGACCTAATAGAAAAGGATTTTTCTTTCGTCCACGGGCATGCACTGAGACCGGGTCCCCGGTTCAGACAAAATCAATCCAACCCTGTATTTGCAAAAATTTGAAAATGTAGAAAAAATAGTGAATGCAACGAAGAAGCTTACATTCGGCACACATAGAAGAGGGGATAATAGTGGCATATAATGTGGACATGTTCTAGCATGACTACCTTTGAAATTCAGTGATGAATTACGTTTTTTTTTACAAGGTTCTTTGTTATTGGTTGATAGAAGATGAAGAGCCTCGTTTTCCTGGAGAAGCTGCATGCTTAGCGTTGCTTCAGATATTGCAAAATTCTGACACAGAATGCGGGTAATTATTCAAATCATCAGCAATTATTTTGAACATAAGCACGTTGTCGTACACTCACGTGCTGGAAAGCCATCACCCCCATACATAAGGAAGTTTATGCATGTGGAATGTATGCAATTTTCTGTACAGAGGTGATTTCCATATAAGAAGTTTGTACTGTTTGAAACTGGTCTAACTATGTAACATACAAACATACTGTAAGAAGTATTGCAGTTAAAATACTTATCAAGCAGCTTTTCAATATTGTCTGGCCAGACTCTACTACTACTGATTTTAGAGGGTAGCCATGTTGGTCGGCAGGAGAGAGAGCTTTGACTCTCAAAAGCTCAGACCCTGAAAATAGGGTTGCCAACCTCCAGGTACTAGCTGGATATCTCCTGCTATTACAACTGATCTCCAGCCAATAGAGATCAGTTCACCTGGAGAAAATGGCCACTTTGGCAATTGGACTCTGTGGCATTGAAGTCCCTCCCCTCCCCCAAACCCCGCCCTCCTCAAGCTCCGCCCCAAATACCTTCCACTGGTGGTGAAGAGGGGCCTGGCAACCCTACCTGAAAACCTTATTGGTCTCAAACATGCTACTGGACTCAAATCTAGCTGTACAACTACTACTGTCATGGGATTCTCTCCATTGCTATCCTCCCAACCTGATACAGGTCTAAAACAAAAGAAACAGAAAGGAACATTAGGGAGAGTGTTTGGTGGGGTGGGGGTGGGGAAGGAGACAATCAGGGTAGGGGTAAAGCTTTAGGACCTCTGAGTCCTAGCAACCCACCCAGCATGAAAAGGCTCAACTCTGTGTTGGGTGTTTGTTGTTCCTTCATCTTCTTGACAACCAGCCATACCATTTGTCTGACCCTGCTGCCTGCCTGCCTCTGGCCAAGCTGGTCTAATTGAACTTGGTCCCCACTGATCCTGACAAATGATCAAGGAACACCTTTCCTATACAGAAATTAGTGATCAGGGCAAAGTGGCATTTAGAGAAAGTTCCCCTAAGGATGCATACAAACATTGGGGTAGGCCAAATATGGGGCTTAGAGGTGAACAATATGCATAGGATCAAGTTGCACAAAACATCACCAATGAATACAATTAGGAATAACATCTAACACGTGAATATGTAGGAAATACACTCAACAGTGTCTTGTCTATGCTGAAAAAGTGATGGGCCATATTAGCTTTGAGGATAGGGGGAGAATCAAAAGCTACATGAAAATATTTTAAAAGGATTCCTGATATGTGCTGATATTCTCAAATGAGACTCCAGCCCACAAGCAGGTTAAGGTTACAGAGCAGCCACAGCCGGGTTTTGCAAGGTGCTGTGGACGTATGTCATTGACTGGCGAGACAACACATATGTTTGCTATACCGAAATGTGTTCTGTTATATTCCCAGAAAATGAGAGATCAAAAAGGCAGTTAAGAAAAAAATATGATTTATCATCTCCAGCACATTATTACTTCAACCTGCTGATTCTTTTCAGGAACTAGAGCTAAAATACACACATTTCTGCTTGCTTGTAAGAGTTTTCTCAGAAATGTAAACTGAGAGGTCTGCTGTATGAATGCAAAGTGATCTGATTTGTGCAAAAAGTTCCTGTCTGTTGAAGTGAGTGGGGGAAGCAGAAGCTTGAAATTCATACACAAAAACCCACATACAACAACCCAGGTTTATGTTTAAGATTTAGCAGCATTAAAGTGGATTGGAGCCAGCACACAGAAAAGGTTCAGTTGGTAGACCTTACTGGACTAACCTTGCCTAAACAGTAGTGGACATTCTTGATCATCTCAGAGGCCAACGTTTTGTAGAAAGGGAGAGCGGTTTGCTTGGTCACGTTTGTTTTTCAAAGGTAACTTACACAGCATAGTTTATCAAATGGAAATTTTATTTATGCAATTACATGGGTGGGAGGGAAGGTAGCATACTTTAGCTCGATCTCAGAAGCTAAACAAGGTTGGTACTTGGATGGGAGACCACCAAGGAAGACTCTGCAGAGGAAGCCAATGGCAAATCACCTCTCCTTCTCACTTTTCTTGAAAGCTTCTTGCTAGGGTCTCCATAAGTTTATTGTGACTTGATAGTACATATGTGTAATCACATGGGCAGCTGTTCCTCTATAGGAGCCACCCATGCTGTCAGGAAAATTTTACCACATATACTGTATTTTTATTTGTCATAAAAGAGAATCAATAGAAGGTGTCTGCTAAAATTCTGCTCAGGACAAGGACGGGTAGTACAGCTTCCCACATGGTTGTGTTTACTACATTGCAAGTATATGTGTCATACACTTGTCTGTATACACCCAAAGCTTTTAAGGCAGTGTATCTGTGACTATGAAGACTACACCGTGAATGGAGAGACAATTCTGAACGACCGTTGATTAAGTTTGTTTTCAAAGAGTCTACATTTGGACACAGGAAAAGAACTTCCATGGTTTTAAAAAAATTGTTTCCGCCTTTAGTACAGGAATATAATTTTGGGACATGGGGCTGCTTGTGAGGTTTTTAAAAAGCAACTTAAATTTTCATAAAGATAACATACCCAACAGTCCATAGTCATTCAGCTACAGAATGCATCTCTGGCTAATGTAGGGTTCCTAACTCTAGTTTGGGAAATTCCTGGAGATCTGAGGGTGGAGCCTGGAGAGGATAGGGTTTGGGGAGGTGAGGGACCTCAGCAGGGTATAATGCCATAAAACCCACTCTCCAAAGCAGCCATTTTCTCCAGGGGGAACTGATCTCTGTAGTCTTTACTGCTGGGAGATCTCTAGGCCCCATCTGGAGGATGGCAACCCTAGATTCATGCCACGTTGACTTCAAATCATATTTATGCTGGTCTTTGACCATAATAAAGTATAATAATAATAATGACTTTAAATTAGAGTAAGTATGCAAGCACTCTAAACAAAATAGACCTTTCCTTTTGATGAACCAAACCTGACAATCATTGTGCCAAATTCTCCTTTCATTTTATGTCCCATTTAATTAACCTTTTGGAAAGTATGAGGGAAAAGTAAACAATGAACAAGATTTTCGCCTGCAGTTTGGCTGCACTGTTCTTCAAGTTGATGGAGAAATCCCTGGGGCCTAGTTGTGGAAATTGGCTGACTTCCTCTTCTGACTAATTCAGCAGCTCATGAGTCCATACTCTTTTCTCTGCGTGGACTGAATTATGTACTGCTAAACATACACAGTTGAACACTCTAGTTTGAGTCCTGTGAATTCAGTCTTTGCTTGCTGAAGGATCCCACATATCAGCCATGGATATGCAAAAAGTCAGGTTTCGGAACTCTACCTGGAAATGTTCCAAGATATTTTATTATCTGAGGTAAAAATCAAATATGACATAAACATATAATAATCATAATAGAAATCATTGCCATTTTGATGCCTTTTAATGGCACTTCACTCTTGTGCCTCGCCGCCATCAGATAAAGAGAGGTGTTCTGGCTATGTCTAACCCTGGCTACAGCCCAGAAACTAGAAGCCCTTCGGCCTCAGTGTCCCCTGATTCAGGGTCAAAGAACATATAGTGCAAGGTCTATGATCAGATCTAATTTTATTGTTATGGGTTCAGTGGACTCTGAACTTGATGAGAGCAGTGGTGCTGGGGTGGAGTGGGTTAATATTCACCTCCCTGGTTATTTCTGCAGTGGTTATTTCTGCAGTGAGAGCCAGCATGGTGTAGTGGTTAAGAGCGATGGTTGGAGTGGTGGAGTCTGATCTGGAGAAGCAGGTTTGATTCTCCACTCCTCCACATGAGCGGCGGAGGCTAATCTGGAGAACCGGGTTGGTTTCCCCACTCCTACACATGAAGCTAGCTGGGTGACCTTGAGCAAGTTACAGCTCTGTTAGAGCTCTCTCAGTCCCACCTACCTCACAGGGTGTCTATTGTAGGAAAGGGAAGGTGATTGTAAGCCGGTTTGAGGCTCCCTTAAGTGGTAGAGAAAGTCTGCATATAAAAACCAATTCTTCTCCTTCTCCTTCTTCTATTCATAGTGTAAAAATAGCAGTTACTTGTAGTTTCCCTGGGCAATTTTGGCTAAGGGAACAGTATGTATGTGGAGAAAAGGCTGATCAACCACTGCCCTAACACTAGTGATCTAATTATATCCCCCCCATGGCTGGTTTTAAGGGAAAGTGTACATGTTGTGAGAGGCAATCACAAATCTTCTACATGAAGCACAGTGTAGAGCTTTGGGTATATAGGCTGTTGAGTGGAGCAATGCAACTACCTAGTTTGCGTATTAGGTAGAGTGGATGTAGCCAGTAACCGAACACCTGGGCTACAGTAGTTTGGAGATGGACATACTTGATACAGTCTCAGTGATGTCCTCAGCAACACATTACTCTTTAAGCTAGTAAAACTTTAAAAAGTCCAAAATTTTCTCTTGGTAACAAGGAATCTTGAATAGTAAAGGTTACATGCTAAGATGTGACAGAGTTTAACTAATCAGAATATTCTTTTTGATTAATTCAGGCAGTATCTGTGGTTAATGCCACTGCAGGGTCACAGCCAGGGTGAGGCTTCTTGATGCCACCTAGAACACAGGTTTGCCTCACCTAGAAATGTGGTAGAGCCACCTAAGTGAAGTTACGGCTATGGTTCTGCATTTACTGGTGCATCATAAAACTGTAAACGTGTAATAACCTGCAACTGGAGAAGACAAAGCCCATGAGGACATTGTGAGTAAGAGCCAGAATGTGATTTACGATTGATGAGGGAAAGGATAAACAGGAGTTTCGTGGCACCTTAAAGACTAATATAAATTCATTCCAGCATCTGCTTTCATGGAGTAAAGCCCACTTCATATGCAAAGAGGAACTCGGAAGACTAGGCAAAGGATGAAACTGTGTATTACAGAGAAAAGGAAGTAAAGAGATGCAGGAAAGAAATAGTGGTAGT
Source organism: Euleptes europaea (assembly GCF_029931775.1). Classification (NCBI taxonomy): domain Eukaryota; kingdom Metazoa; phylum Chordata; class Lepidosauria; order Squamata; family Sphaerodactylidae; genus Euleptes; species Euleptes europaea. The sequence continues at coordinate 27,134,091 of NC_079326.1, forward strand.
GTGGGGTTTGGGGGCATTATCAGCTTCCTGAAAAAGGTGTCTGTGGGATCTGATTGTTTGTTTGGAAGTTTGGAACTTCTTCCAGCAGATTTGAAGCTTAAAGAAGGATTCTGATTGCACGGAGAAGAGGATCAGCCCAGGATTTTTCATGATCAAGGTACATCTTATCATCATGGTGGTTGTGGTGTTAGAAAATACATACAGTGTGTGTGTGTGTGTGTGGGGAGGGGAATTAAATAAAAGAATTCTTTGGTAGCTGGAAAAGTTTGTGGGGTGGGAGGAGGAGACACAGGAAAATGTAAGAAGGACAGAGGATTTTTATTCCAGAGGGGTAGCTGTTAGTCTACCACCGCAACATTAAACTGGAGTCTTGCGATGTCTTAAAAATTAGCAGCAGTTTATTCCAGCATCAGCTTTCATGTTCTAGAGAGAGCTTCTTCAGATGCTACCAGTACTCACTATGCAGTCCTTTCGTGTTGGAGGCCTGAAAACCAAACAGGGTCAAGGAGCTGGGGAGGTCCCATGGCTCAGTGGCAGAGCATCTGCTTGGCATGCAGAAGGTTCAATCCCCAGTTAAGAAGATCAGGTAAAAGGTCACGTGCAAACTGGTCCATGAAATGCAAGAAGTACAGGGCCAAATACATCGATGAACACATGAAGCTGCCTTACACTGAATGGTCCATCCTTGGTCCATCCAAGTCAGTATTGTCTACTCTGACCGGCAGTGGCTCTCCAGGGTCTCAGTCTTTCACATCACCTAGTCCCTTTAACTGGAGATGCCCAGGATTGAACCTGGGACCTTCTGCATGCCAAGCGGATGCTCTACCACTGAGCCACAGCCCCTCCCCTGTAAAATTCAGATCCAGTCAGGGAAAAAAAATCAGAGGCCAGTTGTGCTACACTGGTTAACGCCTGTAGCAGGCGGGGAGCCACAGATTTTGTTAAGACAATCAGTTACATCAAAATCTTATGAGAGTTCGAATATGTTCATAGCTGTAGTAGAAAAGGGCAAGAGTCCAGTAGCACCTTAAAGACTAACAAAAATATTTTCTGGCAGGGTATGCAAAGATCACTGGGTTGACCTTTGGGCAGTCAATCATTCTCAGTCTAACCTACCTCTTAAGATAATTCACAGTGTATCTGAAGAAGTGAGCTGTGGCTCACGAAAGCTCATACCCTGCCAGGAGAGCCACTGCCGGTCAGAGTAGACAATACTGACGGATGGACCATGCAGTGTAAGGCAGCTTCATGTGTTCATCGACGTATTTGGCCCTGTACTTCTTGCATTTCATGGACCAGTTTGCCCGTGACCTTTCACCTGATCTTCTTAACTGGGGATGCTGGGGATTGAACCTTTAAGGTGCTCCTGGACTCTTGCCCTTTTCTACTACTGCAGACTAACACGGCGACCCGCTGGGAATTAGGTTCATAGCTGGGAAGAGTCCCTGGGATGTTGTGCACGGGAAGGCACGCGTAACCGGGTTGGAAACGCCACCCCTTGCCTCCAGGCGCGCCCCAGAGCTGGATGGGAGCCTGGCGCGCCTCCGCCGGCGAACGATTCCCTGCAAGCCGGGCGACCAGCCCTGCCGCCCTGACCAGCCAAGCCATGCTGGGCGGGCAGCCAATGGCGAGGCCGGCCTAGAATTTAGCCTGGCCGCCGGCGTCCCGATTGGCTGGCGGGAGTGTGTGGGGAGGCCCGAACGCGCCGTGGCAGGACTGCAGTGCACGCCGCCCGGCTGGCTGGCTGGCTGGCTGCATTGTGCGCGGCTGGGATGGGGCAGCTGGCCGGAGGCGGGGGGCCGGCCGTGGGACTGGTGAGTGAGGGGGTTCCGTCTGGGTCTGTGGGGGGACTCAGACAGGGGAAGTGGTGGTGGGGAGTCAAGTGCAGCAAGGGGCGAGGCGCGGCGGAGCCTCGGACGAGGCTTTTGTTGCAGGCTGCCTTCCAGGCGCGCAGCAACAGATGAAATGTTGGGCTAGTGGATCGGCGCGTCCAAGCGCTCGCTCGCCTCGGCCTGGGGCTCGCTGCAATAGTGTCGTTGTCGGTCCAGGGCCAGAAACTGGTGGCAGCTAACGGACAAGCAATAATGCTCCTCTGGGGAAGTTCGCAGACGGTCTGGGGGATGCCAATGGGGGGGAACCGGGCCGTTCCACGGGAGACAGATCCCCCCCCCCAACCCTACACACATAGTGTCTGTATAAAGTGGCTTAAAAAACGATCCCTGAATCTGGGGACTGCCACATGTTGCTCGGCCTGGCGGACAATTTAGTCAATTCCGAAACCTTCCTGGGAAACACGGTGGTGGGGGTCTTTTTATATTATATGGGAATGTTTTGTTTTAGTAAAGGGAGGAAACCCTTAATTTTAGAGCATCCGTGGAAATACTTGTATCAAAGTCAATTTAGTCTCGCAAACTTTAGAAGGACCGTATATTTTTCATTGGTCTATACTTAACAGTGATAGCGATCACTGAGGGTAAGCAACAATATCAACTTTTCCCCTGTTATTGTCTTTCCAGTTTGGATTTTGGGCCAGGTTTTCATAAATTTGCTCACAATGTTAGGTTCATTAACCTGCTTTGAATGTTTGACTGCGTATATATCTCTTTTTCTTCTGAATTTCACATGTTGCTTCCCACCGTTTGATGTAAATCTGCTCTGAAGCTGGGCTGTTCTCCCTTAAAGAATGTTCAGAACTGATAGATACTTGTAAGGGTACAAGTGATGGAAGGCTGATTGCTCTGTGAAACACGTCCAGTGAGAATCATAAATAAATTGAGTAGTAGTCGATGCTACAAGTGGAGTCTGCTTCACAAATTATTTTTTTCTGTCGCAGTACAGATGGTATTGTACAGTCCGCCTTCTCTCAAAAGGTATCTGTGGTGCATGTCCATTGACTAGGACTCTAGTATCTATAACACTTCAAAGAGTACTGTGCATTTCCTGCATCCGTTTAACTCATACTTTGTGGCCTAAAAATGATGGTGTGTATCATCAGTGCTAAGCTTGTTTATGATGAAGGACTTGGCAAGGGAGTGTGCCTATGTGGTTTTATTTGTCATGATTATTTATAGAAAGATAAATATATGTGAAGTATTAATGGCTTTTAAAGAATGATAGCCATTTCTGCTCTCCCATCAGCTCACAGTGGAGGTATGATCCTGCCACAGATTTGAGGCTTTAAGTCTCATCTATTTCAGTGAGGGAATTAAGTATGTACTTTAGTCTCCTTCTCTGAAATCAGTGGAGTTTAAAACTCCTTAACTTCAGCTGGGTTGGACCCATAATAGTCAGCTTTACATATTTTGTATATGCTTCTCACTATTTTTTTTGGGGGGGGGGGTTCATAGTCTCATTTCCAGTGAGTGGGTTTAGTTATTTTTAGAAAGCCAAGAGCGCAGTCCATGTGATGCCTTTATGAAGGCCAACCCAATAACACATAACAGTGCTAGCTTTTGAGTTCCTCAGAAGTCCTTACCAGACCAGATGTTACAAAATAAAAAGGGGGGGACAGATATTAAGCAGATATTTCAGGCCCTGATGTTAACAAGACCTCAGCGTGCCAACGTATGGTGGATTTGCTGACAGGCAGAGGAGAACTACCTTGAAATGCTGAATTTATGTTCGTGTGGATGAGGACGTATTAATCACAGCAGTGTGCAAGCAGATTCTCTTGCAGAATCAGGAATGAGGATGATGTTGACTTTCTGGCAGCGTTTAGCATTTATGTTGTTGAAGAATATGGCAATGACCTGCAGGGATAAACGGGATGATCTACCAAGTGGGAAGTCCTGGGTTTAAATCCAGCCTCTGCCATTAACCTGTTTTTGTGGCCTGGCCACCCTTCCTCCCCCACAAGCCTGTGTACACTCGTAATCGAGTATTGAACTACTGTTGTACTTTAGCAATCGTTTACAACTGGATTTTCCTGTGTGGACTTATGGCTGTAGTGCAAAAATTAGCATCATGTCTAATGATGTTTGGATGCTGCCTCAGCTCCCAAACTGCAGTATTTGGATAGTAACACTGATCTGCCTTAACCTTGTTGTTGCAAGGATTATGACAAAGTAATGAATGTGCAGTGCCTTGAAAGCTCTATGCAAATACATTGTTATAAGTGTTATTTCTGATAGAACTGGACAGTCCTTGAGAATATGCTTCAGTGGCAACAGTATGATTAAAACACACACACTTTATAGTTTGCAGTTCCAGGGCTTTACATAGCAGCCCATTCATCAATTAGATTTGATATGTTTATGAATCAAGTAGCTATTTACAAGATGTACAATGTATCTATAAATCTGGATATATTCTACGTTCTATTTTCTGCAGCACACAATTTGAAATCATTTAGAATTACTTTGATAACTTCAAAAAGGCGGAGCTGTATTGTGTGTGTGTGTGTGTATATAGTCTACAGTTCACAGTACTTAATGATGTGAATCAGTGGTTCTTGAACTATGAGTCAAGTCATGACTCCGTTGCCAGTGGGTCACAAGGCGAGGAGGGAAGGGGCATACTGAGAGAGGAAGGCTTGGATAATGTTTGAAGTAAAAAAAAAGAAAAAGCCCTGGCCGTAGTTGAGGACAGCTGGACACTCTTTGGGCCAGGGACCATCAGCAGATTGTTACTTGAAGAACATAACGTTCTCTGGGGGGCATCCCAGCAAGGTGGTCTCGCAGATACGAAGGCTTTAAAGGTCGAAAACAGCACCTTGAACCTGATCCGGTGTTCCAACTGGAGCCGGTGCAGTTGGCGGAGCACTGGCTGAATATGCACCCGCAGCGGGGCCCCTATAAGAAGCCTCACTGCGGTGTTCTGTACCAGCTGGAGTTTTCGGGTCAGTTTTGAGGGCAGCCCTATGTAGAGCGAGTTGCAGTAGTCTAGCCTGGAAGTGACCACTCACATGAATCACTGTGGCGAAGTCGGGGCAGGAGAGATAAGGCACCAACTTCCGGGCCTGGTGAAGAATGAAAAAAACCATCTGGGCCACAGCTGTATTTCAATATTTTGGAATTTTTGTATATACATAATCAGAAATATTGTGGATGGTACCCAAATTTATTTATGTTTTATATAAGCTTTATACACATCACCTGAATGTAATTTTAAACAATATGTTTAATAATTTTGTGTACACTGAACCATCAGCAATCAAAGGTGTAACAATCTCACTAGAATACCTGTATCAGCTGTTAAACAAGAGCAACAACAAACAATCTAACAACTTCAGGCTTTCAGTTCCCACTATGATACAGTGTTCTCTGTATTTTATTTTTTTTAGGTGTGAGGAAATATTGAAAGCAGGAAGCACGAATCTGCCTGCATTCCGGCTCGAAGGGTCCAGTTTTTGGATCAGTCTGGATATGGGATGTCCGAATAAGGGACACTCTACCTGTATTTTAAAGCCTCTTAGAGGAGGGACAGTAAGCAAGATGGGGAAATAATATGTGCTGGGTTCTTTGAGCAATCCAGTGATGGGCGAGGGAGGAGAGACAGTCTTGCCTAATACCCTAATTTTATTGCAGCCTTCAGGCCTGCATGGTATTTTGTCTGCCATGTCCACCAGTGAATTTTTGGGGACTGTGGTGTTAGGGGCTTCTTCAGGGAAGGAACCTTCCACCAGCAGAATGCATGTGGTACCCAGCTGTTCGTCCCATTTGCCATACACACCCATTTCTCTTTGGGTGACTTCTGTAAATACTATTCATTTTTCTTACTGGACTTATATGGGACTTCCAAGCCATGCCCCATTCAGGCACTGACAAAACTGTTTATCTTTTTATACGGAGCAGCATCTCGATAAAATGAACCTCTTCTTGTCTTTTACCAGATATTAAGCATTTTTAGATTAAGATTCATGAATCATTAATAGTTCTGTGCAGAAATCGATTGGGAAACGTCTACATTTTCCCTCTTTAGTGGCATTTACTTTACTGAATTAACTCATTGGCAATGCTTTTTAAACTAAGGGACTGTAATGGGCTTATATATAATAGTGAATAAAATCCCGCTAGGTTTTGAGTGTAATTTAGATGTGTGTTTAACAATAGTCAAGTTTTAGTATAGCTTTAAGATGTAATAATTTCCCATGTGGATTTCGGATAGGCTGTTTTCGTTATCCTGATCTTTCGGAAGTGTCGACACCGTTTTGGGATGTTTTTTCTGGGTATATTTTTTGGGTGCTGAAAATTTGGAACCGTTATTTTTTGTCATCTTCCCCCCCGGCAGCAGGAGTGTAGAGGGAAAGAGAGGTCAGCCTCTATTGGATGCTTGTCCCTTCAGCCAGCATTGGAGGCTGCAGAATCTGCCCTCCCAGACAGAAAATGGCAGATGAGCTGGTAGGCTCCAGGACTTCTGGGAGGTTTTGCTGTTGCAGTGGCCGTTTTCTCCCCCACCACTGGGTTTAAAAAAGAAATTAAATTCAACAATTGAATAATGTTATATTGATATAATAGTTTAGCAAAAGATTATTAAGGCAGAGTGAATATAATAGGACAATAATATAAAGTTCTTGTGTAGATCTGTGGTATGGCCCCATGAGTACTACGTACAGTTCTGGTTACCCCATCTCCTAAAGGATAGTGCAGAGCTGTTAGGAGTGCAGAAAATGGCAGCCAAAATGATTGCATTTCATCTGCCCTATGAGGAAGGACTAAAGAGTTTGAGGCTTTTCACTCCCCTCCCCCCCCCCCAAAAAAAAAGAGGACCAAGGGAAGCAGCAGGACGGAAGTGTACACATTATGCATGGTGTTGAGAAAGTGAATAGAGAACTTTTTCTTCTCAAAAATACTGGAATTTGGAGGCATTCAGTGAAGTTGAGGGCTGCCTCAAGGAAGTATGTCTTCATACGCAGCATAATTAACTTGGGTAATTCACTGCCATGGAATCTAGTGATGGGCCACTACGTTAAATAATTAGAGAAATTCATGAATCCAGACATGACTATTGACTTTGATGGTTAAATGGGACCTCCATGCTTAGGGCAGTATATCGCTGAGTGACTTGCTAAGCAGGGTCAGCCCAGGTTAGTATTTGGATGGGAGACCACCAAGGAATACCAGGGTTGCTGTGCAGAGGAAGGCACTGGCAAACCACCTCTGTTAGTCTCTTGCCATGAAAACCCCAAAAGGGGTCGCCATAAGTCGGCTGCGACTTGAAGGCATGTTACACACACACAACTTGCTGGGATAGAATAGCAACCTCTGAGGGTAACAGTATAAAGGTACAGATAGACCTTTTGGTCTGATCCTTCAGCATTCTTCTTGTGGTGTTACAACTGTAGCTTTTTGTGCCCCAGTATTTAAGAGCAACTTGCCCATGGGCTGTGGTTGGAGTGTGGGTCCAGACAATCCTAGATGTGTGGCTGGCTGGAATTCTCTTGTGATCCTGGCCAATTTGGCAAGACTTCTTTCTTGATGTAATGGTGGTGAAATGGTGGTGTTAACATTAAGAACTATAATTCCAAAACACTAAAAAAAAAAAAAACTGGATATAATTTAAATGGTAACTAAAAGAATTAATACAAAAATAATTTGGAATGGTTTTCTTGCTCAGGCATGTATACCTCTTTGCATAAAAAACAAAAGCTTCATTGATGTTTAGCATTATTGAGGCTCCTGGTATTTTCTGAGCGAACGGAACAGTATGCGTCAAGGAACGATAAGCAATTACAAGCTTGGTCAAGGATCAGGATAAATAGCACCAGAGCAGACTTGTCAATAGATTGGATAGATTGAAAAGCAGTGGAAATCATGAACCTGGAATTTTGGTGAGTATGCTGCAGAATGATCCAGGAGTCTGATGTGGCTTGCTGCCATGGAAGTTGAGCTTAATGTTTCAGATTTGCTTTTATATTGAAGTCTTAATATGCTGCTAACCTCATCCCTGTTACATCAGATATAATTACGTAGCCTAACCAAAGCTTCAATTAATGGAAATTGCCCCAAAGCTTTGCAAATTAATCAACATAGTGTTTAAGTGCTTTGTACTTTGTGTGGTGTTTTCTTGTTGCAAGAACGATGTCGGTGTTTAATGATCCCTGTTTTTTTTGGTGATGGTTAGGAAAACTTCTTGTACTTGCAAAAGTATACTTGCACTTTAAGGTTGTATCTGTGGGGACCTTTAAGTATGGCACTGTGTAAGACCTTTATCATTGGATCAGGAGTACATAGATGTGAACCACAATTGTTATGTGCAGAAAGCATTCTTAGTACTGTTGTTGAAACCCTTGGCAGGTGTGTGGAATAAAGCTTTGATGGTATTTAACTGTATGTCATTCCCTTTCATGTGATAAGGTACTTTGGATCAGTTGAATAATCATGTTGCTGATGTTTCAGTAGCTACCAGAATATTGGCCATTAATACTAACTATTATTCTACCCTGCCAAACGCTAAAACAGCCGGCATGCTTAGCCAGAACATTTTGGTTAGGCGAAATACTTAAAATTACTTCTAGGATTCTTGGGTATTGCAATGTGCAATCCAGTTTTAAGCCTACACATGCCCATTCAAGGCTGCTTTAGGACAACGATAGCTATTCCTTAGGCGCTATGGGAAACCTAAGCAATTAGGTAGGAGGTGGGTGGCCTGGCCTGTATTGCTTGGAGGGGTAAAAATAAGGAGCAAGTGTAGCCATCTGTCAGCAACCGCTTGTGCAACCGATCTAGTTTTCTCCTCAAGAAGCTGTTTACAAACGCCAGTGAGCAGGTCCAGACCACCCCTGCATTGGGCTCTGTGCTAGGCTGTAAAATCTGATGCTTAATAGCGCAGGAAGCTTTCATCTTCAAAGTCTGCTTCATTCCGGCGTTATCTGTAAAGTGAGTAAAGGAGATCAGTGACAAACACTCCCACCTAAAAAAATATTCAGGTAAAGGTATTTGGTTTTTTGTCACAGTTTGAAAAATTGGTTACTATCGCTTAATGTGGCTGCAGGGTCGATTATTAGAAACCTTCTGACTGATTGGACGGCATTCCTGTTTTAGCAGGCCTTTTGACAGTGGCTTTTTTTTTAATTACGCAAACTGTGAATAGCAGCAGACACTTATCTTTGGAGATCCGCGTGTGTATGAGGGCTGAAGGAGCACATTTCTGAGATGTAGTTGTGTTGTACCAGGCATCACTTAAAAGCAAATATTTAACAGTATAATTTTAAATATGCATATATTTGCATATGAATTGGCTAAAACTCATTAAGATTCCTTTAATTGGATGACAACCCAGTTTCTTAAAATCTAGCTTTCTTGTGACTACGAATATTTCCCAGCCTAATACTTCTTCTGTTATTCCTGTCTCTCTCCTTCAGGTCATGGCTGTAAGAAACAACTCTCTTAGTTTTTTGGGTGGGGCTTCCAAGATCTCCATGTAGCCTTGCGTGCACCTCTGTGGCTTTCCCGAAACACTCCTATGATCTAAAAGCGAGCATTATCAAGTACATAACATTAATTGCTAGCTACACAGTTAATTAGCTGAATACGTAAATGACTGTATTGCTTAAACACTAAAACAGTACAGAAGCTTTCATCCTAGCTGAAAGATGGGGGATTTTGAATTACTGGAAAATCTCTCTAATTACGAGATGCGTTTTATTGTCTAGATACCTTGATAAGGGTTGCTCAGATAGTCACATTCTTTAAACAAGACTTCTGAACTTATTGTGTGGCAATTCTCTTGTGGGATAGGTATATATTTGTGCCTGAGGTGTTATGGTGCAGTTTGTTCTAGGTGGCTTTCTTGAATAGCGTGTAAGTGACTTAAAAATTTAACTTGTAAGGATGTGCATAGAAATGTTGTTTGGGCCATTTAGTTTAGTTTTTCAAAATATATTTCTGTATAATGATTAAAACTTTTCGGATTCTGTGTTTTGTTTATTTCTATTGGTTTCCTTTGAAAAACACACTTCTAATTTTTGTGTGTGTGGGCTTAAGCACAATTTGAACAAAGTTATCAGGGGATAATAGAGGGAGGGGTTGTGATTGTAAACCGCTTTGAGACTCCTTATGGCAGAGAAAAAAGGTAGGTAACGGTCCCCTGTGCAAGCACCGGGTCATTCCTGACCCATGGGGTGATGTCACATCTCGACGTTTACTAGGCAGACTGTTTACGGGGTGGTTTGCCAGTGCCTTCCCCGGTCATCTTCCCTTCACCCCCAGCATGCCGGGTACTCATTTTACTGATCTCGGAAGATGGAAGGCTGAGTCAACCTTGAGCCGGCTATGTGGACCCGACTTCCGCCGGGATCGAACTCAGGTTGTGAGCAGAGCTTTTGACTGCAGTACTGCAGTTTACCACTCTGCGCCACGGGGCTCTTAAGGTAGAGAAAAGAGGGGTATAAAACCAGCTCTTCTTTTTCTTCTCTCCTTCTGACTGAAGAGATTCTGTTCCAGACTTCATTCTGTTAAATGAAGATTAGTCAGTTGTAAATTTGTGTTTGTAAAATGGGCACAGGAACACATCAAGTGGGGTGTCAGTTCCCCCTTTTTCCCCCTGAACTGAATCAAAGGGGGTACAGTAGTCCCTTTTTAATTGAAAGTTGAATGTGTAGGCAAGGGGAGCCAAGCCTCCCCCCACACCTCTTATTCTGTGGTGCTCAGACTTCAGCATTCTTCTCCTATCCTGGCTGATGACAGGTTTCAGGGACTGACCGGGAGAAAAATTCTTCCGGTGCTGGAGTAGGCGCCTAATTACAGAATATATATTGTTCCTGGCTCTGCCTCGGGGACAGTAAAGTAGATGTACTTTGGGAACTCCCAGGTGAAACTTGATTCCCGCGTGCATGGGGTCCTGCTTGGACTGGAACTGCAGGTGCCTGAGAATCCAGTTTTACCCATGATCTCCCAGCAGGCATTTCCTTGGCAGTCCTGGGAGCAATCTATCGTGTAGTTAGGCCCTGAAGCACACCAGGGAGCAAGTTCAGCTTTCCTCACCCATGCATTCCAGTTTTGTTTAAAATAGGCCTACCACCTCCAACTCCGGTTATACCTGAACACATTCCCCCCCCCCCAAGATCTCATAAGTAGAGTTGCCAACCACCAGGTAATCCACAAGAAATAAAGGCTCAGTGCTGTAAGGATAATTGGACCTTTTGGAGACCTTGATACAAACCTTTGCGGTCCCTATGAGACGACACCGACTGAGGCACACATATATATATATTATTGATACAGATCACCGAAGAAGCCATATGCGAAACGTGGTTCCGATCTAGACGACACGTCTGACATCTTTCTTCCTGTGGCTTTGCTCCAATAACTGAAACCTAAAAACAATTTGAAAGAATCAAAGACTTTTACATCAAAATGATATCCTAATTGGTCATACACTTTGACTTACCTGTTGAATTAGGATCCGTGATATCCTTTGGACAGTCATATTTATTGGATTGCTTTTTGTAAAATTTTGTATCTGGTTGTACTCCTATTTGTACATGTTGTATTCACTTTAGCACTTTATAAAATTCACTTATTTGCATTATATTGTCATAGTGCTGTTTTGGGTTGCTCCAACCACCAGGTAATAGCAGAAGAGCTGCTGCTATTACAACTGATCTCCAGCCAATAGAGATCCATTCAGATGGAGAAAATGGCTGCTTTGGCAATTGGACTCTATGGCATTGAAGTCCCTCCCCTCCCCAAACCCCACCTTCCTCAGTCTCCACCTCAAAAACCTCCTGCCGATGGTGAAGAGGGACCTGGCAACCCTACTCCTAACAGCTGTGGGGAAAGGCACCACTGTTCCATTCTTTTACATGAAATTAAGATGTTGAGGAATCTTGTGCTGTGCGATCCTTCCACAATGAGCCATACTGCGATCAAACCTCACTCACTGGTGAGTAGGGTTAACAGAAGTTTTCTTAATTCCTCTTCAGCCAATTTCTCCCTCCACTCCAACAATCAATTTCTTTCCCTCTTTTTAGGCATTTGGAGTCAGTTTCTAAAAAAACATTTTGATCAAAGAGAGGAGGGGCAGGAAGGGAGGACCTGCAAAATTTCAGAGTTTCACTCTGTAGATGGTCCTAGGAAGGCAATGCCTTCCCTAAACTTTCCTGTATTCCTATTAGAGCACTACTTTATGCTGTGCAACATAAAACAACTGCAAGTGTTGGAGTTACAAAAGGGTGTATTGATTTTCTTCAAAAAGAAATGAAAGAGCAAACCCTATTTTAAAAAGATAAAAAGGAGAATAAGAAGAAACAGTGGCTATGTCTAAAAAATTGAATTTCGGGGGGGAAATGCCCCTCCCCATAACAACACTACTGGCAAGTGACTTTATTTTTGCTGGTGGAGAATTATCTCTGTCTCCTGCCACGATCCTGCACTCAGCAGCCCTGCCTCCCAGTAGTACAAGCAAAAAATTTCTTGCTGTAGTCCTTTGCTTGTGTTGCCTGTAGTCAGGGGTGGATGAATGGGGAAGCCTGAGTCACTACCTTTATTCCCCCCACCCCAGTCTCTGCCTGTCTGCCACTGGGTGCAGGTAATTCTTTGCTGCTGGCTCACAGGTGTAGCTCAAGATAATTACAGCCTTCACACAAATAGGACCTTGTTTGCATGGAATCAGACAGCCACTGAGCTGGTGCAAAGAGTGGCAGAAAGTAGAAACTAATCAGGATGCTTCAGTTGGGCAGAAACATCAGCAAACTCTTCTGGCTGAATGTTGCATTGCTGTTTGTGTGCCATATTTAGTACCTCTCAGTGTCAGGTGATAGATAGATAGATAGATAGATAGATAGATAGATAGATAGATAGATAGATAGATAGTGTCAGGTGCTTTATTACTCTGTGACTTTCTAGACCATATGTAAGACAATTAGGTTGATAGCTTGGAAAAGTTGTTATCCTTCACCAGTAATGACTAGATTGCGGATCAGGACCTTGCGAGCGGTGGGGAGTGTACAGGTTGTCAAGCTGGAAGGAGTGATATTTGAGTTGGTAATGACTTGAGGCTGAACTGGAGTTAGGGGTAAAGGCAGAGGGCATCTGAGCCAAGTGTTATGCCAAAAATAGGGCCTGGATTTCTACCTGGGCAGGGCCGGTGCTACCATTAGGCAAACTAGGGCGCAGACCTCAGAGGGGCGCAGAACTGGCCTGAGGGGCACCGTTTTATACAAATTAGTTTCTTTAAAAAAATGCAACTGACAATTTATGTTTTTTTATTTTAAGATAAGTATCACAACAGTGCTATGAAATATAATTATAAAGTCTTATAAAAAATTGAAATGTGGTGTTGGAGGAGAGTGTTACAGATTCCGTGGACTGCCAAAAAAACAAATCAGTGGGTTCTAGATCAAATCAAGCCTGAACTGACCCTAGACGCTAAAATGACTAAACTGAGGCTATCGTGTTTTGGTTACGTCATGAGATGACAAGAGTCACTGGAAAAGACAGTCTTTGCTAGGAAAGGTTGAGGGCAGTAGGAAAAGAGGAAGACCCAACGATGGATTGACTCAATAAAGGAAGCCACAGCCTTCAGTTTGCAAGATCTGAGCAAGGCTGTCAAAGACTGGACATTTTGGAGGACTTTCATTCATAGGGTCGCCATGAGTTGGAAGCGACTTGACGGCACTTAACACACCTCACATTAAAAATTGTGCTTTTTTTTTTTTTTTTTACAAGACATCTGCTTTTGAAAATTGGTTAGCAATGGAAGGGGGAGTGTCACAAGCAGTTAGCCTTGCCTAGGGCGCAAAAATGACTGGCACCAGCCCTGTACCTGGGTCCCTCTTTAAAGAACTGGCAATTTCTAGCTGCATGGTTTCTGAAGGTTTAAAAGACCACTTGTAAACGTATGCCGTGAGCTCTTGTGACATATTTCCTTAAGTGGCTGTCTTAAAAGAAAGTTCACTGGCTGATCTCTAGCGTCCCATTATGTTGTCATTATCTTCCCATGTCAAGCCAGTGTACTGTTACTGTTATCAGACTGCAAAATAGAGAATAATTTCAGGAAGAGGGGCTTTGGCTAAATAGCAGAACATGTGCTTTTCATGCTGAAGGTCCCAAGTTCAACCCCCCGGCTAAAGAATAATTGTAATATTGAAATCCTGGCGTGGCAATGCCAGTCAAGGTAGACAATACTGACCTTGGCTTGGCACAAGACTGCTTCATGTATTCTAGGCTATGTGTATGCTTCGCAAATGGAGCTGGAAATAATAGGGTAGCAACTGAGGCTTGCCTTGGACAGTTTTGAACTATCATTTAACTCCAGGGCAATGCTTTGGATGAAATCCTTTCCTCGGAGCAGGGAAGCTTATTATGACTTGAGTTTATGATGCTGCTGAACTTGGCATAGAAGTCATATGACCTCATAGAACTGGCATGGTGGCAACTCCAAGCTTTATGGAATGAAACCTCTTTTACAAATAACGAATATAAATGAGCTCTTTTGAAACTGAACAACAGGTTCTTATTAAACTTTACTAACAGCGGTTAGTAGGTGACCTTCGTATGTCCTAATTAAGAGTCACTTTCCATTTGTCAAACAAGACTTTCCCTTGGACATCAAATTTTCCAGTACAGGTTAATGGTTTTATATATATTTTAATTTGTTGCAATATTGTCTTGATTGTAAAGGCCTACACGCAATAAACATGACCGACTGACAGTACAGGTTGAGTATCCCTTATCCGGACTGCTTGGGAACAGAAGTGGCCCATATTTTGAATCTTTCCATATATTGGAATTTTTTGGCATTTTTGCATATACATAATGAGATCTCTTGTGGATAGGACCCAAATTCACTTATGTTTTATATACACTTTATACACATAGCCAGAATGTAATTTTAAACAATATTTTTAATAATTTTGCATACATTGAACCATCAGAAATAGGGTTGCCAGGTCCCTCTTCGCTATCGGCCGGAGGTTTTTGGGGCGGAACCTGACCAGGGTGGAGTTTGGGGACGGGAGGGACTTCAATGCCATAGAGTCCAACTGCTGAAGTAGCCATTTTCTCCAGGTGGACTGATCTCTATCGGCTGGAGATCAGTTGTAATAGCAGGAGATCTCCAGCTACTACGTGGAGGTTTAGCAAAAAGAAGCACCGAAAACTAACAAGTCAAGCTGTGCGAATAAATAGTAACCGGCTCTTGCGATATATGCAAATTAGTGATGTATGTTTTTGCACATGTAAATAATAACAAGGTTACAACAAGCAGTACAATGGTGTACTTATAGTAGCTGGTTGCTACTCAAAGGAAGTCAGTCTCAGTTGACAACAACTTTACAAGGTAAGTACAAAAACTTATTATTTTATCGAGTCTTTTTCTTTTTCCAGATGAAAATTTTGAAGCGTAATTGAAGCTGAAGCAAGACATCCTTTGAGTAGCAACCAGCTACTATATGTTTTTGCACATGTAAATAATAACATCACTAATTTGCATATATCGCAAGAGCCAGTTACTATTTATTTGCACAACTACCTGGAGGTTGGCAACCCTAATCAGAAAGCAAAGGTGTAACCATCTCACCAGAATACCTGTATCAGCTGTTAAACAAGAGCAACAACAAACTAACAATGGCAGGCTTTGCACCTACGATGCAGTGTACACTGTGTTTTAATTTTTTAGTTGAGAGGAAACATTGAAAGCAGGCAGCATGGATCTGCCTGCATGCTGGCTCGAAGGGTCCAGGTTTTTTTTTATCAGTCCGAATATGGGATGTCTGGATAAGGGATACTCTTACATGTATATATTTTCTTGAATTGTTTTATTTAAAAGTAGTGGGCCTACCCCTGGTGTAAGTGGAATATACTTTAGGAGCTTTGTTGTTTGGGGGGGGGGGGAAAGGACTAAGGAGAGGGTATACAAAAGGTTTGTTCAACTGTGCCTGATGAAGAGAGAGTGGCTGATAATGGGGGTTACCACACTTTGTATTCCCAGCAATGTATTAAGAGTTTGAAAATGTTATAAAAAACATCGCTTTAAAAGGGTTTTTGGATACCACAGCTTATAAATGGTTGGAAGACGTCTTTACAGCTAAAGGGGCCAAACAAAGTGCGAACAGTATTTTTTATAATGGTTTCAAACTCTTAATACATCGGTGGGAATACATAGAAAGTGCGAACAGTATTTTTTATACCGTTTTCAAACTCTTAATACATCGCTGGGAATACAAGTGCGGTAACCCCCCTTGTGTCTCCCCCTTCAAACTATTAGAATTGATGGTTGTCTTTTGACATGAATAGGTAGATCTAATAATGTCTGCTTGTTAGCGTGATGCTAAGTGACACTCCATGGTCAGAAGCAATATACGTCTGAATACCAGGGGCTGAAAGGAGCAACAACAGGGAGGCTTTGGCCTGTTTCCTAGGGTTGCCAGGGCCCTCTTCTCAACCAGTGGGAGATTTTGGGGGCAGAGCCTTAAGAGGGCTGTGTTTGGGGAGGGGAGGGACTTCAATGCCATAGAGTTCAATTGCCAAAGTGGCCATTTTTCTCCAAGTGATCTGATCTTTATCGGCTGGAGATCAGTTGAATTAGCAGGAGAGCTCCTGCTACTACCGGGCAGTTGGCAACCCTACTGTTTCCCCACCTGTGGGAGGCCTTGTGCATCTGGCTTGCCACTGTGCTGCTCTAGCTGGGTCCTTGATGTGATTCAGCCCAGCTGCTCTTAGGTTCTTATACGAGGGGCAGCCATCTATATTGGTCTCTTTTCTTTATAGTCCTAGGCTGTACCATCCAAGCACCTTATTAGTATGGCTAGGAAATACTGTTATCTCGGTGTTTCAGATGGGAAA
Organism: Euleptes europaea; assembly: GCF_029931775.1. Taxonomy (NCBI): domain Eukaryota; kingdom Metazoa; phylum Chordata; class Lepidosauria; order Squamata; family Sphaerodactylidae; genus Euleptes; species Euleptes europaea. The sequence continues at coordinate 27,150,815 of NC_079326.1, forward strand.
ATGAAAGGCACATATTTCTAAATGGGATTCAATTTAAGCTACAATCCGGTCTGGCTAATTGCACATGGGAGAACATGAGGGCAGATAAAAATAGAGCTGGCTTCTGCTCTGTATTAAAGAAATTTCTGTTTCCTTTGCGAGGCAAGGCTTTCCACTTTCAAAATATATAGCATGAAAGAGTATGGGGACTTTTCCGATGTGGAGTAGCACTGGAAAAAAAACTTCCTATGAAATAGTTTCTCTTTTGGAGTGACAAAAACCTTTGACTCATTCCAAATGTGTTGGCGGTGGAAAGTGTCATCAAGTCTCAAATAACTTATGGCGACCCCATAGGGCTTTCAAGGCAAGAGACGTTTGGCGGTGGTTTGCCATTGCCTGACTCCAAATGTACATCCTAAAAACACCTAAAACGTTTTAATGATAATATATTATTTAGAGAACAGTGTTTGCAATGTTATAAAGTTTAGCTTACTATCCAAACATGCTGGCGGTCCTACCTATTATTACTATATGAGAGAGTTTCTGTCCAAATGATACACTTTCTTTTCCTTCCTTTAATGGTACATCTCCTAGCCAATAGGCTGTGAGCTAGCCACACTGAACTGCTGGGCAGAATTTTTAAAATTGTTTTATTTAATAGAATTTATTTAATTGTATATATGTTCTTTAAATTATCCTCGTGTCTCTTAAATGCAAATAAACCCAAAATAAATTTCACTACTGGAATTGTGATATCTGGATCACAACCACCCAGGAGAAATGGTAGCTTATTAGCTACAGACATGTCTATACCTGGAATTAATGGATTGATCAGATGTGTTCTTAAGTGCTTATATCTTCTACAATAAGACATGTTCCATGGTTGCAATCGAACCAGTTCCACATCCACATAGACGCTCATAGGGCTTTTTAGAATAGCGCCCACTCAAAACGGCTGTGAGTAATACACTGAATCTTTCTAAAAAGAAAGCTCTTCTGTAAACTGGGATGGTTAAGAAATCAATATATGGACATCGGGAATTTGAATGTGTAAGCCCCCCAAAAGCAGGAGAGCACACACGGTGGGCATGGAGAGCAGTGCTTTTTAGGTCCCATTGGAACAATCTTTTTTTCGCTAAAGGCTGTAGAAAAAGACATAGGGCGAAAACGCACGGTCGCTTTAGCCTCCTTTACTCCCTGTTTCAGTCAGGATTCAGCCAGGATCGAACGCATGCGTTTCGCCAAACGTGCGTTTGATCATGGCTGAATCCTGGCTGAAACAGGGAGTAAAGGAGGCTAAAGCGACAGTGACAAAATGATATTTTCCAATTCTGGCCTCTGAAGTTTAGCATCTACACACCCAAACCAGGGATTAAGATATGAGTCCTTGGATAAGAAACGTAGAAGCCTACCCTCCGGAAGAGCAAAGAGAAATTTTAATGGATTGCTGAAAATTAAAGCCCAGGCTTTTGCCTCCAGGGAATGAATCCCCAGCTCGGCTCTAATAGCAATCCCTGCCACGCAGTAAGGAGCATCCAGTAACTTTCTTAGAAACCTATGCAGAATAGCATCAAGATGCTCGCCTACTAAAGTGGTCCACAAAGGAACACCATAAAGAAGCTGGGTAACTATTTTTGTTTCAGAGCATGATAGCAGAAGGAATATATTGTCTGCCTCTAGAAAAGAAAAGAAAATGCTAAATTCTTTCTGACGATCTTAAGGCCTTTTCTTTCATAAGGCTTGGATGATTACTCCTAGTCAGATTAGATTGAAATTTCATACCTAAATAGTTGTAGCTGTTTGTTTGCTTCAATTTATTACCATTTAGATGCCAAGTGTAGGAGGTAGGTCGGGGGTTCTTAGTGAATACTACTGTTTTAGACTTATCATTCTTTATGGTTAAACCCTTGTTGCTACAATAATCTCCAAATGCTTTCAACAGGCTATGCAATCCGACTGGGGAGCGAGCTATTAACATGGTATCGTCAGCATACATAAGAGTAGAAATAGAGGAGTTTGCTACCGTGTGTAGAGTCGCCAGGTCCCTCTTTGCCATCAGTGGGAGGTTTTTGGGGCAAAGCCTGAGGAAGGTGGGGTTTGGGGAGGAGAAAGACTTCAATGCCATAGAGTCCAATTGCCAAAGCAGCCATTTTCTTCAGGTAAACTGATCTCTATAGGCTGGGGATCAGTTGTAATAGAAGGAGATCTCCAGCTACTACCTGGAGGTTGAGCAAGCCAAAATCAACACCTCTGCACTAATATCAAAGATAAGGAAAGCAGTGCAGGAATCTTGGGCTATAATTAATACAACACAAATGAGTGAAACATCAAAATGTAATCAATGCATACAATAGTGGAAAAGGACAAACATACTATATTCAATAATATTTCAATGATCCACAAAGGTATGTTTAAATGTATTTTCTTCAATAGTCCATAAGGGTACATAGATCCAAGAAGATTCCAATAGCTGGTCACAAGAACTCAGCAAATGTGTAAAAGACTATTATAAAAGGAAGACGATCGTTTCATTCTTTATCAGTTACATTAAATTCATGCAGTTCAAAAGGTATACACAAAGTTCAAAAATTCATTTCTTCCCCTTAGGGATAAATCTTATAACTATATCCATTGGCAATTGCAATAGCCCATATGACTTAAAATCTATAGAGGATATAGTTAGGATAAACAGAACCGTGGAACAGTTACATTTGCAATGTAGCAAGATTCCTGCACTACCTGGAGGTTGGCAACCCTAAGCGTGTGAGTTTGGCAGCCTAAGCCTGTCAGGAAGATCATTTATATAAAAATTGAGCAGGGAAGGTGCTGAAATGCATCTTTGCCTAACCCCTTTGTGCAATTTAAATAGGTCAGACAATTCAATAGAAATTACCTCTGAGTAAATATCCTCCTTAGGATAATACTGTTAGCCTTGAATGACATAAAAATAATCTTGCCACATGTACATTTTAATTCAGATTATATCAGTTGAATTCTTTCTTACTCTTAGCCTTCTGGTGTGCTCGATATTACATTTTCATTTACACACTCCGCGCCCCGGAAAAAGTTAATTCAAAGCACTGGAAAAGATCTATTCTACATTGTAATATTAAACCCCTTAGGTTTTTGCAGCTATTGATTTGTAGCAAACAACACTGTAGTGGAAACAGTGGGCATAATTCACTGTTGGAACAATTGCATTGAAACCTGCCTTCTAATTAATTCTTCGGACTTTAAACTGCTGTCTAACTTGGTAAGAAGTTCAAAGGGATAAGGTTCACAGTGTAGGCTCCAGGTAGCCCACAGACAACACCTTTTGAAGCTTATATATTTTGCATAAACTGAAGAGAACTCCAGAGCAAGAATTGAGTGTGAAATTTTCTTGATGCATGAAGAGTCATGCAACTTTAATGTTTTGGTTCTGAACTTAAAAGAATTATATAAATGTGGCTCACAAGAGCCTACAGCCTTGCAGAATAAAGCTTGTTCCCTGGAGAGCTATCCCCCCCCCCAAGAGCTTTTTTGGATTTTCAATAAATATTGTTTTGCATAATGTTAGGTTTTCCTTCTTTTTTTCTGATCCTCTTCTCTTTTAGCATTTCTGTTGGATTTTGAAGAGATTTGTTTTATATGTGCACTACAAGTACATTTTCCTTCCTTCCTTAGGATGTTGCTTTTATTACGCTTGTTAGTACTGAAAACAGTTTATTGATTTTGCATTTATAATCTACCATTCTCACTGAGATTCAAGGCGGATTACACAGTGTAAGTCAATAGAATCAACAGAATGGGACATCCATGAGAGCCAGCGTGGTGTAGTGGTTAAGAGCAGTGGTTTGGAGCAGTGGAGTCTGATCTGGAGAACCGGGTTTGATTCCCCACTCCTCCACATGAGCGGCGGACGCTAATCTGGTGAACTGGATTTGTTTCCCCACTCCTACACACAAAGCCAACTGGGTGACCTTGGGCAAGTCATGCTGTCTCAGCCTCACCTACCTCACAGGGTGTCTGTTGTGGGAAGGGAAAGGGAAGGTGATTGTAAGCCGTTTTGATTCTGCCTTAAGTGGTAGAGAAATTCGGCATATAAAAACCAAGTCTTCTCCTCCTCCTCCTTCTAGTGTAAGTATTGACATGACATGTTAAATCATGTCCCAGAAATTACATGGAAGGATAATACAAACAACAGCAGACAGTATGTTGTATACATAGTAGTATAGTCTGCAGGGTGGGAAGCACAGTGTCCTTCAAGATCTCCATCTTCCCATTCAGCACTACCTCTGTCTTGTTAAGAGTTCATTTCAATTTGTTCACTGAGATCTTGAAGGACGCTGTGCTTCCCACCCTGTATCAGAACTCCGAAGTTGCTCACAGGCTCAAAAAGGTTGGGGACTCCTGGTATAACAGAATGATTCAGAAAGATGATTTAATGAAGGGGAAAGAACTGCCGACTATACTACTGTGTAGTATGTATTATCCTACCATGTAATTTCTGGGTCATGTCAACATTCAGATGGAGGTCATCAACTAAAGCTACCAGGGTTGTCTCTGTCCCATAGCCCAGCCTTATACAATCCTCATAATGTATTACGCTTGCTTTGTGCGATTATGGTGTATCATCTCTTCCATGAACTACATGTTAAGAAACTTTAGCTTACATAAAATCAATTAGCAGTAATAATTAGCAAACAACAGTATCCTACATTATCCTTCAAGCAAATTAAAATTAGTCTCTTACCTAAAAAGATAATTAAAGCAGTAAAGTTAACAAAAGAACATGCATTACTTAAGTTGTGTCAAACCTTAAAAAAAATCAGTTTGCCTTCAGAAGCTTAAATTGATTAAAGAGCCCTATGAAAGAGCCCGGGAAAATAAGCTGTGTCGGTACTTTGAAGGAAGACCTCCAAGGATGACTCTGCAAAGGAAGGCAATGGCAAACCACCTCAGCATAATCACTTGCCTTTAAATCCCCACCAGGGGTCGCTACACATACGTACACACACACACACACACATACGAAATGGACCCACCTCTTAACTTGTTTGATGCTCTTTCCAAAATAGGAATGGCAGCCCTTTTATGAACAGCAGACACACTGGTCATTTTGGCAGGGATCCACTCTCTGGGATTGACCCTGAGTACATCTACACTATGAACTTAACACACCATTCTCTCTTCCAGGGAAACTGTAGTTCATGAAGATAGGAAGGTGGTAGGAATCTGCAGTAAATGAAATTTTCAGCACTTTTGTCAAATTAAAATCCCCCAAATTAATTGGAGATATGTTAATTAAACTTGAACATATATTTTTAATGTGGATCTGCTCCTAGAACGTGAGCTGTAAACCAGGAAATCCCCAGGTTCAAAATCTCACCACTCCCACAAACTTTCTAGATGGGTAAGATGAGGGTGTTAAAGGCCAATTTTGCATAGTGTACTACAATAATTCATGTAAAACATTTTCAATATTAGGAATGCATGCTATAAATGCTAAAGATGGTGGTAATGGTTAATTCCAGGTGTGAGGAAGTATTTTCAAAGCAGACTTCCTTGATTTTTTGCTTTGTAGAAACTAACCAACTATGAGGGGTTTTTTTAACACTCATGGAGCATAATTGTCTCAAGAGATCTTCACAATATCTATTCAGAGCTCATGACTTGGGCAAAAAATAAACAAATCTTGTGATCTTTCTCATTGGTGAGGTATTACGTAGCCCTTGCTTCATCTTCAAAGGCCGGTATGAATGCTAATGAATAATCACAGATTCCCTGGGGAACAGGTGAGTATTTATGATGGCCACGTAAGATCTGGGACTCTGAAGAAAAGACAGTGACATGTATTTTTTTCTTCACAAGACCACTAATGATTATCACTGATGTCTGTCAGGTTTTCTTTTCCCCTGTAAGGGTACTAGTTTTGTTGTGTGCTAAACTCCTGGCTAATGGGGTTATGCCTGTCTGGGTGAAGATATATGGTTGTAGTAGCTCAAACTATAAATTATCTCTTTAGTCTGGTTTACAAATTAATGGCTTGGTTACAGAACAAAGTCAAATTAAGCAGAGTCAGTTATTGCCATTGTTTTGACCTCTTTCACTTCTCTTTGGTGCTTGTCTGTTTCTCACCTTCAGCCCGTTCTTTTTATCTCTGTTGACCTGAGTGGTAGATTTTCTTTGAGTGGGGAAGGTCCATGAGTGACCACGGTGCTTTGAGTGGAAAACAAGTCCAGGATATGGCCATTCAAAGGGCCGCCAATTGAGTGAGAACCAGAAAATTGGTTACGTAACAAAAGGGAATTGGTCAATAGTTGGTCAGAAGCATCTCCCAAAGAAAAAGATTAATATTGTCGAAGGCTTTCACGGTCAGAGTTCACCAGTTCTTGTTGGTTATCCGGGCTGTGTGGCCGTGGTCTTGGTATTTTCTTTCCTGACGTTTCGCCAGCAGCTGTGGCAGGCATCTTCAGAGGAGTAACACTGAAGGACTGTCCAAGAAAATACCAAGACCACAGTCACACAGCCCAGATAACCTACAAGAACTTAAAAAGATTAGGTTTTTTAATAGGACAGAGGGAAGGCTTCCAGACAACGGAAATATTGTTGTCATATACTTGGACAAACTTTTCAAACTTTTCAGAAAATATTTTTTTCCTTTTTCTAGGAAACATGGAAACTTGAGAGGAAATTTAAATACATACACAATATTTATCGAACGTTAACGTATACCTTTAACAACATAAAGTACATCCTATGTAACTTAACACACCAAATTGTACTATTTGACATATTAATGACATTTAAAATTATAAATACTTTTGTTCATGAAAAGTTTTGAATATACCCAATAATACAGAGAGAGATAGCTGAAACCTGCTGTAGCTTGTTATCTTAGTGCATTCATCTTCGTTTTTGACACCTCAGAGTGTCAAAAAATAGGGTGGTATGTTGATCAAAACAATTCTGTATAATCACAGTAGCACTAGCAGCATATTTGGATATCAAGTTAAACTTTATAAAATGGAACTTTTCAGTCACATGAACACATGAAGCTGCCTTATACTGAATCAGACCCTTGGTCCATCAAAGTCAGTATCGTCTACTCAGACCGGCAGCAGCTCTCCAGGGTCTCAAGGCAGAGGTCTTTCACCTCACCCTCTTGCCTAGTCCCTTTAACTGGAGATGCTGGGGATTGAACCTGGGACCTTCTGTTTGCCAAGCAGAGGCTCTACCACTGAGCCACAGCCCCTCAAATTATAGCATACACATTATGGCAAATGAATTGTAGACAAAATTGTTTAAATGTGACTTAAACATGTTTGGAACCATGTTGTATAGGACTACAGGACACACGGGATTTATCTATGGCTGTAAAGTTGTTTTTTGTAATATTCATACTGTGCATTTTGTGTGGGTAAATACAGGTTAACATTGTACTATATTTCAACATTAACTTGTGGAACTGAGGGGTTTAATAATGGAGACATTACCAGATTAGCTTTGATGCCACAAGTTTTCAAGTATACTTGATTCAAGATCTGAATGTTACTTGATGTATCCCAAAGTAGAAAATACTTATGAACATCAAAGTGTGTTTTATTTTCTGGATTTTGCACTCTCTCCACCAGGATCAGAAGATCCCTAGGAGTTTATTCAAGCTTGGGGGGCTTGTAAAGGGAGGGGGGTATTCCAACTGTTACGTGTTGCAACAACGACATGAATGAAAACAGAGGGAAAAGGGAGCTGGGTATTAACAGAATGTCTTCCACTGTAAGGAAGAGGTCTTCTGAAGGGTGGGATATGATACTAAGCTGTCTATCAATTGTAGTTAATCTTTTAAAAAGGAAAGCACTGAAGCTTGAACCACTGTAGTGGCAGTGACATCAGCAGCTGTGGTTACCTAGTAGTGGGGAATGAAAATGTTCACTGGCATGGAATTTGGTAGTTGGATCCAAACCTTCTGCAAAATTAGGGAGGTTCCTACACAAAGCTACTGCTGAAGATTAGAGGACTCTCCAGAATGGTAGGATATGCAGCATGGGGGAAACTATGGCAAGAATTAGCTGAAATTTTCCCATATGATCATGTGAACAGAACAAAAATTTCCCTTCTTTTGTTGCAGTCCCCTACACCACATGGCCTGTTCTCTCTAAAAATAAAGAGACCTGGGAAAATCACCCCTATTTCTTTCAAAGATTTTCCCCTTAATTTTTCCAGTGGAAATTTGGGGAATTCTGGGGAGCATTCAAGAGAACTCCTATAAAATACTTTAACTCTTGAAATGAATAAAATTTTGTTTAAGACAAGGTTTTACTCATTTAAAATCTACAGCATTAGGTTATAATTCTTATGTATACTGTAGGCATATATGATATATGTATATTGTATAAAATGTTTATTGTTTAAATATGAGTAATTCTGGCAACTGTTAATATGCTGTAATATGATAATGCATTATTAAAGCATTCACTGTTTTCAGTGTTATAAAGGTTAACTCAGTATCCAAATGTGCTGATAGTCCTATCGCAAATGTGTGAACTTTCAGCCCAAATAATACATTTTCTTTTGTTTACTACAATATTTGTAACTATGGCATTTATACTTTTAAATTCCATAAATATTCCAGGTAGTACAAATGTATATGCTAAGTTACAAATGATGCATTTTATGTTGTTAAAGTAGTAAGTTCCAGTTTGATAAGAAAGTAAGCATTTGTATTTCAACTTCCTCTCAAAGTTTGTACCTCTTACAGTGTAAAGAGTATGCTCCCTTTCTGTGGTATTCTCAAAATGTTGTAGCATTGAGTTCTAACTAGTTAAAGTAGTATTGTTAATAATCTGAAACATCCTTCCCAATTTGACCATGTGGATTTATTTAGTTACTCAAAGAATTCAAAAAGCAAGATCCCCCCTAAGTCTTAATATCGTTAAAGATATTTTTTTCTGAAATGCAAGGTATTACAGTATTTCATGCATTGTAGGGAAATATTATTGCTAAAGCATTGCTTCCAGACTTTAAAGCACAGATGCAGTAAAAGTAATTTGTTACTACTAATAGTGACCTCACAATGTGTGGGAATGGCCGCTCCATTAACTCTGTTACCACAGCCAGAGTTGCACAGTGATTCTCTCGATGAAGAGTCTTCAGTTGGGCACCCTGTTGCTCTCTCCGAACAGCAGGGTTTTCGCCAAAACAAACACGCTTTTAGTACAGCTTTGTTCAAACCTCACCTTACACTATAATGAAATGGAAGTATTTAAGTCCATGACAGCACAAAGATGCTGTTTCATTATTGACCCAAAGCTTCACAGTTACACTTCAGTTAGGTGAATCCCTGCACTTTCTCTGACTCAAGACGACTGGTTTGAAATAAGGGGTTCTATACCATTAAAAACATAAGAAAGGCCAAAAACATAAGATCAGACCAATGCCCATCAAATCCAGCAGTCTGTTCACAGGGGCCAACCAGGTGCCTCTAGGAAGCCCCTAACAAGACGACTGCAGCAGCACCATCCTGCCTGTGTTCCATACTGTATATTATGCAGACTCTTTGGTTCTGATTGGCATCCAATACATTGCTGAATTTCAAAAGCAGCACGATTTGTAGGTGGATCCCTGTTCTGCTTTTCTGCTGTGTGGGGAATCCACAAATGCGTGTACTGAATGTGTGCTTTGTTAATAGTCGTAAATTGTTTGAAGAATGACATCCTTTGGTGACAGAGATATATAAGAAAAAGGGGTGAGTTCTGTGTAGTGGTTAAGAGTGGTGGTCTGGAGCGGTGGACTCTGATCCGGAGAACCGGGTTGGATTCCCCACTCCTCCACATGAAGCCAGCTGGGTGACCTTGAACAAGTCACACTCTCTCAGCCCCACCTACCTCACACGGTGTCTGTTGTGGGGAGGGGAGGAGAAGGGAAGGTGACTGTAAGCCGGTTTGAGTCTCCCTTAAGTGGTAGAGAAAGTCAGCATATAAAAACCAACTCTTCTTCTACTGGAGAGAAAATGGAAGGTAAATTATATATTACACAGATTAAATTTAATCTTGTTACTTTGGGGAGAAGAACTTCATTTGTCACTTTAGTTCTGAATACCTGCATCTGTATATTTGTCTACAGCACATGTAATATACCATGTACAACTTTGGTGTAATCTATGGCTCAGTAAATGCGATCCTAAATAGTTGTTTTCTTTTGAGGATTGGGCATAGGTTTATTTAGTGCTGGGGACATGCTATTGGCCCCGACCAAAATGCTCAGAGTCATCTTGAGATCTTCTTATCTATAACTGTTGGTCTGTATGAAGTTGCACAATTTTTATATTAATTAACCTTTATTTGGAGTGGGAGAACATGGTGATGGAGGAGGTAGATGCAGAATGCAAGCAAGATATCCCAAAAAGAGGCATCCTGTGTCACTCTACAATTGCCAAGCGATGTTCACAATTTCTACAGTTTTTAATTCCCTCTGGTTTCTGTGCCAGTACTAACCAGGGTTAGCTGAAGTGGCACTGCTGTTGCCTATGAAAGATCCTCCGCCAGTCAGCTGGGTTCTGAGAAGGAAGGAGAAAGAGAGCTGCTAGAGTGTTGATTGAATTTAATTGCAGAAGGTGATTGTGGTTGATTGGAAAGGATCTGCTTTGCTTGGGGCTGACTGCTGGCTCTGACTTCTGCTGGGTGTCTCTTGAAATGGTTAGGGAGCCAGCGTGGTATAGTGGTTAAGAGCGATGGTTTGTGATCTGGAGAACCATATACTGAACTTGAGTCAGCAGTGTGATGCTGTAGCTAAAAAGGCAAATGCAATTTTGGGCTGGGTAAAGAGATGTACAGTGTCAAGATCACACAAAGTGAATCAGTTTACACTGCTCTAGTTAGATCTCACCTAGAGTACCATGTTCAGTTGTGGGAACCACAATTTAAGGAGGATATAGACCAGCTGGAACATGTCCAGAGGAGGGCAATGAAGATGGTAATGGGTCTGGAAACCAAGTCCTATCAGAAAAAGTTGAAGGAGCTTGGTATGTTTAGCCTGGAGAGGAGATGACTGAGAGGTGATACGATAACTGTCTTTAAGTACTTGAAGGACTGTCATATGGAGGATGGCGTGGAGTTGTTTTCTGTTGCCCCAGAACGTCGGACCAGAACCATCAGTTTGAAATTAAATCAAAAGATTTTCCTGCTAAACATTAGGAAGAATTTTCTGACAATTAGAGTGATTCCTCAGTGGAACAGGCTTCCTCGGGAGGTGGGGGGGGGCTCTCCTTTTTTGGAGGTTTTTAAGCAAAGGCTAGATGGCTGTCTGTCAGCAATGCTGATTCTTTCCTTTCCTTTTATCCCTTAGAAGCTCCTTGATCAATTGATCTTGAGCAGCATATATCTAGTGTTGGAGAGATATAAGAACTGAAACAAATCCTGCCACTGACAATGTAGCCTTGGGGTCCCTGTCGCTTAGTAAAAAAGGCATTATGTCAGTCACAGAGGCATTGGATTTGTATATTAAAAGGGGGGAAGCAATGCTGATTCTGTGAACTTAGGCAGATCATGAGAGGGAGGGCAAGAAGGGTTGCATCAGTGTTTGGCTCTCATGGCCCTTTTTTATATGCCCAGAGTAATGTCGATCGCCACTTTGGGGTCAGGAAGTGATTTTCCTCCGGCCCCATTGGCCATTGGCCATCTTCTGGGCATGGAATAGGGATCACTGGGGTGTGTGGGGGGAAGGTAGTTATGAATTTCCTATGTTGTGCTGAGAGTTGGACTAGATGACCCTGGTGGTCACTTCCAACTCTATCATTCTATGGTTTTATGATTGTCACTTTCCACTACTGCTGCTGCCCAGTAGCTACCCTTCAAGGATGCATCCACCCCCATCACCACTGGAACTGTCTGTTCTCTTCTGCTGATGTGGCCTCGCGAGGTGGTAAGCTCTCCTTCCCTGGAGGTTTTTAAGAAGAGGTTAGATGGCCATCTGTCAGCAATGCTGATTCTAAGATTCTATCACCTTAAACAGATTTCTATTACCTTAAGCAGATGATGAGAGGGAGGGAATCTTGGCCATCTTCTGGGCATGGAGTAGGGGGTCACTGGGGGTGTGGGGGGGAGGTAGTTTTGAATTTCCTGCATTGTGCATGGGTTTGGACTAGATGACCCTGGTGGTCCCTTCCAACTCTATGATCCCTGAAGGGGGTAGATACATCTTCATCTGGTGTCTCACCTGTGACCATTCCACCTTGAGTTTAGCTTCACTGACACACACAAACTACCCTCACCATGTTAAGGTGTGTGTCCAAAAGGGGGTATTATTGTTTTACATACTCTAATTGCTTCTAGCTTTCTGTGTTGAACTATATTGCACATCAAGGCAGACTTAAATTCAACATTCCCCCCACCCAGCATTTGCGAGCAAAGTGTCTTAAATGTGCTGGGTTGCAATAAGTATTGTAAAAATGCTTTTTGGCAAAGGGATACTTAAATTGTGGGTTCTGTTGGCAGACAAAAAGTCCCATAAGCCCCTATTCCTTTCTGTTACTATGAAGTTCTCCATCTGGACTTTTAACTAGAATTTCATCACTTTTCCTGGGGCTATTGTAAAGACTGCTTACATTGGAAAATGGGAGATGAGAAAATATTTAAAGTGCATTTTCTTTATTAATAATAAACTTCCTCAGCCAAAACCCACAAAGAACAGTGTACAGTCACCTTTTGCTTAACCCCATCAGGTACAATTTGGTTCAACCCAGTAGTTGTTTTTAGTCTTAAAACAAAGAAATTTGGAGGGTTTACAATATTCATCTTTGAGTAAAAACAGATGTGAAACAACATCCTATCTACTCCTCCCATTGTTATCTATCAAGGACATTTTTATTCTGCCTTCCTTTAAAAAGCTCAGGGCGCTGTATGTGGTTCTCTTTTCCTCATTACTCTTGCCACCAACCCTGTGAGTTAGATTAGGCTGAAGCATGACTGACCCAAGCTGGATCTGCCAAATATTAGTTCAGTAGTGGAAACTAGCACCCTGACCTGGATGGCCCAGGCTAGCCTGCTCGTCAGATCTCAGAAGCTAAGCAGGGTCAGCCCTGGTTAGTGTTTGGATGGGAGACCACCAAGGAAGTCCAGGGTTGCTATACAGAGGAAGGCACTGGCAAACCACCTCTGTAAGCCTCTTGCCTTAAAAACCCTATAAGGGGTCGCCATAAGTCGGGTGCAACTTGACGGCACTTTACACATACAGTGGAAACTAGCAGTAGCTTAGTGTGTGGTGACTATTTTCAGACACATGTGGCTGGATCTAGCGCTCAAATTCTTGTTAAGCTTGCCTTCTGTGTTCCCTTGATAAGTAATAGTGGTCAAAATACCCCAGTTCAAAATTTAGATGATGCATTTTTGTCTTGAAGAAAATTAACCTCTGTGGTGTGGAGATTTGAAAAGGAAATAGAAGATAGGCTAGCATTGCTGTTGTTAGTCTCCTGTCTGAAGAAGACTGACCAGAGATTGTTTGAGTAGTGAGGGCCAATGCAGACATCCGAAGGATTGGTGAAAGAGGAGATATGAATGATTTATGCTTTTTGTCTCTTTCCAAGGGGTGCACATGCTTTTACCATGGTCTCAATGGTGAATGTTCTGTTGTTGGAAGCATAGAATGCTCCCCATCGCCATGGTGATATGTGCATCTTTTTACACTTTCCCTGTGGACCTTCCATGAAATGTCAGAAGTGTAAATAAAATGGCCAATATTGTAATGGCCTTTTATAGCTCTATGGTGAGACCACATTTGGAGTTTCTGTGTGCAGTTCTGGTTAATGTATCTCAAAAAGGATATTGCAGAGCTGGAGAAAATACAGAAGAGGGCAACTAAAATCAAGGGGTAGGAGCCTCTTTCCTCAGAGGAAAGGTTTAAGAGTCTGGGCATCTCATTTTAGAAGAAGATGACAGGGGAATATGAGGCAACAAACCTTTCAATAGTAGTGCTAGGAGGCAGCATCAGAAGTAGGCTTTGGCCTCTATGACCTGTTCGTTTGCCCTCCAGGGTAACTGGTTAGCTGCTATTTGAAACGGGTTCCTGGGCTAGACAGACCACTGATCTGATACAGTATGGCTCTTCTTATGGTGTAAGTAAAGCACCTAATGGTGCCAAAACGTGAACAGACTACTGAAGAAACATTATACAGAAACTTTGGCTGAAGAATCTTAGCAAAAAATGGCTGTGTATCTCTCTTTCAGAAGAAAATTCAGGATTCACTTGTTCACACTAGTGTTTTGGTGACAATGGGAGAATATTTGCTTTTATGCCTTTGTGGCCAGTTCTGCTTTCATCATGCCCTCATTTTATGCTTAAAGTGTTTGTTTTAATGGATCAAGGGATCTAGAGGGGGTCTCATGCAGCCATGCTCAGTTTAGATGGAAAGACACACTTGGTGGAGAAACAGATTTTCCACACCAGGTCTCTCATCAAGCAGCTGCAGAATGGTGGGGCAGGGGGGAACCAAAATTTTCAAGTAATGGAGGAGAAGGATGATTAGCTCTTTCCCTGGCTGCTCCTTTTCTCCTCCTCCTCCTCCTCCTATTACCAGCCAGCATTCTCAACCAATCACAAGGAAAAGCAGCGGGCTAAGAGGGGTTTTTAGCTGCTAACAATTCCCGAGCTTATCTATTTTCCAAGAGTCTGAATTTTTCACATTTCAGTGGGGGAAATGTTGAACAAAAAGTATGCCTGCTTGCTGTAGTTCAGATTTGACGCAGTCCAGAAAACAATATGCCAAGTGTACGAAATGGTGCGTCAGAATAAAGATGCAGATCAGATGTGGTTCTCCGTCCCATTCTTCAGTGCAAACCAAGCTGTTCATCTGTCTATTGTTGCAGAAAAGGGATAAGGCATCCGTTCAGGAACTTGCCTGATTTCAAGTTACTCGTGACTTTTCCCAAAGAGGCGCTATCATGTTTAATATTTCAGTGCCTTGATCTAGCTTGAAGGAATGTTGGCTTACACTCATTCTTCCATCCTTCCAGACACAACGCTAGAAGATCAGTTTAGCCCAAGCTGCCGTGGCTTAGCGAACTGTGCGGGGATGTTCGTTTCAAAGCTTTCTTAAACAGCGGGAATGGTCTCCCCACCCCATTCTCCCAGGGCTGTGTTAACAAATATAAAATATTCATATGCTTTTGGGGAATGAAACTTGCAAATTAACTGGTGGACTAGAAACTGAGCTTAGTTGGGGAGCTTGATTCAGCAAGGGGGGAGAGAGCGCAAGCACAACCTCATCTCGTAAAAGGCAGTTTGCTTTTGTGAAAAAGAAGTAAGAACTGATATTTGTATGATCTCTAAGGCCGGTGCACTTGTGAAAGCTGCTGATAGAGATCTCCCTTTTGTGTCTCCCCCCTTTTTTGGGCCATTCCCTGGTGGTGTGGGGGAAATTGCCCACTGTGTTATTACAAAGAGATACGCATGAGCAACCTGCCAGCCAGAAACAAGGACGGGTTTGAAGGACTTAAAGTGGCCCCAAATTGTGGCCACAACATGTGTTCTTGCTGTTATATGGAGAATGACAATGGCCCTGTTTTATGAGCGCTGATGAGGGATTGTTAGAACAGGGTTCGGAAGATCTCCCTTTCTGTGCCCTTAGTCACTGCATGACAGCTGAAAATTCAATAGCTTTGACTTCCCCCTTTTTGGTATCTGCATGCTGGTAAGATTTTACTTCCTAATTCCTGGACTGCCAGGCAGCTCTTAAAGCTACTGACAGGAAAATGGTGATCTTAAAACAGTGCAGTTTATGAATAAAATGTCTGACATGGGTTAATATTTTTAAATATGGGGTTGGATTTTGATATAGGGATACTTTTTCAAAGCAAAACTTTGTCTTGTATAACTTTGTGATCTTGAGTGGAGTGAAAACATAACCCAGGTTGATCTCCATATACATGGATGGGATCCCTTCTTCCCCTCATATATGTATTTCTTTCCCTTTGATGCTTAAACTGGTGTTTTTAACTGGAATACTTCTTCCCAAGTGAGGAAGGGTAGTTGCCTCTCTTTCCTCCCAGTGGAACCATTTGCAGTCCAAAGTCCTTCTCTTCTAGTTACAAGCTATCACTCAAGCTGTCTTGCAGCCCCAATCTTCTTTGGATCCGCCCCTAGAGTCAGCTTGCGTGTAATCTTTTCTCTTCCTATGTGATTTCCCAAGTGGCTGAGAGAATTCTGCGTGGATCCATCCATTCATAATACAAAACACTTTTTAAGTGGCTGGAGAGGAAAGAGGTACCTTGGGTAAATCTAGGCACCCCAGTCCAGTAACTTGGACTTCATCATACTTGGGTCTGTATTGCAAAAGGCTTCCTTTGATATATTTATTTATGTATTCGTACCCTTCTTTTCTCCCCAATGGGAAACCAAAGTGGCTTACAACATCATTCTCCCCTCCTCTAATTTATCTTTACAAAAACCATCGTATAAGATTGGCTAGGGTGAAAGAGTGACTAGCCCAAAGTTATACAGCAAGCTTCTGTGGCAGAGTGAGGATTCAACCCTGGGTCTCCAGGATCCTATCTTATACCCCAGATATCCATGAGCGAAACACTGCAATGGGGGTGAGCCCCAGTTGTGCAAGGGAGATTCAGCAATCTTTTTTGCTTTTTTCTGTGGCACTGTCCATCTTGCCACCAGAGTAGATCTAAATGCATAAACCAATTTTGGTGCACAAATCACCGTAGCTAGAATACCGTAAATCGCATGCATTAGATGGACAGTATAGACTTATTGGATGTGCCTGTTTAAACAGTTCCCAAATGCCCAATTCCTTTCTATGTGCAAAGTTGGGGGGAAACATTTTGTAAGTTCTTTTAGCGGTTTTCAGTTAGGGAATTGGGCCCTGAGAGAGAAAGGCTCCTTAGAAGCCAATACTAGAGACGACAGCTTCAAGGCTTGTGTTATATTTTTTTGAAACACGACTTGTAATTTATAGATAAAATTAAACTTTTCATTTATATATCTGGATTGCAAAAAAGTTTTTTTTTTTTTTTAAACGCTCAGGAATCCCTATGTAGATAGCACTGAAAATGTAAATAAAGTGCATATTCTGAAGGGCATTAGTAGCTTGTAAATTTTTGATACACACAGAATTGCACATTTGGGTATTTTTTAAAAAAAGATTTGGTTAGATTAGAAAGCATTTAGGAAGAGTGTATTCACATGGCACTCAAAATGTTTTAGGGTTTTAGATCAATGCACTCTGCTTGTAATTAGCAGCAAGAGGACTAGATGGTACACTTTTCAGAGTGTAATTAGTACACTAATTGCGTTTGACTGTTTGACCATGGTTACTTACTGTAATTGAGGTGGGATGGTGAACTTTTTCACCGGGTCTACTCTGGGTCTTAACTAATGACAATGTGATATAATGAAGTCTGCAGAGACGTCAAAACGGCTAGAATAAATTTGACCTTTCCCAAGCCTGGGAAGGGGGGGGGGGGTTTGCTGGAAAGATTTTTTTTTTTAAATGCTTGGAGGCATTGGGGAGGGGCTTTAAGCTGTTGTTAAGAATCTCAAATTGGCAGCCCTGGATGGTTGGAGGAAAGGATAAAGACCAAGAGAGAATTGAGGGAAAAGATCAACAATAAAGCAGAGATTTCACTAGCGGACTATGTAATGGATAGGATTATCTCAGTAGTGATGCGAGATTGAGGCTAGCATGAGTGTTGTACTGAGAGTAAAATTGGGCTACTGTTTAAACATCTGGAAAGGCTGCTTATTCAACTTAGTATCGGCTGTACCTTCTGCATCCTTTTCCTCACCCTTATCTGGCAGATAGGTCTTAGCTGTTATGGCTTTGCCTTTGCCATTTACCTTATCACCCTGTTTATTTCTGCCCAGTTCTTTTTTCCATTTCTCCGTACTGGTCCTTACTGTAGAGGAAACACAATGAAACTCTTCCTGTTACTGTTATATTTGGAAAAGTCTCAGTACTCTGAAACAGCACCGTGTGACCATTTCTTTGGAGCTTTGTCTCCTAGTGTTTTTTTTCCTCTCAGGTATTGCTTATATAAGAGTATAATGAGCGGTGAGGTGATGAGGAATGACAGGGTAAAGAAAATGACCATGCCCTGCATGAATTATGAGTTCTTCAGTGATTATTGCTTTCCACAAAAGGAAAGTGTTAGTGTACATCCTTCAAGAATGCATTTGTATTTCAATAATTCGTAGAGGCTCTACCCCTACATTTTTTGTGGTGTAGTTTTCACTGTCTGATTCCTAAACTGTACAAGGTGGGGGCTTGAGCCTTCTTAGTCTGCCCCCAGTTGTGGTGGACTCCTGAAGTGTGAATGGGAGTAGACTCAACAGATGCTGCATGCTTTGTGAGAACAGTTAATTGAGTCATCTGGGTAGTTTTTTCCAAGTTACCACAAAATTACTAAAAACAAGATTCATGGTGGATGATGAATACCTCTGGACACAGTTCATATTAAGTGGCTGCTGGGTTGCTGTTGCAGATGAATTGGGCTTCAGATTAATCCCTTGTAAATTCTAAAGGGAGATGAAAGTTGGAAGGAAACCAGCATCAACCCACTCCCTAACATTCTGCAGTATACCCCTAGCTGTATGATAATACACTGGTACCACAATATGTAAATGAATAAAATGAATGCATTAATAGCAATTGTGTGTGTGTGTGTGGGGGGGAGGTTGATGATCACTCTTTGCTAGGAAAGAAAGCCGTATAATTACAGTTGATTTAGGGTTAAAAGCAGGGGTGTCTGGTTCCCATTAAGGCTGGTAGGATGGCAAGTTCCTACACTCCTAATCTTCAAACTGTATATTAAGTGCCATCAAGTTGCTTCCGACTCATGCCGACCCTATGAATCAATGTCTTCCAAAACATCCTATCTTTAACAGCCTTGCTCAGGTCTTGCAAACTGAGGGCCATGGCTTCGTGCATAGAGTCAATCCATCTCTTGTTGGGTCTTCCTCTTTTTCTGCTGCCTTCAACTTTTCCTAGCATGATTGTCTTTTCCAGTGACTCTTGTCTTCTCATAATGTGACCAAAGTACAATAGTCTCAGTTTAGTCATTTTAGCTTCTAGGGTCAGTTCAGGCTTGATTTGATCTATAACTCACTTATTTGTCTTCAAACTATATAATAACAAACTACAGATTATCAGACTGCGCTTCTACGCACCGTTCATACTCTGTAAATATGCAGTTATTGCACTGACTGACCTAACCTTAACAAACCAACATAAATTGCTACATAGATTGGTTGAACAAAACCAGCAGCCAGAAGAAGCATCCAGTTCCACCAAATATCAAACCCATCCTGGATTACTACTTTCCACCTCTGCCAGAGAATATCTGCAACAAAAGTACTCTTGGCCAAGCAGAAAGGAGCTGCTCCATATGTGGGAAGCCAATGCTAGATTTTAAATAATATCTTTTAATGTTTTTTAAAATGTTCTAAGCTGCCTTGGGCATGTTCCTGGAGAGATGGCATAAATAATATTAAATAAATAAAGTGTGTACACTCAGGTGGCCTAGGCCAAACCATGCCCATCCACTGAGCACACTAACTCACTGGGCCAGTGTGAAGGCCTCTGTTGCCTTCCTAATTGGTTGGTAGAGTTCATAAGAATCCATTTATTTATTTACTATTGGTTTATTTGGAACATGCCGTTTTTTTCTTGACACTCAGAACTCAAAGCAGCTTACAAATTACAAAGTCATAGACCCTCTACAACAAGGATGCCAGACATAAGGCCCGAGGGCTGGATCCAACCCTTTGAGAGCTCTTATCTGACTCGTGAGCCAGCCAAGGCAGCCCCACACACCCCACTCTCAATCTGGGCTGGCGAGGCATGGACCAGCCCGACCAAGTGACATTTATGTCATATCCGCCCCTCATAACAATTGAGCTTGACACCCCTGCTTTAGAACAAAAGGATCCATGCTTAAAATCCAAACGCATCAAGACATCTGTTACTACAGACCTCGGATTAGTCCCCAGTCCTTTCTTGCTATCACTCAGATTTCAGTAGTTGCAAAAAGCTCTGCTGCAGCAGCTAATCTTTGGATATCAATCAGTCTTTATTTTATGGTCATTTGACCAAAAGTAGAACATCTAATCAAGAGCTACATTAATTGTAATAAAACAATATCAGACAATTGAAAAGTCCGCAAAATAAAATATATCAATAAAATCCCATTTCTAAAAAGGTAAGCAAACTAGCTTCTAAAACGTTTATCTATTCAAATTGTACCTATTTGTACATTATATCCTTTCGGGCCTTATAGATAGCAGCACAGAATTCGGCCACACATCTCGAAAATCTTTGGATAAAACACTGCGCCACAAAAAGCTGCTGAGACTACAATTAGACTAGCTGGCAATCTGCAGCCCAAAGCAGCAGCAGCTTCTCCCTTTCCTGCCCCAGTTCTTTATGCCTGCTCTAGGCAGTGGGTGAGGCTCTGCAGGTGGAATTAGGAGCGGGAAGTAGGAGCAGGCCAATGTTGGTGGAGTCTGTCAGTCCTTCCTTATTTTCCCCACCTCCCCAAGGACTCCTCTTGGAGGAATCTTCCCCAAGGATTACCATAAAAGGCCTTCACTTCTCCTGAGTCTGTATTGAACACTAACTAAAGAGGAAGCTGGCAGGCCACCACCTCCCTTGGACTTCAGCCAGGCAAGAGGAGGCTGGGGACAGCTGAGCCTCATGGGGCAGGGTGCCATTCTCTTTATTGGGTTGCCAACCTCCAGGTGGGGCCGAGAGATCTGGAATTACAACTGATCTCCAGATGACAGAGATCCATTCTCCTGTTGAAAATGGCTGCTTTGGAGAGTGGGTTCTATGGCATTAGGTCCCTCCCCTCCCCAACTCCTACCTTCCCCAGGCTCCACCCCCAATTCTCCAGGAATTTCGCAACCCAGAATTGGCAACCCTACTTAAAGGAACGCCTCCCCTAGTTAAATGTAAGGGTAATATTACAAGACTAAGAGAATACTGAAGCAAAAGGCAATACTTGCATAATCAAAAACGGTTGTATAGCTCAGTCCTCAGTCTGCTTCTTCTCTACCTGAGAGAATATCCACCTACATTTAAGAGCATCTGAAAGTTACATGAAAAATAATGTTTTGTTTTATTGAACGTTCAGAATTTCTTCTATTATATAGCTTCACCATCAATACATTTGTCATGTGTCATGTGGTGATAGCTTTATACAAGGGGCTCGCTCGTGTTTGTAAGCGAATGCACCGGCTGATTTGTTACAAGTACATGTTTGAGCCCTGTCGTAGCTTTTAAAAAGTGAAAAACCGCTTCAGGAGAAGGAAGTATATATTTGGAGAAATGTATGCAGGTAGTATTTAAACCTTTGTTTGCAAACAAGAAATCCAATTTAAAGTCACTTCTGCTGTGCACATAACTTTATCTTGTTTGGTTGCTTGGATAACACTGAAACCCTTTAGAAATGTGTTCAATAAAACAATCTATCTAAAACCACAGAAAAATGATACAGACTTGTCAAAACATACTTACTATGTGGCATTAAACTAGTCAAAATAGTGCAATATTCTCATTCAACATTTATTATGATCAAGAGAGCAGTCAAAATAGTGCAATATTATCTTGATACTGATTTTAGTTTTCAATATAATCATTTTTTCATATAGAAAATTGTACAGAACATATTCTGTGGTTCAAATACTTTGCCTGCAGTCTTCGTAGCAATCAAACATATTTTCAGACAAAAACCATTCAATCAAAAATCTACTTATTAAGTGCTCTAAATATCGGTTTCAAATTTAAAATGTAAAAAAAAAATTAGGCAGATTGAGGTAGACTTACTAATAGGAATATTTACTTCATTCCACAACAGATGCAGATTTATTCAAGCCAATGAGACCTGCCACTGAAAACCAATCAGCTGCAAGTGGTAAATCCATTAAATAAAATGTGTGCTAGTATAGTTTGGATAGTATATGAAGCTAACTAACTGGGGTAGAACCAACAGAATGTTGTGAGACGCTCACTCCTGTCAAACCCACCCAACCTTCAAGAGGATTAAGCGTCTCATTATTGCTCCTGCACATGGAAATATCCTTGCTACTGTTTGATTACCCCTCAGCCTTCTATTGTCTGCTGGGCTGGTGATGGCAAAGACAACATGTCACCATCTTAATCAGATCTGACAAATGAACAATTGTATCATTTCTTGGTGAATTTACTAGACGACTTCAGTAGCTCTGTTTTTGGAGCGAAAGGGCAGGGAGGAGCCAACCCTCTTGAACATTAGTGAGGATGTGTTGCTGCTTGCCAAGAAAGTGGGTAATGCTGAGAATTTCTAGTTAGCCTGGACTTCATGCCAGAGTGTCAGGAGTAGGTTATGTATTGCCGTTGTCTTTAAAATCACCAGGCTGTTGTGGATAGGGATTTTTTTTAATCCCACTTTTTCCAGATTTGGGTATAAAAAATATTGGTATTCCCAAATTCTGATACTGATATGGTATTCAAATTTTGGTTTTTTTTTTTTTTGGGGGGGGGAGCCAAATTTGTTGGGCCCATTATTCCCTATGGGGAAATTTCTGGTGTTTGGGGGTTGTTTTTGAAAGTACAGGCACCTAAATTGCAGCCAAGCTGCTAGTGCCTGTCCCCAAATTCAAATTTCAAGTAGAGTGGACCAACGGGTCCAATTCTATAGGTCCCTGAACATGATAGCCCCAGCCATGCTCCATTATTTCTTATGGAGGAAAACAAACAAACAAAAACCCTCCAAGCTACTTCCAGGCAAAAGCCATGCCAAGCAGCAATCAGTGGTCAAATCATGCCTCCCATAGAAGAACCAACACAAGAAGCCCAACAGAACCATTATGGAATCCAGTAATCCCAGTAGAACCACAAGCTGATATGCCAAGCCAAACAGAACCAAAATCAAACCAGAGAGTCTCTGCAGTGGAAACTTCCGGTGGGGGGGGGGGACTTTTGCAAGCCCAGCAGAACGAATGGTAGTGTACAGAATGCCCAGTAGAACTCAGGGGCACTCTGGCAGTGCAAGATCAGCAGGACCAATGTCAAACCAGAGAATCTCTTGAGTGGAAACGGAAGGGGGCACTTTTACCTGCCCAGCAGAACCCAGTGCCAGTGCAGCAGTGCAAGATCAACAAGACTAATGTGCATCCAAAGAATCACAGACAGCGGAACAAATCCAAGCCTTGGGGGGGGGGGTTTCAAGCCCAGCAGAACAAATGGCAATGTGCACAATGCCTACAGCAGTGGTTATCAGCCTTTTTTGCTCCATTCACCCCTTTCACCATTGTTCAGAATATAATTCCCCCCTTCCCAAGATAGTCTAACTCAAAAAAACAAGCTACAGTTTTACAGACTGTACATAATCTACAAGACATCACACTTTGCTGAATAGTGGTCCCAATTCCCTCCCTGGAACCCTAAAATTCCCCCCTGGGGAGGAATTCGCCCCCCCTTGTTGAGAACCCCTGGCCTAGAGGAACCCAGTGCCACTATGGCATTGCAAGCTTAACAGGACTAATGTCAAACCAGAGAAGAACAAATCCAAGCACTGAGCAGTGAGCAACACTATAAAAACTGTGTTTATGCAGGAATTGCATAAAATAGGCTAAGTTCATTGGTCAACAAACAGAAATACAATCTCAAAAAGAATTCTGAAAGATCCATCCCGTTGTTGTGATGAGACTCCTCTCTGGGATGAGCTAGGCTGAGCCCTCCCCCCTTAACCCAATCTGAAATTAAAATCCATTTTTAATGGGTGACACGAAGTCATAATGGACTGTGGAGCATAGGTGGCAGCTTATTTTGAGACAGGATAGAA
Organism: Euleptes europaea; assembly: GCF_029931775.1. Lineage (NCBI taxonomy): Eukaryota > Metazoa > Chordata > Lepidosauria > Squamata > Sphaerodactylidae > Euleptes > Euleptes europaea. The sequence continues at coordinate 27,174,598 of NC_079326.1, forward strand.
ACCAGGCCTCTGTCATTGTTTCCACCGTCCTCCTCTTGTGTTACATTGCTTCACAGAGCACCCTTATCCAAGAACTGGGTATGTATTCTTTGTTGTCCTGCTTTTGTGTTGTCCTGGCACCACACTGAAAAATATGCATTTTCTAGAAAGCCCTTTACAGCATTAAAATATGTTAATCCTATGGAGTGAAGAAGCATAACTCGTGCTTTGAAAAAAAAAATCTCTGCCCAGCCTTGCTTTGTGTTTTCTACTTCTGAAAAAAAATGATTACAAATATGAATTGCAAATACCACAGTTAGGCATGTAAATGAGTTTTCACTATAAGAGCAGCTGTGACTAAGACCCAGATGACTTGTCTGCTTAGGCTGTGGAAGTTAGTGGTAAATATCCACACAGTATGTTAGAATAGCTCTGCCTCGGGGCACTGGTAGTATATTCTCTGCTCTCCCTTAAGATTTGGAAGCTTATTTAATCTTTTTCTTTTTTTTGAGCAGCCTTTTCTGTATTTATATATTTGGGAGCGTTCTGCAACACAGCTGTCAAGAATAGCTTGGTGGCCGTGTTGCTAGGTTTGCTGCTCTTGTTTTACTGTGAGTTAACAGCCACGCCTCCAGTTCCCTCTTTAGACCCACTAACTGCAAGTATGCAGCATCTTAGTCTCATGACAAGAAGAAGGGGGAGGAGCCAGAGCTAGGACCTCAGGGGTGTCATGGCCAGGGCAGTGGGAAGCCAGCCAAGAAAGCTGGGGACAGGAACCAGAAGCCAGACGCTGGAAGCTATCTAGTACCCAAGACAAGTTCAAGTGCTAGAGCCATCTTTTGGTTTTCTGTCTTGTTGCTTTTCTCAGCTTTGCATGTAAAGACTGGCAGGAGCTGTGGCATCACTGCACTCCATGCATGCATGTTAGCAGCTGCTCTGTCCAAAGGAAAACAACAGAAAAAATTGCTGGCTGAATTGCTGGCTGAATTGCTGGCAACTCATGACCTACTTGAGGGCGTCATCTCATACGCTGAAGACTGCTTGGTTAGCAGAATTGCTGCCATCCCCCACCCTAGATAATGGCCAGAATGGGTGTTCATCAGCTGGGGCCACATCCTTTATAACCTGGAATAATGGCATTAGAATTTTTGCAGTGACATCCATAGTGACTGTTGTTCTTCTCGTCCTTTTGCTGAAACCATTTGATGTTTCCACGTGCATCAGTTTTCTTCCTATAAAGAATTTATTTTGTTTATTTCATTCATACCTCACCTTTCTCCCCAGCAGGGACCCCCAAACAGCCTACATCATTTTCCTCACCTCTATTTTATCCCCACAAGCAGTTAGATCAGGCTGAGAGTGCGTGCTGCCCTAAGGCCACTCAGCAAGCTTCCATACCAGAGTGAGGTCTCAAATTGGGGTCTCCAGCTCATAGTGTGACACTATACCAACTACGCTCATTCTGTGCTCTCTGTCTGTTTCATTACAGGTAGTGAATTGCTAGCCCGAAACCACTGGTGTTGTGTCTTTTTAATACCGTGTCCCTTTCATGCCTGAAGCTACTGCTACATCTTCAGCAGAAAGTGCAGAACATCGAGAGTCACTTCTAGTGATAAGACAAAACCATAATTTTCTAGTGCTAACCACTCCTTGCCTTCTGCAGCATGCTTCCATCAAACAAGACAAATCCAATCTTAAATTGCCTTTTAGCTGTTATGCTAATCAGTGCCCGAATAGTGCTGCACGGGTGGTTTTTCTAGTCTTGAATACTGAGGGCTTCACATTTTAGTCTGTGCCATTGATACACATTATATGTAGATTATGGACTGGAAGAGAATGTTCTTCCAATCATTGTTCTCTGGGTTTCATAAAACTGTTATTTAAAACCCTCATCTAAATTTGACTACTACTACCTCCTCGGGGTTTCAAGAATAAATACATTAGTGTGATGGTTGTATAAACCACACTGCTGTTATAACTCCTTCCAGTGCGTCTGCCTCATCCCCATCCCAATTTGCTTTCAGAGAGAAACAAGCAGTATTGGCTGCCCTACCCCAAATACTGAGAAAGACAGCCTTAGCATCTGTTCTTGACCTAACATCTGGGCTACCGCTTACCATCAATACTATGTGAGGATGCAGTCAACAGAGATAGGCTAGGATGGAACCGTAGTAGTTGGCTTAGAAGAAGAAGAGTTGGTTTTTATACTCTTCTTTTCTCTGCCGAAAGGAGTCTCAAAGCAGTTTACAATCGCCTCCCCCACCCACAAGACATCTTGTGAAGTAGGTGGGGCTTCGTGTCTAGGAGTGGGGAATCCAACCTTGCTCTCCAGATTAGAGTCCGCCACTCATGTGGAGGGACGGAGGATCAAACCTGATTCTCCAGATTAGAGTCCTCCTCTCTTAACCACTACACCATGCTAGAGGAAAAAGGGAACTGATGCAGAAGGGTGAGCTACTAAGGATAAGAGAAAGCAACTTACTGTTGCTGAGAAGGGAGAGGAAGAACAGGGAAGAACATAATTGCCCTCAGCAGAAAGGAAGCAGCTGGAGACTGGCTCGCTGGAAGAGCCAAGTTCCTCTACCAGAGATGATGAGAGAAACAGCTGGGAATCCTAGTGTTGGGCTGTCATGGCTCCAGAAGCAAGCCAGCCTTATCTGTACAGCAGACAACCAAGCTGTCTCTGAGGCTGATAACAAGGAATTGTCCTCAGTATCATTTGCTTTTTGTGATTTGCAGTCCATTATCTGGAACAAATCTAGGAGGCTGTTACTTCATTCAGACCAATTAGAACCTTGGGTTGTGGCTTTCGCTTCAGTATAGTTCAGTGGTCGGCAAACTCATTAGTCAGCAGAGCCAAATATCAACAGTACAACGATTGAGATTTCCTTTGAGAGCCAAATTTCTTAAACTTAAACTATATAGGTAGGTACACTGTTTATTAACTTAATAAACTTTAATTAAAGTTTAAAGTCTTAATTAAACTATAGGTACACTGAATAAAACTTGATATCATACTTAATAATGTGTGTGTGTGTGTGGGGGGGTGTCTTTCTCTCCCCCTCCCCAAAAAGGGCTCCTCCCCAAAGACAGCTGCATCTCCTTCTCCCCCCACCCTGCTACTCACCGCTTCCCACCCAGCCCAACGCGGCGTTAGGGGGATGCTCTCCAGAAGGGCGCTGAAGCAGTAGCCCCCCCCTGCAAGTTGGTCGGGTTTCAGATAAGGCCCCCCCTTTGGAACTCCTCGTCCGCCCCCCCCCACCCTCGGCCAACTCGGGCTGCCGAGAAAGGTGCGATGGAAAACACCCCCCCCCAGCCTCAAACGCTTCAAGATCAGGCCATTTATGCCTGGGAGGTTTTGCCTTGGATTCGCCGCTCTCTGGATGCACGTTTCCCCCCTCCGAATTCTCAAAACTCTCCATGGGGGGCTTATTGTTGAGTTTTGAGAATTTGGATGGGGAAAGTTTGCATCTAGAGAGTGGCCAATCCAAGGCGAAACCTCCCAGGCATAACACACATTGGGTGGAAGGGAGCCTCTGAGTTTCAGGCGGGGACTGTTGGGGGGGATTGTATGGAGAGGAGAGGCATCTACCCGGGGGGCGGCCCTGGGCAGGCCAGCCTCCCCACTCTTGGGGGCCGAGGGAGCAGGGCCCCTGGCAGGCCAGCCTCCCCACCCTTGGGGGCCGAGGAAGCCGGGCCCCTGGCAGGCCAGCCTCCCCACCCTTGGCGCTGGGCCTCTTGAGGAGGGAAGGGAAGAGGGTGGGGGTCCTCCCTCGGTCTGTTCTTGCAGCATTCGTCATGGCTGGGTGAAGACCCCCACCCCTGACAGGTGGCCTCTGAAGCCGGGCCTCTTTGGGCAGAGATTTAGCAGGGACCGGAAGGGAGTGAAGACAGCCAGAGCGGAGGGGGGCTCTGGGCACCTCTGGAGGGCACAGCTGTTGCCAGATGGCTCCGGGAGGGGGGGCTGCCAAGAAGGGGCCTCTCTCCGCACTGCTGGCTAGCTTCGCCCCCTGCGCGTGCCCACAGAGAGGGCTCCGCGTGCCGGTGTCGGCACACGTGCCATAGGTTCGCCAACATGGCCTTAAGACATAGAAGGTGCCTGAAGAGGTGAGGATTCTGTAGACCAGGGAGGGCAGAATAGCCGTGGTGATAGCTAGACCCCAGCAGCCTGCCTACAGCTAGTCTCAAGAGAGTCCACAAAGGGAGCTGCTATATTGGAGTGCAGGGAACAGGATATTCCCCTTCCCCTGAGAACGCAGGCAGAAAAGCCTCTGAATATTGTAAGTTTGCAATTAACAAGGACAGTCCTTCAGGTTTACATTATTCTTATCAAGTTGCTGTTACATATTAAAGAATACTGGGGGTTTTTTTTTATCTGAAAGGAAAAGTTATTTTTTACTTGGCAAGCAAGCGCCTAAGGCCTAACTACATTTACCAACCCCAAGATCCTGACAGTTCATATGGAGGATGCAATTTCACTTGAAGAAGCCCTTAGTCTCATTGAGTCCCATGCTATGCTGCAGTCCTGCAGTCAAAGCTCTACTCACTACCTAAATTCAATCCCAACGGAAGTCAGTTTCAGGTAGCCGGCTCAAGGTTGACTCAGCCTTCCATCCTTCCGAGGTCGGCAAAACGAGTATCCAGATTGCTGGGGGTAAAGTTTAGATGACCGGGGAAGGCAATGGCAAACCACCCTGTGAACATAATCTGTCTAGTAAACGTTGTGATGTGGCGTCACCCCATGGGTCAGTAATAACCCGGTCTTCCTTTTTAGTCTCATTGAAGTGGGAGGAATTTGCTAATCTGATCCTGTTCTTTGGTACGCAGTAGCAGTAAGCGGTAGCCCACCTGGTTGAGTCTTAGCTGGGCTGTAAATCAGATTGTCATATAAACTGAACGTGAGAACATATTAAATAGGTCTTATGTTTTGGGGTGAGACTATAATGAGGAAATGTGTATACGTTATAATTTTCATAGTATGCATTCATTCAAATTGAATATGCAAGAGGCTATGGATGAAAGAAAGAGAATAAAAACTTTAAATGACCCCAGGAAAGAACAGCTTTACGATAGTGGATCCACACTAAAGATGTAATAATGAATGGCTTGCTTTGAAAATTGTTGGCAGAATCTACACGGATATGACTTCATTGTGTTGAATGCATATATGAGGAGTGAGTAGTGCAGGGATTTGTAGTATTGAAGGAATCTGTAGTATTGAAATGAGTGTTCAAGGATTATAGTTTTAGGCCAACCACTTATTTTCATTGCCTTATTGCAGTTGTTACATACAGGTCTGCCTTAGGGGGTGGATGGGGAAGGAAATGAGGCCAATGTAAAATTTATACTGGGCTATTCATGTGCAAGGCTCTTCTGCTGTTTTGTTTCTTTTAAAGAATGTATGTTCATATATTTTGACCACATTTTCTGTGAAAATTCTACTATGTTCTGCTGAATAATGCAACTCTAGACTACTTCTGAATGTTCCTTCTTCTTTATATCTCCTTGCTTTCAATGTGCCACTTGCTAAGGATGACTGGAGGGTCACCCTTGCATCCTTTCAGGAGAATGAATGAGGATAGCAAGACACTGCAAAGTCTGTTAGACACTTGGGAGCAGGCAGTTTTAAATGCCAATCACTTCACAGGACAATATCTGTCCCATTATGGCTGCAGACAATCCTTGTTGAACAAGATTTTTTTTTTAAACAAGTAGACCAGCCATTGGTTATTACTTGTCATTCACCTTCAAACAATGGGTCCCTCTTTTTAAAGTACTTCTAATTGTTCATGGGAAGGGAGGAGCACTTGTTTGTCTGAATTTGAAGGGCTTCTTTTGTCCTGCTAAATTCCTCATGTGTGTGAATACATGATTGCAGAGAGACAGGGCTGTACATGGGCAGGGCTGTACATGTGATGAGTCAGCTGCTACATAAATACATGTACATGATTGTGTGGAAGAAACTACATGGGACCTCATGTGGACAACATGAAAAGATCCACCGATCCAGTGATATCGGTTTGTCAAGTTTTCACCAGGATGAGCCTCTTTGGCGAATGATTTTGGCAGCTTCAGAAGAAGCCATTGTCTTCATTTTCCCTGACCATTGAACATAAACGAGGCCAAAATGTCACCAATATAGAGCGACAAGCTGGGGATCAATCTGGATCACTTACGGGACTGACACAGAAGGCAATACGGTTTTGATTGTCTAGCAATGGACACTGAGGCCATTCATTACTTAAACTACAGGCACTGCTTCTGTCATTTTGGGTTTTTTTAAAACTCCCAATGCATTTTTTTAAATTTCAGATTTTCTGCAAACCTGGAGTTTTTTCAGGTTTGTAGAAAGATCTTGCCCTGACCTGGATGGTCCAGGCTAGCATGATCTTGGAAGCTAAGCAGGGTCGGCCCTGGTTAGTATTTGGATTGAAGATCACCAAGGAAGCCCAGGATCGCTGTGTTGAGTCAGGCAATGGCAAACCATCTCTGAATGTCCCTTGCTTTGAAAGCTTCACAGGGTCGCCATAAGTCAGCTGCCACTTAATGGGACTTTCCACCCCAGAAAGATCTTGTCTGTTCATGGGTTCAGTCTCTGGATTTAAGTATCCATAGATCTGGCAATGTTAAGAATGAGCTATATTGGTAATGTACCTTCTGTATTATGCTGTAACCCTTTTCAGAGAACATATGTAGGGTTAAAAGAATATGTATAGAAAGAGTAGGAACAAGTGAACGGGTCCCATCCTTCATTTGCATGTGATCACCAGAATGTGAGCATGGCTCCATCCAAAAGGGAAGTTGGCTTTTTCAAATGTCCCTCATCATGCACACTTTGTGCATGCTGTGATCATATTCCAGCAGTTGTGCATTGCTGGTGGCAGGGCCAATACGCTACTTCCTGCTCCCCCTTCAATTTGTGTTGCCACCCAGGATAGCTCATACATCAATTGGAAACCTGCTAATGGTGGCCTCTCAGTGCATGTACGTGTGTAAAATAGACATGCATAATCATAACATGCCTTGACATTTGTGTATCTTCATAGTGATCCCTGTGATTTGGCAATCAAGTATGGAAAAACAAGTTATGGCAGAGATGCTAAATCCCTTGGGCAATGGCATAGTTACTGTTCTTCATCAGGAAAGTACATTTGGGTTTCACCTTTCCTTGCACAGCTCAGACATTCAAGGAGTATACAAGTACAATACCTGGCTATTAGATTTAACTCACTTGTTTTTCTCTTTTTTCCCAACTTGTGCATTCTAGGTGCATTTTCCTTCTGGAGACGAGGAGAACCTACTCCCAAGAAATCCGCATGTTTGAGGCTTCCCCTCTGCCATGGAATCTTGGCCCCTGTTGGCCTGGGTCTCCCTTCTTAGTCTGCTTGTCAGCCACATGAAAGTAATTCAAGCCCGAGACTTTACAGTGAAAGACATTGTCTACCTTCATCCTTCAAGTAAGACTCATGGAGCCGCTTAATATTAATGTCCCTGTGCAATGTCATGTCCCTGTGCAAAGACTATGAATGGGGGAGACCAGATAACATTCAAAGTGCAGAAACAGCAAATAGGCTAGATGGCTTTCTAAAATGAGAAGGTTTTGTGTAATTGGAAGACCTGTGCAGTGGGGGCAGCCAGTGCCCTCATAGAATCATAGAGTTGTAAGGGGCCATACAGGCCATTTAGCCCAACCCCCTGCTTAATGCAGGATAAGCCTAGAGCATCCCTGACAAGTGCTTGTCCAGCCTCTGCTTAAAGGCTGCCAGTGAGGGGGAGCTTGCCACCTCCCTAGGTAGCTGATTCCACTGTCGAACAACTCTTACTTTAAAAACCTTTTCCCTAATATCCAGCAGGTACCTTTCCGCCTGCAATTTAAACCCATTATTGCGAGTCCTATCCTCTGCTGCCAATAGGAACAGTTCCCTGCCCTCCTCTAAGTGACATCCCTTCAAATACTTAAAGAGAGCATTCATATCCCCCCTCAACCTCCTCTTCTCCAGACTAAACATTCCCAACTCCCTCAGCCTTTTACTCCAAGCCTGCAAATCTTCAAAGCTGTTCACTTGGCACTGTACATAAACAACTGAAGAACTTTTCAGCGTCAAGCATGATAGATAGCTCAGTGGAACCTTCAGAGACAGCATACCTGTTTCATTCACCACCAGCATGTGTGTGCTGCTTGTTGGCTGCTATAGCCTCGTTAGACAGATGGATGAATAAAGACCTCTTTCTTTAAAAATCCTTCTGGAAACGAGACACATATTGGAGACTAAACAAGACATAGTAGAAGAGTGGGGTGTTTTATACTGCTGAATGTGTCCTTCTTGCTCCCTCCAAATAAAGTAGACCACAACAACCCCAAAGCACTTCTGGAAAGATGGTATGGGGTGCTAATAGTGGCAAGTTAATAGATCATGGAAATGCTGGTTTAGGGCTAAGCCTCTTTCCTTATTCTATCAAGAATCCTTCTGCAAGAAAGATGTGATAGGAAATCTGCACATCTAATACCAGTCTCTTGCCTGTGGATGATGTTTTTTTTTTAATCCTTCTGATTTACTTTTTTCCCCTTCATCCTTGATTATGCTTTACCTAATTACAGGTAAACTCCTTGACCACAAACAAATCAAGAAATCCGTATTTTAAAAGAAGGCACAATTGGGTTGCACAAGAGCACATTTATGCAGTTCCTTTCAATATTCTTAGTACCCCTCCACAAATAAAAGAAGAAGAAACAACAACAACAACCTGGGAGGAAGAAATCACGAACCTTATTCATGCCTTCACTTCCAAGGCAGTTGTCCCAAAGAATGCGGCTGCAGAGTAAGCTTGTAAGGAGACACTCAAAGTGGACCACAGATGGATGCAAGAAAGTGCCCTTTGCTGTAAACATGGGGCTTTTGATCTTTTGCTTCTCTCCCCATATTCTCTCTTTCTCTTTCCCCCCAACTTCTACAGTGATTCCTTGAAGTGTCCTATATGAGATGTAACATGCACATTTGAGACAGGCTTTCATCTACACAGTATTCAGGTGATTTTAAAATGTGGCTAACAAGTGTTGCTACTTCTGAATTTCTGAAAACAAAGATTCAATGAAGAGAACCTTTCTACAGGTTTCTTATAGTGGATGACTGTTGACCGAGAGGGTTAATGGCCAGATATAGTTACAGGCGATTTCTGGGCACTGGGCAGTTTCTAGTTTCTTCTAGAATTGCCCTCTTGAAGAACTCGGCCTAGTGCCCTGAACCACAGTACATCAGACACTAACTTCTCTGATCATGTGCCAACAGGGTGTCTCTCTCAACTGTGGCAGCAACTCTTGAAAACTATAATATTTTTTTCTTTAAAAAGGAGAAACAATAAAGTTCTCAGCACCTTGGGTGCATTGACAGTCTCCCTCGGGTTTCTTTTTCTGTTCTTTTTGATTGAAGTGTTCACACACAGTTAAACAGTCGCTCTACTTCATATGAGCATCTGTCTCATCTCTGGATATTGGAGCAGTCCCCTTTTGCCTTTAGAATGGAGTTAAATTTTGCTCAGTCTAACATACAGTTGTCATAACACAAAGGGCCTGGATGCAGGAAGATGTGGAAGATGTGCTGTTCTCTGAAGGGTGTGTGTCTGTGTAAAATATATAGAATCATAGAGTTGGAAGGGACCACCAGGGTCATCAAGTCCAACCCCCTGCACAATGCAGGACATTCACAACTACCTCCCCCCCACACACCCCTAGTGACCAGAAGATGGCTAAGATGCCCTCCCTCTCATCATCTGCCTAAGGTCACAGAATCAGCATTGCTTACAGATGGCCATCTAACCTCTTCTTTAAAACCTCCATGGAAGGAGAGCTTACCACCTCCCGAGGAAGCCTGTTCCACTGAGGAACCGCTCTAACTGTTAGAAAATTCTTCCCAATGTCTAGACGGAAACTCTTTTGATTTAATTTCAACCTGTTGGTTCTGGTCCAGTCTTCTTGGGCAACAGAAAACAACTCAGCACCATCCTCTATATGATAGCCCCTCAAATACTTGAACATGGTTATCATATCCCCTCTCAGTCTTCTCCTCTTCCGGCTAAACATACCCAGCTACTTCAACCTTTCCTCATAGGACTTGGGCTCCAGACCCCTCACCATCTTTGTTGCCCTCCTCTGGACACGTTCAGTATATAGTTTATCTAAACATAACACTAGCGTTTTCATGTGTGCCATCGAGAAGAAAAGGCCTCCACTTTAATTCACATACACATTACAGTTATATGCAATAATGAACCTTTTGTATATAACCTTTTTAGGGGCGTTGTCTTGCATTCAGGGTCATCTTACTTTTGGGTTTATGTGATAATCCATTTTGACGATTACTGACAAAGTTTGATGCAGCTGTCTTTGTTGAAGATTTTGTGTGGCTGGAATGTAGTTGTCATGACAGTAACTTGTTTTATACTAAGCTAACTTGGAAATACATTGTGAGCTGAGGGTGCCACGGCTGTCTTAAATAATATAGTGCTCTTCTGGAGAACTCAAAGCACTTCACACCTATAACAAAGCTCTGTAATATAGGCCAGTTTTGCTGTGTATTACAGATGCTGAAGCTTAATGTGTTGCCTGAAGTCATCCAGCAGGTTTAATGCTGATCTGAGGTTTGAACCAGGAGTCTTCAGTTCATACTCTTAGGGCCAAACCGGATGAGACACTGGAAGATCCACAATCCAGATCTCCAATACATTTTCCCTTGGTAAATTGGGGGGAGGGGAAGAGTTGAACACCCTAATACTATGGTCCTGATCTGAATTGGGTTTTTTTCATGGCTGCTGGTCACTAATGAAAAATGCATTGGAGAGCTGATCATGATTTTTCTAACAGTCTGTTGGGTTTGACCCTTATTTATGTTGTGCCATATTATGCTGATTCTCTAGCTGCAGGACATTATTTTGTGAGCTGACAAAATATATGTATGTAACTGTTTGATAGTCTGCTTTTTAACTCTGTTTCAAAAACTAAAATTTGACCCCAAATTGGCCTGTGAACAATCATGACATATGGACTTAGGAACCAGCCTTTTATGTTGCTTGTTTCCAACATATTTTTATATGTGTCTGCAGTTACAGGATTTTCGGCATTCCAGCTTGGACCAAGACCAGTGGCTCAAAATCACTGTTGCCCATCCCTGGCATAATTGATTGCAAAAACATAAAACTAGGGATAAAAAGCATGTTTGATCCACGAATTTAAAAAAAACCTCTCATTGTCTACTAGTGAAGATGTTGGCTTGGATCCTAGGGAAGATTTCTACATGCATAGTACAGAATCATTGAGCTGTAGTGGTTAGAGTGCCAGACTAAGATCTGGGAGACCTAGGTTCAATTTACCAATCTGTTGTGGAAGATTGCTGGGTGACCTTGGGTGACACACTCTTAGCCTAACCTACCTCACAGAACTGTTGTGAGGATAAAATTGAGGCAAGGAGAAGGATGCACACTGCTTTGAGTCCCCGTTGGGGAGAAAAGTGGGGCATAAATGAAGTAAATCAAATAAACAAACAATCTTAATGGAAGCACTAAAATTATTCCATCGCATCCCTACTTTCTTTTCTTGTGTGCCCAAGGTATAGCACAAGCTATTTCTTCTGATAATTTTAAAAACATACTGAATAAAATCATGCAAACCATACATTTCATTGCTCTACATGCACACTATAATAATGTGTTTTGCTCTAGCCCTTTTGCAAGCAGAACTGCACTGAACACATTTTGCTTTCTGCTTATGAATAGCTGGATCCCAAATGCTGGTGAGCTGACAAAGGGAAAGGAGGCAAGAGTTCTGTTGGGCCAGACACAATAGGAACAAGCTGGGTCCCAACAGTAATGCCAATATCTCAGGGCTTTGCCCCAGACCTTTGGGAAGGAGAACCACCCCTGGGTGCCAAGAAAGACAGTCTAGTGTGCCGCAGTTCAGCATGTGTGGGTGGGTGGGTGTCTCTCCTCGCAGTGGGGCATGCACATCATCCCTATGTGCCAATTCAAAATTCACCATCTCCAAACAGTCTTGTGTCTTTGTGCAGAAGGAAAGCAGGATGATTGAGAATAAGGTTAGCATCCAGTGGCATCTTAGAGACTAACAAGATTTCCAGGGTATAAGCTTTTGAGGGCCAAAGCTGCCTTTGTCAGATGCAAGTCTGGTACAAGGATGATTGAAAGAACTAAATATTATAGAGGTACATCAGGGAAGAGGAAGGCTGGAAAAAATGGCTTCCAAGTAACTTGGTATTAGTACTGTATTCTTAGCATCCACATCATATTTGTAAGTGAATATCTAGGCGTCGGGTTATTTACCCCCCAGCCTTGACAGAAGACAAAAAGGTGTCACTGCTTTTGACTTTTGAAAGATACAGTTCTCAATCTCATTGCGTAGATCTGAACTGAAAGAATGTACCAAGGCACCTCAGGGGCTGGAAAAAGGGAGAGAGTTTTGTATGATGTATGATACTAATGTAGGCTGCTTGCCAATGTACAATCACTATAGTAGCTTTTCATCTTTCCCAAGACAGCTTCTAGGGAATATTGGTAGTCACAATTATGCTTTAAGGGCTTTCCAAAAAAGGTGTATGCTGGCTAGTACCTATATAATCTGCCGTGTTCCTGGAAAGCAGACATTAATATTAAGAATGACATTGACTGAAATGCTGATTTGCAAAATGTGCTTATGTTCCTCTAAAAACATAGTTCAGCTCTGGACAAAAATTTCTTTAATACATGCCAGTCCTCATGTCTCTGTTCCCTGCTGCAAATATGAAATGTTGCCTTGTCTTTTGAATGCTATTTGTAGTGAAAGCTTTTTGAACCAGCAGTTGGTTAACCAGCATGCTGGCTTGAATGCCTTGGGTGGGTGCAGGAAAAAACTTCTACTTGGTTAATCGGCAGTCCCAATTCCCCATGGATGGCATTTAACAAAGCTTTTAGTGTACTTGCCTTTAGATAAGTTGAAGCTAGAACTGTGCTTATCATAGCTGGTGAAATTAATGCAGGGGTCTATCACGGTAGATGAGGCCTTTCCGAGGCGAAGGTTATATCTACAAGCATATACTGGTTTTTATTAAAACAAATGGACCAAAATGGGCTGATAAGCTAATTGCACTTTGGTTTTATGTCTTTTTCTTCCCAGCCACTCCGTATCCTGGTGGATTCAAATGTTTCACTTGTGAAAAAGCCATAGACAATTATGAATGCAACCAGTGGGCTCCAGATATCTATTGCCCCAAAGGTAAACGAGCTGCTTGTTGCCACCTAAGGCATTTTCAGGATGTGTGTCCCACTCTAGGTAGGGTTGCTAGCTTCAGGTTGAGAAATCCCTGGAGATTTTGGGGGTGGAGCCTGGGGAGGGCGGGATTTGGGGGGGATGGACTTCACTGGGGTATAATGCCATAGAGTCCACCTTCCAAAGCGGCCATTTTCTGCAGGTGAACTGATCTCTGTCGCCTGGAGATCAGTTGTAATAGTGGGAGATCTCCAGCTAGCACCTGGAGGTTGACAATAACTGTAGGGCTGACAGAACCCTACTGCAGAAATTCTTCCCAAGAGCTGTGCCTTTACCACCCTTACCCCATGGAGTCCTCTCTGTGGGACAAGGCCTAATTGGTGGTATGCAGGCCACAGGGCCAGTTAAGTGTTTCATTACCCCATGTACGTAATTTGTAACAAGGTACGTAAGTATCAAGACCTCACCAGGGCTTAGCTTGGGAATTTGTTTTCTAGGAGTAAGTCCTGACCACTGAATTACTGCAGTTTCCTGTCTCCTCACAGATTTAATTATTTAGGTACTTGTTGCCTCTGGGCAGGGACTTAGGCAGGATTTGCTGATATAAGGAATGAACCCAAAATCTCTCCATGGGAAAACCCCTCCTGTTTTCCCCCCCTTTCCCCAATTCCAGCCACCTAAAAATAAAGACGTAATTGTTAACAGTTTACCAGAATAATTGAAGAAGGGAATTTCACTTTTTAATGTTGATTTTGGTGCAGTGTCAATAAATGAGCATGTGTAGAAGATTGAAGAAAGCCCTTTCCATACCCGAACTCCGACTTTCCTCCATTTCCTGTCCCTAGACGCTTCCATTGCTGCCCACGGCAACCTGAGTATGCTGGAGAAGAAATTAGCTAATAGTAAATGACTCTAATTTGCCTTTAACACTGAAGCGTTGGGGAAGAAAGTTCAGAGAGGAGAAAAATGAGCAAATCTGTTTAAAAGCGTGTACTTCATGCCTGTTCCTTTGTGTGCTTCAGTAAGTTACATAGTTATATAATAATTAGGGCAGGGGGTTTGTGATATAATCTTCCAGGCTTCAAATTATAGATGCACAAGTGGGGGACCTATGAGGCTCATAGGGGGGATTACAGCCTGTGAGGTTTTTCCTTACGTGAGTGACAAAGAGGCTTTATTCCCACTGTGTAGGATCCAACCTTTATAGAAGTCTAGCAAGGGCAGAAGAAGTTGGTGAGAGAAACTGCCTCTATAACACTGGGAGAAACTGCTGTCATACATCCAACGTGTCTGAAGTGAACTCTGACTCATGAATGCTTATGCTGGAATTAAACCACTGGACTCCTTTTTAACTTTGCTACTAACACACCTACCCATGTGGAATTAATACTGGGGAGAACCTGTAGCGGATTCTAGAAAGTTTCTTGGCAATCTTAGCATATTCTGCCTCAGAGTCAATTGCCAACTCTGAACTTTGACAGCTATAGATCAACATGCATTATTTTTGTGGATCAACATACATTTTACATTAAGAGTGTGGGCAATTATCAGGGTGGAATTGGTGACCACAAACCTTAATATAGTTGTATTGATTTCGATGAGATTGTGGTAAAAAAGCATGGTAATGACCCTCTGAAAGCATTTCTGTGTGAGCCTTTAAGGTGCACGTCAAGCTTTCAAACATGCTTGTAGCACCAGAAAAACACAAACCTATGACAAGGCAGCTTTGATCACACAGATTGCAGACATTCCCAGCATTCCAGATCTGAATATGGGGAACCAGTTCGATGGAAGGGGAAAACGGGGAGCCAACCTAGCATCAAGGGCAGGTAGCCTGTCTTGTTTTCTTCCAACTTGCTGGAAAGCACCCCAGGGAGACTTTGTGCCCTGCCTGGTGGCTTCCAGATGGGGCAGCCAAGCAGAAATCAGGGTGGATGTTCTGATCATTCAGCACCTCCCAATGGGGTGGAGCAAGGCGGTGATTGCCAGTGATAAAGCAAGCAGATGCTAAAATTTGCGGGTGGGCAAAATGGGATGAAACGGGAATAGGTATAAGCTGGAGGGAGCTAGAGAACAGAGCCAAAGACTCTTTTCTCTTTCTCCATCCCTGGACACTGCCCATCCTTCATGGACCTTTGCCTAAGAATGATAATATAAATTAGTTCTACCCTGGGCGAGAAACGATAATTAGTGGTTGACTTCACTCTCGCTAAAAGCTGCATTACAAGGGGCTGTTCAGTACAACACAGCCAGGTGAACCTTGGCATAGACTTGTGAAAACCATTCCCCTCTTCAAAGAGGCCACAGATTTGAACATTAAAAGAAGCTTGGCTAATTAGGCTGGAAAATGGGTTACATCTTGAACTCCTGTTTCTATTACTCCCCTTGATTTATTTGTGCAATTTCTAGCTAACTGCTTTTGATGATCGAGCAGAGATACATTTCCCATCGTTAGGCTTCTATTAAAGCTCTTTTTGTTTTATCTGCTTTGAAAGGTACTAGGAGTCTCTTATATTTGGCCACAGCGAGATCACTGTGTATTTACAAAATGTGGGATTTGGAAGCTGGCACTGACCTGGTGGAAAATCTAATCCATCGCTTACCTTTTCAGCAATGGCTCCAAAACATGCTCAGACCCAGTGCAATTGCCTAACATTTTATTCACATAGCACATCTTATTGAGACATAAAACCATCAAATTGCACAAAATACATTTAACCAGAGCTAGGTTTGCTTTTTACTTAGGAGTGGACAGAAGGCTCTTGTGATTCCTTCCCCAAAGACATCTGAAAAGAGTTCAACCCAATGGGGTGCTATTCATGAGCAACTGGTTTTCAGAGAAGAAAGCTCAGTTCAGTTTAGCCAGCATAGTGTAGTAGTTAAGAGTGGTGGTTTGGAGTGGTGGACTCTAATCTGGAGAACCAGGTTTGATTCCCCACTCCTCCACATGAGCGGTGAAGGCTAATCTGGTGAAATGGATTTGTTTCCCCACTCCTACACATGAAACCAGCTGGATGACCTTGGGCTAGTCACAGCTCTCTCAGCCCCACCTACCTCACAGGATATCTGTTGTGGGAAGGGGAAGGGAAGGGGTTTGTAAGCCGGTTTGATTCTTCCTTAAGTGGTAGAGAAAGTCGGCATATAAAAACCAACCCTCCTTCTTTATTTAAGGAAAATATCTCAGGAGCCCCACTGACTGTTGGACTTGAGGACAGAGAGCTTGGTGGGCATTGTATTTTCTGACCATCTTGATCTTCACAATGTAAATTCATTTGTGTCCAAATGTGTCTTCATTGTGGCTAAATTCTTCTTTTTGCGGGGACAGGATATTTAAACAGCAGCATTGTAATAATTTACGTTTCCTAAGGGGTGGGGTGGGGGAGAAAAAGGACTCAAATGTACAAGCAGCTGTTCTTTTGATAACTTCCCCTGATTTGCTTTTGGTACTTGAGTATTAAAGAGGAAGGGAAGGAAAAAGAAGCACCTAGGGAAACAAGGATATGTGGCATATGGATTAGGCATGATAGACGTGAGCTGCTTCCCTGCATGGCCCCATGCATGGCCCATAATTCCCACATTGCTCATTCTGTGCAGACAGTTGAGGGGTCAGTGTTGCCTAGGCATGAGATATCTGTGACTGCTGGGAATTCAGTGGGCAGAATAAATGCTTAGGCAATTGTAAACTCCCTTAAATAGGTGCCCTTAAGACAATCTCAGGGCCAGTGTGGCGTAGTGGTTAAGAGTGGTGGACTCTAATCTGGAGAACTGGGTTTGATTCTCTGCTCTTCCACATGAAGCCTGCGGGGTGACCTTGGGCTAGTCACAGTTCTCGCAGAACTCTCTCAGCCCATGTGGAGGCAGGCAATGGCAAACCATCTCTGAATGTCTCTTGCCTTGAAAACCCCATGGGGTCATCGTAAGTCAGCTGTGACTTGATGGTACTTTCCCACCACCAAAGTCTCACTCTTTTGGCTTGCCTTTCCCTATATTTATTTGTTTAGATATTTATGCCCTGCTTTTCTCTCCCTGGTGGGGATCCAAAGCAGCTTACAACATCATTCTCCTTTCCTATGTTTTATCCTCACAACAACCCTGTGAGGTAGGTTATGGCGAGAGTGTCTGGCCCATGGTCATCCAGTGAGCTTCCATGGCTGAGTGGGAATTTGAAACTGGGTATCCCAAATCCTAGCCTGAAACTCTGCTACATCACACTGGATTTCTGTTAGTAACCGTCTCCTTTCCACAATACATAAGTTACTCGGCCTGCTGCCGTAAAATATGTTGACAGATTTTAGCAGTAGAAAAGAGCAAGAGTCCAGTAGCACCTTAAAGACTAACAAAATTTCTGGCAGAGTGTGAACTTTCGTGAGCCACAGCTTGCTTCTTCAGATACAGCCTTACGTGAAGAAGTGAGCTGTGGAGGGGGAGGCAAGATGGCGTCGCAGCAGGAGCAGTAGCTAAGACCTCCCATTTTGCAGAGAAGGTTTTTTTTTTGCAGTTTAAGTGAGTTTTATTGCACTTCTGTTAGCAGTTGCAGAAAGAGGACTGCCTAAACTACCACCAACTGGAGGAGTTTTCGCAGAAGTCCTAATTTACGACTAGGTCTGGCGACGGAGCGAAAGACGCCCAGCTGTTTGGATGCCAAACGTCTAATTTACAACTTACAGCTCAGCTGTAGGACCTTCGACTCAGTCTGGAGACAGAGTGAGACATGCTGAACGCCCAATGCCTATTTTCAACTGCAAAGCTCCCTGCGAACTCTTCCCCACTGATACCCACCCACGACTAGAACATACTGGACTTAAAAGTTTAAAGTGAGCTGACGCCTCCAAAAACTCATGCCCTGCCAAAAATGTTGTTAGTCTTTAAAGTGCTACTGGACTCTTGGGCCTTTTATGCACAGGAGGTTTTGCTTTGGATTTGCCACTCAATAGATGTACATTTTCCCCATCTGAACGGTCAAAATTCAAAAAAAAGCCACCATGCAAAGTTTTGAGAATTTGGATGGGGAAAAGGTGCATCTAGAGAGCGGCAAATCCAAGGCAAAACCTTCCATGTATAAATGGCCTTGCTGTTTTCTACTGCTGCAGACAGACTAGCACAGCTACCCATCGAGACAGCTTTTAGAAAGAAGAGGTCTTCTGGTGTGCCCACTGTAGTTGCAGTACATGAAGAACCAAAAGTTACCAGATGGTCACAATAAGGTGCAGATCCCTGATTTTAGGCTGTCTCCCATGTTGTCCATCAGATGAAGCATAACTGGATAATTAGTCCTCACAAATCAGATTTTCTTTCTCTTTAGACACACGATACTGTTACACAGAACACATGCTGGAAGCCGGTGGAAAGAGCATATCTGTTACAAAGCGCTGTGCGCGTCTGGAACATTGTCTGGCCACAGGATGCCTGGCTTTCCCAGATGGACTGAAGGTGAGAATCCAAACTCCTGTACCTGTTACTGTGCAGACTGCTCAATATGGTAGCCCTTCCTCACACAACACATGTTTAACTATTGCATAGAGCTATGATGCTGCCATCTAGTCACAAGAATTTTTTTTTTTTTACTTTTTAATATGATAACCAATCCAAAATATTGAGCGTTCAGTGAAGGAAAAACATCACGTGAAGAACAACACGTGAGCAAAAACTGACTCCGTGTAATTAAGTAGGGGCTTCTGCTAGTGACAATGGTAAGGACAGGTGAGCATTCCACTAAGTGGGACCAATGAGGAAATGAAGTATGGTAAAATTCTCTTCCACATATGGACTAATGCTGCAGATCTCTCTCCTCATGGTATAGCTGTTACCCTCATGGATGTAGGCACACTGCCATGCATCTTGAAAATGGTCCTTCGTGGGTGTGTCTGCTGACTTCAGACCTTGAATCCATTCTAGTCCCAATGATTTTTTCCACAGTTCTTGAATTTCTCCACTTTTCCAAAGCTCACAAAAGTTTGCATACCTTTCACAAATGGATAAGTACCTTTCTTCTGCATGAGTTTCTTTTGGATGCATGAAGATCCTACCGCTTGTCTCTTCAAACCAGATACCTGGAGTGGCAGGATTTAAACGTACTAAGAAATTGTGAAACTTGATTATCCAGATTGACTGTGACCGTTGCATGCATAACGACGTCTGAGATTCAAAGAAGCAACTTTCGGCACAGTGGCAAATTTTCTTGGATTATACTATGCTATATCACAATCTGCTTTCAAAAGTCCTCTGTGTCTAAGGAGCTGTTGTTTATGTAGCATAACCCCAGAACACCATTGGGAGTTTAGCACTAGCTGTATGGTTCTCTGAAGCGAGCCTGCATGAGAAAGACTTCCTTTTATTTAAAATATCTCCTGATGTTGTGAGCTTGCCTGAATTCTATTAGGCCTTCATTGGAAGCTGCATTTACCATCTGTGGGCTGACTGATCCGAGAATAAATGCAGGCTTCCCAACAGCTAGGCAGAGGGGGGAGAATGGGCAGTTTGGCAGGCCAGGATCAGTAAAAGGCAGAGCAGAACACAAGAACATAAGAAAGGCTGGGCTGGATCAGACCAAGGTCCATCAAGTCCAGCAGTCTGATCACACAGTGGCCAACCAGATGCTTCTAGGAAGCCCACAAACAAGACGACTGCAGCAGCACCATCCTGCCTGTGCTCCTCAGCACCTAATATAATAGGCATGCTCCTCTGATCCTGGCGAGAATAGGTATGCATCATGACTAGTATCCATTTTTACTAATAGCCATGAAGAGAGTGCAGGATCGTTTCCACCTACCTGGAGGCATCCCATGTGAGTAGGCTTGCGGAAGCAGTAAAAGAGGCACCCCTGGGCTATACCACTGAAAGAGAGGGACTTTACTGTGATGAGATGAACCCTTCTTGTAATAAGAGCTTGGAAGGCCCAGGGAGCAGTGGCTGGTCTGTGTCCGCGGAAATGGATAACCCAGGCTAGCCTGATCTTGTCAGATCTTGGAAGCGAAGCAGGGTCGGCCCTGGTCACTTGGATGGGAGACCCCCAAGGGAGTCCAGGATTGCTATGTGGAGGCAGGCAATGGCAAACCACCTCAGTCTCATGCCTTGAAAACCCTACGGGGTCACCATAAGTTGGCTGGGACTTGATGGCACTTGGCACACACTAGGGTTGCCAACCTCCAGGTTCTAGCTGGAGAGCTTCTGCTATTACAACTGATCTCCAGCTGATAGAGATCGGTTCACCTGGAAAAAATGGCCGCTTTAGCAATTGGACTCTATGTCATTGAAGTCCCTCCCCTCCCCAAACTCCGCCCTCTTCAGGCTCCACCCCAAAAACCTCCTGCTGGTGGCTAAGAGGGACCTGGCAACCCTAGCACACACACACACACAGTTATCCATGAAATGCAAATAAGATTTCCTCGCCCCTATATATAAGCTTCAGAAATCGCTGTATTAATTGCGTTGGGAACATAAAAATATGACTGGAAACGAGTACAAGGGGGAACCTCCCTAATGAATTAGATTGCTCGTCTTTCATCTTGTATAACTATCAATGTGGCCAGACCTTTTTACGGTATGAACTTGTTGCTTTGGGGGAGAATTTAGAACTTGTTTGATGAAAAAAGCAGAGCACTATTACAGTAACTATAAGCAAAGTTTTTATGTACTTGTAATATATTTGTAACTCATTCACGGAGAATGTTAAACGAGGACGTTAACCCTTTAGCCTATGATATATTACAAGGAATCCTAGCTAACTATATCTAAAGAAGTATCTGAAGAAGTGAGCTATGGCTCACGAAAGCTCATAGCCTGCCAGAAATTGTGTTAGTCTTTAAGGTGCTACTGGACTATTTCTCTTTTTTATAGCTAACCATCGTTCAGATTGCATTTAGGAATTATAAGCATGTGTACACAGTTGCAGGTAGCTCTGTGGTGATATCCTTTTTTAAATGAAAAGGTTTTTTGGCAATTTAAATCAAAGAAACAGTGGAGCTGGGGCAATTGACCCTTTCCATACCCATGGCATCTCCAAATTGTTTCAGCAGTGCTTTTATAACCTAAAGAGGACACAAAGGCCTGAGGAATACATTGAGAGTGTAATAAAGGCAAATAGGTAAAGGGTTAAGCACCCCTCCCCTGCCATTTCTGCCCTCAGTCATCTCTTCCTGGAAATGTTTCCTGGGCCATAATAATATCGAAACCAGTGAGGTATCTAAGAACATCTGGATCAGCTGTTCTATTGAGCCAGCCCCTTACATTCCAAGATAGTATAACAAGATCCTGCCTCCCCACCCCCGCTAGTTCACCAGCCAGATGTTTGCCTAGTCCATCCCAGGTAATAAGATCTAGTTGTCCCTCTGGGTCACAACCGTTCTTTGGGGGCAGCAGCACCTTCTCCAGCTCCCTCGAAGTTGGCTGGAAATGTAGCTCGTACAATGAACTTGCTGTTCGCTGAAGGGGTCTTCAGAAATGGGGCCAGTTCTCCAACTAAAAGTCCTGTTTTTTCTTGCAGATCTGCACTTCTTGCTGCGAAGGAAACATCTGCAATTTGCCATTGCCCAGAAATGCAAGCGATGCAGTATTTGCCACCACGACCCCCATAAACCACACCCAAAGACATTGGGAAAATGCATCGGTGATGATGTCGCTTCTTCTGTTAGCCTTTGCTTCATGGGTGTCCTAGGATAAGTTGCTGGTTGTGCATCAAGGATGAAAATATTTATGCATAAATATTTTACCTTAATTTAATATATGTTTCAAATCTTACTTTTTTTTCCTCACATTTCTAAATTTACTTCTTGACTTTGTTTTAGCCTTGAATGGTTTGAAAGCCATACTTTCTGATCTGTGTGTTTTGAAAATGAGGGAAGTTTGCTGTCTGTCAGTTCTTCGAAGGCAAATCTTGCTGGGTCCTCAGATATATGTGAATATCAGAGAGACCACATCATGCGGTCTCTTTAACATTCTATCCAAAGAGGGTGTTTTAATACAGTTCTTTTTCTACCTGATAAAAGGAATAATATCTCTGCTTGATGAAGGCCATCATTGGTAGTTTTTCTAAGCATTTATACTTAAATATAATGTTCCAAAAACCTGCTGTTTGATAACGGAGGCACTTTTTAAAATTGATTTTAATGATTTAACGGATGACTCTGACCTGTTAGTCAACCAGGGCTGACGTTCTGTGCATGCTTAGTCCTACTGGGTTGAATGGAAGCTTCTGTCTGAGAAAACATGCTTAGGATTAGAAATGATTTTTTTTGGGGGGGGGGAATTGTGAAGCCATGTGAAAAGTTTCTTCTGTATTTGGAGGGGAGGGCAGGAGATGGAAAAATAGGCAATACATCCTTATCAAGCAAACATATTTAACGGCTTTAGCAAGATAAAAAAAACATCATTTATAAATCAGTTAACATTTAAAATTGTACTATTTGGCATGTTTATGGATTTTAATGTATAAATGCTTTAGTTTTCTACAAGCAAAATCACAAATGTACCCAATAATTGAGAGAGAACGGCAAGCTGTTGCTCCCTGTGCTACCTTATCACATATATGTTAGCAGGAAAAAAATAAAACTTGATAATAGGAAGTATATTAAAGGTAAAGGTAAAGGTCCCCTGTGCAAGCACCGGGTCATTCCTGACCCATTGGGTGACGTCACAACCCGACGTTTCCAAGGCAGACTTTTTGTTTTGCGGGTGGTTTGCCAGTGCCTTCCCCAGTCATCTTCCCTTTACCCCCAGCAAGCTGGGTACTCATTTCACCGACCTCGGAAGGATAGAAGGCTGAGTCAACCTTGAGCCGGCTACCTGAAACCGACTTCCGTCGGGATCGAACTCCGGTCGTGAGCAGAGCTTTTGACTGCAGTATTGCAGCTTAACACTCTGCGCCATGGGGCTCCTCAGGAAGTATATTATTTGGATATAAATAGGCTGCTTCCAGATGGCAGGTTTGCTCTGCTTTTTTGTCTAACCTGGAACAGGTGTGTTGGGGGAGCATTCACAAGACGTCTGTTTCTTGTGTTTCCCCCTGCTTTGCTGTGATCTTTTCCCAACCAGCTTTGGCGCGGTCTTTTTACAAAGGGCACAGTCAAAGTGCCTTTGCGCTTTGGAAAAGAAGGTGTGCATTTTATAGGCCCCACCCACAGCAGTGCCATTTTCTTTGACTGAGGCCCCACAACTGCTTTTCCTACCCCCACCCCCGTACCACCAGGGGGCTTTTTAAAAATGGTAATTGACTTATCACTATTGCATTCAGCTAGAAAGTTATATCTGTTACAAATGTTTAACTATAGTTTTGTGTCAATTATTGGTTTAAATAACCCCCCAAAAACCATGGTGATGGTAGGAAAATGGTGGCTGTGGGGTGCTGGTGCAAGGAAAGTGCAAGGTCAAGCATGGTGTGGACAATATGTTGCTCCTGTGCGTTTGCAGCAGCATCAGAAGGAACATGGAAAATCATTGCTGTTGGGATGCAGCCACATTCTCACACAGTCACAGGATTACCAACACATATGTGGATATACAGTTAAATTTATAACATGGAAACAACTGAACTCTTCAGTAATTTATTATAATCACACTGTTGCCCAAATTTATTGCATTTAAACAAAAAAACCATCCTTGGATATGTCTATAGGAATTAGCATGATCTAATACTGATCTAAAAAAGAGGAAAACTTTTTCTGCTGCTCATTGCAAGAAAAACTGGCTTAGAAAGCCAGCATGGTGTAGTGGTTAAGAGTGGTGGTTTGGAGCGGTGGACTCTGATCTGGAGAACCGGGTTTGATTCCCCACTCCTCCACATGAGCGGTGGAGGCTAATCTGGTGAACTGGATTTGTTTCCCCACTCCTACACACGAAGCTAGCTGGGTGACCTTGGGCAAGTCACAGCTCTGTTAGAGCTCTCTCAGCCCCACCTACCTCATAGGGTGTCTGTTGTGGGGAGGGGAAGGGAAGGTGATTGTAAGCCGGTTTGAGTCTCCCTTAAGTGGTAGAGAAAGCTGGCATATAAAAACCAACTCTTCTTCTTCTTCTATTTCAGTTATTCCAAAATAATATTTTTTCATAGGAGCTCTTTTCACTGTGCGCCCAAATTTCTAGTTTTTCTGTGGGAACAATGGACACAACGGCTGGCGGGGTGTGTGTTCCATCCCCTCCCCCCTTATTGTGGGCCTTTACATCCCTATTTAGGATTGTGCCTCACATGTTACAGCCTTATTTCTGTAGAGCTGGCAGAGGCGACCCCAATAATTCAGTGTTTAGAGTAGCTCTATATGCCCAGCCCCATTGGCCATATGGAGCTTTCTCTGTTGAAGTATCTGACTGCCATAATTTTCACTCTGAAACAAATACAAAGAGGAATTGTTTTTAATCAGTACTATGACAGAAGACAAACTTCTTGTTTTCAGTAAGGAAATGCCAAAAGTACAAATTTTCTTTTACTGGCCCTGGTGATACTTTGTCACACAATATGCCCTATTTTACTTGTAGATCACAGTATTTATTTTTGTATGATAAGATGGACAATGGATTGTAAAATGTTCCTTTCTTAATAGTAGCATCACCTGTAGTTGCTTTAGTCTTGTGACATGTAAAATATATTTTGTGATAATTTACCTTCATTTTTTTTATTTTTAAACAGTGGTACAAAAATAAAAATGAAGACATTAGTAAGGTTAAGGTAAACTCAGATATGTGTCATTGCCTGGTTGCAACATAAAAAGCTAGGTGGAACTTTATATGACGTACAGGCATGTAACCATACTTTTTAATGATTTTTATGAGTTGTTTTTTTGGCCAATGTCATAATGATTTCTATCATTGTTTTGGGCTACCATCAGTCAGTGAGGAACTTGGCACTTTATCAAGTTACAACACAGATTCATGCATGCGTGTGTGCGCATGTGAGTCAGAGAGAAAGGAAGGCAAGAACTTATACGATGAAAAGTATTCTAAGAATGAAGAAGCCCTCGCTAACGCCAGGTGCTTGATGATAAATCTCTGTCTCAAACCAATCTTCCATCCTCTTTCTGCGTTGAATGATATCCTCAAGCTTTTAAATCAATCCAACCGCTTCATGTGGCATCATGGGCAGTCCCGTTAATTAAATGCTGGAAATAAAAGCTTGTGTAGCTCCTTCTATGGATGAGCGAATATTCTGTGTTTCTATTTTTGTTGAGATTTCAGTCCTCTGCTGTCAGTGTTGGTTTTGTAGATCTGTCTGTATTGAATATGTGTGCTGTATGATTTATACACATAGTGATGACCTGATGATGTCAAAAAACGCATACACTTTTTGGGGGGAACTTAGTGCGAGGAAACAAACATGCAAAAATAAAGACTCCTGGATTCAGTTTCCACACTTTTAATGCTGTACATCCAATACGTAGGATACATCAGTATCTTGGATAGAGATCTTCCTCTCCTCCTCCTGAGAGACTGGGAGAAAGGGAGTATGTTATCTGGCAACTCAAGAACCATCAACCCACTTCATTCACACGTAAATGGCTAAAAACAATGGGTTGGAGTCAAAGTACTGCCAATAGAATGAAACTGGCAGAACAGGATTTCCCTTCCCCCCCCACACACACACACCCACTACAGCCTACTGAGCCCCTTGAAATTCTGCTCCTGGGAATCAAGGGATCCGGGAACAATGTGGGGTAGATAGTGAAGGTCTGCAGCAGGAGGAAGGGAAATGGGCAAAAATCACCAACCTAGCATCTCATCACTATGATTGTGATGGGTACTGAAGTTCATGTTTCACTATCATCAATTGTTGGTCAGCTGATGCTGTCCTGAGAATAGGGTGAAATGTGGTTATCTGTGGTTACGTTACAGTGGTGTCATGAAAAAGTCATCGTGGGGGATGATGATCGATTGCTCCCCATGATGTGATTGTCCATCTGTAGATCAGCCCTAAGATAATATGTCTGTACTTTACAAGGCGATGCATGTTGCGTTGTGAATTCTCTGTAACGCTGCTGGGTTTGTTGTCGTTTGCATGATCTGGTTGTATGTAACATCCCTGAACTCCCTCGTATGCCAGCTTCATTTAATGTTGACAAGCAAGAGAGCTTGAATTGTTCTATTTGTGGCCATGAACACAACACATTAGCCAGGGAAGTGGTGTAATGCTTTGTAAGAGTTGAATTGTGACAGGTTTCTAAAAGTAAACCTTAATTTAAAATTTTACTCTCAAAGCATGACGATGTTTTGAACATCATTTCATCATTTTGAGGTTTTTTTAAAGGCTGCGAATAATGATTTTGCTTACCATTTTATTCCCTAAATGGATATGCAGTAAAGGGTTAGCCAAAACCAAATTTATGCAATTCTCTGTCTTGTTATTCTTCTAATGCTTTGTATCCTGTCAGTGTGTTCCTGTGTAAATAGTGCTCCCAATTGTTAATGTTGTACATTTTGTATATTGTATAAATAAATGATGTTTTAAACATTATATGCTAAAATGCTTTCTTTTATCCAATTGACTAGGGATAGGATGAACAATGGCTCCAGAAGACAGGGTACAACTGTGATCCATCAGGGTCTTTAAGACACTTGTGAAGGAATCAGTATTTTGGGAGATTCTTTTTCTTCCCGCACTCCCTCTTAGTTTCCTTCTCTTCCCCACCATAACCATCTTAATTCTGTCTGGCTATCTCCTCCATTTTTTTAGGACTCTTTTGCACTCTTGTATTCTCTCTCTCTCTCTCTCTCTCTCCCTCACTCCTATGGAATGCTATCTGTGTGCAATTTTTCATCCCTTCAGTTTCTCTTCTCCAAGTCCTTTCCCCCCACCCCCATCTCTTACCCACTGTTTGCTTTTCTTCTTTTCCTCCACCCCTTGCTGCACCCACCCCTTGTTGGCCTGCTCTTCATCTACTTGTTTCTTAGGCAGCCCCCATTGGATTGATACCATCTGCAACCTTAGGCTTCCTTCTTGCCCAGCACTTGGGCAGAGGCTGTGGATCTTCACAGCTAAAGGGGCCAAACAAAGTGTGAACAGTATTTTTTATAACAGTTTCAAAGACTTAATACATCGCTGGGAATACCTAGTGCGGTAACAGCCTCTGTTTGGGACTACATTGTTAGGGCCAAACTACATGTTACATTTTTTTAATAAGTTAGGCCCAGGTTCTCCAGACTTGACTCACTTTTAATGTAGCCACATAGTAGTTGTGGGGAACAGCTTAAGGAACTACAGAACCCAGTTTGGCCCAGGGGACCAGGGTGTGGGGAAAGAATAGCCCTTTCCTTCCTGCACCATTTTCCTGTGCCCGAATGGCTCCGGGGGCAAGTTATTTGCCCAGTTTTGGAGCTGCAGAGTTCTCGTTAAAACGCCACCTGTACTTTGGCTCTTGGTCATCTCGCTAAGCAAGTGCCTTCCCATTCACTCCTCCTCCGTTTCTGCCATCTAGGGTTTTAATGGTATGCAGGGTGCAAGGCTGCAACTTTAGCGCTTTATGGCTCCAAGCCAAAGAGTAATGCCTTTCCAAGTTTGTTCCTTCCCATGTATTTCCCCCCCTCCATAACCAGCCATGTTAAAACTGTGGATTTTTATTGTGCCAGCAGGTGCTCTGCCCCCCCCCAATAAATTTTAAAGCAAGAATAAGCAACTTTACATTTTATGCTGACTTTTGAGGTTGACGTCAAGATGATCCGAAGGATGAAATTTGAAGTCTGCTGAGTATTTCTCATGTGAGGCAAAAAGGGGGAATATCTCTATACATGCCTTACGTAAGTGAACGGGAACAATGCTGGCGTCTTCCTGGTGTCCATTCATTTCAGTGGAGAGAAGGTTTAACTTTGCTGACTTCTCATGTTGCAAGTGATGGATACATAATTTCTGAAACTGGGAATGTTCCTGCTCAAAGGTATGTTTGGTAACCGATGCTCAGCGTTCTTTGTTGCCAGAAGAGATGTATTCATTGTTGTAACACAGGAAAATCTCAGGATTGGAGAGATTATGCTCTTGTTTTTTGCAATTTTTTCAAAAGCAGGCAACCACCTGCCTCTTCATCACCATGAGATGCCTTGGAAACACTGCAGCAAGAACACATCCTATGCCAGTAACTCTGCAGGTCCATGGTACTCTGTCGCAGGCCTATGGTACTGTGAATTCACTGTAAATATAATAGCTATGTTATTTACAGCCAGCTCTTGCACCTCTGGATAAATAAGGAAGATTGTTTAGTTAAATGTCTACTTACTACTTTGATGGAGTGTGAAAGATAGAAGACAGGAAGATTTGAGCACATGAAGCTGCCTTATACTGAATCAGACCCTTGGGTCCATCAAAGTCAGTATTCTCTACTCAGACAGGCAGCAGCTCTCCAGGATCTCAGGTAGAGGTCCTTCACATCGCCTAATTGCCTGGTCCTTTTAACTGGAGATGCTGGGGATTGAACCTGGGACCTTCTGCATGCCAAGCAGATGCTCTACCACTGAGCCATGGCCCCTCCCCTTCCACTGTCCTGCTCACTGGGCACACTTCATTTAATGCAGCCTCTTCAATTATGGTGCTCTCTTCCTGTTTGAATGTTTTAAATGTATGCATTTATATCCGTCCTCTGTCAAACTATTAAGGTAGCTTAGGGTGAAACATCCAGCAATTTGTTTGTAGTAGCTGCTGATAGTTGTTTTTTTTAACACACAATTATTTCAATCTAACCCAAATATGTCAATTGACCTGGCTGATTGCAAACAAATTTGCTGTTTAGCAATATCTGCAGTATTTGAGATTATGACTTTTTGTTTGGGACAGAAATCCTTTTGGGGCTGGGCTGAAACCTCCTTCTTTGATATGAATGAGGCTCTTTAAAGGGGGGGGGAGTCTGAGCTTCTTGCAATGAAAGTGTTTTTTGGAAGTCATCCAGAATGTACTGACAATTTCTTGCAAGATCATCCGTGAGATGTTGCATGACGCGGCTAGTAGGTTTTGGATGGTTTCCAAACATTGCCTGGAGCTAGATTAGAACGCCACCTCAAGCAGCTTAAAATATTCAGTGCCCAAGAAACTTTCCCTTTGTTGCAGAGTTAGCGCACAGCACCAGGAAAACTTAACATGCTAAAAAGCAGGCCAATATGAAATTGATCAACATTCCTCCTCCTTGGGCACCACTGTACTTGCTTATTTATTCATCTATTTTATTTACATTATTTATCGTCTGCGTTTCTCACAGAGATTGAATGTATATTACACCATTTAAGTCAATGCATTCAGTAGGATGTTACATCTAATAAGCAACAAACAGGGCTAGGGGTGCAGAAATCTGAAACAAAGCTGTTGTCAGAACAAAGCAGAAGTATTAAACATGGCAGTGTGATGCAATAGCTAAAAAGGCAAATGCGATCTTGGGCTGCATCAACAGAAGTATCGTGTCCAGATCACGTGAACTGATGGTATCGCTTTACTCTGGTTAGACCTCACCTAGAGTATTGTGTTCAGTTTTGGGCACCACAATTTAAGAAAGATGTAGATAAGCTGGAACGTGCCCAGAGGAGGGCAACAAAGATGGTTAGGGGTCTGGAGACCAAGTCCTATGAGGAAAGGTTGAAGGAGCTGGGTATGTTTAGCCTGAAAAGGAGAAGACTGAGAGGGGATATGATAACCATCTTCAAGTACTTGAAGGGCTGTCATATAGAGGATGGTGCTGAGTTGTTTTCTGTTGCCCCAGAAGGTCGGACCAGAACCAAAAGGTTAAAATTAAATCAGAAGAGTTTCCATCTAGCCATTAGGAAGAATTTTCTTACAGTTAGAGCGGTTCCTCAGTGGAACAGGCTTCCTCGGGAGTTGGTAAGCTCTCCTTCCCTGGAGGTTTTTAAGCAGATGGCCATCTGTCAGCAATGCTGATTCTATGACCTTAGGCAGTTCATGAGAGGGAGGGTATCTTGGCCATCTTCTGGGCGTGGAGTAGGGGTCACTGGCGGTGTGGGGGAAAGGTAGTTGTGAATTTCCTGCATTGTACAGGGGGTTGGAGTAGATGTCCCTGGTGGTCCCTTCCAACTCTATGATTCTATGAACTGTGTTGAATATTTCTGTAATGTTTTATACTGGAGGTTTTATATGTAGCCTGTACTCCAGGCCCAGTGTTTTTATCATTTCTATTGTGTACACTAAATAAATACAATTATTTTATAAGATTTTATAGTTTCCAGCTCAACCTTTGAGGCTCCCTGTACTTTTATGGTTCTTTCCCTCACTTTTTTTTTCTGTTGCCCTAATTATACACCTAGAGGAATGTGTTCCTTTTGAAGTTCCTTGTGTTTCTGCAGTATCAGCTATACATAAAAATAAGCGCATGTTGTTACTTCTAGCTGATGTACATGACTAAATGAAAAGTGTTACCCTGTCCAAAGACATGCTGTCTCTTCACAGACTCTTTCAGTTCCACTTGTTTCGTGATTAGGGCTCCCACTTCTTTTTTCTGGGCGGCCTCCTGTGAGGAATGAAGAAAACAGGTGAAACTTCTCCTGGATCTTCAGAGCGGAAATGATGGGAAAAGCTTTCCCAGCTAAATTTATGTATGCGAGGTATTCTGCAAGCTATGTCAAGCTATGTATATTTGTTGGCTGTGTAGAATTCAGCAGTCCTACATCTCATTGAAATCAGTGGAACTTGGCCAATGTATTTCAAAGTCACATAGGAGCACTCTCTTTTTGTCTTCCAGTTTCGCCTTTAACAGCAATGTCTGGGAAATGTTATGCTTATCCTAAATATTGCAAATGCTTAGCCTTCAGGTGCCAGAAAGATAAGCGCACATAAGCAGCTGGAAACCTTTGCTTCAGCATGTCTTGTTGCTGCCCTGGGCCTTTCTGCAAGAGTGTGTAGATAATATTATATATATTTAGTAGAAGGGAGGAAGTATCCTAGAAAACAAACTTGATGGGATATTTCACTGCTAGTTGGGGTGTCCGAGAGGATGTGAAAGGAATTTTTGTTTTGATAGTCTCTGCAGAGGCAAAAGGGATACCAGAAGTAATAATACTAAGGTACTCCAGTCCAGGAATGAGGAACTGAAATATGTACATTTAGCAATGGACCACTTACTTTTAATAGGTGGTCTCTGGATTTCATCAGTGTTAATTTGATTTTAAGCAGCGGTTGTAGTAAAGGCCTGTGAAGACATTAAACTAGTAGGCTCTAGCTAGGGAAAAGTCTGCTTATAAGTTAAAAGTTCATTTTATGTAAAAGTCCCGTATCTCAAGCGTTAAATTCTTAATACAACACGAATTACTAAAATACAAATGTGTGTGGTTAAAGTGTGTGTGTCTGCTTTGGGTGTGGTGTATTATGGAAGATATAGTTTGAGTGGCTTGTGTTGGCCTAACTACTGTGTTGATTTAGCAATATACCCAGGTTCAGTGATCTTTAATATATCCATATGCAAACATACAATTGAAAGTAAATGAAATTTGACCCATCAATAAGTCATTTCAGATATATTCAGACTTCAAAGCAATAATTCAACAAACCAAACAGATGTGTGAATCACAGCTTTAAAGATTGGTTATAATTGGATTTTTCTATTGATTGGACATGGTATATTCAATCTATGGTATGTTTGCATATGAATATTATAGAGAGAATGAGAGAAATTTATTTGTATGTGGCCATAGGCCTTCACAAAACATTATCCACAAAGTAATACAATATTTAAAAAAGACATGTACAAGAAAATAAAATCTAGTAGAGTTAACATGGATACGAAGCACCAAAAACAACATCATTTGTGGGGTTCTGCTCTAGAGCTAACTATCTTAGCTCTTATTTTCCTTACTGCCAGAGCAAACAATGATGTTCTATGAGAAATATACTCATTGGAGTCAGACAACAAGAATATGATTTTCTCCTTTTCTGAGTGGAGGTTTGTACCCACTAGTAGCCCATCCAGAAACTTAGTCCTGGGCTGTGCATAGAGTGGACTATTATATTGAATGTAGCTGATCAGGCTATATCTATGTACATTACTCATTCAAACTTCTGTAGGTTGAGATCTACGTTTTGGGGCGGTATCTTTACTTTGCAGGGTACATTGTGGATCATATCTTTCACCTCATTGTTTGGGATTGTCTTTTGAATATGTGGGGAATGGAAAGATTTCCATTTATACTTTTTGAAATGAATAACCAATGGTATTTAATTAATAGCACTGCCATGTATGTTACTGTTTGAAAGTAAACCTTTAGAAGTTACATACATGGCTGCAATTTCAGTTCAGAAAAATGTATCACTTATTTCATTTATTGAATGAAACATAGTATGAGCAAAAGTGAATTTTTTGGGCTACTAAACTATGATCAGTTGTACATAGCAGGAGAGAGGAGGACTATTAATGAGAATCACTCTGCTCTGGTGCCTTAGGAGAGAGAGAGACAGATTTCATTTGTAATAACGAGCATGCTTTGTTTCTCTGGAACATCTAATCTTAACTTTGCTGGCTCTGTTCCATGCAACTTGGATTTATTGAATATGATGATGTCTTGGGCAACAAATTACCCTACCGTCAACACTGATGAAGACAGTCTGATCACAGCAACAGGCCCTTCCCTTGCTGGTGCATGCAAGACTCTTAGATAAGGGCTACTGTTCACAATTCCAAACTAAAGTTTCATTTGCTTATATCATCACCACCACCATCAGTTCATTGTATTGCATTAACTCAAAGCCATAGCAAACAAACAAACAAAACAAGGCAATCACGTTATCAAGTAAAATCCATAAAACATCCAATTAAAATACGTGTTTAAAACATAACCTAGATAGCTAAAAGAAGCAGAATTAACAATAACTTACTATTCCCATGAAAATAAGGAGTGATCCAGGGTAAAGCCAGTGATCTGTTCATTGACCAAACTTGCATCAGAGGGTTTTGCTTGTATCTGTATAACCAGGGCCACAAACTTGGCCAGTTGAAGTGTTACCCATTTATCTGCAAGGAGTATCACCAGTTTGTTCTGGTCTGACTTCCCTGGAACATCGTGACAAAATGTTCCCAAGATATCTTTTGCTATGTACTGCGAACCCTGGGCACCAAAGGATCACATAAGCCAGATCCTCAGTGGACCTGTGGTTGCAAGAGCAGATTTCCTCATTTATATGGGGTCTCATTATGATGACCTCTTACCGTTGCCAGTTGTAAAGTATCCAGACGTGCCTTAGTAAAAGGCCTTTCTATACTCAAGATCTGATAAATCAGTAAAATAGGCTGGGAGGGTAAAAGGGAAAGGGGGAAATTCTTATACCTTACTAATAGGAATTGGAGGATGGACAAAACAGTCACAACCAACTATTGTGAAATCCAAGGGATTTCATGGGATTTAAGCATGACGTGGTTGGATGAAGGCTCTTCTGCAGTCTGAATACATAAGATGTTAGTATTTCATCTAGAATTAACTTAACCTGTAACCATTGGGGACCTCTAATTTCTGTCCCATCCCTCATGAATGGGCTCAGACAGGCCTGATGCTGTGAGTGTTATGAACAGCAGTTCCCAGCAGTTCTTTTTCTCCAAAAACAGGTACATGCAAAGGCAGTTTCAGGTTTTGCGGGGCCCTGGGCCGAGAGTGCTCAGTGGCCCCCATGCCCACTACTTGTCCCCCCCTTCTTGCCCACCTACCTGCGTGCCCTACCTGCCTCTGTGTCTATCCCTTGCCCACTCTCTTTTTTTTGTTTTGAAAATGTTATTGGTTTTTATAATATAAATTTTCCATGTTAACAAACAACAATATACGTAATATTAAAAACTAAATCATAGGTAATGTTGTTATAATTGTTTAAGTACTAAATAAAAATAAAAAATAAAGGAAAATTTATTGACTTCCCCATCACCTCCGTCCGCCTCTTAATAAAGTATTCTATCCCATCGTGATATGGTCTGATCTTAATTATTCTTATATCTCAATTAGGTTTCAATCACTTTATACTATCAATATAATTGATTACGTTTCTTTATGTTAACAATGTCTTCTAGATCAGATTAAAAGGTACTCTTCCATTTTCCCCAGTCCTAGTTCATATTCACAATATTTCATCCAAGCCTCCCATTCCCCCATAAATCTAAGTGGGCGTAATTTCAACATTTCTTGAGGTGATATCCACATCGGTGTTGCTGGTTCAAGAATATGTTTATACCTCATCCATATATGAAATAAGGAGGACCTGATTATATGGTTACGAAATGATGCTTGTATCTTAATTTTACCATACCATAAATAACCATGCCATCCACTTATATTGTTAAATCCTTCAAGATCTAACAAACGCGAATTGGATAAGTTCATCCAGTCCTTTAGCCATACTAAAGCGGCCGCTTCAGCATAAAGTTGAAAGTTAGGTAGTGCTAAACCTCCTCTAACTTATAGAGTCCACCAGATATTTATAAGCAATCCTCGGTTTTTTCCCTTGCCAGATGAAATTTAATACGTCTTTCCTCCAGGTATCAAAGTATTTAACATGTGATATTATAGGCAAATTTTGGAATAAGAAAAGCATCCTTGGTAAAATGTTCATTTGGACTGTTGATATACGTCCCAAAAGTGACAATTTTTTATTTGACCAAATGATCATATCAGTTTTTATTTTGTCCCATAGTTTAAGATACTTATTGGTTATCAAGTCTTTATTCTTTGCAGAGATCCAGATTCCCAAATATTTGATCTTATTAGCCTTCTCCCAACCTGTATATGATATGAATTCCTGTTGTTCTGTTTCTGATAAATTCTTAAATATTGTCTTTGTTTTTTCTTGGTTAACTTTAAATCCCGATACGTTTCCAAAATCGTCCAAAGTTTCCAACAATATCTTCATTGATTGTGTTGGGTTCTCCAAGATTAACAGAAGATCATCCGCGAATGCTCTCAATTTGAATTCATGTTTTTTAATTTTTATTCCGCGAATGTCCTCCATACTCCTTAACTTACAGCATAGTGATTCCAACACCAACAAAAATAATAATGGAGACAGAGGACATCCTTGTCTGTTTCCTTTTTTGATTGCGCAGTTGTCAGACATCGATTCATTCACCAGAATTTTTTCCTGTTGGGATGTATATATGGCCGATATACCTCTCAAGAAACGGTCTCCAAAATTTAATTTTTCCAATATCTTTTTCATAAAGTCCCAGGAGACCATATCAAAGGCTTTCTCTGCATCCAAAAATACAAAGGCCGCCGTTTGTTGAATATTCTGATCATAATATTCCAATGAATCTAATAAAACTCTTACATTATCTTTAATTTGCCTTCCTGGAACAAAACCCGCTTGGTCTTCATGTATAAGGTCCTTAATAAAATGCTTTATCCTATTCGATAAGACTGAAGCATAAATCTTATAATCCACATTTAACAGTGAGATAGGTCTATAATTTGAAGTTTTTTCTGGATCTCTTCCTTCCTTAGGTATCAACGATATAAATGCATGTGACCAAGTCTCTGGGGATGCTCCCTTATCCAAAATTGTATTACAAAGTAATACAAAAAAGTTCGCTAAATTGTCACTAAATGTTTTATAAAATAGTGCAGTAATTCCATCTGGTCCTGGTGTCTTGTCCGTTTTTTGTTTCATTATTGCTTCTTGTATTTCCTCCTTTGTAATTGGTGCATCTATCCATTCTTGTTGGGGCTTTGAAAGGACATTCATCTGTATTGAATTTAAAAACTTGTCTATTTTCTTTTTTGAGATATTTTCTTTCTGATATAACTTAGTATAGAATGAAACAAATTCTTTTTGTATATCCGTAGTTGTATAAACTGGTCCTTTAGCGGATTGAATTTTTGTTATAATCTTCTTTTGAAATGAATCTTTCAGTTGGGTCGCCAAAAATTTTCCAGGTTTATTAGCATGTTCAAAGTATTTTTGTTTAGCAGATTTTAAATTTTTGTTCATTTCCTCCATTATTATCAAATTTAGTTGGTGTTTAGATACAGAAATCTTTATTTGTATATCATTTTTCTCTTCTTCATGTAAAGCCATAACCAGTTTTTGCTCCAAATTTTGTAAATCCCAAAGTATATTATTGGTAAATTGTAGTTGAGTTTTCTTCCAGGCCGTGTGTTTCTGTATCATAAATCCTCTTAGAACAGCTTTAAATGCATCCCAAACTGTATTCAGCGAAGTTTCTCCATTAAGGTTAATTTCAAAAAAATCTTTAATTAAATCCTGTAGTTCTTTTTGAATCTTGTTATCCTTTAAAAGTTTATCATTTAATCGCCATCTAAATGCTTGTTTATTGTTCCATTCAAATGTAACTGGATTATGATCAGAAAAAGTTCTTGGTACAATTTGGATTTTACATAGTTGCGTGAAAATAGATTTACTAGCCCATATCATGTCTATTCTGGAGTGTGAGTCGTGTCTCGCTGAATAAAAAGTATATTCTTTAGCCGTTGTATTCATTGTTCTCCAGATGTCTTGTATTTCCAATTCTGAAGCCATGGTGAAGAAGGTTTTAGGTAAGCATCCTTCATTTTCGTCTTTTGCTTTTGATTTTTTATCCAAGATTGGGAGAGTGACACCATTGAAATCGCCCATCAAAAGAATCTGATCATTTGCATACTGAGAAATCAATTCATGTAGTTGTCCATAAAATTTAGCTTTTCCTTCGTTAGGTGCATATATTCCTACTACAATCGTCTTTTGCCCCAGTATTTTGGTCTTGATAATTACAATTCTCCCTTCATTGTCTTTGTACAGTAGTTCAGGACTAAGGCTAGGATGAGCATATATCACAACTCCCTTTGTTTTTGTTTTAGCCGATGCAACAAATGCTTGTCCAAGCATTTGCCTATCCAGGTATTTTTTGTTTTGTTGCTATATGAGTCTCTTGCAGACAAATTAGGGAGTATTTGTATTTCTGTAAATGTTTAAAAATTCTAGCCCGTTTGGTTTTTTCATTCAAACCATTCACATTCCAAGAAATTACTTTTGCCATGATGTAGTAGTTATTGAAGCAAAATATTCAGTCTATAACACAGTGCCTCCTTCTGCTCCCTGTGGTTCTTCTTCTTCTTCTTCTTCCTCTTCCTTTTGTTCCAGGGTTAGTCCTTTAAGCTCTGTCTTGTATTTCCTCAGAAATTTTCCCACATCCGATGGAGATAAGATTGTCATTTTCATTTCTTTGTAGGTAAAAGCCAAGCCTTGTGGCATAATCCAACGATATTTGATACCATTAGCTTTCAAGACAGACACAAATTCTTTGTAATTATTCCTCTGTGAGAGTAAATGTCTTGGTATGTCCTTTAATAATATTAGAGGAATATCTCCTGCTGAAACCGGACTGTCATAATGGATCTTCATGATCCTATCCTTGATCCTAGTGTCATAAAAAACAATCATGAGATCTCTTGGTTTAGATCTTTTCATTCTAGCAGGTAATGGTATTCTGTAAACTCTGTTGATGGCTTGGTTCAATTCTTGTTCTTCTATTTGAAATAAATAAGCCAGATTTGGGACTACAGTTTCTTTGTTGTCTCCCATCATATCTGGAAAATTGCGCAGACGAAGGTTGGTTTCTCTAACTCTCATCTCCATCATTGCTATCTGATCTTTAACAGCTGTCTGATTAGTTTGTATTGTTTCAATCTGCTTCTCTTGGCTTGCTAATTTTTTCTTTGTATCCTTGTGTTCTTCCATCACTTTCTTAACTGATGAATCCATTGCTTGCATATCCGTCTTCATAGTATTCATTTGGGTCTTTACAACTTTAAGGTCTTCTGTAACCACATCTAGCTTTTGGTTAATAGCTTGAGATGCTTGGCCAAGATTTGTCATCATAGCAGTCAGCTGTGTCATTTGTGTAGACATCTGTTCAAACTGCTTAGTTGTTGCCTCTGTTTGCTTGGCTAACATGTCTTGCAACTTCTTTTCCATGGTTAAGGTTTGTGTCACTTTTTTCAGTTTTGTATAGGCAGGGCTATGTAATGAGCCAGAACGGGGTCGGGATGCAGACATTTACATTGAAGTAAGGCTGGTAAAATACATGTCCTCAATCAGGACCCTCTGATTAGTTGTTGATAGAAAATGTTTCAATGATCAGCTTAATAATTTTTTCGCTTTGAAAAGACCCCTATTTCACTTTAAAACCGCTTTTTAAAGTTTTGAAATACCAGCGAGTTTTGCCGGCGGCTCTAGGTCGGATCAATCAGGAAGTATTCCGGAAGTTGATTTCACCGTGGACCTTCTACCGCCTCTTCTCGATGGTTGTTCCCTTCAGGAACTATTTCTATGTTGCTCGAGTGCGACGTGTATCCGGTCCTACGAGTTGCTTCCTGTTGTTGTAAGCCAGATGATAGAGAGGGTGGTATAGAGGGTCTTCCGAATTAAGGAGTTCCTTGTTGCAAACGTGGCTGGAGGACTCCTTTTTTCGTTTTCTTCTTCCACCGGAAGAGAGAAGTTCACCCTCCCCTTCCCTCAAAAGTATTTCTCATTGGTGGAGATTTTAGTCCATCTTATAGGCGTCTTTCTAGCTCTTTGTTTTAGTTTAAGCTGATCAACTTGATAAGGCTCCTGCCTCTAATCCTGATGGATTTTATAGGTCAAACTTATCCAGTTTGATTAAGGGAGGGACAAGGATTCTGGAAATGTCTTCATCTACCCCCCGGTTATTCAGTAACATCAATAAAAGACGAAGGGTTCTTGCGTACTCACTTGAGCGTCTAGAGGTGAGGTTCTTATCTTACAGTAGTCTTTGTGGTGGTTATAAGGTGGTGGAGGGTAGAGCCTTGTGCCGAAGTTGCGTTTTGGCGATTTCTTCCCTTGGTGCCCTCGCAGGACCGGCGTCCAAAACTCCGAGGGACTTAAAGAAGCTCCCTCAGAGTATTTGGGAGGTCAAACTGCTTTTGCG
Source organism: Euleptes europaea (assembly GCF_029931775.1). Taxonomy (NCBI): domain Eukaryota; kingdom Metazoa; phylum Chordata; class Lepidosauria; order Squamata; family Sphaerodactylidae; genus Euleptes; species Euleptes europaea. The sequence goes on from NC_079326.1 coordinate 27,213,643, forward strand.
GGCTGCAGGGAGTTCCTGCTATCCGACCCACTTGCAAGGATCGGGTTGGGGTGCATATAGCATCCCAGGATTAACGCAAACTTGGATTTCCCCCAGGACAGCCTGGGGAAACGTGGCACTCACCCCAGCGGCACCACCGGAAGCCCCTATCCCTTGCCCACTCTCAAGCTCTCACACTATTTGCAGTCACAGCTGCCTACACTGCTTGCATTCCCTTTTGCTGAGGGTGATGGGGGGTGGGTGCAGCTAGGAGTGCCAGGAGGCCGCCAGGAATGCTGATGCTTTGGGCACCACCCACACGCCCTTCTCCAGCAGGGTTAGGCAGCATATGAAGCTGGGAGCACAGGTGACAAAGCACCCACAAGCGGCAAGTGGAAGGGTGTGAGTAGAGAGTACAGAGTCATCAGTAGTGGGCAGGGATGCCAACCTCCAGGTGGGGCCCGGAGATCTCCCGCTATTACAACTGATCTCCAGCCTACAGAGATCAGTTCCCCTGGAGAAAAGGGCTGCTTTGGAGCGTGCACTCTATGGCATTGTACCCTGCTGAGGTCCCTCCCTCCCCCAAACCTTGCCTTCCCCAGGTTCCACCCACCCCCCATATCCAGATATTTCTCAACCCAGAGCCAGCAACACTAGTAGTGGGCCCTGCCAGAAATCATGGACCTTAGCAGCTGCCTCACCTCAGTCCCTGGGTATGTGGGATGCCAGTTTGGATCAGGACCATGGTGGGGGCATGTGAGGATGAATTAAAAGTGATCCGAAAGCTGCCATTATTTGGGGATCTGCTATCTGCCCATTGGGGGTAAACATATTGGTATCTGTATCAACATACTAGGCATAATTGTATAGAAAATGAGGCCATGCTTTGGAAGGATTAACTGGCTTCCTTAGTTACAGGCAGCAAAAAACAATTTAGCAAAAATAATGTGCTCCAAACCACCGCTCGTAACCACTACACCACACTGGCTCTTACCATTTGGTCTTCTTCTACTGAAGAACAATTTAAATCAGATCAATGCCTGACCCAACTGCTAGCTTTTACTGAGACACGTTTAAATAGTTTTTGATAATAGAAGGAAACATCCCGGGTGGTTTATTTTTTATAGGAAAAAAAGGTCAAAGGTTACAAAGAGGACTTGTTTTTGTCTTAGGGTTCTGAGCAATATATAATTAAACCATGTGAGTGCCCTCCTAGCATGTTCAGGAAGGGAGACAAGATTAGAAAAGAAGCCCTTGGAGAATTTTCTTAAAGGAGAAGCAAGACCAGACGAGTAACACAGAGACCAAGAATGGGCAGAAAGTACCTTGATCCAAAAGGAATGTTACAGTTTCAGAGGGGGACGAACCCAGACAAAAAGAGAAGCCATTAGAAGGCTTAACAAGTCAGTTAAACATGTTTCGCACATGCTTTCAGAAAGAGACAAGACCTTTCTTTATGGAAAATATGTGGTGCTTAGATGCAGCAGGTTGCTGTTGAAAAAGAAAAGCTGAACTACCATATTTCATGCACACCTGGTTCAATTTCATTAACCTCCAGGAGTTCTGAGAAAATGTCCCTGTACTCCTACAATTTGATTCTGTTTTTCTCTCTCATTCCAGTAATTGGGGGTGGGGAATTGCCATGGATGTAGCAATGCCTGTTGTTCTTTGTCTGAGAAAAAAAGTAGCGGAAGGACTGGAGAAAGGGTCCAGGAATTGCATGGAATAGTATAGGTTCATTGGTTAACAGCGAAATATAAACTCAGAAAGAATTCTGAAAGATCCACCCCTCCATTGTTGTGATGAGACCCCTCTCTGGGCTGAGCTAGGTCTAGCCCTTCCCTCCCTTAACACAATCTGGGGTGACACAAAGTCATAATGGACTGTGGAACATAGGTGGCAGCTTATTTTGAGACAGGATAGAAACCAGACCTCAGCCACTTCTCCACTGTCCTCCTCTTGCGTTACAACATTGTGTTACATTGTGTTATGACACCCTTATCCAAGAACTGGGTATGTATTCTTTGTTGTTCCTATTGTTGTTGTCCTGGCACCACACTGAAGAATATGCATTTTCTAGAAAACCATGTGAGTGTGCCCTCCTTGTATGTTCAGGAAAGCTAATTTAAAGCAGGGAGGCAATTATGGAGAATGCCTGAAAATGGGCTGCGGAGGGTCTGACCCATCTGATCTGGAGAACCGGGTTTGATTCCCCACTCCTCCACATGAGGGGCGGATGCAAAACTGGGGAACTGGATTTGTTTCCCCACTCCTACACCCGAAGCCAGCTGGGTGACCTTGGGCAAGTCACACTCTCTCAGCCTCACCCACCTCACAGGGTGTCTGTTGTGGGGAGGGGAAGGGAAGGAGATTGTAAGCCGGTTTGAGTCTTCCTTAAGTGGTAGAGAAAATCGGCATATAAAAACCAACTCTTCTTCTTCTTCTTCTTCTTCTTCTTCTCCTTCTTCCTTCTTCCTTCTTCCTTCTACTACTACTACTACTACTACTACTACTATCTGTAGGAGGGAATGACCAGTGGTTCCTAGTCAGCTGAATGGAATTGCTGCAGAGATGCCCAGCAGGAGACGTGGTCTTGTGGGGACTGCTCTGTAATGCTACACTCTGCCAACTTTGCAGAGGTCACTGCAATGATGACTAGATATCTTGTTTTCAGCTGCAACAGATTGTAGCATGAGATCATAGTGCATATTACTCTTTGCTCCTATGATGGCTTGTTGAATGTAACACACTTACTGTAATTTTTTGTATGTTCTGTGAAACACACACCGTTTCCTGCTTTGCCATTTTCTGTGGCTTGTTGTGAAATTGCATTGAACAATCAACCGAAAGTGCACAGTGAAGTAACAGAGATTTTGATTTTTTGGTTGACTGAGTTCTGTGGTTTGGGGGGTTATCTTTTGTACAAGGCACCTGAAATTTCACTCTTTTAATCCTGTTAGCATCTCTAAGTATTCACAGTGCTTACAGCCTTTGTATACACGGACCTCTTCACAGGTAGAATTTTAAGTCTTCAAACTGAAAAAGAGGCGATTTCTGACAAGGGATAATAACTTTTAAAGGATTCTGTTTCTTTGTATTAATATTGGCCTAGAAAACATGATGAAGGAAAGCTAAGGCTGAGAACCTGTAGAAGAACTGAGAAGAAACCCTGTATGCTCCCTGGTCCCGATCACATGATACCAACTCCAAATGTAATTATCGTCTACATTCGATTTCTGAATTAGAGAAGGACATTTTGTCATGAGCAGCAACTATAAATCACCCATGCTAAATTATCGAAAACAGATACCATATGATTTACATGACTTGGCATTAATAGAAATGACTTGAAGCGTGGAGTTCTGGGAAAGGGGGAATCCCTGCCTTCTCCTTGACATGAAGGGTACATCCTTCCAGTGGTACAAACATTTTCAGAGTCCTGCAGGAAACAGCACAGCAATTTCTGCAAACTTCCAGGACTCTCACAAGTAAATCAATATTGAATCCGTGGCAAACACATTAATGGGCAGTTGTGTGAAACAGGAAACGGGGACTGAAGATGCTCACGAGGGGGGGGAAGCAAGGGTATATTGGACAGGGTACACAGTGAATGGGATGAAATTAATTTGTTAAATCATTTCACACTTGATTCAAAAATATGGGGTACTTCACGTTCCCCAAGCTCTTTAGTTTTTTAGTGTGCAAAGAGGAAGAATGTCAAATTAGTATTAGTTTGTAGTCTTAGGGCGAAAACGCATGGTTGCTTTAGCCTCCTTTTATTCCTTGTTTCAGCCAGGATTCAGCCAGGATAGAACATGTGCGTTTTCGCTGAACTGCATTCGATCCTGGCTGAATCCTGGCGGAAACAGGGAATAAAGGAGGCTAAAGTGAACATGCGTTTTTGCCCTTAGTTTAATTGATATAGTAATGGGTATGTATTATATTGAAATAGTCACTATTTGATCATCAATTAAGTGCTTCAAACCTTTTCGTTTTTCAGTGTGTAATCATGAAGATTGCTAAATGAATAATTAGTATTAGAAACTAGCGATCCAAGTTTAACGCTGATGAAGGGTGCATGTATGTATTATTATTTTGAAGCTCGGACACAGACATATTTTTCTTCTGATTTCCCCTCCCCCCTTGCTTCTTTCTGTACCCCACAATATAAAAATAAAACATAATAAAAAAATTCAGGGGATGACAACCTGTTTGAGGTCCTTCACTGGAAAACAGGAGTGGCAGCATGGAAGTCGAGGAACTCTGACAAACATCTAAAACCTCGATGTGCAATTACCACATTGGAGGGTTCATTAATTTTATCTTCTGGTCACTGCATAGGATCGTATGCAACTCATGTAAAAAGAGCCGAATAACTTGGGTAGCAATCTGATTCAATAGCCAAGCTGGGCTAATCTCTAAATGACTATATCAGTCGAACACAGAGCTCGTTATTCTTTCCCTTGTTGTTTCTGGCAGCTCGTCGGTGTGAGCTTTTCATTCAACCTTCTTCCCCACCTTTCTCATTTTTATATCAGGGTCTTGAATTTCTACCGGGATCAGTCTGTTATAAGTGTGGTTTTGTTTGCTACAAAATGACAAGCACAAAAAGAATGTTGTGGCCCGGCTGGAAAAGTTGCCCAGGTATAAATCTGTTTTTTTTTTTTAAGTCTTAATCTCATCCCACCACAGGTGTAGCGCATACTTTAACAAGATTCACATGAGAAGTCTTGGCCATGTCGAACTGTAAAGATTTATTTTACAAACAAAAACCTTTGCCGCCATAAACCAGCCTATCTAATCAAATTCCAGCTTGGCCACAAGCTGCTGGTACCATAAGATGAAAAAAATGTACGAAAGAGCTTTCTTGAGCCAAATTACTCTAAACTCATGAAATACACTTTCAATACTAGTCTATTCTAAGAATTCTCATTTATTTTAGGATCCTGTAACTAAAGACTAATCAAACAACTTATTTAAATTCAACTGAAGCATGTTTGCTGAGTGAATACCCCCTATTCATTCTGTTCCATAATGAGCTCACTTGAAATACATTTAGGCCCGTTTATGATATGTTGACTCTGCTATGGGACAGATGCAGCATTAGAGAAGGAAGTCTCAAACCATGTCCAAGCAAGCCTCCTACGATCAAGGGCAGGCTGACAGAAACTCCAAGAGTATGGTGAAGGGAAAACACAACTGACTCGGCCAGTACAGTTTCTTGTTATCTCAGGCATGGTGCCAAGCAGCTCAGTGGAAAAGAAACAGAGCATGGCCTGGTTTATAGGGCTCCAAGGGAAGATCTCCAGGGAACCAAAACACATACCCTGAACATAATAAGGGCTTAATCCCACTGGTTTCCCAAACTGGCAGTTAGCACAAGTGAGGAAGCATATGATTGATCGGGGGAGCAGAAAGGCATGCATATGCACACATACAATAGAAGGGTGGGCGGTGTATTTTATTTCTTGCTTTAATCAAGCTGTACATAAAACATGCACCGGTGAAAAGCATTTGTGCCAAATTGAGCAGCTACACTTACTTTCATTAAAAGTTCCACCATGAACATGTAAAAGTATTGTAAAATAAATCTGATTAGTCCATTTTGCTCAATATTGTCTGTTCCAGTGGTTATTTAATCCACATTGCTCCCCCAGAATATAGCTTTATTATAAAATCAAATGTCCCCCCTATTCATTTGTGTGTTTATATAGTTATTAGAATATTTTATAATTTCTTTCCCACCGCCCATGGTGGCTCAAGGCAGCTTACTAAAAAAACTGGACCCACAAGGTAACAAATGAAATTTTAAAAGCAGATAAGAAAAGCACAGCTATACAACCCTGTTATGCAATTAACTGCAACATACCCTCAAAAAAGAAAAAGAAAGAAAGAAAGAAAGAAAGAAAGAAAGAAAGAAAGAAAGAAAGAAAGAAAGAAAGAAAGAAAGAAAGAACAGCCTTACAATTTTTGTAAAGGATAAACAGCCTGAGGGCCTTTTGGAGGGTACATTCCATAATGGCAGAGCTGCCTCTGAAAAAGAGCCATGAGGTGGCCCTGAGGGGTGCTGAGGTGGCTTGTAACAAGGAAACCATTTAAAAATTAGCTCCTAAAAACAGCACTCCAAACAAAGCAGCTGTCTTTATTTATGCGATACATCTTCTATGATCCATAAATCTCAAGCATATGTTCAATGAGACCTTGGCAACTGAGGGTCACTGGCCAACACCTTAATTTTAGCTGTGATGCCTATTTGCTGCGTGACTCCTTTTTAAGGGTTTGGGGTGAGCAGTATATATAACTATAATTCGCTTTCTGACAGAAGCTGATGCAAAAAGGGAGAAGGGCAGGCTAAAATCTTGCCTGTCCATTGCCCTCCCCCTCTGAATGAACTGTGAGATTTGCGGATCACCTGTTGGGGGGGGGACATATAGGATTGCCAACTTTCAGGTACTAGCAGGAGATCTCCTGCTCTTACAACTGATCTCCAGCTTATAGAGATCAGCTCACCTGGAGAAAATGGCCACTTTGGCAATTGGACTCTATGGCAGTGAAGTCCCTCCCCTCCCCAAACCCCACCCTCCTCAGGCTCCGCCCCAAAAACCTCCCGCCAGTGGCAAAGAGGGACCCGGCAACCCTAGGAACATATCCCCTATTAAGATTCATTGGTCTACACTAACAAGCAGTATGTCTCCAGGGACTCGGGAAGGGAAAAGTTTTTCACAACAATCCTATTAATAGATTAGGGTGAAAGAGACCAACTGGCCGAATATCACTGAGGGTTGAATCCTGTAGTAGATTTCTGCTATTTAGCATTGCCTTCTGTTGGCAGCCCCCAGACCATTGCTGCTGCTTGGTAAACGGCGGTGGGGGGGTGGGGGGTTAAAGAAAAAAAATGCAGTTGTGGCAAAAGCATTTCTGGCCCAAATTCAGGAGTGATGTCAGTCACGCTGCTCTAGGATTCAGCAGGAACGCTGTCGTGAAACCATAGAGTTTCTGCTGAATCCTGGAGTGGTGTGACATAACTTTCTGAGTTTGGCCTGGGAAATATCATGCCATCAAGTGATGGCGCCCCCATCCCTGACTCGCCAGTCTCCCGCTGGGTGCCAGCTGCTGGCTGGCCACCCTGAGTGCTGTTGGAAAGGAGCTGCCAGTTTTTCACTGATTCCCCCTTCCACTGCAGGCCACCTCAGGCTGTTCTTGGGCTCCCATTCCTCAGGAGTGGTATTATGAGAGGCATTTTGAGGTGCATTGGGAAAGGGAAGGAGGTGAGGAAGTCCTGTACTGTTGATGGAAATCCCTTTGGTCAGTGTACACATGAACACATGAAGCTGCCTTATACTGAATCAGACCCTTGGTCCATCCAATTCAGTATTGTCTACTCAGACCAGCAGCAGCTCTCCAGGGTCTCAGATAAAGGTCTTTCACATCACCTATTTGCCTAGTCCCTTTAACTGGAGATGCCAGGGATTGAACTTGGGACCTTCTGCATGCCAAGCAGATGCTCTACCACTGAGCCATGACCCCTCCCCGCTGCTGGATCCACCCCTAGTCTCTTGTATTACCTGGAGGTTTGGGAGGCAGAATTGGGCATTGTGCAATGTCACGGTGTCACTTCCAGTCACATAGCAGGAAGTGATGTCACAAGTCACCATGAGCCTCTAACAATCTCCTAAATCTCTATGATTTTACTACAGCGATTTGGGGATTACTAGATTGTTGTGGTGACACATCACATCACTTCTGGTTATGCAACCAGAAGTGAAGTCATGGCACCACCGTGACAGCACTTTCCCCTCTATCCCCGCCCCCCACTGCTGTACCATGAAGCAAGGGGAAGCCAGAGACTAGGGGTGGGAGACCTGGTAAGGTTAATTGCACTGTTGAGTGAGTGAGGGGGAATTGGCATCTGGGTCTCCTCACTTCTATTTTGGTACACTGTGTGTGTGTGTTAAGTGCTGTCAAGTCGCTTCCGACTCATGGCGACCCTATGAATGAAAGTCCTCCAAAATGTCCTATCTTTGACAGCCTTGCTCAGATCTTGCAAATTGAAGGCTGTGGCTTCCTTTATTGAGTCAATCCATCTCTTGTTGGGTCTTCCTCTTTTCCTGCTGCCCTCAACTTTTCCTATCATGACAGTCTTTTCCAGTGACTCTTGTCGTCTCATGACGTGACCAAAATACGACAGCCTCAGTTTAGTCATTTTAGCTTCTAGGGTCAGTTCAGGCTTGATTTGATCTAGAACCCACTGATTTGTTTTTTTGGCAGTTTTGATACACTGGCTTGGTGATATTTGTCTGTAACTGCAACGCCAAACACCAGGGGGTCACAGCAAAAGGCCTTGATCCCAAATTCTGGCCTCCTATTGCAGCACAGGGTTTCCCTGTTCAAATACACTCACCATGTATTTATTCAATGGAACACAGCATGCAAAATCTGTATTGTATGTGCACCAAAGGAATGCATTCAAGATAAACAACCCACGACCCACAGCATTCCTGATTTGTAGAAATCTTGCCCTTGGGCCTTATTGAAGTCAATGAACGTCTTCTTCCCATTTGGCTGCAAACCTCCTTGGGTGTGTTTAACAGCTAAAGCATCTGTTTTGCCAGTTCTGCTCTGATGCAGCCTCAAGCCATACCACCTCCGTGTGGAGTCTTGACAGACAGCATAAAAGAACAAAACCAAACTGGACCAACTTAGTACTTAGCGATGACATTTTCATGACAAGAAAAAAGAAAAGAAAAGAAGATGCTCACTAAGTATGACGTATGGGTGTTTAAATATTCAGATACAGAAGCCAGATTGCTGACAAAAATATGTACAGTCACATATTTGACAATAGCTACTTTATACATCTGAACCGCAATGCACAGTAGCAAGGTTGGAACACGTTATGCTTCAGGAAACGAGGGCCCTTTCCCCTCTTTAGCATAATTCAGGCTGAGAATGTTGTAGTAGTGAAACCCAAGGAACATTCAAAAGTAGGAATGCTAAAATATGGGGGAAATTATCCATTACTGTCTTCAGGTCACTTAGACCATATGAGGTGCCCTCCTGGATCACACCAGTGGCCCATCTAGTCAAGCATTCTGTTTGACACTAGGGCTCCCAGTATGCTCTAGGCTATGGGTGTGTAAGCTGGACATTGAAGAAAGCTGATAAGAAAGTAGATTCCTTTGAAATGTGGTGTTGGAGGAGAGTGTTTACGATACTGTGGAATGCAAAAAAAACCCCTACAAGTGGGTTATATATCAAATTAAGCCTGAACTGACCCTAGAAGCTAAAATGACTAAACTGAGGCTATCGTATTTTGGTCACATTATGAGAAGACAAGAATCACTGGAAAAGACAGTCATGCTAGGAAAAGTGGAGGGCAGCAGGAAAAGAGGAAGACCCAACAAGAGATGGATTGACTCAATAAAGGAAGCCACAGCCCTCAATTTGCAAGATCTGAGCAAAGCTGTCAAATATAAGACATTTTGGAGAACTTTGATTCATAGGGTTGCCATGAGTCGGAAGCGACTTGACGGCACTTAACACACACACATGGGTTGGATCCAGGGAGTCATGGACACAAGGATCGAGGATCTTACCTGCATTCCTGGCAGCCATTTCCATCTTCAGGAAAATTTGTTCCTAGGGTTTTAGGGTCACAGAGCTATGCTGATGGAAGAGGCAGGAAGGTGGTTTCATCTCCTTCCTCCTCCTCGCTGCAGCCTCCTGACCTGCATGGCCATTACTCCGTGTAGGTCCAGCAACTAAAGGAATACACTTCCCCATGATCCAAAAGAACTGCTAGGGGGAGGGGGACGCAGGACACATCACCTGGTGATCCAATCACATGCGTACCCAGTTCCTTCAACCTTTTCTCCTAGGACTTGTGTTCCAGACTCCTGGCCATCTTTGTTGCCCTCCGCAGAGTCCATTCCAGTACCTGCATCCTTCTGCAAACGTAGCACTCAGAACTGGACACAGGACTCCAGGTGAGATTTGTCTAGCATACTATAGAGTGAACACATGAACACATGAAGCTGCCTTATACTGAATCAGACCTTTGGTCCATCAAAGTCAGTATCATTTACACAGATCGGCAGCATCTCTCCAGGGTCTCAGGCAGGGGTTTTTCACTTCACCTACTTGCCTAGTCCCTTTAACTGGAGATGTCGGGGATTGAACCTGGGACCTTTTGCATGCCAAGCAGATGCTCTACTACTGAGCCATGGCCCAGAGGTAGAGTGAAAATATTACATCTTACTGCTGTTGCTAATGCATCTTAAAACTGCATTAGCCTTTTGCAACCACATAACTCTGCTCAGCGTTATGTCCTGAGATCCCTTTCACATGTATTGCTGCCAAGCTAAGTATTCCCCAGATACCCATACCTTTTGTCTCAATTGAATTTCATGTTGTTAATTTCAGCTCACCTTCCCAATCCATCAAGGCCATTCCGATTCCCCCCTCTCTCCTCTGAGGTTTTAGTAGCTATCCTTCCAGGGGTTGTTTTTTTAAACCATTTGCATATTTGAGAATGATGTGGTGGATTCTCTCCAACACATCATCCAAGTCATTGATAAAAACTTCGAAATATACCTGGCCAAGCATAGGGCTCAGTAACAAGACAACTCCTCCTTCCTCTTCTGACTGTGAAAAAGCTACTGGGATCCAACCTATTATATTCTTAGCAAATAAGCCATGAAACTAAAGAAAGAGGCACTGTTAAAGTATCAAGATATCAGTGTCCACAGCTGATGCCTGAAGGTCACTGGGGGTTACCGCACTTTGTATTCCCAGCGATGTATTAAGAGTTTGAAAATGTTATAAAAAAACATCGCTTTAAAAGGGTTTTTGGATACCACGGCTTATAAATGGTTGGAAGACGTCTTCACAGCTAAAGGGGCCAAACAAAGTGCGAACAGGATTCTTTATGTTTTCAAACTCTTAATACATCGGTGGGAACACATAGAAAGTGCGAACAGTATTTTTTATAACATTTTCAAACTCTTAATACATCGCTGGGAAGACAAGTGCGGTAACAGCCACTGTCAAACATTCAGCCTTGAATGCAGCCTCTGTTCCTATCTGTTATACTTCTCTTTCCATTAGAGCCAGTGTGTAGTGGTGAAGAGTGTTGGACTAGGATCTGGGAGACCCGGGTTTGAATGTCCACTCATGCCATGGAAGCTCGCTGGGTGAACTGGTGCCAGTCATACTCTCTCAGCCGAACCTACCTCACAGGATTGATCCGAGGATAAAATGGAGGAGAGGAGAACGATGTAAGCTGCTTTGGGTCCCCACTGGGGAGAAAGATGGGGTACATAAAAATAAAATTGAATGAAATGGCCATTTCCTATCTGATATAAACCTAGCTCTTTCATTGTATGCAAATTATGTAACAAAATTACTTCATAAATAATATGGAACAAAGGGTTTCTTACTGCATGGCCTCACTGGACAACAACAATAAAACCTGTTTTTATATCATTACCGATTTCCCCTTCCCCACAATTATACTATGAGAATGTGAAGTACCTGGTATTGTCATCACAGTTATTAGCTTCTAAACATTTTTTAGGGGTGGATTTCACTTGCCTCCAGTTTAATTTGCTTGGATATTAGAGTCATGTTTATTTTAGGTCTATGATTCAGTGAGTTTATTGTATTCTCCCGATTTTATTGTCTCTGTTTATCATTATTTGCATTTCTGTTCTGTATTTTCTTCACGAGAAGCCATATTCTTGGTCTTGGGCATTCATACATCTGATTGACTATTCCCTTTGAAGACTGAATTTTCTTGAGGATATTTTGTCCTGGAAAAATAAATTTGCTTGGGCACAATCTGGTCAAAGTTAAGCACTTTTGCATCCCACTGGGAGTAGAAAGTCTGCACTTCAGTCTCTCCAACTGAAATCAATGGAGCTGAAAAGTCTTTCAGGCTGGTTGATTGTGACCTTTTTCTTTCTTCATTGTAAGGTAATATAACCACCTACCAATAAACAATAAAGCAAACTAACAAAAGTAATACAGTACAGCATATTGTTTGCTTTTTATTTATGTCAACATCTGATTACCAATGAGAAATCTTAGTGTTTTCTCCTGTTTCTTTTAAATTAACTTTCTTAGGTAGTATTCTTACAGTGCAATCCTAAAACCACTTTTCTTGGAGTAACCCCCACTGAATAGACCCGAGTAGAATTCCAAGTAGACCTGTTTAGGATTGGTTTTTTAAAGCAAAGTTAAAATCTGTGAGAACATTTGGTCTTCAGTAGCACGACTAATTTAGGCTGGAATAGTAACAGTAGCATTTCTTCAGTTGGCATGCTAGGCCCCAAGTTTGCAGAAAAATGTGAAATCTAAAAAAAAAAAAAGATTGGGCAGGTTTAAAAAACCCAAAAATGATAAAAGGAGCATCTGCGGCTTTAAGAAACTGATTCCTTCAGTGGCCATTGCTAGGTAACCACAGATTCCAGGCTTGGTTCTTGGAATAAAAAGGCAGAGGGAGAGTGCAGAGTCCTTTCCAGGCCTATTTTAGCCTTAGAGGCAGGGCACATTGGGGCCAGACCTGATTCGTGTTTCCAGTTCCAGGTTGGGAAATTCCTGGAGATTTTGTGGTGGAGTCTGAGGAGGGCAGGGTTTGGGGAGGGGAGAGGCCTCAGCCAGATGTAATGCCATAGACTCCACCCTCCAAAGCAGCTATTTTCTCCAGGGGAACAGATCTCGGTTGTCTGGAGCTAAGTTGTAATTCTGGGAGAACTCCAGATTCGATCTGGAGATTGGCAACCCCAGGCCTGGCGGCAACCTCTGGGTTGATATCACCCAATTTACATGACTCAACTAGGCCTGGCTGCTTGCTACTGTTCAACAGCAGGCACCCTATGAAAGCCAGTGTGGTGTAGCAGCTAGAGCTTCAGAATAGGGTCACAGTTTCAGCTGGTTTTGTCCCCATGGTGGGGAAAGGTGGGGTAAAAAAGAAGTAAATAAATAATATAGCAGAATAGGGGAGGTATATAAAAGATAGGTTGGAAAGAATAAGGGGAGAGGATATGGGGTTGCCAGGGGAAAGAGGAAATAGAGTGGGGGGGAAGGGAAAAAAAGGGGAGAGTAAGGTGCCACCCCACAAGTCCTTGAGGGTTCCCCACTATGTAAGTGAGCCAGGCCCAGTGGCTGGTATCACAAAATTGGGCCACAGTTTCCCTAGGTAGAGGCTGGGGGGGGGGCAGGGAGGGGCAGATAAAGGTAGGTTGGCTATTGAGTCGGAAGGAAATAGGGTTACCAACTCTAGATTAGGAGATTTGGAGGGTGGAGCCTGGGGAAGGTGGGGTTTGAGGAGAGACCTCAGAGGGGTATAATACCATAGACTCCACCCTAGAAACTGCCATTTCCTCCAGCGGAACTAGGTTTGCCAACTTCTAGGTGGGGGATGGAGATCATCCAGAATTACAGCTGCTCTCCAGATGACAGAGATCAGTTCCCCTGGAGAAAAAGACTGCTTTGGAGCAGTCTATATAGCAATAGGCTGAGGTTGCTTCCATCCCCAAACCTCCACCCAAGGCTCCACCTCCAAATCTTCAGTAGTTTCTCAACTTGGAGCTGGCAACGCTACAGGAATCAGGAAAAGGGGAGAGTCTATGTGGGCTTTCAGGAAAGAGAAAGAGTAAATGGTAGGGGAAAGGAAAGTGAGATGCCCCCTCTCAAATCCTTGAGGGCTCCTTACCATGCAAGTGGGCCTAGCCCAATGGCAAGCACCACACAACTGGCCCATAGTTTTCCTAGTTAGAGGCTGCTGGGGAGGGAGAGGGAAAGCTGAAGACAGAGGAGCAGATAAATGTAGGTTGGGTGTTGGGTGGGAAGGAGAAAAGGAGGCCGGAAAAAAGAGAGACTATGGTGGCTTTCAGGGAAAAAAAAGGAACTAGTGGAGAGGGGGAAATGAGATGCCTTGTGGGTCCTACTTGTATATTCTAATAGCGGAGTTGGCTAAATTTGAGAATACTTAAATCTGGTGGAAAGAGCCCCGTGGTGCAGAGTGTTAAGCTGCAGTATTGCAGTCAAAAGCTCTGCTCACGACCTGAGTTCGATCCCGACGGAAGTCGGTTCAGGTAGCCGGCTCAAGGTTGACTCAGCCTTCCATCCTTCCGAGGTCGGTCAAATGAGTAGGGGTAAAGGGAAGATGACTGAGGAAGGCACTGGCAAACTACCCCACAAACAAAGTCTGCCTTGGAAATGTCGGGATGTGACGTCACCCCATGGGTCAGGAATGACCCGGTACTTGCACAGGGGACCTTTACCTTTTTAAATCTGGTGACTGGAGTTGTGAATGGGCAAAACAGATCTTTCTACAAACCTGGACAACATCCCAGGTTTGCAGAAAAATGTGAAATCTAAAATACAACAACATTGGGAGCACCATACAATTGGGCCATAGTTTTCCTAGGTAGAGGTGCAGGGGGAGGGGAAGGAAACCTGAAGACAAAGGGGCATATAACTGTAGGTTGGTTGTTAGGTGGGAAGGGGAGAAGGAAACGGAAAAAGGGGAGAGGGAAATGAGATGCTTCTCACAAGTCCTTGAGGGTTCCTACTTGTACCAATAATAATTACGATCCTATAAAAAATAACTTCTAGAAAACCCTGTTTAAATTATATTATTTGCCAGCAAATCACAGCAATTTTGTTTTTCTTAGTCAAGGTCTGACTACACTCATCTTTTGACACTCATATATCTTGTTGATTCCATAGGCTATACCTGACATGGGAAAACCATCCCAGTATGGAAAGAGGAGGGAGCTCACCAAGAGTAAACTATTAATTAAGGGGCTGAATAACATGAGAAAAAGCAACATCCCAAGTTACTCCTTACTTGTATATCACGTTCTCCCTGCTCTAGAAAACCACAACAATGAAACATTCTTGTTGTTATACAAAGCTACATATTTAGCATAGAAAAAGTATCAAAATCAGTATAAACACCTGAAAATTATCTGCAACCCACAGCACAATGTACTAAATTATACTACCAATGAAATCAGGCAGAACCCAGTTAATCCACATTGTGCTCACGCCAGTAGCCTCAAGGAACTTAGGGGCAATAGGGAAATAAAATCATATCCAGATGCACTATTGGATACCTAGTAAAATACTGGAGTCGTGCCATTATTTCCCCTCTTGAGATCTTTTCAAGACGAATTGAGCAAAATATTTTGTTTTATCTACCAGTGTGAGCTGCTTATTACCTAAGAGGTCTGATTACACTGTTCTCTCTCCTTTCCCTACAGTGAAGTCTCAATTTGTATAGCAAGTACAGCATTTCATAAGCATCTAACAAAACACTAATATAATCAAGGCCCAGTTTCATTAGTTATGGGCAAGCATTACAACGGAATGTTACACAAGAATGAGCAATCGTTGAAGTGAATGTGGAAAAGACCATGAAAAGGTAGATAAATCCCTGAGGGTCTAATTTGTCATGGTTCAGAAACCATAGTAGCTGTTAACTAAAGTAGAAAAAAATTACACACAATCAACATTAGAGGCCTCTTTTGAGGAGGGGAGACTAGCTAGGGAGAGAGAGAGGCCAAAAAGAATGTTGATAAACTGTGAAATAGGTGACGCTCACCTGAGCAAAACCTTTTGAGAGTGTTACCCTGCAAATGGGTAAGATCGGCTATGTACATGTGCCCTCTCTGTTGTAACTCCCACCTTGTAGATGGCCTACCCGAGGACATCAGGAAGGTTTCCACACTTTCATTTTGCAGGTTGTGCAAAGCAGAAATGTTCAGGAGAGCATTTTATAAAGGGGTTAGAATTCTAGTATAATGGGACAGCTCAGAAGTACTTTTATAGGGGAATAGTATTGTAGTCTCAAGTCAAGTTTATTAATACGGTCTATTTGACCAGCCAGAAGTTAGTTTATCATATTGTCCAACTTGATAAAACTGTAAAAACTGTTGCAAACTACAAAAATTGATAAAAAATCTGGTATTAATAAGATATACAAAATTAGTGCATGACTCAAAATGGCTTGCCAATTTAAGATTACTAAAAATATAAAAGTATAAAAGAGTTTTTTTCCACCCTATTTTTGCGTATTTTAATTGCAATGTTGCGGAATTTAGCAGTGGGGAGCGAAAGATGAGGAATCTCCCCCATCAGAAGCTTCTTAGACAGGAACTCAGCGGACTTATCTGGGAATCCACTGATCAGGGGATATAGTGTTGTAGTACATTTTAATGCGTATTGTCTGTATCACCTGGATTGTACGGTATTGTCTTCTGCCTTTGTAATCCTCTTTCTACTTTTTAGCATGTCATGCCTTAGAAAGCCGTGTGCTTACACTGTTTTCCAATGATGTAATTGTAGTCCTTGGATAATGGCAGAAAATGGGTGATAATTTGTCTCCACATAAGACTATGAGTTGTGAACTCTGGAAACCTCATCCTATTGCATTGTTTACTGACTTATAGTCTTAGTAAGAAAGGTAGGCTATAAATGAAGTACAGGCATACCTCGTTTTATTTCACTTTGCTTTATTGCGCTTTGCAGATATTGTTTTTTTTTTTTTTTTTTACAAATTGAAGGTTTGTGGCAACCCTATGTCAAGCAAGTCTATCGGCGCCATTTTTCCAACAGCATGTGCTCACTTCATATCTTTATGTCACATTGTTAACCATAAATTATTTTAAATTGAGGTATGTACATTTTTAGACATAATGCTATTGCACCCTTAATAGACTACAGTACAGTGTAAATATAACTTTTATATGCACTGGGAAACCCCAAAAATTGTGTGACTCACTTTATTGTGATATTTGCTTTATTGGAACCGAACCCACAATATCTCTAAGATATGCCTGTAAATGAATAAATAAATGCCATTCATTCACAGACAAATTGGTATGACACAACAAAATTGAGGATACAACTGAGGCAATGGAGGAAATCAGCCCTATTTTGTAATTCTAAATAATACAATGATGTGATTCTATAACAATGACGAAGCTAAGAAGCCATTGATTTGATCTATGTCAGGATGTGAGATGACTGGGATTCTATAAGCCTTCTAAAGGAAGATGGGGGTAAAACTGGAACTGCATTTCTACCAAACACTTAGCAGTGGGAATATTAGAGGAGGATGGATGTAGCACTGGTCATATAGTCTTAGTCTGCAGACTTATGGCTCAACTAGAGCAGATGCTGGAGATCGGATCTTCAGATGTCTTGTCTTTAAAAACAGTCAAAGGGAGGTCCAATGTGGATTGAGGCTGTAGCAGCTAATTTCCCTGTCAATACTGATCATTAAGAGATACTGCCACCTGAGCTTTTAATAGCTTTGATAGGAGAATGACAGGTTGCCATACATGGAGGTCACCATCTTGTTTGTCTAGTGCCACCTTCAGATAAAAGTGGCTTGAGAGATTTAAGTTTTGAGAGTATGGGTTGGGTCCTGTGGCTCCCTTCCACCAAGTTTTCTCCCTTCCACCAAGTTTTCTACCAACAGAGAAAGACTTCCTTCAGCAACGAAACTTTTCTTAGAGTAAGCTTTTCTCCATCAGAAAAAGGTAATTCTCTATTGCAGGAAGTCTTTCTCTATTGAAGGAAGAAAGTCATCAGACCAGTCATGAACTGAGTATATAATGGGCAGAAAATGAATAGGACTGGCCTCTTGGACGCCTGTGACAGTCAGCAGTCCCAGATCAGAGTTCTGTAACTAGAGAGAGAAGAAAATTTTACAAATATCATTCAGATTGCCCATCACTACAGAGAAATACTGCAAGCTGGTCCAACCAATATTAAGGTGATGTAGAGTCCACTGGAAAGCTGAAGTGCATGGGAATTCTGTCAGCTGTTTGCTTGACAAGCTTTCCATATGGTTTTGGATGACTATGTCAAGGTCCATTTATGCATGGTCAATTCTGATGCTCGCTCAAAGCTCTTTTTTTAAATGCGACTTTAAAAATGCCTATTCACAGTCCCCAAGAAAAAAGGAGAAATTCCACTCATCCCACTCGCCTGCTCCTTCGTTCCTGTTTGCATAGCCATTAGCATGTGCATAGCTAAAGCGCTGCTGTTATTTTGCATGGTTCCTTGAGGGGATTCTTCAGGGCAAACACCAAAGGTCGTGTTAAATGGGTTCTTAAGTAATGCGAAGCAGGTGCGTGCTGGCTTTGCAGTCACTTCTGGAATGACGGTTCAGCGTGAATTTTTTTAAAAAAATATGTAGGGCAATTCAGCCTGGAACGCGCTGCTAATTACCATGCATAAATGGCCAAGAAGTCCCCCCCCCCCACATAAAGTATAGTTGCAGCTGGTTGCATAGCGATGTCTTTCAGCTTCCTAGTGTCTACGCCAGTGGGTAAACATATGAACCAGAATCTAATATGAACAGCATCCATACACATTGTGTGTGTGTAAAGTGCCGTCAAATTGCAGCTGACTTATGGCAACCCCTTTTGGGGTTTTCATGGCAAGAGACTAACAGAGGATTAACCCCTATCTAACATCATTCTGTTCTTTTAATTTTTCTTTCGTCCTGTCTTACAAGGGCTTACTACTACAAGCTTTCATAGAAAGTCCTGCCATGAACTTTTTGTTTCAGATTATCTTTGTTTAATAAGCAACCCTAACACATGAACAAAATCCTAACAGGAAAAATAATTTGAAAATTCCAAGAATGTTCTCCAGCTCTATCTTAAGACTCAGTTTATAGACCTTAAAACCATACTCCACTCTTAGAAACATCTACGTTTCTCATGTTTCTTAGCACATCCAGCTTCAGGAATTACTCTGTCCACAAGTTACGAGGCATGTTTCAGGTCAGCATTAGCTAGGTGAAATGAACGTTTTGCTAACCCTGTACACATCCCACATTAGTTCTCAGAATATCAGGATAAGATCTGCACATCCATTTATTGGCTATTTAATTTGATTGTGAATTACAGCAAATAATTTTGGCTGCCTGCTCAGAAGATTCTGAACAATGGCAGTCATTAGAATTCATATTGGCTGCTTGCTCGAAATTTATTAACTGCAATATCACTTGTTGAGTGATTCTTCAACTACTTGCAGAGATGCCTGCAATGATGGTAGTCAAAGGCTAGAGCTTGTCTTCCCTTGAATGAGTCTTTGACCTTTCCAGGTATCTTGAGGCTATTTTATTTATTATAGTAATGGTAATCAGACAATATTTTATTTATGTGTTATTTCAATTTATATCACGTCCTCCCTGGCCGAGACTCAAGGCAGGTAGCAACCATAAAATCAACATATGTTCAATATAAATATATCAATGAAACAATTAAAACACTAAAACATGCTACAGCAATCTTCTAGTAAAACCGTAGATGGCGCACAATATCGTAAGGCATTCGCTGAAAAGCTGTATGCAGGCAGGACGCCCTCAATCAATACATGTGCAGAATCAATGATGAAAAAAGAGGGAGGGGCTAGAGAGGCCAGCATGGATAACACCTGCGGCTGCCCTCAGTTGTAGGCCTGGCGAAATAGCTCTGTCTTACAGGCCCTGCAGACCTCTTTCAGGTCCCGCAGGGCCCTGATGTTACTCGGCAGAGCCTTCCACCAGACTGGAGCCGGGGCCGAAAAAGCCCTGGCTCTCGTCGAGGACAGCCGCACACTCCTCGGGCCGGCGACCAACAACGGCGACCAGCTGAATGTAACATTCTTCAATGACCAGGAGAGGCGGTCCCAAAGATATAAGGATCCCAGACTGTGTAAGGCTTTAAAGGTTAAAACCAGCACCTTGAACCTGATCCGATACTCCAGCTGGAGCCAGTGTACCTGACGGAGCACCGGCTGTATACATTCTCGGGGTGAGATCCCCGTAAGGAGCCTTGCCGCCACATTCTTAACCAACCTACGAATCAGTCTCGAGGGCAGCCCTATGTAGAGCGAGTTACAGTAATCCAGCCTAGAATTTTCTATTAGGACACTTTACACTCTCTTAAATAAGATCTGATCAACTATTTAGATCATTTTTCGTGCTCTCTTGAATCACAGAGGGAAGGGATTACCTTGACTGACAACCTTGCACAAGTTGCATAAACCTGCTGTGTATAATGGCAGCTCTTAATAAAAACCAGCTTCAATCACAAGAACATAGGAAGCAAGTTATCAAGCATCTCCACTTCAAAAGCTTTACATCAGTGTTAAATTTGTTTCACCTAGCAGGAGCCGTTTGATTTTAGCTCTGAAAAATTTATGAGACAAGAAAGCTAAAAATCGTTAAAACGATTCCCTCAGTTGTTATGGAGCTATGAGGGTGGTTTGTAAACATATAAGAACATGGGCAGAGCAATCCTGAAAGGGGGGGGGCGCGAAACATCGTTGGATCCTGCGTGACCACTGTGCTGGCGCAGGGCCACTTACGCTGGCACCGGGGAGCAGCGCCACACATGGGTGCTGGTGCAGCCACCGTGGCAGCATTTCCCCGGCACAAGGTCTCATTCCTGACTTTTGTCAGCTCCTTGAAGCCTTTTGCACTGGGAATGCCCCCTTTTGCCGGCATGAACTTGTACCTGCAGAAAGGGAGGTGTAGCCCCATGAAACTCAATGGAGAAGTTTCACAGGGTTTTCTAAAATTACATTTTCAACTTGCTGTGCTGAGGCACCAAGCCGCTCCGGAGGCAGTGCGGCAAAGCCATCCCCAGGCCCATCCCAACTACCCCCCGCTTAGGATTGCTCTGAAAGCTACTCATATTAAGGGATCATTTTGATAGCTGTTTCCATTGGGAGACACTTCTAGATGTAACCGCCCCCCGGCAACTTAGATGAAATTCTCAAGAATGACAAGTCTCACTAAAGGGCCTGTCCTACCTCACAACCTTCTGGGCAAGTAGGAGTAAGCATCCCTGTTTCTCGGTTGTTCACATTTTCACTTTCGGAGCAGGCACAAGGAGGCATAAATTAGCACTGAAGTTAGCAGTTCCCTCGGCCTTTTCAGACGGTGTACACATTTGACTTCACTTGTCAAAAACAAAGCACACGTGCATGGGAACTTAAACCACACTCAGTTTCTCCGCATTCGGCTCTGTTTCTTTCTGCCTCGTTCACCCAGTCAAGCCGACTTCTTCTCGCATTAGAATCTGGCTGGGAGAAAACATGATTCATGGCTTAGACTAAGATGGGACAGGATTTAGCTCCCCTGCCCAATGCAGTTTGATTTTACAAGGACCCAACTTTCTTTACACATAAATGAGTTGGGGTACATCTCTCTCCCCTGCCCCCCCCCCCATAGCTGAAGGGACAAAGCTTGTGTTTTTCTCTCTTCTCCATCTTCACAGCCCTTCTGAGTGTGTAAGCAAAGTGCTTTCCTCTAGCCTAAAAGGGAACATAGGCTATGTTGGGAAATGGAGAAGCCACAGACTCTGCCTCTATTCCCTCCCCCCTCAACCAACCTGCCTGCCTACTGATCTATCTACATCTCTGCCAGCATTTGCAAGTAGGAAAGGCAAGATGCTTATTGTTAAGGGGAGGGGCCATGGCTCACTGGCAAAACACCTGCTTGGCATGCAGAAGGACCCAGGTTCAGTCCCTGGCACCACCAGTTAAAAGAACCAGGTAGTAGGTGATGCAAAAGACCTCGCCTGAGACTCTGGAGAGCTGCTGCTAGTCTGAGTTGGCAATTCTGACCTTGATGGACCAATGGTTTGATTCAGTATAAGGTAACTTCATGTGTTCATGTTCCCTACAGGACAGGTAAGATGCTTATGGACAGGGGAGGGGACATATCTTGAGCATCTGCCTCTGTTCCTCCATTCTGCAACCCAGCACAGCTTGTACAAGTGAACCCTGTCCCTCCTTGCCCTGCCGAGGACAATGCTGATCAACAGGAACTCTTCTATTGGATAGTGGTCCTGTCACGCACATATCTGGTGATGCTGACTAATTCTCTGCCGCACCAGGCTCTTCTGCTGCCTGGGAGACTGAAGCCAGACACTGAGGCACCAGCACAACTGCCAATATGCAGATTGCTGCTCAGTCCCAAATGTTGGGAGTAATTGTGGTTGGGTTAGCAAGCCTTATGTAGAGAATGGCCAGATGAGGACAAAGCAGGTTACTGAGAATTTGTGATTAATGGGGGTGGGTGGGATATATGTGTGAATGACTGTGAAATACAATGCCAGTTGGGAAGATAATGGAGAGGAAAACACATGGCAGGTGAAAGCACACACCTTGAATGAGCTGAGAAGGGGCAGAAAAGCTATCAAGTGCATCCCTACACCCTGGATGGGAAGCTACACTGCAGGGAACAAGCTTTGAAGTTCACTAGAACTTTTCAGGAAGGCTATCAAGCAGATAAATGGTTGCTGGATATAAGAGATTAATTAGCTTAAACAGAAGCACAACAGGGGCAATGAAGGATTAGATGAAGGATTCTGAATGCAAAAAAGGATCCAAGTTGTCCCAAGGGCAACTGAGACACCGTTACAATGTCAGCTCCATTACTGCTGCCATTTATATTGTCAATGGGAGATCTGCTGTTGCATCTTTGCCCTAGTGGCTTTTGGTACAACCCAAGAACTCTCCTTGCACCCAGCACACCACCTGCACTCCCATTTTAAGACTGGTAGTCTGGAGACTTGAGCTTGCCTTCAGGCCCAACCACATAATCCATCTCCACTCCTTTTTTGTTGTGCTTGTAACACTTAACCTGAACAAAGGCTACTGGTAACTCCTACTGGTAACTACTTTGTGGTCTTCTGGCTGATCCAAATAAAGGTGTTTATTAGCCACTCTTACCTTTGACACATCACATTCATGTCTAGACATGCGCTCGCTCATGCGTGCTATTTTTGCATCCAGACTGAACAGCAAAGCTTCCCAGCAACACACACAATAAACCTGAACATCCAGTCAAACATTTAGAGCTATGACATGGTGTCTAATATTACAGTGTTTGAAACAAATAACTCAACAAGCAGATCCCACCATTTGGTTGCAAAAACATAAAATAATACTTTTTTGGGGAAAGATGATGTATTGACAAATTGCTAGGAAATAACCATGTACCTAATCGGCAAAAAACAAAACAAAACCAACAGTAACAAATAACTTAGTTGTAAATCATTCCCCTTGTATTCAGTACAAAGCTGACAACGTGAAGAGTTTGCCTTAATACAGGAAGGATACTGCTAATGGTAACCACATTACTTCTATGTTAGTGTAGTTTTGAATCCGTGGCTCTTGGGAGGTATAAACTAAGCAGGCTGCTCTCTTCTACAAGAGTTCAACATCACCACTCCCAGTATTACTACCACACAACTCACAGAAAGAATGTTAACACTTGCAGTAAGCATTGACACACAACACTCCTTGGAGCATTTGGTTAGTGTAATAGTAAGTGTACATCCAGCATAGTTTAAATAGCGGTTAAAACTATCTGACTGAAGCCTAAAACCCATTTTTTCCATAAAACAATAACCTCACTACAATAAACTTATATCTATAGAAAAATACAAGCAAAATCTTTAGTATGCTGCTCATAATAGGAACATTTCACTTTGAACTCTCAAAATAATTTGTTCCAAAGCCCACATGACAGTGCAGCACAAATTCTGTGCTCCTGTTCAGAGTCGATGACAACTTTAAGCTTGACCAGCAGCTGCTGCAGGTGTGGCTTCTCAAAACAAAATTACTCCCAGTTGTGCTGTAATAGTTCAATACAAATTACAACAATAGGCTCAATATTAATCAAACAGTATCAAGTGTATTCAAAACAACAATCCACAGACAAGGACTATACACATAAACAATGGTGCTGAACAACAAAAGTGTACTATATACAATATTTACAACAAATAGTCACCACCAGATGCCTTGGAAAACCAACTTATCTCTTCTGAGCATGTATTTTTGAACATTGACTGATGTGAACTGGGCGACTTGAGAAACTAATCGAGGCTGATGAAGCCTTAGGTGAAACGCTATGAATACCATGGATCTGCGTTCCTTCCTCTGATCTGGTTCTGAACAATTTGGATTTAGTTGTGGTCCCCACCGGACATTTGGCATTACCCTTTTAAGGGAATATCAAGAAACAGATGAAGCCGGGCGCTTTGAGTCTACGGACATTATTAGTATCAGTAAGCTGAATAGCTTGATGGATGTGTCTGTTGTAAATATTGTATATAGTACACTTTTGTTGTTCAGCACCATTGTTTATGTGTATAGTCCTTGTCTATGGATTGTTGGTGTGGCTTCTCAAGCACTCAGGATTTCCCAATGTGTGTTACAGATTGGTCACAAAAAGACGCTGGGGTGTGTGTGGGGGAAGCGGTTGAAAGAGTGAGCCAGACTCTCAACTGAGCAGCCCCGTTTTCCCTGGCACTAACTGTGTTAGTGGTGCAGGGTTGCTTCTGCAGATATACAGGTGCAATCTTCTTGTTCGACAGCAGGTAAAATGCCAGTTTAGGAATCAGGGAGGCATTTAGAAAGGGCCATGCCCCATGCAAGCAAACTATTTTGAAGAGGGTTTTAAACACATTATTATCAAGAAGCCTGGTCTATACATGCAGCAGAATGAGGTGCGAGGACAGACCGCTACCGGGGCGGGGAGGGGGGTTGTTTGTGTGTTTTTTGGTTTTGTGTGTGTGTTTTTGTTTTGAAAAAAAATGCTCCCCATGTGAAAACAAATTCCACACTAGTAAAAAACAAACTAGTGCACCAGAAAGGAATTGTCTAGCACAGTCTACTCACTTCTACACTCATTCTCTAGATGCAGATTTGTTTTACATAGATGATCATTCAAAACTGCAATATCATTTCCGACCCTTCATTCTGCTCTGTGTGTAAAGCAGGCTGCAGATAATGAGAGCACATCGCGTAGCACCTTTAACCTCTGTAAACAAGATTACACTAGGAAAAATTAATACATTATCAAACAAAAAATATCCCACCGGAAACATACATCTAGGCAGACCTCCAGTCACTTAACCATGGCAAGCATTATTTGCATAGAAATCTACTGGATATCATCTTACCTCTTTAATTGACATGTTTGGCACAACAGGAGGAAGCCAGATAATGACTGATAACCAGAGAAATCCATGATACTAAGGAGATCTAACATCAGCACTGGCCTTTAGTTGATTAATCTCTTAGTACTCCGCAGAGAACCAAGATAAAACACACACGACCCACCCTAATTCCACAACAGCCAAAATCACTCAGACAAAACAAGACATCCATTGACAGAATTCAGTGCATACCTGTATTCAACATTCGGGCAAATTTGTGCCATGAGATAAGAGAATCTCAGGAATCTTGCGTGTAAGTATGAGGAAGATGTAACAGTGTTCTATGGTTTACCAACAGCAGCAATGAGATCTTAAAAGAGTTTTCAGTCATTCCCCCCCCTCAAAAAAAAAAAAAAAAAAAGGATTTCATCAAATTCATCTAGTATGTGTGTTAATGGATACTGCAGTTAGGTGAGCATTTCTGTGGTTAAGCCTATTAGGCTTGTTAGAAACATATTTCAAGGTAGGGAGTTGAATATAGCGAAGATATCAGCAGAAAAAATGTAGCTGTTTGTCACATTTTCTGCTTCCCAGCGGTCTCTCTTCCAGCTCCAGAACAGTTGACTCCCAGGGTTGTGGAACTCATGTGGACTCCCCCCCCTTACTTTAGCCCCTTCACCTTCATGGCTGTTAATCCACAGGGTTGACTCCCAGGGTTGTGGAACTCATGTGGACTCCCCCCCCCCCTTACTTTAGCCCCTTCACCTTCATGGCTGTTAATCCACACAGATCCCACCACCCTGGGAAGCAATTTGGCAAAAACCCACATTTTGACACCATGACAAAAATCCACATTTGCTTGTACATTCCACTAATGGGTCAGCGGATCCGACCCATGGATTCACTGTACTAACTGAATGCGAGGCTGACCAAAGCCGTTAAAATGGGTAAAACTTAACTTCTGCAATATCTGTTGCGCTTTGTAATCATCATGAAATAGCACCCTGCTTTCAAATATGTCATATATGCCGACTTGAAATAAATTAAACACCCCAAATAAATACAGAAAACAGAAACAAAATAATATGGGATCTGGTACAAATCAAGGGTTGTGATTAGTTTTCTTTAATAATAGCCAATTGTACAACTGTGAATGTTCTTCTCTCAAAACTGGTTTTGTTCAAAATTAGAGAAACTCCCAATTAATTTGTAATCTGTATTAAAACTGCTGTACCTGCAGTTTATGAAATATTTTGCAACTTTACCTAAATGACAGATTTGGTCAGAGACATACTGATGAAAATGGTATTAGAATGTCAAGGATTCGTGTTCCAAAAAAGGAATATTCATTTCATTTATAACAGGAGCAACATATCTTAGTATTACATATATGCATCTCTCAAATAAAAAAGTGAACTACCATTATAGATTGTGTCGAGACAACACACATCCCACTATGACTAAAATAAATAGATTTTTAAAAATCTTCCAATCAGTGTCATTTAACACTTGATTTTTTCCAACAGTGTTTATTGACCAATGCTTGAGTAAGATAACTGCACGGTGCCATGCAATTAATTTCCGCTGAGTTTCTTCATAAGAGGGCTGTCAGGTGCAGCGTTGGTAAAAATGCTTCCTACCACCACATGTGTTCCCCAGAGATTATGCCGAATAACTTTGCAGCAGCCAAGGTCCTCAATGGAAAATCCTAAACAGCGGTAACGTTCATCTGTTTCAAAAAGGGTGTTGTTTGTGTAAGGGCCAAAAAACTGGAGAAATGAAAAGAAACGAAGCATGGGTCATAATTATTAATCACACTGCTGAATGCATTAGGATTTCAATATATTAGTTATAATTGGTTTAAAATCCAAAATTAACCATGTAATCCACAAGGGGGGGGGGGCAAGGCGCATAGGACCATACACTGAACATGAGTCAGTAGTGTGATGTGGTAGCTACAAAGGCAAATGTGATTTTGGGCTATATCAACAGAAGTAGAGTGTCGAGATCACGCAAAGTGATGGTATCGCTTTACTCTGCTCTAGTTAGACCTCACCTAGAGTATTGTGGTCAGTTTTGGGCACCGCAATTTAGGAAGGATATAGACAAGCTGGAACATGTCCAGAGGAGGGCAATGAAGATGGTGAAGGGTCTGGAGACCAAGTCCTATGAGGAAAGGCTGAAGGAGCTCGGTATGTTTAGCCTGGAGACGATTGAGAGGTGATATGATAACATACTGTCATATAGAGGATGGTGCGGAGTTTTTTTCTGTTGCCCCAGCGGAGTTTTCCTGGCGTATGTCCCTGTACTGGTGTCCGGGGGGGGGGCGTTTGCGAGGGGCAGAGCTGCCTTTAGGCAGCTTCCAATCCTCCTTCTGGGCAGGAATGTGCCATTTTGCAGGCGGCGAGATATACCTGCAAAATTGTGGTGCAGCCCCGTGAAACTCTATGGGTTAGTTTCATGGGGTTTGGATTTTTCCATTTTTAAAATTTTATTTTCCCAGCCAGGAAGCCTCTGTGGAGGCGGTGTGGCTGCGCTGCTCCCAGGCACGGCCTAACTGTTCCCCCTTTCACGAATGGGCTGTAAAAGTAAATCCCTAAGCAGAGGAACATCCTTCTAAGTCAATTCAAATTAGCGGGTTAAGAGGGGCAAAAGTCTATTGCACTGTGCCTGTTTTTAATATTCTACTTCACTTTTTCTGTTCTTATTGCTGCTTTTGTACTGACATTTCTACGAAGGAGTCAGTGAACAGTGCCTTTTCCCATGGTCAACAGTCCCTGCATGATCATCTGATGCCCACGCACCCATCCCTTAATATCCACCAGCAATAACAAATGTCTAAATTCCTTGTATATTTATACACCAAGAAAAATATGTTTTATAAGAGATTAGCCAGGCACAGACTATAATAGGTCATTCTGTGATCAGCACACAGCAAAGTGTCCATATATTACATATTACCCTCCCTCGTGATCATGTTCATCCTCTTCCTCTCATTTTTTATCCCCACCACAGCCCTGTGAAGTAAGTTAGGCTAAGAGTGCGTAACTAGTCTAAGGTGCTACAAAAGCCATTCTCGTCTGCCTTTGTTTGGCTGCTCCTTAAGGTTCTAGCTATAGGGACAGTTTCTCAGTGTCACAGTGAAATGAAAAAAACATTCCAGAAACTAATTTAGACCAACAGTTTAAAATTACAGCAAAAGGATTTACAGTCCATTGCCAGTTGATGGTGTTCGATAGTCCTTTCTTATCATAGATGATGGAATTACTTACTGCCAATCCTGAAGTTGGATCAATGAAATCTGCCCAATAGCCTTCAGAAAACAAAGCGTAGCAAATTTCCTTAGCACCATTGATAAACTAAGGAGAGGGGAAACAGAGATGTTACAATTTAGGTCCTCATACATTGAATATAATTTTATGCTGACTGCATATTCATTTCCCCTACACCAAATTGCTGTAAAACTGAACAGAGTTGTGGTTAAAAAACCTGAATGACAGTACTAAGAAGATTAAATTTAATAACCTATCTGGGGAGAATCCAGTCACATGAGTTTTAGGTAAAATACTTTGTTTTAGTCAGAAAGGGATTAATATAGTTTAGTACAACTAGGATAAAGTCACTTTCTGCCTTAATGTAGCAACCCGAAGGCTCTGTTCAGACAGAACACAAAACCATGATTTATTTTAACTTAATCTATGGTAACTAGGATTCCACCCACAGATAATCACTCAAAGAATACTGTTTCACTATATTAGAATCAGAGTTGGAAGGGGCCATACAGGCCATCCAGTTCAACCCCCTGCTTAATGTAGGATCAGCCTAGAGCATCCCTGACAAGTGTCTGTCCAGCTGCTGTTTAAAAACTGCCAGTGAGAGGGAGTTCTCCACCTCCCTAGATAGCCGATTCCACTGTTGAACAACTCTTACTGTAAAAAGAATTCCCCTAATATCTAGCTGGTACCTTTCCATCCGTAATTTAAACCCATTATTGTGAGTCCTCCCCTTTGCTGCCAACAGGAACTGCTCTCTGCCCTCCTCTAAGTGACAGCCCTTCAAATACTTAAAGAGAGCAATCATGCCCCCCCTCCTCTGGTAGCCTGAAAGGCCTTGCTGGGGAACAACTCAGGATTAAGCCAGGATGGCTGAGTCCTTTTTTTGCCATCAAGTCACAGCTGACTTATGGCAACTCTGTAGGTTGACATTTGGAGGTGGTTTGCCATTGCCTATCTCCACGTCACAACCCTGGTATTCCTTGGAGGTTTCCCATCCAAATACTGGCAAGGGTCAGGGCTGAGAGTGGGTGACTGGCCCAAGGTCACCCAGTAAGCCTCCATGGCATGAGTGGGGATTTGAACCTGGGTTTCTCAGGTCCTAGTCTGACACCTTAACCTCTACACCATGCTGGCCAACATGTTCATACATCATATGAAATTATTTTTAAAACTAACTGCAGTTAACAAACCAATGCAGATCCTGGTTTGACAGAGCCTAACTAACCAAAGTTAGCGGGGTAGCCTGCATTCAACAATCACACCAACCACAGTCACCTTAATCAAATCACAGTTTTATATGGTTTCTGAACTGAGCCAAAGATATGATGTAATTTGTAGCTTTCAAACCAATACACGTATTACACTTGTACAGCTTTCATTTTCTGCTAATTGCCTCCATCTATTCTAATGTAAAGATCCCATCAACCTTCCGATGTATTTATTACATAAATTTGAACCATTAAAATTGCATGGTATAGTCATGCCCTTCTATTGGTTTGGATAAAAAACCCTGACATTTCTCCTTTAAGTATACAACCCACAGACAGTTTCACATAGAGACTAGTTCAGAGTCTGAACAACCTAAAAAGAGACAAGCTTACGCTCAGTACAGGACCTCTTTTACAAACACTCAGTTGTAAAACTGCAAGTTGTAACAACCTGTTGATTTCAATTTTAGTTTAAGTCGCTGGTGCCCCAGCAATAATTTAGACAACAGTGCTGATGGATTCGACCCTTTTGATCGTGGTTTGTTACCATCCCACAACAGTCGCTCAAGCCGATGTCAATTAAAACAGCTTGAGGCTTCAGTGCTCCAACACCTACCGTCGCCTGCAACAAACTGTCACTACTTCACCCAAAGCCTCTCATGTTAAGCTAGTTCTCCTGAGCTGATTTCCGAACTGTCACAAGGCAAACAAACAGACCATTCTACTGTGAATATGCTGTTGGGAACCTTTAGGCAAGAAGGTTACGTCTTCCATCCCAGCACCCTTACAGTCATTGTATCGGAATTGACAGGAAGGTGGGCAAGGAAGACCGAGGACAAATAAGATGTAATTAGACCAGATTACAATGGCCAAAACCAACAGACCATGACTAACACAGAGCCAGCGACACACTCAAATGGAGATTTCCTCTCTGTGCATTGTTCGTGGTGATGCTGGAATACTACACTCTTCCCTCACCCCCAATCAGATAACCTTAAAAGGCTACATCAAAGCTACCGGCAATTGCAAAATCCTTCAAAAGGAGTTAGTGAAACTGTCTCAAAGGTGGCCTGCCTATAAGCTGCATTAGATGCATTTTTAAAAAAAAAAATCATTGTGCTGAAAGGAAACACGGTAGGTTTAGATAAAGCCATTTTTTAAAAAGGTAACTAAGCTACAGTTTGGGAAATAACATGTACTGCTGTATGCAGAACACCTAGCAGCAGTAACGTTTGCCACAATATAACTACCAATACTTTTAAAAAACAAAGAAGTCAATAACATAAGAAGGATGACCTCTAGTGGCAATTCTGTAAACAATCACTTGGGCAAAGTGAGAGGTAAGAGCTGTGTTTAGCAAATTCAAACTGGATTGGGGAGAAAAGAATCCGGGTAGCAAGCTTTAAGTAAAACAATGGACATACTCTAGATCAAAGCAGGAAAAAAATCACGGAAAAAGTCATGTAGTGCCAGGAGGCGAATACCCCCCAAATATAATTATAGTGATTATTTTTGCCCTGCGTGGTCATGACAGGTATAAAATGCTAAGCACACCAAATTCTCCCAGTGCTCTCCGCATATGTTCTGATCCATTTGAAGAGAGCTTGGTTAACACAGTATCATAGCTCCGTTTTGGGACAGACTCTGAACTTCATGGCAGTGAGAGAGCCAAGAACACACATATGCCTCGCCTCCAATGGAGTGTCAGGACTAACATGATACTATACATGGGCATTCATATAATCCTGCCTTCAATGGAAATTAAAGGTATTCTATTATCATACAAACATTGACTTACATTTTCTACGAGAGTCTCTCGCTCACTTTCAACTTCTTCACTCCAGGCAGTCATATCATTTGCAGTTTTCTGAGTTACTGTTAGTATGGTTAGATTATTGGAAGTAACTTCTGGAAACATTGACTCAAAATCTACAAAGGAGGAAATCAAAGAAACAAAGTGAATTACTTCAAACATTGTTATGTTTCTCTCCTCCATCCTGATTTTAAATACAATTTTTTTTCCTAACAGTTACCAGCCAGAATGAAGACATACATTTATTCCTGAGTGGACTCTGAGATTGCTGTGTTAAATGTCTTGCTCACATACAAAAGGCCCAAGGAAATTAATTCAAATACTATTAATAAAAAAGTTCCGAATACTCTTTGCAAGCAATGATAATTCATAGATGCTACAAACATAATGCGTGCTAACTGAAGAGTAACTCCCAGTGAAAACAATGGGGCTTACTTCTCCCTAAACCTATGCAGGACTGCACTGAAAGTCTACTATAGCCAATTAAAAGGGTAAAAACATAAGGACAAAATCCATACCTTTGCGCAACAGTTCTGGGCATGTTTGTATTGCACATTCTACCTTGGCAGCTTCAAAGTATACTTTCTCATTATTAACTTGTTGTTTATGAGGAGCATCAGTACTCTGAAGAAAGAAAAACAGATAATTTCCACCCCATTGAAAATACAACACCAATAGTGACAGGGTATTTTAGTAGAGAATTTTGTGCCGTAATTTGCAATTTTACAGTTCACCAAAATAATGGGCAGCTTCTGGACAGCTGAAGTGCAATTCTATTCTTGATGAACTGCAGGACTCTACCTAGGAGTCAAAGCTCTCACGATTCTCGAAAATCTATACCCTGGATATCTTGCTGGTCTTTAAGGTGCTGTCGGACGCTCTTCTACTGCACAGCAACATGGCTACCCACCCAAAACTATCTTGTTGTTAAAAAAAATCTTCTTGTCAGTCTGGAGCCTGCTGCAGCCCAGGACTCAATCTAGTGAACTACCTAGACTTTGTTCACTCAGATCTCATGAGCTGCTTCCAACAGAGGGAACAGAAATCGGCAACATGGATTCTTGGCAGGAAGTATGAGACCTGGCCTGATCAGGTATAAATACTCTAAGGTCATTTATGCATGGTCGCTTTACCCTCCTTTATTCCCTGTTTCAGCCAGGATCATTTTTTTCTGAACGCACGTTACCTCGTTCCTTGGAAGCTCAACGCTGTTTCAACCCAAAACGAACCCGCCTATTCCCATTCCTCTTCTGGCCCAAATTAAAACCATTCATCCTGGCTCATTCTGGAGTCACAGAGCGTGTATACTCTGTTCTCGGGTTGAGCTTCGCCCCACCCTTTTCCAAACCCCTCTTCAAGGCAGCATGCACATAGCCAAAGAGGGGAAGCACAGAAGATTGGCTTCTCTCACAGCTAATCACAAAGCAGTGTGTAAAGAGGCAGGGATTCAAGTGCTTCCTGCTTCCTGGGAGCTCTTTCTGAGCAAAAGAAAGGCTTTTTTAAAACGAGGCTTGGCTTTCTCCCTCTCTTCTTTCAGATTGCTCCGTTTTTTGTTCTTAAAATGCTTTTTTATGCGGCAGTTGGGTCTGGGGGGAAGGAAATCTTCTCTCAAGGTGAGTACTGTGAAGTCAGCCAATTACAGAGCAGCATTTAAAGGGGCAGGACTTGATTTGAACTTGGGAGACTGCTTTTCTGTATTCATGCCTCCATCAGCACACTGTTTCGTCCCTGATCATTCCAGCCAATGCATAGTTTCCCCCAACCCGGGTTACTTTGATCCTGGCTGAAATGGGGAATAAAGGAGGTTAAAGTTACCATGCATAAATGACCTAAGTATAGCCTTGTGTCCTTGCCTACTGTATAGATGAAAGATTTCTGCCTCCAGAAGCATTTAAGGATCCTCATCTGGTTCTGGTCATTTACTGCACTCGCTCCAGAGCTGGACAATGCATTTTCCAGATCTTGTATGACCATCCATGGCCCCCATCTGACTCAGTCACTGGATCCTTACCTGAAACTCATTGATGTACTGAGCCATCACAAACTCATGCCTTTCACTCGCCAAAGGCTCCATTAGAATGTCAGGCAATCTTTTGCGGACTGGCGTTGTCTTTTGAGATGTTGTACCATTTAGGTGACAGTCAAAGCCTATGTTACCCGGTAGCTGGAATCTCTGGTCCTGAGGACCAAAAGGCCCCATTACTTCATCTGGCCACACAGTTCTTGGACCTGTCAAAATAAAAATTATGTTTATATGAGTATCTCGTTTTAAAAACCACAGTCATTATTTTCAGTAGCAAAACAATGAACCCTTCTGCACATACTGCTGCTAGAAGAAAAGGACAGTAAAGTTCAAGTAAAAAACCCAAGGCTGTAATTCTAAGCATACTGATCAGGAAGTCAGTCCCACTGAATTCAGTGGGGTTCACTCCTGCAGGTATGTTTAGGATCAGGCAGTAGGTTCCACAAGATATAGATGTATTAAAACAAGTATTTGATTTCTGATCCCGGATAGTCGGTTTCAGACATTAGCTAAAGTGAAATAAATTCTTGGAATTGTCCTTACATATATCAGGAGGTGCAGCAGCAACAGAAGGCTCATCCGAGCCAGATGATCCTGCTGTGGAAAAAGCCTTGGGAGTTACAACCCTTCTAACCAAAGAATAAAATCCTGGCAGGTACGTCACCAGTCTAGCTCTGTTACAAAGCACCTAAAGAGGACACAAAGAGAACGGAATGTAGCACAGGTTGCAAATTACAACGACTTAGTACACAGAGCCTCGTTCTAGGGGGGAAAAGAGAAAAGAAACCCATTCGCTGCATTGTGTAACCTAGCTCTTTGTATTACTAGTTTAGTTGTTTTCTTTGAACGTAGCTGAACGTTAACATTTCAGTCGGAATTTTTTTTTGCAAACTGGAATTCTGGACATGATTTTTTATATGGTGAAGCATCAAAATAACATTTGTTGTATTGTGAAAAAACCAGAAGATACATGTTTACTCTCCGATAAGCAAAATGCATCAAGAGAGCAAGCAGATGTGCAACAATTTTTTTCTACTGGTCAGGCTTGTTAAGCAGAGAGGATGACAAGCTAGTGACACTCGTTTATCTTGAGATTTCACATTCCCCACAGCAAAGCTGGCAATCCAGCAAGGGACAGCTGACTGCAATGCTTGGCCATTGTGACTAGAGGTAAAGAATTCAACCCTGGCCTCATGCAACTGAACTGCACTCATGCCTAAGCTTAAAAATGACAACAAACTCAGACAAACCGAGTGTAAAACAGCTTCAGTTTTTCTTCCTGAATCTGAAAACAGCTTGAACCAATAGTGGCTCAGATGTGTGGTACCTTTTCTATGTGGCTTTATTCCGAAGTCTAACGACAACCAGCAGCATTATTAACTAATGTACCACCAACTGTGTTGGCTGACACTGTGTTCAAGTGTTTATTTGACAGTCCCAGACTCCCCGGTTTACATAACCTTTAGCCTCTCTTCAAAAACTACTGCAAAACAGTTGTGAGCTCACAATTCAACCATCCTCAGCTGACGATTACTTTTTATGTTCATTCAGCGCAGCCTTCGTTTGTGAATATAGTTGTAGCCAGTGCAGATATTATTTAAATCGCACACATGGCTAGAACAATTTATTGCTACGAAAACGTCATGACTTGCAGCAGAATAAATCTAGGTTGCAAGAAGGCACTGGTTTTAAAAGATGAACTTAAAAAAAAAGACTACCTTCAAATTAGTCTACGTTTTAAGGTTCTGATTCTGGAAAAGATCTCTTTACACTTTTAATAAAAATTTCTTCCTTGAAACAAATATAACTGAAAAACTCCATTTAATAATATCTACTCCATTTAATAATATTTACTTGATATATATCAAGAAGCCATTAGTGAACAGCTGATAGCAGGACACTGATGTGTTTTACTCTGCATCTATCATAGAAAACCCGGAACCATTTCTTTTCAACTGACTGTAACATGCTATAGTGCTGATTTAATGAAAATGGTCCCTGTTACATGCAGAATCAACAGGAAGAAGTGTAATTGAAATTACAATGAATATGCTTATTTTAAAAATAAACAACACTATTTGCCTGTACACTGAGGGCCAAACCAGATGTTGGCTTAAAAAACACACACCAATGAGTCTGACTCTCTCTCCATAGTACAGCAGCTGCCGGAAAGTGAATTGAGCTGGGAAGTGAGGGCAGGAAGGGCTCTTGCCTTCTCCTTTATGCCTTTCCCCAGCCAGAAACAGCCAACCAAAAACACCATTTCTGGTCCGGAAGAGGCACAGAGGGAAGACAAGATACGCCCCCCTGCAGTTCCCAGCTCAATCAGGCTCTCATTTACTTTTAAACAGATGGTCTCCACAGCTTCTGTGTGGCTGTGAGGAGACAGTCAAGTCCGGGAACACTTTAAAAAATGTAACATCTAGTTTGGTCTAATTTCCTACTCAATCACAGCTCCTCATGTCGTATTAGAGATCATCCCTTAGAGTCCCGAGTTCCACAAGCAGTTGGGTTCAGGGGAGAGGGAAAATCACAATCAGAAAAGGACTTCTGAAGTCTGCAGCAGATATTGGACTTCCATGCATGAGATTATAGTCATACCAGGGTTTGTTGGGGGGGGGGCTCATTTTCCCCTCCCCACTATTTCCTCTTTCCCTTTCCTGGAAGTCCCCATAGCTTCTTCCCCTTCCCTGCTTTCTTCTCTCTTTCCTACCAACCAAACAATCAACTTTTATCTCTCCCCGCCCCCGGTCTTTAGCATTCCCTCCTTTCCTCCCCCTGGCAGCCTTTTCCTAGGAAAACTCTGGTCAAGTTGTGTAGTGCCAACTGTTGGGCCAGGCTGGGCCCAGTTGTACAGTGGACTTGTGGGGGGGGGAACCTCACTTTGCCCTGTTTCCCCCTCCCCATATGAATTCCTCTATCCCTCCTCCTTGCAGCATCTCCCCATATCCTGATCATTTATACCCTGCCTTTCTCCACAAACAGAAAGGAGCCAAAGCACCTTTTATAATGCCTCTGGCCTCCATTCTTTCCTCACAAAAGCCTAGTAAAGTAGATTAGGCTGACAATGTGCAACTGACCCAAGGTTACTCAATGAGCTTCCTTGCAACAGGGACGATTCAAACCTGGGTCTCTCAGAACCTAATCTGAAAATCTAACTACTGCACCACACTGGATGTCATAGGGTGGCTGCTGTAAAGAGTAGCAAGAAGATGGGCCTGCGTGAGTTGTGCAAGTTTTGTTGTAGTAAGTCACTGGATGGCTGCTGCGGGGACTGGCTCTGATAAGTCCTCCCTCAAAGGCCAAAAGGGCCCTGCTCCCTGTGTCTTTTTCAGTCAGAAACTAAGCTTGAAGTCTGGCGATACTGTTGTGGTTGCCTAACAATGGCCACTGAGGCATTTATTTCTTAAAGCTACAGGAGCTGTTTTACCATTTTGGAGAGTTTTAACTCCCCAATTTATTTATTTTTTACATTTCAGGTTTGTTTGTTTGTTTGCAAATCTGAGGCTTTTCTGGTCTTGTATGTCCATGCCCCCAATCTCCAGATTTAAGTATTCACAGGTGGGGCCATGTTGAGAATTAGCTATATTCATCATGTTTAGACTGAATGTCACTTCTTGGCACAGCTATAAAAATCCCACTGAAAACCGTGGCATAGAAACAATTTATGATTGCAGACTTATGCCTAATCCTATGCACACATTATCTCTACTAACAAAAGTAAAGGTTATTTTTGAGTAAATATGTACAACATCAGGCTGTAAACGTGCAATTCTACAGACACTAACTTGGGAGTTAACCCCTCACCAACTCAGTGGGTTTTACTTCTGAGTAAAGATGATTTTGTTTTAGTAAACAACAGTTTGGTGTCTTCTTCAAAGGCAGTTCAATAGTGAAGGAAATAATTTTATCCTACATTTCATACAAAATAAAACAGAAGTCTAGTGGAACCTTAAACGCTAACAAAATTTGTTGCAGAATTAGCTTTCATGAATCAGACCTCCCTCTTTCTATACACGGGTTCAGTTTCCCAAAGGCAGTACATCGTGGCTTATTAAAAATTCTAGTCTGGACATTTCCATTTCTGTTTTCTCAAACTTTTCTCAAAAAGAACTGAAAAAAGCACTTTTCATACACCCTATAAGTTACTCGAGCCTTAGCACAACAGTAGAAATTCATTGCTATTATAAAGGAAGTTTTTAAAAGATAATAACATGGCTATATTACTTACACTGGCCATTTCCATGGGCCTCTTTGTTCCAAGGATGATTCTCTCTCTGAAACAAGAGACAATCACACCAGCATGACTGGTTGCGACTTATTATGGATTTGAGTTATGCTGAAATGCCACGTGTTAGCGTGCATCACATGCCCAACTCTTCTCTCCCTGAAACGATTACTAGAACCTGCTCAACAAAAAACAGAACAATTATTTCCACTTTACCTTAATTTTAATATCAAGTATGCAGCACAAGAAAATAAATGATGTAAGGTCACCCAGAAGAACATGGCAAAATGTGCCAATTCTGAACCTGACCTCAACTCTAATCTTCTAAATGGTTGTATGCCTACAGCTCCATTGTATTTTTCTCCCTAAGGTTCAAATTAAAGTCTGAATTTAGTTAAGCAGTTCCTAGTCTGTACAGGTTATGGAAAAAGCTTGTAAAACCCCAACACAAATAATGGTGAAAAGTCCTAGCTTTACAGGAAGCACCAGTAGAGAGCGCACTGGTACCTTTTGTGGTACTGTGAGGCAATGAGTGGTATGTATGGGAATCCCCGTTTCCTCAGTTATCAAAAGCACAAGTGACCTGTATTCTAAGGGCCCTCTTAAACCTGCAATTCTATGCATGGTTCCTTTGAAGTCAAATCCCACTGCACAAAGTGTAATGTATTTCTCAGCAAGCATGCTTGTAGGAATAAGCTGCACTGGGTGATTCATGTACACTTAGAGATGAGAAACCCAATTCAAAGTTCAACATGAAATCATACAACCAAAGCCCTCAGTTCCTTAGGCCAAAGAAGGAACGTATTGAAGCCTGAGCAAAAGATTTATGAAAAGTAACCAGCGTGTTTGAGAGAGACCCTGATATTCTTAATTAACTCAAATTCTGAGAGCCTGTGAAGCTTGTATATTAGAACTGGGGGGAACTGGGTTCAAATCTCCACTAAGCTATGAATTTCACTTTGTCATCTCACAGGAGATTCTCTGAGCCTAG
The DNA here is from genome assembly GCF_029931775.1 of Euleptes europaea. Taxonomy (NCBI): domain Eukaryota; kingdom Metazoa; phylum Chordata; class Lepidosauria; order Squamata; family Sphaerodactylidae; genus Euleptes; species Euleptes europaea. Next base: position 27,252,125 of record NC_079326.1, read on the forward strand.
CCTACCTCACACAGCTATTTTGCGAATGAAAAGGGATTAAAGCACCTGTGTGCCACACTAAACCCATTGGAGAAATTGTGGGGTATAAATGTGAATAAATCCCAGAGGGGTCGCTGTGTCTTAACCACCTTCATCCAAGGTAACAAGTCTTGGAATCCCAGAGGGGGAATCCATGTTACTCTGCTGCAGCAAAAAGCGTCTTGAACCTTCTTAAAGACAGCAAAATTTTATTCCAGCACAAACTTTTGTAAGACCAGCGCCCACTCCCACAGGTGCGATGAGAGGATCCTTACTGTGTGATCACTTTATGTAGCAGGTGCAGGTCTGAAACATACATCAGGATCCAGGGGCCATGAAATGCGGGGAAACACACAGTGAAACGTCATCACACAAATTGCAACACTATGCAATGACAGTAGTAGAAAAGGGCAAGAGTCCAGTAGCACCTTAAAGACTAACAAGAATATTTTCTGGTAGGATATGAGCTTTCGTGAGCCACAGCTCACTTCTTCAGATACAGCTAGAATGTGAATCCTGTATCTGAAGAAGTGAGCTGTGGCTCACGAAAGCTCATACCCTGTCAGAAAATATTCTTGCTAGTCTTTAAGGTGCTACTGGACTCTTGCCCTTTTCTACTACTGCAGACAGACTAACACGGCTACCCACTGGGAATTATGCAATGGCAGTTCACTCGGCGCTTCCTGTATAATCATGACCTCATTACGCTATTCTTTATTTTTTTTATTTCTACGATAAATATATAAAATATAGAAAAGAGCAAGAGTCCAGTAGCACCATGACCTCATTACGCTATTCTTTATTTTTATTTCTAAGATAAATATGTAAAATATAAAAAAGAGCAAGAGTCCAGTAGCACCTTAAAGACTAACAAAAATATTTTCTGGCAGGGTATGAGCTTTCGTGAGCCACAGCTCACTTCTTCAGATACAGCTTAGAATGTGAACCCACACCTAATCCCATCACGCCTGCTATTCACATTTACGTACTGTTAACATTTACATACTGATGCTTGTCTGAATTCACTCTCCTCTACTTAAAGACAGATGGATTCACATTCTAGCTGTGCCTGAAGAAGTGAGCTGTGGCTCACGAAAGCTCATACCCTGCCAAAAATATTTGTGTTAGTCTTTCAGGTGCTACTGGACTCTTGCTCTTTTCTATTACTACATACAGCAAGAGAAGTGAGCTGTGGCTCATGAAAGCTCACACCCTGCCAGAAAATATTTTTGGTAGTCTTTAAGGTGCTACTGGACTCTTGCTCTTTTCTATTGCTCTTTTCTATTACTACATACAGCAAGAGAAGTGAGCTGTGGCTCACGAAAGCTCACACCCTGCCAGAAAATATTTTTGCGAGTCTGTAAGGTGCTGCTGGGCTCTTGCCCTTTTCTACTCCTGCAGACAGACTAACACGGCGACCCGCTGGGAATTATATAAAATATAAAAGGCCTACGTCATAAGGATTCCCTAGGAAGAAGCGGGCTCTAACCCACCCAAGTTGAGGCTGGAATAAAATGCGGCTAAGTCTTTAGAGTCTCGCAAAACTCCTAGTTCGTCTTTAAGAAGGGTCGCGTAGCACGTTTCTTGCTGACGAACACACAAGTGTTCATCACAACACGCCCCTCCCCCCATCCCCTGCCGGTGGCCTGGGGGGGGAGGGGGAGTCACCTGGCAACCCTAAGGCTGGAACAGCCGAGCCCCTCTCTAGGAACTTCAGCGCCAGTTCTCCGCAGAGGGCCGACAAAGGGGTGTGGGAATGACGCCAGACGAGCGCGTCGCCCATCAGTCACCAGCGGGGGGGGGAGAGAAGACGACCCCCCTCATTTGGGAGGCGGGTCACCTCAAGGGGCTGCTGCCCGTCAGGCTCCTACCTCCGCTTCCGGCCCGTCAAACGGCAACCCAGGGCAACTAATCGATCCTACCTTTCCTGGATCGATCGGAGAAACGGCTCGCCTCGTTTCCCTCCCCCCCCACCCGCCCTCGTCTGTTACGAGCAGGCTAAACCAATCGACCCTGACGCTCCCGCGCTACCTCTAGCGGCGGAATCGGGCGAAGGGGGAACGATCGGATCTCCTCCGCCAGGGCTGACGAATCGAGCGGGTTCCCTCGCCGATGAGCGAGGGGTTCTGCGGGAGAGGCAATCGATCCCCGCTGTAATTGATGAGCCCGCTTGTTTTTCAAGCGAGCGGGCAGAAACCGACACCTCTGCGCTGTTACCTCAGTTAGTACAGAAACAGGCTGTACTAACAGCACGTTGTTATACACCCAGAACCGAGAAATACTTTGTTGTATCTATGCAATTGGTGTATATATATATACATTGGTGGGAAGGGCAGCCATGAAGGAGCTAGAAAAGATTTTGAGGCGTCAGGATGTGTCACTGGCCACCAAGACTGGATTAATCCATGTATACCAAAGGATATTCTTTCCAATTGGCAAAGGTGTCAGACAAGGATGTATTTTATCTCCCTATCTCTTCAATCTATAATTAAGAAACCTGGATTAGATTTGGATGAAGGTGGAGTGAAAATTGGAGGGAGGAACATTAATAATTTGAGATATGCCGATGACACTGCATTATTGGACGAAAATAGTGAAGATTTGAAACGACTACTGCTGAAAGTTAAAAGAGAACGTGCCGAAGCAGGACTACAGCTGAACATCAAGAAAACAAAAGTAATGACTACAGGAGAATTACACAACTTTAAGGTTGACAATGAGGAAACTGAAATTGTTCAAGACTTTCTATTCCTTGGCTCCACCCTCAACCAAAAGGGAGACTGCAGCCAAGAAATCAGAAGGAGATTGAGACTGGGAAGGGCAGCCATGAAGGAGCTAGAAAATATTTTGAAGCATAAGGATGTGTCACTGGCCACCAAGACTAGATTAATTCATGCCATCGTATTCCCTATTACTATGTATGGGTGTGAAAGCTGGACAGTGAAGAAAGCTGATAGGAAGAAAGTAGATTCCTTTGAAATGTGGTGCTGGAGGAGAGTGTTACGGATACCGTGGACGGCCCAAAAAAAAATCAGTGGGTCATAGATCAAATCAAGCCTGAACTGACCGTAGAAGCTAAAATGACTAAACTGAGGCTGTCGTATTTTGGTCACGTCATGAGACGACAAGAGTCACTGGAAAAGACAGTCATGCTAGGAAAAGTGGAGGGCAGAGAGGAAGCCCCAACAAGAGATGGACGGACTCAATAAAGAAAGCCACGGCCTTCAATTTGCAAGTTCTGAGCAAGGCTGTCAAAGATAGGACATTTTGGAGGACTTTCATTCATAGGGTCGCCATGAGTCGGAAGCGACTTGACGGCACTTAACACACACACACATCTATGCAATAGGCTTGGTAGCACATTGTTACATTCAATATACTTTTGTCATTACACATGGTTATCAGCCTGTTTCTGTACTGTTTTTCAAGTGAGACAGGAGTCTTGTTTTTGCCTTGTGACGGGGGTGGAAGTGGCAAATGCATGGACAGCAGGGAGGGCATTTCCAAACAATTCTCACGTAATTGTTTTGCTGCCCTACTGCCTCTTAGCAACACGTCTATTGGGTAGCACTGCTCTGGAGAGCTCTTTTTATGATTTATTGCACCAATAAAGTGTGAAGGTGGAACCTCTGAAGTCTTTGCTTAGCACTGGTTAGTACTTGGATGGGATACCAAAGGCTCTGCAAATAGAGCAAGAAAGTCCAGGATTGCTGTGCAAAGGCAGGCAATGGCAAACCACCTCGGTTCACCATATATAAATGGTGAGCCTTGCAGTGGACTTTATTACATGGCAGGATTCATTCAGCCTCCACAGACTTCATCCTCCTCAGCAATGTGGACATAGTATGATTGGACTGCATTGTAGGGTATAGTGGATAAGGTGTTTGACATCTGGGAGACCTGGGTTCAAATACCCATTCTGCCATGAAGAAGAAGAAGAGTTGGTTTTTATATGCTGACTTTCTCTACCACTTAAGGGAGACTCAAACCAGCTTACAATCACCTACCCCTCCCCACAACAGACACCCTGTGAGGTAGGTGGGGCTGAGAGAGCTCTTAATAGAACTGTAACAAACTGGCTTCGTGTGTAGGAGTGGGGAAACAAATCCAGTTCACCAGATTAGCCTCCACAGCTCATGTGTAGTAGTGGGGAATCAAACCCGGTTCACCAGATCAGACTCCACCGCTCCAAACCACTGCTCTTAACCACTACACCATGAACCAGTCACTCAGAGCAATCCTAATCAGGTCTGAGAATACTACTCAGGTCTATTCAATGGGACTTTACTCCCAGGGAAAGTGTTTTAGGATTGCACAGTTTTTCATTCACATATAACTCGTAGGATTGCTATGAAGGTAAAGCGGATAAAGAAGTGCCGTGGATGGAGCCCAGAACTCCTCAAAGAAAGGCTGAGATTACAGTCTGCTAGATAGATAGTGTTCTTGCAATCTACTTTTTGTTATCCTCAGTGCCTGTATGCTGAATTTTCAAAATGGAAGTATATTTTCATTGGCAATGTTTGTTATTTTTTTAAGTTCCATTAAAATATATTTTTGCACACCATAGTACTAGAGTTTGAAATGACATGAACTTCTGTTTTTCCTTCTGTGGGGGTTACCGCACTTTGTATTCCCAGTGATGTATTAAGAGTTTGAAAATGTTATAAAAAAACATCGCTTTAAAAGGGTTTTTGGATACCACAGCTTATAAATGGTTGGAAGACGTCTTCACAGCTAAAGGGGCCAAACAAAGTGCAACCAGTATTTTTTATAACGTTTTCAAACTCTTAATACATTGGTGGAAATACATAGAAAGTGCGAACAGTATTTTTTACAACATTTCCAAACTCTTAATACATCGCTGGGAATACAAGTGCGGTAACCCCCTGTTGCTCATTTTTGATGTGTGTGTGCGAGTGAGTGAGTGTCAACTATTAAATTACAGCTACAGTAAAGTAGCCTGGAGGAACAAGCAGAGAAATGGTTGTGAAGAGTGATGCTTCGTATTGGGAGAAATGGTCTTTTGAGTATATATATCCTGGGTTTCGAAAGGCTGAATAATAATAATAATTGGTTTTTATACCCTGCTTTTCTCTACCAAAAGGAGTCTCAAAGTAGCTTACAATCACCTTCCCTTCCCCAGCCCCCGCAATAGGCACCTTGTGAAGTAGATGGGGCTGAGAGAGTTCTGAGAGAACTGTGACTAGCCCAAGGTCACCCAGTAGGCTGCATGTGGAGGAGTGGGGAATCCAGTCTGGTTCTCCAGAATAGTATCCCCCACTCATGTGGAGAAGTGGGGAATCAAACCCAATTCTCTAGAGTCCACTGCTCTTAACCACTCACCATGCTGGCTCCTTTTATTGAACCTGGAAACATAAAGGTGAAGTTGTTTTAAAATGGGTGTGAGATGGTCAGATTTTTTTAAATCAAGAGTTGAGCTGCTGGACCAAAACATGCCATCAAAAGTAACCATTATGAAGTCCCCTATGCAAACACACTGTTCTGTTTATTATTAATTACACTGTTGACATGATTCCTGTGTCAGCCAACAAATCCCTAAATATCATTCTGACGTGGAAGCAAGTGGATTAGGAGTTCCTCCAGGACATACCACCAGAAGTCTTGCTTTATAAGAAACGGTGTCTTTTATTTACAGTGCACAGATAAAACATATCATCACGTACACTACTTCCACTACTACTTCCAGGCTTCTTCCAAGTAAGATAGGTGTGTTACAGAATCACAGTTACATAGCCTTATATACACCCACTGCACCTGATCTGCATTTAGGCCACCTGTGGACCTTCCCAAGCATTGCATCAGCAAACTGCCCAGATCTGGATTACTGCAGTTCCCTTTGGTATCAGCAAGGCTATTGCTTCTTTGGTTCTTGTAGGTTATCCGGGTTGTGTAACCGTGGTCTTGGAATTTTCTTTCCTGACGTTTCGCCAGCAACTGTGGCAGGCATCTTCAGAGTAGTAACACTGAAGGACAGAGTGTTACTACTCTGAAGATGCCTGCCACAGTTGCTGGCGAAACGTCAGGAAAGAAAATTCCAAGACCACGGTTACACAACCCGGATAACCTACAAGAACCAATGAACTCTGACCGTGAAAGCCTTCGACGCTATTGCTTCTGCTTACATCATCTTTGACCTCCCAGATCTCCCAGATCTGACAGCTAGCACACAGCTGTTACTGTCAGATTATTACAATCAACTTGATACTCTGTGAAATAATTCAACCAACCCCTGAGGTTGTCCGTAAGAATATACTTTTGAAAGAAAAAGAGGGATAATTTCACCCTGATGGAATCCACAGCAGAGTCCTGGTGTAGCAATTCTAGCAGCTCATACTCTGCAATTCTGCTCCATTCACCAGGAGCAGAGCAAATTGAAGGGCAGAGAAACCTATGCCTCTCTGTCAGCCTGGAGCCAGAAAAGGGTTCCTGAGAGCATTAGAAAACCCCAGGTGAACTACAGCTCCATTGATCTCAGTGCTGGCTGTGCCACCTATGTGGAAAAAACTGGAAGTCTGACTGTGAGAATATGTGGGCATTGCCAGGCATAAGCTCTACCCAAGCTCTCTGAAAGGAGAGCCGAGTATTTCAAAGGTTCTGCAAATCAAGCCCTTCACCCACTCCCTTTGCTGCCCTCTGCTCTGTTTCTTGCGGGTGCAACACAAATATATGAGGATCTCTCTGCCTTCCATTGATATTATTGTCCCTGCAGATGACCCCAGGTCCAAGCAGCCACACCCTTTAAGGAAAAATAAGGAGATGAGAGCAGTGAGCATGTGTGTAGAGGGAGAAAATGCTTTAGTGGGCTAGAGACGAAGTGATAGAAGCCTCAGGTGGTAGAGTGGACTGGTCCTTCTTAGACCTCTAGCACAAATGCCCTTGGGGATGTCTGCAATTCTTTTAAAAGCGCAACAAGTTAAAAACAAAAACGACTAGTACATCAGGTGAGTTTCCAACCACAGCCTGCTCTCTTTTATGTATGTTTTCTCCTTACAGAAAGGGTTTATTTTATACAGCCAGGGAGGATTAAAAATGTGTTCCCCCCATTTTCAGTTTGAAATTATAGGGGTCCGTTCATTTTACCACCTGAGAACTCCAGCATCTCATCCAACTGTATCTGTAGACCAGACTTGGTAAGGCTTGCTAACTTACATGTTTGGGACCTTGCTGGGTAGGGCTGTCAACCTCCAGGTACTAGCTGGAGATCTCCTGCTATTACAGCTGATTTCCAGCCAATAGAGATCAGTTCACCTGGAGAAAATGGCCACTTTGGCAATTGGACTCTATGGCATCGAAGTCCCTCCTCTCCCCAAACCCCGCCCTCCTCAGGCTCTGCCCCAAAAACCTCCCACTGGTGGCGAAGAGGGACCTATTTCTGGGGGAACAAGAGTATAGGCAGGGTGAAGCATCTGCCTCCCTTGCTGTTTCTCTGTTACAAACGACATTCTTTCCAAAGCTGTTTTTCCTTAGCTGTAGCAGCCATCAGGAGTAGTCACACATGTTTGCAGGCAGTTAACTTTCTAGTGCATGGGTTCTCAACAAGAATAAATTTTAGGGTTCCAGGGGGGGAACTGGGACCACTATTCCACAAAGTATGATGTCCTGTAGATTATGTACAATCTGTAAAATTGTAGTTTGTTTTTAATGTAATCTGCGACATTCAGTAAAGTTTATGACTATCTTGGGACGGAGGGAATTATATTCTGAACAACGGTGAAAGAGGGGAATGGAGCAAAAAAGACCACTGTTCTAGCATTTGAGCCCTGTGGACAAGTAGGGGGGAAAGGGAGGAGGGAGTGTCTGTAGTTCACATACTGATTTGGACAGCAACTGATATGAATCCTGCCCCCCTTCCCAATGTGGTGAAGCCTCTTAGATTTCGTTAAGGTTTGCTTCTGGGTAGATTTACAATCCCTGTCCTCCCCCCCTATTAAAAATGGATGATGTTCTGCTGTTGTCCTCCAGATGGCAGCAGTGGATTGTGTAAAGAGTCTTTTAAACCAGTGGTTCTTAAACTTCGAAATGTGGGAGCTGCCTCTGTTTTTTCAGGACTCCCTTGCAACGTAGCCCCATGTTACTTTTCTCCTTCTCATCATAACACAACACATCAGCTTTTATAAATATATAGCCTTACTGAGCAGCAGGCCATATTGCATAGCTGTGTTGCAATAAGCCGTCAAAGATTCAATCCATTCAGAATGGGTGAGGGTTACTCTTAACTGCAGATAGACGGGCGAAGTATAATAATCCTAGAATCTGATCAGCTGTAATGTGAGACATGATGCACGGCACTAATCAGCATTAGTGAATGGAAGATCATGCTGAGCTCTTCATACCTGTAGGGAATAGGGAAACGCAAGTCCCTACCCAAGACTTGTGCAGAAAGAGTTTTGGATCTCTGGATGAATCCTGACCTAGCAATTTCTCACTTTTCCAGTTAGAAGTTCTTTTGTGAGAGAACAACATCAGTATAGTGAATAGAAAGGTAGCCAGTTCTAAGCTTCTTGTTTGTGGGCTTCCTAGAGGCACCTGGTTGGCCACTGTGTGAACAGACTGCTGGACTTGATGGGCCTTGGTCTGATCCAGCATGGCCTTTCTTATGTTCTTAAGCTAAGTGAAGTCAAGATATATCAGTGCAACTTTCTAAAAACATGACTGAATGTTATGAGAGGCACAACCCTCCACGACTCTTGCCTCTTCTCATAATGTCTAGATAAACACAATGCATGATGCAAGGTATGTGTTAACCTCGGGCTGATATCATTGCCTGGCAGAGGTAGGTGTGTGCCATACAATACTTGACCTTATGGACTGTGTTTACCTAGGTATCCAAAGGGAAAGAAGGCAACAGGGAATTGAGGCACAGCCCGTCACTGTTTAAACATGTGGCTTTAAGCACATGCTGGAGCACATCAGCTCTGCACTGGCTGCCTATGGAACCAATGGTGGCTTCTATTGCTCCCACAGAAATGAAAAGCAAACCTTCCTCTCTCAAGTCACACAGTATGGTTACATGTGCCTGAATGTTAGAGAAAGAAGAGGAGAATCAGGGTCTCTAATTGTTCAGCTGGCTGCTCTAGTATATACATAGACATCTTTGGGCCAATCTAGTCTGCTGCTGATTTCTGCACATCGAGCTCCCATTAAAGACATGGGAGCAGGTTGGATTGTGGGTTGGGTCCATTAATCTGTGGACACAAGGGGTGCAAACCTTTCCCACATTCCCCCTCTCCCCAGTAGTCTTTTCCAGTTGAGATGACGGAAGAGGGAGAAAGAGCAATTTCATTTCACCCCTCCTCCCAACGGCAGCTTCTTGACCTCTGTGGCTATTAGTCCATAAGGTCTAGTGACCCCTCCCAATGAAGTGGGGCCGGAAAAAATAGCTGGGCAAAGGGGGAACATGGGAAAGATCTGGGTCTACCAGTGTTTTCTGCTGACTAATCACTGGTTCCAGCATGTTTTCCCCCCTCTCTCATCAGTTGGCCACCCCAGAGAGGAGAATGATACTGTTTAAGGAGTTATTACCCAGCTTTAAGGAGTTGTTACCCTGCTTTCCCCTGCAAATTCAGGCCAGAATAGAAAGTTGCTCATTGAAATAATGCCATTCCAAGGGCAACTGCAAAATATTTTTATTTCTACTTTGTTGTTCCTGGTCAGGAGCTATTTTTGCCAGAGCATGACTTTGAGGAGGATATGGGGGTTGGCAACCAATGCCTACAATCTGCCCCCTCGCCGATAGTTTCCTACCAATTTCTGTTGCCAAATGGTACTCTCTTTTGGCTCTGGATTTGGTTGGTTATTGCCGTGGGGGGGGGGGGATGGTTATTCACAGATGTCCCTAGTTTATCTGTTACGTATGTGTGATGCTTATGTTTAAAGTAGGAGCCCTGGGCGCAGAGTGTATTATATTATATATGTTAGGCAAAGTTAATTTTCCAAAAAAAACCAAAAAAACAATTCCCTCATTCTATGGGGATTTTACACGGGGACTTAAATTTATTCCAGTTATGAAAACAGCCACTTCCTAGAAGATTGTTCTGCTTTGTTTTTGTTACTTATTAACACCAAAATTGTGGTTAACATCATTGCATCTCTTAGTTATAATTTTTGGGAAGGCAAGACTTAAAAGACCTTTTTTGGGGGTAAATGATAACAATAGCAGCCAGTTCCCCCCTACAATGTCAAAGTTTCATATTTTGTCTGATTAAATGAATGGGGGAAGAGTGCAGCATGCAGTCTGTAAAAATTCAATTTTTATTTTAATTTGATTGCGTTCTGCATTAAACCTAACAAATTATCTTGGCTTTATAACTTAGCCTCAGGTCATCCTGATTTCACATCTTCATGGAGTTAGCACTGAAAATGGTTTTTTAAAACTTATCACTTATATTCTTTCTGCACTCCATGACATGAATTCATAACATTACTTTCCATGCTTCACCTTTCCGAAGCTAATACTTGATGGATCTAATTGCCAAACGATAAATACAAGTAATGAAGGTCTTCCAGTCTTTTATGATGCCAGTACCCTTTTATCCAGGTGTCAGGAAAGTAATTATTCACTGCCTTTCCTTGGAGAAGATGTTTCTTTGTATTGCCTAGAGAACATTCCTATTCTCCAAACGTTCTTTAGAACAAAGAAGGTTTTTCCAGTGGTTTAACATACATCTGTGGCTTGTAAGGTAAGAAACATTATTCATATGTAGCATGACTGCTTTGTGTATGTGGCACAGTCTTCATTCTTGAACTCTAGCAATTTCAACTGAAGTAGATAGGATAGGAGAATATAGCTTAATCTAGGCCACATTTTTCATTCATTCGTTCATTCATGATTGAGCCATCCGTCCATCCATCCATCCATCCATCCATCCATCCATCCTACACGCTACCGTGTGTACAGTGATTTTATGCCAATAAAGGACAATATGACTATGACATTCATTCATTCATTTCATTCATTCATTCATTCATTCATTCATTCATTCATTCATTCATCACTTTACCCTTTCTTCAAGGACCTAATTTCATTCCTCTAAACAAACTCTGTGGTATGCAGGTCTGAAATGATTGGTGTCAACTCTGGGCTCACCAGACAAATCCCACAAACCGACTTCTAGGCAGGACTTCCATAGAAAGTAGATTTATTAAGAAATATACAGCGAGTTTCAGAAATTGACTTGGAAATTGGCAAGGATACTAATGGGGGGGAGAACTGAGGGTACAGGAGATATAAAGGAGAAAGTGAACTTTCTGGACGACTACCGGTTGCTACAGCAACCCATTAGATAACAACGTTCCCAGGGTAAATCAAGACAAAACAGAATTAGAACTGAACAACAGTTCAACCTTGAAACATTACCTGGCCGCTGGGTACCAGGCCGGTGCCTGACAATTGGCTGGAGGCCATCCACTTTACTTCATGACCTTAGTGGAAATTTGAACTTGTGTGTCCCTATCATGATGACCATGACACCCTAAAATCATAGGATCTACAGAGTTGGAAAGGACCAACTAATCCAACCTCCTGCTTAGTGTAGAAAATCCATACTAGAGCATTCCTGACAGATGCTTGAAAACCTCCAGTGAGGGAGAGCCCACCAGTTGTCTATGTATTGTCTTCCATTGTGGCACTGCTCTTGTCATTAGGAAGTTTCTCTTAATGTTGAGCTTAAATGTACTGTAACTTCAGGCCATTGGACTGAGTCCTGCAGAGACAGAGTACTTACTTATCTTCTGTAATGCCTGGTCTTTGCTTCCATGTACCATAGGTACTCTGGAAAAGGGCAGAAGAGGGCAGCCAAGATGATCTTAATCATCTTGGCTGCCCTCTTCTGCCCTTTTCCAGAGTTGGGTCACCTTTTCGGGGGGGGGGCAGCTTGAAGAGTTTGAGGCTTTTCAGTTTAGAGAAAAGATGACCAAGAACATGATAGAGGTTTATTAAATGGAGAAATACTACACACACACCCCGAAGTTGTTGGGTAATAGATTCAAAGTAGACAAAAGGGATTATTTCTTTAGTCAATAATTACATTATGAAATGTGGACATAGTGATGGACATAGGCATAGGTGGCTTTAAAGGGGTATTGGACAGATTAATGGAGAAGTCCATGAACGACTATATGCCAAGAGAAATTTTATGTCTGGAGGCAGTAAACCTCTGAACACCAGTGCTCAGAGGCAACATCAGACTGGTTTCTACATCGTGTTCATTAGCTTTCCAGGGCAGCTGGTTGGCCACTATGTGAAAGAGAACACTGATCTTGATAGAGCCCTAGTCTGATCCAGCTGGACACCACTTATGTCCTTATGGTGTAGAGGGAGTTCTTTGTAATACCAAGAATGGTTAGAATGTTGGACCATTATCTGGGAGACCCAGATTCAAATTCTCACTCCACCATGGAAGCTCACTGGGTGACCCTGGACCCTGGGCTCCACCTAACCTATGTCACTGGGTCATTGAGAGAATAAAATGGAGGGGAGGAGAACAATGAAAGCAATTTTGAATTTTCATTGGGAAGAAAATCAGGATATAAATGAAGTAAATAAATAAATGTCGGGAGCAGCTGAATGCGTGCAATGGATTATTGGACTCTATTCTTGCTTGTGGTGTTGGAGGAGAGTGTTACGGATTCCGTGGACTGCCAAAAAAACAAATCAATGGGTTATAGATCAAATCAAACCTGAACTGACCCTAGAAGCTAAAAAGACTAAACTGAGGCTATCTTATTTTGGTCATGTCATGAGACGACAAGAGTCACTGGAAAAGACAGTCTTGCTAGGAAAATTTGAGGGCAGCAGGAAAAGAGGAAGACCCAACAAGAGATGGATTGACTCAATAAAGGAAGCCACAGCCTTCAATTTGCAAGATCTGAGCAAGGCTGTCAAAGATAGGACATTCTGGAGGACTTTCATTCATAGGGTCGCCATGAGTCGGAAGCGACTTGACGGCACTTAACACACACACATTCTTGCTTGGCCCCATATGAGGCAGCCGGTTAAAAGACACCACCAAGCCCCTCTGTGGGAAAAGTCCTGAAGTGTGCTGGATGCTGTGATCCAATACCTTTCAAGAAAGTAGGATGTTTCTTTTAATAAAGATGAACTGAGCTTGAGCATACTGGGAAGCACGGGGGATGGCTTAGTCATCATGCAGCTGGCTGCTGCTATTTTTTAACAGTGAAGCAAAGATTTGAAATCATCCACTTTCTGTCTCCTTTTCATGAAATGAGGTGGTGGTGATGACAAGAATCCATGAATGATTTTCATTTGGAAGCTGTAGGCTTGCCACTCGTAAACTGCAGGCATCCGGGAAATTTGTTAGCAGCACTTATTATTGCATTGACTGCCTGTGCCCAATGAAGTCAATGGGAGGTGGATGAAGAGCTTTCTGAGAATTTGAGATTCAGGCTGAAGGGCATAGAGATAGAAACACATGGTGTGGCATGCAGCCATGCTTGCGGGTGATACAGAGCAGTAAGGGACTTTCTGTATTGCGGCCACTTAATGATTTTATTGCCAGGGAGGGACCAATCCTGTCACCTGTAGGGGGGATTAATTTTGTGCTTTTGATCAGCCTTGGCCCATGTTTGGCTGCCTGAGTGGTGCATTTGAAGTCAAGCAAACATCATGGATTCAAACGGAAAGTGTAGCTAAATCAAGGTGATATGCTTAGAAACAGCAAGGACCTGCATAGTTGAGGACATAAGGAGAACTAGTATGGGACTACTTGTACGTAAAGGTAGTCCCCAGGGCAAACACCTGATCATTACTGATCCATGGGGTGATGTCATATCATGATGCTTACTAGGCAGACTATGTTTACGGGGTGGTTTGTCATTGCCTTCCCAAGTCATCTAATCTTTACTCACAACAAGCTGGGTTCTAATTTTACTAACCTTGGAAGGATGGAAGGCTGAGTCAACCTTGAGCCGGCTACCAGAAACCGACTTCCATTGGGATTGAACTCAAATTGTGAGCAGAGCTTTGACTGCAGTACTGCAGCTTCCCACTCTGCACCACGGGGCTCATACATGGGACTACTGGTAGTAGACATTACTGTCCTACTAGTAGTAGACATTACTGTCCTAGTACTGTCCTATTACTTGTAAAGCAGGGGGTGACAACAAAGGGGAACGATCAAGAATGAATGCATGACACTCTTCCTCGCAGGGTTATTGTGAAGATAAAATGTGAGGCAACAAGAGTGCTGCAAGATGCCTTGGGTCCCATTGGGGAAATGGCGGGGTATAAATAAAGTAAATAAATTAGTAGTGTGGTCAAATTATAGTATAGTAATGTACATTAAGGGTCAAATGTAATGTACTTAAAAAAATAAAACTTAAAAAGCAGCCAGTTTCAACGGAAGGGTTAAGTTATGGAAGTGGTACAGAGGGGGCTTTTATGGTCCCCACACCCCATGCCATTTCCCTAATCTAAATTAACACCCCAGGCTTCAATTTGCCCCATAGGGGGAAAATACAGGTATCCTATGGTACCTGTACATTTTCTCCCACAGAGCAAGTAATAGCTTTGCAGGGGGGTTAGATTGAAAAAGCAGCACAGGCAAAGGCTTAAACACCCTCTCCTGCAAGGTCACTTCCCCCATTCTATTCATGCACATCTACTGTGTTTAAGCTTAAAAAGAAAAGCATAACTCAATTGGTTACAAATCTGTTGCTGTCTCGTCTAAGGTGGTTGTGAGTGGGTGATTGAAAAAAATTGGCCAGGGTATCAAAATGATTCAGTTCTACATCTTATCAGAGGTATGGATAGTTTGAATACTCATTGGTAGATGGGTAAACTATAAGTTGCTGTTTTATGGAAGAGCAATACGTTTTGGGCAAGGGGCACCTTTATGTACAGTTACCAGATTTGTAGGGCACAGCCACACTTGTGTTAATAGTCTCCTTTTGGAACCCTGGGAAATGTAGTTCTTTGAAGGGGATTGTGGTAAGAATTCAGGGACACATGAAGCTGCCTTATACTGAATCAGACCTTTGGTCCATCACAGTTAGTATTGTGTATTCAGACTGGCAGCGACTATCCAGGGTTTCAAGAAGAGATCTTTCATTCACATCATCTGCTACCTAATCCTTTAACTAGAGATACTGGGGATTGAACTGGGGACTTTCTGCATGCCAAAAAGATGCACTGAGCCACAGCCCCTCCCCAGCAATCTCTAACAGCAAGCTCAGCATCTTCGCAACAAGCTGCAGTTTCCTGGGCTCTGACATAAAACTGATTCATGTTTGTAGTGTAGAAACATCCTAATTGAAGGTCACTGAGTAAAATAAACTGTTTGTGACCTTCCTTTTGCGAATCTCCCAATGTGAACTAAGCTATTCAGTAATTAGAGCTTTTTGATTATGCAAACATAGGAATTAGGGGTACTGAAGAGTAAAATCTAAAACTGTGCTTCAATGCATTGAGCAAATTATGTGGTCAGATACATATGATTGCATTTTAGGTTCTCAGCCCTACTCAAAAATGAATTGGTTCTTTCTTCTCTTCGTAATTTTTTTGCAATGGGAAAAAGGAAAAACTGTTGACACTGAAAGGCAAACAGAAAATGATTCAGATTAATTTGCATGTGTAAATATTTCTTTAATTATTTTTATTTAATAAAACTGGCAGTGGTGATCAAGTCTATAAATGTAAAAATTTCCTGGCCCTATGACAGTTGCTGTTGACTGAGAATGTGAACATAATTAATGTAAAATGAAAAGCTTGAAATGAATTTGATTGACAAAGTCTTAGGCTGTTACCTTGCTTTGCTTGGATTTTAGTCTCTTCTTACATCCTAATACCTGTAGTGTTAGGAATCCTAATCTGGCGTGTTGCTATGTCATTGTTAGTTAGCACTTGATGGCATTTTATTCAGACAAGTGGCAGGGATGGTCGGTGTCCTCTGACAGCCAAACTAGATCTCCAACCTTTGTGAGCCTGTGGGCACCTTTGGAAGTCTGAGACAGGGCTTGTGGGCTCAACTACAAAATTGCTGCTGAAGGAGGTGAAACCAACCACCAGATGGGTACCACAGGAGGTGGAACACACATATAGGAAGCCCACTTGCAGGGGAGAAGAGAGGTAATTTAAAAAATACTGAGAATAAACCAACACTGTTGTGGCAGCTGTTGCCAACAACAACATAATTTTAATCTGCACAACCAATCAGATCTCCAATGGCCAATCCAAAGCTCTGCTGGGCAAGACTCCCACCTGGCCCTATCTACTTTCTAAAAACACTTGGTGGGCCCCACGTTGGGTTCCCTTGTTTTACATTAAATTTGTGACTTCTACCAAAAATAATAGCTGTGGCCTCCACAATATCTATTAGAACTTGTTCCAACCTCCAGGTAGTAGCTGCAGATCTATTACAACTGATCTCCAGCTGACTGAGATCAGTTCACCTGGAGAAAATGGCCGCTTTGGCAATTGGACTCTATGGCATTGAAGCCCCTCCCCAAACCCCATCCTCCTCAGGCTCCGCCCCAAAAATCTCCAGGTAGTTCCTAACCCGGAGCTGGCAACCCTAGAACTTGTTCATCTGATATAATATTTGGCATTTCCCAGCAGGGCCAGTGTTTGGATATAGTAAGTTTTACAAATTATGAAGAAGATGCGGGAGTTAAACACAAATGATGTTTTTGGCAGACAATAAACATGAAAGCTTGAGAGGCCAGTGGATACCAACCTGTCCAATAAAAAAAAAAATCTTCCCTGCTCTGTCTGAACACATTTTCCTATGGGCTTTAATAAAAGCTGCTGTGCAATTGTGTTGTGTAATCAGAACATGCATTTGTCTATGCATGGGCTCATTGGATAGGATCATTAATTTGTTAATGCTGGGAGTTCCCACAATTCCAATCACATTAATTGTCATGCTTCGCAATTACATTATTATGTATGCACAGATTAGTAGAGTGCTTCTGGTACCAAACAAATTGTCTTGAATTAAATTTGGGACAGACTAGGTAACACCCTGTTTAATTTACTCATTTTAACCTGTATCTGGAAGATAAAACTGCAAATCTCACATTGTAGATGTTATATCAAAGCACTACTATTATGTACACCTGACTCTAGAGAAGGAGTCCCCAACCTTTTTGATCCTGTGGGCATCTTTGGGATTCTGATGCAGAGTGCTGGGTTCTGGCACAAAATGGCTGCTGCAGGAGGTGCAGCCAGCCACAAAATGGCTGCTGTAGTTGACCTTCAGTCACACAGTGAAGATCTTTTTGCTGAGGTGGAAAACAACATTTTAAAACATCTTTACAGCCAATCAAACTTTCAGTGGCCAATCAGAAGCCTTGCTGGTTACAATATTGTTCTTTCACTGCAAATATTTAGGTCTGTGCATGACAGAGAATTCCACTGTGGCAAAAGGTCAAGATCCAAATGTTGCTCTTTGTCATCAACTAGAGTTGGCTAGGAACCATCTGACACTGCACTGAGCAGAGGATCATACACAGACAAGGGTGCTCAGGACCACTTCAGTGTCCCCACTGAAGCAGAAGCCATGGATGTGCTTTTTGCAGAATTCTTCCCAGGAGTGTAAAGATTCTTCAGAAAAGATATACCAAGAGGTGGAGGAGCAGGAGGACATTGTACCCTGGTAAGTTGGCACAAACTCAGAGGATCAGTCTTCAGCCAGTGTTCAGCTTCTACCACTGCCCCCAATATCCATTTCACTTACTACAGCTTCTTTAAGCAGCTTGGTTTTAGGCTTGTGCATATCGGTAAACCCGAGCCGAACATAAACCTGAAAATTGCTGTTTCAGCTAATTTAGGCCTTCAGGTTTACTGTGAAAAACACCGAAGAAATTAGCCAAGCCAAATAAGCAGTTCCCGAAAAAGCCGAATAATTATTTGGCTTTTCGGGTTCGGCTGGGGGAGGCACTGGAGCCTGGCTGAGGGAAAAGTGATTTTGTGGGATGGACTGTGAGGAAGGAGGCCATGAGCAAAAGGAGAGTTGAGCCCCTCAATTTTGCCCAATCGGTTTTAAGTAAGGCTCTTCACCTGCACCCAACTTGGTAAATTTACGAGGTCATATTTTTCTGCACACCAGGGAAGTCCCTCAAGTAGGTAGAAACCGTCACTTTTTTGTTACTCACCCAGGGACCAACCAGCCTATAGTGATAATATAGTGATATTAAAGTTGTGATCAACTACCAAAGGGAAAAATTAATATGCTTCTTTATGAAATATTGTTTCATGTTCAGTATATTGTAAATACCTACTAAGCTCAAAGTCAAGAAAAAGGTAAAGAACCAAATGGAAGTGAGTGATGTTCTTGGCCTTGTATGTACAAACAAACTGGAGAATCTCTGAGGTGAAGAAATTTAGGGATAGTTTATTCGGGGGTAGGAAATCCCTAGCAGACCATTTTGCTTGGTTCCCAGGGCCAAATTCCCACCCAAGTAACTGAGGCACTGGCAGCACAGCTAAAATCAGCAGGGTGGGAGAAGGTAACAGGCATGACTTATGTCCATTGTTGCCTCCCAGATCTATACAGCCACCCAAAGACACCAAGGCGAATCCCAAAGATGCTGGCAGTACTGATGGCTTTGACTTGCTCCAAGCCAAGTATAACTGTGATCTCTGTCCCGCCATATTTTGTTTGATGGCACATAATACCTGTGCAGGTAGATGTTTCGTTTGTTCCTGCACATGGGCTAAAAACATAGCTTACACCTGGCTTATGCAATGAATTTTTCCTAGAGTGGCAAAGTCACCCTGAACTGACATTTTGTTTTCTTCCTGGCATTTTGATGTGTTGTGACTGCAGAGAATTCACAGTACTCTAAATATCCAAACCCACTAAAAGTCTGGTATTTTGCCACATAAAAATAATCATAAGAGCCAGACCTCACCTTGTGATGGATAGGATTAACAGGGACCTATTTTATCTTGAATTTGAAAATGCGGGCAAAATGCAGGGAAATGCAGGGGGAGAGTGAGGTGACCTCTGACAATGAGAAACGGCATGCATAATCAAAACTCAGATGAGTAGTGTAGCCAGTGGTGGACTGGCCATTGTGCTAGCTTGCCCGCTGGCTACACCACTCATTCATGGTGATTGAGAGCAGCCATCAAAGAATCTGTAAAATTTCATTTTGGCCTTACCTTAATATTAGGTTTTGTTGGGCTACATGGGGTTGTCATTCTGATCTGAGTTTTTCCTAGTGATGCAAGTTGGCTGAAAGCCTGTACTCATCTGCTCTACATAATGATATTCTTAATTCCTCAAAGCATTTACATTCCATCTGGTATTTTGATCATCTTAACAGTTGCTGAAGATCTTCAAACACACACCCCTTTAAAATGTAGACTGGTGAAATATCCTAGATTTTTGTCAATAAAACATATATATGCAAACCCTAGACAAAAATAGATAGAGTGTGGGTGTTCTCATGAAGCTTGTTTGTAACCTATGACCTGAGAAACCTAGGTAGGGCTGTATTTTTTTTCCATAGATAACGTTTGCACAGCCATTGGGATACAGATTTATAAACTGTATAGCCAGATGTCAGATGAAATTGAGTTACTTTAGAGAAAATTATAAAATGACTGGTTTACATCAACAAACCCGAAATGAAATGGTACTATATGTGGTTCCATTTATGTGACTTTTTACAAAAATGTTATTTTATGGTGTGTCTGGAACAATCGTTTTGCACCATCTGTTATTAGTCCTATATATATAACATTGTACATCACCCTAATTCAGGTTATGTGTCAACGTGTTTTTAGTACAACAACAACTAAATTACGCAATGCTGCCATCAATGGCCAGGCCATACTAAAGTCAATATAAAAGGTCTGCCTTTTCATCATAGGATGCTGTGACTCACAGCAGTGCAATATCATAAAACATCTTCTCTGGAAGGGAAGCTGGAACTCATTTGGGTGCTCTCCAACATTTTCTATGAAGAACAGATTTTCTACAGCCATCACCCTTAATGCTATGACCATTGTTTAGATTATATATAGCACTATAAGTAAAGTAGCACAGACTACATAAGGCTAGAGGTATAGAACAATATAGGGGATGTTCAAAGATATCCATGCTAATCTGACCCTAGGGGAAATTTATCATGTATTCCAGGTTTGTTGGTCATTTGGACCTTGGGGCATGTAAGCAAAACCTTCCATTGAACGTACTCAAGAGAACAATTTTTGTGGCTTGTAGTGCAGATCCATCTTGTCTGACATCCCATCTCCATCCGTGGCCTTTAATCTGATTCCATATATTTAATTTTTTACATCCATTCCCATGCTTTACTGGCCTTCTGGATTGCTGCCAACTGGTATGTTCACATGTATCTTTGCTGTGAAGTTTCTATATCCTTTCAACATTTCTGTAATCAGGCTTCACCGGTTGTCTCCAGAAAGTGGCAATGTTAATCTCAACAGGATTTACACAGGCAAACCTCCTGGTAGATTTTCCTTAGATCTTTTCCAGTTAAATCTACCAGCTAACATGTTCCTGAAGGTTCTTTACAATCAACATACCCATGCAAAAATGTTGCTTCCAGTTGCAAAATTAGAAAGAAATGCAGAATATCTTACCTGGTCTATTTATGGACCACATTGACTCAGTTTCCATGATGGATGTTGACAGGATAGTGAGCTCTGTGAAGGCCACTGCTTGTGCCCTGGATCCTTCCCATCCTGGCTGCTAAAATCATACAAGGACCGCATCAACAAGCCCTTGGTGTCTATCGTAAATCAATCACTAACCCAGGATACTTTCCCTTAGCCACTCAAAAGAGGTGGTTATCTGTTCACTACTACAGAAAAATGATGTGGCCAATTATTTCCCAGACTCTACTGTGGCCTTTCTGGGCAAAGTGATTGACAGAGCAGTAGAGGACCAACTCCAGCTCTTCTTGGATATCTGCTCTGGATCCTTTTCAATCTGGCATCAAGCTGGATTACAGGACAGAGATGGCATTGGCAGCTTTAGCTAATGACCTCAGCCTGAATGTAGACAAAGGTCATGGCTCTCTGTTGCTCTTACTAGATTTATTTGCAGCCCTTGATACATTGGACACCCTAACAGCCCCTGTTCTGCATTTCTCTCCAGCTTTCCCTCTCTTTTCCCTCCATCTTTCTTTCTTCTTCCAACTCTGTCCTTTCTTTCAGCAATGAACCAAGCTAAAGCTATTAGACCCCAACACTGGCTTGGGATGCAGACTAATCAGCTACTTCTCTTCCTAGTTAATTAACAGAAGACAAATGTCCTTATACCAATTAACAGGAGCAGTCTGAATCTAAAGCATTTTTGAATGTGTGTCTGAAAATAATGGAGCATAAATGCATAAATCTATTTAATGCTTGTCGCAGTCTCATGGTTGCGGCTCGTGTCTAAGTGTTCTGCTGATAAAATGCCAAGGCCTAATAGAGAAGTCTATTGATAGCCTGATAATTTGTATATTGTGATCTTTATTTTAACAAAAAAGTGGGAGAGGGATCCATAAGCGCTACACAACAAAGTGAACACTGTCTTCTTGCATTTGAGCACCCGCTTGCTAACGTCAGTAGCCGTGATTCACTCGATAAAAACAAATGACAGAACATTCATGATATGAGAGGGAGACAAGGCTGCAGACCTCTGTCTCTGAATGCAAAGGCAGCAATAAGCATAACGAGAGAAAGGCGAAATTTCACAGTCAGCACAGTATGATGCAGAGCTACAGAGGAAGGTGGAAGAGCCAGATGACGTTGAAGGTCTTTTCCATTGCTTAATTTCTGTGTCTCTATGGAAACAGTCACCGAACATGACTGGTCCTTTCACCCTTCCTCGCAGAAGCCGGTTTTGATGGATGTGCATGAAGTGAGGCTTGAAAATGACACCCTCTGTGGCATATAAGCTCAGGCCTATTGAAAACACTCTAATGAAACCACAGTACATTATGCTGAATGCTCTGTTTGGGGTTTCCTAGGTGTCTTGGTGGCAGTCTACTACTCTTCAGTCTATACAAGACAATCAGTGTATTCACTCTAAAAATGGGACCAGGTCTTCCTTGCTCCCAACAGTTTAGTGATTTAATCCAGTTACTGCCAAAATCATATCAGGTTTCATTACCATCAAATTGGAAAAAGATCCAACAGTAAGTAACTAGTAAATAGGAAAGGGGTGTGGCTGTCTTTTGCCATGATTCCTTTATTCACTTACTTGTCAAGACCCTCTCACATAGGGTATGGATGAAAATTAGGGTTGCCAACCTCCAGGTACTAGCTGGAAATCTCCCGCTATTACAACCGATAGAGATCAGTTCACCTGGAGAAAATGGCCACATTGGCAATTGGACTCTATGGCATTGAAGTCCCTCTCCAAACCCCACCCTCCTCAGGCTCCACCCCAAAAACCTCCCATGGGTAGCGAAGAGGGACCTGGCAACCCTAGAGAAAATGGAATGGGTCTGCCACCTCCACAGATAAAATACTATCTCATTTGATATATTTATCTTTTAAATGAGTGAACATGTAACAACTTTTGTTGCATATGGCTGAGTACTTTAGGTAGCAGAAATGACCAGAGTTAAAATAATTCACATCTAATTTCTTGTCAGAAAATGCCCAAGACTGTTGGCGGACTCCAGGGGAGGGAATTTCAATATCAAACAGGAAATTCTCTGCCTGTGTCTCAAGTTCTCCCGTTAAAACATTAATTTGTGTGTCCTATCCTGCCCCTTGACTCTAAGAATTGATTCATGGGGGCAGGGAAAGAGGTGTGACTTGCACGTTTTCTTACTGAAGGAAAATCTCCAAGGTCCATAAGCCAACTGGAGTTCAGGGATCTCATTACCAGTGAGACCTGAAAGTGCCACTTCAAGCGCTAGGGTTGCCAACCCCTAGGTACTGGGGCTGCCAACCCCCAGGTACTTCTTTTCATGACATTTGGAACCTGCTTTTTCTCTTGTACCTGGCTGAAGGACATCTGAAAATAAGAAGATTCACTATTACATATACTCTTACAGGCTGTTGTACCAACACTGGACTTTTACAACACATGCAAGCCCATTTGGGGATAGTAATCCTTTGTTAGCCCTGACCTGGATGGCCCAGGCTAGCCTGATCTCGTCAGATCTCAGAAGCTAAGCAGGGTCAGCCCTGGTTAGTATTTGGATGGGAGACCACCAAGGAAGACCAGGGTTGCTGTGCAGAGGAAGGCACTGGCAAACCACCTCTGTTAGTCTCTTGCTAAGAAAACCCCCAAAAAGGGGGTGACT
Organism: Euleptes europaea; assembly: GCF_029931775.1. NCBI lineage: Eukaryota > Metazoa > Chordata > Lepidosauria > Squamata > Sphaerodactylidae > Euleptes > Euleptes europaea. Next base: position 27,275,399 of record NC_079326.1, read on the forward strand.
TGAAGGCACTTTACTTGAAGGCACTTGAAGGCACTTTACACACTTGACTTGAAGGCACTTTACACACTCACACAATCCTTTGTTATTTACTTGGCTATTTATAGCTATTAGGACAGATACATTGTTGCACTGTCATTGGTCCTGTTTTTCATGTTATGTAGCTTGTATCATATTATATTTTGTGCTTCGTGATATACTTTCGCTCCCGTGATTGCTTCCTTACACTCTGTACTTACACAGCGGTGTCCCTTTTGAGTAACTCCCAGGTACTAGCTGGAGATTTCCTGCTATTATAACTGATCTCCAGCCAATGGAGGTCAGTTCACCTGGAGAAAATGGCTGCATTGGTAATTGGACTCTATGGCATTGAAGTCCTTCCCCTCCCCAAACCCCACCCTCCTCATGCTCCGCCCCAAAAACCTCCCACCAGTAGCAAAGAGGGACCTAGCAACCCTATCCAGGTACTAGCTGGAGATTTCCTGCTATTATAACTGATCTCCAGCCGATGGAGGTCAGTTCACCTGGAGAAAATGGCTGCATTGGTAATTGGACTCTATGGCATTGAAGTCCTTCCCCTCCCCAAACCCCACCCTCCTCATGCTCAGCCCCAAAAACCTCCCACCAGTTGCGAAGAGGGACCTGGCAACCCTATCCAGCGCTGCCCCCCAGGCAGTTTGCTCAGTTGTGTTGCATATAGCACTAACTGTTTTCCCCCTACTTAATAGATTTTTAGACAGTCACCCTCAATTTCTTTCTGTGACCTCTCCTCTTTACCATTTGGACATGAATGTCGATAGAGACAATGGATGGCTTTTGGGGCAAAATAATAAAGTTGATCTTCTAAACCATCATCAGGGAAAGCTGTAGGCTGATTCATCAGGGAGCTGTAGGCTTATTGGTTCTCCGACAATCAACAGAATTGATTGCCCAAGGTGATGGTGATGGTGAAACAAGATCAGTGATGCTCTCACTGAGCTTCTCATCCTGGCAGAATATGCTAAACTAATGGATGACACATACACACTCTGGGGATATTGGCCTGGATCCAGAGGTGATTTCCATCAGTGTTGGAATGGGACTTTCTTGTCTCCCCTGTCTCACTTCAGCCCCAAATGGGGCTCCTGTGGGATAGGAGACTCTAAGCAACAGCTTAAGAACGTGAATGAGGGTCTGCCATGGAAAGGGGGAATTGGCAAAAATTGCCCCGCTTCCATAAGCAGAGAATTTATCACTGGATCCAACCCAATACTTTGTAAGAGAGATGAAGGTGGCAGGGCAGAGGCACTCAGTCGACCATGAATGTGGAGGCACAACAAGAAATACATGTTTGTACTCATTATAGCAAGTAGGAATTTAATTATAGCTTGGCGTGATGTCAGAACGCAGCTCAATTATTATATAGGGTGTGAGTCTGCTTATATTGTACTCCTTGCTGCTGTTATCACCATAGGGTATTACAAAATATATATTGATAAACTGCAGTATACAAATGTGGGTAAAAATGTCGATTGCTGTTTGCTGGGTGCTGAATGGACTTCCAGGATATTTAGCTGAATTGGGGGCAGGTTCCTCTGCTATTAGAGAAAACAGTGAAAGAGGCCTGTTCATCTTGAACGTTGCCTTACGTTAGCTATGTGTCTTGTTTGCTTATTATGGTAGGGTGCAATGGTAGTGCATCAATCTGGGCTCCAAATTCAGGGCCCAAACACCAAATTCAAGTCAGATTGGTAATAGTTTTTTTTTTTTGTGTGTGTGTGTGGGGGTGTTTTTTGACAAGGTTTGGAATATGTTAAACATTTCATGGAACACTGGTTTAAAAAGATAAACCAAGGAGTAGTATTCTGTACTTTTACACTTGAGGTAACATATTGAATGGGGTCCTCTCCCTTCCCTTGTATTGGATGTTACGGGTGTCACAGGGCCTTCCACATTCACCATGCTTGTCCTTTTGACTTCATAATCCCCAGATAAGTCTCTAGTGGCTGCCCTGTTAGCCTAGTACATCCTGGACCCATGGTTTACCTTTTGCTGATCATCATTTACAGAGATTTCTGCTACCCTTCAGCTTCACAAACTTGGTTGGATTAAGAAGATTTGGGATTTCCAGATCATAGTATGTGCTTCTGGCTCTACATGAGCTCTTTGTGAGTCTTTGAGGTCAATGAAGCTATTGAGCCCATGCCATTCGTCCGCTTCAAGCGGATGATCTCCCAGTGGGTGGGGGTGGGTCCTCCTGGGCCCTCTCACCTGCCCTTGTGTCTGGGCCAGTGGGAGAACAGTGGGGTATGAGTGTAGAAATGATATCACATGACATTAATGTCCCATTCAGGTAAAAACCCAGAGTGACCTCCGAATATCAGCAACTGCTCTGAAACTCTATGGCAATACCACAGAGTTTCCAGAGCATCAGCTGATGTGCTGGCGTCACATCCATCTTTTGCCTTGCTCCCAAAGCTCTTCGGAGTGCCAGGCAGTGGACTGGCGCCTCTAATTCATCCACTCAGGTGAAATGTACCCAGAGTGAAGATATAATAAAGATGGTGCCTCAAGTTTGAGTGAAGGTGTAAGTACATATGAATGAATATTTCTGTAGGGGTGAAAGAAAAACTTGAAAAGGAAGAGAAGCTAAACTGAACTTGAAAATGTGTAGTTTTGTTTCAGCACTTCTCGTGCTGAGGCTGCTGAACATAAGAAGCAGGTACCCAGGATTGCATTTGAGAAGGATTTGGGATTTCCAGATCCAGGATTTGGGATTTCCCTTTGTTTTGGCTGCTTCAGCGAAAGTGCTTCAGGGAAACAAATTTCTTTCCCACAACAATTTTAATAATCCTAGCTCAGCTACAGATACGTTTTATTACAACCTGTTGCAGGTAAAAATACGAACACATGCAGGTATTTTTTTAAAGGTGTTAAGCAGCATATGTGTGTACATGTCTGGGCAAACACCTTGACACATCTCCCAACAATGTAAATAAGAATTGAAAAATTATGTAAGCAGCTTTACATAAGTACTCTAATTACAGAAGAACTGTGAATTAAAGCTCCTGCTCCATTGATATTCTCCCCAGTTTTAGGCCACATTTAGGACTCTATAGCCCTATCCTCCAAGAACGACTTCAAACCACTTCAAATGTGGTTTGATTGAATCAAAAGATTGAATTTTTGTGGTTTTTATTCAACAGCAACAAGTTTATTTACGGTCAAAGATCAGCAACAAATTGATATAACTCTAGTCAAATATAAATAGTTAAATGGTACAGTTATAACACTTAGATAACTTTAATAAAAATTTAGGTTACTTTCTTCTGTCTTATTAAACATACTTGTGCGCAGAATTTTGCCACCTTAAGGGTGGTCTCATTGGAGCAGCCAGCAAGGAGAAAAGGTAAAAGGTAAAGGTCCCCTGTGCAAGCACCGGGTCATTTCTGACCCATGGGGTGATGTCACATCCCGACGTTTTCTAGGCAGACTTTGTTTGTGGGGTGGTTTGCCAGTGCCTTCCCCAGTCGTCTTCCCTTTACCCCCAGCAAGCTGGGTACTCATTTGACCGACCTCGGAAGGATGGATGGCTGAGTCAACCTTGAGCCGGCTACCTGAAACCAACTTCCGTTGGGATCGAACTCAGGTTGTGAGCAGAGTTTTGGACTGCAGTACTGCAGCTTACCACTCTGCGCCATGGGACTCTTCAGCAAGGAGAAGGTCAATATAAAAGGAGCTTGTTCTACCTGGGTATTTAGACAATATTGGTCTAATGAGCCTGGATCTAATTTCCTGATAGTAACAGCAATCTAATAAGACGTGTTCAATGGTTTCAATCTCGCCCGACTGGCAAGGACAGGTTCGTTGATCGTATGGGATACGTGCATATCTTCCTTCAATAAGGGCAGATGGAAGTACGTTGAACCGGGCTAAGGTAAAGGCTCTTCTCAACTTTGGGGTTTCCAGCAAGTAAAGGTAATTTAGAGGCACAACGTTTTTATTACAATCTTTCTTTGCTGGTAATAGGGGGGCCTGTGCTCTGTCAATTTGAAGCGCAATGTCCCATAGCCTTTGCTTAATTTGTAATTTAGCTCTTTGATAAACTAGTTGTAGTAATGCTTCGCTACTATATCCCAGATGGTACAATTGGGCCTCTATATCTCTTATCCACCTTGAAGGGTGGTTATCTATGAGTATTAGCGAGGTTAATTCAGATGGAGCTAGGTTTAGCTTGAGCCAGAGATTTATGGCTTGGAACCATATATGTGTTCCTATAGGTACCAGGCCTGCTTCTATCCTAAGCTGGGAATTTGAAGTGCAGCTAGGTACTCCAATTAAGGATCTAAGGAATTTAGATTGTATTACTTCAAATTTATGGAGATCTTTATAAAGACATACCTGTGAGCCATAGGTTAATTGTGGGATAACTTTCCCTTTAAATACCTTTAATGCACTGGGTATATGTGCACCTTCTTTTGTAAAGAAAAATCTTAAAATTGCTATGGCAGACCTTTGGGCAGCCTCAGTTACGTGCGTTGTCTGAGTCGACCAAGTGCCAGAAGACTGAAACACTGCTCCTAGGTAATTGAATATTTTAACTTGTTCTGTGTTATGGTCATCTATCTGCCATCTATACTTGGAGTGTTTTTTTTAGAAAAAATAACAATTTTAGTTTTTGAGAGATTGATTGTGAGATGTACCTCCTTGCAGTAAGCTGAGAGTGCTTGTAGTGCCCTTTTCAACCCTACTTTAGAGATCGAGAGGATAGCAGTATCATCTGCGTATAGAAATGTAGAGATTTGTCTTTTTGCCATATTAGGAGGGTGAAAATCGGGATCTGTTAATGACTGTACCATAGAGTTAATGTAGAAATTAAACAGGAGAGGTGCGAGAATGTAGCCTTGTTTTACACCTCTCTTTCCTGGAATCTTGCTTGTTAAATGACCTTGAACATTGCACCTTACATTCAAGTTGTTGTTTTCATGTAGTGTGCGGATTAGTAAAAGTAACCTGCGATTAATTGTAGAGGCTTCAAGTTTGGCCCATAACCTATTGCGTGATATACTATCGAACGCCATCTTGTAATCTACAAAAGCTGTATAAAGGGCTCCTTGTGGTCTAGAAGTATATTTCTCTATCAGATGGCGAAGAATCAGGCATTGGTCCAAAGTGGAGCAGCCGCTTCTAAAGCCTACTTGTTCCTCAGCTAAGATGTGTTCCTTGTCAAACCAATCCCATAACTTCCAGCATAGGTGTTGGGCATATAGTTTACCTACCACAATTAAAAGACTTATTGGACGGTAATTAGATGGATCTGTTTTCCCCCCTTTTTTATGTATCGGTATAATGATAGCCGTATTCCAATCATTAGGGATTTGTGCCGTTCGGTCTATGTAAGTAAAAAGGGAAGCAAGAAGTGGGGCCCACCATTCAGTGTCTGCTTTAATCAATTCTGGAGGGATCATGTCCTTTCCTGGGGCTTTCCCTGGTTTTAACAGGCCTTTGAGCTTTTTAACCTCTGCAGAAGTAACTGGGGGCCAAAGAGGAGGGTTTCCTAAATCTGTAAGAAGAGAGGAGTTTTGGGTGGGCTCTGTATTGTAAAGTGCAGAGAAGTGGGTTTCCCAGGTTTTTGCCGCTATCTCACAACATGATCTTGGAGCTTCTGTCTGAAGTCCCCCTGAGATGATCTCCCCAAAAAGTGAGGAGTCTTTAAGCTTAGCTGCTTAAATAAGATGGGTCCAAATCTTTTTTAATGCCTCTTTATATTTATATTTTTATATTTTTGTTTTAAGGCAATTAGATCTGGAGGTGAGAAGCCAATGTTCTGAGATTTATAATATGCAAATTTGACTTTTGAGCATTTTTTTGCTAGCCAGCATTCTTGGTCAAACCATGGTTGGGAGTGAGGTCTTATTCTTGTGGAGCCTACAATCTGATCTGACCAACTGCTCAAAATTAGGCAGTAAGATTCCAATGTTGTTTCACAATGGGCAGCGCTGATCATTTTGTCCCGGAAGTGGGAGATCTCTTCCGAGCCCATAAATTCCTTAGCAATTTTGTCTATGTTATGTGACCATTTGCCTCTCTTATATCTAGGAGCAGGGTTTGAATTTTGGTCCATTTCCTTATTTAAACATGTTATAAAGTATGCATTCTTCAATGCTACATTAATTGGTAAATTCTATGGTTAAACACAATGCTAAATTAATTGGTAAACTATGGTTTCCACTGTAAAATCTATGGTTAAACACTCTGACATTTGGGTAAACGTCTATGGTTAAACCATAGAGTTTTGTCCAAATGTCAGAGTGTACCCCAGGAACGGGCTAACGTCTTTTCCGGGTGCATGGGAAGTGATGTCAGCATGTCACCAGTGACGTCCCCCCTAGCTGGGTAAGTCTTCTGCCAGTCACTGGGGGGAGCTGGCAACCTGCCCACTGATGGGTTTTCTGAAGCCCATTTGCTTAATCCCCAAAGCATCTCTTTGCCAAAGCAAATAGCAGCCCTGGCTTTGCTGCACGTCATTGTAGCAGGAGGTGCTTCAGAAGAATTCAGGAGGCATCACCTTTGTATCTGCAGGGAGCACCTATTCAGAAACAGGTATCTACATTGTAGGAAGATGCTTGGCTTACAACATTTTGCGATTGGCCCCAGCATCCCACAGCAGCCATGTGGTGATGGCACCACTTGTCATTCTCAAAATTCCATAGTTCCCATGAGGAGAGATATTAGAGGGATATTAGACGGATATTAGAGAGATATTAGAGGAAATCTGTATATTTCCATTCATGGTGACAGTATGAGATTTTTTCAGATTTTCTCTGTACTTTCACAGTAGAGTACTAAGACATATGCAAACATGTTCTCTTTTTTCTTCATTTTGTTTGCTTATGTTGCCATTATGAACCTTGTCATTTCACCTGTTGTATCTGATTTGTTTATTTTATGGAATTTTAATGCCATTTTATGCAGCTTGGTGTAGACAGCTAGTGTGGTGCAGTGGTTAAGAGTGCTGGTTAGGAGCGGTGGACTCTAACTGGGTTTGATTCTCCACTCCTCCACCTGAGTAGCAGACTCTAATCTGGTGAACTGGGTTGGTTTCCCCACTCTACACATGAAGCCAGCTGGGTGACCTTGGGCTAGTCACAATTCTCTTAGAGCTCTCTCAGCCCCACCTACCTCACAGGTTGTCTGTTGTGGGGAGGGGAGGGAAAGGTGATTGTAAGCAGGTTTGATTCTTCCTTCAGTGGTAGAGAAAGTCGGCATGTAGAAGCCAAATCTTCTCCTACTGCTTCTTCTATATGCAATTTTTATGCAACTGATGCCAAAAAAATATTCATTTCAACTGTAATATTTATATCACATTATGTTAGTATGGTTGGAATCAAATATCTCCCAATGCAGAAACATAAGCTCACTTCCCATGTCTTGAGGAACCATGCAAAATCTCTGCTTAGTGCAATTGTCTAAACACTGAAGTTGGCTTATTAACCACAGTTTTAACTACAGTGTCATGTCACAAATAACTCAGGCATCCTGGCTTAATCTTAACTTGCACATCCCCTGGGTTACAAAAACGCCTGGCCAGAGAGGCTTAAAAAACAGAAATATCTCTAGCATTCTCTTTGAATGATTAAACCAGCATTTGCTGAGACAAACCAGAATTTGAGTGATTATCTGCAGGTGAATCCTGGTTTCCTAAACTAACCATAATTAATATTAAACCACTGTTTTGCGCTATATCTGAAACAAACCCTAGTAAAATGACAAAGGAGAAGGGTCAACGTTGGTCACTACTTGGAACCTCAAAGAGATACATTACATTAATAAGGCTACAATCATATAACATAATATAGGTTAAAATACCTTTGAGATTCTTTGCTGATGGTTTCTGTTGCTATTCCAATTTAACATAGTTAGAAGGGGGAAAGATTATTAGTGTCTCTCATGCATTTCCTTCAGAAGATAACACCTTTTAAAAAATCAAAATGTTTTGGGGCTTCATCATAATGGTAAAATGTGTATTGCTATTTCTCTGTAATTACTTTCCCTTACCCACATTAAATCTATAGAAAAGATTTGTTCCTTCCCTGATGTGCTTTAAATATTTTAATGGATCTGAATGAGGGTGTCTAATTTGACTACTTGTAGGCTTTCTCTTCAGATGGTGGAAATCAAGGCCTTTGATTTGTGCCGGTTTGTTTATTTTGCTTATTTTTTCAGTGACGAAAATGAGATTCAGTGCTCTGGAACATCAGTATGTCAAAGCATAATGGTGAAGAGGCCCAGTTTTTAAGGTGCAGAGAACAAAAAGTATTTAAAAATCACCCTGGCTGGTTAATACATTAAGCTTTTCTTGGTCAGGTGGAAGACAAAAAAAAAATGAAGTGAACAACCAATAACAACGAAGAAAGGAGTCGGTGAAATAATATGTTGTGGTGGTAAGCACACTCTAGCTAGAAAGCTTTTTGATAATAAACAGTGTTATCTCTCTGGGAGGTAGACAGTCTGAAGTGCCAATAAAAACTGTAATTACACTCTCAACAGGAAGTTGCATTGCAAATGACAGCAAGATACTCTCTAAAACCATGCTTAGGTACGTTAAGATTGCAGGTCTTCATTATACATACTGGGTTCTCACATTTTCCTTCAAATGCAAAAGGAAGGGGGGGATCTTAATTATAACCTGGACTAGGGTAAATAGGACAGTAACCAGTTAGAAAGTTCATCACTTTGCTGTACGTTTTGTCACTTCAGTTTTGTTAAAGTAAGGTATACTACCTCCTAATACGCTGTTCCATAGTTCTTCGAGTGATTGACCTTTCAAATGTCTGGTGTATACGAAAAACTGGCTGAAATGACTCCCAAACGGTCCATTCGGATGTTGAAATGAAGCTGTAGAACAGGTGTTATCTCATGCTCGTGTAACATTCCTGGCTTTTTATACTTATTTTAAAACGAATGGTGATACAGGGCGGACATAGGATTTTATCTAGCACCATTTAATTGTTGGCAGTTTTGACTTATATAGTGCCCTCACTATGCATGGTGCTTTAAAGAGCAAGAAGAAAGGTCCCTGTTCCAAGGATCTTACAGTATAAAAGATGAGATAAATTAAGGAAGAGGTGAAAGTGTTGTAGCAAAACAAACAGGAAAGTAATATTTAATAGACGTTCAATGGCATACCAGCTTTTGTGAGTCAGAGCTCACTTTATCGGATGCATGAACATCCATAGATGAAATATTTACCCTGAAAGTTGCATGCAACAGAAAGGCAGCCGTGTTGAGAGGATTCCAAGAGAGACTAGCTTGAAATGATAACCATTCAAAGTGGGTAAGGACCACTGCTATGTTGAAGATGGCCTCAGTAGGATACGTTTCAAGGAAGATGTAGTTTGATAACAAATAATGAAGGGCAGAGCCAGACCGGGGTAGCAGTTAGACTGTCAGACTAGGACCCAAGTTCAAATTCTCGTTAATCTATGAAGCTCTTTTTGCTTGAGCTTGGACCAGTCCCTTTCTCTCAGCCTAATGTACCTCACAATGTCATAGCAGGGGCAACATGGAGGAATGGAAGACCACAGGTTGGATCGAACCAGCTTTTTGACTCCATCTTGTCGAGGTTCCTTCCTTACTACAGTTCCCGTCCCTCATTGCTTTTGCAAATGCAGGTCCCAAGATCCCTCCAACATACTCTTTGTTTTTGCAGTCTAAGGGGACCCATCCTTCCATTTTCATCATCACAAAAGTCTGACTTGATCCAATCTCTTTGTTTGCTCTCTTTGGAGGAGAAGGATATGATAAAAATGAAAGTTGGACACTTGGTTTACCCTAGCACTGCTCATGAAATCCTGCCCTGTTAGCTATGATATTTAAATGGAGAAGTGATATTCACAATGAAAAGCTACATACAAGACAGAGATGGATTTAATTCTAAAGCCCCTTACCTTTTTGCTGCTGCTACATCTGTTTACTGATGAGGCAGAGGGATAAACTAGCAGCATAACTAACCAGCACTGTTATTAGACCTGATGGGGATAGAAGACAGGCAAAGAGAGGGGAGAGAAATCCTTAATAATTTCATCCCAATTAAGTGAGGGGGCAAGGGAAAGTGGTAAAAAAAAATAGTATAGCCAAATTAGTCTCTACAAACAAGAATGAAATCCGTGGAATACCTTTTATTAGGGCCGACCAAACCGACACAAAACATTGTACAAGCGTTTGAGCTCGCCAGAACGCCACTTCAAGCTGCATCTTACAAAACTGAAAAAGATAGAAGGGTGAAAATGCAGGCCATGGTGTTAAGGTCTGATCTTGCATGTATCGTCTGAGAATAGCAAGCAGGCAATTGGCGAAACTTTATTGCTGGCATGGAGTCACCTTGCAGCATGTCCTCTGAAGAAGCTGAATTCAGTCCATGTCATCCATTCTTTATTCGTTCACAGAAATCCAGAAATCATTCCAGTTCCATTCAAAATTGTACCATGCAAGAAAGATAGTTCCTTTGTGAACAATAGGAAACACCTTATAGTATCAACATTGTCTGAAATAAATCTAAGGTGTTACACAAAATAATAGTTGAAGCCAAATTAGGTGGCATTACATTGTTTTGCGAATTGTCTTTACCCAGGTCTGCATTTATTCTGTTGTCAACCTCCTTTGTTTCTTGATTAAAATTAGGTATCCTTGAAGCAGCAACATCTGTACAGCCATATTGGTCCATGCAAAATTCAAAAACAATAACGAAATCCATGTCCTGTCTTCTATTAGGACCAACCAAACTGACACAAAACACTGTGCAAGCTTTCAAGCTCACTTGAACTCATGAATGTTGCTGGAAACATGTTTCCCTGTTGAATGGAAATGGAAATGGCCACCAGAGTGGTTTACTAATATGACAAGCTTCAGTTCTGATATTAAATAACCCAGCACAAGTTTCTAAAATGACATAATACCCAATTTTGGATCAGTCTTTTAAAAATTAGATGGGCTGCAAATGATTAATGGCATATGCCACAATCAATTGGTTAGTCTTTAAGATGTCAAAAAAACAACTGACTCTTGAAAGAACCGGGGTCAACAGATATATAACATGAACTACTCCTGTCTTTGGATCAAATTTCATAGGAGCCCTGTTACTCTTTGTGAGCAAAACAACAAACAGGGCTCCTATGGAATTTGATCCAAAGATGGGAGTAGTTCATGTTATATATCTGTTGACCCCGGTTCTTTCAAGAGTCAGTTATTTTTCCCCTCCTCCCAACCATTAGAAATAAAGGAGATGTTTGGCAGTGAAAACAAAATGCTAATTCAGAGTCCAGTCTAGCTCTTGAATGGTTAATATTTGCCCATCTTAAAGGCCAATTCACACAATTTGTTAACATATTAGAACCAACACAAGTTGACATTTTCCATAGACTGGCAGATAGCAAATGGCCTTATTGATGGTTGAATGCATCTAATATATTTTTATCTCACACTTCTTCCAATATGCTCAGGATGATGTATGTGGGTTCTCCTCTCTCCGTTTAACCTTAAAATCACCTTGAGAGGTGGTGAGACTGAGAAAGGTTACTTCTTCATGGAGCTTTTGCTCTGAATTATGTTCCCAATTGCAGCAGATTTACATTTGGAAACACAAAACCAGTTGCTTCTGCCAGCCTTTTTTGGTTTGTCCTGGCTTTGCTGCCATTTCCCTCAAATCTTGTTTGGTACAATCTTTCCTGGAACATTGTACCCAAAGTAGGCTTGGGAAAGTGGAAGAGAAGGTTTTGATTTTCACATGTGTGTGTGTGTTAAGTGCCGTCAAGTCGCTTCCAACTCATGGCGACCCTATGAATCAAAGTCCTCCAAAATGTCCTATCTTTGACAGCCTTGCTCAGATCTTGCAAATTGAGGGCTGTGGCTTCCTTTATTGAGTCCATCCATCTCTTGTTGGGTCTTCCTCTTTTCACATCTCCACTCTTATATCTGAGAGCCAGTGTGGTGTAGTGGTTAAGAGCAGCAGATTCTAATCTGGAGAATTGGGTTCTATTCTCCATTCTTCCACACGGGCCACCAACATTCCTCCCCCGTCCCACCTTGGAATCAATAGAGAGAAATGTGCCTGTACAATCAAACCCCTTTCTTCAATCTGCTTGAAACTTAGGGGGTCTTTTGATCAGAGGGAGGACTATGTTCTGTGCAAACTATCTTTCTAAACAACTGCCCCAGACCCTAGGAAAGATTCCCCATTGGAAATAATAGTCCTAAACTTCCAGAACCAGAAAAATTATGCAGTTAAAATGCTTAACCCTTAGGATGCAGGAAGGCTTCTTCTGACTTTTCCTTTTCTTTAAGATGCTACATACCTTCTTAAACATTGCAGACCATGTTGGGACCTTGCTGGGGTTAAAAACAAGGTATAAATTAATTTTATCTAGCAGACTGGAATTCAGCTGAGGAGAAAATGGTTTGGGGATGCATTTGCTTGGGAGAATCACTCTTTCATTGTTCCCGCACAGGGATGATTCCTAATTGTGCTCTGATTGCTTGCTGCTTCCCAAAGATATTTTCTCTGTTCTTTTCCCTCCCAAACATTCTTTCCCATTCTTTCCACCTCCCTACCCCCCCCACACACCAGCAAGACTTTTTGCCTTAAAAAAATACCTATAATTGAGATAGCACCATAATTTTAAAAAATAACAGCAAAAAGGCCCATTAGTAGTAAAGGGAGAAATGGTGAAAGGGAGGGGAAATAGCGCCAGATATGATTCCAGATATAAAGGTGTTTGTGTGTGATTTTGCTGTCAAGTCACAGCTGACTTATGGTGACCCCATCCTTCCCTGTTGTTTGTTTCTTTTCACAGAGTGAGAAAGGATGGAGGAAAGGAGAACAGCAGCTCTGCCATTTTTTCCTATGGGGGACCTATACAGGGAGGCGGGAGCAGCTATTTTTCAACCAAATGACACCAAAATTGTAAGGGAGCTAGTGCTTCCTGTCCACTAAATACCCGCCCCCCCACACATACATTTCAAGCAATTTCAACCAAAAGGTCCAATTCAGTAGGCCCCCAAACAAGGTAGCCCCAGCCATCCCACTTGCACAGGAAAAAAGGATTGTTTTTACAGACCCCCCTGAAGCAGGTGCCTTTTAGTTCAGCTCACTTCTCTCCACTGATTCCTATTGGTGGGGGCATGGCACTGGCCACTGGCATTAAAAAAATCCTGTCTGCATTAATTTATTTTGTTTCCTTCTTTGATTGAGTGATGAGCTTACTGGTTCAGGCAAACACCATAGATTTTTTTTAAAATATATATTTTATTAGATTTTTAATACAAAGTAGGAAAGGAAAAAGGGTATTGGAACAATTATGATATATTATACATGGTTGACATTTGGAACGGGTCCACACCATTTTCATCATTTCATTATATTCATGTTTCATTATCTACTGCAGTCTAATATTTACCATTCTAGATCTTCTTGTTAATTAATATTCTATATCATAATTAGTAAGAACTTAGCTATTATTATTATTTCTTTGTCTAATTCTAACGGAAGTACCATCATCTTCAGGCGTGCGTAGACTAGTCAGCGTCCGGAGTGACTAGAGCAGGCCAGTTGTCTTGCTGTATCTTTAACTAACAGTGTATCTGTCACAGAATGCTTGCCACTTTTGTTTATGTTCATCTGGTGGTTTCTCCTTCATCCAATTCGAAAGTCTTCAGGCAAACACCATAGATGTTGTTTACCTGGGTTTCAGTGAGGCTTTTGACTGGGTTCCCCAGTATGTTCTGATGGGTAAGCTGGAGAACTAAGGACTTGACTCTAGAGTAGTTAGGTGGATAGGGAACTGATTGGAGAACTGCATTCAACGAGTGGTTGTCAATGGCATTTCATCAGATTGGAACGAGGTGTCCAGTGGGGTGCCACAGGGCTCGGTTCTGGCCCGGAACTTTTCAATATTTTTCTATGTGATCTGGATGAGGGGGTGGAGGGACTACTCTTTAAATTTGCAGATGACACCAAAATGGGAGGAGCAGTGAACACCCTGGAATTCAGAGATAGAATTCAACGAGATATGAACACACTGAAAAAGTGAGTGAATGTGAACAAGATTCAATTTAACAAGAATAAATGCTGAGTTCTACATCGGGGTAACAAAAATAAGAAGCACATATGCTGGATGTGGGGGATACACTTCTGGGTAGCAGTGTGTGTGAACAAGATCTTGGTGTATGGGTGGACTGTAAGTTCGATATAAGCAGTCAGTGTGTTGCAGCAACAAAAGAGGCCAATGCGGTCTTGGGGTGTATCAACAGAGGCATAACATCCAAATCACAAGATATCATAGTTCCCTTGTACAATGCATCAGTCAGGCTGCACCTGGAGTACTGTGTGCAGTTCTCTGGAGGCATCACTTCAAAAAGGATTTGGACAGAATGGAGTGAATGCAGAGGAGAGCAACCACGATGATCAGGGGCCAAGCCTCACGAGAAAAGGCTGAGGGACTTGGGAATGTTTAGTCTGGAGAAGAGGTGGTTGACATGATTGCTCTCTTTAAGTATTTGAAAGGATATCACTTAGAGGAGGGTTGGGAGCTGTTCCTGTTGGCAGCAGAGGATAGGACTCACAATGGGTTTAAATTACGGGCAGAAAGTTATTAGCTGGATATTATGATTTTCTTTTTTACAGTAAGAGTTGTTCAGCAGTGGAATTGGTTGCCTAGTGGAATTAGCTCCCCCTCACTGGCAATCTTCAAGCAGCAGCCAGATGAACACTTGTCAGGGTTGCTTTAGGCTGATCCTACATTGAGCAGGAGGTTGGACTAGATGGCCTGTATGGCCCCTTCCAACTCTATGATTCTATGATTTCATATAATCTTACAGTGATTGACACACAATAAAACTAATTTACCTTTCTGCTGAAAACTCTGCATTTGATATCCTTCCTTGTGGTTCAAAGACTCCCCCTGCAGAAAACCCTTCCCAGTGTTCCCACCCTACCCCTGCAATCTTTGAAAATAGTTCATGTTTTTAAAAAGTAGAACGTGTTGTCTGGAGGTGGCTGGTCCCTTTGTTTAGGGCTACTTACCTTTGTTTGGGGCTACTGCAGTGGTCCCCACCAACCCAGCTGATGGCAAGTGACCAGGGCAGCCTGAGATGGAGCAGCTGGGGCCACTAAGAGTGACAGAGGAGATGCAGAGCTCCATGCTGCTATAGGAGTGGCCACAGTAGCTGTCTGGATAGGAAGGAGTGGTGGGACCGACAGGCAGGCCAGTGTCAATAGCTGTGGCCTGTGGGAAGCCGTCGGCAAGGAAAGGCACTGAGGCTGGCAAATTGACCTCCAAACCTCCCAGGCATGACGCAAAGAAGGGCTGGATGGGAGAAGGCTGGGAAGACTCTGCTCTCTTCAGAGCTGACCTTGGAGCCGAAGCCTTTGAAGCTTCCAAGGGTATGGGGCTTAGGGGGAAGAGCTCCTGATGGTCCCCTCATTGGCTGTGTGCTTAGACAGATGGCTGGACTCAACCTGGAGGAGTCCGGGATTGACCCTCTCCCGAGGGAAGCCTTTTAAAAGCAAACCAGGAAAGAGATGAGGAGGAAGAGCACGGTCCCTCCCATGGAGTATGTGGAAGGACCAAGCTGCAGCAGGGGAGAGGGAGCTAGGTGAAGGTCAGCCCCCTCCCCCTCATTTCACTGAGGCTCTTTGAAGGACTCTGCTGAGAAAAGGGAACCATGGAGGGTACTTCAGTTCTGGAATCTGCCCCAGAGCTTGCAGAGTCTGACATATATGCGTGATTGGATGATAAATCAATTATCCAGTTGCTGTGAGAGATAGGTCTGCATGGTGGGCATCCACTGTTTGGGTTCCTTAATTAATAATTAGTACTATTAATATTTAAAGAGTACTAAAGGAGGAAGTGGTGGTGGCAGGGGTGTGGGGTTTGCAGGAGCCTGAAGGCTAAGCTACATGATATGTTTGTTTTCCAGTGGTCTCTGAATTCACCGCTTTGATCAGAGTCACATGTCCACCCCAAGAACATTCTTTAAAAGCTATAGAAGCTGACTTTGCAAATGTGGGGCAGCACAGGTGGAGGAGGGGGGCTCTTGCTTCCCTAAAAGCATTTTTCGTGATGCTGAAGAACCCACAGTGGGAAGTGATTTGCATAAATTTGGAATGGTATAGGGAGTAGTCTGAGCTCTCACAGCTCGGCACAAACCGCTCCATGGAAATTCCTTGTTTGGGGCTTGTCTCCAAAAGTGATTGACTGGGAACACTCACCTCCTAATCCCTTGCAAGGATATGATTGGAAGGGGGAAATGCCACTGCCAGGAAATCAGTAGACTCAAAGAAAAAAAATGAGCGCATGCTGCATTGCTGGTAAGCACCCAAACCTGGGGGGTGGGGGCATGGATTTTTCAGGTCAGGGGTTTTTGTAGTTCCCAAGAATCCTGGATTTGTATTCCTATTCCAAGAAATCACTGTAAACACTTGAACCAGTGATTTCTGGGTATAGCTTTGGCTCAGGAATTTTGTAATGCACACCCCTACTTCCCACATACGTTGTCTCAAAAAGATTACCTCCAGAGAAAAGTGTAGATGTGTGGATATTTCAACCACAGATTTTTTTTTAAAGATTACATATAGGAAAGGATTTACAAAAACACCCTTACCACAGTGACTAGCCTGAACATGTAAAGTGGCTCAGAATAATCACCATTACGCTGTGGTTTGGAGCATGAAAAAAACAGGAAGGGATGGAACATTCTTTTCCTTGATATCATTCATGACTGTAAAATACTCCCTCCCTCAAAACCTAGGAGATTTTTTTGGGGGGGAGAGAGGTTGGTGTCAATCATATGGGACAATTAAAAATGATCTGGGCAGCTTTCTGCTTTGGTTTAAGTCAGTGGACTGAGATTTTGACTGAGATACAGAAGAATATTTGAAATCAGTATTTAGCCAACCAATAAAAAGAATAGTGACCATATTTTAAAACGGTTACAGTTGTCAAAGTGGGAATTCAGATTTTATGTGAAGAATGTTTAACATAATGCTGCAGCGAAGCAGACATTTTCCTTCCAACATTTCAACTACCGTGTCATTGTAATGCACTGTAATGACTGGAGAGAAAGGGATAATTTTGGACGGTGGGTTTAAAATTCTTTTCTGGAATGCATCTGAATTCTCTTGGGGACAAGCAAAAAGACCCCACCAGGGACCACTTCAAAGGCCATTTCCTCGTGGCTAAATTATCATGCAAGAGCTTGCTGTGGTAATATTATGTATGATTGTTGACTGCTCCTAAAATGAACAAGCTGCACATTGTTACATTTGTGATTTTTAATATATACTGAGCCGGTAGCCTATAGACTGTTCACTGCGTTGTATTTTTCTTTGTGGTTGTATATTTGAGACCTATTCATTTCTTCATATCTATGCCATAAACTAGAATTTATTGTTAGGTTAGACACAAGCTTGTATCCACAGATTTTCCGCTGGTGGGGTGGCATTTCCACTGGGGGTGGGGGGACGATTTTTGCCGATTCCAGCTCCATGAGCAGACCTCCACATCCTTCCCAGCAATGCTCAGATGAGTCCTCTGACTCTGAGAACAGCACTGGGGAAGAGGTTCAGAGGGCAGCTGCATTACTGTCATTACTGGCTGATGTTCCTATGGCAAGGTAGCTGAATAAGTCCTGATGATGTCAAGTCTCTGTGTATTTTCATGTGAGAAGACATGACTGGATACATCAAAAAAGCCACAACCCACAACTGAAGTCAAAGAATAGACTAAGTATGTTTTCCTTTCTGCTCATGCATCAAATCCTGCGTATGTTGTTTTGTCCTCCTTGGAGGAAAGATGAACTAATAATGATAGATAAACAGACAACATAGGGACAACTCCCAGAAAATAGGAATATACAACTGGAAACATGCCCCTCTGAACACTTTGGGATTTACTTTGGAGGGCAGAATTGGGCAGCATTTGGTAGGGTAAACTCTAATACTAGCTTCTATCTCAGGAATGCAGTATGTGATACAAAACATGCTAGTTTAAACGTTGTCTGATATAAGATGGGGATGGTTGAAGTGTTTGGATGGTTTTGAAGACTGCAGATGTCTGCCATAAATGTTCATCTACAATAAACCATATCATCTACAATAAAACATCAAAGGGTGCCCAGTGTGGGCACCATGATGCCTGCCAGCGGGTTTCCTGGCACCCATCTGCTTATTCCCCCTCTTTGCCAAAGTAAATTGCCAGTCTTGGCTTTCATCCACCTCATTGGACCAGGAGGTGTGTCAGAAAACCCTGGAAGGCACTTTTTTTTTGTCTGCTGGGAACAATAATTCAAAAACAGCTGCCTCCAAATGCGCCTACAAGCTTAACAATATTTAAGATATGAGTACACGGTGTGCAACAACTAACAAAAAACAAAACAAAACTG
The DNA here is from genome assembly GCF_029931775.1 of Euleptes europaea. Lineage (NCBI taxonomy): Eukaryota > Metazoa > Chordata > Lepidosauria > Squamata > Sphaerodactylidae > Euleptes > Euleptes europaea. Next base: position 27,293,813 of record NC_079326.1, read on the forward strand.
GAAATGACATCACCTGCTGGTAGTCAGTGTTTTGGTTTCTGTTCCATTTTCCCCATCTTTACCACATTGCTTTACCCATCCTTCATAATATTCCATTGTCTCCTGTAATTTCTAGTCTATATACTGATACCTTCTGCTGTTCAAACCCATCATTCTATTGTTACTGTTAAGGGGACTTTGGTAGTGACAGAAATGTTGCTTGTCCTCCTATATGGACAATAATGGCCATGGCAAATGTCCAATCAATTACTTCAATTATTTATCTTAAGGGGCAATAAATCTTGCTAGCTACAGAAGCAAGGAAAAGTTTGCTTAAAACAGGTGGGTCTTTCATAATCATAAACATATATTGCATTAATAATGGAAATTGGCAACATTTAGAAAACTGAGAACAATCATATATACAAGGGTTTGGTGCCTTATGGAAGGGGGGGCAACATTTTTGACTTAAGTGCCCATACCTCTAGACCAGGGGTCGGCAAACTCATTAGTCAAAAGAGCCAAATATCAACAGTACAACAATTGAGATTTCTTTTGAGAGCCAAATTTCTTAAACTAAAACTATATAGGTAGATACACTGTTTATTAACTTAATAAACTTTAATTAAAGTTTTAAGTCTTAATTAAACTATAGGTACACTGAATAAAACTTGATATCATACTTAATAGTGATCTTATTTATTGATAAAAATCAAATTGTAAGTCCCTGCCATTTCCCCCTCCTCATCCGGAGTCCAGATGGGGGGGTGGGGAGGCGGGGAGCTGCACTGAATGGGCCAAAGAGCCGCATGCGGCTCGGGAGCCGCGGTTTGCCGACCACTGCTCTAGACTGTCTACGTGTTAAGATGTCAACCTCAGGGGAGTGGGAACTTGACCAGACATATTGGGAACAAGCTGAGTCCTATGGTGCCACCAGTGTCATAGAGACTCACCTTAGTCCCTTGGGCAGAGAATCGACCTGCATGTCTAGCCAAGTGGTCTGGTGTAGCATGTGTGTTAAGTGGGACTGCCAGGTTTCCCCTGGCCACTGGCAAGGGATGGGGTTGCCAGATCCAGGCTGGGAAACTCGTGGAGATTTGGGGATAGGGTTGCCAACTTCCAGGTACTAGCTGGAGATGTCCTGCTATTACAAGTGATCTTCAGCTGATAGAGATCAGTTCACCTGGAGAAAATGGTTGCTTTGGCAATTGGACTCTATGGCATTAAAGTCCCTCCCCTCTCCAAACCCCTCCTCCCTGTTCTGCCCCCAAAACCTCCTGCTGGTGGCGAAGGGGCACTTGGCAACCCTATTTGGGGATGGATTCTGGGGAAGACAGGGGCCTCAATAGGGTACAATGCCGTAGAGTCCAAATTCAAAAGCATCCATGTTCTCAAGGAGAACGGATCTCCGTAGCCTGAAGATGAACTGTGATTCTGGGGGATCCCACCTGGAGTGTTAAAGGTTACTGTAACAGGCCCTTTCTAGCAACTAAGAGAACCCATACAACCTCTTATGATTTTGGGGAACCAGGTTTGTTTTGAACTATATACCTTCCACTCAGTTACAAGATAGTCTTAGGGTAGCAGTTGTAAAGGCTTTGGGTTTGCTGCCATGAGGTAAGTTTTGTGGTGAGCAAGAACACAGAAATCACTGAGGCAGGAGTTTTATGTAAAGAACAAAGAAGATTTATTTATTTACAGGTTGTTTTTAGAGAACCGACCAGCAGCACAGGTCTCCAGATGGTCAAAGGAAAAACCAGGCTGAGGCACATAAATTTAAGCTAGTTATGGCTTCAAAGTATGGTTTGAATTCTCTTTAATGCTTACAGGTTCAAATAGGTTTTCAATGACTGGCCACTATGTTGGATCTTCTCTCTCTCTCTCTCTCTCTCTCTCTCTCTCTCTCTCTCTCTCTCTCTCTCTGAGTGTGTGTGTGTGTGTGTGTGTGAGAGAGAGAGAGAGAGAGAGAGAGAGAGAGATATTCCTAGCATTTCCAGATAAAAGGATCATCAGGTAGCACGGGATGTGAAACACCTCTGCTGGAGACCCTGGAGAGCTGCTGCCAGTCAGAGCAGACAATACTCATCAGATCAGACAATACTGACTCAGTACAGGACAGCTTCTTGTGTTCACTGTGATGAGCAATGCCTCCTTTCTCTTTGGCCTCTGATCGTTCATATTGGCCTGGCTTCTGCAGAAAAGGCAGGATCACTAGCAAAACTGGACTGAAGGGCCTGCTGTATTGGGTTGCTTTCATGCAATGTGAAAATACGGCTCTGTCACAGCCTGATTTTAAACAGCTCATTAAGTTATGTCCCCTTGATTCAAGGAAGCAGAATAATTACATGATGCAGCACCAGGAGACAATTTCCTACACTGAAGTTTGCGCCTCTGTTATTTCAACATTTAAACCAATTAAAAATGAGCTCAGTGATTGAGTGGTGGCCTTAAATGTGGTAGAAGATATCTGACACTCCATGTGGATTGTAGAGCCCGTGATGAGCGTGTTCAGCATTGCTAAAGTGACTCGCATCAGCTGGTATTTTAAATGTCAAATTCATGACATTCAGTGGATTTATATTTAGTGAGGCAAAAGCCTGACAATATTTTCTAGGTAAAAACAACAACAACATTAAGATATCACATAGGTTGAGTTGTCTGGATGGAAGTGATAGGAGCAATGTAACTTTTTAAATTATCATTCAGGGGAATTCTCCATTAAACAAAAAATTAAAAAAAGAAATAACGGGTTGTCTGTTATGAACCATAACTGAGGATACAACGATCAGAATACAAGGTTTGCCCTAAGTAAACAGATGACTTTATATTGTCGAAGGCTTTATAAATGACTTTATAGATTTAGGGTTTTGATGGTCAGTTACCAAAAGTTACCAAAAGCCCAGGACACCAGTGTCTGCATCTCACAGTCTGCTGGAGTAACTGCAACCTTCTCCCATAAAATTTGGATCAAGAAAATGGCACAAGAGTTAACCCTTTCTTTCCTGGTTCTGTGGTCAGGCTCTCCCCCTCCATTGGTACCAGGGTTCTGGCGGAGGTGGCTCTCGTGGGATGAGCCTAAAAAGATCCATTAGATTGCGGACTGGGAGCTCCGTTAATTGGGCCTGGGGTTTTGAAGTGAGCCCCGAGAGCCAGGAAGACCTTACTACTGTGATGCCTCCCTATTACCAAAGAGTGAGTACTTTTGGCTTTTTACGGACTGGCCTTTACCATCTTTTATGGGTCAAGGAGTTTATTACTTCTTGTGATAGGGATTTTACTGAGCCACTACCTGGGGAACCTATAGGTTTGTTATTATTCCCCAGTTGGAATTTAGAAATTATTAGGCCCTTATGATTCCTAGTTAGCATTCATATATTATACAATTAATAGGGACTATGTGGTGGTGGGGGGGAGGGAATTGACTTATTGTTATTATATACTTAATTGCTGTCAATGGTTTGTTATTTTTATGTAGGGTTGCCAGCTGTGGGTTGGAAAATAACTGGAGATTTTGGGGGTGGAGCCTGAGGAGGGTGGAGTTTGGGGAGGGCAGGGACTTTCATGCCATAAAGTCTAATTGCCAAAGATGCCATTTTCTCCAGGTGAATTGATCTCTATCAGCTGGACATCAGTTGTAACAGCGGGCAATCTCCAGCTACTACCTGGAGGTTGGCAACCCTATTTTTATGGGGCCAAATTGGGGTTAGTTTTTAGTTTGTTAAATGGACTGTGATTGTTTTTTCTTTTAAATGGCATCATTCTATCTTCTATTGATCACATATTATTATGGAAGTCTGTAGGGCTACTCCTTTCTTTCACTAGTTGCAAGTATCATGAATATAACCCAAACAAGGCATGTTTATTGTTATTATGACCCAGACTCACTACTCTACAGGTTTCTGCTTTCCTTTAACTTCTCTTGGGAGATGACAGGATCAGAGAACTTGGATGGATCACACATATATTCTTCTATGTTTGCACATATATCCCATTACTTCCTACCTATTGTAGTGGGTATATGCAATCCCGAGATTCATACCTGAGATGTTACTACATTTAGGATAGTATCAGCCTGATTGAGATCTGAAGGGGGCACTTACACTGTTCTTGTGGATAGGTTTTCATCTCATACCATGTAATAGTCACTGGGGAGCTTATGGTGTACAAGTGTCTGGGTTTCTAACATTATGATCAACACACATTTTCGGTGAAGAAAATAGCTTTCTAAAATCTATCACGTCCGCAAAAGAGGAAAAGGGATCAGCCATCTAGTCCCACAGTAAACATTTAGCATAGGTAAGGTAAAGGTCCCCTGTGCAAGCACCAGGTCATTCCTGACCCATGGGGTGATGTCACATCCCGACGTTTTCCAGGCAGACTGTGTTTACGGGGTGGTTTGCCAGTGCCTTCCCCAGTCATCTTCCCTTTACCCCCAGCAAGTTGGGTACTCATTTCATCGACCTCGAAAGGATGGAAGGCTGAGTCAACCTTGAGCCGGCTACCTGAAACCGACTTCCATTGGGATCGAACTCAGGTTGTGAGCAGAGCTTGAGACTGCAGTACTGCAGCTTACCACTCTGCGCCATGGGGCTCTTTTAGCATAGGTTACATTTAGCATACATTTAGTCTGTCTATATTAATGCTTTGCAGAATCACTGAGGTTGGAAGATGAGTTAACAATATTGATTAATTGGGGTAACAAAGGTCAAGCTAATTTTTCACTATCTCAAAACTTGGCTGGGGATAGAGGGCGGGATACAAATTGAATGATACTAATAATAAAAAAAAGACTTTAGTCGTGCACAGGAGTATTACTGAAAATTGTTCCAGGATTGTAGAAGAGGGAAATAATTAGAAAGCCAAATGCAAAGAAGACCAAGTGCAACCTACTCAAAACATCACTCGGGAAAAGGTTAATGGAAGCTTGATTTCACACAACTACTGTGTTTGTGTGTATGTGGGAGAAAGAAATTATTAAGGGCACGATTGCACAGAATGTACAAATGATGAGCACTTTCATCACAACATCACTCCAAAAAGGTTAATTGCAGCTTGAGATGAAACTGATATTTACATAGTTTTTCTTTCGTTTATATTCTGCTCCTTGAATAGATCTATTATCTCCAAAAAGATAATAGGATTTTGGTGGGTTTTAAAAAAATCCAATTATTAATTGGAACCCTTCACATTTTCAATTGAGGATGTGTTGGTGTTGACTCCATTATAAAAATTAATGAAGTTCTGTAATAAGGGGGAGACATACTTCAGTGTGCAGCATCACAGAAGGCCTTTTTACAGTCATCACATATTTGGTGCTCCTATCTCACATATTGGGATAGCATGCTACCCATAACCCTCCTAATATGCATGATAACCCTACTGTGTGACTAGGACAACACACATATTTTCAAGTTTGGTGTGCATGAACATGTGCCTGCAATAAATCTGGGTTGCCAATTGCATGTACTGAAGCTGGCAAAGTATACACAATGCCATATTCACATAAAAAAGCAATTGTGCATATTGAGAGGATTCTCACATAGTGCACTGTGCATGAGGTAAGAGTGGTAAAATCATAGCAGCTGAAAAGGATTTATGAAAGGCTGCAGCCTGGAGAATTGTCTAAGAACCAGTTCACATTTAGAGTCACTACAAACATTATACAAACATTGTGGTTTACTGTGCCACATGTATCTATTCACCATGGATCTTTTTAGTGACTGTTTTGTAGGAATGTGCATATTGATAAGCCCGAACCGAAAATAAACTTGAAATTAAATGTCTGGGAAATATTCGGGTCTCGATTTTACTGAATACCAAAACCTGGGAATAAAGATGAAGCTGGATAGCCGATCGCTGAATCAGCTGAATAGGTAATTGGCATTTGTTGGCTTCAGCTTTTCCCATGTTTTTCTCTACCGGATTTTTTAAATGAGCTTTGTAGGAGGCAATTTTGAAGCTACCCATAAAATTTGGGAACTCTACCTCCCAAAATGGGAAATTTCCCTTGAAGCTACCCTGAAAATTTGGGAACTCTACCTCCAAAATGCCCCCACAGGAGCTTCGGGGGAAAAATCCCCATAGACAATAATGGACCTGAATTTTTCAGTAAACTCAGAAAAAAAGGCAAAATATAAATTTACTGGTATGGGTATTAGGCTTATTCTGGGTTTACCGAAAAAAAATTGGATCCAGAAAACCAGAACCCGAAGTTTACCGAATTTTATTATTTTTTTGCACAACCCTACTGGTTTATTTAAACATGTATGCTCAGCTCTTTTCCCTGTTGGCTGTATTGTTCTGTTTCCTCCTTAGCTCCTGATAATCGTATTTGTTTTCACTTTTCCTTTGTTGGTATATTGGGATGTCCTTAGAGCTAATTGTTAATACTTCTTTTGACTGGAAGACCAAAATCCTCAACTCCTACAGAAACCACATTAAGTAAAAGCCAAAAGACTAATATACTACCTAGTCCAGATTCTTCCTACAGCTCCCTCCATGGAAAGGGACCCCGAAGGACAGACAGACAGACACATAGTGGCAGACAGTGGCAGACAGACACATAGTACTGTAGATTTTCCCTCCTGTGTCATTGCTTCTGTTATTCTTTGACAAGGCAGAAGTTCCAAGAACTACTGCTTACCCAGGTTGGTCTGATAGTGTTTTGTTGGATTTTCTCTATTTACAAATATACTGAAACAGCACGGATGGAGGCATAGTCCGTACAGTACAACAGATTCACTACTCCACATCAGATTCCAAGACAAAAAAATAAACACATGAAGCTACATTATACAGAGTCAGACCATTGGTTTCTCAAAAGCAGTGTTGTCTGCTCTGACTAGCATGGCTCTCCAGGTAGAGGCCTTTCACATCACCTACCCGATTCTTCAGACTGCAGATTTTTTTTGGACTTACAGTGACCCCTGATGTGGTTTTCAAGGCAAGAGACATTCAGAGATGGTTTGCCATTGCCTGCCTCCACATCACAACCCTGGTATTCCTTGGAGGTCTCCCATCCAAATACTTGCCAGGGTCAACTCTGCTTAGCTTCTGAGATCTGACGAGATCATGCTAGCCTGGACCATCCAGGTCAGGGCAGACTGCAGATACTGGAGTTTGAACCTGAGTCCTCCTGCATACAAAGCAGATGCTTTACCGCTGTCTCTGCTCATTCTGCAACTACAGATTTTAATTGTCTATAATACCTGGTACTTTTCTCATATCTGTCTGAACTTTGACAGGGTGGGTGCTTTGAGTGAGGGAAACAGTCTCTGAGAATTTGATCCCAATCAGACATGGAAAAGAAATTCCAGCTAGAAATGAATGTCTTTGAAGCCAAATTGGACTGAATAATGAATACAAAAAAGACAACAAACATGTGTCACAATAAAGAAAAATGTTTTTTTCAATAAAATGTGAAACTAAAATGAATAAAAAATAAAAACATTTCCCATGCACATCCAAAATGGGGATGCACATTCAGATGCACATTCAGCTAAAAGTAATGAAGTACTGATTGACAACAACAGAGCCTCAATGCGCATCCCATTTATGTTTGTAAATGGGATCTTTACCGGCAGATGGAGATCCTAAAGCAAGAACCTTGCACCATTCTCTGCATCCAGCTTGCAGTGTCCTATTTTTGTTTCTTTCTTATACAGAAGGCTAATAAGACTACAACAGTACATGGAACATTTTCACATATTAAATGAAAGGTTATGAAACAGTTTAGTCGTATGTTGCATGAAGAGGAGTCAATTTGGTCAATGATTGATCATGAAGACAGAGTTTAATCTGCAGCGCTGTAAATTAGACTGGAAATTACAATAAGTGTCGAGATAAATGGAAAGGTCTTGCAGATGAGGTTAGTCTACAGATTAGCTGTTCTGTTTAAAGATGGAAAACTAAACAAAGAAGGTCAAATGAAATCTTGGATGACTAAAGAGCTTACTAGCTCTTCATTAAATCCAGCTTTCTCTGAGTCATCCTTCTCAGCTTGATGCACATCTCCTCTCCCTGGGTATTCTGGGGTCTCATCCGATGATTCACTGTTCATGGCAAATCTTACTGATGTAATACTGGGTGGGTGGAGTATAGAACAGATCATCGTAGCACACCATTTATCAGAACATGAGGGAAATACTTCAAAATCTGCATACACAAGAAGAGTAGCAGCTTTACATTCTGCCACAGTCACCTCTCTCTGCGGGAGAAAAGGATATGTTGGAAATGGTGGCTTCATCAGCATGGAAGTGTCAGGCAGCAACTGAATGAATGGTCTTTTGCTGCTGCTGTGAATAAGGCAATTTCATAGAATCATAGAATCATAGAGTTGCAAGGGACCACCAGGGTAATCTCGTCCAACCCCCTGCACAATGCAGGCAATTCTGAACTACCTCCCCCCTCCACACACACCCAGTGACCCATACTTCATGCCCAGAAGATGGCCAAGGGTTCCTTCCCTTTCATGATCAGCCTAAGGTTATAGAATCAGCATTGCTGACAGATGACCATCTAGCCTCTTCTTAAAAACCTCCAGGGATGGAGAGCTTACCACCTCCTGAGGAAGCCGGTTCCACTGAGTTAGAGCAGTTCCTCAGTGGAACTGGCTTCATCGGGAGGTGGCAAGCTCCTTTACTATGAAAGCCAGAGACAACTGCACTTGTTCTAAAACCATCTACTACTAGGCAACAATGGCATCGAATGGCACCATAGTTCGGTCCTCTGGGGTCAATTAACAGCCACTGGAAAGAAAGTTAAGATGGCTCCATTCAGCATCTCCTTTCCCTTGCCCACTAAAACTCCTTTAGTGGCAAGGCAGAATGGAACTTGCAGATACAGCAGCTGGGCCAGCAGGCACCAGAAGAGGAATTGCTCAACCATGGCATCTGACCCAGAGTGTTCTGACAGAGGCAACTTATAATGAAAGGAGGTGAACCTCCACCAATGACATATTCCAATGAACAGGAAGGCTCAACAGCAAGAGACCATCCATACCACAGAAATGACGTTTTTGTTCTAATACAGTGGTTGGGGTGGAGGGGAGTGCAATAATGTAATTCCTAAGTTCAATCCCAACGGAAGTCGGTTTCAGGTAGCCGGCTCAAGGTTGACTCAGCCTTCCATCCTTCCGAGGTCGGCAAAATGAGTATCCAGATTGCTGGGGGTAAAGTTTTGGTGACCAGGGAAGGCACTGGCAAACCACCCTGTAAACAAAGTCTGCCTAGTAAACGTCGGGCTGTGATGTCACCCCATGGGTCAGGAATGACCCGGTGCTTGCTCAGGGAACCTTTACCTTTTTTACCTGCTTGGACCTCTGTGTGTATCTTGGACTTTGGACTTGGCTGGACTTTGACTATTCTTTGGCACTCTGTTTACCTGCTTCTGACCCTTGGCTCACCAATAAATTTGGACTGGACGGGGACCCACTCTTGGATTACGTTTTGGCTATTTGTACCTGGACTCTCTTGATACCTCAGCTTTGACTGCTATTGACTACACTCTTCTGCCTCTGGCCCTAGGACCTGACATGCAGATTATTACCGCCATCCTCTGAAACCATTGTTACAATGGCTTGTTTGATAGATGACAATTGTGCCACATTTGAATAGTATGGAAACAACCTTTCCCTCAAGAGGATCCCAAGCCTGACATCAAGACTTTATGGCACATTTATTCTTGGTTTTCTATTTCCTTCATCTATACTGTATGTAGGGTAGGCAAACCTAGGGTTAAATATTAAAGCTCTCATCCAGTTATGAATAATGTAAAGGGCCAACTTGCCATGAAAACCCTTGTTCTGGATCTGATGGCTTGGCTCATTCAGGGCCACAGGTGGCAGTCGTGGGCTAAGAGGCAAGGACCAAGCCCTTTGGCTGCCAGAGATGATCCCAAGATTCTCCTCTTCATGCTAAAAGAGGCTTGGGCCATGCCCAGGTTTGAATACCTGTAAGAGGAAGGGAAATAGAAGCTCAACCTAGATGTAATGCAGTTGGCAGAGATATTTCTCTACTGCTGCACTTGTAAACTGCAGTTGGAAGCCCATTTTTAATCAAGATACGGGGGCGGAAGGTTTATCTGTACTATTGGTAAGAGGCAGGTAGAAGGTGGTAGAAATCAGCTCCGCAAAAATCCAAAGCAAGTCTTATTGCCTATGCACGCTCCATTATTAGACTAATCTCCGGGCAATTTTCTTCATTCCATCTTCCTAAATACCAGCCTTAGCATCTTAACCGGTTTTATGCAGGCCTTTCATAACAGGAAGGATTTCAGTCTTAATGCACGCATCCAAGGACTGTGAACATATGGAAGAGTGTCTCCATTTATGTATGTTACTTTTTTGTGATGATTTCTTTGTAAAATATTTTATTTCCTCTGCCAAAGAGATGATTACACAGATGCTGGAGGAGAAATGGGAAATATTCTTCCAAAATGAAGAGATTAGATTGAAAATTTAAGTAGCTCTGTTTTAATTTTTGGTTTTCTAACATTTCAAAGTTCAAAACTGAAAGATGCTCATTAGAGAAAATACACTGAAAACACATACCACTTCTTTTGCAAAAATAAAAATAAAAATCCTGTCTTAGATGTCATCATGACCCTTTTCTGAATGCAAAATAAACTCTAAAGCAAAAAATAACCCAAAAATACATATCTTGTCCTTTGGAAAGCTATCAGTTCAGAAAAGGATTTTCAGTAAAAAACATTGATAGGGTTTTTATATAACCCACCTCAATCCACTAAACAAGAAGAACCACCTATGTTGAAGTATTTTACTTGACACTAATTTGTAATCCACCTAGTAGGAAGATAAGTAACAAGGTATCCTGGGATGGTTTGAAGGTAATGAACATATTACAGAGAACATACAAGAATTTAAGTCAGCCCCTACCTAGGCAGCTGAACTTCATAAATGCCGGGCCTTAGGTCACTAATATAGTATCAAATGAATATTCACCATAATAGTCCTCCTCCCTACAATAAAATTAGATATCGGAGGTTTTCAAAGAGATTATATTACTTTATTTACCTTTTATTTGTAAGACTCCTGGAGAATAAGTACAGACCTTCACATTTGGCATGAGTGTACTTGGAATATGTTTCGTTATGAATAGGAAATAAAATTTTTTCCTGAGCAGGAAATAAGTTTTTTCTCTTTGTCTTTCAAAAGACCTTTATATGTAGCTACTCTGGCAAGTCAGAAATCAAACTGACAGTCGGCCTCAGGGAGCCAATCCAGTCACCACACTAAAGAGAGAGAGTGACATTTTACAGGCTGAAGTGTGTGAGGCCTACCCAAAGTTGTCTTCATTTGGCACCAGTTTCTCCTTCTTTGAGGCTTCATTGTTAGACAGGAGAGGGCCTGAGGTAACAAAATCAAAAACCCAAGAGGTAATATGGACTGACAGAGTGTTTAGATATTCTAGAGCGTCATATGTGACAGGAAGCAAAATTTAAAATACCTTGTGAGAATATGGACCCGCACACATAACTCCCCCCCCTTCATATGTTCCACATTGTGATTTGAAGACAGGCTTTGGCACAAGTTGTCCATCCCTTGTCAGTGTAGACAAACTGTGAAGCATTCAAATAAGGGTTTCTTTCCTATCACGCATAATGATGGTTCATCATCCGAGGACACCCTTGTTGTGTTAGCAATCCACTGTGACCATCCAAACTGAATATTCTTTTAAATCAAGTTACTGGAACACAAAGCAATTATGAATTTTTCTAAAACACAGCTCTCACCGCAAAGCAACAGTATAAGAATAATGAGTTGCAAAAACAAAACAAAAACACTCCTGCTTGCAACACATTTTTATTCAGAATATTTCATTGTTCCTGTCTGTATTTATTTTGTTATACATTTGTCTCTTCCTACGAATGCATTTGTTTCTAATATTTTACCCCTTTCGTCCACAAGGCTTGTACTATATAACAAGTGAAATAATATCACAGTATACCTCAGAGGATCACGATGCATCTTGCCCACAATTGTTTCCAACAATAGCTATCCATATGCTTCAGGAAATTATAAGCAGAGAATGATGACCAGGGCTGGCACAAGCTGTCACAAGCACCTGCCTGTGTGGCACCTGGATAAGGTTCAGATAGAGAGTTCGGGACACGAGGGCAATCTTCTCAGTGTTGTACTGATGCATGATTTGACTTCATGAGAAAAACACTGGTGTAATATTCTAGGAGTTACCCAAAACCTAGAGTTTGGGGTGAATTCTCGAATATCTCCTCAGTGTGATGACACTGGTTTTTCACTGGAAGTTACATCACATATAAGTGTGACACCAAGGAGTCCCCTTCATTTCCTCCCCACTGGTCTGTTAAGTGGTGGTGGGGAATGGAACAATTCCTAGGTCAAAGACACCTGGGTGAGAGCCTGTGCTGCCCCAGCAAGATCCAGGACATGCTGCCAAGGAAGCATCTCAAAACATTCATCTAGTGTGAAAGCATACTCTGGACAAATGGAACTACCAACATTGATGAAACTATACCTGACAACTATTGCATATTTTTGTTTGAAAGGTGGAAGAGATATAAACCTCAATTTCATCCTCACAAATTTTCCTTACTGGGATTAGGAAGGCTAATACCTCCCTTTGTCGGTATCATTTCTTATGATTGTCTCTGTATATTTGGTCCAGAAAGTGAAATGTGTGGAAGGCTTTGTAGGGTGGACTGTACAGAATTATATCCCACTGAAGTCCTGCCCCTCCCCAACTCTGCTGTTCCCAGGATCTGCCCTCAGATCTCCAGCAACTTCCCAACCCGGAACTGACAATTCTAGTTTGGGAGGAAACAGCAGTTTGTAGCATTCCCACTCCATCTGATTTTCTTAGTGAAAGGGACCAGCTGTACTGGCTCTTGTAATGACAGCATAGGGGAGCTAGTCATGAGCAGATCAACTTGGAAGTAATTCCCCGTGTCTTTCATTGCAAAGGCAATGCTTCCAGGGAAGAGTATAGCAAGAAACATTGCGAAGGAAATAGGGACCTCATTACTAGAGATAACATTTCCCTTTCACAGATCCCAAAACAGAGATAGTATTAGGCTGGGGCTTGTACCTGGGAGACACCCCACCCCTAAAAAAAACCTGGTACCAAGTTAACACACCCTTGGTGACTTTCAGTTACAGTTTGGGCCTAACAAAGGCCATTATATGCCTACTATTGGACAGCAATTCTCTGTCCAACACATCTTTTATTGTGAAAGAGTACATTGTAATTTCAAGATCGTTTTCTTTTTTACAGTGCTTTATCTACTACTTGGTTCCCTCCAGCAGCTTTGCTATGTCTTCTACATTTTAGATTCCAATTACTGTAATGCCTTACTTACAAGAACAATCAGAATTTTATAGGTCAAATCTTGTACGGCCAAATTAGCCAATGTATTTACATCTTTCTAAACAATCAGATAGTCCCCAAGACACAATAGTCTTAAATTGTCATCAAAGAAGATACAAGTCCTCTGTCTTGCTTTTTTAAAGGCATTGCTGATTTTAAAAATCTCCATCTCTATTTTTTTTTTTAAAAAAATCTTCATCCGCAGGTTATTACAGGAGATCCTGTTTTCCTTTCTTGTGTTCAGTTGTTGAAAATGTCTTGCTTTGATTTTTAATGTTGACATTTCAAGTACCACTTTTAATTTCATTCTAATTTATTCTGCAATAATGACCTTTTCCAATTTTGTACTTTAAATGTTAACCTTTCATGTCTTTTGAAGGGGGAAGTATATTGTGTTGAAAAGAGTGGAACAATGAGCCAACCAGGAGAAATGATACTGAAACGGTTGTAATATGTTCCATCTTACAGATATGTTGAGTGACTTACCATTGATATTCTATGAGGGAAATCTCCATTCCCAAAAAGAGAGAGAAAATCAACCTATTTACACAACCAAGACTTATCATGATAGCACTTAGAATAATGCATCATTATGCACAATATTGGCTAACCTATTGCAGAGAACATATGTCTAGACTTGCAACAATCCAGTTAGGATGGACAAAAGACTTATTTTTATGGTATTTGATGCCACAACCTAATGATACCCAGTACAATTTTGTAAAAACAACAACAACAACAACAATCTGTGTTGGTACTATATATACTATTGTATGGATTTCAATCTATTCCTCCCTCAGGAGACCCCCCCCAGGTGCTGATTCTCAGTACAGGTGACTACCACCACTACACACAAAAAAGCCCTAGCTATAACCCAATGTTGCTCCAATATATTGGCTTATCCATTTGCTTTGCTGGCTAATATTATTTAGTTATTTACTTCATTATTACCCTGCTTTTCTCCCCAATGGGGACCCAGAGTGGCTTACAGTATTCTCCTCTTCTCCATTTTCTTCACCACTACCCTGTGAGACAGGTTAGGCTGACAGTGTGTGACCATCGCAAAGTCATGCAGCAAACTACCATTGTGGGGGTACCATTAGTGGGGATTCAAACCTGGGTTTTCCAAGATCCTACTCTGACATGCAAACCACAACACCCCACTGGTTCCATTTTGATTACTGTGAACAGAAATGTGTTTTTTTTTTCCTTTTTTGGGATAGAAGATAACCTCAATGTACTTTGCATCTTTATTTGTTGTTAACAGTCTAATCACTATGGAAGACGCTTGGATTCCCAATGCAGCAAATAGTATCTCTAGGCTAGAACATCAGTTTGCATGGGTAAAGGGTTTTAATGCTCCTTCACTACACAATGGCCCTGATTCACATTCACTTCTGCCAGCAGTAGCGGCTCTATATGAACAGCCCTGCTGGATCAGACCTTCTGGATTCATCTAGTCCAGCAATCGTTGTCACCTAGAGATCACTTGTAATAGCCGGAGATCTTCAGCCACCACCTGAAGGCTGGCAACCCTGATCTACTTCCACATGCACCTACCCATCATTGAAGACCTTCAAGGCCCTGCTCTGTGAGTTTCCACCTTCAGAGGTGTGTGGTGGGGTGGCCCCCAAAGTCAGGGCTTTTGTCGTGGTCCCCTAGTCTTTGGAATTCCTTCCCCACAGCCATTCTTTTGAAAGTTTGGACAGCTACTAAAACTTTTATATTCACTCAAGAATTTGGCTTCCATTGGGGTGTTTTAGTAGAAAAGAGCAAGAGTCCAGTAGCACTTTAAAGACTAACAAAAATATTTTCTGGCAGGGTATGAGCTTTTGTGAGCCACAGCTCACTTCTTCAGATACAGCTAGAATGTATCTGAATGTATCATTCTAGCTGTATCTGAAGAAGTGAGCTGTGGCTTACGAAAGCTCATACCCTGCCAGAAAATATTTTTGTTAGTCTTTAAGGTGCTACTGGACTCTTGCTCTTTTCTGCTACTGCAGACAGACTAACATGGCTACCCACTGTGAATTGGGGTGTTTTGTTTAACTTTTGACTGATATTGGATTTGATGCTATTGGTTTTAACATTGTAACCATTTTGACTGTTGGCTATTTAGAAGGTTTTCATGTTTATGGTTGTTTGCTGTTTAACTACTGTTCTAATTTAGAGGGTGTCAACCTTTTATTTAATGAGAGGTACTCCCCCCCCCCACATTTTACCAAATTTTGTTCTGTCCTAGAAACAGAATATGAACTAAGAAGAGTGCCAGAAGTGGAGCAATTAGCCAAGAATCACACAAAAAAATCTTATGGGGGAAAAAACCTCAGAACAGATCTTTTTGTGATCTTTTCCTGGGTCTTCTCGGGGTTGCACAAGATAAGCTGCAGCAGCCAGCAAGCTACTAGTAGTAGCTCACAAACTACCTTTCAGAGACTCTTTGTAAATTAATGTTTGTAAACTATCTCAAAAGCTTCTGAGTTGAGAGTATGTGAAATATTAAATAAAATAAATGTGTACTCCAGGTTTTTAGAATTCCTGATTATAAATCATTTTTCTGGCAGTGATGAATCTCTTGGATTCCTGCCTGAGAGCTAAGGCCATCCGATACTACACACTGGAGTAACTATTCTAAATAATAGTAGCTATCAGTTCCTGATTAAGATATATGGGGAGAGGCCTAATATAATTTTGCTCCTTAGAAAATAATTAGTCAAGGAGAAGAGCTAGCAGAGGTTGTTAAAATTGACAAAATAAATCCATTATTTAGATCTCCGAAGACTCCGTTTATAATCACAGACTTTCTTGTTATACATTTTGTATTATCATCCATTTGCCTTTGAAAAGGGCTGCTTCAAGTTCAAGGTATGAAACATGCTACCCCAAGGAGGCTAGTCTTACTCTTAAACAGTGAGTGCTCCTCCAGTCTATCTCATATCCATGCTGAAAGAAACTATTTGGACAAGGAATTCATTTTGTCATCTGAAAACCCCCCTGATGCATTAAAACTTGATTGTACTAACAGCAGTGCCCACAACTTGTCCACAGGGGTCTGACCCTGCTGACAGATGTGTGTTTTGCACAACTTGCACAACATGGAGGTGAAAACACTACCAATGCAGAGCACTCAACTGATTCAACCTCTGTTACGCTAGTTCACATGACACTTGTAACCTTATCTGTCCAACCAGCAGTACAGTACAACAGCCAGTGCATGAGGTCTAAATGGAACCTCTGTGTTCAGTATACTTTTGGATACCACTTACTGAAAGGCAACATCAGGGGAGGCTTTGGCCTCTGTGTTCCTACTTGGGACCTTCTGGGCCTTTTGGATGATCAGATTGCTGGACTAGATGGATCCAGAAGGTCTGATCCAGCAGCGCTGTTCATATAGAGCAGCTACTGCTGGCCGAAGCCAACGTGAATCAGGACCATTGTGTAGTGAAGGAGCATTAAAACCTTTTACCCATGCAAACTGATGTCCTAGCCTAGAGATACTATTTGCTGCATGGGGGAATCTAAGCGTCTTCCATAGTTAACAACCAATAAAGATGCAAAGTACTAATGGTTATCTTCCATCCAAAAAACCTGGAGAAATGGCCACTTTGGAAGGTGGACTCTATGTCATTATACTCCATTAAGGTCCCTCCCCTCTCCAAACCTCCCCTTCTTCAGGCTCCACCCCCAAAATCTCCAAGTGTTTCCCAAACCAGAGCTGGCAACCCCAGATTAGTCTATCTTTTACATACCATGGCCCCAAAATATGAGGTAATAACCAGAACTTTGAATTAGGCCTAGAATTGAATAGGGAGCTGCATTAGCTTGCTTCTCCAGCAGTAATGCTGGATCCAGTATAACCCCAAAGCTCTTAACTGAGTAATCAAGTGCTAGCTGAAACCCATCAAAAGTGGGAAGCACAAGGTCATTTAAGACATCTGCCTTTCCAACCAGCATCACTTCCATCTTATCTGGGTTTCATTTCAATGTATTTGCTTCCAGCCATTTGACCACAGTGGTCAGGCAGTGGCTCAGTACCTCTACAATATAAGGGGATATTGATAGAGAGATGTAAAGCTGAGTGACATCCACATATTGATGAAATTCAGTTCCAACGCTATGAATGGTTTCTCCTAAAGGCTTTACATAAAGGTTTAATAACATGGGAGATAAGATTGCACCCTGAGGAACTCCACAAGAGAACTCTCAAACTACAACCACAACCCTTTGAGTCTTATTCATTAGGGTTGCCAGGTCCCTCTTTGCCACCAGTGGGAGGTTTTTGGGGTGGAGCCTGAGGAGGGTGGGGTTTGGGGAGGGGAGGGACTTCTCAATTTAGAAAAGAGGGACAACTAAGGAGGGACTTTACAGAGGTATGCATAGAGCAGAGAGAGTGGACAGAGAGAGAACTTTTTCTCCCTCTTCCAAAATACATCTGATGAAGCTGAAGTAGATTCAGGATGAACAAAAGAAAATACTTTATTCAACGAGTGATTAAAATGTGGAATTTGCTGCCAGAGGATGTAGTGATGGCCACAGGCATAAACAGCTTTCAAAGGGGAATTAGACAGATTCACAGCAGATAGGTCTATCAGTGGCTACTAGCCATAGTGACTACAGGGAAACTCCATATCCGGAGGCAGCAAACCTTTGAATACCAGTGCCAGGAGGCAACATAAGGGGAAGGCCTTGGCCTCTAAGCCTTATTATTGGCCTTCCAAAATAACTGGCTGGCCATTGTGAGAGACAAGATCCTCAACTACATGGACCACTGGTATGATCCAGCATGGTTCATCTTATGTTCTTATGCAGGTCAACAAAAAGCACAGGTGTATCATTTGCCCCAAAGAAGTCTAATACAATATAATTTCCCCTCTATTTTTCAAATTTGCTGCCAATTTCATATCATAGAATATACAAAACCTTAAGAAATAGTGCAATTATTATGTGGTCTGAATTAAAGCATGCACTTTGGAATGATTTTATTTTGTAGAAATATTTATTTTCTAGAAATATGCCACATCTAGGAAGAATATATTTTGTATAACCTTAGCTCAAATTCATTTGGATATGAAATCAGCCTCTGGGATGTTCAGGCAAAATTAACAGCAGGCAGAGTTTGCATTTGTGCTTCTGAGAAAGCCCAGATGGAGACACTGTCACAATACTAAATATATGTTTTAGAAAGGTGAACAATGAAAGCAGCCAATTGCAAATAATAGCCCATCTGAGCAAAAACAAAAGAGCAGCTTAGTTAAATTTCTGGCCTGGAATGGTCCCTGTACTGTTCTTTTAAAAATGTGAATAGTAGTCATAAAATTTCAGAAGAATGGAAATAGATATACAGTTCTTATGTATGTGCTGAATCTTCATCATACTTCAAGACAGATGTTTTCATTAACAGTTGTCGTAGCACAAACTGATGGCAGTTTAAAAATACATCAGTTCTTCATATGCTAGTTTTACAGCATATTTTTCAAAATTAAAAAAAATCTAATCATTCCTAGCAGTGCCTCATTTCTACGCCAAGAGGACTGGCAGTGAAAGCTTAAGCAGAGTTACACACTTTTAAATCTATTAAAGCCAATGGACTCAAAATGGCGAACTCTGTTTGTGATGGCAGTGTAGACGTGGCATTTAAACGCATGCAAAAAGTTGCAGTTTTCAATTATAAAGATGTTAGGGATGCCAGCCTCCATGTGGCATCTGGGGATTCTCCGAACTTATAGCTCATTTCCAGACTACAGAGATCAGTCTCTTTCTGATTTATTTTGCACTTTCCCTTTTGGTTGATGATGGAACCAAGGAATAAAAACCCTTTGACGATTTCAGTTTCTTCATTGTCAGCCTTAAGACTGTAATTTTTCAGTAGTCATGTGATGATTTAATTGATATTAATAAATGCATTTCCCATACTGGTGTTGTTGTTTTTTTAAATCGTTGGACCAACACAACTACCAGCAATTTCTTCCTTCTCTAGGAATACAGAATTTAGCCAGCCAAGAGGGGATCCTAATCTGAATGCCAATGTTGGAACATCATTGATGGGGATACATGCCTCCAACCCTTAGACAGTCTTTTGGGTTTCTATTGACTCATTACATACTGCTCTGCCGAACATTAACCTCCACTTCCAGGTTTTCCCTGGAACTGATGTCCTGTCAACACCCAATGGTACCCCCATGACCCCACCACCCTAGACTCTTACCAGTCTCCAGGCCATGTCTAACAATTCTTGGTATCCATAAGTATACACCACAATGCAAATAACTGTGGCATTATGTTGTGTTTACTGTCCAGACATGTTAAAAATACTGATTGTACACCACTAGTACTATATCTCTGGTTTAAAAAGTGGCATACATATGAAGCTTTTGCATTGTAGTCCTAATACTCTTAATTGCCCAGAATGATAGGATGGAGCAATCATTATCTGCTGCTACTTGAGAAGAATGATTAAGATTTAAGCCTTTTCATGGGAATTTGGACTAATAATCACTTTTTAATTTTTTTTGTCTTCTTAAAAAATGTTGGCCTCACTGAATATTTTAAATCGGTTTCCCCCAATATTTTCATATTTTCATTCATGAAAGATCTGAAGCAAGAGACCTGGTCTTCCTAATAGGTACAGTTCCATATATACAAAGCCCAGGGAAACTAACCAGTCACTACAGCTATTTTGTTGTTAGGAATAATTGTTACCCAAATTAGATAGTCTCCCCCTTTGGTTGGGAAACTAGCTGGAGAGACTATATTTTGCAAAAGGCGGGGATAACCGGAATCTTTCTGCCTTTTATACAGAGATCAAATCCATGTGGAAAACTCTTAATAACAAGGAGATTTGTTTTAAGAATTAATTGGTTTTTATTGTAAAAATAACCTTTTAAACACACACACACAGCAAAACACACACAAAACCCGATACACTCAAGAACTAGGAAATAAAAGGTAGGAGGGGGTGGACACAAGGATATGAGGTTCCCAGGGGAAAATATATTTACCGATATGGAAAGCGAGGTCCAGGTAGAGGCAGCTTTTTGTAAGGAAAGCAAAGGAGGACTGTTCACCCAAGTACAGGGCTCACCTTTTTGGATCCAAGGAAAAATGCTAGCAATTTGCTGTGGTGAATGGGGAGATATTTATACCCAAAAGAGGAGTTGGAGGTATGGTTTTACTATGCCTGGCAATGTCTGGTAATAGCCTGTCATTGCCAGTAGACAAAAGGTCTGATTGCTCTTGATGAGTTTAAGAGTAGGAGGGAGAAAAGAATAGGAGGTGAGGTAGATCAGACCCAATGCCTAGGTACTTTGGGCTAAGTACCCCTGAGAATTGGCTATAGATTTTTAGG
The DNA here is from genome assembly GCF_029931775.1 of Euleptes europaea. Classification (NCBI taxonomy): domain Eukaryota; kingdom Metazoa; phylum Chordata; class Lepidosauria; order Squamata; family Sphaerodactylidae; genus Euleptes; species Euleptes europaea. The sequence continues at coordinate 27,314,498 of NC_079326.1, forward strand.
TGAAGGCAAGGTCTGGGAAACTGTCAGGGTGAGTCAGAGGGCTTGATAAACTTGATGCGTTTATTTGTGTCTATCCCTATTTTCTGAATGAAGTTCTCACTCTGATGAGATTAGTGAGGTATGCCTTATCTGCTGCAGGAGAGAGCTAAACAACTGTTGGAGAAGTCTGTCTTTTGTCCTTTTTGTTTCCACATTACACCAGTTGTCGTCCCAAGGGGAAACAGACAAGCCTGAACTTGGTTAGTTAGCTCTGTAGCTTGGCACACAAGATGGATGCCAGGAGACCCCTTTTGTCTCTGGCTGTACAGCAGTGTTCCATCCCTGCACACTTGCTCCAGTCCTGAACACCTTGCCTGGTGTACCAGGGTGGCCTAGGGCTGTCAAGATACTGCAACAGAATGACTAGAAAACAGAATTGTAGCTCAATTAGATACGTATGAAAATCAAGGGCCCATATGAAGTAAGAGAATTTGTGCACTCTCAGCCTCAGGGACATACTTTCAGGGATGCATAAACAGCTTCATAGCAGTATGGACAAGCAGAGCAGAAGTAGAGAGAAAAGTGTGTAGGTTCAATTGTGTGGAGGTTTTCTTTGGTTGTGGCTCAACAGCAGCATGAGTTGCTGGGCAAAGGAGAGTCCTGGTCCTCTGTCTCTCTCCTCAGTAGCTGTTCCTATAGCAGCAGAGCGTGGGGAACAGGGTTTTCTTTCCCATCTCAGTTTATCTAGGTTGATTACTGACCTCTAATTACTGACCTTTCCCATTCGTTCCTGGGGTGCTTTTCTTCCAGAAGGTCTATAGGAGCCTAACTGAAAGAACAGAATATGAAGAGTAAACTGCCATTAGGAAAAGAGTTCAACATAAGTCTGCATGTTCTACAATCATACTCAAAGAATTCTGTTTATATAGAAACCTAGATTTAGCATTATGCAATGTCTTAAGTGTTGAAGTCAATGCAAAATGACTAAACATTTCGAGCCACTGATGCTCGGAAAACATTAGCAAATGAAGGTAAACCATATGAAACAATCCACACATTTCTTTTGTGCACTGTTAACTTTTCTTCAATAATCTAGTTTTATCTGTTTTAAAGCACTGTCATCTGCTTCAGAAAGAAAAACCTGCTGGGTGGGTAGATTCATTGACATCTTACAGGGAAAGAATTAGTAGCATTGCTTATTCGCTGGCCTGATGTGGTTTGCATGTGAAAGGAAGGAAAGGGAAGGAATTATTAATATAAGGTAATGAATATGGTTCTGTATTCTTGGGGGTCATGCCAAGGACACTGATCTAGATATGCCACAGACAAGTTCAAATATGCTGACTGCAAATATCAATGTCAGGGTAGGCATCATTTTCTATGAAACATAGAGGAAGCTCAAGGACAGAGCACTGGAGATGGTGTTAGATCTGTTGTTGAAGATCCCCAATTGTATTCCAGGAACTTCAGCAGTTGTGTCAAGGTTTTTTGGGGGGGGAGGGGGGGTCTGTTAAGCATGCCCAATATATCATAGATACCACTCATGTGACAGGCTTATATGTTGGATTTATTGTTCTGCATTCTGGAGTCAGGTGACCCAAGGTTAGAAAGTGTTTTTTGACGCCTCAGTTGTGAACTACCTAGTAAAGATTCAGGTTTTTGTGACTGAGAACCTCTATATAGGTTGCAGATTTATTCAGCCTGCTCCTGATTTATTGATTTAATGGGTTCCCAAAATATTTTGGAAGCTGTTTCTGTTGGTTCAGATATCTCAGCTAAGTAGCTCCCACTGATGGCTGGAGCAGGTTGGCTATAACAGTGGATGTGGCAGCATCTCATAATGTATAGGGGGGTGGAAGGCCATAAAGCAGGTGGTAGATTACTAGAATACAAGCACTGGAGATTCCTGCAGCATTGGACTGAACATGTCATGGAGCCCATTAGAAAGCTTGTGATGTGGTGATGATAATGCAAAAAAGGTATTATTTTCACCTGTCATTTCATCAGGAGAACAATACTGAGACTTTAAATGGTGGCTGAGTTGTTATGAGTCACACACACACAAAATTGAGACTGAGGATGCATTGAGGTTCAGGAGGGCAAGAGGGTGGATGTGGGGATTACCGTGCTATTACAGCATACTGGGTGAGAACAATGGACTTTTACTCCAGAATTGTATGATGTTCAGACAGTGTGAACTTCTATGTTTCTTTAATCAACTAACTGAAGTCATTGCTATCTTTGAAATAATGTATCAAATATTCATTTCCACGGTAGCTAACACTTTGGTTTCTGGGTCTTGGTGTTAGTCATGGTCTTCTGCCCATGGACCTCTGAGATTTGGACCACATGGAATTCTACAAGAAAGACTACTCAGCACAGGTGCTATCAATGTCTTGGTTTCACTGTCCTTTCAGCTAAAGATACCCAAGTCTTCAAGTACAACTTTTAATTTTTGAGAGTTCCACAGGGCACTTTTTCATTCTAAAAGTTCATCGGAAAGGGACTGTGGTGCAAAAGATCGATAGCGGGCATTGATCATTCCTGCCTGGTGTTAAGCATTTCACTTAAAAATATTCATCTAGACATCTGAGAGATATTATGGGCTGGAGTAAATAAAATGAGAGTAGACATACAAATACATGCTTTCAGGCTGCATAACATCATTCGGGAGTCTTTTCTGCTTTTAATTAGGTTTAATTTTGACTTGTGAAAGTGCTTCAGAGCTATTTTACACATAGTTCTGAATGCATTTATTCTAGATGCCCTGGGGATCAGAGATAATTTTTTTTTTTTAAGGATGGTATCATTTAACATTAGACAATGTGCTGCTGAAGGGAAAGGGGCAAGTAGCTGCCGTACGGGTAGGAGACGGAAGGCAGCCACAGAGGTGTCGCGGCCACAGCAGAAGCACTGTGCAGGCACACAGCTAATTAGCAGCTACTGGAAGCCAGCATGAGAATGGGGGGGGGGTTGATGATGTCACTAGCAGGTGCCAGGTTCCATTAGCCAATCAGCAGCTGTGTGCTTGCTGCTGTGGCCTCAGCAGCTCTGTTGTTGCTTTCTGGCGCATGCCAGTATGGTGTTGCCCTTCCCTCCCCCTTCAGCTGCACAGTGATGGAGACTGGAATGATACACTCACTCTATAAACTGCCACAGAAATTGAACATTACCTGCTGCTGTTTGTAAGCCACTTCAAACCAGTCCAGAAGTGGGATATAGAAAGTGGATTTAAAATGTTTGTTGTAATAGGAATTTAATAATATGAATAAAAACAGCAACAATTATACTTTGAACACATTTCACTCTAATTCATTATAAATTTTGTTACCACTATGTATAATGCAACTACTGTACTAATGAAGTCCATTGCCATTTTTCGAATGGGAGGAAACCTTTTTCAGTTTGTGAATTGTTTAACACCTCCATTGAACTGTACAGTTCAGTTATATAAATACCCTGACTTTAAAGCAGTGGTTCCCAACCTTTCTGGTATGGTGAACCACAAGTCCAAATTGACTTGGTATGGTGACCTTGGCACCCATCTAGTTCAGCTTTCCATTTTCTATAGTGCATACCCAGATGTATTTGAGAAACCAACAAACATTGGAGCAGATATCTCAGCTTGCCGCTCCGGCCCTATTGTTTATTTTGTGGTTTTAAGATAAATATTTCTTCTGAGCACTGAGTCTCGATAAGGCACACCTGGTGTGTATTTTAAATTCTAAACTGCAAGGAAAAACTGCAGTCTTCCAAGCCTTTTTTAAAAAAACACTCTTTGGAAAAATTATGGCACTAGATGAACGGTTGGTTCTGATAAGTTTAAGAAAACGCTGAAGGTCGAACTGTGAAGGCTACACAATAATATCTAAGCAGGCGAAGCTATATAATTATAAGAGGAGTGAGAATGTAAGTGGAGTCTCTCCTATATCTATATCTACAGTTAAAAGGCTTACCTCCCCGGGGGAACCTCCCACATTACAATCTTTGGCTGACTGCAAGTTTGCTCAGAATATATCCTTTGAAAAGCTGCTGAACAATGTAAATTCTTTTTCTGACCCTCTAGCAGATAACCATAATGATTCTAATCAACAAAAAATGCCAGATAACCCCTTAGACTTCCTGGGAAATCAATGTCTGTCGACTGCCCAAACAGTCATTTCCATTTTCGAGCAACTGACAAAAATTATTAAATAACTATATTCTCTTAAAGACTCTCGTGACAATTGTAATGTAGAGCTGATAACAAACACTTAATCCAATCAGAAGAAAAGATAATTACATGAACTTCACAAGTTAATGAAAGTATGTTGCAGGTCACCCTAGTAAGAGTCAATCAAAGGCAATGGGAATCTTGGAAAACTATTATTCTTTCCTTAAGTAAATTACTGTTCATCTGCCCCCACTCTATCAACCTATCTATTGTCGACTGGCTACCAAGCTCTCGAGCTTTTAAGAAAGTGTTATTGACATTTAAACATGCTACAATTCCAGCTATGCTGTTTAAAATTAAATCCTTTCTTTCCACCTACCAAATTCTACCTATAGAGGTTCAGATGTCCGACCTCTGATTCCAGCCACTATGTTGGCTACTAAGAGGATGTCTCAACCAAGGACTTTTACTAAAACATCCGCTGCTAAATATGAATATACATCTGTTAAATTATGGATTTTACAGTTAAATTTTAGTTAATATACTCAAGAAACCTGGATGCAAGATAGATACTATATTGAAAAGTATTGTTATGTAAGATGTAATAAAGCTGAAAACAACAACAACAAATAAACCAACAAACATCATAAAAAGGGCACAGCTGCCCCCACCATGAATCCCTACAAATGGCATTTGGCATACACAGCCTTTGCTTACGGATGTAACATTCTAGCCTTTGACCACCCTCTCCTCCATTCTCTCTAATTCCCCCTAAGATTCAAAGAAACTCACTCTAGTAACCATCAGGACCCATTTTACTTGATCAACATGTATATGCAGTAAAGCAAAAATACCAACTAATGTATGACATAGAAGATATCATTTCCAGGGTCAGATCTTGGTTTACAAAACACAAAAGAGAACAATGGAAAGGTCAAGGGTGGCCATTAGGGAGGGTCCCACTTTCAGAGGCTTCATTAACCGCTTTTGGGTCCCAACCCACAGGTTGAGAAACACTGCTTTAAAGGAATTAATAGAGGCACAACTGAAGAAGGTGGTCGTATACTGCACTTCTGAGAACATCCAGGAGGCCTTGAATTCGAAGCTTCTTAATGAATGACAGGAGAATGTGCACAGAATTACATTTCTGTGCAAAGAAGCCTACAAGATCAAGATTGTTTCGAAAACTGCTTTAGAGCCATGCAATGTTATTATGCTGTGAAACTGTGAGACCTATGATAGACAGAAATGGTTACCATCTCCTTTCTCTTTCCTTTAGTCCCCCTTTTTTCCATCTACCATTGCTATTTCCTACCTTGGGCTTGTGGGCTTCTCCGTGGCTGTTGGCCTTCCTGTTATGAGATTGTCATTTTAAGCCAACCTCCTTGTTGAGGACAGCTATTTATATGAGATAGTTACATGGTTTGAGGCACCATCTGTGGTTTTGAAAACATTTACAGTTTTAAAGTTTCAGTATATATTTTAATGTTATTATACATTATATACAGTATTTATTGTTGTTGGAAGCTACCCTGAGTCCGGCTGTGCTGGGGAGGGTGGGGTACAAATCTAATGAATGATTGTGGCCATACTCCACTGCAGACTTGCAGGAATAAATTGAGTCAGTTGGTAACACGTTTCACGTTTCCTCCATTTCCTCCATTATGCGGCATCTTGACTTTGTTACTCTTTAACACCTTTTTATATTTGGCTGGCATTCTAGCCCCTTGAAATATGTGATGGGAAGCACATTAGCTATACCAGTTATGCATGAGATGGCATTGTGCTCTAAAAATGAATGGAATGCGTTCTGGGCAGCTGAGCCTCTTTACTCAATGGTCAGAGGATTGTTTTAGCAGCTTCTAAGGAACAATGTCACAAAGATGTAACAAATTCCAGGAGTTTAAAAGAGCCCACTTTTCTTGGCCATTTCTACATGGGTTATTTGACCCAGGTCTGATGCTGATGAGAAACAGCGTCCCTCCCCCCATTTCCCAACGGCACGGTGGTGCATTTGCACACCTCCCAGTGTTTCTCTGGCTTTTCTCAATCTTTCCCAAACCTGCTTGCTGTGAAGTTCTGGCAAAGAAGAAAAGTTTTTGTACATGGTTCTTGATCATATGCAACCTAGGGTTGCCAACCTCCAGGTACTAGCTGGAGATCTCCTGCTATTACAACTGATCTCCAGCCAATAGAGATCAGCTCCCCTGGAGAAAACAGCCGCTTTGGCAATTGAACTCTATGGCATTGAAGTCCCTCCCCAAACCCTGTCCTCCTCAGGCTCCGCCCAAAAATTCTCCAGGTATTCCCCAACCTGGAGCTGGCAATGCTAAACCTCAGTAGTTTTAAAGGAACTTTGGTTTTTTTTGGGGGGGGGAACCCCCAAATGGGTTAAAAGGTCAAGAACATTGAACCCCAGAGTAGATCCCACAGTCACTAGGAACATTACAAAACAGATAGTTTCCTTGTCATTCTACAAAGAAGTACCTAGGACTTTCAGTGTCCCCACTTAGCTTAGTCTTCTAGAATGATGTGGTCACTCTTGGACCTCAATATAGGATGGTGATTCAGCTGACATCCCTATGTCACTTTATTCCTTCCCTCACACTTACTAAGTCCCAGCAAAGGGATTTTTTTTACCAGACGAATCAACTTCTTCACTTTATTCTTCAAGAGTGCTACTATAAAGATGTGAGATTGTGAATGCCCACCATAACTTGGAGAAACAACCATACATATAAGATCTTGGACTCTGTGGAAATGCGAGCACAAGAATAGGCATTCATCGACCCAGATCTTTGCTGCCTCAGATCTTTCCAGATCAGGTCCAGATCCTTGTATTTGCACATGTTCTGCCATCTTGTAAGCATCTTTACACTGTATATGCAGTATTATGCTAGCAAAAGTGGGAGAGGCATTTTTTGCTGATTCTCTCTTCCCTATGCAGGCTGCCATAGGTTGTGTGTTCTACTAGCGTAGGCTATACAGAACCCTTAGATTGTTCACTGCTGCCTGTTACACAGGTTCACCAGCTTAGCTACTTCTTCTCAGTGTTGTTACCCAGCTCAGAGTGTCAAAAATGAATTTAATCAGCAGGTTTTTGAGGTTAGAGAGCACACAGATGGTGTTTTGAGGAAATTGCCTAATGGAGGAAGTTGCCTGGATCAGCTTGTTCTGTAGAATACTGAGGAATCTTTTGGTATGCCATTGAAAGGTGATCTGTCTGCGGTTTGCGTAAGCAACGATCAAATCCATCAAATGGAGGGTTCATGCTCTGGATTTCTGAAATCCATCAGTACTATTTTTTGGATCAGAAGTGGTAGAACTCTGTTGGAGTACTGGCCCAATGTAAAATGGATCTATTTAGCTCCTTACCAGTTCTCAGGAACCATCCCTACTATTCCTCAGCCCTCTTCCATCAATTTACTGGAGCACAAGTTGAGTAGCAGAGAGAGCTCTAAGGAGCACATTACAGTGCACTTGAATTTACTGTGGATGCTCAAAGGTCTTGTCTTCATTCAGCTCCAAGCATGCATTGTAATAGGCTTGTGGCCAAAGCTGACATCTTTGTAAATTTGGGAAATCCCAGAGATTTGGAAATTATAGAACTTTGCTGAAGCAAAATGGCTCCAAGATGCACCAACATATCTTTAGTTTCCATGTTCAAAGATATCAGGGTCAATCCAATTCCAAGCCCTGTCCAATGTTTTTGGGATGACCAGTGGACATACAGTGGACATACAGAATAACATGACTCCTCTCAATTATTTCATGGCAAAGACTGTGGTGGTGGGTCAACACATTGTTTTGGATCCAATCAGTTTTTCTGCTGGTGGAAAAGGAAGGCAGGAGTACCTTTGGACTACTGAAAAGGCTATATTGGGGATCATACACAAAAGCCATGTGGGCTGGGGGCCACCATAAACAGAAAAACTGGGTGAGATTGAATGAAAAGCTTGGTGGGATCCAACCCCTCACCATCATTATCTGAACAGAGATAAGGAATTCCCTATTTTTACTAGGATGTCTTTTCTTTTAGAGGCAGTTACTCAACCTTGGGTAAGATTTTCTTTTTCCTTTATTGACTTGGCCAGTGGATGAAAAAGGTTTCTTTCACTTTAATTAAGGTGGAATCTTACTCAGATCTTATTGCTTTACACTAATCTCAATTCTTTGTGACTCAAGATAAAAACATACTGTAAAAGCATGAGTATGTCTTTGGATTGTCTTTTCATTTGTAAGCCTTTTGTAATTTCACTCGTTATGACTGTACTGTTTAATTCTCAATAAAAGTTATTTTATATGCATATTCCTGTTTTTGGTCTGAAAAACCACTTAGGCTCAAATGGTATGTGATGGGAAATCTATGTGTGCCCCACTTTCTTACAAAGGGGAGATATATGGGTAATGCGGGCATACGTGCAAGGGGTTTAATGCAACAGTGTGATACTTATTGGATAGGTGTTAGGTTGTCTGTTTTCAATTAAAATATTGCCTGCCATAAAAGGAAAGTAATTGAGTCTGAATAGTACTGAGCTACACACACACACACATACACACACAGAGGAAAAGACTCTTAATCTTCCTTCAGGGACCACAAAAAAAATTCCATTAATCATTACCTTAGTAATGAACAAGCTGCTTTGGCCTAGTTTCATGATACTGGACAAATATGTCTATAATGGAGAGACTTCAATAATTGTACTGTAAATGTGCTGACCTTTCCAGCTAACCTGGAGTGAATATAACATACTAAATCAATCTTGTGAATGATTCAACAATTGCTTAGATTGCAAGACAACCCATATACAGCCAGTATACTTCTGAATACTTCTGTAAAGACTCCCAAATGTGGGCTGGCCCACACTGAGCCATTTTCAAAACCAGCTCAGCATGTTCCAGTTTAGACTGGGAGGACTGGACAAGTTAATATAAAGAAGTAGAATGTCTGAACCAACCCTCAGCCTCCTGCCTGTGTTCCACAGCACCTAATATATTTGGCGTGCTCTTTTGATCCTGGAGAGAATAGGTATGCATCATGACTAGTATCCATTTTAACTAGCAGTCATGAATTCCCCTCTCCTCCATAAACATGCCCTCTTAAAGCCTTCCAAGTTGGCAGCCATCACCACATTATGGGGTGATGAGCATGCCTATTATATTTGGTGCTGTGGAACACAGGCAGGGAAATGCTGCTGCAGTTGTCTTGTTTGTGGGCTTCCTAGTGGCACATGGTTGGCTACTGCTGGAACTTGATGGACCTTGGTCTGTTCCAGTATGGCCTTTCTTAAGTTCTAATGGCCTCTTGTATCTATCCTGTCTGGGGCTCAGGTGGCTGGCTAGGGTGTGACTGCTGCCACTTACACCAACCCTATCTGGGGCTCAACAGTGGTGATTGCCACTTGCACCAGCCCCATTTGGGGCTCGAGCAGCTGGCTCAGTGGTGATGGCCACTCATGCCCGTCCTGTCCAAGGCTCAGGCAGCTGGTTTCTGCTGGTGGCAGTGGCTCCTGACTGCCTCACATGGGAAAAAGGCTGCCCCTTGATTGGGCTGGGGTGCAGAAATACTTTTGGTTGGGGAAAAAGAGATGTTATGATTGTTGTAATTTAGAGACACACCATAAGGGACATAGTGTTGGAATATAGCAATGTCCTGTATACAAAGAAAAATAAGAAAGCACATCCTGCAGGGGGCAGCAAGCTCTAGCTAGAAAGGATTGTAGGGGGCTTTGTAAAGGGTCTTTTTCACATCTGTCTGCAAAATGCTGTTCTTTTCTTCTTGAACAGTCTAGAACTCTCTCTCTGCTAGGAAGGCAGCTAGGCATATCTCTTTTCTTTCACAATTTGTTATTTCCACAAATAAAGCTTTGTTAATTTTAATCAGTTCAGTGTCCTGACTAGGGGTGTGCACTGGGAAAAGCCAAAGCCCGCCCCCCCAGCAGAATCCTATGGTAGCCAGCAATCCCAATCCCAAAAAAGCTGGAAAAAAATGGCTTTTAAGGATTGGGATTGCCAGCTACAACCTGTTAAAACACACACACACACCCCTCCTTCATTTGGACTTTCACTGCCAGAGGTGTGTCTGGGTTCTGTAGAGCTTCTGCATATCATGATGGGTTCTTCAGGGCTTGAATCCCCCTTCAGTTTGTTTTGCAGAGATTCTCTGGTTTGACAATGGTTCTTTTGGGCTTTATCCTGGGTTCTGCAGGGCTTCTGCACTTAGCAATGGGTTCTGCTGGGCTAGTCCCCCTGTGCTTCAGATTGCTGAGCTGTGCTTCAATGGATTGTCCTTGGTTGTGGGGGAAAAAAAACACCCCAAATTTAAAAAGCTGGCATTCTGTGGCTTGACAATGGTTCTTCTGTGCTTGTACTATTAGAGTGTGCCTGGGTTGTAATGGGTTCGGGTGGGCAAGTAAACGCCCCACCTTGCGTTTCCATTGCTGAGATTTTCTGGTTTGACATAGGTGCTGCTGTGCTTGTACTGCCAGAGAGAGCCTTGGGTCTGCTGGGCTTTCAAAAGTGCCCTCTGTGCACTTTAGATTGCTGTGTTGGGATTCAATGGATCACCCTTGTTTGTGAACCCCCCCAACCCAAAATGCTGTCATTCTCTGGTTTTGTCAATAGTTGATTTTTTTTTGGTGTTGTGATTCTCTGGTTTGACATTGGTTCTATTAAGGTTTGCCACATGGCTTGTGGTTCTTCTGGATTCCTGGGTTCTGGTTTGCTTCTGTTGGGCTTGTGCTGGTTCTTGGGGTGGGAGGCATTGATATGTGGTTGCTCACAGGCATGCCTCTGCTTTTTCTCTGGAGGAAAAATGTCTCCCTTCCCCCTTAGAAACAATGGAGGATGGATGGAGGAACCTTCTTTGGGGGCCCATGAAAATAATAATAATAATAATAATTCTCCTCCTCCTCCTTCTCCTCCTCCTTCTCCTCCTCCTCCTCCTCCTCCTCCTCCTCCTCCTCCTTCTCCTTCTCCTTCTCCAGTCCCCAGACCCCCAGGAAAATTCCTTATAGGCTATAATGGAACTTAATATCTTTAGACTCCCACCCCATCCCCTTCTGGGGAAAAAAATATACTGGTATGGGAAATCAGGAATATTCAGGAATGCCAATTTTTCCCCAGCTCTGATATACCCAAATCTGAAGGAAAAAAAACAATTTTTTTTTAATGCACACCCCTAGCCCTGACAGGTACATAGTCAATCTGCCAACGCATAGAGGATGGGAGTTTACAAAGGTTGCCTAGTTACCGAAGATGGTGTATCTTTGGCTCATGATAGAATGTTATCAACATTCTCCCAGCATCAGTAATTCTGGGGAGACCTAATAGTTTACCCCTCTCTGACAGTGGTAATAGACTATGCCTACTTCCTGTTTTTCCCCCCAGGATCTTCGTATTCCATGTTATGTTGTAGCATTCCATTTTGGGTTATTAATATTACTATGGAGCTATCACTGTTAAAGAATCCAATTTTCACTGTTAAGCGATTTAGAGAAGGGGATTTGAGTTGGGGACTATTTGCTCAGTCATTCCTTTCCCAATGCATCTCAATTACCAAATAAATAATTTGGGTCTTAATCTTATCTGCTGTGACTATTTGCAATGTTCAATAGTGCATGAAATTTCTCATTTCTTTGCATCAGAGTATCTTGGACTGCATTGCAGGGAATCTCCTCATTTTGACACACCATCAAAAGTATTTGCTTTAAAAGTTCCAAAGGTCTGTGCACCAGCTTGTTAGTAGTAGATGTCTACTTTTCCTTTTTTTTATTCATCTCTAAGAAGATCACATTTATTTATTTGTTAGGACATTTATATCCTGCCTTTCCTTGTGGTGTAAGGCAGCTCACAATAACAGTGACAAACATTTTCAATTTAAAAGCAAAAATAAAATACATCCAAAATCTCTCCCCCCATCCCCTGTTAAAAGGTGCCTGCCAATCCTGACTCCTTCAAAAGCCCTGGCAAACAGGCGGGCTTTGCAGCACCTCCTGAAGATCTCCAAGGAGGCCCCTCCCGTTACCTCTTCAGGGAGCCCATTCCACAGAGCCAGAACCATGATGGAAAAGGCCCAGGCTCTGGATAAAGCCAGACAGGCCATCCTAAGTGGTGGGATGGCCAACAGATTGCTACTTGTTGACTATAGTTGGCACACAGGGACATATGGAAGGATGTATACATTTATTATTTATGGATATATACATTTATTAACAAAATATTCACAATCAGAATACTCTTAAAGGGCTGTATAAGATTCAAATGAAATGAGGTACAATCTTATTACAGGGCTTGGCCGACCACTATGAATACATATGCTAAATGTTGTCTAAGCAATCTTGTTTGAGCAAAATATTACCATTAGAGAGCCCTATAATATTGGATGGCAAACTTGTATTTCCTACAGAATTCTGTATTCAAAATTACAGGCTACACAACTGCTTTAGAAATTTCCCCCTGCTTTACCATCCTATGTTTAGAAATGTTGAAAATAGTCTTATAAATTGATCAAAATACAGTCTGGGATGCTGCTCCTGAAATGTGATAAATTCATGTGTGATTAATTTATGGAAATGGACACAATCTGGCAAAGTTAAATATTTTTGACATCCAATTGATTACAATAATAGAGATTTGAGTACATGCATAACATTATTTATTGAAATCAGTGGAATATGCAGACCAATCTTTTGTATGTCTACTCAAAAATCTCATTATGTTTAATAGGTTTAAGAAAGAGTACATAGGAGTTCTGCTTTCTGGATCATGCCCATTGTGATTAATTTGACTGCCTTGGCTTCATTGGCTATAAAGCATCGGGAAAAGGCAATTGGTAAACTGGTCACTATTTTTAGCTCAGAGTAACATGGCTGTCTCTCAGAGATACCCCATCAACTATTTTAATCTGTCTGTTCTGAGACCTATGCTTTTTCACCCTTCTCAAAGGAGTTGGTTCCTGGGCTTGTTGCAGGGAATTGTTGCTAGTGTTCCTCCAATTTAGGACAGAACTGTGTCATGGGAATCCTGACATCAAAACTAACATCATGTTTACCTAGGGTTGTCAGCCTCCAGGTGGTGGCTGGAGATCTCCCACTATTACAACTTATCTCCAGATGACAGAGATCAGTTCCCCTGAAGAAAATGGGCACTTTGGCAATTGGACTCTATGGCATTGAAGTCCCTCCCCTGTCCAAACCCCCCCTCCTCAGGCTCCACCCCTAAAATCTCCAGGTATTTCCCAACCCAGAGCTGGCAACCCTATGTTTACCCCAAACCATTAGATTAGTAGTATAATGTATACACTTGCACCAGCAGCATCTAATAATATATAGGGAGGATGGGGATATGCATAACATGATGATGTCAAGAGTATACCAAGTTTTATGTCATTTTGACATGTATATATGCCATCTTTCTTTTGTTGTACTAAAAATCTTTTACAATTCAAACTGTTTACAATGCAATACACACAACAGGAAAAACAGAGAGGAAAAGATGAGGAAAACAAGCAAATTCAGGCAAATTCAGAACTTATATAACTGTTCTATAATGATCAGATGAAATGGCTGCTGTAGCTGAAAATTCTGGAAGAAAGCAGGTTTCACAGAAGCAGTTTGAGAAGGGAGGAGTCAAATGGCCATTCCTTCCAGAAAGGCCCACAGAAGGGGTCACATGTTGTGGAAAGGGAGATTGGAAAAAATTACCACAGATGGATTCAGTTTTCAATTTTTTAAACAAACAAACTACAATGTAGTTCTAACCTCACATTCATGTGATGAAAAATCCAGTGAATAATATTGACTATACCGCTGCCAGCATTGCATTCCTTATTGTTGTATGCATAAGGGACAATTCCCTCTAAAACTAGTCTCATGTACATTTGAAAGAATAACTCACAAACTAATCAGAGCCAAATGCATAATTTCTTTATCATAAAGCCCCTATATTTTATTGAGAAGCTTGTGTAATTGCCCAGATTTTTATCATCTATTACTGATGAATTTAAGAGCAGCATATCTGAGAAGATCTGAGTGTTCTTTGTTTGATCAGTTATGATTAGCCCCAATGCCAAGTTCTCCTCAGAACTGGGAACATATTTCCCCATTCTTGATTTCATTGCAATGTTCTTTTTTGAGATATCATCCAAATATAATACAAAAAAGACAGGCAAGATGCAAACATCCCAATTATGTGAGTATGGCTGATTGAACATTCTGGTACTGATACAATCCATGTCTTTTTCTTTTTTTTTTGTGATTATGCATCTCCACTGGTTGGAAGCAATCAAGCAGAGAACTATTAGGACATTGACAGATTACCATCATCAGTCCCTTGCTGTGACTGTCAACATTCTGTATATTAATCAGAAAAAAATTGCTCATTTATTGCTGTTTGAATTAAAACAAGATATACTTGCTTTTTGGTCAGACCTGACATTTCGATGGGGTTCAGAATTAGGTCCCACCAAAGATCAAATAATAGATAACTAATCCAAGGAAGTAGGTTTGGTAGCTGCCATTATTTTTTGTTCCTTAAGAAATTATGTGTACGAGATATTCTTGTAACTGTTTGGCTCTGAGAATATTTGGCTGTGCTCATTACATGCATTCATCCTAATCTTGGCTGTTTCCAGGTGATGTTCCAGACACCATTTCTTATCCAGACTCATTGTTTCAGGCACACATTTTAATCTAGGGCAGATACTTAAGAAAGAAGGTCTTCTCAGAATCCTACTCAAGAAGTATTAATATCTAAAACAGCTCTTGGATTTCAAAAAGCACCAATGAAAGTGCTGTTTCATTATGGTAGATTATCCAGGCCTATAATGTGCTTTACCGATCTGCAGTCCTTTTGGTGAGATCATCCATATGTGATAAGTAATATAAGCTCTGGTGCGGGGAAGACTACTTCCCTTGGTAATGTTGGTAGCATGTCAAACTCTGCACATAGGTAATGTATAAAAGAAAATAATGTGTAAAAGAAAAAGGATGGCAGAAATACTAAAAAAGCCCACCACATTCTCTCAAACAGAGGGAAGGAAAGATTCAAAATGAAAGAGTAATGGGAAAGACAGATGTACATGTTGTCGTTGCAAAGGAGTATTCTCAGATCATTCAGGAAAATAGGCTTTTCTTGATTGGTTTGTAGCTTGTCTTTGTGACCATGTGATCCTTTCTCATTAAAACTAGACTACTGTGCTACTGTACTGATAATTACTCTACATTATTTCATAATTTTCAAGGCAGTTGGCATAACAAGAGATATCTGTATTACAAAAAATTGTCTCATTACGTTCAGGTATTTGCAGAAGAATTTTTTTCTGGTCTGTTCTAAATAATTCCCAAGACCTTTGCCACTGTGTGTGGTCACTCAGTGGGAAGCAATTCACTGTGGATCACACAGTCTGTGTGATCAGCTGAACAGTCTTAGTGAGACAGAACCTGCTTCTTCTTAGGGTTGCCAGGTCCCTCTTCGCTACCGGCGGGAGGTTTTTTTGGGCATAACTTGAGAAGGGCTGGGTTTAGAGAGGGGAGGGACTTCAATGCCTTAGAGTCCAATTGCCAAAGCGGCCATTTTCTCCAGGTGAACTGATCTCTCTTGGCTGGAGATCAGTTGTAACAGCAGGAGATCTCCAGCTAGTATCTGGCACTAGTTCAGCTTGAGACCTATGATTTGTTCTGGCCTTGTTATAGACTTTAATGAAATTTTGCTGTGCATCATTTTGATACATGTTGCTGATGAAGCCATGTGCGAAACGTGATTTGAATCTAGACAACACGTCCAGTCACCTTCCCTTCGCGGCTCTCGCCTGGGACATCTGCTCCTTCAGCTGTCTATAAGTACAACAGAAGTCCATACTGGATTATAAACATTGACTTACCTGATCTTCAGGATATTTACTTACCTTGTGCCTTTGGACATTTATATTTGAACTTGACATCATATTGGACTTCTATTATTTATTTTGTATGTGCATCTTCGTTATCGTTGTATATATTTTGCACTTTTGCACCACTTCACACTTTGATAAAGCTATACCTTTATATAATAATTTGTGAGTGCTATCTGGATTTTTCCCAGTACCTGTAGGTTGGCAACCCTACTTCTTCTGGTAATGTCTTCTGAGGCCGTCAGAGTACAGGAAAGCAGAGAGGCCCTTAAGATTATTTGTTAGTAAGACAACTTAGGTTAGAGTTGTGGCAGTCTGGTATGAAGTTTTGGTTTCACTGTAGGAGGAACATTATAAAGGCCAAACCACAAATTATGTTGGGGATCCATAATCATCTCCTGATGTACAATTCAGCCACAAAAAGAAGCTGTGTGCATGGATATCTGCTGCGGGTGGGGTGTGTGGAAATGGGATGCTTGACTCCCTGGAGTTCTAAATTTTCTGAACTGAAATTATTTCTGTGGGTGCCCTTGTATAGAGGGAAGATATGGATTAGACTGAAATACTGGGGAAAGGAAGAAGAAGGAGGAGGAGGAGGAGTTGGTTTTTATATGCCGACTTTCTCTACCATTTAAGGGAGACTCAAACCAGGTTACAATCACCTTCCCTTCCCCTCTCCACAATAGACACCCTGTGAGGTAGGTGAGGCTGAGAGACAGTGACTTGCCCAAAATCACCCAGCTGGCTTCATGTGCAGGAGTAGGGAAACAAATCCAGTTCACCAGATCCAGTTCACCAAATCCAGTTCACCAAATCCAGCATCCACCGCTCTTGTGGAAGAGTGGGGAATCACACCTGGTTTTCCAGATCAGAGTCCACCGCTCCAAACCACTGCTCTTAACCACCACACCATGCTGGACAGCTAACCTCCCATGCCATTTCCCCAACGTAAAATCCATCCTCCAGGTCTTCTTTCAGACCAACTAGAAAAGACAAGACAGACAAAAATATGGGTATCTTCCCCTTCTTCAAGAGTGAACCATTTTTGATTGGCTAAGTGGAACCCAGAGTACAGAATTAACCCCCTCCTTCCCAGCACTGTGATCCCATTTTATATTGGCTTTCCCCCCATGGTTACTTTTCATAGCTAAATTGTACATGGAGGGATCTGATCAAGTGTCCTGTATAGTTTGGCCCTACATCTTGGCTCCTCTTGTTTTCAGACTCTACCCAGAAAGTTGCCAGTGTTATATAAATCTTATAAAATGAGAGAGACTCACTGAATAACATACATTGTCATTTAATAGACTACTGTAACTTAATTTTAAACTCTTATACTTGCTGTTTACATAATTCAGAAGCTTTTATCCATTAAAATTGTCATTTTATTGTGTCCATTAAAATAGATGATCACTTGTTTTACTTGATCACTTGGGTGAAATGTTGGGGAAAGTATTAAACACTGAATATTGCTTTCAGTGGTATTCACAGTGCAATCTTAAACAGAGGTACACCTTTCTAAGCCTACTGGCTTCAGTGGAGTATAAGGATGTAACTCTTTTAGGATTACACTCTTACAGTGTATTCCTGAGGAGAAATGAATGGGCTTAGACTGGAGTAACTCTCCTTAGGAATGCACTGTTAGTCATTACATTTTGCTAGATTGGGGCTCCCCTTTTTCTTTGAACCAGCGATGGATTTGCAGTCCCTACAAACCTGTCAAATAGGGTTGCCGGCTCCTGATTGGGAAATACCTGGAGATTTGGGTGTGTGTGAAGCCTGAGGAGGTCAGGGTTGGGGTGGAGAGGGACTTCAATGGGGTATAATGCCATAGAGACCACTATCCAAAGAAGCCATTTTCTCCAGGTGAACTGATCTCTGTTGCCTGAGAGATCTCCAGCCACCACCTGGAGGTTGACAATCCTACTGTCAAACCAGCTGATCCTTTAAAAAAGCCTTCTTAGAAACACAAAATATAAATATTAGTTACTGATGCGTATCCTTCCAGAAAGTGCACCTAATATTCTGAAGAGAGCAAGTACCAATTTGCATATATTTTCGAATATCTGTGGACCCAGTCTAGGAAGTACCTAATAAAGCCTATGCAAATTGAAACAATCCAGTATTTAAACAGCCTCATCTGTCAAACATTTCTCAAGCCCTGATGCTGTGTCTCTGTGATCAAAGTATAAGCTTGTATCTGACACTCCTCGAATTAGGTTTAATTTTTAATGTTACGTTTATTGGATTATGGAAATGATTCTAAACCCTGATAAGTATACTAGTCATCATCCATCTTGTGTTATCCAAATGCTAGTGCCTTGTAAACATGTTTAATACCCTGTTTGCAGGTTGTAACAGGCAAGAAATTACATGTCTTCCATTTCAACCTCTCTAAATGAAACTGCTCAACCAAGGAGTGGCCTACCTGCCATCCATTACCAATATCTAGGGCTGTTGAAAAAAAAATTCGGTAAAGTTCGGCTTCGGCAAAATTCGGCCCTTTTAAATTTGGGCCGTGCCAAAGTCCGAACTCCCCACTTCGGATCCCTGAAATTTGGGCGAGATCCGGAGTTCGGGGGGAAATCCCCCCCGCCCGCTGGCCTTCACAGGGCTTCCATGAAGGCGCGCGGGGGTAGTCATTAAACAATTCACATAAAAATTAAAAAGGAAAGGGGCAAGGAGACAACCTTGTCTAACTCCTTTTTGTGAATGAATAGGTTTAGATAGTTTGCCATCTGAAGAATATTTTATCTGAATATAATTGTTGTCGTGTAGTCTAATTATTAGGTGTAAAAGACTTTTGTCTATGGATGTGGATCCCAATTTGGCCCAGAGTCTTGTGCGATCAACTGAATCAAAGGCCGCCTTCAAATCCACAAAGGCAGCATATAGAGTTCCTTTTGGTTTTAGGGCATATTTTTGAATTAAGTAGTCTAGCACCAAGCAGTGATCAAGGGTTGAGCGACCACTTGCAAAGCCCCCTTGCTCAACATCAATAATTTTCTCTTGAGTCATCCAGTTACGGAGCTTGATGCAAAGGTGCTTGGTGTAAAGCTTACAAATGGTGTTTAGGAGACTAATTGGTCTATAATTATTTGGGTCCGCTCTATTGTGTTTCTTGTATAATGGTATAATTATAGCAAGACCCCACTCCTCCGGGATCAAACCTGTCTGATCAATATATGTAAAGAGGCTGGCAAGTATCTGGGCCCACCACTTCACATTGGATTTCAACACCTCTGCCGTGATAAAATCACTTCCAGGGGCTTTCCCATTTTTCGGGTTATTAATTAAGAGTTCAATTTCATGTGTTGAGACTGGATCCCATAAAGGGATATTGTTAAGAGGTGGATTAATACTAAATTTAGGCAAGGGAGAACTGGGTTTGATTCCCCACTCCTCCATATGAGTGGAGGACTCTAATCTGGTGAGCCGGGTTAGTTTCCCCACTCCTACACATGAAGCCAGCTGAGTGATCTTGGGCTAGTCACAGCTCTCTTAGAGCTCTCTCAGCCCCACCTACCTCACAGGGTATCTGTTGTGGGGAGGGGAAGGGAAGGTGATTGTAGAGAAGTGGTAGAGAAAGTCGGCATATAAAAACCAACTCTTATTCTAAATTACACTGGGCTTAGATCCTCCTTCCATCTATAATACACTGTTGTCATAAGGACTGCTCAGATAAATATCTGTGAAGCTTTTGGAACCCTTAAATTGCTATATAAACATTGCATTGCTATTTTCAGAATTGATTTTTAAATGTTGTGACCAGAAATGGAGGAATGTTGTGTGTGTGTGTGTGTGTGTGTGGGAGTCCTAGAATCTCTATACTGAAAGCTGGCCATTTACCAAACATTTTTTCCTCAGGTGATGGAAAAGGAGTGTAAGAAAATCTAGTAATGCTATACAAACAACTTCCTGCTTAACATCATAATGACTGCCAGCCTTTGCAATGTACAATCACATTGTTGAGGAAGTTAACAGGTCAGTAGCTGAGCTGGCCCATTTGTTTTCTGAATTGTTGCTGTTTAATGCATTGCAGTTCAGGATGAATTTCCACTACTTATTGACCTCTGTGCATCACTTTAAGGCTTAATGTAGCTGGCTCATCAGAGCTGTAAAATATAGCCCAGATTACAAATTCTTACTAAGAAAGTTTGAAATCCCTAGCAGTGAGATGAAAACCTAATTTCAGATTTGTGATGTTATATTCCAACTGTGCAGTTTTGATATCCAGTGTTTTTAATTAAAAGGCTCTTTCAATTTTTCAGGATAAAAAGAGAGGTGGTTTTCCAATGCAGAATTAATCAATACTGTTGAAATGAAATGTATTATAAAAATTACTGAACTGAAAATCAAGATGCACTTCTTTCATAACTAACATGTTTACTTGATGGGATAAAGATTTTTTCTGTTTGCAATAAGTCCCAGATGGTATCTTAATTGTTGAACATGTAGTGGGTAGTGATATATGATGTATAAAGGGCACATTTCTAAATTAACTTTACGCATATCTGCAGACATGAATGACAATTTGGATCTCTCTCTCCCTATCTCCCTCCCTCCCTTCCCCCGCCCCTCTCTCTCTGTGAGTGTATGTATAATTCTCAGCATGGCCAAATCTGTGGATACTTAAAACTGGAGACTGGAGCCATGACTAGACAAGACAGGTCTTTCTTCAAGCTTGAGAAAAGCTCTAGATTTGCAGAAAAAAATTAAATTTAAAACACATATACAAACACATGCTGGCGGGGTTAACCCCTCCTAAATTATAGAAGTAGTGCATGTAGCTTTAAGAAACAAATGCCCTCTGTGGCAACCACTACAGTATTGCCAGTTGAAGCCTTGGTTTCTGTCCATAAAAAGCAGAGGGAGAGGGCAGAGCCCTTTGAGGGATACTCATGGGGCCAGCCTGACAACAACCACGGGCAGCTTGCACCACATGACGTTCATGGCTCACCCAGGCCTGTCTGCTCACTACAGCATCCACCCCATAAAAGCCAGTGTGGTGTAGTGATTAGAGTTTCCTCCTAGGATCTGGGAGACCCAGGTTTAAGTCCCCTCTTTGCCATGGAAATTCACTAGGTCACTTTGGGCCAGTTACACACTTTCAGTCTAACCTACCCCACAAGGTTGTTGTAAGGATAAAATCATGAAGAGGAGTATGATGTAAGCTCCTTGGGGTCCCCAATGGGGAGAAAGATGGCATATAAATAAAGTAAATGAATAATAAATATAGCTGAAGATAGGGGGCAGATAAAAGGTAAGTTGGTTGGTGGGTGGGAAGGAGAGAATGAAGCAGGGAAAAGTGAAGATATGGGGTTTGCCAGGAGAACAGAAATAGTGTGGAGAAATGGATTCAAGGGAACATAAGGTGCTCCCCACAAGTCCTTGCAGGTTCCCCACTGTGCAGCTGGGCCCTGGTACCTCAGAAATTGGCCCAATACTCCAGCTGGGCACCTCACAACTGGGCCAGACTTTTTCCTGGGCAGAAACTGCTAGGGGGAGGAAAGGAGGGAAAACTGAAGATGGGGGAGGCAGATAAAGGTATGTTGGCTGGTGGGTGGAAAAGAAGGAAGGAAACAAGAAAAGGGGAGACTCTTATTGGGGCTTTCAGGGAAGAGAAAGAGGAAATGGTGGGGGAGAAGAAAATGAGATGTCCCCTCCAAGTCTTTGCAGGTCTCCTGCTTCTAAATATATATTGCTATGAATGTCTTAAATTTGGGGAACACTAAATAGGTTAATCAAATAATATGAGATTAAATTAAATCATGTTGCTTTTTTTGCCATCAAGTCATATTTGACTTATGGTGAACCCTGGTGTGGTTTTCAAGTCAAGAGACGCTCAGAGGTGGTGGTTTGCCATTGCCTGCCTCCGCATCCTGACCCTGCCATCCCCATCCAAATACTTGCCAGGGTTGACCTTGTTAGCTTCCGAGATCTGATAAGATCGGCTACCCTGGGCTATCCAGGTCAGGGTCCATGTTGCTTTACTGTAGGATATACACTAGTACACCTCACTGGGAGCTTGCCTTCAAAATATTAGAGTCTTGGATTTGGTCTCTAATTTCTGCCCATAGAATGAGACTTCTGTGTCTTCAGCTGCAGCCCAAAGTACCCCCCCCCCCCAAATTATGTTCCAGGATGGGGTACCTGTTGTCCAGGACAGCATTTCTGAGACTGCAGCAGGAGGGCAAGGCAAGAAAGTTGTGTTCTGTGGATGGAAATTGTTCTGTCCCTGGAAATGATTAGTTGGATCCAAGCTATAGGTTACAAATGGGGTAACTGAGACTCTGCATGTGTTATGAAATAGCTGCTGAAGATGACAAAAGTAGAAATGCATCTGACATTGGTATTACCAAGACCACGGTTACACAGCCCAGATAACCTACACCAATGAACTCTGTCCGTGAAAGCCTTCAACAATATTTTGCATCTGACATTCTTTAGTATGTCTAGATTTGAGAAGATTTGTTTTGTAGCCGTCATCAGATGTTTCTTAATGGAGTTATTGAATTTTCACAGCTTATTTTGAACTGACTTACAGCATCATGTACTATAATTAACTTTTATAGGATCAATCTGAGTTTTCAAATATTTCCTCTGAGACAATTTGATTTGTTTAATATCTTTTCAAAGATTGTTTTCTTGTATTTGTCTTTGGGATAAAGACAAAGATCAAAGTTTTTGGGTTTGATAGCTTCATAATACTTCTTAGCATGGATATTGTATTAAAGTGAAGAGATTTGATTTAATCTGTGCATTATTTCATCATTTCTTTTTGTATTTAGCAGGCAGTTGTGGTTTCCTTTTTAAATTCTGCGTGTTTGTTAAATGTGGGGAATGTCAATGTTTATGTGTGAATGATGACTGTCCTAGATGAAATTTGTGAATGACTGTTGTATGTAGTTTGCCTCCTACCACTCTGGCCTGTTAACAGTGGTGTATTCCTGTCAATTTGAAGCCTCTCTTATGGGAAAGGCTCTTTGAACACTTGAAAGTGCCATCAATTAAAGCAGTGGGAAGGGCAGCCATGAAGGAGCTAGAAAAGATTCTGAAGTGTAAGGATGTGTCACTGGCCACCAAGATCAACGTAATTCATGCCATCGTATTCCCTATTACTATGTATGGGTGTGAAAGCTGGACATTGAAGAAAGCTGATAGGAAGAAAGTAGATTCCTTTGAAATGTGGTGTTGGAGGAGAGTGTTACAGATACCATGGACTGCCCAAAAAAACCCCAATTCAGTGGGTTTTATAGATCAAATCAAGCCTCAACTGACCCTGGAAGCTAAAATTACTAAACTGAGGCTATTGTATTTTGGACACATTGTGAGAAGACAAGAGTCACTGGAAAAGACAATCATGCTAGAAAAAGTTGAAGGTCGCAGGAAAAGAGGAAGACCCAACAAGAGATGGATTGACTCAATAAAGGAAGCCAAAGCCCTCAGTTTGCAAGATCTGAGCAAGGCTGTCAAAGATAGGACATTTTGGAGGACATTGATTCATAGGGTCACCATGAGTCGGAAGCGACTTGATGGCACTTAACACACACACACCCACATAAAATCCTATCTTTTCCTACATTTTGGAAATATACAAGTGGATGCTGAAAATTGCATTTAGGCAGTAATCAACATTCATTGGTTAAATGAGAACCAGTGCCATTGAGTGTTGGACTAGGACCTTGGAGGCTCAGGTTTAAAGTTCCACTCTGCCTGAAGGTCAGTGAGTATAACCTCCCTCACGAGGTTGTTGTGAGTATACGGTGAGGATGAGAGAACAATATATAGTGCCCTGAGCTGCTTGGAGGAAGAGTTGAATAAAATGTTCTATGTTGATACATTAATCTCTGCATTTTCAGAAATTGACAAAATTTGGCTAGGATTGTCATTATTAATATGCGTAAATCGACATCCACCAGATTCTAGACATTTAGAGTGACATTTGTACACATACAGAACAGGCAACACAATGTATTATTATTATAACATTGTCATTTATCAAGAAAGCACAGTACTTGTGGTGAGAGCCAAGGTAGTGCAGTGGTTAGAGTATGATTTGGGAGTTCTTGTTGGAATCCCTGTTCTGCCATGTAAGATTTCTGGGTGACTTTGGGTCAGTCACACACTCTCAGCCTAACCTACCTCACAGAGTGGTTGTTGTGAGGATAAACTGGAGGAGGGGATAACAATGTTATAAGCCTCATTGGGTCCCATGGGGTGGGGGGAAGTGGGGTATAAATTCAGTAAATAACTGCAGAAATGATAGAATACAAAATGAAAAGATGTCTTTGTGGTCCTGTTAGCCTATATACAAGAATCCACTGCCACTGCTGCTGAAATTACTAGATAAGTATAAACGCTTTGAACATTTTCAGCTTTGGCATCTCCATAGTGGAAAATCCTATTATAACAAACTTGTCTGAGGCCAGATATTTATAGAAGGTCTTTACCATACCAAATGCAGTCCTTCAGCAATCTGTTGTGGTCGAAACAACATAGTGAATGGTCTGAGTGGCACCTGACAGAGATGTACTGACAAAGGTAAGTGGGCTTTGTCCTGTGAATTGGTTTAGGTGGGAAAAGTACCTGAGAACCCACTAACCACTCCGGACTTTGTTACTGGCAGATCTGTGGACCATCATGAAGAGCATAAGGGGAAAGTGGGGGGTCTGCAGTAGGAAAGGGGAACGGGTGGATATTGCCCCTCTCTTCTGATGATAGAAGAGCCGTTCTGTCATAGGAAACAAGTGGTAGGATACAAACCAGTAGCTGCATTACAATCCAGTTACTTGGTAACAGCCCCACTGCCTTTAGTATGATTCTTCAGTAAAGGGGTATCTGATGTCTTCAGGATAACTATTTCCTGGTTGCTCAGAAGATGGCTGAATGCATGAAAAACTTAGTGATGGTTGTACGTAAAATATATATGTGGATTTCCCCAGGATTAGGAAGAATGTTGTCACTATTGTTGAAGCATTATCAGGTGAGGGAACACTGATCGACTGTCTCCTAGTATTTCCCATGAAAGGGCTATGTTGAGGTTTTGGTGACTAATTGTTCTCCCCTCCGCCCCCAAGAGGACAGCGCCATTTTTTGAGGCTCATCCTGTGAAACGTCTGGGTTCTACTTCTGTCTGGCAAATACATCCATCGCTTTTTATTTTATTTTTTGCCGAAGCAACTGTTTTGGACAATAGCCGTTGACTCAAGGAGCTGCCCCAGACAGAGCTGGCCTAACACTATGGCAAATTATATTTCTGTTTAAATGACAGTAATTATATGTAAATTTGCATCTCTGAGTGCAGATGCAGATTTTTGTCCTCTCCCCCACCCCCCTTTTGTTCCATCCCTTTTTTTGGACATCCAGAGACAGCCTCCCTAATTTAGGGATGAACAATAAGGCAGTGAATTGAAGCAGATGACCACTTTTTGAAGTCACTACTGGGAGAGGGCCATGTCAAAATGGGAGTGTCTCGTGGAGGTCTTTGATACCACAGCATTTTCAGCAAGTGAGACTTTTGCAGTTCTGAGAAGCTCCAAATGCGCTATAACAGCAAATGGCCACTGTTGTGACATATGAAAATGAAAAGAAACAAACAAACCAGGCCTTTACTGTAGAAGAAAAGGACATGATTCTGAGTTGAGATAGGCAGTTTATGGTATGGTACATTGCTGCTTCTGGGTACCTATAAGTGTCTCCCACATCCTTAGAACTTGGTACAGTAGATGGTGGCTTGTAAGGAAAATAAAGCTGGTTAGGAAAAAGCAGAATACAAGACTTGTGTTATCTGTACCTGACAGAACCGTGGCTTTGTTTATCTTCATACGAGCAGATTTCCTACACAAACTGAAGAAACATTGAGAATGGGCGTTTTTTTAAAGATTGCATTTTTTATGATTCGAGGAACTGGCAACAACAACAACAACAAAAAAACCCAACAAGAAATTGCAAACTGCAAAGCTCGCACGGCTAAAAGGTTTCAGAGCTTGCTTATTGAGCTTGACGCAGTAATGACTCTGAGAAACCGGCAGTAAATAAATAAATAAATGCATGCACTCTTTAACAATGATCTGAAAACATAATCTAAAATTATTATTAACTGACACTTTTATTTTTATAGCAACCAGGAAGCAAAAGGGTGATCTTGAAACACACTCAGTGGAGTTGATTAACAGAGATTAAGAAAGGACTGGGAAATTAAGGGACATAAAACAGGAAGCAATTGGTGGTCCCTGACAAGGTCACAGATGAGATGGATAGCCAGTGAAATGGAGCATGGGAGAGGAAGGTTGTGTGAAAAACGCCACCTGCCCTTCATTGCCTTTGTAATGCTACTGTTACATTTGATTGTCCCTTTTTGACAGTGTAGGCTCTGTTGCTAGGAGCCAGTGTGGTGTAGTGGTTAAGAGCGGTGGACTCTAATCTGGAGAACTGGGTTTGATTCCCTCCTCCTCCACATGAAGCGTGCTGGGTGACCTTGGGCTAGTCACAGTTCTCTCAGAACTCTCTCAGCCCACGCAGAGGCAGGCAATGGCAAACCAGCTCTGAATGTCTCTTGCCTTGAAAACCCTAGGGGGTTGCTATAAATTAGCTGTGACTTGATGGCACTTCACACAAGCTCTGCTGCTGCATCGGGATACCAATAAACTCCTCCCACATCCTGGGAGCCTGGAAGATGGGGATAGTGAAGAAAGCAAATTTGGGTGGGCAAGATTCAGAATAGAAAAAGAAGAGTTGGTTTTTATATGTTGACTTTCTCTACCACTTAAGGAAGAATCAGACCGGCTTACAATCATCTTCCCTTCCCCTCCCCACAACAGACACCCTGTGAGTCAGGTGAGGCTGAGAGAGCTCTAAGAGAGCTGTGACTAGCCCAAGGTTACCCAGCTGGCTTCATGTGGAGGAGTGGGAGGGAAATCAAACCCGGTTCTCCATTAGAGTTCACCGCTCCAAACCACTGCTCTTAACCACTACATCACGCTGGCTCATATGTAGGGCTCTCAACTCCAATTTGGGGAATTCCTGGAGATTTCGGAGGAAGTGATTGGGGAGGGCGAAGTTTGTGGTGGGGAGGGAGCTTTGCAACGCCATAGGCTCTGCCCTCTGAATGGAGTTGCTAGTTCCCTCTTCACCACCGGTGGGAGGTTTTTGGGGCAGAGCCTGAGGAGGGCGGGGTTTGGGGAGGGGAGAAACTTCAATGCCATAGAATCCAATTGCCAAAGCGGCCATTTTCTCCAGGTAAACTGATCTCTATCGGCTGGGGATCAGTTGTAACAGCAGGAGATCTCCAGCTAGTACCTGGCGGTTGGCAGCCCTACCTCTAAAGCTGTCATTTTCTCCAGGAGAACTGAAAAAACTCAAGGCCCCGCCTGGAGAATGACAATATGTTTCTTACACCTGACAGAACTATTGTTAGTTCCATTACCTGCGATTTGTGACCTGACAAAGGTTGTTTTTAAAAGGCTGACATTTTCTAGTGTTTCGGTTACTTTTTTTGTGCTGTGCTTTCATTATGTTTTATTTTCTAAGCTGCCTTGAGCGGGTTCTCTGGAGAGGCAGTACAGACATTTTCCAAATAAATAAACAACACACAATAAAGCATGAAATAAGCTGTTTGGCTTCCGAGGCACATTTCAGTGCAAGAGCCAAAGCCAAAGTCTGTACACTAACCATGATGATTTCATCAGTTAAAAACTGATTTGGGGTCTAATCTGTGTCTCTGGGCCAGGGGGAACATACTGGCAGCAAGGAGAGGCATAGTGCAGCATGGCAGCAATGTCACTGGTGATGCGGAGACACCACTTCCAGCGCGCACTGGTAGTGACACCATCACACCTCCGGCGATGTGGAAGGCTCTGATGTTGGGGGGGGGGGGAACTCTATGATAGAAGCAATTTTTACTATAGAGTTTTGGCCAGCTACAAGAGCATCCTGTGTTGCTGGTGATATGTTGATGTCACTTCTGGTGTGCGCTGGAAGGGGCATCACAACATCACTGGCAACATTGCTGCCATGCTGGGCTAGGCCTCCCACCACTGCTGGTAAGTTCTCCCATCAGCCAGCTGATTGGTGGCTGAGAGCAGGGGACCCTCACCCTTGGTGGGGCCTTGGAAGCCCCTCTTTGGGCTTTGTAGGCTTTGCCTAGTGTGTGGTACGACCCTCAGTGTCAATAGTGGAAATCCTGTTGGCTAGTTGGAGACCTCAGAGCGACAAGATTAGGCCTAACATTACAGGGATGTCTCCAGGTGGGAGTTTTTTTGGGGCTGAGCCTGAGGAGGGTGGGGTTTGGGGAGGGGAGGAACTTCAATGCCCTAGAGTCCAATGGACAAAGTGGCCATTTTCTCCAGGTGAACTGATCTCTATCAGCGGGAGATCAGTTGTAATAGCAGGAGATCTCCAGCTAGTACCTGGAGGTGGGCAACCCTAGCCATGATGTTACTTCCAGGAAATTTGGAAATGACATCGAATGGCTATAGGAATCACCATAAACTTTATTGGAGGCAGGGTTCTGCTTTCAAGAATTAATGGATTTTGTTGAAATGGATTCTGGGACCCCAGGAATGGATGCCCTGTGAATGGAGAGGGTCTACAGTAATTATATTCTTTGAACTGAAAATTCCAGGGTGGCCGAGAGCAGCAATAGCTTCACTGATCATTCTATATTAGCCAAATATTCTTAACATAACATAAAAACATAAGAAAGGCCCTGCTGGATCAGACCAAGGCCCATTAAGTCCAGCAGTCTGTTCATACAGTGGCCAACCAGGTGCCTCCAGGAAGCCACAAACAAGACGAGTGCAGCAGCACCATCATGCCTGTGTTCCACCGCACCCAATATTACCATCATAATGCAAAAGTCATATCCAAGCACAGGTCATAAATTACAAAGTCACACGTATTGTTCACAAGTAGGTGCATACAAACAGGTAAGTGTATAATCCTGGTTTTAAATATATTTAAATCACCATGTATATAATAATTCTAACAATATTTTTCTTCTTCTTTAGCAACAATATATTCATCAGAAGTCAGACAGGTGAGGAGGACGGCTGTATCATTCTTCATCAGTTCCTCAACCTTAATCTTTTCACTTAATATGTATTTCTTTTTTTTATCTTATAAGCACAAGTTTGAACTCCCCATGGGTAGAAGACTGATCCTTCTGCCTAACCAGGCTAGTATATTTAGTCCATTTCAGAGGTTCCCTGAAGGTTGGCAACCCTAGGTCGCCAAGGCAGCCTTTGTAAGCAAACACAAACTGTTTGGGAAACTAGTGCTCCTAGGAAGTGGAGATGCACCCATAATCCTGAAGCTATCCACAGTGTGTGCCATTGACTCAGCCCTTGGAAATTAGCAGGGAAGCTAAGGTGCAGGCTTAGCATTTCCATTCTGTGCAGCTGGAGTGAGTTATCACAGTGAGATGTCCCCCCCACCCCATGCATTTACATAAGAGGGAGCATATGGGCCTTTGTTATTTAATTACGCCAAGATTTCAGCTATTAAGTGGAGTTAAAATTCACAATCTCCAACAATACCCCTTTGATGTGTCCAGCCTTGAGTGTCAGCTGGTGCTATAGTAGAGGTTGCTGCTGGCAGAAATCTCTGTTTGTGAAGCAGGTTTTTCCCCTCCTCTCCCTGGCAACACCTTCAAGCAGAAGCTCCTTGTTAACTGAGCTACACGCTGCAGCGTCTTCCTTTGCACAGGCCACAAACCGTCAAGCAAATATCTTTGCAACAACAGCAGAAATAAATCAGTTTTATTGCTGCACTAATTGATTTTAGCTCATTAGGAGTGCTTTTGCCCTAATTTGATAAGGATGTGTGAACGTGTTTCCCCTCCAACGCCAACAGGCTTGGTATAGTATTGGGGAGGGGGGAATGTTAATTAGACACAGGTCTTCTGTCATGTTCATGGTTATTCTCCTCCGTGATGGGAAATGAGGGTGTAAAATAGCTGTAGCTGGTAGTTGCTGCCCCGTTTTCAAATTATTTGCCTGCCTTTGGTGGAAGAAAAGTACCGTAGCAGAAAAGTACATGCAGCAGAAAAGCGCTTTTTCTTGTCCGATTGTCTCAAATAAAGGTTCTGTTTTATTGCAATTTCCATTTTCTTGGTGGTTGTCAAAGGAAAATGGAGGTAGTCTAATTTGTAGAACTAATTTCTTCTTCCGAGATTCTAGATGCTTCCAGGAGGCTGAGAAGACCAATTGCTGCTCCTCCATTTCCCCCCTTTAACTGATTCACATCAGCTCTCTGAACTCCTAAACCATATGCATTCTTTGTCAAACCATTTTTTTTATTTCCCCTCCTTTGCATTAATGTACAAAATTGTATATTTCTGCATACTAGTGAAGTCCCCTGAGCATCTGGAAAACCTCTCTCATTTTGGTGCGCAACTCAGTTTTATGCCTCTCCTATCATAATGGGGACTAGCAAATGTGGTGATGGCTGCCAACTTGGAAGGCTTTAAGAGGGGAGTGGACATGTTCATGGAGGAAAGGGGTATTCATGGCTACTAGTTAAAATGGATTCTGGTCATGATGCATACCTATTTTCTCCAGGATCAGAGGAGCATGCCTATTATCTTGGGTGCTGTGGAACACAGGCAGGATGGTGCTGCTGCAGTCATCTTGCTTTTGGGCTTTTTAGAGGCACCTAGTTGGCCACTGTGTGAGCAGACTGCTGGACTTGATGGGCTTTGGTCTGATCCTGCAGGGCTGTTCTTATGTTCTTAGCAGTTCAATTATTAGAATGAATGATTGAAATATTCAAATCAAACTACTAAATATATGGGCCTGAGAGTGTAATCTGTGCCAAATATGACCACATGGAGAATAACAGATCACAAGCCTGGATCATACAGACGTTGGATGAAGTTTCTTTGGACGGTGCAAGAGTGGGTGTGCATTCCACTTTCTGTTATATAAGAGAACATCTGGCACACATTTGGTGCAACTCAAACAGTTGCACATGGTGTCAACTTTATTGTCCTTTGGGTTCCAGGCCACAACATTTCTCTTTACCTAACATTTTAACTGAAGAGCTCCATCTTTCTAAGATGTGTTTATGGTTCACTTCCAGCTTGCTTTAAGGGTATCATTTTAGGCTCCTTAATGTTGTTCTGAGACTTGTTTTAATGTTGGTAATTCTATGGTTTTTATTTTATTTTATTGTTGCTGCTTTGGGAACCACGTCAATCAGTTCTGTGGAGCAGGAGCACACACATTTTCTTAATAAACAATATTTGTTTAGACTGAATCCATATACAATATTTCCCTTCTTGGCTCTTTTGGGTCATAATGAAGATACTTCACTTCAGACATAACTGAGGACAAAAATATCACAGCTCAAAATATTCCAGGATAAAGTTAGAGCTCTTGCCTGATGCCACATGGCCCGTGAATGTAACGTTCAGAGATATATTGGGGCTAATTTAGGATGACAGCCTCTTGAGCTGACTGAAGACAACCTCTCAAGTTAGTTTACTTGTTCTTTTTCAAGAACGTGAACAGTAAAGTTCTACTTTAAACTATTTTTTGTTCCCAGAAGCTGTGGAGCAGCTTAAGTGACTTTTCTGATTCTACTTGCTAGGCTGTGTCAAGATGGCAGTTTCCTCTGTGGCTGATTTAGTGGAAGAAGAAGAAGAAGAAGAGTTGGCTTTTATATGCCGACTTTCTCTACCACTTAAGGAAGAATCAAACTGGCTTACAATCACCTTCCCTTCCCCTCCCCACAACAGACACCCTATGAGGTAGGTGAGGCTGAGTGAGTGTGACTAGCCCAAGGGCACCTATCTGGCTTCATGTGTAGGAGTAGAGAAACAAATCCAATTCAACAGATTAGCGTCTGCCACTCATGTGGAGGAGTGGGGAATCAAACCTGGTTTTCCAGATTAGAGTCCATCGCTCCAAACCACTGCTCTTAACCACTACACCACACTGGTCCAGCACTGAGCCAGAAAAGTTCCTGAAGGAACAGGTTTTTGTACCAAGGTATGTTGCACTACATCTTTTTTTTTTTTAACCACACCAAGTATATTGATCTGGCTTGCGTCCAGCCTACTAGTTCAATCTGGTTGACACAGGCCAGTTTGTAGATATCATGGCCGCCTGGCCCTCGTACTCTTCAGCATTTTTTATCAATAACTTGGATGAAAGGATGGAGCAAATCCTTATAAAATTTGCAGACAACACAAAAGCAAGAGCAGTGATTAACACCTTAGAAAACAGATATAAAATGCAAACTGCTTTTGATAGGTTGGAAAATTTGGCTGAAATAATCACAGTGAAGTCCAACAAATAAATATATGAAATTTGGCATTTAGCCAGAAGAGAATCAAATGCACTGGAACTGGCTAAGAAGCTACCTGTCTTTCCAATAATACATATACAAAAGACCTTGGGACTGCAGTTGACCACAAGGTGATCATTAATTGGCGGTGCAGTGGCTGGAAAAGGGTTAATGTGATTTTAGATGTTCATAGAAGTAGTATTCAAGTCACAAAAAGTAGTTCCACTTTACTCTAGTTGGACTTCAGCTGGAGTACTGTCTCCCTTTTAAGAAAGAGGTTGATGGTTCAGAGGAGGGCAATGAAGATGGTTAGAGGTCTGGAAAACAAGTCCTACTAGGAAAAGTTGAAGGAACTGGATATGTTTAGCCAGAGAAGGCTGACGAGAGACATGTTCACATTCTTCAAATACTTGAAGAGCTATCAAAAAGGGTCCAAAGACTTAATTCTCTGCTGCTCCAGAAGGCAGGCCTAAGATCTAACTATCTTAATTTGCAGGAGGGACAATTTTGAACAGTAGGATAAATTTTCTAATGGTAAGAGTAGTCTGGCAATGGAAACCTTTACTGCAGGGGATGGTCGGTTTATCCCTTGTTGGGTATCTGCAAGCAGGGGTCATCTGTCAGCAATACTCCAGCTTTCAATTTTCTGCATTGAACAGAGGGTTGAACTAGATAGCCTACGAAACCCCTTTCAACTGTTTAATTCTATAACTGTGGGAGACAATACTACATCTTTTGGTCACAATTCATAGGACAACCATGAGGGCAATTCGTCTTTTGATCATATGTTGAGTGAAGGGTTTGTAATTATACTCGTCAGTGTTTTTCTTTTGGAAGATAAAATAATGTGAATGAGTTTTAATTCATGGATCCCTTAATGTTTTTCCTATTATAAATATAGGAACATAGAAACAGGGCTGGAAAGGAACACAAACATGAGAGTGTAAGAACTGGTGAACACAAAACCACTTTTATAACACAAAACACAAAACCACAATTATAGCTAAAACAGATCATTCAATATCATATGGATGAGCATTGTTCTGGCAAATGCTGTTTGTCTTCTAACCCAAAGATATTGTTACTTCATGATATTACTTCATGAAATTCTAATCAATCTAAAATGATTTACAATTGCTTTGGAAAGCTATGAACAGATTGATGGGCTTGATTTCATTAATATTGACAGCAATGTTCACATCTGAACCCAACAGAATTCGGCGTTAGTTACAATGCTGGTTACAGTATCAGGGAAAAATGGTTTTGTAGTTTAAGTATATCTTGGAGATGATTCATCAGTTCTTTTCTGCTGGCAGGTTCTCATACTGAATAATGTTAATGTGGCCTGATTTCAGTCGCATTTAAAAGGTAAAGGTCCCCTGTGCAAGCACCGGGTCATTCCTGACCCATGGAGTGATGTCACATCCCGACGTTTACTAGGCAGACTTTGTTTACAGGGTGGTTTGCCAGTGCCTTTCCCAGTCATCTTCCCTTTACCCCCAGCAAGCTGGGTACTCATTTTACCGACCTCGGAAGGATGGAAGGCTGAGTCAACCTTGAGCCGGCTACCTAAAACCGACTTCCGTTGGGATCAAACTCAGGTCATGAGCAGAGCTTTGGACTGCAGTACTGCAGCTTAACACTCCGCACCACGGGGCTCCTCAGTCACACTTACGCAGGCTCAATTCACTGAATGAAATGGTTCAGTTCCTGATTTCCATTTATGTATGCGAAACCATTCCATAATCTTTCAAGTCCTGTATTCAGTATCATGAAGCTAAATGCATCGTTGTTTATTTTTTCTCCTGCCACCACTCTGAAAAGCAGTGGAAAGAGTGGGTTGCCAGCAGGAGGTTTCCCTCCATAGTGGGAGACCTGGCAACTCTGAAGGGCTATGCGCCAACTCCAATGTGTCGATATGAGTCTGTGCATCTAGGGCTGTCACTTCGGTTCGGCCCGAACTGAAAATCAGCCGAATTTCCCCTGATTCGGTGGTTTTTAGTTCGGGAGGAACCGAACTCAAAACTGGCGGGCAACCGGGGGGGCTGAATTCAGCGGTTTCAGGAGTTCGCGAATAAATTCGGCAAATTCGGCCATCAGTAAGCAGCATAACCGTCAGTAAGCAGCATTCTCCTCCCCCGGCAAATCGGTGGCCAAGCTGGGTCTTCTTCTGGCCAATCAGTCAGGATTGAGTACTGGAGGAATCAGCTGATGTGCGGCCCGGCCAGGGAGAGAGAGAGAGCGAAATCCTCGTGTGTGTGTGTGTGTGGGGGGGTGCTTGTGCACATTCGCTCCTTTCTGTGGCTGCAGGGGGCGTATTTTTTTGGGTACAGACACAAAACTTTCACTGGAGCTTCAGATGAAGCTTCTTAAGATACCCCCCAAGTTTTGTAAACATTGGGTCAGGGGGTCCCGAGATATGGGCTCCCCCCTTTTTCTTTCCATGGCTGCAGGGGGCGCATTTTTGGGGGTGCAGATCCCAAACTTTGAGCAGAGTTTCAGACCAGTGTTGTTAAGATACCCCCCAAGTTTTGTGAACATTGGGTCAGGGGGTCCCGAGATATGGGCTTTCCCTTTCCCCTTTCCCCTTTCCCCTTTTGGGATGAATGGATCAGCCAATCCTGTGCATCTTCTCCAGAGAAAACCTCCCGTGCCTAATTGGAATCATCTTGGATTACAAGTCCTCTTCAGCCCCTCTTGATGGAACAGAAGACAGCCACAGTAAGACCCCTTTGGGGGCTTTAATCTATAATTTTTCTCCTGTGTATGTGTGTGTGTGGGGGGGAAGCAGTTTCTGTGGGTGGGGGGGAAGCCAAAGGGGGCTTTCGTCGGTTCTGCCTGGGGTGTGTGTTCCCCCTCGAGTCTCTCGCTCCCTGGTTTGAGGGGGGAGGTTTCAGTTGTGTGTCTTCTGGTTTTTCCCTGTTGCAAAGGTGTTGTTTTACAAGTTGAGTTGCTTTGCAAACTGTTGTCGGGGCTGGGAGCTTTGTGCGTGGGCGGCAAGCTCTGCTGAGAGATGCACATTAAGGGTGGGGGGGACCCCTTTCAGGGCCCATATCTCAGCCCCCCCTGACCCAATCTTTACAAAACTTGGGGAGTCTTTCAATAAACGTCCTTTGAAGCTCTGCTGAAAGTTTGGGACCTCTAAGCCCAAAAATTACCCCCCAGAGCCGCGGAAAGGCGCGATTGTGTTTTTAATGGCTTTATTCGGCCGAATTTTTTCCCCGAACTTTGAATTCCCGCCGAATTGAACGGATCCGAAGTGGGGGAGTTCGGACTTCGGCACGTACCGAACCCACAAGGGCCAAATTCGGCCGAATCCGAACTGTACTGAATTTTTTTTTGACAGCCCTATGTGCATCACCTTCATTCTTCCCAGCAACTTCTCTTTGCCCCTTCTTTTAGAGAGGCTAGATTAGCCACAGGCCATGTCTTTGCTTTTTCAGTGGTGCCTCCGCTTTTGTGAATAGGGTTGCCGGGTTCCTCTTCGCCACCGGTGGGAGATTTTTGGGGCGGAGCCTGAGGAGGTCAGGGTTTGGGGAGGGGAGGGACTTCAATGCCATAGAGTCCAATTGCCAAAGTGGCCATTTTCTCCAGGTGAACTGATCTCTTTCGACTGGAGATCAGTTGTAATAGAAGGAGATCTCCAGCTAGTACCTGGAGGTTGGTAACTCTATTAGTGAATGATTGCCAAGTTAGTTAAGGGCTGTCCTTATTGTCCTTTACATAAGGTTGCCATGTCCCTCTTCGCCACTGGTGGGAGATTTTTTGAGCAGAGCCTGATGAGGGCGGGGTTTGGGGAGGGGAGGGACTTCAATGCCATAGAGTCCAATTGCCAAAGCGGCCATTTTCTCCAGGTGAACTGACCTATATCGGCTGGAGATCAGTTGTAATAGCAGGAGATCTCCAGCTACTACTTGGAGGTTGGCAACCCTACCTTTACAGCTAATTCCTGAGAGCTGCAGCGGCTGGGGATGGCATGGCCGTGACAGTGCCATGGCGCTTCCAAAGAGGTTTGGCTGCTGCAGTGGGGGGAGAAGGGCGCTTTTAAAAAGAAAAGTAAGAAAAGGAGGGAACACCCCATTGAAAATAGCGATGCTGTGCCAACAAAAAGTTGGTGCAGCACTGCTGTTGCTAAAGGGGGTGTTCCTGGGCCGAAAGGGGTTAGGAAGCTGCCTACCAGCAGCTCTGCCCCCAGGAACACCCCGGGAATGCCTCCCGGGATGCCAGTGTAAGGATTTGTGCTGGCATCCTGCCAGCGGGAGGCTGAGCTGGTGGGCCACTCTGGTGCAGCAGTCATGGGGGGCCAGCTCAAGTGGTATTACTGTGGTGTCCATGCCAGTTTGCACGGCGCAAGTGGCACGGATGCTGCCATAGGGGTCACGGCACCTCCTAAGCCCATTCGGCCCCTAAGCCCAGGAATGGGCTGTTAGGAGAGCTTGTAAGGCAGTGCTGTTTTCAAAGGCTTCTTCTGAGTTCTTTTTTTGTTAAGATTTGTTATAAGGCAAGCTGATGGGTTAATGGCATGATTTTATGGACATCGGCATCCTGTATGGAAACCTCCAAGGAAAAGGGGGCAGGGGCTGTTTCTCAGTGGCAGAGCATCTGCTTGGCATGCAGAAGGTCCCAGATTCAAGCCTCGTCATCTCTAGTTAAAGGAAATGGCAGTAGCTGATGTTAAAGACCTCTTCCTGAGACTATGGATAGGTGCAGACAGTCTGAGTAGACAATACTGACTTGGATGGACCCAGGGTCTGATTCAGAATACAGCAGACTTCATGTATTCAAAAGTGGCCTCCAAATGCTTTGAAAAGAAAAACAAATGGGGTATTAATCCATGAGACAGCTAGCTTGGGAAATGAATGAACCATTTCAGTCTTTATAAAATGGTTTGGAAAATGCACGTTTCTAGTATGGAAAAAATATTATAAACATCCCCCAGAGTAAAAGATGATTTTCCTTCTGCCCACTTGTCTGACTACCTGTGGTTACAAGCCTACAATCATCTGTGCTGAAGAAAGGGAGGGAGGGCTCTAGCGTAGTAAACAAGCTGTTTTCATGTGCGTCACAAAGATTTGTTCTGTGTCTGAATATGGTCTGAGTGTGTTCCTAACAACTGTTTCATGTGTGGAAGGCAACCAGTAGAATTGGCCCACCTTGGTTCCTGGGCATATGTTTTACCACATGTTTTAATCAAAGGTCTCACTCCTCAAACTTTATAACTCTCACTGCAAATACACAGGGTGGCCATAATTGTATTTCCCCTAATCTGAGATACAGATCTGATTTATCTTTACTTTAAGATTTTGGTTTCCTAGGATTATTTTACAGAAATATTAGAGGAAAAAAACACAGGTTCTAGCATTGGCTAGAAGACAAACTAACCATTATTCAGGCCACGATCCCCTTTGAATTATTGTAGAAGAATGGCTCACTAATAAAAGTTCATTAAAAATAACTGGGGCAGTTAGTGAGGGAGGTGGTTTTGCTAGTAGATGGAATAGCCAGAAGCCCTTTAAATGCTAAGTCAGGGGAAGTCTGAGGAGCACTAAAGTTTTTGGAAAGCCGACGAGAGAAGAGAGGGTGTTCTGAAAATGACTCCAGACGCAGGAACTCCCTCATTCTGACAGATGTTTGACTAGGACAATCCTTTTAATGAAAATATTAAAAACAGGGCTGGCCCAAGGACTTTTGGCACCCTAGGCGAATGACTTCACTGCAGCACCCCACACTGTGCGGAAGCCACTGTTACCGCTGCCCTTTACCCACACCACAGGGAAGCCGTCGCCACTAAAGCTTCCCTCACTGGGGTCAGGGCAGTGGTTACCATAGTGCTCTGCCTCCCAACAGAGGTGGATTGATAGGAAAAATATCCCAGTAAAAGGGCTCTACCCCTTCTATGGGGCAGGGAAGAAGGAGGAATAGAGTCTGCCTACCTCGCTGAAGGAAGGAGCTGGAGGGGGGTCTCTATGGGTCACCACTGGGGCCAGGGGTGCTGTCTAGGGCTGCCGCTTGCCCTGGCAGACCCAAATATTGTGAGTGGGTGGTGTGGCAATAGGGTGGGTTTTGGCATCCTTCCTCCTCTGGCACCCTAGGCAATTGCCTAAGTGTGCCTAATGGATGAATAGGGTTGCCAAGTCTCTCTTCGACACTGGCGGGAGGTTTTTGGGGCAGAGCCTGAGGAGGGCGGGATTTGGGGAGGGAAGGAACTTCAATGCCATAGAGTCCAATTGCCAAAGTGGCCATTTTTTCCAGGGCAACTGATCTCTATCAGCTGGAGATCAGTTGTAACAGCAGGAGATCTCCAGCTAGTGCCTGGAGGTTGGCTACACTATGGATGAGCCAGTCCTGATTTTTTTTTTAATTGGCTTTTGACAATTTCTTTTGTTGGTGCAAACTTAGGAGGAATAAAAAAAAGTCTTTATTTTAACAGCTACCAGATAATAGTAGTAATAATAACAATACTATCACAAACAATCACGAAACATATGCTAATTTGAGCATCTTCAGTTCCTTCTAGTGGTCATCCACAAGGACACACTTGAGCACAAAGGAGCTTTATTGTTCTGGAGCAGGCTGCTCTAATTTTGCATAGAAAGGCAAGAGCAATGTGCAAATCCCTTTAAAAAGAGAAAGCCGTTTCAAAGGGATAGAGCCTCATGAGTTTATATTATCCTGTCAAAGGATTTGAAGTGATCCCAATTTCCCTCAAGAGAAAGAAGAAGCGTGTTGTTTTGAGAATGTAATCTTTCTTCCTGGTTTCTAAAGTAGCAGAAGAAGGAGGGTGGGGGGTGGGTGGCAAGCCTGCAGCTATCATTATATTGTTATTCCACTGTCGGGTTTGTTAAAGGCAAACACAGAGAAACATATAAGCTTATTGATCTGACTAACTTTGTTTCAGAGGGTCAGGCATGCCTTTTAAATATGCTTGTGTATTTCCTTGGCAACCTGCTGCCCTTTTCCAGTTTCTTGAGGCTTTCATCAAGACAGAAGCAATTTTTTTAAAAAATAAAAACGATCCTATTTATAATAATAACAATGCAAGTTTAAGCAGTTTTACATAGAATCATAGAGTTGGAAGGGACCACCAGGGTCATCAAGTCCAACCCCCTGCACAGTGCAGAGAATTCACAACTACCTCCCCCCTCCACACCCCTAGTGACCAGAAGATGGCCAAGATGCCCTCTTCTCATCATCTGCCTGAGGTCACAGAATCAGCATTGCTGACAGATGGCCATCTAACCTCTTCTTAAAAACCTCCATGGAAGAAGAGCTTACCACCTCCCGAGGAAGCCTGTTCCACTGCGGAACCACTCTAACTGTTAGAAAGTTTTTCCTAATGTCTAGACGGAAACTCTTTTGATTTAATTTCAACCCATTGGTTTTGTTCCGACCTTCTTGGGCAACAGACATACATGTCTGTATGTCCACTGAAGCTGATGGATTTAGGATTGCACTGCATCTTGCTTTGTTTGAAAAGATAAGATCAAATATGGTTATTCAAGATTAATTCCGAAATTAGTTGTTAACCGAATCTAGAAAGGGACCAAAACATCCCCTAAATACCAAAACAGACAAGATTGTGTGAGTTCAAGTTTCCCTTTAATCAATAGGGTCTCTCTGCTAACCTCCACAGAGGCTGCAACGGGCAAAGGGTAGGGTTGCCAGGCCCCTCTTCGCCACTGGCAGGAGGTTTTGGGGGTGGAGCCTGAGGAGGGCAGGGTTTGGGGAGGAGAGGGACTTCAGTGCCATAGAGTCCAATTGCAAAAATAGCCATTTTCTCCAGGTGAACTGATCTCTATCGGCTGGAGATCAGTTGTAATAGCAGATCTCCAGCTAGTACCTGGAAGTTGGCAACCTTAGCAAAGGTTAGCAGAAATTAGCCTCAAGCCTTTTGTTTTTGTTTATGGACAAAGAATTGAGTCAGGTTGCCAACTCTGGTTGAGGAAATTTCTGGAGATTTGGAGTCAGAGCCTGTTGAGGGGGAATTTGGGGAGGGATTTCACATAGAATCTATGCTATACCATAGAGTTTGCCCTCTGAAGCGACCATTGCCTCCAGGGGAACTGCTCACTGTCATCTGGAGATGAATTATAATTCCAGTAGAACTCCAGGCCCCACTTGGACGTTGGCAGTGCCGAGTCTATCAGTATGTGCTCTATCTTCTTTTCTGAATGTTGTTCTCAAGGCACTCCCCTCCACCACCACAAAAACTATTTCAGTGAATGAGGGGTGTGATAAGTGAGTCAAAAATACTTGGGTATGTAGGGTTGCCAACCTCCAGGTACAAGCTGGAGATCTCCTGCTTTTGCAACTGGAGAAAATGGCCTCATTGGCCATTGAATTGTATGGCATTAAAGCCCCTCCCCAAACCCCGCCCTCCTCAGGCTCCGCCCTCAAAACCTCTCACCCATGGTGAAGAGGGATCTGGCAACCCTATGGGTATGCCAACGAACTGATCAGCAAACTTGGATTTGTGAAAATATATAAATCTTCCCCACACTGATATTTTAGGATTGACATCTGAGAATGTTCCTATTCTTTACAGTGCAATCCCAAGTACAGTTTCCTGGGAGTAGGATTTCCAGTAAACCTGCTTAGGCTTGTACTGTTATTTTATTTATATACAGATTCTTATGCTCTAGAATCAACCCATTTGCTCAGAATGAAAATTTTCTGTGACAGTACTTCCTCATGTACTTGTCTGTACACAACAGAAAGTAGGAGAGACTAGAGATATGAAAGCGTGCGTAGGTGGGTGGGTAAATGGAACAATTCGGGAGGGGGGAATTAAGGACTTTCTCCCCTGTTTTTTCCAACAGAAAAATTGGAAATTTAGGGGAGCACTTAAAATATTTTCTCCTTTAAAATGCTTTTAAGGTTTTATTCACGCAGAACATAGAGTAAAGAATGTTATATAAAACAATCTGCAGCATTAAATACTGAATTCCTGCAGTTACTCTAGATATATACAGCATATTTTCAAGGACATATTTATTGTTTAAATGTGAGCATTTTTTTAAAAAAAATGTGCCAAGTCATATTTTTATGCTATAGCCGTGGCCAGCTGCATGCCTCCAGCGGTGAGGAGCAGCTTATATAGAACCCCTCTGCCTTATCTGTGGGTGACCCTCTTTTCATGGCTAGGGTTGCCAACCACTAGGTAGTAGCTGGAGATCTCTTGCTATTACAACTGATCTCCAGCCAATAGAGATCAGTTCACCTGGAGAAAATGGCTGATTTGGCCATTGAACTCTATGGCATTGAAGTCCCTCCCCAAACCCCGCCCCCTTCAGGCTCTGCCCCAAAAACCTCCCACCGTGACAAAGAGGGACCTGGCAACCCTATTCATGGCCTATTGATAGGAATGGAAGAAAAAAGAGGGTACCCAGCTATTGACAGAAATCCCATTATCTTGTGTACTAAGCGGGAACGACAATTTCCTCATATCTGACAGGCTCTCAGCTATAACTAGGGTTGCCAGGTCCCTCTTCACCACCTGCAGGATTTTTTTGGGGCGGAGCCTGAGGAGGGTGGGGTTAGGGGAGGAGAGGGACTTCAATGCCATAGAGTCCAATTGCAAAAGCAGCCATTTTCTCCAGGTGAACTGATCTTTATTGGCTGGATATCAGTTGTAATAGCAGGAGATTTCCAGCTAGTACCTGGAGGTTGGCAATCCTAGCTACAACAAGCCCATTCCTATTTCCTAGTTGTTGATTCTCGTCTTCGTTTTTCATAATTCCAGCTCCCCCCCACTACATAGTAAGATAACATATTCCTTTTGCTTCCTGTAGTAAGATGACATATTCCTTTTGCTTCCTGTACTATTCCAATAACGATAATGATAATTGTCTGCTGCTTTTTATAGGCTAATAACAGTTTAAATGGAACAACCCATGAATGTAACATCTTTTTCTCATTCAGTCTTTTGGTTAAAAATTTTCTTTTTTAGCTCATCATTATACTGACTTAACAAAATCAGGTGTCATAATCATTTCTTCAGTTCTGTTCTGGAAAGAAAGGGTAGTATAAAATAAAATCCTGTTTCTTACCACCTAAAGCTAATTACTGTGAAAGCTGGTTAATCTTCATTCCAAAATGTCTGTAGGCTTACAACAATTCCAGCCAAACAAGTCTTCATACAGAGGTAATTGCTAGCATGATAATGATGTGTGTGCAGTATAACCTTCCCAGTTACACCTAGTTTCCAGGATAATTTCATTGTCATCTCCCTATGATCTTCAATGTACAATAGAACTGGATTTTCTTCTACATTTCTTTTTTGTCTTCTCATAATTTCTATCTCTGTTTTAGACAGATGGTGTTAATCAATGGATGTATCCTACCACTCTGTTCAGCAACATGTGTATGTATAAAGTGCCGTCAAGTCACAGCTGACTTATGGCAACCCCTTATGGGGTTTTCATGGCAAGAATTTAACAGAGGTTGTTTGCCATTGCCTTCCTCTGCATAACAACCCTGGTATTTCTTGGTGGTCTCCCATCAAAATACTAACCAGGGCTCACCCTGCTTAGCTTCCAAGATCTGATGAGATCGGGCTAGCCTGGGCCATCCAGGTCAGGGCATTCAGCAACATATGAAGCCTTCATTCAGCCTAAGGAACCATCCTCCAACAAGTGACTGTTCTGCCACAGGAAGAGCTGGAGAAAGGCTTCATAGGCTGGAGGAACCTTTCAAATATTGCTGAATGGAGTGGTAGCTGTTGGGTTGATTCACATCACTAGAGCCTCTCATTTACAATCTCTAATTTATGTTGTATTGTGAAAATGAAAATCCTTTCCTTCAAAAATAATTCTAAGCAGATTGGTACTTGCATTTGTGGGAGCCCAGTGTGAAGAAGAAAAATATAAACATTTAGTGGTAATTAAATGATATACCGATAACCACAGAACATCTGCCAGTTCTCCTGCATCCGCCTGGAATGTTTTGTAGCCAGCAGAAAACAATGTAAATATGTGTAAATATTTTAGATCTTATTTGTGTTAAAGCCTCACAAAAGCTCTGATTTGAGTGCTCAAACAAGGAAGCTGACGTTCTTGAAGA
This sequence comes from Euleptes europaea, assembly GCF_029931775.1. Taxonomy (NCBI): domain Eukaryota; kingdom Metazoa; phylum Chordata; class Lepidosauria; order Squamata; family Sphaerodactylidae; genus Euleptes; species Euleptes europaea. The sequence continues at coordinate 27,357,871 of NC_079326.1, forward strand.
ACACGTTTACAGGGAAGTAACAGTGCCATCCTAAGCAGGATTCCATCCCTTCTAAGTCCATTAAAAGCAATGGGCTTAGAAGGGTGTAACTCTACTTATGATGGCAATGGGCTTAGAAGGGTGTAGCTCTACTTATGATGCCACTATAAATCTTTGCTTCATTTTGTGTTTCCATGTCCAGGTCCTTATAGGAGTCTTCTACTTTTCAGAGTGCCTTAAAAGGGGTAGTTATGCTAGTAGCAATTTTTTTTTGGTATTGCTTGTGTGACGGGTCAGACCACCCCGCATTCCCAATCCAAGGGAGAGACTGAGATGCCCTCTCCCTCGGTGGAGGCCAGGGTGCTCATTGGCTGGGACTTTCAGGAACCTGTATTTTCCCTGTATCTGTCTCTAGTAGATGGTGGTCCCTGTTCTTGCTTACCTATAGAATCATAGAATAACCCTACACCCAGGTCAACTAACTCTAGACTTGAGGATAATTCACAGTGGGTAGCCGTGTTAGTCTGTTTGCAGTAGTCAAAAAGGGCAAGAGTCCAGTAGCACCTTAAAGACTAACAAAAATATTTTCTGGTAGGGTATGAGCTTTCGTGAGCCACAGCTCACTTCTTCAGATACAGCTAGAATGTGGATCCATCGGTCTTTAAGTAGAGGAACAGTATGTAAATGTGAATAGCAGGCTTGATGGGATTAGGTGTGATATGCAGAAGAGTCTGTGATGTCCAGGGGAGAGATGGGTGTGGAGAAATCAGCATTGGTAATGGGCCATGAATGCAAGGTCTTTATTCAGCCCAGGTAAATGCATTGACTTTAGTTTGAATATCAACTGTAATTCAGCAGTTTCAGGGAACCTTCTTCCAGGAACCAGCCTTAGCAGAAGTTTGACTGGTGGAAACCTGGGGAAGGGCTTTTTTCATTGATTGCCTTCCCAACTTTCAAACTGCCTTCCATAGGAGCTGAGAATGGCTACTAAAGGCCTTTGGGATGGGTTTGAAGACGTCGCTTTTCTGGAGGACCTTTGAATAAGATCAAGAAGAACTTCAGTGGTAGTGGTACTACTGGGAAACTGAATTTCACTGATGTATTGATTCTTATGGTATTTTAACTGTATTTTATTGTATTTTGTTGCACAGTAAACCATCTTGGGGAGTTTTTAGTTGAAAGGGGGATCCATTTTAATGGCATGCGATTCCATACCTCTGCGGGTGTGGATACATACTAGAACCATATGGTTTAGTCCAATGGTGTGGCTTTCCCTCCTAGTCATCACCCTCTCTCTCAGCTGGTGACAACCTGGTGTGGAAGACTCATTCACTTTTACCCATTCACATGATTCCTAAGGTCACACAAATAACGGAGCGGTGTAAAACCTTTCCATGGGAAGTGAGTGAGAGCACTGCCTCATGTAAAATGCATATGTAAAAACTGATGTGTTTTGGGGGAGAGATCAACAGTGGCAGCCATGTAAAGAACCTGACTACAGTTCCCTCCTGGCATTGATGAGCAGTGATCTAGGACCAAATGCCCATGTGCTTTAGGGCTAGAGAAGAATTTTGGGGAAACCTGGAGGGTTGGGAACAAAAACCATCCTGGAGCAATTACAGTCTAAGTCCAACCACACTCCAAATTTCATCTGGCTTGTAATTGCTTCATTCTGTCTGCCAGTTTGCCTCCTCTCTACCCTTTCTAAGGTTAAAGTCAAGGCTATTCTTAGCAACTCTTGCACATTTGATATGAACTTTGACAAGTACCCTTAATCCAGAAGCATTGACCTGGAGGGAAAATACAGTTTCCAGGAGGGTCTCAGAAGCCAAAAACTCAACAAGAGCATCAGGCACATATCTAAACAGTCATGACCCTCCCTCCTTGCAACTTGGGGGCAGCAGTTGGCAATGATGGTGAGCTCTCCAGGCTAGAACCTTCTGAGTTCTAGAGCTGTTATAGATATCCTGAGTTTTCCCAGAGAATTCTCAAGAAAGCCTTGGACAGAGGGCCTCCCCCTCCCCATTCTAGACTGAGTTTCATCCACCCCTAGTCTACTCTGCTAGGAAAAAGAATGCTTGGTTTGCACTGTATGGATTCTGCATCTGCATCAACTGACAATATCATGTTACCGATTACTAGATTTATGGCTTTTGCCAATGGTCAAAGCAGCTTTTTCTCAGTGGCCATTTGGTGGTGATGGATAGTAACATTCCCCCTTGCTTTGAGTGGTTTGATGGAGATGGGTGGGTGAGCGGAGTGGGACAAGATGTGAAAATGTACTAAGTGGTTCATTGTGGTGCAAGGAAGGCAGTTTCCCCCCATTCTCCTCCATTTCCGCTGACCTTTCCAATCCTCAGAAAAACCATTGTTGGGTCATTGGATCCATGCAGAGGAGCAGCCACATGGGTTAGCAGGTTAGAGTGAGGAGGAGGAGGTCAACCTCTTTCTCAGTGGAACTGGTCTTGTGGAGGAGGAAGGAGCAACCATTTCACTCCATTGTCATTCATCACTCTAGCATGTCCCACAACTCTTGGAATGCTGTTTCCGGGGGATAGAAGAATGCAGGAAAATTTAACATAAAAAATCCAATGGAATGTCTAAAAGGTAGAGTTTAGAAGCAGGGGGGATGAACACATTGACATAGTGCCTCAGAATGTACTGTTGCACTGTGCAAGATGTAGTTACTAATCCTACGTGCCACAGTGAAAACCCAAGAATAGACAGCACATCTCTAGATACTAATGCAGCCAGACACCGAGCCCCTTCTGAGAAGGCCGGGCAGCTAAGCGAGGAGGAAAACATCAAGCAGTGCGGCAAGCAGCTCCAAAATCTGCAAGTGCATGTGACCAAGGATCAATAATTAGAACTGGCAGCATTCTATTTTTAAATTCCATTTTGAAAGACTTCAATGGAGTCCAATCAGCCATCATCACTCAGGTAGACAGCAGAGGGCTGTGGTGAAATGCCATTTCCCACTTGACATATGAAGAACATGAAGCTAGTGATGATAAAACAACACTTGCACTGTGTTCAAAGTGCTGAAGGTGCAATAAATGGGATTCTGGAGCACTCCGCAGATGGAGCACCCCTCCAATAGATGCTCAAACTTGTTCCATCTTTCTGGGTTTGACACTCACATTAAAAGAAGTTTATGGTGGTGTACAAAAGAGGTTTCACGGAAGGTGGTTGTTGTTGTTGGGGAAACTGTGCTTCTTTCTTGCACTGGGAAAGGCCTGGTTTTTGTGGCTCCTGCTCACAGTGATTTACAGAAAAGAAGAAGAGTTGGTTTTTATATGCTGACTTTCTCTACCACTTAAGGCAGAATCGAACCGGCTTACAATCACCTTCCCTTCCCCGCCCCACAACACACACCCTGTGAGATAGGTGGGGCTGAGAGAGCTCTTAACAGAACTGTGACTAGCCCAGGGCCACCCAGCTGAGTTCATGAGTAGGAGTGGGGAAACCAATCTAGTTCACCAGATTAGCATCCGCCGCTCATCTGGAGGAATGGGGAATCGAACCCAGTTTTCCAGATCAGAGTTCACTGCTCCAAGCCACCACTGTTAACCACTACACCACACCAGCATGAATTGCTGTGTCGGAGATACATTATTCCGGGGAAAGGAGATGTGCCCAGATGTGACAACCCATACCCCCAAACTCACTCAGAGTTTAACTGGAAATCCCAAGCTATTCTGCAAATAAAAGTCAGCAAAAAGCTTGGTTTATTGCCTGACTAGCCAGTCAGCCAGACTGTGCTCAGAATGTGCACAATCATGTGGATGTTCCCCTTTAATGTGGGAGCTTCCCGCTCTCACGTGGGGAAAAATCCCTGTCTGGAAGCAGCCTTATAAGCATTCGCCTGCCCTGGCATGATTACCAAGATCTGTTGGTGAAAAACACTGAACAAAATGGCAGCTTCCCACGTTGCCTAAAGACACAGGTGTGCTCTTGGGAGTCATGCCCATTCTTAGCAGGGGTAGTCAGTTCTTGAGAGACCTAGACATTAGGAAGAATTTTCTAACAGTTAGAGCGGTTCCTCAGTGGAACAGGCTTCCTCGGGAGGTGGTAAGGGCTCCTTCCCTGGAGGTTTTTAAGCAGAAGCTAGATGGCCATCTGTCAGCAATGCTGATTCTATGACCTTAGGCAGTTCATGAGAGGGAGGGCATCTTGGCCATCTTCTAGGCATGGACTAGGGGTCACTGGGTGTGTGTGTGGGAGGTAGTTGTGAAATTCCTGCATTGTGCAGGGGTTGGACTTGATGACCCTGGTGGTCCCTTCCAACTTATGATTCTATGTTCTATGATGCCAGATCCTGTAACAGTTTTATCGTGCCCTCAGGGGTTCCATACTTTTACAATATTTGCCCCATAAGGAAAAGAAAGTTATTTGCAAAAGTATCTGGGAAAGATCTTCTGCCCTTGCATGTTACCTTCCTCTTTGGGTTTTGTGTATAAATGTCCTGAGACCATGTCAGTGATCTACAATTATAGCACTCGATAATTCTGTAGGCTTTGCTGCTACGTGGCACTGAATTTGTTCCAGCACTGGACTGTGTTTGCAGTGTCAGGCTGCATCACAAATTACCCTTTAAGTCCCCTAGTATATAAAGGTTAATCATGCCTGTTTTTCATTATGATGGGGGACATTAGGTCAGCAGTTTTCATGCTCCCATTCTGGTACTTTAGTGACCTGCTAGGAGCACAGGTATTTCTACAAAGCCAATTCAATGGGACATTGTTACCATGGTGAACATGGAAAGCCAGTCCTGGGTTAGACCCAGCTCCCATACAGACGAGGGCAGGATGAAGAACAGCCAAAGCCAGTATAGAGACAACAGATATAGATGCTTGGATCAGCTAATATACCTGGAAGGTTTATAGAGCTTGGGAAGCATAGTCTGACCCATTCGAGCCATGAGGTTTCTTTGGCTAATGTGAATACATCTGAAACTGCTTTATACTGAGTAAGACCATTAGCCCCACCTCCCCAGTGACTCCTAATCCATGCCCAGAAGCTGGCCAAAAAAAAAAAAAAAACCAAAGAAACCCCTCCAGGATCCCTAGCCAATCTGACCTGGAGGGAAATCGCTTCCTGTCCCCAAAGTGGTGATCGGCATTTCCCTGGGCATGTAAGAGAGGGCCACAAGAGCCAAACGCTGGCACAACCCTTCCTGCCCTCCCTATCATGATCTGCCTAAGCTCACAGAATCAGCATTACTGACAAACGGCCATCTAGCCTCTGCATAAAAACCTCCACAGAAGGAGAGCCCCACTATTATACATCTATAGCAGATTCTCACCACTGAGCCCAGTCTGATGGTACGCAACTGAATCCTTGCCTTTCATGCCTCAACTCGCCGATTCAGACCTGCTGCAGCCTTCAATATTTCAGTATATGTGTTTGTAAAGATTTTTTTTATTTCAGAAATCATTGAGCCTTACTTCTAATATTAATGTGGAGCACATCTGATCTCCTTGGGTGGGATGGAATCTGAATGTGACTTAGAAGTTTCAGAGCTCATTTCACATTCAAACAACTGCCATGAGACCCTGTTACAATGTGTGTGCATTTAATTAGACACCAGTTGTCTAATTAGAAAGAACCACCCAGTTTCTATCTGTCTTTTTTTGTCTTTGTTTGATTTTGGACATGGTGTTCCCCTGGAGAAAGATAAAACAGCCATAATTATTTGAGCTATTGGCAGGAAAAAAATATCTTTAAACAATTAACTGATAAAATACACATCTAATTTTAGATCACTGGAACAGCTTCTTTGTGTTTGTGTGTGTGTGTGTGTGTGGGGAGCCTCATGTTGTTCCATGGGGGATGTATGTTATGTTAGTTATATTTTCTCATCAGCAGTGGAGGTGGTTCAATATTTGCTTCAGAGCTTCATTGGCAAAGGAGTCTCCAAATTTGTACAGAAAATAAATATATAAATGATTTTCTTAATCTTTACGGGAAATGAGCATTTGAAATGAATATTTGCAAAGATGTTTCTGTTCAGCAAAGGGAGTAGGCTTGAATGATGAAGGCAGATGCAACATATTCCTGGTTTTTCAAATCATGTCTGGGAATGTGCATAGGTATTTTACAAGAAGTACTAAAGCAGGGCCCTGATCTGGATGGCTCAGGCTAACCTGGTCTCATCATATCTTGGAAGCTAAGCAGGGTAAGCCCTGGTTAGTATTTGGATGGGAGACCATCAAGGAATATCAGGGTTGCAATGTAGAGGAAGGCACTGGCAAACCACCTCTGTTAGTCTCTTGCCTTGAAAACCCCTTAAGGAGTTACCATAAGTCAGCTGCGACTTGATGGCACTTCACACACACACACACACACACACACTAAAGTGGGACTGGTGATCTGAACTTGAAGAAGCACACTGACAGCCAAACTGGTGTAGTGATTTGAGTGTCAAATGGGATCCTGGGAGAACCCACGTGTTCATGGAATTCTCCAGATGACCATGGGCAAGTCAGTCGCTCTCAGTCCAACCTATCTCACAGGGCTGTTGTGGGAGCAAATTGAAGGAATGGAGAATGATGTATTACACCTTATGCTTATTAGAGAAAAGATAGAATAAACATACAATAATACATATTAAATGTCCAACCTACCAGATTATCAGTCACTTAAAGACGATTTACAATGGCTTCAATATTACCAAATCAAATCAGTCTTTGCACAAGATATGAAAAATGGATTTTCTAAAGAAAAATCGCCTTTTCACAGGATGCTATTAGATAATAATACCCAACTGATTTCCAAAATGTATAATCTTCTTTTAACAATATATTGTGAGCAGGAAACAATTAAACCAACAATGATCAATTGGGCTCAAACTGTGGGACACGACATCGCTTTAAATAAATGGGAAAGACTATGGTCGAAGGACCTGAAAGGAATAAATGCACAGTCAATTCGAGAAAATATCTACAAAATAATGTATAATGGCATTTAACACCTAAGAAGATTGCAAGGATTTACAAAGTGACATCCCCTAAATGTTGGAAATGTAATAAAGAAGATGGTTCTTTTTATCATATGTGGTGGACTTGTGACAAAGCTAAGGATTTTTGGGATATGATTTATAATGAATTAAGACTAATAGTACAAAAAAATATACCCAAAACACCAGAAATGATGCTATTAAGTATGATACCTGATGACTTGTTAATACAAAGGACTTTTTTGATCTATGCGACAACAGCTGCAAGATTGCTCTATGCAGCAAAATGGAAAGGGGCAGACACTCCTGGGAAAAAAGACTGGATTATGAAAATGTTTGAACTGGTGGAAATGGCAAAACTTACAGCTACTTTAAACCAAAAGGACAATGTTCAATTTATGGGGGAATGGGAGGCTTGGATGAAATATTGTGAATATGAACTAGGACTGGGGAAAATGGAAGAGTACCTTTTAATCTGATCTAGATGACATTGCTAACATAAAGAAGTGTAATTAATTATATTAATAGAATATTGTGATTGAAACTTAACTGAGATATAAGAATAATTAAGATCAGATCACATCACGATGGGATAGAATACTTTATTAAGAGGCGGACGGAGGTGATGGGGAAGTCAACAAATTTTCCTTTATTTTTTATTTTATTAAGTACTTAAATAACTATAACAACATTACTTATGATTTAATTTTTTATATTACTTTTATTGTTGTTTGTTAACATGGAAAATTTATATTATAAAAACCAATAAAAAATTTAAAAAAATGTCCAACCTACCAGTGAAGCCCTGCTTTTTGTGCCTCTGCTTGTAGAAGTGAGGCAGGGGGTGACTTGAAACAGGGCTTTTCCAATGGTGGCACCTCATCTTGAGGCTCACCTTCATCTTGAGGCTCACCTGGCACCTACCCTAGCCTTTTTGGGGTTCCAGATCAAAAATTTCTTTTTACTCTTGCTTTTTTCTTTCCTTTCTTCCTAAATGATACCTTTGCACACACCTTTGCGTTTCTAGTTTAGCTAGATGGAAGGCAGGAAAATGTATATATGGACTGGTCTAGGGTCTCTATGTATCAGGGAGATCTGATATAGCAGGGTACATTTATAATAAATATGGAGACTTGGTGAATGTACAGTTCTTCATCTTTTGTATTGAAATTTTCAGATTGTCACACCAAACCCATTAAGCAGTTCATCTTTTACTCTGCCTTTTCCTGAAAAAAAAAAAGGTTCTAAACAACAACAACAACAAAAAGTTAGGGATGGGATTTCTATTCAGCCAAACTAGCTGCTGAAAATCTTGGTAATATTTTGTAATTGGAGCTGCTTACTGGCTTACTTGCCAGAATAGATTTTTTTTTTTTTAGGTTCAATCTTCATTGCAAAAGTAGTGAAAGCATTCAGGCATGTGATGAAGAAAAACCAGCCCCTCGTGCAAAGAATTAACCCCCCCCCCAACTTTTGCCAGCCATTTTTGGGTAATGGGTACTATAGATATATAATTCAAGTACATTATTCTTATAAAATATTTCAAGAAATGTATATAGCAGTTTAACTGGTTAAGGGATATAACCTTTAGTAGACCAATCAATCAGCCACTGACCGTCCTTGACATTAGCTTGAACCATATTCCTATCATGGAGTGTCAGACATAGATAAGACTTGGTGGCCTTTGGATGACTGCAGAGTTAGAAATTGCAATTACTTGTCTTTAGGAAATGACACATATTGCTTAAGGCTGTCAATCATTGTCCAAGTAATTACTAGCCCAGAGAGTTTGACCAAGGTTGTAAACAGTTGTAAACCTGTGCCTGGGCTGAACCATTTTAGATTCCAAGAGAACGTTTATGTGTTTGAATGCTCCTTCTTAAACAAAAGACATTCCTACCAGTAGAAAATTAGCATTTCAGGAAGAATGGTAGGCTAGAACCCTTCTCCTTGATATTTAGATTTTTTTTTTTTGCATGAAGACATTCAATAATCTAAGACCCTTCAAGCATTCTGAAATGGTGCAGTCCAGACACAGGTTTATCACCTCAATAAGAAATGGTCCCAGTACTTAACCACATGTATAATAGTACTGTGTGAGTTTTTTAATCTCCTGGACCACCACCTAACAAGTATTTGTGGACTCAGGTTCAGGTTTTATCATGCCTAGAGCCTTCTGTGTTAATTTACTTTTGACAGGCAGAGAGTAATTGAAACAGATAATAGCCAAGTTGTTCTCATTAGTAGCAATCGCCCATTGTCAGGCAATCCTTTTCTTCATAAAGATTCAACACCCTGTACCTTTCTTGTTCTCTGCTCCTTCATGCCTGCCTGCCTCTCCCTCTCTCTGAATAATGGAGTTCCCAGGCGGTACATTCTCTGCTTAGCATTTTTGTGCTAAATCAGAAGTGAGGAAAGTGAACAAAGGAGAAGGTCTTGGAAAAACAAAGCAAAAGTTGCCTTTTCCTACATGCCTATAGCATTTGGACTGTTGTATGTTCTTTGTATCTCCTGCCATGGTTCTGCAATAGTAGAATGGACTCATGGAATTGGATGGGGAATCAGGCAGGGCAAGAGGAAGTTGAACAGTAGTAACAGGATGGATCTCTCTTTCAATCTCTAGATTAGATGGACCTCTCTTTCAGACACTGGATTAGCTAGACCTCATTCAGTTTCTGGATTAGATGGTCCTCCTATTCAGTCTCTGGATTAGATTGATTTAGAATCATAGGATCATCAGGTTGTAAGGGACACAAGGGTCATCTAGTCCACCCCCTGCACAATGCAAGAAATTCACAACTACCTCCCCCTCCACACCCCCAGTGACCCCTAGAAGATGGCCAAGATGGCCTCCCTCCCATGAACTGCCCAAGGTCATAGGATCAGCATTGTTGAGAGATGGCCATCTAGCCTCTGCTTAAAAACCTCCAGGGAAGGAGCACTTACCATCTCTCGAGGAAGTCTGTTCCCCCGAGGAACAGCTCTAACTGTTAGAAAATTCTTCCTAATGTCAAGACGGAAACTCTTTTGATTTAATTTCAACCTGTTGGTTCTGGTCCAATTTTCTGGAGCAACAGAAAACAACTTGGCACCATCCTCAATATGTCAGCCCTTCAAGTACTTGAAGATGGTTATCATATCCCCTCTCAGTCTTCTCCTCTTCAGGCTAAACATACCCAGCTCCTTCACCCTTTCCTCATAGGACTTGGTCTCCAGACCCCTCACCATCTTTGTTGCCCTCCGCTGGACACGTTCCAGCTTGTCTACACCCTTCTTAAATTGTGGTGCCCAAAACTGAACACAATATTCTAGATGAGGTCTAACCAGAGCAGATTAAAGCGATACCATTACTTCGCGCAATCTGGACATTATACTTCTGTTGATGCAGCCCAAGATCGCATTTGCCTTCTCTTTCAGTCTCTGGATTAGATGTATCTCTTGTTCAGTTTTTGGATTAGATGGACCTCACTTTCAGCCTCTTTTATCCATGTGTAGAGAGATAGCCTAAGGCATTTTGGTGCATGAGACAAATATAATCCTAACATTCCTAAGGAAAAATCAGATATTGAACTCTTAATACAGTAATACAACAAAGCAACAATGACAATAATATTTTAAATGAATGTGTGACCCCCTCCAAGATTTGTGGATGGGGGCTGAGATGCAGGGTGGCTTGGATCCAGTGGAATATTTCCATAAAGAGAAGGGGGCAAAGTGATTTTCATCAATTCCCCCCTTCTGCTGCAGACCTCTGACCCCCCCCCCCCATATGTTTCCAGGATTCCCATGTTCCCCAGGAGAAGCATTTGTGGGGACATTTTGTACTGTGGTGCATCAGGGGAGGCAAAGAAGTGATGCTTCGTGGACAGAAATCTCTTCCATACGTGCAAATGACTAGTGGATCCAATCCTATGGGTATTTTCCCCTCCCTGTTTTTCATTACTGTAAGCATCATTTTGCTCCTCGAAGTTGTTTGAAGAACACATGTCAACACTAGTTTGATTTATTTTACTGTACTAAAGTCAATAGCATTTATTCCACATGATTGCTTTCAACACTCGTTCATTGATGAGAGTTGCCCTTGCTCCCTCCTGACTGGTCTTTCATTCCCTTCTTTACACCTCATTTCTGTTTTATCTTGCTTTGGTCTTTTCCCTCTAGTTGCCCTGCCTCTCTTGATGCCATCTGCTTAGTAGCTCTGATATTACAAAAGGCAAGCTTGCATTTGCTGAGACAGCTGGGGTTGACAGTTAATTTAGATGGAGAACTTTTATTCCAAACTCTAAGAGCATCTTATGTGAAATGAAACCCTCTCATCTATGGAAATACACCATGGATTTGCAAATAACACCTCATGGAGGCAAACTGATCTGAGTTGTCTTGGAGAATTTCATTGGAAAGGGAGAGATGCTATTAAGCATGAATTGCAGATCCTTGCCTAGAGCAGCAAAGTAGACTTGTTCTCACTAACTTCTGTGATGAATGAAATTTTGTCATTTGTTGCTTGTTAGCACAAAATAGACCCGAGGAAGCAGAAAGCAGAGAATTTGTTGAAACAACAGCTTCCTCTTGAACCTCTTCCAGTTGCTTGAACTGCCTTGTATTGGGCTACACTGGTATTAGATGGGGCATACTGTGAAGTGCAAGAGCATTTTGTGTTCATCTTTGTCTTTGTACCACAACTGAGAGATGACATCTACCCATTGTTGAGTCAAATGCACCCATGGCAGCACCAGGAAGAAAAACTGGGAGAAGCTGTTTTCACACAATGCAACAAATTCCGTTTGATCATATGGTTTTTCTTTAAATCCCTGCTCTGTCAACTTGAAGAATTTTAGTCAAAATGCCTGAGATTGAATAGGAAGCAGTTCGGAATTTTGTGATTCTCGTTCTCTTGGACTGGGTAGAAAGTTGTTGAAGATATTTACCAGAACAAGAATCTCTCTCTCCTTTTTCTTGGCAAAGAACTCAGACAGAAGGAGATACTGAGGAGGTTGTCTGGGTTGCCTTCTCATCCCCAGACACAATTCTCCATCTGCTTGCAGTTGGTCTTTGAAAATGGACCTTGTCAGTATGAAGAATGCGAGCCCCTTAGGAAAAGGAGGCTTAGGAAAATGAAGCCAGAGGGACAGAAAGTTCTTAAAAGTCGTATTTAGAACTGTTTTGTAGGTACTGTGCCATTTCAAGATGTATATATACATTTTATCACTCTCATGGTTGAGCTATTGAGCAGATAGAAAGGCTCAACGAGAACCAGTCAAAATCCCTCAGAGGTATAATAACAGGTTCCTATGATTGAAGAAAAGTAGCCATTTTCTTTTGAACAAACATCAGAATGGTAACTAAATGGCTTCTGTAGGAATAGGATGTGTAAACAAGTCAGTCATATTTAATCGATAGACAGAGCTTCATTGATTTACTTCATCTCACAGCATCCATATATTAAGTTTTAGTTGATGTTGATGCAGCTCTTGATGCATTGTGGAACTTACTAAAACACCACCGCTGCGCAAAGGAGGTTAGGAATACAGCAGAGTACGTCTCTTTGAATATAACTAGCACAAAACAAAGACCAGTGCAATATTCTGCCAAAACTCATTTTTGCCCTTCACTCGGAGAGATGCTGATCTCAAAAAAGGTATGTGTGTGTGGGAGACAGACAAGAGGATCCCAGCTGTTAGCCTAACTGTGCCATCCTAAACATCGGTGTGCTTGCCCCATGCCAGAGTAGATGCCACCTTATTCGTAAGGAGCTTTGCCCCCCCTTTCAGTAATGGGCTGTAAGAGTGCAGTTCCAAGCAGACTTGAAGGTAAAGGTCCCCTGTGCAAGCACTGGGTCATTCTTGACGCATGGGGCGATGTCATATCCTGACATTTTCTAGGCAGACTTTGTTTATGGGGTGGTTTGCCAGTGCCTTCCCCAGTCATCTTCCCTTTACCCCCAGCAAGCTGGGTACTCATTTGACCAACCTTGGAAGGATGGAAGGCTGAGTCAACCTTGAGCCAGCTACCAGAAACCAACTTCCGTTGGGATCGAACTCAGGTTGTGAGCAAAGCTTTGGACTGCAGTACTGCAGCTTACCACTCTGCGCCCGGGGCTCCTTCCAAGCAGACTTACACCTGCCTAAATCAGACAGAAAAGTTTTTATTGAGGTATTGCCATTCTAAAAAGCTTAGTAAAACTATTTACATTTCACAATTATAAGTTAATTTAAAAACAAGTACAAAATACAGTACAAATCCATCAATCACCTGCCTAAATCTAAGGAAGTCAATGGGCTTAGAAGGGTGTTAACTCTGTTTAGGATTTCTCTGTAATTTCTCCACATTCCCCACACATTAATGATGAACAAAATTTAATACATAGCAAATTTAGAAATTAAAACAAGAAGGATAAAGTTCATGGACAGCATTTTCAGATTTTCTAACTGTGTCTTTGGTGAACCTATTAAACAAATTGTCATTTCTCTGTTTTTTGGGGGCTCCTGCTGTACTAGAAACTTTAAAAGAAACATATTCTTATTTTCTTGTGACCTATGAATGTCAAAATCAGAAAGGACTAAAATGCACAATCAGCTTTGTGTCATTTTGATATAATTTTTTTTAAAAAATGTTGCAACACAATATAAATAAAAGATATCACAAGAGTATAGTTAAAGGAGGGATGGTTGGAGATGTTATTAAAGAAAAATAACACGACTGAAGGAATTAGAAAGAGACAAGCTAGAGATCACTTCACAGATGAAAGCAATAGTGGGAAAGAATGGCTTTAGCAAATAATTTGGCAAGCGGTGAAAACAAGCAGAAACAAATGAGGGGAATAGGATAGCCGTAGAAGAAACTTTACAAAATTAGTGTTTGGTTAATGAAGACTCAAGAGTGCAGCTCGTTCCTACCGTATTCAGCAGTGTGAAGATGTGTAGAGTACAACCCAGTGGTTAGTATCCGGTGTTCATATTACTGGGCATTTTGAGAGTCAGTGTGACACTTTAAATTCGCTTGTTGTGTTTGTATGGAAAGAACAAAGGTTCAAACCCGTTAGCTGTAATGCTCACTGCATGGGCTGATGACCAGGTCTACAATGAGGTGAGGTGATAGATTGGAAGGGACAGTGGGAATTTAGGAAGCCCCATTGGGCATAGGCAACAGTAGAAGTGTATGGGGAACAAGGAGGGAAGCAGCATTATGTGTTCTGGCTCCTGGGTAGAGATGGTGAAAGGCCATAGGGGGTGGCAAGTGATGGCAGGGACAATGGATGGCAGCTGTGGGTCTAGGGTTGCCAACTGCCAGGTAGTAGCAGGCGATCTCCTGCTAATTCAACTGATCTCCAGCCGATAGAGATCAGATCACCTGGAGAAAAATGGCTGCTTTGGCAATGCTCTATGGCATTGAAGTCCCTCCCCTCCCCAAACCCCGCCCTCCTCAGGCTCCACTCCAAAAATCTCCCGCCGGTGGCAAAGAGGGACCTGGCAACCCTATGTGGGTCCCTGGTTGAGCCACCACAGAGTCACTCTTAGCCTAACATTCTTATTTATTTATTTATTTGTTTGTTTATTTATTTATTTATTTCTTCTCAAATTTCTACCCTGCCCTCTCTGGCAAAAGCTGGGCTCAGAGCGGCTTACAAAACAATAAAATATACAATAAAACAGGAATTAAAACATTTTAAGAACAACAATTTAAAAATTAGTTGCTTGTTCATTGTGAGAATCAAATGAGGTAATTCCGTGTATGTCAAATGGCAGGAAGTGATAGATAAATGAAAGTAAAAATAGATGGGAACATTCTAAAAGGCATTGTGCAGCAAATTCCTTTGCTTAAAAGGCACTGAACAGTAATGTACTGGTCTCTCACCTGTGCTATTTATTAAATAGCAGCAGCAACAGCAAAACACTCCTCTAGCATGGGAGGAGCCATAGTTCAGTGGCAGAGCATCTGCTTTGCTTGCAGAAAGTCCTGGGTTCAGTTTCTGATATCTCCAGATAAAAGGGTCAGTACCTAGATAATGTGAAAGACCTGCCAGTCAGAGGAGAGAATACTGGCCTTGCATGAGTGTAAGGTACCGTATATACTCGTGTATAAGCCGACCCGCATATAAGCTGAGGTGCCTAATTTCACCCCAAAAATGGGGGAAAATTAGGCACCCGTGTATAAGCCGAGGGCCGCTTCCAGGCCGCCCAGAAGTCATGCGGGCCAGCGGCGGCGGTGGCGGCGGTAAGTTCCTCTTCCCTCCTTTCCCCCTCCCCCCTCCCCCCTCCCCCCCTCCCCCCTCCTACCGTATTGACCCACGTATAAGCCGAGTTTGGTTTTTTCAGCCCTTTTTTTGGGCTGAAAAACTCGGCTTATACACGAGTATATACGGTAGCTTTGTGTGTGCAGGTGTTCAAGTAGCAAGAAGGGGGAACAGTAGCTACGCAAGTGGAAGACTGGCCAGTTGGCAACCCTCCTTGTGTCTTCAAAGGCCATTTGCCAGGGCTATTGATGCATACTAGGAGTAAGTGAACTTCAACAGTTTTAGTTTGATAAATATCTTAGTATAATACACTATTTTTCAAAATTCAGCATCAACTCTGGTTAACGCCAAACAGATTTTCAGTTTCGCTGTGTGATGATATGACTTCTTTAAGAGAATTATGGGAAGTAGGTTACTAATATTGCAAAAATGTTGAGCATTTGTTTTCTATTTAAGGGTAGTTTTGCAGTTTCCAGGCCAACTTCCTTGAAATGCCTTTCATTTTCCTAAGAAAAATACTCCAGATGAGCTCTAAAGAGCTCTAAAGTAGGAGCTAAGAAGGTTGCTAATTTTAGGAATTTTCCCCTTTTCATACAAGATGGGACTTGAAACATTCAATTTTCTTTTTAACTCCTTTAGTTTGTATCTTTACTCCCCCCCCCTTCACGTTGATACCTCTTTCCAGTTATATGGCAGCTCCAGACAAGCACTGGCAACAAACTAGACCCCAAAGTGTTGTTATTCAGAGTTCTCTGACTCATTTCAAAGAAATACATTCCAAAGGAGGCTGGAAATGATATCTGCAAATACTGTAAGCAATCACCAGGGCTACATCAGCTCACTATTCAAAAGTTAAGCAGACCAATATTGTACAGAAGTTAAATATGAGCTGATGCAAAGCTCATTTGTACCCAAGAGGGATAGCTCTTTCTCTATTCTGTCATTATCTGCTGTGCTGACTGCATCCAGGCATCATGATGAAGAGCCTCTTTTTGTCCAAGGTGGTCATGAACATGTCCCTTCCCCTACTCTCTCCACCTCCTCACTCAAACAGAGTGAAATCCAAGGCCTTCAACCTTGATGTCTGGTGGAGGCTGCCTGGGCAAACTGGTTTCTTCCTCAGAAACCAGGAGTTTAAAAATTCATCTGTTACTATTTTGCTGCTAAGATTTCCTTCCATTTTGCATTGTGCTGTTCTATTGCTTGTTCATAGTATGCATTTTAGTGGATTTTAGCATTTACCAATCATTATCTGCCCAGAGCAACTGAAGGAGAGGGGACAAGGTGGGGACAAAATTCTGGATGCCCCACATTGCCCTGTGGGTTCAAAGGAATAAGCAAGACACTACTGGTATGTAGTGAGATATTTTACAACATTTTATTTAGTGGAAGGAGGAAGTGTGACAGTTGGCCAATCGTTCTCTCTCTCAACCTCATCTACTCCAAAGGTTTATTATGGTAAAAAGAGGGGCGGGTGAACCATGAAAAAGGTCCAGAGTTTTGTGAAGGAAGAGTTGGATAAACATATGATAAATAACCTGGGGGAAATGTTTGGTGAGGTAGAAAGAACCATATATTAGCCTATGTGTACTAACAGCAAGTCATATGATTAGGGTTGCCAGATCCCTCTTTACCATGGGCAGGAGGTTTTTTGGGGGGAGCCTGAGGAGGATGGGGTTTGGGGAGGAGGGGACTTCAATGCCATAGAGTCCATTTGCCAAAGCGGCCATTTTCTCCAGGTGAACTGATTTCTATCGGCTGGAGAACAGTTGTAATAGCAGAAGATCTCCAGCTATCACCTAGAGGTTACCTTCACTGTGAAGTCACAGAACTTGTGATTACAATCATACACTTTTTTTGGGGGGGAGGGTGGACATTCTGTACACTGTATACTGAGGCTGTACTGCATGGTAAATATGTGTATTGTCCTTGTACACACTGTTATGACAGAGGATTGCAGGGTACCTTGATTTAAACTTGGGGAGGCCCTGATCTCAAAGAAAACATTGTTTCCTGGGAGTGGAGCAACAAACTCCTCAGATTTCAGGCTGAGATGAGTTTACTTTATGGAGACATTTAGAGCCCAACCTTCCAGAAAGATTCAGGACAGCTATCAGGACAACTGAAAAACATAAACATAAACCCATAAACCAATGGAAAAAACAAACCATTAACTAAAACTGATAATCTGTTTTAAAAAACCACAATAATACAGATTAGTGAATTCATCCAGCAGCTATGAAATTTTAATAATTTCACCAGCAGTCATCATATTGAAATTTCAGTTCAGCAAACAAAATGAACGTTTAA
The DNA here is from genome assembly GCF_029931775.1 of Euleptes europaea. NCBI lineage: Eukaryota > Metazoa > Chordata > Lepidosauria > Squamata > Sphaerodactylidae > Euleptes > Euleptes europaea. Next base: position 27,375,351 of record NC_079326.1, read on the forward strand.
CAAAAAGGACTTTGGAAAAAAGTCTTCTTCAAAAGGCTAATAATGAAGAAGCCTGGCTTTCTGGTTCTGGAAACCTGTGTCACAAACTGAAATGGCTCTGTTCTCCACTAAAGCACGTCACGCTGCTCAAGAGCAGGGGACAGATAACAGGGATTGATGGGCATATCTAAGGTGCCATATGACAGTATAAACATTAGGCCATCTGATGCAGCAGCCTCTCTGAGTGGCACACCAACTCCCACCCAGAGGCTTTCCTAGCCTTTGCTGCCTGGGAGCTTTTAACTAGAGGTGCTGGGATGCCATGTAAGGCCTTGTGCGTGAAAATCATGTGCTCTACCACAGAGCTATGTGCTAGGGTTGCCAACCTCCAGGTACTAGCCGGACATCTCCTGCTATTACAACTGATCTGCAGCCGATAGAGATCAGTTCACCTGGAAAAAAATGGCACTTTGGCAATTGGACTCTATGGCATTAAAGCCCCCTCCCCAAACCCTGTCCTCTTCAGGTTCCGCCCCAAAAGACTCCCACCGGTGGTGAAGATGGACCTGGCAACCCTACTATGTGCACTGAACTGATTATTCTGGTGCGTCTGTCCCTTCCCAGAATGCCTTTTTTTCCTCATTGGGAAAAGGAGTACTTCCTGTCTAGAAAGCAGTGAGAGGAGAGCTTTGAGATATCATTTCTAACTTCACTGAGCATGATTCCCCCCTTCCGCTTTTTTGAGAAGGGGTGTGGAGGAAAAGTCCTCCTATGCAAACAGCAGAAAAGGAAAGAAAGTGACTGATTAGACTCTATGAGGAGCATCTAATGGCCTTGTGTTAACACAGTGCATGAGTCATACAAGCGAGAATCACTGTCATATTGTCATATAGTCTTCTGGGAAATGGACTGAAATTGCTTGCTTGTTTTTTTTCTGGAGCTCCTTCTGGCACTAACCGAATCGGCACTGGCTTCTGTCCAGAATTTCCTCCGGACATTTCCTCCCCCAGCTTGGCCTGGCTTATTGCTGCCGTTATGATCAGTCAGTCTGCAAACAGAAATATTCTTATAGTTGTGTTGTTGTTGTTGTTGATGATAATGATTTGCACTAGGAAATGGCACCAATAGCAGTATTTTGACCTCCCAGTTACAAGCTGATGTTGGAACGGAGAAAATCTGCAATACTGATGCTGTGATTTCCTGGAGAGGTTATTTTCATTTTCATGCGTGTTTATTTACATATTTTCCTTTTAATTACTGGAGGGAGCCCAGTCAGCAGGCCAGAGCGAAGCAACAGGAGTGTGCAACGAATGTCAATATTTCATTAACAGTTGTGAAAACCTGTTCTGTTTCAGAAAATCACATTAACTTGGAGTTAAAAATAACATTTCTCGTTAATATATCACAAGGGCGGGGAGTATGTCTATCTCTCAGCATGAAAACATTTTCTTGTGATATCTAAAATGTGAGCCCCTTAGGAGCAAGGAAGACCTGGCTTATATAGGCTGTGGTAGTTGTTTTTATAAATAAAAGGTGAGTTTTAAGTTACAATTTTTTTAAAAAAGCAACGGTCTGTCGATACATTGTAGACCAGAACAGGATGGATGAAGGAGCATGTTTTGTTGTTATTTAGCATATTCTGAGTGTGCTGGTTTTCTGTTTGGTTTTTCCGCTGCATTACTCTTGGGTATAGGCAACGAGTTTCATTTCTGTCCCACAGTAAAGGGTTAATTTGTTTCCGTTGATTGTTTAGTCAGACTCAGGATGATGATGTAATGCAATGTGTCGTTAGCTAATTGGTCAGCCAAACGCCATTGAGGACATGTCTTAGGTCACGTAGGAATAATTGTGTTTATTGCTCTCTTCTTTTGTTAAGAGCGGGACAAGAGTTGCAGTTACTCACTCACACTTTGGATTTTACGCCAGCAAGATGCAACATCCTGCTCCCGGGAGCAGAGATGGGGAAATAGCTAAGCCGTAGATGCCTGCTAGTATAAACTAGCAAGTTTACAGGGAACTAGATAAGTAGAAAGGAATTATTGTTATTTTGAATCCCAGTTACCCTATCCTTTAGAAAGTAAAGATTTTGATTTTCTTGAAACAAGGAAAGACTCTGTCTGTTTATTGTGTGCTCTGATTGACTCTTACCTAACCATAAGCAACGATTCATCGCGCCAAACCTCCAACAATTACTGGTTTCTAGATGTGGCACCATGACACTGTAAGGGTCCTCTAGGATAGTCGCAAAGCCAGTTAACACGTGCTCCATGACAATAACGCTGTGTGGGAATAAATGTAATGCTGATGATTAGATTATGGAAGACCTAACCTCTATACTTTGGTTTCTGCTTTTTATTATCTTATACAACTGATGCTGTTCCACAAAAGCTATGTCAGGTTCATGTTAGTTGACAAACCAGCATTTCACAGATGGAAATGGAGACATGCTTGTAACGCCTATTTGCAGACTATGTATCACTGCTCAAGATCTCCTGCCCCCACCATTCACAATGCTAAATGCTCAGTACAGTCAATTGTATGCCATATTAATGTATGCTGTAATAGCCGGTCCTCCGCTGATTTAAAAATGCAGTGTTTGTCTCATTAGTTAAAGATATAATACAAAAACATGGATGTCACAATACACCCCACCATCTCCAGTGTGGGAAATGGCTATATGGACTGGATGGTACCTGAGTGTTCATGCACATGCATTTATGTGCATGCTCACTGCAGCTGAGGTGCATCTACTTCCAATAACCATGCAGAAACCCTGGGAAAGGAACTGCACCTGTAGAATGACAAACCTTCCAGTTCACGCTAAATTTATAACAAGGCATTCTCAAAGGGCAATGATACATAAGGTGCAAGTCACAAATGGAAACTGTTTCTAGTGTGAACATATGAAACTGCCGTATACTAATCCTGATCATAAATTGCAGTGAATGCACATACAATCTGAAATTTTCTATGCTTTAAGAAGACCAGTTATGCCCTGCAAGTCCCAATTGACAAAGGATCCTTATTCAACAGCAACATAATGTTCTAAGGGACTGCTCATACAAATCCAATATCTCCCCCTGCCACTATTGCTCTCGGTTCAACTGTGTCAATGTTGCATCTGCCTGAAAAAGATATTTGTCTATATTATCGTACATTTTATATCTGAACCATTTCTTTCTTGGGACTCTTTGTGGAAAAAATGGGTATACTTAGGTCCATTGCAAAACTCTCAGGCACTACTTTAAAAAGATCTTCTGCTTTATAATCCCCCAACAATTTTCCTAAGTTTGTTTATTAGACACATTTAGTGCTTTCTCTGTCTCAATTTTCTAGTTGTTACTGTTTGCATTACCTTGGAACTGACAGGAAAATGATGTTTTAAAGTGCAGGACTTTTTCTGAGGGGGGGGCATTAATTACCTTGCTTGAAAGAGAATCAGGTTGACCTATGAAACGAGTAATGAACAACTATGATTTTGATCATACGGTCTTCATTTCTAAACACACATGGTTAGTGTTTCTATGTAATTATTGATAATCCTAAAGTATACAGTTTATTATTTGGTCTGGTTCTTTTAGGCTTTTTGTAAGCAATCTCTGTCAGCCTTCTCTGTCTTCAGCATTCCCATATGACATTAAAGCAGACATGAAAACCAAAAGGGATCACATCATTTAAAAGTAGGATAGATAATGAATCAACATTGGAGTCCCTCCTAAATCCATTGATGTCAATGGTCTTAGAAGGTTGTTTCTCTATTAGGTTGGCACTGTAAATCTACTATGAGTGGGCAATACAGTCTATTCCTTTTAGGTAAGAGTTTGGTAATTTCTGAGTTCTTAAATTTCCATGTATTTATTTATAATAGCAAAAGGTTTCTTGGGAAAGCATGGCCGAATCCTCAAGGGAGCATAACTAACAGATCACGTTTCTACAATTTCCACATTCAGCTGGCCGATCATTTTATTTGAATCATTTTGACAGAAGAAGCTTCCCTAATTTCCTCTGTGATAGAGGAACGATGGCTGTAGAAATGCAGCATCTCCTATAATGGATACAAAATTGTGCACTAAGTCGACAGCATTACCTATTATTGTGTTCTCTGGAAGTTGCTGAAATGACATTCTTTTTGAATATGGAGGTTAAACCTGATTGAAAACCAGATAGAAAGATTTGAGATTCACAGCATTTGATGGCTCTCCATCTTTTTATATTGCTTCTCCTACTTTAACCTATTTTAAGGAACTGAGAGAAAGACAGATTTCAGCTACTATAAACTTTTTATTATTTTTCAGCTATAGCTTCTACTGATCAATTAATTCTTCTGTCTGTATTGATATTGTTATGATCCTGATTGCTCAGCACCATTTGTGCCCATGGTATGTTACAGGGTCATACCATTTCAGTGGTCAATAATATATATATATATATATATATATATATATATATATATATATATATATATATATATATATATATATATATATTTTGCTTCAGCTATGCTAACAAATTGGGGGGAACTCCAGTCACTTTGACCCAGAGTTTGCTTCATTCTATGGCCTAAATCTATTTATTTATTTTGTTTATATATTTATAACTTGCTTTTCTCCCCAATGGGGGCCAAAATCAGCTTACAACATCGGTCTCCCTCCCATATCTCCCTCCCATATCTCCCCAGCAACCCTATGAAGATAGGTTAGGTGGAGAGAGACGGATTGGTCTAAGGACCTTCCATGTCCAGCTGGGGATTTAAACCTCAGTCTCCCAGCTCATGGTATCAACACTCTAACCACTATGCTGACACTGGTTCTAGAGCACAGAGCAACTAGCTACTTTTAAGTGCTAATAATTTCAATCAAAGGTTTTCAGAACTTTTATTATTATTATTTTGCCGTCAAGTCACAGCTGACTTATGGCGACCCCTCATAGGGTTTTCAAGGCAAGAGACATTTGGAGGTAATTTGCCATTGCCTCCCTCTGCGTCACATTATACCTTAAGCTTTTATGAGTTAAGGCACACTTGGACTTCACAATCTAATGAGGCTGGCTCTAACCACACAGCCCTTTATCTTAAAGAATTTGTTATTCTTTACGGTGCCATAGACTTTCTGGGTATTCCTCTGGAATTGATTTCAGTAGAAGGTACTTAATTTCTTAATTGACATACTTGTTATATTTCCATCCTGCCTTTCTCCCATGGTATATCTCAAAGCAGCATACTGTGTGTTTCCATGCCAACATCAAATACTTTCTGTTAGTATTAGTACTGCATTGGCCCCATGAGTCACTGTTATTCAATATACATTTTCATTTCGGCCAGATTCCAGAATCAGATTTGATCAAGTTGTGGTGCTCTGTGAATCGAACATATGTTGGACCCCTCCCCAATGACTCCGCTCTACAAGAACCTTGTTAAAGGGTGACCACAAGCATTGTCTTGCAATCAGATGTATCTTCCTTTAGAATTTCTGTGATCTAACACATGCAGCATCATTAACACTCGCCATCTGTTTTCTTCTCCATTGACTTCAACACTTACACTCACTTTATTGCAACAAATTGTACTTATAGCGGCAAAGGCTTTCGTGAAAAGTAGTTCATTATTGCTGATTCTGCAGTCGGAAAAAAACCCTCATCCTAAAAAGTTAAAGGCGGACACGATTTGCAGCCTGAGGAATTTTAATCCTGTTAATGCAACTATGTGTGGTATTTGCCCTAATATGGAGAACTGGTCTTGATTTGTACAGCATTCAAGAAATCCTAACAGATATCTTTGGCCTTAGATGTGATGATAAGCAAGCTGGAATGAACTTTTTTTCCATCTTTTGCCCTGATTTTTGCAACTTCTTTATTTTATTTGTTTACAAAATTTACACCCCACCTTTCCGTCTTCATCAGGCGCATCAAGGTGGCTAACAGATTAAATATATACATAATAAAAATGTGTTTGTTTTAAAAAGTCATCAAAACAACTAAAATCAAGCTAAAATATATACAAAAACATAAAACCAAAAATTAAACATGAGGCAGGAAGGAGGGATCTCTCACAGAATGCCAGATGAAACAAAAATGTATTTTCCTGCTGGTAGTGTGTGGCAACAGAAGAGGACAGGTGAGTCTTTCTGGGGACAGGGTTCCGGAGTTTTAGTGCCATGACTAAGAAGGCCCTCTTCCAGGTTACCACCCATCTAACCTCAGAATTTATGGCATATATAATGGTTGTCAAACTTGTTTCCAAACCTCCCACAATACTGGAACTCAAAGTTCAGGACCAACAAGAGAAAATACTTCTTTACTAAATGAGTAATTGAATTGTGGAATTATTTTCCACTGAAAAGAGTGATGGCTGTGAGCATAGATGCTTTTAAGAGAGATTAGATAGATATAGGGAGAATGAGTCCATCCATGGCTACTAGCCATGGTGTAGGTTTGCCAGGTCCCTCTTTGCCACCAGCGAGAGGTTTTTGGGGTGGAGCCTGAAGAGGGCAGGGTTTGGGGAGGGGAGGGACTTCAATGCCATAGAGTTCAATTGCCAAAGTGGCCATTTTTTCCAGGTGATCTGATCTCTATCACATGGAAATCAGTTGTAATAGCAGGTCTCCAGCTATTACCTGGAGGTTGGCAACCCTCCCATGGTGACTAAATGGAACCACCACAGTCAGAGATATTAATCCTCTGAATATCAGTGCTAGGAGTCAACAACAGAATAAACAGCCTTTATCTCTGTGTCCTGCCCTGTGTTTGTTGGCCACCAGGGCAATTGCTTGGCTACTGTATGAAATGGATACATTGTGAAATGGATGCTAGACTAGATGGACCACTGGTCTGATCCAGTAGGACTCACTTCTGAGGTTTGTATGGTGGTTCTACAGGGACTTTTGGAATTTTGAGGACATTTGTCAGGGATGCTTTTAGACTGACTCTGTATTGAGCAGGGGGTTGGATTAGATGGCCTGTATGGCCCCTTCCAACTCTATGATTCGATGATTCTGTGATTCTATGAATGGGCATTCCCTGTAGAGGTGAAGGTGATGCCTCTGGAGGTCCTCTCCTGCACCAAGGAGGAAGAGGAAAGTTGAGATTGGCTTTTTGCTTTAGGGAAAAGATTGGGTTTAGTGTTCGTTTCCAGAAAAAGCGTAGGATTTGCTCTCTGTACAGCCACAGTGAGCAGCCTCCCAGCCTAGAGGCAGAAGAGAGGGATTTGCCTCCCTGGGATGACCTCAGTACTTTTGTAAGTTAGCTGGTAGGGAGTGATATGAAGCCTCATGTTTTTTCTCTTTCATTCAAGACCCTTTGGATTTCTTCTCCAAGTGTCATAAAGAAAGTGGATGCCAGGAAAAAACATAGGCAGGTGCCACACTATGTTAGTGATCACTAGATAGGTGTGTGCATTCTAAGGTCATTTATACATGGGTGTTTTACCTGAGGTTCGTTGCTCGCTGGACCCACACTTCCTTGTTGGGAGTCTATGCACCAGCAGTCTCCAAGCTCAAACCAGGAAGAATATGACTCCCCACCCCTTGAAATTCTGCTTCATAATTGGCTGTAGTGAGAGAAAAGTTCCCTCCCCCGCCAAACCCAATTGCCACATAAAAAGCATTTTAAGAACAATCTGAGCAATCTGAAAAGAAGGGATGGGGGAGAAATCCAAGTCTCGTTTTTTTTTTAAAAAAAACCTTTCTTCTGCTCAAAAAGAGCTCCCAGGAAGCAGGAAGTATTTGAATCCCCGCTTCTAGACATGCTGCTTTGTAATTGGCTGTGAGCAAAACTAAGCTTGCGTGTCTCGCTCTTTGCCTTATGCACTGAGATTTCACCTGGGCTGAGCTCAGGGAAGAGGGAAGAATCGGGTTAACAGAAGAATGGGAAGGTCCAGGATCTGTGAGGGCTGGCAGCCAGGTCCTCCCTAATGGAGGAAAAACTCATGCTTAACTCCAAGGAACAACCGAGACAGATGGAGGGTGAACGTAAGTGAAAGTACCCATGCATAAATGACCAAATATTAGGTGAAATCCTGATTCTAAATGTTAGTGTTCATGTTTTGGATTTCAAACTGGGAAGCCCTGCCCCTACTTCCACCTATAAAGTCATGTCATTTCTTCAGTGTAAAGTAGGGCTGTTGAATTTAAAAAAATTCGGTATAGTTCGGATTCGGCCGAATTCGGCCCGTTTAGATTCGGGATGTGCCGAAGTCCGAACTCCCCCACTTCGGATCCGTTCAATTCGGCGGGAATTCAAAGTTCGGGAAAAAATTCGGCCGAATAAAGCCATTAAAAACACAATCGCGCCTTTCCGCGGCTCTGGGGGGGCATTTTTGGGGTTAGAGGTCCCAAACTTTCAGCAGAGCTTCAAAGGACGTTTATTGAAAGACTCCCCAAGTTTTGTAAAGATTGGGTCAGGGGGGGCTGAGATATGGGCCCTGAAAGGGGTCCCCCCCACCCTTAATGTGCATCTCTCAGCAGAGCTTGCCGCCCACGCACAAAGCTCCCAGCCCCGACAACAGTTTGCAAAGCAACTCAACCTTGTAAAACAACACCTTTGCAACAGGGAAAAACCAGAAGACACACAACTGAAACCTCCCCCCTCAAACCAGGGAGCGAGAGACTCGAGGGGGAACACACACCCCAGGCAGAACCGACGACAGCCCCCTTTGGCTTCCCCCCCACCCACAGAAACTGCTCCCTCCCCCCACACACACAGACTCTGCTTTCCCCCCCACACACACACATACACAGGAGAAAAGTTATAGATTAAAGCCCCCAAAGGGGTCTTACTGTGGCTGTCTTCTGTTCCATCAGGAGGGGCTGGGGAGGACTTGTAATCCAAGATGATTCCAATTAGGCACGGGACGTTTTGCTCTGGAGAAGATGCACACAGGATCGGCTCGCTGATCCATTCATACCAATAGGGAAAAGGGGAAAGGGGAAAGGGGAAAGGGGAAAGCCCATATCTCGGGACCCCCTAACCCAATGTTCACAAAACTTGGGTGGTCTCTTAAGAACACTGGTCTGAAACTCCGCTCAAAGTTTGGGATCTGCACCCCAAAAAATGCGCCCCCTGCAGCCATGGAAAGAGAAAAGGGGGGGAGGCGATATTTCTGCCCCCACTGAACCCATCTTTACAAAACTTGGGTGGTATCTTAAGAATAACTGTCTGAAGCTATGCTAAACGTTTGGGGGCTATATCCCAAAAAAGCACCCCCTGCAGCCACATAAATGGAAAAAGGGGGGAGGGAAAAGGGGGAGAGCCCATATCTCGAGACCCACTGACCCAATGTTTACAAAACTTGGGGGGTATCTTAAGAAGCTTCATCTGAAGCTCCACTGAAAGTTTGGGGTTTGTACCCCCCAAAATGCGCCCCCTGCAGCCATGGAAAGAAAAAGGGGGGAGCCCATATCTCGGGACCCCCTGACCCAATGTTTACAAAACTTGGGGGGTATCTTAAGAAGCTTCATCTGAAGCTCCACTAAAAGTTTTGTGTCTGTACCCCCAAAAATACGCCCCCTGCAGCCACAGAAAGGAGCAAATGTGCACAAGCACCCCACACACACACACACGAGGATTTTGCTCTCTCTCTCCCTGGCCGGGCCGCACATCAGCTGATTCCTCCAGTACTCAATCCTGACTGATTGGCCAGAAGAAGACCCAGCTTGCCCACCGATTGGCCGGGGGAGGAGAATGCTGCTTACTGACGGTTATGCTGCTTACTGACGGCCGAATTTGCTGAATTTATTCGCGAACTCCCGAACTCGCTGAATTCGCCCCCCCCCGGTTGCCCGCCAGTTTTGAGTTCGGTTCCTCCCGAACTAAAAACCACCGAATCAGGGGAAATTCGGCTGATTTTCAGTTCGGGCCGAACCGAATTGACAGCCCTAGTGTAAAGGGAAGAAATGTTGTTTATGGAGAAACTGTCATTGGGAAAACTGTATGAATTCCAGAAAAACGGTCAAGTTCTTTATTTTTTCTACCCTAATCCATCTTTAACGCTGACGCTTTATCTTAGTTTCGCAATTTTAAAATTTTCTTAACGATTAATCTTGCGGATTTTCAGTACCTGACAAGATTATTTTTTACATTCACTGATGACCAAATTTCTTAGTTGTTTACACTTACCAGAACTTCCAGAAGTCCCAACAAAAATTATGAACAGAATCTAAGTTTAATTTATATATGGTCATTTTAGAAATGATGTGTAATGCTTCTTCTTGAGAGCAATTAATAAACAGCAGAAACAAAGATTTGGAATTCATCATGATTTATTAGAACACTATGTATGCACACAGATCATCAGGTGCGTGTGTGTCAACTGATTCAGTTCAATATTAACAGTTATTTTATGTGCACAATGGAGTAAAAATGCTCAGAGCTAGCCTCTGTAAGGCCATTTATGCTTGGTAATTAGCAGCACGTTCCAGGCTGAATTGCCTCGCATATTTTATTTGAATTTTTCACGCTGAACCGTCATTCTGGAAGTGACTGCGAAGCCGGCGCATACCTGCTTTGCATTACTTAAGAGCCCCTTTAACATGGCCTTTGCTCCACCCAAGCCGCAAAGAATCCCCTGAAGGAACCATGCAAAACAACAGTGGCTTGTTAGCTATGCACATGCTAATGGCTATGCAAACAGGAACGAAGGAGCAGGCGAGTGGGGGTGGTGGAATTTCTCCTTTTGCATCGGGACCATGAATAGGCATTTTTAAAATCGCATTTTAAAAAAGAGCTTTGAGCGAGCATCAAAATTGATCATGCATAAATAGCCTAAATTAAAGTGAAAGCGGAAAGCCTTCACATAGAGGTCCATTTGCACTGGTGCTTCTATGTGCTTATAGAGCAGATGGATTAGGAAGCCTCTCTGAAAAGCTGTCATCTAAAGGTTGAATAAAATATGGCAAATTCTTTTCTGTCATAGTAGCTGTTTCTTTTCAGCTACAGGTAACGGTTAAGTTGATGTGCAATAGGTCTCCTAGGAATTTTCCTATCACAATGTAAACATTGTTCTTATACATAGATGTAGACATCTGTGCACCATACAACTCATGGCCATTTTATAGCAATGGTATGGCTGTAACTTGCACACAATTTAGTTACATGATTAAAGAAAGGAAGCTTTTAACCACTGGAATTTAGGTTTATAAATGAGTAAGTATTAAATATGGTTATACTGCTATAAACATATATCAGAATTCCTGTTCATAGACTTTGGAAGCTATTCAAATAAGAATTTGTTTTAATGAATCTGATAAGACATATTAGAGTTCTGTTACAAGGGTGTGGTTTTTTTTTAAACATCTGGTGTGCACATGAGATCATCTTTGTTTGCAAAACCTACTCCACTGCATTGGACTCTCTAGATGAACGCTGCCAAGTTCTGCTCTTACTTAGACTATAACAATTCCCAAAGTAGGAGTGATTCAGTGATTTCACTGGTTTTGAGAACAATTATCATTTTATTGTCAAAGGCAATACAAGAACCAATTATCATTTTATTTTTTTTAAAAAGCATTTATTCATTTTTATTGTGATCTTACATAATCTATATTTTGCCAATGTAGCGCTCCTACTCCACCTGCTATTCAGGAGAGCGTGTTAGAAAGAGAGTCTCGCTACATGCTCTAAAACATTTGCAATGAAATGAACTTCATGTGGTGAGTTCTTTTAGTGCACGCCAAAAGATATGATTGAACCTACCAAGCTTTTCATCAACTTTGGGCTGAACTTCAAACATATATGACTTTCCCGGGAAATAAACTGGATTGAATTATTTTGTTTCTGGGAATGTCATGGAGAAAGAAACCCCATTAGTTGTGAACCCAAACAGTGGTTCCAGTCTCAACAACATCTTTCAATTAATAGTATAGGTTATGCTTAAGTGGCATTCTGTTGCCACAGATGCCAGCAAAGGGATCTTGCTGCATTCCTGAGTTGTAATAGCAAGAGAGATGACATCAGATGTGAAGCCTGTGGCTTCGATCTAGCTTTCAGTCTGTGGTTCTTATGTTCACGTTCACATTGGTTCCTATTCAATGACCTTTTCCTGTGTAGCGGACCAGGATCTAGCAAACCCAGTTTGAATCCCCACTCTTTCATGAAAGGTTGCTGGGTGTCCTTGGGTCAGTCACACTGTTACCACAATTAAGCAGTCTCTGTTTTTATTTGGGAGAATTAGCACAGAAGACTTAAATTTGCAAGAGGCTGGAATACAGGATCTTTTATATCAGCATTTATGGCAGTGGTTCCCAAAGTGGGCATTACCACCCCCTGGGGGGCAGTGGGATTACCTAGGGGGGCACTAAGAAGCAAGGGGGCAGCAGTGGGGGCGCTAGAGGTGGGCCCCTTCAACTGTGTTGTTCACTAATTTACAATAGATCAAGCGATGGCACCATACTGGCCAATTTGGTGGAAACTATCGGAATTTTTTTCCAGACTTTGAAGAGCTGGTACCACTGGATCCAACTTCATCAGTTTTGTTAAATAAATTTCAACTAAAAAGTTTTAATTTGATTTTGAATAGATGTGCAATTAATTGTTACTGTTTTGAAATTTTATTGTTCTTACCTTCTTTAGTGCATCATGCAAGCCCCTATTTTGAGTAATGCTTTTTATAAGATAGGGTAGGGGGTGCTGGGGTTCAGTTTGTGGAACCCGGGGGGTGGTGGCCCGAAAAGTTTGGGAACCACTGATTTATGGGAATGAGCCTCCTTTGGAAAATTCCTAAATAAAAAAAAAAGTTGCTTCCAAAGTAAATGGATTTTATTGAAAATAGTTTGAAACACACACATGCACCCGATTCACACAAGAGCCTAAGAAATAAAGGGGAGGAGGGGTTGGACACAAAGACACAAGGGTATGAGGGTTGAGGATGATATTTATCAATCCAGAAGAAATGTGATGTCTGAATGATAGCAGCTGTGTGAAGGGAGAGAGAAAGGGGCCCACAAGCAAGTGGGGATACATGCGGAGGTCCAGGACACACACACACCATGAATGGTCAAAAGGCCACTACTTATAGCAAAAATGAGCCCTGAGGCTGCATGAGGTAACTGGCCAAACAATGGACTTGCCAGGGACTTCCAAGTTCATCTTTGTGAAGCAGTGCCCTGCACCCCATGTCAGCCTTGGTCCTATACACCTTATGATCTACCAGGGTGCTGGGACAGACAGGGGGGCAACCACATGGGGTGGTTGTGAGAATAAAATGGAAGAGAGGAAAATGATGTAAGCAGAAGAAAATAAATAAACAAATGAATTGAATAAATTAGTGATTTGTGGACATTCTGGTGTTTAGGATATGGTGTTTGGGATATAATGTTGTGCCAGTGTTCCAGTGCATCAGTGGGTTGCATAATATTATTGTGATCTGTGGGGGATCCTTTATCTTGCCAATGTGCACTAAATGATGCTTAATGAGGTTCTTCTTCACTGTCCCCCGGCCAGGAGAGAGGGCGGGATACAAATCTAAAAATAAATAAAGATAAATCACATCAACATCTGATTTTGTCAAGGGCTTCTATGGAACAGTTATGCCAGCAGACTTCTACTTTTCCAACACAACACCCTGGTGACATTTTCCTGTGCGCTACCTGTATGTAGCATTGCAGCGACTTACACTGAACAATTTCAGCATGGAATACATGAAGCTGCCTTATACTGAGCCATACCATGGGTCTATCAAGGTAAGCATTGTTTTCTCTGACTGGCAGCTGCTCTCCAGGAAGGGTTTTAGCCCTTTTCTTAATCAGGTTTCAGTTATTAAAACTACCACTTCCCCTGGGGGTTATTAGCTCTAGAAAGGATAAAAAAGAAAAACAAGGAGATGGTGCTTATTTTTTTAACCTTCTACAAATAATGACTCCATGGAAACTCAGTTTCAGTTGCGGGTGGATGAAATCCCCCTCTATCCCTATAGTTGCAATCTGAATTTAAAAATAAAAAATTGGGAAAACTGAGTCCCAGATCCTGCCACATCTTGTCTGGTTTGACCCCAAGTGACTAGCAAGTTTTTTTCCCATTCAGAGATCCCATATTCCTGAACTCAACTGGTTGTCACATCTGTGTTTGTCTGAATCACTGAGGATTTATTTACAAGCCACAGTACATCTGTAATCTCCATTTCTTATACAAAAATGCTGCCTTTAAACTCAACAGATGCCTCTCTTGGCTTCAACAGTGGCACCGAGGACTTTTCAACACTTGTCATCTCCCTCCTTCATTACGCATTTCGCTCTGGTGATCCCCATTTGTCAGTTCTTTGCCTTCTCTCTCAGAGATATTCTGAGCCTTGAATTGAATATTTTTATAAACTCTTCTGTAAAAAGATAGTTTTGGAAGAAAAATGTGTCTGATGGTACAGTCAGGGCACTGATGGGGGTGAGCCAGGTATATGAGCCTGTGTTTTTGTGCTATGTATACAGTTGTACACAAGGAGAGCCAGCATGGCGTAGTGGTTAGGAGCGGTGAGAACTGGTTTTGATTACCCGCTCCTCCACATGAGGGGCGGACTCTAATCTGGTGAACCGGGTTGGCTTCCCTACTCCTCCACATGAAGCCAGCTGGGTGACCTTGGGCTAGTCACAGTTCTCTCTGAACTCTCTCAGCCCCACCTACCCCACAAGGTGTCTGTTGTAGGGATGGGAAGGGAAGGTGATTGTAAGCTAGTTTGATTATCTTTAAAAGGTAGAGAAAGTTGGCATATAAAAATGATTTCTTCTTCTTCTTCTTCTACTACTACTACTACTACTACTACTACTACTACTACTACTACTACTACTACTACTACTACATGAATACTGGATGGGAGGAGCATGTCTGTCATGTAATTCAGACTGTGACCCACAAGCAGCTCTTCAGCAGTGTATGTCGGCCTACTTGTTGCTCTCCTGAGTTTTCAGATTGGTGGCCTGTGTTCAGTTTAGGAGCCACAAACTGTGCAGGCCTGGCTTACTAATTCAAACAAAGAATCAAAGGCTTAGGTGAGTTGAGGAAAGCTCATAGCTCACCTCTCTTTCATCCTTGCACATGTGAGCAGTGGCACAGCTAATGTTATCTCATCACTGTTTTTTAGGTATCTCATTTTTATCCCATCCTTCTTCCGTGAAGCTCAGAGTGGCTCGTACAGTTCTCCACTTCATCACTGAATAAGTGTGTGATACTAAGCCATTCATGTAAGCTGCTTCAGCTAGCAAGCTCACCAGCTGTGGAAGAAACAGTTCCATCCATAGAAGTTGACTTTCTCTTGAATACTTACGCTGCAGGCCATGGGTCTATCAAGGTCCATACCTGCCATTTGCGGAGAATCTCGTGGGTCTCAGGTGGAGGTATTTCACACCACTTACTACCTGGTGCTTTTAACTGGAAGTGCCAGGAATTGAACCTGGGACCTTCTGCATGCAAAGCAGATGGTCTACCACAGATCCAATCCCTTCTCTTGAAAACTAGTTGATGATTACGCTCTGTGTATGTGTGTGCGTACTTATCCACACATTTGTTTGGCCTAGGGGGCTTGTACAATATTCTGTACAAATTAGGTATTTTTTTCCTGGCTTGAACATCAAATGTTCACTTTCTGCAGGAATAGATACTTGAACTTTGGAAGCATGACTCTGATTTGCATTGGCATCAGTGGGAGCAGATCTGTCACAGAGAGAAATCCGTGCATGTTTTTCTAATTAAACACTTTCATTCCCTCCCCACTAATCTGTTCAGAGCACACGTGACGCTTAAGGAAAGAGAGATATTAAATCACCCTAAATTCCAGTAGGCTGTGGATACAAATGTCACAGCTTTCGGCAACTGAGCACGCAATACCTTTGCCAAAATTTCTGTTTATCAGGGGATAAAGCAGGAAATCACTCAGACTGTAAGAACCTTGATGTTTTTTCCGGGGAAGAGAATTAATTGACTATCTGGGTTATGAGTGAGATAAACCAATCCTGTCAGGCAAGTTTGAAGCCCACAAATACTTCAAAAACTTACTTTGGTAGCAACTGCAGCATTGTAAAATCAGTCAGGATACCACTGTTGCTACTGCTTGGGGGCATTACCCCTTATCTATTCCTTTGTGTTTACTGGCAAGGATCTTTTATACTGACCAGCAGAAATACAGCAAGACAGCCATTATCTCTGCCCTTTACATTAGCAGCATTACAGTTGTGCGAAATTTCTCTTAGGGGGACTTAGTCCAGCTGTGGTCAGATATAAATAGTGCACAGCACTGAGTTGCTCTGCGTGGGGTTGCACATGCTTCTTCTCATTGCATAATGCATTCAGCCAGTTCAGTGGGGCTGAGATAAGCGTGCAGAGCCACTTTACCAGTTGGGTCCAAACTGCATTTCTGCTGGGGAAGGAGGTCCCCTTTGATCACTAAAAAGCCTATACTGGAGATCAGGAGACCTCCATGGACAAAAGCCACATGGAATGGAAGGGAATTAGGTGATGAAAAAGTTGTTGGGATCCAAACTTACATTCAGAAGCTGGCTATGGCATGCCCATCTCAAGCTCTTTTAGTGGATGTGAAAATAAAGCGCCCTGACCTGAATAGCTCCAGGCTAGCCTGATCTCGTCATATCTTAGAAACTAGGCATGCAATGGCAAACCACCTCTAAATGTCTCATCTTGGAAAACCCTACAGGGTCATAGGGTTGCCAAGTCCCCTGGCAACCAGTGGGGGATGGGGGTGGGGTGGAACTTTCCATCTGCAGAGGGAGGCTGGCAACAATGCAACATTGTCATTTCCGGAAGTGATGTCATTGCATCGGCTACGTCGAGGGAGGGCAAAAACTCTATGGTGGAGGCTGTTTTTACCATAGAGTTTTGCCCAGATACCTGAGTGTCTCCCTCAACATCACTGATGTGATGACGTCACTTCTGGAAGTGACATCATCGTGCCAATAGGGCCAGGGTTGGGGGCTCATTTTAAGCCCAGTAAGACCCCACTGGCCAGCTGGATGGTGCCAGGAGGAGGGGCCCCAAATTAAGGGATACCCCTCCCTCAGTGGGGGTCTGGAAACCCTATGGGGTCACCATAAGTCAGCTATGACTTGACGGCAACCCCAACATGAAGCACCCACTCTAAACATGTTATTTATTCATCTCCTGTGTGCCCCCTCTCTCAGACGCACAAAGACATATCTCACAGATGTGGATACACAAACTCCTGGCCCAAGATATGTCATAACAATGGATATTTAATGTGGCCCAAGACGTTTTTCTGCATGAGACAGAACACCCAATCGCTAAGGCAGGAATGCAAAAGAATAAAGTCTGCTGCATACGTAGTTCCAGCATAGTTATTAGCAGCAATTGCACACACACACAAACTTCTTTTTCATCTCTTTCTTTGTAAACGTTTCTTGTAAAAGCCACCCACATACTGCAGGAGACTATGATTATAGTGAATGCGTAAGAAAATGGTTTTCTAGATTATATAAACTCATTGGACGATGTTTAGTAATTCATTGTATTTTGAAAGAGCTCTGGGGCTGACCTCTGACTTATGAGTTTGCGCAGCTTATACTTACAACCATCTGTCATCATTTAGTTAATCAACCCTGAGCCACCATGGCCTTGGTGAGTTTTACAATAATCAGCTGTTACAGCTTTTGTATAAACTCTGCAAAACTTGTAAGGAAGCCCAAAATAATAAATCTGCGATGTAATATTTGCAGTATATAAAAGATGCCTCCGAACGTCTTTTCTCACAGACAGGCTCAAGCAGTCTTGCATTTCTTTTGAGGTTGCAATAACAAACTACTTAATCTGGCAAATGTACACTTAAGCGGATTTAGTCCTATTGATTTGAAAAGCAGCGGGCACTTTTAAGTACAAGATTGTCAGGGTAAGTATTTTGTATATCACTCATAAAAGCCAAATCATGAATAATCCTTTGAATGATTACTGATGAATAATACCAGGAGGTCCCTTGGCTTCAGTGAGTGTTGAGTCCTGTATGCATCTTTGGTGGTACTTTCCCATTTTGTTCAGAAATGAGCCAAGTTTGCATTTTGCCAAGGAACAAAGGGGTCCATGTTTCTGGACATTTTAGTTGAGTTGTCTGACAGTGAAGTAGGATACTATTATTTATTTAAAATATTTATTAGCTGCCTTTCTAACTCAAGGCGGCTTACGATGTAAATAAAACAACAATTATAAAAAAATACAGAGAAGAACCATAATTTAAAATCACAATTAGGACTGCCAATAAATTAAAAAACTAAATTAGGTCCTACAGATGTGTTTTGTCTATAATAACTAAAATAGCATTGTGTTCTTGATAAACAGGAAGGCTCAGCTTACTGTGACTCTTGCCAGTAAATTACTACCATCAGTACTACTGTCCACCATGTACATAAATATTCCTGTGAACTCACTAGTAAAAGCCTACTAGACTGATAACAAGATTATTGATAGATCTTCTTTCTGCTGGAAGCCAGACATTATTTCACCCTGTGGATGCAATAAATGTCTGGACCATCCAATGCTTTGGTTTAAAGATGGCAAATTACTACACATATGTAGGCATCCATACACACAAGGAAACTAACATTCATTTCTACTCCAGAAACAGTATGGAATGGATAGTCTCTGGATTTTAACTTCCGTCATAGCCTGGAATACAATATTTCTTTGTTAAATGATGGACTGCGGTCACCCTTTTCACGCAGCACAATCCTCTGCATGTTTTCTCAGATGTAAATCTCATTGTATTCAGTGCATAGGATGATAGTCTCAATTGCAGGGAATTTTAAAGGAGCCTGTGTTACTGTCATCATCTCCACTTTTGTTATCATTTCTCTTTCCTCCTCCATTTTGGTGCCAAGACTAGCTCTTCTTTGCCAGTCACATGAAGCCAAGGTTGGTTCCAGGTTTTGGGGGGCCTTGGACAGAGAGTTCACTGGCCCCCTTCCCTGTCTCCACCACCAAGCCTCCTGCTTGTGCCCACCTTCCTTCCCACCACTCACACTCCTCCCACCTGCCTGTGTGTCCTTCCCCTGCCATTGGCACTAGGCAGTATGTCCAGCAGGGAGCATGGGTGGTAGAGCGCTTGCAAGTGAGTGGGTAAGTGGGGTCAGCAGCAGTAGTCCCTGCCAGAAACCCTGGGCCCTGGCAGCTGCCCCGCCTCAGGCTATGCTGGCACTAACCCTGTATAGAACCTCCCAAACAAGCTTTGAGCCAATTCCAAGACAAGGCTGAAGATCATCAGAAAAAGGGACACATATGTGTATTCCCACCTTACTCTCAAGAAACAAAAGCAGCCTTGGAGAGAAATCAGCCTCTTCCTCTCCCCAGGCTATTAATCAGGATCTTCCAGTAATTAATTATGGTACATTGAGATATGAAGGATACTGCTGCATTAATGTCCCCACTAATAGAGACCTAGATTCACATTAGCATTCTTGACTAAAACGTTCTCAATTCTCATTGACCCAAAACTAACCCCCCCAACACCTCCTTTCTATCCTGAGTATTCACCTCCATCTCATACATGGAAATTGTTCCAGGGCCTGGGAACTCCTTCTCACTTCCAGGCAATCAGGGGGCATGCCTATTATCTCACCTGGATCCCCATCTTCCTTTTCAAAGATTGGGACAAAAGAACCTTTTGTCTCTTTTCAAGCCCCAAGTCCTGTAACTGAAGCCAGAATCTGTCCCCAGTGTTTGCTTCTGATTGACTCCAAATTACCTTGGTTTGTGTAGCTGCAGAGGACCCCATTCTGGCTTCATATGACTCATGTCTGCTACTCTTCCCCTTGAACTTTTTTTTTAATTATTGGCTACTCAGAAGTGGTAGTAACCCTGCCTTAGGTCTGGATCTTTTGTCTGGAATATATGCAGCTATGTAGCTATAACCTTCTTCTTCCTCTACCCCTTTGGCATTTTGCTTTCCCCTTGTTGAGTGGTACATTTTGCACTGTGGGAATTTGGAATATTTACATCTTAACATGGGCATTCTAGTATTGAGGATTATTATTGTTCTGTTATCATGACTGAGTGTATTGTTTCCTTCCATAAAGCTATCTTCATAAAGCTATCATCACATTCAATACTTCCTTCAAGCTAGCACTAGGATCTTTGATAAATATTTCTTGTCTGCCACTTTTGGTGGCCATTGCCCAGATTCGCCTCCATCTCATATGTGGAAATTATTCCAGGATTAGGTCTAAATATTCCTTTAAACTGGGTATAGAATCTGAGCTCTTTTGAATGAGAGGCAGAGGAAGGAGTTTTCACTTTTATGTTCAGGCTCCCTAGTGTGAAGTTCAGATCAGCTTGGAAAACATACCCATTCACACTGACACATGTATAATGCACACGTTTTCTTCTCTGTAGAGGATAATACCTATCATAGAAAGCAGGCCAAAGCATGATCTTGTGCACCAGGAGTTCACAGATGGTTTGGGGTCTCATTTTGCCATTTTTTGCACAACAATTACTTACATGTCTGGTGGCTATGGGAGGAGGCTGAATAGGATGAATCTCTGAGGTGACTGTACTCTAGGCTCCAAGTTCTATTATGTGTAGGATTATGTTGCATTGAAATTATGTTGCCTCAGGGAATTCTGTAGTTACCTGGAAACTTTCTAAAATGGTCTCTCCATTACACTGTGTGTGTGTAAAGTGCCTTCAAGTCACAGCCGACTTATGGCGACCCCTTTTTGGGGTTTTCATGGCAAGAGACTCACAGAGGTGGTTTGCCAGTGCCTTCCTCTGCACAGCTACCCTGGACTTCCTTGGTGGTCTCCCATCCAAATACTAACCAGGGCTGACCCTGCTTAGCTTCTGAGATCTGATGAGATCAGGCTAGCCTGGGCCATCCATTACATTAGCCTCTCTTTATCCTTGAATTGTTAACTCCCTTCAGTCATGAGAATGGGTGACACGACTTTATGTGGAAGTGTTGGTTGCATGTAAACTGTGTGCCCCTGCAGGTCTGTTATTCAAGGGTTGTTAATACCGGATATTTTTATGAGGTAAATTTAGTCCTCCTTCTATATATTCAACTGGTCAGATAAAACACAGGTGAAGGCCAAAACAACAAATTTTATTTAACTGAAAAAACATTATCCAACAGATTAAATGTTAGGGTGTGGAATTTTTCAGTTTAAAAGGGTAAAGTGACTCTCCCCTGCAACCCAGCAGTTGTAACATGTCTCCCATGAGACCGAGTCCTTTGTAACTGGGTCTAACTACTAGGGCTGTTGAATTAAAAAAAATTCGGTATAGTTCGGATTCGGCCGAATTCAGCCCGTTTAGATTCGGGATATGCCGAAGTCCGAACTCCCCCACTTCGGATCCATTCAATTCGGCGGGAATTCAAAGTTCGGAAAAAAATTCGGCCGAATAAAGCCATTAAAAACACAATCGCGCCTTTCCGCGGCTCTGGGGGGGCATTTTTGGGGTTAGAGGTCCCAAACTTTCGGCAGAGCTTCAAAGGACGTTTATTGAAAGACTCCCCAAGTTTTGTAAAGATTGGGTCAGGGGGGGCTGAGATATGGGCCCTGAAAGGGGTCCCCCCACCCTTAATGTGCATCTCTCAGCAGAGCTTGCCGCCCACGCACAAAGCTCCCAGCCCCGACAACAGCTGAGACGTTTGCAAACCAACTGCAAACAACTGCAAAACAACACAACCTTGTTAAACAACACCTTTGCAACACACAACTGAAACCTCCCCCCTCAAACCAGGGAGCGAGAGACTCGAGGGGGAACACACACCCCAGGCAGAACCGACGAAAGCCCCCTTTGGCTTCCCCCTCACCCACAGAAACTGCTCCCTCCCCACACACACACAGACTCTGCTTTCCCCCCACACACACACACATACACAGGAGAAAAATTATAGATTAAAGCCCCCAAAGGGGTCTTACTGTGGCTGTCTTCTGTTCCATCAAGAGGGGCTGAAGAGGACTTGTAATCCAAGATGATTCCAATTAGGCACGGGACGTTTTGCTCTGGAGATGCACAGGATCGGCTGATCCATTCATCCCAATAGGGGAAAGGGGAAAGGGGAAAGCCCATATCTCGGGACCCCCTGACCCAATGTTCACAAAACTTGGGGGGTATCTTAAGAACACTGGTCTGAAACTCCGCTCAAAGTTTGGGATCTGCACCCCCAAAAATGCGCCCCCTGCAGCCATGGAAAGAGAAAAGGGGGGAGGCGATATTTCTGCCCCCACTGAACCCATCTTTACAAAACTTGGGTAGTATCTTAAGAATAATTGACTGAAGCTATGCTAAATGTTTGGGGGCTATATCCCCCAAAAAGCGCCCCCTGCAGCCACATAAATGGAAAAGGGGGGGAGGGAAAAGGGGGAGAGCCCATATCTCGAGACCCCCTGACCCAATATTTACAAAACTTGGGGGGTATCTTAAGAACACTGGTTTGAAACTCCGCTCAAAGTTTGGGATCTGTACCCCCAAAAATGCGCCCCCTGCAGCCATGGAAAGAAAAAGGGGGAGCCCATATCTCGGGACCCCCTGACCCAATGTTTACAAAACTTGGGGGGTATCTTAAGAAGCTTCATCTGAAGCTCCAGTGAAAGTTTTGTGTCTGTACCCCCAAAAATACACCCCCTGCAGCCACAGAAAGGAGCGAATGTGCACAAGCACCCCCCCACACACACACAGGAGGATTTCGCTCTCTCTCTCTCTCTCCCTGGCCGGGCCGCACATCAGCTGATTCCTCCAGTACTCAATCCTGACTGATTGGCCAGAAGAAGACCCAGCTTGCCCACCGATTGGCCGGGGGAGGAGAATGCTGCTTACTGACGGTTATGCTGCTTACTGACGGCCCCGAATTTGCTGAATTTATTCGCGAACTCCCGAACTCGCTGAATTCGGCCCCCCTGGTTGCCCGCCAGTTTTGAGTTCGGTTCCTCCCGAACTAAAAACCACCGAATCAGGGGAAATTCGGCTGATTTTCAGTTCGGGCCGAACCGAATTGACAGCCCTACTGACTACAATAAATAAATACTGATTCTTGCTTCCTTTCCTCAAAAAGTTTGCCTCTGGTCTGGTTAGGAGGTTTGCTGGACAACGTAACCAAAATGCAGATTCCCTCAAAGGTGTAGGTTTCCCCTTTCACCTCACAGAAACTGCCCAGGTAGATTTGGTGCTTCTGGTTTTTACCAGGGTACTGATTTATCACCTCAAAACAAGCCCACCCACCTAAAAAAAAAAAAAGCCAAATAAAAATCTGGCTAATCTGATGCTCTTCACCACAGCCTCCAAACCCATATCTGAGAGAAGGAGCTGTTTTCCTCAGCCTTTTTAAACTGAGGTTTGCTCACAACCTCCTATCCAGTGATGTTCCATGGGCTGTGATTAGCTGTTAGTAAGAATCACTTGGATTCACAAGAGGCCATAATCACAAAGATTGGTTCAGAGCCCTGGAGGAGAGGAAGAGCTTTGGGGCATGCTTGCCACACATGTTCTTGGCTTCCAAGAGAAAAAAAACAACTTGTTTCCCAAATCTGCTAGCCACTTTTGCTTTATGCATTTACCAAGAAATTCTTCTGCGTCTTTCCATTTAGGATTTTTAAAAAGAATAATACAAGCCGCAGCCTCTTTTCATTCATTTGTGATCAAAAACTGAGCCCCCCCCCCTGAATCCCATAAAAGTAGATGTGAACTCATTATTGAGCAGGCAGGATATACAATGGCCTGTATTCTCTCAGCGTAATCTGAAGCCTTTCTCCAGCCAAAGGAGCCTTCCTCCAATTTAAGTGGCTCTTTTACTGGCAGGCTTCAGACTTCACTGAGTAGAGTGGTAACATACAGCTGAAACACATTGGTCATCTTTGTCTTCTTCAGTGTCATCAAAAATGTGATGTGCTCATTGAATGTAGAGAGCTATCTGACAGGTACTCATGAAAGGGTCGGTGGGACAATATGTAAGCGTACTGTGAAACCCTGAGGTACTCAGAATAGGCCGTTCCTTGTCTGCATGTGTGCTTAAGTACGACCTCAGATGTACAGGTTTTTTCAGTGTACAGCATACTCGTGTGATTAGACATGCTTGAAATGCATGTTACCTAACTTTACCTATCATTTTTTTTTTCTGTATGGAGGATGATTTTGGTATCTGGTGATCTCAAAAAGTAATCCTCCCATATCAGTTCTGAAGTCACTTGTAAAGACTGACAGGCGTGAACTGGATCTACATTTTATTTTCATGAGTTGGTTTATGACTACACCAGCAGCACCTGTTTGATGTCATAGCTTTCATTTTTTTAAAGTTCACCCACAATGGTCACCTTTTCTATCAAGTCTTTGGCATAATCCCTTAGCCCCCAGGGCCTACCAAATGTAAAATAAATGTTATTCCTCTCTTCAGCTGTCTTCATTCCCCTCCCTCCCTTTCCTATGTCCCTTACATTATAAATTGCTCAGGACAGGAATTTTGTTTATACTGTATAAATTACCAATTTGCCATACCCATGAATGGAACTAGTACTTATAATAACAGTATTGGATTTCTTCTTAAAGATAGAGAACAAAACTGCTGTAAAAGATAATCCTACAAAGCTAAATATTTAGGATTTTAAAAAGGTTGTCCTTTCCTAAAACACAGCAAGGTAAGGATTTTCTCCTTTCCATGAGCTGTAGATCTCAGATCCAGCCAGCTAAGTCTATAAGCTTATGCTAAGCTGTAGGCATGTGAAAAATCTTATTACAATTATTTGCATACTTAACATTAGATACATGATTGCCTTTATAGTTAAGTGAGGCCCACAATTCTGTGCGCTGTTTTGAAGACTGAACGTTACAAATAAGACACAAAATTATCTATAGCTAATTGAATTTAAAAGGAGGAGGATTTCCAAGATGTAAATCACTTCTAACCTACATTCAATCTAATTTACCATTCAGTATTGTGAGAAATTTTCATTTCATTCTTGCCATGGTTCCCAGTGGGTCACTGTATAAAGTGGCATGTGAACTATCTCTATTCACATCAACCAACCAGAAACTGTATTTCAAGATTATTTAGTTTGGTGTTCATTTTTGTAGAATGTTTGGTAGGGTTGTCCTCACCCCCACCCCCAAACAAAACAACCAAAATATAATAATGGCTGATATTGTTGCCACACTGATGAAATTTTTCATGGGGAAAAAAGGATGAATAATTTTTTTCTCACACTCAAGTTCTACCCACTCATCATATTGATTCCAGAAAAAAGCTTTTGGCCTTCTCATGTGCATTTTTTACCACCTGACTTTTCTTCAATGTTCTTACACATTCTGTTTGGATTGTGTAAGTCAGAGCCATACAGTTTGGATGCCATCAACATCAACAAAGTCCTCTTGGAGAGTCCCATAAACGTCCTGTTGTTGCAGTGGCATTGCCAAGCACCTGGCAAATCAGAATACATGGCTGATTAGCATTTCATAGAAGCATGGAATCAAAGAGTTGGAAGGAGCCATACAGGCCATCTAGTCCAACCCCCTGCTCAATGCAGGATCAGCCTAGAGCATCCTTGACAAGTATTTGTCCAGCCTCTGCTTAAAGACTGCCAGTGAGGGGGAGCTCACCACCTCCCTGGGTAGTTGATTCCACTGTCGAACAACTGTTACTGTAAAAAAAATGTTTCCTAATATCCAGCTGGTACCTTTCCTCCCTCAATTTAAACCCATTATTGCGAGTCCTAGCCTCTGCTGCCAACAGGAACAGCTCCCTGCCCTCCTCTAAGTGACAGCCCTTCAAATACTTAAAGAGAGCAATCATGTTCCCCCTCAACCTCCTCTTCTCCAGACTAAACGTTCCCAACTCCCTCAGCTTTTCCTCATAGGGCTTGGTCTCCAAGCCCCTGATCATCCTCATCGCTCTCCTCTGTACCAGCTCGATTCTATCGATTTAGCATTGATTGAGTCACGTGTCTTAGAGACCTGGCATAGGCTGGGCTGTGGGAAGTTTGTGGATGGTAGATCATGCCTTCCAGTCAGGATTTGCACCAGATGGTTTGTCAGACTGGTTCTGGTGAACTCCATGACTGTAGGAGAGTTGTGCAGTGGTTTGAGTTTCAAACTAGGATTTGGACCCAGGTTTTAATTCCCAGTCTTCCATGGAAGCTCACTGGGCGACCTTGGGCCAGTCACACACTTTCAGCCTACCCTACACCACAGGGTTATTGTGTGGATAAAATGGGGGAGGGGAGAAGGTTGTAAGCCATGGGCCCCCATTAGGGAGAAAAGAAGAGTTTAAATAACTAAATAAGCAAATACATTTGGCCACCTCAAAGGAAGCCATTGTTTGTGAAGCTACACCAAGGAAGGACTTTTGGCATTTATATAGAGTCCCTGTTACCACCAAAATATCTGTGGGAATCTGGCTGCAAATTGCCACTCCATGCCCCACTTTCTTTTGGTATTAGCTGCTTAAGTGCTATATGTAGCATTCAGAAGTAGCTTGAGGGCTTTGTTGCTTTGATAGCTTCTTAGAAATCGGTTTTGGGGGGGTTAGTGCTCTGGCGGGCAGCTTATTTTTTATTTTTTATTTTTTTGCAAAATCAAAGTTGCTTCTTACTTTATTGTTATTGAATTGGTAGATTGGCAAAAAATCTTCCACAGATTAAATGGTGGCTGGTCACTCATCCTTTCTTGGGCACTGTAATGTAATGTTATTTTTCCCTACCTTCCATCCTGATTATATTCTAATCATTCATCGAACCGATTGGCCTGAAGCGATACTTTAGCAAAAATGAAAAGGGATATTTCTTTTCAATCTATCCCAACCCCAAATGGTTGCTTTTGTTGTTGCGAATTTCTAAACCCTTTTATTATTAAGGGAGAGCTCTTCTTTCTTACAGTGCATTCTGTTTCGATATTCCTGTTTATTGCTCATGAAAGCGCCTCGTAAAAAAGACCCTTCGTCTTTTTGTGCCTCCTTTCATAACATCCAGAATGAGAAGCAGTTTTATTCCCTTTTAGAAAAAGATCGTCGCCTGACATCTCATCTCAATCCAATTCCAGGAGTGACACAGCGTAAAAAATTGGAAAAGATTTGCGGCTCTGCAGCCTGCTTCTTGAAAAAGCCTGCCTTAGAGTTCTTTAGGCCCACAAATAATTAGATTTGCAGTGGAAAAACTCACAGTGTTCCTCACTTCATTAACTTCACCATAGCATAATAATTAATATGAATATTGCTATGAACATAAAATCTGGGCTAGTTATTAGTCTAAACCCCAAAATATAAGGGAAGTGCTGAAATTCCATCACAATAATTTCGGGGTGAAAGGAAGCTTTAAAAGAAGTGGAGGAGCTTGACAAATCCTCTTTGGGTGCTTTTTAAAATATGTTTTTTGCTGCCTGTTTGCAGTTGCTTCTTCTTCTTCTTCTTCTCCTCCTCCTCCTCCTCCAAACTACAACTTTGGCATTTTTTTTCAAAGAAAGGATCATCTTTCTGCAATAATCCCAGCCAATCAGGGATCCCATAAGCATCGGGTTGCCAACCTCCAGGTAGTAGCTGGAGATCTCCTGGGATTACGACTGATCTCCAGCCAATAGTGATCAGTTCACCTGGAGAAAATGGCTGCTCCGGAAGGCGGATTCTGTGGCATTACACCCCATTGAAGTCCCTCCCCTCCCCAAACCCCACCCTCCTCAGGCTCTGCCTTGAAAATCTCCAGGTATTTCCCAATCCAGAGCTGGCAACCCTACATAAGCAGATGGAAGTCGTTATATAGCCAATTATTTTTGGTTACATAATGATATTGCAAAGTAAAATCAGTGTAAAGGCAGGATACATTGACCTTTTTCTGAATAGTTTCCAGGCTCTTCAGTTTATGTACATCACCTACGTGATTATTTGGGTGCAGTGATGATGCCATGAAATCAAATAAGATGTGTGATGATTCCTCCTCTCCTTGCTTTTTGGCCCTGTTTGACATCCATCCCTCAAATAGATCAAACTTGTAGCAATGCTGCATTATGTGCATGCGTGTACATGGGATTTCCCCCCCTAAGAAATAAGCATAAAGATGCACTCACCAATTACCCTGTGCCCAAGTTGTGAAGGCTGCATAGAGTATACTGTGAATAGCACAGGTGACCAGCTATGCAAACTTTTGGGTTTAGTGCTTTTCTTAAAGATACTGTCAAGTCTTAGCATATTCATTTATGCTGAAGTAACTTTAATCAAGTTCATTGTTGTTATTTAGCACATGACAGTGGCAAGAACATTTTTGACACCTTAGTTATTTATTTCCTGCACAAAACTGCACAAAATTGCTGCACAGGGGGAAAATCATGTTCAGTGAAATGCTTTCAATAACGTGTATAGATAACTAATCCCAGATTCTGTCTCCATCCTTCCACAGCTCTGCCAGAGTGGTGTAGTGGTTAAGAACAACAGTGGTTTGGAGTGGTGGACTCTAATCTGGAGAATCGGGTTTGATTCCCCACTCTTCCACATGAGTGGCAGATGCTAATCTGTTGAACTGGGTTGGTTTCCCCCCACCTACAGATGAAGCCAGTTTAGTGACCTTGGGCTAGTCACAGCTCTCTTAGAGTTCTCTCAGCCCAACCTACCTCACCAGCTGTCTGTTGTGGGGAAGGGAAGGTGATTCTTCTTCTTCTTCTTCTTCTTCTTCTTCTTCTTCTTCTTCTTCTTCTTCTTCTTCTTCTTCTTCTTCTTTCCATTTCTGAGCATTGCAGCAGTTTTATGTGGTGTCACAGTAAAGTCTTTGGTGACTGCAGATGTTCCACTTTAGTAGTCCCAACACAGAAGGCTGGATTATTGCTGTGTTCAGAGTCTTTCCACAATGCCTACATAATGGCTCAAGTTATGTTGTTATATCATCACTGGAACTCTTTGTAGTGGTGTAATATGGACAATTGAAGTTCATCCCCTGGATAAGGCATGAAAATGACTGTGTGGCCTTGAGCAATTCATTTTCAGTCTAACTGACTTTGCAAGGTTGGTGTAAAGCTACTCTAAAATCTTGAGTGAAAAGAGATTTTGAATAGAATCAGCTACCCGCCCAGTCACTCTCCCATGACAACATTCTGCAGGACCACTTCCACACAAGTATTGAAAGAATGTGAACCTCCAGTCTATTTCTGGCGTAGCTAAGCAATTTTAAAAGTTTACCATATAGTGGAGACCCTGGTCCCATAGAAGAAAAGGAGTCTAGGAAAACATCATGCAAAACAATTCTAACATTTCTTTACTGCTATGAAAGGAGTGACAGATATTCTGTTCTGTTACAAAACTTAACTTTTCTTTCTGAGTTCCACAAGCTGAGTAATTTATCAGTCAATGAATGGAAAGCTAGAAATCCACCAAGGATTTTTTTCTTTATGGTTTTCATTAGCATTTGCTAATTATATTGTGAAAGCTAGAATTCTAAGCATTCGAGGCCTTTGTGTTAAATTCCATGAGGAATGGCTCATATAAATTAATGGTATTTAAAAATAACACACTATAAATTCAAGGAAGAAATAGAAGCAGTCAGCTGAAGAACTCAGGTTTCTCCCTTAGCACGTCTTTTTCAATACTTCTAAAGCCTGATGAAAGTCAATAAGATACTGAAAAACAATAGATTGTGCCCAGACTAAATTTTCCACTCATACAAGATACTTCTGTCAGCAGAACATAATGTTCCTGCCTCCCCCTCCTGCTGCAGCCCACAAAATGCTGCTTCTGGAGGGCAGAAGGCCCTCAAGAACAACATGGGAGCCAAACTGGGGGTCTATTGCAGGAAGGTGGAATTGGTGGAAATGACCTCTCCCCTTAAGTTAGCAGAATTTGATAAATTGCAAGGGGAAGTAGGGCTGTTGAATTTTTTTTTTGGGTAAAATTCGGATTTGGCAAAAATTCGGCCCGTTTTTATTTGGGAAATGCTGAAGTCTGAACTCCCCCAATTCGGATCCATGGAATGGGGCACCAAGTTCAGAGTTCGCAAATAAATTAGGCCATTTAAAGCCATTAAAAACACATTTGTGGCTTTCCGCAGCTCCGGGGGGGCATTTTTGGAGGTAGATGGCCCAAACTTTCAGTGTAGCTTGAGGGGACCCTTCTTGCAAGAATCCCCAAGTTTTGTAAAGATTGGGTCAGGGAGTCCCGAGATATGGGGCCAGGAAGGGTTCCCTCCAATCCGCCCATTGGAATAAAGCCATTAAAAACACATTCACGGCTTTCCACTCGCAAAGAGATCAAGTCCCCCCAAGACAGGTAACCCCCCTAATCACACTCCACAGAGGCAATCAAGCCCCCCCAGCAGAACAGCCCTCCCAAACCAGAAGACGCAAATTCCAAACGAAGGAGAAGAACCGGCCAGACAGAGAGACTCACTGACATGGCATGCACTAAAACAAATGACAGGCTAGCCCATTATAAACATTATAAACAACAGGAGCGGCTGCACAGCCCATTGGAAACAATAGGAGCCAGCCAGAGAGAGACTTTGTTAACCCACAGGTAACTCCAGATGAAGTTGGCAACCGGTGAAAACAGCAGAAAGCACAGTCCCACACAGAGGCAATTGATCCCACCCCCCAGCAGAACAGGCAAACCCACCCCCTTTTGCTTCCCCCCTCTCTCACATACACACACACACACAGAATCTCCCCCCCCCCCACACACATACACACACACAGGAAAAAAGTTACAGAGAGAAGCCCCAATATGGGTCTTACTGTGGATGTCTTCTTCTCTTCCATCAGGAGCAGGGACTGGGAGTCAGGACTCAGGAGTAATCCAATATGGTTCTAGCAGACTCTCACACACAGACTCTCTCTGGCCATTTATGCACGGGAGGTTTTTCCTTGGATTTGCCGCTCTCTAGATGCACAGTAAGAATCGCCTGCTCCCAATCATTTCAGTGGGCAGATGGGGGAATCGCATAACTCGAGGGCACCTGACCCAACCTTTACAAAACTTGGGGGTTCTTGAAAGAAGGGTCCCCTCAAGCTACACTGAAAGTTTGGGACCTCTACCTCCAAAATGACTTCCCCCCGGAGCCGTGGAAAGCCATGAATGTATTTTTAATGCCTTTATTCCAATTGGCGATTTTTTGGGGGGGACCCCTTCTGGGCCCCATATCTTGGGACCCCCTGACCCAATATTTACAAAATTTGGGGGTTCTTGCAAGAAGGGTCCCCTCAAGGTACACTGAAAGTTTGGGACCTCTACCTCCAAAAATGCCCCCCCGGAGCTGCGGAAAGCCGTGACTGTGCACAAGCACCCTCCCCCCACCCACGGGGATCTCTCTCACACACAAACAGACTCTCTCTCTCTCCCCGGGCCGCACAGCAGCTGGGCTCACGCACTCATCCACGACTGATTGGCCAGAAGAAGACCCAGCTTGGCCACCGATTGGCCGCAAGAGAATGCTGCTTTGGGGGCGCCGAACTTGTACGAATTTATCCGGCGTCCGCCCGAACTTGCTGAGTTCGGTTTGTCGTTTTCCCGCCTTTTTTGACTTTGGTTCTATCTGAAGTAGAAACCGCCAAATCAGGGAAAATTCGACTGTTTTTCTTGTCGGATGCAACCTAATTGACAGCTCTAAGGGGAAGGAGCTTTTTTCTGCCCCCACCTTCCCATAGTAGCCCCCTGTGCTCCGTAAAAAAGATCTCCAGGCTATAAAGATCAGCTCCCCTGGATGACGTGGCAGCTTCAGGGCGTGGAAAAACAGTGCTAGAATTTCATCCTACCCTCATTAAGCTTCCTTGCCCCTAGGGTTGCCAGGTCCCTCTTCACCACCAGTGGGAGGTTTTTTGGGGGTGGAGCCTGAGGAAGGCAGGGTTTAGGGAGGGGAGGGACTTCAATGCCACAGAGTCCAATTGCCAAAGTGGCAATTTTCTCCAGGAGAACTGATCTCTATTGCCTGGAGATCAGTTGTAATAGCAGGAGATCTCCAGCTAGTACCTGGAGGCTGGCGATCCTACTTGCCCCCCCCCCCCCAAGCTCTATCCTCTTCAGGCACTTTCCCCAAATCTCCAGGAATTTCCCATGCCAGATTTGGCAAACCTTCCGTGGCCTGGCCCAAGGTTCACAATGCTATGCATAGATGGGTGAAGTAATGAGGAGGAACTGTGCAAATCCAACTCCCTTTTGCACAAATAGAAAGCTTGCTCCAATGAGTATCATCTGCTAGTTGAAGCAGGAGGTAGAGACCATTTCCCTCCTGCAGCTCCATATTGTAGGGTTGCCAGCCTCCAGGTACTAGCTGGAGATCTCCTGCTATTACAACTGATCTCCAGCCGACAGAGATCAGTTTGCCTGGAGAAAATGGCTGCTTTGGCAATTGGACTCTATGGCATTGAAGCCCTCCTCAGGTTCCACCCCAAAAACCTCCCATCGGTGGTGAAGAGGGACCTGGCAACCCTATCAATATGCCATGTGTCCACCAGTCTCCCCTGTTCTCAAACTCTGGCTTTTAGAGGTAGGGACTGGTGACAGAAGGGGCAATTAGGGAAGATGTATTTTAAGAGCACTTTGCACTTAGTGTTGGTAGGTTCCAAATCAATAGTTAGGTCAAACAGTGTGGGATGGTGTAACTTTCCCTTGTTATTTTGAAATGAAAAGCAGCCATAGGGCACTGTACTCTTAAGGGGTATATCGACTAGAGGAGTTGATGCTTACCCTTTCCCCTTTTCATTCAAAATTGCCCTCCTTACCAATCTGCTTTCTTATCTGCAATCTGTATCATTTCCTTAAGGGACAGGAAAAGCAGCTCAAGGGAAATGAGCCCAGGGAAAACATTTAGGCAGCTCTTCTCTTCTGTCAGTACTCCAGGATTACAACCTCACATGGCTTCTTTTCTTTTTTTAAAAAAATGGTAGGGGAAAGTTATAAACAGCTGAGTGTGACATTTAATTTGAGCCCAGCCCTTCTGTGTTGTAGGCAGTTCCTCCCATTAGATGTCCTTTTCCTTTAACAAGGAAGTAAAGATGTTGATCTTTTCCCCCCAGTTTCTTTAGCTTAGGGCTAGTTATTGTTATGGAAGAAAGAAAGGGCAATCACCAGATTTGCGATGGGGTTCTTAACAAATAAAGATGCACTTTTCCAAGTCGGAAATCGTGCAGCTTTGAATCATCCGCATCTCCTAACAAACCCACAGCAAATCACTGAACCAGAGAACGAGTCTCTTTGGAAACTGCACAAGCCCTCACAGTTGAACAATCGGATGGCTGTACACACAAACAATGACAATTCCCATTGCTGTCAAGGCTATCTGTACATGATATGCTTGAAAGGAAGCAACCGAGAGAGAAGCCTGATGAAACCGAATGTTGCATTAGTACTTGCTAGAATGGCCCGAGGCTTCTGTGAATATCGCAGAAATGAATTTCACCAGTACGGAGCTTTTTTTCCGGAGTGATGCTGCAGATCTACTATGGGAGGCAGCGAGCTTAACGAGGCCAGCTGGCGATGCTAGGAAAACAGTGCAGTTGTCTGGCTTTCCTACTGCATCATAAAATACCTAGTCGGCAAACACTATGGCAACATGAAGATGGCTGACACGTAGCAGCGTTGTTGAGAGGCTCTCCTGCAGCTTCTTCCACTTATTCTATCTTCTTCTCCACATCAAGCTGCCAGAGGCTATTTGTGACTATCTAAGTTACTCTGAAAACTCACCAGTCAAGTTTGAGGTTTTTGGCAATGGCAACATCAATATGGGAAACATCTTGCCAGGCATGGTGACAGCACACACGTAAGACGACTAGAACGCGGGGTCTTCTGCTGAAGCTGGAGGGTGAGAGATTCAAAACAGACAAAAGGAAGTATTTCTTCACACAATGCATAGTTAAATTGTGGAACTCCCTGCCCTGGGATGTGGTGATGGCTGCCAACTTGGAAGGCTTTAAGAGGGGAGTGGACATGTTCATGGAGGAGAGGGCCATTCATGGCTATTAGTAAAAATGGATGCTAGTCATGAATGCATACCTATTCTCTCCAGGATCAGATGAGCATGCTTATTATACTAGGTGCTTTGGAACACAGGCAGGTGCTTTGGAACACAGTGCTTCTGCAGTCGTCTTGTTTGTGAGCTTCCTAGAGGCACCTGGT
The DNA here is from genome assembly GCF_029931775.1 of Euleptes europaea. Classification (NCBI taxonomy): domain Eukaryota; kingdom Metazoa; phylum Chordata; class Lepidosauria; order Squamata; family Sphaerodactylidae; genus Euleptes; species Euleptes europaea. The sequence continues at coordinate 27,409,333 of NC_079326.1, forward strand.
TGGCCACTGTGCAAACAGACTGCTGGACTTGATGGACCTTGGTCTGATCCAGCATGGCCTTTCTGATCCTCTGAAGAGGGGCTAGTAAAAACCTGTGAAACTGCTCCATTAAGTTTCATGGGGCTATGCCTCCCTTTTTGTAGGCGCAAGTCTGCACTGAGGGGGCAAAAAGGCTCAGGGAGCTGACTAAAGTCAGCCCTGCCCCCAGGAATACCAGCTTTGGCACTGGCACAAGCCCTTGCATTGGGGAAACACTTCTGTGGCAGCTGCACCAGCACCCATGCATGGCATTGCTGTGTGGCTCCCTGAAGCCAGCATAAATGGCCATGTGCCAGCATTAGTGCCAATTTAGCCAGCTCAAGTTGCATTAAGTGGCACTAATGTCATGCCGGCTCCAAACCCCTTTCGATCCCCATTCTCACAGAAGAAGAAGAAGAAGAAGAAGAAGATCACGACCACGACCTCGCTGGTTCAATGGGACTGAGCTCAATGTGTTCAGGAGAGCATCAATTATACAGATGGAATATGCATCCATATACACACATATATCAGCAATGACTGTAGAAGGCTGCCTATGACAAATATGTATGTGTCCCTTTCTAGATCATCTTGATATGGATCTTCTGGAATCATATCATATCTGGTTCCCATATCCAAGTAAGCATGTGCATACCTAGAACTGCTCAGAGGTCAAAAATATATTTTGTGAACCAGTGCTTGATGTTGTTTTTAACCCCATTCTCTGTCACAGTATATCCAAATCAGATCCTTGCACAGAAGCAAACAGAATGATAAATGAGGTAGACCATTTGGCTGATCCAGAAAGACATTTATTTATTTAGAAAATGTTTATGATGTCTCTCTAGACACATACTTGAGGTGACTCACAGCTAAAACCATACAATAAAGCCATGCAGCCATTAAAACAAATTGTTAAGAACAAGCAAGAACATAACGAGCTATTAAAAAAAAACAAGAAAGAGCATGAAAAAACAAGCCATTTCCTGTCATTTTAAAAAACAAAAACAAAACTGGAGATAGTAAGAACTACTCTCAGATGTCATGCAGCTATTTCCATACATCATTAATTTAGGGACAGATTTATCAAACTGATGTGGGTTACTTCCACTTCCAGATTGCATATTATAATTTTTCAGAAGTAATGAGTACATACTGTAATGGTAAATTTGCATTAGGATATGTTTGAGGAGTGTCTTGGTAAGTCTATACAAAATTCTGAAAGTGATCCTCATTTAGAACACCATTTGCATCCCATCTTGGGAATAGTACTGCAGTATGCTTTCATATAGAAGAGCCCCGTGGTGCAGAGTGGTAAGCTGCAGTACTACAGTCCAAACTCTGCTCACGACCTGAGTTTGATCCCAATGGAAGTCGGTTTCAGGTAGCTGGCTCAAGGTTGACTCAGCCTTCCATCCTTCTGAGGTCGGTAAAATGAGTACCCAGCTTGCTGGGGGTAAAGGGAAGGTGACTGGGGAAGGCACTGGCAAACCATCCCGTAAATAAAGTCTAGTAAATGTCGAGATGTGACGTCACCCCCACAGGTCAGGAATGACTTGGTGCTTGCACAGGGGACCTTTACCTTTATGCTTTCATATACTGCTCATATTCTGTCTACTGGTCATAACACCAGCTTTTACATAACACTTGGACACCCTGATGTAGCCCTTTGGCTCTTGCAGGTGTACAGTAAAACCTAACTTGTGCTTGGAGACTGTGTACATCTGGGACCAGGCCATCTTTCACATTTGCATTTTGACAGTCACATTTGAGGAAATTAGCATGCAAGGCTCTGGCAAGGAGATAGGTTAGATGACCTGATGCCTCTGGAATCGATTATTCCTGCGATTTTCAAAGAGGTCCTGTATATTTCACAATAGTGCCAATTTGTCTAAGCTGTCAGTGTGGAGGGAATGCAAAGAAGACAGCATTAACAATGTTATATAAATCCATCTTTTTCTGGCACCTCTGCCCTTCTGAAATTGGCAAGCCATCTGGAAAACAGGCACAGTGCCATCTTGACAGATGGGCATGAGCGGAGGAAGCTAAGAGACCTTGTATGATTGTCAAATGTGTTGTTCAGCAAAGATTTCCAGCCAGGGATATCGAAACAACTTTTCATACTTGGTTCCTGGTATTGTGGCTAAAGAGACATGCCTTTTGGCACTCTGAATGAGATCCCTAAGAAACCTGGACAGTTTAAAGAACAGCAGGATAGCACTATTTCTGAGGTTCAGGGCAGAAAGACCAGGAAGGCTGCTCTCTTGGATTCCTTTGATAGAACCAGTCTGTACTGAATGCCAGCCAAATGCTAGCACTTCAGCTATCACTAGGAACCAGAATTATAACTGCAGCCTCAAAGCAGATCTGGCACAGGAAGGCTATCAGGAGAAAAGTATTTGGCTCTGTCCAAAGAACCTACAGACCAAAGAAAATTCAGATTCAAAAAAATTATCAGAAACATTTTGGGTGACTTTTTTTGTTTATGCACAGATCATTTGCAAAGATAATTTGCAATGAATTATTTTGCATGGTAAAACTGATATTGCCTGGTTGTTGTATGGTGAAAAAAATATGATCATGTTCTTGCTAAGAAATGAACAATGCAATCGTAAACAGAGCTACACCTTTCTTTTTCTTTCTCTTTTTTTATTAAGAATTTTTAGGGTACAGAAATAAGAGGGAAGCTGGGGAAGGGAAAGGGGGAAATAGTTATAATTCAATATCCAAAACCAGTCAATAAAAACTTTACATATCTCAAAGATGAGCTGATCTATTGTGCACCCAATCAAATAATATATCGTCTGATAATCGTTATACAATCCTAAACATATTTTTACACTTGTGATATATGTTCTTTTCATTTTTAATATCTAATTGAATCTGATTACACTATTAAATGCAATTGACTAGTTGCAGACATCATGCATATTTATCATAAAAAGGTTGCCATTTGCGCCAAAAACCATCTAATGGCTGCTTTTTTATCAAACAGGTTAATTTTGACATCGTGGCAGATTCAAATAGCTTGTGTATCCATTCAGTCTTTGTTGGGATCTTAGTGTTCTTCCAGTATGAAGCGTACAGGATTCTGGCAGCTGTAGTAGTATAATGGAAGAATTCTCGCTGAATTGGACTTATTTGCATAGGAACAATTCCCAGTAACATGGATTTAGGATCTAGTTCGAATTGCACTTGAGAGCTACACCTTTCTAAGTGCACTGAAGTTAATGGGCTTAAAAGGGCATAACTCTGTTTAGGATAACACTGTAAATCTTAATTTCCTTCAAAGTCCAAAACTTTTCTCATAAACATTTATGTTGCTCTTTCCTCCAACGGTAATTACTCATGAAGCCCCTCTTTTTTTTTGTCCCACAGGGGTGATTCTTCATTGAGGCTGCAGTGCATAATTATTGTACCATATGTAGCAGAAGACATATAAATATGAAAATGCAGGCATAATATTCACCCTACATTGAGGAAGAATATTAACTTTTAAAATGTTCATGATCAGTTAGAAATGAGTAGACCAGTTCCAGAATGATCTGATGAAAATCTGGAAGGTTTATTCCAACTCTGCATTGATCAAGTATGTAGGTTCTGTGGCAGAGAAATGAGGTTGTCGTGTGGGTGTCATATATTCCACTGTTGCCAGAAGACCGAGTTCGGCAAGAAGCTTGTGCCCCAGTAATCAGAATTTCAGCTTGTGCCCCAGTGTTTCCTTTCCAGATGCCCTGCCCTCCTTGCTCTGTTAGGTTGCATGGAACAGAGAGGGCCGCTGGGAGCACCAGTTATGGGTCTAGAGCAAATTATATTTCCATTTTGGACTTGTTCAGGAGAGTGTTATGTTGTACCCAAAATTACACCTCATGTAGTTTGGGGTATGTGCCTAAAACTCAGCACCAAGTTCAAGTCAGAAGATCAGACCAGAACCAACTCAAAAGAGTTTCTGTCTAGACATTAGGAAGAATTTTCTAACAGTTAGTGCGGTTCCTCAGTGGAACAGGCTTCCTCGGGAGGTAGTAAGGTCTCCTTCCCTGGAGGTTTTTAAGAAGAGGTTAGATGGCCATCTGTCAGCAATGCTGATTCTACGACCTTAAGCAGCTGATGAGAGGGAGGGCATTTTGGCCATCTTCTGGGCATTGAGTAGGGGTCACTGGGGGTGTGTGGGGGAGGTAGTTGTTAATTTCCTGTATTGTGCCGGGGGTTGGACTAGAAGACCCTGGTGGTCCCTTCCAACTCTATGATTCTATGATTCATAGGCTCTTATTTTATGACGTTATTTTCACAGATTGTTTGATTTTTTTCCAGAAAAAAGTAGATGTGTACAATTGGTAAGACTGCTGATAGGCTAGAAACAAATAGAAGAACCCTGAAAAGCTGAAATTATGAGGGCAGGCCACCAAACCAGACTTTTGACAAGCCTGACAGATTATTTGTGAAAGGATTTCTGGTGTAGCATACAAAGATCAATCTTTCCATGTAGGAATAATTTTGTCTTTGTTGGAACTTTTAACCATGTCTTTCCTTTCTTTGGCCCCTCACCACGGGGGACACTGATTGTGTAAGGCTGTAAAGTCTGGCTTAGCTGGTATGATGACCCATCTGTTTGAATAGTTTGGTGGTGGAAAGTGCTATCAAGTCACATCTGACCTATGGTAACCCCATAAGCTTTCCAAGACAAGAGGCATTCTGAGGTGGTTTGCCATTGCCTGCCTTCACATGGGCTGAATAAGTTGTGCGAGAACTGTGACTGGCTGAAAATCACCCAACAGGCTTCATGTGGAAGAGTGGAGAATCAAACCCAGTTCTCCAGATTAGAGTCCGCCACTCTTAACCATTCTCTCTTGGTTCTCCTAGGTTTGTAGCTCTGTTGGCTCTTGACAGCTCCGTCATTGTTCTTGACCCCTCTTCTCTGGATATGGAATCATGTTTTTGTGACAGCTTTTGATATAACAGTGGCAGCACTCTTGAACCACGGCAGCCTCTAGCTAAAGACATCCTCTTTAGCTTTGACAATCATTGTGTTGATGATTGAAGGTCATTATGACCATAAGGTAAAGCTGGAGGAGCAGTTGCCTCAACTCTAGGGGGCCTGTAGGGAAGTTGGGTGCCACAGGATCATAAATTAAATTTTTCAAACATTTTTATGTAGCATCAAAAAGAATGTGATGCACCGAAGAGCACTCTTTCCACATGGTGGGAGAACCAGAGAAATTTGGAATACAATGTATTTTTCACATTCGACACAAAAACTTTTTGTTCCTTTTCCCAGCTAACTTAGGGATTGCAGATGCTATATTATTAAACAAAATATCATTCCCTTTTCCCATTCCCTTTTGCCTTCCCTTTCCCCCTTCCTTTCCATTCCCTTCCTTTCCCCCTCTCCTTGTCTTCTGTTCCTTCTCTGCTGGTTGTTGGTCTCCCCTATTACCATTTTCTGGACAAACTTCACCATACTGATCACAGCTGCACCTATATGAGTGCACAATTTAAGGCGCCATCTTGTCCTATTAGATTAGGAATGGTAGTTTTAAAATTATGTTTTTAATTCTATATTTGTGTATTTATTTATGGTTGACTATTGCGGTAGGCTGCCCTGAGCTTGGCCCTGCTGAGAGAGGGCAGTGTATAAATATAGTTAAATAAATATACAAACAAACAAATATAAATCGTACAATTCCATTGACTTCATTCAGTAGGACAAAGATGGATGCAAGTGAAAATTAGCTAAATCTTGAAAATGTTGCTCAGATTTCAAGCTCCATCTGAAATCAGTGCAAAAAAATACAAATCGCAACAATGTAATTCTAATAGGATTGGTAGATAAATGAATAATAAATAGTAGTAAAGAATAGAACATGAAAAAGGGTGTTTTTTAACATTAGGCTATTATTTAAAAATACATTACCAGATGGAGGTAGATATTGACCATTAATCATGGATATTGGCTGTTATTCGTTTTATTAGGTTTCTTTGCACAATCCTTACACATTCATATCATTTATTACAGTCTTTGTAGATGCAAATTATTCTCTAAGATGTTGCCCAAAGTCGTTGTCTAAAGTGCTTGTGGTTTAAACATAATAAACACCACGCTGTGCAACAATCATGTGACATTTATATGCTAATGCCATCCCCTGGAAAACATCTGTGCCTAATAGATGCCAAAACGTGCATTGCCACTGAACATCTCTGGAACACAGACAACCATGCAGCTGCACCACCCCCAAGGATATCTCCACATAGCCATAACTGGTTGTGTATCAGTTCACCTGAAGATAGCCCTCAATGAGGCTTCAACCAGGTTGGATTGTTGTTTGATAATCACACTGCCACTTGGCACCTCAGCAGGGATAAGGAATCCCTGTAGATTAGCTCATCTTTGCCATCTTTGCTTTAATCCCACCCTCCTCGGACTCCCCCCCAGAAATCTCCAGGTATTTCCCAACCTGGAACCAGCAACCCTGGTATACAGGACTATAGTCAATTGCCTATCATAAAGACAGTGAAAAGGACCTCCACCCTCTCCACAGAAAGACTGGCATTTCTGTATACTTAGCAGACTACTGAGGTGGGCCAAAGATTCATTTGCAAACTAAAAAGGAAGGAGGGGAAATTAAAACCCCGGTGACTGAGCAAGTAGTTGGGAGCTGATGCCTGGCCCCAACTCAACCCCGCCCCAGCCGCCTGAGTCATGGCTGGTCATAGGCCTGACTCACCCACGTGAGGAGGGCTGGGAGCGGGAGGCAGCTGGGACCTAGATAGAGCACTCTTACCTGGCCAAGAACAAGGTCAGGAGCCAGGCAGAGGTGGGGAGGGGTGTGGCCAGAAGACAAGGCTGAGCCTGGACTCGGGGGAGGCAGCCATGAGCAGTAAGGGGAAGAAGCAGGGCAGGGAGTCAGACAGCAGATAGAAGTAGATTGGAGGTGGGTCCAGGGAGTTGGTCCAGGGAGTCCCACACCCGGCTGAGGAGGAAGGAAAGACTGAGTGCCCATAAGGAGAGAGAGAAGGCCAGAGTGAGCCAGTCCAGGGAAGAAGAGGACCAGGATGCCAAAACCTCCTCTCCTTCCCGATTCTGAGGCTGGAGTGAGGGCCTCCTCCACACACCCCTGTTGTCTGGGGGGAAACGATGAAGGGTGGGGAGCCCGCCCTGAGTGCAAGGGAGTCACACAAGTTTATTGCTCTTGAAATGTTAGAACAGCCAAACCATATGGCCTATTTGAATGGAGTTGTACTTCCTCTTAAGAATCATATTAATACTTATTTGGGGGTGGAAGACTCCTGGATCCTGTGGGGCTCCTACATACCCAGACAGCAGCAGTAGCCATAAGTATCTTTTACCAGCTGTGATTTGTTGCTTTTTGACATCTGCTGTCACTCTTACCTAGATAATAACAAGATTAGATTCGTTCAGGCTGGCCACCCTTGCGACTCCTGCAGGGGGAATCCCATATATTGTTACAAGATCTTGGTTGTTATGCTAACTTTGTTAAAGTTTTAAAAATTCCCATCAACTTTTTAGTGTGTGCAAACTTGAGGGCTCACCCAGATTTATATAAGCATTTCCCCCATGGCGGTACCCAGCCTGAGTGTGTGGGTTTTTCAGTCTGCACCCTGAGGTCCAGGTTCAGCATTAAATATATGATAATGCCCTCTGTGTGAGGTTGCCGTTGAACAGTATTGGGAAACTTCTATTGGTTCAAAACACAGGATTTTAACGGGACTATGATGTACACACATAACTATGCTACTTTTTCATTTGTTTTCTGTTTCTGGGCCTGTATGAAGTGCTGGTTCTATTATTATTTTTTCTACACTGCTTGTGATTTAAAGAGGTTGTTTTGAGATTTTCTTTTTTAAACTCTTTAGCTTTGCTTCGTTTTCCTGCCCCAAATTGTCATTTCTAAGCTGCTTTTATCCCCACCGAGAAGAACTGACAGGTTCTTGTAAAAGTTCCCCAGCAGGGGTAAAAACGGGTGGCGATTTTCAATGGGGAAAAAAAAGATGCAGCTGCAATCTATAAAGAAAAAAAGGGGGAAAATAATGATAGGGCTAGTTCTGCCCTTAAATTATTTATTGCTGTTTTGCTCTGCTGTGACTGCATTTTTTATTGCTGATATTTCTGTGCTGTTGGTTTTATTTGAGTCTAAATTATTTTTAGCTACTCTGGGTATTACTTTTTTTAAAAATGGAAGGACTGGATATAAAATCTGAATAAATAAAACACAAATAAATATGCATCTACCCATTGCTGAGAGCAGAATCTTCTCTATCTCTCCAGTGACAAATGTGCTGAAGTAATTCAGTCTAAATCATGGCACACCTGGCTCTAAGTACCTTTTAAGACTTCTGGTGTGCTAAAGCACCGAGTGGCCTATTTATTGGAATATCATAGACAAAGGGAAATCTAAGCCGCTTAAAAATGGCCTGATTAGGAAAGTGTAGCTTTCCTAATACTTGCGTGCTGGTTACCATTTGCGGCACTTAAATCATGTCAGCTGCTTTGGTAGGGGAAAAAAATTATAGTCATGAAAAAAAGCACAGACATAATGAAAGGTCACCCAGGCCAAGCTGCTCTTGGGATGTTGATTCTTTTACATTAAGGAATCATTCCATTCTCATCACTGTGGCTCTAAGAGCAGTTACAAGCCAATCACTAATTGAATTACAATGTTACGGACAATAGGAAACAAAGCTAGAAGCTGGAGTTTCTGAATCCGAGGTTTAGGAGAGACAAGAAAAGACCACCTCTTCGAGCAAAATCAGATGTGACAGGAGAGATCAGCACATATTTATTCATGGGTCTTCCCTTTAATGTGTACATAGGAGGGTGGGTCAGTCTATTATTTTCAAGAAAATAGAATGTACAAAAGAGGGGAACTAAACCCTGTACCCTTCCCATTTTTACCTCATTATACCTTATTGCTTGAAGCATTTTTCTATCAGCTTCGGGCCAAAATTAGAAAGAATACATAGTGGAAGAAAAATGCTAATGCAATGAAATGTAGGCATTATACCATCCTGAGTCCTTCCCCCTCCAAACCCCACCCTCTCCAGTCTCCACCCCCAAAATTTCCAGGTATTTCCCAACCCAGCACAGGCTACCACAGAGCAATCCTCAAGTGGGGGAGCAAAAGGCCTTTGGAGCCGGCATGACCCCTGCACCACTGTTCGTGCCCCTAGTGCCAGCTAAAGTGGCACTAATGCTGGCACAAGGCCCCTTACACTAGTGCCAAGGAACTGAGCAGCAGGACCACACATGGACGCTGGTGCAACCACTGTGGCAGCATTTCCCTAGTGCAAGAGCTCATGCTAGCGCCAAAGGGGGTGTTCCCAGGGGCAGGGCTGACTTTGGTCAGCTCCCTGAGCGCTTTTGCCCTGGAAATGTCCACTTTTGCTGGTGCAAACTTGGCACCAGCAAAGGTGGTGCAGCCCCGTGAAACTCAGTGGAGGAACTAGTAAACAATAATATCATTAATTGGCTTTGCCTGTGTCTTCTATAAAGTTTGTATCTCTGGTACCTGGCATTAAATGTTATGGTACAAATGGCCCAGCCTGACCAAGTGACATTTATGTCCTATCCGCCCCTCATAACAAATGAGTTCGACCCCCCTGGCTTATACAGTGAAAAATGTAGGGCTTTATATGGCAATAAAACTGTCACCAGTCACCTTGCATTTCCCCCCTTTTTTGGTTTACCATGCAACTGGGTCACACTTTTCCTGGGTGGAGGCTGCAGGGTGAGGGAAGAAGGGAAAGGTCAAGACAGGGGGGAGGGCAGATAAACATGGTTTGGCTGTTAGGGTCCCTGGCGTCCCCCACCAACATGCTGATATCACTTCCAGGCACATGGGAAAGATGTCAGTGCACAGGGTGCTGCTGACATCTCCCCTCCCCCCAGTTTCGGTGCCATTCCCCCACCAGCCAGCTGAGTGGCAGTGGGGGGTGGGGGCCTAGCAAACCTATTGGCTGGTAGGTGGGAAGGACAGAAGGAAGGAGGGAAAAGGGAGACACAGTTGGGGATTTCAGGAAAGGGAAAGAGGAAAGAGTGAGGGAGGAGGAAATGAGATGCCCCCAATAGTCCTTGTGAGAATACCTGATTCTCCTTGCACAGCTCATTCTCCCTCTTGAGAAAAATGTTATACCTTTGAAGCTCTCTGGCCATGAAACTATGACTGGGCCCATATGCACACCATGATTATCTTCTATAGTTGATATAAAGCAAGAAAAATTCTGTGCTGTATGCCTGACTCAGCCTGCCTATCAGAGTTAGGCAATGTAAGTACCTTGCGCAACATTTGATCTGCATAGGATTTCTCCTGGAAAATTTGTCCTTCTTCCAGGATTCTTCTTCCAAACAACCTTCTGTCCTTCTTCCATGATTCCTCTCCCAAACAACTTTCTCCTGGTGTGTTCTCTGGGACTATTCACAGATGGGCAGGACGATAAGCTGTTTGCTTCACTGAATACAACTTAGAATCCACAAGTAGAATGACTCAGCTCAGGGTCTTAAAATACATTATGATTCACATTGTAATAATTTTAAAGCACATTCCCACCCACCTTCTTGTCCTCATTAAATGCAAACATTCACAGTTGCCAGGTTTACGATATCATTATTGTTTGCATATCCATATTCACCTTGCCAAAGCAATTATTTTGGCTTGTAAAACCATGGAAACAAGAACTTTCCCTGTTGTTCTTTGTGTTTCCCTCTCAGATTAAATATATTTTAATTTTTTCTTTTGCTCCTTTAGCCTCTTCTTACTATGTTCAGACTTCTTTAGTCCAGATGTACCTTGATAATGCTCAAGGGAAGATGACATTTCTTGCGGTAGTTAGATTTGTAACATGAAGGAGCAGTCATCGGAAAATACCAAGACCACGGTTACACAGCCCGGATAACCTACAAGAACCAAATCTCAGGATCTCAGCTTCGATGTGGATTCAGTGTAGGGCGAGAGACTCTTTCAAATATCTGGGCCCAAAGTGGTAAAATACTATAAAGTACCTAAACCTCAGTATGCTAATTGTTTTTAAAAAAATATTTCTTAGAGACTTGGATCAAATGTGAATTTTGCCCTTAAGTAGAATGAGATGTTTATCTCTTCACTTCTCACGAGCACCTGTCAGATTGCAACTCTGTATAGGATGGCAATGTAAGTTCCCAGGCTTAAAAAAAAGTGGGTCTTTCAGTTTGTTCAATAATGAGAAGTTTGAGTTTGAGTTTGTTTGATAATGAGAAGGCATCTCATGTCCCATCGTCCAGATACCTGAGTTTGTTTAAAACAAAAACAAAACAAAAAAACACAGCTGCCACATCAAATGGATGCTGGGGAAAAGATGGTTCCAATCTTCCACTCCCACATAATTTCACTAGTCAAAATCAACCCAAAATTAACCTGCTGTTATTACTACTGGAATATATTAATAACAAGCCCGTATGGCAGTAGATACAGGGTTGATAATCTAAAACCACATGCCAAATGCATTTCTGCCCTCAGGCCTTCTTCAGTGGTCTAATACAACATATTTTGCACACATAAAAGTTCATAAAGAAATATAATCATTTAGTATCAGCCCAGGTACACATTATAAGGGGTAATCCAAGTGAGTGTTGCTAAACTATATTTAGAAATGTAGTTAAAAATATTTCTTTCTGGATGGGCTGGCCTTACATTCAGAGTGTGCCAAAAGAGTCAATACCCACCAATTAGGCAGCGGCACCCCATGACGGTCTGCTGAGTGGCACACAAAGGCACTACCAACCACTGCCAGCCAATACAAGCACAACCCCTCGATGCCACTTCCTTCTTTCCATCCCCCAGAGTGCCAGAGGACAGGGAGAAAAGACTAGGAGTGTGCATTCGGTAAACCCGAACCAGAAAATAACCCCCAAAATCCTTTGCAGTATTTTGGGTTTTTTTTTACTGGTTATAATGGCAGCAATAAAGAGGAGCTGAAAAAGTGGATCCTGAATAATTTGGGGGTGCTTTGGCAGGGAAAAAGAGGGTTCAACACTCCCACGTGATTTCACTAGTCAAAATCAACCAAGGGTACTCAAAGAATTTGCAGGTGTAATTTCTGAGACTCTGTCCATTATTTTTGAGAATTCTTGGAGAACAGGTGAGGTGCCAGAAGATTACAGACAGGAAAATGTTGTCCCCATCTTCAAGAAATGGAAAAAGAAGGATCTGGGTAATTATCGACCTGTCAGCTTAACATCTATAGCTAAAAAGGCAAATGTGATTTTGGGCTGTATCAACAGAAGCATAGTGTCTACATTACGTGAAGTGATGGTATTGCTTTACTCTGCCCTGGTTAGACCTCACCTAGAGTATTGTGTTCAGCTGTGGGCACCACAATTCAAGAAGGATGTAGACAAGCTGGAACGTGTCCAGATGAGGGCAAATGAAGATGGTCTGGAGACCAAGTCATACGAGGAAAGTTTGAAGGAACTCGGTATGTTTTGCCTGGAGACAAGATGTCTGAGAGGTGATATGATAACCATCTTCAAGTACTTGAAGAGTTGCCATATAGAGATGGTGTGGAGTTGTTTGCTGTTGCCCCAGAAGTTCAGACCAGAACTAACAGGTTGAAATTAAATCAAAAGAGTTTTTGGCTAAACGTTAGGAAGAACTTTGTGACAGTTAGAGCAGTTCCTCAGTGGAACAGGCTTCCTTAGGAGGTGGTGGGTTCTCCTTCTTTGGAGGTTTTTAAGCAGAGGCTAGGCATCTGTCAGCAATGCTGGTTCTGTGAACTTAGGCAGATCATGAGAGGGAGGGCAGGAAGGGTTGCGTCAGTATTTGGCTCTTGTGGCCCTTTCTTACATGCCCAGGGTGATGCTGATCGCCACTTTGGGGTCAGGAAGCAATTTCCCTCCAGGCCTGATTGGCCAGGGATCCTGGAGGGTTCCCCCCATATTGTGGGCATGGAGTAGGGGTCACTTAGGGTGTGTGTGGGGGGAGGTAGTTGTGAATTTCCTGCATTGTGCAGGGGGGTGGACTAGATTACTCTGGTGGTCCCTTCCAACTCTGTGATTCTATGATTTTATCAAGTAAATTGGGTATGACTTTATTCACAATATGGAAAAGACAATGAGAACCACCAGACTCTGTAACAGCTGGTCAAGATCCAGCTTAGAGCAGCTCTCAATTTTGGTGGCCTGGAACTCTAACAAAACATAGAGTGACCATTACATTCTTTTGCCCAGAAATGTGTCAGCATTTTGACCTTAAGAATATTGTGGAATTATTGTAGGAGTTTAATAGTCAAGATTCAGCAACTGTGAGGTAATTTTACATGGTGTTTTCTGTTTTAACTGGGTATTTTTTCTGGCTGGTTTTATATTTAGGAAGGAATAAATTTAAATTCTTCAAAAAAAGCTGAATGACCAATAGGACACCAGTTTCCAAACAGGGAAGTACAATAAATTTGAGTAACGGCTGTATTTTAGCATTATACTATGCATGGTAGCAACAGATTACCTAAATACATTTTAGAATGTCTCTGGAGACCCAGTAGTGAGACGAACAAAAGATACTCTGTTTCACAACAATACAAAAAATACATTTTAAGCCATCTTGGGAAGTGCCATGAGGCGCTTGCTTGTTTTGTGACATCACAAACAAACAAAAAAGCAAACAAAATCATAAAGCTTCCTCCTTCCACCATGCCCTATGGAATGAAAGATGGGTTTTTCCCTGTCAAAACTGATTTTTATTCTAATAGCTTGGGAGGATTAGTGAGCAGTTTTATACATGTGTATATTTGTACCATGACCTTAAATGTTTAATGGTGTATTAACCATTAAACTGATTGGGAAGGAAAATCCTTTGATTCTTTCAGGGCCAGAATCAATACAGTTAATCCCAGTTCAGCTTGCCGTGCAGCATCTTAGAGTCAATGCAGCTTTAGACTTGGTGTCACATCAGTGTTTTTCTGCTCTCCTGCTCTCTTTTGGATGACCTTGCAAGATAATACCCTTTGTCCTCTGAGCATGAATAAATATTACTAGGGAGCCCAAGCATTCCGTGAGGACATCTATATGCCAACAAGCACTAAAATTGTGACATTGAGTTTGAAATATGGGATGGGTTCAGGACTGGCCTTAGCATGAAGATTGCTTCAGCAGCAGCTTCCAGAAAAGGCACATTTTTTGGTCTTCCTCCAGCCTCCCTATCAATGTGTCGTAAATACCAGTAATTAAGTGATAGGTGTAACATACACGTCCAAGGTAAACTGACAAATCTCTATCCCAAATGATTTATCATTCATGTTCTGAAAATGTTTTTTTTAAAAAAATGAATGCCTATCTACATATATTCCTGTTCAGATATGCACCTCCCCTTCAAGTGGACCTTTGATTCAATGGGAGTTCAACGGCTCTACACCCAGATTTCCCCCCACAAATGGGAATTTCATGTATGAATCATAGTACTGGAAATGTTAACTGTGGATAAATATAATATGGTCTCATGCTCATGCACCAGGGTCATCTAGTCTAACCCCCTGCACAATGCAGGAAATTCCAAACTACCTCCCCCCACACCCCCAGTGACCCATACTCCATGCCCAGAAGATAGCCAAGATGCCCTCTCTCTCATGATCTGAAGATGCTTTATGGTTGCAAACCATAGAACCAGAAAGAGACCCTGACTTGGCTTGAACTATGGATATGTATTATCAATGGCAGGAGTAACCAAAGGCTTAGGGAGATCTAGAATGGTGATTCAGGTCTTTGCAGGTTGATTGCAGAACTGTGTATTTTTTATTAATTTTAATTTCAAAAGCATCATTAATTTCATTATATTTGTTATCCATCCTCCTTTTCCCTATTACATTAATTTTCATTGGTTTCTGGCTGTAATTTTTTTTAAAAATGCCAATTTAGATGAACATTTCAAGGATTGTAACCTCCACTTAAGAGACTACTCAAATGACAGACAGAAAGGGCTCTAGTTTTATAGGCAATTAAAGGCAGCACACAAGGAAATGAATGGCATTCATTCTGTTACACTGAATGTTCTGTCAGCACAGGCTACCCATATCTTCCCACATTCCCAAGATCTCCTTCTTCTGTTGGAAAAGCTGCATTGACGGAAGAAGCAAAAAGTTCAGTTTCAACCACTCCACACTACAGCCTCTGGATCCATCTAGCTATTAATTCTCATGGGTTCTGCTACTCCTGGAAAAAGGTTTCTTGGGGTCAGAATGGACTGCTGCATGGGTTGATAATAAGAAACATGAGTTTGCAGGGATGTGTGAGCTGGGCTTCAAAGATGACAACCAGCACTTTCAATTGGAAACCAACAGCCACCAGTGCTGAGTTCTTTGAATAGGCATAATATGAGCCCTGTTGCCAGTCCCCCCCACCCAGGTAGTATACAGGTTGCTGCATTTGCATGACTTTCAGAGTTGACTTCAAGACTAGGCCCATTTTGAGGGTGGAGCACAGATGGACAGATGACCCCCTCCATTGCTTCCTATGTGCATTCTTGGCTGGTAAAACATATATAATGAATGGTAAAGAATGGTCAGGGGGCTGTTCAGCAAATGAGCCAAATGGTTCTGTTCCCTTTCAAAGGAATAGGCATGCAAGGCAGCACTTCTGTTATGGTACAAGTTGCTGCTTACTGCACTCTAGCTGCTACTGACCAGCCTGCCAAAGGCTGTTTTAAAATATCATTGTCAACCTGCTGAAACATGATGTGGAATTATAGAGATTCACTCATTACCAAAGATTAATAATTTCTTAACTGTCTGATCCAGTGCATTCTCCACTGGTAAAAGCCAATCAGCTTTATGTAAAAGGGAACAAGAGTCAACTCCTTTTTATTCAATTAAAACTCAGTGGGAATGTAATGTATTTAGAAAGACTGATGGTAATAGGCTTAATTTTAAGGGCTGAAATGGAGGATTTCACTAGATGGAGAAATGTTGATAAATGTAAGCTCTTCTTGTTGAATTTGCAGGGGTTGGATGATGATGATTTGGTTTGTATTTCTTTGAGTATTATACATCCATTTTATAACGCTGATGCAATGTGGCGGAGCCTGAAAATGGGTATCTTGGCTATTCTGATAAGAAAAATGTCAGATTGATGTTCCTCATCTATACATTTAAAATTGTTAGAATGTTCAGGTTGACTGCATAAAAGCCTGTGAAATCTGTGGAAGATAAGCATGAAGAACATGTCATAGAAGTAAGAAATCTTCTGGGATAGAAATCTGTATCATATTGTGCTAATTGTGGGATGCTCCTGACAAATTGACTAAATTGCCATGATGTCAGAATATTGAGCACTGAGGAGAGTTTACAGGAGGAGGACAAAGAATTGGGTAGCCTAAAGCCAAGGTAGTTGAAGGAAGGGTGGAGGTGGACTGACATTGTGAAACAGAGGAAAGTAGAAGAGAAGATATGATGATGAGATAGGAAATTAAGGCAAGAAGGATTTTTTAAAGAGGGATGTTAAAAAATATTTAATTGAGCTCCAGATTGTATGCTACTGAGGGCAGGAAGGACAGGAATGTTAGTGAAGCTGGCGGAGAGATAGACATTAAGCAAAGGAAGAGTCAAGGAGAAAATACGATGGGGACAATATCTTGCATAAGGCCTAGGGACAGGAAAATCAGTGCAATATTGATAAAAAGGAAATGTGTAAGCAAAGGTGGGAGGGAAGGTGGCATGAATCTCACCAGATCTTGGAAGCTAAGCAGGGTCAGTACTTGGAAGGGAGACCACCAAGGAAGGCTTTTCAATGACAAAACACCTCTGCTTCTCTCTTGCCTTGAAAGCCCCTTGCTGGTGTCATCATAAGTTGGCTATGTCTTGACGGCACTTTACACACATAAGCAAAGGAAGGGTTGGAGGGTTGGCTACTGAAGTTCAGGAGCCAAGAGTGTATCATGTACAGAGCTGGTAATTTTAAGAGCAACATATAAGGGAAAATTTGGCAGTTGTGGCTTCTACT
The DNA here is from genome assembly GCF_029931775.1 of Euleptes europaea. Taxonomy (NCBI): domain Eukaryota; kingdom Metazoa; phylum Chordata; class Lepidosauria; order Squamata; family Sphaerodactylidae; genus Euleptes; species Euleptes europaea. Next base: position 27,426,326 of record NC_079326.1, read on the forward strand.
GTTACTTCATTGTTGTGACCAGGAAACACTAACAGTGCATTCCTAAGGAGAGTTACTCCAGTCTAAGCCCATTCATTTCAATGGGCTTAGACTGGAGTAACTCTCTTTAGGAATGCACTGTAAGGGGACAATCCAGATGACGTCATGTTCCAGCATGTTGATTTTCAGTGTTATCTTTTGATCTTTTCCAGACCTGGTTAGCAGTGATTTTGTAAAAGTACAGTTTCAGATCTAAGCTATAGGCAAAGGCAATTGAGGTTTCTGAGAACTACTTTCTCTTTTCATTTTTCTTTCTTTTTTCTCCTTCCAGCATAATTAATTACATTCTGTTCCACAGCCCATATTCATGAATCAATTTAACTTATCAGCTCATTCTCTTAAGCACTGTTTTGCACTTTGTGGTTAGTAAAAGCCACTGATCTCTTTTTAAATTTGTTACTATCCTTAGTGTACAATTGCAAGAATAAACAATAGACTAAAAATTCTGACTAGTGATTTTGGCTGACTACAAAATAAAAAGCAGTACTTGACCTTCCCTCCCCTTTCCTCCTAATGGAATAAGAAATGCAGATTAACTATTTATTCATGATTGCCAGGAGAGAACTGGCCAGCAAGAAAAGAACAGCAAGGAATTAATAAAACAGTAAATAATGAATTGGAGTGAAAATAGTGGAACAAAAGGGGAAGTGCAGAACTGTGCTGAAGGGGACTTACTTTTGTGTAGACATATAGTAGGATGTTACCCATGGGGATAGATTTTTAAGTATAGTACTGACCCTGACCAGATCTCAGAAACTAAGCAGTGTTGACCATGATTAGTATTTGGATGGGAGATTACCAAGGAATTCCAGGGCCACTATGCAAAGGAAAGCAATGCCAAACCTATGTTAACCTCTTCTCTTGAAAACCCTATGGGGCTGCCATAAGTCAGCTGCAACTTGACAACACTTTATGCACCTGCCTGGAACTACTATTTTACTTCCAGTTGCAGTTGAATGTAGAAAAGGATCCTTCAGAAGTGCAAAAAGGCCGCCATGTCAGGTTACTAATAAACAGGCAGACCATTTTTAAATGTGTTCAGCTTTCCCCCAAACCAATTTAGAAATGTGGACAATTGCTACCAATATTTATGCCTGAAAGCTCACATTGTGTGCATTCTTAAAATATCACAAGTAAAAGGACTGCTCACTGGATGATTGCTTTTTAAGCATGTGTATCCAGTTCAGACTCTCCGGTGCTTTTATCAATCAAGCCCTGCCTTCAAGTATGTCAAAAAAAGAAAAGCAGAAAGACAACTTTGAGATAAGTCATACCAGGAGATTCTGAACGGGAGCATGAAACAAAAGATTTTGTTTAGTAATAGGCTTCTGTTGTTGACTCTGCCTTGCACAGCCCAGGGAATGCGATTTATTGGGAAGCACTGCTCTGAAGTCCCTTGTTGTTCCTGTTCAGATTTGTGCAGTGACCGGCAGTGAACCGCAAGGCCTTTGATTAGATTTGCTTGAAATGTCAGAGCCAACTTAAAGTGACAGCCAATTTCTTACCTACGGTGGGATGTGAGATTTCGACAAAAAGAATACAGAGAACAAGCAAAAAGGAACGGAGGAAACTCTGGAAGGAAAAAAAAAATATCCGCAAGGTATAAGGAGCACCTGTCCTTTTCGCTACTCACCAGTACCTATCAAGGAGTGGCAGAATCAGTGGAATTAGGGTTACACACATGAACACATGAAGCTGCCTTATACTGAATCAGACCCTTGGTCTATCAAAGTCAGTATTGTCTACTCAGACACGCAGTGGCTCTCCAGGGTCTCAGGCAAAGGTCTTTCATGTTACCTACTTGCCTAGTCCCTTTAGCTGGAGAGGTCCGGGATTGAACCTGAGATCTTCTGCATGCGAAGCAGATGCTCTGCCATTGAGCCATGGCCCCTCCCCTACCATCTGTGATGGACTGCCTCTAGTTCTACCCTTCAGGCATCCCAGGAAATCCCTGCCTACAGGTGGAGTAGGCTGATACCAAGAAGCATCAGCCAGTGAGAGGCTGTAGAACCTCTGAGAGGGAGAATTAAGAGGAGGGAAAGTCTTTCATCTCCTCAGAAAGGGCTTGGGGAAACAACAAAGGGGAAACCACCAGGAGAAGAGTTAGTTTAAATCATCTTCCCCAGATTTCACAGGCTTTTATGCAGTCAACCTGAACACTCATCACTGGTTTAAAGCAGAGTTCCTCTGTTCCTTGAGCGGTGGATGCTAATCTGGTGAACTGAGTTGGTTCCCCTACTCCTACACATGAAGCCAGCTGGGTAGCCTTGGGCTAGTCACAGCTCTCTTAGAGCTTGCTCAGCCTCACCTACTTCACAGGGTGTTCGTTGTGGGGAGGGGAAGGGAAGACGATTGAAAGCTGGTTTGATTCTTCCTTAAGTGGGAGAGAAAGTCACAAATCACAAAATCACACAAGGTTGGAAGAGACCACAAGGGCCATCCAGTTCAACCCCCTGCTATGCAGGATCCCACAATCAAAGCGCTACCGACGGATGGCCACCCAACCTCTGCTTAAAGACCTCCAAAGACGGGGACTCCACCCCACCCTCTGAGGCAGGGCATTCTACCTTCGAACCGCCCTCACTGTCAGAAAGTTCTTCCTAATGTTTAGGTGGAATCGCTTTTCTCTTAGTTTAAATCCATTACTCCATGTTCTAGTCTCTGAAGCAACACAGAACAAGCTAGTTCCCTCATTAACATGGCATCCCTTCAAATATTTAAACATGGCTATCATGTCACCCCTTAACCTTCTCTTCTCCAGACTAAACAGACCCAACTCCTTAAGTGTCTCCTCATAGGGCATGGATTCCAGACCTTTGACCATTCTGGTCGCCCTCCTCTGGACACGCTCCAACTTGTCAACATCCTTCTTAAATTGTGGAGCCCAAAACTGGACCCTGTATTCCAAGTGAGGTCAGCATATAAAAACCAACTCTTCTTCTTCTTCTCTACAGTCATGTCTTGGAGGGAGTAGGTAATTCATTTTTTACATACTGCCTCCCCCTTCCCCATTTTGTTTTGTTTTGAGCATGACAAAGGTCCTTTTCGCTCGTTATGATCAACTGCGTGATACAGAAAGATCAAGCACAGTGCGATTCTCTTGATAAGTGCAGTCACCATTTTTGTGTGAACACGCATATTTTCTAGCTTCAGCAAACATGATTGGGTTCTTCCAGAAATCTGGGTTTTCTGATTGCATGTACCAAAGCATAAGTGCATGTGCATTTCCCTGGTCACAAGGCAACAGTGAATAATGAGAGGACTGTGCTGTGTGCCATCCCCTCTTGTGTGTGTGTGTGTAAAGTGCCTTCAAGTCGCAGCCGACTTATGGTGGCCCCTTTTGGGGTTTTCATGGCAAGAGACTAACAGAGGGGGTTTGCCAGTGCCTTCCTCTACATCAACCCTGGTATTCCTTGGTGGTCTCCCATCCAAATACTAACCAGGGCTGACCCTGCTTAGCTTCTGAGATCTGACCAGATCAGGCTAGCCTGGGCCGATCCCCTCTTGCATGTTGATTATAACAACAGAAAAAGGCTAAAGAGAAGAATAGTTCAGGAACACATCTCTATCTATATTCTGACATATCTCGTGGAAAATGGGGAGGTCTTACAGATTTTCAACAAGCTATATATTATATACATCAATTGTAAAAAGGAGCCATATCCCTCCTCACACACACACACACACACACAGAGAGAGAGAGAGAGAGAGAGAGAGAGAGAGAGAGTGAGAGAGAGAGAGAGAGAGAGAGAGAGAGAGAAGAGGAATGGCTTATCATTGTCATATATTTGAAGTCTGCAAGAAAACCAGTTCAGGATCCTGTTAACGGTAAAGGTAAAGGTCCCCTGTGCAAGCACCAGGTCATTCCTGACCCATGGGGTGACGTCACATCCCGACGTTTCCTAGGCAGACTTTGTTTACTGGGTGGTTTTCCAGTGCCTTCCCCAGTCATCTCCCCTTTATCCCCAGCAAGCTGGGTACTCATTTGACCGACCTCGGAAGGATGGAAGGCTGAGTCAACCTTGAGCCGGCTACCTGAAACCGACTTCCGTCGGGATCGAACTCAGGTCGTGAGCAGAGCTTTTGACTGCAGTACTGCAGCTTAACACTCTGCGCCACGGCCCCAGGACTCTTCTCTAGGATCCTGTTAACAGGTGGCATTTTCTACATTCAACTTTTGTTAAGGAGGAAGATTAGCCACATTGGATCTCAGCAAATCAGATGGCTGTACCCTTGGGAGTCCTTTTGGAAAGGCTGTTGCAGGAAATTATCTTACATCTCTTCAAGCCTCCAGCATCTAATAGGTTTGATCTTATTGATTGCTGGCTTTGGTCTGCTTGTGAGACAATCAAAGTTGCTGTGAAGCACGGTTATAAATAAAAGAAGGGGAAACATTTCTCAGGCAGTGGGGTTTCGTTCTTTTTTAAAAACTCTGTAGTGTAAGGTGGTGTAGTCATTTTTCATGCGCCACCGGCTTGTTCCTAGCAAATAACCAGGGGAATGAACAAACCTCCTGTGTGCACAATGGGTAAATGAGGAAACTGTTGTAAAATGGTTAAGCCAATTGCACAGTTTAACCTTGAGGAGGCAGGGCATTGTCATCCTTGAAAAATGACCCTGGCTGTAACATTGCTTCTTGCAACAACAACAACAACAACAAAATAGAATTGATACACCCAGCTCGACTTCTTTGGGATAAATATTTTCTATGGTTTTTCCCAATTCCAACCTTTCAAAATAGGCCTTGCCTTTGGATCCACACTTGCATAAAAGCTATGCATAAGGCAAGGCCTTCTTCAAAATGTGTTGCTGACAAGGAAAAGCCAGACTAGACTTAATAGTAAATACATTTGTTCTGCTGAAAATCGCAGGTATGCCATTATCTCTGTTGCCCTTCCTTTCCATAACATCTAGAACAGTTCACCTCAAGGCGTAATGCCACAATCATCCACATTGCCCTATAAAGTAAGCTAGGTGGAGAGTGTGTGACTGGCCCAAGGTTCACCCAGCAAGTATCCGTGGCAAAATGGAGATTCAAACTTGGGTCTTTCAGATCCTAGTCCAGCACAGTAACCACTACACCACATTGGATCTGCATATCTTTTCCATTGGGCATAACCTGTTTGGAAAGCCATTTAGAACAGCAGGGATACATGTGGTTGCTGGGTTCCAGGAATAATAATAATAATAATAATAATAATAATAATAATAATAATAATAATAATAATAGTTGGTTTTTATATGCCAACTTTCTCTCCCACTCAAGGAAGAAACAAACCGGCTTACAATCACCTCCCCCTCCCCACGACAGATACCTTGTGAGGTAGGTGAGGCTGAGAGAGCTCTAAGAGAGCTGTGACTAGCCCAAGGTCACCCAGCTGGTTTCGTATGTAGGAGTGGGGAAACAAATCCAGTTCACCAGATTAGCATCTGCCGCTCGTGTTGAGGAGTGGGGAATCAAACCCGGTTCTCCAGATCAGAGTCCACTGCTCCAAACCATCATATGAAAATGACTTAAGTATGCTCACAATTACAGCCTAACAGTGCAATTGTAAGCAAAGGGTTTGGAAGAGTGTAACTCAGGTTAGGATCACAGTGTAAATCAAGGGAAGCATTTTTTTTTCCTGGAGTGGACCTCTGATGTCTCACACTGTTGTGTAATCCCCACCCACTTCCACATTCACATATTATCCCCTCAGTCTCTGTCTGAAGCTCTTTTCTTAAGCATCAAAACCAAGAGCTTTCTGGTATATATCCAGAAGGGGAAAAAGTGCTATGGTTCATATTAATTTAGTACTGACATTGTGCTAGGCGATGAATGTTGCAGTACAGGAAGAATAACATAAGAACATAAGAAAGGTGGTGCTGGATCAGACCAAGGCCCATCAAGTCCAGCAGTCTGTTCACACAGGGGCTAACCAGGTGCCTCCAGGAAGCCACAAACAAGACAAGTGCAGCAGCACCATCCTGCCTGTGTTCCACTGCACCCAAAATAATAGGCATGAATGTTGCAGTACAGGAAGAATAAATCTGTAAATAAATAAATACGTTCTTGATGTATCTTCCTAACCCTTAGAGAAACAGAATATTTTCCCTCTATAAAACTTTGTATAAAACTATGGTTCTTTTTTTGGCTCAAAATGTATGGAGGGGATTTTGTGAGGGAAATAATGACTCCATACCAAGAGATGTTTACTTGACAAAACTGTATTGTAAAGGCTGAAAGGAATTTGTAAATCCTTGGAGCTCAAGTAGTGTGAATCCTTTTCCCAAAACTCACTCAAAACCTTTCATTTCTTCAAGTGTAGCTGTTGTTTTGCAAAGCTAACAGTCCGCTGTGTGTGTGTACATGCGCGTGTGTGTTCGCTCAGTTCCACTTATTATTATTGTTGTTGTTGATGATGATTAATTAAACTTATGCCCTTCCCTTCCTGGCACTGCCAGGCTTAGGGCGGCTTCCGACAACAGATACAATAAATCATAAAGATACATATAAATACATAAACATACAAATAAAAACTTAAAACTGGACCCAATTTAAACCTGCTAAAGAGCAGGTGCAGCAACGCCGTCCTGGCCGCCAACGCCTGGGGCCGAAAGGGAACACCCTGGGAACGCCCCCCCATGCCAGCACCGCAAGTCTCCGCCATGGCCTGCACCATGGGGAGACTTCACCGGCGGAGGGGTGAGGTGCAGCTCTGCGGTGCTCGGGTGCAGATGGAACTGCCCTCGCTGCCAGCGTATGTGCGTATTGTCCTGTGATAAGACGCACTTAAGCTGGAGGCGAGGTCACGCCGCCTCCTGAGAGGATGTGCTCCCCCCTCAGGAATGCATGGTAGATGTGTCTCTGTTTTGTATAGGGCTGTTTATTCGGTTCGGCCCGAACTGAAAATCAGCCGAATTTCCCCTGATTCGGTGGTTTTTAGTTCGGGAGGAACTCAAAACTGGCGGGCAACCGGGGGGGGGCCGAATTCAGTGAGTTCGGGAGTTCGCGAATAAATTCGGCAAATTCGGGGCCGTCAGTAAGCAGCATAACCGTCAGTAAGCAGCATTCTCCTCCCCCGGCCAATCGGTGGGCAAGCTGGGTCTTCTTCTGGCCAATCAGTCAGGATTGAGTACTGGAGGAATCAGCTGATGTGCGGCCCGGCCAGGGAGAGAGAGCGAGAGAGCGAAATCCTCGTGCGTGTGTGGGGTGCTTGTGCACATTTGCTCCTTTCTGTGGCTGCAGGGGGCGTATTTTTTGGGGTACAGACACAAAACTTTCAGTGGAGCTTCAGATGAAGCTTCTTAAGATACCCCCCCAAGTTTTGTAAACATTGGGTCAGGGGGTCCCGAGATATGGGCTCCCCCCTTTTTCTTTCCATGGCTGCAGGGGGCGCATTTTTGGGGGTACACACCCCAAACTTTCAGTGGAGCTTCAGATGAAGCTTCTTAAGATACCACCCAAGTTTTGTAAACATTGGGTCAGGGGGTCTTGAGATATGGGCTCTCCCCCTTTTCCCTCCCCCCCTTTTCCATTTATGTGGCTGCAGGGGGTGCTTTTTGGGGATATAGCCCCCAGACTTTTAGCATAGCTTCAGACAATTATTCTTAAGATACTACCCAAGTTTTGTAAAGATGGGTTCACTGGGGGCAGAAATATCGCCTCCCCCTTTTCTCTTTCCGTGGCTGCAGGGGGCGCATTTTTGGGGGTGCAGATCCCAAACTTTGAGCGGAGTTTCAGACCAGTGTTCTTAAGAGACCACCCAAGTTTTGTGAACATTGGGTCAGGGGGTCCCGAGATATGGGCTTTCCCCTTTCCCCTTTCCCCTTTTCCCTATTGGGATGAATGGATCAGCCGATCCTGTGTGCATCTTCTCCAGAGCAAAACGTCCCGTGCCTAATTGGAATCATCTTGGATTACAAGTCCTCCCCTCCTGATGGAACAGAAGACAGCCACAGTAAGACCCCTTTGGGGGATTTAATCTATAATTTTTCTCCTGTGTATGTGTGTGTGGGAAAGCAGAGTCTGTGTGTGTGTGGGGAGGGAGCAGTTTCTGTGGGTGGGGGGAAAGCCAAAGGGGGCTTTCGTCGGTTCTGCCTGGGGTGTGTGTTCCCCCTCGAGTCTCTCGCTCCCTGGTTTGAGGGGGGAGGTTTCAGTTGTGTGTCTTCTGGTTTTCCCTGTTGCAAAGGTGTTGTTTTACAAGGTTGTGTTGCTTTGCAAACTGTTGTCGGGGCTGGGAGCTTTGTGCGTGGGCGGCAAGCTCTGCTGAGAGATGCACATTAAGGGTGGGGGGGACCCCTTTCAGGGCCCATATCTCAGCCCCCCCCTGACCCAATCTTTACAAAACTTGGGGAGTCTTTCAATAAATGTCCTTTGAAGCTCTGCTGAAAGTTTGGGACCTCTAAGCCCAAAAATGCCCCCCCAGAGCCGCGGAAAGGCGCGATTGTGTTTTTAATGGCTTTATTCGGCCGGATTTTTTTCCGAACTTTGAATTCCCGCCGAATTGAACGGATCTGAAGTGGGGGAGTTCGGACTTCGACATATCCCGAATCTAAATGGGCTGAATTCGGCCGAATCCGAACTATACCGAATTTTTTTAAATTCAACAGCCCTAGTTTTGTAGATGCTACCTTCTAAACCCCAGGATCCTTTCGTCCACTTTCTCCATGAAAATAGCAGCAGTGGCTCTCTGGTCTAACAAGAGCCACATCCTAAACTTCCAGGACAGCAGCCACTGGGCACCAAAATTTAAGAAAGATGTAGACAAGCTGGAACAGGTCCAGAGGAGGGCAACCAAGATGGTGAGGGGTCTTTAGACCAAGTCCTATGAGGAAAGACTGAAGGAACTGGGTATGTTTAGCCTAAAGAGGAGAAGGCTGAGAGGTCGTATGATAACCATCTTCAAGTACTTGAAGGGCTGTCATATAGAGGATGGTGCCGAGTTGTTTTCTGTTGCCCCAGAAGGTCAGACTAGAACCAATGGGTTGAAATTAAATCAAAAGAGTTTCCGTCTAGACATTAGGAAGAATTTTCTAACAGTTAGAGTGGTTCCTCAGTGGAACAGGCTTCCTCAGAAGGTGGTAAGCTCTCCTTCCCTGGAGGTTTTTAAGAAGAGGCTAGATGGCCATCTGTCAGCAATGCTGATTCTATGATTTTAGACAGATCATGAGAGGGAGGGCATCTTGGCCATCTTCTGGGCATGGAGTATGGGTTACTGGGGGTGTGGAGGGGAGGTAGTTGTGAAATTCCTGCATTGTGCAGGGGGGGTTGGACTAGACGACCCTGGTGGTACCTTCCAACTCTATGATTCTACCATATGGCAACTCTTTCACAGCTTAAGATCTTCTGGGGAGATTTGCATTATGTTTTCCAACACCCTGTACCCTCCCCCTTCTTAGATTTGGAACAAATTGGATGAACGTTAGGTGTCACCATTTGCCTGCTAATGGCAGGCAAACAAACCCCCACCTGTGCTCCCTGTCCCCCACCCTTGTTCAATGGAGCAGTGCAAGGAAAATGTGGGGGAAGCAATGTTGCACAACATGGCAGAGTCACTTCTGGGTAACCCATACATTATGTCACCATGCCATGCGTAAAGACCATAGAGATTTGTATGTTTTCTAGAGTGTAACATCACTTCTGCGTTTCACCTAGAAATGAAGCCACAGCATTGGCGATGCCATTTTTTCCTCATACTTCTTCAATGCGAGGGCCTAGCAATCGCATGAAGCCCATGGCCACAATGGTAATATCTATGTACGCAAGCATGCATATGATCAATGACTAAGGAACAGAGGCAACGTAGTTTTGCTGGATTCAGTAGCAACAGACAAAAGGTAAAAATCAATTGACTTTTTAAAATATGAGTTGGTATTACACACTATTTAGTTCTGTGTCATTTTTAGCAGCAGAGCAGTACCAGGAAACTATGCAGCACTCCTCAGTAAATTCAATTTAAACTCTATTTTCCATTCTCTTAATATGTACATACAAATGTACATGCATAATCTATTACATTGGGTAACATCAGTGCAGTAAAGCTGAACTGTATTTTAGTAGGTGTTTTCTAAACCAAACGTTACACAAATTATAGCTGAGTTGAAGGGAACATTTTGGGAAAGTGAGTGAATAAGGTAAATAAACAGATCAGAAGCGTAGTTCCGGATGAGAGTGGCAAATAAAAGTAGGGAGATGCAGAGAAGCAAATAATGTATCCCAGACAGGAACAAAGATGATCAAGGACAACATTTTGCTCTGCCATCCTTTCAAATATAGCAATAATTGCAAAGTTGGTACTGTCAAAGAGCTCCCCAACCTGTCTCCACCAGTTGGAGGCTGCTTTGGTTTGGTCAAAGGTTTTTCAAAAGACAAAACCTTGAACTCCAGGCTTTCGCCCCAAGCCTAAGGAGTAGCTGCCACCAGCCCTTTCAAAAGATTGAGCTCCAGGGGGAAGATAAGGGCAATCCTCTCCCAACTCACTCCAAAATTGAGTGCAACGCTTACCCTGCAAGGTAGAGGCCTTTGGTAGGTGGTTTTTACACTCACACAAAGGCACTTAGAATTTAGGCTTGGAATCCCAAAATCACAGACACAAGCCATTTAAAGGCTAACAATTTATTTATAAGATTCAAGCTGGTTTACAGGAAAGAAAAGTCATGAAGTGTTAAGCAAGAAAACAATAAACTATTTAGCATAACTAGCTAATACATTCAAAAACCTTTTTGGTTCAAAAGGATTGGCAAAGGTTTCTTGTATCAGGTTTATAGTTACCAACTTCCAAAGATGCTTCCAGCATTCAAGAGTTTCAAAAGGTTGTCCAAAGGTTTCTCCAAGCAGGTCAAGTTGACCAGAGTTTCCCTGTAGGGCCAAAATCAAATGGGTTGTGATGCAGCCAGCACAGCTTTCCTGCTGTGCACCCCAAAGCGTGCATAGTTTTCTCAAGGGTTGGTTTGTCCTTATATTCGTTTTCTCAGTGGCATGAGCTCATAGAGGCCAATTGAGAAAACGCAAGCACTTAGCTGTTACTTAATCGCTTGGTCAGAATTGCTGACTCACTCAGAGATGTGTTCAGGTGAGGAAGCCTGCAGAACTACCTGCACCTGGACATTGTCATGATGGCTGACCATTTAATTACCATGGCAATGCACGGCCTTGCATTCCAAAAAGGGGAAAGGTTAACTAGCACCAGCTGGGGCTTACTCCCTCCACAGAAGCAGTTTTCAAAAGGAAACTTATTTTTCTGGTCTAAAATCCTAATAACACAAAACTCATAGGCCTCCCAGGCCTGAACCAAAGAAATAACACACTCCAAGAAATTGAGAGGCCTCAGCTTCTTGACAGGTACATTGGGTGAGCTTTTGTGGTTGCTGCCACACAGAGCTGCCAACAGGCATGAAGAAAAATGAAAAGCAACCCTGGTCAAAAGCCTCTCAAAGCAGAAAGAACCAACAAGCCCAAAGAACCAATGCAGAACCAGGGAATCCCAGCAGAATTGTGGAAAGCCTAACACAACAAATGTACAACCTGAGAATCACAACCCAATGGCCAACCAGAGAATTGCCCAATCCAAACTGAATTGGAATGCTGTTGCAAGCCTCACTAATGTAACATCACAGAATCTGTGCCAATGTACAATCTGAGAATCAAAGGCAATGTTAAACCTGAGAATCCACCCCAAACCACAAAGCAGCTTGAGCAAAGAATACAATGGTGCAAGAACAACAAAACCAATTTAAAAGGGCAGAATCAAAGTGAAGCCAACACAACAAGCCAATACCAAGCCCAAGAAGACACAGAAACATGGGGGGGCGGGGTCCTTCAAATGCTGGCTCCTTATTTTCCTGGTTATTCCTGGTAATTTCTGGGACTTTTTGGGACCCATTTCCCAATATCCTGGAAAATCCTGGATACCATCTGGAAACCCGAATATATACAGAAAATACTGATAAGGTATTTTTTGGATATATTCAGACCAGACATATCTGAATGCACATCCCTACTAGTTTCATAGTTTATAAACCATGCAAGCACCGGTTGAAAGTAATGAAACTTAAGCTAATTAAAAAAGAGAATAAGGAGACGTATTTTCTGTCTGTTAAATTACTATAAGCTAAATTACCTAAATGGGACATCCATGTTCAGAGCCACTGCTCCTCCAAATACAACTTACTGGGAGTTAAATAGTAGGGGAGGACAATTCCCTAGATTATGAGCTTCCTGTAAGTACCTTGCTGGCAACTGGTGGAAACAGTATATTGAACTAAATGGATCTTTGGAGTGATTCAGCAGGTCTATTTTTATGTTTTCATTGTGGAGAAGAATTCACTGCTTGGGGGGGTGATTATGGCTCTACTGAAAAGCTGTGAACTCTAATCATATTCTAGATATTTTTCTACCTTCTTCCTCATAGGGCAAGCCTCTGAGCCTTCTCAAAAACTACTCCTGAGCATTTGGAGACCCTTGGGAACAGTAGGATGTGGTGCAGAAGTCTGCACTGGGAAAGAGAAATTTTTGGAAATCTCACACCCCCTTCTTGTGTAAGCTTGCCCAAGAGGTCCAACCCATGCTGAATTTTACATATACCACAAGGCTATGTCCCTTACCTGAATGGCTGAGGCTAGCCTGATCTCATCAGATATTGGAAGCTAAGCAGGGTTGGCCCTAGTAAGTACTTGGATGGGGGACTGCCAAGGAAGTCCAGGGTTACTACGCAGGGGGGTAGGATATAGCAAACCACCTCTTGTCTTTTGCTTACAGGTCACCATAGGTTGGCTGCAATTTGACAGCACTGTCCACCACCATCACAAAGTTAGGGACATTGTCCTGCTGAAAACTCCATGGATGTGTTTAATATCATTGCTGTTGCTCATATGTTAGGTGTCCAACTTGAAACTCTCTTTTATTATTGTGAGGCAGGCTCCACAGCTCCTGTCATCTGGATCACAGTATACACTAAAAATATTAAAAGAATTCAATGGTGTCCTTGGAAGCAAGGAGTTTGTGCATTCAGCAGTGACATAATCTGAATTTTTATTTGAAACAACAAGGGGGGAAATTCTTCTGAAGTACAGGATCTCATTAAAATTAGGAGGATTTATGCAAGAGACCTTGAAAAGATTAAGCACACCTGTGGAAAGGAATGCCACAAAATAAAGAACCAGAATCAATGTAAGTAAATTCCTAGGACTTGGGAGAGTATTGCTTTAGTGTAATAAAAATTTGGTACTCTAATTAGATAAAAGAGTATACTATTAAGGATAATCATTTTTAGTTTCTTGGTGGGCAAGCTTTGTATAATGATTTTTTTTCTTCCTGAGTGAAGTTGAATTGAATTAGGAAAGAAATTCCCTTGGAAAATTTGCTGAGCATATCCCAAACCATGTCTTCTGTGAAGCACATACAAATATCTAACATAATCTGCCTTTCCCACTAACTCTTTTTTTTTTTTTGCCATCAAGCCGCAGCTGACTTACGGTGACCATGTGGGGTTTTCAAGGCAAGAGACGTTCAGAGGTGGTTTGCCATCGCCTGCCTCTGTGTCATAACCCTGGCATTCCTTGGAAGTTTTCCTTCCAAATACTGACCAGGGCCAACCCTGCTTAGCTTCTGAGATCTGATGAGATCAGGCTAGCCTGGGCTATCCAGGTCAGGGCTAATGGAGTAATATTTCTGGTTTTGTGAATGTAATCCACAAGGCATCCTCACAGTGGAGTTTATTTGCAGCTGACCACACTGGATTGCAGACAGGTTACCTGCTTTAAGATAATTCTGTTTTGGACTAATGAGTGGCCAATTTAATAATGAACAAAAATGACTTCCACGCTTGTGGAAAGTACCCAATGATTAGCAGATGGTTTAAGCCTCTCGAAGCAAAGCAAGGCTCTGTCGTCTTAATAAGCACCCAAATATCCCAAATCATCTGCCTTTTCACATTTCCAACACTGTCAGTGCTTGCTGTTATAATGAGGCTAATGTTACTGAATGTTATGCACAATAACACACTTGACATGGAATTCATATGGGAACCAGTGAAAAAAGAGGATACCACACAGGAATGTAATCTTTTAATTTGAAGAGTCAAACACCAGTGCAAAATAGTATGGATATCAAATGCATCACGGCTCATTAGCTAAGCACTGTGAAATCATTATGTTAAATAAGCATATTTCATTTCTGTGGGTGTAGTGTAAACCAATGTGTATTTTATGTAAAATAGATTGGCATCATTATTTATTCATGAGCCTTAAAAGGATCATTATTTCTGATGGACAGCTTCTGTCAAAAGGTTCGTATACGATGGCTCATGTTTTCCCATAATAATTACCAATCAGTAAACATTTGAAAAAGTAATTTGAATACAGCATTATCAAGGTACACATTTTATCTCTAATCACAAGTAGGTTTTGCTTTGGAAGCTAGTTTATGTTCAAATTAGTTGTAATCACATTTAAATTAATTGTATAAAATTGTATAAATTGAATAAAATTGTATAAAATTTTGCACATCCTTTAAAAACATTACACGTTGTACACTAAATTCCCATTGATGTATGCTATGGTCATGATCCTTCCATACTACATTAATGTTTGCTCAGGACACCACAATTAGAATCTGTACCTCTAGATGAGAACTGATGGGGTAAGGAAGAAGAAGAAGAAGAAGAAGAAGAAGAGTTGGTTTTTATATGCTGACTTTCTCTACCACTTAAGGAAGAATCAAACCGGCTTACAATCACCTTCCCTTATCCTTTCCACAACACACACCCTGTGAGGTAGGTGGGGCTGAGAGAGTGTAACTAGCCCAGCTGGCTTCATGTGTAGGAGTGGGGAAACAAATCCAATTCACCAGATTAGTCTCCGCCACTCATGTGGAAGAGTGGGGAATCAAACCCGGTTCTCCAGATCAGACTCCACCCCTTCAAACCACCGCTCTTAACCACTACACCACACTGGCTGACTGATTCATATTCCAGACTCAGTGTGATTATAGTGACCATGGATTAGTTTAGACATCATACAGAATGATTAAACTACCTACTCTTAGTATGATAGCGTGAATGCAAGTTGATACACTAACTGTGGTTGGTTAGGAAACATCAAACTTGCATCCAAAGCCATGATTTGAAGTTGGTTTATTAACTAGAGTTAATACACAGAGTCATACAATTCTAAGCCCAATGACTTTACTACCAGCTGAGTGTTTTCATGGGAGGAAAGAAAAAGAGCAAAGACAATGAAACCTGCATGTATTGAAGCAAACCAGAATTTGAATGATCATCCGTGAATACTGGTTTTGCAAATTAACCCAAGTTAAACAGAAAGCTTGGTTTTGTATTATGTCTAGGGGTGTGGGATTGGCAAAGTAGGACTGAACTCTCCTCCCCCGAAAAATACCTTATTGGTATTTTTCGGGGGGGGGGGGTTCCATCCCCCCCAAATGGTGGCGATTTAAAGGGAGCCAAAAAGCTGATCCCGAATAATGTCGAATTTGTTCAGCATGATTTGGGCTGAGGGGTATTCCCTCTACCCCTTCCCCTCTCCCCCCTCCCCCCCTCTTCCCCTCACTTACCTGCTGGCTGGGCAGGCCAGAACGCCTCCGCCTCTGCCTCCTGGCTCCATGGGGAGCTCGGAAGCATCAGGTGGCACAAAACTGCAAGCCGGATTTGGCCCATCTGAACCTGATGTGCAGCTATGCACCACCCACTGCCACAGCTTCTGGGCGCGTGGAGCTCCGAGGCAGCCACCGTAGCTGCTGGACTCAAGGTAAGTGAGGAGAGAGGGAGGGGGAGAGGGGGAAAATAAGATTTGGATCTAATGGACTCATTTTTTTTTTCTGGAATATGGATATTCCTGATATAGGGGTTTGGGACTATCTGGGTTTCCTGAGAAATTTCAGGTCCATTAGATGTCAATCTGATTATTTTTTTTTTGCATCCCCCTAATTATGTCTCAAGAGACTCATTGCGGGACTACTGACTTCCACAATAACAACGACCACCAGCAGAGTCAAAACCCAATAATAATAATAGATGATAGTTGCTTGGGCTACTGAAACACAGCTGCAATAACAGAAGGTAAGTAATGTAATTGGACAATGGGGAACCTGGAAGCCAGGCAGATTACAAGGCTAACAGAACAGACTTATTTAGTACATCCAGACTAGGACTTCTGGCAACCTGAAGTTAAAGAAGTAGGAATCCCCCCTCTCCCAATTTGCTTTGACCCTAACAGCCCATTCCTGAGCTTTCAGTGGTCAAGGACGGCATGGCCGAGGCGCAGCTGTGGCGCCTCTTAAGCCATTCCCCAGCCGCCGAAAAGCTTTAAAAAACTTTTAAAAGGCTTTTTATTTTTAAAATGGGGCTTTTCACTTCATTGAGAACAGCGATGCTGTGCCTACAAAAAAGCAGGCGCAGCAACGCTGTTCTCCTCGCTGGTGTGCCGCACCAAACGGGGATAGGAAGCTGCCTATCAGCAGCTCCGCCCCTGGCAAGCCCTGGGAATGCCCCCTGGGATGCAGGCTTTGCAATGGTGGGTCATCAGCGGAAGGCCCAGCCGGCATCCCTGGACAGAGCTGCCAAGGCAGCGCCAGGAGACTGGTGTCCGGGCCTCCCTGCTGGCGTTGGGGCCACTCACCATGGTGTAAGTAGTCTGGGTGCCGGCGCAGGATGCCCCAATACCAGCACAGCCACTTTTTTGCCTCCTGAGGACTTTTGTCATCGGAGGTCAGGAACGGGCTGTTAGAGTTGGATTTGTGTACCAGCTAAGTAAATTACAATGTAATGCCTCGAAATAAGAAAACATTACTAAATTACTTTAGTAATTTAGGGCTTCAACTTGTCTTAATCCAGCCTTGCCTTGACCCAAGAAGAAATCACTGTAGTCGTCTAAAAACACCTTGATAATGTGTGGATAAGTATAATTTTTGAGAGACTTTTTGAGAATGTATTAATTATTGAGAATATGTTAGTTGAGCCATTGTTTCTTGCCTGTTCACCACCAGGAAGGGAAAGTGTTAGAGGACAAGTCCAAATTTTACAATGCAGAAAGGTGTTCGCAGGAAAGAGCTTGGTTGAGGTGTAAGTCTTGGATTGTGTCAAGCTTTTTTCACTCCATCTTGTGAGTTTCCCTTCTTATTACAGCTCCTCCCCTCTCCATGTGGCTTTTTTCTATGCAGGTCCCACCATCTCCAGCATAGCCTTTTTGGTGGTGAAAAGGGACCCCTTCCTCCCTTTTTCACCAGAGGACAAACCCAAAAACATTTTTGCCAAGATAATGTTTGGGCAAAACAGTTTCTGAACATTTAATTTCTCTCTCCCCCTTTCTCTAAAAAGGGGTGCTTCATTGTATCCTGTCAACTACCCTGTGAGTTAGATTAAGGAAAAAGAAAAGTCAGCCAGTGATCTTTAAGTGGGCGTTCAAACCCAGACCTCCCTGGAAACCTACCTGCTACACCACAGTGGAAATTTTGTACATTTTGTTGCTAAACATTTTTTTTTTCTAATTGAGATGTTCCTAGACTAGAGTACTTTTTAATGACAATGACTAACAGTGCATTCCTCAAATGGCGGCGTGCGGAGTCGGTGGGGAAGAGGTGCAGTGGCATCTCTTCCTAAGCTGATTCGCGCATGCCGCAGGAACGAAAAAAGCCTTTTCAAGGCTTTTTTTTGTTTTCAAAGGGCCAGTGCCACGGAGAGGCCACGCCGGCGGAGGGGGAAGCGCGGTCCCGTGGTGTTCGGACGCTGGCGGGACTGTCCTCGCCGCCAGCGTAAGTGCATGTAATTACACACACGCACTTACGCTGGTGGCGGGGTCATGCCTCCTCCTAAAGACTTTCAGCCCCATTCTCAGGAATGGGCTGTTAATGACAGTACATTCAGTGAAGGAAAAAGCTATCCTTCCTGTAAATTTCTCTATTCAGCTCTATAAAGTTGGCTCAAGAAAGGTGCCATTGTTGTTTGAAATGTGTGTGGGAGATAGTAGTGACTGTGCACACTTGTGCAAAGACTTGATGCTCCAGGGTTGGCTTCACCTTTGCCACAGAGATATGCAAACAACATGCCAGCGTCTAGCTCCATGTTATGGCAACTCATCAGCAAGGCCACTGGGAAAGGGGAGAGGGAGAAACTCGGGATCTCTCTTAATAAATACAAAGGAAGTAAGGCTGAAAGGATGGAAGGGAGCAGGGAAAAGGTCAAAGAACTGGGTCCCTTGCTATGTGGACAAGATGAAGCAATCCATTTGAAGCCTCCTTTTGGCTGATGCAATGAGCGAATCTGTGAACCTTTAGTAAAATATACCATATGCTGTGCATTTTTTTTGATACGATATGCAGATAAACATATAGAGTATAAATCCTACCATTAGCTATGCACAAGGGAGTCCTTTAGGCTCATGAATTAGTAACTAGGATCAGAACAGCAGCTTAAGTGCAGCTATTCTAAATCATTACAGTGCATTTAAGGACCGTAATGAGAGCATTGCTCGGTAGTGTGTCTGTACAAGCAGCACTGGAGACAAGTGCTGAAGGCACCCCAGTGTGAGAAACCTTTACACTAACTCTGGTGGTTTCAGACATCCCCCTGATACGAGGCTAAAAAGTGGCAGAGGGTTTAAAGGTGTATGTAAAGTAGGGAACTGGACAGCTACCCAGAGGCTGGCAAATAATAACTGAACACTAGTGCCAGGTCTTAGCCAGATTTCAGTGGTTATCATTTTAGCAACAGACTTGCACAGCTGATTGGGCCTTTCTGTCTCAAGGCCTTTCTAAATCAGGGAGCAATCCGAAGCAGAAATAAGTCCCATATTATTCAATGGGGCTTACTCCCAGGACATTCCTGGGAGCTCCTTAAAGATTGCAAGCATAGTAACTTTATACCACAATCTAGAATTTTGACTTCAGTATGCTGTACCATCACTCAGAATCCTCACTGGTGCTTTCCCCGTTATCAGCAGTCTGCTCCTGGTCTGTCATTCTATTTTCTTGCTTTTTCCTACCTTTTTCCTCTTCTCTGTCTCTCATCCCAAAAAGCAACTTTGTTTTTCTAAGGGCATTCACGGATTATTTCTCCTGGGTTTTATGCCATTGGGAAACAAAGTGTTTCTGCTTCCCCAAAGCATGGTACTGCATTTGTGCACTTTCCATTGTTTTCTCAGCTATTCTCCAATTTTTCCCAAGCTGCTGCAAAGTTTTGGGAAAAATCACAGCTGCCCTGAGCCCTGTGACCTAGGGGAGGGGTGGGGTATAAATCTAAAATAAATAAGGTAAAGCCTGAATGGTTGCTGTGTAGGTGAGAATGTTTGAGTTTTCACAGTCCTGCCCACAGTTCTGCGCACATAGCAACTATTGTCCAGGGAAAATCCGGAAGTGAATGTCTGTTCTCTCTGCGAATGGCCAAAAACCAGATCTTGCGCCACACCCATTTCTTTTAACACTAACTATGGGTTTTCATGATCCACACAATCAAAAACTTTGCTGTAATCTATAAAACACAAACTGATTTTCTTCTGAAATTCTCTTGTGTACTCCAGTAACCAAAGAAAATTTGCAATATGATCTCTAGTGCCTCTTCCTTTTCTGAATCCAACTTAAACATCTGGCATTTCTTGCTCCATATATGGTAACAGTCTTTGCTGTAAGGTTTTTAACATCACTTTACTCATGTGAGAAATTAATGTGATTGTCCAATAGTTGCTGCAGTCTTTGACGTCTCCTTTTTTAGAACTGGAATGGGGATTGAGCATATTCTTGTTAAGATTTTTATGATTATGCCCACAAATATGGAAAACAAAACAATAGCCCACAGGCTGGAAATGCTCAATCTACATTACCAAAGGCAAAGCAAGGGGAGGAGGCCAGTTGACTCCTTCATCCCCAAGGATGCAAAAGGGCATCTGCTCGTTCTCTCTGGAGCTTGACCAGGTGAGGTGGTGAATGCAGTAAGGAGGCAGAGCCAGCATGAGGCTCTGGAGGTACAGAGGGCTGGAACCCCACCCCTCCGGTTGGTTATACTCTACCAGCTGAGTGAGTGGTGATGGACTGATGCAAGCTGCCCTGGTTTGTTTCTCTTAATCTCCAATAAAAATGAAGATTTCCCAATTATGTATGGGGATATAACTTTGAAATTATATACGTAATTCTTCTTCTTCTGCTGGCTGAATTTTATATTTTTACATTCCAGAATTCTTTACTTTCAACCTCTCAACCTAGAAGGAAAAGAGAGTGTGTTTAGATTGCGCTCTCCTTTGAAGATTTCCTTGTGTAATTGCTTTCCTAGATACCTGTGATACGCAATGCAAATTTCTGCACCATTCATGGATTTACCTAATAGTGATGAGTCCTCTGTTTCTGGACTCTTAGTAAATAAAAAAAGTAGCAGGGGAAATGAAATAATACTGGGTTTGGCTGTGGCTTCTATTTTTCAGAAACATCAATAAATCCAGGTGGAATCACTCATGAACGACAAAATGTCTGCTAAAAGCTGGAGATATAGTTTCACCTAGAAATGCAAATGTTTCTAGATAATGGTAATAACCAACGTTATTATCTACTATTATCATCATTATCATAAAAAAGACATCTGGTAATTGGTTTCAGGATGGATGATGTGGGCAGCTATTATCTTTCATTATCACAAATGACTAAACAGAACAGATTGGAAATGCAAAACCAATAACCAGAGACAAATATGTCATAGTAGCTCTGGACCTCTGTTCTTTATTAATCCTGAAGCTCTCAAATTGGGAAACAATATTGAACCATAAGGTTATAAAATAAGAAAACAAAGCAAAGCTGGCAGTCAAGAGAATTACAGTACAGTCCTAACCAGAGTTGAAATCAATGGACTTAGAAAGGGGTAACTTTTAGGATTGCATTGCCAGTCACCAGGTAGAAACCTTTTGATCATGCCCTCCATATTTATTCTTTGTAGAATTGGACATTTATGTCTTGCCTTTCTTCTATCAATGGAACTTCACAGTATATGTAGGGTACCTAGAAGGTCTTCCATCCAGACCCTTCTTCAAGTTGCTGGATCTTGCAGCTTCCAAACATTATCATCTGATGTCATCTAGCTCAGGGGTCCTTAATCTTCTTGAGCCTGTGGGCATATTTGGAATTCTGACATGGCATCGTGGGGGCAGCAACAAAATGGCTGCCACAAGATGACTACTGCAGGAGGTGAAGCCAACCACAAAATGATTGCCACAGCTTAACTCCAGTAACACTGTGTAGATTCTTGTGCTGCGGTGGCAGCTGCCGCACAGCCAGTCAACTCTCTAATAGCCAATCAGAAGCCTGCTGGCCAAAAGTCTTACCTGGCCCTGCCCACTTCCTGAAAACACTTCACTGACACCAAAAAAGGTTTCAATGTGTGCCATGGTGCCCATAGGAACCACGTTGGGGACCCCAAATGTAGATCATACATACACACTGTAATGGGCCTGGTCACAGTAAGTAGACATCTGTTTAAGGCATTTATATCCTGTATATCCAGATTGCTTAAGGCAAAATATTAAATATATAAAGTACACTAAAAATCAACCTTATTTCTATTGTTTTGCTATTAGTTGGCTCCCCAGGATCAGCCTTGTCCACCTTCCACTTCTTCTTGGGTGAGCTAGTGCTCCTGCCTTCAAAAGAATCTGGGTTAACAAGGTTAAAGATGTCTACATAGTGGCCATCTAGATTTTTTTTCCAATTAACTTGCAGGGCAAGTGAAACCCAGGAAGATTCTCATATTCCCATATGTGGAGGTGATTTTCCCCTTAGACCTGGATTTACCAGTTTCCTAAACTGCCTTGCACCCCTCCCTGGACTCGGGGTTCCCTTTTTCTGCCCTCCTCTGAAGGACCCAGGGCAGAAGACCAGGCACCTGGGCGGCAGCCCACCAGTAGCGGGAGGAGGTGGTATCTGACTCCTCCCCCGAGGAGGACTCACCTGAGTATCCACCGCTGTCTGAAACCTCATCAGGCAGCCTCCCCTTCTTCTTGCCCTGGTGCTTCTTACATCCCTGCTTGAGTGCCTGCCGCTGCCTCTTCCAGGACCCCAGACTTCTTCCAGGCCCGGAGAGTCCCCAAAGCCCTGATGGGCCCTGCAAGCCCCTGTGCCGACTCAGCCCCCCTCCCTCATACAGGCCTGCAAAGGGGGGCTCAAAGGTAAGTCGGAGCCCATGCTTTCCTGCCCTGGGCATCAGAGCAAAGTGGAACACTCTGATTGGTAAGATTTAAACATGTTGTTGTTGCAAGTTTGCAGTAGCACCATCTGGAGCTACGCAGATGTCACGTTATTAGCCTGCCCATTTTAATGAATTTTGAATCCAAGAGAGAGTAATTGTGGCACCAACTTTTACACTTCATCACCCAGTAAGAAGACGGTTCTTAGCAACAGCTAAACTTTCTTACTATTGCCACTTCTTTCTGATTGCTCAACAGTCAGGTTTGACAAAATCTTTCACAAGGAGCAATTTATTTTGGATTGCTCCAAACCAAACGACTTGTCCACCCACTCTCTTAAAGGGTTTGGCTGCCTTCCAGAAACACACTGATCTTCTTCTCTTCTGCTATGTTTATTAACAGCGGACACCTAAACAGCTGTCAACTTGCTTCATCTTGGGTGTTTCATGGCAATGGTTGTTATTGACCTGGCACATGCAATTTGTGATTCACCACGCTGAATACAGCTCACTAACCATTAATTCTGGCCAGTCAGATGCTTGATACTTCCATTCTTTGAGTCCCAGACAGAGGGGGGGGGAACCAGAAGTTTGCTGAGTCCAGAATGAATTCCCACATAGAATAGAATCATAGTGTTGGAAGGTACCACCAGGGTCATCTAGTCCAACCCCCTGCACAATTCAGGAAATTCACAACTACCTCCCCCACCCCCAACCCCAGTGCCCAGAAGATGGCCAAGATGCCCTCCCTCTCATGAATTGCCTAAATTCATAGAATCAGCATTATCATTATCACAAGTTGTGTAGGCTTACTCTAGATATTTTCCCTATTTCAAGGATTTCATCTGATTCTTTTTCTTTGGTAGAATGATTGGTTTTGAAGGAGAGCACTATTACAGTTTGGATGGGGACATACTTCCCCAACTGGGCCTCTCATGGCTTACCAGTTAGGGGGTTCAGGAGGGGCTGGGGCTTCACCTGGTTGAACTTTAGTGTTTGCCATCATGGGAGAGGGTGGTGGAGCAACCAATCTTCTCAGTACACCTTGGTATGGAGGCTATGAAAAGCAAATAGCAGATTAAGGCCTCCTTGCATTTGGAGCAAGGGTGGGCTTAACGCTGACATGCCTCTGGTGGCCCAAAGGATAGAGTACCCACACTGAGGGTTGGGGATTAATAAGGCTCAGATCACTTTAATAAATAAATCCTAGTTAAATCAATTAATTTGGGGATGGGGGCAAATTTGCCATCTCAGTAGGAACTAGTTTACTCTCCAGGTATTAGAGCTCTCTGGATGGCCTTTGGTAAATCATTGTTGGTACCTAAATGGTGACAGTATTTACTGTGTTACTGGTCTGTGTGGAGTAGTGGTTAAGAGCGGCGGTGTCTAATCTGGTGAATCGGGTTTATTTCTCCACTCCTATGCATGAAACCTGCTGGATGACCTTGGGCTAACCCACCTACCTCACAAGGGAGGAGAGGGGAAGGCGATTGTAAGCCCCTTTGAGACTCCTTAAGGTAAAGAAAAGTTGGGTATAAAAACCAACTCTTCTTTTTCTTCTTCTGTTAGGGCAGAATTAAAAATAATAATAATACAGAGCATAATCCTTCTGTTTTCCTGTGTACAGCTTTTATATTGCACAGACAACAAGCTGGATGGAATGTGGGAAATGTGCATATAACCCCCATGCTTTGCAATATCCCTTTGTCTTGTCTGTAAATGTACCCATGTGCTCACATTGGTAAAATATGGCTAAAACACACTTTTTTGAAGACTTGTGTGACTTCTTTGCCTATAGTTGCTGTACTCATGCTCAATTGGACCAAGCCCCAAGTGAATAGTTGTCGTTTCTTTCAATTACTTGGAAAGGAGAAATTTTTTTGTACCTTTAAAACAACACAGACTGTGAGATGCTAGCAAGCTAAAGTTGTCAAAATACTGGCATACATATCGGTCCTTATTAATACACAATGGGAAAAATCAGAACAATTTTAAAATTTTACTAGAAAAACAGAAAATGCTAAAAATTTAGTAAAAATTGTTTAATTAAATTTAATGGGTCCACAAGAGTTAATTGTAGACCAGATAATTCCATCCAATTGCAAAATGGAAAAGAGGGGCATGTAAATGGTGTTGATTCCATTGTTTGTATGCCTAAGCACGCTTATGTGGGAGTACGTCCCATTGAAACTTACCTCTGAGTAAATATGAACAAATTGGTTCACGCATGTAATTTGTCCTTAAAGCTACTGAAGAAAGCAGAAGGACATTCTATATTTTCAAAGCTTTCCTATTTGACTTCCAGTGTCAAACTCTCTCTTGCACACCAATTTGGTTTTCCTTTTCTTATTTCACAGCAGGGAACAATCCTGTCAGTCAGATTCTCATCACATATGCATGGCCGGTGCTTTGTGAGGCACGAGATCGCCCAGTCGCACCCCTGTGGTGCGTTATCGCTTAGAAAATGCAGCGCGACCTAGCGTAAGGGTGACTTGGTGGGAGATGCTAGAAATGTAATTAAATGGTATCCTTCATTTACTCCTAACACAATACACCGAGCACTGCAAGAGAAATACCCTCCGTTTGATCTTTAGCAGCAATATTTATTTTATTTATTTTTTGCATTTATAGCCCGCCCTCATTCCCAGCAAGGAGCCAAACTCTGCTCACGACCTGAGTCAAATGAGTACCCATCTTGCTGGGGGGTAAAGGGAAGATGACTGGGGAAGGCACTGGCAAACCACCCCACAAACATAGTCTGCCTAGTAAACATTGGGATGTGATGTCACCCCATGGGTCAGGAATGACCCGGTGCTTGCACATGGGACCTTTACCTTTTTTACATTCCCAGCAAGCTGCCGGTCTGAGGTAGACAATACTGACTTTGACGGACCTTGATGGTCTGATTCAGTATAAGGCAGCTTCATGTATACATGGGTACCACCCTCTCACCACTGTCAGACTAGGTCCACTGACTGGCAGCAGCAGTATTGAGAGGGTGATAGTGGATCAGGTTGTGGGTCTCAGGCATGTGGTTAACCAAGTTGTCTGGTTAAACAAGTGCTGGGAGAGCCAGTATGGTGTAGTGGTTAAGAGAGGTGGACTTTAATCTGGAGAACCGGGTTTGATTCCCCACTCCTCCACATGAGCAGGGGACTCTAATCTGGTGAACCGTGTTGGTTTCCCCACTCCTCCACATGAAGCCAGCTGGGTGACCCTGGGCTAGCAGAGTTCTCTTAGAGCTTTCTCAGCCCCACCTACCTCACAAGGTGCCTCTTGTGGGGAGAGGAAGGGTAGGAGATTGTAAAATGGCTCGATTCTTCTTAAAAGATTGAGAAAACTGGCATATAAAAACAACTCTTCTTCTTCTTCTTCATTCTACCTGCCCCTATTTTGCCTTTGAGGAGATCTATCTCATGTGTATGTATTTTTCTTCCTCGGGGTAGTATACATGGTTCTTTCTCTTCTCCATATATACCTCACAACAACCTGGTGACTATTATACATTAGGATGACAGAGAGTCATTGACCCAAGATCATCCAGTGAACTTAATGGCAGAGTGCGGATTCGAACTCAAATGTTTGCACTGTTATGACACACTGTCTCTTTCTTTTTAAAGTTCATACGCACACACATGCACTAGAGTTTATCCGGCTTCTACCCCTACAACGAATCTGTTGGGCCTCACTGAAAAGAGAACCAGAGGTGAACAAAGTGCATCTGTCCAGCTTTCCACGGGGCCCAGTTTTAAGTGACACCCACAGCTGTTACATGTGGAAAATTGAAATAATAGAATAGCACTCACCTGGACAATGGATTGATGATATACTAAACCTCTTTTTAAGAAGAGGTTAGATGGCCACCTGTCAGCAATGCTGATTCTATAACCTTAGGCAGATGATGAGAGGGAAGGCATCTTGGCCATCTTCTGGGCATGTAGTAGGGGTCACTGGGGGTTTGGGGGGGAGGTAGTGGAGAATTTCCTGCATTGTGCAGGGGGTTGGACTAGATGACCCTGGTGGTCCCTTCCAACTCTATGATTCTATGATTCTATGCGTGCATAGATGGAAGGGTCCAATTTAAACACAATGTGTACATCAAATACACGTAGCTATGTTTTTGTTATGTACCATCAGCACATTTAAATTTGGCATAAAAGTCTACGTGGGAGGACTGAATCATCCTGCCTCTAGTAAATACACACTACTAACAGACACAGGATGCCAGCGCAGTGAAATCCCTTTCATCTCCCATAGCTATCTATTTGGATAGTAAGCCTGGCTCAATGTGTTTTGGTGCAGCTATTGTGTAATAAGTGCAGTCATATCGTGGTGTAGTCGGATCAAGAACAGATCCCGTTTGAAGAGCCAATGCATGACAGGCTATGGCAAATTAAAGGACTAGGATGTACAACAGATCACAAAATAAAAACCCTTTCAGAAGTGCTATAGGAAACAGAGGGTAGTGAGGCAGTGGTTCTGGTTTGAGTGTCATGGTTTACAAGTATACAAGAGAGTCTCTATTTTGAAATGCTGGATCATATGCTATTGCCCTGTTTAATTTAAGGGAATTAGCAGCTAATTTGGAGAGAACAGTGAATGAACTCAGGGCTCCCTTCAATGACTGCTGATATCATTCCCTTGTTTCTTAAGGTTTACCCACAAGCAGTCTTTATACCTCATCGCTATCATGGCCCTAGAGAACAGTTCAAGACATCTAGACAATGGGGCTTGGTACAGCAAGGGGAAACACCGCCCTCCCAATTAAGAAGGTTGAAAACCCTCAAAACTGGAGAAGTTATTTCTGAGCAAGAAATCATTAGTTTTAAATTGCTACAATTTTGAAGCATCTTGTGAATGTTGCAAGATCTCAAGGAAACAGTAGGTAAACGTGGGAGGTTGGCATGGAACCATACTATCTGTGCCTTATACTCAAACTACCTCTAATGCTGCCAGCAGGGTGGTGGTGGGTAGGGATGCCAGCCTCTGAGTGGGACCTGGAGATCTTCTGGAATTACAGCTCACCTGCAGACCACCGAGAACAGTTCCCATGGAGAAATGGCTGCTTTGGAGGGTGGACTCCACCGAAGTTCCGGTCCTCCCCAGGCTCCATCCCCAAATCTCCAGGAGTTTCCCAGCCTGGATCTCACAACCCTACCCCCCCACCCATCCCCAGAAGGGAACTTGGCAACCCTAGTGGTGGGGTGTCTAGGTCAGAGGTTCTCTCTCCTCCTACCCGCTCCCCCACTAGTTGGGCAGCAGTGAGAGTCTCTGAGCAGAAAGTGGGAACAAGCGAAGGAATGGAAAAGAGAAAGTGACAACCTGGGGAGGGCACTGAGCTGGGGGGTTGGCATTGTTGACAGAGGGAAGTGGGAGAAAGTGCAGGGGTGGGAGCAACAGAAGAAACTGGATTTAGCAGGGGAATTTCCTTCCCTGAGTTTTGTGGGTCCCCTGCTGATATATCTGAAGTCTGATTTATTGCTAACTCCATCAGATACAAAAGCTTGTATCTACGCAGCTGTTTTACACCAAATGAGACCACCTAGCTTAATATTATCTGATACAATAGACAGTGCTTTCCTACAGGATAGGCAGTGTATGTGGGAATGTCTTTCCATCACTTGTTCCTTGAGATATTTTATCCTGAGATGCCTGAGTCTTTCTACATGCAAAGCACATGGTGCGCCCTTCTTCTAAAAGGGCAGGCAAACATGTGAAGCTGCTTGTTATCAGGTTTCCTACCTGGGTTTCAAGCAAGCCAGAAGACATATCCAACTGGAAAATGGTGTGGAGGGGAAAAAAAACAAACCCTTTCCCAGTACTATGGCCCTTATTCTTCTCTTCCCCCTCATGCCGTGGCTGCTTTTAAATGCCCAAATTGCACATCTGGGAATTCCAGTGGCTTGGCCCATTAAGAATGACCTTTGTTTCATCCCTTATCCTTCTAATCCACCCCTCCCTAGTTTTTCTTGTACCTTAACAAAGGTTGAGTTCCAAGTAACAGAGCATGCTACACAGCTTTGCCGAGGGATAGAGCAAATTTGCCAACGGTACTGTAGTTGATCTCTTAAATTTTATATACACCATGAGTTCCATTTGGAGTGTGTCCAGAATTTTAAGTGTGTACAATCCTGCCAAAAGAGCTACATACAGAAGTCCAACAAATTCTTCCTTTTTTTACCCTGGAAGAAATCATGCAAATATTCAAGTGAAGTAGTAGTGAAAGTTATGAAAGTGATTTTTATGTCTGAATATAAAACCCTTTATATGCAATTGATGCTGAACCTTCGTCAATAAAGCCCCCCTTTTAATTGAAAATGATGGAGTCCCAAAAATTCAATACTAGTTAGTGAGCCTGAATATTTTATTGCATATGAAATGTACTGTAAGACAGTTTGCCCAAAGGCAGAAGAGGAATTCACTTGCAATGCTCATTAAAATTACAATGAAATGCTTTTTTAAAAAGACATTCTCTTCTGTTCTCTTAGGCATGGCATGAAATTGAGAAGGGGAACTCTCTTCCCATTGTCCAGGTGATCCATTTTAAACACTTGACTCTGAGCATTTAAAAGTCATTCTAAAGCAGCGTTAACCCTTTAAAAGCTGGGACGGTTACTGAGTCTGCCATTTAGAATACAAAGTCACATCAGAGACAGCCAGTCAAGTGGGAAACAATGGTTTAATACTGTTTGATGTACTAAATGTTGTGTGATAACAGGACTGTGCATCGTTCACATTAATAGGCACCGCTGCTCTAATATTAGTGGCTAACCTTGCTCTATCTGAAAATTAGCTTTGTGGTTGTGGAATGATATACTAAAGTGTCCCCCTTGCCAAGCTCATCCAGTAGTAGGCTGTGTATTAATGGATTGTATTATACCATGGAAGGTCCTGGTTCAAGTCTCAATGCGACTGGTATTACCGTACATGTTGTTCAAGCAGCTCATGGGTGGTACAGATGGCCCCCTCTCATTTTTAAAACACATGTGCACATGCATATGAAGCTGCCTTATATAGAACTACATCAGTATTACATACCCTGTCTGGTAGCAGCTCTTCAGGGTCTCAGGGTCTTTCCCATCACCTACTACTGGATCCTTTTAACCAGAGATGCCAGCGATTGAACCTGGGACCTTCTGCATGCAAAGCAGACACTCTACCAGTCAGCCACATCCCCTCCTCACCACCTAGGATTAGGCTGAGAAAATGACTTGGCTAGCACTGCATTTTACAAGGAGTTGCATGTGGCCCTCATAGTTCAACACCCCTGCAACTACACTACTGGCCATCTAGTATCTCTCACCATCAACCCTCTATGAACTGGGTAACTTGGTAATCATAATGGTGGTGGAAAATGCCGCCAAGTCACAACTAACTTAAGGTGACCCCATAGGGTTTTCAAGGCAACCGATGTTCAGAGGTGGTTTGCCATTTGCCTGCCTCTGCATAGCAACCCTGGGCTGCCTTGGTGGTCTCCCACCCAAATACTAGCCAGGGCTGACCTTGCTTAGCTTGCAAGTTCAGACAAGATCAGGCCAGCCTGGTCATCCAGGTGAGGGTGATAATCATAACACTATCCCTATTTTGGAGGGCTATTGTAAGAATTACTATGTTAATATAGGCTAAGTGGTTTAAACAATCCGATAAAGTACTATATAAGTATTAATGTTAATAACATTTGTTGTACTCTTCACATGTTTTCTGAGCTATACAAGTTCTTTATTAAGAACTAGCTCTCATATGTCTGGGAGAGTGATTCACAGTGGCTCAGTGGTAGAGCCTCTGCTTGGCATGCAGAAGGTTCCAGGTTCAATCCCCGGTATCTCCAGTTAAAGGGACTAGGCAAGTAGGTGATGTGAAACACCTCTACCTGAGACCCTGGAGAGCCGCTGCCGGTCTGAGTAGACAATACTGACTTTGATAGACCAAAGGTCTGATTCAGTATAAGGCAGCTTCATGTGTTCATGTGTTCTATCCAATGGCAAGTTACTCCAGTCTTTCAATTGGCTTAGACTGATGATCTAGCCCTATAGAATGAACAGCGCTCATTCTATAGGAAAGACCAGTGAGGTTGGCTCCCACTCACATGATGGGTTCATTAGCATTTTCTCCTAGCTTTTCAGGAGCTGCTCATGAGATAATGTCTCCCGTACTATTGGAGAATGGCTATAGGATAACTGTATCCCCATAAGGATTAATTGCTAGTAATTGTAATTAATTTCTTCAAATGAGGGAAATACTTTTATGTCACACCCTCTCTTCTGGCCTCAATGAAGATGAACAAATGCACAAGCTGACATGACCAGGCTAAAAATGTCATAAATAAATGACAACCAGTTATTGAGTGTTTGAAGAGTCACTACAAATTGGAGCTGTAACAACTACCCAGAATTCTCCAATTAATTATACACATTTCCATCTGGGACTTGGCCATTAACTTGGCCTGGACTAGAGAAGTACAAATATACATTGTTTCCTATGCATTTTTTTCATTTCTTTTCATTTCCATGCATGTCAAGTTCTCCAGCCTGTCAAGATCATCCTGTATCCTGGCTCTGTCTGCTACCGTATTTGCTACCCAACCCAATTTAGGAAGAAGGATGAGAGCAGTTTCATTCCAAGTGTGGAGAAATCATTTTCTAAAAGCTTGAATGTATGAATCAAACTGGAGTTACCACAAAATGAATGCTAGGTGTTTTGTGGATATATTCTACACAGGAAATTGAGCTCTGCTACAACCGCTACCAATATTGGGGGTTCTTGGGCCAACACTGCCAGATGCTGTTAATGCCTCAGATCAGTAACCAAAAGAGAAGCAGGAACTTGGATGCTGTGCTTTTGCTTAGACACGTAATCCCAAGGTGGGGGGGAAGTACAACAAGTGGACCTCAATCATTGCCATTTATTTCTATGTAAATATATAAGTAAGGCGTTCTTCAGTTGTCCTGAGTGTTTAAGCTAATGTGCAGCAATTAAAATCTGGCGCTTTGCCAACAATATCCTCCGGAATGATTAAAAGGAATTGTATTTGTTAATATCTACATTTTATGTTAATATCTACATTTTATGTGTGGCTGAGTTTGGGTGTCATTTAATTACAAGCGATTTTATTGCAGCATCTGTCACCTACCTTAATGTGATTTATTCTGCAGAAATCCTGAGAGAAATCCCCCATTTTCAAAGGTTTGGTAAAAATACGAGTAAAACATATCTGGGAAAAATATGCATAATGCTCCTTCACCAACTGAAGTAATCTGATCTAACAACAATATCCAATATTTGTGGATTTCAGTTTTTGGTGTGAAAATGTGTGGCTTGACTTATTAGAATATTTTTTGAAGAATAGTTGACATTCAGGCTGTGTTAATTGTTTCACCAATCAATCATATTATTATCCAATCATTCCTGTATGAAGCTCTGGGTTAAGGTTTCATGACATTCCCTTGTACAGAATAATAAAACAGAGGATGAGGGCACTGTATAGTTTTGCGGGTTACCATTATTCAAGCTGTTGTGGACAAAAATGAAGACATGCCCTCTGACACACCTCTGTGCTTATCTCGGAGCTCATTATCAACTAAAACTATCTGGAAGATCCAGGGTAAAACATAGATAAGTACAATCAAACAACCACGTGTATCTTAATCCAGTGTATCTTTACAGCCCAGTTACTCCTGTGTCCTTTCAATGAAAACACCACTACTGCCTGAAGCAGTGTGTATGTAATACATATATCAGTGCTGCAAAACTATTGAAAACTGCCCTAAAGCACACTGCTGCAGTTAGACATAACAGAGGCCTTTTGAAACAAACAAATATGGTAAACTATTGTCCTGCTTCTATAATAATTATCAAATGGTGAAGGAAGCTATGAGGAGCTCAGCCATACTCAACTTAATATTGACCAACAGGCAAGGGATGGTATATAGGAAGAAGAGGACCTTAGGAAGAAGTTACCATGTCCTTCTAGAATTTCTTTTGCTGTGAGGGACCAAAGAAGTTAGTAGCCACACGTATCTGCTAGATTTTAGCAGGGCAGACTTTATAAAACTCAGAGGCATGATGACAGTCATTCCATGGGCCAGATTGCTGGAAGGGAAAGAAGCAAGTGATGGGTGGGCTCTCCTAGAACGAGAGCTCTTGCAAGCTCAAGCCATCGCTATTCCAACAAGAAGGAAAGGGATCCAAGACGCCAATGTGGATGAACAGAGAACTCCATGATGAGCTAAGGAAGAAAAAGGAAATGTTCAAGAAAAGGAGTCAAGGACATACCTCTAAAGAAGAGTATCTGTGGATTGCTAGGCATGTTAGGTCAGCCATCAGAGAGACCAAAGCTCACAGTGTGTCGATGCTGGCCAAGGAGGCTTGCTACAACAAGAAAAGCTAGTTCAGATATGTTAGGAGAAAACGAAAGAAAAAAGAGGACACAGGCCCATTGAAAATGGAGAAACTTTGACAGAGGACAGAGAGAAATCAGAAAGGCTCAATGCCTATTTTGCCTGTTTTTTTCCCTGAAGAAGAGAACCACTGTTTCAAAGAATTCCTAATTGTTTTCCTTCAAGAGCCTGTTTTAAAGTAATCTGCTGAAGCCCTGGTTAGGGCTGTTGAATTTTAAAAAATTCGGTATAGTTCAGATTCGGCCGAATTCGGGATATGCTGAAGTCCGAACTCCCCCACTTCGGATCCGTTCAATTAGGCGGGAATTCAAAGTTCGGGAAAAAAACTCGGCAGAATAAAGCCATTAAAAACACAACTGCGCCTTTCCGCGGCTCTGGGGGGGCATTTTTGGGGTTAGAGGTCCCAAACTTTCAGCAGAGCTTCAAAGGATGTTTATTGAAAGACTCCCCAAGTTTTGTAAAGATTGGGTCAGGGGGGGCTGAGATATGGGCCCTGAAAGGGGTCCCCCCACCCTTAATGTGCATCTCTCAGCAGAGCTTGCCGCCCACGTACAAAGCTCCCAGCCCCGACAACAGTTTGCAAAACAACTGCAAAGCAACACAACCTTGTAAAACAACACCTTTGCAACAGGAAAAACCAGAAGACACACAACTGAAACCTCCCCCCTCAAACCAGGGAGCGAGAGACTCGAGGGGGAACACACACCCCAGGCAGAACTGACGAAAGCCCCCTTTGGCTTCCCCCCCACCCACAGAAACTGCTCCCTCCCCACACACACACAGACTCTGCTTTCCCCCACCACCCACAGAAACTGCTCCCTCCCCACACACACACAGACTCTGCTTTCCCCCCCCACACACACACATACACAGGAGAAAAATTATAGATTAAAGCCCCCAAAGGGGTCTTACTGTGGCTGTCTTCTGTTCCATCAGGAGGAGGGGCTGGGGAGGACTTGTAATCCAAGTTGATTCCAATTAGGCACGGGACGTTTTGCTCTGGAGAAGATGCACACAGGATCGGCTGATCCATTCATCCCAATAGGGAAAAGGGGAAGGGGAAAGGGGAAAGCCCATATCTCGGGACCCCCTGACCCAATGTTCACAAAACTTGGGTGGTCTCTTAAGAACACTGGTCTGAAACTCCGCTCAAAGTTTGGGATCTGCACCCCCAAAAATGCGCCCCCTGCAGCCACGGAAAGAGAAAAGGGGGGAGGCGATATTTCTGCCCCCACTGAACCCATCTTTACAAAACTTGGGTGGTATCTTAAGAATAATTGTGTAAAGCTATGCTGAAAGTTTGGGGGCTATATCCCCAAAAAAGCGCCCCCTGCAGCCACATAAATGGAAAAAGGGGGGAGGGAAAAGGGGGAGAGACCATATCTCGAGACCCCCTGACCCAATGTTTACAAAACTTGGGGGGTATCTTAAGAAGCTTCATCTGAAGCTCCAATAAAGGTTTGGGATCTGTACCCCCAAAAATGCGCCCCCTGCTGCCATGGAAAGAAAAAGGGGGGAGCCCATATCTCGGGACCCCCTGACCCAATGTTTACAAAACTTGCGGGGTATCTTAAGAAGCTTCATCTGAAGCTCCACTAAAGTTTTGTGTCTGTACCCCAAAAAATACGCCCCCTGCAGCCACAGAAAGGAGCAAATGTGCACAAGCACTCCCCACACACACACGAGGATTTCGATCTCTCTCTCTCTCTCCCTGGCCGGGCCGCACATCAGCTGATTCCTCCAGTACTCAATCCTGACTGATTGGCCAGAAGAAGACCCAGCTTGGCCACTGATTGGCCGGGTGAGGAGAAAGCTGCTTACTGACGGTTATGCTGCTTACTGACGGCCGAATTTGCCGAATTTATTCATGAACTGCCGAACTCGCTGAATTCGGCCCCCCCGGTTGCCCGCCAGTTTTGAGTTCGGTTCCTCCCGAACTAAAAACCACCGAATCAGGGGAAATTCGGCTGATTTTCAGTTCGGGCTGAACCGAATCAACAGCCCTAGCCCTGGTCCCCCCCCCCAATTTTTTTGGGAGGACAGGAGATGTGCCACAACTGGAAGAGGGCAAATGTTATTCCAATTTTCAAAAAAGGGAGAACGGATGACCCAGGAAACTACAGGCCAGTCAGTTCGACCTCTGTCCACGGGAAGATACTGGAGCAGATTTTAAAGGGATCAATCTGCGAGCATCTGAAGGACAACTTGGTGATCCAGGGAGGTCAGAATGGATTTTTTCCCTACAGGTCCGGCCAGACCAACCTGTTTCCTTCTTTGATTGAGTGACGAGCTTACTGGATCAAGGGAATGCTGCCAATGGTGTTTACCTGGATTTCAGTAAAGCTTTTGACAGTGTTCTCCATGATGTTCTGATGGGTAAACTAGAGGACTGTGGACTGGACCCTAGGATAGTTAGGTGGATAGGGAACTGGTTGGAGAACCACACTCAAAGAGTAGTTGTCAATGGCATTTCATCTGAATGGAGAGAGGTGTCCAGTGGGGTGCTACAGGGCTCAGTTACGGGCCCGGTACTTTTCAATATTTTTATAAATGATCTGGATGAGGAGGTGGAGGGACTACTCATTAAATTTGAAGATTACACCCAATTGAGAAAATCAGTGAACACACCAGAAAATAGAGATAGAGTTCAACAGGATCTGATCACAGTGTAAAAGTGAGCAGATGTGAACAAGAAGCAATTCAACAAGGATAAGTGCCCAGTTCTACATCTGGGTACCAAAAATGAGGAATGTGCCTACTGGATGGGGGATACACTTCTGGGTAACTGTGCGTGAACAAGATTTAGGGGTACAGGTGGACTGTAAGTTAAATATGAACAGCCAGTGTGATGCGCCAACAAAAAAGCCTAGTGAGATCTTGGGGTTTATCAACAGAAGTATAACATCCAAATTGCAAGATGTCATAGTCCCGCTGTACATTGCCATTGGTCAGGCAGCACCTGGAGAAACTGTGTGCTGTTCTGGAGGCCTCACTTCAAAAAGGATGTGGACAGAATGGAGCGGGTACAGAGTAGACGCAAGGATGATCAGGGGCCTGGAGACCAAGCTCTACAAGGAAAGGCTGAGGGACTTGGAAATGTTTAGTCTGGAGAAGAGGAGGCAGAGTGGGGACATGATTGCTCTCTTTAAGTATGTGAAGAGCTGTCACTTAGAGGAGGGCAGGGAGCTGTTGCTGTTGGCAGCAAAGGACAGGAGTTGAACTTAGGGTTGCCAGGTCCCTCTCTGCAACCGACGGGAGGTTATTGGGGCAGAACCTGAGGAGGGCAGGGTTTGGGGAGGGGAGGGACTTCGGTGCCATAGAGTCCAGTGGCCAAAGCGGCCATTTTCTCCAGGGGAACTGATCTCTATCAGTTGTAAGATCAGTTGTAATATCAGGAGATCTCCTGCTACTACCTGGAGGTTGGCAACTCTGGTTGAACTAGATGGCCTGTATGGCCCCTTCTAACTCTGATTCTTTAATAAGGATTGCAGTATATCTTCTTGCCATATTCCAAAGCTAGTTCTACATTTTTGTGGATGCTTTCCCCTCTATTGCCATGCAAATCTGTATATCTTCACTGAATTATAATGATCTTGTGCTGCTATAGAGAAGAAACTGGGTAACCATAACAAAACACCCAAGAATCATGGCAACCGTGTGTCAAAATATGTGCTGGCAACAAGATGCACTGTGATATTATCATCGCTGTCCTTGCCAATAGTTTCTAAAAGAGAACCATAGCAATCTCAGTCATGCATTACCTGGGAGACTTATGGCCCCATGGCTCAAATGCACACAGACAAGTCACCTCATGTTGACATTTGGCTGCAGGCATATGGGGGATCGGCCTTTTTTTGAAACATGCTCACTCAGCTAATGTTAAATAGAGCATGATTACACTACACGGGGAGCAGAGAGACAACTCTCTATCTGGAGGCAGTGAAATTTTTTCTTATTTGTTAGCAAATCACTCCAGTGGCATACCCTTCAATATTTAATAGGCGGCAGAAACAGTGCAATCAATGGCAGATGAGGAGTAAGATGATAATGGTATCCTGCCATCTGTCTGGGGCAGTGACCACAATGATCTATGGATCTATCTGACCCTCTCCAATGAGATCTGTGCTGACACTTCCTCAGCTGACTGGGCTAAAAGCTTCTTTTTGTGGAAACAGGGGAAATTAGAATGGATCTCTGGTAGGATCAAACATTGATTTGTTTTCTTCCTGCCCATGTTCCATGTTCTTACTTTGGAAAACAAAGGCACATTTCATTCATCCTTATTTCTCGGGGTATTATTGCAAATGAAATCTCTGTTAAGAATTCTGACCTGGAAACTGGCAATAACACTCCCCCAGTGAATCCTCTCTCTGTTTTCAGTTCTCTTAGATTATACGAGCATAGATTTATGAGGGCTTTCCTACAAAATTCTGTGTCAGCTTTTTTATTCGCTTAGCCACGGGCTGAAAACAAGGCAAAGTATATGAAACAAGATGATATAATCCAAGACACTGGAAAGATTTTTTTTTAATTTCAATTTTCTAAAAATTGTCATGGTAAGCCCCCCGCCAAAAGGAAGAAATAGATCAATGTGTGAAACAGATGTGCTATTTTATTCTCTCTCCAGATCTTTACCTAGCAGTAAAACCTACAGGAATTTCCATTTTCCTTCTCTGAACCGCTTCCAAAAATTGGCTTGCATCAGAGACAAGTAGGGATTGGAAGTGGAGATGCACTTTCAGAGTGGAGCTCAAGCATGCTCTCCATCACTGCAAGAAAAGTGGCCTCCACATCCCATTCCAACTTGGCTGTCAAGTAGTATAGGTACAGAGTCAGCCTCAGTCCATGGAAGGGAGGGGAAGGACAGAAATGGTCAAGTAGAGAATTGAGGCTAAGATAAAATGTTGCAAGCTAGCTTGTTTGACTCAGCTATCTCATTTCTATTTTGCTTCACCCTTAAGAAAAAACCATGCATCTTTATTTTCTTGCACTGATTTTTCCCCCTGTTAGAATATTTTCAAAGTTATGCTTGCATCAGTTGAGTCTACAGCTCATTCCTGAGCCTTGCAGTGGCCAGGGATGGCGTAGCTGAGGTGCCGCCACGGCACCTTGAAAGAGGTTCCCTGGCCGCTGCAAGGCTTAAAAACCTCTTTAAAAATCCAAAAATGGGGGGAAGCCCCACTTACAACAACGATGCTGTGCCAGGAAAAACCTGGGTAAGCAACACTGCTGCTAGGGGGGAGGGGCGTTCCTGGGCTAGAGGGGCTTAGGAAGCAGACTACCATCAGCTCCGCCCCCAGGAATGCCCTGGAATGCCCCCCCAGCCAGTGCCACATTTCTCTTCCATGATCTAGGTCCTGGAGAGATGGTGGCATCGGAGAAGCGGCATGCAGCTCCGCAGCGCCCAGGCACCAACAGAACTGCCCCCGCTACCAGTGCAAATGCCTCTTCTTCTGTGATAAGAAGCCACTGACGCTGGCGGTCGGGTATGCCACCGCCAGACTACTTTCAGCCCCCCCCCATCTCAGGAATGGGCTGTAAGTGATGCATAGATAACATATACCCTGTGAGTACGAATGTTGTAAAAATAGCATAAAAGAAACAAAAGAACCATCCACAACAGCAGTGAAAATGGCAGACCAAAGCCAACGACAATGATAATAACGTTATGAACTCAAAAAAGAAATTAGACTTGCCATATCAGTTCATCCTTACAGAGCATTCCATCCAATTTCTAAAGGGTCGTTTTAAGCACAAAAAAAGAAATGAGGAAGAAAGCAAAATAAGAGGGGAAGGTCATATAGGTTTAAAAGAAAACAAAAAATAAAGATTCTGACTAGGCAGTATTTACTATCTCCACAGTAGCAAGGAGGAAGGCCAGACTTTTGTTAGATCTTTGACAGTTGACAAGAAGACATTGCTTGCCAGTCACTTTTCAGTTGTGTTTGAGTGGAAGGGCAAATGTAGATAGACCAGTCAATAGCAGGGGGCCTTGAAAGAGTCCCATCTTGGAGTCAAGCCAATGGAGTCAAGCCAATGGAAACATCTTTTCCAGGAATATTTGCATGTAGGGGTGCACTGTTCAAGGTGATGAGAACACTTTGTTCCCTTTGCAGATAAATGTGTAAAGGATTACTACGATTAAACAGGTGAACTCAATGATACGTGATATCCATAACATACATGTATTAATGAATACCTCGGAAATTTCCTGTATGACAGACCAAATGAGACAGAGTTTTGGTCTCATATGCCTATATAAAATGGCAACCTCATAAATGGCAACCTTGACTGCAACAATTTAATGGCCTGAAAACAATATGATGCCCATTTTGAAACCACTGTTTCAAAGAATTCCAAATTGTTTTCATTCAAGAGCCTGTTGTAAAGTAATGTACTCAGACCCTGCTCCCCCCTCCCCCAATCTTTAGAAGTAAGATGAGAAGTTGCCAGGACTTTGGTTTTCTCAGCTGTGGTGTCCAGAAACAAACACGTCTCTAAGAAATGTTTACCTACTTTAAGCCCTCTTTGATGAATATTCGTCTACATCTTTGGTTCTCTGTCATTTGTGACTCTCTGTTGGAATATTTGGGTTAATTTATTGTTTAGACTTCTTTTCTCTTCATTTTTTAGTTTTTTTTTAAATCTTAATATTATTGTTTTAAATTTTGAAGCTTGAAATGTTGGAAAGGTGGGCCCAAAAACATTTAAAATTAAATTCTTTGTTCAGT
Organism: Euleptes europaea; assembly: GCF_029931775.1. Taxonomy (NCBI): domain Eukaryota; kingdom Metazoa; phylum Chordata; class Lepidosauria; order Squamata; family Sphaerodactylidae; genus Euleptes; species Euleptes europaea. The sequence goes on from NC_079326.1 coordinate 27,465,644, forward strand.
CAGTCCTCTTAATATTTAAAGATAACCACAGATTAAAATGGTCCACACTTCTTTCTTTCTTTCTTTCTTTCTTTCTTTCTTTCTTTCTTTCTTTCTTTCTTTCTTTCTTTCTTTCTTTCTTTCTTTCTTTCTTTCTTTCTTTCTTTCTTTCTTTCTTTCTTTCTTTCTGGTATAAGAAACAGACTGTGCATGTCATTTTCCCCCTTATCTTGGGCAGCACATTGTTGTCAACCTGTCTTTTTACCACATCTGGAATCAGTAATGTGTACAGCTGGGACGAGCTGCCAGCTATCATTTGATGCTTTGCTTTTCTCTGGAGGGCTCAGAAAACTACCCACACACAGGAGTAATTAGGCTGGCTCACTAATAAAATTATACCGAACAGTGACAATGAAAGGAGATTTATGATAGCACTGACACTGAGCATATGGAACCATTTTTGAATTTGCAGAAATTTCACCAGTCAATCCATTTGCACCAACAAATATATAGTAAAACCATGGCCTCTGCCCAGCTCTTTGTTCTTCACGCTATCCCTCTCTGGCTCACTTTTCTCCACGTGTGAAATTGGGGGAATATTATTTACCCACCTAATTCACAGAAGTGCCATGTTGATTTATTTTATACTTAATGTGACATGAGAAAATTTCGTCCTTGTGCTTAAGGCATTTTGTTCCATCTGAGGAGGGCTGGCTTCAATTTCAGACTCGATAATAATCTCTTTACATAACCTTCAACAAATTCCTTAAATATTGTGATTTTGGGTACCATATGGAAAACAGGCACCATACTTCTTGAAATTAATCAGGATGGGTTTCTTACGATCCCAGAGGATTGAAGGCTTATCAGATTACAGAATACAATAATTTCCCTTCCCAACATCTTGAAGGGCTTGTACTTAAGGTTACCAAGCTCAAGATGAGGTTTGGAGTTCTCCTGAAATTACAGCTGATCTCCAGCCTGCCTCGCTCAGGGCTGCTCTGGGGTCAGGGTGGCCCCAGTGGGGGTGGGGGTGGCCACCACATCATCAGCCCACTGGGACTGCCAGATGGGGCATGCCAGTCTTCTCCTTGAAGTATCACACCAGCAGTCTACAGGTGGCTGAGCCAGCTTGATACAAGAAATGGCAGGTAAAGGAACCTACACTCAGTTTTAATTGGCAAGTCTGCAAGATACAGTGTCCATCCAGGCATGTGAGGAAGTTAATATCTTTTGAACTGAGACCTTGATTGCTCAGTAATGAAACCCAAAAGTGAAACTCAAATCACATACACCTCCCAGAACGAAGTGCAGAATGTACCATTTGTTCCCAGAATGTCCTGGGACAAGTGGATATAACTTAGAGAACAGTTGCTTAATTACAGTTTTCATTCATTGACTAATCTAATTACCCTGAATCAGCGGTACCTTTTCTCAGGAGCTTTGATTGTAGTTAACAAAGTCAAGATACTCGTTCAATTATGCTAGCAGAAGTCCATGGAACAGGCTTGCTGTTCCAAAGGAGAAGATTCTACCCCTTCTTGAGACAGTTATAGCCTGTCAATATGATGTTAATAAATATTAACACCATGTTATTTACATGATGGTGCATGTTTCAATTTAAAATCACAAATGCAATTCAGAAAAAAAACTTATTTGAACCCCTGCAAATATTTATATCGATTTTATCTTAGAACACAAACATGGAAGGCCCATGGTGAGGATATTATCAGTTCATATTTGTGAAGCGTTTAAAAATTAACCAATGCCTTTGTAGGCTCTGAGCATACTTACTCTTCAAAGCCATGATTTAAGGAACACACTTTAGAATATTGTCGAAAGTTAAAAGCATTTACTTGTCTCGTCCCACGGGGCAAAGGCAGTTGGGTGCCTCTTTGTTCTGAAACGGCTCAGATCTTCTAAAGGTCATTTGCACAAGGCAACAGTGCCACAGCAATAATCTTCCTTTGAAAGGTTAGAAAACATAGCAAAAAACAAGCTGTTGTCGAGAAATACACTACGTGGGGAAGGTAGTAATTACAAGCAACAGGTTTGTTTTCATACAAGGCATGTGCTGCTGTGATATGCTGTGCTTAGTTACAAAAGGGACAAAGTTCATAGAGCAGCAGCTCAGCTGTGGATGAAACCCAAAATTCTGGAACACTCATCTGTATGACATGGTTAATAAAAACACAGCCACTTTCTTCTCCGTTCTCCCATCTGTGCTAAGCATATGAAAATGAGAGGCAATTGCAATTGTCGGAGATGGCCATAAAGAAATGAATACATGTATATCTCTGACTGAATAGCTAGGTCCTGTCAATATGATTGTATTCGTTAGGAGGAACTATTAATATTGCCTGTTTCACATGATCCATTATCTAGCTACAAGCACCCTGATTAAGAAAATCCATAATCAAATGAATGGAAAAACAAGAGAAAATGAAGTTGCCTTAGATTTCCATTTTCTTCTTGTACTTGCTGTGCCAACTGGAATTTGTAAAGTAGATACATAACTTCATATGAAGAATAATACACTACCGGGAAACCTGCCTGCATACCTAGTATATTTATTCATTTTGCAATGTATGGATCAACTTCTAATATTAGGGAATATCTAAGCATTGAAATAATTAATCAAATTTTTGTTGGTATACAAATATGTCACAATGTTACTGTCCAGTAAGAGAGATCAGCTTCCTTTCTGGATTCCCTTTGAAACTTTCAAAACTGAAGTTAAAACACTAATTGCAAATAATTGTCAAAATCCCGTCAAATATATTGTAGTGGAACATATCATTTATTTGGATGTACATACCTGAATGACCACCTACTCCCTTATGAACCTGCCCGGCCACTATCATCTTCAGAAGCCCTGCTTCATGTGCCCCCGCTTTCTGAGGTTAATCTGTCTGAAATTTGACAGGGAGAACACTTCCCATTCTGCAGGCTCATTGCAAGCATTCATGGGAAACTAAGTTTTCCCAAGATTCTTTGGAGAGGAAGTGGCTATCACAGACTATAAAAAGTAAGTAACATTCTCCCGGGGGATGGGATTTTTTGAGGTAGAGTCACCAAATTCACAGCATAGCTGCAAGGAACTTTCCTTGCATGAATCCCAAAGCTTGGTAACATTTGGGACAGGGGGTCCAATTTTATAGGGTCCCAAAGGGGTCAACCCCCTCCTCCATAGAGAAGCATTGTAAACTGTGTGGGACCTCTACCTCAAAAAATGCCCCCCCAGAGCCGCGGAAAGCTGCAAATGTGTTTGTAATGGCTTTATTGCAATGGGCAGATGGGGGACCCCTTCCGGGCCCCATAACTTGGGACCCCCTGACCCAATTTTCACAAAACTTGGGGGTTCTTGCAAGAAGGGTCCCCTCAAGCTACACTGAAAGTTTGGGACCTCTACCTCCAAACAAGCCCCCCCAGAGCCGCAGAAAGGCGTGAATGTGCACACGCACACCCCCCCCCCCACGGGGATCTCTCACACAAACAGACACTCTCTTTCTCTCCCCGGGCCATGCAGCAGCTGGGCTCATGCACTCAACCGCGACTGATTGGCCAGAAGAAGACCCTGCTTGGCCACAATTGGCCGCGGGAGAATGCTGCTAGTTGCTTACTAACTGACGGTTATGCTGCTGATTCGGAGCCCTCAAATTTGTCGAATTTATTTGGTGTTTGCCTGAACTCGCCGAATTTGTCTCCTCGTTTTCCCACCTGTTTTTGAATCCGGCTCTATCCAATCTGGAAACCGCCAAATCGGGGGAAATTCGGCTGTTTTTCAGTTCAGGACGAACCGAATCGACAGCCCTAGTTATCATATCCCCTCTCAGTATTCTCCTCTTCCGGCTAAACATACTCAGCTCCTTCAATCTTTCCTCATAGGACTTGGTCTCCAGACCCCTCACCATCTTTGTTGCCCTCCTCTGAACACATTCTAGCTTGTCTACATCCTTCTTAAATTGTGGTGCCCAAAACTGAACACAATACTCTAGGTAAGGTCTAACCAGAGCAGAGTAAAGCGATACCATCACTTCTTGTGATCTGGCCATTATACTTCTGTTGATCCCATTTGCCCAGAATCCCGTTTGCCTTTTTAGCTACCGCATCACACTGCTGACTCATGTTCAGTATTTGATCTACTAAGACCCCAAGATCCTTTTCACACACACTACTGCTAAGACAAGTCTCCCCATCCTATAATTATGCATTTGATGTTTTCCTACCTAAATGCAGAACTTTATTTTTGTCTCTGTTGAAATGCATTTTATTGGTTTTAGCCCAATTCTGTCAAGACCATCCTGTGTCCTTGCTCTGTCTTCTACCGTATTTGCTACCCCTCCCAATTTAGTATCATCTGCAAATTTAATAAGCATCACCTCTATTCCTTCATCCAAATCATGTATAAAGATATTGAACAACATAGGGCCCAGAACAGATCCCTGAGGCACTCCACTAGTCACTCCTCTCCAAGTGGATGAATAACCATTAACAAGCACTCTTTGGGTGCGGTCTGTCAACCAATTACATATCCACCTAACAGTAACAGGATCTAAATCACATTTTCCCAATTTGTCAACAAGAATATTATGGGGAACCTTATCAAAAGTACATTGGGTACCCAATCTTATCAAAAGCCTTACTGAAATCTAGATAAACTATGTCCACAACATTCCCCTGACCCAACAGGGTAGTAACTTTCTCAAAAAAGGAGATAAGATTAGTCTGAAATGACTTGTTCTTGAGAAACCTGTCCTGGTTCTTAGTAATCCGATCCATCCTTTCTAAATGCTCAAGGACTAACTGTTTCATTTCTTCAAAAACGTTTCCCAGTATAGACATCAAGCTGATGGGTTGGTAGTTACGTGGGTCCTCCTTTTTCCCCTTCTTGAAGATGGGGGAAACATTTGCCTGCCTCCAGTCTTCTGGCACCTTACCTGATCTCTAAGACTTTTCAAAAATAATGGAGAGAGGCTCAGACATTACATCTGCAAATATTTTAAGTACCCTCAAAGTAATATCAGATGACTTTTTTAGTACATAGTGTTGGGACCATCAGCATAGGCTGACTGTTCTCCACGTCTCCACAAATATACTGTTTTGTGAATCTTGTTGGTGTGTGTACTGTTACATGGCACAGCCCAAATTGGCTGTTGATATTCCATTGGTTCAGATAGCTGATCTGGGCAGAACTCAGAACATGAGTAGCAGCAAAGGGATTCCAACTATAAGCCTGTGGTAGCATAGAAAATTCTAAACTGATTTTTAAAAAGTAGTTGCAAGGGTCTATCATGATAATGAGCTGTATACTAAAGGTATTTTAAACTAATGTAACTGTTCATGTCTACTGTTATTCCAAATGCCTGCTGTAAACATTTTTCCATAAGTAAGGCTCTTAAATAACGTTGTTTTTTTAATGTGGATTTGGATCACATGACCTTGGTGTCAATATGCAGTCTATGATGTTATATGTCAAGTCAGGAAATGTTCTGCTTCATGTTTATAATCAGCAAATGAGTATTCCCATTCAATATAAAAGAATTGTTTCATTTGTCCTCATGTGATGTGTAAAATTCTCTATTATTATAATAAATCTTACGGAATATAATCTTTCACTCTTCTTGAAGCATTATTCCCAAACAGAGGCCTAAATTGAGCATTTAAGGCAATGTTTGCCGGTGCTAAACTTGACTGATCAAACAGCAAACCTTTTGCCTTCCACAGAACAGGTTGGTTCTATGGATTACTGTATATAGGATAGTTTTATAATGTGTATTTCAAAAGAAGCATACATCAAGGGAATGGAATTGTGTAGGCACAAATTACTATCAGGAAAGATAACCACTTTCAGTGTTTTTTTTTAATCTCTGTGGCAATTTAATGTAGGAGAAGTGATGCAAGCCATTACTGACATCTGGCAAACCACAGAACCAAACAAGAATTAATATAAGGTTAAGCAACATAACTAATTAATAGAACATCTGACTCCAGTGGAGAATATGAAATACCAAAGTAGAAGAATTTGAATACAATGATACCCTGGGGGTGAAGTCTGTAAACAGAGTAATATATACAAGACATTCCCCATGTCCTTCCCATTAACTATAGATGCCAGCAGCTTTAGATACAGCCAGTGATCTCATCAACAACAATATGCTATTGTTACAACCAGGCTACTGTTGTATGTTTTGAATTCCAGGCTATTTCGGAGTGCTTCAAACCCTTTTTGGTTATCCAGTGCCACAGACTGCATGAATGCAAATAGGGCTGTCACTTTCAGAGTGTGAGATGGCTTCAGTACTTCATATGGTTCTATAGAATCCTAGTAGGTGTAGCCTCTTCCCTCCGCAGTGGTGTGGTATCTGGATAAACCACCTGTGGGGGATTCCCCTCCCCTTTTGTGAAATGTATAAAGGTATTGATGCTTGTGGTAAAGAACAACAAAAGATGATACAGAATTAATGTTTGAAGGGGTCGCCATCTGCCTCCTGGTGGTGTCTGGGAAGAAGCTGTATGCTGTAGTTGTTAAGGTGGCTGCTGGACTTGTTACAGTTAGGGCATCTAGACCCAAGTTGTATAATATGTGTATAATAAACCTGTTGACTTCCTTTGCAGGCATCTGGGATCATTTTTGTAAGGTCATGTGGAGGATCCTTCTAGTGTTTTCATTATAACAATGGCAGGGTCAGGATCTGAAAACCTTATAGATCTTGTGGATGTGGGGGATTAGAAGTTTAAAACTGCTGTTAGATGGTGGAAGGAGACAGGAATCTGGCATAGGTATACCATAGAGTCAACATTGATTCTGCCTTAGAAGTTGCACTGCTTAGCTGGTGCTTCATGAATTAGGGCTGTTGAAAAATAAATTCGGTAAAGTTCGGCTTCGGCAAAATTCGGCCCTTTTTAATTCAGGACATGCCGAAGTCCAAACTCCCCCGCTTCAGATCCGCAAAATTCGGCGCAAGATCAGGAGTTCGGGGGGAAATTCAGCTCTGCGCGCCTTCACAGGGCTTCCATGAAGGTGCGCGGGGGGCTCTTTAAACAGATCTGCGCCTCCCAGCTGGAAGGCACAGATCTGTTTAAAGAGCCCCCCACACGCCTTCATGGAAGCCCCATGAAGGCAAGTGGGGGGGCAAACCCTGAATCTGCCGAATTTATTCGCTGAACACCCCGAAGTCGGCAAATTCGGCTCCCCCATTTTCCGCCTTTTTTTGAGTTCGGTTTGTCCCAAAATAAAAAACCGCCAAATGGGGGGAAATTTGGCTGTTTTTCGGTTTGGGACAAACCGAATCGACAGCCCTATCATGAATTGAAACTATCACATTTGAGAAGTTCTAAATTTAGAATAAGCAGATTTTCATGGGCTCCTCCAAATAAGTGGTCCTGCCAAGACTACCTAGAAAACCTACCACTTGAGAAAGAGAGGATGTGATATGTGTAGAAGATGTAATTTGTTGCAACAACACTTGCTGTCCTTACCTAAATGTCTTTCTGTTCCATCTTCCCCTGGATTCCTATGCAGTCTGCCATGCTACATATAATCCTAGGATAAACATAAATCTATAACATTTAGCAGTCTTCAAAGAGCTGTCTATTTGATTGACTGATTCCTGACCATGAAGACAATCGTGGAAGCTAGACTGCAAATTGTATGTTTGCCCCCTATAGCCACAAGTGATTAAATAAGAACTCCACTGAGGTAAAATAAATAGTCCACAGTGATGGAAAATTACTGAGTCAAAGAAAGGGATATCGTATTATGAACAACAGGCAGCTTGGGTAAAGGAAGTCTTATCAGGCAGCTGACCAAAAGCATCAACGGGTCACTTTAATACACACACAAATCAAGGAGCTCCATTTATGGATGTCAGTACAAACGAAAGGAGGGCATGTGCCTTTAGATTTGTACTGTGGAATCAACAAAGATAAAACTATACAGATGAAAGAACAACAAACACACATTGCTAATCTGGTGGTGTCTGATTGCTTTAAACCACGATTTTTAGTACAACTCCAGTATGAAAAATTCATAGAAAACTACAGTTTACGAATAGCAAAAATCCTGCATACTTTCAGTCTGCTAAAAGCACATTCCTAAAGAGAGTTACTCCAGCATAAGCCCATTGAAATGAATGGGCTTAGACTGGAGTAATTCTCCTTAGGAATGCACTGTAAGTGTATTTACTTTTATTTATTTATTTAAATGCCTGGCCTACCTCGTACCAAGGTTATGGGAAGAAACAATACCATTTATAAAAGCTCCCATTCAAAAAGGATTAAAACAGCCAAAATGTCACACATGTTTGCCAGCTTAACTTCAGTGTGCAAAGCAAAACCTTTTCAATGTCCAGTTTTAGCAACTTTTCTGTAGAGCAGCCACTAGAGAATTAAAGCCCTGCGGGGGGGAAGGGGGAACAGAAAAAATGGTTATAAAAATCTCATTTTTCCTCCAAGAGTCCAAAAGAAAAAAATAGAAATTTGAGAGAATGCGGGGGGGGGGGACTGTGATTCCCCCACATTTGGAATGAGTGAAATGCTTTTTAAGTTTTACACACAACATGAGTATCTTTTTTTACATAATATGATCTATACAGAATTCCAGCATATACTATAGTTGTTCAGTATATACTATAGTAAATACTATAATAGATACTCTAGGCACTAGGCAAAGGAGGTCAGAGTCTGGCTTCACCCCCACCCAGCACTGAAGGAGTGCAGCAGAGGCTGGTGGAGGGGCGGGAGAGGGCCAAGGACCAGGGGACCGTGGTGGTCCAACATCAGTAACCCCGCATGCATTCACAGCCACCAGAGGGCAGCCACCAGAGGGACGGTCGTGCAACTGCACACCGCCTGCTGGTCCTGATCCTCCATCCCACACTGCAGGCACAACCCCCGAAACCCTAGTTGCCCCTGAAACATCAGACACCAAAGCAAGCTGGGCAGAGGCCGGGGGGGGGAAGAGGGAGGGCCGGAGCTGTGGATATGCGAAGGGAGCAGCAGGGTATCAATGGGGACCTCAGCAGCCAGAGGAGCACCCACACTGGCAAGGGTAACCCTTTTGGACACGTTGCAGTGGTGGCAGCGGTGGGGAGGCAGCCAGAGCTGGTGCATGGGCTCCCAGAGAGTAGGACAGGTCACCCAAGGCCCCCTCTACACACATCTGCCTCTCAGCAACACCCTGCACCACTTCAAGCAAAGCCCCAAGATTCCCAGAGGCCATTGCAACAGTGGCCGAATGAGACGCCAGCTAGCACTCGCCCTGCGAGGTGGTCTCGAGCCACTCATGGTGGCTCTCCAGGCCCCAATGACAGTGAGGTGGGACCTCCTAGCTCAGAAGGCTATGTACTGAGAATGAAGTTGGGTGGCCATCCCCCAGCTGTTGACTGGAGATCTACCACTATCACAAGTGATCTCCAGGTGACAGGGATCAGTTCACCCGGAGAAAATGACTGCTTTGGGAGGTGGACTGTATTGCTTGATCCCCCATTTAAGCCCCTCCCCATGATTTTACCCCCCCCCCCAATCTCCAGGTATTTCCAGACCTGGAGCTGGCCACTCTCAGGTGAGGGCTTGGAATATAGGAGAGTACCCATGTTATCTCAGAAACATCAAGGGGGGGGAAATGAACCCCAAAGTCAGCTGCAGTGCCTTATGACAGAAGTGGCCTTTGAGAGTCCCATCCCCAACCAGTCCACCCACCCATATATCCATACATGTTTGTCAAAGTGAAGAAAACTTTATGGGGGGGGGACGGCCATGTATTCACCTCTGGGTCTGCTGGGAGCTCACATTCATTCACTCCTGCAGCAAGTTTCCACTTAGACTGGTCTCCAACAGGAGAAGCTGTATGACGGGGCCCAATCTGTTATGAACGGAGGCGGGTTTAGCAGGTGAGCCGGTGGGTGGAACAAAAGGTTGCCAGTCACATGCAAACCCTCGCCTGATGTATGTCTTCCCACAGCAGTCTGTTGAGAAAAAACCGCATGTCTGGCCACAGGAGGATGCCAAAGGTTTCATGGTGGGCTCATGAGGGATCCTCCAGGATGTTCAACCAGTCCAGTTAGCGGTACTGGCCCCGCTCCCTCTGGCTTTGCTGTTGCAACATTCGGCCGTCCCTCCAACTCCTGCCTGGTGCTGCTGCGAACACCAGCATTCATTGGTGGGTCCTGCTTGCCATCCTGTCAAGGAGGGGGGCTGTGCTCATCTGAATCTTAAAGGGTGGGAGTTGTCTTTGGGGATACATAGACCTGTGAGTGTTGGGATGCTGCTGGTCACCTCAATGCCCTCACTCTGTGACCATCGGGAAAGGCCCATTACTGCAGGGGATGGGAAACAGTTGCACATCCATCTTATCCCCCTGATTTTGTATTTCTGGCACCCACAAAAACAATTTCTCAATGTGCCTTAAAAGTACTGAGTTAGCAACAGAGAGTAAACACAAGACAGACACAGAATTCCTGATTAGGTTGGTTCCAGCCCTAGAATTTGCTTTAGCCTGAGCAGTTCCCAAGCATATAAGAAGGGTGGGGCAAAAATGAGAGAAGCTGTATGCCACAAAGATCATGAGAAATGACAACAAACCAATCGTTTTCACCTTCTGGAACTTTCCTGCTAAAACCAAATTGTATCCCACAGTCATTGAAATCATAGAGTTGGAAGGGACCACCAGGGTCATCTAGTCCAACCCCCAGCACAATGCAGGAAATTCACAACTACCTCCTCCACACACCCCCAGTGCCCAGAAGATGGCCAAGATGCCCTCCCTCTCATGAACTGCCTAAGGTAATAGAATCAGCATTGCTGACAGATGGCCATCTACCCTCTGCTTAAAAACCTCCAGGGAAGGAGCACTTACCACCTCCCGAGGAAGCCTGTTCCACTGAGGAACCGCTCTAACTGATCTGCTATATGTGTGTTAGGTGGAAGAGGATAATAGGTTTTGGTGATTGTAAAACTGCACCTGAGTCGACAAAGCATGGAGCTACTTTCTCACCACATATGTTTCACTGGTGCTTGTACTTTCGACAAATAGGCAGAGTACGGTATTAGCCCTGGATTAACAGAACTAAACAAGGATGGCGTATCTGAGGTGGGGAATGCAAACCTCTCCAAGGGAAAGCTGTTACACAGGCGGAGCAGTGTCGAAAATTCCAGACTTTTCGTTGTGGAAGTTTCCACAACGAAAACTTGACTGCAGCAACGTTTGTGCCAGTACTAGAGTTGTCTCGCCCCAGTCGTATCAAAGCCAATCCAGGGGCAGCACTGCGTGGCACGCATGTGGCTACTGCTCATTCCACGAAACGAGCAGGCCACACGTACAAGAGCTTCCCACGAACCACCCACAGCAAGCGCCGGACCGAGGTGCTTGGATACTTGCCAGAATCCGGAGCTTAGGTACTTTGAGCCTGAAGCCTTTCTGTGCCCTTTAGAAACAATACAGGCATTATTTCCCCAACATTGACAGAAAGGCTGCTGAAAAGTCTTTTGAATGCTGAGAAATAATTACATTACGAGAAAGTGGGGTCAAGGTTTAAACCCCATGCAGACTGGAGACGGCCAGAAAGGGGTGATTCAAGAGCTTTGCATGAAGTGCCTGCCCCGTGCTTGGAATTGCTAACAGCGCGGCCAGCCAGCTTTGCACACTCCTTGCCGGTCCTCAGAGCTGTTATCTTTCTGTCTTCTCTCTCTAGTTGGCTGAAGCAAGAGCACTAATTTGGCCACCACCAGAGATGGAGGGGAGGGGGGAGATTTCAGATGTGTATCTAGAGAACAAATCTGTCTTTAATTAAAAGATGGGTCGTGCTTGGATGTAATACCAAAAGGAGCCTCCCATCAAGAGACGAAAAGAAATAGGTTTGCCAAGATAACTTGGGCTGGGCACAGAGGCCATGGCGACTGATTTGAACACGGTGTGGAGTGAGGTGGGGGAAACAGAATAATTGCCTCGAATGACCCAGCCCACTATGGGGGAGGCTTGTAATGGGATCTGTCAAACAGCAAACCTGAAGCCCCTGCCGTGAGATGGCAGTAGAAGCAATGTGTTTTGTTTCTTTAAAAGCTGCCTCAGTCTTGAAACAACAATTTGAAACCAAAGTAAGTCCCCCTTCCCCCAAAAAAAGAAGTTATTGCTCATGGACATTGCTGCTTAGTTTCCGCTTTTTCACAGGGAGTTCTGAGGCTTAACAGAAGATGCAAGTATCAATTATCAATTCATTTGTAATCTTAAACTCAAAGCTTTAAGATGCTCTCTGTACTACATGCAATAGGAAATTGGCCTCTTAACTTCTCTATTATTTATATAATTTCACAGGAAAATCCACCGTGTTTAGGGAGGGGCTGTGGCTCAGTGGTAGAGCCTCTTCTTGGCATGTAGACAGTCCCAGGGTCAATCCCTGTCATCTCCAGTAAAAGGGACTAGGCAAGTAGGTGATGTGAAAGACCTCTGCCTGACACATTTGGAGAGCTGCTGCTGGTCTGAGTAGACAATACTGACTTTAATGGACCAAGGGTCTGATTCAGTATAAGACAGCTTCATGTGTTCATGTTCCTTACACCCTGGAGAGCCGCTGCCAGTCTGAGTAGACGATTCTGACTTTGATGGACCAAGGGTCTGATTCAGTATGAGGCAGCTTCATGTGTTCATGTGTTCAATACCTTCTTTCTTGAAATAAGATAGAACAAGCAGTATTTCATTACTCTTTGACAGTATGTAACCAGGCTTATATGTGACTCTCTCTTCTTATTGCAGGTAAACTTGGACCTCCACCACCGTTTCTGCTAATGTTTGAAGTAAAATGAGGCAGATGGGTTAGGAGTAGAGCTTGCAACCACCAACAGGGCCTGGAGATCTCCAAGAATAACAACTGATCTCCAGACTACAGAGATCCATTTTCCCCTGGAGAAAATGGCTACTTTGAAAGGTGGGGTCTATGGCATTATACCCCACTGAATCTCCAGGAATTTCCCTACCCAGAGTTGGCAACCCTAGTTTGGAGACTTATGATGGGTGCTCATCTGGAAAAATAACCACAGTTTGTCTGGACTGCAGACTGTGTTCTGTTTTCTGATATGTTTGTAAGTGCCACCAAGTTGTGCCTGACTTATGGCAACCCCACTTTCTGATGTTGTGTTGAGTGTTAAGTGCCGTCAAGTCGCTTCCGACTCATGGCGACCCTATGAATGAAAGTCCTCCAAAATGTCCTATCTTTGACAGCCTTGCTCAGCTCTTGCAAATTGAAGGCTGTGGCTTCCTTTATTGAGTCAATCCAACTCTTGTTGGGTCTTCCTTTTTTCCTGCTGCCCTCAACTTTTCCTAGCATGACTGTCTTTTCCAGTGACTTTCTGATAGGGACACCCATTTTCCCTGGATGAATAATGTGATCCCCCAAGGCTTATAACTGCTCCTAGGTATTTAACAGACAGCACCACTTATGTCTGTTAGATGCTTTACTGGAAAGAAATTGATATTTTATTGTGAAATATTTAGGATCCAGTTCCTGTTTATAGGTATGTAGCTGAATCTTCCTCTGCACACTTGCAGGTGCTAATTGTCCACCTAAAATAACAATTTCATTTTAATTAACAACAGCCTCAAACATTTGTTTCTCCTACTGCAGGACATTTTCGTTGTCAGCTGAGAGCCACCCTGTGATAAATGATCAAGCAAAGAGACATCACATTGACTTTAAGATTCTAGGAAGCTCTGCTACTGAAGTCTGTACTTTCCATCTCCATATGGGTCTAAAAATTGTCAGATTCCTTCTCTGTCTTCAAACCAGAAGTGAAAGAATCTGATGACTTACATTACTCAAGGAATTCTGAAGAAATATTGGCCTGATTATCTGTCACATGGCACTTCCTGTGGGCAAATTTAAGCAAAGATTCCTCCCACCGTTACAAGCTCTTCTGGCTGTTGAACTGCTTTGACACCCTCCCTCTCCCACAGGCCACCTTTTCAAGACACTCTAAAAAAGACCTCATAAAATACCAGTGAGTGTGTGTGTATGTTTGTGTATTCAAAAATATAAGCATGACAAAGAGTGCTGAAAGAATGATTACATGTTGTACAGTGAGCAACAGTTTCTGCGAAAGCCTGAAGCCTGTCGGGAAGGCAGCTTACATTTCTAAACCATATTTCACACTATTCAATAAAAATGATATTTGGTTTGCTTTTCAAACTGCCTCATCTTGCAAAATAATCCTTTTAAAGTGGAAGAAGGAACTTAAGGAGTATTTTCATACTATTCCGTCTTGTCCTATTTCTGCAAAATGTTATATATCTGTAATTATTCCTTTCTCTCTCTGTGTGTAGGACAGAGAGACTGCATCTGATTCTAGACTGTATATGTCAGGGGTGGGGAACCTCAGGCTCGGGGGCCGTATGCGGCCCCCAAGGACATTTTTTGTGGCCCTCGGGAGCTCCGGGAACCCTGCCGCGGAGGCGGGGCGCAGGGTGGCCCTCCCCGAGGGTGTTCCTGGGGCCACGGCTTACAGCGCCCTTGTAGCGCCCTTTGGACCTCCTCTCACCGACTGTCGGTTGTTGGTCGGCGAGAGGGGAGGGGGAGGGACGCTTCCCCCAAGGCTGCCCCCTACAGCTGTGGCATGCAGGAACACTGCGGCACATTGTAAGCCCCTCTCGCTGCCTGTTGACTGTTGAGCAGTGGGGGGGGGAGAGGCCGGCCGCTCCCGGCAGCAGAGCATGCCGATTTGGCTGGGGGGGGGGCTTTTATGGACTCTGGGGGGGAGTGCATGGAGACTGGGGCCCGGTTGCTTGGTGCTCTGTGCACCGCCGTGTGTGTGTGTGTGGGCGGGGGAGGTGGGGTGGCTGGGCCGGCATGCACGGGTGTGTGTGTGTGGGGGGAGGCTTTTCTCTCTTTTCTTCCTCTTTTTCTGTCACTCTTTCTCCTTTCTCTCCCTCTCTTCCTCCCTCTTTTTCTGTCTCTTTCTTTGTCTACCTCCGTCCTTTTTTTCTTTCCCTCCATCCTTTTCTTTCTTTCTCCCCCTCTCTCCATTTCTTTCTCCCTCCCTCCCTTTTCCTCTTTCTCTGTTTTCCTTCCTCCCTTGCCAATCCACTGTGGGTTGCGCCCCCCTGGCGCCTCGTTTTCTGGGGCCCACCGCTGGCTGCCCTCCCACCTGGGAGGGGGGAGGGGGGCGCCCTGCAGGCCTTCTCTGGCTAGCCTCCCCTGGGGTTGCCAACCTCCAGGTGGTGGCTGGAGACCTGGCAACCCTAGCCTCTCCCCCCCACCAGGAGATCTACACCTGGTGTGGCCCCCGAAAGATGTTATAAATGTGCGAATGGCCCTTGGCAGGAAAAAGGTTCCCCACCCCTGGTATATGTGTTCTGTAGTTATTAACAGGGGAAGCAGGGCCATTCACATCCTACAACTAATCCTCTGCTTCTGAGGGAACCACATGTACTTAGCAAAGAACAAACAAACAAAAACCAATTAATCTTCTCCACCCCCCACTCGCTGGGCTCACTACACATTTCTCCCTTTCTCCAGTTTATTCTCACAACAACCCTGTGGAGCAGGTTAGGCTGAGGGACAGAGAGATGTGTCTGAGATCCCCCATTAAATTTCTTGGTTGAATTGCGATGTGTACCTGGATTTTCAAGCCCTGACGAGGTATTCAAACCACTGCACTAAAGGTGCGTCTCCTCCTAGGGCATAATCACCCCCCCCCTTCTATGAAGTTCTCCGTACAAAATACAATCTGAGAATTCTGAAAGAAACCGTAGTGGTGCACCATGCAATTAAGGGTAGATCCAGCGACTGCAAGCAGGAGTTCGCCACAGGGAACAGTATGTCCTGCCTCCCCATCTTCTGCATAGGCACCCAAACAGCATCTCCTGAAGGTTGGAGGGTCCTTGGTAACTAGGGTTGCCAACCTCCAGGTTGTAGCTGGAGATCTCCTGCTATTACAACTGATCTCCAGCCGATGGAGATCAGTTCACCTGGAGCAAATGGCTGCTTTGGCAATTGGACTCTATGGCATTGAAGTCCCTCCCTTCCCCAAACCCCGCCCTCCGCAGTCTCCACCCCAAAAACCTCCTGCCCATGGTGAAAAGGGAACCCTATTGGCAATAGTGTGTGAAGCAGTGTGTGTGTGTGGACCTTTACAAAATAAGTGGGAGCACCTTCAGCTTATTCAAGACCTTTGGATCCAACTAGGGGGAGATTTTTGGGGCGGAGCCTGAGGAGGGCGGGGTTTGGGAGGGGAGGGACTTCAATGCCATAGAGTCCAATTGCCAAAGCGGCCACTTTCTCCAGGTGAACTAATCTCTATTGGCTGGAGATCAGTTGTCATAGCAGATCTGCTATTACCTGGAGGTTCAGGAAACAGGAAACCTGTGCTGATATAGTATAAGCTGAATATGGAGGCAGCATGAGGCTCAAAGGTAAATAAAGAGAAAATGTACAAAAATGCCTATTGCAGAATCAACGTCAAACAGACTTTTTATGTTCACTTCTGAGCTCTTCCAGCTGCATGTATTTTAGGTTTGCCTTTTGCTTTCCTTGCATTCTGAAGAATCTTTTGAAACATACGTTAAGCTTCTTTCACTCTTACAATAATAGGTGAGCTCTGTTACATTTTCTCATACTTTATCATGTATGTTGTTTGATGTTGATTCATTCTACTATGGGCCCAGCCTGTTTACATAATATGTTGTTTATTATGCTTTAGAAACAGTGGAACTCTTTGAAGTTATGCTGTGTCTTCAATGTATTTGAAGTGGTGGTGGGTAAGCTATCCTGCAATATGCTTAAGTGTGTGTGTTTTTTTCACACTTCACTGTCTGAATGCAATTTCATATGATACTGTTGCCTTTTATTCTCATTGATTACACCTTGCCACATTGTATTCTGTCTATTATACCTAGATTTTCATAATTACCAGCATTTGAGTGTGCTTACAACAGCAGTCTCCATATTCGCCAAAGGGCCGTCAAACTGATGAAGGTTACCCGAAACGCGTCTTTGCCACAGACCGTTCGCCTATGACCTGCTGTCCTTTCTGTTTCTTCGTGACTACTTTTGGTGGCAGAACTCCTTGCCAATGTGGATTTTAGTGCAGCTTGCCACTATTGTAAAAATCAAGCCCCTTAGGGCTGTCCTATGCACAGTATTTGTTTCCTTATGCATTTTCTTACCAGTTGTGTTTTTTTTTTCCAGTTTTAAGCCCTGTGAGGCATTTGTGTATGTCACCTGTGAGTGTATGTTCTGTTTGCTTTGTTGTTTGCTCTATTGATATTACCTGGAGGTTGGCAACCCTAGGTCCAACCCTATGTCTATGAGAACTTGTATGCCCACTAATATTGCTGCTCTTTCTTTCTTTCTTTCTTTCTTTCTTTCTTTCTTTCTTTCTTTCTTTCTTTCTTTCTTTCTTTCTTTCTTTCTTTCTTTCTTTCTTTCTTTCTTTCTTTCTTTCTTTCTTTCTTTCTTTCTTTCAAACCAGGCTGTCTGGATTGACATGTAGAGAGCCAAAGGCTTTTCAAAATCAACCGTTTGAAGGCTAGCTTTAGGATTATCATTTAAAAATATAAAAAGCAAATAACAGTGGGCTTGTTTGGTCTGACATAATCTTGCAAGGCGCTGAAAACATTTGCAGCCTGTAGAGAAATATATTACATTCCTGTGGTGAGTGAAGATGCCTTGCAGAACCAGGCTCGGACTGAATGAAGATTTCTCAGGTACTGTGGGAAAGCTGCGAGGTTATGGAGGATACTGGTGTTCAAATTTCCTTCTGTTGATTCATTTCCAGGAGCTGTCAGTGCCTCCCCTCCCTCGCTCCTCTAAGTATGGCTTTAACTGAATTTCTGGCACTCCGCAGAGCAGGTGACAATCTGAACTCATTTCCTTCCTCTCTATCTAATAACCTCTTGTCAGAGCAGAGGAAGGAAGAGTTATTCTGTTAACTTCCTTCCAAGGCTGAAGTAAAGGTTATTGACTGATATTTCTCATACATCCTTAAGCCACAGAGAGCCAGCTAAAAACCCCACCTGACATAACCAA
Source organism: Euleptes europaea (assembly GCF_029931775.1). Classification (NCBI taxonomy): domain Eukaryota; kingdom Metazoa; phylum Chordata; class Lepidosauria; order Squamata; family Sphaerodactylidae; genus Euleptes; species Euleptes europaea. Next base: position 27,483,640 of record NC_079326.1, read on the forward strand.
GGGGTCACTCTAAAGATGGAGATATTTTTAGATTAGCCTACCTTTTTAGCATTTTAAAGCAGACATCATAAGGCGTTATCTCACCCACGCACTTGAAAAATATGCAAGAGTAACAAGAAAGATTACAGCTGCAAACAGCCGTATTGATTCACGCAAAATCCAAAAATCAAGAACAGTATCCATATAATATCTTTTATTAGGACCAAGCCAATTTACACAAAACATTTTGCACACTTTTGAGCTCAGCAGAAGTCTTTTTCAGGCGGGATGTTACAAAAATTTAAATGATGGGGGATGGGAGCGGATTCCACTGCTGACTGCTTCTTCCCAGAAAACAGGGCTGTAACCTAACACCAGCACTAAAGTCAAGCTATTTGCTGCAGGTGTTTCATAGTCTGTAGAAGAGTTCTGGTGAGCTTGAAACCTCGCAGTTTTGTGTAAATTGGGCTTGTCCTGATACAAGGGTTATAACCTTTGAAGTCTATTGGCCAACACCTTAACACAAATGGATGACTTCTTTTTCCTCTACATTTTGTGAAAAGCAAGGTACTGTAAACACATAGCCACATTTAAACATGAAGCTGCCTGATATGGAGTCAGACCACTAGTTAAGCATGGTCAATATTGAATACTCTGACTGGTAGGAGTTCTCCAGGGTCCCAGATGGAAATCCTTCACATCACCTCCTACCTAATCAAAATTCAAATTTAAAACACATGGAATACAACAAGACCAAAATAACTCCTCCCTTCACTTTTGCTGCTGTCATAATGTGATAATCTTTTGGTTCCTTTTGGAGGTGGTGAGCTCCCCCTCTCTTAGGGTTGCCAACCTCCAGGTAGTAGCTGGAGATCTCCTGCTATTACAACTGATCTCCAGCCAATAGTAATCAGTTCACCTGGAGAAAATGGCTGCTTTGGCAATTGGACTCTGTGGCATTGAAGTCCCTCCCCTTTCCAAACCCTGCCCTCCTCAGGCTCCACCCCAAAAACCTTCTGCCAGTGGAAAAGAGGGACCTGGCAACCCTATCTCTGGCAGTTGTCAAGCAGCAACTGGACAAACACTTGTCAGGGGTGCTATAGGCTGATCCTGCATTGAGCAGGGGGTTGGACTACATGGCCTATTTGGCCCCTTCCAGCTCTAGGATTCTATGATTCCTTCTGTAGCAATCTAACACCATTTATATGTCAATTGTATATACATGCCTTCCTCACATCATTTATCCATAACTGATGCATGTAGACCCCTAGAGAGGACAAACACTACAAAATATATTCTCCCTCTTGCTCATAGGCTTAAGAGCAGGAAGCTTGGGAAAATTTAGATCAGGAAACCAGAATGGAGGGGTGGGTAACATTGCCCCCTCAGTGTCATTGTTCTAAGCCAATTCAGAGCCTCCCCCCCCCTCTCATAAACACATGCACATTGTTTGGAGATACAGTCATGAATATCTTATGTAACATATAGTTTAGTCTTCAGTGATTAAGGCAGAGATTTTGTCTTTTTGGAATCTGAAACAAAAATACAATGCTGCAGAAAGTGCAGCTGTGAGACTAATTAGACCCTGGGAGATCCATGGTGGGATCTTCCCAGCATTGTACAGGGGCGGGGAGAGCTCCCCCTTCCCGTTGCCCCAGATTAGATCCAGGCTGCAGAGGGAGGGGCAACTCTTCCACCCCTGCAAAATTTTACAAAACAGAATGGATCCCCTGTGCTTCCAGTAGTCTTAGAAAGAAACAAGGCAAGACACCTATGGAAGCGTTAAGTCCCTTTTCCATCTGTATGGTTGGTTCCCCTTCGAGCCCCTGCATGTCTGCTTTTTGTATTTAAAAATGCTGGGAAGATCCATTCATGAACTTCTCAGCATCTTGTCAAGTTACAACCACCGCTGGCCACATTACATTTTCAGTACAGGAAACAAGTCTCTCCAAGGAATGTAGAGCCAGCCACTTCTAGGACTCTGAGATTGCATGAGAAATCCAGTTATATGTTTTAGTTCTTTTGGCTAGGAGAGGTATTTTTTTTTGGAGACTAACTAGTCCATTGTGGCACAAGCTTTCAGCAGCACCCAATTTATCAAAAGCAGGAAGTGTTTTGCAGAAGCAACTCACAAAACTGCCAACTTTTTAAGATGTCATGTGAAAACAAATTCCAAGACCACGGTTACACAGCCCGGATAACCTACAAGAACCAAAGTGCTGTTTTTATTTCCTTTAATGATGTTCTGGACATGATCGGATGAGGGATAAACTAGGCTACAGTAGCAATGTCACTTAGGGTTGCCAGCTCCAGGTTGGAAAATACCTGGAGATTTTGGGAGTGGAGCCTGAGGAGGGTGGGGCTTGGAGAGGGGAGGGACTTCAATGCCATAGAATCCAATTGCCAAAGCAGCCATTTTCTCCAGGGAAACTGATCTCTGTCATCTGGAAATCAGTTGTAAGAGCAGGAGATCTTCAGCTACCACCTGGAGGTTGACAACCCGAATGTCACTGGACTGGGCATGTTGCCTAACATTCATCCCACAACATTATCTTGATGTCAATAAATAGCCTGGAATTGCCAGATGTTGATGATCGGATGAAGCTTAGCAGATGCAAGCCAGCTCAGTATCTCCAGGGAAAACCACTGGAAGCCCCATTTAAGCTGTTCTGAATCTTCTGAAGAAGAAGATGCATAACACAAGTCGCCATGTTATTGTTTTTTTCTTTTTTAATTCATTCATTTGTCTGGAGATGCTTGCCATGGGGCACATGCCCATTCAACATATAGAAGGATGAATGTTAAACTGAAAAAACTGTTAAACCTTCTTATATGTCTAGAACAGTGGTTCTCAATCTTTTTTGCTTCATTCCCCCCTTTCACCATTGTTCAGAATATATTTCCCCCCTTCCCCAAATAGTCTATCTCAAAAGGTGTATTCCAAATAATACGCATTTTGCTGAATAGTGGTCCTAATCCCCCCCTGGAGGGGGGGAATTCCCCTCTTTTTGAGAACCCCTGCTCTAGAAATATTAAGTTGATAAGTCAATTTTTACAATATGTATTAATATTTTACACTTAAATAATTTTAGACTTTTATTAAACTTTGTAATTAGTATTAGTTTTACAGTCCCATTGAGGTAGATAATTTGATGTATTAACTTTGGGCTGGTCAAACAGACCGTATCAATAAAATTGTATTGTATTGAATGTTAAACTGGCTGATTCAGAAACTAAGGATGAAATCCAGCTGGATTCTTGACATTGTGAACCATATGGAAGAGAATGGAGTGAGGTCTGGGCTGATAGTGTTAGTTTTTTTCTGATAGAGGTAGAAAAGAGGAAACAGGAACTGTTTGAATGTGTAAATCTGAAGGTTTAAACTGAAAGGTGCAATATTTATCAGCATTTCCAAGGAAAGTGTCAGTCTCAGGCGTCTGCCTCTAGTATCCCTCAAGCAAACTCATCCAGACAGGTAGATCTGAAGCAGTAATACTTTATTAGGAACTAATAGGCAAATAAAAGAACTGACCGCTCAAAGGCAAGGAAGGTTAGCATTAGAGATCTCTAGGAGGTTACTTGCTTAAAAACACTAGCGCAGAAGAATAAGATAAAAATTGCTAGGCAACAGAGAGATAGTGGTTCTCATGAGTGGAGACAAAACACTCTGCAGCTGTGGCACAAACGAAAGTACACACAGGAGCTTCAAAACCCTGGGAACCAAGGACTTGACTTGTGGCCAGAACTTGGCCTGAACTTATGTCAAGAGCCTGACTGGACCTTGCATTCAGTTAGGGACCTGACAGAAAGTTCCGCTTAACTGGATGGCAATGTGCATTATGTTGCCATGCACGGTCAGATAAGCTGGAAAGTGCCACAGTGCTGGTACTGTGTTGGGGTAGGGCAGGGTATAAATAAAATTTTGTTGTCGTTGTTGCTGTTGTTAGAAGAGGAAACCAGTATGCCCCACAATGGAGGTATCTGGCATTTCCTGATGATGTAGCAGATGTCTGATAATTTCAACAAAAAACAGAAGAGTCAGAAACCCAAATATTACTCTGCACCTGGGCTTTTAACAGAAAGGGTTCATCTTTTTTGATATATTTTTATGACCTCTTCTAGCCTGAGTACCATTTTATGGACACTATTTTTCGCTACTGAATATTGTTTTGATGCCGTTTTATCCTCTTAGAGGGCTTTAGGATGGTTTTATGACTGATTTTAATGTCAATAATTTTCTTGTTTATTGTTTTAATGATTAATGATTTTATTGTCGTATGATTTTTACTTTATGAGCAACCTTGAGCAGGTCTCTGGAGACTAGTCATGTATATTATCCAAATAAATACATAAGAATTCCTGTCAAAACTAGCTGGCTAAAAAAAAATCATTTGGCAAACATAGTAAGTATTGCATTTTTAACTACTCCCTTATGCAAAAATACTCCCTGCAATCACAAATATCACACCTGGAAAGGGCTGTCTTAAATTTTTCTCCTTGATGTGCTTATTTATTACATGAGTAGGATGTTACGTAAGGAAGAATCATAAATAAGGCCAGCATGCTATCAATCTGCATGATGTGGAGAACAGCTCAATGCAGAGAATGAGCTGTGATTCAGGATAATATAATACTGGTGGAATACACCACACCTCTATGGTGTGGGTAGGGTTGCCAGGTCCTTTAGATCCACCAGCGGGAGCTTTTCGGGGGCCTGGCTGGGGCATGCGATGCGCACACACTCCCTGCATGCCATGCCTATGTCACTTCTGGGTTTACCTGAAAGTGACACGGACGCTCTAGCAATTTCCACTGAAACTCTATAGTTTTCATAGAGTTTTGTCAGAGGTTGCTACTGCGTCCACATCGCTTCTGGGTAAACCTGGAAGTGAAGTGGGTGCAGCGCGCGGGCATGAGTGCACCAGTTGCCCACTGACCCTCAGCTGGTTGGCGGGCAGCCCGGTGGATTGACGGGATTTTGCCCGCCACCACCGGGCACTTGGGAACACGAGGTGTGTGAGTGGGGGGGAATAGCATTTTTAAATTCTTCTCGGTTGTGCTGGTTTTCTGTTTGCTGGGAATTTTTAATCCTAAAAAAAAAAAACTTTTCATGACTCAAGCATCTAATTTAAACTGGACTGCTACCTATGCAAAGCATCTACAAGGGTTTAGCTAGAAAGCCAGTCCAACACCCACCCAGAGCACAAGTTTCTGCAGTGCTATCTAAGCTTACATATCTGTTTTGTACAAGAAACAACCCAGTAGCAAAAGCTGACACTGGTCCCATGCAAAGATGCTCAGGAATATTATTTTGCTTCACCAGAGTCACTCTAAAACTAGATTTGTTATGGTTCATTTATTAATAATGGTGGTACCACACTGTGTAATGCACATGTCTTCGAGTCTGCAATTGAGTTTCTGAGTCTCAGCACCAACATTTAAGTAGCCATAAAGGTAGAAAAAGGAAATGATTGTAGTTTTGGAAATCTGACTGTGTTTCTGCAACTTTTCTGTGCTTGAAAAGAAGATCGAGAGATAGCCAGAGTGCTATTTCATAAATCACTTCAAATAAGCGGACGCAATCAAATCATAGGTTTCATTGCACACTAGAAATAATATGCAAGTCCTGATAGTTTCAGGATGCTTTCCCTGAGCCAATAAAGCTGCCACTTGCAATAGTTTCTGGCAAAAAAAAAAATCCCTTTGGATTTGGTCAGCTTTGAACAGTGGATAGAAGAAAAGAATATATAAACATTGCTGTTTTATCCTGGTTCCTTTTTGCAGAAGCTTTTGATAGCTCAAGCAAACATTATTTAAATGCTGTTTGCACCAGATCCAATATCTGAATGCACAATAACCCTTCAAGGCAAGAATATTTTTTAAAAATTGTAATTGCTTCCTTTTATAGTAAACTCTTTAGAGATTGGATCACTGGCAAATTCATAAATTGAAATTAGGATTGGAGATACCCCCCTTGGGGTTGCCAGGTCCCCACCACTGGCGGGAGCTTCTTTGTAGTGGTGGTGGGGGAGTGATTTGTGCACACACAGCAAGCGCACACAATAATATCCCTTCCGGGTTTACCCCAGAAATAACGGGGACGCTCTAGCATGCCTCTTACAAACTCTATGGAAATTACAGAGTTTTTGGAGGAATGGGCTAGGGAATCTCTGTCACTTCTAGGTTCCCCTGGAATTGACGGAGAAGCTCTAGAACATTCCTCTAAAAACTCTATGGTTTCCATAGAGTTTGTAAGAGGCATGCTAGAGTGTCCCCATCACTTCCTGGGTAAACACGGGACACTATTTCACCATGCACTGCCATGCACATACGTGGATCCCCCCTTCAGCTGGCCTGCTCCCCCCTGATGGCCAGCTGAGAGCTGGTGGGCAGGCCATTGCCCACCATTAACTGGCAAATGGGAACCCTAGGCCCCCTCAGAACACAGTTTTGCCCAATCTGATAGAGCAAGTCCTTCACTTAGCAGGGCAGTTCTCCAATTCCTAAGACATGAGCTCCATGGATAATTTTAACATCTTCCTTTAGTTATCGACCTGGTCAAAAGGCAGAATTAAAACACAAAGATATTTTCTATTAGAATGGCAGCGCCAATTTAGCTTTGATTTTGAATATTCCAGTTATAGACAAGTAAAGCCAATTTGTGTGGTTTTATATTCTGTATTTGGGAGCAGATACTGGGTTCTCTGATTTCTTTGTGGGTAGAATGGGTTAGAGCCCAAAAGCCAGGCATGGAAGGAATCAAACCATGAGCATTGTTCCATGTTTCCTTATTCAAGAATATGTGCAAGTGTTTGCACAATGCTAGAATGGTACATTACATTGCATTGCTGTTTCAACCTGTGGAAGAGTTTAAGTCGTCTTGACTGGAAAAAGATGTACATTTTTTGGGATTCTGTTTTATTCTTCTCATTGGATGATTTGAAATTTTTTAATTTAATTTTAATTATCCATAAAAATGTAGAAAAACAGTCCTTCCATGGTAAAAGGTAAAGGTCCCCTGTGCAAGCACCGGGTCATTCCTGACCCATGGGGTGATGTCACATCCTGACATTTACTAGGCAGACTTTGTTTATGGGGTGGTTTGCCAGTGCCTTCCCCAGTCATCTTCCCTTTACCCCCAGCAAGCTGGGTGCTCATTTTACTGACCTCGGAAGGATGGAAGGCTGAGTCAACCTTGAGTCAGCTACCTGAAACCAATTTCCGTTGGGACTGAACTCAGGTCGTGAGCAGAGCTTGGACTGTAGTACTGCAGCTTACCACTCTGCACCACAGGGCTCTTCCCCATGAGCAAGGTGCGTTGGAATTTCATGAATTATTAAAAAAATGTTTCCTTTGAGATGGAAAAAGATAGGTGGAGTTGGATCCAGAGTACCACAACTCGAGCTCTGCTCATGAACAGTTGTTTCCTGCCTCCTCCTATGTTCTGTAGCCCCATTCACCTCCAAGTTGCTCTTGCTATTCTCACCAATATTTATGGCATGAAAGAATTACCACACCTATTTGGTCCATTAGGGTCACTGTTGTGTGCTCTGGCAGCAGCTCTCAGGGACCACAGGACAAGGTCTTTCACACCATCTACTACCTCTTAACTGGAGATGCCAAGGATTGAACGTGGAACTTTGTGCATGTCAAGCATTTGCTCTACCACTAAGCCATGGCCCCATTCCTACCCTACCATATTTCACTCAATCTGGCAGTCCCGGAATTAGAGTTGCAAATTAATGAGAAAAAATAGCTTTTAAAGCTTATACATTAGGTGAATAGATAGTACTCACATAGGTCTTCCACTGGTACTATCAGAAATTCTGGGTTCAAAAAGAATTAGATATGTTTAGAGGAGATCCTGCAAATAGAGGAGTAAAGCCATAGCCTTTTAAGTTTTACAGCTAAAAAACAGACCACTGTGGAATAATGTTCAGCCCATGAAGATGTGAATTAATAAGAGAAGCATTTGGCCTCCTATTACTAGAAGATTATTTTTGTAAAAAAACAAACAAACACAAACCTCATAACTCCAGCGATAAAACACTATTTACAACAGTTTGCACTTCGAGCCCTCCAGAAGTCCTTCCAGTTGGTAGGAGAGCTGGTCATAAAATTCCTTTTGATATTAACAAATGGCAGATTTCAAAAATAGAAATACAGAGGAATACTAGCCAAAACTAATTTACAAATAGGCTGAACAAACATGAAGCATGCACACATAAGTGAGATTAGAGATCCTGTATGAGATAGCTGTAAAAAGCCTGCCATATGCAGACTAGATGGCTTGCCATATGTAACTCTAAAAACGTTGGCCTTGATTCTGTCAAGGATACACTTTCATTTTAAAGATAGAAACAACCCTGTCTTGGTTAAACCCTCTGTTCTGTCCTAAATCTTTCACAGTTTTGCATGGTGCCTTTGCATATTTTCTTGTCTTCTTAGTAACATGATTCCCGTCATGTTATTTTGATAAGACCGGAGCTTCCATCCGTTTGCTGACAGTGGTCTGGAAAGAACATATGCCTCCCAGAGTCTGTATTGCTATTCCATATTATGGACGATCTGGCATGGAAAAAGGGGGAAGTTAGGGTTGACAACTTTTGAAATATAAAAATCTGGTACCTGGGCAGAGCCCTGACCTGGATGGCCCAGGCTAGCCTGATCTCATCAGATCTCAGAAGCTAAGCAGGCTCAGCCCTGGTTAGTATTTGGATGGGAGACCAACTAGGAATACCAGGGTTGCTGTGCAGAGGAAGGCACTGGCAAACCACCTCTGTTAGTCTCTTGCCATGAAAACCCCCAAAAGGGGTCGCCATAAGTCGGCTGCGACTTGACGGCACTTTACACACACACACACACCAGGGCAGAACCCAGGACTCAGCCCAGTTAGAATCATAGAATCACAGAATCATAGAGTTGGAAGGGACCACCAGGGTCATCTAGTCCAACCCCCTGCACAATGCAGGAAATTCACAACTACCTCCCCCCCCCCACATCCCCAATGACCCCTACTCTATGCCCAGAAGATGGCCAAGATGCCCTCCTTCTCATCATTTGCTTAAGGTTATAGAATCAGCATTGCTGTCAGATGGCCATCTAGCCTCTTCTTAAAAACCTCCAGGGAAGGAGAATTTACCACCTCCCGAGGAAGCCTGTCTCATTGAGGAACCTCTCTAATTGTTAGAAAATTCTTCCTAATGTCTAGACAGAAACTCTTTTGATTTAATTTCAACCTGTTGTTTCTGGTCCGACCTTCTGGGGCAACAGAAAACAACTCAGCACCCTCCTCTATATGACAGCCCTTCAAGTACTTGAAGATGGTTATCATATCATCTCTCAGTTGTAACTGCTCTTTTCATTTAAAGTATAAATATATTTGTGTGGTTACAAGCAATATTCCCACCAAGCAATATTACTTATATGTAGGGTTGCCAACTCTTGGTTGGTAAATTCCTAGAGATTTGGGGGTGGAGCCTGGGGAAGGAGGGGTGTAGGAAGGGGATAGACTTCAGTGAGGTATAAAGCCATAGAGTCCATAGTCCAGACCCACCATTTTCTCCAGGGGAACTGGTGTCTGTAGTCTGGAGATCTGTTGTAATTCGAAAGGATCTCTAGGCCCCACCTGGAGTTTGGCAGCCCGACATATATTTAATTTCTAGATCACCACAGATCAAGCCATTGCAGACTACAACAAAGGAATGGTTAGAAAATGTGAAATAACATGTGAAACAAATAACTTAAGAAAGTGAGTCAAGCTATAAACTACAGGAAACGCCACACATAAACATTAGTTGTGACCTAGGAATTAAGAAGTTATGGAGTGGACACACACACAGGATCCATACAACACACACATACTTTGTCACAAACTGCCTTCCCTCAAATAACCCATAAATGATATTCCACACAGGACAAGACCAAAAGATAATAAAAGTCTATCTCTCACACACATACACATTCTTTCTCACACTCACAGAATGGTCAGGTAGAATTTAACTAAGGCCTTATAGCATTTTGGGGTCCACAGCTAAAGACTACATTGTAAAGATCTACTATTAGTTAGAGGCTCCCCAGCTGCTGCAGAGGTGAAAAAAGAATAATAATAAAAAAACAAACAAACAAACAAACAGAAAAAGGGGGGAAATTCCCCATTATGCAAAGCAAGGCTGCGCCATCAAAAAAGGTGGTGCAGCCATTCCGCAACTTGAAGGGGTGTTCCCAGGGCGAATGGTGTTAGGAAGCTGCCCAAAGGCAGCTCCCCCCCGGGAAGCCCCCCCCCCCCCGCATGCCGGCACAGGCTTTCCCTTCCGTGAAATCCCTGCCGGCATGGCTACGCTGGTGGCGAGGGGCGGTGGCTCACAGACGCTGGCATGTTTGCCCCCGCGCCGGCATGGGTGCAATCTTATTGATGGCACCTCTGCCGGTGTGGGGTCATGCCATGCCAGCTCCTAAGGAACTTCGGCCCCACTTAATGAGCTGTAAGACATAAATCAGATTTTTTTTTTTACTGTGGAGTGACAGATCAACATTTTCTATATCAGTTTGTCAATGAAAATTGCAATGCCCTGGAAGTATTTGCATCAGCTCAAAGGAGGGGAGGGTGTTTGCTGAGGAAAGGTTTAAATCCCCTCCCCCTTGGCTCTGGACCCAACCCAAATCAAGGTCCTGCATGGGGTGCCTATACATGGAAATCTAAAGAGATGGGAGATTGGATCATGGAGCTTTAGGATCATCCCTCAATCACCTGAGCTCTCAGACATCAGCTGTCAGAGAAACCAAGGACATTTCTCAGGAAAACAACGAGTTTTCTCCACCTTACTGATGGCATTTTGCTGGAGGGGCCATCGTTGTTTTGATAGCGCAAGCTGCCAGAAAACAGTATGGGGAAAGCATGCAGCCACACAGCGCACTCTCGACACCATCGCCTCACCTCACCCTGCGCTTCTGATCATGTACTGTCAGCCCAGTGTAATGATGTTGCCACCAAATGCACAGACACAAAACCTATATAAGGAAACCTGAAATACAGCTAGTTTTAACTACTGCGCCTCCTGGTCCTGATCTCAGGGTATATGGGACTTTGATAGCAACCCAGAAGTTTTGAGCATACTCCAGCTGGCACGACCAGTTTGCTGCCTAGCACTGTGATGAATGTCACTGACTGGGTAGACAGAAAAGCAGAACATAGAGTGTCAATGTAGCTCATTTTCAATTGTGACCGAATCAGCAATTCAAATATATAAGGGATTGACTCGAGAGGGCATTGTGAGCATGGTGAATTTTATTTTCAATTGTCATATTGGGCGGATTGCAGCATTATTACTTGTAACTTGTCTCCGTTACTTAGAGATAAACAAATATAGGAGGGCTTTTACCTTGGCTAGGTGCACAGCCTTACCCTCTGCTATGTTAGAGGGGAAATTCAAGAAGATACCCAGGGCAGAGAGACTATGCCCCTGCAAATCCGGGGATTTAGAAACCACTGAACATGTTCTCCTGAACTGTAACGTTTACACAATACCTCATTCTAAGTTTATTGAGCCCCTCATACTGGGAATGGGACCCGACAGGGAAAGAGAAAATATAGAAAAGCTCCTACAAGGAGATAATCCCTCAATCACCTCTCAGGTAGCAAAATTTTGTACGGCAGCAATGAAAATTCGTTGCCACAGAGTAGTCTCTTAGTCCAAATGGCAGATATAACTTGGATGTTATTTATTTTATTATTTTTATTTTTTAAAGTGATTTAAGACTCGGACTGTAAACCTTTGTTGGTAAGACCATTTTAGTCCATGTATCTTGTTTTATCTGGCCAAGGGCCGCAAATAAACAATCTATGTACTTGTAACTTGCAGTTCTTTGGTTCATCTTGGTGGAAGAGTCGGATGGCTGAATACACTATAAAACAGGGAGGCCTCGTCCTGTCTGTGTCTTACTGTCTGCTTCAGCCTTTGGTTTCTCCCGCTTCTCCCTGTATGTGTAAAGTGCCAGAGAGAGACAGAGACAGTCAGACATATCTGGCATAATCAGTTCAGCAAAGATGGAGGGAAACTTTGTTCACTAGACAACTTCCAAGTGGGAGCAGGGACTCTCCTGGAAAAGGCACTAGATTGTTCAACTACATAAATTTATGCCCAAGAAAAAAGTATAGAGGTCAGGTGCAATGCAGCCATACCGACATGACAGCTCTGGTTCCTAGTTAAACATGTTCCTGTATGAGGCAAGCAATGCAAAGAAATAGGATAGGGAATCATAAAGAATTATAAATCACCCATTCTGAAGTGCAGATTTTATGTAACATCTTTTTTCTACTTCTATGCATTTCCCCCTTATTTGCTAGGATCCAGAGGTTTGTTGATTTAACCTTCAGTGTATTCATGAGGTTACAGGATTCCTGCCAACTTTTAAGGTAGGAAATGTAGTGCCTGTAAGTCTGGCATCAGAGGTAGAAATCCCACAGGTGCAATTTCTGCCCTTTTCCTTGTGTAGCTAATGGACCGCACTATCTGATTCCTTCTCAACTAGAAGCAGGATTGCCGATTTTCTTTTCCTGGTAGGGTTTCTGTGTTCAATGGGTGGAAGTTCATCTGGTAAAGCCTCTTCCCTCATCGTTGCATCATCGCTGCTACTGTTAAGAGTACAGGAGCACTGCCCCCCTCCGGTCCCTGTGCTTGGTCAGGGATCTGCCATGGTGAGGGGCTTCTGGCAGCCTTCTGTCATCATGTTATCAATGTTTGGGCCTCATACGTCAATGCCATAGAGTCCAATTGCCAAAGTGGCCATTTTCTCCAGGCGAACTCATCTCTATAGGCTGGAGTCTGGAAATCAGTCGTAATAGCAGGAGATCTCCAGCTAGTACCTGGAATTGCTGATGCTAACATAGCATAATAAAGTTGTATTGAATACCTATAAACAACAAGTGAAAGCTATATACAATAAGTGACAATAAAGCTAAAGTATGTACAATACTAATGTTCAGTCCACAATGATTGGTTCCATGGTATCAAAAATATCCAACAATGGTATCATCAAACTGAAGAGTAAGATGGGTTACGATCGTTTCAGAATCTTCTTCAGTCCCATTTATATCAGCAACAGTGTACACACTTATTCCAATCTAGGCTTGTTTAGAGTTTCTCACAAAGAAAAGTTCCCCGTAGGGATACTTGTTGCAACAGCATACAATTTTACAATTTTGCAGTGATTCCAAGCTTGGATGCTATATCTTATGGTGCAAACAGTTATTCAGCCAGCTTTTCACAGCACCTTACAAGTTATCAAGTTCCCACTTTTGGTTAGTTACTCTGAATGCATAGCCTCAGGCACAGCATAACTCTCCATATTGGCTCCACGTAGGGTTGCTAACCTCCAGGTACCATCCCAGATCTGGCAAATCTACCACCAATCCCCCACTGGTGGCTGGGAGGGGACCTGGCAACCCTAATCAAGGCTCCCACATGGGGGGTAGGGTTGCCAACCTCCAGGTGGTGGCAGGAGGTCTCCTGCCATTACACCTGATCTCCAGCTGATAGAAATCAATTCACCTGGAGAAAACAGCTGCCTTGGCAATTGGACTCTATGGCATTGAAGTCCCTTCTCACCCCAAACCCCGCCCTCCTTAGGCTCCACCCAAAAAAAACCCCACCAGTGGCAAAGAGGGACCTGGCAACCCTAGCTCCAAGTTCATAGAATCATAGGATCATAGAGTTGGAAGGGACCACCAGGGCCATCAAGTCCAACCCCCTGCACAATGCAGGAAATTCACAACTACCTCCCCCCTCCACACCCCTAGTGACCAGAAGATGGCCAAGATGCCCTCCCTCTCTTAGGAAACAAAAGGCCAGAAAATGTAAATCGTGAGAGTTAGGAAGATAGTATCACACATTTCAGAGTTCAGATACTCTTAAAAATGTAGTTTGTGATAAAAAGCAGGACTTTATCATAATCTCACAAGCTTTGAGGCATACTTAAGCCTTCCTTTCCAACCCAACAAAGCAAGCTCTTTGCCCCCTTGCTTTGAATTTCCAGTGGGCGCTTGGAGCTCTGCCTGGGACACCTCAGTGCATCCATACACAAGGAGCTGCCTTTATTATTGGAGCCCTCTGCTTGTGAATTGATCCGTGGGTTTATTGGAGCCCCCACAGAGCCCTCCCTAGGCCATCCACTTGGGAAGTAAAAGCATTGCAAACAGGCCTGCCCCTTTCAGGACAGATATGCTGACACAAACGATTAACATTAGGATGACAGTATATTGTCTTCTGCCGTACCTCAGTGCCTACTTATCTCTTCAGGCACTGTTGCACTTGAATAATATAGTCGTGCAGATATTATTTTGTGCGCCTGGGAGAGAAAAACACAACCAGAGCAGCAAAATGAGTATTCCAAGAAAACTGGTAATACAATCAGTTTCCCATTAGCGTCCGTTCAAGCAAAAATATGCATTATCGTCTCAAAAAAACAAATATCTTTCTCAAGAGTCCATGGTGCACTATATGACAGGAGCTTTCTAAGTCTTAAAATTTTGACTGCAAGATGGCCTTTCTAAAACAACCAACCGTGTACAGCTGGCCGAACGAATTGGCACAATGAAATTGTTCACATAAATCAAGCCTTCATGAATGATTTTAGGTTATTTGTAAAGAACATCAATCCATACCTCTGGGTTTTTCCGCTGTAATTATCGTACCTTGCCTCAGAGCATTATATCAGAAAAGGACAACTCACATGTTGCAAATGCACTCTGGACTTGCATGCTGGCATTTTCTATATGTGAAGCTTTAACCCTCACACTTAAAGTGGATCTTGGAGATTACACAACTGTGCTTACATTGAAATAAATGCTGATATTATTTGAAAGAACCTCTATATCCTATCTCATCCATGAAAGAAAAAAAAAAGAACTGCGGTCTAGGAGGCTAAATCCTATCAAATGTCTCAGGGCTCTCTATTTATACATTTGCTGGGATAATGCTATCACTCCTGCAGTAGACAAGAGGGCAAGAAAACTCTCCTCCTATTCCCCCACCTCATAGATAACCTCTAGTATAAACAGATTTATTTATTTATTTAGAATATTTATATGCTTACCTTTCTCCTGAGCTTGAACATACAAACTCATGAAGCTGCCTTATACAGAATCAGACCATTGGTCCATCAAAGTCAGTAATGTCTACTCAGATTGGCAGTGGCTCTCCAGCATCTCACGTGGAGTTCTTCCACATCACCTACCACCTGATTCTTGTAGCTGGAGATGCCAGGGATTGAATCTTGGACCTTCTTCATGCCAAGCAGATGTTGTACCACCGAGCCACAGCCCCAACGCACCTGAAGACCCAGGTTGCATGATTGCTTAGAGCATGATTTGCATTAATCTTCCCTCTCAAAAAAAAAATAGAAGATCAAATAAACTTTGTCCCCATTCAGTCAGGCACCCATGGGATCACTAGTTCATGCTACGGGGTAGAAGGGTACAAGATTAGCTTTCTCAGAAGAGGCCATATTTTTAATCATTTTCTGATGCAGGCTAAGAGTGCACGAATTTGCACAAACATTTGTGTGTCCTAAAGCTACAAAGTTATGTGTTGCACAGAGAGGTACTCGAGCACCCGTTGGTTTCACTCACATCTTACTTGTCCATCAGAAGCAGAGAGCCAGTTGTTCAGCAGGCAGTTCAGTTTGCTTGTGGACAGCTCAAGCTTGTCTGAGTTATTTTCTGTGCATACACAGTGCACGTTAACCCACCTAGTCCAAGTTATACATTAACCTACTTACCCACCCCACTCATAACATTCCACCACCAATTTTGAATGAACAAGCAGTGTCAGTCATATGTAAATTAATACTGCACATAGAGTCCAATTGCCAAAGTGGCCATTTTTTTCCAGGTGAACTGATCTCTATCGGCTGGAGATCATTTGTAATAGCGGGAGATCTCCAGCTACTACCTGGAGGTTGGCAACCCTAGTCCAAGGTCACCCAGCAGGCTTCATGTGAAGGAGTGGGAACACAAACCCGGTTCACCAGCTTAGAGTCCACTGCTCTGAACCACTACGCCACACTGGCTCTCGCCATGCTGTGCACCCTTATGATTTGGTCTCTTTAGAAGATCATTTTCTGACAATATTTGTATCACTAATGTATGCCAAAGCCCTACTAAATTGGCTGTAAGCATCTAAACCAGGGGTTCCCAAACTTTTGGGGCCAGTGGGCACCTTTGGAATTCTGTCAGTGTGGCATCAGAAAAAGTGTTGGTGGGCACCATAGCACCCCAGAGCACCATATCGAAGACCCCTGATCTAAACGCTGATGCATTTACTAGCTATTTTGACGAGATTACAGCTAAATTGAAAATCTTTTCTATCTATTCAGAAATATTTAACCATGTTTGCTCTGGATTTGCTCATGCTTGAAAAATGTACGTAAAACAGTCCCAAGTCTTACCCCTTGTTTGTTTGTTCCTTTTGTGTTATTGTAGGTCATGTTCATCTATTTGTGTATTTGTTGTTAACCTACAGCTTAGAAACAAGTTTGTCAGAAAATTCAAAAGACTGGAAACCTAAGGATATGGGTTTTGTGTGTTCAGTGGTGTGAATAATATTGGCACCTACATGATATCTGGTGCAAAAAACTACATTTATACACTCAAATTAGGTCATAATTTTAAAAGCAAAACCATAGGTGTAAACGCCTACCACCAGGATGATCTCTTTCTGTTCCCAAATGTCAACGTTTTATTGGATATTTCTTTCTTGATTTGTTGCGGGCTTGGTGTATGCTAACAAGTCATTTCAGTTGGCTGGCAGAAAATGGGCTCTTGGATACTCTTTCAAAATTTCTATAGCTGTTTGGCAGCCAATTTGGTAGTTTCTTCACATCTGTCAACATGTTTACAAAATGAGCTGGATGAATTCCATAAAGTCCATCCTGACCATTTTATCTACATGATACAGGGAGGTTTTCAATTTGTTGCGCTCTCCCCAAGCTAAACTTACTGCGGCATTTTTACACTGACAGAATGTGCCTTTAGCTCACAATGACAGCCCTGTAATAGAAAGGACTCTTCTTTTTTGCCCCTTTCAAGGTGGAACTTTGAGAAAGAAACCAAATAAATGGATTAGATGGGGGAAATGTCAGTATATGATGGACTCAGGTCGTGGGTCTGACTGTTAAGGGTATCATAAGAAAAGCCATGCTGGGTCAGAGCAAGGCCCATCAAGTCCAGCAGTCTGTTCCCACAGTGGCCAACCAGGTGCCTCTAGGAAGCCCCCAAACAAGACAACAGCAGCAACATTATCCTGCCTGTGTCCCACAGCACCCAATATAATAGGCATGCTCCTCTGATACTGAAGAGAATAGGTATGCATCATGACTAGTATCCATTTTTACTAGTAGCCATGGATAACCCCATCCTCCATGAACATGTCCACTCCCCTCTTAAAGCCCTCCAAGTTGGCAGCCATCACCACATCCTGGGGCAGTAAGTTCCACCATTTAACTATGAGTTGTGTGAAGAAATACTTCCTTTCATCTGTTTTGAATCTCTCACCCTCCACCTTCAGCAGATAACCCCGCGTTCTGGTATCATGAGAAGGGTAGAAAAGCTTCTCCCTGTCCACTCTCTCCATACCATGCATAATTTTATAGATCTCTATCATATCTCTTCTTAACTGCCTTCTTTCCAAGCTAAACAGCCCTAAGTGTTTTAACCACTTCTCATAGGGCAATTGCTCTAGCCCCCTGATCATTTTGATTGCTCTTTTCTGCACCTTCTCAAGCTCTGCAATATCCTTTTTTTTCCTGGTGGCGACCAGGGCCATGTCCGCACTGCACGTTTGCAGCTCCGAATTCTGCGGGCTTTCCCTACATGTTCCCACTTCAACTCACCCGAAGGATTCCGAGGACGTCTCCAGAGCGCAATTTCGCCGCGTTAAGCGCATCCGCTTATATGGCGAATTAAAAAAAATTAAGTGTCCTCCACACCTGGTGCCTTTAAGTGGGAACATGCAATGCGTGTTCCATCCACTTCCTGCTGCCAGCCAACCCCTGCACTCCCCCCGCCTCCCTTACTAACGCAGGACCAATCACTGTCCTTGCTTGGAGCGCCAACTGGGCATGCGTGGAGAGAGTGCCGGTCTGGGTTTATCAAATGCAGTGGAGAAAGGCGGCGCGGTGGGAACAGAAATTTAAACTCGTCTTGGATGCTTTCGTACTGGATGCGTGTAAATTGCGAGGTAAGTTGCTGGTGCGTTCACGGGCCACAACTGTACACAGTATTCCAAGTATGGTTTCACCATAGATTTGTACAATGGCACCATAATTTGTACAATTTACGATAGCAGCAGTTTTATTTAGTATTCCTTATCTAATTATGGCCAGCATGGAATTTGCCTTTTTCACAGCAGCCACACACTGGGTTGATATCTTCATTGAGCTACCCACCACTATCCCAAGTTCCTTTTCTTGGTCCGTCACTGCCAGCACAGATCTCTTCAATGTATATGTGATGTTGGGAATTTTTGCCCCAGTATGCATCATTTTACACTTGCTCACACTGAATCACATTTCCCATTTTAATACTCACTCCTTCAGTTTGGGGAGATCCTTTTGGAGCTCTTCACAGTCTGTTTTTGTTTGAACCACCCTAAATAATTTGGTATTATCTGCAAACTTGGCCATCTTGCTGTTCACCCCCACAGCATTTTTAAATTGGATGCAAAATATCTATACAAAGCAGCAAGCCAGAATTTTAATAATTGGATCTTTAATTGAAAAAATTGAAATAGCAAAAGGAACATGGTAAGGATGTCCAATATCACCGATATTTATTCTGGAAATGGAAATTTTAGCTACAAAAATTAGACAAGATACAAGAATTCATGGAATAGAAACAACAATGAAGAATATAAAATGAAAAGCTTTGCAGATGATGTTGTGATTTCTGTAATAAAACCAAAAACCTCTTTAAAACATATAATAGAAGAAATAAATAGAGTTGGAAATTATTCTGGATATAAGTTGAATAAAAAGAAGACAAAGATAATATTATTAAAGGCAACCAAATAAGAGGAAGAAGAGAGAGAGAAAATAACAGAGTGCACTATTTTTTAAAAAATCTTATAAAATATGTAATATATGTAAGCGGACAAAAATGACAATCTTTATAAAGATAATTATCAAATATCAATATATCAAATATCAATGAAGATATTCAAATAAGATATTCAAATAAGGGAAAAGTTAAGAAGGTTGTGGCTAGGAAGAATTTCCGCAATTAAAATGAATATATTACCAAGGCTGATCTTCTTATTCCAGTATGATAGCAGCAGTTACCAATATATACAGATACCAATATATACAGATGAAAAGACTCTGAAAAAATGTGAGCGATAAATAACTTTATATGGAGTGGAAGAAAAGCGAAATTAAGATTTAAAGTATTACAATATGAGAAAAAAAGAAGAGGTCCAGATGTACCAAATATTAAACAGTACCATCAAGCAGCACTAGCCTGGATATCAGATTGGATTAAAGGAGTAGTGTGAAATTGGAAATAATCAATACTAAAGAAGGGATACATAATTATTTATGGAGTAAGACGTAATTAAGAGCAATCCAAATGCAAGATGGAAGCCATATTTTGAGAGATGGTTTACTACAAATATGGCTTCAGTGCAGAGGCAGAATAAGTCCTCCAACCTCACCATTGACATTACCAGTCAATGTTCATTGCGATAAAAATGCACAGTTGAAAACGGGTTATATAACTTACAAGAATATGATCAATAAAGAAAGGAAGATAAAAACTTGGCAAACAATTAAAGATGAAGGAAAGAATATTCCAGAGTTATCATACCATCAAATGGCTTCAAATTGAAGTGAACAAATAATAAAAGAAGGTGGACACCTAAGAAAGAAGACAACTTTGGAACAACTAATCACTGGTGTCTTGAGACACATTTTAGTAAAAATTTACAAACTGTTATTACAATATGATGCAGAAACAGAGCAAGTAAAAGATTTCCCGATACAAGGGATGCTAAAGGCCATATGCCTTTGTTGCAGTTGTGTCGTTGCTGGGGTTTTCCTTGCTGTCCACTGGCTCTTCATGGTGCAGAGGGTGGCCTCAAGGGGCAGTGGCCAGACTGACAGGCTGTGATTGGCTGCACCGGTGTGTGCCACTCACGGGGGCACCTTTGGCTGCTGTTGTCTGATTGGTGGGCATTGCTGGGGTTGCAATGGACTCCAGCATGCTCACTATGCTGTTTGTGCCTTGTGGAGGGGGGGGGCTGTGTTGTTATATCCCCCTGCAGAATGCTTTCACTTCAGCGGCTAGCTGCCACCACTACAGCGGCCCCCAGGATTTTAATATTAATCCAGGCTATTAGACTGGATTAATATTTGTTCTCCATATCTTAGGATCTGCAGTTCTGAGAGAGGTGGGGGATGGTGAATGAGTAATTCTCAACCATCCCCTAGCAGCACCTCGCCTGGCTGCTGAACCGTCTAGTTGGTGGCCTTAGCAGAACTGTTGAGTGACTTCCCTCCTTCTCCAATATAATGCAGGTCAGGGCCATAGAAAGATATAAATATTAATGTGGCCTAATCTTGTCAAAGCCTGCTTCTGCGCAAGATTGAGTGAAATAAAAAAGATAGCACCAGAGCAATATTCGGTGTGTGGGGTAGAGAAAGGCATCCATCTTCCAGAGCAAGTATGTCTTTTTTTATATACTGAATTTTGCCGAAAGTGGAGGTTCCTATGCAAGCACAAACCCGACTAAATTTGAAAGTTGACTAAAAAGTCTTAAGAAAAATGAGCCTTTTTTTCCCCTGAAGGAATTTTTGCATCTCCCCAGCTGAAGGTATGAATTTTTCCAACAAGGCAGATGAAGTATTAGGTTACCATGATGGTGACAAACATGAACTATGAACAGACTGTTCTCTCAGATGTCCCCAAGCATATAGAACAGCTTGGCCCCTTGTGGCACCGAAGAAAGCATTTGTTAATGAATCCTTTGGTGATCAGTTTTGTCTCTATCAGACACCATCACATGGCGTCTCCTTTGTACTGTCTCTGACATGGCTGCAGAATCCTGCAGGATTGAGACCTCATTTCGTGACACGCCAAGAGAGAGCTTGGGGATTTTTCACCTGCATGAGATGCAGCAGCAAATCATTTTGTGAAGAGCATAAAAGGTACAGAGTGATCAGGAAGAAGAATGTAGAAAGTGCACTGGTGACTCTAGAGCTGTAGATTTGTGACAAGAAGTCCTGGTGGACTTGTATGCTCAGGAACTTGTAATCTCTGGTATAAAATCCATTCTTGTTTCTAAAAAAATGTGAAGTGATGGTATCGCTTTACTCTGCTCTGATTAGACCTCACCTAGAGTACTGCGTTCAGTTTTGGGCACCACAATTTCAGAAAGATGTAGACAAGCTGGAACGTGTCCAGAGGAGGGCAACAAAGATGGTGAGGGGTCTGGAGACCAAGTCCTATGAGGAAAGGCTGAAGGAACTGGGTATGTTTAGCCTGAAAGGGAAAAGACTGAGAGGGGGTATGATAACCATCTTCAAGTACTTGAAGGGCTGTCATATAGAGGATGGTGCCTCAGAAGGTCGGACCAGAACCAATGGGTTAAAATTAAATCAGAAGAATTTCCATCTAGACATTAGGAAGAATTTTCTAACAGAGCAGTTCCTCAGTGGAACAGGCTTCCTCGGGAGGTGGTAAGCAGAGGCTGGATGGCCATCTGTCAGCAATGCTGATTCTATGAACTTGGGCAGTTCATGGGAGGGGGCATCTTGGCCATCTTCTGGGCACTGGGTGTGTGTGGGGGGGAGGTAGTTGTGAGTTTCCTGCATTGTGCAGGGGGTTGGACTGGATGGCCCTGGTGGTCCTTTCCAACTCTGTGATTCTGTGATTCTATTATAATACTTTACAGATGACAGAATATAAACAGCAGATCTTCAGCGTTGTTAAAAATATTGCTTATATGGCTGCAGTTGGAGTGGTTCCCCCCCTCCACTAAAAAGGCAGTCAGTTGCTTAGAACCTCATTTGCTACTGAGAGCTATATTGATATAAACAGGACATCTTGTGTTATGACACAATTAGGTGCTGCTAGGGTTGCCAGCTGCCCACTCACAGCAGGTGAACACCCACCCTCAATGGTCTGTGCTTCATCAAGTGAGCAATGAGAGAGAAATGGGGTGGCGAAACACCAGCTCTCGTCTCAGAGATTGGAGTAATTCCTCAAATGTCACAAGGGGGTCTGTGCCATCCCTTCTGGATGATGGCTAGGGTTGCCAACCTCCAGGTACTGGGGGGGGGGGAGAAACAGGCACCTCTATACTAATACCCTTAACCCTTTCCCCTCTCTATTGTGATGCCTTTTGAGGCATCCAAGAGGGACTCTGGAGGGTGTGTCAGCCTCATCCAAACATGAGGTGCAGCAGACACTCATATGCATGTAATTGCATGAGGTGCAGCAGACACTCATATGCATGTAATTGTCTATTTTGGCCCTATCACAGAATGAAAAGCACTATCTTGGCTATTTTTTCCTCAGATAACCTTAACAGTGTATTCAAGATGCTTTCTTATGGACAGCCTAATGCCTGTTCTTAACTGCCACTAGAAATAAACATAGCAAACAACCGGTTTCTGAAGCCGAAAGGGAAAAGTTGAGATAGGATAATAAGCCCTTCTGCTAGCTCCTTCCTGTTGCATTCGCCTAACAGCTTTACTCTTTTCCTTTGCTCTGCAACACCGGACAGTAGACACGGTGAACAATCAGGAAGTTGTAAATGATTTGGTGCCATCACTGTGCAACTACCGCATAATCTAGTTGAATAGACTCCACCTACCCAACCCTCCCCTATGTGAATCAAGAAGCAATTCTCTTCCAAACTAAAAATAAACTTTAAACACCCCCACCAAACCCTCCTCTGGGCATGTAGATACAACATCGTCTATATACGTCTGAATTAAGGACCGTTCCATATATTACACTGTCCATCCTTTCTGGCTAAGAAGCATGTGTTGATAGGCACACATAGGGTTGCCAACTGCCAGGTATCCAACTGTTTGGATAAGCGCTCTGATCCTTTTCCACCCTCTCATTTTTTGCTTGATTTGTCTGATAAGGTTCTGGAAAACAACTTTTTTAAATATGGCACTGATTTTTATATCTAGACTAAAGGGGTAGCAATGGGCGCTTCTTGTGCCCTGGTGGTTGCCAACTTATATATGGTGGACTTTGAAAAGAAACACATTTTCAACCATAATCCTTTCCAAGAAGATATCATTTTTTATAAACGTTTTGTAGATGATCTGCTATTTTTGTTTAAATCCTCTGACTCTTTTCAAACGTTTTCCCGCTGGATCAATACGCTAGATCCGCACCTCCAATTTATGGGTTCTTGTGATCCAGGAAGCATCCAATTTCTTGATTTAGAACTGTATGTTAACAGCATGAGATCTCTTGCTTTCAAACCCTACAAAAAACCCCATGTCTAGCAATTCTGGTTTGCACTATAATTTTTACCACCCTCCATTTTTAAGAAATAACTTACCTTTAAGCCAATTTATTCGCCTTAAGTGCAACTCTACAACAACAGCAGACTTTGAAAATGCCGCGAATAGTTTGAAAATAGATCTGGCTGAGAGGGGGTATCCTAGCCATGTTATAGCCGATGCAAAATTAAAAACGGACATTAGGGATAGCAAATCTATGCTAAGAAAAACTAATACCAACACGGAAAAGAGAGTTTTTCCTTAACTTACAGTCGACATTCAAATGCCATTCAGCAGATAATTAAGAAACATTGGCATATGCTTTCTATTATCCCAGGCTGTTCTGCTCCCTCTTTGGCTTAAAAAGAAATACCTCTTTAAGAGATATGTTAGTTCATTCTGACATCGTAGCTAGACGCCCGCCCCCTACAGCTGTCGGTCATTTTCCCTGCGGCTCGTGCTCTATGTGTCCCTTGAGTCTTCCAGTGAAAGAATTCTCATCCACCACCTCTGATTTCAAATTCAAAATTACACACTTTTCCAACTGTTTCATGAGCCGTGTGGTTTATTGCGTCACGTGCAAATGTGGACTACTCTACATAGGTAGCACGATATGCGCAGTGAAGTTGTGCATTGGCAAACACAAGTCCAGAATTAGGTTGCAAAATTTAGACGCGCCCTTAACTTCACATTTTATAGAGAAGCAGCATAACGAAAATGATCTTAGATTTTTTTGTTATTTGGACTTACAAGGGTAACACATTTGATGTTGAAAACGTGCAGAAGATCTTACTGAGACAGGAAAGCAAGTTCATTTATTTATTTAAATCTTATTCTCCCTTCGGCCTTAATAATGAATTAGACCTTTCTTGTTATTTATAAGTTAGTAGTAAGTTTTCTCAGACTCAGTCCCTTGCCACTTCTTTTTATACTTTGAATGAATAAATGGGTTAGCACTTGCTATGCAACTTTAGCTACAGCCATTTGGAGCAGCCCTCTGGTGCAGTTAGAACGAACTCACTTTTCTGCATAAGTTTGCTATTATTGCATCTATTAAGGTATGTTAATCTAATATGTAATTATATTAAGGAAGGGTTCTGTTTATAAGAAAAGTTTGTAAGAGAATAATGATATATATTTTTAATACAGCATGTAATTTTTAATATATGTATATATTTATTGTGTTTATTACACTTTATAGATAAGTTATTTAATATTTATGAGGATGTTAGCTGATGAAGCTGCAATTTTGCAGTGAAAACGCTTGATGACATTCGGACGGCGTTACTGTTTATTGTTCCATCTTCAACCTTCCTTGAGTCAAGGCTCTAAGAAGAAACAAAGATAAGAATCCACATTTACCTTTCGTTTAGTGGTCCTCCTTTGGACTTGTTTGTTCACTTATTGTATTGATATTCACCTGCGTGTTCACTTACTTGTAGATGTTATATGTGTTTCATAATATATGTTTGCATAGTTGCTTGTGTATTATTACTTTTGAGCTAGTACTATAGTTTCCACAACTGCCAGGTAGTAGCAGGAGATCTCCTGCTAATTAAACTGATCTCCAGCCGATAGAGATCAGATCACCTGGAGAAAAATGGCCACTTTGGCAATTGAACTCTATAGCATTGAAATCCCTCCCCTCCCCAAACCCTGCCCTCCTCAGGCTCCACCCCAAAAATCTCCCGCCGGTGGCAAATAGGGACCTGGCAACTCTAGGCACACATGATGTGTTGATAGGCACACAAGGCCGTGATCGGAGGATACAGGGGACAGAATCTAAACACCGGGCTGCAGATCCATGCTGAAAGAAATCCATGCTGCTGGCCTTCTTTGGACTCCAGAGAAGGGGAGCGGCACGGATCCCAATTTTCAGGCTTGGATATTTTTCAGGTTCAGGTTTATTAACCCAACACCTTCTGAGTTGAGTAAACTCAAACCCAAAAAATACTGGGAAAAGTTGGTGCGCGCCCCTACTGGCAAACCTGCTTGTACCCCCACCCTCCTAGAGATATGTTACTGCTTACTCTTCAACATCTCCCCCAGGCCAACTTCAAGAAGGCTGGGACATCTGAGGGAGAGGCTGTGGGTGGCTTATGTCAGTTGACTACAGTGTGCTCTCATACTGAACCTGCCCTCTGCAAGGTTCACATCATCCCTAAATAGAAAATCATACAAAGCACAAAAGTGTGGGAAAATATAAGTTTACAAACCCCTACAAATTTGCCTTATTCAACTTTCTGAACCTTAAACAAGAAGGAGCATTTCACACATATTCAGACAAGCTGTTCCAAAGATTTGGGCTGACAACTGAGATGTCTGGGCTCCAGCTGTAAACCGTTTATGGGAAGGGATACAGAGAAGGCATTGATCAAATGAACGCAACTGGCACGTATATGGTCCTTCAGATATGTCGGTCGCAGGTCATGTAGAGCTTTGCAGGACAGCAGCATTTTCAATTGAATCAGAAGCTAACAGGGAATGTTGTAAAACAGGAAGTTGTGACAGCATCTTTCACTAATTAATGCGTCCGGACCATCTTGAAGGTTAACCTCACAGAGAATGCGTTACAGCAGTCCAATCTTTGTTCCAGCTTTTAAAGCCTTTATTCTAACTATTAAAATACATCTCAATCATGAGAGGCTAACCACACTTTGTGTTTCATACTTGTATTTCATGGTTTTTCCCCAAAGCAAAAAGAGTCAGTGAATAGTCGTTTATCGTCTACAGTTCATACATTGTTCAGAATATACTTCTGGATTGAATAGTAGAATTCCATACTCTGTCTTTCAGAAAATATTGATTTACAGGTTTATGAGTCATCATTCAATTAAAAATATTCAGGTAGATTGACAAACTACTAAATGCAAGCCAATAAATGAAACAACCAAATAGTAAAATATGAATTACTGAAGTCATAATGTGCTGAGGACACCACTCCAACAAAAGATTATCAACTGCTTAAGGGACAGCACACATGAACACATGAAGCTGCCTTATACTGAATCAGACCCCTGGTCCATCAAAGTCAGTACTGTCTACTCTGACCAGCAGCGGCTCTCCAGGATGTCAGGCAGAGGCCTTTAGCATCACCTACTTGCCTAGTCCCATTAACTGGAGACGCCGGGGATTGAACCTGGGGCCTTCTGCATGCCAAGCAGATGCTCTAGCACTGAGCCACAGCCCCTCCCCAAACAGGAGGAGGAACAAGGCATTCCCTCAGTTATGCAGGACACAGATGCCTTATAGCTTTCAAAGGTACCAGCACTTGGAATTGAGACAGGAAACAAATTGATAACTAGGTAACTAGTGCCGTTGCAGAGCAGGGATAGTATTTCGTGTGCCACGTTAATTAAAGGACAGGCTGAATTCTAAATCAACTCAAGTTCTGAGTTCTCTTAAAGGGCAGTTCCATGAAGAATGCTTTACTGTAACCCAGACAGAAAGTTTCTAACATATGGATGGTCAGTGTGAAAGGTATACAACTAGCTGCACCATCAAAACTGGTGGAAGGCATTCTTAGCTGCTGCTACCATCACGAGAAAGCAGGGTAAAACAACATCCACCGCCTGCATCTCTGCTCTTTTAGTGAAATTGTTGTCTTATCTCAAACAAGGAAACAACCGTCCCTAGACCCAAAGGTCACATTACGAGAAGACAAGAGTCACTGGAAAAGACAATAACACTAGGGAAAGTTGAAGGTGGCAGAACAAGAGGAAGACTCAGTCAAGGAAGCCACGGCCCTCCGTTTGCAAGGCCTGAGCAAAGCTGTTAATGATATAATGTTTTGGAGGTCATTCATTTATAGGGAAGCCATAAATCAGAAGCAACTTGATGGCACTTAATTCACAAACACAGATCCAAAGGCTTGCTTAACCATCTGGAACTCCGTCTCATCTGCTATGAGATGTGGGGGGTGAGGAATGTCATTGATTGTTCCATGATGGTGTATTCAGAAAATATCCCCACTTATAGTCTGAAACCATCTAGCCCTGAATCTCCCTGCCTCTTTCTGTGGAATGTATGGAGGGTGGTATAATCACCGGACTGTGAGGGGTAGTTCAGGCTTGGCAATGTTGCTGCACCTGGTTTCAATTAGAATTCACATCCCCTGAGAGGTCAGGGTCTCCTTTAAAAAGAAAATGAATAAATGGTAGGTTATGCCCCACAAGCCACAGATACTTTTGTAGGGCTGTGAGAGCACCTGTCCCTAGGAAGGAAGAAAGTGGCACCTTAACGCAAAGCCATTCGACACGTCCATAACATTAGTGAAATATGTAATGTGCCTTTATATGCAATTTCCTTTTGAACCTCCCCTTCTCCATAATTACTCTTATTATGTAGGTGGGCAGTCTCTTAATATAGATAAAGACCTCTGCAGCTGCTCTCCTCGCAGGCCTCGTGCTTAATATGCACTTTGTAATTAGCTTGGATGTAAAGCCCCACTTTTGCAGTCAAGCCCGTTTTCTGTCAGATCATTTTTAATCTTAGCTGCGTTCAGCTGTGAAAGACTGATAAGGATTTTGGAAATCTCCATCCATGACAAACAAGGCTTTAATCTTCTCTCTTAGTTTCCAGTGCAATCATTACACAAAATTCAGCTAAAATAAAAAAAACTTTCAGCCCTTGATGCATTCAAATTAGCTTTCTTGGATGATGAACTTTTTTTTTTTGCTGCATCTTTCTTCCCAACTCAGTTCCCAAAGTCACAAGCCTCAATCTCAGTGAACCTTTCCCTGCAATATGTAGCTCTCTGTGGATACAGCTGTGAATCTGAATCATCAGGGCTATTTTCCTTTCCTTTTGATCCCCTCTGATGCCCTGGTCATCAGTTTTGGTTTATCTAATTGTTGTTCCTGTCATTGATGCTTCTTTTGTGTCTTTGAAACCAGTTTAACACAATTTTTATGTTACGTTAAATTGTTTATATACTGCTTATAGCACCATATGCATGTCCTGATTTATTTATTTTTGTCATGTATACATTATATGCCACTTTGATGCAATGGATGCAAACATAACGCTGAAAAATTTGTTAACAGGAGAAATCCAACGTCATGTCAGAAAAACTGGTTAAAAAACAGGCTCACAGGGGAGAAACTAAATGAAATGGGGATATTCAACTCAAACTAGTTTACCTTTTGAAAATCAGTCTCATCTCTACCTCTCCTGCCTAAAGTTCATTTAATTCTGACAAATGCTTTTGCTTTCTGAAATGGCAGATGAGGAAACAGATTTTTTTTGAGCTGCAGATGTGTCATTTGAAAACAATTTCAATTAAGTATAGGGAAATGATATTTCTAAGTGCTAAGCCTCTTAACAGCTGTTTAACTATGCTTGCTCATTTGAGGCTTCAACCAATTATTACCCCAAATTTTTGCAAGTATTAACCTCTTCGTGTCAGTAAACCAACAACGATACTCCAGAGAACATCATTGTTTCTATGAATGACAAATTGATTTCTTCAGTATGTATATGAAATTTTATTTTCATTGCACCTTGGGCTGTTGTTGTTATTCATCAGATGGTATAATGAAGGAGGGGGAAAGGGGCAAAACAGCAGCTGTAATGTGCTACTAAATCATACAGAAAATTATAACAAAAAAGTGCATTTTTACCTGCTAGCTAGAATTACATCCATAAGGGAGAGAGAAGGCTTCAAAAAGGGTTGAAAGCAATTTAAAAGAATGTTTATTTGACCTGAATCAATGCTGGCAGACAGGGAAAAAACACATATTATTTGTGAATACTAACGACACAACAGTGACAACACATTTAACTGTATTTGCGAAATAGATGACTAGACTGCAAAAATGCAGTGAGGTCCTTCCGTACTGTTATTCACAGCAACACAGGAACACATCCAATTTAGTAGATGCTCTCAAATCAAATCTGTACTCTAAATGTAGACTGGGAGTTTAACAGGTCCACCCTTGTTCCTGTACCACTGAGGCTTGGTTTGCTTCCAGCCAGCAGGAGCAATGGGATTGGTTTGGACTATGTGGTCTCACCATAGATGTGTACAAGGGCAGTATGATATCGGCAGTTTTATTCTATATTCCTTGTCTAATTATGGCCAGCATGGAATTTGCCTTTTTTACAGCAGCCGCACACTGGGTTGACATCTTCATCAAGTGATCCACTACCACCCCAAGATCCCTTTCTTGGTCTGCCATTTCAATATGAACTGAGGTTCCTTATGTGTCAAAACTATCACCCAGTTGCTCTTGTGCTGAGTCAGCTCAGTTTTCAACATGTGAAGAAGAGACTGGATTCTGTTGCTCACTGAAAATTGGTCTCTCTGCACAACAGAGCAATCTTATCCCTTGTTCACCACATGGCAAGCTGTGGTACGTTGAATTTCTGCTGTGTGCCCAAGTTAACGAAGCCACTGATTGAGATGAAAAGAGGGAATCTCAATTAGAATGAATTCATTTTAATTAGAAGGAATTAGAAGGCATCTCAACCAAGACAGTGGTATGTCCAAATTATGCAAAGAATAGTTAACTTATTAGCAGATGGATTAGAGATTATTGAGAATATCCTACACCTGTTTTGTATCACATAGTTCACCTGACTCCATCAAGCACACTGTAAAATGGGACCAATATGAGGGAAGACAAGCTAGAGCAAGAATTTAGAAACAACTGTAACCCTGAGTAAGAAGGAACATTTTTATCATAACAAATGATTCTGTCATACTACTAGGCCTATCAACAATGAAAACTAAATGAAATATCCATGTGTGTGTGTGTGTGTGTGTGTGTGTGTGTGTGTGTGTGTGTGTGTGTGTGTGTGTGTTAAGTGCCATCAAGTTGCTTCCGACTCATGGCGACCCTATGAATGAAAGTCCTCCAAAATGTCCTATCTTTGACAGTCTTGCTCAGATCTTGCAAATTGAAGGCTGTGGCTTCCTTTATTGAGTCAATCCATCTCTTGTTGGGTCTTCCTCTTTTCCTGCTGCCCTCAACTTTTCCTAGCATGACTTTCTTTTCCAGTGACTCTTGTCATCTCATGATGTGACCAAAATACGACAGCCTCAGTTTAGTCATTTTAGCTTCTAGGGTCAGTTCAGGCTTGATTTGATCTATAACCCACTGATTTGTTTTTTTGGCAGTCCAAGGAATCCGTAACACTCTCCTCCAACACCACATTTCAAAGGAATCTATTTTCTTTCTATCAGCTTTCTTCACTGTCCAGCTTTCACACCCATATATAGTAATAGGGAATACGATGGCATGAATTAATCTAGTCTTGGTGGCCAGTGACACATCCCTACACTTCAAAATATTTTCTAGCTCCTTCATGGCTGCCCTTCCCAGTGTAAATCTCCTTCGATTTCTTGGCTGCAGTGTCCCTTTTGGTTGAAGGTGGAGCCAAGGAATAGAAAGTCTTGAACAATTTCAGTTTCCTCATTGTCAACCTTAAATCCATGTATAGAGGCAGTCTATTTATGAATATTGGATGCTGAGGAAAATAGAGAGTCCGTCACCAAAATGCCCACCTTATGAGATTCTAGAAGAACCGGACAGGCCATTATTAGAAACTAAGTGCTGAACTAGATGGATATTGATCTGATTCTACAAGGCAGCCCTTATGTTCTTAGGGTCCTTTGGTGTTTGGTAACAGTGCATAGAACTTGGCACCATGACTTGGCTCCAATGTCTCTCTCTTTTGCTAAGTAAATGTTCCTCTGATGGAGGAAGCTTTTCTCTGCCAGAAAAAAAAGCTTCCTCCATTGGAAAGAGTCTTTGGATCCAACTTCATGTGTCCTTCCGTGGAACAACATCCCATCTACTTGCTACAGTAGTCCCCTGTGCAAACACCGGGTCATTACTGAATCATGGGGTGATGTCACATTCCGACATTTACTAGACAGACTATGGCCGATGACGCATGGTCCATTTTAGAATTGTTTTCCCTCCTCTCTAGTGCCCCTATTGATCACACGTTCAAAAAAATTGAACGCATGAACTGATAAGGCGTGCTGCTGGGGAGAACGAGAGGTGCGGGGTCCAGCATCGGGTGAAGGCAGCTGCATGGCTTCGTGCTTCTCCACCACGCCGTCCCACCAGAGGGGAGGGGAATCCAGCGGCAGGGAGGCAGGCAGAGGCGGTGGCGTGGCTTTGTGCCCCTCCACCATGTGGTCCCACCATCGGCGAGGGGAATCCGGTGGCGGGGAGGTGGGTGGAGGCATGGCTCTGTGCTCCTCCACCACACTGTCCCACTAGAGGAGAGGGGAATCTGGCGGTGGGTGGAGGGGGAGAGTCGGGGCGGGGGGTTGGGGCTTGGGTTACAGTGACAATAACAGAGCAACTTAAAAGCTAGGGGAAGCTCCAGGCTAGGCTGGGTCAAACATGCAGGCCGGAGAGGGCCATGCGTGTTGACATGGTACATTTGCTGCATGCCCCGGAGTTTCCCCAGACAAAACGGCTGTGCGTTATTGGCCTATGTTTATGGGGTGGTTTGCCATTGCCTTCCTCAGTCATCTACACTTTACCCCCAGCAAGCTGGGTACTCATTTTACCAACCTCGAAAGGATGGAAGGCCAAGTCAACCTTGAGCTGGCTACCCGAAACTGACTTTCGTCAGGATCAAACTCAGGCTGTGAGCAGAGCTTTTGACTGCAGTACTGCAGTACTGCTTACCACTCTGCTCCACAGGGCTCCTTGTGTGTGTAATTGGGCATATATTAAAAATCACAATTCTTCATTCCCCCCATTGGTTTGCTCAGTGACTCTCAGGAGCACTGACTGAGAATCTGCCACGTTATTCATTGATGACCATGTTAAGCAGGCAGAAAAGCACACAGTTCATCGACTTTCCTTGGTGTATGGAGAGCTTTTCCTGACACAGCCACTTTAACAGCAGACTAACGGGGGAAAGAGTTGACTCATCAGTCCCAGATGGTTGCTGTGGTAATTTACTGAGAAGAATTTGGTTTGATTCAGAATGTCATCTGCATGATAAGAAGAAGCTATCGCTTGAACAGTTATATTGGTAGGCGTCACATGTATGAAGAAGCTTTGTGTTTCAGCAGGTTAAAGATCTATCCAAATTCACCCTCATTGTTTGGTGCTCATGGGTACTGCCCAGATTTCTCACTATTTTAGCTACTCCAGCAATGAAGGTGTAGCTTTTCAAGGGGTGGGGGAAGACAACCACTGATTCTTTGTACAGTCCAAGCACCCCTTCCTAAGTAATTATACCAGAAAAGATTGTTTTATCAAGATTTTTTTAAAAAAACCAAAAAAAAACCAGGAACATTGAAACTGATCCAGTTACTTTACCGAAGTTTCTTTAATTATTATTAAATTATCATTATTATTTAATTGTTATTAAGCCACTGATGTTCTGAACTGCGCTTTCTTCCACTGGCCCTCAGTGAATTCCCCACTTGCTTGATTTTATAAACATGGCGGCATTATTGGATCTGCAGTAATCACAATAATTGTAGTGGGCCTGTATTCTGGGAGCATAGGTCCATCCTATCCATCCAATCATTGTATGTGTGGAAAGCTGCGAGGGATTGCGTGGAGACTGTTTGCCTGAGTAAACCAGCTCCCATCTCTTGTGAATGGGGCTTTTAATATAAGTTCACAAGGGGAATGTGAAACCCATACAAATTCCATTAAGTTCCAGGCTCCCCGGAATTTTGATATGTCCAATGAAGCCTCTTGCCACAAAGCTGGATTGGCACGAACTTACAGTGCTGGAGCAAGTGGATGGGATGTTGTTCCAAGCTGGACACATGAAGGTGGATACAAAGACTCTTTCCAATGGAGGAAGCTTTTTTTTCTGGCAGAGAAAAGCTTCCTCCATCAGAGGAACATTTACTTAGCAAAAGAGAGAAACTTTGGAGCCATGGTCCCTTATAGAAGCACATATATCATCCTTACTAAACTTTTTGTTCATGTCTTAGATAATTTTTGTGTTCATCGTAAAGTAATTTTAAACTGATCTTGTATAGTCACTATAAAGTAATGCCAATTTAGTAATGCTAAATTAATCTTAGTTCTTTGCTTGGCACAAATCCCCTAAAGAACGTAGGGACTGCACATCCAGTGGAGAGAAAGGAGTTGAGTTGATGGATAAACTGAACCTGATTTTCCCTCCCTGTTGTACAAACTACTTCCTCATCCCTGTTTTAATTGCTTACCATCGTCTCATATACGATGTGTATCATCATTACACTGTCTGCTTGGCTGCTTCAATCAGTTTTGAGTCATGATTTGGATTTTAGCTCAGTTTTTTTCATTATTATTACTGGCTTGGCACATTCCCCTAATATGCTCTATTTATTCCACCCATATGGTGGTTTTCATTGTGTTTGACTCATGCAGAAAATCCTGGCAAACAATTTGCATTTACTTTTCATATTACTGGAAGTTTTGAGTCTGGAATTTCCCACTTGGAAAGATCCCTCAGGTTGCCTTTGTAACTTATGGACATTTGATTCTTTTTTGCATCATTTTCTATTGAAAATGGCTGGATCCAGTTCTGAAAATAAACAATATTTGTATTTGATCCCATAGATCACTTCCGTCTGTTGGCATTCTTGCTAAGATTCTCAGCGTCACACCTCTCTTGGCCTGATCGGAAGTGGATATGGCTGGGCTAGATGTGACATATTGCTGCCATGGCTGGGTGAGGACTGCCCCTTTGCTACCAGAGGATAAAGGCACTGCAGGAACGTCTGAGTGGAAAAAGGACAGTATTAATGTAAGGCATGGTTGGAAACCACTGAAAGAAGCCCCAAGACAAGGCCAGTACTGACATTGTGGGAATTGCCCATACTGGGAGGAAGGGACCCCAGCAGGATGCCAACCTCCAGGTGGTGGCTGGAGATCTCCTGGGATTACAACTGATCTCCAGGTGACAGAGATCAGTTCACCTGGAGGAAACTACCAATTTGGAAGGTGGCTCTATGGCATTATACCCCATTGAAATCCCTCTCCTCCCTAAACCCAGCTCCCTCAGGCTCCACCCCCAAAATCTCCAGGTATTTCCCAGCCTGAACCTGGCAACCCTGGCTGCAGTGCAGAAGTCCCCAATCCCCCTGCAAAGGTCAGCAGCCCACCCTACAAGGATACAAAGTGACAGAAGTATAGCATATGGTGTGAAGACATCTTTGGCTGTTCATGTATGTGTCTTCATCCAGATAATAGGGTCCGTGACAATGAGTAATATTCTTGACAGAAGAAGCAAGCAGATAGTAGATGTGGGGTTCTGCTGCAGGAGTGGTGAGCAGATAGAAATCTGGAGGATACCATCACTGAGAGGGCAATGATGCTCAGGTGCCATATGTGATCTTCAGGGGTAACCAACTCAGGTGTATCTTCTTGTTTCATAATGTTAGATATTGTTTCTAAGTGTGCCGCCATTTTGGGGGAGCCAAACTAGAATACCAGTGCCAGTGCCGGAGAAGAGGGAGAAGAATGTGGCATGAGGCTGACTATCCTGTGAAGCGTAAACTGCCTTCCAAGAGTAAAGGAAGCACCTGAGAGAAAAAAATCTGAGGTGTTGTTGATTTTTCTTTCCAGGCCTTCATAATTTTCCCCTTGATATTTTTATAGGTTTCCCAAAGTTGATATTAAAATATAATTGTTATCCCCTTTTCTGGAATCGGTTGATCAGGCTTTGCTGCTAGGCTCAACTATTGTTACACTCTCTACATGGTGCGGCACTTAAACGAATCAAAAATGGGAAACTGCTGCTGGCACAGAATGTGATGGCCTGTTTAACATTACGTTTTCACTGCTGGGGATATATTTTAAAAGAACTGCCCCTCTCCCACCTACAGCGATTCACACTTTGGCTTTGTCTGCTGTTGCCTTTATGCTCTGGAACAGGTAAGCAGGTAAGGAAAGCCCCTACCTTACTGGCAGGTAAGGAAAGCCCCTACCTTACTGGCATTCTGGAGATGTTGCAAAACAGAACTATTCAGGATAACATGTGGGCTTCCAAAGAAGTTCTGAAATTGTGGCTTTTGGTGGGGGTGGGGAAGGAATTTGGCAATGCTGATTTTATGTTAAGGCATGGTTTTTTAGATTATTGGGTTGCTGTATTGCAGCTGAATTTTTTGTATTTGTTGTATTGTGTGGGTTTTTCTGTGGTTGTCTGTGGTTATTGTTGTGATTTCCAAAAAAATATTGTTAGAGTTAGGGTTGCCAACTCTGGACTGGGACATACCTGGAGATTTGGGGGTGGCGCCTGGAGAGGGCAGGATTTGGGGATGGGAGGGACCTCAGTGGGATATAATTCTTTAGAGTCCATGCTCCAAAGCAGCCATTTTCTCCAGGGGAATGGATCTCTGTAGCCTGGAGTTCCAGAAGATCTCCAGGCTGCACCTGGAGGTTAGCAACCCTGCCTTGGATCTTGGCTGGGAGAAAGGCAGATATATAAATATTCCACATACATTTTAAAATATGTACAACATCACATGCCACAGCCCATAGGTCTCTATGTTCCAAGAATCCATTTCAGAACCCAGATCTGACCACGCTAGGTTAGATCTATGTACTGGTGATTTGTATGTTATGCTATTACGCATAGGATTGTCAGTTCCAGGTTGGGAAATACCTGGAGATTTGGAGGTGGAGTCTGGGGAGGGCAGCATTTGGGTAGGGGATAGCCTCGGTGTAGTATAATAGCACTGAGTTCACCCTCCAAAACAGCCATTTTCTCCAGGCGAATTGATTGCAGTCTAGAGATCAATTGTAATTCTAGAAGATGTTGGTCTGAAGCAGAACAGCCTGATTTGAGTCAAATAGCACCTTGGACACCAACAAGATTTTTGTTGACAGCTGGTTTTTGTTATCTGA
Organism: Euleptes europaea; assembly: GCF_029931775.1. NCBI lineage: Eukaryota > Metazoa > Chordata > Lepidosauria > Squamata > Sphaerodactylidae > Euleptes > Euleptes europaea. The sequence continues at coordinate 27,519,963 of NC_079326.1, forward strand.
TATCTGAAGAAGGGAGCTTTGACTCCCGAAAGCTTATACCCCCAAAATCATATTGGTCTCTAAGGTGCCAATGCAGTTGAATCTAGCTGTTCCCTGGAGGTGAGTAATCCTAGCTGTTAGATGTCAAGCATATGCACAGGTGACTCTCAAATCCACATGTACAGTTTATAATGGAATATCTGGGAGAAAAGGCAACATCAGATCTCAGAAGCTAAGCAGGGTCGATACTTGTAAGGGAGACCACCAAGGAAGACTCTGCAGAAGAAGGCAATGGCAAACTACCTTTGCTTAATCACTTGCCTTGAAAGCCTCTTGCTGGGGTTGCCATAAATTGGCTCCAAATGTCCAAATCAGCCCTAAATTGCCAGCTTGTTTTCTGATTTCCAGTTTCTACGGAGGAGGAAGACAATCGAATGTTCTATGATATTCCTTTGCATTCTACTTTATACAAACAAAGCACAATGCACCCTAAATAACAATCAAATCTCTTCCCTTTTTTTGCCACAGTGAGTCCAACCTCTGCAATCACTTTGTATTATCATCAAAACCAGCCTCCTAGGATGAAAAATGATCTCATCAAATATTCCCCAAAACAGGAACATATCCATATGACTACAATTAAAAATAATTATGACAGGCATGTTTAGTAAATTGGTTCTTACCGCATGAAGGGTTTTTGACATGGAGCAAATGACTGCTGAAACGGAAACATGATACAAAATGTAATATGGACCATTTCGTATTAACATGAGGCTGAAAGGTTCAGAGTTTCATCTCGCTAACATTTGCTGGAACAAATCCCCTGATATTTAGATTCCACGTCTGATGCGTCATGTGTATATTCGACCTTTTTTAAAAGTTAGGCATCCTGTTACCACTTTCAATTATTTGGATGATGGGAAGCTTCACCTCAGCTTCCAGCCAGTCTACACAAGCAGTAGATTTATGTGGTGTAGTTTGCTACTTCTAGGTTATACCACTGGGATTGCGGGCGAAGGATCACATGCTTGATGGAAATCATTTCCCCAAGCCATGAAAAAAAAAAAATCCTGCATGAAGAACAATAGTACAAAAGGGAGAAAGTTTCCTCGTCTAGCCTTCTACATACATGTAGATATTGCTTTTCATTCAGTCATGCTACCCCTGCCCCTCCCACACACTGTGATGTAGAATAGTCCAAGACTGGGCACTTTCACACAGCCCAAGTAATGCACGTTCAAGCCACTTTCAGTGCACCTTAATGATCATTTGCAAGTGGATTTTGCCAGTTCACACAATAAAATCCACCTTCATAGTGCATTGAAAGTGGATTGAAAGTTCATTATTTGGGCTGTATTAAAGTGCCCCTACATCAGCAATAGAATATGATGGTAGAATGTTATGGGGATAAATTGGGCTGTTCCTCTTCAGATGACAGCAAGTAATGCCACTCTGGATGATTTCAGGGTGGTGTGAGGCATTTATTTTTATTCATCCACCGTCAAAATGAGGTATAATCATTCATAAGCATGCATTGTCTGATAATCCTGCAGCTCTGTTAATGGGGCAAGGCAACTTGGGAGACAGTGTGGTTAAAGTGTCTGACTAGAACTGTAACTCAGCTCAGCCACAAAGTTCAGTGGGATGACCCTGGAGTCATCACTTCCTCACATGAAGCGGCTTTGTACTGTGTCAGACCTTTGGTCTATCTAGGTTAGCACTGCCTATTCTCCAGCATCTCTGGCAGAGATCTTTCACATCACCTACCACCAGATCCTTTTAACTGGAGACACGGGAGATTGATATTGGGACCTGTTGCATGCAAAGCAGATAACTCTACCACTGAGCCATTTGATTATGGTAAAAACTGACTGACTGAAAGAAGATTTATAACAGTGAGCCACTCAGATCCAATTAGAGGTTATATCTGTGCAGTGGCAGGCTTCAAAATGTATAACCCTAGCTGGATGAGGAACTATGCTTGCAAAAATGGGTGTTGCGCATAAGGTTGCTAACTCTGGGTTATTATTATTATTTATTTATTATTTACAGAATGTGTATCCCATATTTCTGCCCTTACAAGGGCCACCAAGGGGGCCAACAATTTAAAACACACATAATAAAACTACATTATAAATTATACTGATTTATAAAACTATATTATAAAACCATTAAAATCAACCCTTCTCCCAAACATACATAATTATAACAATTTTTAAAGAGTTAAAAACAGAGTTAAAATACATACAAAACAGTTAAAATACATACAAAACATTGGTTAGGAAGGAGGGATCATTGAGGGAATGCCAAACAAAACAAAAAAGTCTTCATCTGCTGGTAGAAGAAAGGTTGGAAAATTTCTGGCTATTTTGGAGGTATTACCAGGGGAAGGTGGGGTTTAAGGAGGGGAGTAGGCTTGCCATTTGCCGGGTTATGGTGGGCAGTTGCCCACCAATTAACCAGGTTGCCTGCTGACCCTCAGCTGGTTGGCTGGTAGAAGCAGGCCCAAGGAAAAGAGGGGGCAGTGATCGGCGTCATCTATGCGATGGTATCACTTCTGATTTATGTGGAAGTGCCAGCATCGCACTGGGGGGATGCTCTAGCACTCACACCCCCCCCCAAAAAAAAACTCTTTCATGAGTGCTAGAGCATCCCCCCAGCTCGATGCCGGCATTTCTGCCTATCCCAGAAGTGATGTCATCACGCAGATGATGCCAATCGTCCCCCCCAACCCTGCATCCCTAAACCTCTCACTGGTTCCGAGGAGGGACTGGCAACCCAGTAGCAATGTAATATCATAGCGTTCACCGCCATTTTCTCCAGGGAAACTGATCTATATCACCTGGGGATCAGTTGGAATTCTGGGAGATCTTCCGGTGCTGCCTGGAGGCTGGCAACCCCAGTTCCACACAGAATCCAACCCAATTCTCCCAATGGGCTTTGTGCCAACCCCACATCCTTCAAAGCAAATGGTTAAGGCTGTGTAGCAAAGCTATGTAGCTTTGCTACAAAAGTTACAGTAGCACAAATCAGCGGCTAGGAATGGAGAAATAGGAAGAGTCAGAACCAATTCCCGCTGCTCTCTCACCTCACCAAGCAGTTGACTGGTACTACTGATGCTTCTCTAACAGGGCTCTATGTGCCACAGCTGCTGTGAGAATGTGCAGTTGGATTAATATCACGAGAATCTACAATATCAATAAAGTAGATATGGTCTTAGTGGCCATTGTTGTTCCTAAGTTTCTCCAACAGTGGACACAAACACGATCTCTTAATGGCCTCAGATAAATAAAGCTTCAAATAAATAAGTATTTAAGAGAGACAGGAAGGAATAAATTCCACTCTGCAGACAGTGTTGAGTTTCATAAGGCTAATGCTGGAGGTCTGAAACTCGCTGAGCTGAAATGGCCCCGGCAAATTTCGGAATAAGTCGTTATAGTCGCATGCCGAACTAGCCAACGAAACCTGAAACGCCACTGGGAGCTGAATGAATTTTATGTGCAGTGAATTTCTCCCAGATGAATTACAGTGCTGAATTGATGCCAAGGTCAGTGTCCTGATTGTTTCATAACATACTGATCATAACATACTGAACACAGGCAGGATGGTGCTGCTGCAGTCGTCTTGTTTGTGGCTTCGTAGAGGCACCGGGTCGGCCACTGTGTGAACAGATTGTTGGACATGATGGGCCTTGGTCTGATCCAGCAGGGCCTTTCTTATGTTCTTAATAGAAGATGTGCACAATATTTTATAATCTGCAATGTTGTTAGATAACAATGACAACTGAAAAAAAATATGTAAAGTTACACTGAAAACATGTGTCTCAGATTACTCTTCATTCACATGCCGCGCAGTGGCACCAGTGTGAAATGATGCTCCAGCATACTTTCTTTTTTTTCTTTCTTTTTTTATAAGATTTTTATTTATATAGTTGGAGGGGTACAGGAAAATAAAGGGAGGGGTAAAACGTTATATTTATAAAAACAATTCAACATTATAAAATAAACTCAGTTGTAAACAACAAAAAATTATTGGTCATTTGCGATATATTATAAAACATTTTCTGCGTTAAAAATAATTGCAAAATATCGTTCAGTTATTCTACTTGTGTCATATTAATGTTCTATTTCTCCAGCATACTTTCAATGCAATCCTAAACAGAGTTCTATCCTTCTAAGTCCTTTGAAATCAACAGGTTTAGAAGGGTGTCAGTCAGCTTTGGAGTGCAATGTCATGGAACGCTGCAAGTTTCTAGTCCATGTGGTTTGTGAACAGTGGCCTTCAGGAACACTAGGAAACATAGGTAAGCTTGATCTAAAATATTTTGTTAGGGATCTCCCTAACAAGGAGTAAGCAAGGAATGCTGCATTCACGCCAGGGCTGGAAGCAATGTCACTTGCAATGGAAACTAGTGCCTGGAGCGTTCTTCAATGCCAAAACAAAAGGGGTAATTTTACAGATTTTTCAATTATGCTGCATAAATTTTAGGCTGGTTCCCTAGAAGCATATGCCAAAAGAACTACCCATTTGACCGGCATAGGTTTCACAATGTTCTTTGGTGTCAATCAAGCATCAACAATCCTGTTGATGGAAACTCCAGTTCTACAGATGTTTCTGTCCTCAGGTTGGTCGTGTGCATTACACATCAGTGAAATTATCTCAATGGGTAAAACTCTACCATGGGAATCATTCATAGGACACAGAAGTCATCCCCTGTGAGGCATAGTGAACCAAACCTGGACTAGGGTCTGAAATCCCTCCTCAGCCATTAAGCCTAATGGGTGTCCTTTGGTTACATCTCTTAACCTAAGTTACCTCACAAGATCATTGTCAGGCTAAAACAAGATAACCGGGTATCCTGCACTGCCTCTTGGAGAAAGAATAGGATATATTATGGGAAGGGAAAGGAAGAAGAGAATGTTGAAGGGAGTTGGGAATGCTCAACTTCTAGCCATACTGAACTTATCATCAACCCTTTTTAACCGTTATGTCATGTGATACTGAAAGGAAATCTGTTTCAAAATCACATAAACACCTTTCTCTCAGCATTTTTCTTTGGGTGTGCCTCCAATGCCTCTCAACTCCAAATCAAAACCATGTAGCGAGGAAAAGACTCTTTGCAAAAACAGAATTAAGGAGAGATATTCAGTATTCGTATTATGCCAAATCTGGGTTGACAGTTCATAATATACTAGGGAAGCAATATTCTGAATGCAATACACCCTTCAAGTGAAAAATGGGAGCGCCATTCAGGAAATACAGGCGCTATCAGAGAAATTCCATTAGCAGGAGGCTTAGACAAATTGTAGATTTGGTGCAGGTTCACTGTTTATTTACATACTGAGTTTGATTTTCAGCGAGACTTCCAGCTGGTGATGAATAAGCTTGCAGGTTAAGCTTTCAACATTTGCTGCCAAGCAGATGGTAATTTAGAAAAAGATATAAAGCAGTAGTCCTCACCATCTCTGTTATTTTATGCCTGTTAACTAGAACGCCATAAGAATTTACTGTTATGAGGGAAGCTCATAATCTCTTTGCAACCTCTACGCGCCTTCAAACCTGCATTCTGAAATTGCTTTTTCAACCTCAGTTAACTCCGCCGTCTTTGGTCCTGCCCTAAGATTCTGCACATGCCTGACTCGGAGAATTCAGGAATGTCTGCTTGTGCCAGCAGCTAGGGTGGGCGAGGGCAAGGAAAGAAGCAATTTGGGACTGATAAGGGCGTGAAGATGGGAGGCAGGGCAATCATGGCCAGATGCAGAATAGTAACTGTAAAGAAACAGAGAAGATATGTAGGGCATTGTTCTGACTAGAGAAAGATCTTCCAAGGAAGGGCGGACTAGCCTTTTAACTTGCAAGGACATTTCCAGGTGGGCTGCTCTAGAGGGAAACTGGTGGCCAAGAGCTAACAGGCCCAAGCCCCAGCCAGTCTGCCAGTGCCTCAGGGGCTGCTTGGTTCAGACCTTTCATCGGCAGTGGAAATCTCCTCCCTCCTATGCTTTTCAGGGCTATGTATATGCTGATTTTTTTTGGCCATGTATACATAGGTTTGCCAACCTCCAGGTAGTAGCTGGAGATCTCCTGCTATTACAAGTGATCTCCAGCCGATAGAGATCCGTTTACCAGGAGAAAATGTCAATTGGACTCTATGGCATTGAAGTCTCTCCCCTCCCCAAACCCTGCGCTCCTCAGGCTCCACCCCAAAAACCTCCCGCCAGTAGCTAACAGACAGCTGGCAACCCTAAGTCCACTCCTGGCATCCATGTTTCGCTTGACCTGCATCAGCTACAATTAATCTCTGTTATGGTAAATACATTGGCTTCTATGTTTGCCCATAGCTCTAAACCTTAAGAGGCCTGTATGTTCTATTTGGTACTGGAGATATTTATTCATTTGTTCTACTGGTGTGTTTTTTTGTTTTTTGTATTTTAATAGGACGTTCCTATTTTTTGTTTCTTCCTCCCAGAAGGCCAAGGGCTGAACCTGAAACTGGCACCATCAGCATACCTGCTTGACATTCCATAAAGGATGCTTACAAAATAAGGCCTCAATATATGGCTTGAGACATCATTTGTTTCCCCTTCCACTCCCTTTTTGTTTTAGGTTTTTTTTTAACACCCAGGTCGTTTTTAACACCTGAGGTTCGTTGCTCGCTGGACCCACACTTTCCTGTTGGGAATCTATGCACCAGCAGTCTCCAAGCTCAAATCAAGTCCCCGCCCCTTTAAACGCTGCTTTGCAATTGGCTTACTTTGTAGAGCTTACTGTGAGAGAAAATCACCCCCCCCAAAAAAAAACTCAATTGCTGCATAAAAAAGCATTTTAAGAACAAAAAACAGAGCAATGTGAAAGCAGGGGGGAATCCAAGCCTCGGTTTTAAAAAGACTTCCTTCTGCTCGGAAAGAACTCCCAGGAAGCAGGAGGTATTTGAATCCCTGCCTCTTTACACGCTACTTTGTAATTGGCTGTGAGATAAATCAAGCTTGTGTGTCCCACACTTTGCCTTATGCACGGGGATTTCACCTGGGCTGATCTCAGGGGAGAGGGAAAAATCGTGTTAACAGAGGAACGGGAAGTCCCGGGATTTGTGAGGGCTGGCAGCGAGGTCATCTCTAATGGAGGGGAAACTCATGGATAACTCCAAGGAACAACTGAGACAGACCGGGGGTGAATGTGAGTGAAAGTACCCATGTAGAAACAACCACAGTCTCATGAAGAGTTCCAGAGAACCTGAAAACTTACACATTGTTCTGAGGAGTGTTTTTTTTTGGGGGGGGGGATCCCTAACAAAATATTTTAGATCAAGCTTATCTATGTTTCCTAGTGTTCACGAAGGCACTGTTCACAAACCATGTGGACTAGAAACTTACATTTGAAGGACAAGAGCACAGCCTATACTACTGCTTTGGAGGTATCTGTATGATCCATCTCAATTTAAACTGGGTCAATAATAACTCTTTACCCTGGAAACCAGGAACTGCAGTGTGATGAGAGTCTCTGAGAATTCTCAGCACCCTTGTCAAACTAAACATCCAAGGATTCCTTAAGTGCTGCAAAACATGCATACTTTTGTACTGTTGATATGCTGTAAACATTTTTAAGATGTCAAGCACAGCTTCCTTATGTGATAAACTTCTGGAGAAATCCATTTTAATATAAATCTTCAATTCATTTTAATTGTCATACTGCTGGGATTTGTGGTCCTATTTTCCTGTGATCATGTTTATGGATTATTTCTAAATTTTGGTCATTTTTTCCACAGAAAGCACCTTTATTTGCTGTTCTCTCTCTTGCATTGATGCTAATCATATGGATTCATGTGGAAAAACCATATATTATGTCTCTTGCACATATAAGGAAATATCAGTGGTGCTCTGTACAGTGCAAAAGGTGGACGATGTTTTGTGAAGGCCTATGGCCACATACAAATAAATTTCTCTCTCTCTCTGTACAGTGCAAAAGGATCATCTATGCAGCCCTGTAAATAAAAGGATATTTATGGTACCCAGGAGAGGGAACAAAGTGATATTGGAAAGATCTGCTTCTCTTTGACAAAGTAGCCATCTGGTAAATTGTCAGACTTTGAGCTAGAGTGCTATAAAAAGGAACTGCAATTCCCAAGACTCCAGAGACTGAAGGACTGTTACAAAATATTACTAGTCCTGACGTCCTGTGTTATTTCACCCCAGAGTTCTTGGAAAGATCATGCTATGCAATGTGTTGTACTGCAGTGTATCGCTATCCTTGCCTTGCAAGCAGTACCTAAGGCGATTTAATTCAGGGTCTTGGAGTTCTTAGGGAAATAAGTCCAACTTACACTCTAAAACCCTTTTTGGACTGCCCTTTGACTGAACAATAGCCTACTTGCTCAGAAACAGTGGCCAGGAAACAATCTGTCAGGAGCTCATGAGAAGTGAAGAGATAAACATCTCATTCTACTTAAGGGCAAACTTCACATTTGATCCAAGTCTCTAAGAAATATTTTTAAAAAACAATTAGCATACTGAGGTTTAGGTACTTTATAGTCTTTTACCACTTTGGGCCCAAATATTTGAAAGAGTCTCTTGCCCTACACTGAATCCACATCGTAGCTGAGATCCTCTGGGAAACATCTCTTGCTGTGCACTTGGAACATCTTCAAGGTGGTCCTGGTTTTTTAAAAATCTTTTAGCATGGAATGGGCGGCCTGGGGACATGCATATCGCTTGTTTTTTTGCAGCGCTAACAAGGCAGTTTTATTATGAAGGGCATCTGGTAGGCAGGTTTTATTTTGAGAAGATGTTGAGCTGGATTTCTGTGTTCTTGATGAGAATTTATTTTGTTGTGTTGTTCATATTTATTCTACTATTCTACTGATCGAAAACCCGCCTTAACTTTATTTGGGGGATATAAAAATTTTAAATTAATTAATTTTAGCAAAATATCAGTTTTTTTCTCAGTGCATTGCTGGGGAAATGTGTGGCAACAACATCCATATATCTTCTCATAACAAATATGTTTATAAAAAGCATGCAAGCTGTTGAATCATGATTGATTCTTTTCTTCCATTTGATTCGTGCATTTTCAGTTACAGAGGGCCTTTTTATCTAAAGACATATGCACACATTTATGAAATTGTTTTGTCTTTTGTTCTTGTTATTGACACCCCACAGCATCCTTTTTAAAGTTACTGAAGCGGGTCGTGCTGTTCATATGATAGGCTCCTAGAATGTATCACTTACTGAGAAGTGAAGTTACCGTATATACTCGCGTATAAGCCGAGTTTTTCAGCCTAAAAAAAGGGCTGAAAAAGCCGAACTTGGCTTATACGCGGGTCAATACGGTAGGAGGGGGGAGGAGGGAGGGAGGGGGGAACTTACCGCCATCGCCACCGCGCCCGGGCGCCTTCCTCCTGCTGGCAGGGGCCTTCCTGGCCCGGCAGGAGGTCCCTGACGGCCACGCCGCCGGCTCTCAGGCGCTCCGGCGCCTTCCTCCGGCCGGCAGGGGCCTTCCTGGGCCGGCAGGAGGTCCCTGCCGGCCGCGCCGCCGCCACCCACGCGCCCAGGCGCCTTCCTCCGGCCGGCAGGGGCCTGGAGGGGCCTCCTGCCAGCCCAGGAAGGCCACGCTGCTGCCGCCGCTGCCGATTCGCCGCATCTCCCTGTAAGTAGGGGGTTCAGGGGCTCTTCCCCCTCCCCCCCTTGGATGGCACTGGGGTCGGGGTGGGTTGGGGTGGGTCGGGAGGGCCCGGGAGGCTGGCGGGAGGGCGACCTGGGGCAGGTGCCCTGTGCTCTAAAATGGCGGCCGCCATTTTAGAGCGCAGCATTGCCAGTAAAGGGAATTTCTTATTGACCCTCGGCTTATACGCGGGCCAATAAGAAATTCCCTTTTCTGGCCTCAAATTTGGGGGGTCGGCTTATACTCGGGTCGGCTTATACCCGAGTATATACGGTATCTAATTCAGCCAATCATCGAGTAAGCAGGACTCAACAACTTTACTTACTTTTAAAAAGCAAGTCTTTTTATTGATATACTTCTAGTAAAATATGTATAAATGCAGATTATCAAGTCTTTAACACTTCTATAAAAACTCTTGTCAAAATACAATGTATGTATTACAATGTATGAAGTAAAAGCAAGCAAGTCTTACATACTATTCAGTTTCAAAATCCAACTTCTAAAATATAACAGTCAAATTATTCTGATTCAGTTCAAAGTATCTAATTCACAAAGTCTAGAGTAAAGTATTTAAGCTATACATACCATTCAGCCTTTTCTGAGAGCCTTTTGGAAGGTTCTGCTTCTCTAGCTGTACTGTGGCTGTATTTATACTGTTTCAGACTCATTGAGAGTGAAGGGAAATCTTTTATCCCCACTTTCAGACAACATTTTCATCTATCAAGAGTAATACCTTTTATTCCCTCTATCAGATATCATGAGCCGTGCAGTAATGCCATAGTTACAGCTGCTCAGCTCCCCATGACCATATATGGGCTTCCTTTCCTTTCAGTCTATTTTGCTTAAAGTATAAACACTCATTTCTGAGTTTCATGATCACATTAAATACTTAATTTTATACCATTCTCTTCATTAGGACAATACGCATTAAATGAGACTACTTAGAAATCTGTAGCACAATATTTAACTATATAACTCATAAAACACAATTATTGCTTACATTGTCACTTTGTGACCATCTGGTCAGTAGCACATAGCCTTGAGCAAGATTACAGAAAGCAAGAAAGCATATTACTCATATCCTTGATAGGACTGCAGGAATCTTTAATGCCTTTAAGTTATAAAAAGCAAAGTTTAAGCTATTAATGCACTCTCAGTACATTAAGATATCTTCAGTAGACCCTGAGGAGGGCAAAACTGTTCTGCCTTTGAGATTCAGCTGACAGCTGAGTCAGAAAAGGTGATTTTAGTTACATCTTTCTGACAGATAATGAAAGGTGCTCTGCTCTTCTCCCTTCAAGGACAAGACCATAGTTAGTTAGCTCTTGAAAGAGCTGACCTTGAGAGAATTCTGTCAGCCTGTTCTAAGGACATTTGTATTACACAGGCTTTTCATTACACAAACCTCTGCAGTTTGTGTTCAGTTTGCATGATGTGTTCAAGCTCTACAGGGTATTAATTCTGCACATGTACACAAAATACCATAATTATGTCAGAGACCGTGACATTACCAGAATGTATTCGGCATCTCAGTAGTTCTTAGTCAAGTACCGATGCTCCATTTTCATTCATTTCGAGAGCATTGATTGAAGTTCAGTTCCCTGGCTTTAATCAAAGGCTGTCATGACACAAATCATGTCAGTGTCTTTCTCATTACAGCATTTCATGTCAATCTGGCTGCTCTATATCTTTCCAGTAAAAAAAAAAAGATCTAGATGATGCAGGTGAGGTCTGAGCTGGTGAAAAGGAGCTAGAAGAAAACACTCAACATATTATAATGCCCTCTTAATAATAATTCTATACTGGAATAGTTCCATACCTGGAACTGACTGTGCAGTTCTGATCAGTTTGCCTAAAAATAATGGAAATAACTGTGAAGGGTAGTTATTTCAAACAGATGCTTAGAGGAAGATGAATTAAAATACTGGGAACAATTTACGAACAATGGAAGAAGGATTTCTTCTTCTATTTGGCTTGTTCAAATTCCCAATGCAAAACTGGTAAACTGAATGCAGAACCAGATGGATCTCTGTTCTGTCCTAATTTTCAGGGCCAAGTGAACTATTATGCTAAATACACTTTAGAGTGCCCTAGCTGGAATCTGATTCAGCAAAGGGCCTCAATTTGCCTTTATTTTGTCAAGAGACAGATTTCAGTTTGAAGTGCTGTATTACATGGATACAAAAGGAAAGGAATATGTTAATGCAGATGCTAATTTATATATTTAGATCACATGTGGATCAGTTTCTCCATAAATTATACCTGAGGAGGCCTACAATAAAATCAATAAAAACACTATAATACATTACAACCATTAAGACAATAAGCACTAATTTTGATAAAACACCAGAAAATAGTGACGTAGAAAGTAAATACAGCAGGAAATTAAAAATGCAATGTAAATAGCAGGTAACACAATATGATAAGAGAGCCTCTGTACTATAAGAATCTCAGCAAGGGTCATCTACAAACAACTAACCAAATGTTTGAGCAAATAAAAGCATTTTCTCCAGGTACCTAAAACTTAAAAGACTATACAACGGGAATGACTGTACAGGAAGGGCAGTTATGACTGAAAAAGCCCTGTTTTAAGTTGGCTGCTCATATTTACATGCAAAAATGGGGGCACATATAGCAGGGTTGAGTTACTGGTCTAAACTGGGGTTGTGCATATCAATAAACCCGAACCGAAAATAAACCCCAAAATTCATGTTGGGTCTTCCTCTTTTCCTGCTGTCTTCAAATGTTTCTAGCATGATTGTCTTTTCCAGTGACTCTTGTCTTCTCATAATGTGACCAAAGAATGATACCCTCAGTTCAATCATTTAAGTTTCTAGGAAGAAACACATCAGTTGAATAAGAATGCTTATTTTTAGGGTAGGTTTGTCAGCCTCCAGGAAGGGCCCGGAAATCTCCCAAAGTTGCAAATGATTTCCAGAGTGCAGGGATCAGTTCCCTTGGAGAAAATGTGTTTTGAAGGGTTGACTCTTCCCCTCCCCAAACACTGCCCTCCCCAGGTTCCACCTCCAACTCTTTAGGAATTTCCCAACCTGGAGACGGCAATTCCTAATTTAGGGTCAGAAGCTTCCACCAACTTAAGTATCTATTCCTTAAATAAATAAACACACTGTGTAAAAAGAAGTGGCTTGTAGATGTAATAATGAAAGCTAAACTGAAGGCAAATGTAACAGAAAATCAGTAACAAACACCTTGAACTATAGGACACATATTTTGTGTGCTGAACATAAGGATCATAATAGTATTCAGCCACTCTTGGTGGTCACAATCATTCTTGGGTGAACATTTTAAAAAATTCACCTTCTGGTCACTTGTTCCCTATTTTTGGCAAGGTATTTAAGGAGATTAGTGATAACTTAAAATGAGTATAACATGAAACATAACCATTTAGATCAGCAGTAGCCAACTGGTGGCCTGTGGGCTGCATCTAGGGACAGAGCTAGTTTTTCTTCAACCCCTTCATGAGAGAGTAGAATTGTCAGCTCCAGCCAGAAAATTCCTGGAGATTTAGACAGGAGATGGTTTGGGAGGGGAGTGGTGTCAGAAGGTTATAATTTCATAGACTCCACCCTCCAAAGTAGCTAATTTCTCCAGGGGAACTGATCTCTATAGTCTGGAGATCAGTTATCATCCTGGGAAATCTCCAGGCCCTACCTGGAGGTTGGCAACAATGTGAGAGAGGCTTGCTTACAGGAAGAAAGCGTTGTCAAAGGTGCTCCCTTTCAAAGGCCAGCACAAGTCTTAGTTTTCTGCCCCAGGAAAAAGTCTAAATCAATAGAGGCGGGTAAAATTTGCAGCTCTGCAATTTTTGAGGAGAAATAGCACTCACATTTTAACAAGAAAATTCATTTCTTTCTTTCAACAGAAACTAACATGACATTTTCCTTTTTTAAAAAAAGAAATATCTTTTAAAAAATTCCTGGGTGGGGCAAACGAGTCCTCCAAGTGGTGTGGTGTCCCCACCCTATTAATAGTCCTGATACCAGAATCCCGTCTGCTTACTTATCCACTGCATTTATGTTCCACTGTACCTGGAAGGGTTCCTTACATGTTTCTCTCCTCCTCCATTTTAGCCTCCCAACAATCCTATGATGAACATTGAGCTGAGAGACCGGACCAATATCCATGTTTGAAAGCATTATCAAGCAAACAAACTGAGCTGAAATGGATTCAAGATGGAGGAAACCAAGTTTGCCTGCTGGTACGTTTAAAGGAATAAATAAAAATAGGCCAGTAAGGTAATACATTCACAGATGTGAAAGTTGCGTTAACTTTCTTCCAGCAACTGATCGCAGGTGTATCAGAACTGGCTGACCTAAGGAAACATTCCTTCTTCATGAGGGGGAAAAACATCTGTTTACCAAACCCGAAATTAAACTTGTGTTAAGCCCTCCTTGTCAAGCAAATGGGTTCTGTTGAATCCTCCCTGCATCTGTCAATACCAGCCAATTTGCATGTGTTTCTTTCCTTCCACTATGCACACCCAGTGATGACTTCATTACCTTATGAACAGTGACTTGGATTGAGTTACCTCTTTATACTTGATTTCTGGATTCAGAAGACTTTATTCAAAAAGATTGTCAGCTGTGGGGGAAAAACGGGCTTCTCTGTAATGCAACTGCTTTCATATCTACCCTATACTTCCTTCCAGTAACAGCTGTAAGTCTTTTTTGGTTTGAAGCAGCTTCACATAATCAAACCGATTAAGAAATCAGAGATGGGAGGGTTTTTTCTCTCCTTTTTTTTCCATGACGTGGCAATTCAACGGGTGTCTATTGCTGAATCTCTTTTGCTCAGAAAAAGTTGTGTCTGAATTTCTGGATATTGTGCGACTGTATCTGTTAACACAGTGTAACAGCCCAGGCAGAAAGAACATGGTGGCCCACAGGAAGAGAATAATGATTGCTCCTCCGAGCTCATGTAGGGCTGCCAGGGCTCCCACTGGGAATCTTCTTTGCCCATCAACTCTCAGAGCAGCGGCGGATAATTTATTGATTTTTTGAAAAAGCAATGTTGGCAGTGTCACTGTACCACTTCTGGGGAAAACTTGGGAGTGATGTAGGGTAGCTCTAGGAATTGCTGGAAACCCTATTGTTTTACCACAATGTTTCTGGCAATTCCTAGAGCCACCCTATGTCACTTCCAGGTTTCCCCTGAAAGTGATGTAGAGATGCCGCTGACATCATATGCTCCCATGTCCCAGCCACCACCATCCCTCAGCACAGCCCTCCCTATGCATAGGCTATCCACTGTTCTCTCAACATTTATAAGCCCAGGCAAGAGAAGAGTGCAGTTCAGAGAACAATGGTGGAAAATTTATGAAGAGATGTTGTCTTGAACCTTAGACTCAAGACACCAAATAAGAATTTAAGTAGGCTTTATTAATATTTGACCTGTACAATACATTTAAATATAC
The DNA here is from genome assembly GCF_029931775.1 of Euleptes europaea. Classification (NCBI taxonomy): domain Eukaryota; kingdom Metazoa; phylum Chordata; class Lepidosauria; order Squamata; family Sphaerodactylidae; genus Euleptes; species Euleptes europaea. Next base: position 27,535,030 of record NC_079326.1, read on the forward strand.
CTATTTTAACACCTCTCGCACCTTCTTCTTTGTAGGCTGCATGTATGTGTACAATCCTAACCCTGGCTCAAACCTCAGCCCAGCCATTGATGCTGTACCTCATCTCGTCATTGCCTTTACACAAGCCTATGTTGAGAAGTACCAAGCTTCAACCTCCCATATGCTGTTAAACTGATAGTCAACAGGTAATACTGCTCAGCACCAAGAAAGCAACCTCCTCAAACTCTCTGGCTATAAAAGCTGATAATAGACTGGGGTGGGTCAGGTCTTTTAATCATGAGATGCTTCAATGTTCTCACAATGCTTTTACCTACCTATATTACAGAAAGCCACATTATTCCTGCTTACCTAGTCAAAGCCTTCCCAGTTCTGAGACCAGTCCTAATTAATATGAGCCATCCCCTGACAAGGCACTATGGAGCTGGTGAAGAGGGGCCCTGCCTTGGTCAATTTAATGGACCCCCCCCCCATTCATGCTTAGCCTATACATAACCCGATACTCCCATTCTGTCCTTCTTAAAAATGGGGGGCCAGTGTGTGTGAGAGAGACATGGAGCTATTTTATAGAGCAGTTCCCTAGCCCTTTGTCCATTAGCCAAGGAGTACAAGGCACCCTGTGGCCGAACCACTCAACAGGAATGCCTTGTCATTCATCTTCTACTGAGCATGAGGCTAAAAATATCCCCTGATCATAGCCAGAGCAGGGACCAGGCATCTGCTTCCACATTGCCTCAACACCTGAAGAGTCACATGAGTTGACCTTATGATGTGGTCATTTTACACAGTGAAATTGTCTGAATTGGCAGCAGTGGTATGGGAAGTAACTCCATTTTGTGGCCACTTACCTGCTCCTTCCTTTCAAATTTTGCCTGGGTAAAGTTCAAGCTGATCACATTGTACTTTTTTTTGCCATCAAGTCATATCTGATTTATGGAAACCCCTGGTGGGGTTTTCAAGGCATTAGATATTCAGAGATGGTTTGCCATTGCCTGCCTCTGTGTCATGACACTGGTGTTCTTTGGGGATCTCCCATCCAAGTACTAGTCAGGACCGACCCTGCTTAGCTTCTGAGATCTGATGAGATCAGGCTAGCCTGTACTTACTCACTCTTTAATGTAATGCTGTATCTTATATTCCAAAAGCGAAGTTGGCCAATTCTTTGGATACTTAAATCCTTGACTGGAGCTGTGAAAGGGCAAGACAGATCTTTCTGCAAACCTAAAAAGGGGCCCAGGTTTGCAGAAAAATGTGAAATCTAAAAAAAATAAAAAATACATTGGGCGGTTTAAAAAACCCAACAGCTATAAAAGAAGAACCTGTAGCTTTAAGCAACAGATGCCCTCAGCCAACCACAGCATTCAGGCTTCAGTTTCTGTGAGTAAAAGGCAGGGGGAGGGGGAAGAGCCCTTTCCAGGCCTATTTTGGCCCTTGAGGGAGGACTCTTTGGGGCCAGGCCTGGCTAGGGTTGCCAGCTCTAGGTTGGGAAATTCCTAGAGATTTTGTGATGGAGTCTGAGGAGGGCAGGGTTTGGGGATGGAAGAAGCCTCCGCTGAATATAATGCTATAGAGTGCACCTCCAAAGCAGCCATTTTCTCCAGGGGGACAAATCTCTCTTGTCTGGAGTTCAGTTGCAATTCCAGAGAGAGAAAGAATGATGGGGTGGGGGAGCAGAAAGAAAGTGATGGGTGGGGGGCAGAAAGAGAAAGTTACAGGAATGAAGGAGAGAGAGTCAGAAAAGGGGTGGCAGGAGTGAGAGACTGAGAGAACTAGGAGAACAGGAGAGGAATCAAAGATGTGGGGAATGAGATAGCTGCTCCCACAAGTTTCTTGCGTGTCCCTATTTGTATTATTATATTTTGACAGACTTTTGGCATACTTAGTAAATATGTTTTGCCAATTCCTTAGCAGTCTTAAATATTGCTTATTTTTGGACAGACTACCGATTTCTTAAGCAACCCGCTCCATATCATCTCTACACCGCTGTTATTTTGCAGCATTATGCCCAATTTACCCTAACCAAGGGAAAATGAACACCATGTGTCTCCCAGTATCTGCACTGAGTGTAGGAGATTCTCATGCCACAACATCACATTTGGGCCATTAATCTTATAAGGCCTAAAGATTAACAAAACACATGAAAAAATGAAATGCAAATGTGGCTTGGAACACTTCCTGAACTGACAATCCAAACCCTCAAATGGAATATGCAAACTGGAGAACTTCTTCTATTCCTGCTGCTTTCATGTTGTTTGTCTTTACTTCGCCTATCCTCAGAAAATGATCAAACCATTCATTCAAATCCCGCAGTCCCCTGTTCTCACAGGAAAGAGAATTCCACCAGGCTGGGGCCAGGGCCAAAAAAGCCCTGGACCTTGTTGAGGAAAGCCAGATACTCTTGGGGCTGGGGACCACTAATAAGTTATTAGATGAACGCAATGCTCTTTGGGGGGCATACCATAAGAGGCACTCCCGCAGGTATGGTGGCCCCAGACCGCGTAAGGCTTTAAAGGTAATAACCATCACTTTAAACTTGATCCAGTGCTCCACCTGTTTTAAAGCTTGGCTTTTCAAAATGCCACGGGGGTCCAATCCTGCTGGGGACTGCAGCATGGGAGGATGAGGAACTCCTGGCCCCCTGGCCCCTTTTTCAGGAGCAGAAATGGGCAGCCATGAACTGAACTGTATGACATTAAATCTGGGAAAGATCCACTAAATCTGGGAAAGAACCATGTGCTTTAGTCCTACACATACTATACACATGTAGGCCTTAATAAACATTAAATCCAACCAATGGATACCTGCAGCCTAGAGACAAAATGGACAGGATGCAGTTAACTCCACTCTATCTCCGCATATGGGCTCTGTACATTTAGACTCTACACAGACTACCCTGTAATGTAAAACATATACCTACATGTCACCAAATGTGGCTTCCTTCTTTTCCAGTGAAACAATTTTGTATCCATGGTTACAATGGCATACAAACATTGTTCTAAAATGTTTTAGTGGCAAGGATGCATTATTCATATTTAAGGAGAAGAAGATATGGAAGGGGATTTCGTGGACTCTGAAATTATAGCAAGAAAAACCCTTTCATATCACACCCGCTATTTAATTTAATTGAGGCAATGCTGTGTTTTCTCCTGCAGCATATTCTCCCGTTATCTCCCCCAGTTTAGATGGAAAATGCTCAAGTGCTCGTCATTGTCTACGCTCCAGCGTAGCTTCTTTATACCCTTCTGGCTAATGCTGAAGCATCTGTGCCAATGATGGCTTAATCTGTGTATTTGAACTGGATTCGCGCATTTAGTCAAAAGAAGTCAAATGAGAAATAATGAAAAACGGCCCTAAGAAAAGAAGTGTCACAAGCAATACCAAAGGTTCATTACGGCAGTTCTTGAGCTGAGGAGGATTTCCATTTAAAGGGATGGTACGTAACCAGGCCTTCAAACACTTGAGAATATCCTCCCATTCTTCTTGCTCCTATTGTGCGCTTTTCATTTACCACCTGTGGTCTCTAAGCAATGACTAAAGAAAGGGAGCCAGAAGGGATACCTTCTGCCAGTCCTGGAGATGCTCTAAAATTCATTTCAGGAACTTGGCTAGAAGTTTTTATTAAAGGGATTAACCCAAGAAACCTGAAAAACTTCTTATTTTAGTGACTCTAGAATGAAGATAGAGTTTCCCTACACTCACACACTCGCACACACACACACACACACACACGTACACACACACAGAGAGAACTGAACATGGTATGAAATAGATATGCTTCAAAATGCTTCAAAAACCTGTCTGATGAGAGGGGACAAATGAAATGAGTGATTTACTACAAACGACAACGTCAGCATTGTACTTCCTTCCAGCTACCCTCCCCTATTCTGTGTCTGTCCAGTACAAAAGCATCCTTTGATGGAATGACTAGGTACTCCATATTTTATTATTCATTGATGATCCCTGACGTTTCTTTGCTACTCAGTCGCCCTGAGCCCGGTCTAGGCTGGGGAGGGAGGATTATAAATTTGACAAACTAACAAATAAACAAATACTTCCTGTTGAACCATTATTAAAGGGAAAGTATGCTTTTATGTATAGATGGATCATGTTTCAGAAGCATGCTCCTTACTTGGTAATATGGTCCAGGATCCTGAGCCAGGAAACCATTTATGGAACTGAGTCTCATTGTGAGATGTCCAAGGAAAACATCTTGAAGACTATTCCATTAACTAAGAACAGATAAAGCCCTGGTTTTACACGAGGTACTCCAGTAGTGGATTTTGCCCACACTGGTAACCATCCTGATATTTCTTCAAATTGCACACTTCATAGAATCATAGAGTTGGAAGGGACCACCAGGGTCATCTAGTCCAACCCCCTGCACAATGCAGGAAATTCACAACTACCTCCCCCACACACCCCCAGTGACCCCTACTCCATGCCCAGAAGATGGCCAAGATGCCCTCCCTCTCATGAACTGCCTAAGATCATAGAATCAGCATTGCTGACAGATGGCCATCTAGCCTCTGCTTAAAAAGAGAAGGAGACCTTACCACGTCCCGGGGAAGCCTGTTCCACCAAGGAACCGCTCTGACTGTCTAGACGGAAACTCTTTTGATTTACTTTTAACCCGTTGGTTCTGGTCCGCCCTTCTGGGGCAACAGAAAACAACTCGGCACCCTCCTCTATATGACAGTCCTTCAAGTACTTGAAGAGGGTTTTCATATCCCCTCTCAGTCTTCTCCTCTTCAGGTTAAACATACCCAGCTCCTTCAACCTTTCCTCGTAGGACTTGGTCTCCAAACCCCTCACTTTTCTATCTGTGCATTTTATTATTATTATTATTATTATTATTATTATTATTATTATTATTATTATTATTATTTGCAGATAGCTTCAATGAAGGGAGACCAGTCCCTCAGATCACTGCCCTTGCAATATGGCTCTGACTCATTAGCGCACTATTAATGAGGTTGAGCTTTAAAGCAGGTGCTGTTAAGAGCAATCAGCAGAGTTTTATTAGTCTGCAAATTGTCTTGACTTGACAAAGGAAGTCAGATGGGTTCATGCTCAGTTAACCTTTCCCTACATGCATGACTTGGTTGATTAAACAGCAATTGATAATGACCTTCAATCTGGCAAACTCTCAAAAGGTGATGCATCGTTGAATGCCGGGTGGTGGGGGATAGTGCTTCGTAGAACTGTTTTCTTTTTCTTTTTTTCATTTAGGAAAAGGTAAAAATAATTTAAAATTCAGTTACAAGGCAGCAAAAGCAAACAGCTAATTCAGTATTAAAGGGATCGTTTGTACATAGCATTTTATGTAAGTCGAGAAAGACAGTGAAATCACGGTAGGGCAAAGTTTCTACCCAGCTCCATGACATTTTCAGAGCTAATTTGTTTAACCTTATCACATGTTCTAATCAAAACCTACCAATGCCAGCAGACTTGCTTCCATTAAACCTCACTGAAAATTGGGTCACAGCCATGGTATAAACACAAATGCTAGATTAACTAAAGAGAGAGAAAAATCTTCCCTTTAAGTGTAGAAATGTTTTTTTCCTTCTAAAAACACACTGACATAAGGTAAAAAAATATCCACAAATTGAAAAAAGGATGTGACACAATTAATACATTAACTCTTCTGTATGTTTGAACGTTACACTTTGTAAGCATAAAGGAAGCAAAGATGTCAGTCCTCTTCCCATGGAGCCTACAATCTATATTCTGGAGACAGAAAGGAAAAGTATGGTTGATGCGAGAGTACTGAAAGCCAGGATGGATTTAGGGGCAGGCAATCTAGGTGACTGCTTGAAGCACAGGGTTCAGGAAATGCCTGGCATGGGCTATTTGTTCAATTCAACATCAACTGCACAGTTGAAACAAATTCCTCTAAGGTTGCAAAGCTGGCAAAAGCCGCCGCATGGTAGCATTGTGTTAACATTTTTAAAAATATACCCATTAGACAGTTTACGACACTGCGTGCATGTGGATGATTGTGATATCAAGAAATGTATGTTTTGAACTACCTCGATCATACAGAAGATGGTCTGCTGATTGCTTCAGTGTTCCCTGGCTAAGGGCGAAAACGCATGGTCGCTTTAGCCTCCTTTATTCCCTGTTTCAGCCAGGATTGAGCCAGGATCAAACGCACGTTCGGCGAAATGCATGCGTTCGATCCTGGCTGAATTCTGGCTGAGACAGGGAATAAAGGAGGCTAAAGCGGCCATGCGTTTTCGCCCTAAGTTTGTCTTGAGCAGTCTCATGGTGAGCAGTTTTGCATCTACACAACATCCACTTGTGATACAGGGCCAGGCCCTTCCAGCTTGCAATTGCTTCTGCCAAGTCTGAGAAATAATCATCTGATTTAACAGAGAAGAGATCATGTTCAGGTAGGCTTGTCACTACTCCCCCCAAGTAGGAGCAAGATATCCTTGCCTTCAGCTCTCCTTTCCTGCCACTGCTTAGAGCTGAAAGGGGAAAAAATAAAATTTAAAAAATGGTCTTTGGGCTGATGGTGTGATGTCACTCCCAGGAAAACCTTGATGTGATATCACTGGGGTCGCCAAAAACCGGCGGGAGGTTTTGGGGGCGGAGCCTGAGGAGGGCGGGGTTTGGGGAGGGGAGGGACTTCAATGCCATAGAGCCCAATGGCCAAAGCAGCCATTTTCTCCAGGGGAACTGATCTCTATCGGCTGAAGATCAGTTGTAATAACAGATCTCCTGCCACCACCCGGAGGTTGGCAACCCTACCTTGGTCTGATCCAACATGTCTTTTCTTATGTTCTTATGTAATTGTTTAAATTTGAGGCATATAGGTTCAATTGGATACATCCAAACAGCTGCTAACGACTGGTGAGCACCACATGAACTGATCTGGCACATGATTGAGCATAACTAGATATTGTCCATGCCAGAAAAATAAATAAATAAATATGATGAGCTTAGTAAGAATCCAACCTAAACAATTTTGGTTTTATTTTCTTATGTTACTGCACTATAATCTGATGCAAACTATGCATCGGAACTGCAAGATGTGCTACAAAAGCAATTTTTTAAAAAAAATAAGGCATTCAGAGGCTGAACAAGTAGAAGAGAGTACTTCTGGGCCTAGAGACAGTCCTAACGGAGAACATGATGTGAGCACTGGGCTGACCTGTTTTTAACTGTTATTACCTCTGCAGCCCCAAAAGGGTGAGATTCATTGGCTGACAATGACGACTGTGTAATAGCTTTTATTAGGGCTATCTAGGGTTGCCAACCTCCAGGTAGTAGCTGGAGATCTCCTGCTATTACAACTGATCTCCAACAGATAGAGATCAGTTCTCCTGGAGAAAATGGCTGCTTTGGCAATTGGACTCTATGGCACTGTAGTCCCTCCCCTCCCCAAACCCCACCCTCCTCAGGCTCCACCCCAAAAATCTCCCACCGGTGGCGAAGAGGGACCTGGCAACCCTAGGGCTATCTAAAGCAGTGATTCCCAAACTTTTCGAGCCACCACCCCCTTAGTTCCACAAATTCAACCCCAGAAACTCCTATCCTATCCAACCACACAGTTGAAGGGGCCCACCACTAGCTCCCCCTGCTGCCCCCTTGCCTCTTAGGGCCCCCCTAGGTAATCCCACCCCCACCCCCAGGGGGTGGTACTGCCCACTTTGAGAACCTCTGATCTAAAGTAACAGTGAGCAAGAATATACAGTGAGCGAGTTTTTTACTTCAACATTGTGTTCAGTATGAAAAAGGGAGGAGGAGAATAACGTATTGTGCACTTTATACCAAGCAGTGCCAGAAGCAGGTGTGTGCTGCAGGCATCACACAGCAGAAAAAGCTCCTCCCAGTATACTGAAGGCCCCAGCAAAACTGCACATAGTTAAAAAGCATAGTCATCAAGAGTATTGCATCACATCCATCCCAAGCGAAGCAGGTGGTGGAACGAACTTGAAACTACTTGCCAAATCAGGTTTCGAGGTGTAGCAACAGCCTGGTTGAGAAAACAGAACAGACTTTGGCCTTGGGCTTCAGTACATCTCAGGCAAATGCCCAGTCATGTAAACCTTAAGGGAGCAGATAGATTTATCCCAGGCTTCAGAGATTTTCTGTGGATTGCCCACATTCTTTTTACAAGTTCACTAGTTTAATCTTCATACAGATGGTTAGTTAATTATAGAGCTGGGAAGGTTTAGTGTTTGGTTTTGTATGTGGGGCAACACCGTAATTGAAAAAAAGATTAATAAAACCGCACATCTAAGCACGCGAGGACAGCCGTGTTGGTTCAAAAGAGTTTTGTGTGCAGGGGTGGGGGTGTGAATTAACAATGGAGCACACCAGGGCAGCTGGAGAAGTCCCTACTCATTATTTTAGTCTTTCTACCAGTATACTTCTTGAAGCTCTGAGGCCTTCCCAAGTGACTACAAAAACCCTCAGAATAAGTTCTGATTCATGTAGCAGTAATGCAATTACTTGGTTTCACATAACGAAAGGCCGCCGTGTTATAGAACAATGGTCTTCTACTTTTCCAGACCCAGGACCTATCTTAGGGAATTCTGCAGGGCCTGCAAGATTGAGTTATTCTGCCAGGCTTATGGTTGAGGTCAGCTACAGTCTTTCCATCAGTTGCTGGCCTCCCAACCCCCCTTTTTCTTCTCCTGTAGACCACTGTTGTTGTGGGGGATGCTAGTTAGCGTGGTGTAGTGGTTAAGCGTGGTGGTTTAGAGTGGTGGAGTCTGATCTGGGGAGCCGGGTTTGATTCCCCTCTCCTCCATATGAGCGGCGGAGCTTAATCCGGTGAACTGGACTTGTTTCCCCACTCCTACACATGAAGCCAGCTGGGTGACCTTGGGCAAGTTACAGCTCTGTTAGAGCTCTCTCAGCCTCACCTACCTGACAGGTTGTCTGTTGTGGGGAGGGGAAGGTGATTGTAAGCTGGTTTGAGGCACCCTTAAGTGGTAGAGAAAGTCGGCATGTAAAATCCAACTCTCTTCTTCTTCTTACCTCTGCTGTAGTTTACGCTGCAAAGTTCGCCAAAATGAGTTTTTAATGGGAGAAATTTTTATTTAGGAATGCTTTGATTATGAAATGTTTTAAAATATGTTGTGCACCGCCCTGAGCCCAGCTTTGCTGGGGAGGGTGGGATATAAATTAATAAAATAAAAATAAATCTTAAACTCCCAGGATGCACCAGAGTCCTCCTGAACTGCAAGAGCCAAATGACAGGAAGAGCCAGAATGTCTGGACTTGCCGATGCTAAAAATCCACTCCAGTGCTGACTTTGACCGGCTGTCTTGCTGTTCATCTCAGTGGGAGTGCAAACAGAGGCAGGGGCCGTGGTACTGTTGCTCTCTACACATGGTCCTCAGCAGCTGGTTGTTCAAAAAAGCTGCTAAGAGTCCTAAATCATGGGTTGAAGACTAAAGTTTTAGAGGAGGTAAGACTAAGCTAATCATTACAGTGGTCTTTGGGGGTCTTACTTCAGGTACCCTCATCATTTGAGGCTAGATAGATGGCCATCCCAAAAAGTTCCAAAGGGCTAGATTCGAGTCCAGTAACAACTTAAGAGACACCCAAGATTTTTGAGGTATAAGCTTTCAAGAGTCAACGCCCCCGTCATTGAAAGCTTCTACCCTGAAAACGTTGTTAGTCTCTAAGGTGCTACTGGACTCAAATCTAACCCAAAAGTGGCCTTCTCAGTTGTGGCACCAAAACCATGGAATTCCTTCCTCAGGGATATTCATCTGTCTACCTCTATCATTATTTTCCACCAGTGGGTGAATAAGTCTCACTAATCTCAACAGACAAACAATACAAGGCTAAACAGATATACACCCTTTTAAGCCCATTTACTTTGATTCATTTAGAAGGTGGTAACTCTATTATGAGGAGACAAGAGTCACTAGAAAAGACAATCATGCTAGGAAAAGTTGAAGGCAGCAGGAAAAGAGGAAGACCCAACGAGAGATGGATGAACTCAATAAAGGAAGCCACAGCCCTCAATTTGCAGTACTTGAGCAAGGCTGTCAAAGACAGGACATTTTGGAGGACTTTGATTCATAGGGTCGCCATGAGTTGAAAACGACATGGACTTAACACACAACTCTATTTAGGATTGCACTGTTACTCTGTAGTCTTTAGAACACTTGATGTTAGCACGGTTCTTAGCTGGGCACTTTCCTAAGTAAAAAATACTTGCTGCATCTGTACAGCTCAACAGCATCAGAAGTCCTCCGTTGTGGGAGAAGCCTGTTCTCCAGCCCTCAAAAACTGGAGCATAGCAGAAAGCTCTGATCGTGAACTGGGCAGAAGCCAACATTGGATCTGGCTTTTCCTTTAATGTTGAGTTCGATCTGCAGCAACTGACAGGACCACCTTTATGTAGCGTTTTTGACAACTCTGTTCCTTTAATCTGGGCCAATGCTTGAGACTGCTCTAGTCCACTCCAGGACTTGGTGTGGGCTGGAACAGGGAGAAAAGAAGTGGTTGTCACCAAAGCACCACACAGAGAAAGAACTTGAGTTATTAAACTGTGCCCCTGTTTGAAACCATGCCACAATTTAGTTCAATACAATGAAAAACCTTTCCTGCTGATTTTTATCTAAGAGCTCAGCTAGGCTTTTTGTGTGTGCCCCTGGATGCTTAGAAACTCTAGTGATGTGGGATTTTCTTCTGAGTAACCTCGAAGAAGATTAGTAAGCAGGAATACATCTTTAACAGCATTAGTAACCTCTTCCTCTGCACATTTTCATTTGGTATGCATCACTTAATTTCTTTTTTCATTCTTCTCTAGGGTTACCAACAGACTCGATGGAAACCACCCCAAGACAGATGGCCCAGGCTAGCCTGATCTCGTCAGATCTTGGAAGCTAAGCAGCAACAGCCCTGGTTAGTAGTCAGATAGGAATACCAGGGTCACTACACAGAGGCAGGCAATGGCAAACCACCTTTGAACGTCTCTTGCCTTGAAAACTCTACGGGGTCGCCATAAGTCGGCTGTGACTTGACGGCACTTACCACCACCACAGAAGGAAACCACCTGGACTACTCCTCTGCTTTGAACAGAGGTTTCATTTGTAGAAATCTGCAGGTGAAGGTTCTTGTGACAAGGATTTAAACATGATCACCTGCCAATTGCTGCAGATCAAACAACCATTAATGGAGCCTGGTTCAAAAAAAGGCAGCTCTTCCCTGTGCCTAGTAACTGACATTGCTGTAGTGTGGGAAAATAGCTTAGTGGTCAAGACTACTAGTCTTTCATTCCAGAAATCTGAATGCAGTTACCTGTTCTTCCACAGGTTTTCTGCATGACCTTGGGAAAGGTCTTGGCAATCTATCTGAATTGAAATACTTAAGTCAATTTTCTAGAGTGGTGTAATCAGAATGGAAATTGGTTCTACACTCTAATACGTGAAGGATTCTTCAAGAGTTACTTGTGGCTGAAATTCAATACTCCTCTATTTTATGCCAGATGGTACAGATAAATGTAACATCAAGTTTAAACAGCAGCAGTGAGGAAGAAACGTCCCAGGCCACAATCATGTTAAGTCAAAGTGCTCAAATTTATCTTGTTTAGTTCCAAAAGCTTTGATTTAAAATATAAATAAAATTCTATACTATCCAAGGGATGCAAAGGTTTTGCATTTTTGTTTTGGTTGGAAATTGTCCTGAAAATTGGATCCAGCAAAATCATACCTTGAATGCCTTCTAGTGTTACACCCTGACCATGTTTACTCAGTGGTTGTTCTGGTGAGTTCAACTGACAGTAACCTGAAATAGAAGCATAAAATCTAGAAATTTAAAATACGTTAAGTGAACTACTTCCAGTTACCCTGCACTGCTATCCTTCCTAAGCATCTTTACTCAGCAATCCCCATTGAATTCAGTTGGGCTTACTCATCAGTAAATAGTAGAAGAAGAAGAGTTGGTTTTTATACCCCAATTTTCTCTACCTTTTAAGGAGACTCAGACCGGCTTGCAATTGCCTTTCCTTCCTCTTCCCGAAACAGATACCTTGTGAGGTAGGTGGAGCTGAGAGAGTATGGAGAGAACTGTGACTAGCCCAAGGTCACCCACTAGGCTTCATGTGTCAGAGTGGGGAAACCAACCCGGTTCACCAGATTAGAGTCTGCCGCTCATGTAGAGGAGTGGGGAATCATACTCGGTTCTCCAGATAAGAGTCTACCACTCCTAACCACTACACCATGCTGGCTCTCCAGTATGCTGGAGATAGCAGCTTTACCCTTTGTAATACTTTAATTCAACTTATTTGCATTTATTTCGATATATTTACCTATTTAACGTACAAAATAAACAATAAAAAATTAAAATTATTAATTAAAAGCTAATATTTAAAACCCAGCCACATATACTTGAACAGACATCTACAGGATATTTTTAAAAAGAGGCTGAGCCATCAAAAAACATAACAGAAGGGGGGAATGCCCGGATTTGACCATGCTAATGTATACTTCTAAAGGTAAATTTACATACAATTACTGTGATCGTCTGTGAGGGCAACCAATACCGTCTTCATCTCATGACCAGGTCAGAAACTGGACTGCAAAGGGTCTAGGATCGATGCTTCCTTCGTCCAGAAAGTCCCAAAGCTGCTCCGCGGTCGCCCGTTGAATTACCTTACCCAGGAACAAGATTTGAAACTGGGTTGTCCTTGGCTGGATCCCAAGGACCTAGAGATGGCTTCTGCAACAGTGGCTTCACCACTGTTTGTTTCACAAAAACAAACACATTCCAAATGTACTCACAGGCCCCCAAAACATGGGGACCCCTGCTATAGATTCTGCCCTCCACAGCTTCCATTTCCTACAGGTGAACTGTTTTCTGTAGTCTGGAAATCAGCTGTAATTCCAGAATAAATCCAGGTCCCATCTGGATGTTGGTAATCAAACAAGCAAAAACAGAACCTTAAAAACTTTTCTGCGACGTCTGTAAGTTTTTAAATTGTTGCAATTCTCAAAAGAGGAAAATATATTTTTTGAAGGGGGGGGGTGATGAGCTCAGAGCAGTTCATACCTCACCCGAAAGCAATTAACAATCTAAAAACTCTTACCTTGGATCTGGCTAGAGGGGTGTGCGCTGGACTACAGTGTTGACCAAAGAGCAAAAAAGAAATGAGGGGGGACCCCACTGAGTGTGCGGCTCATCAGCCTATCATTAGCAATTAGCAATATAAGTAAGCTCTTCTTAGCCTGGGGCTGGATGGGAACGTGACAGAGAAGCAGAAATGCAATTTCTCTCTAAAACAATATTGTTCGAACAAGGCTACGAAGCCTTTAGGCACTGGGGGAGAGGGAGTTGAGAAGAAACAAAGAGCCTCCAGCACCAGCCAAACTCTATCTAACTCGGGGCAGCAGATAGAGGTCAGCTCCTTGAGCGACAACCTCTCACTCAAACGTTTACAAAAAGGTTCTTCAGCCGAGAGAGTCAGCCAATTTCACTAGACACAACCAGAACCCAAACACATCAAGCCTCAAAAATAAAAAAAGGAGAACTGTCCTCTGAAAAATAAGAGAAGACATCTGCCCACCCAAAAGCTCACGAGCAAAACATAAACAAAATATCCAAAATGCACTTAAGCCTTCTGAAGAGAAGGATCTCTTTTGGTATCCATTTACAATACGAACTGGAAAAATGTCCCAGCAGTCTCCAGCTCTGGCCCAGATAAAGCTTTGCTGGGTGGAAACAATGCACTAATTTTTAAAACAGTAAATTTGCATTAGTAGGGTTGCCAACCTCCAGGCACTAGCTGCAGATCTCCTGCTATTACAACTGATCTCCAGCCGATAGAGATCAGTTCATCTGGAGAAAATGGCCACTTTGGCAATTGGATCCTATGGCACTGAAGTCCCTGGCTTCATGTGTAGGAGTGGCGAATCAAACCCAGTTCTCCAGATTAGAGTCCACCGCTCCAAACCACCTCTCTTAACCACTACACCACGCTGGCTCTCCTCAACCCCCCAATAAAACCCAATTTAATTGGTCTGAAGACCAGTCTTATTATTTCCCCCACATGGAAAGCTGCTTCAGTATGGCAACTCTCCATACCTGGCTGTGACATTTAATTCAGGTTTCAATAAGTATCCCGCCAATCATAGGAAGAGTTTCTATATCAATAATACCTCCAGGAACACCTGGTGCTTGTGTGTGGAAAGCCTCCAAGCGAGCAGAAGCATCAACATGGTGAGTTATTTCAAATGCTGCTGCCATATATGGAGTTTATTTGTAAGGCTGTCTGATGCCACTCAAGAAATTAACACTTAAACTGACAGTCTGAGAAATGTTGCTCAAGAATCAGGATGTTTTTACAGGATCTGCAAAAATTATATGACAGGCTAAAATAATAACAGCTTGTCTTTAAATAAATATACATTTATTAATATACATACATCTACCTAAATTCCAAAACTTGCAGACAACGAAACCCATCTACAACTACATGGTTTGTTCAACGCATTGTAGAGCCTCTTGTTGTGGATCAATTAGCCCATTGGTATGAACTCAGTAATTAATAAATGATTGCCATTGTTCAGCGAACAGTTCTTGCCCATAAAACCTTCTTTTCTCTCAAGAACTTAATAAATATATATAACAATTGCAGTTTACCACTGCAAGCTAAATCATAGCATAGGGGGAAATGGTGTGGCTGCTCTCATGAGAGTGATTCAGCTAGCAGGCTAAAAAAGCCATTTGCAGAAGGGTGAACTAAAGGTGATACAATTTGATTGAAACGTCTATGACAAGCCAATGAGTGCACTACTCAAGGCTGATAAGGATCTGGCCGGATAGTTTAAGACCCAGGCATGCCACCGCTGCTCCTAGACAGCAGGTTGAAGTGGCACAGTGTTGCCTCCACTCTCAATCACTGCTTAATTCAGTACTGGAAACCACCACAATGTTGGCCTGAAATGAAACGGGAAGGAAGAATATGCTTTTACAGGCCTTGTCCTGGACTTCTGCACCGGCAGTGTTATTTGAAGCAGAATGACACCATTCTAAGTCCATTGAAACCAATGAGCTTAGAAAGGAGCAGCTCTTCTTAGGAAGGTACTGTGAGTCCCAGCTAGGGTTGCCAGCTCCAGGTCGGGAAATTTTGGAGGTGGAGGCTGAGGAGGGAGGGGTTTGATGAGGGAAGGGGCTTCAGTGGGGTATAGCACAATAGAGTCCACCTCCCAAAGCGGCCATTTTCTCAAGATCAACTGATCCCTATTGCCTGGAGATCAGTTGTAACAGTGGGAGATCTCCAGCCATAGGGTTGCCAACTGCCAGGTAGTAGCAGGAGGTCTCCTGCTAATTCAACTGATCTCCAGCCAATAGAGATCAGACCCCCTGGAGAAAAATGGCCGCTTTGGCAATTGAACTCTATGGCATTGAAGTCCCTCCCTTCCCCAAACCCCGCCCTCCTCAGGCTCCGCCCCCCAAAATCTCCCACCAGTTGAGAAGAGGGACCTGGCAACTATCCAGCCACCACCTGGAGGTTAGACAAAGAATTAGTTATCCTGCTGTAAAATGTAGTTGATCCAATGAACTGTAGAAGGGACAAAATACACAGCAAAATAGTAACTATATGCAAAATAGTAACCAGATCCCTGTACTCGTAAATAACATCGGGCTCATAGGAACAACGGTGTCCAAGTGGAGGGTCACTGTACCTGATTCAGAGTCTTACCTATACTCCAGGGAGATCGATACAGAATATATGCTGCATTCTCAAGGAGTACCTTGTTTGATGGACTCTAGCCTTGGACTCTTAACATAAGAACATAAGAAAGGCCCTGCTGGATCAGACCAAGGCCCATCAAGTCCAGCAGTCTGTTCACACAGTGGCCAACCAGGTGCCTCTAGGAAGCCACTAACAAGACGAGTGCAGCAGCACCATCCTGTTACATTGTTGTAACAGGAAGCCACTAACAAGACGAGTGCAGCAGCACCTCTTGTTACATTGTTGAATGTTTTGTACACTGTTACATTGCTGAATGCATGAAAATTGAAATTATGGATTTTGTCTTGTTATAATGTCACTACAGCACTTTGAATGAACTTCACTTTTGGCATATAGTTACTATTTTGCTGTGTATTCTGTCCCAACTGCTGTTCATTGGATCAACCACCTAGAGGTTAGCAACCCTACTCTCAACACATGACCTTTGCTGCTTCTCAGTGTAGAGCAGTGGTTCTCAACCTGGGACCAAATGCCCCCCCCGGGGGCCCCCAGGATATTCCAAGGGGGCCTAGAGTTGCCAGGTCCCTCTTCTCAACTGGCGGGAGGTTTTGGGGGCGGAGCCTGAAGAGGGTGGGGTTTGGGGAGGGGAGGGACTTCAATGCCATAGAGTCCAATTGCCAAAGCAGCCATTTTTCTCCAGGTGATCTGATCTCTATCAGCTGGAGATCAGTTGAATTAGCAGGAGATCTCCTGCTACTACCTGGCAGTTGGCAACCCTAAGGGGGCCACAAGTGAAAATTGCATAAATGGGGGGCCACAGCCGAGACTGGGGGGCCACAGAGGGAAGTGAGAAGTGAAGAAAACAGAAACACGTGAAAACCTAACACATGAGTTTCTTCATTGCACTTCTACGCATCGTTTGCAACTGTGGATTTTTATATCGCTGTAATCTTGTGCATCAGCCCTGGTTAGTATTTGGATGGGAGACCACCAAGGAATACCAGGGTTGCTGTGCAGAGGAAGGCACTGGCAAACCACCTCTGTTAGTTTCTTGCCACGAAAACCCCAAAAGGGGTCGCCATAAGTTGGCTGCAAAATAGTAACTATATGCCAAAAGTGAAGTTCATTCAAAGTGCTGTAGTGACATTATAACAAGACAAAATCCATAATTTCAATTTTCATGGTTCAGCAATGTAACAGTGCACAAAACATTCAACAACGTAACCAGACACACTGCAGAGTGCCTGCTTTTCTTGGAGAAGGTTCCAGTTTCCATCCTTGGCATCTCCACTTTAAAGATCTCAGGTAGCAGGCATTGCAAATGATATTTCCCGGCTTGAGTCCCTGAAGAGCTACTGACAGTCATAGGACACAACTGAGCTGATGGACCAACGGTCTGAGTCAGTATAGGGCTGCTTCATAATGCAATTCTATGCAGTTATTCCAGACTACTAAATTTCAGTGGCCTTAGAGTGATGTTGTATAGGATTGCTTTCACACACACAGAAACCCATTGAAACCTGCAACATTAGAAGGTATTTAGGAAGCTCACTCCCTTGGCACCTGGTATAACACATTAAAGGTAAAGTTAGTGCTCTAATCTACTTTCCACTTTTGTCTGAATAATAAATGCTTTCAAAAGCAGAGTGACAGTTTGAATTAAGTCCTAGATGGCCACACGAGGAAACAATTAAAGTTAAATCCCACTCCCAGCAGTGTGGATAATTTCCCGAGGGTGATTAATTTGCTTAAGCAGCTCCTCCATGAATTATAGCAACCTTTTGCTTCAGTTTAATATTCATTCATTGTCCTCTCTACTTTCAAGTGTGTCTCATAGAGGAGAATACTTTGACTCCCACTTTCAAGGCTGTTTAAAAGCATTAATAAATTAGGCCCTGAACAGGGTTGTAAACTAAGGCTGGTGCAATCAGCAGCTTGCTTTCCCTATGGCTAGGAGAGTTAAATTGGAAGAGAGAGATGAAAGAGATACAGTTAAAAGGGGAACCAAGTGTGGTACCAAGTCCTCAGGACAAACGTGTGGCCTGCCATTTATTTAGCACAGCCTTCACATGGAAGCACCTTTGAACAGCTAGATAAGTAGCACCTTAGGGACCAACCAGATCTTCAGGGTGTCAGCTTTCAAGAGTCAGAGGAAGAATAAGAGTTGGTTTTTATATGTCAACTTTCTCTACCACTTTAGGGAGACTCAAACCGGCCTGCAATCACTGAGAGAATGTGACTTGCCCAAGGTCACCCAGCTGGCTTCGTGTATAGGAGTGGGGAAACAAATCCAGTTCACCAGATTAGCCTCCACCGCTCATGTGGAGGAGTGGGGAATCAAACCCAGTTCTCCAGATCAGACTCCACCACTCCAAACCACAGCTCTTAACCACTACACCACACTGCCATTGTCAGAAGACAGTCAGAAGCTCCCAATGTCAGAGGTTCAACTCTAGAAAGCTCATGCCCTGAAAATCTGGTTGGTCTCCAGAGTGCGACTGGATGTGTATCTAGTTGTTCTACTGCAGACCAACATAAGTACATTCTGAAACTATGGAAACATCTTGAAGAGCCTGCGAGCACCTCCCCCTCGCCGCCATTTGTGGAATGGACAGACACCCTTTGAAACTCTCTGTACTTTAGGGTTACCAAGTGCCAGGTGATGGTGGGCAAACCCCCGCCAATCCACCTGGCTGCCCACTGACCAGCTGAGGGTTGGCGGGCAATGCTCGCTCGTGCGCCTGCCCGCAGTGGTACATCCGGTTCACAACCGGAAGTGCTGCATCACAAGAGGCCGTTTCCACTCAAACTCCCAGTTGTAAATCGGAAGTGAAGTAATCGCGTCGGCGTAGCCGTGCGCGCGAGATCCCACCTCACCTCCATCCTAAAAACCTCCCGCCGAAGGATAGGAGGGACCTGGTAAGCCTACTGTACAACTTTGCTGGGAAATGTTAGGAGTAGGGGTTTGCATTCAGATAGACCAGAGCTGCAAAAAATACCCCAATATCGATAAAGTATTTTTGGGGTATATTCAAGGTCTCCTAACTATATCTACAAAGGAAAAAAAACGTTCCTGAAAGAGCACAGAAATATTCAGGATTTAATAGGAAGATCGTCCCTATGTAATCACATAAGAATTTATTACTATTAACATGTTACCAAGCAGCACTAACTGCAGGTCAAACGGTAATGAATAACCAGTCCCCAGCTGAATTGTATATATGACTTTCCCCCTACAATGATCACAATTTGGGGACAATACCACCACATATGCCTAAAATTAGCATTACATTGGAGACAACTCTAGCATCTCTTGTATATTTCCTTGCGGCTTACAAATTGTTTGTGGAGTTAAATACTGCTTAATATACTTTTAAGCTGAATCTTTAAAAGTGGGACAGAGAGAAAAATCCCAAAATCATAAAAGGCTAAATGAGTCTACGTGATACAGGAAGAATACCTTAACATAGGTAAACCACTTTGGGTGTCAGCTTCTTGTTGCACATAACATACAGATCCACTGAAAGGTAAAATAAAAGAACACAAAATGTGGATGCAATAATATGTACGCAAAAAGTCTCTCTCCCCCACAATAAACATTAACATAGATACAAAATAGTGTATTCAATTCACTTTATCATAACAAGCAAACTGGGGGTGGGGGAATCAGATAAACAAAATCTGTATATAAATCTCCATCCCATCTCCCTCCAATAAACAGTTCAAACATTATATGCTATGCCAGTCCTTGGTTCTTCTAAAGCACAGCTCTGGGGCTACTCTACAGTTTCTCCTGTTTCAGTCTGCAGGCTGGAAGTAGTGTTTTGGGAGGGACAAGGAAAGCCAGAAAAGCTTCTTAACTGTGAAAAGTGTAAGGTTGTTTAAAAAAAAAAATCCTGTTTCATTTTCCTTGGCCTTTTTTGCAGGGTTGTTTCCCCACGGTTACCCTCGCTGACTGTTTCAGGGTTTCCTATTGATAATGCATGCCTTTTCTGCCCATCAGAGGTCGCCTAGCTCTCCCCACATGTTTTGCCCACATTTTCCAGATTCTGGCTAAAACAGCATCTGGAAAACATGGGCAAAGCGAGGTTACCTCTGACAGGTGGAAAAGGCATGCATAATCAAAAAGAAGCCCTGAAGCAGTCAGCGGAGGTGACTGCAGGGAAACATCCCTGCATAAAAAGCCCTTGTCTGATGATGATGCTATTGGATCTCAGTGTTTTCTTGTGATGACGGTGTCTTCTTTCTGGATTTTTAAATATGTGAATCCAACTAATTGTGGTGAATGCATAGTGAACAGGATTATATCACAACGTAGTACAAGATGACGTCATGAACGACAAAGGAAACCAGTTGAAATTGCTTCTTGGATCAGTCACATGGATGGTCCCAGCGAACTGGGATGGATATGAAGGGAACGAATTCATGTATTCACACAGCCGATCAGATCTGGTTCAGGACTTGTTCGCAAAGTGCCTATGCAGCAGTCAGTACACTGAACAGATTAACAGTAACAAAGGTTTTATTTGCGGAACTAACAAACTAGATAGGAAACAGAAGAGAGAAACCTAGCCTTGCTAGCAGAGAAAGAGTTCTCCAAGAGGGGCTGTGGCTCAATGGCAGAACATCTGCTTGGCATGCAGAAGGCCCCAGGTTCAATCCCCGGCACCTCCAGTTAACAGGACTAGGCAAGTAGGTGATGTGAAAGACCTCTGCCTGAGACCCTGGAGAGACGCTGCCGGACTGAGTAGACAATACTGACTTTGATGGACCGAGGGTCTGATTCAGTATAAGGCAGCTTCATGTGTGCATGTGTTCAAAAGCCGAAGAACAGCATTCTGCAGACAGACAAGGAGAAGCCCCTTTTAGAAAGGAGGTACTCCCCCCTACTGTCCTTTCTAGCTACAGCTTGCTGCTCCCTGCAGGACCTTCTTTCCTCTTCTTTGTACACTAGACATATTCCAACAGCGCTGAAGTCACTGAGGAAAACAAAGCCAAGCCAGAGTGTGGCCATGTCTGAAAAATCCTCCCACCCCCAAATCACCAAAAGTGGGATTGCCTTTCTATGATGCTGAAAATAGTCACAAAAGTGTATTACTCATGGCTCAACACACTTGACAGAAATGGGTAGACAAAGAAATATAACGATAGTGACCTCTTTGCGATTTCAAATGGTTGCCCTAAATGAGTCAGACATCTTGTTTAATATATTGCCCGGTAAAATGAATTTTTGTTCTTCGTAGCAGAAGTACCTTAATCTGAGCACTGCAATCACGACGACGCTATAAAACTGCTGTAATACTATCTGGAGACTAAACTGAAAGGGAAATATTCAACTGCTTTCAAACAGCGTTTTTATTTTTGTTGCAGCTGTGTTGGAAAGGAATTCTATCAATTATAATGTTTTTTTCAGGTCATCACAATTCACAATTCTCACCTCCAACATAACAATGATTAATGGCAGTGTCTGCCCAGCATACAGAAGAGAAATGATTTCACTTATCTGGGGTGTCCATGCTGACAAAAGATTAGTGGCAGGACCGTGACCATCCTACCACAAGCTGGATATAAAGACGGTATTTGAACCCATCTAGAGATGCATTTGATAGCTGAAATACTCTTAACAGAAAGTACTGCATTTGGTGGCAGTTCATAGAAATATTAAGATTTAATTATGCAGATAGCATCAGTCCATCAACTTGCTGAGGATCTGTTCTTGCAAAAGACCTCACTATCACATGGAAAGAATGTATAGTTTGATCTAGCGAGGTTAGAACTGCTTCCACTCAACTCATACTTTGCTTGCCTACATCTTTGGGTGTGAAAAAAAATCATTTAAATTTTTTTTTAAATCACTTTAAAAAATATTTTGAGCATTTACATTGATGCGCTACCTGCTTGGGTGCAGGAGAAGGCCATGTGCTGCCTAGGTAACCATGCAGTGCTCCTTTCCTTTTGCTTTGGATGTTGATAGTTTGGTTGCTGATCCTAGAAAGGAGACAGAACGTGTCCTGCCCCGTAAATGATATCATCATGTACAAGCTTACATAAATGTCAACGCACAGAATCCCAGGGCAGGTCAGTTTCATTAAGCAGTCTTGGAGGCTAAAGAAAAGTTAAGGATTCTTTCAGGTGGGTATTAGTCTGTAGTAGCAGAACAAAATTCGAGTCCAGTAGCACCTTAAAGACTAACAGAAAGCCCTCCAGAGCTGCTGGAGCAGAGGCACAAATGACTCAGGGCACAGTTACATGATCGAAGAAGAAATACCAAACTACAAGCTCAGCAAAGGGCACTCCCAGACAACTGTAATGAGGCTAACAAACTTCACCAGGCAGAGAATGCTGAGTCAGGGTAAAGCACAGCAGCTGATCCACTTCAGGGCTATTTAAGCAGGCCCCTGTGGCTAATTCCTTGTGGGAACAACTGGTTGCTACTACTCTGTGTTGCAGAACATATCTATAAGTATTACCCCCAAATGTATTCAGTAAGTTTAACTGTGGAGAGTTCTTCATCAGCCAAAGAACATGGCTGTCTTCTGTGAACAAAGTGTGCCATGCAAGCAAGAAGAGGCATTGTGTGAATGGCAGCCTAGGTGTGCCAGAGGATGATATCTGCTCATCCATCATTCCATTTAGACAAATTAAAGATTACAGGTATATCTGAAAAGGCAATGGCAGCAGCACAATGCCTTTTGCTCAAAATAAATTACCAGTTTCTCATGATCATTCTGACAAGTAAATTGCCAGAAAACACAGCACTGATAGGAACACAATAGCATAGCTACATCAACCTGTGCCGGCGAAGGGTGTAAAGTCTCTTCTATAGAATTGTTTCCTTGAAAAGTACATCCATGCCTCCCATCTGAAACAATATTGTTTTAGTTGCTGCAAAGAGTTTGCCATTTACTCTTTACAACCTCTATAATATTCTCTCTCACACACCTGAAATAGAAAACACAAGATGTCAAACAAAAGAAAGCAACAAATTCCCCTGGCTGCGTTTTGTCATTGTTTCTATGCTTGTACATAGATTTTCCATTCCTCTGGCCTTTTGCTCCTCATATTAGAGTGTTAAGGATTCTTATATTGTTCTTCCAGCACTGATTCTTCCTTATGAAAAATAGTACTGAGTCTTTATTTTCACACCAGTTTATTTTTCCTCATGCCCAGTTGTTCCTTGTAGTAGTTCATACATTTTTCAACATTATTTTTTACATACATGTGTAGCATAAGTGGTGTAAAGATGGCTTAACGGTATAAAAATGGTATAGAATGGAATTAAAAAAAAGAAAAGAACGACAGCTACAACAAGGTGAATCAAAACCCATGAGAACATGCACCATCTAAAAGAAGTGCAAACATCCATGTCACATGAAGCTGCCTTAGAATAAGACCATTGGCCTAACAAGGTCACTACTGTCTGTTCTGACCGGCAATGACTCTTTGAGTCTCAATTTGAGGCAATTCACATCTCTTGCCTGACTCTTAGGTTGTTTATGCCTGGGTACTTTCACTCACGTTTGCCCCCGTCTGCCTTGGTTGTTCCTTGGAGTTATGCATGAGTTTTCCATCTATTAGAGATGGCCTCACTGCCAGCCCTCACAAATCCCAGACCTTCCCGCTCCTCTGTTTTGTTTTGTTTTATTTATAATTTTTTTTATTTTTATAATATAAAACAAAACAAGCAAATACAATAATAACAACAAAAAAGAAAATACAAAAGAGTATCAGTTATAATTATACAAAGTGATAAAATTCAACAAAGCAAAAATACCCTTTTGACCCTCCACCCACCTTAAAAAGTGACCCATCACCTTACTTCCGCAGAAGTGTCTAAACAGTTTTGAAAGTTGTTAATAATAATAATAATAATAATAATAATAATAATAATAATAGTAAATAAACTTGTTTCTATAACTCACTAACTAAAGTAGTAAAATCCATTTTTGCCAGTTTATCCCAATATGTGATGGCCTTTGCCCAAGTTTTTTTTAAATTCTTCCATGTCTTTTCCATGCAGGAATTCTGTTAATTTGGCCATCCTCATATACATCTATCGTTTCCCTCTCCAGTCACGAATTGAAGGTTTATTCGCTTGCTTCCAAACTTTAGCTATTACAATTCTTGCAGCAGCAAAACTATATTGACAAATGACCCTATCATTACTACCCATTTTTTCTTGTGGGATTCCCAATAAACAAAATACAGGTTTTCTTTTTACTCTCATATTAATCAAATTATTAGTTTCTATAATAACTTTTTCCCAAAAACTTTTAATTTTTTTACATATCCACCATGCATGCATAAATGTTCCTTTTTCCTTTCCACATTTCCAGCTTAAGCACATATCTCCTTTTTTCATTTTGGATATCATCACGGGAGTTATATACCATCTGTAAAACATTTTATATCAATTTTCTTTAATTTCATTGGTTATTGTAAATTTAAATTCTTTCTTCCATAAATTTTCCCATGTTTCCCAATCAATATTGTATCCTAATTCCTTCATCCATTTCACCATTGCCGGTTTAATTCTTTCTTGTTCTAAATTTATTTCAATTAAAAATCTATATATCCTTCCTATCAATCCTTTATTTCCTTTTATTAGTATATCTTCCAATTTGGCTTTATTTTTATTAAATCCAACCTGATTATCTTTATTAAATATATCTTTTAATTTATAATACAAAAACCAGTCCTTGATGTTAAGTTCTTCTTAAAACCCCTTCTCCTTGTTTACATTCGATAATTTCTCTATATTCATCCATTTCTAAATTTAAATGTATCCCTCTCTTCATAAATGCTTCTACTGGATTAATCCATCCCGGAGTCTTATTTTCCTCTGTTAACCCAATTCTTCGCTGAGCTCAGCCCCTTTGAAATCCCCATGCATAAGGCAAAGCACGGGACACCCAGGCTTGGTTTCTATCACAGAAGGCATACACCCAATTACAAAGCAGTAAAGAGACGGGGATTCAAATGCTTCCTGCTTCCTCGGAGCTCTTTATGAGCAGAAGAAAGGCTTTTTAAAAACAGAGGCTTGGATTTCTCTCCCCCCACCCCTCCTTTCAGATTGCTTTGTTTTTTGTTCTTAAAATGCTTTTTTATGCAGCAATTGGGTTTTGTGGGTGGGAATTTTCTCACAGTAAGCTCTACAAAGTAAGCCAATTGCAAAGCAGCATTTAAAGGGGCGGGGACTTGATTTGAGCTTGGAGACTGCTGGTGCATAAGACTCCCAACAGGAAGATGTGGGTCCAGCATGCAACGAACCTCAGGTAAAACTCCCATGCATAAATGACCTTAAATAAAGATGCCAGGGCTGAACCTAAGACTTTTCTTCATGCAAAGCAGATGCTCTGCCGCCCACAGCCCCACCCATATCTTATCATCCCTCATTCGAACATGTGTTTTACATCATTGTTTGATCTAATCTTTCATATGTACTTGGCTGAATAAGCACTGCAGTCATACCCTGCCCATCAAGGTTGTGGGCTTATTTTCATGAGGAGGATCTGGGGGAAAGAAACATTGGCCTCTGAGATCAGCTATTACTGCCCAGGTGGCATAATGTATAGCTTGTCTGTTTCGGCATTCCATTGAGAGCACCAAAGCCTGTAGGTAAATTAATATGTGACTGTTAATTCAACATTTGAGTTGCACATAATCTGTAAGTGGTAAAAACGATGGGAGCAAAACAAAACAAAACAAAACAAAACTGTAGTCAGGGGAATTTCAATGTGTTTTGCCAGTGAGGAGAAAAAAATTCTATGGAGAAATTTAGCAGTAGAAAATTCAGTGAGCATATCCCAAAAGGAGAAAAAAGCAGACAATTTGAAAGCAGCCACCAACAGTAGTACTTATTCCTGAAGTAGGCAGTAAGCCCGTTTCAAAGTGGGGAGTTCAGAACGGCATACTCAAAAATGTTGCCACCTAAGGCAGAAAATGGAAATAACACAACTGTCTACAGTAAAAGAAGAAGAAGTAAATGGATCATTTTTGCCACCAAATCTGTCTCAAATCTGCTTCTTCAACCTAGTAAACACAGCCCTGTACCTAAAGCCTATTTTATCCAACCCTCTATCCATCAGTTCACTATGATTGCATTTGCATTAAGAGAAACTCTCTTAATTCTCTTTTACCCAATTTCTTCTTGAAATCCAGCAATCGGTTTTTCTCTTTTTACAAATCTGGAGTAAGTTTCTAATCAACACCATTTGAATCAGAGAAAAATTCGAAGAGAAGAGGAACTTGAAGGGAGGTTTTGCAGAATTTCACTCTGTAGATGCTCAGAGGCAGACAATACATAATGTATCAATATATCTAATATATCGATGCTCAGAGGCAGACTATATCTAAAAAGTGAATTTTGAAAAAAAGTCTCCTCCCCATAACAATGCTAGCTTGCATACCTATATCCATCAATATACTAGTGTTGTAAGCTGCTTTCACTTGCCATTAAATGGTAAGAAAAGTGGGATACAAATGTTTTAATAACTGAGTCAATAAATAAATTTGGCTTGCACACATTGTGATCCATTAAGCTAAACACACTAAACACACAAGCTAGGTGGTATTGTCAAGCATAATACATGGCTGATAGGCTAAAGGTAGGTCACACATAGGCTTGCCAGGTCCCTCTTCGCCACCGGTGGGAGGTTTTTGGGGCGGAGCCTAAGGAGGGTGGGGTTTGGGGAGGGGAGGGACTTCAATGCCATAGAGGCCAATTGCCAAAGCAGCCATTTTCTCCAGGTGAACTGCTCTCTATCGGCTGGATATGAGTTGTAATAGCAGGAGATCTCCAGTTGGTACCTGGAGGTTGGCAACCCTAGTCACAGGCCCAAACTCTATGTTATCCAAGCCAGAGCAAACCATATGTAAGCAGCTGCTTTATTGCCCCCCACAAAAAAAAATTGGCAGAAAAAGTGAATGTTTTGTGGTGAATTCAAAGAGTCCTGCTCTACTTTGGGCTGCTGAATATTTCTTTCGTGGTCAAAATTTCCCAGATATTTACATGCCATCATGTTATTTCTGGCTGGGTGGGATATGCATTTTCTGCTAAAGGAAATCAATCTAAAGAACACTGAACTATGAGTTTTCAAAGGTTTGGATTTCACTGTACTTTTCATGGATGGTGTTCTGCTCTGTAATAAGGGCAGCAGCAGAACAGGGCAGAGCAGAAAGTGTAACAGGAGCAAGGAAGCAGAAGATAAAACTCCTGGTAGCATCGCGGGTTGTCACCGTTGTGCTTCGCTGCAATTTCATCAGTTGCTGCAATTTCATCAGTTGCTTTGTGGCAGTTTTCAAACATTTGCAAAACTGGGAACCGGTCTGACTTTCCTAATAATGGAACTAATGAAAATTGGATTATACTAGAGGTGGTTCCAGTTATAAATTGAGAGGAGACTTTGTACAGTCATGTATTGAATTGAAGAGGGACTGAAGAAGAATCGGAAACGGCCATCTCCCCTTCTTTTCTTGACATTTGGAACCTGCTTTTTCTCTTGTACCTGACTGAAGGACATCTGAAAATAAGAAGATTTACTGCTACATATACTCTTACAGGCTTTTGTACCAATATTGGACTTTTATAACACATGCAAGCCCATTTGGGGATAGTAATCTTGTGTTATTTACTTGGCTATTTATAGCTATGAGGACAGATATATAGTCGCACTGCCATTGGTCCTGTTTTTTATTTATGTTATTTAGCTTGTATCGTATTATATTTAGCACTGTGTGATATACTTTCACTCCTGGGTTTGCTTCCTTACAACCTCCAGGTAGTAGCAGGAGATCTCCTGCTATTACGACTGATCTCCAGCTAATAGAGATCAGTTCACCTGGAGAAAACGGCCACTTTGGCAATTGGACTCTATGGCATTGAAGTCCCTCCCCAAACACCGTCCTCCTCAGGCTCCACCCCAAAAACCTCCCACCGGTGGTGAAGAGGGACCTGGCAACCCTAGCTTGAAACCAATTTGCTGCAAGGTTTTGAAGGAAGACAATCATTGATAAGGTTTGTTTTCTTTATATCTTGTGATGTTTTTCATGGACCTTGTTGATAGCATTTTTTTTGTCAACAGTTTAGTGACCCAACATAATGGTCATCCTGACCATTACTCAATGTGCTTCATGTGGCATCTGTACCTGGATTAGATGTAAACAATTCAATTCTCATGTGGATTGCTGGTGTCAGGCATGATAGATCCAAATAGGTGCCGCTACAAAACCTTTCCTTCCATAATCTCCCCGTGGTACTAGCAACTTTTACTGATTCTACATATAGAGCACCAAACGACAATAAAAAAAAATCCTTGCTGATGCATACAAGTTATAGAAGAAATCATTTAAAGATATAATTGTCTAAATCGAGCCACTCAGCACATTTAGGAAATGTCAAGTTCATTACCTTTTAGATGGAATTTAAAAGTTCCGCCCCCAATCATAGACTTTTTAATATTCTTGCCTCGCTTCTATTGAAGCTTAAAGTGCAAGGCAATAATCCAACACAGAAACAGGCATCCTTAAACCCACAATTTCCATATGCAGAAGAAGCATGCCCAAGCTGTATACACTTGTAAGCTGTATCTGCCCTTCTTAACGGAGTCACTTGCCTCCACATTCGGGGGGGGGGGGAATTGACCAGAGAGTCAAATAGATAGCGAGGATAAAAGAGGTCGTCTCCTGTTACACCTCACCCTCATTTCCTGTCCCCTTTGATGTTTAGAGATATATTGTCAAGGAAACTTCCCTTCTCTCTCTCCCCCCTTTTTTGTCCTTCATGCAAGAAGCCACTAGAGCCGAGAGCTCCGCGCTCAGACCTTTTCACCCCAAGATGGAGTGGAAGGCAGATACCTTTTTACATCTAGAGAACTAGTAAAGTAGATTAGAATAAGGGACCCTGTTTGTCCTTTCCTATCCAAAGTGTATTTCCACAATAAACGCACTTTAGTTTGATTAGAGCGAGCGACTGATGCTCTCTTTATTTTCACACACACACGCATGAGTCTAAATTCAGGAATATCAGACTATAGATATTCCTACAGTATACTCTCCTGGTATACCCCCCGAAGGACATTGAGGCCGTCTGATGAGAACTTACTGGTGGTCCCTGGCCCTAGGAATGTGCGGCTGTCCTCGGCAAGAGCCACGGCTTTTTCGGCCCTGACTCCGGGTTAGTGGAATGGTCTGCCAAGAAACATCAGGGCCCTGATGGACCTTAAGGAGTTCCACAGGGCCTGCTAGCAGAGCTTTTCCACCAGGCCTACAACTGAGTACCATCCGTGAGCAGCCGTGAGTACCATCTTTACTGGTCTCCCCACCTCTCCTGTGTAGGGAGGTTGTGGTTGAGGGCAGTAGAAGAGGATTTGTGCACCATCTCAGATTAATGGTTTTAAGGTTTAATTTTATTGTTGGTTTTATTGTTATTACCATATGATAGTTCGGTTTTAAATGGTGTTACCTGCCCTGAGCCAGCTTGCTGTGGAGGACGGGCTACAAATCTGGAAATAAGTAAATAAATACAACAACAACAATAATAATGCTTACCATTTATATAGCTCCCATCAACTGTTCAAAGCATTTTATGTACATTATTTGAGTAATCTATGCCATAGTAGGTATCATAAACTGCAGTCCTAAGAACACTTTTCTGGGAGTAAGGCTTGTTGAGCAAAATGGGACTTTCTTTGAAGAAACCTGTTTAGGATTGCTCCCATAATCCCTACATAATAGTTTGAAACCTTTCCTAATCCCACACAGTCACTTTGTAGCTGAGTTAAGATTTGATTTATAGATTAGCTCTTAGCCAATACACCACAGTATGTAAAGTAACTGCGGCATAGGGACTCACAGTGCAATCCTCAACACAGTTACATGCTTCCAAGTCTACTGAATTCATTGAGTTTAGATTTGAGTAAACCTATACAGGATTGCATGGTAAAAGCCAGCCTGTGAGCCCTGAAGTTCCTGGGTAAACCCCACACCAGCAACTGGATGGTAATAATCAACTCTATCTAAAAATGAATCCTCAGAATAATGAGTTTTTCTCTGTCTCTATGTTATGGCTCTCAGGCTAATCAACAGTTGGATAGGTGTTCCTCTACATTTTTAAGGTAAGGTTCATTTAAAAATTCTCCATCTCCGTAGACTTCCAATCTCACTAATTGGAAAAAGAAAATCTAGTGACCCCGGAGAATCACTCAGGCATTTTGACAGTCCTGAGTTATATCTTGCTTAAGACTTAATGACCTTTGCAATACTGAACATCTCACTTTATGGGAAATGTAATCAGTAAAATCAGTAATTATAACATGACCTCTTTTTGATTTATGTTCTCTTCTTTTTGCAGTACCACCAATCTGCTGGGCTCTCTGGTGTTTATGTTAGGAGTAGGGCTATCTGGCAGTTTTAGGAAGTTTCCTACAGCAACTTCCAAATATATTGCTTTTATCAGTACACTATATCCCCTTCTTGAGCCCAAAATACATCTGACTTTGAACACATTTCTCAGAAGCTTATTACCACTATCTATGCATTTTCTGTAGGATGCATTTGTCATATTCCAGAGTTTCAGGGCTAAGACAGATCTTACAAACCAGAGGTTCCAGGTGAACACCAACCTAATATAAAAAGAAAAGTAACAGTGTGTGACTTTTGTTTGTATATATCCCAGTGGAGTGAACACTGGTTCCAATGGAAACGGGCTGGAGCTCAGGGGTAGAGCATCTGCTTGGCATGCAGAAGGTCCCAGGTTCAATCCCTGGCATCTCCAGTTAAAGGGACTAGGCAAGTAGGTGAAGTGAAAGACCTCTGCCTGAGACCCTGGAGAGCCGCTGCCAATCTGAGTAGACAATACTGACTTTGATGGACCAAGGGTCTGATTCAGTATAAGGCAGCTTCATGTGTTCATGTCGGTGTTACCTGATGTTTTGGGCTGGCTGTCCACAAATATTGCAATAGTTATCCATTCATTTATCACATAATAAAAACCAAAACTTGGAACTTTGAAAATAAACTATCTAGTATTTACTTTATCAGTATTCCATGTTTTATTTTATTAAATTTATATCCCGCCCTCCCCGGCAAAGCTGGGCTCAGGGTTGCGCACAACATATCTAAAACCTATCTTGATCATTTTAAAACATTCTTAAATTTCCTCATAAAATCAAGCTATAAAATATCAGTCTCATTGGGCATGCTTGATGTAACATAAAACTGCAGTAAAATAATCAATCAGCACACACACACCTATAAATAGCAATAAACAGAAAAAAAGAAGAGGGGGTTGGGAGGGCAGCATCTATAATAAGAACCTTAGCTGACCTCAGCCATAGGGGGACCCAAAGTGGCTTACATCATTCTCCTGTCTTCTGTTTTATCCTCACAACAACCCTGTGAGGTAGCTTAGGCTGAGAGTGTGTGATGGGCCCAACGTCACCTAGCAAGCTTTGATGGCAGAATGGCGATTCAAACCTGGGTCTCCCATATATATATTTTTAAAAAACTCTTTTTACACTAGGGGAAAGTTTCTATACATGCAACTAAAGCTGATGGATTTGTATGCATTGTTTTTAATATTTACAATTTGATTAAAGGTTCTGTGATTCTATATAATTTTAGCTTTTTTGAAATTGACCTTGATACATACAAGGTTTTTCTACTTTTTTCAACCTCTTTGGTTACCTGGCTTGTTTTGGGTTGAAATCACCCCCTTTTTTGTTCTTTTCCCCCCCTGTGATTTGCCATCAGAAATTGGACTTTTCTGGAGACTGCAGAGAAACAGTACTGGGAGATTGTTATGCATTCCATGAAGAACATTGAACCACAAGTAGCAGTAAACACTTGAAAAGCACCACTTAATATAATGTGAAAACTTTTGTTTAGGTGGGGGTAGGACTTGTCTAAAGCTTGTCCAAACAAATTTGTACAACAGAAGCCCCTCCCATCAGACCACCCAAGTGGTGTTTGACTCAACATGATATTATGGGGTGAGGAGAAACATGGATTGCTGTTGCTTTTATCTTATTGTGTGTGATTGTTCTAATGTCTTTGGGAGAATCTGTGGTTCAGCTGAAGGAGCCTAGAAATGGGTGTGTCGTAGGGTTGCCAACCTCCAGGTGATAAGCAACCAAACAATATATAGAGTGCCAAAAGTATTGGTAGAACAACCACTGCGGATTACCGAATACCCATTATATTGGCAACTATGAACTTTGTTCTTAAGTGATATACATTGCATTGCAAAGAGTGGACTTGTCTTGGAAGACTTACAAAATTACTTTTATGTATTGTGAGCTTTTTGCATTGTTTGTTGCATTGCTTGTAACAACTGTTTGGTTTTAATTCCGCTATTGTATAACTTGTGAATTACATTCACTTTGGTCATAGAAGTGTATGTGTGTGATATTTAGCCAGTAGTGCCGCAATGGTTGTTCAACCTCCATGCACATCTTTCTGGTGGCTTTATATCTACACCTTCTTCCATGAATTCATGTATCACACATATGATTCAGTTTGCACTTATTTTTGCAGTGCATCTGGGGTGGGTGGAGATTGAGGAAGGGCATAGCTCAGCAGGAATATGATGCCACAGAGTCTGCCCTCCACAGCTGTCATTTCCTCCAGTGGAAATTATCTCTGTATTCTGGAGATCAACCTGGAGGTTGGTAACCCTAGCATTGTATGATGCTTATTTATTGATGCACATATATTGTTGGGCAAATGTGAACATGGTACGGGAAAGAGTCCATGGAAGGAATCAAGAAATCGCTGGTTTGATTCAAACAAGAGAGAACTAAATTGAAGAAAGATAAAAGTTTGTGCTGAAACAGCAGGGATGAGAAATATTAAAACACACCCAGGGTTTCCAAAGTCTTGAGTGCATCCACACGTCAGTGTATGTTTTGCTATAGCATTCACTCAGTTCCTAGACTGGATTGCCCCCACAGGAAAATCCAGTTGTGAATGATTGCTACAGAGATCCAACAATGTGGGGATGCGGCCCTAGGGAAGAATGAGCTGCTGATAGTATAAAAGAGTGAGGCAAATTTCCCAGATTTAATGGCGTCAGCAGCGTGGTAGAGACTTGCTGTGCACAGTGGAAGCCTAGAAGGGAAGGGAAAGTTCTGTTTTTCTCATAAAACAAGTCGCTTTAGATTTTGTCCTTCAAAATATTTATAGTGGAGTATGCGTGGAAGGATGCTATATAATACCAAGTTATGATTTTTTTCCTGCGCACCATCCATAGCCAATATTTTTATGGCTAAATATGAAGAGATGCACATGTTCAATAATAATCCTTACGCCTCTCATATTGTCACCTGGAAGCGTTATAGAGACGATATTTTTCTTATTTATCACCCAGCCCATACTTTCCATGAATTCCTAACATGGATTAATTCTCAAGATAGTCATATCTCACTTACCAGCTCTAGTGATCCCCATTCAGTTAATTTTCTTGATGTGTCAGTTTATATTACTCAGGAGTAAACATTAGCAGTCAAATCTTTCAAAAAAGTCACTGACAAAAGAGCTTTATTGCACTTCCAATCTCATCATCCAGTCCATATCAAAAGAAACCTACCTTATGGACAATTCCTTCTTTTAAAATGCAATTCTACATGTATCAATGACTACCATAAAGAGGCAGACTTTTTGAGTCGTACCCTCAAAACCAGAGGTTTTCCAGACAATGTGATCCAATATTCACGCCAAAGAGCTGATACCACACAGAGACACACTTTATTTTCAAATCCAAACCAAAATAACACACAATCTTGTCTTACTGCAGCTTTACAATTCTCTCCATTGTCAACAGTCATACAGAGAATAATCAAATGACACTGGCATTTGGTCAGCGGGATTCCAGGTTGTGCTTCTCCACCGAAACTTGGCTTAAGTCGCACATGGTCCTTTAAGGATCGCCTGGTACACTCAGACATTCAACACTCACCATCGAGTTCTCAGCAAACAGGTCACTTCCAGTGTGGGGATTGTCTCTCTTGTGCGCAGGCGCTACCTGTCAAAGAATTCCGAGACACCCGTACTGAATTTACGTTCAAATTAAATCATTTCAGCACCTGCAACAGTAAATGGGTCATTTTCATTATTCGTTGCCCGTACGGTCTACTTTACGTAGGCAAAACAAAATGCCCCATTAAGCTTAGAATAGGTGAACACAGGTCATGTGTCCGGAATAACAATCTAGAGGCCCCTTTAACTGCCCATTATAAGCAAATGAAACATGCTGACCACGAGATGCAATTTTTTGTTGTATGGCTATATCGGGGCAAACCTTTTCACATCCAAAATGTAGACCGGATTCTAGCCCAACAGGAGGCTAGATTCATATTTCTCTTTGATACCCTTTTTCCAAACGGATTAAAAACTAGTTTTGATCTGTCCAGTTTCTTATGAATCACTGCCTGAGAAGAGTCCAATGTTCATGTTTAATCTATAACATGGCATTTAATTTCATATTTTTGTATTGTGTTGTATGCTCTCTTCCTTAACTATATCACATGATCTGTATGGATAAATGTCTTTTCCTTAGTTTTGGCTATCTATGGAATACAGCTGCACATGATTAGTGCATGTACCTTTAAATCTGTAACATACACGCCAACTAGCAGATGACGCAGATTCGTCATCCGCTATTACAGACCGGCCACAAGCCTTGCTTACGGGTATGCGATTATACTCTATTTTATTATGTATCTCACTTATCATTGTTTTCATATTCATGTATGTATATATGTGTATTTTATAGAACATAAGTTCTGTGGAACAACGACTTACCATCACGGGATTGCCAGAATCGAAAAAGCTTATGCGAAATAGGACCCTCTACCGGAAACCTATCTTATCTTGGCATTCTTGGACTTTCTACGACCATATGGTCGCTTTGCCACTTACCTTGCATTTTGGGAGTGTGCACGTCTATTTTGTTGTAAATATTGTTCCTGTTCATGTTTATGCTTATGCGCTCACAATATATTTTCAGTGTTAAAGCATTGCAGTTTCTTGCTTTTTGCCATAAGTGTCCACTGTTTGTTTATCAACTACCTTAGGGCACTAGCTTCCTAATTTGATTTCCATCACCTGGAGGTTGGCAACCCTAATTGTAGCTCCTACCCAGATATGGAAGGTTGCCGTTTTCCCAGCTTTCCAGAGAGCACGTAACATGTTATTCTTTGAGAGGACCTTTGGTTAAGCATAGGAATTTTTGACATATAGAGAACCTATTTTATGAAGAACAGAATCTCTGTTTTGATGGCTGCTTTTTTCCTGTAAGACAGTGCTGATTTGTTATGAAAACACAATTTACTTCTGTATATTGTAAGCCTCCCTGGACTATGTTAAAACGATTGAATTTTTTAAAATGTCCAATTAATTAATTAATTAATTAATTGTTTTCTTATTACTCCTTCAGAATCTCTTGCCAATACAGATTTAGAATTCTCATTAGGAATTTAGCTGCAATGACTGCATCGAGTTTCTTATAAGGCAAAGGATTGATCAAAATGGGAATTTGGGAGCTCAGCATGAGAAATTACTGTTACTCTCTGTAGCAGCTGTGGTAGAGCTCTCTGAGAATTGTTGTTCATCAGGGTATTTTAATTTTATAATAGCCCTATGAGTTGGTTAAGATGAATGATAAACAGTGACCTCCTACAGAACATTGTGAATAAGCATGGAGTTTCAAAGAGCCAAAGGTACAGTGGCTGGAACCAGAGACAACTGGTTTTAAATCCTTACTTGGCCTCAGAACTCACTGGTTGACCCTGGGCCACCACTCTCACCCAACCTACTTCACAAGGTTGTTGTTAGGATACAATGGAGGAGGGAACAATCATGTACATAGCCCTAAGCTCCTTGGAGGAAAGGCAGGATAAAAATAGTTTCCTTTGTCCTAGTCACTGCAACACACTAATTCATAGACATGGTATTTTCTAGAAAACTTTTTCCTTCATTGTTCAATACGGGAAAAATCAATTGAAGCTGTTTTGACCAGGTTGATACCTGCACACACATGCTGATTGGGAGACCAATACAGCCCAGTGTAGAACAAATTGCAGGCACTCCAACTAGAGGGCTTTATAATTTGAAATTTAGATGGGTTTTATTTGACCGCTGAAGAGGACCTGTTGCCAAAACATGTATGGCATGTGGTTCAAGTCTATCAACTTATGAGATGCCATTGTGACATGTTTTAGCGTTTTTAATGTTTTTAATCCTGATTTAGCACCTTAAAATAAAAAAATATATAGTTCTCTATTATATTATTTTATCTTTTCCAGCCAACTTTGAGTAATCAGCTTCTGCAGGATCTCAGCCAGAGGTATTTCACATTGCCTACTGCTTGGTCCTTTTAAACAGGAGATGCAGGGAATTGAACATGGGACCTTCTTCATGCAAAGCAAATATTCTGCCACTGAGCCATGGTCCCTCCCCTTTGAGGTTTTCATCCTCAAAGACTGCTGGAACTGTGTCTGAACCTTCCAGGGTTATATTGATTGAGTACTAAACAAAGATTAAACGCCTCTCATTTCCTTACTTAACAATGAAAGATGCACAGAACATATTTCTTGATATTAGGCACTGGAGGAATAGCAACTATCCCTTATTATTAGGGCTGAGCAGAAAGGTGTGTGGAAGTGGGAAGAAAGATTTTAGGGACTATTTTTTGGCACAAAGTTGTAAACATCCTTTCTTTGGCAATTTTTGATGATTGCCTTTAAAAGGATTGAATGTCTAACTCTTCCAAAAGCATTACCCTAACTTTGAACTGAGTTTAATAGCACTGCCATCAGTACATAGACAAAATGACTTGGTGATGTCACCGTGTCATCTTTTCATTATGTGATACCTGATTGGCTGGTTGGCTGGTTCAGAAAGCACTACACTCACTTTCACTTGGTTGGTTTGCACTCAGTGATGGCATCACACAGCCAAATCAGAGTGGCTATCTAGCATCCTGATGTTTCTTGTTAACGATGGGATCCCTGATTGGCTGGATGTGATAAAAATGAAGATGCTGGATTTAGAAGAAAAAATGGTATCAAAACAGAAAAATGCATATAAGAGCACACCACAGCAGTGAAATATCAACAAAAGCAGCCTTTTTCTGATATTCCCTCCCCCCAAAGTACTACTGTTAATGCAAAAACTGAAACAAAAGATAATTCAGTAGCATCACAGCTGTAATTATTTTTCCTTTGTCTTAATATTACAAGATGGCTAGCTTAATTGTTTAACTGGTCAGCTTTTTTACACTACAGAATTTATGTCATATGTTATTAAGGGTCAATCACACATTAAGAAGAGACTGTTTTGTTTCATTGGGCAGCCCCTCAATGATTCCCTCCTTCCTAACCAATGTTTTAATGTTTTGTATTTAGCTCTGTTTTAAAACTCTTTTTAAAGTTGTTTTAATAATGCATATTTTGGGAAGGTTGATTTTAATGGTTTTAAATATAATTTTATTGTGTATGTTTTAAATTGGCAGCCCCTGTAAGGGCAGAAAGGCAGGATATAATTTTAATAAATACATAAATAAATAATGTGCTCTATTGACTTGTATTCCCTCTCCCTTTTCTCCTTAATAATGTTTGTCATGATGAGATTGTGTTAGCTTTTCCCCTTGCCCTGCAAATGGCAGCTAATGGTGTATCACAGGAGTTAAGTAAACATTAATGTGATTACATTACATGACATTTTTTTCATTGATGCACTACTAGCAAACTGCAGTGAGAGATGTAAGCTGGTGTATGAAATATATTAGTTTCCCTTAAAAGACAATTACTTTAAACAATATGACTGTGAGAGCAGCATAAAGATGCACATCCACTGTTGAGAAGCAGAATTCCTCTTCCCTTCCTCTGCTGATCACCTACCTATTGAGAGTCAAAGGTAACCCCAGCAGGTGATGGTTCTGTCAGTGCTAATAAAGTCAGCTATCCATTCAGCAGTGCCCTAGTGGTACTATGTGCACACACAAACACATTTCACATGCACAGTAGTCTTCTGAACACAGTGATGGAGGTCCACATGAAACTGTCTGTGCATGGATTCTCCTCACAGGCTCATACCTACACCATAACACGCTCATTCAAGCATTCCTGACCAGTTTTCAAATTATTCTACATCTGAATTTTTCAGACATGGTATGGAGAGAGTGGACAGGGAGAAGCTTTTCTCCTTCTCTCATAATACCAGAGCACCATGGGCGAAAACGCATGGTTGCTTTATCCTCCTTTAATCCCTGTTTTAGCCAGGATCGAACACACATTAAGTGAAACGCATGTGTTCGATCCTGGCTGAATCCTGGCTGAAACAGGGATTAAAGGAGGATAAAGCGACCGTGCGTTTTCGCCCAACGTCATTAGCTGAAGCTGGAGGGTGAGAGATTCAAAACAGATAAAAGGAAGTATTTCTTCACACCACACATAGTTAAGTTGTGGAACTCCCTGCCCATAGATATGGTGATGGCTGATGGAAGGTTTTAAGAGGGAGTGGACATGTTCATGGAGAATAGGGCTATCCATGGCTACTAGTCAAAATGAATACTAGTCATGATGCATACCCATTCTCTCCAGTACCAGAGGAGCCTGCCTATTTTATTAGGTGCTGTGGAACACAAGCAGGATAATGCTGCTGCTGTGGTGTTGTTTGTGGACTTCCTAAAGGCACCTGGTTGGCCACTGTGTGAACAGACTGCTGGACTTGATGGGACATGGTCTGATCCAGCATGGCTTTTCTTATGTTTTTAACTGTTGAGTTAAGCCCGTGCAATTGCTTAGATTAACAGAAAGAAAAGGATCTGGAATATGTCCAGGTGCCAGATTTGTAACCTTCCCTCGAGTATTTCTTCATATCAGCCCAATGTCTTTTACATTCTTCCAGTGGCATTCATTTAGTCATTAGCTTGGTGTGTTCCTGCATTCCACAGCCTCCTTTCTCATCATCATTATGAAGAAGTAGCTGATAAGCACAGAAAGGGAGGATGCTTGAGAAAAAGCCCCGTGAGCCGGGAAGAGAGCACTTCTGCTTGGGGGGGGGGGGAGATGAGGATGATATAAGGGATTATTTATTAGACTCTTGAGGTTTTGTTTTTGTTTAACTAAAGCAATTTGTCTAAAGACAGTGCCAATTAGCAAACAGATAAATAACACATTAAAGCATCAAGTGCTTCCTGTGCTCTCTTCTATGGGGAGTAGGAGGTTTTCCATTTCATACATCATTTACAGGCTTGCCGAATCATCTCTCCAGACAACAAAGGAAAGATAGCAATTAGATTTCTCCCCTCATTGTTATTTGGAAGGCCAGGCAATCAGAGCCAAGATATGTCTGCAGCTATGAAGAGGAAATACCTCTTTATGGATTCTCTGCCAAATTTTACTCATGTTTATTTTCAAGGAAGTTGGTGCAGATGCAGAGACGACAGCTGACATATTTTGGGACCAGTGATTAATTCTTCACATTGACTTCCAAATTTCTATTGCAGTTTCAGTCATGCCCTGCTTTGGTCTATAAAGGCATTCAAAAATAACAACAGGGATATCTTTGAACACCCAATTTCTTTGCCCCCAAATCCAGAAAAATGGAATGACACAAGAAACTTGTGGTCACATATCTTGTGGTCACATATCTGTGGTCACAGTGAATTACTATATGAAACTGTAATTTTGCTGGCCTAAGGCCCGTGGCGCAGCATGGGAAGCTGCAGTACTGCAGTCAAAGCTCTGCTCACAACCTGAGTTCAATCCCAACGGAAGTTGGTTTCAGGTAGCAGCCGGCTCAAGGTTGACTCAGCCTTCCATCCTTCCGAGGTTGGTAAAATGAGTACCCAGCTTGCTGGGGGTAAAGGGGAGATGACTGGGGAAGGCACTGGCAAACCACCCCACAAACAAAGTCTGCCTCGTAAACATCGGGATGTGACGTCACCCCATGGGTCAGGAATGACCCGGTGCTTGCACATGGGACCTTTACCTTTACCTTTAAGCCTTCTTATATAACTGAGATCTTGATCTTACCCAGGGATGCACACCAGACTGGTAAGAGCTTCTCATTGACCATTTATGCATGTGTTGGCCAAATTGCTCGGTTATGATATTAGTTTGGGGAATTAGATAATCAATAACCGGCCAAGGGCATAACCCACAGGATCTAAACCTATGTCTACGGGAGTCCAAACCATGATTCAAGAATAAAGCTGAGGCAATTGATTTAGTTTCAAAAGGTTTACTTATTATTAAAAATGTGTGCACAAGCACTCAAATATCATACACACACCAACATACAGAGTCTAAGAATAAAATGGAAGAGTAGAGAGATGTTTGCCAATGTGGCAGGCCCACGATGATGGGTTATACTGTACCTATCTTGGAGCGGAGTTGTCCTTAGTTCCGTAGGCTTAGATACTGGGAAAGAGGGGCGAGGAGGAGGGGATCCCGGGGACTCGGCCAGCGAGGCGGTAGGGAAGCATGGTCAGGCTGCGCAAAACCTCAACCAGCAGAGTGGTGGCAAGTAAGCCAAGGGAGGACCTAAGGTAAAGAATGGACTGTGGGGACCCCAGATATACTGTTCTCTGGGGGCGGAGTGATTGGATTACCCCTTCATGATTCCTGTGTGACAAAAGGTGACAAAGACCCTAATGGTCGGCTGCCGGAGTGAGGCAATTGGGCAATTGAGCAAACTATCTTATTTCCAATGATTTGTGCAATTCCGGAAGGATCGGGAGTTGCTTGAAGATTGGATTAATGTTTTATCACAAAGGCGTGCATAGCTGTCTCCGGGGTGCGTCACTTTGCATAGGTGGGGGAACAACTCATCGTTGGTATCTCGATCTTCCTTGATGGACAGTTAATCATGCTGATGAGGGTGGAGAGGGGCGGTATTGGCGAGGACTACGTGCTTGGCAGCTCTCTGTGAGATGGCTTCCGCTTGGAACGAGGCACACAGGAAAATGGATTCCCTCTGGTTCACTCCGAGAGGCTCCTCCACCCGTGGCTCTTCCTTGTCAGTTTCACTTGCTGGCGCGGGAGCCGTCCCTGTTGCATTTGGGGCTTGGCGTGCGGCTGGAACATAGTGTGCACGTATCTGCTGGGGTACCCATGACCAGTCCGGGAGATTGGCAACCTGTTTGGCAACACATGGGAGGTTTTGCCTTGGATTAGCTGCTCTCTAGATGCACATTTTCCCATCCACATTCTCAAAACTCAAACATCAGTTCCCATGCAGAGTTTTGAGAGTTCGGATGGGGGAAATGTGCATCTAGAGAGCAGCAAATCCAAGGCAAAACCTCCCATGCATAAATGGCCATTGTTACAGAAACTACACAAGCATCTCAAACCTCCTTTGCTGCCTCCACTGTCTCCTTCATGCTCAGGGAGTCAAGGAGTTTAGGGTTAAAGTTGAGTTACCTACTAAAGGCCTCCCTTCAAAATGGTAGAATCCAGCCTCCAAACCACAAAAGGGGGAGTGCATGTAGAATTAAACCTGGAAATAGAACAGTAATCTACAGAACTGTTGCAGAGCAGGTAAAATACTGTCCTACCTCCCAATCCCACACAGCTGAGTTCACCATTGTGTCACTTTCAAATTGTTTTCCACCTAAAGTACACTGCATTACTCAAGACTGTAAAGTACAAAAGCATAAATCAGGTCTAAACTGTTCAGAAGGGAGGACTAGGATTGCCAGCTCTGGGTTAGGAAATTCCTGGAGACTTGGGGGTGGAGCCTGGGGAGGGCAGGGTTTGGGGAGGGGAGGGACCTCAGAGGGGTATAATGCATAGTCAACCCTCCAAAGCAGCCATTTTCTCCAGGGGAATTGATCTTTGTAGTCAGGACATCTCCAGGCACCACGTGGAGGTTGGCAACCCTAGGGAAGACAGCCTATGTGTCAGGTGCAAATGAGAAAAGACACTTGAGTAGGTTCATCAGAATAGAGAAACACTTGCATGTTCGCCCCTACTTGGTCCACCACTGAATGCATAAGCCAATTCCATAAAAGCTACACAACAAAACAGAAGGATTTAGCAAAGTAAAAAGAGGGCTGACCTCATATGCAAAATAGAGTGAAACCAAGAAATCCTCCTCCTTAATATTACCTGTGGACTCAAAACAGTAAGCTTGCCCCGCAACCAAAATTTAACACTTTTATCACAAATAAGGTAGATGTTTAATTTGGGGGTAAAGCTATACACGATTGATGAATAGTAGACAGAGCAATTCTAATATTCTGATTACACCCATCTTTCTCCCATTTAACAGAGGAAGACATTCATGTTGGTCACAGAAAGGAAATAAATGCAATAATTTGCTCCTCTCCAATGTGGACAAGCCTAAGAAATAAACAGTTCTGCCTTTTTAAAAAATTTCTCTTTCAAGATGGGTGGAAACCTGACAGATGAAGGGCAACCCTGCGATTAGACAGCTGGTGCACTATAAGAAGTGCTTTTCATAAAGGATCTCAATGGTTTCTGTTACCTTGTGGTTCCCCATCTGTTGTATGCACGTCACCACCTCTTTTCCTGTAAATAGGTTGGAAGGTTGCCCCCCCTTGTTCTCAAGGCTACCTGCCAACTATGACAGGCATGTTTCCAATGGTCAATTTCTGTAGCCATCTCTTTGTGAAAACTCAAAGACTATTAAGGTATTTGTTTTCAAACACTACTCTTCTCTTCACATGGATCTTTAAAAGTAGCTCTGCAGTAAGAGGAGACAAGGTTTCTGTAACTGCAACCCCCCCCCCGCCCCACAACCTTGAGGGTGTGGAAAAATAACACATCTCAGGGCCTTTGTGGAAATCCATATTTAGTGTGCTGTAAATGTGCTACTGACTAGAAGTCTTCCTTCAAAATAACACTTCTGGTGTGATGAAAGGTATGGGAAAATACAGTTTCCCTACTTTTAAACAGCTCATTCATTGCTCTAGGATTGCCAACCTCCAGGTAATAGCTGGAGGTCTCCTGCTATTACAGCTGATCGCCAGCCGATAGAGATCAGTTCACCTGGAAAACATGGCTGATTTGGCAATTGGACTCTATGGCATTGAAATCCCTCCCCTTTGCCCTCCTCAGGCTATGTGCAGACCAACCCCTTCACCCAACTCTTGGTAAATTTTCTTTCTGTTTGCTCCATCACTGAAACCATTAAACAACCCTTCTTTGAGCCACAGATCATGGTGAAACTGGTGAACTCGTATATTCCTTATTCAGATTTACAACTAGATAGAAGAACGAAATGAAAACAGTTTGGATACAACTGCAGGTGAAAGATGAACTTTTTTGTTAATAAGCCATTGCAACTTTTGAAACTTAAAGAAGAGAGTTACTGTAGTTCTTTTCAGGTGTTCTACATGGGGGGGAATGGGAGGAGGAAGCTAGATCACAGCAGCAGGATCCGCCTCGATCTACGTGTTCATTGAAACATGTTACAGGGCCTATGAGTAGACGCATGTGTAGGCTTTATCCTTGTGTTCAGGGCCTTTGCTTTTTAAAGGTTCCCAACTCAGTGGAGAGAACACTATATGCACACATTTACACAACAGGTTCCAATGAGCGTGGATAGGTTGTCAGTGAAACTCGCTTCTCTGATCCAGCTCCTACTCTACGGTTCATTCTCCCCAGTTAGAATATCTGAAAAGGGGCACATATAAGGTTGCCAGCTCCGGGTTAGGAAATACCTGGAGATTTTGGGAGCAGAGCCTGAGGAAGGCGAGGTTAGGAGAGGGGAGGGACTTCAATGCCATAGAGTCCAATTGCCAAAGCGGCCATTTTCTCCAGCTGAACTGATCTCTTATCGGCTGGAGAAGAGTTGTAACAGCGGGAGATCTCCAGCCACCACCTGGAGGTTGGCAACCCTAGCCATATAGGACTACACTTTTGAAAATAATTCTGCTAAAATAATGTGAGCCTTTTATTAGCTCAAAAGAAGTCACTGATTTAAGAACTCATGCTACTAGAATCTCATTTAATTGCTGGAAATGTATTATCATTATTTACAGGCTTTGATGTAATGCCTTTTCAAATGGGGGGGGAGCATTTCCTGCAATATGGCATTAACCCTGAAACAGATAGTACTTTATTTTGTCTATTTCAGAATAGTGGTTTTAGTTGATTGCAAAACCATTCACTCCATCTGAAGGTAAACTTTCAACAGTACTTTCCTTCCAAGTAAGTTTACTAAATGAATCACAAAAATATAAGATGAATCAGACCTTAATTTTCAAAATTACGTGTGTTTTTTTAAATGACAGA
This sequence comes from Euleptes europaea, assembly GCF_029931775.1. Taxonomy (NCBI): domain Eukaryota; kingdom Metazoa; phylum Chordata; class Lepidosauria; order Squamata; family Sphaerodactylidae; genus Euleptes; species Euleptes europaea. The sequence continues at coordinate 27,578,956 of NC_079326.1, forward strand.
AAACGGGAAGCCATTTTACTATTTTCTTAAGCAGAAGGTCAAAAAAAGGGGGGGAATAGATAGTAGGATTAATAATGGGCTCTCTCCCCTCTTCTGTCAAATTTAAAAGGCGGTAACCTTTAACTTTAAGGGTGGGGGGACACAAGCCTGTTTCAATGATGAGTGTGGCACAAAAACGTATTGTCTGGCAACGTATTCTAATGTAGAAGACACTGGAGTAATTAATAAAACGTAAGACCCATTTCTTGCAGATGGATCTGCGGGGGAATAATGGAGCCGCAACACTAGACTGAGCTGTCATGCATCAGATACTACATCTGTTATGGAAATCAGTGGTCGAGGGGAGGCCTTTTGTTCAGGCTAAAGCCCTCCCAACAGGGATTTGGCTGAAGTAGATTTTCTTGTTATTAAACATGATTTCTGGCTAGTTGAGAGCAGATGCGACTATAGCATTTGGCGCTGCTAATAACCAACCTCCAAGCGTGCGACGTCCTGGTAAGCCCTGAAAGACTTACTTTGGTTAAAAAAGATAATGTCCTCAATTCAGATTCTGTTTTGCACATGAATGCAGCTGACACCAGGATAGGCCTGTGGCTCCCCTCCTTCAGCTAGAGCAAGGAAATAACAATGGCCTCGAAGCGGTCTGTCAGCAAAGATCAAGTACACATTTTAGGATAGTCAGAAAGCAAGTGTGATGAGGCTTACCCACATTATATATTCAAGAGCTCTCTCTCTCTCTCTCTCTCTCTCAAACGCATGGTCGCTTTAGCCTCCTTTATTTTCTGTTTCAGCCAGGATCGAACGTATGCGTTTCGCCGATCGTGCGTTCGATCCTGGCTGAATCCTGGCTGAAACAGGGAATAAAGGAGGCTAAAGCGACCGTGCGTTTTTGCCCTCTCTTTCTCTGTCTCTGTCTCTGTCTCTCTCTCTCTGTGTAATATTGTTATAAATGTTATCAGTAAAAGCTGCAAAAATCTACCCTGAACTTGGTAGGTTGTTTTGACCACTTTGATTTTCACACAACCTTGTGGTTTTCCTGCGTTATGCGAAGAAACATGGCAAGCTTAAGAGAAAAAGGGCAACTTTAATCACCATTTGGGCCCCCAAATTATTTTCCTTTCCTCTAAATGTGCTTAATTTGAAACCTGTAATAATTTATCAAGAATGATTCTCCTCCCATATTTAAACAAGAGTCAGACATCAATAATGCTATCTGGCTTTATACCATATGTGTGTGTGTGTGAAGTGCCGTCAAGTCGCAGCCGACTTATGGCGACCCCTTTCGGGGTTTTCATGGCAAGAGACTAACAGAGGGGGTTTGCCAGTGCCTTCCTCTGCACAGCAACCCTGGTCTTCCTTGGTGGTCTCCCATCCAAATACTAACCAGGGCCGACCCTGCTTAGCTTCTGAGATCTGACGAGATCAGGCTAGCCTGGGCCATACCCTTCTCATTACAAAAGGGCAACTGGGGGACAAAGATGTTGCCTGTGGCGTCTCATTGACCCTTGGATACTCACCCCATACTATTTTTTCTTCCGTCCCCCACAACCCCACTTTTTTTTTTGCTTCCTTCTTTCCTCCTCACCCCAGCAACCAACCTACCTTTATCCCCCCACCCAGTCTTCACCTTTACCTCTTTCCCTCCCCTTGGAAGCCTGTCCTCGGGAAGAATGGCCAAGTTACATAGGTTGCGAGGCTTTAAGTAGCCCAGGGAACTTGTGTGATGGTCAGGCTAGGGCCCGCCAAGTTGTGCAAGCTGCACAGACTTGTTGGCAGGTCGTAGATCTCATTGCTTTGGCCTCACATTTCTGTTTCTTAGCATAAGACTGAAAATTGGAAGAGTGGGATGGAAAATTGAGAAGTGGCCATTATACATAGTTTGGGCACCAACCAGCTAAATTAAGGACTTTCATTGATTTCAATGGGAATAATTTAAACATATACTTAACTCTCCTATTGGTCATCAATACAGCTTAAACTTCAACTGGTCTATACCACTTTTACTGAGATAATGATAATGATATTATATTCGAACTATATAAAATTGCTCAGACTCACAACAGTGTTGAATGAATCACATACACACACAATCTGTATCTATTTATCCCTCCCTCTGTGTGTAAAAAAATAGATTTTTCTGTTTTGAAACAAAATGGTTATAAGATCCTTTGGCGTGTAGTCCCACTTTATTTTTAAAAGATAATGTTACCCATTTTCTTTTTCATGAAGGAACAAGGTTATCAAAATCCCTCCAAAATCATTCCATGCATTCTGATGATGAAGTTTAATTTCAGCCTGGAATACCCCAGTATCATTGTAATGTGTGACTCTGAGGAGTCTCTGACTATTGTGACAACTCTCATAAAGGCAGAAACCAAAGATTCATCTTCACTTGTAGCATGAGATAATGAAATATCCAGAGGTTCAAAACTGACATTTTTGGAACTGTTCTTGAATTAAGTTACATTCATTTTGACCTGTTCAGTTTGAATTCTAACCAAAGTTTGGAAGACAGGAGGTTTCCACCTCCTGCCAAGATGGTTGTTCCTATTTCTTTATATACATTTCTAACAACTTGGGTGTATCAATTTAATGAAAGTGTTTTAAATTCTAAGCCTTCCTTCCTCCAGCTGCAGCCTAAAATGATGATCCCTGAAATGCTGGGGACCCCCAGGAAAAGTATGAGGAGAAAGAGTCATAGGTCTGCGGTGAAATGGGGGAACTGGTGAAAATCACACATCTTCTGTTAGCAGAAGCTTTTCTGTAGGATGCAAACCATTATAATCAACTACACATTTTAGGGTATTAAATACTCTCATCATATTTAACTGAAAATCCCATGGATTTCAGACAGTTGAGTTTAAATGTGAATAAGACAGTGATGTGAATGAAATAACAATATATGAGTTGAACCCAAAGATCATTTTTTACATGTGGAAATGGGATTATGTCCCTGATTCCCCCCATCTCATTGTGCAGTACCAATTTGTCCCTCACATTGAGTTTCCTATCCCCCAGTGCTAGGGTTGCCAACTTCCAGGTGGAGCCTGAAGATCTCCCAGAATTACAGCTGATCTCCAGATTATAGAGATCAGTTTTGCAGGAAGAAATGGCTACTTTGGAGGTTGTATAGTACTATATCCTGCTAGAGTTGCCAGGTCCCTCTTCACTACCGGCGGGAAGCTTTTGGGGTGGAGCCTGAGGAGGGCGAGGTTTGGGGATGGGCAGGACTTCAATGCCATAGAGTTCTGGAGAAACTTTTGAAAAAACATAATCTACAAACTTTTGAAAAAACCTAACCTACAAACAGTGTTTAAACCCACCAAGAAAATACAACAGATGCTACGATCAGCAAAAGACAAAAGAGACCCCCTCACCTCTTCAGGAGTATATCGTATACCTTGCAGCTGTGGACAAGTTTACATCAGGACAACAAAACGCAGCGTACAAACAAGGATAAAAGAACGTGAAAGATACTGCAGACTTGGCCAGCCTGAAAAATCAGCAGTGGCTGAACATGGACTGACACAAACAGGGACACAGGGTCTTATTCCAAGACACTGAAAGACTGGACAAGTCTACCAACTATTTTGTCAGATTGCACAGAGAAGCCATTGAAATTCATAAACATCAGCACAACTTTAACAGAAAAGAAGAGAGTTTAAGAATGAATAAGGCTTGGCTTCCTGTTCTGAAAACCTCCAGACTAACAAAGACAACATTCAACAATAGCCATGCAGATTAGCTTTGGATTACACACATTAACAGATCACTTCAGGATACAATGGTTCCATATTAACATACCATACCCTCATTAGCACATTATCTTGATACTTACAGGACAATGATTAGCACATTACTTTTGCAGGACAATACTCAGCTCAAACCCAACCCCTTTTCTGACTATATATTACTCTTCCTACACCCTTGACACTGAGAGACACTGTCCTTCAGTGTTACTCCTCTGAAGATGCCTGCCACAGCTGCTGGCGAAACGTCAGGAAAGAAAATACCAAGACCACGGTTACACAGCCCGGATAACCTACAAGAACCAAAGCTTTGTCTTGTTACATGTGTTTGCATCTTGCTGCACTACTTTGAAATATTTATAACAATGCTCACCCTTGCATATTACTTGCTGTTTGGCTATTCTGTTGTTCTTTATCTACTACCTGGTGGTTGGCAACCCTATATCCCGCTGAGCTTTCTCCCTTCAGCAAACCCCACTCTTCACAGGCTCCATCGCCAAATCTCCAGGAATTTCCCAGTGTGGTATTTGCAATCCTACCCAGAGCAGCACTTCAGGGCACTTGGTGTATGTGTGGGAGAGACAAGAAAGTTGTGTTCCACTGGCAGAAGTGGCATTCATAACTTAATAGTTATATTCTGTCAGTTGGGCATGCTGCGATGAGTGCTGTACATGCTATGAATAATTTTCGAGAAGCCAGAGACACGCATAACCAATCTAAGAGGTCTTTGATATGTAATTTTTAAGTATTCCTCAGTCTGAAATAGATCTGTCAGCATTGTTCAAGGAAATGTTATTTTTAGGGCTGAATGAATGCTCCTTAATAATGTCTTTTCGTATTCATTCATATGGTTAAGGTTCAATGCTTTCTACACTGATGGTTTTGTAGTTTCATTTATACTGTGTACTGTACTGTGATGAAATTACTGAGGGCCTACATCTCCCAACTGCCCGGACTCTGACTCTGATCTAAGAAACAGTTGCCTTTTTTTGTGAGGGGAGACAGAGAGAAAGCGAGGCAAAAGAGAGAGCAGAGGTCTGAGAAAAACAACAGCCCGAAACAAGCGTGTGAGAGTTGGATGGATACCAGTGGGGCTTGTGAAAGTTGAAGCAGAGGATTTGGATGCTGATGTCAGACTGAAGTTCCAGGTCTACATTTGTTACATTGACTGTATCAGAAGAGCCCTGGGAAGAAGGGCCTAGCACCGGAAGGGCATTCCTGCAGTTTAATAGGCAAGCACAAAAGCATTTATCTGTGGGACTGTCATTAATTCTCACCCTTTTGGGGAGGGAGTGAATAGGGTTGCCAACCTCCAGGTGGCTAGAAAATAACATCAATACTGCAAAGTTAGTTACTACAAAAAATCAGTACGTGGCCAATACTCAATAATCTGTTTTGTTAATTGCAAAACATCATGACAATTAAACAATGTGAAATTTTCAACAGTGGAAAATCATATATACAATGGTGAGTATGTGCAAACAAAAAAACAAACAAGACAAAAACATATACATATACATACATATATATATATACATACATACATACATACACACACACACACACACACACACACACACACACACACATGCGACCCTCAAAGGGAACAAAATGTTGACAATCTAGGCTAACAAGCCTCAAAAACAAAACATTACTCTCAAAAATAAGCCTCTGGTAATCCTCAAGAACTGTTAGTGTCAGTTCAATAATGAAGTCTACTGTGGGCTAAGTAATGACAGCTAGTTCAATGACTGAGATCTAGGCGTGAAGACATAACCCGAACGTAGTACGGAGTGTCCGGCCGATGCGCGGAACGGCTTCCGGATGTATGGCGTTTTCGCCAATATACATTGGCTTTGTCAGCCAGCGTTTTTAGTTGTTTATTTTCAATAGGACCACCAGACTCGTTGGGCTAAGAAGAGCTCCAGAATTGATGTCTTCTACGGTCTCAAACAGTCATGGGAGTAAAAAGTATCTCCCACTAATACAACTGATCTCCGGGCGACCCAAGATCTTATTTGCCCAGGCATGCTACTAATTTGTGTTGTCATTACAGTTCGAATGTTTCAGAGCTTTGTATGATGGCTTGGAACCCACAGTAAATGTTCACTAACAAATGGGGAGGGCTGATTTTTACCGATTCCCCTCTCCCATTGCAGACCCCCAATTCACCCCTCGTGCTGTTTCAGAAGGTCTTCTTTCCCCCAAAAAAACACAATTTGGAGCATTTCAAGCTTCAAGGGCGACCCATTCAACTGATGACAATGTTTTCTGTTATCAGAGATTTATTGCATGCTCCAAGCCAATATATGTCATTTATGCACAGAATGCATGTTTGCTGTAAAACACTGATTTATTGATGCATACATTTTGAAAGATGCATGCTAGAAAAATTCAATGCAAGTAACAATGCTCAAACACCCACCAGTTTGGCTTATGTTCTGCTTGCTAGTTGCAAGCAGGGAGCCAATTTTTTAGCGGATGTTCTGTTGTACCCTAGAAGCAAAACCCTGTTCAGCTAGTTATTTTCTCCATGTTGGAACAGACCAGTGCGGTGCAACGCAATGCAGTGCAAGCAACAGTATTTCAAGCATGTCTATTGTCACTCAATGGGAGTTCTAGTTTCCCCCCTTCCCCAGAGACCTTTTATCACTGCTTTTGAGAGCCAGCGTGGTGTAGTGGTTAAGAGCAGTGGTTTGGAGCGGTGGACTCTGATCTGGAGAACCGGGTTTGATTCCCCACTCCTCCACATGAGCGGTGGAAGCTAATCTGGTGCACTGGGTTTGTTTCCCCACTCCTACACACGAAGGTGACCTTGGGCTAGACACACTTTCTCAGCCCCACATATCTCACAAGGTGTCTGACTTGGGGAGGGGAAGGTGATTGAAAGCCGGTTTGAGTCTCCCTTAAGTGGTAGAGAAAGTCGGCATATAAAAACCAACTCTTCTGCTTCTCCTCCTCCTCCTCCTCCTTCTCAAAGCAGGGACTCAGAAAGTAACATATTTAAATACTAGTTTATTGTGGGTCAGACTGTTTTAAAGTTATTTTAATGTTATTTTATGATATTTTATGTTATTTTAATGTTTTATATGGGGGATTCTGATGGCCTTCGGCCACAGACAATAAACTTTATCACTCCTTCCAGGTTGATTGTAAGCTGGTTTGATTCTTCCTTGTTTGTGTGTAAAGTGCTGTCAAGTCGCAGCCGACTTATGGCGACCCCTTTTGGGGTTTTCATGGTAAGAGACTAACAGAGGTGGTTTGCCAGTGCCTTCCTCTGCACAGCAACCCTGGTATTCCTTGGTGGTCTCCCATCCAAATACTAACCAGGGCTGACCCTGCTTAGCTTCTGAGATCTGACGAGATCAGGCTAGCCTGGGCCATCCAGGTCAGGGCTTGATTCTTCCTTAGGTGGTAGAGAAAGTTGACATATAAAAACCAACTCTTCTTTTTTTGTTCATGCGTGTTTTCACACAGCCTTGTAGGAGTTGTGTATTCCTTCTCCACGCACCATTTAATTGGCTGACCTAGGTGAGTCAATTTAACTGCACACATCTGGGGCTACTTGCAAGGCATGAGGAGGTGAAACTGGACCACTACAGCTAGAGGGCAGCCGCTGAGTTGCTCGGCAGCTGCTCGAGGCCAACTATGGAAAGGTGGAGAGCTGTTGAAGCTCAGCTCATGGGCGGTTGCGGCTGATGAAGAAGGCACCAAAAAGGGTTGGGACCTTCAATCAACCCCCAAAACCTGAAAACAGCATATATATCAACGTCTCTTGTTTTCTGGTTGCAGCTGTAGAGGCTGGTGTGTTTGCTTGCCTCACTTGTTTGCTGCAAATAGGGTTGCCAACCTCCATATGGTGCCTGGAGATCTCACAGAATTACAGCTGATATCCAGGCTACAGAGCTCAGTTCCCCTGGAGAAAATGGCCGCTTTGGAAGGTGGGCTCAGTGGCATTATACCCTGCTGAGGTCCCTCCCTGAACCCTGTCCTCCCCAGCCGCCGCCTCCCAAACCTCCAGGAGTCTCCCAACCCAGAGCTGGCAACCTTAGCTGCAAAGTGTATGAGATCCCTAACTGCAAGGAAAGGGAAAATTGTGTGAAAATAAAGATGGAAAGTTTTGATAAATGAAATCAAAATGGGCATTTGATGGTCAAAACATGAATGACACCATTCTCAGTATTTCACAAGGATGCTAATTTTCTCAGTTGCTGGGGGTCCAAATGGAGAATTTTAATACTTGGTGTCTACACCGAGAGGTCTCACATTTAATTCTGCCCCTTGTGCGGAGTCGGCTGATGCTGTCATTCGTGCCATTTTTCATTTAAAATTAAGAGTAACGCATCCCACTACCCCTTTCTAGTTTTTCATTACCAAGCTATTGCAAGTACTTCCCTGCCAGTGCACTTTAGTTATCTCCAATGGTCCTTAAGGAGTAATAGTTGTTAATTCTATTGATAATGCTGCATTAGAAGTTGCATATAAAACCCTCCCCTCCTTTATATTAAGAAAAAGTTCTCTCAAGCAGTTTTGGGCTGCAGCAGCAGTTGGAGAGAATGAAGGTGCAATTTTTGCTTAAGTGGATTCCACAAAAGGTATCAGAAGGCTCCGTCACTGTCAGTGTGTTTTAAATGTGTAATGCTAGTTAGCCTCTTCCAGGCTATTATTCACTGATGGAAGTGATTTCCTGTCTGATCAACCACAATGTCGCTCACGTAGTGCGTAAAGAGCAAAAAAGGAGGAAAAAACCTACCATGCTGTTTCTTCAGCTAATGCAAGTCTGAGTAGCTGCATTGGGAAAGCCAATTTAACACCTGCTGAGCAGCTTGGGCTGGCAGAGTTTAATCTTGAAACAAGAACCCACAGACTCAGATGTTGCATTTAGCCAGCCATTCGATTTAATGACATCTTCAACAAAATTAAGCTTCAGGCTTCTTTCAGATCCTGAGCAATTTGCAACGCGGCAAGTTCCCATTCAGCAGCCATAGGTGCACTGGCATCTGGGGGGGGGGGAGATGTGCAGCCCAGTCCTAGGTATGGCTGCCAACCTCCAGGTACAGAAAAGATCTGGCCACTGTGGTACATGTCCTGGTTACATTTAGATTAGTTTAGTTTAGATTAGATTAGATTAGAGCACCGTGGTCTACATGGGGCCACCCTTACAAAGTGTTCAGAAACTTCAGTTGACGCCAAATGCTGCAGCCAGAAAGTTGACTTGAATGGGTTGTAGGGACCATATCACTCTAGTCTTGGCCCATCTACACTGGTTCCCAACCTGTTTCCAGCACAATTTGGGACCAACACACCTAAAGGACCACCTACTCCCATATGAACCTACCCAATCACTGTGGTCACCTTCTGAGTCCCTGCTTTGAGGAGGAGGAGGAGAAGAAGAAGGAGAAGAAGAGTTGGTTTTTATATGCCGACTTTCTCTACCACTCAAGGGAGACTCAAACCGGCTTACAATCACCTTCTCTTCCCCTCCCCACAACAGACACCCTGTGAGGTAGGTGGGACTGAGAGAATGTGACTTGCCCAAGGTCACCCAGCTGGCTTCATGTGTAGGAGTGGGGAATCATGAATATCCATCATTACATTATCAAAAGTTTAATGGCTATTCCTCACCTATCTTCACTCAGCCCACTTTCAATAAAAATCTAAAACAGTCAAATGCTGGCAACTTTGCCCACATTAGACTTGAAGTTGAGAGGTGAGTTCTAGATATTTTGATGCAATAGATCCTTTATATCTAGGGAGAGGGAACGGAAGACGGAAATCGGCACTATGGGCAGAAGCATTGAGCACGGGTTGCTGTCTTATGAGAAAACACAATGTGGCTTACACAAGGCTTCTACATACAATTTCCCAGTGATGACACTGGACAAAATTCGGGAAGGTTAAATAAATCGTGTTACGACAGAATCAGGAAAACACGAGGCAACCAAGTGGAACCCTTTCCCATAATAGGTTTTTCTCCCTCTCCCATAATACTAGAACACGGGGTCATCTGCTAAAGCTGGAGGGTGAGAGATTCAAAACAGATAAAAGGAAGTATTTTTTCACACAACGCATAGTTAAATTGTGGAACTCACTGCCCCAGGATGTGGTGATGGCTGCCAGCTTGGAGGGCTTTAAGAGGGGAGTGGACATGTTCATGGAGGAAAGGGGTATTCATGGCTATTAGTTGGAATGGATGCTGGTCATGCTGCATACCTGTTCTCTCTAGTATCAGAGGAGCATGCCTATTATATTAGGTGCTGTGGAACACAGGCAGGTCAATGCTGCTGCAGTCGTCTTGTTTGTGGGCTTCCTAGAGGCATCTGGTTGGCCACTGTGTGAGCAGACTGCTGGACTTGATGGGCCTTGGTCTGATCCAGCAGGGCCTTTCTTATGTTCTTATTTAACCCGGAGGGACAGGGAATTAGTGCAGAAGCAAAATAAAGATCCGGGCAAGAACAGCAGTTAACGTGAATTCAAGTGCCAATGCATAAAAGGCCATAGATGTCCTGAGCCAAGAATAAAGGCTGTCTCTCATACATCATGTCATAAAACCTATTTGATGGCCAATTCCTTTTCTCCAGTCAACCACTAACTATTAATGGCTAGGAAGAGTGACTAATGTAAGACAGTGAATATGTGACGCTGAATTAGGTGATGAATGAAGGGTGCATGATGATGTATGCTACTAATACCTCAGAAACATAAGCGGGCACCAGGATTCTTTGACTAGACTATTCCCCCTCTCATTTTTGTGCCAGTAAAGTATACAATTCATCTCCAATAAGGTCAGAATTATAGAGGTACAAGTGGGGACCCACAAGAAACTTGAGGGGAGGGTGCATCCCATCCCCCGCCTTTGCTCCCTTCCCTCTCAACCCTTCTCAAATATTCTCCCACCACCTCTTTCTCCCCCCCTTACCTGACAATCTTACCTCACTCTCTTTCTCCCTCCTTCCCCTTCTGTGCCAATAGGGTTGCCAACCTCCAGGTACTACCTGGACATCTCCGGCTATTACAACTGATCTCCAGCCGACAGAGATCAGTTCCCCTGGAGAAAATGGCCACTTTGGCAATTGGACTCTATGGCATTGAAGTCCCTCGCCTCCCCAAACCCTGCTCTCCACTGGCTCCATCCCAAAAATCTCCTGCCAGTGGTGAAGAAGGACCTGGCAACCCTATGTGTCAATCTTTTCCCCTCTATTTCTCCCTTTTCTCCCCTGACAATTTTACCCACCTCTTTCTCTCCCCTTCTCTGTCAATCTCCTCCCCCTATTTTCACTCTCCCCTTCTATGAAAATATACCCCCTCTCTTCCCCCATACCCTTCTCTGTCAATATTCTCCATCTCTCTCCTCCCCCCACTTACCTTGACCTCTTCAGCTGCAGCATTGGCAGCTGGGCCCCTTGCAGCTGGCAGGGCTCCTGGGAGACACCCTGTTGGAGGCAGGATTCCCAGCATCTGGCAGGGCCACTGAGCAGCAAGGTCCCTGGGAGCTCCTGTGTCAGTGGGAAGGCCCTCAGTAGCTTGCAGGGCCTCTACAAGCCACTGTGCTGATGGCAAAGCCCCTGGTAGCTGGCAGTGCCCCTGGGGGCTACAACTAGGGTCGCCAACCTCCAGATACTAGCTGGAGATCTCCCGCTATTACAACTGATCTCCAGCCAATAGAGAAAATGTCCGTTTTGGCAATTGGACTCTATGGCATTGAAGTCCCTCTCCAAACCCCACCCTCCTCAGGCTCCACCTCAAAAACCTCCCACCGGTGGCGAAGAGGGACCTGGCAACCCTAGCTACAGCATTGGTGACAGGGTCTCTGGGAGCTGTTTCATCAGTGGCAGGGCCCCCAAGAGCTATCACATTGGCAGGAGGGCCCCCAGCAGCTGTCAGGGCCCCTGGGAGCCACTGCATCAACTGCAAGCTTGGGAGGTCCCCCAAGTTTGGAGGAAAATCTCTTTTCTCTCCGTGTGGGTCCAATCCGCAGATTTAGCTATCCGAAGATATGCTCACACTTAAGAAATGGATATTGTTAAGTCACAACAGATATATAGATATATAGATATGTCTGGAACTCAACAGAAAGAACTCTCTGTAATGAAGCTGAATCCACATCGGATTAAACCTAGAATGATACTTCTGAAGAATAATAGCTCAATTAATGGAAAGATATATGAAAGATAACCATAGAACTTAAGTAGATCGTACAGGAAATGCTGTTTACTATGTTTAGGTGTATAAGCACATTTTCAAAATGATTAAATAAAAATACACGGCCAATAATATATTCTTGTTGCATGAAGAATTGAGTGCCATATAGAAGAGGAAGAAGAGGAAGAGGAAGAAGAAGAAGAGTTGGTTTTTATATGCCGACTTTCTCTGCCACTTAAGGGAGACTCAAACCAGCTTACAATCACCTTCCCTTCCCCTCCCCACAACAGTCATCCTGTGAGGTTGGTGAGGCTGAGAGAGCTCTAACAGAGCTGTAACTTGCCCAATGTCACCCAGCTGGCTTTGTGTGTAGGAGTGGGGAAACAAATCCAGTTCACCAGATTAGCCTCCGCCGCTCATGTGGAGGAGAGGGGAATCAAACCTGGTTCTCCAGATCAGACTCCACCCCTCCAAACCACTGCTCTTAACCACTACACCATGCTAGTACTACAGTGCTGCACATCTTTCTTTCTTTCTTTCTTTCTTTCTTTCTTTCTTTCTTTCTTTCTTTCTTTCTTTCTTTCTTTCTTTCTTTCTTTCTTTCTTTCTTTCTTTCTTTCTCTCTGCTCTGCTCTGCTCTGCCTGCTACCTTAGAGTGCCAAACTCCCGCCTACACCTGCTTCGCAAATACAAATTGAAATGGTATAATATATGACAGGGGGTGCTTTTCCATCTGTTGGAAATTTGGCTAAGAAGATTCCTTGAGTGAGGGGTGAAATCCCTGAGGATTTTGTCCTAATTGGTTGAAGGAGGGGAGAGTTAGAGCTGGAAATGTGTTGTGTATTCAGCTGAGTATAAAATGGGGGTACTTCTGCCTTTTGTATGCATCTCTGAATGAAAGAGACTTCTGACTTCTAAGTGAGTTCAACTTTTTTCCAAAAAGAAGTAATTGTCACTTTGTACATAGAATCATTGGGATATAGTTTGAACAATCAATGCACTAATGTTTCCTATAAGCAAAAACACTACAAATGAGAAAGCAGTTGACAAAAATCTCTTGATACTGAGAGGCATCCTGAATATAAGGGGCCACTTCTACAGGAACACAAAAATATAATTTCCCAATGCACAGATATTGGGTTACAATATTCCTTTGAATAGATGGGAAAGACTTTGGTCAAGAGACATGAAATATATACTTTCACAATCGTTAAAAGAGAATATTTACAAGATGATCTATAGGTGGTATTTAACACCAAAAAAGTTGGCTAAAATGTATAAAACAATGTCACCAAACTGCTGGAAATGTCAAGACGAGGTTGGTTCCTTTCATCATGTTTGGTGGCTATGTGAAAAAGCTAAGAACTTTTGGGATATGATCTACAATGAACTAAGACTGGATCTTACAAAAAAAATCCCTAAAACTCCGGAAATGATGTTAAGTATTATACTGGAATCAATATTGACTCAGAGATCCTTTTTAATATATGCCACCATAGCCGCAAGATTGGTATATGCAGCAAAATGGAAATTGTTAGAGGTGCCAGATAAGACTGACTGGATAAATAAAATGTTGGAACTAGCAGAAATGGCTAAACTTACAGCATTAGTAAATCAGAAGGAAAATATGGAATTTGTGGGAGAATGGGAGGCTTGGACAACATATTGTATAAATGAATTTAATTTGGGAAGTATCAAAGGTTATGTTTTGAGCTAATTCAAGTGATTAAAGTAGAAATAATGATAAACTTAGTTTTTAAGACCATGAAATATGTAATTAAATATATAAATGACATATAATGAATTAGAATTTGAATGCAAAGGGGAGAATAGAGATACTAAAGAGATAGAGGAGGGAGAGGGGAAGTCAATAAGTAAGAACTATAATGATTAGAGAAAAATGGTTTATGCTGTATGATTTTGTTGATTGGAGGATTGATGTTAATGTGATCTAATTAGAATATATATATATATATATATATATATATATATATATATATATATATATATATATATATATATATATATATATATAATTTCCCCTGCTATGGTGAAAGTTTCATAGCCAGCCCTACATTTCTAGAAAAAAGACACTCTCTGGAAACCCCGCTTATTGAGCTGTAAAACCTTCTTCCTAATCCCCAATACAGGAAGACTCTGTGAGCAATACGTCGTGTGAGAAAAATGCTCTGAGTGTCTACCTACTCTGGGGAATTTTAATCTGCCCTTTCTTCACACATTCCAAAGTTAAGCCCAGGCACTGAAAAAGCAGATGTCAGGTCTGAGCCCTGGTGAACGTGGCACAAATTAAGTCCTGAGCAAATCTGTATAGTCTCCTGCACACTAAAAGCTGCAGTAATCTTGTGTACTGAAAAGCAGGGAGGCAGAGGTTTGCCCATACAGGAAATCCATGGGAATGGCAATGTCAGCCTTTAAGATAGGGCACTTGGGGAGATCATTCCTCTGTCTTGCAAACCCAGGCCACACAGGGGAGTCTGCGGATCAGCCCAGGAGCTGCAATACTATGAAAGTTGCCTTTTCCAAGTCTAAAAGTGTACAGAGGACTGAGTGCTTTCTTTCTACTGGTCCTGAGATCCCAACTTTCCAACTGACCCTGTCTGTTTGCAAGTCTAATTGATGAATGGCCTCCTAACTATACTCATAGTCTCAAAAAAAAAAAAAAAAAAAATCCTGGAGACAAAAATGGCAATCTTATGCACACTGGGCGAAAACGCATGGTCGCTTTAGCCTCCTTTGTTCCCTGTTTCAGCCAGGATTCAGCCAGGATGGAATGCACATTCGGCAAAACTGTCTTCAGGGTAAATCCTCTTGAACTCAGTCTTACTTCAAAATCAGTATGACCATACCAGGCTGTAGAACTATTTGGGCTCATCTCATAATGTGTGTGCGTGTAAAGTGCCGTCAAGTCGCAGCCGACTTATGGCGACCCCTTTTGGGGTTTTCATGGGAAGAGACTAACAGGGGTGGTTTGCCAGTGCCTTCCTCTGCACAGCAACCCTGGTATTCCTTGGGAGTCTCCCATCCAAACTCTAACCAGGGCTGACCCTGCTTAGCTTCTGAGATCTGACAACAAGATCAGGCTAGCCTGGGCCATCCAGGTCAGGGCCATCTCGTAATAGCTAATAACTATTAGCCATAATAGTGAAGAACAGAAATGCCACATTCTTCAGTCTCTCTGAATAAGCAACTGGTTCATGGGAAAGCAACTTTGACAGATGGGAACCAACTTCAACTTCCTTCTTCTCCTTAAAATGGACTATCACCACCTCCTGTTACCGTAGTAACACCTTTTTCATGCCTGTTTTGCTGCTCAGTTGGCAATTGGGGGACCAGCTGGTGCAGGATAAGGGGCACGATTTGGCTTGGGCCTCCAGTTGCTGATTCCCGTAACTGTTGCTGATTATTTCATAGCCTCTGATTCCCAGATACTGGAGACCATCATCTGGAGATGGTTATCTCCAAGGAACATCTCTCTGATCAAAGTTGAAGACAGAATACTAGACCTGGTAGAACTTTGTTCCTTTAGTGCTTTGTTGATGCAGACCAAAGAGTGGGTGTGTGAAGAGAATGTTCTAATAGATACTGTTGTCCTCTCCAGCACTAAAAAAAGAGCAAAGAAACAGTATCTTTGCAGGGTCTTTGAGACTAAAGGCAGCAGTGGGGATTGTACAGAGACAAACAACTTTCGATGTTCCTTAAAAGAAGAGGACGAAGGCATCTTTTTCTTTCCAGGATTGCACAAGAATCCTGGAAACAGTCAAGGTTCTCACTTTCAAAATAAAGATGTTCTGCCAAGACTTTCTCCCTTTCTAAAAATAGATTTCTTTCTCAACAAATGAGTCAGGCAGGCAGTAAGGGGGGGGGGAGATAAGGAAAGAAAATTAACTGTCACAATGTTAAATAAAGAAAAACCTCCTATTATCATAGCGTATGTCTCAGGAAAGCCCAGCTGTCAAGGGCTCATAATAGAGTTAAAACATGTTGGCTTTTACGCATTCTCCAGCTGAATTAACACATTTGTGTGTTTCAACACACATTCTCACATGCATTTAATATTTTGGCTATTGCCACTTCTGTGATCTTCTAAGAGGAGTTAAGCATCCGTTACCAACGGCAAAAATACTTTGAGCATCTCGGGATCTTCCACAGTTTGGTTTAATACTGTTGCTGCTGTTATCAGAATAGTGTTCCTTGTCTGTTTCTGAGCATAGTTTGTTTTTGAATATAACCAATGAATATAAGTTCAGGAAGGCAGCTGGATAAAAAGATCACAACTATACAACGTTCCCTTGCCTTTCCCGTGCAGGTTTACTATGCCTGACTTCTATGGAACTTACTCCTACTGAAGTATACATAAAGCCTGCAGCTTTAATGCTTCAGTAACAAATTCCTCGGTGAACTATGAGCTGAAAAAAAAATGCCTTCTGGCCCTCCCCTGCTGATTCCCAACCAGCCACCTTGTCTTCTTCCTGATAGTTTTCACATGTGCCCTGTTTTCAAAACTCCCTTTCCGCCAGGAAGAATATCATCACCCCAGCCTCTTTATCATCTCCTCATCCTTCACCATTTGGCTAATTCTTCCTTTTGGGGATTAACAAAGTGTCCCCTTACTTGAAAAGAAAACAATTCTTCTTGAGGGAGAGTGGTTAGTATGTTGTTGTTTAAGGGCCATGGCCCCACATTTTTCTTCCTCTTCCTAGGTGGAAGAATCGATTCATCTCCACCAACCTCAAAGTATTGCACTGCTCTCCAATGACCCCCCCACACACACATTTGTGCATATATCTAACCTGCATTGTGTCTGTGCCTTAAAAGGAACTGTTTGCAGTGACTCCAGAATCCCATGCCCTTTCCTGGATAGTCCCAGGACAGCCTGGTCTTCTCAGAAGCTAAGCACGGTCAACCCTGACTGGCACTTGGGTCATGATGCGGAATCAGGCAATGACAAACCACCTCTGAATGTCTCTTGCCTTGAGAACTCTACGGTGGTTGCCATAACTCAGCGGTGACTCCATGGCAAAAAAATTAACAATAAAATAAAAAGGAATTTCATGGCGCAGTAAAAAGTAGAGCAGTATGTTTGGAAAGAAGTATTCTGACAAATGGAAAGGGCCCACATTTGGTAGCAAAAGGCCCAAACGGAATTTGAGAGGAACATTTGCCAAAGGGTTTCCCACATTTTGAGCAAATGCATACCATGACAACCAGGTGGCCTCTGCTGTCTGTCTTAGCTGGAGTCTTCTTATGACTAATGTGAAGTAAACTCTATCAGGTCCAATCTCATTAATTGATAAAATAACAGATTAATAGTTATACTGCAGCTGGCAACACAGAGGTTGTTACTGTTGTACCAACAAACAGTTCTATATTGGCTTTACAGCCTCACAACACACTGATTAGAATATGCACTTTAGGAATACAGATGATAACTTATTTCGAAGGGAAAATCTATTGAAATCAAGCAGGCACTGAAGAGATGGCATCCTAAATAAACAAATAGGGAGAAATCCCACAGTAAACACATTTCCTTCTGTATTTCAAAGCCCTTGATTTTAAATAGTAACGCTTTAAAAATGTATGTCTTTTATATCTAACCAAAAAGGGAATTAAATTATTAACTTCTTGGGAATTCCAATCAACTTTTGATTCAGTTCTAAAACTCACACCAGTGCATGTGAGGAAGTACTTGTGGATCCTCTGCGAATTTGAAAAACAGCACCTCTTATTCTTTCTGTCTACAAAGGCTACCTTTTGGAAATTACTTAGTCACTTTCCTGGTGCTTACTCTTTTGAATGTTTTGAACAACAGGTGAACACATTCGTATTTTCACCAAGAGCACATTCAATATTTCAATATATTCAACATGTTCAATATTTGTGAGATTTTAAAAATTGTTCCTTTGGCTTTTATTATATGGGTTTTTCTGATGGCAATTTATGATGCAGGTTTTTATTGCTTCATCGAAGTTATTAACATTTTAAAGTAGTTTTGCCTTATCTTCTCAGACTCAAGATGGCAGACAATGTAGCAATCAAGCTGTAAAGAAGAAGAGTTGGTTTTCATATGCCAACTTTCACTACCACTTAAGAAAGAATCAAACCGGCTTCCAATCACATTCCCCTCCCCACAACAGACACCCTGTGAGGTAGGTGGGGCGCCGGCTGAGAGAGTGTGACTAGCCCAAGGTCACCCAACTGGCTTCATGGGTAGGAGTGGGGAAACCAACCCGGTTCACCAGATTAGCCTCCGCCGCTCATGAGGAGGAGTGGGGAATCAAACCCGGGTCTCCAGATCAGAGTCACCACTCGAAACCACTGCTCTTAACCACTACGCCACGCTGAACGAATTATAACAATTCAATTAACAAAATTAAAACACAGATTAATATACACAACTAATTTTAAAAGCACTCAAGATTTAAAACACACACAATCAAAACACACAAGATTAACAAACATAGGAATAAAACAAGCACAGCCAAATCTGGTAAAACAAACATGCTGGAATGACACCATTTTATATGCCTTCTTAATTAAAGTAAAAGAAGGTGCCCCCGGTACCTATTCTGGCAATCTGTTCCAAAGGCACTATAGCCATAAAGTCAGCCCCCAGAGAGGAAACTAAGGAGGAGGCCGTCGGCAGAACATAATTGGTGCATGGGAATATACTGGGTTATAATGGGAGATGTGGCTCAATAAATATTTGGGCCCTAGGCTGTGAAGGTCTGTGAAAGGAATAAGGAGCTAAAAGGTAAAGGTAAAGGTCTCCTGTGCAAGCACCAGGTCATTCCTGACCCATGGGGTGACGTCACATCCCGACGTTTACTAGGCAGACTTTGTTTACGGGGTGGTTTGCCAGTGCCTTCCCCAGTCATCTTCCCTTTACCCCCAGCAAGCTGGGTACTCATTTCACCGACCTCGGAAGGATGGAAGGCTGAGTCAACCTGTAGCCGGCTACCTGAAACCGACTTCCGTCGGGATCGAACTGAGGTCGTGAGCAGAGCTTTTGACTGCAGTACTGCAGCTTAACACTCTGCGCCACTGGGCTCCTCCACTAAGGAGCTAGACCACCCTGTTTTGCCAAAGCAATGGGATACGGCCTTAAGGTTTATACTTGCTCTCTCCATGGATCTTAAATTGAGACTTATTCAGCAAAAAAATTACGCTCAGGATATACTGGACACCACAACGACTCTTTAGCAAAGGATTGAGTAAAGTGTCTAATTGTTGGAGTTATAACTCACTGGACATGTCCATTTGCTTTGGGCGTGTCCAGTCATCCAGTTTTTCTAGGAAAAAGTTATTACTTATATTAATCTTATATTAGAACATTCATTGATTTTTGAGGATATTTATGTTTTGGCGCCTTAAATTAGGCTATTTGAGTAAATTTCAGCGTCATTATAATCTTTTATTATGACTAAATGTATTTATTGTATTGTATTTTAACTATGGTGTTAGCTGCCCTGAGCCTTGCATTGCTGGGGGAGGGTGGGATATAAATAAAACATCATCATTATTATTACTATTATTATTGGTAATGACCAGTGCTTTGAATTGGGCCCAGAGGGAAATAGGCAGTCATTGGAATGGACGCAGCACTGGAGGTGTGGGCTCCAAGCAGCTGAGCCCAGAAAAGAAAGAGCGACAAGTTAGAGGAAAGCTCAGTGGAGGATATCTGGATCCCCCCCACCCCCGGCCAAGTGTCTCTACCCTGATACTAATACTATGGAACTTACAAATTATGTCCTATAAGCAAGAACCTGCAAGGTCCTTGAGGAGTCTGGGGGAGCGTCTGCAGCCATGGTGGGGAGGGGCAGGGAACCACGCTGGGCCAGGGGGTCTGCAGCAGCAATGGGGGGCAGGGGGTGGCTGTAGCAAGGGGGGGCAGGAAACTATGCCAAGCTGGGGAGAGGAGGCAGAAATGTTAGGCATAGGGAGCCCAACAGTTACATTGGAGGGCAGGGTGCTCCCTGCTGGCCCAGCTCTCTGCCCCCCATAAATGGAAAGGTGGGAACCACAGCAGAGAGTCAAGGATCAGGCCTGGCTGCCGTGGCAGCAACTCTTCTGCTTGGCCGCCCTGCCACTGGTGGCAGCAAACCTCTCAGCTCCCTGCAGCTTACCACAGTGGCAAAGGTGACTCTCGGCTGCCTGCCCCTCCTGCAAATTTGCCGCCACACCTCCACTGGTGGTGGGCAAATCTCGCAGCCACCCTGCAGCTTTGCTGCTGCTGTAGCAGCAACTCTCCCAGCTAGCTGGCCCCCAGCTCTGCTGCCTCAGCAGTAAGTGCCCACCATCCATGCTCTCTTCCCCTCCCACCCTCCTCCTGGTCCTTCTCCTTGCAAGCCTGGCAAAAACAGTTCTCTGCACTTGCACAGTCAAGTGTTTTTTTTTGGGGGGGGGTTGTAACACTCCTTTTAGTTTTCAGATTTTTCTGCAAACCATCTGTTTTGTGTCACCTTACACATATATGTATCCGCAAATGGGCCCATGCTTGCCTATTGGAATGTTATATTTTATATCCGTTCTGCCTCTGCCCTTCTTTGACAGCAGTTTGCACCACAGTTGAAGGCAAGAGAACTACCAATCCCAGAACTACCACCCCCACTCCCACCTTCCTCGAAGAACCAGAGTGATTTAAAGTTCAGCTCTGTTTCCCTTCGTTGGTTCAATCCTCTGATTCAGATCACTGCAACCAAAGACTCAGCTGTTTCTGAACAGTAGTTATAAATATGCTGCTGCAGCAAGACAAGCCAAAATGTGTGCCATTTAAGAAAAGTAATTGGTGATGGCTCATTCCAGCACCCTGCGGCAGAAAACAAATTGGGGGGGGGGGAGAGAAGCTTCAGCTGAATCAGCTATCCATCCATCATGGGAAAGTGCAAAAAAATATGCATAGGATGCTCAGCCTGCAAGTTCCTTCAAATTTGTGTGCACACAGAAGCTTCTCAGTTTTCCCCATTCTTTTTCAGTTCAATGTGACTTTATTCCCTTTACCTGTCTACCAAAACGACATGAGTGAAAGGTGCCCATCTTGATTTGGACAGACTAGGGAGGGGATCCAGCACAATGATTGTGTAAGGATGGATAATCTGCCTGGCTTTCCTTGCCCTCCTCAGCAGCGATATGCAACTCTGGGGTCACAGGATCCTGTCCATCCACAGGATACTATGGACTAGTAGCCATGCAGGTTAGGAAGTCACAGTGGAGAGGGAAATTGCTCACTTCTTCCTCTTCGGTCAGCAGCATTCTGCTCACAGAAGCAGCAGGAATGGGCTATATCACTCTTTTCCCCCTCGCCACTGCAGCCCCCCAACCTCCATACAAGTACTGCAACCTCAAGAATAAACCCTTCTGGGGTCTGAATGGCTGCTGGAGTAAGAGAAGGATGAGAAAGCCAGCAATGTTAGCAGCCTTCAGCCCTATGATGGATCACGGGATCCAACCGTGGGTTTATCTGATCTTTGCTATAGAATTGTCAGAAAGAACCACCTGAAGGAGGCAGGGCGAACTTTAACAATTGTGCTCCTCTGTCCCTTTCCCAAGATTACAAGTTGTGGAAAACAGGAGGAAAAATTGCAGACAAAAAAAATTCAATTCAGACTAAGTTTTCAGCTCTATATTCACTTCCTCCGACTCTGCAAATAGCTTTCTGATAATAAAAACGACATTTCCCACATTTCACTTCAGAGCACCTGCTTTAGCCACAGCTTCCATTTTTTTCCCCTCCCCCAAAACTTGGTGATTTTGAGAAAGTGTGGAGGCTTGGTGGAAGAAAAAACTATTAGATGAGAAGACTTGACCAATTCATTATAGACTAACATTCAAAGGTAAGAAATAGCAAATTCTGAAATGCTTGGATCACTCTCCTCATCCCCCTCTCCTTGTGGAATTGTTTCTCTGTCTCTTATAGTAATCTGTAACTTCTTGAAATTCAACTTTAATCAAAGAAGCTGGTCGCATGCTACTACATAAAATAGGTTTATAAGGAAGAATTGGTTTTTATATGCCAACTTTCTCTACCACTTAAGGGAGAATCAAACTGGCTTGCAATCACCTTCCCTTCCCCTCCCCACAACAGGCACCCTATGAGGTAGGTGGGGCTGAGTGTGACTCGCCCAAGATCACCCAGCTGGCTTCATGTGTAGGAGTGGGGAAAGAAATCCAGTTCACCAGATTAGCCTCTGCCACTCATGTGAAGGAGTGGGGAATCAAACCTGGTTCTCTAGATCAGAGTCCACTGCTCCAAACCACCGCTTAACCTCCGCACCATGCTGGAGACCACAAAGCCGTAAGAGAGGAGTTCCAAGCTGGACTGCTGTGTGAGAATTCATAAAAACGCACCAGAGGCTGATACCCAGGCCTTGAGGGACAAAATAAAACACGCGAGCCTTTCTGTCCTGCATAACACACCAGATATGCCAGCTTCCTTGGATGTGAAACAAACTGTCCTTTAAGATGATTTTTTAGCTAGTAAGAACACTACATTTTGATTTAAAAAGTAGTGACGTGTCAAACGTATCTGAGAAGTTCAATGTCTTGGATGTAAGCTGAAATCCCAGCACACGTACACGGCCTGCCATCCTACCACACACTTGAAAATCAAACCCTACTGACACAGTGAGATTTGGTTCTAGTTAAACATGCACTGGGAAGTTGCCGTCTCAGACACACGGACACTGCACAATAACACACAAATAGAAACTTACCCAATGACTAAACTTTTTTTATTTAAAAGAAAAATAAATACTGCAGAAACAATACCCAAACATACAAAGTGACCGACATTTGTTAAAAAGTGATTGCTGTTCTGTTGAAACAGTTAACTGTTTTTTTCCTTTTTACAATATTTAAATACAGAAAGCATTTGCCTTTTTTTTTTTTTAGCATACCACTGCATCAGTCAAAAGCACATTATGGTGGCAACGTTATCTGGACCTTGTGGAAACAGCACTTCAAAAAATTGAAGGTTTGGCAAAAAAAGAAAAATGCTTGCATTCAACATGCTGTAGAAAGCCACACTAGGCAGTGTCTACTGTGTCCTCTAAAGCATAACATCTGCAAACTATTTTCCAGGATTGGCTTTAGTGGATGTAACAATAGTCATCAGTCAGTGAAAAGGAATTTGACAGAATCTGGGTCACACAAGAAATGTTTAATGATCACTGTCTGAATGTTCTTGCATTAGGACCTTCAGAATTAAAGCAATATCTAGTTTCCACTTGGGATCTCTTAAAGGCTTCCCTGTTCTTCACACCCCTCCTTCCCACATTTCCTGGAGTGCTCATTACATGTAAACAGAAAGGTATAAGAAGAGATGGTCATCCATATTGCAGCTGTTTTGAAGAAGCATCATAATGGGAGGTAATTGGGTACGTTGGCTCATGTGCTTGCTTTAAAACAAATCAACCCCCCCACCCCTAGTATAGAATTGTAGAAACGTCATATTAGCAGAACAGCACTTACTGCCTTACATAGTGCTGAGGTTTGCCTCCTTCATA
Organism: Euleptes europaea; assembly: GCF_029931775.1. Taxonomy (NCBI): domain Eukaryota; kingdom Metazoa; phylum Chordata; class Lepidosauria; order Squamata; family Sphaerodactylidae; genus Euleptes; species Euleptes europaea. Next base: position 27,602,369 of record NC_079326.1, read on the forward strand.
CTAAAGGAGCCAATTACAAGGGCATTAAGACTAAAACTTTCTAATTAAGGGCTTTTTATAACTAACTCTTAGCACCATTCTTTAGGCTTTGTAACTCAACCTCAGGCATCCATACAGTATTAAAAATGTCCTTATCACGGCATCAAAATGTAGCTGTGAAACCACTGCCAAAATTTTGCATTCGTTGCCTCACTGAGGAGGAGAATTCTGTATTTTCATCCCTTTGCCTTCTGATTTTTGCCAACTGCCTTTCTTTCTCTGCTCACTGGAGAAATGAGTGTTTTAAAGCTGGGGTTTGCTCTTGATGACCCATAATGCATTTCCTTTTTTTTTTTAAAGATGAACTAGAAGGAAATAAGCAACCATATTCTTTGGGAAAACCAATCTATGTCATGGGGCAAGCTCCACAATGAAGAGAGGGTAGGAATATTTTCAATTTATTTTTTTGAAAGCAACTTATTAACATGTAATCAAAATCAAAAGTAGGTATTCAAAACAGATCTAAAAATTAAGCATACGCCAGGACATCCTTTTCTTCAGGTGCTACTGTTCCTTTCCATTGCTTTAGCACATTCAAATAGTTTCCTTTGTATTTGGTATTTCAACCAAGCAACATTGATGTCTCTTCAGTATCCATCTGTTTTCAAGGCTTCCTCTAAATACCGGCTCCCAAGTATAGTTTTCTTGCATACAAAAAGCGAACCACGGCCTTTAAGCGCTGGTTCGTGCCCGAACAACAGACCATCTTCACTGGGCACTTCTCGCCAAGTCCTTGCCATCTCACCCAGTTAGTGTCCTTTGCACCTCCGTTACAAAATAGGCTCCTTCACATCACTGTACAGCTCTTAGCTTTGTCCTTCCGCATATCTGTAGAAAGTTCCGGCCTGCTGGGCATGTGCGAAATTCGTTTTGTTGCCCTCTGTGACTTGTTCCGCTTAACATTTTTATTTGTTTTGTTCACACACGCCAGGGTAGCAACGTGAAAAATGTCTCTTACGCTGTTTTCCGACTGCAGGGCTGAGCATTCAATGTAAGTGGCTGCTCCGATCTGCTTGGCCATGTTGGCACCCTATTAGTGAGGGAGAAGTACACAGAAGATGGTCAACAACAACAACAAAAGCCATACAAAGCAAAGCAAATCATACAATTAAGTCTTGAGTGCAACTTTTATACATGATGATGCACAAGGTGAAAGCAATACAAAAGGCAAACTAAAACTAGTTTTGCCCCTCAAAAACATGAAAAGGGATCCCTAACTTAGGCTTACTGTTCCCACTATAGCTGGACTTTCCACATCAAATTGGATTACTGACCTCATAAAGATAAACGTGCTTTAGCACCAGCCTATAACTAAGACCTGCCTTTTTAACTGGACTACAGCGAGGGCGTCCAGGAAGGAGAAGCACAATTGTGCTTACAGCATGCTCCTATCCATAGAAGCTTGCAGGTTCAGATCAATGATCTCAAGAACTGGCATGTCCCACTATAGCAGTCAACACCCTGTCAGTGGTGTCCATGGACCAAGCCTCATTAGGAAAGGCAATAATGCACAACTTCAACAGTAAAAGCTAGGAAGGGATATGGATTTGGTGAAAGCCATTTATACAGCCCCATTGCAGTGATCTTTGGTCCCATGTAGCACGTGACAGTCTTTTAGCCTACAAGTGGACTAAATATGATCAAGCATGGCTGCAGAAATACATCTCACTTGTCAAGTGTTGCATATGGCTTTCATTGTGGCACTATCTGATGTTTGGACAGCAGCTAATGCAGGCATAGATTTGGGTTGTTCTCTCTGAAACTGGTTGAATAGCTTAGTCTAACAAGTGGTGACCTTCAGTGATTACCTGAAGAACCCAAAAGCAAACCCACACCAACCCAACTAGCTTTGAAAAAGAAATAATGACCATATTTGCTGACGTGAAACTACCCTGTCTCTTTAAAACATTTCTTAAAACTCCAGCTTATGATATGCAAACAAGCCTCTTCTACTATGGGGCTGCAGACTAGGAATGCCCTGAAACTACAATGGAGCTAGCAGCAAAGAAAAATAAATCCGTTCAGCTGATAGCTTGGCAAACTCAGTGGGACTTACAGTGAAACAGGGCTAGTTGCAGCTGTATGGCATACATTACTTCCAAATCAGACTTTTAATTCTGTCATTAAATCATCAGGATTAATCTTGAATACTATTTGAAAGCCCTAAGTTCCTAATTATTTCCACTAAACCACTTACTTCTGCTTAAAAATAACCAAGGGCTTTCAAAGCAAAGCTAAGAGATACTCACAGTGCCTGCCTCAAACTTAGAGGACTCTTCAGATTAAAAGCTGCACAAAGATTTGCCACTAACAAAATGTCTCATGTACTTCAGCACTGTTAAGCATCCTATCTAATTGGAACGATCTGGAAGACAGCCAACAAGTGCAGGTTACTTGATGTTCAGATGACTAGCGATGGAATTGTGAGTTGGTTCACCACTACTGAGACAAGGAGTTTGGTACTAGTTTTGTATTCAGAAAAAGCATCAATCACTATTTCATAGAATCAGAGTTGGAAAGGACCACCAGGGCCATCTAGTCTAACCCCCTGCACAATGCAGGAAATTCACAACTGCTTCCTCCCCAGACTCCACGCCCAGAAGATGGCCAAAAAAATCCTTCCTGACTCCAAAGAGGCAATTGGCATTTCCCCAGGCATGTAAGAAATGGCCATGAGAGCCAAATACTGACACAACCCTTCCTGCCCTTCTGCCTACGTTCACAGAATCAGCATTGCTGACAAAGGGACATCTAGCCTCTGCTTAAAAACCTCCAAAGAAGGAGAGCCCACCACCTCCCGGGGAAGCCTGTTCCACTGGGGAACCCCTCTAACCGTCAGAAAGTTCTTCCTAATGTATAGCCGAAAACTTTTTGGATTTAATTTCAACCTGTTGGTTCTGGTCCAACCTTCTGGGGCAACAGAAAACAACTCTGCACTATCCTCTATGACAGCCCTTCAAGTATTTGAAGGTAGTAATCATATCTCCTCTCATTATTTAATTCATTTATACCCAGCCTTCCCCCCAATGGGAACTTAAAGCAGCTTACATAATTCTCCTCTCTTCCATTTTATCCTCACAACACTATGAGGTAGGTTAGGCTGAGAGCGCGTGACTGGTTCGAAGTCACCCAACAAGCTTTTATGGCAAGAGTAGGGATTCGAGCCTTGTTACTCGCCTTGGTACCCGCTCCATTTTGTCCACATCCTTTTCAAAGTACCTCTATCGGCTTTATGGTCATAGAAACATGACGTGTATTCTGTGCAGCTATGGTGATACAAAAGGGAGAAAGGGCAATTTCTCTCCCCTTGTCCCACCTCATTGTAGCCCCGCCCCCAGCCCACATGGCTATTTTTTCATGTGGGTCCTGCAACTCTGGGAATAACCTTTTCTGTTGTCAAAATGGATTGCAAGGGCGGAAAATCACAAGAATAATAAGAAGAAAAAAAACAGCATTCTGTTGGCAGTTTGTAGGACACAAGCCATTGTGTAACTTCCAAGCCTTTCTAACTCTCCCTAGGCTAAATATTTTCCGGAAATGATTCTTTATGAACATGGGGTTCAGCCTACAATGGAATGAGGTTGGGGAATACCCCAGGTATTGCATACCAGGAAACAATACAATGGAAAGTTGGGTGGGGAGGAACCGTAAACACAAGAAGTGAAATGGAAAGGCAGTGGACGAATTAACCTGTCACTGTGACACCTGCCAGTCAGAACACTGGACTCTGTCAACAGTCTTGTGGCTTTTATAGCACTGTTTTGCTCAGAGTCCAACCTTCCATTCTCAAGCCTCCCACTGCCCTTATCCTCTGCCATCAATGGGGCCTGCCAGACCACCACCTTCTGGCTTCCCCGGCTGTGTTTTAAACGGGGGGAGGGATGGATCTAGAAGTGGTTTATTATCTTGTTGCTGCAGGATATGAATTGCAACTCAACCTTTCTATCAGGTTCCTTGCAAGATGTGTCAAGGAAAAAGGAGAAGCAGTCGCATTTCCTAAATTTTAAAGACCCAGCTCAAACTGAGATAGACTTAATGGTGCTTACTGTCAGCATTCCACTGGGACGGAGATTCCGCTACAGTTATGCAGGGCAGAATTTTGAACATACCCCTACCCAGACAGGCCCTCTCCTTGCTCTTCTGGCTCTATTGATTCATTAGCTCATGCCCTCTTGGAATGCCGCTTTTATGAGGAACTTCGGTCACGTTATATCTCTCCCCTTTTAACATATAAATCTAATGCCTCTGTGTCTGACATAATGCCTTTTTTATTAAGTGACATTATTAAGTGACAGGGATCCATCCCAAGGCTTCATTTGTCAGTGGCAAGATTTACCTCAGTCCTTATATCCCTCAAACATTAGATTCACGCTGCTTAAGATCAAGATCAAGGAAGATCATTATTCATTTTAGAAGTAGACGGCAATGTTTTGTCTAGGCTTTGCTCCTAGAGGAATAAGAAAGGAGCTACTTTGTACTTCACTCAGTTCCCTCTTTTTAGAGACAGAATTCCTTGTCAAGCTCCATTAGGTAGCCAGCAAAAAAAGGTCATATCCCTGTGTTATATGAGGAGGCTAATGCCAAAACTGAAGAGCCCCGTGGTGCAGAGTGGTAAGCTGCAGTACTGCAGTCCAAGCTCTGCTCACGACCTGAGTTCGATCCTGACGGAAGTCCGTTTCAGGTAGCCGGCTCAAGGTTGACTCATCCTTCCGAGGTCGGTAAAATGAGTACCCAGCTTGCTGGGGGTAAAGGGAAGATGACTGGGGAAGGCACTGGCAAACCACCCCATAAACAAAGTCTGCCTAGTAAACGTCGGGATGTGACGTCACCCTATGGGCCAGGAATGACCCGGTGCTTGCACAAGGCACCTTTACCTTTTTAATGTCAAAACTAGGCGATCAAATTGCATGTGGGTGTTGAGAACTTGAAGCAACTTGAGCTGCAAGTGTTATAATTTTACTTCGAAGTAGGCCTCCCTGTTTTTTAAAGGAAAATTTTATTCTGGGTATCAGTCTTAGAAGAAGGCAATTGGACTGCTGCTTTAACACTGACTCTAGCTTAAGCAGCTTTATAATAATTAAAAAAAAACAGACTTTGTGTTGCAATCGCACGGGGAGAAGAGGGGCTGCAATTAGTTTCACTTCCCGGCATTGTCTACACACATGGTTTTTAAGAAGAACAGCAGTACTGTTTTATTGCTTTGCATAACAAAGGAGAAAAGAAAAACTGGGCTGCCTTCTCTCTTTGCGGGAAGGAAGAACACTGTTAAGCCAGATGGATCTATGCCCAGTTTTGTTATATAGTTTGGACAAGAGGTGAAGAAAATAAGTATAAAACTGGCAGATGTGATGGAATAAGAGTTACAGAATTGGTTGGGTTATCAAATGCAGTGCTTCCTCAGTCTGGAGAATTCTGGTCTGTGACTGTGGAGAACAAGCTTGGGTGCTTTTTTTCCACCATAAAAATACCATCACTTCAGAGTCAGGTGTTCAACATGAACATATCATATCAGAGGCTCTGGTTATGGGATTATTCCCTCAAAGACTATGATCTCTACAAGAGTAAGAGAGGCACCTGAGCTGTTCTTCCAGCAAGCAAGGCACTTATATCACAGTACCCACTTTGTTTGCCATAGCTAAATGGCCTAACCTGGAAGCCACTGTGTTAACCTAAAAGGTCTAGACCAGGTGTGTCCAATCTTTTGGCTGCCCTGGGCCACATTGGAAGAAGAAAAATTGTCTTGGGCCATACATAAAATACGCTAACACTAACTGATGAGAATGTTTTAAGTAAGTTTACCATTTTGTGTTGGGCCACATTCATAGCCGTCCTGGGCCGCGAGTTGGACAAGCCTGGTCTACACTAACTAGAAGTAATGGGTTGGACCCAACTAGCTTTTCCACTGGAAAAGGGGAGGAAGGAGTCCCATTTGACTACTAAAAAGTCTATGTGAGGATCATAGGATTATCACAGACAAAAGCCATGTGTTATGAAGGTGGTAACAAAGAGCACTGGGAGAGATGAAGCCAGTGGGATCCAATCCTAGGAATACTGATGATCAGTGTAAAATAACTACACTGTACAATGTAGCTATATCCTTCATTAACAAACCTAGTATGGCACTTACCTGATCATATGACACTGGTGTTTGCCTGTGATTGGATAGCTCCACTAATGTACTAACATCTGTGCGCAGGTCAGACTTGCAGCCAACCAGAAGCATTTTGGTGTTGGGACAGAATTCCTGGATCTCACCTTTCCACTGTAAAAATATGACTTGGTTAGTATTCCAGTGCCATAAGAACACACAGGCAAGTTCAGAAAAAAAAGTCACAGTATTTGAAGAGAAGCACTGGATGAAATGTTTGGTATTTGATTAATATCAAATTTCAAGGGGGGAGTGGACCCAACATGCCTCAGATGGCTCTATTGTGAGGTAAGAATCCTTACCCACTAGTCTATTCACATTATATTTATGGATGTTTGGGAGGGTGTATTGAGTATCTGCAGTTTGCTTTTGCTGACTGGTGTCCTCAGCCACAGGTAAGTTACCTTCTCCAAAGGTTTACAGAGAGGGGAGAGAAAAGAATATGAACTTCTGTATCCACCACCTCTCTGAAACGGAGAAAGTTCTTATCGGTCTCTGAGCGTCTTTGAAGATTTTCCTGGCTAGTCTTTTCTGTGCCTAATGATCCACCTGTAGGCATACAGACATGTTCAGCTTTATTTGAAACAGTTCTTTCTCTTCTAAGAAAGTGGGAAGGTTGAAAATGAAAGGACCTTCAGACCAGCAAGTCTGTGGTCCCAAGTACCTTCTACCTTCTGTGAGGCAGAGGAAGCCTTTGTCTTGTCACAACAGGTCTTACATTTCTTTGGCTCAAAGCCTCATATCAAGCTCTTCCTATTCCCCACAGGCTGGGGAAGGGGAAGAAAACCATGACATGAGATGTAGCATCTCTTCCAGGCAGGCAGGCTGCCACCACACATGTCACTCGCCTACCTCATGACTTGACTGCACAATTAAATCCTCACGATTTGACTGCACAATTATTATTTTTAAGTTTTGAGACCCCAAAGTGGGATTGGGGTCAACTTCCTCCACATTAATCTGCTGAATAAATCATCCCAAACTGGACACAAGGGCAGAAATCTACCCATCACTGCAGAAAACAAATTCTCACTACATTTTCAAAAAGATGGACAAAAGACAAAGAATACAGGCATAGAAATGCAGCAAAACAATTCACACCTGGCACACAGAGCACCCAATGGCTCTGAGTTTGACTTCAGGCATTACATTTGGGCTCTGGTTGGATGTCAGTGGTCATGTCAACCCTAGCTGCAACTTGCCCCAAAATGAAGTGAGCAGTTCGGTAGAGCTAACCAATACTAACAACTGGGTTTTCTCTGGGCTACCATGGGATTATATAAGAAGCTGCCTTATACCATTCAGACTGCTGGTCCGCTTCGTTTAGTATTGGTGGCTTTCGATGCACTGCTCTCCAAAGCACATGCGAAGGCTTCAAGTCCACATTTGTTATGGAGAAAGGCAGTACAAAAGTTTTAAAAACAAATGTTTCCCCCCTCCCCTGGGCTGGCTCTTTGGGTTCTTTTAAGAAGAGTTGCTGGGGAATGAACGGGTAAAGAAATGTATGCTGGAGCCAGTGGCTAGTGCAGCAGACACACAGGAATTAGACTGCCAACCCTAGTGAAGGGGTACAAGTGACAACCCATGCTTAAAACCTCAGCCGTGCTCTTCTAGGCCAAGATACCCGAGCTCAGTGGTGGAAAGTGCCATCAAGTCACATCCAACTTGCAGCATTGGGTTTCCGAGACAAGAGACATTCAGAGGTGGTTTGCCACTGCTTGCCTCGGTGCAGTGACCCTGGCTTCCTTGGTAGCCTCCCACCCAAACACTAATCAGGGCTGAACCTGCTCAGCTTCTGAGACCTGGTGAGATGAGATGAACTCAGGCCCTCCTGAGTTTTGGGAGACAAAATCCTGCCCACTACTCATTATTCCACGTTCACTACTATTGTTTTTAAGCTTTCCATTGTAATAATCACATTGACTGTGGCAGCACAGGTTTCTGGTTGTGAGATCATATGCACAGATGGAAGTAGTAACCTTTCATAGCTTAATATACAGATGTATAGATATTCGTAGACACCTACCTTTTTCAGTACACTGTCAAGGGTTTCTGGACGGCTAATGTCAAAGCAAATTAAGACAGCATCAGAATCTGGGTAGGAAAGTGGGCGGACGTTATCATAGTAAGGAGACCCTGTTAAAATAAGTGAAATTGGTTAGGATTACATGGATGCCAAAGAAACACTACTGAGCCAAAAGACATGCCAAAACATTTTATCTTCAGTTGAATGTGACACCTCTTTCTCTCTTGTCAAGATGGGTGGGGCCACTACACACATCAACTATGGCCATCCATACGTTCTCCACATTACTGCCAAATATTTCTATGAGAAGTCTGATGTGGAGTCAATGGCAGCTGATCCATGTGGAGAACTGGTGCATATTATGGGCTGTTTCACAAATGCAATTTCCAATAAAACAGGCCTCCTGTAACAATCAAGTTTTCACTGGATGGTCTTTCTGATTGGTTCAGGGAATTAAAGTCAGGTTTGGCTGCAGTTTTATGGTCATTGTTTCTTAACTTTCCTAAGGTTGAGCCAATGTAGTAAACCTCTCTTTAAAAAGAGAATTTGCTGCTTTCATTTAGAAGGGCTATGATAACCATGGCTACACCTCTAACCGTAGAAAGATGTTGATAGCAGCTGTACTGACCCAAAAGCAACACCAAAAGCATCAGAAGACTTTTTTTCAGTGCCATTCTAAGCAGAGTTACGCCCTTCTAAATCTACTGACTGCAACCGATTTAAGAAGGGTATAACTCCGCTTATGATGGTAAATCTGAGTCAAAAACTCCGTTTATCTTAGCCCACCTTTTAAAATCTATATGAGTTTTGGATCTCTGCCTTTTGTTAAGCGCATTCCAAGTCAGAAAAGAGATACCTGCTATAGAAGGTTACTAGTTTCCAGTATTTGGAACCATCAAGAAGAGATTGCGCACATGGAAAACAAGCAGTCATGCCTGCTGTGTTCTGCGCCTACCCTATATCCATAAACACCGCCTTGCCCTGCCAAAAGGTAATTATTAACTGCTGTAAGCACAACTAGCCTACGAGTATCTTTAGCCAGCCCACATACACACTGAAAGACAACATACCTCCAGATCAGTCATTCAGACCATGCTTATCCCTGTTCTTGCCTGTTTGTGAAGGGGCATGAACGTTTAAGTGGCTGAAGACACACATGGCAGCAACCCCCACTGAAGTTAAGTGGGGCTGCATCCTGTCAGGGCCTGGAAAAAGATCCTGAGAATACCCACATGTACTACCTTGGGTTTAGAGATGGCAGTGATTTTTTAAAAGCTCCCTAGCTAGAGCCAAATATCCCCAGTTCCAATATGTTCTTCTCTTGTGAAGAAACGAACCCATGAGTCTACTTTCACACTTGCTTCTCTTTCTCAAAACCAACATTTTCCTATTAATGTCAATTTTAGCTCTATTTTGCTAAAATGGCATACCCAAAAGAAACACCAAGGATGGGATGGCAACAAAGATAAGGAGAGTTGAACCTGACGACAATACAACATCCCCCCCTCTTCACTCTACTGCAGTCCCTCTATTTGACATAAACATAACGCCTGACCCTGCATACATTTATATAAATACTAATGAAATCCTATTACCATATTAGTAGCATCTTTACTCCACATGTCAATTAAAAAAACCTTTGAAGGTTTAATGAACTACTAGACTCTAGTGGTTCATTAAAGGGACCTGTCTTTTGATGAAGCATTCCCCCTAGGATCACTTTGTTTGTTTTTACTGGCTCCAAGGAGTCTAAAAAGCTTGCTGAATCAGGGCACCTACCTATGGCTTAAGTATTTTTTAAATGGTTCCAAGAACCAGAGATAATTAAATGCAACCTTCGCACCTTTCCTACTCATTATGGGTATAGATACATAATTCTGGATCCATTGCTTGACCAGCATGGTGAAGAGCACCTTTCATTTTGGAATGTGTGAGAACTTTCTATGCTGATCAGCAGCTTCCCTTGTTGGACAGCCATCTGAAGCATTATTTAGCATTTCTATAATTATTTTAACTTATGTTTTAATTATATTGTATTGTATTATATATACACTAACTGTTGGAAGCTGCCCTGAGCCTGACTTGGTTGGGAAAGGGAAGTATAAATTGAATAAAACAAATAAAATGAATATGTATTTTCTATTAGCAACATGCTCAGGTTAAAAGATGCAGTAAAAACATTTATAGAATATCGGAGTCATTCACTGGTTTAGGGAGGTTTTGCACTCAAAATGTTCACAATTAAACAGATAAAAGCTGCACAGAAACTATGATTTAACAGGGGAAACTGGTCTGCAGATAGCCTTTTCCTTGCAAAATGTACCCTGCTGTTTCAGGGTATAATAAGGTAAACAGCGCAAGAGCTCTTCTCTCTAGAACAGTCCCAGCCAAAGACCACAATGAAAGAATTTAAGGAATGTTGGTTTTGAAGGAAACAAGAACATATGGAATGAAGTATTAGCCAACAGAAGGTAGTCTGTTCAGTCTGAGATTTTCCTCCAAGGTTTCCACAGCTTTCAATCATGTGCTTAATGCATTCCTCCAAAACGGTTTTGTACGTAAGCAAACTTAATGTTTATCTAACAGCACAACCTTTAAAAGCTGCACTGGCTATATAATCCTCAGCAGGAAATGATGATTTTCTTTCTCCCCAAGTACTCTATAGTCCTGGTTAGAACAGGCATGGATAACAGAACAAGAGTTTAGATACGATGCCTCTTGACAGTTCTGCAAGGTGGAAGTCGATCTTGGAGTGGTGTCTGTGAGAAAGCAGACTTTGAAAAAGAAAGTTATTTAAGTAGTATTGAGGCTGGCATTTCTTCCAGATACTTTGGACAACATGTAAACATATTGGTGATGTCCTGCTTCCCAAGGGACCAAATGGGTTTGGGCTGATTGCTGCTTCATTGTCTTCTGCTGGGAGATGACAGCATTGTGGCTGTTGGTAGGGAAGACTTGCAAATAAGTCCGTAGAATAACTTACCCTAGTTGACCACACTAATGGTAGCCATTTGAGGCCTAAAGGAAAGGTTTTCCCTGTGAAACCATCTAGAGGAGACTACTTTGCCAGAGGCAATCAAGCGAGTAAGAACTTAATAGCAGCCATACTTGTTTAGCATGGTCCATGGTTCAGCCTGTGAATCTTGCATCTTCTTTCCAACAGTGGCCAGACTGATGCCACAGCGGAGCCGACCAGCATTTGGCAGAAGCATTCTGCCTCTGAACCCAGACATCCTATTCGACTACAAAGGCTAATGATTAGCAAAAGACCTATCCTCTAAATCTGTCCAACCAGCTTTTAAATCTAGCAGAAACCATGGCCATTACCATACCTCATGAGAATGAAATTCCTCAAGTCAATGCTCATTGCGTGAAGTAGTCTGTTGCAATTGATACAGTGCTTTAGGGAAGAAAACAGTGGGCGGTATCTATGAGAAAAGTTCTTAGAATGGCTTGTGATGTCCTTCTTGACAATTCACAGCAAGGACGCACAATTGTTAAATTTAATTAAACAATTAAAATGTTTTAAATAAAAAAACTGATATACTGATTTTATATAAAGGTCAAGGCGAGGCAATGGATACTGAGATTCTCGCCCTTCTTCATCCTCTATGAACCTGCTTCTGTGACTGACAGTGGTCTCCCCACCCAAAAAAGTTAGTTGCCATGATACTATATTATTTGTATTCAATGTTCAGAGTTTTAGAGATTAAATCTCATAAGAAACACCTTGAAAGACACAGAGTTTGAAATTTAGGGAGAGGGACCTAGCCTTCATGAATGTCCGTGGGTTCAAGGACAGGACAAACAGGAAATGAAGTATTTCCTGTTCGATCATCAAGATCCCTCTGAAAACTTATACTGTTGAAAACAGAATCCTGGGCTAGAGGGATCTTCAATTTGGTCCAGCAGGGAACTTCACAGTGAGCAAGTTTAATATATCTGCTGCACGAGTGGCCACTGGCCTAGAAGAAAATGTTCTCTAGTTGTTAAAGATTTTACCTTTGTTAATATTTCACAGCATCAAATATGCACAAATCACATGAATATTTCCACCCAGAGCAATCACTAAGCTCTAGGCATGGGTGCCACATTCCATTCTCATCAAAACAGGTATGGACAGGATCAGCCCTTTTCTGTTAAGGATCATTAAAATTTGGACAGAGGCATCACTTGCTCAAGAGGAGAGTGAAGAGCCTCACCCAGAAAAAATAATAATTCCTTAGACACATACCTAAGTGCTCAGTCATCACTCTTCAGGAGATCTTACATACCATATATGTACATGCATATATACAGCACACTGATAGTCAGATGTGCATTACCTTTAGCAATCCAAATGATGAAGTTTTCAGTTAGATTGTTGCATGCTAGAACAAGTATATGCAATTCTCAAACCAATTAGGATCAACACAATAGAATCTGGCTATTTTTATTCCCTCTGGGAGGGTATGCCAGGGAATGAATGAGAGGCTTTAATGTGAATCCTTTAAGATCACATAGTAATAGCTTGCCTTACAAGAAATGGGTTTTCTGATTTCTTTCATCAGCAATAGTGGAATCCTTTATCACTGCACAAATAAGAGAGCAACTAGGAACAAAGCTGTGAGATTGGAATGATGAAATGCCCTATTGAATTCAATCTCCTTACCAGAACAAAATCCTCAGAGCCTGAAGAATCTTGAGAATGTGCATCAAGTCTAAACAGACTCTTTTCAACACAGCTCAATAGTACTCTGTTCCATCTCTTTCTCCCAAGCTGGTTTTAGAAAATTTGAAACCATTCCCAAGCACAGAAAAAGCACAGACTGAAGGCAGATGTAATCCACGCAACTCCACAAACCTTCACAAGGATGGGGAATATGCTTTCCCAACCAATACAGCCATAGAGGTGGGGTGAAGCATCTACTTCTAGGCACCTTCTTTCCTACGTAAACTTGGCCCACTTATTCTTTATTAGCTCAATTCTGTCTGTCCATTTAAAAAAACATATCAACACTCAAAGGCATTGTTTGTAATATCATAAAGTATTGAACAAAGAAAAGTATGCCATATGTCTTGCGCAAGGATTACCAAAACTAAGATTTCCAAGCGAGGGGCCATAATGGAGCTCTGCTGTCTCCCAGAATGTCCTGAAATTAGTAGAGCCCATGATGTCCCTCCCCAAGGATCTATGGGTCCAAATCTTAAACACTCTCAAATTATAATTCCCAAGATTCTTTGTGAAATGTCATCACATTGCTTCCCAACCAATATGCCTTTGTAGTGCAGATCTCCTGGCGGTGACGGCTTCTGAAGCTGTAACACATGCCCAATTATACCTCCCATACACTAAGTAAATGGGGCTTCTAAGTAAGTGTTTTTGACATCATGGTACCCTGACAAATCATAATACCTACTGTAACCAACAGCAAACCTCCATTCCCATTTGAATTTTCCTGCCGGAGTGTGTAAACCTCATTGTTTGCCATGGAGATTGACATGTAATAGGCATGCATTATTCATGAGAAAAGCATAAAATGCCACAGCTTCCATTTGTGTCTATCGTAGCGACAGACAGTAATGACTTGTGGTTACTACTTAGGTTTTAGGTCAAGTATCTGCTGGTGACCTACAAGAGAAGGCCTGCCTCGTTACCACCATTACCCACTCCTGCAATACCAGCTGACCAGTTGTCAACTTACATGCTCATTTCCTAGATTTCTCTCATTAAAACCAAGTGCACAAATCCAATTAAGTAGTAGTGGCTTGCTTTAAAAAAATAATCAACTATTTGGGACAGGTATAGTGTCATACAGCAGAATTGATCATGTAGCAGAACCAGATGACATTTACAATGTTTAAAAAGGGAGAAAGTGCTACAGCAGTTCAACCCATTAGCAATGCAAGGAACTCTGGTTCAGATCTTTATACATCTTTCTTCAAGAAAATTGGGTTTCTCACATCCACTTCCTGGCTCCCTTTCTAATATTAAAGAGACTGAAATCCTGTAATTTTCCTTCCAGTTGATTGTATTTGGTTGGTGTGAAATCTAAGCAGTTTTCCAACAATATTCATCATACAAGGGTGTACCAAAATTTTGTATGTCTATTGAATGCTTCAGAGAGCTACCATGGTGTAGTGGTTAAGGCGTCAGACTAGGACCTGGAAAGCCCAGGTTCAAATCCCTACTCGCGCCATAGAAGCTTGCTGGGTGACCTTGGGCCAGTCACACACTCTTAGCCCTGACCCTAGCTAGTAATTGGATGGGGGACCTCCAAAGAATACCAGGGTCATGATACGGAGGCAGGCAATTGCAAACCACCTCCAAAGGTCTCTTGCTTTGAAAACCCTACAAGGTTCCCGTAAGTCAGCTGTGACTTGATGGCAACATGGAATAATGGAATGCTTCAGGGACAAAGTACCTGCCCTAGGACCATTCTAGAGTGACAATCAGAAACACAGAGTCAAGCCTATGTGTTTGGAAGCTCTGCTTGCTTTAATTATACACTAATTTATGCCATAACAGCACTCGGACACCTGTTGATGTTCTTCAGCTGAAGTCTACAGTGTCAAAGCTTCCTCAATATTATGGTTAGTACAGTGTAATAAATTTAGGTAGATTATGATCAGGCCACAGATGTTTTAGTGGGCAACCATGACATTTTAGTAAGATAGTAAAAGGGCAATTTTAATGGAGAGAAGAGAAAACATGTGCTTCAGGTTTTATTGAATATATTTAATAGACACTACACATCAGGGTGGATTTGATTTAAATCACCAGTCGGTAAGACTCGATTTAAATCATGGTTTTCTACATGGGCAGCCCATTCCTGAAGGGGGGGGGGGTAGATTAGCAGCTGTTGGGAGGTAAAAATAAGTATTAAAAAAAATGACAGAAAAAAGGGGGAAATGCCCCATTGCACAAAGCGATGCTGCTGCTCGAGGGAGCATGCCTGGGGTGAACGGAGTTAGGAAGCTGCCCAACGGCAGCTCCGCCCCTGGGACCCCCCCCCCCATGCCGGCGCAGGCTTCCTCTTCTGGGAAATCCCTACCAGCGTGGCTGCGCGGGCCAATGGCTCCCGAATGCCGGCGTGTTTGCCCTTGCTGTGAGAAAGTGGCAACTACACAAGGTCACACCAGCTCCTAAAGAGCTCCACCCCCTTTCAGGAATGGGCTCAAAGACTAATTCTTGCTGGTATAATCTGAATATTTACAACCAGATGAAAGTTTCCCAAGCTGTGATCATAAGTTGCACAAAACAGCTGGCTTTTTGTGGCCTGGAACAGCTCAGCCTACAGGCACAAAGGCATGCCACCACTCCTGCTCCCTTATCCCATGCTGCATTTATGCTTCCTCTCCAGGAACAGAGATTGAGTCTTTATCTACAAAGGCAGCAGGAGGAGGAGGTAGTAGAATCCCAAGGTGGAAGAGCAGACTCTACAAAGCCAAGTCGCTGATGAGGGGAGGGTGGAGCTTCCTAAAAAGTTTCCTCAAATATTTAAAAAAGCACATCAGGGCAGCCTCCCCGCCCCAAGGCACCTGCACCCTCAAGTGGTACAGTCTGCTACCTCAGCACTCGGACGTGTGAAAATGGGACTGGTAGGAGAGCGGAGATGCTTCAAAATGTTATTTGTGTCAACCTTGTAAAAGAAAAGGTTAATCTGTTTTGCTGGCCCAGTCCTAGAATGACTGCAAAGCTTTTCGGGAAGCAACTAAAATAAGAAGTTTGTATTACGAACCATACCCTGCAATTGAGTCACAGCTGCACTTACAGCACATTACGTGAGATGCTCACTTTCATCAGCCAGAGCAGAAAAGTCACCTTGCATTCCCCAAAACAGCAAAACTTAAAATCAAATTCAATTAGCTTCAGTTAATTGAGGATGCCAGTCATCCAGGAAATCTTCATACAAGATGCATGGTAATTTAAAGAAGACATACTTGTTTAATAGGATTTAAAAAGTATGCCAGAGACTAATAAAGGTATACTGAAATGTCCTGGGAATATTGCTATCAAAGACAACTAAACTGCATCTTAAATGGTAGCACCTCCCAAGCGGCATCAAGTGGAGCCATTATCTCCTTTTCTAGTACAATGCACAGTGGACATGTCCTGATTAACAAAAAAAACCGTAGGATAATATTCTAAAAGGCTTACCACCCCCGTCTCTCAACCAAAGCATGACTACAATAGTCATCTTTCATGGTTTCAAACACCTCCCCCAAATGCAAAGTACATGAGTTTCTAGTACTAGTCAAGGGCAGAAGAATAGTTTTGTTATCTTAACCCTGGTTTCATACTCTAATAGGGTTGATTTTATCTGCAGATAGTCTGGTAAGTGCCAGCACTATATGCCTAATGATCAACACTATATGATCTTCACAGCCCACTCAGCTGCTGCACCTGTGACCTACATAGTGACATCAAAATGACAGAGCAAGAATTGTGCAGGAGGGGCCAGGCCTTGACTCAATGAACCAACAGAGCCAGTCTTGAGAAACTACACGCCAACATGAGGTCCAGCCACTTCACGGAGAGCAGTGGAGATCCTGAGTCACTTTCAATCTACAGAAGTGCTTACACCTCCTCCTTTCTTCGAACCCGAGAGGCCAGGATGGGAGGGATCGCAAGATCCACCACCCAGAAACTCTGCATTTGCACAAATAATGTGAAATCACACCCTTTAGAAGTTTCTTTTTAAATACAAATATAAAACTGCATCTTCTGAAGGCCTGTTTGAGGTCACTTATCACAAGCTGCCTGGAACAAAGACAGTGCCTCATTCCATCTCAGGAAAAGAGAGGAATAGCCTTATTACACTGGAAACATGCAGGAACCCACTCAGGGTAATTTCCAGCACCTACATGCAAGAGCAGCATACACCAATTCCAGTCTAGTCTCAACATGTTTACTCAGAACACATTCCACTTAATTCAATTCTTCTAATGTAGTTTAGGGCTGTGGTCTAGTCACAACTGTGTGTACCAAGTTCCAATAACATGCAAAGAACTGCATTACCAGTAGGGATTCTGAGGTTTTAGCAAATAACCTTAGACAACCCAGCCTTTTTGAGAGAGAATCTCCTATTTCAGGTCCGGAGTTCTTTTAGTCTATGGTTGTTTAATAGAAAAAGATGGGTTTTATAGCCTAATATTTCATAGCCTACAGTTCACTTGGTGTTCTTTATGGTGTTACAAGGTCTTTCCTGTTAATGCATTTCCTGGAGGTCTTCTTGCGAATTCTTCTCCCAGTAATGTGTGTGTGGGGGGGAAGGGCAGTAGGGAGAGAGAAAAGAGAGGAACTCCAAAGGACTTTTATCCTGCCAGAGAGAGAAAGGCAGCAAACATTCCTCTGTAGGGTTTTTTTAAAATGGGGGGGGGGGAAGCAGAACGCCGGCCTCACAGCTGTCACCCACATCTGGAGGCAAGCATTCCAACGATGCCAACAACAGCAGTGTGTTCTGAGGTCTGCTAAGGCGGAAAGAACTTAATTGTGGTTTCTTCAAAAGAGCTGTACAAGTGTTGCCGGATTTACAAGGCAAGCATAGTCTTGCCACTTGAGTATTTATCGCCGTTAAACTTCCCTTTGTGCCACAACCAGATTGCATGCTTGGGCTTTCGCTGATGTCATGCAGAAACCCTTCCCTGATACCTGTACAATTTATTCTCTTTAAAAAAAGAAAAGAAAAAGCACTGGGGAACATGTGCAGCTATATTTTTCTTCTCTCTCCCTGGATGGCTTGCTACCATGGTGGGTGGTCTACCCCCACCCCCCCAGTGTTTTTTGTCTTTAGAAGATAGCTGGCCTCACATTCTCCTTAACTGTTCTCACCACATTCCTTTGTCTCTCTCCCTGAGAACGATCTTGCGCTCTTCCATGCAGTGGATACCTGATCTGCCTTGACTCCAGTGAGAAAAGACCATGCTAATTTTCCTCCTTTAATAAGCAAAGAAATTTATTGCCCTGAACTCCGTGCTATCCTATCTCCATATCCATCAATCAGCAAAGGGGTGGGAAGCTAGATTCTTTATGCTCTCAAGACAGACCTCCTTGGAAGAACTCCTAAGCAGTTAAGAATCTTCTACACAACTCTGCTTAGGATGGCACTGTAGGACACTCTGTGGCTCTCTATTTCATTGGCTACATTATTTCACCAATTCATTCCTTTATACAACCTCTGCTTCCTCATCCCTTGTACACAAAGTGCCTGTTCACCAAAGCCCAGCACCACCAGAACAGCCATCCTTTGGAACAGGAATGGACAACTAGCAGGCCAGATGTAGGCCCTGGCGGTATTTTATTAGGCCCCCAATGCCCTTACCAAAAATGCTTTGCAGTTGTAAACAACAGAGCCCAATTTAACATTACAGCTCCCCTTTGCATTTCTTATATCATATACATCATGGTATACAATGCTTTGCCACGTGTTCTCCATTAACCGATGAAGCCAATTAGTGGCCTTTGTACCACAGTGTAATGATAAAAGTGGCTCCTGGTGTTAGACAAATTCCAAGTCCTCTGCCAAGGTATGTATGGCCATCTGTTTTTTGTTTTTATTGCAAGTCTTCCCTTGCCTAGACAAAGGTGTCCCTCTTTGGATTCTCCTTCCATCTTATTGCTGCTGCTACACACAGGATTCCAAAAGGAGCTGAACAATAAAATATCACAGAACCCCCTGCTGGAAGAAGCAACATAAAGATGATCTGAAGGAGGGATATGGAACAGGCAATCAGCTGAGAAGAAGTCAGGACAGAGCAGTATTGGAGAAAATTGGATAGGAGGCAACTCAATGCAAGGGGGAGATGAGGTCCTACCATCTCTAGTTGTATCCTCCTTCCTTTTCCCTTCTTGTTATGGTCTGTTCCAAAAGCTTTTCCACCCCCTGCTGGTTTCACAGCCAAACCCTACCCATTTGTGCAGAGGCACAGACTAGAATTCACTATTTTCCATCTAGCCCTTCCTATGAATGGGTTTAGCTTCTTTAGAAAACAGAGGGTTTTCCTAACGGTGGACATCCCAAAAAACAGTAAGAAGGAAACAGCCTAACATACCCAGATATTTGTTTAGCTACTCATCATCTTGTTTCCGTATAATCATCCTATAATCAATGGAGAACACATGCTGAGTTTCGCAGCAGCAGCGACAAATATTAAAATGAAAGGCTCACAACAGGCCATAATAACGCTCTCCCATCTGTTCATCTGATTAGCTCACGAACCTTTCGAAAGGAAGGGGGCATAGAAGGCAGGTAGCGTAACGGAGACAATCACATTGCAGAAACAGTTGTGTGTTTTTTAAAAATACTGGGTGTTTATGCAAAGTCCACAAAAATTCAAGAAAGGCGAATGAATAGTTATTCATCCAGAGGGTGTTAACAATAGAGGTTTTAGCAGTGGATTATAATTACGTCCAAATCAATATGAGTCATTCAGATGACAAGGAAACGGAACAGGCATTCCTGCTACGCCACAAGTCCCTTACCAGAAGTATCCCAGAGGCTGAGTTCTATCCTTTGTGTGTCAATTTCAAAACTGGCAGTGTAATTCTCAAACACAGTGGGGACATAGTTCTGGGTAACAAAAAAAGAAGAAGAAAAGAACAGGGTTATGCACATCGCACATGAATATCCATCTTGTAGATTTAAGAAGGGTGGGTGAAAAGTTAACAAAAGGGGAGGGGGGCAAGCAGAGATATCCCCCTAGTCTCTCCATTCACCTCTCGAGACATTTAAATAGTTACAACTGAGTAACTAGGAGCGATTTTTTAAAACCATTTCCTCAAAACTCAAACACCATGCATTTTATTATAGATTCACACCGTTTAAAACTGGGTCTTTTCAGGCTTCTTTCCCATGTTTACAACATGTGCGTAATACAAAGAGGTGTTCTTGTGATTCCAAGTTGTGAAAAATGCCCACAACAGCAATGTCACTGAAGTCAAATAGTTTAGATTTTTTTTTAAAAAAAACTTGACTTATACAAAAAGAAAGGTGGGTTTTAAATTGCAAAGTTAAGCCCTCCTGAAGAGTTTAGCCTTTCTCTCACGACATTTCTTTGGGGTGGTGCGTAATGCGACTACGACGTATAAACCCCCACCTCCTTTTTGGCGTCCTGCGTTGAAAGCATCCACGCGTGGCTCACGGGGCACAACAAGAAAAATCGCAAGTGGTTTTCGAGCATGGGTTCTCAACAAGGGGGAGAATTCCCCCGGGGGTGGGATTTTAGGGTTTCAGGAGGGGGAAATGGGGACCACTATCCAGCTAATGTGTGATGTCCCGTGGGTTATCTGTGTGTGTGTGTGTTAAGTGCCGTCAAGTTGCTTCCGACTCATGGCGACCCTATGAATGAAAGTCCTCCCAAATGTCCTATCTTTGACAGCCTTGCTCAGATCTTGCAAATTGAAGGCTGTGGCTTCCTTTATTTGAGAATTTGGATGGGGGGAAATGTGCATCTGTGTGTGTGTGTGCGTGTGTGTTAAGTGCCGTCAAGTTGCTTCCGACTCATGGCGACCCTATGAATGAAAGTCCTCCCAAATGCCCTATCTTTGACAGCCTTGCTCAGATCTTGCAAACTGAAGTCCGTGGCTTCCTTTATTGAGTCAATCCATCTCTTGTTGGGTCTTCCTCTTTTCCTGCTGCCCTCCACTTTCCTGCTGCCTTTAACTTTTGGGTTACGTACAATCCGTAAAATTGTAGTTGGGTTTTTTTTTTGAGTCTTGGGAAGGGGGGTTACGTTCTGAACGGTGAAAGGGGGGGAGATGGAGCAAAAAAGGTTGAGAGCCACTGGAGCGTCTCGTATGGACCACTTTGGGGGGGGGTCTCCCCGGAAAGCCTTCCAAAAGCCGCTTTAAAAACAGTTTAGAGGTTGCGCTGGAAGTTAACCCCCCTCTCCCCCTCCCCCGCGCTTTCAGCCCCCGCGCCTTACCTCGGGGAAGCAGTCTTTGGCGAAGACGTGGAGCAAGGCCGTCTTCCCGCACTGGGCGTCCCCCACCACCACTATCTTGCACTTCACGTTCGGGTTCGGGTCCATGCTGGACTTGCTGGACAGTTTCTGGCTGGCCCTTCTCTCCTTCATTGAGGTGTCCTTCGCCGCGCCCTTCTCCCCCTGCCGATGAAACCAAACCACGCCTCGGCCGCTGAAGAGACCGGGAAACCCGAGGCGCGACAAGGCGGCCGGGGCGCTCGGGCAGGCCAGAGTGGGGGGGGGGGGAAGAGACGACGACGCCGCCGGGCGGTCGCTTGAGAACTCCCTTCCGCGCCTCCCGCCGGTGCGACTCCTGGCCGACTGCTTTGTTTCACCCCGCCCCGCCCGCTTTTATAGGCGCCGCCGTCGCCCAATCGGCTGCTCGGGGCGGGTCCGAGGGGCGGCGAGCGCCCCGCCCATCCTGCCCTTTTATGGAGAACTCGGCCCGAGTTCGGCCGGCCGCGACGCGCCCTCTAGGGGAGGACGGGGTTCGGGATGGAGCGCGCGGCGCCTTCGGGCGGGGGGCACCCGCGGCGCCGGCTGGACGTATCCCTACGCGGTGACGCGGCCTCTCACGATACTGGGACTGTGCTACCGTTAGCCGAAGTAGGCGTTCGCCTAAGGCGCAGACCTCAAAGGGGCGCAGAACTGACCCGAGGGCCTTTTTTTTCCTATTTAAATTATCAGTTTCTTTCTTTTTTATATATTTTTTTTTATTTTTCTTCCTTTAATACATCAACAGAAAGAATATAATCATCATCATAAAAAGAAAACAAAAACAAATAATATTTCTAGTTTAACAATCAAACGACTTCCCCCTCTTCCATCCAAAATTAAAATGTATAAACTTTGGCTAACGGAACTAATCCCAATATCATTTTAATTAACCTGCTCTTGTCGTATCTAACGTTATTAAATCAATGCCTCATATAAAAATTAATACAAAGTATGAATAAGGGGTTAGATAAAAGGGTGTCCTTTAAATGGTCCCGTTAAAAAATAATTTTCACAGTACTTTCTCCAAGCCTCCCGTTCCCCCCAAAATTGTACATTATCATTCTGATTTATCAAAGCTCTAAGCTTCGCCATCTCGGTCAGTTCCAGCATCTTTTTTATCCAGTCTTTTTTTTTTTCTTCTGGTATCTCAACTGTCTTCCATTTAAATTAGCAGTTTCAAGTTTGTTGCTTTTTTATTTTTTCGACAAGACATTTGTTTCTCGAAATTGGTTTGCAATGGGTGTGTGTGTGTGTGGGTGGGTGTTAAGTGCCGTCAAGTCGCTTCCGACTCATGGCGACCCTATGAATCAATGTCCTCCAAAATGTCCTATCTTTGACAGCCTTGTTCAGATCTTGCAAATTGAGGGCTGTGGCTTCCTTTATTGAGTCCATCCATCTCTTGTTGGGTCTTCCTCTTTTCCTGCTGCCCTCCACTTTTCCTAGCATGACTAGGAATGGGGACGGGGGCACAAAATAGGCCCTGCTTCCCGTCCATATTTTCTCCAGGGCGAGTGCCGTTGCTTGCAATGGGACTTCTTTCCGAGCGCCTTTATCGAGGCCCTTTATGCCTGGGAGGTTTTGCCTTGGATTTGCTGCTCTCCAGAATCAGATTCTCTCCAGAATCAGATTCTGGAGTGCCGGATTTACGTAAAAGCTAAACAAGCTATAGCTTAGGGCCCCGCTCTGTTGCCCCCCCCCCAAAAAATTAGCATATATGCAACACAATTACTTTAATAAAAATACTTTGATAAAATAGATATTTTGTTATGTGCAAATGGCTTTAGATACCTATTAGGTCCATAAATTGCCATACAGCATATATTCAACACAAAAAACAGCGACAATTTGTTGTTGACAAAGGACAGCTGGACATATAAAGGGCCCCATTACCTTCAATAGCTTAGGGCCTCATGAAACCTCAATCCGGCCCTGCTCCAGATGCACATTTTCCCATCCAAAGTCTCAACACTCTGCCTGGGGGCTTATTGTTGAGTTTTGAGAACTCAGGTGGGGGGAAAATGTGCATCTCCAGAGCGGCCAATCCAAGGCAAAACCTCCCGTGCGCAAAGTTTCCCTGGGATCCCAAGCTGAATGCTTTTTAGGGGCAGGATTTGAGGTCTGGTTCGTGAGGGGCGGTCCGAGGGGCCTCTGGCGGCGTGCAGAGCGTCAGCCTTCTCCTTCCCACACTGGACGGCAACTGCAGGTGTTGGTCTCCAACTTCCATGGCTATCAGGGCTCGCCTGGGAGGTTGTTCTGTTATCACCCAGCCCGGCAGAAGTAGCAGCGCACAGAAAAGCGGGGTTTCTCCAGCTGTGTCCGCTAGATCTAGAGGCAGAGGGTGTGTGTGTGTGTGGGGGTGGTAAACTGCTTGGGTTGTCTCCATGGCCCCCTGCATACTAGGGTTGCCAACCTCCAGGTAATAAATAAGAAACAACAGAATGGCCGGACAACAAATGATATGCAAGGGTGAGCGTTGTAAGTATATCAAAGGAGTGCAACAAGGTGCATAAGCATATAACAAAATACAGCTTATATACAAAAATACAGGAGTACAAGAATGTCCAAGAAATATAGTTCTTTTAGTTCACCTCCAGGTAATAGCAGAAGATCTCCTGCTATTACAACTGATCTCCAGCCGATAAGAGATCAGTTCACCTGGAGAAAATGGCCACTTTGGCAATTGGACTCTATGGCATTGGAAGTCCCTCCCTTCACCAAACCCCGCCTTCTCAGGCTCCGCCCCAAAAACCTCCCGCCGATGGTGAAGAGGGATCTGGCAACCCTGTGGCATACAAGCCTGAACAGTGTGGGAGGGAACAGAAAGGCTGGCTGATGGGTTTTGGAAGGGCATTTAGGATGCGGGTCCCCCACACCGGCAGGGTTTCCTCACTTCTGAACCATTACGTGGTTTGTGGCATTTGCCAGGTTGAGATCTACTCTTGCTCCCACCTCCATATAGAGATGCAGCCATGGGACTTGTTTAATAAAGTGTTGCCTGCAGTTGAACGCATCGGAATAACTGCCATAGGCAGGGCGGGGGATCTTCAGAAAACAGGCTAGGGAGAAGCTGGGAATCCCAGCTGGGAACTGGTGGCCAGGAGATACTTTGGGGAAAAGGGGACAACCATTTTGCATCAAGGAGAGCCTTCGGAGAGCTGGACGGGAAGGCTGGGTAGGAAAAGTGGCTGCTGAGATGCGTCGAGAGGTGCAAAGGAACAGAACTGGGTTGTGAGATGAGCTGAGTTGTGGGGTCCCCCCCCTCGCTGATCCATCCGTGGGGGTTGTGTACTGAGTGTGTGGCTGGGGAGGGTGGCAACTGATTCTGCGAAATGGACACAATTGGGCCATTTATGCAGGGTCAATTTTGATGCTCGCTCAAAGCTCTTTTAAAAAATGTGACCTTTAAAATGCCTATTCACGGTCCTGACGCAAAAGGAGAAATTCCACCACCCCCGCCTGCTCCTTCGTTCTTTCCATTAGCCGTTTGCATAGCTAACACGCGGCTGTGATTTTGCGTGCTTCCTTGAGGGGATTCTTTGAGGCAGGGCGGAGCAAACACAAAAGGTCACGTTAAAGGGGCTCTTAAGAAATGCGAAGCCGGTATGTGCCGGCTTCACAGTCACTTCCTGAATGACGGTTCAGCATGAAAAAAAATATGCAGGGCACTTCAGCCTGGAACGCGCTGCTAATTTCCAAGCATAAATGGCCCAAGAGAGGTACGCCACTGGCAAATATTTTTATCCCCCTTGTCCTCCGCTCAGGGCAACCTGCCTGGTTCTCCTCTTTGATGCTCACAGCAGCCCTATAAGGTAGGCTGGCTGAGACTGAGAGTTTCATAGCAGAGTAGGGATTTGATCCCAGGTTCCCCCCGTCCTAGTTTAACCACAATACCAAAATCCCCACCCCCATTTTATAGAGGGGTACATAGTGATCTATGTAAGGAAAGGGGTTATAGATATTGAAACTGCTTTTTTTTTAGGAAGAGGGTTATGAACTGGAGAAGCTGTTCCTGGAGATAAAGAGTGGAGGGATATTTCTTTCACCGTTTGGGGTATAAGGTCAGAGGTTGTGTTAGGCAGGTATCTAATGCTTGGTGATTTGAATTGCCCTGCTGCACTTTGTTTAATCTTGAATTGAACCCAAACCAGCTTGGTTGCAACAGCAACGAAGCGTGATTCTGATTAAAGTGTGAGTCAGCCTGTTTGCTGTTTCTTGACACTGAAGGAAAGGGTGAATTCCTACTTAGAATTTTAAAGAACGTTGTTGGCATGATAACAACGACACAAATGCACACAAAGGCAATGGGAAGAACTGGCCTTAGATAAGGAGAACTTGCTGGGTTGGTCCCACCCCATCCAGGAAGTGCCTCTTAGGTTTTCACTGTCACCGCTATTCGTTCCAGATGTGGCAGGAAGGTTGCAAACTCAGGCATCTCTCTCTCTCTTCCTCATTTCACTTAATCTGTCTGCAATGGAAAACCATGTATGACCTCTGATAACCTGAAAGGTCACTTTGCCATGTCTAAGTACCTGTGGCCGTTTCATTACACCCTTGGCTATCTGAAGGGGGGAAAGTGCTTTGAATTGGAGCATGTCTTGTGTCCCTGCATATGGTTAGCCAGCTCGTACTACGAGATCAGGCACTTTGCACAAGACAAATAACACTACAAAATGTGAGTTGTGATTGAAGGTATTGTGCTTAAACTATTATCGTTTATGGGGGGGATCTGCACACAAGGAGCTTACCGTGGGAAGGCAACCAATGTACACAGCCATTTCAGGTGGCCATTTTTCATCCAGGTGGTTGTGTGAATCAGCCTGGATCCAAAAGTCCGTCATTCTGCTGACACCCTGGGTGAGTTTTATGTTTCCCACTTTATCTACTGCTAGTATATATCCGCTGATTCAAAATGTGGCATTTGCCTTAGATCCCGCTCATACAGCTTTCAGTCCCCACATGACTGCCTCTAAGGAGTTTGCAGGGCAATACTGCATAAGTTTCCGTAAATTTTGTCCCCAGCCAGGATTGTAAGGAAGTTCTAGTTTATACATAAGCACTTCTGTGTGATGTTGGTTAGGTTGCAAGACAACCACAATAGTGTGTGTCTCAGAGGCACAACTAGTAACCATCTCCTCTTTAAAAAAGGTAAAGGTCCCCTGTACAAGCACCGGGTCATTCCTGACCCATGGGGTGACATCACATCCCGATGTTTACTAAACAGACTTTGTTTTGCGGGGTGGTTTGCCAGTGCCTTCCCCAGTCATCTTCCCTTTACCCCCAGCAAGCTGGGTACTCATTTTACCGCCCTCGGAAGGATGGAAGGCTGAGTCAACCTTGAGCCGGCTACCTGAAACCGACTTCTGTCGGGATCGAACTCAGGTCGTGAGCAGAGCTTGGACTGCAGTACTGCAGCTTACCACACTGCACTACAGGGCTCCTTAGTGTTACACATTTTTTTCTGAGACAGTGGGACTTTTTGCTGCCGTATGTTGTGTTTAGTCATGTGATTGTTACATCCAGTATACGCTCTCGGCTGTACAGCTAGGATTCTTGCTTAAGCAGTGATTACGCCGGCACTATGGTTTCTGCTCTCTGTGTTGTGTGCTTTTTGTTGACCTGGTGCGTGCTGTTCTACACAATGTCAACATGTGTTCCTAGACCTTTTTATAAACAACTGGAACTCCCCAATCATGTTTTTCTTGGTAGAGGGAAGGATTACACACACTTTATATACAGCAATAATGAAAACGTTGTGAAAATCTCTATTAACTATGTGTAACCATCCCAGAATGGGGCAGGAAGGCACCAAACAACTTACTAGGGTTTATGTGTGATAGAAAATGTTTCCATTTTTTACCTGTATCTTCCTGTATTTGGTTCTGAATTATAATATTGATCATACAGTATATTACTAAAAACCGAGTAATTTATTATTTATTTTTCTGTTAACAAATAATGTTTACATAGATAAATGCGTGTTGCTTGTTAGTAATAATTTATTATAGTATTCTTGAAAAGATCCTTTTCTTTGCTGTTTATATTGCAACGTGCAGTTGTTAATCACTCAAATTATATTATATTGGTTTTGGCCGGATGACTGAAATATTCCAAGTAGGGAATAGGAAAATAAAAGTTCCTATAATTTTTGTTGTAGTGCAAAGATACTTAGAAGTAAGATGGGTTACCATGAAGGAAAAGGCCTGTTTTTTGATGGTTCTTTACAGGTGGAACACCCTTTATGATACTCTGGGTCTAAAGCTCTTTCTTTCTTTCTTTCTTTCTTTCTTTCTTTCTTTCTTTCTTTCTTTCTTCCTTCCTTCCTTCCTTCCTTCCTTCCTTCCTTCCTTCCTTCCTTCCTTCCTTCCTTCCTTCCTTCCTTCCTTCCTTCCTTCCTTCCTTTCTTTCTTTCTTTCTTTCTTTCTTTCTTCCTTCCTTCCTTCCTTCCTTCCTTCCTTCCTTCCTTCCTTCCTTCCTTCCTTCCTTCCTTCCTTCCTTCCTTCCTTCCTTCCTTCCATTCCCCTGGGGTTTTAGTGATTAATTTTAACATGCATTTTGCAGATATTACTACTTGTTTATTATTGCCACTGTGGCCAGCCCCCCTTTCATCTGCACACCCTCTCTCCCAGCCTGAAGGGATGCACTGCCAGCATAACACCATGAGCAAGTCCCACGAGGCACACACTAAACATGGGGAGCAACTGTCATGTTTTGTGCCTCACAGGGAGCCCCGCAGCGGTGAACACAGCAGAGCATCCTGGGACGAGAACCACAGCAACTGTTTCCAAGGAAGCCTTGTTGGGAGAAATCAGGGGGTGCCAACAGCAATCAAGCCACACCAGGCAAGAAGACAAAAATGCCTCTTCCTCTGTCTTTTACATGAGATGCAATCATTAACACCATTAACACAATTCCAAGGTTAAGTGCCATGTGACAATCTGGAACCTCCAACTCAAAGCTTCTCATTGTCCCCAAATCTCCTGCCCAAAGAGCAAGAGTCCAGTAGCACCTTAAAGACTAACAAAATTTCTGTACCAAATCCCTCAATAAACTCTATATTTTTTTTTAAACCAGGTCTCTGTCATCCTTTTTCTACTGAAGACTTGCTACTCACAGCCACCGTTTTAGGTAAAAGATCCTGGTTTGCTGGGTCCTGCACAAGCACACAACCTAATTCCCCATGTCAGTCTGAATGTATGTTCACGTGTTTACGGGGGTGCGGTAACACTGCTACAGTAATTTTATGCTTATTCTTTATCCTGCTATTGTTCTGCTGCTATTTGAAGGGTTTTGACTAGCTGCTATTGTTTTTATGATGTTAATGTTCTTGTTGCTGTTTGTATTCTTTTTGACTGATCAAAAGTTATTGATCGCCGCTTTTCATTCACAACCACCCACATTAAGGACTGCATGGTTATGAGGTGGTGTGTTAACAATGTGAATGAAACTGCAAATCTTTTGAGTATATTTCTTTCATAAATGGCCTTCAGGTCAAAAACGTGAAAACAGCTTAATCTGTTTCAAAATGACCAAAGAACGAGGGGTCACGGCAATGCTGTAGGACATTTGCAAGACTCCTGAAAATATAATAAACATTTACAGGCACTATTATCTTTTGTATTAATTTTATGCATGGACTTTTCAAAAATTACCTCAAAAAGTGTGTAAAGATTAAATTTTGTTATGTGTACAAGGCGAGATCTAAAAATGATAAGGCAGTCGGAAGAAGGGGCTCAATGTTGTGGTGTGAATTGTGAGCAAAGAAGTCCTCAGTTCAAATCTTTCATGACTAATGACCTAACCTGTGGTCTCAGAAAAGTTATCCTCTCATTTTCATCTTCCATTTTACAAGACTGCCTTACAGGGGAGTAGTAAGACTTACTGAGGTAAAGTACACACAGTGCTTTGAATGGTCTAAAGAGCCGTACACATTCTAGCCATTACCTACTATCAAGGAAGGTCTGCCATTGAAAGACGTCCAAAATAGGTATAATTAAGTCCCTGGCTTAACTCTGTCTCCCCAGGAAAATCCAGCTCAGATTTCAAGAACCCTCTGTTTAAAAAACCCCAAAAAACACAGCTCCAATTATTACAAAGAATTTTTTTTTAAAAAATGCACCCGTCAAACAAGTCTTGCACTCCAGAACAAAAGAACAAACAGAGAACTTCCTTTTCTCGGACAAATGTAATTTAAAACAGAACTTCAGAACTCCCAAGAAAGTTTTTGGCACATCGCAAGCATAGGGTGTGTTTGTCTTTCAGGGCATCAGGAATGCTTACACAGGTAGAGGACGGGTATGTACTCAAAGGTTTAATTTGGCATTGGTCCATGCCTTGGAACCTATTCAGTTTTTCCATCCTGCAATGAACAGAGACTGGGCAAATGTGACTTGAGAGGGAAAGAATGTTCAGGTATTGCATTACCAGATCTGTCTAGTGATTTTGTGAGTTATGTAAATTACATGGGGGGGAAATTGGCACTGGATTAGGAATTTGGAAAGCTCTCTTTCTCTTGCTTATATATGCAACTTGTGTTTTTTACACACACACACACATACACACACACAAGTATGGCAGGGTCTTTTCCCGGGATTGTATTTATATGTTAATATATATACAATATTGAGAGGACGTGCTACTTTAACATAAATTCAGATTTTATTTCCTAGTTCTGACACTGCTTGGCCATGCTTATAATTGTACTTTTATGCCGTTTTGAAATGCACTTAGTAAGTGAGTTTGTTCATAAATTTGCTCTTTTATTTAGACGCTTGTGTAAAATGAATTATGGATTGTCTCAAGCATTTCAAAAGGCAAAAAATTAGTAGAGTGATAAAAATATTAATAGAAAAACGTAAAGTATGAGAGAGAGAGCGTTAACTGGAGTGTGTGTGTGTGTTTGGCATACAAAGATGTGCTCCATGGTTGATCTTCTTGGCTAATGTCAGAATGGCTATAACATGAACATGGGAAACAACATACCATTATCAAACAACCTCTGTCTGGACATTTTTGGGAAGTGATGTAATTTTTTATAGGACTTTGAGGATTTACTGCTATTTAGGGTGGAGTCCCTGGTTCTTTTTCTCCACAGAACTTCTTCCTTCTTTTCTTCAGAACTGCCTTCACTAGAGAAGACGATTTAAAAAGACAGTACATACTGTGTTTCTTAAGATACCCAGTGGGTATTGTTACTTCTGGATTATTGTTTAGATTTGTACCTCATCACATCAGGAAAGGACAGTGGGTAGGATCCTTCCAGCTTTTCTGAATGAGGCAGTGAACATGTGCAATCTGTACACAGTATACTCTTGGTTGTTATTTTTATGTGCATTGAGTAATTCACATGTTACAGTTAATGCATGTACAGCTGAGTGTATGATTGTAACCCCATATTTATCCTGGTTTCATTTGTACAGTGAACACACCTTGGCTCTTTCTTACAAACAGCTATATGCACATAAAGACAGGATATATGTGTGTTCACTGTAAAAGAACAAGGCTACTAAATCAGACGATTAGTCCATTCAAGTCATTATTGTCTACTCAGACTAGCCGTGGCTCTCCAGGGTCTCAGGCAGAGGTCTTTCACGTCACCTACAACCCAGTCCTTAACTGGAGGTACCACCGATTGAATCTGGGAACTTCTACATACTGAGGTGATGCTCTGCCACTGAGCTGTGACCCCCCCCTCCCCAAGATACCATTCTCTGATATTGTTTTTGTATACCGTATTAAGGAGGCACGATGTTCGCACAATTAGCCTGGATGGAAGTATTACACGATCCTTCCCCCCCACTTCTTTAATGGAACCATTTTTTGTCCTGTGTTCCATGGGCGTAGTTATGTTTCTTTGCACAGAGCGTATACTGTGGTTCCCCAGGAGCAAATAATACACAGGTTCCCTGGGATTTTGAAGAAACTTGCTTCATTTGCAGTTTCACTTTTGTTCATGCAATTCCCCCTTAATTCTTAATCTCCTTTTACACTAACTTTGTTTTGTGGAGAGTAGATCTGCACAGATGTCAATCTATTTGTGTAATACTCCTAAGACCTCTCTCCCTCCATGCCTCCCCCAGTAGTTTGTGTGAAGATTCTTCATAGGTCTAATACACTGTAGTATGAGACTGGCTGGCTCTTGATTTGCATCTAAAATTAGCATCATTAGTTCTTACTGTATCCACCCATTGCCAGTCACAAAAGCATTCAGGTGGAAACGATTTTTAAGAAAACCGTTGCTCTTGCTCATTATTGCATTTTATTTTTCTCTGTATGGTTTAAACTAAACAAGAAAGGGGCTGCAGTCTTTCCATACAAAAGAATGCTACTGGGGGGCGTCATCGCCAACCCAGTCTTAGCGCTCCTGGAATATGCAAACAAAGGAATATCAGTATTGTGTGTTCTTTATAAAGACAACGAGCACAATCCACCAGGATTTTCTGATGGAGCATAGTTGAACTATTAATGAAACTGTTTCCTTGGGAAAGACGCTGTTGAAGGAGGAGATCTTGACGGGATAAGAAATCAATAGTTTCAAAATGTTATCACAGACAATAGAACTATTACATGTTGAATATAGTCCTCATAGACATGCCTTGCTCAAAATGATTTTTCAGATGTAGTCCCTAGATCATCTCTGTTTCAGTCATTTAATTAAAAGAATTATGAGACCTAGAGACCAGTATACTGAAAACACCCATTGGTGTAGTCTTGCTAACTTCAATAAAACTTCTTTGAAACAGAGGAGGAAGTTACCCTATTGGCTTGTATACAATAAGCTATTCACAATAATGGACTGCTATGTTATTATGAGCTGATCTGGCAAGCAGGAATTTCCCCTCTAGGTCTGGCAGCTAGGAGGAATCCAATGCCCAGCAGTGTGGGGGTGCTTCAATGTATTACAATCCCATTCGACATGGGGAGCATTTGAGAATGATTCCAGATGGAACGGACGTGCAAACCCGGCTTGCCCCCCCCCACACACACACACACTTGGAATCACCCTAACTAGTATTTTTCTATGGAAAAATCCATACAGTTATTCTTGCCACGTGGTTGTGTTAATCACACACATGTTCCTGCTGTGTGGGATTGTAACATACTGAAATGGTGTCTTTGTTGCTGCTCATGGGTGTGTCAGTATGGTATCTATTAAGGGTTAGACAAGTTTCATTGGATAGACAAGCAGAAGGTATAGATCTAAAGAATGAGTTGCTTGTAAGTATGGAAAGGGCCCTATGTTCTTGAGTTTTGAGTGAAGCACCAAATCCTAGGGTTGCCAGCTCCAGGCTGGGAAATACCTGGAGATTTTTTGGGGGTGGGGTAGAGCTTGAAGAGGGCAAGATTTGGGAGGGGAGGGACTTCAATGAGGTATAATGCTATAGAGTCCACCTTCGAAAGTGGCTATTTTCTCCAGGTGAACTGATCTCTGTTGTCTGGAGATCAGTTGTAATCCCAGGAGATTTCTAAATACCACCTGGGAGTTGGCAACCCTACAAATCTCCAGTTCATGGAGATAAGCAAAACACCTATGTATCCTAGACTGGGTGGGAGGTCAGCATACAGATGTCACACCTAGCATCTGTCAAAGTTTGTTCTCAGACAATCCTCATGGGGGTCAATTGAGAATTTCCCTAGCCTGACATCCTACTGCATTCCACTCACTCTTTGCATTCTGTATCAAAGGGGCTGTATGCAAAGCACCTAAGTATCCCTAGAAAACAGGGATATTGGTTATGTCTTCCTTTGGCAGGAGTTTTGAATGGTCACCCTGCTTTCTAATTCGATCAAAAATGAACTTCCATACTCCTGAGGAACCCCTTGAAATATGGACCAAAAAGCGACAACGCTTTGTCATATATTTGCCAAGCCCAGACGTTGCTGACGAGAAGTTGGGGTGTGTGTGACTTTTCAGGATATTTCTCCCCACCCCCATAGGCCGGTGGTTTTAAGCTCACTGTACCTGAAAGATCCTAAAAGGGCAGGTGCCCTTTTTATCTCTCTCTCACACACATACAGATATACAATTAAGAGAAGAATTTATAGGAAGGACTAGGCAACCATCGAATAAAATGGAACAACTTAGACGGTGGCAGGGAAACTGCCAATAGGGATATCTCTGGGGACCAATAGGTTGGGAGATGGTATTGTTTTTGTGTATGTAATCTATGTAGAGAATAATATATTTAAAATGATAAGATCAGGATAATGGGAACGTGTCTGATATCTACAGATGTGAATCAGAAAACATACATTTTTTCCACATATGTATCCTTAATCATGATGACTGTGGAAGTAATATCCAAAGAGTATGTATGGCACTCAATTAAAGTAAAGATATGGCTGATCCCAACAGTTTCTCCTGTATTGCAGCCCCGATTCAAAGGTAGATTTAATTACACAAACATTTACTGAAGGAATGACAACAGATTCTATGTTTGTTACAAGGTGAAGGGGGTATTCTGATACTTCACATTGATCCTGAGACAGAAAGCAGCTGATGTTCCCTAACAATGTGAGCCAAGTTATAGAATGACTCTGCTTAGAATTGTACTACATGGCTATTCAATGACTTATAGGTGAGCACGATTTTCTTAAGCTCGTTTGTATGTATTTTGACTCCTATACTCTACATTTTTACTAAAGTCTCCAAAGCATTTTACAGCTTTCATAAACAAAAATCTGCTGCAATTACCACAAGTTAAATAATATGCTGACATAATTATAAAATACAAGCAAACTCTGTTAACAATACTAGCTCCCTGTAGCCAATGAATTAAATAGAATCTGGAATAGGAAAATGTTCGTTGTTGTTCTAGTGGGGTCAATAAAGTGGATATTTCTATTGGAGAAGAATTCCACAGTTGTGGTGCCATGACTGACAATACTTTATCTCCAGCTTAAATCCAACAGCATCTTGTGTAAAAAACAGGTTTGTTCCAGTCAAGATAAACCTTGGTATTAAAGTCTTGCTCAGCCACAAATTCTCTAGATGGCTTTGGATAAGTTAATGTTCTTCAGTTTCACGAATCTTTCCATGTTTCCTGTCAATGGAAGCAACTAATTGACTTGGACTCCTAACCTACTCCACCTTAGGATGTAAATAACATGTATTAGTTTGTATAAAGCACTGGGTCAGGAACAGTACCTATCTTCTGTTTTAGGCACAAAATGGTTCATGAGCGGTTCTCCATATTACCCGTCCTGTAACCTCCTTAGTTATTAATATGCATTGAGCTATGTTCTTGAAACTTTGAGCCCGTTCTTGAGTGTGGGGGCGCTTCTATGGTGGCTGCCAGTACAGCAAGCAGAAAAATAAATAAAAACGATTGTATTTTTAAAACCCCATGGAACTACCCATACAGTTCCACGAGGCTGTGCCACGATTTTGCAGGTGTATCTTGACCCCAGCAAAGTGGTGCTTTTTGAGCCCGAAAGGGGTTAGGAAGCTGCCCCTGGACATACGCTGGGGAAATGTCACTGGCGTTCGGGGGGCGGCATAGGTTGCTTTACACCAGCGTCCATGTCAGTTTGCACGGCGCAAGGGGCACAGATCTGCCCCCCCCTTCAGGAATGGGCTGCCCGTGTTGGATGGATCTGGTATTCTATAAGAAACATTCAGGATATTCCACACAAATGAAACTTGTTAGATGTGACTTTTTCATATGGAATTTCACTTGGTTTTAAGGACAGTCCCCTTGTTCTCTGGTCCCTGCAGCTGAACCGTACTTCATACTCACCAGGATTCTTTCAGAACATCTTTCTGATTGAAATCAAGACCGTGAACAAGGATGTTATATAATAAAATAAATCTTGTATTATCCTAAGCCTCCTCTCAGGAAACACTTTGGCATAAATGTATTTATGTTGTAAAGCCTTCAGATTTCATGTACCGTGGTTGTCATAGCAATCCAGCTCTTCAAATGGAACTAGGAGAAAGGAGATGACATTTCCTAGTCTGGCTTCTGTCCCATATCATCAGTTTCAAGATTAGATAAGTGAGGGGAAAGTGTGAACAGTTGTAGATTACACACAATGTGAATCTCCTGGTGGAGGACTAATTAGGTATGTAGGCTTCAGCAGACAGGATACGTTTTTACACCTGGGATTTTCTTAAAAGAGAGAAAAGCCTGAATTCATTAGCTAAAGACTAAATTATTGTCTTCATAACTTTCTCTGATTGGTGGTGTTTTAAACATTCCAATACATATCCAGATAATGACTTTTCCCCTCTTGGAAAGCCTTTGAAATGTAGGTTGAACCAAGAAACAAGTATACCAGGTTCCCGATGACTTGAATGTAGACAAACATTTGAAATTCTTCTGTTCTTGTATGTTATCCGGGCTGTGTGACCGTGGTCTTGGTATTTTCTTTCCTGACGTTTTGTCAGCAGCTGTGGCAGGCATCTTCGGAGGAGTAACACTGGCGAAACGTGAGGAAAGAAAATACCAAGACCATGGTCACACAGCCCGGATAACCTACAAGAACCAATGAACTCTGACCGTGAAAGCCTTCGACAATAATTTGAAATTCTGTTTACTTGAATTTCAGCACTGGATTTTAGCAAATGGAAGTGTGAATCAAAATGAAGGTATACAGTGTCCATCTTACTTACAATCAAATGATTGAGCCCACAGGAGAAATCAATCTTCAAGAAAAAATTCAAAAATTGAACTGGCTGACTTATTTACAACTGAGGTCTAATTTACAAAAACACTGCTTCTATCCCCAGCCATTTCGTGAATTAACAGAATTTGAGCAGATAACATCTAAAAACGATTCACACTTACTAGGAAAAATCTACAAGTTTCTTTTGAAATACGAAACGGAAGAAGAACAAGTGAAAACTAACATGATAAAATGGATGCAAAACTTTGGAGAAATGATTAATATGGACTTATGGGAAAAACTTTGTACTTCTGAAATGAAATATACCGTGTCCCAAGAAGTGAAAGAGAATTGGTATAAAACATTTTACAGATGGTATCTAACTCCTAATATGCTCTCTCAGATGACTACTCCCGGAAAAAGAGGTGCCTGTTGGAAATGTCAAGACACGGACGGTTCCTATTTTCATGTTTGGTGGACATGCCCAAAGTTACAAACTTATTGGAAAAGAATTTATCAAGAACTTCAGCTGATGTTAAATATTAAGTTGACATTTGATCCTAAATTCTATCTACTCAGCATTGTGCCACCAGACTTGCCTTCGAAATTTCAGGACGTTTTTAAATATGCTACTACTGCAGCTAGAACGGTTCTTGCAAGAACCTGGAAACAAACTCACATTCCCGAAATTGAAGATTGGAAAGAAAAACTATTGGAATATGCTAGTATGGCTAAGATGACTTTTGAGATAAACTTAAAATCTAGTGAATCCACAGAACAATTTGACGATAAGTGGGTGTCATTCTATACTTACATAAACCTTGGCTAACTGAATGAAATACGTTGGTTTTGTATTATCTAACTTGTTTTAAACAACTGTCAAGTAAATTTTAGACCTTCATACAATAGAATATCAATATAAGTAGAATAATGAATGACACTTTGTAACAACTTTTTTACTGTAAGAAAATATCTCATAATATACAACTGAGCTTATTTGTTTTTTTTCTTTTTGTCTTTTTCTAACACTGTATTGTTTTATACTTATAACGTATTATCCCTCCCTTTTTTTTTCCTGTACCCCTTCAGTTATACAAATAAAATTAAAAAAAAAATATGAAGGTATACAGCACGGGTCTCCCACCTTTCTGAGACTGTGGGCATCTTTGGAATTTGGACACCGCATGGTGGGTGCAGCCACAAAATGGCTGCTGCAGAAGGCGGAGACAGCCACAAAATGGCTGCCACCACTTACCTTCAGTGAAGATACCCACTGAATACCAGTGGTGGTGGAGAGGTCTGATGGCTGTGGGAAACTCTGGCTTCCAGTCCTTGCTTGTAGACCTTCTAGTGACCTTTGGTCCTGTGAAACAGGACATCAGACTGGATGGACTATTGATCTAATCCAGCATAGCTACCCCTATGTTCTTAGAAGTAAATTCTGTTTGAAATCAACGAGTCTTACTTCCACTTACTATAATTAGGGAAAGGTTGCTCATATATGCATCAACAAAAACGAAGATATTATTGGAAGAACGAAATACTTAAAGCCTGCTTACGTTTTGCAAACCCGTCCTCCCTATTAAACATATAATCTAGAATTTGAAGTTAACCGAAAGGAATCCAAACATGTTTCTGCAAAGCAAAAGAACTCTTTCACCCATCCAGGCTATGAAGTAACATGATCTGCCACCCAGAGAAGTGGGAAAGAATGTGACTTCCTCCCACATTCATTCTTGTTTCCTATCATAGGCCTCATCACAACTTTCTCCCTTTGTCAGACTTGTCTGTCAGAATTCCTGGCATGACCTTGTCATTAATCATATCAGTATAAACGCCCATCAGTGATAGAATGGTAGCGACTGTTCCCTAGGCAATTACAACCATACCATGATACTCCCCCCAACACCCATATAACCCGGATAACCTACAAGAACCCATATTCCTGTTTGAATTGTCTGCCAAGCTGGTCCAAATGACTGAAAACATTGCACAAAATGGCCATTTCTGCAGCGCTACACCTGGGGAAAGTCTCTTTCAACACAGGTCAAATGTAACACTGGCCAAAGTATTTGTACATTCTGTACATAATGCTTGCCCTGTTCTAATTGTTCTTTTACCAAAGCCTTTGAAGCCTAAATATTTATGTCTCATAAAACTGATATTGATCTTCCCAAAATGTTCCTTATTGTTAACATAGTTGTTTGGGAACTGTTTTTTGTTTCGGCTGGTCTTTATTAGGATATTACCATGTTTAAACAAACAAAACACCCCCCATTAAAACCATTAAACTAGATCCAGGCAGTTTTCTTTCACTCAGACTTGCTCAAATCCCTTTCCTACCGCAAGCCCCGATCCATGTGGTTTTTGTCCACGAGGGGCTCATGATTAGGGTTGCCAAGTCCCTCTTTGCCACTGGTGGGAGCCTTTTGGGGCGGAGCCTGAGGAGGGTGGGGTTTGGGGAGGGGAGGGACTTCAATGCCATAGAGTCCAATTGCCAAAGCGGCCATTTTCTCAAGGCGAACTGATCTCTCTTGGCTGGAGATCAGTTGTAATAGCAGGAGATCTCCAGCTAGTACCTGGAGGTTGGCAATCCTACTCATGATGCCCAGCATAGCCTTTTTGGTAGTCAAAGAGAATCCCTTCCTTCCCTTTTCACCAGTGGAAAAGCTGCTTGGATCCAGCCCATTGAATCCAAATCTTCCTGTTCACCATATCTTCAATGACAGAGACTGTATTTCCATTATGTTTTTCCCCATTTATTTTGCACACATCCACCTTTTGTAGAATTTTCGTATAAAGCCATTTTAAAGGCTCAATTCCTTTCCTTTCAGGTTTAGCAAGCATCCAACAAATGTATTGGTGTACAAAATGAACGCATAGCTTGCAGAGAATATGCAAAATCTATGTGCAGGTCTCAGTGAAAAGAAATATATTTGGAGGTTTAAAATGTCCTTTTCAAATCGTAGGGTTTACTAGTCAGTCACTGACAGCATCAGCCGACTTCCAGTTATATTATCTGGATGGGAAAGTGTTTTACCTATGCAGCAATACACTATTTTAAAGCATGGACACCCTGGTGTAGCCCATTGGATTGTGCTGCCCAGCCTGTTTCATGCTTTCCCCTGACAACACAGGTGCTTGCAGGAATCCAGTCATGTGGGGATAAAGTTGTGTGAAGTGACTTCCACATTTGGGCTGAGTTTTAACCACAGTAGCAAAATTCTTTTTTTGCAGGCAATTTTATTGGGATAGTTATAGGGCAGAACCAAATGGGAGACACTTAAAACCAAGCCGTTGTGGCCTTCCCCCTCAGCCAAGGTTTGGTCTCAGCTGAAAGGAAGGGAGAGCCAGCTGAGCTGACACTACATGTCTTACGCACAGCATTGGGGTGGCAAAGAGGATGGGCATATAGGTGTCAGTCTCTGCTCCACCAACCATTGGACTGAGCAAGCAGAGAAGGCACCACCCTCCTAACCTCTATTTCTAGGGTTGCCAGGTCCCTCTTTGCAACTGGTGGGAGGTTTTTGGGGTGGAGTCTGAGGAGGGTGGGGTTTGAGGAGGGGAGGGATTTCAATGCCATAGAGTCCAATTGCCAAAGCGGCCAATTCCTCCAGGTGAACTGATCTCTATTGGCTGGAGATCAGTTGTAATAGCAGATCTCCAGCTACTACCTGGAGGTTGGCAACCATAGCTATAATGCCATAGAGTCCACATTCCAAAGTGGCCATTTTATCCAGGTGAACTGATCTCTGTTGGCTGGAGATCAGTCGTAATCCCAGGAGATCTCCAGCCACCACCTGGAGGCTGGCAACCGTAATCCCCTGCCTCATAACTACATTACTGTCACCACCCAGACAGGAGCTGCTTGACCCAACAGTGTCTTATGGGGAAGTGGCCTATTCACTCTCTCCATCCACCCATTCTTCCCATTTTGGGCTCCTACTGGGTTGATGGGGTTTTTAGTGTCATTAGGAGCTGGTGTGATGTCAGTCTTGTTTCAGAGAAGCTGCAACATCTGTTGCCACTTCACCAAATATTGGCAATTTTAGTCCTCCAGGGCCTGCACCACTGCCCTTTCTTCACAGATACCTTGGCTCAAAACCTTGTCAGAACAACCAAGAGTACTTTCTCTACAAATACATAGCAACCTTTGCTGATGTGTGCAGGAAGGGGGGGGACACCAAACATCATTAGCTGTTTTATAATGTAAACATCTGTCTTTGTTGTGCCTTTAAAGTGTCTTTTGATGGTTTTAATTTTGTCAAAGCGGTTTTCCGATTTTCTATAGTTGTCATCTTTTGAAAAGTAATTTGAGTGATTGGTGTGGTGATTATTGATCAACAGTGATCAAATCTTTATCCTGGTTTTGTAATGTGTCCCTTTGTATTTATTGGATGCTTTTGAGCACAAGGCTAAACTCACAAGCCGTGCAATCCTAAACAGAGTCGCATCCTTCTAAGCCCATTGACTTCAGTGGACATCAAAGGGTGTAACCTTCCTTAGGATTGTAGTGTGACAATTTTTTTTTCCAAATTCAGTTTGCTGTTTTGTGATGCATCAAATAACAAGCTAGAATACCGTAGAACTGGTAGAGTTCTTAGATTTCGTTTCAAGTGTGCTTTTATCTCCATTCAACAGAGTGAAGAAGGTTGTGCATCTTCCTTTAGGTAACCATGGGGACCATAAGCCTTATGTAAATAACTGTGAGGAAGGTGTAAACCTGGATTTTCTTCTAAGGGATGATTTAAATTTCTGTGTGAACATTACACATAATACAGTACATTCTGTCAACATGCTTACAAATTCAAAAGATAATACTTCAGTGTCCACCCATGATGGAGTATTGCGAGCGATTTTTTGTATATCCGTTTAAAACAACAAGAAAAATGTGCTTTTTAAAGCCGAAACTAGGGTTTATCCTTTGTAGATGCTTTTAGTTGTTTGTTCTGCTTCCACTATTCCTAACATGTGGGAAAACTCCCATTTCGGTTCAGAATATGAGCATAAAGCTAGATATGTCAGGCACAAAGAAGCGTTTTGATTTCCCAAAACCACAGCAATTCTGGTATTTTGACTAGAGCAGGATGGGGCTTTCACTGTGTTCTTGCTAACCATACCTTCCAAATAAACTATAGGCAACATGATCCTGATCTCATTGCTTTTGCTCACATAGAAACAAAACAGCAGCAGTTCGTAGAATTACAACTTTGGGCAAACTTTGTAGGCAATTCACATGTTCACCTCCTCGGAGCGAAATGGGGGTTGCAATTCAAACCAGGAATGTTTGACAGTTGTAAATCATGGAGCTAGCTGAAATGTTACCCTTGATGAGCCTGTGGGAAATTTTGGGGAAGCGTTGTGGGCCCCACCACAAAAGGGCTGTCATGCAGGCAGAGCCAATGGCAAAATGTGTGCCGTTGGA
Source organism: Euleptes europaea (assembly GCF_029931775.1). Lineage (NCBI taxonomy): Eukaryota > Metazoa > Chordata > Lepidosauria > Squamata > Sphaerodactylidae > Euleptes > Euleptes europaea. The sequence continues at coordinate 27,643,553 of NC_079326.1, forward strand.
GGTCACTCATAAAATGGCTGCAATGGGGGATGCAGTTAATCACTAATGTCGAAAGGGTCCACAGACTATTGGGAGATTCCATGATGGACACATGAACACATGAAGCTGCCTTGTACTGAACCAGACCCTCGGTCCATCAAAGTCAGTATTGTCTACTCAGACTGGCAGCGGCTCTCCAGGGTCTCAGACAGAGGTGTTTCACATCACCTACTTGCCTAGTCCCTTTTACCTGGAGATGCCGGGGATTAAACCTGGGACCTTCTGCAGGCCAAGCAGATGCTCTACCACTCAGCCACGGCCCCTCCCCTAAGTGATAAGAGCCCTTCTACAGCTGAAGCAGCTAGAGTTGCCAGCTCCAGGTTGGCAAATACCTGGAGACTTTGGAGGTGAAGCCTGAGGAGGGTGGTGTTTGGGGAGGGACTTCAATGCCATAGAGTCCATCTTCCAAATTGGCCATTTTCTCCAGGTGAACTGATTTCTGTCACTTAGAGATCAGTTGTAATAGCAGGAGATCTTCAGCTACCACCTGGAGGTTGGCAACCCTACATGGTAGCCACCCCAGCTTTACTGTGATTTCCCCCAAAAAATTGGAGCAAAGCAGGTTTGAGAAAGATTGGGGAAAAGCTGCGAAAGCCTGGGAGGCGCATGAATGCATCATTGTCCTGTGGGCTGCTTCCCACCAGCATTGAAACTGGGGCAGATAACCTCTGTGGAAATGGCAAAAGTCATTCACAAGTGATGTACGCTCTTTGCTGATTACCATCCAGCTAAAAGGCTTGGTTTTTATTAGAGCAGGGAAGAATTCTGAAATGATTACATGATACATTATCTATTCCTTACTGCCAAGCATATTATAGACTGGAAGTTTAACAAATCTGGCCTTTTCTAAGGTTACAATCTTATGTAAATTTACCGTAAGCATATTGAATATACTAGGAGGTTTACTTCTGAATAAAGATGCTTCAGATTGTATTGCATATTAATTTTATTTACGAAATCCCTTTTTTATCCTGCTCTTTCTCCAAGATGGCATATATTGCCTCTTCCATTTTATGCTTATAGCAAGCCTGGGAGGTGAGGTAGGCGAGGAGGAGGAGGAGGAGGAGGAAGAAGAAGAAGAAGAAGGAGAAGAAGAAGGTGAAGAAATGGTTTTTATATGCTGACTTTCTCTACCACTTAAGGAAGAATCAAACCGGCTTACAATCACCTTCTCCTCCCCACAACAGACACCCTGTGAAGTAGGTGGGGCTGAGAGAGTGTGACTAGCCCAAGGTCACCTAGCTGGCTTCATGTGTAGGAGTGGGGAAACAAATCAACTTCACCAGATTATCGTCTGCTGCTCATGTGGAGGAGTGGGGAATCAAACCCGGTTCTCCAGATGATAGTCCACCGCTCCAAACCACCACTCTTAACCATACACCCAAGGTTACCCAGTGAGCTTCCCTGGCAGACTAAACATTTGAACTTGGAGCCTAATTTGACACTATATTCTAATTTTTTTCTTTAAAAATCATCGGGTCAGACTTTAGAAGCATCTCAGGAATCACTAAAATGACAACTGATTTTCTATAGAAGCATCAAGGAGTGGAAAGAACTGGAAGTGGAAAGTAGAAGTTCCAAGAAACAGTTTGGGATGTAAAACATTCTTCAGGGACACAAGACTACATTAAATTTGTATATACGATGCTGGCTCTTGTCCTGTCATCTACAATGTTTTTCTTAAACCGTATAGTGTAGATTTTTCCCAGGCTCCTCACAAAAATCCCAAAGGAAGGTGAGTCATCTGTTTCCTAAGGTAACTTGTTCCATTGCCCTGTTATATTTAAATAATACATTTCAAGTCCATGCACACTGGCATGTTCCTTAAAGTCCTAAAGAGAGATGTCCTTTTTCAATGAAGAAAGAGATGTTTCCCTTCCCAAAGCTATGTGTTCTGTAGGAGAAATGTGTGGTGATCCTGCATACCCAGAGAACTGTAAACTGGGCCTGGATCTGATGTTAAATCAGTAGGGTTGCCATCCTCCAGGTACAACCTGGAGTTTTCCTGCTATTACAACTGATTTCCAGCTGATAGAGATCAGTTCGCCTGGAGAAAAGGGCCACTTTGGCAATTGGACTCTATGGCATTGAAGTACCTCCCCTCCCAAACCCTGCCCTCCTCAGGCTCTGCCCCAAAAACCTCCCACTGGTGGTGAAGAAGGACCTGGCAACCCTATAAATCAGTGGTCTATACAGGGGATCAAAATGTAAAACCGGGATGGGTAACCTCATTACAGTTGGTTTTAATAGCAGGAGATCTCCTGCTATCACCTGGAGGTTGGCAACCCTACTCCACTCCCTTACCAAAAAGGCATCAGCGAGAAGTCCACCTGAATGCCAGAATTTCTGGAATGCAAGGGCACTCTATCTAAATTCGCAGTACATTATATAAACCAGGGGTGGGGAACATCAGGCCCGGGGGCCGTATGCGGCCCCCGAGGACATTTTTTGTGGCCCTCGGGAGCTCCAGGAACCCTGCCGCGGAGGCGGGGCGCAGGGTGGCCCTCCCCGAGGGTGTTCCTGAGGCCACGGCTTACAGCGCCCTTGTAGCGCCCTTTGGACCTCCTCTCACTGACTGTTGTTTGTTGGTCGGCAAGAGGGGAGGGGGAGGGACTCTTCCCCCAAGGCTGCCCCCTACAGCTGCGGTGTGCAGGAACGCTGCGGCACATTGTAAGCCCCTCTCGCTGCCTGTCGACTGTTGAGCAGCGGGGGGGGGGGAGAGGCTGGCGGCTCCCGGCGGCAGAGCATGCATGCAGAACCAATTGGGCTTGGGGAGGGCTTTTATGGACTCTGAGGGGGGAGTGCACGAAGACTGGGGCCCGGTTGCTTGGTGCTCCATGCGCCGCCGGGTGTGTGTGTGTGTGGGCGGGGGAGGTGGGGTGGCTGGGGCCCGGTCGCGCAGGCCGGCATGCGCGGGTGTGTGTGTGTGTGGGAGAGGCTTTTCTCTCTTCCTCTTTTTCTGTCACTCTTTCTCCTTTCTCTCCCTCTCTTCCTCCTTCTTTTTCTGTGTCTTTCTTTGTCTCCCTCCGTCCTTTTTTTCTTTCCCTCTGTCCTTTTCTTTCTTTCTCCCCCCCTCTCCATTTCTTTCTCCCTTTCTCTCTCTTTCTCTCTCCCTCCCTTTTCCTCTTTCTCTGTTTTCCTCCCTCCCTTGCCAATCGACTGTGGGCTGTGCCCCCCTGGCGCCTCGTTTTCTGGGGCCCACCGCTGGCTGCCCTCCCACCTGGGAGGGGGGAGGGGGGCGCCCTGCAGGCCTTCTCTGGGTGGCCTTTCCTGGGGTTGCCAACCTCCAGGTGGTGGCTGGAGACCTGGCAACCCTAGCCTCTCCCCCCCACCGGGAGATCTACACCTGGTATGGCCCCCGAAAGATGTTATAAATGTGCGAATGGCCCTTGGCAGGAAAAAGGTTCCCCACCCCTGATATAAACTAAAAACAAGAATGATGACACTTGGCAGAAAAGTATTTCAAACGAACAGTAACAAAGGCCATGGATAGTTTTGGTTTTGCTTTTCTCCATTCATGACAGCCTACTGAGAGTATAATAAAGCAGCAAACCTTAATCACCACGTTTGGCTACTGGACCAACCCATATATGTCTCTTATCCTCATATTTCTAAAGTGAGTCATATTTTTACTGGTCATTAAACTGTCTGCATCGTGGACGGTTGAAGATTCTACACAATTGACATACTGTTCAACCACAACTGCAACATCAGTTCTCCAAGAGGCTGGGGGAATATCCCAAGCTTGGCAGCCCGTGGAATGAAAGAGAATAAGCAGGAGAGCTTCCCGACAATCATTTCCAAGAATGGCAATCACTGAACTACAAAAGGCTGTCTCGTTTTTAGGCGTGCTACCAGTTTTTACAGCTCCATTGTTGTTTTGACTCGAAAATCCCAGCTTGCATTGTTTCTCCCTCAAGCCAATAGAGCCTGTGAGCCATTTTCTGTCGCCTTGCACAAAGTTTTTCCTATTAAATATGCAACTTTTAAACTTATTCTTGTGCTGGCTGCACAACAATGGCATAAACAAAACAACCAGATCAGGAATGCCAGTGATGAAAGTAGGTGCAATGCAGAGATTCACAACAACAACAGTGGAAAACACAAGAAATGAAAAAAGGTTATCCATAAGAAGTTAAGAACATAAGAACATAAAAAAGGCCATGCTGGATCAGACCAAGGTCCATCAAGTCCAGCAGTCTGTTCACACAGTGCCCAACCAGGTGCCTCTAGGAAGCCCACAAACAAGACGACCACAGCAGCATTGTTCTACCTGTGTTCCACAGCACCCAATATAACAGGCATGCTCCTCTGATCCTGGAGAGAATAGGCATGCATCATGACTAGTATCCATTTTTACTAGTAGCTGAGAATACCCCTCTCCTTCATGAACATGTCCACTCCCCTCTTAAAGCCTTCCAAGTGGGCAGCCATCACCTCACCCTGGGGCAGGGAGTTCTACAATTTAACTATGCGTTGTGTGAAGAAATACTTCATTTTATCAGTTTTGAATCTCTCACCCTCCAGTTTCAGCAGATGACCCCGCGTTCTAGTATTATGAGAGAGGGAGAAAAGCTTCTCCCTGTCCACTCTCTCCATACCATGCATAATTTTTAGACCTCTATCATGTCTCCCCTTAACAGCCTTCTTTCCAAGCTAAACAGCCCTAAGCGTCTTAACTGCTCCCCATAGGACAGTTGCTCTGGTCCCCTAATCATTTTGGTTGCTCTTTTCTGCACCGTCTCAAGCTCTGCAATATCCTTTTTTAGGCGTAGTGACCGGAACTGTACACAGTATTCCAAGCGTGGTCTCACCAGACTGTTCCTGGCCTGGATCCCCCCCACCTCATGGGAAGTTTCAGTTCTCATTTCTAAGTAAGATAGTTGATTTGAACAATGGCATCAGATCTTTTTTTCCTTTACATTGAACACCTCTTTCTTTGACACATAGGATGGCTCTTGATAGGATGTATCATTTTCCTTATTAGTACTTCCATACATCCCTACACCTATCATGATATGAGTTATCCCCCTACCTAATTCACACATTAACATTGAAGAGTGGGTGCTGCTTCTATGTGGGCTTGCTATATCCACATTACCTTGGTAATGCCTGCAAGCAGAAACTCGATTTTATGCATGGCTTCTTCCCATATTACCCCCACCAGTCCCAAGGTACTAATTATACTGATGTAAGAATTAACCATCAAATTCAACCAACCCATCTGGTTCCAATTTATATTCCAATTTCCGTCTAGACATTAGGAAGAATTTTCTAACAGTTAGAGCGATTCTTCAGTGGAACAGGCGTCCTCAGGAGGTGGTAAGTGCTCCTTCCCTGGAGGTTTTTAAGCAGAGGCTAGATGGCCATCTGTCAGCAGTGCTGATTCTATGACCTTAGACAGTTCATGAGAGGGCAGTTCATGAGAGGGCTCAGTTCATCTTGACCATCTTCTGGGCATGGAGTAGGGGTCACTGGGTGTGTGTGGAAGAGGTAGTTGTGAATGTCCTGCATTGTGCAGGGAGTTGGACTAGATGACCCTGGTGGTCCCTTCCAACTCTATGATTCTATGATCCTATATTAATTACCAGTGCAACATTGAATTGGATCCTCCCTCCCCCCCCCCCGGCTTCAGTAACATCATGTACATATCAGATGCTTCTTTTATTCTTTTCAAATTTATTATTATGTTTTTCCTTTATGCTTTCTTGAGCTATTTTTGAAATCTTTTAGGAAAAATAAGATGGATAATAATGGTATTTCATCTCTTTCTCTAGTGTTACAAAACAGCATCTATATATTTCGTTGATGGGTACATGTGATTCGTTACCAAAGGGAAGACCAATAGAACATCTTTTTAAGGAACATTTGGTAATTCCAGTTCTCTTTATGATGCCTTTCCTCCAAGAAGAGCAACATAGCACTTGTGATTCTCCCAGGAGGAATTTCGCCTGCACAACAATCTGGATTAGGCTGAGAAAGAGACCGGGCCATGGTCACCCAGTGAGTTTCACAGCAGAGTGTGGATTTGAAAGTGGGATTTTCCAGTCCTGTACCAATATGGTGATCCCCATACCAAACTCTCTCTCTAGATTAAGGATGCACTTTATGCCCTATTCCTCTAAGTTGTGATAATGACAACCACCATAAAATAAACCTATTCGGCATCTGACATTTTCAAAATTATCTGGTGTCTAGTAGGACCATTGAATATACAGCATAGAATCATAGGATCATAGAGTTGGAAAGGACCACCAGGGTCATCTAGTCCAACCCCCTGCACAATGCAGGAAATTCACAACTACTTCCCCCCCACACCCCCAGTGACCCCTACTCCATGACCAGAAGATGGCCAAGATGCCCTCCCTCTCATAATCTGCTTAAGGTCATAGAATCAGGTTTGTTGAAAGATCTCTCTTGTCCACTCATGGCTCCAGTCTCTGGATTTAAGTATCCTCAGATCTGGCCAAGTTGAGAATCAGATATATTGATACCCACAAGAAACAAAAATGGAAACATTATCCTTGACATATTTAATTACAGTAGCAGACACTTTAAAAACTGTTGGGCATGCAGAGATTAAGAATAGATGAAATCTAATGCAATTCCTCCTCATTAGTATCAACAATGGTGTTTTAGGATGAAATGAAGGGCAATAGCCTTTCATAACATACTGCAGCAACAGAGACATCCCAGCAGTATAAAAATTTGATTTCTTATCCCTCCTGCAGTTATAACTTGTTCCCTTGTGCAGAGCCTTTAAAGATGAAGGAACAATTAAAAGTAGTGGGAATTTCTTTTTCTTTTCAGGAAAAAATGAGTCCTCCAGTAAGACTGACTTGTACGAATAAAGCAACACATTTTTTTGTACTCTGGTATGACACTTGAGTGCAAACTATATGCATCATACATCAGATCTGAAAAGCATGCACATAATTGCTCAGCAGAGGTTTCTAAGCTGAAAAGGAATACCCTCAGGTAGAAGCATTTAGAAGTATATTTCTTTTTCTCTTAAGTACTCTGAGCAAGCTGATCCTCTGGACCTGGCAAGATGGCTGCTACCACACAGGCGCAATCCTACCCAACCATTCTGGCAATGAAAGGATAATAAAGAATTCGGCCTCAATGGAAAATCATAAGCCCTCCTACTGAAGTCCTGTCTTTTATCTGTGTGACAAGAAACCATGATTAACACATTTATTCAGAAGTAAAACTCAGTGGCAATTCTGAGATCAGTTGCAATCATTAAAAAAAACACTTTCCTCAGAGTAAGCCCCTAAATAAAAGGGACTTACTTCTGTGTAGACTTGCTTGGGATTCCTGCTTGGGATTCCTCCCTTACTTCCTGGTGAGTTGAGACTTGCTTCCTAGTAAGTATGATTAGGATGCCAGGCTTTTAAAAATTTGTAAACAGTTTATATCTCCTGAGAATGGAAATGACACTAATATTGCAATTACATGTTTATTGTTCATCCAGTAAATCAAGCATAAGAAGAAGAAATCTGGTACAGTATGTGGTTAACAGAAGAGTTCCTGATACGATACATTTCTGGGGGCTCTTGCGCCTGTCTCCAGCACAAGGCCTCTTCTGCTGATGTAGTATGTTGACACAAGAGAATCTTGCGTCAGTGGAAGGGTCCTTGTGCCAAAGGAATATGTGAATGCCGATGGGGAAAAAATGGTTGGCGCCAATCTTTAATGTTAAAGACTAGTCCATGCTTGTAATCTTCTTGGTGCTAAAAAACTAACATGTGAGTTTTCGGTATAACTGTCTTGTCAAGAAACTGAGCCCCCTAAGTTTCTTGTTTGGATTTTTTCAAACGTTAGTTCTCTGAATTGGGCTCTTCTGGCCATACATCGTAAGAGGTTCACGAAGAGGGAACAAACTGCACTGTCATTGTTTGGACTTTAGTGAGCTGTAACCATTAGCAATGGCGATAAGAACTCCAGGTGTGGGAGATTGACATTCTATTCAATTCGTAGAGAAATTAAGGTCTTTCAAATGGGAGAGAATGGGAGGTTTTTAGCCGCAGAAAAGACAACCCACTTCTAACTCATGATGACTTTTTCAATCACCTGGTTAGCAACAAGCTGATGCAATTAATTGAGATTATCAACTAAAGATCTAATTGGTCAAGAGCTCTGGCCAATCTCAGGCCACGTCAGCATCTTTTTGGCATAAAATAATTGCATTCCCAATTCAATTTGTTCTTGGATCCTATGCCATGGTTCCATGTAGGGTTTCCAGGTCCCTCTTCACCACCAGCAGGAGGTTTTTGGGGCAGAGCCTGAGGAGTGTGGGGTTTGGGGAGGGGAGGGACTTCATAGTCCAATTGCCAAAGTGGCCATTTTCTCCAGGTGAACTAATCTCTATCAGCCGGAGATCAGTTGTAATAGCAGGAGATCTTCTGCTATTACCTGGAGGCTGGCAGCCCTAGTTCCATGATCCACTTTTGGACTTTGTGATTCTTGCTGTGGGGTCCAGACATGCAGTCAGTCCCTGTCTCTGGACACCGTGGGCCTTTTGATGGGCCATAACATTTTGAACTTTGAATTTTGTATCTTGCTTCTTGAATTAGTGTTTCACTGTTTAGCTAGTATTTATTTGCTTTACGTTTGTGTCATTTTAAATGCCTCACTTGTTTTGGTTCTCTTATAAATATACTTGCACAATTTAAATACATTTCTTACTTATATGTGTGTGGGTTTTTTATGTTCTCAAGTGGCTTCAGTCTAGTTTCAGTGCCTTGACCAAAGGGCTACACCTACCAGATAATTAATTGGTGAAACTCACTGCAGACGGCCAACCTCGCAGGGGTGACTTTCTTTTGTTAAGCCCAGGACGGTTGGAAGTCTGTCCCTTGGCTTCTGGCTGGTTAGGTTAGAGAAAGGGACAGGTGGCAGCTACCCTCTTGAGGTGTAAGGACTTGCGTCCCAGGTGTTTTGGAAATTTTTACTACTGCCTGACCCATAACAAGAGCGCCCTGGATTTTTTTTCTCCACTGTAATAGAAAATGGTGCCCTGCTGTGAATTCAAATTTATAACCATATCATTAATCGTTTAGAGCATTAGGAAAACTCACACTGTTAGTCACCAGGGCTGCACGTGGAGAGTGCTGGCTGTGGAATTCTGAAAATGTAATTCAAACGTTGCTTGCTAAATACACTCAGGCGGTGCTTAGTTACCTGAGGGAAAGCAACAATATATTTAATTTGACAGAGGAAATGTCAGTATGTCATGTGACAAGATGGAAAGATTTTCAGAGGTATGTTGTAAAATGCACTGATCACATTTATTTTCTGCAGGGCGTGTGCACGGACTCCTGTTGAGTGAAATACGTTTGAATGCAGTGTGGTGTGTAGAGAGAGCCTAGCAACAGTCCCTGCTCAGCCTGGGATGTTTGTTTGTTTCTGTAAAAGTGCTGGCTGTGGGCATATAGCATTAAATTAAGCTTTGGCAGCAGTAAATAGGTACAATGTAAGCACTGCATTTTGCAGTTGTTGGTGAAAATACTTTCTCAGAACAAATCCTTGAAATAAAAAAGTAGAAAAAATAAACGAAGAGGGTTATGCCATTGCTTTTGAAGAAAAGCTCATTTTTTTCATGGACATTTTGTTGTACAGCTTCACACCTGGCATTCATAAGCTACTTCACTCTGGGTTGCACCCTCCTGATATATGGAAGAATCTCTTATCTGATTTCTCTAGCAATTTTCAGTCACTTATGATAACATCAATTGAACAATTCAGTTGGCTCGCTCAGGTATATGGCGGCCTTATCTTGCTGACATACTTAGCACATGTACTTTCTGACACACCGCGCTGACATACAGGCCGATGATGATGATAGCACCATCAAAGTGTTGCCTGCCCTAAGGAACTTAAAATTAAAATAAAATATCAGGACAGACAACAAAGGGAAGGGTGGGAGGTGGAGGTAGGGGGATATTCTTATTACTAGTGCTTGGGGAAGTGAGGTTGTGCCCAAGCTTCATGGAAAAGGTAGATTTTGAAGTAAGAGAGGTTATTCCAGGTGTTCTGGGAGATAGCTAGGGCTGTTGAATTTAAAAAAATGGTATAGTTTGGATTCGGCTGAATTCGGCCCGTTTAGATTCGGGATATGCCGAAGTCCGAACTCCCCCACTTCGGGTTCGTGCAATTCGGCGGGAATTCAAAGTTTGGGGAAAAAATTTGGCCGAATAAAGCCTTTCTGCGGCTCTGGGGGGGCATTTTTGGGGGTAGAGGTCCCAAACTTTCAGAGGAGCTTCAAAGGACCCTTCTTGCCAGACCCCCCAAGTTTTGTAAAGATTGGGTCAGGGGGGGCTGAGATATGGGCCCCGAAAGGGGTCCCCCCACCCTTAATGTGCATCTCTGAGCAGAGCTTGCCGCCCACGCACAAAGCTCCCAGCCCCGACAAACAGCTGAGAAGTTTGCAAAGCAACACAACTGCAGAGCAACACAACCCTACAAAGCAACACCTTTGCAACCGTGCAAAGCATGGAAAGGGACAGAGGCAGCTAGCTATGCATAAGGAGCAGGAGGGGGTGGAATTTCCCCTTTTGCATCGGACTCGGGACCAGGCAAATGCATTCTTTAAGTCACCATTTGAAAACCAGTTTTGAGCAAGCATCAAAATAGACCTAACCGATCTTATGAATGAGGGAAAACCTGAGGACACACTGAAGCCCCCCCTCAAACCAGGGAGAGAGAGACTCGAGGGGGCACCCCCCCAGGCAGAACGGGCGAAAGCCCCCTTTGGCTTCCCCCCCCACCCACAGAAACTGCTCCCTCCCCACACACACACAGACTCTGCTTTCCCCCCCCACACACACACACACAGGAGAAAAAGTATAATTAAAGCCCCCAAAGGGGTCTTACTGTGGCTGTCTTCTGTTCCATCAGGAGGGGCTGGGAGGAGGACTGGGTAATCCAAGATGATTCCATTTAAGCATGGGACGTTTTGCTCTGGAGATGCATACAGGATCGGGTGATCCATTCATCTCAATAGGGAAAAGGGAAAAGCCCCTATCTCAGGGGGCCCTGACCCTATGTTTACAAAACTTGGGGGGTCTCTTAAGAAGGCTTTTCTGAAGCTCCGCTGAAAGTTTGGGGTCTGTACCCCCAAACATGCACCCCCTGCAGCCACAGAAAGAGAAAAGGGGGGAGCCAATATTTCTGCCCCCACTGAACCCATCTTTACAAAACTTGGGGGGTCTCTTAAGAAGGCTCGTCTGAAGATATCCTGAAGGTTTGGGGGCTGCACCCCCAAAAAAGCACCCCCTGCAGCCACGGAAATGGAAAAGGGGGGAGGGGAAAGGGGTGGAGCCCATATCTCGGGACCCCCTGACCCAAAGTCTACAAAACTTGGGGGGTCTCTTAAGAAGGCTTGTCTAAAGCTCTGCTAAAAGTTTGGGGTCTGTACCCCCCAAAATGCGCCCCCTGCAGCCACGGAAAGAGAAAAGGGGGAGCCCATATCTCGTGACCCCCTGACCCAATGTTTACAAAACTTGGGGGGTCTCTTAAGAAGGCTTGTCTGAAGCTCCACTGAAAGTTTGGGGTCTGTACCCCCAAAAATGCGACCCTGCAGCCACAGAAAGGAACGAATGTGCACAAGCACTCCCCCCCCACACAAGGATTTCTCTCACTCTCTCTCTCTCCCCGGCCCGGCCGCGCAACAGCTGATTCCTCCAGTACTCAATCCTGACTGATTGGCCAGAAGAAGACCCAGCTTGGCCACCGATTGGCCGGGGGAGGAGAATGCTGCTTACTGACGGCCCCGAATTTGCCGGATTTATTCGTGAACTCCCGAACTCGCTGAATTCGGCTCCCCCGGTTTCCCGCCATTTTTTAGTTTGGTTCGTCCCGAACTAAAAACCGCCAAATCAGGGGAAATTCGGCTGTTTTTTAGTTCGGGCTGAACCGAATTGACAGCCCTAGAGATAGACCCTGAACCATAACTATATGTGGGCACAAATCTCCCTAAAGAGCCACTATGATCACAGGAATTGCAGCAATCATATTACACCTCTAGTATAATCTCAAAAACACACAGGCAGCCCTGAATTCATGTGGAAAAGGCTGCTTCATGTCTTTTCCTTTATTTCCATTCTTTATGCTCATGACCAACAGGTCATGAGCAGCTGCTTCATGTCCGCATTGGCCTGGTCAGAAAAACATAGTTACATATTTGTCATTAAAAGTCTCAATCCTGTAAACCAGGGGTAGGGAACCTTTTTCCCGCCAAGGGCCATTTGGATATTTATAACATCATTGGCGGGCCATACAAAATTATCAACTTAAAAATTAGCCGACCAAGCCCCAAGCAGGCAGCTGCCCCAGATGACCCCCCCCCGGCATGGGCAAGCAGGCAGGCATCCAACCAGTGGCGCACTTGCCCACCTGGTGGCACAGGATGGTCTGTTGCACCAGCCAGGCATAGCCGTCCAGCCGCACGCCAGAGTTGCTCCTGCTCCGCATGGTCAGGGCCAGATTCTACAGCCGGCTCCTGCTACCTCCGCCTGCAGGGATGAAATGAGGACACACTGGCTAAGAACTCCCCCCCCTAACATTCTGGCCCTGCCTCCTTTAACCCCTGCATTGTCACCACTTCCACCCCCAGCCCTCTTGTAGCACAGAGGGAATACGTTTCTCCATGGCCTGGGTGGGAAATGGTTAACACAGTTTCTTGGGCTGTCCTAGCAGCTCCATAGCTAAGGACTCTTCTGCAAGTGGGGAAAAAGGTTCCTTTTCTCAGCAAAACTTAACAAACTCACATCTGCCTTGAATAGAGGCTATTCCTCTCTGTGGGAGGGGGCGGGTCACCAGTCTTAGATCCTTCTGAGCTAGAGATCTGCCAGGACCCACAAAGGGCCAGACCAAATGATTTCACGGGCCTTAAATGGCCCCCGGGCCTGACGTTCCCCACCCCTGCTGTAAACACATGCACAACTCTTCTTGAACTATTTTCTGAACCGTTGCCTGTGTAATATGTGCCATAGAATTCCAAAGGACACAATTAGTATAATAGTACATCACGCTCTCATCTTATGCCCGGTTATATTGAGCAACACCACTTGGCATGTTTTTAAATCAATAAATTAAAGAAATATCAATGAAATGTGCAGTTTATGCACCGCGAAGTAAGTGCTTAATGCGGAGGTAGGCCTTGTTGGGGCCCCTTTCCTAATCGCGATAAAAATAATTTATATGCAATGTCTTCCAGTACGTGAAGGATATAATTATCTCAGGCTAGCCACACCTCCTGTCATAGCCTACTGCTTAATTATACGGCTTCACCAAGATTGCTATTCTGCCCTGAGTATTCTGAAGGTGGGAGAACGCAGCGGAGAAGGCCTGTTACAGAATAACAACGCTGACAAAACAGCTAAAAACCAGCGTGGGCTCTGATACAAAATTAACTCCCGATAAAGTTTGGCTAAAACCCAAAGCCGCCGATATTCCACTAACCTCCTTCAAGCCCCACAGATGGGCCTCTCCGAGCTGAGACGTAACCAGCCACGATAAGCCACAAGGAAGCCATTGATCGTCCCAAATCCCCTTAACAAAAAGGTGATTATAATGCCTAGGGCAGCGGCCTCGCTTCACACAAAGAGTAAGCTATCACGTCGAGTTGGGATCAGTGGTGAGACATACTGCTGACAGCTCCGGCTGCGTCTGGCCACTCAGTCGAACTTTCTGTTTAAAAAAGAGCCACAAGCAAAGCAAGAGCAAACGAAGGGACAGAAGGGTTACATTGAAATAGAAATTAGGGTTTGGCACCATTCTGCTGGCCTGCCCTGCTGTCTCAGTCCCCAAGTTTAGCAGAAGGTTGCTTATGATACATTTTGTATGCCTTTGAGTTTGAGGGCAATTGACCCATGACATTCATCCACCACCTTGCATTTGCTTTCTCTGTGGGGAAGAGGGGGGCTCACTCACAAATACATTCTTCAGATCAGAATCATGGAAGAATCTGCTTGTGTTAACTTGTCAGGTATATGAATCTTCGTTGAATTCATTCAAAAGAGGAGTCCATCCAAAGGGCATAACTACACCGCACATTTATACTGATTTGACACCATCATGGCTCCCCTCAAGATATCCTAAGAACAATATTTCAGTGACAATGTGACTATTCTCACAGTTCTCTAGCCCCCTTCACAAACTTAGGGGAGGGAATGCCAATTGAATCCGTTTAAGTGTGTGCTGTGGATTATCCTCCTCTAACTGAACTAGTTACATAGAGCTTCGAAGATCCCTGTCCTCTAAACTCCTCAGGGCTTCTAGCTGCTAATGCCATCAAATAAATAAGGTTGTCTGTGTGATGACAGGAAGACTTAGAACTTCAATTTAGCTAAATTCCTTCCAGGAAATGTAAGATTTTTTTTCAACCATTTGTCTCGTCAGCGGGATTGATTGTTCTGTTGCTGAGGTTTTTAATTCACAACAAATGTTTATGAAATCCAAAACGTGGACTAATCCACCTTTCCGGCAGGCTCCCCCCCCCCCCCGGAAACTCATTCAGTTTTCATTCACGAAAGGCCTTCATGCATGACATTGCAACTTCCTCGAGCGTTTTATTGCATCTGCTACTCCCTTTGCTCCTGAGGTGAGAAGAGGTTAAAAGGGGTTTTAGCCTTGTTAATTCTGTGCTAAAATGCAAATCTGGTGTTCAGAAATTAAATTAAGAAGAAGAAACTGTCATTTGCATAAGCTTAGAAGTTTGCAACTCTGGCTTTCTCATTAATCAGAACAAAATGCTAACAAAGAGCATTAAAATAAGACGTCCAAGATAGGTGGAGGAGGATGTAGAGATATCATTCCATCCATGGAAAGACAAACAAAAGACCCAGTGCCTTCCTCATTCATCCCTTCTTCCACTTCTATACCACCAAGTCCATTTCTTTCTCCCACCTGGTGGCAATGGCCAAAGGGTAGGACCAGCCTTCCCTGCTTTGTTTCCCCACAGCATCCTGGTACCTTCATGTACCTTCTCCGGTTTCCCTGGCTTTTCTCTGATCTTTCTCAAACCTGCTTTCTCTGAAATTTTTATAAAAAACTGGAATCAGTC
The DNA here is from genome assembly GCF_029931775.1 of Euleptes europaea. Classification (NCBI taxonomy): domain Eukaryota; kingdom Metazoa; phylum Chordata; class Lepidosauria; order Squamata; family Sphaerodactylidae; genus Euleptes; species Euleptes europaea. Next base: position 27,658,662 of record NC_079326.1, read on the forward strand.
CAGAAAAACCTGAATTTTCCCAACCACCCAGCAGCCGTTTCTTTCCCCTGCCGCTGGGAGGATTTTAATTTTTTTTAAACTGTCACTATAATATTGTTGTATCTCTATACCATTATAGCAATATGTGCAATAGGGCCTCTGCTTTCCCAGCTTTCGGGGGGGGGGGTTAAGTAAGTCTTTAGCTCCTTCTGTGGTAGAGATATACCTTTCCCCTTATACCTCCACAACAAAAGGGGCTACAGATGTACCTAAAAAAATGAAAGTCAAAGAATCTGCTACACCTATTGTTACAATGATATAACAATATTCTAACGATGCTTTTTAAAAGTATTGCGAAAGCCCTGGTGACTCAGGAGAGAGGGGTGGCCACTACTGGGATATCAGGGCAGGGACAGCTGCCAAGTAGAAGCTCCGTTGCCCCTGCACTTTATCAGCAGCCTCACCATCAACAAGAAAATCACACAAGCCTATCCCCATGTAGAAACCACCATAGGTTCAGTGCCCATGTTATGGCAAATGTGCATGTGTTAGGGCAGGACCAGCATGGAAAAGTTGTTTGGACATGTTCTCTTTCTATATGCAAGAATCTCTATGCACATGTTGTGCGTACAAAATCTGTAATCTAGGCAAAATCAGACACAATGGGACAATCACAGTAACCTAGTACATGTGAACCTGGCAAGCTTGATCTGAAAACCCAGTACATGTGGACTATGGGGACAGATGTCTATTGTATAGTGATATGCACCTAACTGCCCATAAAAATCTCCACTCAGAAATAGCTGTAGAAAAGGCTACTATAGTAATGGCGATTTTTTCATAGCAGCCTATGTAATGCTGCAGTGTAGGTACTTTTGGTTTTCACCTGCACCACCACATTGGTTCCCAAGAGGAAAAGCAGACATTATTTTGTAGAAAGCCACTGAAATCTTACAATGAGTAAATCTCTGTTGCCATAAAGACTGTATCCTGCTTTCTAGACCAACTTTTAATCTTCTGCTGTTCAGAATGACTGGATTCTTTCAACTACTTTTGACATTAATAAATGTAGCCTCCCCACTCACAATGTAAAGTGAACATTAAACAAAACAGAGACATGCTCTGTGGTGGCAAGCATTTCCCCCCCCCCTTGCAATTTCTTAACAAATACAACAGTGACAGGGTGAATGCTGGGAATAATTTGGCTGAAGAGCTTGAGTTGTTAATTGGTGGTTAGCAAGAAGAAGAACTTCAGCATTTCCTTTGGCTCTGGAAAGACTCACTCTGCCCTTGCAGGTCTGGAGCATTCTGCTCACATACAAGTTTATCATTCCTCTCCTCTTGATGTCAGCATTCAGAAAGAGAGAAAGAGAGAGAGAGAGAGAGAATTTTTATATAATATAAATCCAAGAACACCAGTATTGTATGCGTTACTGAAAATTCATAAAGGTATTAATCCCCTTCCAGGGTGACCAATTGTATCTGGAAGTAATTCTGTGTTAAAACCCATTTCCAAATATCTGGGCCATTTTCTTAGACCTTTTGTTTCCAAGGTCCCTTCATATATAAAAGAGACCGCACATTTCTTTTGTTCCTTAGATTTAACAGCCACTGGCTATCCATCAACCACTTCACACTATAAAAAGGGGAAATGAAATTTAATTTTCCCTTGACACTATAAAGAGAAAAGTTGCCACATCTCTCATACAATTGTCTGTTTGACAGCAGATGACGCAGTACCCACTTCTCAGAAAGTGTCCTTAGCTGTTTTATCCAAGGAGTGATATATTTATTTCGTGCAATATTATTTTGTGGACATGCTAAAACAATGTGGGTTAGGGAGTCTATTTGATCCGGACAAAAAGGGTATTTTTCTTTTCTTCTGCAATAATTTTATTGTATCGCCCTTGTGCCTTGGCTGAGTCTAGGGCGTTGTGTGTGTGTGTAAAGTACCTTCAAGTCACAGCCGACTTATGGCGACCCCTTTTGGGGTTTTCAAGGCAAGAGACTAACAGAGGTGGTTTTGCCAGTGCCTTCCTCTGCACAGCAACCCTGGTATTCCTTGGTGGTCTCCCATCCAAATACTAACCAGGGCTGACCCTGCTTAGCTTCTGAGATCTGACGAGATCAGGCTAGCCTGGGCCATCCAGGTCAGGGCAGTCTAGGGCATTACATCTCGCCAAAAGGAAAGTTCGTCTGAACTTATGAATTTCTAACCTGAGGAAATAGTGTGGTAAGGAGAAAGTTCTGTTGAAGGGTATCTGGAAGAAGCGAGGTGAACATTTACGATTTGTGTCCTTAAACACTAAGGACCAAACCTCATTTAAGATCTTATTTTGTAACTGTTTACAGCTTGCTTTCTGAGTACTATTCCTTGCAGCTTTCAGTCACTCTATTGGAAGGGAAAATCTTTTATCTAACCTACTAGTCCAGGTGGATATACAGAGATTAACAACTGAAACATGTCAGGAGCAGGCGATGGCTCAAAGAGGGAGTACCTAAATTTAATGACAGATTGATATATAATAGATGATAAGTTTGGGATTAATAAATAATAAACTGAACAACTTGTCATGTATAGATGAAGTCAACCTGTTTGCTACATTTGATGTAGCCTCTCTACCAGCATTCCCCAAACAGAAGCCATGACAATAATAGAGAAGATATTGTATAGGTAGTACAATAATTATCCCCCAACTACATTTTTAATAGTATTGTCAGAAATTGTACTTAAGGGAAATGAGGAAATTGATTGGCTTTGTTTGCATTGATTTTTGGTTGTCTGTATTAAACTCAGTAATTTATGGGTGCATTACTGTATTATTATTATTTTCGGCTAAAGGGCATAGTAGCCTTTCTCTCACTTTGCTCCCCCCACTTTTTCCTCTCTTTCTCTAGCCTCTCTCCTAATTAAGCTAAGTCATGGTAGACTACATCATATATGCTCTGTTTAAGAAAGGCTGTGTTCATCTTATAGCATTGTCTCTTTTGTTTGATAATGAGATGCACACTCTGAATTTAATGTCAGCCGGGTCCACCGTCCAGGAATGTATATTATAAGGAAGTTCTATGATTTGGTTTGGATAAAATGCATTTGATTTAATTAATTTAGTAATGATATTTGATATTTTTTACAGAAAGAAATATTTTAACTACATTCCTTGGATGTGTGCTTATTCATTTCGAAATATAGTTTAGCAACTCTCACCTGGATTGTAAGTAACCAAAATATTATTTTTGAATTGGAATTTTTTAAAGTCAGACTGCTTTTATCTTATCTCTGTATTCTTTAATTTTTTCCCCAGACACTTTACAATACACACCCGGGCTGACACTAAATGATTATATTTGTTTATGAAATTTTATTTGTGCAAAATATGTTGTATCAGACCACTGAAGAAGAAGGCCTGAGGGCCGAAACACGTTTGAGATGTGGTTTTATATTATCAACCCTATATCTGTTGCCATATAGGCTTGTTTTTAACATGTGCAGAAGAACTTTATAATAAATATATTTCATTGTTTTATTTAGATCTTGTTTCACCCAACATTTTGGGTACCCAACTTGGTTTCTTAGGTTGGGTCTCCCCCCACCACCTTCTGTTTTGACTTATTAGGCTGTAATCTACCTGCAGGCCATATTCCAAGCGGACACTGCTGTTTTTGTAAAAATAAAAAAATCTATGAAATATATAACTAATCCTGTTGACAAAAAAACCAACATGACCTCAAACAATTCACAACATCTAATAGTGATCATGTGGTGTATGCTATATCTTGTGGTTATTGAAAAATCTGTATTGGCAAGATAAGTAGACCTATAAAATTAAGACTCTCTGAACATAAGAGCAACACAACACGCCAGAGAGTTGGCGCTTCTCTGGTGGAACATTTCTTAAAGTACAAGCATAAACCTACTGACTTCTTGTTTTGGGTCATATGTACATCAGATAAACAGGATGATAGAATTCTGTTAAGTGAAGAAGCCGAGTGGATACTGAAGTTAAAGACGCTGCACCCTAAGGGGTTAAATGAGAACATTTCCTGGCAAGCACTGTTGTAGATAAGAAACTGGCATCAACTGGAACAGTTTCACATTTGCTTTATTGCTTGCACAGGATGCTGAAGTAGAATCTGAAAGGTCAGTACTAATTAATGTGAATTTAAAGAAGTGATTTCTTTGCAAGTTTATATAGAATATGGTGTTATTTTTTAATTATTTTTTCTATATTAAGATGTATTCAGATATTGCACTCTGTTCATGCTCTATGAATGTCCTATGTGTAACATCTTTACAATTTTTAAAATATTGTTTTTAACCCTGTATCATATATATCTATGTTAATACTTTGTGCTGATTTTTATTTATTAGATTGCCCCCTGAAGAAGCTTTATGCGAAATACTTTGGGGTTACAAGACTTATTAAAGTATCATCTCCCTTGCACCATTTGTGGATATGCACTTCACTCTCACAAGTTTACACAATCATGCTTGAGGAAATTTCCGGTATTTCTGGTTCTCAGTAATGCCCAAAATAGAATGCTAATAGATTTTCTTCTGGTATTTCTGCATTCTCAGGTTGAATCCTAGCCATAACTTGAAAGGGAGAATCACAAACTGAAACAAAACAAGAAGAGGAAGCAGATAATAGTACATAATTGTTAAAAAGCACACGTTACAGATGGCTGTAAATTACAATAGTATGGTACAACATGATTACAAGAGGAATTTTTAGACCTTGTGTTTACATTAAAGTATTTGTATATTGCACATATATTGATATGGGTAAAGTGCTGCATTCTTTAAAGTCATGTTTTAATGATTAAACCTGAATTTTAGCAACCACAACAGTGAAGTACATAAAATGTTGGTCTGAATATGAAAAACCCAACTTCAAATATTTGGTAAGACATGAAATTTACTGGGTAGGTTCAGCCCAGCCTCCCATACACAGTCCCAAGCCCATATTCCCCCTAACCTACCCGGAAAGATACCTTGGGGGGGGGTAGTTCCACAGGTTCTTCCTTCCTACTGTATCCCACACTGATCTTAGAGGTTTTCTGACCCTTATCAGTGTCAATTGCTTCAGCAAGAAATGGGATGTAGATTTTGTTCCATGAATGGAGCTCTGCTCATGGTAATTGTAAGGATAATACTTGAGCACTGTTATTTATTTATTTAATACATTTTTCCTGTCCTTTCTTGACAAGCTCCATTTTATCCACACAACAACCTTATGAGGTAGGGTAGTCTGAGAGAGAGGGGGCTGGGCCAAGATCACGCACTGGCAAAGTAGAGATTTGAACCCCAGTTTCTCACATGCTCCTCTGACTCTAATCTCAAATAACACTACTTTTATAAAATCAACAACTTTTTTTTTTTAAATGAACAGGAGGGTGCCTGTTTTTTTCGTCTTCTAATCCCAATAACATGTATATGTGTGTATCTGTGTGTAGGAGGGGTTACATTTCCATCAAGAAAGTGGTGCATCTCTGTACTTTCATGCTTTTACGTGACATTTCAAAGAAATTAAGACTGATATCTCAGCAATCTGATCCACATCACTGGTTCTCACATAGGAAGACAGCATTGTTCTTTACAGATCTCATGAGTCTCATCTCATTTGGTCCTATCTTTCATTCAGCACTTACCATACTCCCCTTTCCATCTGCAGTATGTTTGGTCTACCTGTCAAAAGGTGAGACTACAAGTAGACCTCTTTTTTATATAGATGCACCGCTGTGAGGAGGGATACGAAGGGCTGTAATGTGGCTTGTCTCTATTTCTAATCTCCCTCATAACTGCCAAACAATCAACAAATACACATTTATTCCCTCCAGGCATGATGCCTGTCTAAGTCAAGGTGTGTGTGTGTGTAGCACACACTGCTCTCCCTTCTGTCCCTTTGGTTTGCAAAGGAGAATGGCAGCATTTCACTGTGAGGCCTGAGCCACTGTGTCTGTCAGGCTGCCTGCCTGCCAGCAGGTACAAGCATAGCATTTGTTCTTGGCCTAACAGGCAATTTCAACTCCAGTAAACGAAGTTACTCAGACAAATAGGACCCATTCTTATACAGAGCCAGAAACTTATGAACAGCGTGACTAACCGAAAAGTGGAAATGCTGTTGCCAGAAATGCCAGTTGGGATGCTCCTATGTAGCAGGACTATCAGCAAACAGTTCTTGTTGGTGACGTCCTTGTCAGGCTCCTTTCTCCAGAGTCACTTTTCCTGTTGGTATGCATCCCATTTCCCATTGACCTGAAACTAGGCAGTGAGGAGTTGAAATAATGGTCAGATCCAAAGGTTTCCGACGATTCCCAAATGTCAGAAATAATTGTCCGCAGATTTGGAGCACTTATAGCAGGGGTTTCCAACCTATCTGAACTGGCAGGCACCTTTGGAATTCTGACACAGAGTGATGGGCACAACCACAAAATGACTGCTGCAAAAGGTAGAGCCATCCACAAAATGCCAGGGAGTGAGGTTATGTATAACTGTAATAGTAACTCTCCAATGTTTCAGGCAGAAGCTCTGCTCCCGGGCACTTTTTTAAATGAGCATATTGTTTACATGTATTTTCTTGCATATGCACAGCTTATCTTTAGCCACACAGTGAAGATCCTTGTGCTATGGTGGCCGCTGCTGCCAAAATTAATTTTTTTAAAACTGAATAGCCAATCATATCTTTAATGGCCAGTGATAAACCCTGATGGGCAAAAGTCTCAAATGGCCTCACCCACTTTCTAAAACATTGGGCGGGAGCCAGCAAATGTGTTGGCAGGCACCCATGGACACCACGTTGGGGACTCCTGATTTACAGTATTAATGAGTGGGGGTGGTTCAGGTTGGACTGTGAATACTAAAGTTCTGACTGCACCTCCCTAATAGCAAATAATTACCCTCGGATAGCAGCAGTGGTCCTGCGAATGCATATCTTATTCAGAAGTAAAAATGAAGACCTCAGGTTTACTAGCATTCTAGTTAAGGGCAGTTTTCTATCAGAAAAAAAATGTTACTGGAACACCTGTGGAGACACAGAAGATAAGTAGTTACTGGTTGGCGCAGTCCTCAGAAGTGATGAGTTTGAGATTTAGTTGTGAACATCAACAGAGGCTTTCTGTGGATTAGGGTTTTGTATATTGATGAACCCAAACTGAAAATAAACCCAGAATTAGCCATTTTGGTAATTTTCAGGTTTACCAAACACCAAGACCTGGGGATCCGCCTGAAGCCGAATAGACGATTCCCAAAAATGGCGAATAATTATTCAGCTTTTTTGGGTTTGGCTATTCGCTTTTGCTCAGATGCACGGCTCTGTGTTTTCTCCCATTTTTCTCTTTTTTTTAAACTGCTTTTGTTAGGGCCCCATAGTTGGGGCCCTTTTGAGGTAGGGGTCGTGTGATCAGAGCCAACTTAGTCTCTGACCAAACTATTTTGGAAGGGTGATTTAAAAAGACCCAGTCCCTTCCAGAGGGGATATACACTCCAACCAAAAAATGCCAGCTTCTACAATTACTTATTGGGCTTTCTAAAGAAGACTTCTCACCCGCGTGGATGAGCAATCTCCTTCACAAGAGCTGCCTTGGTCATGACTTCAGCTGGCTCTGATATCACCCCCCCCCCCCGAAAACCTGCTCTGAAACTGAAGGTTGCCCTGAGAAGAGGCTTCATTTCCCTGCACCATTACCATCTATTGAACTCAGATTTTTGATGACCATAATAAAGGGCTGTTCACAGGATGTCATTTGCCACCAAAAGAAATGTTTTTCGTGCCTTATTTTTCTTGCATTTAAGCCTTTCTCCTCCATTTGGAAACTAATTTGCATGGACATCATACTTTGCACCCCAGATACGAATGCAACCCCCAGACTTTGAGGCGCCAGCCCTTCAATTGGGTCTTTCCGCCAGTCTGCTGAACCTGAACGTCTGAACCTGAAAACCAATGGACAGCTTGGCTCACAAATGCCTGGAGGATGGGGGTGACCCCTTTGTGGGCCCATAAAATTGGACCCCCTGTCCCAAAGTTCACCAAACTTTGATGACTGTCTAAGGAGAGTCCTTTGCATCCACACTGCAAATTTAGTTACTCTACCTCCAAAAATGCCCCCACAGGAGCTTCAAAAATATCCCCATGGACTATAATGGGCCTGAGTTTTTCGGTAAAACTGGTAATAAGCCAAATACTGATTTTTGCCAGTATGGGTATTCGGCTTATTCCAGGTTTACCGAAAAAACTCAGGCCCAATAAACCAGAACCTGAAATTTACTGAGGGTTTTTTTTTTTTTTTTGGCACAGCCCTATTCTGGATCAAAAGAATGTTTAAACAGAATGTTTGGGAAGCCAACCGGCCCAGCTCACATTCTGCAGGATGCTTCAACACCAAATCCTTGGCTATAGTGCCTATTTCCAAATCACAAAGGAAAATGAAGGCAAAAAAACCCCCAAACACTCAGATACTCCATCAGCGTGACATGTAGCTAATGGATGTTGCATGGGACTTGCCATAACAAATTCTGTTCCTTTTACATGAATCATGATCATGTTGAAGCACAGAGATTGAGTCTTCTGTGTTGGTTCATTTTTGTACTTCTTTGTTCTGTTTGCATTTTAACCACTCCAGACTCCATCCTTTATTGCTTCATTTAACAGAGTTTTTCAAAAACTAAATTCTTCAGGAGTGTGGTAGTGATGAGGCTCAAATGCAGCGATTACTCAGATCTGAAATTCATCTGTTTCCTTTACATTACACTGTATGTGCCTCCCTGCAAGTTTGTAAGTTCGTTTCCTGGTGCCTAATACGCTACAGAGACACATCAGACTGCAGGCTTTTATTGTAAGCTCTGATAACGTATAAATATTCAGATTCTTTACTATGGGAAACCTGCCAAAATTATGACTCAGTTCAATGCTCTCATCTCTGTCCATAAGCAGATGTTTTTATTCTTTCTTTGAACCTTCCAAGAAATGAAACCTCTCCACAGGAAGGTAACGATAATGTTCAAAATTAGAGCTGAAACATTCATTCACCAGTTTCCTGAATTTACTTGTGATTTGTAAAAGGCACTGTCTTCTTTCAGCTCTTTTTAAGCCCCCTTCCAGACTTCCCCCTTCCTAACCCTCAGGAACACTTTAATAATTCCAACCTCCAGGTAGTAGCTGGAGCTCTCCGGCTATTACAACTGATCTCCAGCCAATAGAGATCAGTTCAACTGGAGAAAATGGCCGCTTTGGCAATTGGACTCTATGGCACTGAAGTCCCTCCCCTCCCCAAACCCTGCCCCCCTCAGGCTCTGCCCCAAAAACCTCCCACCAGTGGCGCAGATAGGCTTTCCCAGCTCTGTTGCTCCACCGGCGGGAGTTTTGCGGGGCTGTGGCTGAGGTGCGCAATGCATGCGCGTGCCTGTTGCAGCACGTGCATGCACCCCGCATGGCATGCCTACGTCACTTCCGGGTTTACCCGGAAGTGACGCGGATGCTCTAGCGATCTCGGCCGAAACTCTATGGTTTCCATAGAGTTTTAGCTGAGGTTGCCAGAGCGTCCACGTCGCTTCTGGGTAAACCCGAAATTGACATGCATGCTGCATGAGTGCACACAGTGCACGCTGGCCCTCAGCTGGTTGGCGGGCAGCCCGGTGGATTGGTGGGATTTTACCCGCCATTACTGGGCACTTGGCAACCCTAGGTGAAGAGGAACCTGGCACCCCTAATTTCAGGGCTGCTTTACCTCTATGTTTGGCTCCTAGAGTGTTTGCTTCAGTACATCAGGTTGTTGTGTAGCTTCATGTGAGAATGATTCCCTCTTTTGACTCATGTGACAGTATGTTTGGTAGACTGGTTACATGTGAGGAACGTGTTCTATTTTCTCGTTCAGCATAATAATGACACAGCACAGGCTGCATAATGTAATGTAAGGTTTACAAAAGTCATTTGCTAGCACGTTGGAGAATGTGTTGGCAGAAGTACTGCAGTACTGGCTGCGATCACCACAAGAAAAGAGAAGCATAAGAGTTTGTATGGAAAAAAGCAGGTACAAAATCAAATTAAACAATTCGGTTTTGTTTACATCCATTTATTATTGAAATGTAATGGAAAACAAGTGAAAGCAATCAAAACTTCATTATGTTTTAAACAAAATTAAATGGAAATTGGTTTATTTAAAGTCAAACAAGATTAGTAAAATTAAATTGATGCATATGTTCACTGCTCTTACAGTTGAAGATAAAGGAAAGATCACATTATGAGAAGACAAGAGCCACTGGAAAAGACAATAAAGCTGAAGGCATCAGGAAAAGAGGAAGACCCAACATGAGATGAATTGACTCAATCAAGGAAGCCACGGCCCTCGGTTTGCAAGACCTGAGCAAGGCTGTTAACGACAGGATGTTTTGAAAGTCATTAATTCATAGGGTTGCCATAAGTCAGAAGCAACTTGACAGCACTTAACACAGAGAGAGATAGAAAGTTCAAACAAAGCACACACACACAAAAAGGCAAAAAAGTATTTCCCGGTAAGTATGGAAAGGTCTTCTGAGTATGAAGTCTATTAAGAATGGATAAAAATCAAAGGAAAAAAGAAGGAAGAACTGTACTATACTACCACAATCACACACATGCTCATGCATGCGTGCAAGTATACACACAAACCCAATCACTAATGCTCATTCTAAAAGTTTAAAAGCAAGGAAAGCAACGAAGTTTACTAGCTCCAGATTGAACCTGCAATAGAAAAGAGTAACCCTAACATCCAGGAATGAACCTGACCAGCTCTTTATCCCTGTCTGTCTGTCTCACACACAATCACATCTTGAAAATATTTTTTTCAAACCACAGATAAGCAAGCAAAGGAATTGATCCCAAATTATTCCAGATAAAAAAGCAAAAATTATTCTTCAAAAGTTAACTTTGCTGAACCTCTCATCCTGTCCAAATGTTTTGTTGTTGTTGTTTTTAACTGCAACTAAGCAAAGATAGGCATGTGTCTCAAATCAGTTAAAAGTGGACCCCAAAAACATGAAACATGACCCTGGAATACAAATAGCATCAACCTTGGAATTTGGTTCCCAGTTGCCAACCTCCAGGTGGGGGCCTGGAGTTGTCCCAGAATAACAACCAATCTCCAAACTACAAAATTCATCCATGCTTACATCCTTCTACTCCCCAAGCTATGTCCTTCCCAAGCGCCACCTCACACATTTACAGGAATTTCCCAAACCGGAGTTGGCAGTCCTACTCCCTCATAATGTGTGGGTGGGTGGGCGGAAGAAATATAGACCAAATAGAAACTATTTAGTTAAGACATTTAATTCATTTTACTTTTACCTCCTGCCACTCACAACCTCATTCATAGCCCAAGGTACATTTTGGTTTGATGCTAGGTTCCAACAAAAATTATTACTTGTACAATTTTAGATGCCACGTGCCAAAAGCATGTAAGGGCCAAGAAAGAAAAGACAAATCATGCTTTTTATGCACCTTTTAAATTTAGCACCCTCTTGCTCAAAATATGTAGGGAGAACAAGAGCAACTGAAGAAGTGCCTATAAGAAATATATATTTAGACACCCAGAAATGTATAGCCAAAAATGGAACCCCAGTTATCAAATGGAGGTAACCATTTCACAATGAAAAGCAGCTGAGGCGGACGTTGGACTGGTCTTTTCCAAGAACATTTTGAGACCACCTCAAGCAGCACTTTTTCATTAAAAATGCCTTCCCCCCCGGAAAATTTGTTGTAGCCTATTCAGAACAGCCTGTTTGAAAAACTTGCTTTGTATTCTTCGGCAACGGCAGGTTCTTATTTGGAAATGCAATTCTCTGAAAACCATATAGCGTCTGCTACTGAATAAGTGGTTTTGTTCCTATGCATGAAAAAACCGCCGGCAATCTACAAAGGCATCTTCCCACCTGCTGAGCTTCATTTCAAAGAAGTGGCATCCAAAGAGAGAAACTGCATAGCCCATGGACAAGGGTTCCCCCACTCCACAGTCATTAATTAATTTCAGTGCACAGTTTGTATCCACCTTTCCTGCATTCAAACTAGCTAAAAAAGAAACAGACAGTAGATAAAAAAAAATCCATTGAAACACAGTTATAAAAAAGACAGATCTATTCAAAAAGATAGGAACAGTCATGATGGCTGGGTCGGCATTTCATTGAGTACTGTACTACTGCAATCCTTCACCTGCAGGATTTCCCATTGGGGCCTGGAAAATTCAGGAGGCAAAAGACTGCAGCAGTGCAATATTTAACAATGACTGGATCCAGGCTGTAATACTACCAGAACTTCACAGAATGAAAAGAGCCACCGCTCAGGTTAAAACATCCAAAGATATCTCACTCTGCAAATTGTAGATCAATCGCCCAGTTTTAAAGCTGCTCCAAAAACTCATTAAAGAAGCTGCTCTCCTTACCATTCGCAAGGAGATGGTTCTACAGGCTGGGTGCAACCACCTATGCAAGCATGGGCTCCGACTTACCGGGAAGCCCTGGTTTGTGGGCCTGTGCTCGAGAGAGGCTAGGGTACTAGCAAGCTTTCTTCTGGGACTCAGGGGGCGGGAGTGGGAGCAGGGCAGGATGCGGCCAGGTGGACAGCAGGGAGCACCCGCAGCTGCCTGGACGCAGCGGCAAAACGCTCTCTGCCTCGCTGTGCATCTTGGGCCCACCCACTTTTTAAATGGGCCCATAAGGGCCTGACCCTTTTGGGGGGGGGGCATTCTGGCAGGCCTGCTTCAGACCAGGGGTTTTCCCTCTGGTCTGACGGCCCAGGATAAAAGGAGGCCCATGACCTGCTCCCAGCTCAGCTTGCTTTCAAACTTGTTGGGAGCAGATGGGGAGCTGAAGACTCGGTGACAGCGGCAGCAGCAAGCAAGGAAGGAAGAAGGCAGCTGGAACTACACATGGCAAAGGGGTCTGATAGACCTTTGAGGAAAGCAGCCCTTTCTTTAGACCACTGGTTCCCAACGGGGGGTCCACGGACCCCCAGGGGTCCGTGAGAACTAAATTAAGGTCCACGAAACAAAGTTATAAACCCATAATAAATTAATATTTTCAATTAAAAGTTCTCTATTATAAAAATATATATTCAAATATTATTCTAAGTTTAATGTTTAACTAATAGTTATGATTAAAGTTTATTTTCAAATTCTCTGAATTTTTATTTTGAACCTTGGGGTCCCTGCACCGAACAAAAAAGTCCTAGTGGTCCCTGGTCAAAAAAAGGTTGGGAACCACTGCTTTAGACACTCAAGAAAGCCTTGGAAAGCCCAGGCTTGGGCCACGCAGGAAGGAGGGTGGCCATTGGATAGGAGCACCAAGAGCCATGCGGCCTCCCCTGAAGGGGACCTTTTTAAGCCAAATCGCTCTTTTGACCGTAGCTTGGGTCTTGCCCCTCCCTCAGTAAGAAGAAAGAAGAAATATGGGGAGGGGTCTTTTGGCACTGGCAGCAGTTGCTCCCGCTATGCCTCCCAAAAAGAGCTGCAAGGCACCTCAGAAGACTCAGGGTCAAGGCAAACCCCTCCTGCAGAGGAGGGGTCAAGCTGGAGGGCCCATAAGTCCTGGGGTGCCCTGGCGCATATGGTTTTGCTCCTTGGGTTCTCTGCAAATGAAAGTATTGGTGAACTCCTGAAAGAATTCAGCGCTCTGCAGAAGATTGCTCTGCTCCAGACGTTCAAGATTCGATAATACACATGCAGGCTGTTATTTTTTATTTTGCAACTGAATTTAGTGCTCGTGAAAGACTAGTAGCACTAGCTTGGGCAATAGCTTCAGCAGCCCACGGTGAGCAGGTGCCAAATTAGATTTGTTACCCAAGTCTGAAAATGGCTCTTGAGTTGCCCTGCCTCATTACATTCCCATTTCTCTTGCCTGCTCAAAAAAGATTGCCTATTGTCTAAATGATTGTGATGAGGGCACAGAAGGGTTAGGATGAACGTTATTTGTTCTTCTTGTTACCTCAGGCAGGGTTACCTGGAGGTAAAGAGTCCTAGTAGACATCTCTGAGTTATGCCAGGCCCTCCATAAGAAGCGTATAAAAAGTTTTTAAAATAATGTCCTGTTTACAGGAACAAAATTTTTGTAATCTAGGCCCGTAAGCAGGAAAGTGCTTTGTGGCTTACCTAATTTTTCTATAGAGATGTAAATTTTGTCTTTGTGATTTTCCACATTCTGGATATACAAGAAATAAATGTATGTGTGTGTGTGTACCACACATTCACAAGCACACACACACACACACACAGAGTGTGTGTGTTAGAGAGAGACTAACAAATCTGAGGTAAAGGAAACTACTCAGCCCAGGCAGACCCAAAATAACCTTAGTATCAGATAGGGTTGCCAACCTCCAGGTAGTAGCTGGAGATCTCTTGCTATTACGACTGATCTCCAGCCGATAGAGATCTGTTCACCTGGAGAAAATAGCCGCTTTGGCAATTGGACTCTATGGCATTGAAGTCCCTCCCCTCCCCAAGCCCCGCCCTTCTCAGGTTTCCCCCCAAAAATCTCCCATTGGTGGCAAAGAGGGACCTGGCAACCCTAGTATCAGAGTAGAATAAGATATTGATGGGAACATCTTGAGGAAGGCTAAACGAAGGAATGTGAGATGAGAAAGCAAGAAGAAAATATTCCTTTTAATTTCACCACCTCTTTTTTTAACATAAGTTGCACTATTTGTATCCCAGACTAGAAGATATATTTCTAATAGGTGAAATTTAAATCAGGGTTTCTTCTGGAACGCCTTTGAGTATTTCTCCACAAGGTTAAAAAAAAAAAAAGATACTTAAAATGTCTGTTTCTGTCCATAAGTAGTTTTTCAAGGAATATGGAAGCTAAACACTAGCTGTGTCGCGGAATCATGCGTGCTCATTTCAACGGTGTCTGACAAAGCTCAGGGAATTTACGGTATTCATTTTGCCTCAGTAGCAGAGCCCTGCTTGCAGGAGGCGAAAAGAAGCATGGGCTCTCACTTATCTGGATACCTCATTTGGAAGCCTGCGTTGGGGAGTGGAGCAGTGCCAGCACTGGGGCTTTGGGGCCAAAGGAGGCTGTTCTGAGGCCCCTCCAGAGCCTGGCTGGCACGCCGTGGCAAAATGGTGGTAAGGGCAGCAATATTCCTGAGGCCCCAGGAAGCATCCCGCATGGTCGCCAGCTGCTCTGTCTCTTATTTTGAATGGGCCAATCAGGGCCCAACATTTGTTGGGGCAGGCCTTCTTGGAACTCGGACCTGGGTGTTTTCACTCAGGTCCAACTTCTCACCCTAAAAGGAGGCCTCGCCTGGCCCTGATTGTCAGTTGGCTTTGAGCTCTGAAGCCAAATAAGTTTGGAGCCTCTTCAGGGATCTTCTTTGGTGGCTTGGACAATGATGAGGGGGTCAGCGGTGGGTGCCTGGAGTTCTCGGCACCTGGATCGGTGCAGCAGGAGCAATTTTATTGCCGGGTGCATGGAGGGCTTCGGGGCGTTACTGTTGCACCCTCCCCCCCTCACTTTGTATAGGGAGCAGGGTTTCTTTGAAGATCACACTCTGGTGGCACAGGCCACCTTGGGAGCTGAATCACTGGGGGCACGGGGGTACCCCCCATCACTGATATCACAAGGGTGTGGGTGTGCTGAAGCCACTTCACCCAAATGCTGAAATCATTAGGGCCTTTTTGGGTCTGAGCTACCCACCCCCACTTTTTGTCATCTGGTTGACTGCTGCTGCATACTGACACTCATTGTACCTCTGCAAGGCAAACTTTTCCCACTTTATTTTCTTTGCAAGGCCGCCAGGCCACCAAAGAAGAAGATGGGGCAGCCAAGGTTGCTCACTGGCCTGTGTCTTTCTCCCCCACACACACACTTGAGGACAGGCTGGGGGGCTCTGTAGATCATGGGTGGAGCTGACCCCCAGAGGGTTAGAAACCATCTCAACCTCTAGACATGGGACCTACCCCGAGGCAACCAGGCTTGCTGAGCACACCCTGCAGGGGCTTCTCCAGAGTGGTAGAACATTTGGCCGATAAAGTTGTGCAGCTGAAAGCCCAGAAGGTCCTAGAGGTGGCTTTCAGCTTGATGGATGAAGTGGCCCCTGCATCTAGGGGTCACACTCAGGGCAAGTCGCAGCAAAGGAAGAGGAGGGATCCCCCCTCATCCAGCTCCCGCAGCTCTAGCAGCTCAGGGTCGAGAAGGAAGTGTTGGCACCGATCGTGAGAATCTGTATGAGCTGTCTTTGGTACTATGCCTATTAAAGGTTATTGAATTGAATTGAATTGAAAGTGTTGGCAGGCCCACAAGCAAGGACGTAGGAAGCACCAGTGCAAGAAGAAGGAGAGGCGGACTAGGGAGGACTTGGACAGCAGCTGAACCTCAGGTGAGTAGCTCTATACAATTACTAAAACTGGAATTCCATTTATTTTCATATCTGTTCATCTTTACCACAAATAATGTATTGTTTTTATTAAAATATTTGTTATGACAATCATATTCCATTTCTAAAGGCAGGACCCTCCTGGAAAGCTGGCCAACTAGAAATTCAATCCAGGAGAAGATAGGGATATTTAAATTACTGTGCCTATTAACATAAATGATATTTAACCCCTTAAAAGTATCTTCAAATCCCATTGATTTAAATGGGATTTAAGAGCACCTAGTGTTCTCTGGGCCCTGACCTAGATAGCCCAGGTCCAGCCTGATCTCATCAGATCTTGGAAGCTATTTAGTACTTAGATGGGAGACCACCAAGGAAGGCCAAGGTTGTGATATAGAGGCAGGAAATAGCAAACCACCTCTGAACATCTCTTGTCTTAAAAAGCCCACGGGGTTGCCATAAATCAGCTATGATTTGAAAGCATTTTTTTTCCTCTGGATTACAAAGTAAATTCTTGCAAGATGTATCTCCGTAGGTAATTTTACTCTTGCAAACAGTGTTGCAATTCACTTTTTTTTTTTCGAACTCAGACTTTATGTACGAAAGCAATGTGCTGTTGTTGCAAATAGGAGGGCTAAGGACCAGCAATATTAAGTGGATTTCCAAGCATGGGATTGGTTTTGTTTGTCCAGGTAAGCCATCGTAAAACCTATATATATATATAAAACAATGAAACTTTTGATAGCCACCAAGTAGATATTTTACCCGCTTTCTGGGTCCTCAAAGGGTTATAACGAACTGAGTTGATTAATCCAGAGACATCATTTGAAGAACTACAGAGGCACTGCTGATGCGTGTTAACAAAGGGGCATCACAAAATCATCACATCAAACCATACATGTCTCTCTTTGAGTGGTAGGGCTGCCAGGCCCTCTTTGACACCGGTGGTAGGTTTTTGGGATGGAGCTTGAGGAGGGTGTGGTTTGGGGAGAGGAGGGACTTCAAAGCCATAGAGACCAATTGCCAAAGCAGCCATTTTCTCCAGGTACTGATTTCTCTCAACTGGAGATCAATTGTAATAGCAGGAGATCTCCAGCTAGTACCTGGAGTTTGGCAACTCTATCAAGTGGCAAACTGAGCACATATGACTTAACAGAAGGCGGTTCAATAAGCATGTTGATACGATCTTTTTAAATATACAAAACAAACAGCATATTACGTTGCTTCTCATGAACACGGGGAAAAGAGTACAATTCACAGGCTGCATTGCAGCCTGGGATTTTCTTAATAATATCCTTACTAAGGGACAGACAACCGTACCCATCAAATAGCATTCTTCTCTTGGACACATTGTATAGTAGGCAAATACATCAAAGTGGTTAATGAATGGGTGTAGGTTTTGCTCAGCCACAACCCTGTTTTTTCCCATGCAGGATAGAGGGGGGAAGACGAGCAACAAAAAAATAGCTGATGATCACAAAGCAAGGCCAAATAAAAAACCAGAGTGCTTCTGTTTTAATTTTTCTGTAAACTGTGCCTTTTCTAATAATCAAAAGTGCATGCCAAGAAAAAGCCGCATCATTCCGTGAATTAATGCACAGGCCATTAAAAATAGCTGCTCTATATTCTTAATTCAATGAGGCAAGTCTATGTGGCTAGATACTTAACTGAATGTAAGAAGGAGCTATAATTTCCGTATATTTCAGTGACTGAAATATCCTGGTCTAGTTAGTAATGGGCAAGCTTCCCCCATTGAGAGCCAGCGTGGTGTAGTGGTTAAGAGCACTGGGTTGGAGTGGTGGAGTCTGATCTGGAGAACTGGATTTGATTCCCCTCTCCTTCACATTAGTGGCGGAGGCTAATCTGGTGAACTGGATTTGTTTCCCCACTCCTACGCACGAAGCCAGCTGGGTGACCTTGGGCTAGTCACAGCTCTCTCAGTCCCACCTACCTCACAGGGTGTCTGTTGTGGGGAGGGGAGGGGAAGGTGACTGTAAGTCGGTTTGAGTCTCAAGTGGTAGAGAAAGTCGGCATATAAAAACCAACTCTTCTTCTTCTATCCAAACTCACTTCATGATGAATGCACATTTTCTATACTTCCTCAGAGCATTTATTGGGAAAAGGACAAGTCTTTGAAGTTTGAATTAACTTCATCCTTTAAAAAAAAGACATCTAAGTCAATAGCCATCACTACACATGGTGTGAATTCCACATGCTAACTAAGCAAGATGGTAAATTGCCAAGGTGCTGACCATCCATCATAGGATGACAACTGTCAAAATCTGTGAATGTAATCCTGTAATCGTTATGTGGATTATAGATATAAGCAATCGGTTGCTGGATAGACTTCAAATGCCTTCAGTATTTTAGGCAACATGTATATAAGAAACAATGATAATGATATGAATAAATTGGCTACCAAATTACAGACCCTAACTTCTGTACATTTTCTGGTATATTGTGTTTTATTCCAAAGCTGAAATTAATCAGCTGTGGATAGGAAAACAAGTTTGAAGCTAACAACAGTTAATGATGATCCTACAGAGTATCTGCTATTCCCACAAGCAACATATAAATTGATCTTATCCGAGTGCAGAAAGTAGAACAGCGGTACTGCCCTATTTTGTTCTTGCTAGTTCCAGTTTAACATGAGATACCAACAATGCAACCAAAATAACATTAAAAATCTGAATGAGTATAGCTACATAGAAATAGCCTCTGGCCTACGCTTGGAAACTAGTACGCTAAATTCAGTAATTCTGAAAAATACTCTTTATTTGAATCCAACTGAGGGCTGGGTTCATACAACCAGCGGTCTCACATAATTGCTTCTGGGGCTTCCTGGTAGAGAGATGCGCCTGTAAGGGCGCCATTGTGTTGCTTCCATGTGCAGGCGTCATTTGGGTCCACTGTAATTTGCACAGATGCAGTAGCTCAAAGAAGGGCTGCAGCGACTGCACAAAGAATGGTGATCTATATGGTGACCCATGGGGTGGTTTTTAAGGTTCATTTTAGGACCCAGCAGTGACCCTTTGCCTTACCAAAGACAACAGCATGGATGAACCAGCTGTCAGTCATTCCAAAAAATGTGCTGAGAGCCTTCGTCTTGCCTAGGGTTGCCAGCTCCGGTTTGGGAAATACCTAGAGATTTTGGGGGGAGGGGCTGGCTGAGGAGGGCGGGGTGAGACTTCAATGCCATAGAGTACAATTGCCAAAGCGGCCATTTTCTCCAGGTGAACTGATCTCTGTCGGATGGAGATTAGTTGTAATAGCAGGAGATCTCCAGCTAGTACCTGGAGGTTGTGAGAACAAAGCAGACACTACTGTACCAATACAACAAAGTTAGAAAATGGGTACAAGAGCGACACAACTATAATATAGGGTGCAAAAATAATCTATTCAAAAGCTACCAAATCTCAATGTCACAAAGTGATAAACAATCTATACAATCAATCCCATATGTATATATATAAGTTCATCTCAAAGTCCAAGAAGTATCTTCATAGATGTAATGTTGAAATAATATTTTTTACAGATGACCAAACAATGCAGCATACAAACAAGGATAAAAGAACATGAAAGATACTGCAGACTTGGCTAACCTGAGAAATCAGCAGTGGCTGAACATGGACTGACCCAAACAGGACACAGGGTCTTATTCCAAGACACTGAAATACTGGACAATTCTACCAACTATTTTGTCAGATTGCACAGAGAAGCCATTGAAATTCATAAACATCAGCACAACTTTAACAGAAAAGAAGAGAGTTTAAGAATGAATAAGGCTTGGCTTCCTGTCCTGAAAACCTCCAGACTAACAAAGACTACAGTCCACAATAGCCATGCAGATTAGCTTTGGATTCCACATGTTAACAGATCACTTCAGGATACAATGTTTCCGCATTAACATACCACACCCTCATTAGCACATTATCTTGATACTTACAGGACAATGATTAGCACATTACCTTTGATACTTTTGCAGGGCAATGACTCAGCTCAAACCCAACCCCCTTCTGACTATATATTACTTTTCCTACACACTTGACACTGATAGACACTGTCCTTCAGTGTTACTCCTCTGAAGATGCCTGCCACAGCTGCTGGCGAAACGTCAGGAAAGAAAATACCAAGACCACGGTCACACAGCTCGGATAACCTACAAGAACCGATGAACTCTGACCGTGAAAGCCTTCGACAATATTATTATCAATGAAGCCATATTATGGTCATTTGCAACCTTGGTGACCAGATGAAAAGGAGACCTGGATTTCTGTATCTTTAAGAGATGTGTAGACAAGGGAAAACATCAACAAGGGAAGCTAGTAGGAACAACAGCTTAGCCATTTATTTCTGGGCTGTGTACTCATTACATCAGGCTCAATAAAACCTTTCCTCGGACACTTAAATTTGTGGGCTTTCACTGAGAAAGGATTGAAAAATAGGCCCTTTGCTCTCTGATAAATTTCTTTGCACACTTGATGGGAAACATTGTGGGAAACAGATTGCAGAGATTTCATGAAATCCTTCTCAAAATATTTGGCCCAGCTACAGTCTTTCCCTTCCTGAATGTGTTTATGTGGCAACATATGCTTAAAGATCAGAACTGGACATTTCAGAATTCAGCGATCTAATTTGCCCCGATCTCCGGGTTCGCTGCAAAGCCCCTCGAACTTCTCCTTTGTTTTTAAGGACAATGCCCCCCAAACACTAATTACTTGTAAAGTCTTCTTCTTTTTTTCCCCATTTTGTTTGAACGTTTGGGGATAATGATGGAGGTACAGGCCATCAAAACCACTCATGTGGCACTCTAATAGGAATATTGTTAGAATCAGCTAAGCAATCAATAATCCTCAAACATAAGAAAGTGCAAGATAAGGGAAAGGAAAATTACAGCTAGCGCTGACAGCTTATGGAGAAAATTTTCCCTCAATGGCTAATCCTCTCCACATGCTCTAACGAACCATATATTATCTCAAACAACCATGTGTGTCTCATTGATTCCAGCTGCCCCCCCATCTTCTTGTAAACGTTTTACACTTTGAGAAGAATTTTTTTAAAGCACACTGGAGCGTTTTTATAGTTTTCTTAGTTGCCCGCCTATGTTGAATTCCCTCCACCCTTTGAATGTTTGTTACCCATATGTAGCCTTACTCTTTCGGGCAGCAGCAGAGCACAGACATCATGTGGCTGTTATAATGAAAGGCACTCACAGATGTCAACGGAAGATAGGAAGGGAAGGGATGTCTTTCCTTCCAGGAAAGCCAGACGTTACATTGGTTGAATAGGACCAAAGACCCCAGCATAGATTTCTGTACATCACATGATGCAAGGGTTGCCAAGTGCCAGGTGGTGGTGGGCAGACCCCCGCCAATCCACCTGGCTGCCCGTCGACCAACTGAGGGTTGGCGGGCTACGCGTGCATGCACACCTGCCCGAGGTGTCACGGCACTTCCAGTTGTAAACTGGAAGTGCCGCATTGCAAGGGGCCGTTTACCACTCAGACTCCCAGTTTGAGTGGTAAAGGGCCTGTTGTGACGCAGCACTTCCGGGTGTAAACCGGAAGTGCTGCGATCGCATCGGTGCAGCTGTGTGTGGATGTCCTCTGTGTTGTCTTAACTGTGGCTGCTCTCTGACTATTTTTCATAAGGAGATTATTAGTTTCAGGGGAAGTTGTACACATGTGGTTTTCTTGTCTGTTTTTAAAATGTTTCATTATCTGATAACAGTGGGTCAGGTTTTTTGTAAGCCTCCTTGACCAGAAATGGTCAGAGGGAGAGAAAGCATATATATGTTTTAAGAAACTTTGAAATATGGGGCAGAAGTAGATTAAAGGTTAAAAGCTGGTTTGGGATGTAAATGTTATTATCTGTGGTAAATGATAGAAACCAGATATAAGGTTATCAGATTGCCCCCTGTGTTTGTTCAAGAATATATTTTAGCTTGGTAGTAGAATAAGGGAACCTGCACCGTTGGTAGGGTTGCCAGGTCCCTCTTCACAACCGGCGGGAGGTTTTTGCGGTGGAGCCTAAGGAGGGTGGGGTTTGGTTACGTTATATTCCTCTCACCACAAGAGCAGATATAGTAGCTGCCTTGGATATTTTCTCATTAAGACAAGGGTCGAAACAGGGCGGCACCCGGACCCCTGTAAATTGTACACATCGGACTACATTGTTCGTGGAACCCGCTTCATACAGCAGGATTGTGCATTAATCGGGATATTATTTCACACACGCACCAGGAAGCGAGTCATCTACTTATATGACTCTGGACTTATTACCATGTTTGAATATGGACAATGACTCCAAGAAAAAAACATGATGTCATAGGTAGCAATTTATTGTATGCTGTGGTTTGTTGTTAATGTGATTGTTCACTAGTATATAAAAAACATAGCACTCTTTGTATTGTGAATATTGGGTTTAGTTCTGCTGTTTGAATAAGTGTAACTAACGTTACAGCAGGCTGACTGTTCGCTTTGCCATAACCTCCAGGTGGTGGCTGGAGATCTCCCGCTGTTACAACTGATTTCCAGGCAATAGAAATCAATTCCCCTAGAGAAAATGGCCACTTTGGCATTGAAGCCCCTCCCCTCCAAGCCCTGCCCTCCTCAGACTCCACCCCCCAAATCTCCAGGTATTTCCCAACCTGGAGTTGGCAACCCTACTGTCCCAGCATCCAAACTGCTGTGGAGCAACTTACCCGGTTCTTGTGCAAACTCAACCTTCTTCTGTAAAGATGGCAGCAGTCAAGAGGTGGTGAGATTGGGGATGAATAGTATTTGACTCACACAAAATGCTGCTTTAACTACCGCCCTGCCAGGAGAGCTGTGCTCTGCAATCCATACAGTGGGACATAAACACAGTCGGGCTGTTTTCTGAACAGCAGTTGTTTCGAGTATCACTTGCAAGTGATAGTAAACAGGAAGCGGACAACTGTGTTGCTTTCCAATCTGCTTTCTTCTCCATCTACCAGCCCTGACTCCTGCTGTTGCTTTTCTTCATTATCCTTTGTTTGTAGCATTATCCTTACAGCACAGACAGGTTTATCAGCCACTGATAATTTCTCCCAGGAGCAGAAGCTTCCTTTCTTCTCTTAGTTTTAAAATGTGTTTTCACAATAAGAGCCAAACAAAACCCAAATATTTGCATTCATTCATCTCACATAGTGAGATATATAGTTTTGGCTATTCAATGAAAATGCGCTTTCTGTTAATTGTGATTGAGGTTGCCTACAGTTTAGTTCGTTTGCAAAGAAGGTAACAGTGGTTAGAGGCAGCGTGGTGTAGCGGTTAAGGGCGGTAGTTTGGAGCGGTGGACTCTGATCTGGAGAACCAGGTTTGATTCCCCACTCCTACACATGAGCGGCAGACACTAATCGGGTGAAACGGGTTGGTTTCCCCACTCCTACACATGAATCCAGCTGGGTGACCTTGGGCTAGTCACAGCTCTCTTAGAGCTCTCTTAGCCCCACCTACCTCACAGGATGTGTTTTGTGGGGAGGGGAAGAGAAGGTGATTGTAAGCCGGGTGGATTCCTCCTTAAGTGGTAGAGAAAGTCGGTATGTATATATATATATTTGGGTCATTACTCTGTCTCAGCCGAACTCACCTCACAGGGAAGTTGTAAAGATAAAATGGATGTGGGAGAACAAGTCACTTACTCTGAACTTCTTGGAAGAAGGGTGGGAGGGACACTGTACTAAATAAATGAACACAACTGCTAAAACTGGATAGCAAAGTGGCCAGATGATATCTGTGTTGTCTCCCATGTTTACTTCAGGAATGTGCAGGGCAGCCTCTGTGCTTGCAAACTTGCTGGATCACATGAAGATGCTATTTGCGCAACACATGTATTTGGGTAGTGTGTCCATGGTCACTAAAAGTTCCACAGTGGTGATTCTTGCACAAATACCACTGCCATCCTGATAACCGGTGTGGTCTTGGATACACTACTCACACGAAGGTGCTGGTTCACACAAACTGCATCCCCATCATACGTTCTCAGCCAGCACTGCAACCTCAGCAGTGGCCCTATGCAATACTGAAGGCAATTCAATTCAATTCAATTCAAAAACCTTTAATGGCATAAGATAACAATTAATATAAATTTCACTCAGATATCAAACAACTATAGACAGTTAGTTAAATACAACAGATTTCCCCCAGTTCTCTTTTCGGCGAATCTTTAGGGCGTTATTAAGAAATTTGGCCACCTCCACAGTGATGTCGGGAAACACATCTTTCAGTACATACTGAAGGCAATTGAGTGAGAACTGTTGCATATGTAAGGTTGTTGCATAGACCTGCATGAATCAACATATCCTCTTTGGCAAAGCTTGTTCAGCATGAGGGGATACTGCAGGGTTTTTTTGGGGGGGGGCGTTGCTTAGATTATTATCAAATATTATTATTTAATGCTTTGTAATATTATTTTGCCCTGACCTGCATGGCCCAGGCTAGTCTGATCTCATCAGATCTCAGAAGCTAAGCAGGGTCAGCCCTGGTTAGTATTTGGATGGGAGACCACCAAGGAAGTCCAGGGTTGCTATACAGAGGAAGGCACTGGCAAACCTCTGTTAGTCTCTTGCCTTGAAAACCCCATAAGGGGTCACCATAAGTCGGCTGCAACTTGACGGCACTTTACACACACACACTATTATTTTAGTGGGGGGAGATGAATGTTCAAGCCATACAGTGGCTGGGTCATTTTTCACAGTAAGTGAAGACGATTTGAGGTTCACTCATGTATCTTTCATTGGCATAAGGTGAGCAGACAGATATGTATAATGGTTGTGTGTACCATATTTCTGTTGAACTAAATACTCCACCTATGTTGATTAATAGTGCTAAAGGGCTACAACTCAGCCTCTTTATTTATTTATTTTTAAACAAACTTTAGCTTTGGTAGATTTTGTTTATATGATCAGGAGAATTAGGTAGTAGAGCTTTTCTGGGCTGTTGAACCAATTCAGGATGCAGAAGGACATGGTTGAATGCTAAAAAAAGAAAAGAAAAAAGAATACAATCTCCCTGGATGTAGAAAAGTAGCATATCAGGGGAATGCAGACTGAATTTTCCATTTAATATTATTCCTCTATGTTGAAGGTTTTTTTCAAGGGAAAAAAGTTGTCTCACACAGAGACAAAGAGACATACCTTGCAGAGGCCAGATTCTACATAAATCTTTACCATGTGATTCTGCTGAATGTATAAACTGGCTCTCAACAGTTCCACCCATGAAGAACTTAAAGCACACTACTGGCACATACAGTCTGACTCTTTCCTGTACCCCAGGATCTGCTTTGCCTTTAACATAGACTAAAGTCGATACAGCCAGACAGAAGACTTTATTTTGTCTCTGTTTACATATAGGGAGGTTCAAAAAGCATTTTTATTACCCTGACTTTCAGATGCTTGCTCGAGCATAGTTTGGGAACCTCTGGCATAGATAATACATACTTATGTATTTCACAAAACGGCAAATATGTGCTAAGCAAATGAGAAACAGCTGTAGCAGGCTGGAAAAAAGACACTGGCACTCTGGTGGATTCTATGGGGCCTGTCTCTCCCCCCGCCCCATGAGTTTCTTTTGTATCAGGGCTTTGTATCAGGGCACATGTTTCTATATCTCTTAAGTATCACTTAAGCTCTTTCAATATTATAATTCTTAAAATATCACAATTGCCAGTTACTGCTGAAATCTGTTAAAATGTGGATATTTCCCCAATATTTGATTACTTTCTGAATTTCACGATACGTTGACATTTATGTCTGTCATAAATGCTGTTGTATTAACCTGATATATGACACTGAGGATCTTAAAACAGTATGTCTAATGCTGACTAGCACACAGTTGGATCCAAGGCAAACTGAAGCTATCAGGGGCGCTCTTGGTGATTCTGGAGTCCTGGGCAAAAGTCCAGGATGAGACCCCAGAATCACTGCCACCCCTCTGCCACCCCACTGCCACGGCCAAGTAAGGTGTGGCTTTAGGGTTGCCAACCTCCAGGTGGTGGCTGGAAATCTCCCGCTAATACAACTGATCTCCAGCCGATAGAGATCAGTTCACCTGGAGAAAATGGCCCCTTTGGCAACTGCACTCTATGGCATTGAAGTCTCTCCCCTCCCCAAACCCCACCCTCCTCAGGCTCTGCCCCCAAAATCTCCAGGTATTTCCCAATCTGGACCTGGCAACCCTATGTGGCCTTCACCCTGTGTGAGGGGGCGGGAGCTCCCACTGCGACTGGAAACCAATGGCAAGCTATGGCCAGATCCTGCTCTACTTCTTTCCCCCCTTCTTCTGGGCAAGTGGGTCTGCGGGCAGTTGGGCTCCCCCAGCAAAGAGCCCATGGCAGCTGCCCTCATCCATGGGCTCTTTGCTGGGGTTGCCAGGTCCCTCTTCGTCACTGGTGTGAAGTTTTTGGGGTGGAGCCTGAGGAGCATGGGGTTTGGGGGAAGAGAGGGACTTCAATGCCATAGAGTCCAGTTGCCAAAGCGGCCATTTTCTCCAGGTTAACTGATCACTATTGGCTGGAGATCAGTTGTAATAGCAGGAGATCTCATGCTACCACCTGGAGGTTGGCAACCACAACCATTGGTGTTTTGAGAAAAGCTCATTTGCATGTACAGTAGCCCTCTTGGAGGGTAGGGTTGCCAACCTCCAGGTGGTGGCTGGAGATTTTCAGCCACCACCTGGAGATTGACAACCCTAGCTTACACCACCCTTGGAAACAAATCCTATCTGTATTCTGGTTGAACACTGATATGCCTGCTTTATAAAAATGCTACACAAGTCTAGTGGTCCATTGCAGACTAAACACACAACGGCAGGGAGAGCAGTCTGGCACAAACGTCTTGCTGAACTTCAAAGCTTTGCCCCCCACACTTCCCAACACAGCAAGCTCGCTCAACACTTCTACTTGGATATTATTTTAAGCTGAACCTTTCTTTCCCTTGTTAAATATTGGAAGTATTTATAAGCGAGGGAATAGCCGAAAGAAAAACAACAAAGCCAGTTCGGCAACGCGTGCGTCTGGTCGTGGTAGACATGCACAAGCTTTGTTTTCTATTATTTATAAGCTGCAGAGTTGAAACGCAGATCGCTGTATGATAGAGGATGTTCGAACAAAACTCCCTGCTGATGAGGAGCTTTTGAAGATGCAGTTCATGGGTTTTGGCTTACAAAAGTAGCAACAAACCTAATAATTCCAAATGCTTATATTTATAGATATCTATACATAAAACACTTCTATAGCAACCAGGCTTCATATTCTCACAAAGCAGGCACCGTGTAGATTCTCAGAAAATTCTTATAGGGCAAGATAGTGCCTCTTCCATCTTCGCACATGCACAGGCGCATGCTTGAAAAGTATAATTGGTCATTTTTTATACAAACGACACAGGATCTGAAGCATCTGTAACTTCTCATGTGGTGAAAATCATTTAAAATTTATAATTAGATGCCATTTCCACACTACTGAAATTACGTAAGCTTCATGGGCGGGGGGAAATCGGCATGGGGAATCGCAACATGGTACAAAAATGAAGATTTCAAATAAGCAAAAATGAAATGGGGATTTTTGAATCAAAACAGTGGGGTTGCAAAATTTGGTAGCACCCCTACTAAAAATATATGTTTTCTCTCATATCAAAAACCATGTTGGATACCAGCTCTCAGCTATTCGTGTTCAGGCGATGCAGACTGCCACGCTAGCTGGTCAATCAGCTGTGTGGAGTTCTTAAAGTAGACGATCTTCCTCATCGTGGCTGTGGTCCTAACAGCACTTGTTTTGGGAGTGAGTCTCATTGAATAAAATAGGACTTACTTGCTGAACAGTAGATTAGGACAGGGAACAGGGTCAGCCATGAGAAAGCAGTCTGAGTATGTATGGGCAAGAATCACTTGCAATTTCACCAATGAGCAAGGCAGGATAATTTTGTGCTCTTGTAGTGATAACCCAAGTATCAACTGAGAGGTAGCACTTCTTCCCTTCATGCTGGTTCCTGGAAGTGGAATCACCATTTTAACTGTGCATTGCATGCAAAGGGAGGGGGGCAAGAGTCAGACAACCCATGGCTGACTGCAGAGGGTGAAGCAGAAAACAGGGGCATTCCTTCAAAAAATAGGGCAGCTGCTGCATATATTGATCAAAGAGCAAGTCTTTTCAAATACCAGAGGACAGCAATCTTGCATTTAATATAGGGCAGGCAGTGCAAACAGAATTTGTGATGTCGGTCTTAAATATAAATATCAAAATTCAGCTCCTTGCTTCTAAGAATCAGACGTAAATTATTAGACATCCATTTCATTGTTTCATTTAGCCATAGGAGTTATTTTCAACTTCACTTTTGCAGATAGTTTTTGGTAACTGTACAATTTCCGAAGTTAAATAGCAGAACGTATTAGTCATTTGAGCCCATGTCTGCCTTATAATTGTGCATTGCGCAAGACTCCTTACATTTCTGGGAAATTATTTCATCCTGATGTGCTTGTTTTATTACAACAGAGGGAGCTTTCCAGAAGTGAAAGTATTGAAAAATATGACCCTCTACTTACAGTCACACTTTATTTAGACGAAAACTCTAGAAGTTCCTACCAGTGTCAGATTACCAGCTCCTTCTATATGTGTGGAAAGCCTTACAGTCACATTTATTTAATGCTTTGTTGTACTGCCCTCATCAATCAAAATGGCTTGATGTGGTTTCCACAATAAAACAATACATTGTAGCCCAAGGATCAGCAACCATTTCTTCCATGAGATTTACTTCTGAGTAATGACAAATATTCCCTCTGTCTGGCTTATTACCAAACTTTGTTCTATCCTAGAAACAGAGCATGGATTAGGAAGAGCAGCAGAAAGGAATAGGGTTGCCAGCTTCCAGGTGGTGGTTGGCGATCCCCCAGCATTACAGGGTCTCCAGTTTACAGAGATGTTCACCTGGAGAAAACATCCCCTTTGTAAGGTGGACTCTATAGCATTATACCCCACTGCAGTCCCTCCCCTCCACAAACTCTGCCCTCCCCAGGCTCCACCCCCAAAATCGCCAGATATTTCTCAACCCAGAGCTAGCCACCCTAAAAATGAAGCTATCCGCTAAGGAGCCCAGAGAAAACTCACATGAAATAAAAGCTTTTAACAAACCCTCGAGCAGGCCTTTTCAGTATGTATTCTTGGGTCTTCTGTGGGATGCCAGAGAGTTGCTAGAAGCTCATGAGCTACTTGTTGGAGATTTCTGCTGTAGCCTAATAAAAGCAACGTGTCTTGACATTAAAATCGTACCCAGTGATACAACATGCAGCTACATAACAACATCAGAAACATAAACCAGCATAATATATTGAAACTAGCAGCAGGTAGTTACCTGTAGATAAAACCATAATCCATAGGAAAAATTTAAAACCATCTCAATCTATAAAACTAACATATAAAAAGAGAGAACTGAAGGTGTTGACCACAATATAAATGAATATAAAAGAAGTTTACATCGGGACCACAAAACGCAGCATACAAACAAGGATAAAAGAACATGAAAGATACTGCAGACTTGGCCAACCTGAGAAATCAGCAGTGGCTGAACATGGACTGACACAAACAGGACACAGGGTATTGTCGAAGGCTTGGCTTCCTGCCCTGAAAAACCTCCAGACAAAGACAACATTCAACAATAGCCATACAGATTAGCTTTGGATTACACACATTAACAGATCACTTCAGGATACAATGGTTCCATATTAACATACCATACCCTCATTAGCACATTATCTTGATACTTACAGGACAATACTTTTGCAGGACAATACTCAGCTCAAACCCAACCCCTTTCTGACTATATATTACTCTTCCTACACCCTTGACACTGAGAGACACTGTCCTTCAGTGTTACTACTCTGAAGATGCCTGCCACAGTTGCTGGCGAAACGTCAGGAAAGAAAATTCCAAGACCACGGTTACACAGCCCGGATAACCTACAAGAACCAAAGGACACAGGGTCTTATTCCAAGACACTGAAAGACTGGACAATTCTACCAACTATTTTGTCAGATTGCACAGAGAAGCCATTGAAATTCATAAACATCAGCACAACTTTAACAGAAAAGAGGAGAGTTTAAGAATGAATAAGGCTTGGCTTCCTGCCCTGAAAAACCTCCAGACAAAGACAACATTCAACAATAGCCATACAGATTAGTTTTGGATTACACACATTAACAGATCACTTCAGGATACAATGGTTCCATATTAACATACCATACCCTCATTAGCACATTATCTTGATACTTACAGAACAATACTTTTGCAGGACAATACTCAGCTCAAACCCAACCCCTTTCTGACTATATATTACTCTTCCTACACCCTTGACACTGAGAGACACTGTCCTTCAGTGTTACTACTCTGAAGATGCCTGCCACAGTTGCTGGCGAAACGTCAGGAAAGAAAATTCCAAGACCACGGTTACACAGCCCGGATAACCTACAAGAACCAATATAAAAGATCGTTTACTCATTCCTAGACTGTAATAGCCCACATAGGCTTGTGCTACTTTAAGATTAGCTAGATTCAAAGGTGCTACTTGAATTAATGGAAATATACTGTCATAGGGCTGATAAAAATGTTTTTAGTTGGCAACATTTCATGTTATTAGATGACTTTGTGTTTGGAATGACCACAGTACACAGCATTTTTGGCAGAGTATGCAGTAATGGCCACATTGACTCACTTGTTGAATAAAAGACCTTTAGGAGAGCTCCAAAGAAAATGGAAATCTTATTATGACTATGAAGAACTGTAACTCTGTAATAGAATAATTAGAGCAAATAAGTAACAATTATTGATTGACTAGCCAAGAATAGTAGAGTATAAATTTTAAAGGTGTTTTATTTAAAGTAAGCAATAGTCAATTTAGATAATTTTGTCTATGTTTTTGTAATATTGCTATTCAGTCTAAATATGATTGTAGACATGTTAATTATATTGTTTATACTAACAGGTGGTCAGTTAAAGAAAACCATAGATCAGGTTTTAAGGAGTAGAATAATAAGCAGGGTATATATGAATTAGAAGCCGTTATGTGGTATAGTCTATTTTTATTAAGGGATATTGGTGTTAATTACAATAAGGCTCTTTAATATAGATATTCTTAATTACTCAATTGTTATTGTAGAGAGTGGCTTGTTACATGGCACATTTTGGAAGGTTTGACATACTGTATGTGTGGTGTATTGTTTTGTATCTTCTCTTTGTTATTTAAATAAAACTTATTTTTTTAAAAAAGTACACAGCATTTTTAGTTTTTGCTCCTGCAGTTCCGTATTTAGATGCATTAGATTTCCTCCTATAATCACTATTACTTTTAAAATGATTTTCCCTGCCCCATCTTTTAAAAAAAAGCTATTAAAGAAATGTTTTTGTCCCAGGCTATTGAAAACCCTAAGCTTACAAGGCAGTTTCCAATGTCTTTAGGTTTGGTTTGAAGTGCCATACCACTCCCCTAGTATATGAGCAGCCTTGAATTGAAAATGAGCAGGTGATGAAATGCAGAACCCACATTCTTGAACGACTCGCAACCACTGAATTTCAAACTAACTACCTTTCTCCCTAGTGAGCTCTCTCAACTCCCACCGACTGTGAAAGGGCATAAAAATGAGTGCCAATTTATGCACATAAATCTGAGACTCCTGCCTTGTCCCTTTCTCTAGCACATTGGTATGGAAGCTGAAGCGCACGCAGCTTGGTCCGTTGAGCTCAACTCCTCCAGGGCAAATTGGTAGCCTCGGCTGCAGTAATTTCCTAATTGGACTTCAGCGGTGCTAAACTATTTGAGGAAAAATGTATCTGCGAGAGAGAAGGTTGCTGGATGCCCTGCAATGTTTGCATAGGACTGCTTCATTGTTCAGCCCAGTTCCATAATAAGTAGCTTCTGACTATCATTGCCTGGTTATTTTAGGGGCTGTTGGAGGTTTTTTGTTGTTGTTGTTGTGTAAAAAAGAGGCTAATAATAAATAAAAATTAACAAATCTTACTACTAACATGTCAATACACAACCAAAACACGACCAATAATCCTACCAGCTATCATTATATTGATATTAATGAGGTCGATAAAATGAGGATCCAGCTTGCTGGGGGTAAAGGGAAGATGACTGGGGAAGGCGCTGCCAAACCACCCCGCAAAGAAAAGTCTGCCTAGGAAACGTCGGGATGTGACGTCACCCCATGGGTCAGGAATGACCTGGTGCTTGCACAGGAGACCTTTACCTTTACCTTTTTACTGGTGCTTGAAGTGGGGGGGGGCAGGTAGCGGTCCCCTAGTGACATCCACAAACCCAGGTCACTCACACTTAGCCTGATTTACCTCACAGAGTTGTTTTGAGGATAAGGAGCAGGTTTGCTGCTCTGAGCTACTTGGAGGAAAGATGGGGTAGAATTGGGTAAGGGAAAGTGCCACCAATCTGTCGCCTCTCCCCACATTTTCTTTCTGAAAACCATAACTAAAGTGACCATCACAGTAAATAGAGAGGTGGGGGAGGCGGCATGCTATACATCTTTGGGACTGGCTTTGACTGCTACTCACTAGCCCGACCTAAAGAAACACTGCTAACACATTAAGCCAAAAGGAAGACAACCCTGAACAAGGGATGACCCCCCAAAGAGTTGTACACAAAAAGCTTTTGATTACCATATGTACCAGTAATCCGTTCACAGATTTAAGATGATCCCCCAACTCTTTTTTCTTTCTTTTTCTTTTTATTATACTCCTTCTCTAGAAATGTAACCTATTATTATTATTATTATTATTATTATTATTATTATTATTATTATTATTATTATTGGTTTTGAGGATACAGAAAAGAGAAAAAGTGGGAAGAAAAAGGGAAACAAGGGGGATATACATCAGTAACTCGCGAGAACCCCATCTTCGGTGTTCTAGAAGCCCCATTATTCATCATTAATTGCGTTCCACCATGATTACATGATTACATATTACATGTTATTTTATTCAGCACTATTTGCTCAATCTCAAAGGCACCTTTCAGAGTACTCTTTGTAAAAGCTCTACTTATTGATATTCATGTTAATAAACATCCAATAAAATGTGACCAAACCCTTCTTTTTCTCATTTATATTGACTAGACTATCATCTTAATATACTATATTCTACATTTATTTATTATTGCCCAAGTTATCTTCAGTTGTCTCCTGTTCATTTCTTATTCTTTACATTTATTTTGTAATTCTTACGTTGATTTGATATTTCACGACGACCAAGTCCTTTTATAATCCACAAGTTTATAGCCCAGAATTATTTGATTTGTAATCCACATGGTTAGTTTATTTTTCCCCAATTTGTAATCCACAGGTTTACAACCCAATATTATTCAATTTGTAATCCTCAAGTTAAATTTGTAATCAGCAATATCTTTTCTAATTCAGTTTATTCGCTGGTGGTCTTTGATGTCAACTCAAATTCCTCTCCAGCTTAGTTGTTTTTATTAAGTCATTGATATTTGTTGTAAAATAGTTTCCCTTTTTGTTTGTGCTCATCTGCCATCTTGTACTGTATCAGAGCTGAAAGTCTAGACATTAAAGCATATTTGTGCATTTTTTCTTGATGTCACACTGAATCAGAATCAGATTTATTAGTGCGGCATATGCCAGTAAAACATTTGTATCATCTATACATGAGATAAAAAATTACATAGATTTTAAAAAGAAAATACCTGGTTAAAATTCTTGACTAATGTTTAAAAAACTAAAATTCACTAAATAATAAAAGAAAAATTTATAAAATAATCTAGTTGCCATGACCCAAATTTAAGCAGCGGACTTTATATGTGACTGCTAATCAGATTTATGAATACGGCGAAGCCATTAAAATATTAAATTATTACAAAATAAAATTTAAAAATATAGTATCTAAAACTATGGGATATATAATTCTTTAAAAGATAAATAAATTAGCTAAAAAAAAACTCTGATTAAAATAACATTCTCCATTTTAGGTTTAATTGCCAAGCCCCCGCTTTATCTGGCGGATCTTGTATATTGCAGCACAGAATTTAGCTATTTAAATTTAAATTCTGATCTGAGCTCAACTTGTATCAAATGCATGCAGTTTTTTTAAAACAATTTTTAATTGTAAATGCATGCAATTTGTGTGCCTAAGACAAACCACAGGCTTCTCAAGTCATGGCATTGTTTGGCCAGCCAGCGGGGGAACATAGGGCAGTAAACTTATTAATGGCCAAACAAAGTGAGGCCTTTGTTTTAACTCACCTGTTGGCATTCTATGGTTGTTTATAACACAATAAAAACAAAATATTACATACATATGTATGGGTTGTCAAATTGCAACTGACCTGTGGCATCCAGCAAGATGTTTTCAGGGCATGTACAACCCACTCCAGGACAGACAGACTCCTCAGTCATTGAGCAGCTCTGTCAGACACCAGCAGCACCTCAGTCTTGTCTGGATGGAACTTCAGTTGATTGGGTCTCATCCATTCCATTACTGTCTCCAGATACCTGTTCAGGACTTCCACAGACCCATTGGACTCAGCTGTTAAGGAGAAGTACGGCGATGGGGGTAAGCAGCAGTCCCCATCAACACCTTTGGAAATTGGATAATCAAATAAACCTGACACACTCTCCCAGAGAAGATAATCCATCAGGGTGACCAGGGCCATTTCCATCCAAGACCCAGGCCTGAATCCAAATTAAAATGGGTGTAGATAATCCATCTTCTCCAAGACTGCCTGAAGTTGTGTGGCCACTTCATCTGCTCACGAATCTTCCCAAAAATTGAATGCTGGCTGGTCACTGGGCCATAGTTATTCAGGTCAATGGGATCCAGGGATACTTTCTTGGGAAGGGGTCTCACAACTGCCTCTTTCAAGGTGGTCAGAACTACATCCTCCCTTAAAGAGACATTTCTTACCTCCTGGATCCAGTCAACCAACCCAGCCCGACTTGATACCAACAAAGGGTTGAGTGAAGATGTGGTGGGTCACACACTTCTGAGCAGCTTCTCTACTTCATCAGACCAAGCTATCTGAAAGTCATCCGTACCGCTAGGACCAGACTGTACCCTAATGGCACATCGAGACTGAACTGTACCAGCTTTGAAATGTAAGCCATGGTGGGTGCATAGGGTTGCCAACCTCAAGGGGGGGGATTACAACTGATCTCCAGACTACACTTGTTTGTTTGTTTAAATATTTGCTCCACTTCTGGAGAAAGTGGCTGCTTTTGAAGGTGGGCAGCATGACATTATACCCTACCAAGACCCCTTCCCTCCCTAAACCCCACTCTCCCAGGTTCCCCCCTCAAATCTCCAGGTATTTCTGAACCCAGAGTTGGCAACCCAACAGATAAAAGCGATTGGGTTGTGGGCTACCATCTCAATCCTGCTCTCCCTCCATGTGTTCAGGAAACTTATAGCTATAATGGTGAGAAGCTCAGAGGAAAGATACAAAACAATATCTAAAGTGAGGCTTCTCAAGCATTGTAATTTACTATTTTATAAGTGTCTTGCAGTAGCTTTGACAAGGAGGACAATGAAAGCCATTCGGAAATGGAAAAGGCAATATTCAATTTCTCACTAAGAAACACATGAATTCTCTTTCAACAGATTCCCCCCCCCTTGTTGAAAACTTGCCAGGTTTCATTTTTTCAAAACTCAGACAATATAGGTAAAATTCCTGCATTTTGAGGCTACTGCAGAATGTACTAGTTAGCCATTAGAATGGTTCCAGATTCAAAGACCTTAATAATATTCTCAAATGTAGTATGTCTCCTACAGAGGCATGCAAGTGGTTAAACTGCTGTCTGCTCACAATAGCACTTTCTTTGTGCTTGATTCCTTCCTGAAAGATCCAGGGAAACGTGGGAAAAGAATTGAGGGGACCCTCCCCCAAGGAGCAGTTCAGTTGTCTTAGACTCGAATTGGCTTATGAATATATAATACAGTCGAAGCACAGATGGGAAAGATTACAGCTGGATTATAGCTGTAACTTATACATATCCTGTGTACGACAATCATTTTTAAAAGCAGATTTGTCCCTTAAATACGCTTTGAACCAGTGGGGGGAGGGAATCTCATGTTTGCACCAAACCAGCTGTGTGCCTATAAGGGTAATTGCAGGATAATAAGGAATTATTAATCAGCATCAGAGGGTCTTGCAAACTCCAGCCCAGTGCTTCTGTTAGAATCCAACTCTCTCTTGTTGATGAGATGACATATTACAAGTTAGGTGTTCCTTTCCATACATGCAAACATGTGCCTTGTTATATGGGTTTAACAGCCCAGACTTATGCCTCCACTGTAGCTACTATGACAGAAGTAGGGGCTTAGCAAATAGACCACAGTTGAATTTGCTAAAGAAGCTGCTTCTCACCAAAAGGTCCCAAATCTACTATGATGTCTCTATATGACCCTTAGGATGAAGTATAAGAGTGTGCTAACTGGTACACAAGCAATCACAATGGGCTTGGCTGCATTCATAGAAACGTAGAATCATAGAGTTGGAATGGACCACCAGGATCATCTAGTCCAACCCCCTGCACAATGCAGCAAATTCACAACTACCTCCCCCCATACCCCCAGTGACCCCTACTCTAGGCCCAGAAAATAGCAAAAAAAAAAAAAAAATCCTTCAGGATCCCTGGCCAATCTGGCCTGGAGGAAAATTGCTTCCTGACACCAAAATGGTGATCGGCATTTGCCTGGGCATATAAGAAAGAGCCACAAGAGCCAAACACTGACACAACCCTTCCTACCCTCCCTCTTACGAAGTACCTAAGTTCACAGAATCAGCATTGCTGACAGATGGCCATCTGGCCTCTGCTTAAAAACCTCCAAAGAAGGAGAGCCCACCACCTCCTAAGGAAGCTTGTTCCACTGAGTAACCGCTCTAACTGTCACAAAACTCTTGATTTAATTTCAACCCATTGGTTCTGGTCCAACCTTCTGGGGCAACAGAAAGCAACTCTGCACCATCCTCTATATGACAACCCTTCAAGTACTTGATGATGGTTATCATGTCACCTCTCAGTTGTCTCCTTTCCAGGCTAAACATACCGAGCTCCTTCAACTTTTCCTTATAGGACTTGGTCTCCAGACCCCTCACCATCTTCATTACCCTCCTCTGGACACGTTCCAGCTTGTCTATATCCTTCTTAAATTGTGGTGACCAAAACCGAACACAGTACTCTAGGTGAGGTCTAACCAGAGCAAAGTGATACCATCACTCAGTGTGATCATTTCCTTTTCATACTGTGGCCCTGATCCAAATTTGTGAGCATTCTGCCAATAGAGCTGAATGCACATAGCCCCAGTTATCAACCCGGAACACAACCAATCCGCTGCTTAGTAGGTGAGACTAAATCCACCCTTTCCTCATGTTGGTGGCATTTAGAATATCTTACTCCGCTCTGTACAATGGCTGCTGCAGAAACAACAGTCATTTTATTTATGCCTTAGTGACATGTAGATGATACTACATGCTCTGTGAGGACTGCCATTCAGGGTTGCCAGATCCCCCCTAGCCACCAGTGGGTGGGGGAAGGGGTTGGGGGTAGGGTTGCCAGATTCCTGTTGGGAAACTCCAAGGAGATAATTGGGAATGGATCCTGGGGTGGGCAGGGACTTCAGTGGGGTAAAATCCACCCTCCAAAGCATCCAGTTTCTCCAGGGGAACTGTTCTCTTTAGTCTTGAGATGAACTCTAATTCTGGGGAGTATGCAGGTCTCGCCTGGAAGTTGGCATCTCTACTTTGAAGAGTATTCTGAAACTGCAGTTGGTCCAAAATATGGACAGGTTCGTTGGTAGGCCATAGGCCTGGAGCATTTACAACAACTTTATATAGTCTTTACAAGTTGTCAGTAGTTGGTTCAGTTCAAATTGTTGGTTTTGCCCTGTAAGACCCTAAATGGCCAAGGTTTAGGGTAACTAGCAACGATCTTCTTGTATTTAGGCCTGCCCAGACCCTGCCCTAATCAGTGGTCTTCTCTGAGTGTCCCTACCATCTGAGATGCCTTTTCGCTAGTGGCATCATGATTTTCGAATGCCCTTCAGATGGTCCACTTTGCACCATCTTATCTGTGTGCCACGGACAGTTAAGAAGCGTTCTATTCAGAAGATCCTTCCCCAGCCAAAGGATCAGTTCCTGCACATGGAGGGATTCCTCTTCCCATCTTGGAATGTACACACAAATTCATGCAGAAGTAGCACATAAGAGCATTACAGAGAATATATACACTTTCATATTCTGATACCTTCTACATGCTATCAAAATGATTTAAGGTTGGGACTGGAGTGTGGGAACAAAAGAAAGATGGCTCTACTGATCCCTGTGGAGATCTCTCAACATATGGGGATACCTAACCTAGGGAAGGATTGTAGCTGTGGAAGTAGCTGGCTGCAGAAAGACAGCGGTCTTCTTAAAACAGTTGATCTACTACTTGGATGAAAAAATAAGGCATTTAATATGTTCATCCCTAAAATGAAAACACATGTCACCAAGCAGTTTCAGTTGGTAGCTTCTAGACCCCCCACATGTGAGTGTGGGGGCACTCATTAGAATAGCTTGCTGTGGCTCAAAAAAGAGTAAAATATTTGCTTTTTATTTACCCATGATTTAATTCCAACATTTTGAACATACCTTCCATGCACTTTCTTCTGTAAGTTTATCAGGGCCTCATAAATAAATGTAATCTTTGGGCTATTTATTTATACTGATTGAATGGTAGAAACAAAAATCTAGTTGAAGCTTTTAGTCTCTGCATAGCAAATGGCTAATCCCACAAAGCTGGCATTTTATCAACAAGAAGTGAACTGTTCATCCTCATAGTAAGGAATGAAGCACATAGATTTTATGGACATATGTTAGCCAGAAAATTGCATTTATTATATCATTTGGATATATGGATGAACAGAAACATCCAGTTGCTAAAGTCAGCTATAGAATACTTTAAGAACTGATCACAAGTCCCATGATTTTATGAGGCCAAGCAGTTATAAATTTATTTATTTATATTTCAACCCTGCACCTTTTCTGGAAAAGCCGGCTCAGAACGGCTTCCAACAGTCAATATATATGATATAAAAACTACATACACTTAAAACATAATTCCAATCTAATATTATAAACCCCCAAATTATAATAAATGGCAGCTGGAAGTTCAATAGCAAACTACTGACAGTGTAGGACCTTTAGTGTCAGTAATTTGCTACTGAACTTCCAGATGCTATTTATGATATTAGGACCTTTTCCCTGACCTAGATAGCCCAGGATAACCTGATCCTATCAGATCTCAAAAGCAAAGCAGAGTTGGCCCTGGTCACTATTAGGATGGGAGACCACCAAGGAATAGGATTGTCAGACCTCTGCCAAGGGTGACCTCCGCCAGATTGTCAGACCTCGGCCGATGCAGGGGCCCACAATGCCGGCCTTTATGAGTAGCCTTTATGGTCCTTATAGTTTCCCATCTAATGGAGTACAGCCAAATGTAGACTTCAGAGGTCCGGTTACCCCCCTGTTTCGACCCAAGAGGTCTTCTTCAGGGACCAACACTGGCTGTTATGTAACAAGCTCCGGTGTTGGATGGGGAACTATCAGGACCATAAAGGCTACTCAATCTGAGGAGAACCACGCTTGAAAGATTGCTGGAACTTACACACGGCGGCAGCACAACACTTGGAGGAATATAATTACATCACTTTGCTGCTATAGCCTTCATTGGAATTGAAAGAGTGATGCACTCTATATGAATAATCTTCGCATTAGTTCTCCAGAAACGATAGCACACTTGCTTTTGTTTTTGTTTTGGTGTATCACTTATATTATTTTTATAATGATTTATGTTGGTTTTTGTCATGGTTGAGTAATTGGATTTGGTGCTCTATATGTTTAGTGGTGTTCAGTAAATATAATATTGTCGAAGGCTTTCACGGTCAGAGTTCATTGGTTCTTGTAGGTTATCCGGGCTGTGTAACCGTGGTCTTGGAATTTTCTTTCCTGACGTTTCGCCAGCAACTGTGGCAGGCATCTTCAGAGTAGTACTCTGAAGATGCCTGCCACAGTTGCTGGCGAAATGTCAGGAAAGAAAATTCCAAGACCACGGTTACACAGCCCGGATAACCTACAAGAACCAGTAAATATAATATTTGAATTTGTTACATTTGTGGTTGTCTGGCATTACTGCTGGCACTTTTTATCAACTACCAGGTAGTAGCAGGAGATCTCCTGCTAATACAACTGATCTCCAGCCGATAGAAATCAGATCACCTGGAGAAAAATGGCCACTTTGGCAATTGAACTCTATGTCAATGAAGTCCCTCCCCTCCCCAAACCCTGCCCTCCTCAGGCTCCACCCCAAAAACCTCCCGCTGGTGGCGAAGAGGGACCTGGCAACCCTAGGCTCTGGAGAAGTGGTGGGAGGTAGATTGCTTTTAGATTCACCTTGCCAGCCTTCTCCAGGGTCTGGAAAAGGCCAGTGGGATGGAACTAACAGAAATCCTCCCCCACCACTTCTCTGGACCCTCCTCCTCCCCCTTCTGTCTTCCTTTCTCCCAAGCCCCACCCCCTTCACTTTCAGTGCTCATTCTCCTCTCCAGTGGCAACCCCAGTCCTTCCCTTGGCTGAGGTCTGGCCCTACCTGTGTTATTGTGACACATACTGAGATGAGGTCAAGTCATAGGCTTCAGGCAAAATATGGGAAGCAAACTGGAAGGAGTCAATAGTTAATGTCTGTCCTGTCCCCCCTCCCCCCCCCCCGCCCAAGAGAGTTGAGTTGAAGGGTAGCATTTGCTGGCAGCTCATGGAGAGGAGTTGTTATGAGTTGCAGCACCAGCACATTTAGACGCCCAGTGCAAAGGGTGAGCAGGTAAAAGCTCATTTAAAGCACCAGAATGCTGCTATCTACCTCTCTAACCCATCTGTGACATGGAAGGACTCACTCCTCTGCATCCCATTTAGGGTTGCCAGGTCCCTCTTCGCCACCAGCGGGAGGTTTTTGGGGTGGGGCCTGAGGTGGGCAGGGTTGGGGAGGGGAGGGACTTCGATTCTATAGAGTTCTATTGCCAAAGTGGCCATTTTCTCCAGGGGAACTGATCTCTATCGGCTGGAGATCAGTTGAAATAGCAGGAGATCTCCTGCTTGTACCTGGAGGTTGGCAACCGTAATCCCATTGGTTGCCCACATTGCAATTTAGTATGGAGTGAGGTTTGCCCTCAGATGCTGCCTTTGGATTAGGGTTGCCAGGTCATTCTTCACCACCGGCAGGAGGTTTTGGGGGCAGAGCCTGAGGAGGGCAGGCAGGGTTTGGGGGAGGGAAGGCATTCCAATGCCACAGAATTCAATTGCTAAAGTGGCCATTTTCTTCAGGCAAACTGATCTCTATCAGCTAGAGATTAGTTGTAATAGCAGGAGATCTCCAGCTAGTACCTGGAGGTTGACAACCCTACCTTGGATCCTTGTATTGCTGTCAAATTAATACAGTTGACCCTTGACCATCCCTGCTATTGGTGTTGGCTCCCCTTATTCTGCAAAGGGCCCTGTAGCAGGAATGACCTCCAGCAGAAAAATCCAGTGTTTTCACATTTGTCTGCTTCATTATTGGTTGAGGAGGGCAGTGGAGGATGCCAGAGAACATTAGAGATGGCTTTTATTAAGTTACAGAACATATGATTGTTGAAAACCGGGTGTGTAGTGAGTGGAATGGGGACACTTGATGACATTAAAGAGCTAAATATGGTTTTCACTATTGTATTATGTAGAAAGCAAATGAAATAAAATGATTACCCTGGAAAACAAAGCAATGTAGATGTACAATAAAATCTAATGTTACCCACAATGCCTAATTTTAAAGGGAAAAAACAATTTTATGTTTTGTTCAACTGAAGTTCACATTGACTCAATTCAGACATAATATGAAAGCATGGCTTAATTGAACTTATGGTTAGTGTGATAGTGAGAACATAGGCCTCTCCACAAAGTATGGCCCTCATCTGTTGAACCAGAATCTGAACCATGGTTTGAAGTTGGTTCACTAACCATTAACTATGGTTTCATGTTTCACATTATTGCAGACACTCTTGCTTAATCATAGCTTGCTCTCTGGTGCACATTCCTCAAAGTCAGACATGCCTAGTCAGAGCAAAGGCAATAAAACCAGAGCTTGCGGAAGGCAAACCAGGATTTGAGAGATTGTCTGCAAGAGGAATCATGGGCCGAAAACACATGGTTGCTTTAGCCTCCTTTATTCTGTTTCAGCCAGGATTCAGCCAGGATCGAACGCATGCATTTTACTGAACGTGCGTGCGATCCTGGCTGAAACAGGGAATAAAGGAGGCTAAAGTGACCATGCATTTTCGCCCATGGATTCACAATATAATGGGAGTTTAAAAAACAAATCATGGTTTTGTTTTATGTCTGAACTGAGCCACTATAAACAGCAACCTATTGTGAAAGCTGTACATCACTAATGGCCATGCTGCCACAACCAAGCTGCAGCAAAGCCACATCACAGGGTGATTTCTTCCTTGAATATCCGTATAATTAAACAACAGTTAAACTACATGTACAACATTACATGTGTGAAATATATACCTGCATATTTTACCACATTTCATAGATACAATCACAATGCAAACTAAAGCGGCTTTCATAAGGGGAGGCTTCACGTGGATTTATGAATCAAACTCAAGATTCCTGCTCACAGATTGCATTTAAAATATACAGGACACTCAAACATTGTGTTAGCAGGAAAAGTTCACCTTACGTTAAGCACATTACATTCTCACTGATTTTAATGGAAGCGTTCAGCAAGTGTGTAAAGTTTTAATATTTAAAAGCAAAGGGCTAATGATTAGGTTTGGTTGGATCGTGACCATTGTTCTTCTATGTCTGTTTCCTCTATGGAGGAAAACTGTATGCCAGAACCTTCCCGATGACAGATTACTGCATAAATGGCAATAATTGTTTCTCAGGACACACACAGGAGTTCCCTGACTAATCTGTATGCTGGTGATGAAATGGATATTCATGGCAAACATGAATTGAGTGCATTTCTTAGATTTCAAGTTGAGTACGCTTCATGAAGTCACATCATGATCTGTGTTCATGGTCTAATGTGAAGCAGAGGACATGAGCGATCATTCCTACAACATCCGAAGTAATAATAAAGGCCCTTTTCACATGGCTGGCACTCTTGTGGGATGAACATGTGGGCTGGGAGGGAAATCGCACCTGCTGTCTCCTCTCATGACATTCTTGTGTGCAACTGACAGTGCAATCTTCAGCAGAGTTACAACACTTCTAAGTCCATTGACTTCAAAGGGCTTAGGAAGTTGTAACTGTGTTTAGGATTGCATTGCTAGGCTATTTGTGCACATGTTGTAGATACATATTTATATTTGCATGTGTCATGGTCTCTCCATGTAATCAGAAACTTTGCAAACAGAAAGAACATATAATAAAGTCCTCAGCAGCATGGAGAGGGTTTATTGTATGTGTGTAGATTTTGTGCACACATAAATCCTCTACAAAAGACCCCCCCCTCCGCACAATGACTCACTATATGGGGAGGCAGAGCAGTCACAAATGCACTGGCCCCGCCCTTTCCTGTGATCAGCAATGTTCTGAAAGCAGTGCCACCAATCACAGGGAGGGGATGTGAGCATAGCCACTTCATCCATGAAGCCACACTCTGCAGACCACCAAAGAACTGTGTGGAGGAAGGGTAAGGGCCAGCACCCAGCATGCTCTATGTCTGCTCTCCTTCCCCATGCAGTGAGTCAACACATTGGGGAACAGATGGACAACTCAGCTCGCAAATGCCTGGAGGATGGGGGTGACCCCTTTGCGGGCCCCTGTCCCAAGGTTCACCAAACTTTGGTGACCATCTAAGGAGAGTCCTTTGCAGCCATGCTGCAAATTTGTGGACTCTACCTTCAAAAATGCTTTGTCAGTAGCTTCGGGAAAAAATCCCCATAGACTATAATGGACCTGAATTTTTTGGAAAACCTGAATAAGCCGAATACCAATATTTACCCATATGGGCATTTGGCTTATTCCAGGTTTACTGGGAAAAAATCAGGCCCAATAAACCCAAACCTGAAATTTACCAAATTTTTAAAATGACCCTTCTGCCTTCAGACTATCATGATCCAGATCACTCGTCTGAATGGTGGTCAGACCAAGATGGCTCCAGGTTGACCCCTACCTCAAAAGGGCCCCAACTATGGGGCCCTAACAAAACCAGTCAAAGATAGAAAAATGGAAGAAAGCACAGAGATATGCATCTGAGCAAAGGTAAATAGCCACAACTCCAAAAAGCTGAATATCTATTCGACTTTTTTGGGAATCACCTATTTGGCTTCAAGAAGATTCCCAGGTTTTGGTATTTGGTCGACTCGAAATCTGAAATG
This sequence comes from Euleptes europaea, assembly GCF_029931775.1. Lineage (NCBI taxonomy): Eukaryota > Metazoa > Chordata > Lepidosauria > Squamata > Sphaerodactylidae > Euleptes > Euleptes europaea. Next base: position 27,703,408 of record NC_079326.1, read on the forward strand.
GCTAATTTCAAGTTTATTTTTGGTTCGGGTATATCAATATGCACAACCCTACAGCTGACTTAACGTAAGACAGTGGAAGAAGGCTCCTTGTCTAATAAATTTGTCCAGATTTGTTTGTGGAACATGGGATTTCTTGATTCTGTGAGACCTTATGTATTGTCTGCATTTATGCATGAGAATTTTCAGAATACTGACTTCTGCTCTACATTAGGGTTGTGCATATCAATAAACCCAAACCAAAAATATACCCAAAATTAGCCGTTTTGGTAATTTTCAGGATTCGGGTTTACCGGGTACCAAAACCTGGGGATAAAACTGAAGCAAATATGTGATTCCCAAAAAAGCCGAATATGTATTTGGCTTTTCAGGTTCGGCTATTTTCAGGTACAGCTCTGTGCTTTCTCCCCTTTTCCTTTCTTTCTTTGACTGGTTTATAAGGGCCCCATAGTTGGGGCCCTTTTGAGGCATGGGTCATGTAATTGGAGCCAACTCAGACATTCCCCTACATTCTAATACCTGTACAGGGCAATCATCACCATTTAATCAAGCAATCACACCGACATTCTTTTGGTTCCTGAGATACATTGAACCTCTCTCCTCCTTTGCTAGTTACCTCATATCGCCCCAGGATCCATTTTGGGGTATAAATATTATCCTTGTGGCATTCCTGTGTGTGTCTTGGGTCAAGCACTCGCCCCCTGCTTGGTGTAGGGTTACTCTCTTTGCTCCTAGAAAAGCTGGTTCGTTTCTCCTTCTACATCACTGCTTCCAACCGGACTTCACTCTTCCAAATAGGTAAATATCACCCAAGCCCTAATTCTATCTCCCACCCCTCCACCCTGTACTTTCCTTAGCTCTTGTATGAATTGTGTGTGTGTGTTTTCATTGTGTGCTTGAAATTACTATTTTATAATTAAACCCCATTTTATTTGGAACAAACTACTTCTTTGTTGAGAGTTTTCCAAAGGAACATATCCCGATATACAAAGGCTGAAAAGATCTTGGTTACCTAACCTCTCACAAGACTTAGTTTCCAACCAAAATGGAGACTATCTAATTTGGGTAACAAAATAAAGATTTAGATAAACCCTACTTTTCATTAGAAAATTATAAGAGAATTATAATTCAGAAATTGATTGTTACTGTTCTGTTTTTACCAGTTCAGTTATAGGTCTAATTTTGCATTCAGAGAACAGTTGCCATTTATATATAAAGATATGTGACCAAATCTGTTATAGAATTCTTACAGCAGGTAATGAGGTTTTGTATAATACGTTCGTGCATTCTGTTGGTTTGGTTTGTTGTTCTATAAAAAAAATACACATCTCTTATCATTTATGGATTTATAAGAAATCCTGAACATTATAAACACAAAGGTTTTTTTTTTTAAATGCTCTGCTTGCTTCACCTATAAAACTCAGTAGGATGAATATTCTTTTGTGCTTTAAAGGAATTCATTTATTGTGCTCACTCCATTGGAAATCTGTTTTTGAAAGCCTGCTACCATTATTGTCTCAGCTGGATCATAAGGTTGCTACCTCACTCCTGCTTGCCCCTGGGTCATTAACAAATCACAGTTCTTTGTGAACACTAATACCTTTCAGCTACAGGGAATGCAAACTCAAGGCTACGAGTTCTTTACATTCACACGCTCCTTTGCTATGTACAGGGGGGAGGGGGAATGCATGAGCTCACCCTATGCCTTTTACCCCCCCCCCCCACTGGAATGGGTATCTCTGCTGTAGCACACATTGTTGCCATATAAGAGGAGCTTTGAAGCTGAAGCTGAATCTCCTTCTACTGTTTCACACAAATGACAAATAATCAAGCTAGGTCACCTCCAGTCTATGCTGAGCCAATTATGTGGAGCCTGGTGCCATGTGCTGAACTTAGGAGAGAGTCATATTTCACACCAGAAGCTTTTTAATTTTTTTAGTTCAGTGGGCAGTGCCTGATTCTACTTACAGGTGGTTTACCACAAGGTGATTTTCCCCTCAGCATCCACAGCTTCATCAGTCATGTTGAGAATTGACTCACGCTGTTGCCCATTTTATGCAGAAAGCAAAGTAAGTCTCTTTCTTTCTTTCTTTCTTTCTTTCTTTCTTTCTTTCTTTCTTTCTTTCTTTCTTTCTTTCTTTCTTTCTTCTCCACGTATAAATGTCTGTGAGATAGGTCACACCATAAATGACGAGAAAACATCAAATACAAAAAAAGTCATACAAAAACACAGAAACAGAATTGCATGTATGAAATAGATAAGAATTAAATCAACAACAGATTCAAAGCAGGATGCATAATGACCTTAAAACCTGCCAAGAACAGTACAGCATAAACCTGCTAAACCTCTAATGGTATGAAAACAGTGATGGCAAAAGTGGGGAGAGCTCAACATTCCACTACAAAATAAGTTCTAAAATGCTTTGCGAAATTAAAATATGCTTGCCTGGCACTTCAAAATTCTGTAAAGTTACTACTAAGCAAGCATCTATGAGAAATGGAGGGCTGACTTGGTGGGATCACATCCTCACTGACCTCTCATCCCTCTACAAACTCTGCCCTTCTCAAGCACCATCCTCAAATCTCCAGGAATGTCATGATCCAGAGTCGGCAACCCTAGGCAGTAGTTAGCAATCTAGTGGTTACGAAGGGCCAAATATTTTTGACGGCTGAGAGAGTGAGCTGTGAACGTCTTTACACTGTTACACTGCTTCTCTTTCAGCAGCCAATTAATACAGCTGATGAGCTGGTCAATTTACTGGTAGATATTTTCAATGGACCTGTCAGCAGACCACCTGGTAATTTGACTGCAGGCAAGTATTGTCAAATATTCCATCAAGCCCTATGTGGTTGGCACTTTGCCATCTTCATTTCATTATGGAGTCATTCATATAAGGCGGAAATGAGAGTTGGTTGTCCCCTAATTCTGCAGCAGTTTGGAGCAAACCTAGCAGCATAGCAAAGCTCCTCCTACTGGTCATCTGCTATGACTGAAGGCAAATCCTGACAGGAACAGGATCATAAACAGTCATTGGTCTACATAGGACCACAACGGAAATGAAGTTTGGTTTCATTGTTTCACAATAACAAGGTCATTTTTCTTTTCTAATAAACCTGTTGATGATAAAGAATTTTTTGGTTGTTCTAACAAAGTTCAATGCTTTCAAAATATCTTGCCATTATTTGGGGGGGGGGAAATAACTAATATTTCACTGGTCAACCGACAACGGTCAGTGTGATTGTGGCTCAACTTCCTATCAGCCAAAATCAATACAATACAATACAGTAGCCAGACTATCCACTGCCTTTCATTCTTATGCTAAAGGAGGTCCTAGTTTAAAAGAAATGGCTCCAGTCTCTGCAGTGACTCACACCAAACTTAATAAGGAGTCTGTTGACAGAGGTGACACACCTCTGTAAGCTTGGGAAGAATTTATTTATTTCTTTATTTATTTATTTATTATTTTTGACCTTATATACCGCCCTTCTCTTGGCTGAAGCCGGGCTCAGGGTGGCATATTGACAATCCTGATAAGGTAAAAAGAAAAAGGTTAACCAGCGTGGCGTAGTGGTTAAGAGTGGTGGTTAGGAGTGGTGGACTAATCTGGAGAACTGCGTTTGATTCCCCACTCCTCTACATGAGCGGCGGAACCTAATCTGGTGAAACGGGCTGGTTTCCCCACTTCTGCACCTGAAGATATAAAGTGATCGTGAATGCATGACATCTGCAATAGATGCTTCTTGCTAAAACCACTGCACAGTATGAATCTTGATTGTTCCATATGCAAAGCATGAGGTTGTTATTTTAATGTCTTTCTCAAGATTCTATCAGGCCTGTTACATATTAGATAATGTCTTGAAAGGCTTAAGGGCTGGAAAATATTTAAGCTTCATTTCTTACATTCCTGAAGTTTAAAGGGTGGGTAAGGTAAAATTATTACATTCTCCAACAAAATCTCTTACCTTTGCTTTCAGTTATCTCTGTGTCGCTGTGCCTAGAACCGTTGTATCTGAACACCAACCACTTCTGTAAGAGTATGACAGAAAGAATTTTCAGTGCCCCAAATACCATTTTTTACTTTTGCTTTATTGTTTAGAAAGAGACTTTGCTTTGACTGTCACACTCCACTCCACTGCTGCCCGCCCAGCGCCACTGATGTTGGCAAGTGGACTCAGCCTGATAATGGTGACAGGGCAGCAATGCCAAGCAGGTGATTGTGGAGTGGGTGATGAGTCCAGGCCAGGCCCCGGGCATGGCTGCTACCTGCTTGACTCTGTTGTCCCTTTGCCATAGCCTGATTGGCTAGCAGCAGTGCAAATGAGTGGTGACAAATTGGGCTACAGGTCCTGGAGATGCTTAGAATATGTCCTGTTTCGCTCTGTAGCCATCATGAACATTAGAGACTGATTTATAGTCCTGAGCATTATTAGGCTGAAGAAGTGCTAAAAGCATGAAACGGCTTTTCTGTCCTGGACATTTGTCGTCGTCCCTTCGTTTAATCTTTGGTTAATTTTGGATAATGCCCTGGTGAACAACACTGGCATGCCTTCTAGGAGATAAAACCTATCCAGCCACAGAAGGGAGTTGCTTCTTCACGTTGAACTCTATTTGAACTTTGTCTGAATATCCTACAAGTTTTGAATTACTGCAGCAACCATTGAACCCTCCTAGCCTGAGCCTGACTAGGCGTCATTATTACAACTTTATCCTCCTGCATTGTCTGTATTGTTGTTGTATGACTTCTTGTAGTGAACCATTGTATGATATGTTTAATATCTACACATGCACTATTATTTATTATTTATGTTAGAGTCATATATGGCGGCCACCTGTTTGACTCTGTTGTCTCCTTGCCATAGCCTGATTGGCTAGCAGCAGTGCAAGTGAGTGGTGACAAATTGTGCTGCAGGTCCTGGACATGGCAACTTCTTGCTTGGCATTGCCCTGCTTTGCCCTGCTGGACTAGGCGGAGCAGGTGGTGGCCCTAGGCATAGCAGTTAACTAAGGTTTTCTGTTAACCAAGTTCCAGTAAACAAACAGCCTTGGTGAAACTTTGGGGTTTAAGCATCAGTCATTCTCCCATCAGTCAACTGCATCCAGCCTACTCAACTGCATCATAACATGAGATTCCATTGCCAAAAAGCCAGAGAGCCAGTTCCCTCAACAGCTTTTAAAGGCTTAGTTTCAATCGGCGTTGGCTTTTTAATCAGTTTGCATTGGACATTTGAGCATTTCAGCATAGATCCTGACTTTGCCCACTATGGCAAATTATCACTTTGGCTTGTTAGCCTTGGCTCTGTATAGTGGAAACTGTGGGTGTAGTAGAGAAGACAAACAACAAAGGTCAGCATAATTGCACAACATGAGAATTGGGCCACCAACATCTCAATCTGCTGATTCCAGGGACTCTGTTTATCCTTGAAAGTGATTCTAGTGACTGATACCAAGATCAGCTCAGTCTAGGTCATGCTCAGCCTACACAGAAATTACCTGAGTTTTCAAAATGCAGATTAAACTACGACAGGCAACCCATCTTAGAAAGCCTCGAGGCCTTCCATAATCTATGTACTGAAAATCTATTTAAGTCCCAAAGACAGTTAAAAAAAAAATCCAGCAAAATGTGTTTGCATGTACATGAATTATTTACAGTTATTTTAACAAGCCCATTTTACTTTCCTGCTCTTGATTCTGAAAACTACAGCTAAAGATCACGGAGATTTGTCTGAGTCAGACCTGAGTTAACCCGATCCAAAGTGGGATAAAGGCACCAGAGTTTTCATAGGTGTTTGGAATGCCCAGATAACCATTTTGAACATCTCGTTGATATGCTGGCAACTGCGCAAGATGTGCATGGTACCGTAAGGTGATCAGTTTAAAAACCAAACCATATGGTAGCTTTCAAGAGCACTCAGTTACAACAAGGAGTAGAAGATTTTCCTTCTTTTCTCACCCAAAAATAAGACATTAACATATCCAAAACAATGATAACTATCAAGTCAGAGTCTCATTATTAACTGAGAAGTTCTCAATAATACCTTGTAAATAAATTTTTTTTTATTTCCAACAACCTTATACATGTTTAAAGGTGAGGATTCTTCCCCAGCAGCCCTTTTGTGTTGGAATCTGTGACGCAAGCCTTCTTACAGTAAACATTTGCTTTGGGAGAGCCTGCAGCGTTTCCAGGAAGAGGTGTTTGCTCAGTACTGTAAGGTCAGCTGTGACAGGACGAGCGCACGCTTTGTAAAATCCGGATCTGTGAATTGTCTCAAGCATTAATTACACCCCCTTCATGTGCCCGCTGGTTGGAAAACAAAAAGCCTGTGTTAGGCAATGAATTCTTGACAGTCAAAGTTCCACAAACATCACTTTCACTAAAGCAGAGGCAAGGGGAACAGAAGTGGAGAAATTCCAGGTATTTCTTTCTCAGCGGAGTTCGTCTCAAAGGCATCCCCAAAACAGTTAAGATCCAAATTCAAAAAGAGGTCAAGGTATGCGCTCCTAAAAAACAAGCCAAGCTATCCATGTCTTTGTAACCTGAGAGGGGCCAGCAACTTCCCACGTGATTCCTTAAATCCAAATGTTATTGGCACAGGATGCAGCTACGGAACAGGAGTCACGTTGCTCTAGCCATATATTTTAGACTTCAGAAGGTACAAGATCTCCCTTTTTATTTCTTTTTGTTTTCTTATCCTGCCATTGTGAGTCTTTTCATTTTGCCCATCCTTGTGGCTGGCACTCCTGATTCAGTTGTTTCTTGTATAGCAATTTTACACTCTTTACACACCATATCACGTTTTATGCCATTATAGGCAGTTGGATCAAAAAGATTTGTCAATTTTGATGGTAACATTTCTATTAGCATGGTCAGAAAAAAAAGGATAACTGCAGTGAGCAGGATTTAATGCTATACAGCCCACGCTCCAAAGCTGCCATTTCTTCTAATGGAACTGATCGCTGTAGTCTGGAGATTAGTTGTAATTCCAGGAGCTCTCCCGACCCCACCTGGAGGCTAGCAATGGTGGGAAGCAGAGTCTTGAGCCAGGGTGGAGCTCAGTAGGCATGTGATGCCACAGAGTCCACCCTCCAAAGCTGCCATTTCCTCCAGGGGAAGTGATGTCTGCAGTCTGGGGATCGGATGTAATTCCTAGAGAACTCCAGGCCCCACCCTATATGCTAGCTCTTCTGCCCATTTTTTCCTTCATGTGTTGTCTGGTCACATCCCTCATCTGCTGTGTGGCACAGCCACATTTTGCTCATCACAATAGGAGAGGGAAGCAAAAACAGGATGAGGGAAGAACCAGAAAGGTTGTGTCTGCTTTTCCTCCCAGTGCATCTGGGAATTTTAATCATATTCAGGACTGCTGAGAGCCATCATGGGATCCCAGAGTAGGGTTGCCAGCTCCAGGTTGGGAAATACCTGGGGTTTGGGGGGGGCAGAGCCTGAGGAGGGTGGGGTTTGAGGAGGGACTTCACTATAGGGTTGCCAGGTCCCTCTTCGCAACCAACGGGAGGTTTTTGGGGCAGAGTCTGAGGAGGGCGGGGTTTGGGGAGAGAAGGGACTTCAATGTCATAGAGTCCAATTGCCAAAGTGGCCAATTTTTCCAGGTGAACTGATCTCGATCAGCTGGAGATCAGCTGTAATAGCAGCCGATTTCCAGCTAGTACCTGGAGGGTGGCAACCCTACTTCAGTGCCATAGAGTCCAGTTGCCAAAGCAGCCATTTTCTCCAGGGGAACTGATCTCTATCAGCTGGAGGTTAGTTGTAATAGCAGGAGATCTCCAGCTAGTACCTGGAGGTTGGCAGCCATATCCCAGAGAAAGATCCCTTCTGTATCCCTGCACAGACCAGCCCAAACACTATATGAAAAGAAACGATATGACTTGCTATGCATACAAATTGGTTAACTCTGTGTACACAATACATAGTCTATTTCATATCTCTAACCACAGTACGCTTCCCACATTTTATGCTCACAACAAACCTGTGAAGTTTTGCTGAGAGACAGCGGATGGTCCCAAGTTCATTTACCCTTTCATCTCTCAGTGAAGGCTATGCCAGATTTATAGCCAAAAAAACTAGCAATTTACTCAGTTCTGTGCCCACCCCTGGGGTAACCAGTCCATAATTTAGTTTCTGTAGTCATTCTTCCAAGTGGCCTTTCGCAAGATGGCTTGACTTGAGCATGGCAAAGATTGGCTTAAAGTTCAGTTCACAATGACCTTCATATGGTAGTCAACAAATTGCTTCAGGAAAACACACGAGAAAAGCCACTCGGGGTCAAGTGGAGTGGTTGACTAAAGTCCAGAACATTTTGTTTATGTACAAATTGGCGTATTTTGCTTCGATGCCACATGGAAGAAAAATGACGCAGTCACTTGGTGGTTTTGTATTTTGGGGAATAATTTTAGACAAGTGATATTTTTGTTTGTGATACAGTAAGGCTTTACTTAGGTCAAACAAGACACTGGGTACATCACATGAGTCATGCCTTCTTCCTGGCCAGTGTCACCTTTAAACCAGGCCTGAGCCAGGCCTATACAAATGGCAAACTGGGGGTCATCGAGCGGTAGTAGGGTTGCCAGGTCCCTCTTCGCCACCGGCGGGAGGTTTTTGGGGCGGAGACTGAGGAGGGAGGAGTTTGGGGAGGGGAGGGATTTCAATACCACAGAGTCCAATTGCCAAAGCGGCCATTTTCTCCAGAGGAACTGATCTCTATCGACTGGAGATCAGCTGTAATAGCAGGAGATCTCTAGCTAGTACCTGGAGGTTGGCAAGCCTATCGAGTGGACTATTCCATTTCAAACCAGAAGTGGGAGGAACTTTGAAAATATTCTGCCACATTTAAACCTCACTGCAAATACTAAACTTTCACACAGTTTGCATTCCTGACTTTATCTACCATTCTTTTTTGTTTGCAAGGAGCTTTTAATGTAGGGCATTCAAACATGTGATTTCCCCCCTCCCCACCACACACCTGCAGTCTGAACTGACTCAGCTCATTCTGCCGCTTCAGTATTCTATCATCTCATTTCATTTTATTTATTGAGCAGGTTTCAACCAGTCTGCTAAGAGAATCTTTTTCATATAAACTTTGAATAAATCCTTATTAAAGCATAATCTAGAAGTGATTCAGATGATCCACCAAGCTAACAGTTTTTAGTTTCAGTCACCACATGATAGGAGTCATGCTATCTGAACCTGAGTCTCCCAAAATCCCAATTCAGTATGCTAATCACTACCAGTCTGGCTCACAAAAAGTATGAGGTATAGAAATCCATATTTGAGGAAGTCGCTATCCTATTATTGGTTCTCCACATTATGTTGACAAATGGCAGTGATTATTTGAATTTCTGGTGTCCAGGGACTAATTATGCTCTAGAGCCACCATTTACACAACATCCCTACAAGATAGGTCTGTTTGGTTTCCTACATGTGAACTGTAATGAGAGAAAAGTGAGCTCTGAGGGAGGCATTTTTGGAGATAGAGTTCCCAAATTTTCAGGGTAGCTTCAAGTGATTCTCCTTGTATGAACCCCGAAGTTTGGTAAGGAGGACCAATTTTATGGGGTCCGGAAGGGGTCACCCCCTCCTCCATAGAGAAGCACTGTAAACTTTACCATACTTCTCTTATGGAGGAGTGGGAAGACCCCTTCCAGACCCCATAAAATTGGACCACGTCACAATCTTCACCAAACTTTAGAGTTCACACAAGGGGAGTCTCATGAAGCGACACTGGGAATTTGGTGACTCTACCGTACCATGCCCCTGCCCTGACCTGGATGGCCCAGGCTAGCCTGATCTTGTCAGATCTCAGAAGCTAAATAGGGTCAGCCCTGGTTAGTATTTGGATGGGAAACTACCAAGGAATACCAGAGTTGCTGTGCAGAGGAAGGCACTGGCAAACCACCTCTGTTAGTCTCTTGCCATGAAAACCCCAAAAAGGGGTTGCCATAAGTCGGGTGCGACTTGACGGAACTTTACACACACACACACCATGCCCCTGGTCCATTGAGCTCAGGATCACTGCACACATTATGCAAGGCAAATGTCGATATAAAGTCATAAAGAGGTTTCCTATTCAAAGTTTATATTCAACAATGAGCTGCAACTGATCATAGTTCCCTCAGGGGAAATATAGTGATTTTTTAAAACACTTTTAGCTCCTGACACAAAAAATTGTAAGTGTACACCCTTAAACACTGCAGCCTGTGGTACGGCTTTTATTTGAGTCCCTTTTGTGCATTTGTTGGTGCCTTTGTAGCCTGTTTGTTGCCATTAGTCCTGACACCCAAGCACTGATGAATGTCATATCTAGATAAATGAACTGGGAAATTCCAAAGCTACAATCACCTACACTACAGTTTTGTCTGGTTAATATAGATCAGGGTTCGTATGCATAGAGTAATTATTAGTGGACAATCACTGCACGTATCTGGAACTAGATTGCCCTCCAATACTCATAGGGTTGCCAACTGCCAGGTAGTAGCAGGAGATCTCCTGCTAATTCAACTGATCTCCAGCCGATAGATCACCTGGAGAAAAATGGCTGCTTTGGCAATTGAACTCTATGGCATTGAAGTCCCTCCCCAAACCCCGCCCTCTTCAGGCTCCGCCCCCCAAAATCTCCCGCTGGTTGAGAAGAGGGACCTGGCAACCCTAAGTACTCATGGGCTTACTCAAGGGATGATGGATTAGATGGCTTGTTTGACTAAACCAGCAGGACTCTTCTTATGCTCTTATTCTATGCCGGAATATTAGCTATCCTGTACCACAGAAAGCAGCATCTACCAAACTGCGTCTATGAATCTTTCCTATTGCACAGTGTACGAGTTATTTTCAAAGCAGTGTTTTCCAGTATACTGAGGACAACTCTCCCTTTATACGTAAAAATGTAATGAAATCAAACAATAGTCCTGGATGAAAATTTCTTTTAAAAAATTGTGAGTCAAAACTACCCAGAGATTCCCCCCCTTTTTTTTGCCATCAAGTCACAACTGACTTATGGCGATCCCTGGTGGGGTTTTCAGGGCAAGAGACCTTCGGAGGTGAATGCCGTTGCCTGCCTCCATGTCACGACCCTAGTATTTCTTGGAAGTCTCCCATGACTGGCCCAAGGTCGCCCAGCGAGCTTCCATGGACGAGTGAAGATTCAAACCTGGGTCTCCTAGGTCCTGACACCTTAACCACTACACCATGCTGGCTCTTTCAGAGATTTCCATGCATCCCAACAAAAAGCCAATCCAGACTTACAGGGGCCTCCAGAATTGTCAAATGCTAATTTGCAGACCCAAGCACTATCCCAAGGTCACTGGGATAGGAGGGTGTTTACATTTTCCTCTCAGGATTCTTCCATGTTTTAAAACCCCTCTGTCCAAATCTGCTGTTGCTTCTGCAGAGAAGTACATGACTTTAAAAGCCAGAATCCATGTAGCTTCCCAGATACTATTTTGGAGTGGTTTTAAACATTGGATACTTGGTAATGGGGCCTCTCAGACTTCCTTGATATACCCCAAGCATATTTTCTGTTTCCCCTGCCTACCTGTAGCACTCTTGTGCTTTACAGCAATACTCTAATTACTAAAAATGGAGGGGGAAAGGCCACACTCAACCTCTTTTCATATATTTATATTGCATTATTTATATCTGACATGGAAGTAATATTTCACAATGTGTATACATTAACAATAATGATTGGAAACAGATTTTTCTTAAAACTGCAGAAGAATTCATCTCCCTTTCCATCTTTCCCATATCACCTAACAATATGGGGTTTATTGGGAAATATGTTTTAAATAAGCTATCTTATCCATAATAAGAACATGATACCGAAGAACCAAATAATAGCAGCAGCTTACAAATGCTAGGAATTTTAAAAGAGAGAAACAGAAATGTAACCCACCAGGAAAAGATTTATGCTTAGATTCCCTAAAGATGGACAGAAGGGCTGTAAAGGGAGAGCTGTGTCCAGCTGGCATGCCTTACCATTGTTTTGGTGAAATGCCAATGCTTTCTGATGGCCTTTGCATCAAAGATAACTTTAGGATTTGTGTGCCAAAAGGTGTTGCACTGAGAAAGAAAGAAAGAAAGAAAGAAAGAAAGAAAGAAAGAAAGAAAGAAAGAAAGAAAGAAAGAAAGAAAGAAAGAAAGAAAGAAAGAAAGAAATTTCACAAACATTTTGAAAAAAACCCAGACTTATACAAAAACCCTATTTAATATATACATACAATTCAAATGAGTAGAATTAGTATGAATCAGTAGTTTCAGGCCCTGACCTGTATAGCCCAGACCAGATCTATCTTCTCGGCTGCTAAGCAGGGTTGATCCCGGTTAGCATTTGGATGGGAGACCATCAAGGAAGTCCAGGGCAATGGCAAACCACCTCTGTTAATCTCTTGCCTTGAGATCCCTATGGAGTTGCCATAAGTCAACTGCGACTTGACAGCCAAAAAAAAGTAGTTTCATACTCAACCACCAATGAATGTATGCAAAGTAGAAGTGATCTTCCTGCTCCAGTGCATTCTGGTTTGGGTCCAAAGTGGCTAGCCTGATCTCGTCAGATCTCAGAAGCTAAGCAGGCTCAGCCCTGGTTAGTATTTGGATGGGAGACCACCAAGGAAGACCAGGGTTGCTGTGCAGAGGAAGGCACTGGCAAACCACCTCTGTTAGTCTCTTGCCATGAAAACCCCAAAAGGGGTCACCATAAGTCGGCTATGACTTGACGGCACTTTACACAGACACTCACAAGGTAGCTCTCTGTTTCCCTTCTGGTGGCAATCTACTACATTTTCCAAAGCTTCCTGAAGAGAAGAAAGTAGCTTGGAAGGGCATGTACACTCTTATACTACTCATCAGCTACTCCTGATTTACAATGCGTGTAGATGAGACAAGTGGGAACCTACAAGGACCTGAGGGAGTCGGTTGCTTAAAGCTACAGGCATACCTTTTAAATCTCCCTCCCTTTTTACTTTGTGTGTGTGTAAAGTGCCCTTTTTACTTTAGATTTCACATTTTTCTGCAAACCCGGGGCCCTTTTTAGGTTTGTAGAAAGATCTGTTTTGCTTGTTCACAGTTCCAGTCATCAGATTTAAGTATCCAAAGATTTGGCCAATTTTGCTATTAGAATATAAAATGATGATGGTGATATGTTCAGGGATGGGGTGAGTGGAAGTGATCTTGTCCCAGTGCATATTGGTTTGGATAATAAGAAGTTGCTTCTGCTCATGTAAGGCTGTGTGTGTTGATTTCTCCTTCTGGTGGCAAACTGTGAAGGATGGCTTCTGCTCTCCTTGCATCACAGCTAATCCCGGATCCCTTGCTGTGTATGCAGATCTCTAGTTTCCAACCAAGTGCAGGCTGTGGACTTGTCAGAGAGAGACGAAGAGAGAGAAAGGTAGGGGGAAAGTGAGTGGAAACATGGGCAACAATGGCAAAATCACTCAAATAGGGTTCAGGCATTGACAGAGATAGGGAGATAGGACTCAAGCACATATAGGGAGGCAGGTTAGGTTGCCTGAGAGAAATAATGTGCAACTGATTTTTAGGGGGTTGCAGAAAAAATCATAAGAGAAAAGCTAACACTATTGCAAGAGTCTGGGATTCCTCAGGTTAGTGAGTCATTCCATATAAAACCCATCCATCTCTCTTTCCAACAGAAACAGCCTGTCATTTCTGTAACCCTGAAAGTGTGATGCTGTAACCTTTCTAAAACAGTTCTTCCACTCCCTTTGGCTGTAAATAGTTACTACATTCGCACACACCTTTTATTTGCCTACCCAACCATTCTTTATAAGCTCTCCTAAAAAAATGCAATACAACCATTCTTCTGTTGTTAAAAAAGGTGTCAGTGCGAATCATTCCAGGAAAGTTCAGGGGGGAAATGAGTAGAAGTTATCTCAGAGACATGGGCTACCACTTTCCATGTCCCAGCTGTAACTGCAGCACATTATGCAGCTTGGTTATTTTAATATTTAGCCTTTTTGACCTCTCACAATCATGCCAAAATCCAAATTGCTGGGTCGCTGCGGCTAGGAGTGTGAAAGATGCGGGAAATTGAGGCAGAGCTCTGCTTCCACATAAACTCCCATCCCTCCAACTTCCCTCCTGAAATGGGGGACCCTTTCAGAGAGCTTTGGGGAAATGAGGAATTCGTTTGGGGAAAAATCCATGCCTCCCTGTGCATGCTTGAAAGTAGCCTCGAGTCATGCAAGGAGGGCAGGAGTGATTCCCAGCATAAATGCTGCATTTATGTATTTGATTTGATTGATATCACACTCTTTCTCATGGGCTCAGAGCAGCTTACAAAAGTTTTTGCAACAGTTGCATGAAAACACATAATCACCTAGATAAATAAGCACCCAAATATTTTAAAGTGCTCTGCCCATTTCAGTACAGCAAGTGTTTGGGTGATGTCTGTGGAAAAGGTGTCAGAAGTAGGGCTGTGCACCATTTTTGGGGTTGCCAACTTCCAGGTATTAGCTGGCGATCTCCTGCTATTACAACTGATTTCCAGCCGATAGAGATCAGTTCACCTGGAGAAAATGACCGCTTTGGCAATTGGACTCTATGGCATTGAAGTCCCTCCCCTCCTCAAACCCTGCCCTCCTCAGGCTCCTCCCCCAAAACTTCCTGCCAGTGGCAAAGAAGGACTGGACAACCCTAACCATTGGGGGGGGGGGTTCAGGTTTAATAAACCTGGAATTTTTTGAAAAATTCAAAAAAAGCCGAATCCTTATATCAGCTTTTCCTAGATAATCAAAATTTTCTGGGTTTATTAAACTTGAAACCAAAAACTACGTTGAGCAGAGCTGAATGCTGGGCTCTAGTGAGCCTGGTGTTTGGTTCACTGCTGCCACCTCTGAAGTTCACATGGGCCCAGTGTTCAATTCACTGCTTACCACCTCCAAAGTCCACATGGACTTTGGAAGCAGCAGCGGTGAGGACTTAGCCAGCAGGTAAGTGAGGGGGAAAAGGAGGGAGGTGGAGAGGGACAGGGGGAGGAGAAAATTGTGGTGTGGCCAAAGCTCCCTCAAATAATGCCAAAAAATTTGGCATTATTCAGGATCCACATTATGGCTCCCATTAATTGCTGCCATTTCCCCCTGGTAACTCCCCCCCTCGAAAAATACTGATATTTTTATGTGTTTTTGGTTCGGCTTTATTGGAAGGCACACCCTTAGTCGTATGTAATACTGTGGCATGATGACCTACCAAACAGGCCAGTAACAAGCTCAAGGTCATGCAATAAATTCATGTCAGTTCTAATATAAGAAACAAGAGTTCCTGGTTTTCAAATTCCCTGCCTAATCACTGGGTCATCTTATTTCTGCCACACAATGTTTGCTTTTTGCAAGAACTCAACTGTCATTTTTTTTATAAGCTGCAAAGAATTCTGAAGGGGAAAAAGAGCCGAGATTGCTTCCTTATCCTCCAATGTATTGCAGTCAGCAGGATTTTCATTGCTGTGCTACCCTGGATCCTGCTAGAAAATGGAATGCCACAAAGAAGTTTGCTGTATTTGACATGATGTAATCCCAGCGGGCATAATGTAATGCATAAGCTGTTAAAGGAATGCTTCCACTGCTCTTAAATCTTGTGCGAAAGCTGATCTCATTGGAATAGGTCAAAAGAATCATCGTAATGGAGCATGCAATATCGTTTTGCTTGTAACCAAACTCAGTCAGATTCTACAGTGCTAGAGGTTTTGTTAAGGAGCACACTTGGGTGTGATGGTATCGTGTGTTGCTTTCATTTGATGAAATGCTGACTCTTGCTGAACTGAAACAGTGTGGGATTTTTGGTTTTCTTTAAAGGGCTGCTGGCGTGTTACAGAAATGTGTCTCTGAAGAGAGCAAGAGTAGAAATTCTGGAGTACATGTACTCAGATGTAGTGTCATCCAGGGACACCACTGCAGACCTCTCAGATGGACATAAGATTCACATAGTCTAACTGTTGGATGTACTCAGTATTTAAATTTAAAAATTAGGTTTTAAGGCATTTGTTGTGGCTATTTTGTTTCCATCCTCCATTTCAATAGCTTCCCGTCCCTACCACCAGCTATCAGCCCAGTAGAATAGGGCTTTCTGAGAAACCAGGCAGTTGCCTTTCCCAACTTCATCCTCATCCCTGCCTTTTTCACAAGGGTCTCATTGTGAGATTGTTTCAGCCAATGCTAATTCTACTCTGAGTGGAGGATGGGGCTGCCAACTTGTAGGGCTAACTGAGCATGTCCCATCTCTGATCTGACACTAAAGAATACTGCAGAATGACAGCACACAAGCAGAATTTAGCCCCAGCTAGCTCTATTTGTAAAGTTGGGAAGTGACTTTCAAATTCAACTGCTTAGACATTAGAGACAATTTCACCATAGCATACTTTAATAAAACTATAATAAATGTTAAAAAAAAGTTTGAGTGGTAAACGGCCCCTGGGAATTTGAGTGGTAAACGGCCCCTTGCGATGCATTTACACCCGGAAGTGCCGCATCGCAAGGAGCCTTTTACCACTCAAACTCACAGTTTGAGTGGTAAAGGCCCCTTGCGATGTGGCACTTCTGGATGTAAACTGGAAGTGGTGCGATTGCGTTGGTGTGCACGCAGGATCATGCCTCACCTCCACCCCAAAAACCTCCTGCTGGAGGAGAGGGGGGACCTAATGCATGTGTAAAATTATATGGCGAATATCTTTCTGTCTACAGAGTACAGTGTAGCTGAATCTACCTAATTCCATAGCTACACATAAATATGTGTGCTAACTAAAATCAGGAAAGAGGTTAGAGATGATCTGTACACCTGAGCTACTGAATGACCTTGCTGGAAGCAACCATTAGTTTTACACCATTAAACCATTTAAACTGTGTCAGTTGCAATGCAATCCTATGTAGAGCTACTCTAAGCAGATATGAATCAATTGGGTTTAGGCTGGAGTAACTCTACGTAGGAATGCTCTATTAATGTATTACATTTACTTTCTTTCTTGGAAGGTTGTGAGAGTCCCAATCCCCTGTGCTACTTCGCCAAATCACTCGCTCAGACTTGATGCAGAAACAAAGGATTTATTGAAGGCTTCAGAAGATATGAGCAGACACGGATTCAAAGTTACAAGTGAACTAGCTTATCGGGGTTACAGTATATATCTACTACAGGGCAAAAGGTTCACACTCCTGTTGTGAGAAACTGCAAGACAGATTGGTGCAATACAAAACATCAAACAGTCCCAAGGAGACAGTGAGGGCTATCAGCACTTCAAGGCCGGACTCGGCCTGAGGGAGTGGAGGCAGGAAGCGCAGCAGGGGAGGGAGAGCTGGCACCTGGGCAAGATAGATGGGACGTGAGACCCAGGAAGGCACGGGGAGGTGTGAACTGTTCCTTACGAGTTCAAAGGGGTGGGGATGAGGAGCCTGGAGCAGTCAGAAACACAAGGCCCTCACATTCTGCCCCCCTTAAGGCCCCCCTCCCGCGAGGTCGGGAGGCCGAGGCTTATCAGGATAAGCGCAATGAAACTCTTGAACGAGGCGAGGGGCCGCCATGTGGGGGGCTGCAACCCATTCATCGTGCGCGGGACCCAGATGTTTCCATCGGACAAAGTAGAACAGTTTCCCCTTTTTCCACTTGCTGTCTAAGACCTTGGACACTTCCAAGTGTGTATCCCCTCCCACAACTGTCGGCAGCTCAGGTTTGGGTGGGGGATGGAATTGAGGAGCGGCTACGTAGGGTTTGAGCAGACTAATATGGAAGACGGGGTGGACGCCCCGCAAAGTCTTCGGAAGGTCCAATTCCACCGTGACCTCGCTGATCACCCGGGATATGGGGAAGGGACCCACATAACGATCATTGAGTTTTTTGCAAGGTCGGAGAGAGCGCAGGTTTTTGGTGGAGAGATAAACCCGTTCTCCCACCTTGAGTTCCCACCCCGGGGAGCGATGCTTGTCTGCTTGCTCTTTGTATTTACGCTTGGCCCGTTCAAGGTTCTTTTGTAACCAGGGCCAAGAGGACCGGACTACTTGCACCCACTCCTGAACTTCGGGTACAGCCTCGAGTTCAGGGGTGACGGGAGTGGAGCCGAAGGGACCAAAGTCTGTCCCGTACACCACCTGGAAAGGGCTAAACCCCGTTGAGGAATGGGGAGCATTGTTATACGCATACTCAGCAAAAGGCAGCAGGTCAACCCAATCGTCTTGGTGGTAATTGACATAACACCTGAGGTAACATTCAACCACTGCATTCACTCGTTCGGTTTGCCCGTCGGTCTGCGGGTGGTAGGCCGAAGAGAGTCCTTGCTCTTCCACCCCCATCAATTTTAGGAAGGCCCGCCAGAATTTGGCAACAAACTGAACCCCCCTGTCGGAGAGAACCTTCCTGGGGACCGAGTGAAGCCTGAGGACATGGGTGATAAACAACCTGGCCAGTCCCTGGGCCGAGGGGAGCCCGGCACAGGGCACAAAGTGGACCTGTTTGGAGAACAGGTCCGTGATTACCCAGAGTACCGTCTTGCCCCAGCTGGGAGGCAGATCGGTGATAAAGTCCATGGCTATCACCTCCCAGGGTCGGGAGGGGACTTCCAAGGGTTTCAAAAGCCCGGGAGGCTTTCCCATTCTTTTCTTGGCCGTGGCGCAGGTGGGGCAGCTGCGCACGTACAGTTCCACGTCTGCTCTCATGCTAGGCCACCAAAATTGCCGTCTTACAAGGTGTAGGGTTTTTACGAAGCCAAAGTGACCCGCATGTTTGGCGCCGTGGACTAATTCCAGCACCTCCTTGCGGAGAGGCGCCGGGACATAAAGTTTTCCCCCTAGTGTCCACCAGGAACCCTGCTGCTCCATGCCGGAAGGGAGAGCCTGCTGCTCCGCCTCCTGTAAGGAAGCGTCCCGGAGGAGTTGCTGAAACGCCTCTGGGATTCCCTTGAGCAAGGGATCGCCGGGCGAGCGAGCTTGCGATCTGGTGGTGACGGCCAGTCCCTGGACCTCCCCTCGTTGTTCGGGGGTAAACAGGGAGTCCACCGGACGGTCAAAATCATTGCGGTACTGGGGCAGTCGGGACAGAGCATCGGCCAGGGCATTCTCTTTACCGGGAACATGTTTGAGTGTGAACCGGAATTTGGCAAAAAACTGAGCCCAACGAATTTGTTTCGCGTTGAGCTTTCGGGCTCCTTTGAGAGCCTCCAAATTCTTGTGATCGGTCCACACCTCAAATGGACTCTCTGCCCCTTCCAGGAAGTGCCTCCAAATGGTGAGAGCATGCTTGACTGCGGCCGCCTCCTTCTCCCAAATGGCCCAGTTAATCTCAGACTGGGAAAACTTCTTAGAGAAGTAGGCGCACGGCCGCAAGGCGCCGCCGCCTTCCCGTTGCAGCAGCGCCCCTCCCATAGCTACATCAGAGGCGTCCACCTGGACTACAAAAGGTTTGTTGCAGTCCGGGTGGGCCAGGACCGGTTCGGACGAAAAGAGCAGTTTTAAATTATCAAAGGCCTGCTGACAAGGAGGAGACCACTGCAAACGGGCGGAAGGCAGAGCGGCGTTTGCCCCTTTTCCCTTGGTGCGCAAGAGGGAAGTGAGGGGAAGGGCCACCTGGGCGAAGTTGGGGATAAAGTTGCGGTAGAAATTGGCAAACCCCAGAAATTGCTGTAACTGTCGGCGTGTGGAGGGGGGTTCCCAATCCTTAACCGCCCGAACCTTGTCGGGGTCCATCTCCAGACCGTGGTGAGAGATGACATACCCCAAGAATGTTATGGAAGGTTGGTGAAATTCACACTTGGACACTTTAGCATACAATTTATGGTCCCTAAGCCGCTGGAGAACCTCACGCACCAGACGGACATGTTCTTCCATAGTTTCCGAATAAATGAGAATGTCATCTAAAAACACTACCACCCCACGAAATAGCAAATCATGTAATACATCATTAATCAATTGCATGAATACGCTGGGAGCCCCAGAAAGTCCGAACGGCATGACTAAGTATTCAAACATGCCAAAACAGCTGGAGAAGGCTGTCTTGGGTTCATCCCCCTCCTTGATACGGATGCGGTGGTAGGCTTCCACCAAATCCAATTTGGTGAAAATTCGGCCCTCCTTCAATTGTGCTAGCAGGTCTGGAATGAGAGGGAGGGGGTAAGCGTTAGACTGGGTGACAGCGTTCAGCCTGCGAAAGTCAATGCACAGTCTCAAGTCCCCTGTCTTCTTCTTGATGAAGAAAGCAGGGGCAGAATACGGGGCTTTAGACGGACGGATAAAACCCCGGGCTAAGTTGGTGTCCAGGTAGTCCCGTAAGACCGCTTTCTCATTAGGGCTCATGGGATAAATCTTTCCCTTGGACAGCTTGCCTTCCCCCACAATCTCAATGGCGCAGTCGGTTTCTCGGTGTGGGGGCAGTTCATCACATTCCCTCACATCGAATACATTTGCGAACTGTGCATATTCAGAGGGTAGCTGGGGTGGAGCGGTAACAGGCGCCGGGGAGCCCACCAACGCGGCGGCTGGGGTGCAGAATACTTGGTCCTTATCGTGTAGAAGGCAGGGGTCCTCGGGGAAAGTAAGCGTCCGTTTAACCCAGTCTATGGAGGGATTATGTCCCCGCAACCAATTCATCCCTAACACCACGGGGGCTACAATGGGGGCGATGGTAAAATAAAGTCTTTCCCAATGTTCCCCAACGGCCATGACCACTGCCGTGGTGCGGTGGGTAACCGGCCCTTTTTTAAAGTCACTACCGTCCATTTGTGAAAAACGGAGGGGGGTCGGGAGCCGTTTGCGCCTGACGTGTAACTTTTTGGCAACTTCCTCACTCATTAAAGTCCGGGCGCACCCGGAGTCAACTAAGGCGGGAAACTCTAATCTCGGGCCTCCCTTGGCTAGGGAAAGGTGGACTCTGATATACACATTTTCCTCCTGGGCGCTTACCATTGGGGGAGCTCCTTGCACAACAATCGGTACGGTCTGCTGTGGAGCCCCTCTTACAGCAGACCGATGGCGTTTTTTGCCGGCATCTCCCACTCTTCCTCCTCGCTGGACGAAGGAGATGGGGTAATTGTATTCCGTGACTCGGCGGAGTCAAAGGTGGCATTTGTAATCCGGGATCCCGATGGACCGGAGGAAGTGGAAGCTTCTTCTTGGGTGCGCGCGTGCAGCGCCGAGGGTGCGCTCCGGCGTCCGGGAGCACTACTCCGGCGTCGAGGTTGGCCCTCCGCCGGGGCTTTCTCCGGCTCGGTCAGACGGGGCGGGGGAGGACGCCCGGTACGGGACGGGCATTGCGAGGCGAAGTGGCCTTTGCCTCCGCATACCAAGCACACTCC
The DNA here is from genome assembly GCF_029931775.1 of Euleptes europaea. NCBI lineage: Eukaryota > Metazoa > Chordata > Lepidosauria > Squamata > Sphaerodactylidae > Euleptes > Euleptes europaea. The sequence continues at coordinate 27,724,690 of NC_079326.1, forward strand.
CGCTTCGAAGCGTTTGCGGCGTTCAGCGGCCGAGGGACCGCCGCCGCCCGGTGCTCGGGGATCTCGGGGCCCGCCTGGTTTGTCCCCTCGCCGCTGAAGATCGCGACCGGTACGCTGCTTGGACAGATTCAGTAGTTGCTTACGATTTTCAATGTCTGCCGCATGGCGTACCCAACCCTCGACATCAGGGGGATTACCCTGCATGAAAGCCCAGTGTTGCAGGTCCGGGTTCAATCCCTCCCTGAAGCACTGCACCCGGGTGGCTTCACTCCAATCCAAGATCCTACTCGATAGGGACTGGAATTCGCTTGCATACTGCGCCACCGACTTAGTCCCTTGGCGCAGCTGCATCAAGTTGGCCTTAGCCCGCTCCCCCAGGTTCGGGTCCTCGAACCGGTTCCGGAGAGCAACCATAAACTCGAGCCTTCGAGTCCCGTGCCGGATAAAGCCAAGCGGTGGTGCTTCGCCTCGGTCCGTGAGAGCGACCAGTCCTTGGGGGAGTCCAGCCAGGAGTTGAAAGGGTTCTTGGGCTTCGTACCCAAGTCTGGTCCCGGCTTAGGGACCACGGGTATCTTCCGCTTGGCCTCCTCCTCCTTAGGGTCTGGAAGCACCGGTGCCTCGCGCTTGTCCGGCGAACCGGGGGGGGTAGTGGGATCCTCCTCGCCTTGCATCGCTGTCCCGTGCGGTACAGGTGCAGAGCGAAAAGGCAGGGACTTGTAACTTAATGTGAGAGTCCCAATCCCCTGTGCTACTTCGCCAAATCACTCGCTCAGACTTGATGCAGAAACAAAGGATTTATTGAAGGCTTCAGAAGATATGAGCAGACACGGATTCAAAGTTACAAGTGAACTAGCTTATCGGGGTTACAGTATATATCTACTACAGGGCAAAAGGTTCACACTCCTGTTGTGAGAAACTGCAAGACAGATTGGTGCAATACAAAACATCAAACAGTCCCAAGGAGACAGTGAGGGCTATCAGCACTTCAAGGCCGGACTCGGCCTGAGGGAGTGGAGGCAGGAAGCGCAGCAGGGGAGGGAGAGCTGGCACCTGGGCAAGATAGATGGGACGTGAGACCCAGGAAGGCACGGGGAGGTGTGAACTGTTCCTTACGAGTTCAAAGGGGTGGGGATGAGGAGCCTGGAGCAGTCAGAAACACATGGCCCTCACAAAGGTGCTACAGCCTAGCCTCAAAGAGGGGAGGAGAAAGAGAATAAGGTATTTATTTTTAAAGGAGTAGAATTGGACAGTTCATAAGCAGAACAGATGTATTGAGATTGAAAACATGTAGTGTTCAAAATGCCATTGTTACAAGAAGCAGATGGTGAATTTTGAAAGAAATTCTTTACAATGTATATCCAATGAGGTATTAATTTACATAATCTCAGTGTGGATTCATTCTTGTAAACCCTGAGGAATAAATAAAAGCGACTTTTCATGAGTTGATCTTGGCAATCCAAATGTGGTTGGATAACTTTGTTTTAAAATATTTAATAATAGGTCAAAAAATCTATCAGTAAAGCTTGGAAGGTAATGGCAGGGATTTTTATATCAGCTGTCAAATACAGGGTACTATTGCAATAAACCCTGGCAATCACCAAACCAATTTATTTGGCATGCCCAGTTTTATAACCAGAGCCTCATGAACATACAGTTATGGTAACAGAATGGCTTTTCTCCCATGCTTGAGAACTCAAAGAGGCTTACAAAACAAATGCAAAAAATGCAGTTTAAACAGACAGTATCACCATAAGAACACTTTCCTTAGGAGTATGCCCCATTGAATATATCTGAGTGGCATTCTGATTACTCTAAGGATGCCAGCCGCCAGGTGGGGCCCGGGGATCCCTGGGAATTACAGCTCATCTCCAGACTACAGAGATAAGTTCCCCTGGAGAAAATGGATGCTTTGGAGGGTGGACTGTATGGCACTGTATCCCACCGAGGACCCTGTCAACCCCAGGCTCCATCCCCAAACCTCTAACAGTTTCCCAATCTGGATCCAGCAACCCTACCTCCCCATCTCCAGCTGGAGACCAGCGAGGGCCTGGCAACCCTTGATTGCTCTGAACAAAACAACATATACATTATATCGCGTCAACAACGTAGGCCAATGCTGGTTTCACTAATCAACTTCCCAATAGGGTTAACAACCTCAAGGTGGGGCCTGAAGTTCTCTCAGATCTCCAGCCTACAGATATCAGTTCCTCTGAAGGAAATGACAGCTTCAAAGGCTTCAGACTCTATTGCATCACATCCCTGCTGAGCTCCCTCCCTCCCCAAACTCCGCCTTCCCTAGGCACTGCCTCTAAATCTTCATGAATCTCCCAAACTGGCGTTGGCAATCCTAATTCCAAGTCTCCCTTCCTTGCTAGTATGAGATCCATTGATTTCAACTGAATTATGCATATGTACCTGGGTACAAGATTGCACCCTGAGATGAAGAGCAAACAGCAGCACATTATGGGTTAGGTACTTCTGTTGGATGAATAGAAATTTTCTGCCTTCCCACTGCTGCCCCAGGCTTGAAGCCCACTGAGCTCCCTAAAATGTTGTTTCTGAAAGAAGACTGGAGAACTTCAACAATCACATGAGATACAAAATTTAGCCTATGATAAGAAGCAGTAATCAGTGAAAATCTCTGACCTTGGATCCTAGCCAGTGAGTAATTCCATGATTCTTGTTATCCCAATGGGGCCAGAAAATTCCATGCTGGCCATAATTAGACAAGGAATAGAGAATAAAACTGCTGCTATCATACTGCCCTTGTACAAATCTATGGTGAGACCACACTTGGAATACTATGTACAGTTCTGGTCACCACACCTAAAAAGGATATTGCAGAGTTTGAGAAGGTACAGAAAAGAGCAACCAAAATTATCAGGGGGCTAGAGCAACTGCCCTATGAGGAGCAGTTAAAATGCTTAGGGCTGTTTAGTTGGAAAGAAGGTGGTTAAGGGGAGCTATGATAGAGGTCTATAAAATTATGCATGGCATGGACAGAGTGGACAGGGAGAAGCTTTTTCCTCTCTCTCATAATACTAGAACGTGGGGCCATCTGCTGAAGCTGGAGGGTGAGAGATTCAAAACTGATAAAAAGAAATATTTCTTCACACAATGCATATTTAAATTGTGGAACTCCCTGCTCCATGATGTGGTGATGGCTGCTAACTTGAAAGGCTTTAAGAGGGGGGTTGACATGTTCATGGAGGATAAGGCTATCCATGGCTACTAGTCAAAATGAATACTAGTCATGATGCATACCTATTCTCTCCAGGATCAGAGGAGCATGCCTATTATCTTAGGTGCTGTAGAACACAGACAGGATGGTGCTGCTGCAGTCGTCTTGTTTGGGGGCTTCCTAGAGGCACCTGGTTGGCCACTGTGAGAACAGACTGCTGGGCTTGATTGGCCTTGATCTGATCTAGCATGGCTTTTCTTATGTTCTCAAAGGAAAGTACCTGTGTAAGACCAGGTAAGGAAAGAAAGGTTTGTAGAAATATATAAAGCCCAAATGTGGAAATATGAGAAGGTCTGTTTCACCATACCTGCAAGAGGTCCTAAAACTGCACATTGTACCCTTTTTCTCACAGTAATGTAGTCTGGGAATCAGCCAACATTTCAGTCACAATAGTCCTTAGATCTTGATCATTCTGAAGCCATTCTGAACTTCATAGACATTTCATTGCCACTAAAGATAGTGAAAACAAGTGCTCTTCTCAGATTTCTGAATGCTGCACCATTTTTATTCTTGCAAAATAAACTTATTTGTTTGACTTTGATCTGAGCTGACTTTCTTCTTCTTCTCTCTCTTTCTTTATTTTTAAATAGGAAGTCATTATGTTCATACAACTGACAGAATGGACAAACATCTCACAGCTGGAGTCTCTATTGAATATAATAATTATGAAATACAGATGTTTTCTTCTGGGCTAAAACAAGTTTTCAAAACTGTAGGAATCCTCCTGAGCCTCAGTAGGAAAGAAACTTGTGTGTCCTTAGAGGGATATGCAGGGATTTTAATATATTTTCTGTTACATAAGTACATTGTGTGTGTGTGTGTGTGTGTGTGTGTACACACACAGAGGCAGGCAGTGGCAATCCACCTCTGAAGGTCTCTTGTGTGTGTGTGTATTAAGTGCCATCAAGTGGCTTCCAACTCATGGCGACCCTATGAATGAAAGTCCTCCAAAATGTCCTGTCATTGACAGCCTTGCTCAGATCCTGCAAATTGAAGGCGGTGGCTTCATTTATTGAGTCAATCCCTCTCTTGTTGGGTCTTCCTCTTTTCCTGCTGCCCTCAACTTTTCCTATGAAAACCCTATGGGGTTGCCATAAATCGGCTGCGACTTGATGGTACATTCTACCACCATATATAGAGATATATCTCCTGATTAGTGCTGGTGCATGATAGAAGAGGAACAAAGCTCTCACACGGTGTGCCAAACTTCAATTGGTACTCACAAAACCACTAATGATCTTCAAAACTGTATATCCAGATTAACAGAAGAGCTTTTGTGTAGATGTGTGAGGTCTAGCGGTAACCACCAAGTATCAGGGCTTTGCTACTCACTTATTTGATCATGAGTTGTTGTTTTTTAATCAGAGAGTGTAGTGAAGGACTAGTCAGGTATGATGTGGGTTCAAATCCTCATTCTGCCTGCCACAACTCAGATGTGGGTCTTCCATTTTTTCTCAGCCTAACCTACCTCACAAAGGTGTTGTAGATGTGGGGACTGGCAGCGTATGCTGCTCTGGGCTTCTGGGAAGAAGGCTAAGGTAAAGGTGAAATAAATCCATCTATATACAGTCAATTCACCTTCTTTCTATGGAGATGAACTTCCGCTTTCTCCCTGCAAGATGCTTCAAAGTTTCCATGGACCATGAAAATCAGACAAATTTAGATAGCAATGGGTCTGGTTTCCTATGTCGCAAGGGTCTGCCCAAACAGTTCTATCACAGACAATGGGTGATGTCTAACATTCTACATTATTTAATGTTCCTTAAACCATGCATTTTGCCTTTCCCATCTAGACAGAAAGCTGAGGGATCAGAAGAGTCAAAGACATTATTTCCTTTTCCATACTTGAGACCTCAGTCAGGAAACCAGCAGATTTAATGGTTTCGTTTCAGAGGACTCACCCTTTAACTTTCACAATTAGGCTCTTGTACTTAAACTGCAGTGTTTGGCATCATTAACATCACAAACATGTACACTCTCTCACAGCCCACACAAGTTAACATCTTGGTGTTCTGTTTTTTTAAAGAATTCTTTATATAACTGAATTACCAGCGAGAATTGATAAATAGGGTCTTTGTCCCTACTTAATGGGTATGAGGGGGACTCTTAACCTCTAAGCTTCGTAGAAGCTTTGTTTTGGTTGCTAAATAAAGAAAAGCACTAGAAAGGCCAAGGATTATAAACACCTTGGTAAGAAAAACAAGTGAGCTGACAGGAACTGTTTTACTAAGGAACCTCTGAATCTCAACCACCTCTTTGTTCTGAAGATGGGTTTTTATCTCCTGATGTTCAATGAAGCTGAGGCGATGAAACATCATAAAGCAAACAGTAACTGAATGTAAAGATTTCACTTCTTAGTACTGAACATATCTTTAATCTTATAAGGGCCCCTTCCATCATGGTGTCCATAAGTTTTTTCATGGTGAAGAAGCTGATGCAGAGCTGATGTCTCTGGAGCCCATGTTGAACATCACCAGAGAAGTATAGAAGGAGGATTTTGGGGATGGCAGAATGGCTTGGTCCAACCCTGGTCGTTCCCACACTTCTTTGGTAATGTTGTGTCTCCTTCTTATGTCAGAATAGCACAAGATCCTCCTGAGGTGACAGACATGTTCACGGAAAAGAACTGCACTATGACTCTTCCAATATGATATTAGACTTTAAAAATTACTGGAGAAGAGTATATGCTGAAAAGAAGCGATGTGCTGCAGGAACCCCCAGGCTTCTTCTTCTTATCTTACTGTTCTTCTTACTCAAAGGTCTTGAACAGATCAAAATTCAACCCTCTTACAGGCAGCTAAATATTTCACTACTGCTCAGGTGGTTTTCTGATCCTCATCTACAAGGAAAAGCTGGACATTTTTTGAGATGATAAATTCACTTTACTTATTAAGAGGGAGGACAAATTTATTTCTCTCAGATCAGACCAGATTTCACACTCTAGTAAAATATGTTCTAATGATCAACTCCCAGGCTTCTGAGATAACACTGAATGAGGCCTTTTTAGGGTTGCCATGTGGTAGCTGGAGATCTCCTGCTATTACAACTGATCACCAGCCGTTAGATATCAGTTCCCCTGGAGAAAATGGCTGCTTTGGCAATTGTACTCTATGGCACTGAAGTCCCTCCACCCCTAAAACCTCCGGGTGGTGGAAAAGAGGGACCTGGCAACCCTAGGCCTCTTAATTATCCATCCTAATCCTTAGCTTGATGCTAGACAGGTCTTAGAGTTGCTGTCTGACCACTGACTATTTTGCCCTGAGTGGGCTGAGCTCAGCAACCTTGACAAAGATGCTTGACTTACAGTTAGAAGAAATTATTTGAGAATGCATTATCTTATATGTAGCGAGCAACCACTTCGTGTAACCCAGGATTCTATGATTTAATTCTTGCTGCATTGGTAGACGAGGCCTCAGATTTTGCCTTTCAAGGAAAGGATACTTCTCTTGATCACTTCAGTCAGGCCTTTATCTAAACCTCCCCTCGAGCAGTTTTGAAAAACTCAAGGAGGTCAGAAAGCTCATGTAAGAGGACCAGATTCATCCCATGGGATACCAGTTGACCCATATTGTAAGAGCACGTATAAATAGCTGCATGGCTAATGTGGTTAAAATGTTTGCAGGCTGTGGAGATTGTTTGATTTCAGCTTGACCTCTGAGCACATATAACTCCAGTGCCTTTCTACTGTTACCATCTCAAAAACGTATGAAGTAAAAAATGGGCTTTCTAGGAACCAGCACTATTAAGTAGCTCTCCATTGGCCTGTTTGGATATTTATAACATTAACAATTATTGAAATTAAGGAAGGGTACGTTTTTTGAAGTGAAGTTCTATGTAAACATCATAGAATTTTACAAATAATTTAATTTAAAACCATATTTATTCCATAGGTGGATTATGCTTGTTTTTGCTGTTTATAGAGGAAAGACAAAAGCTTTGTCTTCTTTAAAAAGCCTGTTCCTAAATTACTATATGATTAAAATTTTGGCCTAAAATAACTCAGTGAGACTAAACAGAAAATATATTACCGTGACTATTTTCTCTCCTTAAAAATATGTTCTTGACTCTATTTTCAGTGTCAGCGGCCTCTTTTGATTTAGTTTAAAGATGGAAATAAAATGAAACTGCCGTGCTAAGGCAAAAGTCCCTTTGTAGCTGTCAGGACACCTATTTTTTATTTCCTTGGTGACTAGGAGCTTTTTATTTCAGTTAGAAAGAAAGTAGTCCACACATTCTGGCTTGCCAGCTTCAATTCTATGTGGTTGCCACTAAGGTTGTGCAAAAAATAATAATGGTAAATTTTGGGTTCCATGTTTATTGGGCCCGATTTTTTTTTTGGTAAACCTGAAATAAGCCGAATATCCATACCGGTAAATACTGGTATTCGGCTTATTTCTGGGTTTACCCAAAAAATTCAGGCTCATTATAGCCTATGGGGGGGAAAGGAAGCTCCTGTGGGGGTGTTTTTGGAGGTAGAGTTCCCAAATTCTCGGGGTAGCTTGAAGGAATTCTCTTTGCATGAACCCTGAAGTTTGGTGAAGATTGGGTCAGGGTGTAAAGACAGAAGAGCCATTTTATGTCATTGACCAAAGTTTTATTCTCCATTTTGAACGCTAAGTGTAAGCGTCAGTAATTTTCCAGAGGCTCGCTTCACAGAGATCTAATAAGCAACACCTGCAGCTTGTTTGGCCAGTAGATAGCCACGCAAGGCACCCTGCATTCCAGCTAAATTGGATGGTACAATTCAGCTGTGAGAAAGATGGGAGGGGGGTGAGATCATTCCTCTGTGCTTGAGAAGAGTGCTGGTTGGAACCAGTCTGATCCATCTAGAGGTTTCTCTCCGTGTTTTATTCTGATTGGGAGAGATGGGTCATCTGACCTGAGTTCAAAAATCCATAAGTGCAGTTAGGCCTTATGGTGGATTACTTGAGACAATGAAAAAAACTCTTGCTTTGCTTCCTTCTTGCTTCGGGACACCAAACCTTCAGCTCCTCAATGTAACGCATAGACTCTGCAATGCTTTGTACCCAGCGTGTTATGCTGAGACCTGAACCAGCTTAAGATGTGAGTTAGAACACCTGCTAGAACAGTAACAGTTAGTAAGTATTTCTGATTAGCTAAGAATTTGTTATTTTAAACCAGTGAGCCTTTTTTCTTTAGAAAGCTTTTTTTCAGCTTTCTAAAAGCTGTGGTTTGAGTTTACTGACCTGGGCTCAGTTAGTCTACAAACAAGGTCTGAGTCCTGGGGAGGGCTCAGTCTTGACACAGTGGGTCCAATTATATGGGGTCCCAAAGGGGTTGCCCCCATTCCCCATAGGAGAACATTGCAAAGTCCACCCAAGAAGTCACCAAACTGCCAAAAAAACCCTCTCTCTAAATTCAACAATGAGAACAATGATGACAACAAAGAAGCAGTGCCCCTCCAAAAAACAATCAAATCACCACCACCCCTTTCAGGTAAAAGCCGGCAAGATCTGAAGCAGAGAAAACCCAAATATTCAAACAATGCAACTTTGAAACAGCAAGCAGTGGAGAAATGGAAGCAGGGCCCCCCAACCAAAATAATCATCTTCTGCATGCCAAGCAAGTGCTCTACCACTAACCTATGGCTCCTCACCAATCAGCTGTCTAGTTGAGTCCAGTCAGTTACAGGAACATTCCAAGACTCTTATGAAAGTCAATCTGGAGTAGAGACTGGTCGGGGAGTGCTCTAGTTATGGAGAAAACCACCTGACTGCCCAGTGACTGGACTGACCTGAAGCGTTCTGGTGAACATCCATCCTTCACTGCAAGAGAAAGCGTTGAGCTGAGGGATTAGAGGGGGCGAAAAAGAAGCCATGCTGAAGAGACGCAAGGAATCATGTCGACCAGCTTCAAAACTGGGACAGTGACCTGTGAGGGGACAGTAGCAATGCTGACCGGATCAGGACATGACTGGTATAATGTAAAAATGGTATCAATCCTGGGACCAAGACACTAAGTGGAAGTTCTTCCTTTAAGCATCTTTTACAATTTCAAAGTTGCGAAGCTATATGTACAGTAAAAAAATATCCACATGAAGAAGAAGAGAACAAAAACAAACGACAAGATGTGTTCCATTAGTCATGCATCATTAATATTGCAAATTAATATTTCAAACGCATTCCACCCCCACAAAATTACCAGAAGTGGTTCTTGATTGCTTGTGATGTTAGAATATTCAAATAAGGAAAAGGAGGCTTCTAAGATAGCTTTGATTCCTTTGCATATGTCACGCACCTTTGTTATGACTCCCAGTATATTAAATTATGGCTTCCATGATGTCCACTGTCTTTAATATTAGAATCATGCACTGGAGCCCCCACCCAAAAAAACTACAACCTTCCTTTCATGATTTGTTCTTCCTAACTATCTCTTTCACTTTGAATGGGTCCCACAAAAGAGTTGGGGGGGCAACAAGGTTGGTCCAATTTATAGACTGGGTGCAAATATAAGCACATATAAGGCTTTGGTACACCTCCCAGAAGAGCCTAGACACCTCTGGGCACAGCTAGCACCACTCAGTGAAGTTATAATGGGGATTTAGGAATCTTCTCCAAGTTCCACAAAGAAGTAATCCCAAACGCTTGTTATGGAGCTGCAGGTTTATTGACATAGAATACAATTTGGGCCTAAAGTCACTAACTGCAACAACTCCAGAAGCCACCTTATTGACTACTCAGCTTCTTCTTCCCAAGCACCACCGAGAGTAGGGTTGCCAGGTCCCTCTTTGCCACCAGAGGGAGGTTTTTGGGGCATAGCCTGAGGAAGGCGGGGTTTGGGGAGGGGAGGGACTCCAATGCCATGGAGTCCAATTGCCAAAGTGGACATTTTCTCCAGGTGAACTGATCTCTATCGGCTGGAGATCAGTTGTAATAGCAAGAGATCTCCAACTACTACCTGGAGGTTGACAACCCTAACCAGGAGGAAGATGGCCTCCTTCAGCGGGAAATCACTTGGCCTCCCTCTCCTCTGTCCTCAACCACTTGATGGGAGAAAAATTGCCCCAAACTCAGAATTATACCCGTTATTCTCCATAACAGTGTGATGTCATTCCCCTAGGGTTGCCAGATGCCTGTTAATGGCGTGCAATTGCCCACCAATTAACAGGCGTGCTCTACACCCCTCAGCTGGCCGGCGTGGAAACCAGGACAGCTAAAGGAGGGGATGATCCACACGCATTCACAGTGGTGTGCAGCACAATTATATTTCTTCCAGGGTAAACCTGGAAGTGACAAGGGGTCTCTAGCGTGTCCCTCAAAAAACTATGGAAACCATAGCATTTTGGGACGAATATGCTAAAGCGTCCCCGTCACTTCTGGGTTTACTCGAGAAGGGACATTATTGCATGTTCACACTGCATGCTTGCAGATCACCCCCCCACACCCCCCCACTGAAGCTCCCACCGGTGGCAAAGGGGGACCTAGCAACCCTACATTCCCCCCATCCTCACCACCTCCCACTCCTGCTGGTTGTCAGCCAACAGCTGGAAACCCTTATGTGGTAGAAAGTGCCATCAAGTCACAGCTGACTTAGGCTGACCCCGTAGGGTTTTCAAGACAATAGACAGAAGAGAAGGGTTGCCATTGCCTGCCTCTGCACAGCAACCCTGGACTTCCTTGGTGGTCTCCCATCCAAGTACTAACCAGGGCCAACCCTATTTAGCTTCTGAAATCTGACAAGATCAGGCTAGCCTGGGCCATCCAGGTCACAGTGGTAACCCTGTCTGGTTATCACATATTATTTCTGAATTAGATTTAAGATGTTTGCCCATTTTTAATCACAGTGAAAGTAAACAAAGCTGTACATAAAATACTTTTTCTGCTCCGTGCTCCCTGCATGAACAATTTGCTTAATTTTTCTTCTTCGAAGGTTCCATTCTTTGTATCCAGTATTGTGTTACTGGTCCTGGATCAACACTAGTGTGAGTGCAGCACTAAAAGCAAAAAAAAAAAAAAATGTGCATGTTTTTAATCATCTCTAAAGTCCCTAAATTACTGGGACTGAATGGAATGCGTAAACACCAGTTGAGCAAGTGAGCAGGCTGGCCATTTCAGTGTAGCATAAATACAGTGGACTCAGACCCTGTAAACAGAGAAAATAAACAAGCGATCCAGATAGAGGCTGTGTTTGGCTCTTATCTTCACGCCAGCACACCCACAAAGTATTAGCAGCTGATGAAAATCCATCAAGAATTTCAGCTGAAAATGCTTACTGAACTGAATGAAACATCCACTTTTTTACCCAAGCTGAGGTGTGGGGAGGAGGCTGGGAACAACTCTGTTTTTTGTTTGTTTGCCTGTTTTGGGTTGGGGGGCAGCACGTAGGGTTGCTGATTTCCAAGTCATAGCTGGAGATCTCCTGCTGATACAACTTATCTCCAGCTAACAGAGATTAGTTCACCTGGAGAAAATGCCTACATTGGTCATTGGACTCTATGCCATTGGAGTCCCTCCCCTCCCCATACCCCTCCCTAATCAGGCTCTGCCCCAAAAACCTCCTGTCGGTGGCAAAGAGGGAACTGGCAACCCTACTTGCTTAGCACCTTCGTGTCTATTCATAAACATTGGTTCAGGCTTGGGCCTAGTAAAAATCATGAACACTTCTCTCATAGGGTTGCCAATTCCCACTTGGGAAATATTTGGAGATTTTGGGGGTGGAGCCTAAGAAGCAAAGGTTGCCAGCAGGCAGTCTCCTGCCATTAGAGTTGCCAGCCTCCAGGTAGTAGCTGGAGATCTCCTGCTATTACAATTGATCTCCAGCCGATAGAGATCAGTTCCCCTGGAGAAAATGGCTGCTTTGGCAATTGGACTCTGTGGCATTAAAGTCCCTCCCCTCCCCAAACCCGACCCTCTTCAGGCTCCGCCCCAAAAACCTCCCGCCGGTTGCAAAGAGGGACCTGGCAACCTGCCATAGCGGGAAGCCTGGCAACCTATTAAGAAATTTTGTTTCTCTCTTATATGAAATAAAGACATGAGCATTTATTTACTTGCTATATCTTGTTTTCCTCATGCTGAATTTTTTCCCATCAATGCATGCAGTTTTTAATGTTATTTTAAGAACCATAGAGTTGGAAGGGGCAATACCGGCTATCTAGTCCAACCCCCTGCTCAATGCAGGATCAGCCTAGAGCATCTCTGACAAGTGTTTATCCAGCCGCTGCTTGAAGACTGTCAGAGAGGGGGAGCTCACCACTTCCTGAGGCAGCTGCTTCCACTGCTGAACTACTTTTACTGTAAAAAAGTTCCTAATTTCCAGCCATTACCATTTCGCCCATAATTTATTCCCATTATTGTGAGTCCTCTCCTCTGCTGTCAACAGGAACAGCTTCATGCACTCCTCCAAGTGACAGACCTTCAAATACTTAAAGAGAGCAATATTTTCCCCCTCAACCTCCTCTTTTCCAGACTAAACATTCCCCACTCTCTCAGCCTTTCCTCATAGGGCTTGGTCTCCAGGCCCCTGATTGTCCTTGTTGCTCTACTCTGCATCCACTCCATTCTGTCCACATCCTTCAGGTAGCGGCTGGAGATCTCGTGCTATTACAAATAATCTCCAGCCAATAGAGATCAGTTCACCTGGAGAAAATGGCTGCTGTGGCAATTGGACTCTATGGCACTGAAGTCTCTCCCCTCCCCAAACCCCGTCCTCCTCAGGCTCTGCCCCAAAAACCTCCCACCAGTGGTAAAGAGGGACCTGGCAACCCTACCTCCAGAACTGTACACAGTACTCCAGGTGTGGCCTGACCAATGCAGTGTATAGCGGGACTGACATCTTGCAATTTGGATTTTATGCCCCTGTTGATACACCCCAAGACCGCATTAGCCTTTTCCCCAATGCATCACATTGACTGCTCATATTCAGCCTCTTGTTCACACACAGCGTTACCCAGAAGTGTATCCCCCAATCAGTATGCGTGCTTCTCATTTTTGTTACCCAGATGTAGAACTCTGTCTTTGTCCTTGTTGAACTGAATCTTGTTCACATTTCCAGTGTATTCAAATCTTGTTGAATTCTACCTTTATTTTCTGTGGTGTTTGCTGCTCCTTCCAATTTAGTGTCATCTGCAAATTTAATGAATAGTCCTTCCACCCCCTCATTCAGATCATTTATAAAAATATTAAAAGAACCGGGTCCAAAACCGAGCCCTGTGGCACCCCCTGGACACCTCCCTCCCATCAGATGAAATGCTATTGACAACCACTCTTTGGGTGCAGTTCTCCAACCAGTTCCCTACCCCCCTAACTATCATAGAGTCTAGTCTGCAGTGCCCCAGCTTACCTATCAGAACATCATGTGGGATCCTATCAAAAGCCTTCCTGAAATCAAGGTAGACAACATCGATGGTGTTCCTACGATCCAGTAGGATCCATTGCAGGTAAATGGCATCTAAAGTTGAAACACTGTAAAAGAGACAAAATGGGAACACCAGCAAACAAAATGGGTGAAACAAAAAGGCTTTGAATGGCAACACATAAAGACAGATGGAAACAAAATGGAGTATGCCTGTATATTCGTACAGGTACCTGTGTGTGTTAAGTGCTATCAAGTCGCTTTTGACTCATGCTGACGCTATGAATCAATGTCCTCCAAAACATCCTATAGTTAACAGCCTTGCTCAGGTCTTGCAAACTGAGGGCTATGGCTTCCTTTTTAGAGTCAATCCATCTCATGTTGGGTCTTCCTCTTTTCCTGCTGTCTTCAGCTTTTCCTAGCATGATTGTCTTTCCAGTTACTCTTGTCTTCTCACAATGTGACCAAAGTACAATAGCCTCCATTTAGCCATTTTAGCTTCTAGGGACAGTTCAGGCTTGATTTGATCTAGAACCCACTCATTTGTTTTTTGGGTGGTCCATGGTATCTGTAACCTAATAGACATGACAACTAGCAAACTGATAGTTGGTGGCATTTGGACCCACCCAACCCCCTCTCAACACTGGCTAGCCATTAGTGTCTCTTTATTTCTATGGCCATTGTGGGCACAACCGGCAGCTCTTTGCCATATACCACTAAAACCACTCTGCCAAATACAATGAGCCAGGTTTCAAAACCTCATTCTGGTTGCCCCTCCCCTTCAAGATGATTAGTGCTGATCGCCATGAGTACCATAACTCAAAGTACAATCTGCAAACTTATATCCTGCATAATGAGAAAATGGGACAGGACCACTCTTGCATGGTAGAGAAAGAGTATGGAGTTGAAGACTAGATTTGTACTGATGGAAATGGGTCAGTATCTTACTGTGAGGAATGCCAAAAGAGAACTTGTGGTTTTATTGGTGAGTCTTTGCTTCTAGCCAGCTATTGCAGATAATTCTCTGATCCTTTTTATTTCCTTTCCTCTGGCATGTAAGCTTCAGAGGCATTTTTAATGCAGAAGGCACTTTCTAAACAAGCTAATGTAACCTGAAATTGAGGTACAGTCACTGATAGAACAGTACTGCACCAGTATGAGGATATTGAAACTGTGCCTGAGGGAATGGTTTATTCACAAGTCAAACTATTCCCAGAGTTATTTCTATGTAAAAAAATACTATACTATCTCTGCCACGGAATTTCAGTGCTAGTTTTTATTTGGAGAATTAGCTCTGATAACTTGAACATTCTGTTTTATTAGTAACTCTACTGGAAACACTCCCCCTAAAGTAATGTTATTTCATATTTGACTGGTCATTAATTCTGGTGCTGTATCATTTATATATAATTTGCTCATTTATAAAGGAATACTTCTTATATCTTGCAGCAATTAATCCTGCTGCTAAAATTGTCTTGCTGGTTCTGAAGACCAAGATGTATCTAATCCCGCATTCTGTAGCTAGCAGTGACCATCCAGGCATTGAGAAGCAAAGTGCGAATGATGGTAGATCTACCCTGGATGCATTTATCTTTTAAAGAAGTCATCGACGCTATTAACTCACAATGGAATAGATACAGCCAGCTTGTCTCTTTGACCACCAAAAATAAAATACTATGCTGGGTTCATGAAACCTGCATTGATTACTTTTGGCCTATTTTATTTATTAAAATGTTTATCCTTGCTTTACTCTTGGTTCAAGGCGGCTTGCAAATGATAATGTACAGTATGCTTTGCCTTTCTTCCCAGTGAAGATGCAAAGCAGCGTTCATTCTTCTCTCCTCCATTTTATCCTCCCTACAACTTTGTGAGGTAGGCTACTCTGAGAGCATGTCACTGTACCAAGGTCACACAGCAAGCTACCATGGCAGCATAGGGATGTGAACCCAGGTCTGCCAGATCTTAATCTGACATGGTAACCAATCCAATCCTGAGCCAGAGTGGTGTAGTGGTTAAGAGCAGTGGTTTGGAGCAGTGGTCTCTGATCTGGAGAATCGGATTTGATTCCCCCTCCTCCACATGAGCTGTGGATGATAATCTGGTGAACCAGGTTGGTTTTCCCACTCCTACACATGAAGCCAGCTGGGTGACCTTGGGCTAGTCACACACTCTCAGCTCCACCTACCTCACAGGGTGTCTGTTGTGGGGAGGGGAAGGGAAGGTGATTGTAAGCTGGTTTGATTCTTCCTTAAGTGGTAGAGAAAGTTGGCATATCAAAACCAACTCTTCTTCTTCTTCTTCGTTTTGTGGCAGTTACACTGTGTGAAGTAATTCCTTTTATCAGTCCTGGACCTTTCACTAAGTGCTAGCTTTTCAGCTTCTTCCTGCTCTGTTAAATCCTACCTTTTGATTTAAATTGGACTTCAGTAACTTCTTCCTGAAACAGATGTTGCTTGTGATGGCCACAGCATGTTGGTAGCTGCTGTTGGGGCCTGGTGTTCATTAGCTGTGTTGCTACTATGTCAGGGTCCCTCCTTTCTTTAGCTTGTTTCCCTGTGTTTTATTTACCCCAAACAATAGGTTGTTGAAGGGCTTGGTGTTTTTCTAATGGAAGTCAGTATGGAGACTGATCCCCTAGATCCTAAAAGGGATCAAGTTACAAAGATTTTGAGTTTGGGGAGAAAATTAGAGAAGAAAGAAAGCTAAATGAGAAAGGGAGAGAGTAACATAGTTTTGTGAAATGTAGGTCACATTTGTTTAAGAGACAACTGTCAAGAGAGCCTTTGATGTTTGTAGAAAATGAGTTCCCTGTGCGCAACTAAAATGAGAAGTGCTACAAATTTCTACTTGGGTTGAAGAACACTTGTAACTGTCAAGTTCCTGTAACTGCAGCACAGGAACAGAGAGAAGCTCATACAGAGTAGTGTGGCTTCTACTCACAGCAAAGTCCCTCAATCTGATTTGGAATGGGCTTAAGGACAATAATTTAATTCCCAAATTTAAAATACCTTTCCCCCAATTAAACTCCAATCCAAAACTCATTACTGCACTGTAATTCAGATGGTTCTAATAGGAGCACATTAGGACCTTCCTTGCCACAACCTCTACCCTGAGGTCATGGCCCAGTGGTAGAGCATCCTGTTTGTGTGAAGAAGGCCCAAGGCTCAATCTCCACTTAACAGCATTAGGTTGTAGGTGATGTGAAAAACCTCTGTCTGAGACCCTGGGGAGAATTACCAGTGTGGTGAGTGGTTAAGAATGTTGGACTAGTATCTGGAAGACCCATGTTTGAATCCCCGCCTATACCACAGAAGCTTGCTGGGTGATCTTGGGCCAGACACACTTTCTCAGCCTAACCTACCTCACTCAATTGTTGTGAGGATAAAATAGATGAGAGGAGAACAAAGCAAGTTGCTTTGGGTTGCCATTGGGGAGAAAGGCAGGGTACAAATGAATGTAATTAATTGATTGATACATGAATAAATTACTGATCTTGTTGCATCCATTGTATAAAACAGCTTGTAATCTAGTCCTATTGCATTGGATGTCTTATTATATGTGATTACACTGTTGTTTTTTCTTCTGCAATCTGCATTGTTTACATCCTTATCGCCTCAGCTGGCTTGCTGGGGAGGGTGGACCACAAATTTGAAAAATAAAATAAATAAATCTATATACTAATAGCCAAGTTGGCCAAATCTGAGGATACATGGGGTTGTCGTGAGGATAAAAAGGAGTAGAGGGAAATAATGGAAGATGCTTTGGTCTCCACTGTGGAAAAAGGTGGGATATGAATTAAGTAAATAAATAAATATAGCTGAAGATGGGAGGCAGATAAAAGGTAGGTTGATGAATTGCTGAGAAGGAAAGAATGAGGCTAGGAAAGGGACGAGGATATGAGAAAGGGAGAGAGGAAAAGGAGAAATAGTGTGTGGAGGAAGATTCAGAGCAAAGTGAGGTGCCCCCCCCCCAATGTCATTGATGGTTCCCTACCATGCAAGTGGGCCTGGCCCAATGGCCAGCACCACACAAACGGACCACAATTCTCCTGGGTAGAGGCTGTGGGGTGAGAAGGAAAGCTTAAGACAGAGAGGTGAATAAAGGTAGGTTGGCTGTTGGATAGGATGGAGATAGGGTTGTAACTCCAGGTTAGGAAATTCCTGGAGATTCCTGGGTGGAGTTTGGGGAGGGTGGGGTTTGAGGAGGGGAGGGACCTCAGGGGAGTATAAATGCCTTGTACTCCACCCTCCAAAGCATCCATTTCCTCCAGGGGAACTAAGGTTGCCAATCTCCAGGTGGGGACTGGAGAGCACCTAGAATTACAACAGACGTCCAGATTACAGATCAGTTCCCCTGGGGAAAATGGCTGCTTTGGAGGGTAGACTCTATAGCATTTCCCCTCATGAGGTTTCCCTCCCCAAACCTAACCCTCATGAGGTTTCCCTCTCTATAGCATTTCCCCACATGAGGTTTTCCTCCCCAAACCTAACCCTACCAAGGCTCCATCTCCAAATCTCCAGGAATTTTCCAACTTGGAGCTGGCAACTCTAAGGGAAATTGATATCTGTAATTGAGAGATCTGTTGCGATTCCAGCCCTAGAAGGAGAGAACAAAGGAGAAAAGAGGACGAGGCTATGGGGAAATTCAGGAAGGAGAAAGAAGAAATAGAAGAGGAAGGGAGAAATGAGATGCTTCCCACAAGTCCTTGCGGATTCCTGCTTGAATATTTTGGATTTCAACTGTAACTTAATTTCTTTTCTTCTTTGTATTTCCTCTATTGTTGTATCTTATTAAAGTTAATAAAATTTAAAATTTAAATTAAAAAAAACCCAAAATCATAAAAGGAATGCCTGTAGCTTTAAGAAACAGAACCCTGCAGTGGCAACCACAGATTCTAGGCTTAATTTCTGTCAGTACAAGGCAGGGGGAAGAAGCAGGGCCCTTTCCATGACTATTTTAGCCAGTGAGGGGGACTCATTGAGGCCAGGAGTGGCAGCAACCACTGGGTGACTTTATACCACCTGACTGTATGTGTCATCAAGGCCTGGCTGCTTGCTAATGCTCAACAGCAGCCACCCTATGAAAGTCAGTGTGGTGTAGCGGTTAGAGCTTCAGAATACATTCTGGGAGATGTAGGTTTAAATCAAAGGTCTGCAGTCGTAGTATAACTGCATTATACAGAGGATATTTTATGCTGTACGATTGCATTGTTTTCATTTTGTACTCCGCTTTGAGTATCAGTGAAAACAATGGGATATAAAATGAAGTAAATAAAAGTAGTAGTAGTAGTAGTAATAGTAGTAGTAGAAGGAGGAGGAGGAGGAGGAGGAGGAGAAGAAGAAGAAGAAGGAGTTGTTCATAGGCTGACTTTCTGTTAGCCTTCTTTTTCCCAAACTGGTGAGGAAGGCAGGGAAATATGGCAAATTGTCTTGCTAAAGAACATCCACAGATACATTCTTTGATGTTCCAAGTTCAATCCTTGGCATCTTCACCAAAGAGATCTTAGGTATCAGGTGCTGGGAAATATCCCTGCCCAGGACTCCATGGCAAGTGGAGGCACATGGAACACACTCACAGGCCTCCTCAGGCAGCATGTTTCTGCCCTCTCTGTAACTCATTTATTTTGTTCTGCTTGGAATCTCATTGTTCTGAGTGACACACACGAGTTCATTTGCTGGCACTGAGTCCTGCTTAGAGAAATCACGGTTATCTAATCATATTGTACAGAAATGACAAAACAAGCATTCGCCTGCTAAAGGCTTCCCTGTTCTCTTTCAAAATAGGGGCTGTCAAAGCAAGCATTCTCTAATGCTGACTAATGTAGGTACATGTTTTTCGGATCATCTTATTAACGCGGGCTTGCAGGAAATGTCAAAATAGACATAAACAATTAGTCAGCGGGTTGAGTTACACAGCAAGGTGCTCCTCAGATTTTACTGTCAACGTGTAGTTTGTACGTGAGATATTTATTGATGACTTTTCCTGCATCTTCCAAATACGGTGACTCTGAAAACCCTTGCTTCCATGTCCCTTAGTACATTTATAACAAATAAAAATGAATTGGTTCCCATTCTTAATTCCCGAATATCATTCTTAATTCCCAAATATCACTTTGAGAAGCTTCTTCATTTCCCCCCCTATATCATTAGCTATGAATATCATTTGCCTGTTTGATTGTCTAAGCAGTTCTGTTATCCTTCCCCTCACATTTTAATTTGCTGACTTCAGGATAATAACGCGGCAAAAAATTAATCAAGTCATTATTTGCACTACATACTGGGCACACACTCTATTCTGATGGGTTTTCTCTGTGAAAGAACCTGTTGGCATCTCAGTTCAAGCCTAATTTGAAGTTGTGGTGTAAACACAAATTGGTGTATTATTTTCTTTAGGAACATTTATAGGGCTGTTTCTCTAGAGATTTGAGAGTACAACTAAAAAAGATGTTAATTTTATTATATAACATTAAAAATGAGGACCTTTACAAGTTCTTTTTGAATGAAAATGAGATCATATAAATGACTCAGCTGCCTAGGTTGAGCTGGATTGTCTTCTTGTCCTGCCAGCAACAAAGAGGAGTTGACCATAAATCGCGGGCAGATGTATTATGAACTGACAGGCGCTTCTCTAGGAGTCACCAGTAACTCTATGGTAATACCTCTCTAGAACACTATGGTTTTAAAACCTTAGGGAAACATGAATGAGATTGTGCTCATTCCTAGGGTTGTCAACCTCCAGGTACTAGCTGGAGATCTCCTGCTATTACAACTGATCTCCAGCCGATAGAGATCAGTTCACCTGGAGAACATGGCTGCTTTGGCAATTGGACTCTATGGCATTGAAGTCCCTCCCCTCCCCAAACCCTGCCCTCCTCAGGCTCCGCCCCCAAAACCTCCCACCATTGGCAAGGAGGGACCTGGCAACCCTACAGAGCGAGAGTGGGTGGGTTGAGGAGTGGCAAGGTGGTGGTGGAACTAGCCCACCTTGCAGCCACCCTGCAGTGCTTGGGGTTGGCCGGCAGCTCCAGTGACAGCAGCATGGATGGCACGGTGTAAGTCTTGGCACAGCACATGCAGCAGTCTGGCAGGCAGCCACAGCCTCTGACCTGGTTGCTAGCTCCCAATCTCTGCCTGCACTCAGGGCAGCTGCTCCCCCTGCCCCCCCACCTAGATCCAGCCCTGAATCTACCTCACAGGGTAGTTCCGAGGATAAAAAGGAGGAGGGGGGAACAGCATTATAAGAGTGGAGAACACCATTGTAAGACACTGGGTCCCTGTTGGGGAGAAAAGTGAAGTCAAAGTAGATAAATACATGAACACAGCTCATAGAAAGATGAGTGGCAGTGGTCACAGCCTCTGATTCCTGGATCTAAGAACCACATAGAGGCACACATTTCCAAAAGGATTCTGCTACTAGATCAACTCTAGGAGACCTGCCTAAATTTTTAAGTTTGAGTGGGATTTCTTCAGCAGCATATTTTAAGTTCCTCTGAGAACCATCTCAAATGTTTATTGTCTAAAACAAAAGTACTCAAATAGCGCTGGAAAATAGCCAGTGCTGTACATAATGAGGGCAAAAAACCCCCAACAAAAACCCACCCTAGTTTTGACGGGTGAAGCTCTAGTGACTGAGTAGACATCAGCGTAATTAAACAACTCATTCCTTTAAAAAAAATTACTTATTCGTTTTTAAAATGCGCTGTGAAAAAGGAACATGCATGACAGCAGCCAGCATGAAAAGAGTTAAAAAATACATCTCCAAGAACACAATGCATAGAAATGAAGCGGGAAGCAGAGCAGCAATCACAATGGGCACCTTTGCTACTAGTGGCATTTCGCTAGTTCAAAAGGAGGCTGGTGGCGAGTCATGCAAAATATTTATGAAGGCCTTGATTTCGCTGTCAGCTTTCTGCAGAAACTGCAGCCACTATGGGAGGATAAATTAACAGGAGTTGAAAAAGACTGCAAATAGTGTCATAATGAGCAAAGGGGTAGCGGGAGAGATTCCAATCTTTAACAGGAGAGAAGCTCGTAAAAATATTCATAGAATACGCAGAATGTTTGTATTTTATACTAGCGGATTGCTGTAAAGTCAGGAAGGGGGTATGTGTTCAGATTACAGTTTGGTTATTTTTCAAACCTCGTCAACTGCACAATATTTTTTTTAAAAAATCCATACCTGCAGTGCAAATTAGTGATGTTTTCTAGAAGCGGCTGCTGAAGTCATCAGAATAATAATAATAAAAAAACCTAGATTGCTTTCCTCGGATAAAGTTTGTGTCAGCAAAGAACACATTACCTGCTAAAATGACTTCAGGGAGGAAGAAATGTATGCATTGGTATATCTGCTGTTTATGACACACTGAAATAAAGGAATCTTCTACAGCACTACATCTTTAAGTACTGAACGAGTACCAGTCTGTGAAAATGAATTTAAAATGTAGTTTTGTGATTTCTACCAAAAGAGGGCTAAAAAATCTGACCTCAATGTGAAAAGCAAGAACATCTTTATGTGGAACAGACAGGATTCCTCCCCCCAATAGGCTTAAATAGACCTAGGATCTCTTGGGAGAAGTTCTATTTAGCTCACTGGCAGTAATTGCAGCCTTGAGCTACTGACTCATCCCCTAGCTGTCCTTAATTATGCAGATTCTTCCCCCTACCCTTGCCAAAATATAGAAGAAAAATAAGATTTGTGAACATAGGGGATGCGTTTTATGAAACTGTTTTGCAGCATTGCATTGACGTGCAAGTCATAAATATGTTCAGATAATTTACCAGTAACTCCATGGAGAGAAGCAACTCAAACAGGAAATGAGTACAAAACCTAATTTTCACTCCCATTATCTTGAAATTGTCCTTTGAAGCTATCTTCATTTTACAGAGCAAATGTCTGCACTATATGGGGAAATGAGAGCAAATTACAGAGAACTCCAATATGTTAGAGAAAGTTCTAGGGTTGCCAGCTGCTGCTGGCAATCTTCCAGGAAATGCTGGCATTGCGCCAAGGAGGTGACATAACTTCCGGCACAAAACTGGAAGTGATGTCGTTGTGGCCCAGTGATGCTGTAGGATTCACTTTTGAGTTCTCCAGAACTCTTCATTGGACTGTATCATTGTAGGGTTATATTTTAGAACGGTTATCTTTTAATTTTACTAAAAAGCTTTTGAATGGTGGAGACAAGAAAACATTCATGGGCTAGCAAGTGTGAAATATTCTAAAGCAAACATTTAAGCCCTGAAACCAAACAGGATTGTGACAGTGCACTTGTATCTGTCTTTTTATCTATAAAATCAATGGAATTGAGGGCCTGAGGGCAGGCAGAGTCCCTCGGTCAGTTCCTAAAGCTGATTTAAGGGGTTTTCGTTAGAAAAGCCATGTGCCACATGATTTATCTGGGGGCATCAATCAGTTTTCAATTGCCTGTCTCAGAGACCATGGGAGCAGGAGAGAAATGGCTCCTCAGAGCACCCTTCCTCATGGAAAGTAATCAACAGCTGCCTCTGGCACCTGCAACACACAATAGCCCTAAAGGTCCAACCCATAAGGGGGGAAGCCACAAATGATTAGATTTTAACCTTCCCAAATTAACATCCTTTTTTTGGTGGGGGGGGGGCTGTCAAGTCACAGCTGAATTATGGCAACCCCCTAGGGTTTTTAAGGCAAGAAACATTTGGAGGTGGTTTGTTGTTGCCTGCCGCTGCATCACAACCCTGGTATTTCTTGGAGGTCTCCCATTCAAATACTTGACAGGGTCAGGGGTGAGACTGTGTGACTGGCCCAAGGTCACCCAGCAAGCTTCCATGGCATGAGTAGGGATTTGAACCTGGATTTCCCAGGTCCTAATCCGACACTTTAACCACTACACTACACTGGCTGGTAAAACATTGATGGTTTCACTATGGCTCACTTTTCTTTCTTGTCGTCAAGTTGCACCTGACACAGTGATCCCTTAGGGTTTTCAAGGCCAGAGACAAACAGAGGTGGTTTGCCATTCCCTTCTTCACGATAGTGACCCCGGTATTCCTTGGTGGTCTCCCATCCAAACACTGACCAGGGCCAACCCTGCTTAGCTTTAGGGCTGTTGAAAAAAAAATCGTTAAAATTCGGATTCGGCAAAATTTGGCCCATTTTTATTCGGGAAATGCCGAAGTCCGAACTCCCCTGCTTCGGGTCCATGCAATTCGGCATGAGATCCGGAGTTCGGGGGAAAATTCGTCCGAATAAAGACATTAAAAACACAATCGCGCCTTTCCGCAGCTCTGGGGGGCATTTTGGGGGGTAGAGGTCCCAAAATTTCAGCGTAGCTTGAGGGGACCCTTCTTGCAAGAACCCCCAAGTTTTGTAAAGATTGGGTCGGGGGGGCTGAGATATGGGCCCTGAAAGGGGTCCCCCCTCCTTAATGTGCATCCTTGACAATGGGGGTTTGCAATTAGCAGAGCTTGCCTACTCCCAAAGCTCCCAGCCCCGACAAACAGCTGAGCTGGGGGAGCAAGGGCGGGGCAGGTGCGAAGAAGTTTGCAAACCATGCAAAGCAACACATTTGCAACCATGAAAACCATGCAAACCATGCAAAGCAACACGTTTGCAACCATGCAAAGCAACATGTGATGCCTGGGAGTTTGTAAACCATAGAAAGGGACAGAGGCACGCTAACTATGCATAAGGAGCAGGAGGGGGTGGAATTTTCCCTTTTGCATTGGACTCGGGACCAGGCAAATTCATTCTTTAAGTCACAATTTGAAAACAATTTTTGAGCAAGCATCAAAATAGACCTAACCCATCTTATGAATGAGGGAAAACCTGAGGACACACAACTGAAGCCCCCCCTCAAACCAGGGAAAGAGAGACTCCAGGGGGCACACACCCCAGGCAGAAGGGGCGAAAGCCCCCTTTGGCTTCCCCCCCCACCCACAGAAACTGCTCCCTCCCCACACACACACAGACTCTGCTTTCCCCCACACACACACACACAGGAGAAAAATTATAGATTAAAGCCCCAAAATGTGTCTTACTGTGGATGTCTTCTGTTCCATCTTCTTCACACCTGCCCTGCCCTTGCTCCCCGCAGCTCAGCTGTTTGTCAGGGCTGGGAGCTTTGGGCATGGGAAGCAAGCTCTGCTAATTGCAAACCCAATTGTCAGAGATGCACATTATGGGTGGGGGGGACCCCTTCCCACCCCCACCCCCCGATCCAATCTTTACAAAACTTGAGGGTTCTTGCAAGAAGGGTCCTCTGAAGCTATGCTGAAGGTTTGGGGGATCTACCCCAAAAAATGCGCCCCCTGCAGCCACGGAATGGCTCGAATGTGCACACGCACCCCCCCCCAAGGGGGATCTCTCTCACACACAAACAGATACTCTCTCTTTCTCTCCCCGGGCCGCGCAGCAGCTGGGCTCATGCACTCAATCACGACTGATTGGCCAGAAGAAGACCCAGTTTGGCCACCGATTGGCCGCAGGAGAATGCCGCTTACTAACTGACGGTTATGCTGCTGCGCCGAACCCTGAATTTGCCGAATTTATTTGCCGAACACCCCGAACTCGTTGAATTCGGCTCCCCGTTTTCCCACCTTTTTTGAGTTTGGTTCCATCCGAACTAAAAACCGCCGAATCAGGGGAAATTCGGCTGTTTTTCAGTTTGGGACGAACCGAATCGACAGCCCTACTTAGCTTCCAAAATCTGATGACAGCAGGCTTGCCTGGGCTAAAGTGGCGTCTTTATCTGCTTACCATCCAGTGTGAAATACTTTATCATCTGCCAGCGAAGCTCTTCTGCTGTTTATATAGGATAAACACTTCATCACTACACAAAAATATAAATAAGAGAGAACAGAGGTGACATAAAATCATGGCAACTTCCAAAACTGATGGAAGAAAATTTCAGTCTTTAGGGCATTCTCTTGCAGACATGAAGGTCTGCCTTCTTCAATGGAACTTCAAAGGGGGACTCAAAATAAGAATTCATCATGAATTTGATAGCATTAGCCAGGTGTTCAGCTAGGGCTGCCAACCTCCAGGTAAGGCTTAGAATTACAACTGATCTCAAGATTACATGTATCAGTTTCCCTGGAGAAAATGGCAGCTTCAGAGGGAGGATCTTATGGCATCAAGTCCCCTGCTGAGCTCCCTCCTCTCCCCAAACTGAGCCCACTCCAGGCTCCACTCCCAAATGTCCAGAAATTTCACCATGAAACGCTACACAATGAAGAGGACTGACAATTTGCTTAACCTCCCAGTTTTTGTTAACATAATATAATTAAGGATTCTGTGCTATGACCTATTACAGCTGATAGACAGACAGACAGACAGATAGATAGATAGATAATTTATTTGCGGCACTTAGCCAGTCAAAACATGATAAAATGGAAAGCATGGACTAATAGATTCTTACAATCAAAGAATTACAGTCTGAGTCTTAAACCATTTTTAAAACATTTAAAAAAAGAATTACAGCTGGGACACGTCTGTCAATTGTGCTGTCTAAGGCGACGAATTTTCATTGCTGCTAAACAAAATTTCGCAACCTGAAGAGTGGTTGAAGGATTACCCCCTTGTAGGAGCATCTCAAACCTTTCACCTGCCCTGTCAGGTCTCAATCTCGATAAGAGGGGCTCGATAAACTTCGAACGGGGTAATGTATAGAAATTGCAGTTCAGGAGGGCATGCTCAACAGTTTCTAAGTCCCCTGATTTGCAGGGGTAGAATCTCTCTTCCAAGGGTGTCGCCTATTACAGCTGTTGACTGTGTCTATCTGTATCCATTTGAGTTTTGCACCAAAATATTGTTCTCATTTTTTTCCCTTTGCTCTGTCAATAAATATCTTGCTAACTGAGAATTCACTTCATGCATCTCATGAAGTGAGCTCAAACTTATGGAAGCTTATGTTTAGGGTTGCCAGCTCAGGGTTGGGGAACACCTAGAGATTTGGGGGGCAGAGCCTGAGAGGGTGGGGTTTGTAGAGGGGAGGGAGAGAAGCTATGGGGGCTGCCAGTAGGGCTGTCAGATCCCTCTTCGCCACCAGCACGAGGTTTTTGGGGCAGAGCCTGAAGCGGGTGGGGTTTGAGGAGGGGAGGGACTTCAATACCATAGAGTCCAATTGCCAAACAGGCCATTTTCTCCAGGGGAACTGATCTCTATTGGCTGTAGATCAGTTGTAATAGCAGGAGATCTCCAGCTAGTACATGGAGGTTGGCATAGTGGGTAAGAGGAATAAGAGGAAACTGAGTTGCCTCCCCTGCAAGTCCTTGTTGGTTCCCCACTTGTTGCCTGTAAATTACAGTGCCATGATCCTGCGCAGAGTAACTCCAGTGTCTCTGCATAGAATTGCAGAGAACAGAGAAGTTTAAGGCAAGTAACTGTAGTTTTCAGGAATAGTCTATGCTGTTTTATGTGTCTGGTGATACTTGTTCATCAAAAGGTGTCACGGCAAGTTTTTCCAACTTCTTCTCATGACACCAGCCATTTCCATATGGAGGAGGGAGGGGAGAGCTAGCAGTATTTTTGCAACTTAAAAACTTCTCATTATCTGATGTTGCAATCAGGTTTTGCAGAGTTACAAACTGAGCTTAACCACAAGAATCAGATTGGTTTAAACATCTTTTTATAATTTGCTTTGGCAGCTACTGCTATGTGATTGCATGTCTCCTGAACCATAAACATGCTGAATTTTGCATTTTTGTGTGGTTAAGACAAGAATAGGACATTGTAACAACTAGTAGCAATTCTCTTCCTTCCAGATTTATTTGTCCTTTTAAGTCCTTCTCTTTTTTTCTCTATTCCATCAATATGCTTTGTTTTCTAAAGTCTTTCAACAAAATACTTAATATCAGTTTTAACTTCCACTTGTAAAGTTCTTAAGTTGGGTTTATTAGGTTAATGGAATAATAATGAAAGGCCCCATCAGGCTTTGGTTCACCAAAGAAATTATTTTACTTAGGTAACATTACATCACAACACCGTGAAAACACATACTGAGGCCGTGAAGGTGGAGTAAGTTTTGAAGCAATATTGGACATGAGGTTTTGTACACAAGTTATGGATTCTGGAGTGATCCCTTGCTTTGACCTTTGCACTGAAAATATTTCTTTAGAAACTCATTCAAACACTTCCTTGTAGATCAACCTACACATTTTTGTGGCTTCCTAGCTCATTGTGGCTCACAGGCTAATCTATATTTAAGAGCCATCCAGTCTAACTAAATGTTGCAACGTTTATACCATAGGAAATGTTGTATGCAGATTCTTACCCACGGGCCTGTTTATATTTGCCTTTTAATATCTCTGGAAGAAACCTTGGTTCAAGAGACAGTGGTCGTTCATGCATGGTTAGTATGTCCCTGGTTCGTCCCTCTCTTGTCTCACACTTTTATATCCCAAGATTGGAAAACCTTAGCTCTCTTCTTAGCTTCAGTCATACCCTCCCTTATCACCTTCCAGCTGTTCCAAAATTTCTTGGAAATACACCAGTGGAGGCTAGGTGGGTGTTGTCACCCAAATGCAGGGGGGAGAGGCAACCTTATAGATCACAAGTAGGGTTGCCAGCTCCAGGTTGGGAAATACCTAGAGATTTTGGGGATGGAGCCTGGGAAAGGACTTTAGTGGGGTATAATGCCCTAGAGTCCACCTTCCAAAGCGACCATTTTTTCCAGGAGAACTGATCTCTGTGGCCTGGAGATCAGTTGTAATCCCAGGAGATCTCCAGACCTGGAGGTTGGCAACCCTAGTCACAAACTGTATAAGGCTGGTCTAAACCTGATCTTCTGGACCACACAGTCTTTCTGGTTATCATTTGTCCATAAGGCTTGGATACATCTGGTTGTAAGACAAAAAAAAAGTAGCTGAACAATTTACATTCAAAGCACACTAGGAACAATCTGTTTATTTAACTGTCTTGTTGTGAAGCAGGCAATTGAGAGAACACTTTCCGTCTTTCACTTACAATGAAGAAGTATGGGGAGCTAAACAAACTCAACACTAACAGCTTCCATTAATGGAGCATGAATCTGCTTAAACTAGCCATAAATATTTGCGGGCAGCCTGAATAAAAATAATTTCTAACAAATAATTACAGCAGAGATTAAGGAGTTGACATATTGCCGCTTGGCAGTTGCACAGCTGGGCTCCTAGCTCAGAGTGTACAATAGCTCGATAACCTGTGACAGGGATGTGTGTGTATGTGCGGTATTTTTTCTGCTGACCCGTGAGCTCAATTCTCCTTTGGGTTCTTTCTATCTGAGCTTAACATCACACTGTTTTAGCAAACCTGTTTGCTTCTTCAGTTAAATACCACTGGGGCAACATACACTCTCTCTCTCTCTCTGTCTCTCTCTCTCTCTCACACACACACACACACACACACACACAGGCAGTTCATTTACCAGGAGAGTTCAACATTGTGATGCTTTTTTGTTAGTGTTGCCAGGTCCCCCCTTGCCACTGGCAGGAACTTTGTGGAGGCAGGGCTAGGGGTGGCGATCCGCACACGTGACATGATGACATCACTTCTGGGTTTCCCCAGAAGCGGCAGCATCGCACCAGGACATTCTAGCATTGCCCTCCAAAAACTCTATGGAAACCATAGAGTTTTTGGGGGGAGAATGCTACAGCATCCCCATCATGATGCCCCACGCGCACGTCACTTCCCTCCCTTCAGCTGGCCTGCCTCTGCCCGTCAACCGGCTGAGGGTCGGCAGGCAGCTCGGTTAATTGGTGGGCAATTGCCCGCCACAGCCAGGAAAATGGGAAGCCTATTTTGTGTGTGTGTGTGTGAAGTGCCATCCAAGCCCCTTCTGTCTCACAGCGACCCTGTGAACCAATGTTCTCCAAAAGTCCTATCATTAACAGCCTTGCTCAGGTCTTGCAAACCTTGCCTTTTAAAAAAAATTTAAAATAAGGGATACAGAGGGGGGAAAGAAAGGGGGATAGGGGACCCATCTGTGGATAGAGTATATAAAAAGGAAAAGTTACAACAT
Organism: Euleptes europaea; assembly: GCF_029931775.1. NCBI lineage: Eukaryota > Metazoa > Chordata > Lepidosauria > Squamata > Sphaerodactylidae > Euleptes > Euleptes europaea. Next base: position 27,754,215 of record NC_079326.1, read on the forward strand.
AGTTAACATCATCTAATTTTCTAATTAATCAAGCCGACAGTCTCTTGACATTTTCTTTTTGACGTTTCTACTAGGGGTTAACTTCGCTATAAATGAAACTAGGTTTATAACATTTAATCTGCTATTATCATTATAGAGTTTCAAACGTCAATTTCTCCTTGCCATTGTTTTCTATCCAAATATATATTTGAAGGAAGGAAAGGAGGGCTGTTCCAAGGAATGGGTATTTCTGTGGCCCAAATTGAAATGTACAGCAATTAATAACATTTGGCCTCGAGGGCAGCCAGGTTGGTCTGCGGTAGAACAGCTAGATTCAAGTCCAGTAGCACCTTAGAGACCAAAAAGATTTTGAGGGTGTAAGCTTTGAAGAGTCGATGCTCCCCTCTTCAAAGTTTATACCTGGGGTTGCCAGGTCCCTCTTTACCACCAGCGGGAGGTTTTTGGGGCAGAGTCTGAGGAGGGTGGGGTTTGGGGAGGGGAGGGACTTTAGTGCCATAGAGTCCAATTGCCAAAGCGGCCATTTTCTCCAGAGGAACTGATCTCTGTCGGTTCCAGAACAGTTGTAATAGCAGGAGATCTCCAGCTAATACCTGGAGGTTGGCAACCCTACTAATGCCCCCTTCCTCCCACCTTTGTTGGCTTTTAAGGTGCTATTGGACTTGAATTTGGCATCCAGGAACACCTTAGCATAGTTTTATTATGTATATTTATTATTAATCCAGAATTTTATTAACCTAGTATTTCCTTTTATTATGCATCTGTGGTATCCTTGACATGTTTGTAATGGCCTATGGCTAAATGCAAATAAAACCATTCATTCATTCACTGGCAGGGGATGGGGAGATAGGGTTACCAGTTCAAGGTTGAGAAACTCCTGGAGATTTGGGGATGGAGCCTGGGGAGAACAGTGGGGTACAATGCCAGAATTCACCCACCAAAGCATCCATTTTCTTCAGGGAATTGATCAATGTAGTCCAGAGATGCGCTCTAATTCTGGGAGATCCTCAGGTCCCACCTGGAGGCTGGCATCCCTGCTCCCCAATGAGGACCCAAAGTGACTTTCAACATCCCTCTTCTCCTCACCACCACAACTTTGTGGAATAAGTTGTGGAATGAGAACATAACTGGCCCTCAAGGTTATCCAGTGAGCCTCTGGCAGAGATGGGAGTAAACCAGGAGCTCCCAGACCCTGGTCCAGAACTCCAACTATTACACCACACTGGCACTCTCTTAAAGTACTTCTTTTCTTTATTGCAACTTGATCTGGAATATAGATCTGGAATATAGCAAGGCTTTTTATACCTTCCTAAAGATCTTGCCGCCACCCCGAAATCTCCCCCCCCCCAATGAAGTCTGAAAAGGTGCTTCTGTTTCGTTTAATAACCTTAAATGGAGTCATTGGTTCTTTATATGATTACCCAGCTATCATGTGAATGCTTGTTTTTACTCATGATGTCGTGTTCAGCTGACTTAACTTCTTGGGAAAGTCACGTGACTACACAGTGCTCAGAAAGAGACACTCCCTGTGTAAGAATGCAGAAGAAAACAGCTACCAAAATACCTAGGATGAAAAATGAGCAAATGTTAGTAGCTGCAATAAAATGTGCATGTGCCACCACATTGTCATTCCTTCACAGGTACGATGAATATTATATAATTTCAACAGCAACTTAGTTAACTAAGATTCTTGGCATGTAGTATTCTGGGTGGGTAAACAAAGATGCCAATTTGTGTTCTTCATTACATCGTCAAGTAAGAAGATCCTCATTAAGTTAGTTAAAGGTATCACGGGTCATATGAAAAGAAGTAGATTTCCTGTTTTCTGTCGCTAATTGAATGATGAAAAACTTGAATTATTTAGCAGCAGGACAAAAAAAAGGATGCTCAGGCTGTTACATCTGAATAAATGAGACATCTGTAATGCATTAGGTTGCTCGGACTGGAAATGAATGAGGATTGGGCCAAGCTTACAAAATGGAACAGATGCTTCCAAAAGGAAAACACAGAAGAACAGGGAAGAACTCAGAGATAAGAAAGTGATATACCAATCTTTGGTCTCTTTCTTCTAGAAGAGACACCTCAGGAAGGAGGGCGGACCGAGCACCGCCCCCTGTCAATAACACTGATTCTGGTAAATAATCCTCTTCCCGCTTCCACTGGCCTTGAGCCTGGTTGGCCACTGTGTGAACAGACTGCTGGACTTGATGGACCTTGGTCCGATCCAGCATGGTTTTTCTTATGTTCTTATGTTCACTATGCCCGACCCCTTTTCATATAGAACTTCTTGGTGATTTTCTTCAACAATATCCTGACCACTCTGCTGCCAAGTTCCTACACTTGTGACATGTGAAATCCATCTTGTCCTCAGGGAGGAATATAAACATGGCACACTTCCAGCAGGTAACTGGAAATAAGACAGCAAAAAATCCAGGAAATTTGATTGTTATGGTGCATGGTTTATGCTACCTTTTGGACATCTTGGTATACCATTGGATGACTCTTAGTTCATTAATTTGCATGTGTTGAACATACTTCATATACAATCAAACATTGAATAGGTACATACGAGGCTGCCTTATACGGAGTCAGATCATTGGTCAATATTTTCTACTCTGACTGGCAGTGATTCTCCAGGATTTCAGGTAAATGTCTTTTACCTCACCTACTACCTGCCATTTTAACTAGGGATGCTGAGGGTTGAAACTAGGATCTTCTGCATTCAGAGCAGGTGTTTCTTCCACTGAGCCATGGCCCTTCCTCATTATTACTACCAGTTTCACTGCTTCTTAGTGTACAAAGTCACCCTGTTTCCATTCTCAGATATAGGCTACTAGCGTTTACCACCACAACTCAGACTGTTATAACTGCTTTCCTAGACTATGGGCAAAAATGCATGGTCGCTTTAGTCTCATTTATTCCCTGTTTCAACCAGGATTCAGCCAGGATCGAATGCACATTCGATCAAAACACATGCGTTCGATCCTGGCTGAAACAGGGAATAAAGGAGGCTAAAACGACCATGTGCTTTCGCCCTGAGTTAAAGGACCTCTCTCTCTACATCATACTACTTCTTAACTTATTAGTTTTAAGCAGATTACTGACATATGAAAAACTAGACCACATCTGAACGGCTGAGAAAATCAATCACAAGGGCATAATTTTTTGCAATTGAAAGAGTGATAGGTCTACTAGTATCTTCTAATAAAAGAGGTAATGTCACTGCTTGATCTATGTTTTGGAGCAAAGGAAAAATTAAAAGATTTCTAACCTCAGTAAAATAGTTGCATTCAAAAGTCACAAGATAGAATATCCACACTATGTGCACCACAGCCACATACTCTATCAGAGTAGAATATCTTAAAATACTTCCCTTGCAAGACTCTAGATGGTAAGGCATTTAGGCGTGCCAACATAAAGGCACGGCTATACTGAGGAACGGTCAAATATGAACAGTAGTCGGGAAGCTGGCCAGATGGAAGAATACCGATAATGGCTTCTCAGCCTTATGGCTAAGATCAAGAGCTTGTTAAAGGAGCAGCTACCACTTTTTCTGAGCTGGGACAGCATACCTGTACACTTCCTATACTGGGAGGATGCCAAGTAACTGACCTACAGGAGTTCTTTTAATGGCTGGGCTTCTCTAAAGTCTGTTAATCCATCACTGATCTCTTATCCACATATTGCTAACAGCAGCTGAATATTTTGAAAAGTCTTACATGACAAGCGTTAAGCTTGAGGAAGCTAGTGACTCAAAACGCATTAGTTAGAGTTTGGATTCCATCTAAAAATAATGTTTATATAGCTTGCCTTAAGAATCTGCATCACTAAGTGCTTTCCAGCTCCGTGCTCAGCTGAGTTAAAATAGTGCACACACAATGAAAGGTTAGCAGGTTTCATTTCCTGAATGGATGCACAGTGCTAGCCTTAGCGGTAACTGTCAGTATAGGATCCTTGAGCTGTCCTGACCTAATTAAAATGCTTCCTTATGCAATCTAGTCGCCATTCAGGGGTATCAATAACTGTTGCCCTAAATTGCATTAGCTAGCCAGATAATATTACTTTAGTGCTCCCTCCCCCCACCAAAAAAAAAAAAAAACCACCCTCATCATGCTGCTTTCTGTACTAAACAGGAAGTGTGGATACTGCTCGGTTAGGACTCCATCTGAAAAATGAGGGATGTTATCCCAATATATAACTAGCAAATAGCCAATCCCTTAGTATTTAGGATGAATTGCAATCACTTTAGGCACATCTGCAAAAGCACACAGGCACAAAGAGACACAAATTGCCTCAATGTCATGTCTAGATTAGGTAATAATCTATCAAATGAAAGTCACTCACCCATTAATGCAATTGCTATATACAGATGTTCATTGCCAGGACGCCATCTGACTGTTTTCGGTGGATTTAAGACAAGCACAATTTTTCAAATGAATCTCACCCTTTCTGGATGATTGGGTAGCTGCTTTGGAAGGAGGACTCTATGGCATTATACCCCATTGAAATCCTGCCCCTCCCCAAACCCTGTCGTCCTCAGGCTTCACCCCCAAAATCTCCAGGTATTTCCCAACCTGAAGCTGGCAAACCTACCGATGGAGGGAAGACAGTAGGGAGGAAGAAGGCTAGAGTTGCCAACCTCCAGTTACTGATCTGGAGATCTCCTGCTATTACTACTGATCTCCAGCCAATAGAGATCAGTTCACCTGGAGAAAATGGCTGCTTTGTCAATTGGACTGTATGGCATTGAAGTCCCTCCCCACCCCAAACCTCGCCCTTGTCAGACTCCGCCCCAAAGACCTCCCGCCGGTGGCAAAGAGAGACCTGGCAACCCTAAAGAAGGCCCATCCAACAACTGAGGAAAGGAAGGAGCAAGCTAACCATGGGCCACCCACTGGAGCTGGGGGTGCTACCCAGTGCTGCTGCAGGCAGGTTGAGCAACAACAGGGCTGGTTTTGGTTCCCCTTCACTTCAGGTGCCCTAGGCAATGGCCTAGGTGTGCCTAACTAATGGGCCAGCCCTGCACTCTGAGGCTCAAAAACACATCCCTGCCATGGCAGCAGCAGCAGTCTATATAGGAATGGGTAGGAGGGTTTTCCACACAGCCCTTTTCCTGCTCACTGCTGCTACCACCCCCACTGCTCCCCCTTTTTTATGTCTCACCTTCACCACAGCACAGATGCAGCACTGAATTTACTGATTTTACTGGAATCCCCATGGCCTGGAACCCCCTTACATGCCTTTCCCTTAGGGTTTCCAGGTCCCTCTAAACCACTGGTGGGAGGTTTTTGGGATGTAGCCTGAGGAGGATGGAGTTTGGGGAGGGAAGGGACTTCAGTGCAATTGCCAAAGTGGCCATTTTCTCCAGGTGAACTGAACTCTGTTGGCTGGAGATCAATTGTAATAGCAGGAGATCTCCAGCTAGTACCTGGAGGTTGGCAACTCTACTTTCCCTACAGAGCCACCCTGTAATGGTCAGCAGGGAAAGGGGCAAAGCCCTTTAAAGGGTGGCTCATAGCAGCAATCTGCACATGCCCCCTTCCCCACAGCGATCCATTCCACAGACTCTCCACTGAGTCAGATTAACACGTATTGATTTTTTAATTCAGTTAAAAGGGAAAAATCCCAGGAACTGCATTCCCCTTTAATGCAGCAGCTTCCTGCTTTCCTTTTATGGAAGAGACCCCAGGTGGAAACAGCCCATAACACATCCACAACCGAGTCAATATTTGGAAAGGTCGTATTATATCCTGAACCCAGGAGCCTTTCATCCGCAACTCTTCATTTTGTCTGATTTGGGGGACAAATTCACAACAACCACTGTTTTCCTTCCCAAATCTCTATATTGTGTGCTTTAATTTGATACTTCCATTGTCTGTTGACGATATAAAATGTGACAGTAAGTACTCTAGCAGATTTTCTAAGTTGACTTTGATTACTTATGTATGTTGATACATTAGTAAAGGCTGACACTGAATCTCCACAGGGAACTTCTGGGCACAAACTCCACCAAAAGAAACGTTGCATAACATCACATGCACATGAACTCTGATAAATTCCCCACTCCTGAGGCAAAAGAGAAACTCAGCAGATGGTGTCTAAAGACATATGTTACCAGCAATGTAAGCTTTTCTATAAGTATTTTCCTATACTCATGGTATGCAAGGTGAATCTGCCACACTTGTTTGCTCTTTTATCTATTTAGATACTTGTTTCCCACTTCTCTCCCCAATAGGGACCAAAAGCACTTATGACATCACTGTCCCTGCCACCATTTTATCCACACAACAACCACCCTTGAGGTAGGTTGAGCTGAGAGAGAGGGACTGGCCCAAGGTTGGAAAACCAACTTAGCTCTTCTGAGCATGTATTTTTGAACATTGACTGATGTGAACTGGGCGACTTGAGAAACGAATTGAGGCTGATGAAGCCTTAGGTGAAACGCAATGAATACCATGGATCTGCGTTCCTTGAGAAATTAATTGAGGCTGATGAAGCCTTAGGTGAAACGCAATGAATACCATGGATCTGCGTTCCTTGAGAAACGAATTGAGGCTGATGAAGCCTTAGGTGAAACGCAATGAATACCATGGATCTGCGTTCTTTCCTCTGATCTGGTTCTGAACAATTTGGATTCAGTTGTGGTCCCCACCAGACATTTGACATTACCCTTTTAAGGGAATATCAAGAAACAGATGAAGCCGGGCGCTTTACTTTGAGTCTACAGACACTATTAGTATCAGTAAGCTGAATAGCTGGATGGATGTATCTGGTGGTGACTATTTGTTGTAAATATTGTATATAGTACACTTGTGTTGTTCAGCACCATTGTTTATGTGTATAGTCCTTGTCTGTGGATTGTTGTTTTGAATACACTTGATACTGTTTGATTAATATTGAGCCTATTGTTGTAATTTGTGTTGAACTATTTCAGCACAACTAGGAGTAATTTTGTTTCAATGAGCTTCTAAGGCAGAATGAGGATTTACACACATGAAACTGCCTTATACTGAATCAGACCATTGGCCAATCAAGGTTGGTATTGCCCACAATGACAGGCAGCAGCTCTCCTAATGTTGCCAACTCCAGGCTGGGAAGTTCATGGAGATTTGGGGATAGAGCTTGAGGACAGCAGAGTTCGGGTAGGAGTAGGAAATTAACAGGGATGTGATGCCATAAAGTCCACTCTCTATAGCTGCCATTTCCCAGTGGAACTGATCTCTGGAGATCAGTTGTGATTTCAGAACTCTAGGCCCTCCTAGGCTCTCTCCAGGGTATTAGGAAGAGGTCTTGTACATCACTTACTACCTGCTCCTTTTAACTGGAATTCCAGGAAATAAATGAACCTGGGATGTTCTGCGGGCAAAGCAGATCTTATCACTGAGACACAGCCCCTCCCCTAGATCTAGGATCACCAGCTCCTGCTTGGCAAATACCTAGAGATTTGGGGGTGGCACCTGGGGATGGTGGGGTTTGTAGAGGTGTGGGACCTCAGCAGGGTATAATTAGGGTTGCCAGCCTCGAAGAGACACCTGGACATCTCCTGTTATTACATTTGCTCTCCAGATGACCAAGATCAGTTCCCCTGCAGAAAATGGCTGCTTTGGAGGCCTTGTCTTTTAGCCTCCGCAGATTTGGGGCCTCTAAGCAGGGCCTCTGAAAGACAGCTCAGTGATGGGCAGACACTTTAGATATCTTGGTCCCGGTTCATTTCTAATAATACTATGTATGGTCTCAGACCATAAATTTATAGTGAAATTGTGATTCGCCGAAGATCACAAGAGGGCCTTATGAGTAGGCTTGCCAAGATCCAGGTGGAGCCTGGACATCTTTTGGAATCACAACTACCCTCCAGACTACAAGATAAGGACAACATGGCTACTTAAGAGGGTGGACTCTATGGGACCCCACTGAGGTCCCTCCCTCCTCCAAAGTATGAAATTTAAGAACTTTATTTCTGAAAACTAGTTTTAAAAAAGTAATTCACTGGGGGGAAAATGCTGTAAATCTTTAGGCTGGACACTAAATTAAAGTCCACTGAAAGATTTATCCAATATGAGTTCCATGGATATCACAAATAATCATTCTACTCAATGGTATTGTATTCCTTGGTTCCTGTATCCTGCAAGGGTATATTAAATGATGGTTTCTGTTAACCCATTCCTGAAAACTAAAATATTTCTTTCCCCAAAAAAATCCATTTTGTATAATATGGAGAAATGAATCAGCATGTTGCAATATAATAATCTTTATTGAGTCTGATTAAATGAGGTTCTACTCCTCAAAAGAGGATGTTAGTAGCAAGCTCAGCTTGCAAGCACTGCATATTTGTGTGGAACATTATTTCATTTGTGTTTTGGAAACCTCTCTGGTGCCTACACATTGAACAATCCATAGAAACAAGATTGTTATGGCATTCAGTTGCCTTGGAAGCTCATATGCAGAGGCCAGATGCTCTCCACTTAGGATTGTCAGTCTCCAGGTGGTGGCTGAAGATCTCCTGGAATTATAACTGGTCTCCAGGTTGCAGAGATCAGTTCCCCTGGAGAAAATGGCACATTTGGAAGGTGGATGCTATGATTTTATATTCCGCTGAGGTCCTTCCCTTCCTTAAACTCCAACCACCCCAGGCTCCACCTCCAAAATCTCTAGGTATTTCCCGACCTGGACCTGACAACCCTAGACTAATCCCCAATGGTGAGTCAAGTACTAGAGACCTTTGAATCTGAGTCCTGAAGTGTTTGATATGCTGACAATTAATTGACAAGATGACAGTGTTAGCTTGAGGAAGGGGGAATTTGATGTTCGTGTGTGTGTGTGTGTGTGTGTGTGTGTGTGTGTGTGTGTGTGTGTTTATGGGAGCCCTCACAAACAAGTTTCAGTTCACCCCCAAGGCCTGTATGGGAGGGGCCTCACAGTTCTAATTCAGTGGGTCTAAGTTGTGGTTGCAAGTGTATGTAAGTGTCTTCCCCACTGGAAGCAATAAAGAAGCATATTGTTGACGCTGACAAAGTCTCCAGTGCTAACTATCTGGGTAGGTACACTTATTCCTACACACCAGACTTCAGAGGATATTACAAATAGATAGAAAACAACAGAGGGAGAGCAAGACAATACATGAGGCAAATAGATAGTATGTAATGTATACAGTAGTATAGCCCACTGTCCCATTCCTTTTATTGAATCATTGCATAGTACCCATTTCATGCTCCTCCCGCCACAAAAAAAGACACATCTTTAAACATTTATGTTTTTGTGGACATTGTCCACATATTTCATCACATATTGGCTGTTCCACTTTCATATATATCAGTTCTAATTCTCTGAAAGCAGCTCAGAAGTTCAGCCAGCCTTGCGCCTAAAATTCATTTGGCTTCTGTTGTATCAGATTTCAGAGAAAGAAGAAACTAAACTAAACTAAGCCAGTCCCAGCACAACAAATTGTGAGCAGTCATGCAAAAGTACAAAGTAGCTCTTTGTCTGATGGAACGCAGTTTTAGGCACTTGTATTTAGGATTAAGTCTAGTTGAACTCAGCAGAACTAATTTTCAACTAAACGTACATGGGATCAGTCTCAGTTGTATGGCCAAACCTTATTGATAGGACTTAAAAAGATAAAGGTAGTCCCCTTTGCAATCACCAGGTCAGTCCACACCCATGGGGTGACGTCGCATCCCGACGTTTACTAGGCAGACTATGTTTTACAGGGTGATTTGCCAGGGTCTTCCCCAGTCATCTACACTTTACCCCCAGAAAGCTGGGTACTCATTTTACCAACCTCGGAAGGATGGAAGGCTGAATCAACCTTGAGCCGGCTACCTGAAACTGACTCCCGTCAGGATCGAACTCAGGTCGTGAGCAGAGCTTTTGACTGCAGAACTGTAGCTTACCACTCTGCACCACGGGGCTCTTCTATTGATAGGACTTAGCTAACGTTTACTTTTTCCACTCTGGATCTGGTCTTTTCTGGAACATGTGGGACTAGGGTTGCCAGGTCCTCCCTGGTGGGGATGGTGGGGTACGGTTGCCAGATCCAGGTTGGGAAACTCCTGGAGGTTTGGAGGTGGAGCCTGGGGAGGACAGGAACCTCAGTGGGGTACATACTGGAGTCCATCCTCCAAAGCATCCATTTTCTTCAGGGGAATTGATCTATGTAGTCCAGAGATGAGCTGTAATTCTGGGAAAACCCCAGGAGGCTGGCATCCCCATGTGAGTCCCAGGATATGTACTTGGAGCTTCCTACTATACCATTCAGTTCAGTGGAAAGGGCACATGTACCTCTGCAGGCATGGATCTGTCTACTTCCATTGAAGTGAATGGGGAACACCCACTCACTCAGGAAGTCTGTGTGCCTGTGGAGTTCTGGGTGGCGCAGAAAGGAAGGGAGACATACACAAGGATACCCTAGTCAGCAATTTGCTGCTTTCAAAACACAACATGTTATTTATTCTAAACAATGATACTGTATGTTTAGTGTAGAGAGGCCTCCATTAAAGCAGTTTGCTGATCATCATTAGGAAGTGTCATGAGCCCGCCAGCTGCATTCTGAATTAGCTGGCATCTGTAAAATGAACGATCCGAAAGCCCAGCTGACATGGAATTGTAGCCCCCATCAATCCTTGATGGTACACTGATTAGTGAGAAATAGCAATCTGTATCAGTAGGGGGGCATTCGCTGGTAATAAGCTAGCCTAATGGCTAAAGTTTATTATCCTCCACAACCATGATGTGCTTACTAATGACTCCCAGTGATTACATTCTCTCCTCTGAAATAAAATATGTCAGGCCCAGTGCCACGCGTCATGTTGGAAAGACCAGGCAGGAGATGTGAAAGGAAAGAAAGGAACCAAGATCTCTGAAATGGATCATGCTTCCTTTTGTCTATTAATCAGTAGACCCTGTACATTTCAGGAAATGTTGGCTGCCAATAATTTAATGAAATGAAAGGCTAGCGGGACATAACTTTCTTGTTCAGTTCAGGTACCTTTATTGGTATAACAAATATTTCGCTAAATACAGTAAAACACATAGAGAAGCTGTTATAAGGCAGAACGGATTGCAATCATACCAACAAGAAAGTTAGCATAACTTTCTTGTAAGTTCCCCATTTCTCACAAAATGGAAGCGGAGTGCTAGAAAATAGTGCCTTACTTTGATTCCTTCGTTATCATATACCGTATTTCCCCGTGTATAAGATGACCCTTTTTCTTTAAAATGTAGCCCCAAAATTAGGGGTTCATCTTATACACGGAAGGTGGCTGTTGCCGCCGGCTTTGCCTATGACAGGTCAGGTGGGCGATGACCGGTTTGAATGTTGGATGCCACCCGGCCAGGGCACAGGACTCTTTGGCCGCTCGCTCTCTTTCCCCGCCCAACAGCTGATGGGCAGGAAAAGAGAGTGAGTCTATAAGACGCCCCCATGTATAAGACGACCCATATTTTTTCTTAATTTTAGGTTTAAAAAATAGGGGTCGTCTTGTACATGGGGGCGTCTTATAGATGGAAAAATATGGTAAGTCTTAATTTTCATGATAGTGTAGCATGGTAGACTTCAGTTCTCACAGTGATTCAGGGCAGTGGAGAAAATGTGGGAAAAATCCAAAAATATTCCAGTAGCTTAACTTCAGATGAATAAAAGGAGATCTGTATTAGGAAATCCGTGACTTAATAGAAGGAGGGACATTGTGATTTGAACTCCAAACACTGGAGACAGGCTTGTATTTTCCCATTGCTGCGGTAGCTGCAGTTACAATACAGCTCCACATGGCGGGTTTCCCTGCATTTTTCCCTGTCCCCGTCCCCCAGCAGCAACTATCCCCCCCCCAGCGCCACCAGGAGTTGTTCAGTATATATATTCAAACCTTTATTGGCATAGATCTTTTAAATACACCAGTCAGTCATTAAAATACAGTATTTAAATGATAAAATATCAATAAAATAATTAAAATTGGTGATTCTTAAAGTGCTATGTAGTGTATTTAATAGAGTTTAGCTCTGTGGGGGGGGGGAGCTTGGCATTACTGTCCCTTAATAGGTAGCGCACTAGGCCCACTTCTGCTTTGGTTAGACTATCCTTGAGTAATGGTAGCAGGAATTTTTCTTGCAAGTTGTTCAGTAATTTTGAAATGGGTAATCGGATATCATTATATCATTCTAACGTTACAACAATCTGTGTATCAGATTCTTTGAATTCCCAGCGTTCATCTTTTAAAAAGTAACAGTGCATTCCTAAGGAGAGTTACTGCAGTCTAAGCCCATTCATTTCAATGGGCTTAGACTGGAGTAACTCTCTTTAGGAATGCACTGTAAATCTCTTAACTCCTTGCATTGAAGAGATATGCACACCACAACAAAGAGGGCAAGAGCTGACAATTCAGAGAACCTGATACATAGATCGTTAGAATATTATAATAATATCTAATTGCTGATTTAAAACAAAATAAACAAAAAGTTCTCTCAGTGGTGGGGGGTAAAGAATGGTCACTGCAGGGATAGGGGCAGGGAAAATGGCTGCCATGTGGGCAGGACCAGAAAAATCCAAACATTCCCACCCACACAACAGGCTTTACCGTGATCTTTCCCAAAACATCACGGCAAAGAAGGTTTGAACATAAGAACATTAGAAAAACCCTGCTGGATCAGATCAAGGCCCATCAAGTCCAACAGTCTGTTCACACAGGGGCCAACCAGGTGCCTCCAGGAAGCCCCCAAACAAGACAACTGCAGCAGCACCATCCTGCCTGTGTTCCACAGCACCTAAGATAATAGGCATGCTCCTCTGATCCTGGAGAGAACAGGTATGCATCATGACTAGTAGCCATTTTAACTAGTAGCCATGAATACCCGTCTCCTCCATGAACATGTCCACTCCCCTCTTAAAGCCTTCCAAGTTGGCAGCCATCACTACATTTTGGGGCAGGGAGTTCCACAATTTAACTATGTGTTGTGTGAAGAAATACTTCCTTTTATCTGTTTTGAATCTCTAACCCTCCAGCTTCCGCAGATGACCCCAAGTTCTAGTATGATGGGAGAGGGAGAAAAACATCTCCCTGTCCACTCTCTCCAAACCATGAATAATTTTATAGACCTCTATCACGTCTCCCCTCAGCCGCCTTCTTTCCAGGCTAAACAGCCCTAAGAGTTTTAACCTCTCCTCATAGGGCAGTTGCTCTAGTCCCCTAATCATTTTGGTTGCTGTTTTCTGCACCTGTTTGGCGTGACATTTATTGGGGAACAGCTGAAGGAAACCTGGGAGGTGCGTGAATGCACCACGATGCTGTGAGGAAGCAGGAGAAAAAACCCACTTCCCAATAGCATTGAACCTGGGGCAAATGACCTGGGTGGAAAAGGTCTACTGCTAATACACTGCACTGGTCTGGACTGAAGGACATGCTTTGCAGTTAGGGTTGCCAGGTCCCTCTGCCACTGGTGGGAGGTTTTTGGGGCGGAGCCTGAGGAGGATAGAGTTTGAGGAGGAGAGGGACTTCAATGCCATAGAGTCCGATTGCCAAAGCGGCCATTTTCTCCAGGTGAACTGACCTTTATCGGCTGGAGATCAGTTGTAATAGCAGGAGATCTTCAGCTACTACCTGGAGGTTGGCAACCCTATTTGCAGTACTGACCCCTACCCAGTTTCATGCCTGACTTCCAGTGCCCATAAATGTCTACATGGCTATAATGTTTAAGCAGGATATATGTTCTCTTATCTTTCCCATTATAAGAATGATCTCCATTATTGCCGCGCAGACCTACGCACCTTGATTTTATGTATGTACTCCATATTTAAACATTACTTCCATATGTAGATGTCATGTATTTGGAGGTGAGAAAAGAATAGGGCAGTCTTGCTATCCAACTGTATATAGGTGGGGGAGGAGGCTAAGCTGGGGTCAAGTCTCTGCCCATATGAGCCAATATCCCTTAGTCTTAATACTTACATATGATAGCAAAAGCTACATACAATAGCAACAATGGAGTGATCACAGTAATGACTGCTCTAGAAAATGGGCTGCTGTTGGTAGGTGAAATGCATCTACAGGCAAATGAAGCTACATGGAATGGGAGCTGTGACACAGAAAGACAATTTGGCCTTTATATACTTCTTTATCTTGACAACATTTTTGATGGGTGGATATGTTTCACTGAAATTATATTTATTTACTTCGTTTATATCCTGCCTTTCTACCCAGTGGGGACCCAAAGCCGCTCGTGGTGGATCACACCTTGTGGAGCGGCCTGCCAGAGGAGGTCAGGGAGGCTCCCACACTTCTGTTATTCCACAGAATGTGCAGGAGGACATTTTTATGAAGGGATTACAACTGTAGTATAATGGAACATCTGAAGAAGGCACTTTTATAAGGAAATAAGATTATAGTCTACTGTGGTGATTATGCTAGGTATTATTCTGCTTTTACAGTATTTCCTTTTCTCTTTGTAATTCCACTTGCTGACTTGTTTATAGCATACCTTGCTTTTGACAGTTGGTTGTCCGTGTTGTCTTCTAATTCTGTAATCCTAGTCATATTGCATCGTTCACTGGATGTCTCATAGAACCATGGTATGAGTACATTGAGTACTCATGCTGTATGAGTACATTGTTTTTATTCTTTCAGAAGAGAAGCCATGTTGTTCTGCCATACAAGAGCTAGATTCGCATCCATAGCAACTTACAGACCAACAAGATTTTGGGAGTCAAACCTCCCTTTGTCATTCCCTTTGTTAAGTTATTTTTCTTGAGTCTCAGCAAGAAAGGTGGGCTATAAATAAAGTTTTAAAAAGTTCTCCTCTCCTCCATTGTATTCTCACAACAGCAACCCTAAGGTTGGCCTAAGGTCATCCAGGAATTGGGTTGCCAGGTCCTTCTTTGCCACCGGCAGGAGATTTTTGCGGTGGAGCCAGGAGGATGGGGTTTGGGGAGGGGAGGAACTTCAATGCCATAGAGTCCAATTGCCAAAGCTGCCATTTTCTCCAGGAGAACTGATCTCCATCGGCTGGAGATCAGCTGTAATAGCAGGAGATCTCCAGCTAATACCTGGAGTTTGGAACAAAATAAAGTACCAAACAACGACTAGAATGCAAACACAGATTTAGTGCAAATTTCGTGCAAGTAAGACATCAGTGCAGAAAGTGGAACAATGACAAACATCACAATACAATTCTAGAATATATTGCTCCCAACGGAGTCTTCAATGAGAACGTCTAGTGGTTAACCTTTCATCCAGACAATTAACAGCTGAAGAATTAGAAGTCCTAGATCTCGGTCTAGGCTTTGTGCCCACACCTTCTTACTCATCCTTTCAAACTAAAGTTGATCTCTTTAAACTAATCAGGAATATTAAACTAAAAGAATTTTTTAAAGAAGATTCTATTATTGAAAAAGATCGCTTGCCCTTTAAGAACAAATCCACTTTCATTCCCAACACTTCTAATCATTTAATTAATACTTTTCAATTTCTGGTTAATAGGGATATAGAAGCCTTAGAAAAACAAACATGGAAATCCCCCCCTAATTTGTCATCCAAACAATATGATATTTTAAATGATCTTTCTAGAGACGATTCTATAGTAATTAGACAAGCAGATAAGGGAGGAGCTATTGCTATTATGGATTTTGAGAAATATAATAATGAGAATTTGAAACAACTATCTGATTCCAGGTTCTATGAGAAATTACCCAGCAATCCTACCAATAAAATTTCTAAAATTATTAGAACAGTGATTTCAGAAGGCGTTGCATTAGGCTATATAGATGACCATTTGGCTAAATTTCTATCTGTTCCCTATCCCAGAACACCCATTCTTTACAGTCTACCTAAGCTACATAAGGATGCTATCAATCCACCAGGACGCCCGATAATTTCTTCAAAAGGCAGTCTGACTGAACCACTTGCCCAGATGCTTGACTATTACTTACAGCCCTTTTCAAAAGACACTCCATCTTTTATCTTAGATTCTAGAGACCTTATTCGCCAGCTAGAAGGCTTTAAGATTCCTGAGGGAGCCATCTTATCCACACTTGACGTGTCTGCTCTATATACAAATGTTCCCTTAGATGCAGCACGGAACATTATAGCCTCCAGTTTGGACAGCCGCTCTTCCTTAACACCGCCTACCCATTTTTTACTTGACATCTCTGATATTGTTTTAGAAAACAATTTCTTTCGTTATGGATCTGAGTTTTTTCTTCAGATAAAAGGGGTTGCAATGGGTGCTTCCTGCGCCCTGGCAGTGGCGAATCTCTACATGGTGGACTTCGAGAAGCGTTTCATTTTTTCCAACAATCCCTTTGCCAGAGATATGTTATTTTACAAACGTTTTGTTGATGACCTGCTATTTTGCTTTAAGAATGTAGACATTTATTTGAAATTTTCCGAATGGATTAACACCTTAGATGAGCACTTGCACTTTACTGGATCTTACAGTAAAGATTCTATTTTCTTCTTAGATTTGGAACTATTTATTTCATTAGATAGAACTCTTGCATTTAAACCTTACAAAAAACCTATGACGAGAAACTCAGGTTTAAGATTCAATTCTTATCATCCGTATCATCTTAAAAGCAACCTACCCTATAGTCAATTTATTCGTCTAAAACGGAATTCCTCTCAAGTTAAAGACTATGAGCAAGCTGCTCAACAACTACAAGCGGATCTGTCCGAAAGGGGATATCCAGAGAATGTTATATACAGTGCTAAGTTGAAAGCAGGCTTAATGGATCGATCCTCCATGTTGATTTCCAAACAGAAACCTGGTAACAACCAAAAAAAATTTTGTTCACTTACCTTTAGTCGCCATTCCTCGTCCATACAAAGAATTATCAATAAACATTGGCATGTTCTTTCTTCCATACCTGGTTGCTCGAATCCCCCGATGTTTGGTCTTAAACGGAATGTCTCTTTAAGAGATCGTCTTGTTCATTCAGACTGCCGCCCTAAGAGACTCACCCCATCTATCAATGGACATTTTCCGTGCGGCTCATGCTCTTTCTGCCCCCTAAGCTTACCTTTAAAAACATTTACATCTACCACGTCCAATTTTACTTTCAAACTTAATCAATTCTCAAACTGTTCTACTAGCAGATGTGTTTACTGCATCTCATGTAAGTGTGGTAAATTATACGTGGGCAGTACAATTCGTCAGGTGAAGCTTAGGATAGGAGAGCACAAATCTAGGATCAGACAGAAGATTTTAGATGCTAGCCTCACTTTGCACTTTATAAATAATAAACATAGCAAAAATGATATTCGATTTTTCATAATTTGGACTTATAAAGGTAATCAGTTCGATGTGGAGAATGTACAAAATTTTTTATTACAACAGGAAATGTGTTTTATATATCTATTTAAGTCTTACTCTCCGTTTGGGCTCAACAATGAAATGGATTTGTCTTGTTTTTTGTAATTATTAATATCAATCTGGCTACCATTGTTTAGGTTCAGTTTTATATATCTATACACCTTTTAGTTGAGTTCTCTTTAAGAATTTTGCTGGAAAGTACTGTATAAATTAACATCACCTGTAGCCTTAGTATCCGACTTTGAACGGAGCAGCTCAGTGAGCGCTGCAGAATTATCCTCCTCCCTGTAGAGTTTCGATACACTCTTATATTAAGGTATGTCAGGCAGACTTTGTTGTAATCTATTTATTGTATTTTGTATCAATGTTAAATATTTATAGTATTTATTGTATTATATAGGAGTTTTATTTAGGAGCCTTGTCTCCTGATACCGAACAGAGTTGCTGATGAAGCCGCCTTCGCGGTGGTGAAAACGTCAAAGTTAATCCGGACTGCGTTTCGACCACGATCTGACCTGTTCTGCTTTTTGCTTCTTATATGAAGTCCTTGGGACCATTGCAAAGAGTACTAGACGTTCTCATTGAAGACTCCGTTGGGAGCAATATATTCTAGAATTGTATTGTGATGTTTGTCATTGTTCCACTTTCTGCACTGATGTCTTACTTGCACGAAATTTGCACTAAATCTGTGTTTGCATTCTAGTCGTTGTTTGGTACTTTATTTTGTTCCTGATTCCCGTATAAGTACCTAGTGCCTTCTTTCTCCAGCAATACCTGGAGTTTGGCAATCCTACTCAGGAAGCATCCATGACAGAGTCGCCCAGATTCTAGTTCAGCATTCAAACCACTTCACCACACTAGCTGTCAATTGTAATTAACATATAATTATATTTACTGTATTGCATTTACAGTTTCCTAAAGTAGTTCAAAAATCTATATTTCATTCCAGTGAATGTCATATTGCCAATCAGTTTACAATGTGTGTCTAACTTGGTGCCATGTATATTCATCCAGTATGTAGCATCCCCGCTTATTTTATTTCATTTGGGGGCTATCCAGATGATTGATGGCGAATTCTCTGCCATTGACATCTTGCAATAATTTGTTGGAATTACAATACTATATTCAATAAGTTCTTTGGGCTTTTCTTTAATAATAGTCGACAGTTTGCTTCATTGCCCTCATATCATTAACTAAATAGTTACCTTCAAAATTTGTTCTATTTGACTCTAAATAAACCCCAACCAATATTAGTAAAGTCTGCCTCTTTCAGCAAGAATTTCTTTATTCACAATTCTGCCAAAACCTCTTTCTGATTCTGAATGTTCAATATTGCTGTTTTGAAGTTTGTCTCAGTCTTTGTTGCCGTCTGAGTAACTCTCAGGCATCTAAATTTCCCCCTCTCCTTAGTTAAGACTCTAATTTGCTCCTGTTCAAAATAATTACTGTATTTTAAAGCATTATGTCCTGTTAGATGAAGACATGTAAGGAAATGGCTGAACAAAATAAAGATGGAGACTGTGGATTGCCTGATTTGTGCTTTTTAAAGAATTAAAACTCAGTTTCCAACAATGGGTCTAATTTGATCCTAATTCACAATGGAATTAAGAAATCAAGCAAAAACACTTAGAAACCCTTTATTGATTGCAAGGGAAAGGCTGCTACTGTCCTTTAGAAAATGCACAGTAAAATTACATTTATCTATATGGCCTGGGGCCAATCAAGACACTAGGGTAATTACAAATATTAGATACATGGGAATGCTCTTCGTTCAGTCTTACATTGGTGTAAAAAATGATGAGGTCAAATGCTAAGATGAATAAGTTGTGATAATCAAAATTCAGATTAAAGTCCTAACTTGATGAATATGAAATCAGAAAGATCATCTCTGCACTCACACATTCATTTCTATACAGAAAGAAAAGTCTGAACAAGGCTTAATCACGGGCTGAGAAGTCAAAAATATTGTCTTTACTTACTGATTTATCACCTCTTTGAGAGCTGGCATGGCGTAGAAGATGGAGTGTGGAACTAGGATCCTGGGAGACCTGGGTTTGAATGCCCACTTCCACCATGGAAGCTTGCTGGGTGACCCTGGGCCCCTCACAAACTTTCAGCCTGGCCTATCTCACTGGGTTGTTGTTGGGAGAAAACGGTGGAGGAGCGTACATTGTTCTATGCCACTTTGATTCCCAACTGGAGAGAAAATTGGGATATATAAATAAATGCAAATGTATACCTTCACCTCATCAGTCAAGACCCAAAGCGGCTTATATAAGTCTCCTCTCCTCCATTTTATGCATGCAATAACATTGTGAGTTAGGTTAGGCTGAGAAAGTGCAACCGGTCCACGGTCACCCCAACTAGCTTCCATGGCACAAACGGGTATTTGAACCCAAGTCTCCCAGATACTATTCCAACAAGGCTTCTCACAAACTTTATTTACTTATGTATTGTGATGCAGAGACAGGCAATGGCAAACCACCTCTGAACGTATCTTGCCTTGAAAACCTTACGGGGTCTCAACAAGTCGACTGCAACTTGACAGCAAAAAAAAAGGGATGGCTGATCTCTGAATTCAAAAACTGACTCCATTGAAAAGCAGTGTGGTTGAGGTGGTGTGAGGCAATACAAATATTCTGTCTGTGATGTTCTATGTGTGACAGTTCAGTCATACAATCATTTGATGTTGCAGTTTTAAGAAGAGAATTGTGTGAACTAGCTTTGAGGACTCCTAGAGAGTATGAGTCTGTTCACCCAAGATTCCTGGTCCTGCCCATCCGAGGAGCCTTAGACAACAAATGTTAGCACAACAATTAAAAATGTGTAGACCTGCTAGAAACAGTAGACTTCATGAAACATCAGCTCAAAACTCTAACAGGAGAGGGGATGCAGTAATTTAAGACACAAAGCAGCTCTTGTATAAGTGTAGCTTGGGGGCTGAGTTTGATGGATTTCTGTGCCTGTCAGAAAAAAAGACACATTTGGGAAGAGGTCACAGATGTAGAACAAGCTCCAAGATAAAAAGGGAAAAGCATTTTCTGGCAGCTCGTCCCCTTTTGACCCCTGAGTTCTGAAGCTTTTCTTCCCACTTTTGTCCCCAAATTACTCTGGTTTGCCACCAAATTACTCTGGTATGACCAGAAATTGTTTCTTCCCTTGCCCCCTGTGGTTGCCCATCCCACTTTGGAACCAACTCCCTAAAGCTCTATACCAGACCTCACCAAAATAGCTTGCATGTCTTGGCTATATGCTGATTGATTAGAGAATGGTGTTAGCTAACTGGATCTTGGAGAAAATGTGTTGTTGTTTTTAATTTATAATGTGATTTTGGGTAGATTTCTGCATTTTTCTAGTTCTTGAATTTATAATTCCTAAATAGCATGGGTCAGCAATAGGCATCCCACACCATGTATGCCATTTTTCAGGTCCTTGGTTCCAACCCAAAAGCAGGGGTGAAGTTGAGCGGGGATAAGACACAACATAGCTCTGGGAATTTGGAGTGGGGGATCTGCAGAAGGGACTTCATCAACCAGAGCTTCTGGTTCCACCTCCAGTAAGAGTCAGCAGCCCTGTGACAGTCCAGGGTTGGTGCTATATGGGGCAGGAGCACAGAAGTTTAGGATCACATTCTGGCTCCATTTATAGGGCCAGAGGCATGAACTCAAGACAAAAGGTTCTTTTTATTTCCTGGCTTGGAAAATGTATTGGGTACAAAGTGAATTTATAGGTCTAAAACACATGGTCTCTTAACCCACTTTCTTTCCCGTTCCAGCCAGGATGAAATTAACCCAGCCTGGGGGTGGGGGAACTGTACACATTACCTTGAATGATCTGGGACGCAACTGTGTGCTAATCCATCCATGTAAACAGAAAATGTGGGAGACGCGTACTTCCTGTTAAGTTAGCAACGCCCCCACCGATTGGTCGGTTCAAATCAATATTAGAGAGAGGAAAAAAAGGCAGAGAGCTCGCGCGGGGAGGGGAAAGACTCAGCCCGTGTAATGTGTATGTTAGTTCAGTTTATCTGAAACGAGCCAGGTATAACGGTTTGACTCGGGAATTGCGAAAACCGGGTTCGTTTGGCATTGACTCGAGACAGGGCTGAGCCAACAGTAAATAAGGTACCATCCATTCGTGAAGATTTGATCCTGCATGAAACAGGGAATAAACAAGGAAGAAATTGGGTTGGGACCATGCGTTTTAGACCACAGACCCCCCTGATTATCCAAAGATGAGAAGAGATTTCCAAGGTCCTGGGAATATTTTAAAATAAGGAATGGAGGGGACAGGAGAGACACTCAAAAATGCACTGTTTCAGCTCATGTCCTGTTTGTTGGTCATGAACAGGGAGCCAATTATTTTTTATTATCAACTTTTTGTTGACACATTCATTGCTGTTCAGTGGGTTGTGTCATTGTTTTCATTCCTAAGCATGCTCTGCAGTGCAGTCTGCATTTTCTGCATGTCCATCCACACAGAGACTACGATCTATTCCTGCTCATCCTTGCCACATGATTACTCTGCTCAGCTGGCAATTGTTTAGACAATAGGCAGTTAAATCAGTCAGCAAGCATAGGGTTGCCAGATCCTTCTTCGCCACCGTCAGGAGGTTTTTGGGGCAGAGCCTGAGGAGGGTGGGGTTTGGGGAGGGGAGGGACTTCAGTGCCATAGAGTCCAATTGCCAAAGCAGCCATTTTCTCCAGGGCAACTGATCTCTATCAGCTGGAGATCAGTTGTATTAGCAGGAGATCTCCAGCTAGTACCTGGAAGTTAACAAACCAAAATAACAATCACCCGGTGCTGTACTGAGAGATACTCAATCAAAACAGAAGCACACTGGTTGTAAATCAAATACAGTGTATTAATAACAAGATAACAAGAATGCAAAGAATACCTCACTACCTAGAGCATGCAAACATACAAATACAAAATGCAAAATACAACAGATACTGAACAACACAATCACTAGAAATATATACACTATATACAATGAGTATGCAAACATGGTCCCACAGTTCACTTGTGCAAAATCAGTAGGGAAAAAGTCTTTTCGACATGGAGTAGAACAATGATTTAATCGGAAGCCAAGCAGCCCTCCCTTGGTTTCACTCACAGTCTTGAAGTAGAACTAAGTCCTTTAAAAAGGAAATGTAAACCGTGCGGTGGGGACCACAATCCAAATATGGTTCAAATTCACAAGAAGTCGTTCAGAATCTCAGGACAGAACGCAGATCCCGGATAATCTTTGCGTTTCACCAAAAAGGCTTCATCAGCCTTGCATCTCTCTAGAAGGATTTCAAATCACCTTGATAAAGGTTTGAAAAATGTCGCAGTGTATAGTCAACCGTTGAGTTGCTCTCTCACCTGGAAGTTGGCAGCCCTACATTTGTGGCTGTTTACCACAAGCCAAACAGACCGAGTGACTGGCTCACCTGATCTATGCCCTCAAACTTGGTGAGTTTGACTGTCAAATGTGTCTTTAGCAAAATTTGCAGCATCCCTGGGGGAAAGTATTATGGACAAGTAGGAGACATATTGAAGGCAGTCTTAGTTACCTCATTGAACTAGGGTTTTGGCATAGGGTTGCCAGCCTCCAGCTGGAGATCTCTGGCTATTACAACTGATCTCCAGCTGATAGAGATCAGTTCACCTGGAGAAAATGACCCGTTTGGCAATTGGACTCTATGGCATTGATGTCCCTCCCTTTCCCAAACCCCACCCTCCTCAGGCTCTGCCCCCAAAACCTCCTGCCTATGAAGAAGGACCTGGCAACCTTATTTTGGCAGGAAATTCATTTCCGTACAAACTGGATCAAGCTGAACTAAGAATTTTTAAGTAGAAAATGAAAATGTGGACTGTAGTTGGACTGAGTGCTGGAGTGGCCAGATCCTTTGTAGCAAATTCAACATAATTAATTACTTCAGTGGTTCTGATTAATAGTCTGATATTAGGAAACACTTCTCTTCTTTCTGGAATTATTCTTTCCCAGTAATGTGTTACCAATGACCATGAGATTTGTAGCGATAGGCGGAGACAAATACCTTAGTCTGAAAGCACTTGCTGACAACACTTTTATTTTCCCCCCATGAAAATATAGAAATGTCTTGGTATTTTCAGACATTGTTACTACTTAAATTACTCAGGGAGTACTGATTGGGTTGATTTAAATGACAAGAAGTTGGCTCATGGTGAATAGCCAATTCTGTGCTTACTGCAGCTGATCATATGCAAAATAGCCACCTGATTGCTGTGGTCTGTAGACAAGTTTTTTAAAAATCTCTAATGAGATGATCTTCAGACTAAACTTGCCACTCACCATACAGGCAGGCTAATTTTTATTCAATCAGTCCATAACCGCATGTAGTTCACACACAAAAAAATCCCACTGTGCCTTATAAGGTTGCCAGATCTCCCCCTATGGCAGGAGACTTCCCAGCAAACCCTATCACTGCTCATCGGCACCTGAGATGCTGGTGGGAGAAAAGTAGGGGGAAATGGGAGTGTGTGCCAGCATCATACTGGTGCTCTGAATCACTTCTAGCAACAACTGGAAGTGACATAATGATGTTGGGGGGTACACTCTAGGATTTGCCAACAACTCTATATGATTTATCCATAGAGTTTTTACAATTCCTAGAATGTCCTTCAGCCTCATGACTTCACCAGAATTTATGCCAATAAAGGAATGATGATTGAATGACTTCACCAGAAGTGTTGTCAGAACGCCAGTGTGATGATGGAGCACCTGTTCCTGCCCCCAAATGCTCCTTGGGTTTGCAAGCTGTGGTCTGGCAACCCTAGCGTCTTGAGATAGTGATGGTGTTTGCTGTCTTCCAGCAGACCATTCTGTCTATGATTATATGTTAAATTCACAGCACTGCCAACACAGTAGCATGTACAGACAAAGCCTGAAAGATTGTGATGTCATTACTGGATATGCTTGTCTTATTGTAGGTATAATGTATGAACAATACTAATTAGTAGTTTGCCTGTACAAAGAAGTTTAGGGGTGAGTACTGAAGGCACTCCAGAGCTAGCAACTTTCTTTCTGAATGCTGGTGGGTTTCAACAACTGTGCTGACACATAGTTACAAAAATAAGAACTTTAGTGAGGTAAGAAAACCAATGAAATCAATAATCAATAAAAGAGGAGTTTAATCAATGAAAGAGGAGTGGAAATTAATCATCGTGTTATAACCATAGGAATTCATTTCCACATCCAGGCTCTTCTTTCCAGGGCTCTACTGACACAGTCAATATAACAAGTCTCTACCTGGAGTAGGAGTCCAAATCCTGTTTCAACTTGCTCAAGGCCACTGGTGTCCTTCTGTTTCTGGCTGGAGTTTTCCCTCAGATATCTGCTCTCTCTTTTCCCTCGCTTTCTCTCTGCCCTCTCCCTTTTCCTCCAGGGGGAAAAAATCAACTGTTTCTTAGGTCATGCTCAGAGTCAAGGCTGTTGGGAAATGAAGTCCCTCAGTAATCCCATTAAAATACTTTTGAAGAATTGACAGCTTCACTAGTCTGTGTACAATGGTCCTAGATTACTGTTCTGGATCTACCTTAATTCTTTTACAATCACAACAACAACACTACAATTACTAGTAAGACCAACACAGGCGTGCTATAATTTCACACCATGTAGTTCCTTTTTAATTTATTGGAGTGCTTTATAATATGCTTACCCTTGACACATGCCAGTGCAACTTTGATGCAATTGCTAATCTTAGGTTACAAGGATGCACATGAAAGTATTGTAAAGGCAAAGCACTGCTGTGATGCAGGATAACAATTTGTAAGGTTCAGTGCTCGCATAGCATTGAGTGCCGAGAAGTAGCAAAGAGTCAGATAGCTGACAAGATACACGATTATGGTTCCTTTGTCATCATTATCCCTGGATCTCCCCATTAAATGGTATGTGCTCCCAACAGTATTAATAAGGATATTACTCAGAGGTCCTAATTATCTAATGCTATGGCAATAATTATCTGTCCACATAACACCACTATACATCTATCGAATCTATGAGATAATTAGTGTATACGACAATTACAGAAATAATGATCAAAATCAAAAATTGTTTGCCTTGATCCAATTCCTTGTGGACCTGGAAGCTCCGTGTGCACTGAACTGAGACCACGTGCCCATTCATTTCCGACCTGTTAATCACCCCAGAGGAAACAAGGAAAGCCAAGGAGATGGGGAAGCTGGGAAAACGGGCTGATTTTGGGCTACAGCAGGGCAACAGAGGAGGCAAGAAAGTCATGCTCAGTAGACAGAAATTCTTCTGCTCGCAAAAAGTTTCAGCTGGACCCAAGCCAAAGAAATAATTTAATGAGGGGTTGATGTGACGTAAGTGAATTGTCTTCTTGTAACTGTAGGGGAATGTTCTTTAACATTTCACAGCTACCAGAAGTAGCGTTGCCAACTTCGGGTTGGGAATTTCCTGGACATTGGGAGGCAGGACCTTGGAAGAGTGGGGTTGGGGAGGGGAGGGACCACAGCAGGGTATAACACCATAGAGTCTACCCTCCAAACCAGCCAATTTATTCAGGGGAACTGATCTCCATGGTCTGAAGATCAGTTATAATTCCAGATCTCTAGGTCCCAGGAGGTTGGCAAACCTAACCGGAATACATTTATCAATGCTGTATTCCCTACGGAATTAGTTGGCTTCTGTTATTCATACTATCTAAGTTTCATCTTCCTATAAAATTGTGAAAGGAAATGAACTGGAGGAGAAGGGGTGATGAAGCTGTACAAAGAATTAGATATTGACAAGGCCTGAAACAAACTTTGAGTGTCATTCTTTCCCCTTGGGCATAATCTTTTTATTCATTAATATCAAAGGGAGCAAATTTGCTTGCCTTTCC
This sequence comes from Euleptes europaea, assembly GCF_029931775.1. Lineage (NCBI taxonomy): Eukaryota > Metazoa > Chordata > Lepidosauria > Squamata > Sphaerodactylidae > Euleptes > Euleptes europaea. The sequence goes on from NC_079326.1 coordinate 27,780,380, forward strand.
CTTGCTTTCTTTGGGTCAACACAAGGTTAAAAAATATTGAAACCCGGGTGACTCCAAGCCAATCTTTGAATTTCGAGGACAATTCGCTTACTGTTACTAAATTCCTTAGTAACACTACTAAAGGTTGTATGTGGCATGAGGTTAAAAACCTCAGCCTTAGCCTGCGTGCCAAAATGGCATATCCGTTTAATTACAAACAATACAATTAGAAAGGTTTCCCAATATTTTATATTCCTCTCTCAAAACGAAAGCTAATATTTAAACCAAGGCATTTTTCAGCCCCATTGACTTCGATAGGAGAAGCATAGACACACAAGCATCACTGTCATGATGAAATGGATGGAGCTGTCAAATGTTTAACTTTGCTTGGACTGCACCCATAAAGTTGCCACCTTGTCAACTGGCTTCTATAGCTGTGTCTTGTGTAGTTTGATCTACAGACATCACCAGACATCATTATCATTTACCTCCACAGAGTGAAAAGCGTAACCTTCTTAATACTCTGATGTTAACATCACTACAGAGGATGGTCAAAAACCTGGCTAGATGGAACTATACAATCCCTGAAAGCCAGAATGGAGTATTGTTTTGTTTCAGACTAGGATTAGAAGAAGAAGAGTTGGTTTTTATATGCCAACTTTTCTCTACCACTTAAGGGAGACTCAAACTGGCTTACAATCACCTTCCCTTCCCCTCCCCACAACAGACACCCTGTGAGGTAGGTGGGGCTGAGAGAGAGTGACTTGCCCAAGGTTGCCCAGCTGGCTTCATGAGTAGGAGTGGGGAAACAAATCCAGTTCACCAGATTAGCCTCCGCCGCTCATGTGGAGGAGTGGGGAATCAAACCCGGTTCTCCAGATCAGACTCCACAGCTCAGGGACACTCAGGATCAGGAGTTCAAATCCCCACACTGCTATGGAAACTTGCTGGGTGACCTTGGACCAGTCATATGCTTTCAACCTAACCTACCTCACAGTATTATTGTAAGTTTAAAATGGAGAAGAGGAGAACAATGTAAGTCCCTTTGGGTCTCCATTTGGGCGAAAGCTCAGGATAGCACACAATTGCTATGTGCTTCAAGCAATCAACCAGAGCGCAGGTTGAATCAGGACCTTAGTGGTTCAACCATTCTGGTTTCAATCCTGTGTTGAATATAGGGTTGCAATTTGTCCAGTGGCAATGGGCAACCTTTGACCCCCACCCTCAGTCCCCCACCCGCACTAATTTTAGCAGTGGGAGAAAACATGGGGGGGATGGTATCTATGGTGATGGTCTTTACCACAGAAATTGGGGGAAATTCTTAAAGCATTACCCACAAGTGGAAGTGATATCACTTCTGGGTGTTGCTGTAGGAATTCTCCAAAATTCTGTGTTAAAGACCATAGAGATTGTAAAATTTCTAGAGGGGCATGGAGAAAGTTATGTCATTCCTCAAAACCCTCCCCAGGCACTCCCCCCCAAATCTCCCAGCATTTACCATAGCTAGGTTAGCAATCCTAGTTACTTCTGAGTATACCATACTGTGAAGAAGAAATTCCAGTGACTGTAGCAACTTCTTCCACAACCATGAAATTCACTCTGGGTCATAAATTCATTTATCCAGATATAGATATGACTGAGTGAGGATTGTCTAAGTGAAGAAGTGAAGCTGCCTTACAGTGAGTCAGACTACTGAGCCATCCTATTTAGTTTTGTCTGCTCTGATAGGCATCAGCTCTCCAGAATCTCCACCGGCTAAAGGTCTTTCCCCAACACCTGCAATGTGAGATCCTTTTAAATGGAGATGCAAAAGACTGAACCTGGGACCTTGCGCTTGTCAAGCATGTGCTGTACCACTAAGCTATGACCCTGGCCCAAATCAATATTCATTGGAACAAATACATGTTAGGTTAGAGGTCAAATTGTAAACTTACAAAGTATGACTTTAATTCAACAGTACATTTGCTGTGCTTACTTAAGCACATGAAGCTTTTCCCTTTGCTGCATCTCAGTTCGCTAAAAAGATTCAACAGCTGAACTTTTGTCTGTTAAAGGAACTAATACTCTTGCAAAAAATGTTGTCAGTCCTAGTACCATAGTCCCAGGTTTGCAGAAAAATTTGAAACCTACAAAATACTAATTGGGGGTGGGGGGGTTAGCCCCAATGAGAAGATGAAATGGAAAGAGGAAATAATTGGAGAAGGGAAAATGAGATACCCTCCACAAGTTATTGCAGGCCCTCCACTTGTCAAAATATCTAATTCTTAACATGTGATACTAAATCCAGAGAATGGAGCCAATCAGATTCCAAACCTGAGAAAAGCTCTAGGTATGCAGAAAAATCTGAAATCTGAAAAAAATACACTGAAGGGTTAAAAACCTTCCAAATGACAGAAGCTGTACATGTATCTTTAAGAAATGGATGTGACCATTGTGAGGGTTGCTAGGCAACCACAATAATATTTCCTTTCTGGGCCACCCTCTCCTCCTCCTCCGTCTTAGAGGGAGGACTCATTGGGATCTGGCCTGGAAGCAGCCACCTGATGATACTATTCTACAGCACCCACTGCACAAAAGCCAGTGTGGTATAGTAGTAATAGTAAGATACTAGAGACCTAGGTCTGAATCCTCACTCTGCCATGTATAGGTCACTTACTCTCAGCATAACCAAACTCACATGGCTGTTGTGAGGATAAAATGGAGGAAAAGAAAATGATATAAACTGCTTTGGGGAGAAAGGTAGACTATAAATGAATTAAATAAATAATGAATGGGAACTTTGGTATGTGTGAAGGAGAGAAGGGAAAGGGGAGAGGGGAGAGGATATGGGGGAAGAAGTAGTATGGGGGAGATATGGGGGAAATGAAGTGACCCCAGCAAGAGTTTGCAGGTTTCACGCTGGTGTATACATTGCACTTCAGATGTTGTACTAGAGACTCTCAGGGCCATAATTAGAAGATTTATACGCTTCTAAACATAAAGACTTCAATGGACTTAGAAGGGTGTAACTCTATTTAGGATTGTATTGTAGCTATACAAAACGACTTAATACACAGGGGATTTTCTATTGCAATAATTTCTGGATGAGGTTATATCCGGAATATAAATACATGTGAATTGTCACAACGCAATCTCCTTGGGCGAAAACGCATGGTCGCTTTAGCCTCCTTTATTCCCTGTTTCAGCCAGGATTCAGCCAGGATCGAATGCATGCATTTCGCCGAACATGCGTTAGATCCTGGCTGAATCCTGGCTGAAACAGGGAATAAAGGAGGCTAAAGCGACCACGCGTTTTCGCCCCTTCTTAGTTTGTGTCTTTCCAAAATCCAAATACCAAGATGAAATTACAGGGTCAGTTTACAGTATCTCAAAATGAAGATTTCTATTGAAAACATTCTGGTGCATACTTTACAACAGCAGCTCACCTAATATTGCCATAGTGCTCAAGACTTCACAAGTAATTCTATAAGTAGTGTGGGTTGCTTGATCAGATCAAAGATGAGTGTTTCATTATTAGGACTGAGGCATTTCCGAAGGCATGAAGTCTTTGAAGTGCTTCCGCAAGAACATATTGACCTCTCTTCTTCTGGTGGAAGGTTGTGCACAGCAATCAGACATGACCATCTCATATTCCTAGATCAAAGCCTATTGACTAAAACCTTTGGTTGCTATGGGTACATTAGCTAGAGCCGTGAATTTGCTAGAGTTCTTTTGTTACCACCACAAGCTTAATCGTCAAGTTGCATTATTGACTAGATGATCCACAAGCTTACCAAACCTTTTGTCCATTATTTCACACTATTTTTAGTATATTTGCACATTTTCTCTTTAGTTAAAGTTAATTCTTCATCCAGAAATATTATTTAACTAGAGGCCCTTAAGGAAAATGTGTGATGGGCAGGGACAATTTGGAGATCCCTTAACCTGCCAAAATCTCCCAGGATTTGCTAACCTTTCATGGCAATGATTGGGTTCTTACTCTCCCTTTTCCCCTTTTTACTGACTCTCACCTGCTCTTGATATTCCATCCCTTCTGGAGCATATTTTATTCTCCTCAGGGCAATTTTTTAAAGATTTCCTTTTTCTTTAGTTTCATAAAGATATTGTTTCTGCATATGGGAGGAACCCCTTGAATGGGTTCAGATCTATACCTTGTCTGTGGGTGGCCCCATTTAATGGCTTTCATAAACCACATAGAGGCCAAACAGCTTACTATTAGATTACAGTACCCTCCTAAGCAGAGTTACACCCTTCCAAGTTCACCCTTGATGTCAGTTGGCTTAGAAGAGTGTAACTCTGTTTAGGATTGCAACTGTTAGTGATGTTAAATAGGTATAGGGGAAGCTTTATAACACCAATGAAAGTGGTTGCTTGACAATTTGCAATGATGGGTTTTTTGTTTTTGTTTTTTGCAAGTTTCAGATGCTGATTTCCCCTTTTATGCAGTTCTTTAAGTCATTTTATTTATTTACTTTATTTATATTCCACCTTTCACCCTCTCCTTTGTTTTATCCTCACACCAACCCTGTGAGATAGGTTAGGCTGAGAGTGTGTGACAGGCCCAAGGTCACCCAGCAAGTTTGCATGGCAAGAGTGGGGATTCAAACTTGGTTTTCCTAGATACTAGACTGACACTTTAACCACTACAACTCACCGGCTCTGCATTGTTTCTGTTTTCAAAGAAACAAGTTCTGGCTTGTGTATGCTATAGAAAGACTTTTTATGTGAGTACTTTTCTGTTCTCAAATCCCAGATGTTTTTTCCTCTACCAAAGTTAGACATTCTTCACTGCAGTCAGCAATTCGGCATAAAATTTGATGCAATATAAGATAAGGACTTTGAAGAAGTCAAAAGAAATTGCTACCCCTGGATCGGAATTTATTGCTGAGGCTTCAGAGACTCCTCTATCAAGACAAAATCAGGGAGCTAAATAAATCATGATAGCAGGATAAATGTGTCAACAAAGCTACAAAAACAAAAGGGCATTAAAAAGTAAGATCTCGACTTTATGATGCAAACAACTTCTCTGTTATTCTGTTATGGCTTCTCAATGACCATTCCTTTGAAGGAATGATTGCAGCTAATAACTCACAATAATCACTAGTTGCTGTGTAAGTAATTCAGTCATTTCCTGATTATTGGGAATTTCCAGATTTTAAAATATGATACCCATTAGAGCTTGGAAGATGTGAGGGGGAGGGCACAGAAACACAGGAAAAACAGTGTCAATGGAGAAAAGCAGAGAAAGTGACCAGAATTAGCTGCATTGGATGGTCCAGTTTGGGGAGAAGGGGTTCTCTGAGATTTTGCTGCTGCTGGAGGAGTGCCTACTTGGTTTTTATGAGTTTTGCTTGTTACATAAGATATCACAACTCTTTAATGATCACAGTTAAAGGAAATGGAACTCGTCTTGTTAGTCATGAAACCTCCTACTACTTAGAAGTCAAGAATTCTTCCTCTTCCTCTAAAACCTTGATTAGATTTTAGAGGAACAGGAAGTGGTCTCTGTCCTTGGCAGAGACTATCTAGTGTGCATGGAACTCATCCAAGTTATTGCCATGAAGATCTCAGAATTGTTAGGGTACTTCCAGATGACTAGGGAAGCTCACATTTGGTGCTTGTGAAGAAACTTGTGAATTCAGCCTGCTATCTGAAAAGATCCTAGACATATTTAACCTGTATGCCCCATGTGAAAGAAAGAAAGAAAGAAAGAAAGAAAGAAAGAAAGAAAGAAAGAAAGAAAGAAAGAAAGAAAGAAAGAAAGAAAGAAAGAAAGAAACTGAATTCCAAATCACAAAAATAAGCCTATGTGAATTCAGTGTACACATGTGTATGACTAATTCAGATGGTATGTATAGGTGGGGAGTTGGGACGGCCACCGTGAGCCTGTTGTCTCCCACACAATTTGACCCCATTGAGCGTATGTGAAGGGTTTATGTTTTCTGACTTGAATTCTTTGTTTGTTTGCGCCCCTTTTCAGCCATTGGGCAGGTAGCCATCCATGGCGCAGCATGTTCCTTTGTCACTTATCAGCTCATTGAATGCCATTAGCCTTACGTGAGCAAAAACACCTGGCACTGGATGAATGTGTTTTGCAGATAAGACTCCCCCAACAATGGAAAAGGGCAAACCGAAACAAGACATAAGTAGATGTAAAAATCTGAATGATGGACTGTAAATTCCCCCCCTCAAAATGGAGGAGCCAAAGTATATTCAAAAATAGATAAAAGTTCTTCGACACCACCCAGCAACTAAATGTCATATATGCGTAATCCCAGAAGACTGAAAAAATGGAGGCATCCTGCTATTACAACTGATCTCCAGGTGACAGAGATCAGTTCACTTGGAGAAAATAGCCATTTTGTAAGGTGGACTTTATGGCATTATACGCTACTGATGTCCCTCCCCTCCCCAAGCCCCAAAAGTAAGTATTTTCTTCTCTAGAGAGAGGAGTTGATAAAAAAAAAGTCATTCTTTGAAGGAAAACTTAGCAGGAGACCGTTATAGGCAACTTATTCAGAAGGGAGTCATAAGACCCAGCCCTAGAGCTGTTGTATGTAGGTCTGTGTAAACCCAAACCAAAAACAAACCAGAAATTAGCCATTTCAGCAATATTTGGGTTTCGTTTTGGAGAGAAGGGGTTCTCTGAGAATTTGCTGCTGCTGGAGGAGTGCCCACTTGGTTTTTATGTGTTTTGCTTGTATGTTTGTAAATAGAGTGAACTGTACATAAGATGAACTGTACAAAAGTTAGATATTTGACTTTTTCGGGTTTCGGCTATTCACCTTTGCTCGGATGCATGGCTCTGTTTTCTCCCCTTTTTCTTTCTTTTTTGACTGGTTTTGTTAGGGCCCCATAGTTGGGGCCCTTTTGAGGTAGGGGTTGTATAACTGGAGCCAACTTGGTCTGACCAAACTATCCATCACCATTCAGTGGCTTCATCTGGAGGCAGAAGGGTCATTAAAAGATGGGGCTCACCCAGTCCCATCCAGAGGAATATACCCTCCAACTAAAAAGCACCAGATTCAACAGCTGCTGACCAGACTTCTGAAGAAGACTCCTCCCCCATGTGGATGAGCAATCTCCTTCACAAGAGCTACCTTTGTCATGACTTCGGCTGGCTCCAACATCACCTCCCCCCTATGAAAACCTGCTCTCAAACTAAAGGTCGCCCCAAGTAGTGGCTTCATTTCCCCGCACCATGACCATCTCTTGAAATCATATTTTTGAGAATAATAAAGGACAGTTCACAGAATGTCATTTGTCACCAAAATAAATGTTTTCCATGCCTTATTTTTCTTGCATTTAAGTCCTTTTCCTCAGTTTGGAAGCTAATTTGCATGCTATGCACCACAGATATGAATGGAGCCCCCAGACTTTGAGGCACCATATCTTTCCACCAGTCCTCAGCAACACTGACCTTCTGAACCTGAAAACTGATTGGCAGCTCGGCTCGCAAATGCCTAGAGGATGGGGGCAACCCCTTTGAAGGCCCATAAAATTGGACCCCCTGACCCAAACTTCATCAAACTTCATTGTGCATCTAAGGAGAGTCCCTTATAGCTATGCTGCGAATTTGATGACTCTACCTCCAAAAAATGCCCCCACAGGAGCTTCAAAAATATCCCTATAGACTAAAATGGGCACAATTTTTTCCAGTAAACTCGGAAATAAAGCTGAATACCCCTTTACCAGTATGAGTATTCAGCTTTTTGGGGGGGGGGGGTTTACTGGAAAAAAATTGGACCCAATAAACCAGAACCAATTTTTTTTTTTTTTTTTTTTGCAACCCTAGTTGTATGTTGTTTAAGTTGGCTTAATGACAGAATATCAACTATGGTTGTTTTTTCAGAATCCTGATGTATTGTGAGATAACTAGAACTTGATGAAGAGTCTTCTTCAATCCAATTACGAAAGGTACACCAAATCCATTATGTTGAAAAGTCAGCTGTCTCTGATCAAACCAACCTGGTCTTTCCGCTGCTTTTCGAGTTCATATTGAGCCTTTTTTTTGTACATGTTCCGGGACAACAGAGCAGCTGCTTATCCATGAATCTTCCATCTGGAAGACCAGTTCTGATTAATGAGCAGCTGGGACTTAGTCTGCAGATTAGGCTGAGGCGAAATGCATTTTCACTGGGATCATATTATCTCCTTTATGTGTATAGGCTGGGCCCAAGTGTCCCACTAATACAGTTGCCACTGTTTCTTTTGTAGATCGAAAAAAGTGGTCTTAAATATGCACAGAGATATGTTTATCTGCAATAGTTTTACATACCCCCTTTTCAGTAAGTAAAAGACCCAGTGCTTGGCCCTTCCTGATCCAGCACTTTTGCTCATTATACTCTGCTTCCTGAAATATTTTCTCCAGCTGAGCTCTGGTATCAGTGAGTTGGGCTGAGGAAAAAAATGGTAAAAGCAACGGCACTCGATGACAAAAGGTACAATAGGGGGAACAATTTAGTGCCCCCTCACTTACTCTCTGTTTGTTTAGAAACAGACTCATCCCTTCACTTTATTTACACATGAGTGAACACATTTCTGAAAATGCACAAGGATCCCCCCATCACTTCTAATTTGACCCATAATTTAACTAACCCCAAAGGGTTATACTTTTCTTTTCCTTACAGAAGCGACTGGTACTTCGGAGTAGGGATGCCTCAATTTTCATCACAAATGAGTTCGCCAGGTGAACTTACCATAATCAAAGATGGCAAATCTGGCAAGGCGATCTCAGGATGAGCTCATTAGTGCAGCAAATGGCCTAATCTCCTTGGGAACTTGCCACCGCAAGTAGTGCTTGCAGCTGAATACAATTGCCCTGCTCCCTCTTTTCAAATTAAAGAAGGAATAGATCACCAAAATGAAGGGAATGAGTCGAATACAATGCTCCGAAGTAGAATGAGCTGCTATCCTCTTTCAGAGGCATCAGCCTCATTAAATAAAATGGGATTTATTTCTGAGTAAACTTGTTTAGGACTGCACTCTGACAATGCAATCCTGAGGGAGGGGAGAAAGCACACAGTGAGCCTACTAGGTCTAGGTGCTATCCTGGTGTATCTCTAGGGTTGGCAACCTCCAGGTACTAGCTGGAGATCTCCTGCTATTACAACTGATCTCCAGCTGATAAAGATCAGTTCACCTGGGAAATCTCCAGGTATTTCCCAACCTGGACCTGGCAACTCTATGCATCTCTGAGATATGCTGGCAGATCTCTGAAGATGCGCCAGTGGAGTGCTCCGGTAGCACTGTGCCCTGGTTGGTTGCTGTTTGGCAATGCTGCCAAGCAATGCAAGCAACAGCTGCTGCTTGAGCAGCAAAAGGGGCAGATACAGGGCTGCAGCAGGAGTTAGTTGGCTCCCTAAGCCACCCCAGTTCAAAACTGAGAAGGCTAACTGGCTGGTGTCACCTAGCGGTTGGAGAGTTGACTTCCTCACAGCAGTTGTTTCCCTGTACACCTTTTCAAACAAGGTTTGTTCACCAACACATCAGAATATATTATGCATATCAATGATGTAGATAGTGCATATACCTTGCAAAAAAGACTCATCCAGCAGATTGAAACTCTTCACAGTGGCAATACAGAGAAACAAAAAGAAGCAGAAATGGTCACCATCATCCACCCCTAGGTGGAGGTTTACAGCCCAGTGCTCCAAGACGACACAATGCAAGTCTTACATCTCAGATGAAACTATCTGGTTGAGCCAGCAGGGTGAAAAAAGAAACACTAGCTAAACTGTGCAGATAGCAAAGAGCTTGCCACTTGAAGCTTCTGAGAAAAGACTGCATCTGAATTTCTGACCGGCTCACAGCAGTTCAGCAGACTATTTTTTACTATCGATTTACCAATTTGTTCTGGTTTTGCAGCCCAACTTCACTCATATTTACCCTTCATGCCCCCCTCCCAGCCTCCTAAGAGATCAAGCTCTAAGAGGAGAATTTTCTGTCATGGTCTAAAATTTTACTGGACATTGCATTTCTGGCTGTATTGGAAAGAAGCGATTAGCTTTTATTAACTCACTGAAGCAATGCCAAAACACTGTTTTTAATGTGTTAATGTAATAACATATTTGTAAGTGAATTTGGAATTTTTTTAGCCTCTCAGCCAAAATACAACATTATTGAAATATACCAATACCTCCTTTTGATATGCGTGCACACACATTCGTTTAAAGTTAGTACCACCGTGCGTATAGTGCGGAGCAGTGTTCAGATGGTTCCGGTAATTTCTATCAGACTGCTCACAAAAGGTTGCAGTGGGAGAATGCCACAAGGCTCTATGTCAGGGGTCCCCAGTCTTTCTGAGCCTGAATGCACCTTAGGGATTCTGACGCAGTGTGGTAGGTGCAACCACAAAATAGCTACCACCAGAAGTGGAGCCCACCACCAAATGTCAGGGAGTGAGGCCATGCATAGCTCTAACAGGGAGTGAGGTTATGCATAGCTCTCATATCTCCCATGATATTTAATATCTATCAAAAGCCCTTTCATGAGAATGTTTGGGAGTAGGTTATACCTTAAATGCTGATAACACCCAGCTATATACTACTCTGAATAATGCACCAGCTGCTACAGTCTCTGTCACACTTTCTCAGCCCTACCTACCTCACAGGGTGTCTCTTGTGGGGAGGGAAAGGGAAGGTGTTCGTAAGCCGGTTTGATTCTTCCTTAAGTGGTAGATAAAGTCAGCATATAAAAGCCAACTCTTCTTCTTCTTCGATTCACGGCAATATTTTAGAGGAGGATTCTACAGTGAATATTCACTGGTTCAGATTCAAAAGTAAAAGGTAGGATTTCCATTTACTATCCACCACCACCATCACCCCATCTGGAATTTCTTCAAGAAGTTGTTCATAATGATCAACATATTCTTTCGAAAGAACACATCAGAGGCATTTGGGAGCTGCCTGTGGGGTCCACCTTCTTGGAAGAAAAAATAGCTGTACTAAAAACCTGTGCATCTGTGCTTTAACATAATAAATGCACACATGTAATAAAGACCAGGTGGACACAGATGAATGTTTTACCATGCAGCTGTACCTGGTGTGCGTTAAAAAATTTCCTTATTATTGGGTGTGACATGTGTAAGCACAAAGACCGCTAGGGGGCACTGCTCAGGGAGGCTGAATTGTCTCTGCCAAAGGCATAAAGTGCAATTATCTCACCTCATCATGAAGCTGAGCTTTTATTGGCAGCACTGTCACCACCTGTTGAATGTTTGTCTCATCCACCTGTTTCACACAGGAAAGTCAGAATTTACTAAAAGACCAGTCGACAATGATGATGATACTGCTTGGTTTGAGTTTGAGTTTGAAGGTGAAGAACTGTACTCTTTTTCATTTCACATGGCAGGAGATTTCCAACCTTAAATCATTTGTTTTATCATGTTATAAAAAAAGTAGAAAACTACACTTCTGAGTGTTTAATGATAACTGAAATTTTCCAGCCTGAACCGTTTTCAGTAGTCTAAGTTTCTGAGCCAGAGAGGGAAAGGAGAACTTATTTTTGGAGAAGCAGCCCAGCTTCAAAGCAAATTGAATCAGAGGAAAATCCCATGGAATTCAATGGGACTGAAGTTTTTATTGTATTTAAAACTGCAGTTAAACATTAAATAGGATGTTGCCCCCATACCTGTTTTAATGAAGGGGCAGCCTTTGAAATGAGTTTTGTTGGCGTAAGCAGAGAACATGCAATGTTGGAATGTCTCAGGCAGATTCCCTGAAAAGGCAATGTAGACATTTCCCAGGTTTAGGTGATATTTATGGCTTTGATTCAATGCTTTACCATAGTTGTACTTGAGTTTCATCAGGAGCACAGAAGAACGTTAAACTCTGGCTGGCTTGTGCGTGAGTGTGTAAAGTGCTGTTAAGTCACAGATGACTTATGGCAACCCCAGCAAGGGGCTTTCAAGGCAAGTGAAAAGCAGAGGTGATTTGCCATTGCCTTTCTCTGCAGAGCCTTCCTTCGTAGCCTCCCTTCCAAGTACTGACAGACCCTGCTTAGCTTCCAATATCTGCTGAGATCGGGCTATACCATGCCACCTTTAACACCAATTTACCCGAGCATGAATTCTTATCATGACAGAGATTCTGCATACACAGTGGAAATTTTGTGTTAAATCTGAGGCTTATTCCATACATGCAGGGGAATGAGGAGACAGAAATCAGAGGTAATAGAAATGGATTGTACCACTTCCAAATACAGGTGAAAGACCATACAGTACAGTATATAAAGACCATGTTTAAACTTCTTGTCAATAGAAAGCCAGCAAAGCAAGCAAACAGAGAAGGTAGAACCAGTTGTCATGGATGACTGCAGAAGGAGCTGACATTTATTGAAATTGACCACAACTCTAGAGGGAGTTTGATGAATCTCCCTTGGGAGAGAGTTCCAGAGACCCTGCTCTCAATCAATCATCATTCCTTTATTGGCATAAAACCACAATACAAAAGGTTACAAAAGGAATGAAAATGTTAAAAGATGCCTTTTACAATATGGTTAAAAGACGGTCACACTGAGTAATACTGTTAGTTGATACCGCCATCTAATTAACTGTTTGGAGGACTTTAAAAACAAACTTTAAAAACTGAGCCACCATCTCCAATATTTGGGGCAAACAAATGTGAGCCTTCTTCTTATAGCAAAGAAAGAGAGAGAGAGAAGGAAATGTTAACAGTTATCTTCATCTAATAGAAATGCCTATGAATGAGAAAAGAGTAGAGATAATAAATCGAATAGATCTGTGCACACAGCTTCCAAAAACCGTGCTGAGATCACTAGAGAAACTTATTCTTAAAACTTGTAAAATAAAGCTTAAGAATTTATGATGGAAACTCTTATATTCTTCGAAATATAAAAAGTTTGAGACTTTCCTAAAGAAATTTAACACTGCTGGTTAATTTTTGATGCAATCCAAACGTTGTGGGAGGCAGTTGGAGGTATGCATGTTCAGCATATGTTCCTTATTTGCACATGCAATACATGATTCTACAGCACAGATGTGCATGCTTTTGGAGAAATTCCTCTTTGTCCTCTCAGTGAACAAACACAGCCATCAGTCCCCTAAATCAGTAGCCTGCAAGAACCCCAAACCCAAGGTGAAGTTTATGCCTGGCATGTACTTTTTTGGAGGGGTATTCCTCTCTCTGTCCCCCTGAAAGGAATGCCTCTTTTAACGAAATGCCTTCTGTGATAGGAAGAAACAATGCTGCTGAGTTATTTACTTATTTACAAAATTTATACCCTGCCTTTCTGCCCTAATCTAGGCAGCTCTAAACTACATGTTGGTAATGCGGAGATTTCTTTAATAGAACTTCAGCTTTAATAATCAACTTTGTATGTAATTGACACAATGCAGGGTTTAGGGAGACAAGCTCTGAATTTGGTCCCAAGCCTATCACAATTCTTTCAACTGTCATCATGTCCATACGATAACAGCTCCTTGTTCCTCAGGGGTCTCCATTTTAGGTTCCACCTCCTGACCCAGAAGCCATCCTTTACCCTCTTGTCCTCAACAACCCATGACCGCATCCCTGTGACTAATCCAGTTATGAGACAGTAACCCACCATTTCGGACTGAGGATTTTGGCAATGCATTTTCTTCAACATGAAACTGGTTTTGACGAAGAATTAGAATTAGAAGAAGCAGCTTCACATTAAAGGCCAGCATAGCATTCTCAGGCATTTTCATTTATTTTCTTGGTGTTGTTTATGAGTGAGACTGAGATTCTTGGCTACAGATTAAAGGAATCTTTTGCATTTATTTGCTTCAGAACATGTGGTGTGCATTTGTTTTTCGGAGACACAAACACATTGTTCCTGCTTTGAATAAAACTCTTAGTGCCATGACAGCACAAAGATTCAGATCTCTTGCCATAAATAGTGCTTTAACGTTGTGATGAATAAAATACTGTAAGGCGGTGTGGAGGTGTCCCACTATTTTATTTTGGACAATATTTTTTTCTGTTATTTCGGAAACTGACCCTTTCTGAAATAACTGCTGAGCTATCTTCTTTAGTTCTGAAAGATTTTTGTTCAAGGAGGGTAGCATGGTCTGCCAAGACTTGAATTAGGAATTTTTTAGTCTGCAAGCTTTCTTGGGATAAAGCTGAATAATGAACAGAAAAGGAAACAGTATTTTCCTCCCAGATTCTAATAAGTTTAAATTATTCCTCCTGATATGGCCAAGTAGTCCACTACTAGTTCTTTTACTAGATATGTCATTTTTACCCCACACTACCATCAAAGAACTCAGGATGGCACACATGATTCTCCCTTCCTTTGTTTTTTTGTCCCCTCACAAAATCCATGAGAGGTTGGCTAGGCCCCAGTGAGTGGCCATATGTGAACCTGCATCTGTCCAGGCTGACATTTTAACCACTTGGACTTTATTTATGAAGGCAACAAACTCTCCAGCTACCTAGCATATTCTCTGCTTAGCAACTTTCTCACTTCCTTCCAATTTTCCAGCTTTTCTATCCTTGTTCTAGCCCCCTTAAGTGGGAGTTCTCAGTTGTAGACATAGGCCTAAAATCATCTCTGATATCAGGGACGAGTAATCATGGATAACAATATTTCATTTTGAAACTGTGAGAGGTCTCCCCCCTCCCGCAATACAGAGTCCCTGTGTGTTTTGTTGTATAGAAAGATATCCTGCACACTGGGCTCTCTTATCAATGAAAAGAAACCCTTGGATTAAGGAAGCACCCCCCACCCCTTTATCAACTCTTTGCCTTATTTTCTGAATTATATCGCAGTTAAATATTTAGCTGTATGTAACTCATGAGATTTTTTTACATCTTGGAAATAAACAGAACATGTAAAACTTCAAAAATAATCAGCTTTAATGGGTCTGGCAGAAATAAGGAGATGCATGAGTAAGGTTGCCAGCTCTGAGTTGGGAAATCCCTAGAGATATTTGGGGTGGGGCCTGAGGAGGGCGGGGTTTGGGGAGGGTAGGGACTTCAATGCCATAGAGTCCAATTGCCAAAGCTGCCATTTTCTCCTGGTGAACTGATCTCTGTTGGCTGGAGATCAGTTGTGATAGCAGGAGATCCCCAGCTAGTACCTGGAGGTTGGCAACCCTATGTGTGAGCATATGAGAAAATAAATGGTTTTTGAGAAATGCTGGTTTACTATTGAAGAATTATGCGTACAACTGACCACAAAAGACAAACAAGACTAAAACCATAAGGAGACACGAAGGATAAGCAGCTGCTTGGTGCTGACACATGTATAGAATGTGACAACATCATGCAAGCTAATTGAGAAATGCTTGATTCTTGGCTTCCAAGTGTCACCTCAGTTAAAGCAACAACTTTGAGGTAAAACTCATTAGCAATTTTTAAAGCAGAATACATAACAAAGTGCCTTAACAACTTTGTACTTTTATGACATTGTCATCTTCACATTAGTAAACAATGCCCCCAGTATACAGCCCCTTATCACTTAGGCCCACTTTTCACAGAAGATTTTGATGCTCTCTTGCCGTGGAGCAAAAAAAAAAAAAAAAAACCATTTAAATTTATTTTTCATGGGCGCGATTTAAATTCATGTTTTTATATCCCCGTAAACCCAGAAGTAGTTTTCGTTTTTCATGGGAACAAAGCAAGCAGTATTCTACAACGGTTTGATCTGTCCCCTTCTGAAAAGCTCATGGTTTATGCCCACCCCCAACTCTGCCCCAACCCCAACCAGTGGATTACCCAGTGCAGTTCACCTCTGTGGACCCAGCCCCAGCCAAAAAAAGCACCAGTCCCTCTGGTTTCCTTATATAACTTTTCTATTTACCATGTTCCCCATTTCCCCCCGTACTTGGCCACCCCCCTTTCCCAGACTTTGACAGATGGTCATCATTGTGCTCCCCCGCCGTAGAGCTCCGGCCATCCATTGCCAGGAACTTCCATCCAGATAGAGAAGGGAGACCCAGAGCAGACTGGCTGCCCCTCTTCAGAAGGGTGACGGGAGTTTTGGCTTTGATTTGCCGCTCTCAGGATACCCCCCCCCCAACACACACATGCAGGATCGCACCCGCAGGAGGGAGACCCTGAACATACTGGCTGCCCCTCTTCAGAAGGGTGACTTGAGTTTTGGCTTGGATTTGCAGGAGGGAGATCTGTCCTGCCTTGGACGGAGGCTGTCCCCCGGGGTTTGAAACTCTCCCAGCCAATCGCCGTTTACAGGGGAGAAGAAATTAGCCGACATGGGCGGGGACAATTGGTCTGAACCCAGGAACGTTTTTCATGGAGCAAAAAAAACGCGTAGCAACCACAAAGAATGGACCAACACAGGTTTCAGAAGATGCAGAGTTGACGGGGTTTTTCTGCTAAAACTCAAAGCGTTCATGAAAAATCAAAAATTTGAAGCAGGGCAAAACAAAGGCAAAACCGTGCCAAACGTCCGTGAAAAAATGACCTTAGTTTCTTTCTGTAAAGAGAAAAGCACCCAGGGATTAAAACAGTTGTCAGGGGTGGGAAGATCCCCCAGTGGAAGCTGCTGTAACATGAGGGAAAGGTTGCAGCCTGTTTGGGCTACTGTTGTGGGGGACTGCCCCTTAAAGGAGCCAGAGCCTGTGCTACAGATGAACATCAGCATCTCTGGAATGGAGTCTGGGGGGATTCCCAGATAACCCACTAGTCAACATAAAGCCCTCATTCTCATGCAGAGGGCTGCTGTCTTTGCAGGAGGTGGGGACCAACCAGGGGGCATGTGCCAGTTGCCACATTATATTCAAAAGGGCTCGTTAGGACCCAGGGAGCAGGTCCCTGGCTACTCACTCCAGGCTGTGCAGGAGGAGAGCCAGTGAGAGGAGGAGGAGGAATCTGGTGATCTTATACCCTTTCCCCTCTCCTTCTGATTTCAAATCCCAAGGCTGAAGCAGACGAGAGGATGGGTTGAGCCTCCCTCCCATATACACCTTCTAAAATCCATTACTTTAAGAAAGATGTGCTTAGGGTACATATTAGGGTTGCCAGGTCTTTCTTGGCCACCAGTGGGAGGTTTTTGGGGTGGAGCCTGAGGAGGGCGGGGTTTGGGGAGGGGCGGGACCTCAATGCCATAGAGTCCAATTGCCAATGTGTCCATTTTCTCCAGGTGAACTGATCTCTATCGGCTGGAGATCAGTTGCAATAGCAGGAGATCTCCAGTTACTACCTGGAGGCTGGCAACCCTAGTGTATATAGTTAATAATCATATTTGAAACTCATGGTGGGTGATACAATTTGTATAAGTTTTTTTCATTCTCAACTGCTTTAAAACATTAAGAGTAGTGGGGGAAGGGGAGGCAACATAACAATTTTGTAGCTTTTGTTTCAGATTGAAAGTCTGATCTTATTTCTGAAAAGTTTTCTGAGCTTCACAGACAACCCTGAAATGATTCATACTTTGGCATTTAAATCATGTAACTTTCATCATTCCACTGTGAAGCAAGGTCAAGCATAACAATTTCCTAAACTCCCCATTGCAAAAGAAGGAAATGGAAGGCAAATGAGTCCATCTTGTAAACAAAAGTGCTTCAGGAACAGCCCCAATATTCTTGAAGAACAGTCCACAAACTTCTGCGCCATTAAAATCCCAGTAAGATAAACATAGGTTTGTGAGGCGAGACCCATTCTCATTTCACAGAATGTTAAGGAAGTATGGTCCTTATTTATGAACCACAAATGTAGGCAGTGTTTAGGAAGTAAATTGTCTCTGTGCCAAAGGACTGAAGTCAAATGCACAAGTCAGAGGATGCATAAAGGACTATACATCAAGGATCATAAATAAATGAAGTTCAATACATGCTTTAACTCAAGCACACCTACACTACAAAATTTATGCCAGTCGGGAATTGGTTCAACTATACTGGTATTTCCAAAAGAATCACATAATATTGTATAGGCACTGCGAATCTTTGTTAAGGATCTAGTTCCTTGACAAAAGTAATACACCCAGGGTTTCCCAGCCAAAGATTACAATACAGATTTTAAATGGTTTAATTCTTTTTTTTTTTTTAATCCCTTTTACAGTTCTGGCAATTGCATGGGAGAATTCCAGAAGACACTGTAGAATAAGCAAATTATCAGAACAGATCCAGGAGCAGACTTGGGGATTCTAGGGCCCTCAGCAAAAGTCCAGGATGGGGGCCAATACTCACTGCCACCACCCACTGCCACCACCTCCCCCACACACCTGGGCCAAGCAAGGGGCAGCCTTCACTCTGTTTGAGGTTATCCTACTGAAGGCAGAGGTCCAGGAATCAAGGCAGAACTCCAGCAAAGGCTGAAGGTGAAATGAAGTATTAACTATTCTTTCAAGAAGATAGAGATACAAGCCTCTCCAAGAGTATCCTGCCAGTAGCAAAGGTGTCATGTCCAGCAGCAATACTCTTTTATACATCACTCCTGAGCTCACCTACGGGTACACATTTTAAAATGTTTTGGGTAGTCCCAGCAAGGATCCAGGTCAACAATGAAGAACCTCTACTATAAAGCAGGGATTGCAAAGGCATAGAAAACAGAGAGTGCCCACTACTAAAATTCTCCTCTCGTCTCACTGAAATTTGAATTGGCACCTTAGAAAGCAGACTGAAATGTAGTTCTTAAAAAAAAGACAAAATCCAGTTGTTATGTCTTTGTAGCAAAAGGTCTGGAAAATACCACACATTCCGCCTCAACGTGTTTTCTGAAATAGTATATTAGAGAATCATTTGGTAGGGCTGCTATATATTTAGACTGCACTGAAAGTCAAACCAATAATTGCAGGCCTCAACCACTACAGTATTGTACCTAAGCCAATACGTTTCCCTCTAAGTGATCCTTTCCACTTGTTTTCGAGCAGTTATTTAAAGTCTGTCTGCTTCCAGGGTATTACCATGAGAAGAAATCTCCACATCCTGTAATATGGTTAACCACTTGGCGGCAGGCAACTCTCTGAAACAAGGTGGACAGCCATGGCTCAAAAAGTATTTTTTTTCCCTTCTAGAAGACAACTCCTGTAATCATCCTCCTGCCCCAAGCAGACCTAATAGGTAAACAACTGTGTCTTGGACAGCTGGTCACAAAGACCTCCATCCTTTCATGTACTGGTGAAAGGATGATAAACGAGTCTGTTTTTCACTCCGTTCTTGCTTCTTTCTTTGAAAACCTTCCAGTGAGTTCTTCACTGAAAACCGGTTGGCTCACGCTTTCTTTGAGATGGAGCCGCTGCATTGCTGCATTGTTCATTAATGCAAGAACGAGAAAAGAATCAGAGCGTTTATGTTTGTACAGCTTTTATTACTCTGGTTAAACTGTCAGCTCCTCTTTTATTGATAAGCATTCTTCAGCTTAGCTGTTTATCGTTTTCTCTTCAGCCCTGGTGTCTATAACGTGTCTCTATAACCTCATCTATGATTCCTGTTTCATCTGGGGGAGGAGCTGTGATTAGTCTCTGTATGATACAGCTGTCACGTACTCCAAACATAGTTCATTTTAATACCCTGGAGAAGAAACTGCAGGGAAAGCCTCCCTCTCAAACCTCATCGTTTGCACTGAGGATAAATTTCTCGGAGCAATACAAAGGTTTTTCCGGTCATCCTATATTCCAGTCATATTTATGGATGTGTATGAACACCTAATGGTTTGGCCTCATGTTCTGCTGGCTAGGTGTGAGCAGAGAGCTAATTTTTCACCAGGGAGTTGGGCTAGGTTTGCCAACCTCCAGGTGGTGACTGGAGATCTCCTGGGATTACAACTGATCTCCAGGCAACAGAAAGCAGTTCATCTGGAGAAAATGGCCACTTGGAAGGTGGACTCTATAGCATTTTACCCCACTGAAGTCCCTCCCCTTCCCAAGCCCTGACCTCCTCAGGCTCCACTCCCCAAAATCTCTAGGTATTTCCCAGCCCAGAGCTGGCAACTCTTAAGTTGGGCTGTCTGTGAACAGCTCAGGCCTATTCAACGGGCTCATTCTAACACAGCCCAATGTGAATTTTAGTTTCCCTCCACACAGACCTGTCCTCACTGCAAAATGCTTACTCTTCAGCCAGTTGTTTAATAAGAGTGACCAAATCAACTGTCAGTGATTTATAAACAAACACTCTTTAAAATACTCTTAGCCATTTCGTGTTTATCAAGGTCCATGTTACCAGTGTTATTTTGTGCATGTGGCTTCTGCACAGCCTTATGGGAGTAATAATTTCAGAGTCTCCCCCCCCCCCCCCAGTCATTTAATTACCTGACCCAAACATATACGATTCTGGGAGAGAATTGATTTCACTCAGTGCACAGCTGCAAAGCTGTTCAGCGGCTGCTCTAGTGAGATGGTCACAAGACAAGGAGCTCCAGGTCTTGGCTCACAAGTGATAATGGATGTTGACTTCTCTGAAATGCCTAACTACTAGGAGAATGGGTTTCTTTTTACTTCTTAGGGACTCACCCCTATCCTATTGTTAGGTTTGTCAAAAGACTTTAAAAAAAGATCAGACTGGCTATTTTTTAGATCATGATTGCTATACAAGATAGTAAGTCATATGTGTAACTTGATCCAAAATCTCTGGATCACTATCTTGAATCATCTGTTCAGCACGTAAGATATTTTCTGTTTTCTGATTATGGCGCTGTTGTATTTTAGATTATCACTGTGGGAGCCCAATATCATGTGTCAATAGTATTCAGGGAGGAGAGTATTTGCAATAGCAGTAGTACCTTTATTGCAATAGAACATTTTTCATGATCTCCATGCATAGCCCCTGGGCATAGGTATATGCTGGATGGTCTCATGAGTGTGGTCCACACAGATACCATTTTTTTTTAAATTGCAACTGTTGACAACCTTACCCCTAGTTGATTGTCAGTGTATCCACTGTGGTCACACTTGGAAACTGAAAGCACTTGTGGGGAATGCCTTGGACTCTGTGAGGAACAAGACACCAACTGAGATTAGACTACCGTACATACCCATGTATAAGCCGACCCGCGTATAAGCCGAGGTGCCTAATTGCTCTCCAAAAATGGGGAAAAATTAGGCACCCACGTATAAGCCGAGGGTCGGCTTATAGCCCCTCCCCCCCCGCAGGCTTACCTGACAGGGCTCCCGGCAAAGGCGGTGGTGGCGGCGGTGGGCCCCCCGCAGGAGGCTTCCAGGGCAGGGGGAGCCAGGCGCGCCTGGCAGCAGGCTTCCCCCGGCCCTTCCAGGGCGGGAGGAGCCAGGCGCGCCCGGCGGCGGCCGCGCGGCCTGGCAGCGGCCGCAGCAGGCTTCCCCCAGCCCTTCCAGGGCGGGAGGAGCCAGGCGCGCCCGGCAGCAGGCTTCCCCCGGCCCTTCCATGGCGGGATGAGCCAGGCGCGCCCTGTGGCGGTCGCACGGTCTGGCAGCGGCCGCAGCAGGCTTCCCCCGGCCCTTCCAGGGCGGGGGGAGCCAGGCGAGCCCGGCAGCAGGCTTCCCCCGGCCCTTCCAGGGCGGGAGGAGCCAGGCGCGCCCGGCGGCGGCCTTTTTTTTGGGCTGAAAAACTCGGCTTATACGCGAGTATATACGGTAGCTGAAGAGGGTTCTTATAGTCACATCGTAGCATTAAGAGAAGCTTCTTCTCTTATCTGGGATTCTGATAGTCTCTTCTGGCATCAGATCTATAGACTTAAACTGTGGTCCGGTTTGACATTTCCTTTATGAGAAAGGCCCAGTATGGACAATTTTATAATCTTCTTAATACTTTTGAAAATACACCGAGAAAGGCAGAGTGATACAGTAGTTAGAATACAAGACTAGGACTGTGAAGTCCTGGGTTCAAATGCCTACTCAGCCATGAAGTTTGTGACTGATTTTAGGCAAATCCTATCTTAACCTAACTACCTCACAGGATAAACTGGGGATCAAGCTGTGGATGCTGCCCTGGGCTCCTTAGAGGAAGGGGTGACATGAAGAAAACATAACAAATGCGATACTTTCTCTCATAAAGGTGACTCCCTGTTTATGTAGCACTTCCACTGTGTGAAGCGATTTGTGATCCTTAATTTGTACATCTACTCAGTCTTCCATTCTGTGTGCAACAACTCTATGTTTGAGAGTGGACATGTGTGTAGGAGTTAGTCCAATCCAAACACCTGAAATGTGGGCACTGAGATCCAACACTCATAGAGCTTTCCATTTGCACCCAGACCACTGGCCTCTTAACTGAAAACGAGTGGGAAAATATTTTGTGGGAGTTTGGACTGGGTCAAAAAAAAATTAAGGATAATTTTAAGATGCCCTTTGTCTACTTTTCGCTTCTTTTACAAGGCAGCCAGATACTTGCCCCTTAATGAAATAACTGTTAACAATGTAAAAGTTCTTCCAGAATAAGAAATTAGTCTTCCTGAATAGTGATAAGCTGAAATAACATAGTGGGTTTCTCTTCAAAGGTCTCTGGCAGATTGCCAAGAATGCTGCAGATTTATTTTAAAAAGAGACAGAGAGATTGCCTACCGTTATCATTTAATTGAAATACATATAAAATTCTTATCCCAAAACTCCAGTGAGCAATGATTAGAAATATAGATGGGCAGTCACTGAAACTTACACATACACCACGTAGCACTTAGAATTCAGCCTGGGAGTTTCTTTGAGCATTTAAAAGAAAAATGCCATATGCCGAAGATTTTAAACTCATACATTCTGATCCAAAGATCATTGCATTCAGAATTGGACTGCATAGAAGATTTGAACCACAAAACTGATGGTCAGCCTAGTCCGCTTGTAAATAATTAGGGAGGGGTTCTGGGTTATCATTCCACCACTCTGGAAGGTGGACTCTATTGCAGTATACCCCATTGAAGTCCCTCCCCTCCCTAACCTTAAGGTGCCAGAATAAACAAAGCAGGAACTGATTTGTCCCTTGTGTCTGAGAGATCTGGGAGTGCTATCTTTGGAGTTCTGTTTGTGATAATTCACACACACAAGTTGTTTCATGATGCCTGCACATCTCTGAATCAGCCCCCAAAACCTATGTTCTATTTTTTTTGGTGTTTTTGAGGTTGCTTTCTGAAGGCCCAGAGTCACTCCTCCTCCTCCTTTGACCTGCCCTTGTGACAGTTAGGGTTGCCAGCTCCAGGTTAGGGAGGGGAGGGACTTCAATGGGGTATACTGCAATAGAGTCCACCTTCCAGAGTGGCCATTTTCTCCAAGTGAACTGGAGATCAGTTGCAATCCCGGGAGATCTTCAGCCATGTGGAGGGGTGTGTCAACCCTTGATCCAATCAAAGCGACGCAGCAGGACAGAAGCATAAATTCCCCCCAGTAAGGATAGTAGACTGATAGGCCTGTAGTTACTCAGATCATTTTTGTCCCCTTTCTTATGGATAGGGACAATTATTGCCCTTCACCATATGTTAGGGATTTGACCTGTTTGGTTAACAACAGTAAAGATGGGCTCCAATATATCACACCACCAGTCTAGATTAGCCAGAAAAAATTCAAGTGGAACTAAATCTGGCCCGGGTGCTCTCCCTGCTTTCACCCCGCTGATGATTTCCCTAACTTCGTCTTTTGTTATTTCCTGCCAGTATGGTAAATTCTCAGGTTGTTCATGAGTAAGGTCCACGGGACCCTAATGGCAGTCCAGAACAACAGTATATATTTACCAGTGGAAGTGCCAGGATTGTTGTTTAATTTTGATAACAGCTGCATAGGACGTATTATCTTTTTTCATGTTATGTTTAGATTCATGGTATAAATCCTATTTACTTCAGTGACACTTCCACATAATCTGTTTAGGAAGAGGATGCCAGGGAGACTGTCTGATGCACAGTTAGAGATCCCCTTGCTATGTAATCTGATAGCCAGACTTGGTTAATTTTAGAATGAAGGCACAGTAGAATGAATGTCTGATTATTGTTTGGGAATGGCATTGTTTCCATGAGGATCAAGAAGAGGGCATGTCTGTTCCTTTATTGAGTATTCTGGCTGTATAGTTTTATTTAACAAGTCTTTGTTGAAGAGAGCTTATCTGGATATTACACGTGGGACATTGATTCATTCAATGCATTTTAACATAAGCTTTTTTTTTTAAGAAGGCAATTCACCTTTGTTTCCTATGTAATGCATAAAGTCTGTACGCACAGTTCTTTAATTATGGAGATATCAACTAGTCTTTTATCATTCTGTTCATCCAAGTTTGAAACCTTCCTCCAGCCTTCCTCCTCTAAAAGAACCTCTTCCTCTGGCAGAAGAGCCACTTCTGTAGGAGAAAGCCTCTCTAGGCTGGAAGAGGGCTTCAAACTTTGCTGAGCAGAGTGTTAGGATACAATCAGTTTGTAAATAATCCTAAATGTGCTGTTTTGCATCTGAGAAAATGTGATAAACCTCTAAGGGAAAAATAAACAGGAGTCTTGTGGCACCTTGAAGGCTGACGAAATGTTATTCCAGCATAAGCTTTCATGGACTAGACACCACTTCTTCAGATGCTAAGGTAAAAAGGTAAAGGTCTCCTGTGCAAGCACCAGGTCATTCCTGACCCATGGGGTGATGTCATATCCCGACGATTCCTAGGCAGACTTTGTTTACAAGGTGGTTTGCCAGTGCCTTCCCCAGCCATCTTCCCTTTACCCCCAGCAAGCTGGGTACTCATTTTACCAACTTCGGAAGGATGGAAGGCTGAGTCAACCTTGAGCTGGCTTCCTGAAACCGACTTCCATCGGGATCGAACTCAGGTCATGAGCAGAGCTTTTGACTGCAGTACCACAGCTTACCACTCTGTGCCACGGGGCTCATTATTCTTCAGATGCTAGGGCTGTGCAAAAAAACAAAACACCCCCCCTCCCAGTAAATTTTGGGTTTGGGTTTATTGGACCCAATTTTTGCAGGGAGGGGAGGAAGATATGAAATAAGCCAAATACCCATACAGGTAAATGGGAATTCTGGCTTTTTTAGGGTTTCCTGAAAAAAAAAGGGAATGGGTCACCCCCTTCACAATGCTTTTTTATGAAAAAGGAGACAACCCCTTCAGGGGCCCATAAAATTGGACCCCTTGTCCCAAACGTTACCAAACATTGGTGTTCATGCAAGGAGAATCCCTTGCAGCTACCCTGAAAATTTGGTAGCTCTACTTCTTCCTCTAAAAATGGCCTCCTAGAGTGCCTCAAAAAAAATTCCATAGAGAAAAGCCTTGGGAAAGCCGAAGGCTGAATAAGCCAAATACCTATTTGGCTGATTCGGTGATTGGCCATCCGGCGTAGGCTTTATTCGCTATTTCAATATTCGGCCTCAAGTAAACCCAGAAAAAGCTGAAATGCCTTTTTCGGGTTTATTTTCAGGTCAGTAAACTCAATATGCCCAGTCCTATCAGATGCCCACCGTGACTGACAACCTGCTGCCCCTGCACTCCGGCTCCCACCCTGCTTTGTGGAGAAGTGGGAGCAAAAAGAGGTGGACATCAGTATAATGCTGATATATCTGGCTGAATGGGCAGAAGCAATGTCATGGTGTCAGCAAAGCTCTAGTAATTTCCCAGATCTCTGTGGTATTTACCTAGAGTGTCACTGACACTGTGATGTCACTTCTACCTGCTCAACCAGAAGGGACATCATGGCATTAATGGCATGGCCCCTCCCCAATGCTCCTCTTCCAAATTTGTCCTTGGGGTTGCAAGCAGTGGGTTGGCAACCCCAGTAGGGAATCATAGATAGTTTATACCTATAACGAGTTATGGTCCAATCCTAAGCAGTTATACCCTTCTGTTATGCCAATTAAGGGGTCTCCTTTTAATTTGGGGGAATTAGCAATGGAGACAGAAAAAGCTTTGTGAGAGGTTGGCATATGGGATCTTTGATTCCTTTTTCCCTGAAGATGAGCAAACCAGTGGAAATATTCTCAATAAATATGTGTTGTGTGAATTTTTAATGATTTTATTAAAATAATTTTAGTTCTATACACACTCACACTAAATCACACAGAACCTGATACATTCAAGGGCTAGGAAATAAAAGGAAGGAGGGGGTGGGCATAAGGATATGAAGATGTGGGGGAAGGTATAGTTACCATTCAGAGGGGCGACATCCAAGATGGCAGCTGCACTGAAGTGAGGACAACCAGCACTACTGACAGGAGAGCAAGAACAGGATTCCGCATTTGGATTCCGCATTTTGGATCCAAGAAAACACTCACACTTTGCCATCATGACTGAGGTAGTATTTATACCCAGAAACATATCCTGGGGTGTTATGACCTCACTGGCAACCAACTATTGCCAGGACAAAGCCTTGATTACTCCTTGGTTAATCTAGATGTTTTAGTATGAAAGAACCAGAGGTAGAGGCCAGTGAAGAAAAACACCTAGATTTGATTGATTAATTACTGGTGTCGATTTTTAGATGTGAGAAGAAGATTTCGGGAATTCTCCCAGGAAGGGGAGGAGATGACAGTTTAGGTAGTTTTGCAAGTATGGTGTACCTAGAGGGTGATTTAGATATACAGAACAGGCTAGTTCGGGAATTCTCCCAGGAAGGGGAAGAGATGACAGTTTAGGTAGTTTTGCAAGTATGGTGTACCTAGAGGGTGATTTAGATATACAGAACAGGCTAGTTAGTATTGGAAGAATAGGATCTGATTGTTGACAAGATTAAGTTACTGTCTAATAGTGCTAAGTATCTGCTTTGAGTTCTTCATTACCTATGCGAGGAAGACTGGGTGCTTCCCATTGTCTTGCAATCTGTCCCACCTTGGAGGCCCGAGGCAATGCAAGCTAACCCATCTGTTTGACAGCAACCAAAGCCTTTGCACAGGTCCTGAAATGGTTCCTTCCAGAGCCCTGTCAGGTTTGGTTCATTTTGAGAAAGCAGTGCCATGCTATTTCCTGAGTTCTGGTCTCATATGCCTTTATGACATACCGGGGTGCTGGGACAGTGAGGGGACCTAGCACTTCTAGAGTGAAGTCAATGGGCTAAGAAGTATGTTATTCTGTTTATGATTGTACTGTTAAGTTACCTTTCAGGTAACTCATTCATAGTCAAACACGTGGTACTTTGTGTGCACTCACGGTCTTAGTTGTGTCCTGTTATTTGCTCCAAAAAAGCATGCTATTTTGTGTGTGGGGTAAATTAGTGTCTATTTGAAGTTAGCACCTCTTTGTGTCAAACCTAAACCCAAAAATGGGCTCCTCATCTGAGGATGGCCAGGACAAACCAGGCACCATCTGAGGGTGATTAGGAAGCTCAGGGGACACCTCTACTCACAAATCACCAGGGGTTTCCCATCCTGGAATTGGAAACCCTAGCTTCATTTAAGGAAAAAAGGAAGAATCCCTCTTACTGCTTTCCTCACCCTCAGTACACAGGTACTGGGGAAGGGGAAAGTAACAAAAAAGACTTTTATCACTTCTTTCCCAAAAAGCTCTGCATGAGGTAAAACAAAAACATGCCCCTTCTTCAACACAGTGCAAATAGAGACAGGACCATCCCTGCTCCACAGCCCTGTGCTATGTGTAAAGAACTTGAAGGACAGGAGGGGTCAGTGGCACTTATAACGGGGTCAGTGGCACTTATAATGGCTGAAGAGTAAGCTAAGCTGACCAGTTGTCATTAAGGTTGTTATTGGGTCTTTTAAAATGTTCTGCCTGACCAAAAACTACAACTTGAGATTCCCAGCACAGTGATGAATCCAGATAGTTACATTGACTGATTACAAGCATCCCAACTCTCTACCCTCTCGAGTCAGAGGGCTTGTTGGTTATCATTATTTGTGCCAGACCAAGAGAGAGAGAGAGAGAGAGAGAGAGAGAGAGAGAGAGAGAGAGAGAGAGAGAGAGAGAGAGAGAGAGAGAGAGAGAGAATGGACTCTGTGATTATGTACTATGAAAATAACAAAGAACTAAGCATAAATTACTCATTGACAAATGTGTCTAGCACAATGTACTAATACATTGGCGGTTAATGAATTGGAGAGCTCTGCAGGTTCCAGCAGAGGTAGCTTGGAGTTGCCTCAGCAAACTCATCTTGGCTGGCTGAAAGAAACAGTTCCACTGCTGCATCTCTTGAGCAAATCCCTTTGAAAACCAACTGGAGTTGTGCCCAGTTAAGCCCCGAGTAAGAGCTGCAGGATTTGACTGAAGTGAATTTCCATCAGAAAGTGCATCAGCATGAGCTGCATTAAGTGAGCAATTGAGCATTTTGTCTTAGAGGAAGGATTTACTTCTCAAGTCTTCCAAACCTATCTGGGGAGCTCAGATCATGACGGTTTCCCAGGAGGGCTCCAGGGAGTACCTTATAGTAATTCTTTGCCTTACATGCTTGGTGCTTTGGGTGGCTGCCCGGATTTCTAAACACCGTCCATACTGTACTCTGAGTTTTTTCAGATGAGGTTAAGAGGGCACATAGAAGCCTATCGAATATAGCAAAGGAAAAAAACCCCATTAACCAGACTTTTACTAACAGCATGGGCATTGTGCGCAGCACAGAACTCTTTGAAGTTATCCTAGTTTCTCTGTGACAAGCCCAGTCTTCTCAGTATGCAGACTTCACTGGCAAACATCCACAGTAAAACCAAATCCTCCCACACAAGGCCCTTAACAAAAGTAACCACAAAATTGCCAAAAGACAGCTGATAGTCTACAGTGGAATGTGTGTCCAGGAACCCTAAGGGGTCTTGTCTGAATAGCAACAATAAGCCATTAATTGTTTTATCTTTATTTAAATTAAGACATTTCCATGCCACTGTACTTGCATGTAAATGTCTCTGTTCATACGCTTTATATTATAAATATATATACCGGTACATCAAACTGTGTGTAGGTATTAGCCAATCATCCACCCCATTCCATTTAGAAACATGAAGAAAGGAGTGGATGAAAGTGTAAAATTGGTAGATTGTGTTGGAATCCATGTAAGAAATGTTAAACGATCCAGTGCCTTCAAATTGGTGACACTATTTCCCCCTTTTTCTGTTTCTGACTGTTTTGCTTTGTGCTTATAAATATGACTAATGTGGCACATAATGTGGGCAGCAGCAGTCTTTAGTTAAAATTATTGTTTTTATCCGTGTTGACTAACTGTGTGATCCTATGCCAAGTTACTGTTGAAATCAGTGATTTTAGACTGCGGTAGCGGCATCATTTTGTACTGTTACTGTGCAATACTGAAGGGGGGGTGAAGCACCTCGGGAGGCAGCATGAGGCTTGCACCGGCGTAAATGCTAGTTGTACCATCCAAATACACTGGCGCGTGGAGCAGTGCAGGCGGCTGAGACGGGCAGTGGCACAACCCCCACAGTAGCACAACTCCTGTGCAGGGGCCTGCACCCGTGGGAAAGGGGGCATCCCTGGGGGCATGGGGGAAAGTAGCAGGCATATAGTTAAAAAGGTAAAGGTCCCCTGTGCAAGCACCGGGACATTCCTGACCCCTGGGATGACGTCACATCCTGATGTTTCCTAGGCAGACTTTGTTTGCGGGGTGGTTTGCCAGTGCCTTCCCCAGTCATCTTCCCTTTACCCCCAGCAAGCTTACTCATTTCACCGACCTCGGAAGGATGGAAGGCTGAGTCAACCTTGATCCGGCTACCTGAAACCTACTTCCTTTGGGATCAAACCAATTCCTCCCCCCTTGGCACAACCATGCCCCCAGGGCCCATGACCGCTCAGGAAACCAACCAAGTAGCCGGCCAATGGGCCAGGGCTGGAAGGGGCCAGGCCCCCATGGCAGTGCCCAATTGCAAGGCAGCAGCTCCTCATAATCACCTGTCCCTCTGCACACAACTTCTGGCAGGTAAGGCATATGCAGTTCAGGATGCTGTCAGCTCCCTGCCATGGGGACTTAGAGCAAGTGGTGCAGCACTCATGGTGGTGTCAATAGCACAGGGAGAGCACTTTGCCCAACAGAGTGGCAATTTGCACAAAAAAACCACCCGGGAGAGCAAAGTCCATGTAATGTATGTGCATCAGTTAAGACCATAGCGAAGGAAGCCCAGGAGCTTGAGTCCTGGGCGAAGGCTCCTAAGCCCTGCTCGCATGATTGGCCACAGCCAACACATCCCATTGGCCCTAAGCCAGGTCATGCCATTGGTGACCTGGGGGTTGTTTTCCCCCTATCACGGATTAGGGGGGGAGCGGCCACCAGGGGCCAGGGGAGCATATAAGCAGGGTCAGGTTGTATAGTTCCTCAGTTCCATCTGTTATTGCAGAAATCAATAAAGCTGCATTGTTGTTGGAACTCCGTCTCGACCTCGTGTGTCCTCCCACGCGGACTTAACAGTGGCGACGAAGGTGGGATAGGCAGTCCGGCTTGCTACCGAAATCACTCTCGCTGAAATCTCCTGCGATTCTCTGCGACATCACAGTGCCCGGTAGGCAGTCCGGCTCGCCCTTGCTGACTTCACTTCGACACACCAGAAACGCAACACTTCGCTGACGTAGGCTCTATGACCTCGCGAGTGGTGGTTCGGGAACTGCGGAAGCTTTTTGCCACGTTCCATTTCTTGTTTAACAATTTCAAGCTTACCCTGATTCATGCTTCTCACATTCCATGTTCCTATTTTATGCGTCGAACAGCTTCGGACTTTCCTTTTGCATCTATTCATGTCAACCACTGAACGTCCTTTCGGCTTTAGTCCAATCGCATCATTAAGAACAGCGCTACTCGTGCTTGTCCTCTGCTCTACCCCAGTAGCAGATTGAGTGCCATCCGACCTGGGGGTCCCATCTTCCAGCACTATATCTTTTTTCATTTTGGTTTGTCTCATCATAGGGTTTTCAAGGTAAAGGTTGGTCAGAGGTGGTTTACCAGTGCCTTCTTCTGCGCAGTACTAACCAGAGTTAGCCGTAGTGGCACTGCCGTTGTCTACGAAAGATCTTCCGCCAGTGTCACCTTCCACTACTGCTGCTGCCCAGTAGCTAACCTTCAGGGATTCCTCTACCCCCATCCCCATTGGAACTGCCTGTTCTCTTCTGCGGATGTGGCCATTGATCCCTTAAGGGGGTGGATGCATCTTCGTCTGGTGTCTCAGCTGTGACCATTCCGTCTTGAGTGACTCTGCTAGGAGTTTAGTCTCTTGATAGAGTCTAAACCCCTTACGGTATTGCTCTCAGCTTCCCTGACACTCACAAACCCCCTCACCACGTTAAGGTGTGCATCCAGAAGGGGTCACTGCATTGTGACCAGTACTAATCATCTAACTATATTTCTAACCCCTTAACTGAAATGCTATTGGTAACACAGCCATGTTTGTTTGTACCTTATAACACGTGAAAATTTTTCTTGGGTAATCTGTGAAAATGTTTTTTTTTTCTCTTTCTACCTATTATTTATAGAGTGTGGCATGGGAAATTAAAGCCCTATGACTCAATTATTCAACATTATCTGTTTGGCAACAGACTTGAGTTGTACACATTGCAGTCTTTACATAACTTGAATTTAACGGCAATTTTAGTGACTTGCAAGAGTAGCAGTTTTGTATGATGATGGCAGGCAAGCAAGCTTATAAGATAACATTTATTAGCAGATAAAAATTTATAATGTATTTAAATGGAAATGTAAAACTAAAATATCCATATTTTCATTGCCTGACCATTAGTGCATTCCCAAAGAAAAAGATTTTACATTGCCTCTGGGACTTCCTATTTGATAAGCAGCCACCAAAAATACTTCTGCTTAAACCCTGTCATTTTCAAACTTGTCATATCAGAGGATGGAATCCAGAGGACACAATGCAGCGGGGCATTCAGGGTCGTATAGCCTTTAAGGCACAGGGAGACCAGAGTGCTTAGGCTATTAACATCTCATGTTGTGCCAAAAAAGCTTTAGAAAGTCAGCAAGACAACATTTGTTCAGGAAGGCCTTCTCAAGTAAGGTTTTGGTATATGAATAAGAAATTCAGTTCGTTGTGTGACTGAAGAAAAATGTTACTCTCTCAAAGCAGGCATTCCTGCTTTGGCCACAATTTCCCTAAGAAGGCTACAGCAAGATAGATAGATAGATAGATAGATAGATAGATAGATAGATAGATAGATAGATAGATAGATAGATAGATAGATAGATAGATAGATAGATAGATGATAGATGACGGACAGACAAACAGACAGACAGTTTATTTGCGGCCCTTGGCCAGATAAAACAATACATGGACTAAAATGGTCTTACCAACAAAGGTTTACAGTCCAAGTCTTAAATCACTTTAAAAAATTTTTAAAATAAAATAAATAACATCCAAGTTATATCTGCCATTTGGACTAAGAGACAACGAATTTTCATTGCAGCCGTACAAAAGTTTGCTACCTGAGAGGTGAATGAGGGATTATCTCCTTGTAGGAGATTTTCTATCTTTTCTCTTTCCCTGTCGGGTCCCATTCTCAGAATGAGGGGCTCAATAAACTTAGAACAGGGTATTGTGTAAAAGTTACAATTCAGGAGAACATGTTCAGTGGTTTCTCAATCCCTGGATTTACAGGGGCATAGTCTCTCTGCCCTGGGTATCTTCTTGAATTTCCCCTCTAACATAGCAGAGGGTAAGGCTGCGCATCTAGCCAAGGTAAAAGCCCTCCAATGGCTACAGCAAGATATTTATACTGTTCAGAGTTTGAAGCTTAATTGTCCAGAACTGACCTGCTAGGAGCTGAGCTGGCAGCGACAATTTAGCTTACAGATGAAGGACCTTCTTGACCCAGATGTTTTTCTGCTGGGCCATTGAACAAATAAAGCCTGACTGGCATTTTGTACTTTGCATTTCTGTTAAATGATCCAGTTGCTTATGCCTTTCTACTAGGGCTGTCAAAAAAAAAAAATTCGGTACAGTTCGGATTCGGCCGAATTTGACCCTTGTGGGGTCGGTACGTGCCGAAGTCCGAACTCCCCCGCTTCGGATCCCCGGTAATTCGGGGGGATCCGGAGTTCGGGGGGAAATTCGGCCGAAGCGCGCCTTCAGGGATTCCCTGAAGGCGCGCGGGGGGCCTTTAAACTCATCTGAGCCTCCCAGCTGGGAGGCGCAGATCAGTTTAAAGGGCAGCCGCGCCTCTCCAGCGGGCTCCGCTGGAGAGGCGCGGCTGTCATTGAAACTCATCTGCGCCTCCCGGGCGGGAGGCGCAGATGAGTTTCAATGACAGCCCGCCCCCCTTCAGCGGGCTACCCTGAAGGGGGGGGCTGTCATTGAAACTCATCTGCGCCTCCCGGGCGGGAGGCGCAGATGAGTTTCAATGACAGCCCGCCCCCCTTCAGCGGGCTACCCTGAAGGGGGGGGGCTGTCATTGAAACTCATCTGCGCCTCCCGGGCGGGAGGCGCAGATGAGTTTCAATGACAGCCCGCCCCCCTTCAGCGGGCTACCCTGAAGGGGGGGGCTGTCATTGAAACTCATCTGCGCCTCCCGGGCGGGAGGCGCAGATGAGTTTCAATGACAGCCCGCCCCCCTTCAGCGGGCTACCCTGAAGGGGGGGGGCTGTCATTGAAACTCATCTGCGCCTCCCGCCCGGGAGGCGCAGATGAGTTTCAATGACAGCCCGCCCCCCTTCAGCGGGCTACCCTGAAGGGGGGGCTGTCATTGAAACTCATCTGCGCCTCCCGCCCGGGAGGCGCAGATGAGTTTCAATGACAGCCCGCCCCCCTTCAGCGGGCTACCCTGAAGGGGGGGGCTGTCATTGAAACTCATCTGCGCCTCCCGCCCAGGAGGCGCAGATGAGTTTCAATGACAGCCCGCCCCCCTTCAGCGGGCTACCCTGAAGGGGGGGGGCTGTCATTGAAACTCATCTGCGCCTCCCGCCCGGGAGGCGCAGATGAGTTTCAATGACAGCCCGCCCCCCTTCAGCGGGCTACCCTGAAGGGGGGGCTGTCATTGAAACTCATCTGCGCCTCCCGCCCGGGAGGCGCAGATGAGTTTCAATGACAGCCCGCCCCCCTTCAGCGGGCTACCCTGAAGGGGGGGGGCTGTCATTGAAACTCATCTGCGCCTCCCGCCCGGGAGGCGCAGATGAGTTTCAATGACAGCCCGCCCCCCTTCAGCGGGCTACCCTGAAGGGGGGGGCTGTCATTGAAACTCATCTGCGCCTCCCGCCCGGGAGGCGCAGATGAGTTTCAATGACAGCCCGCCTCCCTTCAGGGGACCCCGCTGAAGGGAGGCGGGCTGCCCTTTAAACTGATCTGAGCCTCCCAGCTGGGAGGCGCAGATCAGTTTAAAGGGCAGCCCGCGCCTTTCAGCGGGCTGCCCTGAAGGGGGGGCCGAATTGGCCGAATTTATTCGCGAACTCCCGAACTCGCTGAATTCGGCCCCCCCGGTTGCCCGCCAGATTTGAGTTCGGATCCGTCCGAACTGAAAATCACCGAATCAGGGGAAATTCGGTTGATTTTCAGTTCGGACCGAACCGAATTGACAGCCCTACTTTCTACGCTCCCAAAGCATTTTGATTTCATTTTCTTATCCTTCCAATGTATCTCTGTATGATTTTAACTGCTTATTACAGCTTTCAACTTGCCATCCCACACTGTTTTCTGGTTTACCTTACAATGTTAGCATGGTGTAGTGGTTAGAGTGTTGGACTAGGATCTGGGAGACCCAGGTTCAGGTCCCCACTCTGCCATGGAAGCTTGTTGGGTGATCTTGGCCCAGTCACTTTCTCTCAGGCTAACCTACCTCACAGGGTTGTTGTTGTGAGCATAAAATAGAGAAATGGAGAACCACAATGGATCCCCCACTGGGGAGAAAAGCAAGGTATAAATAAATATAGATTTTGGCATTCTCTGTACTTGTCATCCCAGCTGTAGACAACATTTTTAAACATTTACTACAAATTCAAAGTAGTTGATGAAAATAGTTCTGTATGAGGCAGTCGTCAAAATAGCAGGGATGTGTGTGTATTTGTTTGCATATGTGGAGCCATCTGTAAATAATATACAACAAATAAGAACATTATTTACTCTGACTAGCTTTTAAATATCCTGCAATCGAATAGTTCCTCCAAGGAAAAGTGTTGAGAAACTGGCAGTTGTCTAGGAAGGATCATCTTAAGCGTTTGCAGGTGTTACACATTGGTATTTTATAAGTGTTGTGCCGATAATACAGCGTGTGGTGCAGCTTGACTGAGATACCACAACATGTCCTGGCTTGTTTTTAATAGAGTCTTTTAAATGTTTCATCATAAAACGCTCTATGAGGAATTGAAGCATTTATCATGTTGGACGGAAACATTTCTTAAGCAAACATCCCTAGTTCCTGTCCCTTTTCCCTCATGTCATTATTTCCTCCCACTTTCCTCCTCATGTAGGAACTTAAGAGCAAGGAACGGCAAACCAATTCATAACCTCAATACGCTCCACATTTAGCTTCAGTCTAACCGGCCCCCACAACTGCCAGTTAAATCTTAGAGCGCTAAAAGAGCAACCTGGTCAAATTGCTGTGCCTCTTTACCACCTTTGAAGGCCCGTCCCTATTCGAATGGTATATCTACAAGCAAATGAGGGCTTGGAAAAGGTGTTTCTCCTGACCAAATGGATGGCAAATATAATCGATTCTAAATGAGGTTTGCAGCCCAGCTGGTTGATCTTATAAATTCGGTCAGCCAAATGGTCGCCAGTGTAAATAACATTTTTTGGGGGGTGTCAGAATGTTGTAAGTTTAGACTGATCTAAGCATTGCTGCATATGCTCGCTTCCCCCTGAGCCCAGGACCTCACGGATTGCTTCAGCTCATGGTTTGAGGGAACATACCTCATCTGTTTTACATTTCCTTTGTAGCCTGCTCTGGAGGCTAATGGAGAGCTTTTGGGCAGCATTGCTAACAGTACAGACTAAGTGATGAAAATCCCAGCGGAATTCATACTTCCTCAATACTTCTATATGTCTGTAGGGCAATTGCGAGTTAATAATCTTTTCCTGAAACCACTTTATGGTTAACGGTCTTTCTCTCCCCCTCCCCCCAGCATTGTTCCCTCTTTCCCAAAGGAAATTTTCCAAACCTTATTGCAAGCACATACCGTTGCAAATGGTCAAGTAATGAAAAACGTTATCAGGTTGTAGGGCTCTCTCCGGTTTATTAAAATGAAGCGGACAAAGGCATTCCTATGAATATTTTAACAGGTGCATTTTAATAAACGTTAAATGGGAAGCAGATACTAATTAGAAAGGAAATATTTTAATGATGGCCCATTATTTAGTAATATAAAAGCACAAATGGATTTAACTCGGTGAGAAAGATGATTTTCTGGACTATAACAGCAGTTCCATCTGCAGGGAGAAAAATTATGCTGGGTGCCAAGAGGGGCAGCCTCCATTTTGTACATCGTCGAGGCCAGCCTCTGGTACCACCAAACACTTGTCCTACAACCATTTGCTTTACAGCCAAAGAAACCTTTTCTTTCTGCTATCGACACCAGACTTTATTCCCTTTAACCTGTCTCCTGGACTAAAACACACAGATAGTTTTGTAGGTGTCCAAACTGTAAGGTAAAACTTATGGTTTAATGAGATGCTGCCGGCATAGTTCCAAGAGTCCTGGATTTCTCACAGGACTTCAGATGACACATGGGACCCGTGTTTGGTCTTAGAAGCCAATGGGGTCCTAGATGTAGGGAACAGGAGCAGCAGATGAGGAAAGTTTAGGTCCAGAAGGAGGGGGGAGTGAAAAGTTAAGGAAAATGGATGAGGAAACCCTACGACACAAGGTACATGTTATGAAACGGGGGGGGGGGAGAAACATGACATAGAGCTGTTGTTTTCAGCAGCAGCCCCATGTTTCTGATAACTTGCAATTCTACCCTCAGGCTTACTTCTCACATGACACTTTACATTTGATCACAAATTCCTAAATGCATAATACATCTTGAGTCTGTTAAGAAAGGCAGTATGCATTTAAATTGCCATTTTTCTAAGAAACAATACTGAAGTGTGTATTGGGAAAGAATCAGCCCAAACTCCCAAGTATTTTACCGAGAAAAAGCAATTTAAATGTAACATGAGAAATTGTTCTTAGTTGAAAGTTCATCAGGGGCTTTGCTTTTTCAAGATATTTGACTTCCAGGAATAATAACGATACAGCTAAGTTAACCCCAATTAACAATTAAATGCAATTATTTAAAGTCCAATTAACTTCATCAAGATAAGCACAGAGGTCTTTAAAAAATTTTGCATCAGTTTTACAAAGGTCAAATATTTTAAAGTAAGACCGGCTAGTTATTTGGTCATTTGGTCATACAGAGGATTTATATTTATTATCATTATTAAAATTAAAAATAAAAACAAATCAAATACAAAAATGGGTCTAAAATAAAATTAAAAGATACAATACTGATTTAGATATCAATTATACAAGCTTGAATTTAACTTTTCATTCTGGCCAGAAAAATGTTCCATTTTTCAAATTTATTGAACATATATTTATTTGTTTGTTTGTTTGATTGATTTCTACCCCAGCCTTTCCCGGCCAGGCCAGGCTCAGTTCAGCTTCCAACACAATAATTATAATATATTACAATATGAATATAAATATTATATATTTATATTTGGCTGTGCAATAAACAGGTTGGTTTACACAAATTAATACACAATGCTAGGGTCTCCAACCACTCGTCCTTCTTTGGGATTATATTCTTACTCCAATTTTGGGCAAGTGTTTACCTTGCAGATGTTATGGCATTAAGAACAAATTCATGGACATCTTTAGGAAGGAAATCCACACAATTCAACAACAACGACAAAAACACCTTAGGAGATAATGGTAACTCTTATACCTTATACCAGGGGTGGGGAACCTTTATTCCGCCAAGGGCCATTTGGATATTTATAACATCATTCACGGGCCATACAAAATTATCAACTTAAAAATGAGCTGACCAAGCCCCAAGCAGGCAGCTGCCCCAGATGACCCCCCACATGTGGGCAAGCAGGGCAGGCATCCAACCGGTGGCGCACTCGCCCACCTGATGGCACAGGATGGTCTGTTGCACCAGCTGGGCATAGCCATCCAGCCACACGCCGGAGTTGTTCCTGCTCCAGGTCGGGGCCGGATTCTACAGCCGGCTCCTGCTACCTCCACCTGCAGGGGGGAAATGAGGACACACTGGCTAAGTACTCCCCCCCGCATGCGGCTGGAGAAGGTTATATAAAGAGAAATATGGATGCCAATATATTAAATACAACTTGGTGGAATTTGTCTCAATCACATTGACAAGGATCTTCAAGGTGTAGTAGACAGTGATGTTAGTGCTCCTTAGGTCATACACAAGACACTGTAGGAGCCAATGTGTAATGGCTACACTAAGTAATCACTACATAATAATGATAGGTAGGTAAGTAGGTATGGACCTGGATGGTCCAGGACAGCCTGATTTCATCAGATCTTGGAAGCTAAGCAGGGTTGGCCCTGGTTAGTTCTTAGGTGGGAGGCCACCAAGGAAGTCCGAGGTCGCTCTGCAGTGGCAGGCAATAGCAAACCATCTTTGTCTCTTGCCTTGAAAATCCTAGGGGGTCATCATAAGTCACCTGCGACTTGAAGGCTCTTTACATACGCACACAGGTAGGTATGAAAGTTCCATGAATCCGTTCTGGAATACTTAACAGAGGCAAAGTAGTTCCAGATCTTAAGGGCAAAACTAAATATACAGTAGGGTTGCCAGGTCCCTCTTTGCAAACAGCAGGAGCTTTGTGGGGTGGAGCCTGAGGAGGGCGGGTTTTGGGGAGGGGGTACTTCAATGCCATAGAGTCCAATTGCCAAAGTGGCAATTGTTTTCTCCAGGTGAACTGATCTCTATCGGCTGGAGATCAGTTGTAATAGCAGGAGATCTCCAGCTAATACCTGGAGGCCGAGGCCTAGGCTACAGACAGGCAGAAGACCCTGATCAGCCCCTTCCATATTGGCTCCCAAATAAATACCTTGTGCTCTGTGAAGAGAAAGATCATCACCAAAGTCACAAATAGAGAACTAAATTATCAATATTGAGAGAAAAATGAGGAAATAGAAGGTTTGGGAAGGAAAGCCTACTATGTTTGGAGTTTCCCGTTCTTTAGAACCCCTCCTCTTTGGATTCTTAATATATTTTAGGGTTAGTTTAAAGCCCAGTTAACATCAAAAATTTTACTGTGTTTCTTCTTTAATGTTCAGTAACCTTCTACAACTATTTCTCAAGGCAACATCACCACTACCTGCTTCCCATATCCTAATAATCTCATCAGAATATCCATGAAAATGCATCCTTGAAATGTCACACACAGTTTGTTAAGCTATAAGGGTAATTTCAGCTTTCTTGGCATTGAACAATTGTTATATGACATGAATCCATGAATTTTAACTCATAAAGTCTGCCGCATAAGATCATATCAAAGATCCATCAGGTCCAATATCCTGCCCCTGGAAGTAGCCTTTGCCTGGTATTTTAGAGGGAAAATGTGAAAACAACTTACTGTAAAATTGATTTTTTTTGTGGCTACAGGCTGGTTGCTAAGTCTTGGGCTCAGCTGGTGATCATGCCCTGATGCTTGGGAATTGATAGCCCTTGAATTTTTTTTCTCATCTATCTATTAGAGGTACAGAACATTATTCTCTTAAGTATCTAATCCTTCCTTTGAATTTTGCTGCAATAATATCTTCTGCAGCAGCCACAAAAACCTGGCTATTTCTGTCCTCCTAGAAGGATGATTTTCTATGAGGAAGCTGTTTTGTTTCAGTTTCCTATCTTTACATGTTAAAAAAAATAGGGCATTCATTTGTGGAATGAGAACAAGAAATTTGACTATTGGGCTGCAGTAAAACGGAAAGCCTATCTACAAATGGATATTGAATGATATCTGATTTAGCCTCTTCCTTCGTGACACAGCCAGTGTGGTTATAGTGTTGGACAAAGAGAGATCAGGGTTCAAACTGCCATGCAGTTATGACTCTGGGGTTGCCAGATACCAGGAAATGATGGGCAATTGCCCACCAATTAAAGGGGCTGCCTGCCCCTCCTCAACTGGCCACCAGGTGGAAGCAGGCCAGCTAAAGGGGAAGCGATTAACATCTGGGGTAAACCCAGAAGTGACATTATTGTGCCAATCTCCCCCCAGCCCCACCACAACGAAGCTCCTGCCAGTGGTGAGGGAGGACCTGGCAACCCTATATGACTCTTGCCTGGCTAATGACTGTCTTTCAGCCCAACTCACAAAGCGGTTGTGAAAATAAAATGGAGATTTGCTTCCCAGGCTTCCTTGGAAAATGTGGGGGTCAAAATTAAGTGGCCAGAGCAAATTCCCATCCTGTCTTCCTGGAGGAACCACCTCACTGGAGTGAATGAAATAGTTATTTCCTATGCCATTGTTACCTTTAAGATAAAGAATATACAGAACTCATCACTGGGCTTACAGTGCAATTAGAAAGTGTCCCTGCTATGCACTTTACATTTTGTACCTCAATTCCACACTATATATGTGAGCTCAGAGGAAGCAGTTCCCCGTATCAATCCTTTTGTACACCTAAGCTACTTTTTCAACTGAAATGAGTAGAGTGGTCCATGCGGTGGGAACAGCATTATATGCACATCAGACCTAGGGCTGTTGAATTAAAAAAAATTCGGTATAGTTCGGATTCGGCCAAATTTAGCCCGTTTAGATTCGGGATATGCCGAAGTCCGAACTCCTCCACTTCGGATCCGTTCAATTCGGCGGGAATTCAAAGTTCGGGAAAAAATTCGGCCGAATAAAGCCATTAAAAACACAATCGCGCCTTTCCGTGGCTCTGGGGGGGGCATTTTTGGGGTTAGAGGTCCCAAACTTTCAGCAGAGCTTCAAAGGATGTTTATTGAAAGACTCCCCAAGTTTTGTAAAGATTGGGTCAGGGGGGGCTGAGATATGGGCTGTGAAAGGGGTCCCCCCCACCCTTAATGTGCATCTCTCAGCAGAGCTTGCCGCCCACGCACAAAGCTCCCAGCCCCGACAACAGCTGAGACGTTTGCAAAGCAACTGCAAAACAACACAACCTTGTAAAACAACACCTTTGCAACAGGGAAAACCAGAAGACACACAACTGAAACCTCCCCCCTCAAACCAGGGAGAGAGAGACTTGAGGGGGAACACACACCCCAGGCAGAACCGACGAAAGCCCCCTTTGGCTTCCCCCCCACCCACAGAAACTGCTCCCTCCCCACACACACACAGACTCTGCTTTCCCCCCACACACACACACATACACAGGAGAAAAATTATAGATTAAAGCCCCCAAAGGGGTCTTACTGTGGCTGTCTTCTGTTCCATCAGGAGGGGCTGGGGACTGGACTTGTAATCCAAGATGATTCCAATTAGGCACGGGATGTTTTGCTCTGGAGATGCACACAGGATCGGCTGATCCATTCATCCCAATAGGGAAAAGGGGAAAGGGGAAAGCCCATGTCTCGGGACCCCCTGACCCAATGTTCACAAAACTTGGGTGGTCTCTTAAGAACACTGGTCTGAAACTCCGCTCAAAGTTTGGGATCTGC
This sequence comes from Euleptes europaea, assembly GCF_029931775.1. Taxonomy (NCBI): domain Eukaryota; kingdom Metazoa; phylum Chordata; class Lepidosauria; order Squamata; family Sphaerodactylidae; genus Euleptes; species Euleptes europaea. Next base: position 27,821,698 of record NC_079326.1, read on the forward strand.
ACCCCCAAAAATGCGCCCCCTGCAGCCACGGAAAGAGAAAAGGGGGGAGGCGATATTTCTGCCCCCAGTGAACCCATCTTTACAAAACCTGGGTAGTATCTTAAGAATAATTGTCTGAAGCTATGCTAAAAGTTTGGGGGCTATATCCCCAAAAAAGCGCCCCCTGCAGCCACATAAATGGAAAAAGGGGGGAGGGAAAAGGGGGAGAGCCCATATCTCGAGACCCCCTGACCCAATGTTTACAAAACTTGGGGGGTATCTTAAGAAGCTTCATCTGAAGCTCCACTGAAAGTTTGGGGTCTGTACCCCCAAAAATGCGCCCCCTGCAGCCATGGAAAGAAAAATGGGGGGAGCCCATATCTTGGGACCCCCTGACCCAATGTTTACAAAACTTAGGGGGTCTCTTAAGAAGCTTCATCTGAAGCTCCACTGAAAGGTTTGTGTCTGTACCCCAAAAAATACGCCCCCTGCAGCCACAGAAAGGAGCAAATGTGCACAAGCACCCCACACACACACACACAAGGATTTCGCTCTCTCTCTCTCTCTCCCTGACCGGGCCGCACATCAGCTGATTCCTCCAGTACTCAATCCTGACTGATTGGCCAGAAGAAGACCCAGCTTGGCCACCGATTGGCCGGGGGAGGAGAATGCTGCTTACTGACGGTTATGCTGCTTACTGACGGCCCCGAATTTGCTGAATTTATTCGCGAACTCCCGAACTCGCTGAATTCGCCCCCCCCCCGGTTGCCCGCCAGTTTTGAGTTCGGTTCCTCCCGAACTAAAAACCACCGAATCAGGGGAAATTCAGCTGATTTTCAGTTCGGGCCGAACCGAATCAACAACCCTAATCAGACCCACAACTGTAAGAGACCACAGGATTATTTGTTTGTTTGTTTGTTTTGTGATTTATAGCCTGCCCTCCCCAGCTGAAACCGGCTCTGGGCGGATAACATCATGCAAAAGCTTTAATTCATCAATAATAAGATTTACCACAAAATCTAAATTTAAAACAATAAAATCCCAATTAAAACTTAAAACTTAAAAAATACAAAATTACAGATGGTGCCTAACCACTACTCATGTTGCCCGATATTTGCAGCAGGTTATCCCTCCATTGACATTAATCATGAATGACTATAGTGAAAAGGGACTGGCATTCGCTCCATAAGACAAATTTTTAGAGGAGGAAAACAAGATTTTTTTCTTGTTTTCCTCCTCTAAAAACTAGGTGCGTCTTATGGAGCGGTGCGTCCTATGGAGCGAAAAATACAGTAACTTCTGTGCCTTCTCTTTCCTGCCATCTATTATTCCCAATATTGCTTCCTCGTAGGCCACTGGACCCCCAGGAACATGGCAGGAGTCAAAATGAAAAAAACAGTGAGATGGAAGATCAGCAAAAATTGCCCTCCTTCTCTTCTCCAAGCAGAAGTGGCTAACATGAGTGGAAAGGCAGCTCAAGATGAAAGCCACTGTCTCGGGGATAAACGTTCTGTGCAGTTTTATTACAAGATGCTGAGAGTTACCAAAGATTTCCTATGGCCCCCTCTTCATACCATCTTGACCAATATAATATGAAAATAAATCACATGACCTACTGTTAACCAGTTATCAGCCCAATTATGCTACCTCTCTGTGTACCATCTTGCCCCACCACACACCCCATTCCATATGTCTTATTTATATCTCTTATATCTCACACTTCTAAGGAGCTCAAAAAAAGTGTACATGGTTTACATCTTGTGTGTGTGTGTAAAGTGCCATCAAGTCGCAGCTGACTTATGGCGACCCCTTTTTGGGGGTTTTCATGGCAAGAGACTAACAGAGGTGGTTTGCCAGTGCCTTCCTCTGCACAGCAACCCTGGTATTCCTTGGTGGTCTCCCATCCAAATACTAACCAGGGCTGACCCTGCTTAGCTTCTGAGATCTGACGAGAGGCTAGCCTGGGCCATCCAGGTCAGGGCGGTTTCCATCTTACCATCACAGCAATCCTGTGAGATCACATTAGGTTTCAATAGTGATTGGCTCAAAGTGACGCTTCCTCCCTCCCTTCTCCTCAGTAAAGGTGCCATTGAATTTATTGAACACACTGGCACCTGGCGCCTGGACTATTGACCAGGTTCACTAGAATGTTAGCCTCCTAGAATTGCAAAGAGAGAGAGGTCACTTCGGCAAGGCCTGATTGCCCCTTGGTTTCTTCTGAGTTTCCAAACAGCTGTCAGCATGTGTCTCTGAGCAAAAAATAGCTACTAGCATAAGATCCCAGGCACAAGATTTAAACGTGCTGTTCATTTTAAAGTAAGGCACTATTAAAATCATTCTTTCCCAGTATTTGTTAGCGGTCAGGTGAAAGAGGATATCAATTCCATTTGTTCTCTTCCAGAAAATTTCTACCTGTTTTTACCATATGGACTTTGTTTTTCCTCACACCTGGCTACATTTATTTGTTATGAAAGGTTCATGACTGCATCTTATGTGACCTATTCCCGAGATGAATAGAGCTAAATGTGTTTCCTGCTCCCCCAAATTCCAAATAAATAGGATAAAGCAATCCATAGGTCCCCTGTGTAATATCCTAAGCCTACAAATACAAGCTCAATAAGTCAAAGAGAAGGCAAGAATCATATTTGCTGCTTTCCATTAACTTACAGCTACAAAAGGAAAGTAATAAAAAGCCCTTGACAACCAGTATGGTGCACAAAAAGGCAACTAAGGTTTACATGAAATTGTTGCTCTAAGTGAACCTGTGATTGCAGACAAATGTATATACATGTGTCAGTTGACTTTAATTGCTAAGATTTTTAAAGCAAGGTTATAACATTTCAAAACTAGGTTTCAAATAATATCTGTTTATTGGGTAAGCTGGGTTTTAGGATTTGTTTGGTTATGCATTGCTGCTTTGGCATGTGATGCTCATTGGGTTGTTTTATTATGTGCCCCCCATGCAAGAGGCCCACTCAACTCCACATCATGGAATATGCAATGAGCATCATCAGAAATGATCTAGTGGTAGGATTGCCAACTCCATGGTGGGAAATTCCTGTAGATTTTGGGGGTGGAGCCTAGGGATGGTGGGATTTAGGGAGGCAAGGGACCTTCATAGGGTATAATGCCATACAGTCCACCCTCCAAAGCAGCCATTTTATACAGGGTAACTGATCACTGTAATTCTAAGAGATCTCCTCCTGAAGGTTGGCAACCCTACTTAGTGGCCTTGGTGTACATTTAGTTAATTAGTCAGTTAATTTCTATTAAGTGTTGCACTTAATTGATCCTAGATGAAGATCTGGGCTTAAATCCTTTCTAAACTACGGAGTGTATTTGGTGAGTTTGGGATAAGGCTGTGTCGATCAGCCTAATCTACTTCATAAGATTGTTATGAGGATAAAGGGCAGAGAATGTGACTCTTGTCATGAATTTGTTGCAGGAAAGGTATAATAAAAATGTAATCCATAAATAGTGTGTCTCGTCATGCTCTGTTCGGTGATTTTTTACAATGAGAACACTGCCCGTGTGATTTTATTTCTCTGACCAGAAATGAAAAAGATTCTTCATAGCAGAAGTGCTATATAACATTATAAGAAGCATGTGATTGCTAACTGTTGAATAATCAGTTCAAAAATGTATAGACATGTTTAGAAAGTGCTAATCCATATATCTAATTCTCACATGTGCCTCCTGTTTGCGGATACTTAAATCCGTAGATAGGGGGCACACTGACCCCCAACAGGTTTTTTTGCAGACTTGGGGGACCTACTGGGTCTGCAGAAAAATCTGGAATTAAAAAAAAGGGAGGTTAAATCCCCCTCAAATTCAGTGGTGGCAGCAGAGGCACAGCAGACCTGGTGAGAATGAGAATGAGGCTCCGAGCAAGCTGCTGAGAGAGGGGCTGTGGGGGCTGGGAGGGGGCACAAGGCTTTGCCACAGCTCTCTGAGGAGATAGCGACAGCGGGGCTGGAGGGGGAATGAAGCCTCTTCATGGCTCCCAGTGAGCCAGCGAGAGCAGGGCTGGGGGGGGAGAAAGGGGGTGCTTTGGGGGCAGAAAGAGAGAGAAAGAGAGCTGGGATGGGGAGGTAGAAATAGAGAGATAGCTGGGGTAGGTGGGCAGAAAGAGAGCATTGAGGTAGTGTGGAAGAAAGAGAGCTAGGGAAGAGGGCAGAGAGAGAAAGAGAGCTGGTGGCAGAAACAGAGAGAAAGGTCATTTATGCATGGGAACCTCAACTCAAGTTCGCCTCCGGACTGACTCGGTTCTTCCTTGGAGTTATGCATAATTTTTTTCATCCCTCAGAGTTCACTTCGCTCCCACCCCATGCTTTTCTTCGGTTTTCCCAATGCTGTTTTGCCATGGATTTAAGGTCTACTCAGAGATCAACTCTGTTCAAATTGTAGCCATTTGTGTGCATAAGGTATTCCACATTTTTCCCTTCTCCTCCTGCCAGCGCAGAGGGTGGGAGCTGTGGGGCCAGGAGGAAAGGGGCGGGGAGAAAGCAAGTGTTTGCATACTCAGGAATTTGGAAGTGGTCTACTTGTTAGTAAGCCCCATATTATTCAATGGGGCTTACTCCCAGGGAATCCAGGGGACAGGCAGCTGAGCTCCGGGCTGCAGCGCTGTTTTTTTTGTTTGTTTTTTTGTGGAGATGTTTCAGAGTTCCCACTTGCTGGGAGCTGGGAGGGGTGGCATTTTTCTAACAATAAACACTACAGCCAATTACAAAGCAGCATTTTCAAGGGGCAGGGACTCAGACACTCCAGATTTTTGCTGGTGATTCTGCAGTACAAAAACTTCTCCAGGACTTTCTTTGGGGCAAACAAACACCATGCATAGGATTTTGAGAATTCGGATCAGAAAAGTGTGGGTCAAGAGAGCATCGAACCCAAGGTAAAATTCCCATGCATAAAAGACCAAAGAGAGCTGAGGTAGGTGGGCAGAAAGAGCACTGGGATAGTGGGGTAGAAAGAGAGCAAGGAAAAGGATCAGAAAGAGAGAGGAGAGTAAGAGAAGGGGTGGCAGGATGGGGAGTGAGAGGCAAAGAAGTAGGAAAAGAGGGGAGGAAACAAAGGTGGGGGTAATGCTCCCTCCCCGCAAGGTTCTTAAGGATCTCCACTTGTTTCTTCTATTAAGCTTGGCTCATATTACCATATTATGGACTTTGTTTCCAATCAGCACATTCCCCCCCCCCTCAGGATGTACCCTCAACAAACAGCTTGTGTGAATCTGCTGTCATACATCCACAGAAAACAGAAACTGCTGGTGTCCCAATAAATTCTATCAGATACCTACAGTTCCTATCAAATAATGTTCATCAGCCTTGGAAAAAGGCAGAAAGTGTTGGGCATGGTCAACCAGAGGCAAAAAAAACCCCCAAAACTCCTCCCCCTGAAAAATAAGCCCAAATGTAATAATTGAATCCAGCCTTTAGAAAATGAATACATCTGATAAATTGGTATAGCTGATTCAGTTACACATAAACTTATTTAAAACTAATTTAAAAGGTGTCTTTTGACCAAGGGTGATTTCTAAGACATCTGTTCATGGAGGCAGATATTTCTTGACATCACCTCCCCCATCTGTGCCCAATGATCTCAACCAGAATTGATGCTGTAGGTTTGGAGACCCTCTTGGAAACAGATCCCATGCGGCATTTCACTTGCTTCCCTCTCTTCATTGTAGTCCACCATGCCACATTGAATTTGTCTGCAAGAACCCATCCAATGATGCAGGTTGTTTCCAAGTGTCCCTCATCCTTAGTTTAGGGAAAGCCAGACAGTAAAGAAAAAACATTGAAACTGATTGCTTCATACTAAAGTGGCTAATAAAAGCATCTTAACCTCCCCATGGATTTAATAGTGCTCATCTTCAAGAGTTTAGCTTGGATAATAAAGAGTATAATGCCTTCTTCCTAGAAGTGACCATAACCTGGTGCTTCATATCTGGGATAAGGGACAGACAGAGGGTCTCCTGATCAAAGAGCATGGTTTTCACACCTCTCATTGTTAAACAAGAGACACAGCCAATGTTGCTTTCCATAGGGATCTTTTTATTGAAGTTGTGGATCAAGCACCAGGAACTAAGGGGACAAAATGATACCTAAAGTTTTTTGTTGTTTTCCTAATATGATCCAGGCTCTAGTCAGTCAGTAGTTCCATGCAGGTGGAGGTGGAATCAAGAGGAAAACCCACTGACACTAATGTTGCAATAAAGACTATACGTTATCTTAGCAGTTTAAAAAACAACAACCTTCAAATGGCATTATGGCCATTTATGCTTGGTAATTAGCAGCGCGTTCCAGGCTTTATATATATAAAATAAAATGATCTTTGCCATAGGGATTTAATAATTGCTTGATTAAAATATCAGTAGCTTGCAAACAGTTGATTACTGCTGTTAGCGGTATCTACTGAATTTATGCTAAAATTCTATATTGCTTTTCCTGAAGCATTTTTCCCCTTTAATTCACTGGATCTATGAGGGAAGCATTCTTCAGAACCTTTCATTTTCCCAGAGCTATCCGCAATCTGTCCTGATTAAAGGTGTGGCTGTTAATCTGGATGCTAACACATGCTCATGGACTACCTTAACCCATTCATATTTCCAAGCAAAATAACCTACTTAACACACTCTGCCTTCTGAAGTAAAGTGAGCAGCTACAAGGAACACAGCCTTTCCAATAGTTGCCCCCTCGCTATGTATGGAATATGGTTCTCAAAGTGGCCTGCCAGGCTAAATCCTTTTAGTCTGTCCCTGATGGCACCATCAGTCTGTCCCTGACGGTATATACTATTATGTTAACAGACAGCTCAGTTTGATTCCACACCTTTGACAGATCTTTTTGTGGGTGATGTAGTGGGGTGTACATTTTTAAAAATCCATAGTTCTTATGGACAGGGTGGGACATATTATAAGAACAAAATTGCCCAAACCTGAAGCCTATATTGATTCCATACGTGGAAGACCGTCAGTTCATACTAGTATGCTGACAGAAGGAAACAAATATTTGTAATCACTGTGAGAGACATTGCTGCAAGCCACTTAAGGACTTCTAAGTGACGCAGTCAATTTCATTGTCATATGAAATCCACAGCCTCCTAGACAGGGACAAGTCTAATTGCTTGAGTGCATCAGCGTGTGTCAAAAATCCTAATTGATTTTCTACTCGCTCTGCTATCTCTCCAGGGCAATGCTTTCCCATGAGCTCAAGGCACTGAATAGGGGAAAGCATTATGAATACTATATATTATTTTTCTATTTGCTACACAGTGGATGTAAGTAAAGGATAAATGAGTAATTTTTTTAAATTGTAATTTTCCCAGAACACATTGTATTGTGAAATTAAACTATCACTGGTTAACAAAAGATGGTAAAATGATTTTGTTTGCAATCTAGTAAAACTAAGTAAAGACGTACGTTTCACTGAAAATTAATGGGGACTTACTTTAGTCATTGGTTTCTGTGGACTTGGTCCACAGCTGGATTGAGGGGTGCAATACCCCTTTGAACTCACAGACCACAACACTTCCATTTCAGCAGTGAGTAAACTGCTCAACAATGAGGGTCATCTTAGAAATATACAATAAGTTCTACGATTCAATCTGGGATTTTCCATCTACTCGCCTAGTTGAAGATCCGTGTTTGTTGTTTTACACTCTCGGGGCACCTTAGGTAAACTAGAACAATGTTTATATTATTTCATAGGGCTATTTTAAATGTTGTTTTAATGCTTTTATTGATTTATGGATTACATTTTTGTAAGCCGCTCGGAGCCCAGTTTTGGCCGGGGAGAGCGGAGCAGTAAGTGGAAACAATAAATAAATAAATAAATAAATAAAATACTGAATCTCTGTTGCATTTGACAAAATGAGCATTAGTTCACAAAAGCTGATGATTGAATTGTTCACCTTTACGATGCCAAAAAAAACCCTGCTTTTAGATGGCAAGTTTTCTTTTGTGCTGTTTTGACTCTATTCCCAGCATCATGTCCTTTGCTGAAAACAATGTATTGTGTCTTGTTGCCATTGTGGTATGTTGTTTCTGACTGGCTGAGCCTTGGGGGTTACACCAAGTTGTAGTTGATAACTACAGTTGTAGACTTACAGACCATTCCTGAGGGGGGATTGTGTGGCAGCCCAGAGTGGCACAGCCACAACACCACAAAAGAGGATTCCCAGTCCCTGCGGAGACAAAAATCCCAGTTTTAAATAATAAAAAACAGAAGGGCAAAAAAGCTCCATTGCTTTTAGCAGGGCTATGCCACCCAAAAAGGTGGTGTAACTATGCTGCCGCAGAAGGGGGCATTCCTGGGACAACAGGGGCTAGAAAGCTGCCTAAACGTAGCTCCTCCCCCAGGAATGCCTCTAGGGATGCTGGCATGGGGACTTGCACCAGATGGATGCCAGCAGGAGGCTGCGCTGGTAGGGGAGGCCAGTGCAGCTCCACAGCACCCAGGCACTAGCGGAAATACCCCCTGTGCTGACGTAAGTGCCCATTATCACGGGATAAATGGGCACTTATGCCAGTGCAGGGTCACATCAGCTACTAAGCCAAGTTCAAGTTTCTTTCCATTTTCAAGTTTCATTTATTTCCTGGACAAAAAGTTTTCATTTATTTCCAGGATGAAAGTTTAAATAGCCATTACTCAATCCATGAACAAAATTAAGAATAAAAAAGTCCCACCAAAATGGATGTCTGTTTAACATTTTAAAATAGTTCTAATTTTTTCAGTGAACTTCCAAGCCGATTCTAAAGTGCCCTTTGTTGCAGCTGCTAGCTGAAGCTGACTACTTCTTGGCTAATCTGATCATTCAGAATAATCTACTGATGTTCCCTCGGTTATGCAATATCCAAGCAAGCTTGGAGAATGGGGGGGTGCATGTGTGTGAGAGAGACAGAGATGAAAGAAAAGGAAGAGACAACAAAAGAGGCACAGAGCACAGTGAGGTGGGTGAAGCACCTTGGAGTTTAGGATCTCTCTCTCTTTCTCGAGGGCTCTGATGAGGAATAACTTATCTACTATCCTGTAGGATTACCTCTTTGTCCCTACCCATGTTCTATTCGTATATTTAGAAATGCAGTAAATAGTACAAAAATAGTAAAAATAGTACATAGTAAATAGGCCACAATGTGTTCTCTCTTCCAGTACAGCACATTCTTTTTCAAAAAAAGTCACATCCTTAGAGCCTCAAAGACAAAACATAAATTGCTGATGATATGGATATGGAAAGGGAAGGTGACTCAGAAGCTTGAACAATAAGAGTAACTGGATAATAACAATACCAGGCAAAGGGGCAATTAGCACATCATTTGTCATTGGAAAGGGGATAAACTTTACTATGTTTTACAAGCAAAGCAGGCAGCTTTCCACACATGCATGTTGTAAAAGAAGACCTTAAGCAGTTATAAAACCATAATCAAAAGAGTCCCAAAAGAAACTAGCAAATTTGGGAACCTCGCCAAAAATTAATTAGGAAACATTAACCTCTTGACCTTGCAAGAACCCCAAAGAACCAAAAATTAATATCCTTAGAAATCAGAGAGTTTGAAGGCATATATTTGAATTATAGGGCTTTTCTGCATTCCACGTTCCTTTTTTCCTCATCTCCAAGTTCCTGTTTCGTCGGTGTTTTTTTTCAGTTCCACGCATGTTTTAACTTCTGCACATAGTGGTTGATTCTATATCATACCTGATTTTATCAAGAGTAAAAAGCTGCTGCTTAAATTAGCAGGGAAATATGCTAGATTTAACCTTCTGCTATATCAAATGGACCACTAGAGGGAGTACAGTACATGCAGAACTAAAAAAAAAAAAACACCAGTGAAGAATCAGGAACTTCAAGATGAGGAAAAAGAGACTGCGGAAAAGGCCATCGTTATTTATATCAACTTGTTGGTTTCTGGAACTTTCTGACATGCGACCATTATGTTTAGAATTGGCTCTGTGTAACTGGAAGATCTACAGTCTAATATTTAAAAAGCAAACAAGACAAGAAAGTTGTGTTTCTTAGCATCCTAACAAGAACAAGCCTATAGGCCAAACAAAAGTGCCTTGGAGTCATGAGGACAAATGTGACCCAAAGGCTGGATGTTGCCAAGCACTCTTCTACTTCATGTTCAAGGACAAATTCTACCTCTAGGATGCATCTGTACATCAGAGTAGTGCCATTGGCTTGGAAACTCACAGTACATTTTTGGAAGTGCTGCTCTAATCTGTGTTCAAATATAATTTCCTTATTGAGTGTGACATGTTCACCAGCAGTGAGGTGCCTTAAAATACAGCTCATTGAAGCAGTGGTTCATAGAAAATGCTGAAGAGTGTTCTAGCCTCAATCCTAAAATGATTTACTGTAGATTACTTCCATCAGCATAATGATGCTGCTTCTGAATGAGATGTTTTGGTGATGTTTCTTATCCCCCCCCCCAAAAATGGTTCTTTTTCTGATGAAAATGTTTTCAACCCTAGAATGACTAAGTATACAAGTAAATATAAAATTGTTTCACCACAATAGATCATCCATGCAGCTTAGTTTGGAATCAGCTTAGTGCTGATCAGCAGCTTCCCTTGTTGGATAGTCATCTGAAGCATAATTTAGCATTTTTGTAATTATTTTAGCATATGTTTTAATTATATTGTATTGTATTATACATACTAACTGTTGGAAGCTGCCCTGAGCCCAACTTGGTTGGGAACAGGCGGGGTATAAATTGAATAAAATAAATTAAAGTTTGAAGTTAATTCTTTGGCACATCTGGATACACCATAAATCATGATGGAAGTGGCTTGCCATAAGCAATTTCTCAACAGCCTGTAGAAGAAGGGTGAGAGGCGTCCTTTGTAAATGACTGAGGCATGGAAATATTGTAAATCATTGGCTTTGCTGCGGCTAGTGATCTGTCAGAGCCAAAGTTTGGCCTAGTAGTGCTTTCACAGCCTTCTGCCAGTGTAACATTTTCCTCTCTTCTGACTCTCTGCTTTCTCTTTAAGCAATACCCAACTCTAGCCCAGGCTTAGTTACATGTGCTCTGATTGCATCCATGCTTCCATGGATTTCTGTAGGTACTACAACTGCAAGGATTTGTAGGGAAAGAAAGAAAGAAAGAAAGAAAGAAAGAAAGAAAGAAAGAAAGAAAGAAAGAAAGAAAGAAAGAAAGAAAGAAAGAAAGAAAGAAAGAAAGAAAGAAAGAAAGAAAGAAAGAAAGAAAGAAAGATTACAGCTATTGGCTGAAGCTTGGTTGCAACCTTGAGGTAGGGTTGCCAACCTCCAGGTACTAGCTGGAGATCTCCTGTTATTACAACTGATCTCCAGGTGACAGAGATGAGTTCACTTGGAGAAAATGGCCACTTTGGCAATTGGACTCTATGGCATTGAAGTCCCTTCCCTCCCCAAACCCAGCCCTCCCGAGGTTCTGCCCCAAAAACCTCCCGCCTGTGGGAAAGAGGGACCTGGCAATCCTAATGAGAACCCAGGGCACCCCAGTCCTAGTCTTACATTCCAAGCATGGCATCAACAAGGGTCAGGGCAATTGCTCCCCCCGCCCCCCACAATTGACCTACCTTTCATTCTGTGGTAGCTGTAAGCTTCTAGAAAGAAAAGAGGTTCTTATTTGATAACATTTATTTCCTGCTTCCAACTTTCATCTTTTCACTGATGCCAGTGGTTTGAATACAATAAAAACAATGTCTTAGAATGATTAAAGACCCTCTCAGTTAGCAAATGTATCCCTCAGGCTCTGCTGAATTGTTCCCTGATGTTAATTAGAGAAGCTTATTTTACTTTTTTTTTTTAAAATACCTCTTGTTAATGTCTAATTTACAAAAGATTGTGAGTCAGAAGAAGATTCTGGTCTCAAACCCTAATCATGCTTACCACAGAGATTTTTACTTGTTGATATTCATTCCTAAATTTATTGACTATGTCATACTGCAGGAACATTAAATTTATGTTGTTTTAATTGCTGTTTTATATAGATGAATTGTTTGATTTTAATGTGTTAAAATGTTCACTGCCTTGAGGACCCTAATTGGGCGGAAAGGTGAGGTACAAATATTTTAAATAAATAAAAACAAAATAAGTAGTCCCCCTTTGTTTTGACTGACAATTTTAAAACTATCTTGATATATTCCCAAATTTCCCTAAATTCAGCTTGTGAAGAAACATCTGTCACTATTAACAAGTGTGCACTATTTACACTATGGCTCAGGTAAAAATTATGTGAAAGCTAAAGACTAGAGATTTAAGGAAGGGGTTGTTTCAATATAGGGCGTATAGATGTCAACAAATGTAAACACATAAACCATGTGGAAATAAAAACCAGCAATTAAGACTGAATATAGAATATATAAGTCAAGCTTTGTGTTTCTAAAATCTTTTTCAGTTGTGCTGACAGAATATTAATTATGTACAATTAATGACTGGGGAAGGCACCGGCAAACCACCCCGTAAACAATGTCTGCCTCATAAACATCGAGATGTGACGTCACCCCATGGGTCAGGAATGACCCCATGCTTGCACAGGGGACCTTTACCTTTTTTTTTACAATTAATGAACTATCATGATGGGTCAATATTAACTTAAGATCCTATCTCTGACAATGGTCATGGCCATTTGTTGAAGAGATTTTAATGTTCGGCATATATTAAAAATATTCTGCATCAGTTGCTCCCTCTGCAACTGTGTTTATTCTGTTGGAGAATCCAACATACAGCAGCAGACTAGTAGTGCAGTCCTAAACAAAGTTATATCCTTCTATACCCATTAACTTCTCTGGACTTAGAAGGGTATAAATCCGTTTAGGATGAAACTGTAATTCTACTGCTAAATGACTGATAATAATCATGTCATCAGTGTCCTCCTTACTGTTCCCGACAGACATGGTTGCTGCAATCATGCCAGAAGCAATCAGGTTGGTCTGCAATGAAATTACACATCTAAATTGTAACTGTACCACAATATGGTGCCTACCTAGTGCATGATTCCTTTGGTCACCTGATAAATAATTGGCTCGTAGATTGTCACTAGCCTAATTTTTCAGTCGTAAGCATGTTAGCAAGTATTACTGTAATCAAGAGCGCTGGGTGCAGCTCTTAGCTGTTGAAGCTAAGTACATCTGGCAGTGTAAGTTGTCTAGATGGGAGAACTTTTAGAAGTAATGTGCGAGGCTTTTTGAGGTCTTTTGGGGGGAAAGCAGAACATAAATGAAATGAATACGTGGCTTCACAATTATGAAATAGGAATGGTGTAGCTGAGTAAACATACACATAAGACATGCAAGCTGAGTGCAGCTACTGTCAGGGATTCTGACGAAGTATTCCATCCAGGCCTATAGCTTTATCGCAGTTTGGTGGGGTTAACTTGGGGAGATTCTGGGGAGATTCTTCTGGCACATGTAAAGCCTGGTGGTCCCTTCCAACTCTATGCTTCTATGATTCTATAAAGCAAATAATGCACATATTATTTTGACTAAGTTTCTGCCATATTTGGTGATATCTGTGTTTAAACTAAAGGGAGGAAATAAAGGGATTCATCCAGCCAAAGTTAACCCATTCCCATAGATTTCAGAGGAGGAGGAGGAGGAGGAGGAGGAGTTGGTTTTTATATGCCGACTTTCTCTACCACTTAAGGGAGACTCAAACCAGCTCACAATCACCTTCCCTTCCCCTCCCCACAACAGGTATCCTGTGAGGTGGGTGGGTCTGAGAGTGTGACTAGCCCAAGGTCACCCAGCTGGCTTCATGTGTAGGAGTGGGGAAACAAATCTAGTTCACCAGATTAGCCTCCACAGCTCATGTGTAGGAGTGGGAAATCAAACCCGATTCTCCAGATCAGACTCCACCGCTCCAAGCCACTGCTCTTAACCCTACACCATGCTGGTTCTCTGCAACAACACGTCTCTCCATATCTTTAGATCTCTCCAGCTGATTTTTGCCTTAAAATGCTTTACTAATATTTAAAACATAAGCATGTATGGGGTGTGTTCGGCTACGTCTGCATAAAACTGCAGCTTTAGGGTTGATCACAGCCATATCATCTTCAACAAGGACAGCTAACACACACATGCCATCAAGGGAACAGCCCTTCAGGAATTCCCCTCAGGAATGGGCTGCCCGTGTCTTTTGGTGTGATATACCAATGGAAAAACATTGTATACCAATTTTCTCTCAAAGTTTGGCTAGCCATAAATTTTATCACTTTGGATCATAACATCTCCCATCGTTGCATTGGTATCTATTCTCCTATATTCTGCATCCATTTCACCATGCATGGTTTTTAACTTGTTCAAATTCAATATCATATTTAAGTAACAATTTGTAAATCCTTGCCATGAGATGCTCCTAGTGTTTCACAATCAGATTTTCAAATTCAGTCTTGTCTCTTATTCCTTCTCTTGTTGATTGGCAATCTTTTTTGAGTCTTGAGACTAATTGGAAATATATTAGCCATTGTATATATTTTTCTCCTTGATCATCTGCCAAGTTTCCTTGTGCATTAATCATATCTTAATATATTATATAATCATTCTGTTTCCGTACAAATCTGTCCTAATATGCTTCTATAGGAGACATTAATAATGAGAGTGTTGTGCTTAGTCTTTTTTATTACGTTCCCATATCTTCAGTAGACTTTGTCTAATTACATGTTCTGAATTTTGTCTTATTTTTGGGGCATAAATGATAATGCAATGTTTTCCTATGGGGAATGGGGGCTACTCCTTTGGGACCCCATAAAATTGGACCCCCTGACCCAGTCTTCACTAAACTTTGGGGTTCATGCAAGGAGAGTCCCTTCAAGCTACCCTGAAAGTTTGGAAAATTTACCTCCAAAAAATGTTTCCACAGGAGCTTCAAAAAGAATTTTCCATAAGCTATAATGGACCCGAATTTTTCGATAAACCTGGAAACATGCCGAATAATCATATTTACCAGTATGGGTATTCAGCTTTTTTCAGATTTACCCAAAAACATCGGGCCTAATAAAACCGAATCCAATATTTACCGATTTTTATTTTTATTTTTTGCAGGGCAAGATTCCCAATACTCTCCCTGAAATCTAAATCGCCTGTAATTAGAAACTCAAAAATAAGGTTTCATGTGAAAACCTCATAAGGAATCAAACTATGCAGGAAATAGAATAAGCAATGTTTAGGAAATGGAGGCAAATTCTAACTAGGTGTGCAGTTGGTCCGGTCATGTTGAAAGGTGGAATGAGAGCTATTAATGTAAGACAAAATTTTAAAAGGTAGCAAAAGGCACCAGATTGATAGGAAGGCTTACTATAGCTGCTGACAGATGTGTGGGTGCATGAAGAAAATGGCAGCGCTTTGGAAGAGAGGGAAGCAAAGAGCAGAGAGCTGCAAATTGGCTGAAGCAGCTTGGAGTGTGAGTTTTCTCTTTGGAGATCTGATGTCGGACTGCTGATCTGGGGAACTGTAGGAGTGCCTCTTTGGCTTCACTTTCAGCCTGCCTGCATATCTGTAAATAGTAAACAAAATAAATTGCTGCAAGACTACCTTGGATTCCTGGAAGTATCCAAATATCGAAGGGCCTTTACTCTTGCGCGTTTCAATGCCTTACCTTCAGCTCTCCTGGAAGGCAGGTATCTCTGCACTCCCTTTCATCAACGACTATGCCCATGCAAAACAGAGAAAGTAGAAACAATAGAACATGCTCTTCTGCAATGTCCCTTCTACAACGACATAAGATCGCAGTACATTCTCCCCATATTGTCATCCTTTCCTGGGAGATTGGAAGAAGCTAAAGTTTCCCTTCTCTCAGCAGACTTCTCTCGAGAGATAACCATTCAAGTAGCCAAATTTTGCCTCCTTTCTAGTGGGATTCGTAAACCGCTAACTGAGAACCCTTCCCCATGGAAGATCTTTCCTCCTCTTCTTCAAAGCATCCCTCCCAGAATCATCAACTGTTATTATTTTCTTTTATTATTTTAACCTAACTTTGATTTTTATTCAGAGCTGATATTGTATCGAAATAAAACTTGATTGATTGCTGCCAGTCTCTTCACCTGAATCCATTGACTGCTTCACCACTTGAAGAAATGGGAAATGTGCCAAATGAGACTTAATAATGTGCATTATCTCAGCTGCACCTTAAACACTGGAGAGGAAGATGCAAGGAAGAAGCTGTCAAATTTTGGTAAAGTCAAGCAAAGGAGGTCCCTGACCTGGATAGCCTAATCTCATCAGATCTTGCAAGCTAAGCAGGGTCGGCCCTGGTCAGTATTTGGATGGGAGATCACCAAGGATGTCCAGGGTTGCCACGCAGAGGCAGGCAATGGCAAATAACCTCTGGATACCTATTGCCTTTAAAACCTCATGAGGTTGCAAAAGAAAAAAGGAAAGGGGGAGGATGTTCACACATCCTTGGCTTAGATATTGTTATCAACAAAACAACAGAACTGTTATTATGATGCAAAAATAATAATAATGTGAATCTAACAGGTATACCTTGATCCCCCCATACAGTTCCTTATGAACTCTCATACATATTCACCTTTTTCTGGCTACAGGGGGGTTTCTTTCTTCGCAAACTGAGAAAGCAGCACTTTACTTATTAGCTCTGGGTTTGGGGAAGCAACCAAGTTGAAAATACATGTAAAAATTTGTCAGTATTTGTAGGAGGAAGAACATTAGACACACTGATAAAGGGACCTCATCTTATGTTAACTCCAGGGAACAAATACAGGGCTTAATAGAAATGAAACAAATAAAATAGCTCAAGAATGTTAGAGACTTCAGGCTTAATAATGCTATTTTAGAAGGTAAACAGGAACACCAAGTTTCTTCTTGGTGGACATTTATTCCTGGTACTCCTTCAATTTCTCCTTCAATTTCTTTGGTACTCCTGGTACTCCTTCAGTTTCTCATGCATAGAGCTTTAAAAATTTGGTTTAAAAAATTGTGCATCTAGTGCAATCTTCCCTGCATAAAAGGCCTCTGTGCTCCCTTTTTCATTCACTTAAACATGGGGTTTCATGGCATTACATCATGCCTGCATCATGGTGTATCTCCATGGGACTTCTTCTTTTGCTGTCTGCGTAATGTGAGGGAAAGTGTGAACAACTGAAAGACCTGTTAAGCCAATACACAGTATTACAAAATAAACAGGGGCAGTGGGGGAAATGGGAAATATTTGCAGCAATCACATTTTAAGACAAGGAACCCTTCTCCCATCCATGCTGTGGGTGTGACTGAGGCAGAGTACCAGTAAGAGTTCTATAAGGACAAGTGTTGCTGATACGTTCTACCTATAGTTATTATTGCCCTGACCTGGATGGGCTGGGGTAGCCTGATACTGTCAGATCTCAGAAGTTAAGTAGGGTTGGTCCTGGCTAGCACTTGGATGGGAGACCACCGAAAAATATCAGGCTATGCAGAGGAAGACAATGGCAAACCACCTCTGTTAGTCTCTTGCCTTGAAAACCCTACTGGGTTGCCATAAGTCAGACGTGACTTGATGGCACGTTACACGCACGCATAGTTATTATGAGCCCTGGCTTTGGGTGAAAAGTGCTCTTTCTCCAGAGTTCCCATCAGCATGTGTTTTAAGTATCTTTGCCACAAGGGCAGAGAGGTGTAGTCCCATGTCATGCACTGGCATCCTGGCCAGAATTAGTTGGTTCAAGGGGCATTTCCCTGACCTGGATGGCCCAGGCTAACCCAGTCTCATCTGATCTCAGAAGCTAAGCAGCATTGGCCTTGTTAAGTTCTTGGATGGGAGACCACCAAGGAATACCAGGGTCATTATGCAGAGGAAGGCAATGGCAAATCACCTCTGTTAGCCTCTTGCCTTGAAAACCCTACTGAGTTGCCATAAGCTGGCTGCAACTTGACAGCATTTTACACACACAGGGATGTTTCGGGGGGGGGGAGGGAATGGGAATTTTAGTTGCCATCCTAAGCCTCTCCAAGACAGCCTTAGAATTGCCCTGCAAGTTCCCTAGTTGGCATTCCCCTTAATTTCCTAGAATAGATGATATGTCTACAATCACTCTTCTCTTTCTTTAGTAGTGGAATATAAAAGAAAAGGAAGCAATAAAAGCAAGAATGTGAATTGCTTCATCACATGTAAATCATCCAGTTCATGTTTTCATTCTAGAATAATTTACTGCATTCTATCATGCATGTTATGCCATGATTTAGCAGCAGAATTAAAAGGGATGTGATATAAACTTTGGAACTATGGCTTTGAAATGTTGCGGCCATTTCCTGGAGATGCCAAACCTCCTCAGACATCAAAGAAAGATAAATTGTTTCCATATTCATAGGGACCTGCATTTAAAGGCCAGAAGGGACCATGATAATAATTTGATCTGATCTCTACAGAACACAAGCCATAGAATTTCACCCAGTGATTCCTGTAGCCATTTTTCTGAGCAATGACTTATTGTTTATAAATACCATCCAGATCTTAGAATGAATGTTTAAATGCCAGAATATCTATCACTTTCTCGGATAGGTTTTTCCATTATTTAAGTACTCTTCTGCTGCTGCTGCTGCTGCTGCTGCTGCTGCTGCTGCTGCTGCTGCTGCTGCTGCTGTTTTTTCAGGATTTACAACTGAATTATAGTATCTATGTTTTTCCCCATTAAGGTAGCAATCAAGATCTACCAATATTCACCCATCCTATTACATAAGAAGATAAGAACATAAGCCATGCTGGAGCAGAACAAGGTCCATCAAGTCCAGCAGTCTGTTCACACAGTGGCCAAGCAGGTGCCTCCAGGAAGCCCACATACAAGACAACTGCAACAGCATTATCCTGCCTGTGTTCCAAAGCACCTAATATAATAGGCATGCTCCTCTGATCCTGGGTTATTAAAAGAGTTGATGCTCAGAAAGGAGATATGTTCTGTCCTTTATGACACATAGGGTGAAAACGCATGGTCGCTTTAGCCTCCTTTATTCCCTGTTTCAGCCAGGATTCAGCCAGGATCAAACTCATGTGTTTTTGCTGAATGTGCTTTTGATTCTGGCTGAATCCTAGCTGAAACAGGGAATAAAGGAGGCCAAAGTGACCGTGCGTTTTCGCCCTTAGTGTGCTGTAGAATCACTAGCTGTCACATGACACTTCCTCCTGCATTGTCTTCTTTCTGAAAGATATGCTTAGCTTCGGATGAAATGACATTTGCATTTCATTTGAACTCATTGGCCGATCCCATTAAATAGGAAGAAGGAGAGCTAATTTTCTGTGTCGCTAGGGGATGTGGATTTGCAGGCTTCACAAATCAGTTTTCAGAGGCAGCACAAATATTTTGATTAGAAATTCTCATTTACATTCAAAAGCATTTTCTTTGTGTGTGTGCACATGTGTGAAAAACAGAGAGACAATTGACCTTCTAATTGTCATGCAACAAATGTTCTTTGTCAGACTCTGAGAATCAAATTCTGCCTGTCCCACCCTACTCATTACCATTTGATTTTGATTGTTTCCTGTCTTAGAATATAAAACTGTAAGAATAGGAAAACAAAACTCATTTGGTTAAACCTTCTGCTCTGAGGCAGTATTCTCCATGCTCAGATAAAATAATGTCATCTAGATTACAGTGCACCACAGATGGGAGTTAGCAAGATGCCCCATATAAAGTTGTGGAGTTATTGGGTAGTTTATACTGGCTCAAAACTACTGGGATCCATTTGGATGCAACACATTTAAGCCACTGAGCCATTTCCTTATGGCAAATCATAACCATTCCTTAGTGAGAATAGATGTTTTTGTCTTTATCTACAAGGGTGCGACATAAAACTCTAAAAACCTATAAAATGAAAAGGCATTTTAATACCATATTTACTTAAAAGGAAGACAACCCCAAATGTGAGACGACTCGAAACATTATACACAAAAAATACATATTACTGGACATGTCTGCAACCTGTATGCAAATATAATATGAACTCCCCTTTTGAAGGCATACCTGGGGTGGGGGGATCTAGTCTTTCATTTGAGTAAATATTTCATCTTAACTATTTAGGCTTTTACATTGTATAAGAGGATAATTTTATATCTGCAACACAAAATCAAAAGCATAGTTTAACTTTTTAAAAGAACCATACATACACCCACCCTCCCACAACTATGTGTGTTTCAGAGGATAGCAGTGTTGGTCTGCAATAGACTAGGTAGACTGTAGAACAACAGTGCAGTAGAACAACTGTGTGTGTTTCAGTCAGATTTTTAAAAATTCTCTGTTCTTGAGGCAACAAAAGCCACAATATTTCTGGATGTGACTATGCCTCCCCCATCTGACATTCTCGGGGTTTGTAGCTCTCACCCAAGGGCTCTTCCTGGCACTCTTTGACCATTTATGCATGGAAGGTTTTCCCTTGGATTTGCCACTCTCCAGGTGCACATTTCCCCCATCCAAATTCTCAAAACTCTGCTTGGGGGTATATTGTTGAATTTTGAGAATTTGGATGGGAGAAATGTGCATCTAGAGAGTGGCAAATCCAAGGCAAAACCTCCTGTGCATAAATGGCCCCAGCAAAACTGCAGGCTTAGGCTGTGGTCCAATTGAGTGTTTTCCATACGTCTAGTCACAGCGCATTCCTGAGCCTGAAGGGCGAAAGCCCTTAGGAGGCCAGGAAGGTGCCGTGGTGGTGTTCCCCCCACCCCCGTGTTGGAGTCCAAGCAACTTACACCAGTGTTAGTGGCCCGAATGCCAGTGGGAAGGCCCGGATGCCGGGCGCCAGCCACTGCCGCAGCAGCGCCATCCCAAAGTCATCATCTGGAGAAATCCCAAAGTCATCATCTCAATCCCAAAGTCATCATCTGGAGAAATAGAAGCTGTCAAGTTACTGCATGGGGAAACCTAAAGTGGACATCACAGAGAAAAAGTAGTCCAAAAGTCAGGGAAAATATTTTTGGAATTAGTTACCCAAGGTTAACAAATAGGATGTGCTTGGCTTGGATGTTTCTTAGTTACATTCCCATTCCTAAATTTGACCCCCATTATTTGCATTATTTTCAGTGCCAATGGCTTCATGCATCTAATCCACAAAATCTTATGCCACAGTAAATCACTTACAGCAAAATCCTGAGTGCAGGGGAGGGGGAGTTAGGGGATGCCCAGGGATGGTGCAGCCACACTGCCTCCTGAGCAGCTTGCGGCGACATGGTAGCAGTGTTTGCACCGCCTAAAGGGGGTGTTCCCAGGGCGACTTTGGGAGCTGACTAAAGTCAGCTCCACCCCTGGCCCCCTTGGCACTGATGCAAACCTTTGAACCAGGTAAACACTGCTGGTGAGGCTGCTCTGGCACCCATGGCTCCCACTGCCACACTGCTTCCCAGAGACAGTGTTAAGTGTCCCTGCAGCGGCATAAGTGCCAGTTTAGCTGCCACAAGTGGCAATTACCCCACCGCAGGGTCACTCTGGCTCCTAAGACTTTCCCCCTCCCCTTCAAGATTGCTCTGCCCATATTTAAGATGTCACAATTTTCCTTTTCACTTTTGTTGCAACAGGCTAATGTAGCTACTTCTCCTAAATCTGTAACATGTTTGAAATTTGCTGATGAAAATGTCTTAACCTTCATGTCATGATTCTTTTAGTTCATTTAACTCATTCCCTTTGCAGAAGCTCTGAATCTTCATTGTGAATCACGTTCTTCACACAGAAAGTATTCCAGAAGAGCTTAACAACACAATACTACAGTTTGGTGTTTTTCCTTTTCTTCTTTTAGAATCGCATGTTGCAGAGGTTCAGGGAAGAGCTTCCAGAAGATTTTTTTTATGATTCAGATAGCCACAAACATAACACACACAGCAATCTGTTGAGAGAGAGGAGCATGTCTTATTTTCAAAGGAACTCATTTGGTGCCCTAGTTCTGCAACACTAAAGATTTATTGTATGACCGCAAACCCTTCTAAGACGTGCATTTTTCCACTTACCTAGAAACCTTAGTGAAAGAGCCATATGCTGGAATATAAAGAGTTGCACTTGAGCAGCAAAGATCTGTGAGGAAAATGTTCCTGAGACTTTCTTCAATTTTACAGTGAAAAGACTCAAACAACAACAATATCAACTCTCCTAGAAGAAAAAAATGTATAAAGTATATATAAATATACTGCTCCATCTGTGATCATAATCCCCCCCCCCAATTATTGCTGGTAGATGCCCAATATATGCATGCTGTTTAATCAGGAGTTCCCATGTTATCTATTGGGTCTGCCTAACCACTCAACTAGCTGGGTTCAATACTCTCTGGAAGTCCAATACAAAGGGGGAAAGTAGATAGGCAGCAGCTGGGAATGGCACCACCGCGCCACTTCGTGAGAGGCTTCTTGGCCAGTAGAAACAGGAATTAAAAGCCTTAAAATCAAATTCCTGTGAAACTCCTCCATGGAGTTTCACGGGGCTATGCTAACTATTTTGCTGGTTTCGCTGCACCGCAGCCTAAAGGGGTGATCCCGGACTGAAAGGGGTTTAGAGGCTGACTAATGTCAGATCCACCCCTGGGATCACCTCCCTGGTCACAAGTGTGGCCTCTTACACCAAGACAACACTGCCAGGGAGGCAGTGCCAGTGCCGGAGGCTCATAAGAACATAAGAAAGGCCCTACTGGATCAGACCAAGGCCCATCAAGTCCAGCAGTCTGTTCACACAGTGGCCAACCAGGTGCCTCTAGGAATCCCACAGACAAGACCACTGCAGCAGCACCACTATCTCGCCTGTGTTCCACCGTACCTAATATAATAGGCATGCTCCTCTGATACTAGGAGAATAGGTATGCAGCATGACTAGTATCCATTTTAACCAATAGCCATGAATACCCCTTTCCTCCATGAATATGTCCACTCCCCTCTTAAAGCCTTCCAAGTTGGCAGCCATCACCACATCCTGCGGCAGGGAGTTCCACAATTTAACTATGCGTTGTGTGAAAAAATATTTCCTTTTATCTGTTTTGAATCTGTCACCCTCCAGCTTCAACAGATGACCTCGCATTCTAGTATTATGGGAGAGGGAGAAAAATCTCTCCCTGTCCACTCTCTCCAAGCAATGCATAATTTTATAGACCTCTATCATATCACCCCTTAGCCACCTTCTTTCCAAGCTAAACAGCCCTAAGCGTCTTAACCGCTCCCCATAGGACAGTTGCTCACGCCACTATGTCCTTCCCTAGGCTGGAATAAATCACCCTGTGCCAGCATTCGTGCCATTTTGCATGGCATAAGTGGCACAGACAGCAGGGTAGTGGTCACTCCCCCTTAGAATTGCATGGTTAAGCATGATGTCTGAGCTGGTTTAAATTAACACACAGGGCGCATTCATACATGCTGAATAATGCACTTTCAGGCAATTTCAATGCGTTTTAGAGACCGTTTGCAAGTGGATTATCCCATTTCACACAATAAAATCCAGTTGCAAAGTACACTGGAAGTGGTTTGAAAGTGCATCATTCAGAACATGTGAAAGTACCCTGTGACAATGGAGGGACGTGTATATTTTAAAATCCTGCCTCTGAAGTAAAGAATAAATGGGTGTTGTAAACCTGAAAAAAACACTCCTAAAAGTAACCTGATAGTCAGCAAAATATATAAAATAAGTTGATTTGAAAAATGAGTACCCAAGTAGAGCCTTTTATGAATAAATGTAAGTAATGTGACATTTCAGTACTATTGAACTATAATTCATGTATTCACAATAAAAATGGTGTCAAATTTCTCACCCCTGCTATTTTCTATTCTAAAAATCCCCATTTTAAATGTTTGCTCCTCCAGTTTGCAAATTGAACCGGTAATTTAATATCTCCCAAGAAATGTAAACATTTTACAACATTTCTTGAATGTCAGTAGATTAGCATTCTACATTATACATAGATATATACATAGATAACAGATGACATGTTTTGGACATATTGATACCGTGCTGATTGTGAATTAAAATGGTGCTGTATGCATGTGCAATTCAAACAAATCTTCACAACCAGTAGTTGAAAGTCGAGAAATGAAACCATAGCTAAAAAAGAGAATGGCATAAAAAAGAAAATGACATAAGGAACATTTGCTCACCCCTAGTCCAAGACCCCCTTCAGCAGTAGCAGTGACGACTGATTAATTGATGGCAGGAGTCACACACACATTCTTTGAAGCCTGAGAACTAAGCCAGAGATTAGCCAAGATCATAAGTCACATAAATGCCTTTCTGACAAAACCCTTGACCTCTTCCCTGGCACGCTCAGGACCTCTTCCCTTCACCTGCCCTCTCCTGCCCACATAGACCCTCTGCGAGCTTAATTCATGACTTTGTAGGCTTGGGGGTTACAAAGGTGAAAAGTAAAGAAACGGAAAAGAGAATCAAGGGGTCTGAAATTGGAATCTTTCCTTTCAAGAAACAGTCACCGAGAAAGACATCACTCAGAGAAGGGTCAGCCTTTAGAACTGTGGCTGATGTCCCTGTTTCAAGGTCTTTATGTTACAGACTCTCCTGAAAGTCATTAGATCCACTAAGTGCAATGCAGAATAATGATAAGGAACAACATTATACTGATAAATCATGTTTTTCATGAAATACTGATTAGCACAACAGCAGGTTATAGCTCTCCCATTCATTTCTGTATTAAGAAATGCTTCATTCTTGTGTTAAAGCACAGAAAACAAAGGTCATGTGGCTCATAATTCTAAATGTTGTATGCATTCATCAATTTGAAAAAGGTCCCTTAATTATTTCTGATTCCAAATACTGTAAAGCTTGCAAGCGGTGAAAAGCCTCTGGAGGAATTACGATCTGTTCTGCCATCTGATGGTAGCAACAAGCACTGACCACTAGTCTTTAGGGTTGCCAGCCTCTGGGTGGAGCCTTAGTGATACCAGCCTCCAGGTGGGACCTGGGGCTCTTCTCCAGAGCACAGAAATCAGTTCCCCTGGAGAAAATGGGTGCTATGGAGGGTGGGCTCTATGGCATTATACCCCACTGAGGTCCCTGTCATCCCCAGGTTCCATCCCCAAATCTCCGTAAGTTTCCCAACTTGGATCTGTCAGCCCTACCCCCCATCCCCCACTAGTGGCCAGGGGGGACCTGGAAACCCTATGCAGCCTGGAGATCTCCTGGAATTACAATTAATCTCCAGGCCATCGTCCCTGCGGGACCATCTCTCCCCATACAACCCTCCCCCCAGAGGATGCTGCGTTCAGTGGGAAATAACTTGCTGGTAGTCCCCAGCCCAAAGAGTATCCAGCTGTCCTCAATCAAAGCCAGAGCCAGAGCCTATTTATGTATTTATTAAACTTTTATTCCACTCTCTATCCCAGCCGAGGCTAACATCCTTTAAAAATCATACAGTATACAACAATAAATATACAAAAATAATTTCAATTTCAATTTAAAACCAACAAGCTGTAACACTAAAATGCTATTAGCGCCCATTTTTTGGGCACACAGGCCTGTAGCCAGCCCGAAAAAGACCAGTCAGGGCCCCCAATTAACTCAGATCAGATGAGGTGGAAAGAAGGGGAATGAATAAATAAATAAATAAAATCTTTCTTTATCAGAGACAAACGTTCTTCACTGATGAGTTGGGGTTGGGATTTAAATCCTATAATTCTAGCATATATTTTACAAGTAACACTGAATGCATTTGTTAGTTCCTCTCTAGCCCCCTCTGTCAAAGTTAGGACATTTTGGAGGACTTTCATTCATAGGGTCGCCATGAGTCGGAAGCGACTTGACGGCACTTAACACACACACACACACACACACACTCTAGCCCCCTGCATTTTCAAATTGGGAAGCACTGGGGATTTTACATGCTTACTCCCTGCCCCCCTTTAAAGAAGGAGTATTGAGATATGTCTCAGCTCTGAGAGATAATCTGAAATTATGGGCCAGTTGAGGAAACAAAAAACAGATCTGTTTTAAAACTAAAAGAAAAGTACAGAGGAGGTTACCTCATTATGTATTCCCAGCGATGTATTAAGAGTTTGAAACTGTTACAAAAAATACTGTACGCACTTTGTTTGGCCCCTTTAGCTGTGAAGATGTCTTCCAACCATTTTTTAGCCGTGGCATTCAAAAACCCTTTTAAAGCGATGTTTTTTATAACATTTTCAAACTCTTAATACATCGCTGGGAATACATAATACGGTAACCCCCTTTGTTTAACAACCAAGAACACTCTAACTTCAGACAATAATCCCCTGAAGTTGTAATGGGTAAAGTTGGCAGGATTTCTTTGGTTTAGATATTGACCATTAGTTGACTCCCAATAGTCAGCCTACTAACTTCACTCTCCAAAACAATAAATAGATGCTGCAAAGTCTGAAAATCATACAAATTGCATTGCTTTTGTCCTGAAATTATTGTTCCATTTGTAAATACAAACAATATTTATTTAACGCTTATTCACCACTTTTTACTTGTACAATCAGCTTTCATCAGCCTTGGCAGTTGAGGCTGGTAGCCACTTTTCAGAACCTGATCACTTCAACCCAGGGATCCCAACATGGTGCCCATCAATGTGTTCCATGGTGTGAAATGTAGGGCTGTCAATTCGGTTCGGCCCGAACTGAAAATCAGCCGAATTTCCCCTGATTCGGTGGTTTTTAGTTCGGGAGGAACCGAACTCAAAACTGACGGGCAACCGGGGGGGCCGAATTCAACGAGTTCGGGAGTTCGCGAATACATTTGGCAAATTCGGCCGTCAGTAAGCAGCATAACCGTCAGTAAGCAGCATTCTACTCCCCCGGCCAATCGGTGGGTAAGCTGGGTCTTCTTCTGGCCAATCAGTCAGGATTGAGTACTGGAGGAATCAGCTGATGTGCGGCCCGGCCAGGGAGAGAGAGAGAGAGAGAGAAATCCTCGTGTGTGTGTGGGGGGTGCTTGTGCACATTTGCTCCTTTCTGTGGCTGCAGGGGGCGTATTTTTTGGGGTAAAGACACAAAACTTTCAGTGGAGCTTCAGATGAAGCTTCTTAAGAGACCCCCCAAGTTTTGTAAACATTGGGTCAGGGGGTCCCGAGATATGGGCTCCCCCCTTTTTCTTTCCATGGCTGCAGGGGGCGCATTTTTGGGGGTACAGATCCCAAACTTTGAGCGGAGTTTCAGACCAGTGTTCTTAAGATACCCCCCAAGTTTTGTAAACATTGGGTCAGGGGGTCTCGAGATATGGACTCTCCCCCTTTTCCCTCCCCCCTTTTTCCATTTATGTGGCTGCAGGGGGCGCTTTTTTGGGGATATAGCCCCCAAACCTTTAGCATAGCTTCAGTCAATTATTCTTAAGATACTGCCCAAGTTTTGTAAAGATGGGTTCAGTGGGGGCAGAAATATTGCCTCCCCCCCTTTTCTCTTTCCATGGCTGCAGGGGGCGCATTTTTGGGGGTGCAGATCCCAAACCTTGAGCAGAGTTTCAGACCAGTGTTCTTAAGATACCCCCCACGTTTTGTGAACATTGGGTCAGGGGGTCCCGAGATATGGGTTCCCCCCTTTTTCTTTCCATGGCTGCAGGGGGCGCATTTTTGGGGGTACAGATCCCAAACTTTGAGCGGAGTTTCAGACCAGTGTTCTTAAGATACCCCCCAAGTTTTGTAAACATTGGGTCAGGGGGTCTCGAGATATGGGCTCTCCCCCTTTTCCCTCCCCCCTTTTTCCATTTATGTGGCTGCAGGGGGCGCTTTTTTGGGGATATAGACCCCAAACTTTTAGCATAGCTTCAGTGAATTATTCTTAAGATACTACCCAAGTTTTGTAAAGATGGGTTCAGTGGGGGCAGAAATATTGCCTCCCCCCCTTTTCTCTTTCCATGGCTGCAGGGGGCACATTTTTGGGGGTGCAGATCCCAAACTTTGAGCGGAGTTTCAGACCAGTGTTCTTAAGATACCCCCCAAGTTTTGTGAACATTGGGTCAGGGGGTCCCGAGATATGGGCTTTCCCCTTTCCCCTTTCCCCTTTCCCCTTTCCCCTTTTCCCTATTGGGATGAATGGATCAGATCCTGTGCATCTTCTCCAGAGCAAAACGTTCCGTGCCTAATTGGAATCATCTTGGATTACAAGTCCTCTCTTCAGCCCCTCTTGATGGAACAGAAGACAGCCACAGTAAGACCCCTTTGGGGGCTTTAATCTATAATTTTTCTCCTGTGTATGTGTGTGTGTGGGGAAAGCAGAGTCTGTGTGTGTGTGGGGAGGGAGCAGTTTCTGTGGGTGGGGGGGAAGCCAAAGGGGGCTTTTGTCGGTTCTGCCTGGGGTGTGTGTTCCCCCTCAAGTCTCTCGCTCCCTGGTTTGAGGGGGGAGGTTTCAGTTGTGTGTTGCAAAGGTGTTGTTTAACAAGGTTGTGTTTGCAGTTGTTTTGCTAATTTCTCAGCTGTTGTCGGGGCTGGGAGCTTTGTGAGTGGGCGGCAAGCTCTGCTGAGAGATGCACATTAAGGGTGGGGGGACCCCTTTCAGGGCCCATATCTCAGCCCCCCCTGACCCAATCTTTACAAAACTTGGGGAGTCTTTCAATAAACGTCCTTTGAAGCTCTGCCAAAAGTTTGGGACCTCTAACCCCAAAAATGCCCCCGAACTTTTTTTCCGAACTTTGAATTCCCGCCGAATTGAACGGATCCGAAGTGGGGGAGTTCGGACTTCAGCACGTACCGAACCCACAAAAGCCAAATTCGGCCGAATCCGAACTGTACCGAATTTTTTTTTTTTGACAGCCCTAGTGAAATGGCTTCTCTCCCAAAACACCTCTTTTTCAAGGTAAAGTCACCATCCTGGCTTTCCTCCATCTCACTGGAGGAACTGGATTATATTGCTAAACATCCTCCAGACATCAGTTAACATCGTCTGAATTGGGTCTGGTGTGCATCAGGCTTTCCCAAAGGCCTTTCCCCAGGCACATTTTTGTGACCCTCTCACTGGAGCAGGACCTCTGGAGTTCCTGAGAACCTCTGGGTTCTCATGAAGCACCTATTCAGAAATAGCTGTCTCCATCTTAGGAGGACACTTGGCTTGAGAAGTCCCAAACTTCTGTAACCACTGCCCATGGAAGCCTTTTTTTGATGCTGCCCACTACCCTTTCTCAAGATTCTCAAAGTGCCCACAGGATCAACAATGCTGTTTTAACTTATTATCTGAGCTCAAAATAGATATTATGACTTTTATTAATTTTAACCAGTCAAATCTTGTCCCCCACAGTCACATGGGAGCTGGCTCAGGTCTGTTGGCCCACCCAAAAAAGTCCTAGTGGCCATACTGGCCAGTCCAACACTCCTGGTGAGATGGACTCTTGATATACATGGAAGGAGATGGAATATCTAATGGCTGCCAAGAAAACATGTGGCTTTCTCTTACACCTGTAATTCAGTTCCCAAGTATGCCAAATGACATGGGACACACTTGCCTGGAAGTACATTCTGTTGATATCTACTCAAGATATATAAAAGACGGCATCTTCAGTAAGCCCTCCCTGCCATTTCCTGATAAAGTTTGGGAAAGAAAAGAGGGTCACAAGAAATGTGTTTGGGGAAAGGCCTCTGGGGAAGCCTGATGCACACCAGACCCAATTTAGAAGACGTTGCCAAATGCCTGGAGGACATTTAGCAACATAATCCAGTTCTTCCAAATGACTTCCAGAATCCATCCATCACTGTCAAGTGTTAAAATCTCCCCAGTCCAAATCATTGTATACATGTTGGTGGGAGGAACAGGGAAGGCACTTTCTGTATCCCATCCCATAGAGCATGGTCGTTTGGGTGGAAACCAATTCTTGGAAAACAGGCCTTGCCACACAGAGAGATAGGGGCAAAGGGACTCCAATTATGCATCAGTTATCTGACAAATGGGACATAGAGACCTATGAGAAAAGTATATTTTGGCTACCTATAATCCAAACGAGTGTTCCTAAACTATATTTCGAAATATATAAGCACATATCCAAGGACTGTAGTTACAATATTTCATTCTGTAAAAAATATATCAAATGTAGCTATTAAATTAACCAAAGCAAATGCATATTAGCCAAACAAAATCATAGAACTTCCTTATAATATACATACCTGTACTGAGGTTTTTAAGTCAAACTGCTTGTAATTTATCTCTGCATATATTTTTCAGTCACCTTATAATACATACCCGGGCTGACATGAAATGATTATATTTGATTATGAAATTTTATGTGCGCAAAAATGTTGTATTAGACCACTGAAGAAGGCCCGAGGGCCGAAACGTTTTTGGCATGCAGTTTTAGTTAACAACCCTATATCTATTGCCATGTGGGCTTGTTTATAGTATGTGCATAAGTGCTTTATAATAAATAGATTTCATTGTTTTCTTTAGGTCTTGCTTCACCCAACCTTTTGGGTGCCCAACTTTGTTTTTTTAGGTTGGGTCTCCCCCCGGCCCTTGGTTTCATCTAACAAAGGCTGAGCAATGGCTTGATGACATTCCCTGGATTTGGGATTGATTTACTGGGCTAGGCTGTATTGTGAGAAGCCTCTGGGACCTCAGGTTATTGTCCAGCAAACCAGAGTCAATTACTCTTGGCTGTGGGTGTAAAGGAGCTTTTGGAGGCTTTACACAAAAGGTCTTTAATCAACATGCTCTCTGGAGCACTTCAGCATAGGGTTTAAATGGCCAAATGTTTTCAGGAAACCTGAAAATAAAGCCGAATTCCTATATTTACCTGTATGGGAAATTCGGCTTTTTGGCTCCTCCCCCCCCCCCCAAATCGGGACCAATAAACCTGAACCTGAGTTTAACCGAATTTTTTTTTTTTTTTGCTCAGCCCTACTTTGGCAGGCAAACTCTTCCCATGTGAGAGTATCCATGGAAATTCATGCTCGTTCAAGAGCCCGTTTTGATATGAAACTTAATATTTATCCTGGCCTCTGGCAGTCAAAACAAAGGGGTGAGCAAATATAGGGGTTATAGGGGTAGGAGTTGGACTTGTTTGTAACATGTCCCTACTCCATGTTGTGATTTGGTATAGTAGAAGCAAGATTTCACTTTGCTTTCTTTACTTTGACTTAATGCTTTCTCTGCTAAGCTAAGATGGAATTCAATTTTACATGATGTCTGTCAGGACTACCCATAGCGGTTGGTGAAATGTGTCATGATTTCCTCTGAACTTCTTGCTTCTTCTTACTAATAAGATGACTGCAGCAAACCACAGCAGTTGGACAGCACTAATGCTCACAGAAGGTGACATAAGAAAGTCTCATTAAAAACACTGCCAACCACTCATACAACCAAGTGGAGAGCAGAGAAATACGGAATTCTCCTTCATGTTGAATTGGCTGTTATTTCTGGCACATAACACCCATACGCTCAATTCCCCTGGGGAACAAATACTGCACAGCATTACAACTAGAAAATACAGTGTAATTCAAAGTTCGTATCTATCGACATTCACGAAAAAATAATTTTGTTGGCACTTATGCCGCTCGGGCTGGGGTGCAATTGTGAGTGAGTGACAGAGTGGAAGAGAGAGGGAACGGAGGAGCAGAATGAAAAATGAGCTACATACCCAGATTTTATAATGTGACGGCTCCATATAAGTGAAGGTTCCACTCCTACAGGTATTTACACTGAGAGTATATCTGCACCACAGACTTGTACTTGCTTTCTATCAATTTAAATGTCATCATTTTCTCCAGACAATCATAGGAGTTATGTTTGGGTGTGGGATTCTGTTAGCCCTCCTCAGTGAATTACAGTTCCTATGGTTTCATGTGGCGAGATAATTACTGTTAACTTTGTTTCGGCCTATAATACACATGTACCCAAATTCTAAAAATATGTGTAGGAAAGTGATAGGTAGGTATGTGTCTATGTAATGTCAGTAGCCAGAAATACACATACCAGATCTACCCGTGACCAAACAATTGCTGAATTTACCCATACCTAACATGCAATGTGCTTTATAGTCAACATTGTTTCCTACACAGAGCATAACATGGGAGTTTATTTCTCTGTAAGGAAACAAAGGGACTGTGGCTCAGTTTGTAGAGCATCTGCTTGGCATGCAGAAGGTCCTAGGTTCAATCCCCAGCATCTCCAGTTAAAGGGACTAGGCTGGTAGGTGATGTGAAAGACTTCTACCTGAGACCCTGGAGAGCCGCTGCCGGTCTGAGTAGACAATACTGACTTTG
Organism: Euleptes europaea; assembly: GCF_029931775.1. Taxonomy (NCBI): domain Eukaryota; kingdom Metazoa; phylum Chordata; class Lepidosauria; order Squamata; family Sphaerodactylidae; genus Euleptes; species Euleptes europaea. The sequence goes on from NC_079326.1 coordinate 27,853,758, forward strand.
ATGGACCAAGGGTTTGATTCAGTATAAAACAGCTTCATGTGTTCATGTGTTCAAATCAGGCGGCTGAATTATGGAACAGCAGTTTTCTGATCCATCATGAGGAAATAAATTTTTCACATTTATTTATTTAATTATAATGGAATATATATTTGTTTTTCTTCTTGCAGATTTTCACCTACAATGGCACTGCAAGTATACATCTCCCAATTACTTTCTTATGTGTCCTCTGAGAAACATATCTAGGGAAAAGCTTCATTTGAAGTGGAGTGGTTGAGTGAAATCCTTCTGATTTAGGTGTGTTTATGCAATGTTTCAGTGCCAATACGTTTCCATAGGAGGAAAGTAACAATCAGGCAGAGAGCTGATGGTTTTTCTTTCCTGGCACATTGAATATGCTGGTTAAAATCATAAAACATAGTTCAAGAGGCTGCAGTGTTATATCTTGACTTAGCAGAACATTTCAATATGAATACAAACTAGCATCTGTTCACAGGGATTGTCCTTGGGAATATGAAAAGCTTGTGTTATATTGGTATGTTTTGATTATAAGCTTCCTTAAGCAGGACTCTGAAGTGGAGGCATAGAAATATCCTAAATAAAGAGAACTGGTTGTCACTGTGTGTTTTTTTTTAAAGCATACTAAGAATTGTTCTAATTCCTTTTTGATCATAAGGTTTCTGGAATGTGTTGGACAGTTTTCCTTGGGTCTCCAGTTAAGGTGACTATCAACAGTAATGTTATTCTTTATAATTTCAAGAATTCAGGAAACAGGGAGGCTATTGCATGCCAGCTCAGAGGTCACTTCAGGTATTGCTTTAACAGAGAGTTACAAATAAAACATCTCTTTGGGGTTGATCTCTCATACCCCAGCCAAAAGTATGCTTAATTAAAAGGTGTCTGAATAGTATTTTAGCATCATATCATTGAGAATTAATGGAAGGAATTGCAAGTCAAATATAATATTATTTAATTCTATGGAAGGTTTAAATCTATCTTCCATTGGCAGCTGATGCCTCCAAAAAGGAGATGATACAAGGTGACCCCCTCATATAATATATAATACCCCAGCTTCAGACACTGAAACCTCTTCCAATCTGCTGCATCCCAATGTAAGCCACATCAGTTCCTACTACCAACTGTGATTCCTTAATGGAACCTCTTTGTTCTGAGGCAGTCTAGTACCAAACTTGCATTAGGGCTGTAAAATGGGACCTTATTTCCCTGTACACACACAGATCATGAAGGTGAGTCACAAGGCAGGAGTTATAGTATATTAGTTTGCAATTTTAAAAAGCACAATAGGGGGACCCAAAGCCGGATCGAGGCCTTCCGAAGCCAGGGCGAGTATCACTAGCAGTATCACAACAGTAGAGCATCACTAGCAAAGTGGGGAGGGAAATGGCTTGATGAAGCACATACTTATTTACACGCATATGTGCTGTCAAGGCACAACCAACTTATGGCAACCACAGCAAGGGGGAGGCAGAGATAGTTTGCCATTGTCTTCCTCTAGTGGTCTCCCATCCAAGTACTGACCCTGCTTAGCTTCCGAGCAGTGACGAGACCAGGCTATGCCATACCGTTTTCCCTCCCAAATACTTATCTACCATACCTGAAATATGTGAGTGTTGGATTAGGCTTGTGAGAGGACCACATTCTCCATTCCACCCCCACCCACACTCACCATAGAGCTCAGGAAGGAAGACTTAAAAAAGAGACCCTATTCTGTTGTGCAGTTCAGGTTCAGGGCCCTACGAGGGGCTTCATGCTTCCCTAACCTCAGCAGTCAGGTCAATTCTGCTAATGCTAGACTAGACTGCCTCTCCCCATCCTTGAGGCATGTTACAAACAAATTGCAACGTTATGGAAATGGGATGAAATTCCAGAGGTGGAAAGGTGGCAACAGAAAATGGATGAATCTGTGGTGATGGCTAGATTGACCAGTCTAATGAAAGAGAAGACTGAAGAATTTCAACGAAAATAGGAAGGCTATTTGGATTATGTTAAAAAAAAAGGGATAGATTATTAGAAGTAAAATTTAGACCACAAAAAACTTAAGTTAGAATAGAATGGAATTTATTATTTAGATTATAATGTTAAAGCAGGAGATTTTTGAGATGTATGATGAAACAGACTCCCCGAAGGAGTATAAATTGTGTGTGAATGTATGTGTAATTGTATGTTTGTTTGTTTGTATATTTTGAAAATTTTAATAAAACATTTATTAAAAAACCCAATTACACAATGTGATATGAAACAAAATAAAACCAACTTTCTACTCCTATATCCTTCAAGGTGGTCAAGTCCTCTTCTCTTCAAGCTTAAATAGAATGTTTTATACAACATACAAACCATGATGGCAGCTGCTGACCATACAGCAGTGCCTCAATAGCCTGCCACTAGCACCACCCCTCCTCCACTGTGACATCCATGAAGCACCCAGTGACTGTCTATTGGAGTGAGGAGGGGTGAATCCTTCAGACCTTTTTTGCAGTCATGAACCAAGACACCAGTTCTAGATCCTTACATCCTAGCCATCTTGAAGGCTCCGCTTAACAGCAGGAAGCTTAAGCATGACTTAATATTTGGATGGAGAGACCATCAAGGAAGTCCAGGGTTTCTATGCAGAGGCAGGCAATGGCAAACCACCTTTGTCTCTTGCTTGGAAAAACCTAGAGATACCATAAGTTGGCTACAACTTGACAGCAAAAAAAAAAAAGGTTTCTTAGATGAAAGGTGTAACAAATCTGCACAACCTTGAAACTAAGGTCAAAAACGCATGGTCGCTTTATCCTCCTTTAATCCCTGTTTTAGCAAGGATCGAACACACATTAGGCGAAATGCATGCGTTCGATCCTGGATGAATCCTGGCTGAAACGGATTAAAGGAGGATAAAGTGACCATGCATTTTTGACCTAAAAGAGTAACATTTTGGGAGCACAACGATCTGAGAAAGGCACAAATTCAAGAGGCAACTGAATTCATTTGAAATAAAAGAACACAGTAAAATCTTATGAAATATGTCTTTTATTTGGACCATCTAGTGTCAAAATAGAGCATGTGAGCTTTCAGGCATCCACAGATCTTTGTGATGGGTTTATGTTCAAATGAGAGAGATAAAGTGGGGGGGAATACTTGGTGTCAAATAAATTACCACTGGAGCCCTGTTTTGAATGACTGCCTTTGGGAGGGCAAATGGAACAAAATATGAAACAAAGGGTGTTTTGTGCTGTTGTATACCATTTAGTGTTAGCTTTATGGTTTTTATTGTTTTCACTGATTGATTGGATGCTTTGAAACTGGACAAAAAGACCACAGGCAGTCTTGAAAATCTGGTGCTGATTAAATTTACTAGACTGGCTACAGCAGTTTCCTGTCCATCCTTACCATGATGATTGATGATAATGGAAAAGAAAATTATATTTGACCCATTCAGCACTAAAACTGCTCCCTTGGGACAAGCAGAATCCTGAAAAGTTACACAAATGTGTGATATTAGAAGAGATTTAATTATAACATTTAGGCGCTATTACAGAAGGAAGGCAGACCATGCTGGGAAGTTCTCTTGTGAGTTTTGAATCAACATGAATTCAGAGCTGCGTAAGATGCATTCATTTCACTGGGGGTTGTGCAGATAACCTTCTTGGTAGATTGCATTTTAAGTCAATCACACTTACTGTAGTGTGAGATATTTAGTTGGTTCCATTATCTGTCAGGAAGGTAAAGTCTACTAATACAAAACTGCATCATAAGCACTAGGAAAGCTTGGAGGCCAACCTGATTCGTTATTAGAGGATTTAGATTTCAGACCCTGAGATCACAAACCTAAGCATTCTTTACATGCTCAGTGGGCATTAAATACCACTGCAAACTTGAATAGTCTGTAGAGACAAGTGTACCTGGAGCTGTCCCACTAGTGCACAAATACATGATCATATGTTGAAGGGAATATCTGTTTCATTTTGTAAAATGCAGAGTTGTGTATATGTGTGTAAATGTTTGCTTTTTGGTGTGATAAGACCCAATACACCATCTTTCTTTTCCCACTTACGGTCTGCAGTGCCATCCCTGTGAAATGACATAAATAAAAGACTGACAGGGCAGACCCTGGAGAGCTGCTGCCGGTCTGAGTAGAAAATACTGACTTTGATGGACCGATGGTCTGATTCAGTATAAGGCAGCTTCATGTGTTCATGTGTTCAGCAACATGATCATTGTCTTGATAGAATCTGTCCTCTGGTCCACTGACTTTCTGTGGAAATAAAGCCTGGAACAAACAGTTGATTCTACTAGGGAGAAGCAAACATTTTGTATTTCATTTCTTTTTACATTTGTTTATATTTTATGAACAACATCAATTCTCTGCTTTTAACTGCTGGTTTTCTAGATTCTCTGTGAATGCATGTTTCACATTTATTTACTCATTTTTCATGCTTACGCAATGTACATTTAGTATAGGATACAATAAATTGATGTGAAAAAATATTGAACTGTGCATACACTTTATTGGTAAAATTCAGTGTGAAGAAATACAACATGGCATGGGGTAGCGGGTGGGGAGAATAATGGGTATGATTCTAAATCATCCCTAGGTTCTATAACACCATCTTTGTAGGGTGAAAATGAAGGCTGTTTCTCAGGCTTTTCCCATCAAACAATCCCATAGTATATTGTTTTTTGTGCTTTGATTACAAATATCAGGAAAGAAAGAAAGAAAGAAAGAAAGAAAGAAAGAAAGAAAGAAAGAAAGAAAGAAAGAAAGAAAGAAAGAAAGAAGAGAGAGAGAGAAAGAAAGAAAGAAAGAAAGAAAGAAAGAAAGAAAGAAAGAAAGAAAGAAAGAAAGAAAGAAAGAAAGAAAGAAAGAAAGAAAGAAAGAAAGAAAGAAAGAAAGAAAGAAAGAAAGGTTGGTTTTTATGCCCCACTTTTCTCTACCATAAGGAGTGTCAAAGTGGCTTATCTTCCCTTCTCCCCATCACAACAGGCACCTTGCGAGGTAGGTGAGGCTGAGAGAGTGCTGAGAGAACTGTGACTAGCCCAAGGTCACCCAGCAGGCTTCATGTAGAGGAGCAGGGAATCAAACCCAGTTCTCCAGATTGGAGTCTACCACTCATGTGGAGAAGCAGGCAATCAAACCTGGTTCTCCAGATTAGAGTCCATCACTCTTAACCACTACACCACGATGGAATTCTGCAGGACTCCATATTATAAATGCCATGGGGCCAAGCAACAGTCCTCCAGTACCACTTTCTGGAAACAGTTGGTCAAGTAAGACTGGAACCACCAAAGCACGGTGCCCCCTACTACTAGTGCAGCCAGCCTCACCAGAAGTATACCATGGTTGACAGCATCAAAAGGTGCTGAGAGGTCCAGGAAAATCATTAGGGATGCACTCCCCCTGTCACTCTCCCAGTGAAGGTAATCTGTCAGGGAGACCAAGGCCATTTTTGTCCAAAGCCGGGCCTGAACCCAGAATGAATTGGGTCTAGGTAATTCATCTCCTCCAAGGCCACCTGAAGCTGTGTAGTCACCACACAATGAAGAATGGAATATTAGCCACTGGGCAGCAGATGTTTAGGTCATCCAGAGATGCCTTCTTCAGGAAGGTCTCACAACTACCTCTTTCAAAGTGTCAGAGAGACATTTTTAACCTGCTAAATCCAGTCAACCAACCCAGCCTGGCATGATATGATTAGCCATGAGGAGCAGGGAGCAAGACTAGACATGGTAGGCCACACTCTTGGAAGCACCTTGCCCACTTCATCAAGTCTCACCAACTGAAAGTCATCCATACAGCTAAAATCAGACTGCACTCCAATAACATCCTAAGATGGAACCAGTCCAACTGTAGTTGAAGCCATGTATTTAAGAATGTAATTTATTTAATAAATAAAAAACAAATACATTTCCCCAGGCAAAAACTGCTGCAAGGATAACATACTTACCACTATGGGTTAGTTCTTATGACTCTCTTCCACTTAGTTGGATTCTATGACTCCCTTCCTTCAACAAAGACAAACTTTTCCCAGACAGAGGAAGCCTTTCTGCTTCAGAAAAAGTCATTCTTTTTGGAAGGAAGACTTTCTCCCTTGAAAGAGAACTTAGCAGAAAAGCCACAAGACCAAGTTTAGAAGGAGGGAGTCATGGGATCTATACTTCTATGACAGAACTTGAATAGATCTCCTGATAACAAAGATTATACAAATCAACATTATATGGGACTTGCATAAGCTACACGTCTCTTGTCTCAAAAACCCTACAGGGTCGGCATAAGTCAGCTGTGACTTGACAGCACTTTCCACCATCACATAAACTACACATCAACTGTTTACTAAAGTTATTTAACAGCTGTAATCGTTTGTTTCTCCAAATGACACGAAGTCTACTTTCTCCAAGTTATACTATCTTTCAAATGCTTATTTCTTCCTCGCTGGACTATAGCGTTGGGCATAGTGATGCTGGGTAACTAACTGAAAGACCGGTTATGTGATGGCTGCAAGTCTTTAGTAAGGGTAAATTTGAACAGGACTAAAGACTACCTCTAGTCACCTCTCTGCATAAGTTGCTTTTGTAGCCATTGGGCGAAAACGCATGGTCGCTTTAGCCTCCTTTATTCCCTGTTTTAGCCAAGACTGAACGCACGTTCAGCAAAATCGCATGTGTTCAATCCTGGTTGAATCCTGGCTGAAACAGGGAATAAAGGCGGCTAAAGCGACCGTGCGTTTTTGCCCATTGAAAGGAATGCAGAAAGATTACAGAACCTTAACTTGGCATCTTGCTTAGGATTGTCATAGCTGCCATTATCACCATCTGTGCTGGTGCTATGCATCCCATTTTTTCCCCTAATGTATCTCCCAAGACTGCAGGATAACAAGATGATGGATATTTCTCCCCCTGACGCTTCCTCATGGTGGAAATCCTGAAGTGACCTTCACTTCCAGCTGCAGCAAAACCTAAAGGGACCAATCTATCAAAATGGAGTGTTTTTCTCTTTGCCAGGCAAGGCAATAAGGACGAGTCCCTCTTTCTGGATTGATGGTGGAGTGAAAAATACACCATAGTTACAAAGACGTGGATTACAAAAGCATTTATACACTCCACTGCAATTTGGTAGCAGAGGTTCTAATTCGATAAATGTTGATGTGATGTTTTCAGTATGCTTTTGTTAGTTGGAGTAGCTTACTCATCAAGTGCAGTTTTAGAAGGATCAGTCAGATAAAAACCAATAAGTAAATAACCCTGAAGAACTAGACTTATTTATTCCCTTTGAAGCTGACATTGGTATTCGTGTTGTTAAATCCTGAACCGACTAAGACTATTCCTAATAGTCAAGAATTCCTTCATTTGCTTTCCTTTGAAGTGATATATCACAGCATTGTATGGAGGAAAAAGGACATTTAGAAACTATTATTATGTTGCACAATTAAATAAATAAAATAAATGCTGACTTGTTCTGGCTCTAATGAACCCTCATGAGAGTAGGAGTGCTAAATAATTCAGCTAGCAGTCTTGGAAGGGCAATAGAAATGCAAAATTCAAAGAAAAGCCCAAAACCTGCTGTGAACAACATGCAAGTACAGCCAATATGGGGTACTTTTACATGGGGATGGGGTCCTCTTAAGCAGTTGCAATAACATTTTCATCTGCAGTAGTTTCTTTCTGACCCCTCACCATCTTGTTAATCCTTCCATAGCCTCACTTTCAGGCCATTATCGGAGACCCTGAACTGTTTCTTGCTTCTTTGGCACATTTATAGCCTATTATTCCATGTTATGGCTCCTTTCTAGATCATGTGACAAACCCCACGTCAGCAAACCGGTTTCATATCTGGAAAGCAAGTACGAGCTGACTCTCCTCTTAAGCAGCAGCTATAGGAATCCTCTGATTTGGACTGCCATTATTTAAATTATAGAGAAGCTCAGAATACCATGATGGTGCGGTCTCTGATTATACAGGCATTACTACTTGTTAGGTAGCAGCTTGAATACTCCAGACTAGCTCAATCTCATTAGAGCTTGGAAGCTAACCAAGGTCATCCATGGTCAGTACTTGGATGGCAGACCACCAAGAAAGGCTGAGACTTACTATGCAGAGGAAGGCAATGGCAAACCATTTTTTCTCATCTTTCGCCTTGAAAACATCATGAGGTGGAACTTCATGGGGTCACCAGTGGTTGCCACTTGAGTGCACACTTCCCCTTTTCATTTGCTAGATCTTTCTGAATCACTTCCATTTTACTGCTCTCAATTTGGAATCATATTTTGGATCCCTACATGGTTAACAGAGATGCTAGTTCAGAATTTCAGAAATTAGAAGCTAGCACAATATGGTACCCGCCTCCTTCACTGGCATCAGGGTGTACTCAAATTATCTGTGTGGCTATCAATGGCATTTCTACCACATCCATCAAGGAGTTCGGGATGGCATACATGGCTCTCCCCTCTTCCATTTTATTCATACGAGTCTATGAAAGGCTGTAAGAGAATGACTGCAGCAGGAAACGGAGACAAGGAGTGGGGACTGGCACACAGTCTTGGACCTAGTCAACTAGTATATCCAGCAAGAGAGCCTCTCCAAGCCTCAGCCTAAATAGGTTGGCAAGTAATTAGGCTCAGTTGCCCTGCTAGAGCTCCTGCAGCTACACTATGCTTTGGCCAGGATCCTGCGAATAGGTGCCAGCCTTACTGCCTGGCTCTGGGGTGGCACTGCCTGCTGCCACTCTGGCACTTTGCCTCCTTTGGGCCACTTCTGCCCAGGCCTTCTGTGCAACTTTGGTTCCGGCTATGGCATTAGTACGGTGTTTTGTATATATACAAGACTGGGGGAGGGTTTCCCTAGCAGCAATGCAAGGTTGCACTTACCTACATTTTATCACCGGAGGAGGAGGCTTTCAGGGTTGACTGGCCATAGAGTTCCAATTCCAAACTATCCAAAAGAATGGGAACTATCTAATAGTTTGTGTCTGTGGTTCTCCTTCCAAAATACTAACTTCAGCAACATCCTTTAGGAAGCTTGCTATGGGGCATTCTTCACGGTAGATTTTGCTTCTGTTTTGCCACGGACTAAAGAAAAACACGATTTAAATGTTTTTTTCATGGCCGTGATTTATCCCCATCACTTATCTGTAGTTTTGGTTTTTCATGGGAACAAAGCACGCTGTATTTGACAACGGTTTGGTCTGTCCCTTTTGCAGGAGCCCTCCCCTTCCAACAGGCTCATTGTTTATGCCTGCCCCCAGCTCCGCCCCAACTCCGCCCAGCAGAATACCTCGTGCGGTTCACCAGCCCCAGCGCAAAAAACAAGCACCAGTCCCTCTGGTCTCCTCTATTTTTCTTCCACCCTCGCTCTGTTCTGCTGTGGGAACAGTCAGATTCCAAATTGGGGGGGGGGAGGCAGCGCTTTCCGCAAAGCTTCCCTCTATTTTCTATAGGTGTGGAACCCATTGCCCTTTAATGATAGACAGGATTGGGGGGGGGGGCAGGGAATCCATGTGCCCAGAGAAGTGTTTAGCTGAAAGTGGGAATGGGGGTGGGGGGAGAGGAAAGAAGGCCCCTGGATTGCGCGCTGGCCATGATCCGGCCACATTGCATCGTGAGAGACAGGAGGGCTCCTAGTTTGCATGCCAGCCCCGATCCAGCCAGTGTGCATGGCGAGGGGGGGAGAGGAAAGAAGGCCCCTGGATTGCACGCTGGCCATGATCCAGCCACAGTGCATCGAGAGAGAGGAGGGAGATAAGAGGAGGCTGGCCGCCCCTCTTCAGAAAAGTGATGGGAGGGAGTTTTGACTTGGGTTTTCCGCTCTCAGGATGCACATTTTCCCCATCCGATTTCTCAAAAATCCCCCCTCCCCTTTGGGGCAGAAGGGCCAACAGCCCCTTCTCTTGAAGATCCCCCCCACTGCCCTAGACTGAGCTGCCGCCACCACCACCCCCAGCGCGCGAGGAGCACATGGCGTGGCCCCACCAGTCTCCCCCGGGAGCCGTCCGTCCAACGTCCCCCTGGGCTTGGAGGTGTGGGCCCAGCTCCAAGACCCATCCCGGGCGAGGGGCGGGGAAGGCGTTCGGGGACGGAGGGAGAGAAGTGCCAGGATTCTAGGCAGGCAGGCAGCCAGCCAAAGGGGCGGTATTCTTGTCCGAGCGCGAAACTCCCCCAGCCAATCACCGTGCTTGGGGGAGGAGAAAGGAGACGTCCCAGAGAGCAAAGCAAACATTTTTTCATGGGCATCCGCACAAGAAAACACGTGTTCACAGGAAAGATCGCTTCAAAAGTGGTTTGGATTGCCTCTCTTTTAACCCGGCTTATTTTGCTAAGAGGGGGAAACCACGGATCTGCAGTGAATAACCAAAATTTGACTCCGATGCAAATCAGCATCGAAACAGCAGCAAATGTCTGTGAAGAATACCCCTATGACTTATAGGATAAGTCCTTCAGAGCTCTGCGGAAAGTTTTTTTTTAGTTCTTTATATGACGCTATGCACTTAATGTTTGCAACAATTAACACTTGTAGCAAGTACTCTTGCCAGATATCAGGGCACCAGCCAGGAATGTAGTGAGTATATCCTTTAGCCTTAGCCTTTTTAAAAGGAATTGTCCATATCACATCTTACCATATTTTTATTGTTTCTATCCCCCATCACTTTGCTTTTTGATCTTACCTTATATCTTCCCTTTCTGAATCTCTCATGAGCTACATAGTGAAGCAGATTCTGGGGTTTACCACCAGCATTTTGAGCATTCTCTGTATGCTTGACCACAGTCCAAGATGGCAAGGACCCATTTCTAATATGTTCATGTTCACGTACCTTTTCTGAACATCTTAATCCAAGAAGTGACTTAAAAGGCCAATCTTGATGGTGGTGATTTTGTAATTGATCTTAGCTTACACACCGTTTCTATAATATAACATTATATTATATTATATCTATAATAGGAGGGTTGGTGGGATCTGAGATGGACAGCTACACTAGATTTCCCCCTCAATGTTGAAGATCTAGCAATGAAGCTTTGCATTGCCTTTGCTGTATCATGGGCCTTCCATCATGAGATGCAGATTGGAGTCCAAATCCCATAATAGAGAATTCTGGGAGAGTCCTGTTTTGTTTATCTGAATGTCTATGAAGCAGAAGGGAGAGGCAAAAACTTGAGGCCTCCCTTTATTTCTGGAGCTAGCATGAAATCTACTCCCACCAGCATTGTTGTTCTGGTCTGGATTCCACAGGGGCTAGAATTCCACCCCAGCCTTACATGTGAATTTTTTAAAGGGGTTTAATGAATTAAATACTGTTCTATGCATGCACTAGCTACAGAATGATCTCATTAGAAGCATGTCCTTTCTTAAATTGCCAAGATTTTATTTGATAGCCCATTATACTTGCTTACAAACCCTAAGCATGCAGCAGCATAATTTTCCAAAAGGGTTAGACATTCATATCAATAAAGCTAGCCTCAGCAGTTACCCTAGCTGGGACAAATTGGATAAGGCTAGCCAGCTTTGTGCTTCAAGGCAGAAACAAGATCACGAGGACCGAAGAAATTTTACCCTGTAGTGTACTATTTCACAGTGGCATTTATTATATTTTCCCCTGCCTTCTTCCTAAGCACCTGGCAATGGCTATTCCACAAGCAGGATGCTGGAACAGAGAGAATGCCGGCTTGTTCCACTGCTGTGGCAATTCGTATGTCCCAGAAATCATACATGGCTGTTGTTTTCCTTCAGCAATCCACATGTTTTTATTAGAGCTGAGATGAAACTACTCATTGTTTTCCATGAAAGATTTCAGCAGTACTACTCGCTTGGGAAGTAACTGAAATTCCTAATGACTTCGTTCAAAATACAGACATGTCCTGCTCATAATGCTTGGTTGTATTTCAAACTCAAGCAGCATTTCCTCTCAAAGTCCTTTTTCCTGGTGTAAGATGAGATTCTGCCCATCTGCAGTCAGTAGTCAGAAAAGCAGGTGCCCAAAGTCGGTTGTTCTACTGTTAACCCCTTACTCTGAAATGAAGGTGTAGTTGATTATTGTCAACTATTCAAGCAGACCACTAAAAGGAGCAGCCTCTGCTGTGTAGAATATGCCCAGCAATTGCGCTGATCTGACACGTTGGGCACCCAGAGCAAAAATAGTGAATGATGGTTGTTATTCCCTGTTTTACTCACTATATGGGGTCCTCTCTCTCCCTTACAATTTAATTTATCAATCAAAATGCCAGCTATAAAAATACAGCAGCAGCATACTATCTGTGGCATTAAATTCCAGGAGAACGCTACATAATTGCTGTTTTATGCAGGCAACCTTGTGTTCACAGTACAAATGCCTTGAAGGGCCATTGAAAATCTAGGAAAAATTGGCCATATCTCAGGATACAAAGTGAATTGATCTACGTCAGTGCTGCTAGAAATTGCATTCGAAGAGCCAAACTAAACACGCTTGTTCTTAAAGAGTAGCACAATCAAAATCTAGGATTCAAACCATATGCTACAGCAAACCTGGAATAATGGTAATCTGTCTGTCATAACATCACAAGGATCTTTATGCTTCAAAAAGAATAGCATTTACCTGATGGTTCAGAAAAGAGGTACATACAAAGTCATTTGTCAAAAATTTACCTACAGCAGCAAGGTAAGTATTAGCATAGGGTTAGAAACAAGGTAAACTGCTGGATATAGAGACCTGGATTAATAAAATAGCCTATATTATCTTAATTGGGGGGGGGGTCACTCTATGTGGGAAAGGGATGCATTGGCTCAAGAAAAAATCAACAATAACTAGCAACTTTTTTACTATATTTGAATAGAATTAAACCCAATAAGAATGTTATGGGGGGCGGGGTTAAACGATATGTAACTGTTCAGAAGTTATGAATTTATGGATTACTATACATAACAGTCAACTGAATTACTGTACTGTATATGTATTTTTGCTATTTTTTCTTGTTTCATATTGCCTTTTGGTTTATTCTTCCATACATTTGCTTATCAATATAACACACAATTTTAAAATGAAACAAAAAGCTGCCTTTTATTGGTTGAATGTCTTCTGCATTAGGGTCAATTCCCTATTGTTCCTTGCAAGTGTGGTAAGTTTGTTGTGTCCCAGATCTCTTGTTCCAAATGCATTTGTTTTGGGTGATGGTGATAGCTGGATTCCCAAGAGATTTTCTGTTATAGCTGGGGCTAGCAACTGCCATTCTCAGGGCACAGGCAAGATCTTTTCAGCAAATAAACATAAGCACCATGCACTGGAAGACAATTATCGGAAAACATATAGAATTTTTTTAATGCTATCTGAAAAAGTTTGTACATCAGAACATAAGAAAGGCCATGCTGGATCAGACCAAGGTCCATCAAGTCTAGCAGTCTGTCTCTACAAAGCCCACAAACAAGACAACTGCAGCAGCATTGTCCTGCCTGTGTTCCAAAGCACCCAGTATAATAGGCATGCTCCTCTAATCCTTGAGAGAATAGGTATGTATCATGACTAGTATCCATTTTTACTAGTAGCCGTGAATAGCCCTCTCCTTCATGAACATGTCCATTCCCCTCTTAAAGCCTTCCAAGTTGGCAGCCATCACCACATCCTGGGGCAGGGAGTTCCACAGTTTAACTATGCGTTGTGTGAAGAAATACTTCTTTTTATCTGTTTTGAATCTCTCACCCTCCAGCTTTAGCAGATGACCCCGTGTTCTAGTATTATGAGAGAGGGAGAAAAGCTTCTCCCTGTCCACTCTGTCCATACCATGCATAATTTTATAGACCTCTATCATCTCTCCCCTTAATCGCCTTCTTTCCAAGCTAAACAGCCCCAAGTGTTTTAACCACTCCTCATAGGGCAGTTGCTCTAGTCCCGTGATCATTTTGGTTGGTCTTTTCTTTTGGTTGCTCTTTCCTTTTTTGTAATTGCCAAGCAGACTGTGAATCAAGTTGAGGGAGCTTTGTCTGTCACTTGTACTCACAAATGTGTTCCTTTCTTTTTTTACAAACTGTATGCAGTCTAGGCAATACTGTTCCTCTTTTGTTTAAAATAATTTCAGTCTCAGTTGTCCTCACTTGCATTGTGTGACCAAAGCATGGCACTCGGTGACATAAGCCTAGTCACTATGTGATCCTTGATTGGTTGGGATAACACATATGCTAACAAAGGAAGAAGGAAAATGAAGCACGCAAGAGGAAAAGAAGCAAAAGCTGGAGAAACAGCATTGGAAAATGTGAATGTTCAAGTAATCTAAAACCAAATGTAAAGAATACTTGGCACAGCCCTAGTTTTTATAGTGCACACAGACTTGGGCCATGAAGTCAGACATTGCCTTAAATTTATTTACCCTGGATTGCCTTTGGCATTTAGGGCAATAAAATTGCCTGTTCTCTAAAAGTATGTCATCTGTCTTGAGGCACTAGAGGGGTTAATATAATGTGTAAGCAACATATGATATATTTAATGAGCTCTGAAATTGCTTCTGTGAAATAGCCACATAACTGCCACAACTCGATTTACAGCAGATCCTGCAAATAACAAATGTAATTACTTTGGAATCAACATAATATTAGGTCAGACTGACTTACATCCCCACTGGTTTGGTAAAGACTGTAATATAATAAGGCTGAACTAACTGTGCGTCTCCAATCATGTTTGCTCAGTAAGCTCTTGGAGGAGAGAGATAACCTGAATCTCTTGGACAATTTTGAGTCACAAGGATACAGTGTTCTCCTTTGATCATGACATCGGATGGATTACATAACAAGATTTCTAAAGATTTTTAATGTAGTTGGTATGGGCTGATTATTCTGGTTCCATGGTGTTTGCATGTGGATATTTATTGCAAATTGAGCTAGAATTGAGTGGCCTATTTGACTAGCTAAAAGAAGCTCTCATTAAACTCTGTCCATGTTGACACCGTCTCATGGATCATCGTTCTAGCCATTTATTCTCGCTCCTATTTCCACAGCTGTGCCAAAGATTCTCTCTCTTGGTCAAAGTACAGTTTGGAACAAAGCAGAAAAAGTTGCACAGAATACTTTTTGATAAAATATTATTGAGAACAATAAAACAATGATAACAAGATATGATGACAATGACAGACAAGCTACCATGAAGTCCAGAGGAGCCTCATCACAGATAAGAATGCAAAAATTGCCTCGTTGTCTCAGGCCATGTTTCTAACAAGCAACAGTTAAATGCCCCCAGAAACTCACAAGGAGATAATGGTAATCTGCTCCTGGTGTTTGACCCAAGCATCCAGCATTCTGTTCACATTTCTTGCTAAGAGAGACAATTTGGTAGAGATTAGCAATACACACCTGTGCTTTTGATCATGGCAACCTCTGTGCATGCAGTAGAATGAGACAGTGGATTCCATAAGCGATATACCGGACTACACATTTCCACCTAGACAATAGGAAGCGTTTTCTAACAGTTAGAGCGGTTCCCTCAGTGGAACAGCCTTCCTCGGGAGGTGGTAAACTCTCCTTCCCTGGAGGTTTTTAAGAAGCGGCTAGATGGCCATCTGTCAGCGATGCTGATTCTATGACCTTAGGCAGACCATGAGAGGGAGGGCACCTTGGCCATCTTTTGAGCATGGAGTATGGGTCACTGGGTGTGTGTGGGGAGAGGTAGTTTGGGATTTACTGCATTGTGCAGGGGGGTGGACTACATTACCCTTCCAACTCTATGATTCTATACACCTCTTTCGATCATGGGGGGTGTCTTTGTGACTGTTCATGTAAATTGTCCTTCAAGTAGAAAACTAACACAGCAGGAAGTGGGCTGAGCTAGGACCTTTCTCTTGATGTGTTAGTTCTGTACTTGGGTTGTTGGGGAGGGGGTATAAAACCCAGCTTCAGCCACCTGCAGACTGAAATGGTTTTACAGCCTACAGATTTTACCACCTCATTCACTACATGTATAGACCAAGTCCATGTCACTTTCTGACCTCTGATGTTACAGGAACTGTCACAAACACTCTTGAACATCTACTTCTTACATTGCTATAACTTCATTTAATCAAGCTAAGGTTAAATCTGTACATGCAGCATTCGAGCTGAGCAAAGTCTCCTCAAGTCAAAGCCTATTTAGTCAACAGAGACTCCAAAATCCTTCTCTCTCTCTCTCTCTCTCTCTCTTTTAAAAAAGAAGCTGCACTTATTCATAGGAATAATGGCAACATGTTCTGAATTTCTTGATAGAGAAAAATGAAAAACAGGGATGTGTAATCTTGTTTGTAAGATCGGCCATACACTAGAGAGCAAGAGAAAACAAATTTCTGAGAGCTGGAGAAGCTAAGGAATAGTTAAATGTATTTTTGTCTCTGGAAACTCTCCTGTAATTGTGAGTCAATAATAAAGTTGCAAATAAAGCATGGAGTGTATGTCCTACATGCATTCCCATGTGAATTTGATTTGCTTGTAGACAGTTTGAGGTAGTTTTTCTTTTTAACTAAAGGCTATCCTATTACTCTTTCTCTGACACAGTAACTTGCAAGGAGCAGGTTTGCACTAGAGAGGTCCAGGTTCAATCCTCCCTTTGCTGCAATGCTCACTGTCCTTGTAAATCCTGTCAAACCCATACACAAGGTTGCTCTAATGATACAATGGAATAATCCCACAAATGACATCTTCTTTCAAGTGGATGAGATAGAAAGGCGATAAGGAAAAGCAAATATTTCCATGCCAAGCAAACAAAACTTCATGTATGTTTCTTTTTTGTCATAGGGATTGAAACGAAGACCTTCTGCATGTGAGAGCAAGTATGGTACAACAGTTAGAAACTAGGATCTGGAAATCCCTTCAAATCCCCATTCTATCATGGAAGCTCGCTGGGTGACCTTGGGCCAGCCTAACCTACCTTAGAGAGTTGTTATTTTGAGGAGAGAATGATGTTGCTAGCCACTTTAGGTCCCTGTTGAAGAGAAAGGTCAATACCTAAATATATCTATTTTACCACTGATCCACAGCCTTGCTGGTTGATACTTGGCAACATGAGATTGTTCTCCAGTCGGTATCATGACAAGATCATGTGAGGAATTGTTGCCACCTCCATGACAGACAGGGATGAGCAATAGGATGATTTCAGGCATGGCTGCTTCTAGAAAGCAATCAGCTCTCATTGAGTTCTAGCTCAGCCAACACATTGAATAGGTTTTGTGACTACGATTGGCTCATGTGGATGTTTGTGAGTATCAGTTTTCCATACGTGACCACAAACGATTATGTCTGGTTGCACTGACATGCTGAAAGCCAATCCATACAGATTTCAGCTCATGTCAACGGAAGTCACACGATGCCCTCCATCATGTATGCTAAATTGAGCCTATTCTATCACATCTCCCATATCATATGGAAGCAAACTGTTAAGTGTAGTACTTTTAGTCAGCAACTCTATGAAAAGGTAAGCTGGCTTCAGCATGCAATCTATAGATTAAACAATCGGGGTGTGATACCAATAAATAAGTATTTCAGTTTCTCAAGCAGCAAATTTTTCCTTGGATAAATCTATCTCTAGCAAGATTTATCTAAAATGCTAAATGAATTCCTACGGTATTGAATATCTGAATGTTCTGTAATAATGTATTTCCTGTATGGCTTGTTACTTTATTTTCACAAGTTGATTGTATGATGCATTTGAGCTAACAATCCATGCGATATGGAACAGCATTACAGACCCAAATTACATATGAAGTAATTTCATGAGTATATAAGATATTCTAATTATGCATTTTTGCATACATACACAAAGATGATTCTGAGGATGAATTCACATGGCCCCTTTTCGCATTCTGAGAGTCACGAGTTGAGTTGACTTAACAGTAATTTGCAGAGAAGCCCATAACAGGGAGCAGGAAAGTGTGATCTAGACTCTCCCAACAGCTATATGTGTAAATTATAATAAAAGGGTGCTTTGTCATAGTCTCCATGATACATCCAATATTATAGGAAATCTTATGCTGCTGTGCAAATTGTGTGGCGCTGAAGGACAAGCTATTCGATATGCAACCTTGGGTCTTAACAGACCTTCCTAATGACATCAAAATCTTCTCTGTACAACATGTTCTCATTACAGACCTTAAAACATTATTAGTTTTCCTTTTTTCCTCTCTCAAGCTAACTTGCCAAATATTTTCAAATGCCCATGGTCACCGCTGCACAGATTTGCCTTTCATAACATAATTAAGGTTCCCAAATGTCCTTGCTATTATTTATTCAACAGCCTAAAATAATTCAACCAGAATATTAAACAGGCTCTGTATGAAAGAATTCACGTAATATCAAAAGTATGGGCATAGGTGTAATCTGTTCCACAATAAGTGCTTTTTCAGAATAACTGTGTAACCATATGTCCTAAAATACAGTTACCATCAAAAGTTAAACATTTGTTTTCTAAACTCTGTCATCAGATAATACTTACCAAAACTGTAAAATCCAAAATACCATCTGACCAAAAAGAATGGTGGAGGGTAGATAGGGGAAATTGGTTTCAGTAAACTCTTGTTGAATTAAAAGGTTGGAAGGCCTAATCTAGGATTCCAACCTAGAGTCAGAGGAATGCATGGACATCATGACATAAAACACATTAAGCTGTCAAAATGAAGTTCTTGTCTTCAATCATAGAATGCTCCTGAGGATACTGGTTTCAACTATTGCATTCAGACATTTCCTGCCCACACAAAAGGGAAGAATATGTAACCCTGAGAAAAGAATGTTCTCTTCCTTCATGCAAGTGTGTCTGCCTCACCTTGCTTCTGTTCGTGGTTTCTTTGTTTCTTTGATTGCTAACACCCCCACCCTTCTCCAAGGTATCTGCCCTAGCATCCTATGAGACTTGATCAAACCAACTTAATGCCATACATTGATCTATTTATAGCCTGCCTTTCTCCAGCCACATGAAAAGTCAGCCACCAAAAGTAGCCTGGTTGGTGCCTTGCTTGGGTTCAATTCAAACATTCTAATCCCCCCACACCTTATAATTTCTACCTCTCTGCCAAATTTCTCTTTCCCCTTTCACCTGCCTCATTCCCTGCATGAAAAATTAGGCTAAAACGTCTCTGGTTGGTATGCTATTATTTAGCCCCCAGAGAGTTTTTAAGTGAGGAGTGCATTATAGCGGTGACTTCCCACCTACAGTCAGAAGTGGTAGAGCCCATTCTGTCACCTTCTGTTGCTGCATGTATAGACCAGGCTCAAGGCTAGGGTTGTGCATATCGATAAACCCGAACCAAAAGCAAACCCCAAATTAGCCGTTTCGGTAATTTCCAGGCTTTGGGTTTACTGAACACCAAAGCCTGGGGATCTCCTTGAAGAGGCAATTCTCAAAAAAGCAGAATAATTATTTTCGGGTTCAGCTATTCGCCTTTCTCCCATTTTTCTATCTTGTTTTGACTTTTTTTTGTTAGGGCCCCATAGTTGACTGGTTTTGACTGATTTTTAGGGCCCTTTTGAGGTCAGGGTCATGTAATCAGAGCCAACTTAATGCCATACATTGATACATTGGTTTACAACTGATCCCCAGGTCAAGTGATAGATATCAGTTCACCTAGAGAAAATGGCCATTTTGGAAGGTGGATATGGCAATGGCATTATAGCTCACTGAAGTCCCTTCCCTCCTCGAACCCCATCCTCCTCAGGCTGCACCCCCCCAAAATCTCCAGATATTTCCCAACCTGGAGCTGGCAACCCTAAAACCACCCCAGTGGGTTTTTCAGTGGTAAGGAAGCTGAGCATTTCTGTATTGCATGGGTGGCAGCCCAGTCTAAATGTGTTGCTTGGCAAATGTAAAGTTACATGGGACCTCCCCAGTTTTATGTCTGAATGTGACTCAATTCCTTGCTGAAGAAGTGTGAGAAATCAGAAATGGGGAGGGGCCGTGGCTCAGTGGTAGAGCATCTGCTTGGCATGCAGAAGGTCCCAGGTTCAATCCCTGGCAACTCCAGTTAAAGAGACTAGGTGAGTAGGTGATATGAAAGCCCTCTGCCTGAGACCCTGGAGAGCCACTGCCGGTCTGAGTAGACAATACTGACTTTGATGGACCGAGGGTCTGATTCAGTAGAAGACAGCTTCATGAGTTCATGAGAAATCATTGCACTCAGTAAGCTTTGCATGCAAAAGGACATATTAGGTCCACATGTTGTACAGTAAGTACCACAACTAATTTAATTCACAGCCCGCATCTGAGATAAGATGCAGGCCTGAGAGGAGGAGACAAACAAGTGGTATAAATAATTTAACCATCACTTGTCTGTTATATTACTGTCCCTATGTAGGAAGGAACAATATGAGCTGTGTGTGTGTGTGTGTGTGTGTGTATGTAAAGTGCCGTCAAGTCGCAGCCGATTTATGGCGACCCCTTTTTGGGGTTTTCATGGCAAGAGCCTAACAGAGGTGGTTTGCCAGTGCCTTCCTTTGCACAGCAACCCTGGTATTCCGAGTTGTACAAGATAATAAATTCCAGAGTTTCATTATACTCTCGATTTTTATACTTTTTATTTTATGCCTGCTTTTTCACCTACAAAAGCCTTCTATGCAGCCTTCCAAATGACTCAGTCTTTGAAGCTACATTATTTCCCTAAAAAGTAATAAATCGACATTCATTTTGCGCCTTTTGTTTTGGCAAACGACATGGTAATACTTTTCAATACAATACAATATAATTACTTTGTGAACTTATTTAATTAGGTCTGTAGAAATTTACATGCAGTAATGAACAAACTACATAGACAGAAGAGAATGAATTTTCCACACGTTAATGGAGCTGATCCTTTTTCAAGAGCTGGAATTTACCGTAAAACATCTGAAATGCATTTTTCTTCTCAGGGTTATGATAACTGGCATACATTTGTAAGGTCGGACAAGAACAGCATCACTACTGTATCTAGAGCGGGATCCCAAAGCTTTTTTACTCAAAAGTAAGTTCCACTGATGCATCAGGACCTATAGTCTGTAGAGCCCGTCTTAGCAGAGTTTTACTCTTTTAAGCCCATGAACGCCAATGGGCTTTGAAAGGTGTAACTCTACTTAGGATTGCACGCTTACCACCTTATGAACTTGACCTGTGCATGTTTAGTTGCTAAACATTTTGTTGCCTTGAGGCTTGAGTTGGATCTCCTGCTAATAATCTCCAGAAGAACTATATTTCATTATCTAGTATGAAAAGATAATGTGATGGACGCAAAAGGTAGGATCCCCTATTGGGTTTCGATTAATACAATGAATTTCATCTAATTTTCACTTGGGAATACATTCTGCTTATTGTAGTAATTTCCGAATTTCCCATATGGGAACTATTTCTTACAACTGCTCATGTAAAAAAGACACAAGTCACCTGTTACCTTTATCACATTTTTAAAAGCCCTGCGTGAATCCTTTCATAAATTGCACTAGCCTGGAAAAATATTTGGAATGTAGTGAGAGCAATGACTGGAACAGACCAATGGCTGGTCTGGTCCAGAACCATGTTTCACAGAGTGGCCAACAAGATGTCACAGGAAAGCCTACAAGCAGGGAATAGAGATCAAAGCCTTTCCTTGATGACCACCCTGGCACTAGCATTCAGATCCTTCCTTTTCTCTGGAAGTCCTACAAGCCAGCATGTGGTTTTTAGGAGCTTGCACAAAGCTAAAATTATTTCTATCAAACTTCCAAGTACTTGGGCAACAAGACTTCTGACATTTTCCCCCCCGGTACTGCAGAAGGACACTTCTTCAAAATCAGACAAGTTATGAGATTATTTACTAGATGTTTTCTTCAGGAAAAAATGAAGACGCCAGTCCATATCAATATTAAAGACACAGTGAAACATAATAAAATGTTTGTTCTTTAAATATTGTGTTGTTCCTTTCCATCCCACAGCAAGAAGACACTTTCCGTTGAGGCTGCTTGTGGTTAAACTGGTAACAGGGAAGGTCTTTGGTGGAGGAGATGGGAAAACATGGCCAGGGATATCAGAACCTGTAGTTTTTAAATTCCAGCTAGCTCAACCCATTAAGAATTTAAACAGCAGATGTCCAGCTTCTTCCATTGAGCATGCTCAGAAACTTCCACAGAGTCACCTGGAAATAAAACATGTCCCTAGTCATTCCTACTATGAGTTTTCCATATGGTTACCAACTCCAGCTTGGGAAATTCCTGGAGATTTTGAGGGTAAAGCTTGTGGAGCGCAGAGTTTTGAAATGTATCACCAGGATTCCGAAGAGACTCCCTCACCCGTGCAGATTAGCAATCTCCTTCAGACAGCCCCCGTGGTCGAGACTTCGGCTGGCTCCGATATCCCCACCACCACCCCTGAAAACCTGCTCTCAGACTGAAGGTCACCCTGAGTGGAGGCTTCATTTCCCTATACTGTGACCATCCCTTGGAATCAGATTTTTGATGACTTAATAAAGGACTGTTCACAGGATGTTATTTGCCACCCGGTAATTGACGTTGGAAGCAAGCGGATTAGGAGTTCCTCCAGGACATAACCACCAGCAGTCTTGCTTTATAAGAAACAGTGTCTTTTATTTACAGTGCACAGATAAAACATACCATCACGTACACTTCTCCACTACTACTTCCAGGCTGTAATTGATTTGTATTTGAGTGTGTTCTAGTGTTACAGAAGCACAGTTACATAGCCTTATATACACCCACTGCACCTGATCTGCATTAATGCCACCTGTAGACCTTCCCAAGCATTGCATCAGCAAACTGCCCAGATCTGGATTACTGCAGTTCCCTTTGGTACCAGCAAGGCTATTGCTTCTGCTGACATCATCTTTGGCCTCTCAGATCTCTCAGATCTGACAGCTCTCACACAGCTGTTACTTGTCAGATTATTACAACCAACTTGATACTCTGACAGTAATACGCCGAATACCCATATTTACCAGTATACGTATACAGCTTATTCTAGGTTTACTGAAAAAATCGGACCCAATAAACCCAGTCCCTAAATTTACTGAATTTTGTTTTTGCACAACCCTACCAGCAAATAGTAGAGTCTCTCAGCATTCCACCACTTCATTTCCAACTCATTTTGCATCACATGTCAACCAAGCCTCAAACAAGCTTAGTTTCATTCAGTGTTATTTTCATCTTGAACGGTTTATGGATTGCAGCCATATGCCACAATCTAACATAAAGTAAACCATGCTTTGAGTCCATTTTAACTCAGTGGTTATGAGCACATTTCACTCTATATTAGATTTTACCTAATGCATACCTAATACAAGAGAAAAGCACTGGCGTGAATAATGCAGGTGCCATATTTCAGCAGATTTTCCCTTTGCTTCCAACATACCTGGAATGGAGGGAGAGAATTCCAAACATTGATGGGAAATAGATAAATAAACCTGAGAGTAGCAAAATATTGTCGAAGGCTTTCACGGTCAGAGTTGGTTGGTTCTCGTAGGTTACACAGCCCGGATAACCTACTGAGAGTAGCAGTTCATCATTTGGCAAGGTCAGATTTATATTGATCAGAATATATTTGTGAAGTCCAACCAGCTTTCAAAGGGACACCACCACTTTTGCCAACAGCAGTAGGTCCATGAATACTGTTGGAAAATAAAGAAACCATTCCAGGTGGCATATTATGAGTCTTTCCTGTCAGGTAGCTAACAGCACTGGCGCTAGTTAACTAGGATCTGAATGGCACTCTGACAGATTTGGCAACCGACTGCCATTCCAGAAGTCAGACTTGGCTGCCCCAGCTGAAAGAAACGTGATTATTTTTGAGTTGACAGCTGTCTTCATCAAGGTGCCAGCCACTGACAGGAAAAATAGGGACGTAGGCAAACAATAAAAAAGACCCTACTTGAGTATGCTTTCCAGGCAGCGGCAGAGAATTTAGATTCCTGTCTTCTCAAGGCTGCACTTTAACAAGGCTAGAAAACCTGGAAAAGAATGTGCTACTTGAAAATCCCAGCCATCATGAGTAAAATATTTGTATGAGGTTGTAAATCTCATGATAGTAGTACCCAGAAGCCATGATACTGCCAGAGACACTGTACTTAAGTGGCATGCATTACACATACACAAAACCACCAGCAAAGCAGAGCTACAAACCGTAGAGACCAACCTCAACATTTTGGACCATGACTTGAATTTCACCACGTTTTCATGAATTGTGAATATAATGGAAAATATGGCAATGGCCTGCAAACATCAACGAGCCCCATTTAGATGAAACTGCATACACTAGCTTCTTTATTCTGAGTGGATATTTTGCCAGTTCTGGAATAACCTTATCCATCAGTACCAGGCACTAACTCCTACTGAACTCAGTACAAAAACTAAATTCATATTGGGGTTTCATGGGAAGGGGAGAGGAGGTTGAACCCTTCCACATGATTATGGTAACTAAAACCTCCCTCTCTCTATGCACCATCACTAGCCTTTTGAAAGATAAAAGATGGGGATTCAGGTTGGAGCACCACACAGCTGTCGTTTAACACTTAAAGACAAATGGAAGATCTAATCCTCTCTATCTTTCCTAGCTTGACACTTAGTGGAGAATACTTTTGTGTAAACATTTTCTGGCAATTAGAATCTGTCATAAAAGGTTCAGCAAGTCCAACAACTTAATGAATGGCAATAGCACAGAAACAAGAGGTGGAGGCTTCCCTGTGTAAGAGAATGAGCTTTCGTGTTGTCTATTCTTCCCCCTGACCTGGATGGTCCACCCTAGCCCCCTCGTCATATCTC
The DNA here is from genome assembly GCF_029931775.1 of Euleptes europaea. Taxonomy (NCBI): domain Eukaryota; kingdom Metazoa; phylum Chordata; class Lepidosauria; order Squamata; family Sphaerodactylidae; genus Euleptes; species Euleptes europaea. The sequence goes on from NC_079326.1 coordinate 27,878,424, forward strand.
AGAAACTAGGCATGGTTGACCCTGGCTAGTACTGGGATGGGAGTCTATCAAGGAAGGCCATGGTCAGTACACAGAGGCAGGCACTGGTAAGCAATCTCTATTACTATTGCCTTGAAACCCTACGGAATCACCATAGGTCAGATGTGATAATTACACATACACACCGCACACACACGTTCTTTCTCCACCTACTGTTGACTTTCTAAAAGCTAGCCTAGACATTACCTTTCTTACATTCCAGTTGCTTTTCTAAGGATCACTGTCCATTTTTGTCAATTTAACATCTCTAAACACAATGTCACATGACATCATGACCCAATGAACTTCCCTGCTTGTACTTTAAGTCAGTGGCAGCTGCTGTACAGAGTGCATCTATGCCCTGTTTGTTGGCCCTCCCCAGGGCAAATGATTGGCCGCTCTGTAAAACAAAATGCTGGTCTAGATGGACCACTGGTCTGATTGAGCAGACCATGTGTTATGTGGGAACCTTACTCTGCCTGATGTGGTGTTTGTATATAGATTTTATGCCAGAAGGGTGGCAATGTGCCATGCCCATGAGAAAAAAAGGTATTATCCCTCAACTTTGAGAGTCAAGACAAGTGTCTGGAGAAATGAATTTTTATCTATTTAGTAAATTTTTATTCCATCTTTCCTTCAAGGACTTCAAGTCAACATACATGGCTCTACCTTCCCTACTTTAAAACTCACAACAACCATGTGAGATAAGTTAGGTTGAAAGTGACTAGTCCAAGGTTGCCCACTGAGATTAATGGTAGAGTGATGCATCCTTTCATGCTCCTCTGATCCCTTCCCATCAATTCTTCTTTCAATGAAGGCAGACAGAAATAAAGACTTTCAGTGGGGGGTGGGCAAATCAGCCACTGATTTCTAACTCCTAGTTGACAATTAACAATAGAGTAGGAAAGCTAAGTGTAAAAGTATTAGGATTCAAATTTTAGCCTAACAGAGTTGATTGATCAGGTTAAGAGCAACATGCTTAAGACATTGGTTCTTGTAGGTTATCCGGGCTGTGTAACCGTGGTCTTGGAATTTTCTTTCCTAACGTTTCGCCAGCAACTGTGGCAGGCATCTTCAGAGTAGTAACACTGAAGGACAGTGTCTCTCAGTGTCAAGGGTGTAGGAAGAGTAATATATAGTCAGAAAGGGGTTGGGTTTGAGCTGAGTATTGACCTGCAAAAGTATTGTCCTGTAAGTATCAAGATAATGTGCTAATGAGGGTATGGTATGTTAATATGGAACCATTGTATCCTGAAGTGATCTGTTAATGTGTGTAATCCAAAGCTAATCTGTATGTCTATTGTTGAATGTTGTCTTTGTCTGGAGGTTTTTCAGGGCAGGAAGCCAAGGCTTATTCATTCTTAAACTCTCCTCTTTTCTGTTAAAGTTGTGCTGATGTTTATGAATTTCAATGGCTTCTCTGTGCAATCTGACAAAATAGTTGGTAGAATTGTCCAGTCTTTCAGTGTCTTGGAATAAGACCCTGTGTCCTGTTTGTGTCAGTCCATGTTCAGCCACTGCTGATTTCTCAGGTTGGCCAAGTCTGCAGTATCTTTCATGTTCTTTTATCCTTGTTTGTATGCTGCGTTTTGTGGTCCCGATGTAAACTTCTCCACAGCTGCAAGGTATACGATATACTCCTGCAGAGGTGAGGGGGTCTCTTTTGTCTTTTGCTGATCGTAGCATTTGTTGTATTTTCTTGGTGGGTTTAAACACTGTTTGTAGGTTATGTTTTTTCAAAAGTTTCTCCATCCTATCAGTGACTCCTTTAATAAATGGCAAGAATACCTTTCCTATGGGAGACTGTTTTTCTTGAGTTTTCTGATTTTTGTTTGGTTTAATGGCCCTTCTGATTTCATTCTTGGAGTAGCCGTTTGCTAGCAGTGCGTGATTTAGATGATTAGTTTCTTCCTTGAGAAACTGTGGTTCACAGATCCGTCTTGCACGGTCCATTAATGTTTTGATTATTCCTCTTTTCTGTCGGGGGTGGTGGTTGGAGTTTTTGTGTAAGTAGCGATCTGTGTGAGTTGGTTTCCGGTAGACCTTGTGACCTAACTGAAGGTTTGATTTACGGATGACAAGGGTATCAAGAAATGGGAGTTTACCCTCAATTTCCTTTTCCATGGTAAACTGAATGTTTGGATGGATATTATTAAGATGGTTTAGAAAATCCATTAATTTTTCTTCACCATGGCTCCAAATGGTAAATGTATCATCTACGAACCTGAACCAGACTGTAGGTTTGTAAGGTGCTGATTCTAATGCTGTCTTTTCAAAATATTCCATGTAAAAATTTGCTATTACTGGACTGAGTGGACTTCCCATAGCTACTCCATCAATCTGTTCATAAAATTCTTGATCCCATAGGAAATAACTTGTTGTCAAACAATGGTGAAATAAGGCTGTTATATCTTCTGGAAAAATCTGGTTAATCAATGAGATTGTGTCTTTTACTGGAACCTTGGTAAAGAGGGATACAACATCAAAACTGATTAATATATCCTTTGGATTGAGTCTTAACGGACTGATTTTGTTGATGAAGTGAGTTGAATCTTTGATGTAAGAAGTGGTTTTTCCAATGTGGTCCTGTAGGAGGGTGGTGAAGAAAAATTAATGGACTTTCTAAACCATCTTAATAATATCCATCCAAACATTCAGTTTACCATGGAAAAGGAAATTGAGGGTAAACTCCCATTTCTTGATACCCTTGTCATCCGTAAATCAAACCTTCAGTTAGGTCACAAGGTCTACCGGAAACCAACTCACACAGATCGCTACTTACACAAAAACTCCAACCACCACCCCCGACAGAAAAGAGGAATAATCAAAACATTAATGGACCGTGCAAGACGGATCTGTGAACCACAGTTTCTCAAGGAAGAAACTAATCATCTAAATCACGCACTGCTAGCAAACGGCTACTCCAAGAATGAAATCAGAAGGGCCATTAAACCAAACAAAAATCAGAAAACTCAAGAAAAACAGTCTCCCATAGGAAAGGTATTCTTGCCATTTATTAAAGGAGTCACTGATAGGATGGAGAAACTTTTGAAAAAACATAACCTACAAACAGTGTTTAAACCCACCAAGAAAATACAACAAATGCTACGATCAGCAAAAGACAAAAGAGACCCCCTCACCTCTGCAGGAGTATATCGTATACCTTGCAGCTGTGGAGAAGTTTACATCGGGACCACAAAACGCAGCATACAAACAAGGATAAAAGAACATGAAAGATACTGCAGACTTGGCCAACCTGAGAAATCAGCAGTGGCTGAACATGGACTGACACAAACAGGACACAGGGTCTTATTCCAAGACACTGAAAGACTGGACAATTCTACCAACTATTTTGTCAGATTGCACAGAGAAGCCATTGAAATTCATAAACATCAGCACAACTTTAACAGAAAAGAGGAGAGTTTAAGAATGAATAAGCCTTGGCTTCCTGCCCTGAAAAACCTCCAGACAAAGACAACATTCAACAATAGACATACAGATTAGCTTTGGATTACACACATTAACAGATCACTTCAGGATACAATGGTTCCATATTAACATACCATACCCTCATTAGCACATTATCTTGATACTTACAGGACAATACTTTTGCAGGACAATACTCAGCTCAAACCCAACCCCTTTCTGACTATATATTACTCTTCCTACACCCTTGACACTGAGAGACACTGTCCTTCAGTGTTACTACTCTGAAGATGCCTGCCACAGTTGCTGGCGAAACGTTAGGAAAGAAAATTCCAAGACCACGGTTACACAGCCCGGATAACCTACAAGAACCAATGAACTCTGACCGTGAAAGCCTTCGACAATATGCTTAAGACAGTTTGCCCTGTATATTTTTTCTGTTGATTAACTAGAGGCTAATTTCAGCATCAGCCAGGCTAAGACCTTTTAGTGAAATCTGTACTTACTTGTGGTCCTTGGTCATCCTTATCAGCTTTCGTAATATGTATATCTTTTTATTATTTTTAAAAAGAGATGCAGGGTGGGGGTACCTCTAGGAGAGGAAATTCTGTTTGATTCTGAGTGAAGGCTTTGCTCACCAGTTGAAATGCTGCATCAATATTTAGTGTACCTTGGTTGGGAAGATTTTTTTTATCTCATTGCTCAGAATAGACAATGTAAATAAATAAATAAATCTAGCAGGCAAGAAAACATTCCTTCCTTCCTTACAGTAGTCACTGAGTCTAGGAAAATGAAACACAGCAACATTGTGCTGGAGCAGCTCTGCAGTTAATTTGTTTTCCTGGAGTTGTAATGCAGCTTATAGAGAATTGGCCAAGCAATAGTCAAAGTGAAAATGTTGCCAAAAGTATGGACATTAGCAAGATCCAGATGAATTCTGTGCAGATATTTTGTGTGGCATGGTGGAACAACAGCAGCTCTGGTAGATCCACAGCTACCTCAGTCCCATAGATGAAATTATAAGTGGTGTGTGGAGTAGGGCTGAAGTTGCAGAGCTCGTATGGAGACAAAGAAGCAGCACCAGAGCTAAAGCCTCCAGCAGGCGCAAAGCTGTTGCCAGGGGTAAGGACAGTCAGAGTGCTAGAGCTTATAAAATGGTATAGCAGAGGTGCTAAATGGTACTAAATAGTACACCCTGAGCCCAGCCTCAGTGGGGGGAGAGTGGGGTATAAATATAATAAAATACACAATCAGTGACCTTGGTTGCAAAGCAATTTGCTGCTTCTTCCTCCTGCCATTCCTTCTAATCATTGCTTGCTGAGAACCTGGGATGAATACAGTTGCTAACTCTGGCTCAGAAAATTCCTGGAGATTTGGGGGCAGTGCCTGGAGATGATGGAATTTGTGCAGAGATGGGAGCTCAGCAGGGATGTGATGCCCTCTGAAGCTGCCCTTTCCTCCAGGGGAATTGCTCCCTGTAGTCTGGAGAGCTCCAGGCCCCACCTGGAGGCTAAGAATAAACAGCAGCACGAGGGCTCTAAGTTGAAAATACCAAGAATTGAGAAGAAATGTAGTCAATATAATAACAACCAAATCTGTTTGTCCAAGGTAAGTATATTATAGGCATACACCAGGAAGGACCCAAAACTCATAAACATATGCTAAATATTAACACATTCACAAATAATAATACAGGTTGCTTCACCTCAGAGACTGATACAACAGTAGTCTCTAAAAAAATAATAATACAGGTTGCTTCACCACAAATGAATCACAGCAGAAAGCACTGGGTTGATTCACCCTAAAAATATATAATATGAATAATTTCTATGCAAACAACAGGAAAACAGTGTATTTTGTAAATCAGTCAAGTTTCCATATTTCCATATTTTTAAAGCAACAACAAAAATTTCTATGGCAGCACCCGAGATGATCCTCTCAAGATGGTAGCCCATAGATTCATTCACAGCATCAAGAACAAGACGACACCTCCGGATTGGTGAACGTTTCGCTTAAGAACAGCTTCTTCAGTTATGTTCAGGGCAATGCCTCGATGTAATGTTTAACTTCTATCCTATGCGAATATAACAAAAATCCTGTAGATGGGCATAAAAGCCTCCGAGTAGAAAGAAAGGGGACCCAACGGGTTCTCCTAGTTTCAATTGAATACGTTCACCAATCCTGTTGTTTGCATAGAAATTATTCATATTATATATTATATATTTTTAGGGTGAATCAACCCAGTGCTTTCTGCTGTGATTCATTTGTGGTGAAGCAACCTGTATTATTTTTTTTTAGAGACTACTGTTGTATCAGTCTCTGAGGTGAAGCAACCTGTATTATTATTTGTGAACGTGTTAATATTTAGCATATGTTTATGAGTTTTGGGTCCTTCCTGGTGTATGCCTATAATATACTTACCTTGGACAAACAGATTTGGTTGTTATTATATTGACTACATTTCTTCTCAATTCTTGGTATTTTCAACTTAGAGCCCTCGTGCTGCTGTTTATTCTTAGCATTAACTGTTTCAGCATAGGTGATTGTTTGTGTTAGTATTACTCACCTGGAGGCTGGCAATCCTGGGCATGGTGCAGAGAGTGTAAGCAAAGGGTAAACCTGTCCCAGGGTCCCATAAGGGTATAGTCCCCCAATGTACTGGTTTATACTGCCAGAGGTTAGGGGACAAACAGGGTTGTACTCTTGACCTTTCACCTTCGACTGGAGCAGTGGCTTACAGAGTCAAATAGAAGCCTATTTCTAAGATCCAAGTTAAATGTAACAGCAGCCATGAGTCCATCTCGTGGCCACCCATGCCATTTTAAAAGCAGTACAGCTGTTGTCTCCCCCTCCCTCTTGGGCATGTTCAAGTACCCAACTAGCCATGCTTCAAAACTGGCATTGGCAGCCACAGGATGGACTTGTGGCCGCCGTTGCATTAGTCAATTATCATTCATGGTTATCGACTGAATTTATCATTATTAAATATTCTCTGCTACACTATAATACATAGGGTTGCCAGGTCCCTCTTCACCACCGGTGGGAGGTTTTTGGGGTGCAGCCTAACGAGGGCAGGGTTTGGGGAGGGGAGGAACTTCAATGCCATATAGTCCAATTGCCAAAGCAACCATTTTCTCCAGGTGATCTAATCTCTATCGGCTGGAGATCAGTTGTAATACCAGGAGATCTCCAGCTATTACCTGGAGGTTGGCAACTCTGATAATACATTTATTATCCCAATATTGTATGTACTTAAATATGCTGTGTTATGTTCTTGATAGCCTGGGGGAGGGTACAAGAGATAGGCCCTAGCACTCTGGCTTGGATCCTGCCAAAAATGAGTGCTGATGGAAGGATTTCCAGCTGAAACCCAAAATGCCCCTAAAATACTGCTCCTGGTGAATGCCAGACAGTCTAGCAATCCTATCTTATCTTCAATTATGAATTGGTGACATTATGAATTAGTGACATTATATTACTCCACACTAGAAACAATTAGAAAGTAGTGTGATAAATTATGACAACAGTTCTATGCTTTTGTTTCAAACACAACAATTCAGGGAAGCTATTATAGCAATGTGATGTATAAAATTTGAAAAGTATTCATCAAAGATGTAGCTCACACAAAACACGGAACATTTCAGTGTGAGATATACTGATGAAACGTGCCTAAAAGATAACCCCATCCATAGGTATTTAGTGAGCATATAACAAATGTAGCAAACCAGAGATTGGGTGATGTGGAGTGTCCGTAACTTCAGATTTTTAGGGAGTGACATGCCCGTCACGACTGTCTACTTGACATGTAACCTATTGTATGGCTTGTTTTCTGGCTGGTTACCTGAGAGGAAAAGAACGACAAGGTGATTTCACCCCAGACATAGCCATTACTGGCCTGCAGTATCAGAAAACAGTAAGGTAGATAACACAGGCTGATTTTATGCTGTATCATAGGTGGTCTAAAGTAACCCTCTCAAAAATAAACCAGGATGTCCATTGTCATGAATTCCTAATAGCAAGTACAAACCACCTGCTTAGAAAAATCCAGTTCTGATACAGGTATCAGAATAGGCTTTAAGATATCTGCATCTTTTTGTTTGCCAATGTCTAACCCAAAGTTGATGGGAGTAACTCATGGCAGATGGTTTATCATTTCCTTATAGGACTGGAAACATCAGTCAGCATTCTTTGTTCAAGAGAAGAGGAAGACTGTTAAATGAAGAGCCATATCTGTCAGTAACATAGGAGGGAGGAGGAAGTAACCCCAGGCACGATGCTGAGTAGAGTATACAGAAGTTCACATTTAGTTCCTGACATTAGCACATCACCCCCAAAGGAAGGGAGAGGAAATTACATGAGCTAATGAAGACTGACAGCCTTGAAGTCTGAGGCGAAGTAAATCTTCAAGAATATCCTCACAGCACGAATCACGGAAACATTTCCACTGCAGCAAATCTTAAGAGGAGTTAGTAGAGCATGTCATTGAAGCAGAAGAAACAGTGTTATTTTGACTATCAGACATAACTGCGAGCATCGTAGGGCTTTTTATCTTTTTGTCTCAAGGGGAAACATACAAAAAAACCACCAACTGTTAGAGGAAGACACCAGATAATAATAGGGCTGCAGATTTGCTGAAAGCCCATAACTGCTGTTTTTAAGTTTATTTGTAACTACCATCTAAAAATAGTAATAGTAACACACATTTTTTTACTTTAGTGTTGGCATTCTGTGAATTAGATGTCGGTAATTTGTTTTTCGAAGACTGGCCATATTTCAGTTACAGATTAGGTAGAAGGTTTAACTCGAGGCATAAACACAGTTCCTGACAATCTACATTGATTACTTGAACACGGGGTGTAGGACCAGCCCCTACGGTATTTCATGCGAAGAGTTCAGCCTTGGAATGTGCATGGCTTATGTAAGGACGAATTAGGCTGAGGACACCAAAGCAGAGATGAAATAGCACTCAGCATACTCAAGGTGAGAGTCATATAAAGCTTTTCAGCGCAAGGACTTTGTGCTTCTCTTTCCCTTGTTTTCTCTCTCCCCATTCTCTGCTGTCTACATTTGATGAGAGGAATACACAACAAATATAAAAAAGTAAAGCAAAACGGAAGAGATGGGGAGATAGTGACTTCAATGAATTTAAAAGAACCCAACTCTGTTTAGGATTGTGCAGCTAGTAGGGTTGCCAGGTCCCTCTTCGCAACTGGTGGAAGATTTTAAGGGCGGAGCCTGAGGAGGGCGGGGGTTGGGGAGGGGAGGAACTTCAATGCCATAGAGTCCAATTGCCAAAGCGGCCATTTTCTCCAGGTGAACTGGTCTCTATACACTGGAGATCAGTTGTAATAGCAGGAAATTACCAGCTAGTACCTGGAGGTGACTATCAAAGAGAACACCTCTGTACTTATACCTATGGGTTTGGAAATTAGCACAGGAGCAAATTAATATAGCAAAGTGCAAAATATATTGAGTGCTACAATATCACAGCTTCAAATATATACAGACAATTGTTGCTATCCCAAACAATTATATACAAAAGAAAAAAATCTATTTAATCCTGGATATGGATCCTAAAGTTTCAAATGTAGAATTCCACTTAAGTCCATAACATGGAAAACAGAAGAGAAGGTCCAGTTGGTACCATCAGAGAAAGCAGAAGGGGATATGGCCGTTTCGAATTCTTCTTAAGTCCCACTTCTAATCAATTCAACAAAAGTTCTTGTACTGTTACTGTTTTTCCAGCATAAAATTCTTACAATATCTCACATTAGGATAATTAGTTGGTTCCCCATAGGGATATGAAAAATGGCAGCATAATTCTTTACAACATCTTGCAACAACCTCACTGGTTCCCAGCAGGGATACAAAGTGCAGCAGTACCTGGAGGTTGGCAACCCTAGCGGCTAGTCTACCAAATTAACATAAGTGGGGGGCATGGACAGGTTTTTAAAGCAATCCAGCTCCCATTTTTCCTCCTGTGGATGTGGTACAGTGCTGCTTGCTAAGTAGCTAACTGGTTAGGAAATGTGTACCGAATAGAGGGTGCCTGTTTTTCACTCAGGCCATTTATTTATGGTAATTAGCAGCGCGTTCCAGGCTGAATTGCCCTGCATATTTTTTTGAATTTTACATGCTGAACCGTCATTCCGGAAGTGACTGCGAAGCTGGCACAGACCTGCTTCGCATTACTAAAGAGCTCACTTAACGCGATCTTTGGCGTTTGCCTGGAAGAATCCTCCTCAAAGAACCATGCAAAACAACAGTTGTGCGTTAGCTATGCACATGCTAATGACTCTGCAATAAGGAACAAAGGAGCAGGCGAGTGGTGGGGGTGGAATTTCTCCTTTTGCGTCGGGACCGTGAACAGGCATTTTTGAAGTCGCATTTTTAAAAAGAGCTTTGCATGAGCATCATGGCCATTGACCATGAATAAATGGCCTCAGAGTTTTACTTCTGTCTTTAAGACACAAATATAGAAAAGTCATCATCCAAGGGCAGGGGGCCTTATTCCCTGACTCCAGTAAATTTCCAGATCTTTTTTTTCTTTTGGTCTTTCCAAGAAAGTCAGAATAACCTTTACAGCACTGGTCAGTCCACAGGCTACTTCAAAGAGCTGGATCCAAACCTTCTGTTCCACTAGAAACTTCCTCAGGACAAGGAGCCAACAAACAGTGGAAAGTGCCTCTTCTACCCGTGCCTACTGAGAACCACCATAAGATCCATGAGAAAAAAAATTCTTCCAGCCCTCACACTTCAGTTAGCAGCCACAGGCTTGGGTGTGGTTTATACCCAGCCTCAGGTTCCATCTCCCCAAATCTTAATTCACAGTGGGATTCTTTGGTGAAGTGGGGAAGGCAAGAAAGCGATGGAAAACCCTTTGAGGTGGTATCACACATTGCAGGAAACCATCACACCTTCCACCAAAGAAGAATTCGCAGCCTAAAAAGAAGACTGTTATATTTTCATAGCACATAATATACCACATAAAAAGAGGTTCCTAGTTTGGGGGTGCTACTGGATCCTGGCCTATGGTTCTCCTCCATGGGATGTGGTGCCTTTTATCAGCTCCAGCTGGTTCACCAGATATGGCTATTCCTCAATAAGCATGGTCTGGCCACAGTGATCTATGCTCTAATCACATCCAAGTTAGATTACTGTAATGCACTCTATGCCTTTAAAAAGGGGTTGGGAAAAAAGCAGGAGCCAGGCTACTGTCAGGGGTTGGTTAGAAGGATCGTATCATCCCTGTGCTGAACAATATGCACTGGTTACCCATCTGTTCCCAGGCACAGTTCAAACTTAACCTAAACAGCTTGCAGCAAGGGTACCTGAAGGACCATCTCCTCCCATACTATCCAGTCTGTGTATTAAGATCTGTGTTTCAAGCCGTGCTGTCTGTGCCCCTATCTTTAGAGGTGAGGTGGGTGGCGACAAGAGACAGGGCATTTTCTTTGGTGGCAGCTTGCCTTTGGAATGCCCTCCCCCTTAAGGTTCACTTGGCATCTACTTTTACTTTCTTTTAGGTGCCAGGTAAAACACATCTTTTTACTCAGGTTTTTAATTAGGGGGTTTTATTTCATCAGTGATTTTCATGGTCTGCTTCCGTTTTTTAGGACAGTTTTTATGCTGCTTATGTCTAACCGCTTCTTTTTTAATACTATGGTTTTCAATTGTAAGCCACCTCAAGCAGGTCTCTGAAAAAACAGCATAGAACTATTCTAAATAAATAAATAAATAAATAAATGTGCGAGGGAAGTTGCATCTTTTGTCTTTACCCTGATCTTCCTGCCTGCCAGTGAGTACAAACGATGCTTTTGTCCCCGCATAGCAAGCTCAGCCCCAAAGAATGAAATAGTTTACACAAAGATAGGGCTTGTACGTAAATAAAATTTCAAAGCCCTTGCAGAACTAGTGAGTGCATGCAATGGTTAACATTACTGGAAATACTGTACATGGCAGTACCAAAGAAGATGATCTTGTTTGACAGAAAGATCAATTAACTGTTGTGGTTGGGCAATGTATTGTCATACACCCATCTGCTTTATTACTCTGTACCTTCACTGCCCCTTCCATTGTTTAAAAAAAACTGAAAAAACATCCCCGCCCCCGACTGATGTCAGACAATATTTGGGTATGGTTTGTATTGTCTCATGATTAGTTTCTGGTTATACATTGCTATATACTTCTCTTATGGACACTCATTACTATACTTGTTTTTTTTTTTTTTGCCAGAATCATCCTTCCTACTGTCAATATATTTTCTTCCATTACCATGTGTTCAGATTTAACATTATTATTGAAATTAACTGTTGACCAGGCAATATAACTTGAAACAGGTAAAGATAAAGGTAGTCCCTTGTGCAAGCATCGGGTGACGTCACATCATGACGTTTAAATAGTTCTGTGAAAAAGAATAGATACAAATTTCAAATACCTTTATTGGCATAGTACAATCTGCAGTATATAAAAGGATAAAAGTTAGAGTAAAATAAAATTAATATAAATCATTCCTTAATGTTCTGATTCTACTTTCGACTAGATTCCCATTGGTTAACTACTGTCGTCAGAAATTTTGCCACGTTTTCGGTTATCTCGGGGTCCTTATCAGATAGTAGTTTGTAAAGTATTTTCGTAGTATTTGAGAAGTTCAAAACTATAGGTTTTATTAGGTTTCCTCTTGGGGAAATAATAGATACAGTTGGACGTTCTTTAACAGTAACACTTTCTTCAGCTAGAACATGCTTGCCAACCCTGAGAGGGATTTCTCAGTCTGCCTATTTAAATTTTCTGCTGACATCCAGCCAATCCTGCAATAAGGTTGCCAGCAGCTAAATGATCAGATTCATCTGGCTCACTATAGATTAATCAGTCAATTAAATCTTGCAGGACAGAATGTCAAATAAGGAAAAAAGCCGTTTGGGATCATTTCAGAATAATTCACAGATAATATGTGTTCCAATATTAACAGGTAATAAACTGTGATTCAAGATTAATGTGAAGCACAAATGGACTCCCTGTTTTTAATTAATTTTGTGAACAACCCCCACCTTACAGTCAAGGGAAGTTTACACCATAGCCACAAGCATTCCTTAATGACTTAATTGTACATAAAACACTGTTGTAATTGAATCAAGTGGAGACAAACCTTAAATTCCCTAAAGCCTTCCAGTTTTCTATATATCAAATGTGATGCTTGCAGAGCTCCAAACACAAAGGCCACACTGAAAATTAGAAATCAATGTTATTTGTTAACAAAGCAATGGCTAAGATCATCCAGGTTTTTACAGAGACAAAAGGATTTCCCCTGACAAAATTCAACTCTCCTTCCTCTCTCAGCAACCTGAAATGCCCCTACCAAACTCTTGTTCCTGAGGGACAGGGGGCCTCCAAGAACAGGATTTTGGAGGCATTTTAGGCTGCCACACGAGGGGGGAGGTGAAAAGGTTTCATTAATAGAAATATTTCCACCTGTGGAAAAACCTCTCAGACATAATCCAATGTTTGCATTCTATTAATATACACAGGGACATGCAAGAAACTCATGAGGAAATTCCGCCACTGGTCCCTAGTTTCTGCTCCTCCATCTACTTACTTTCCCCCTCACTACCGCCATCACTTTTTTCCCCTTACCCTCCCATGCCCCCCGTTTCTTCACTGTATCTTTCTCCCCCTTCCTCCTTTGGCCTCCTGTTCGCACCTCTTTCCTTCCTTGCCCTCCTGCCACCTGGTCCCCGCTTCCTCCTGCCTGCCACTTTTCTCCCACTTGCACTTCTGCCATCCCCGTTTCTTCCCTGCCTTCCCACCACCACCTTCTCCTTGTTCCTTGCTGTGCTGTGTCTTTCCTATCCAAGGCCAGCCATCACCAAGCAGACCGGCCACCCTCCCTCCCTGCTCAAAGTGCTCATGTTCAGTGTCTACCTCTTCTACCTCTCACCAGCTTTCCCCCCTCTCCCCCTCCTGGCCTTGGCCCCAAACCAGCTTCATGTCCGCCCAGCTTCTCTCACTCCTGGTAAGCCTCACAGGCCCTGGCTTGGCCACCTCCCCAATCTGGCACCTGAGGTCTTGTGGTGTACTGTTGCAAGAGGCCATATTTTTACAAGAGGCCATATTTTTGTAACTTTGGGGGAATTTTAAATCACCCTTTTCAAACTTTTCAGATGTTTCCACAAATCTCTGGGGTTCCTCAAAATTTGTAAAGAGATTTCCAGCTGTACACTGCCCCCATGTGTGGATTTTTTGATCCTCACCCTGAAGGCCAGGTTCCTACGCGCTAGTTCAAACAAATTGCCCAAAATGTTATATAAGTAGTCTATCTCCCTTTATCTCCTCCGCTCACAGGCTCTGCTTCCCTCCCTCCTTTCCTTCTTGGCAGTAAACCATAGTGGTTTGCAATGCTGATTTGCAACATAAGATTGCTTTGAAACAGTGCCATTCTAAGAACACTTTCTTGGAAGTAAACCCCATTTAATATACTTGCATAGGATTCTGAGTAGAGCTGCTTAGGATTTCACAGAGCAAATCAGATCATATAAAAAAGGAGGGAGGAGGGAAAGTTAAAAGTGCTACAGAAGCCTGGTGTTCACTTACAAAACACCAAATCACAATTAGACATCACATCTGAACTCAACCAATATTATTTGCAGCCAAGTGTGATTTATAATTCTCATGCCTTGGAGTGGGGAGGTATATTTTAAATACACATGTGAAATTAGAGCTTAATCTAATAGCTGGCTTTGTAATTACTTTGGTTTGTATACCATGCTAATTAGAGTACTCACTAATGACTTTGGCCTGATCTTCATCTATCCACACTGTTGTATTAATTCACAATATTGTTGCTGTATCAGTTGAACACATTGCTGTTTCTTAATATTGGCAGTAGGCAAAATTATGAGTCCTGTAGGATTGGACAGAAGAACCACCACCTGTACCTCCTGGCAAGATTCAATTGAGCACCTCGCCAGAGCGGCTGCCTTTGTTATCACTTCAGTTATTACAGCAACTGTTGCAATTTCTAAATCACAAAGTCAAAGTAGAATGGTTTATTCATTTAATTAAAACATCTGAGCCCCACTTTCTGCCATTTTAGGTAGCGTTGCCAACCTCCAGGTACTAGCTGGAGATCTCCTGTTATTACAACTGATCTCCAGCCGATAGAGATCAGTTCACCTGGAGAAAATGGCCGCTTTGGCAATTGGACTCTATGGCATTGAAGTCCCCTTCCCAAACCCTGCCCTCCTCAGGCTCCGCCCAAAAATCTCCTGCCGGTGGTGGACCTGGCAACCCTAATTTTAGGGCCTCCCTTGCAGCAGCTTACAATTAAATTTAACGCTCAATCACAATAAAGTCAAAATTTGTCCAACTAATGTGTGAAAGCAGAAGCAAACATAATTCACCAACCCAACTATTACCACAAATTGCCATGTACCTGAAGTATGCTCACACTCTGTACAGCCTAGCATGTCCCTGTTGGCCCATTAGCTGTCCGGGAGTCCCACCTTTTAAAAAAAATCAAGTATCTAGTCCTTATAGATCCAGAGATTCAAGAATTTGCAGCCAGTATTCTGCCTAAAGGTTGAGAGAGAAACAAGTCTGCTGCCATCTTCCATTGTTTTATCCAATGAGGGAAATCACAGCTATGATTATCTTGTCCTTTACACCTGTGTTCACCAAGCCTTTGCTCTTGGATCCGTCTCCAACTGGGGTGGGGCAGTAATTACCAGGCACAGACACAAAACAATTCAACAATTTCTAATCATGATTTTGGATTAAGAAAAAGTTTGCAAAATTTATTTTGCCCATGTAAGCATTTCCCTCTACTTATCTCCTTAGTAGGGGCCCAGACCAGTTTACCAAAACCTAGAGCAAACCTAAGTAGGTCTATTCAGAACCCTACTCTAATCTATTAAGTGGGGCTTATAACAATGCAATCCTACACATAGTTTCCCTCTAAGCCCTTTGAAATCCATGGAGTTTAGACTGGAGTAACTCTGCATAGGATTGCTCAGTGAGATTTCCAGGCAAAAATATGGTTCTGGTATAAGAATTGTGCATCTGCTCAAGCATAAATGTAAAGCAAAAAGTCAGGGCTCCGTAGTTCACGGCTAAAGCTTATTAAAGCCAAATGGAGGGTTCCATCTAAATTGAACGATTTGGATTGAGGAGTCTCTGGTTCTTGATTTCCTGCCATAAAGTGAAAGATGGGACAACTTCAATTATACCTGCAATGCTTTCCTGCTAAAACGACAGAGAGTCTTGTATCACCTTAAAGACTGACACGTTTATTGAAGCGTAAAGTTTTATGAACCATAGTCCACAGTGCCAGATGCATGCTAAAGTAATATATCAAAATATGATTTATTCATGTGTTTACCATTCACTTCATATAAATGTAAGAAAACGGAATTCTAACCCAGCAGCGGAATGTTTCAGATGAAACACTTGTGAGCATAAGAAAAGCCATCCTGGATCAGACCAAGGACCATCAAGTCCAGCAGTCTGTTCACAGAGTGACTAACCAGGTGCCTCAAGGAAGCCCACACACAAGATGAATGCAGCAGCATTATCCTGCCTGTGTTCCACAGCACCTAATATAATAGGCATGCTACTCTGATACTAGACAGAAAAGGTACTCATCATGACTAGTATTGATTTTGACTAGTAGCCATGGATAACCCTATCCTCCATAGTAATAACATTTAGATTCCGCTAACTTTTAAAATACAGCCCTCATAATTTTACACTCGGGCTTGGAAATCAGGGCAAAAATGGAGAATAATCTACAATTTGGGAAGGGGGAGTCATTTTAATTTTAAGAAACCATTTTTATTTTGCCACAGGTTTAAATGTAAAACATTTTGCATTAGGAAGCACATTGCAGTCAAAGTGCATATACAGCAAGACTATGATTTCCAATGGCCAAAGAAACCTTTTTCTCCAGGTGAACTGATCCCTATCAGCTGGAGATCAGTTGTAATAGCAGGAGATCTCCAGCTAGTACCTGGAGCTTGGAAACCCTACCTCCAGGACAGGCTGAGTCCATAGTCATCCTGAATTACTTCCTTCCAGAATGGCAAATGGAACCACCAGCATAAAAATTCAGCTAAAATCTCTTTTGACTAAAAGTGCCTTATATAACTTGTAGAAATGAGCGAGGAAGCAAGATGTTCCTCTACTGGCAGTATATTCCAGAGAGTCAGCAGCTTCACTGGAAAAGTCCTAACACTGGCTGCTTCCAATTTGACTTTCTTATGGGAGAGGACTATTAGAAAAATTTATCTTCAGAGTGTGACTGCTTCCATAACGTATTAATTTCTCCATACTTGTATGAGTCACAGTAAAATTATGGTTCGGCTAGGAATAGTAACTACGAGTAGAATGGCTGAACATTTTGTGCAAAGAACATGACCCGCCATAACAAGCATGGAATGTTAGTGATACTGCAAAATGGTCAGCTTTTGTGAATATTTATTGCATTCATTCACTTATTTAAAGATACATATTATATTTTCTCTGCTTTCTCACCTGAGACAGTTAACTGCAACACCAGAAGCAAAGAACATCACCCAAAATTGTACAAAAATACAAACGTTCCTTGTTCCACTGGGTTCTCAAGTAAAAATTCAGTTACAGATTGGGGGTGATGACTACCCAAATCCCACTGATTTCATTGCATTTTATGAGTACATACTAAGTAATGTTTTGGCAATGTCAGAGGTAGAGCTGAGCAAAAATAAAATCGGTAACTTTCAGGTTCAGGTTTATTAGACACAATCTTTTTCAGAAAACTTGAAATAAGCCAAATACCTATACCAGTAAATTAATATTCTGGCCTTTTTTAGCCCCCCCTCAAAAAAAATTGGGTCCATTTTAGCCTCTGGGAATTTTTTGAAGCTTCTGGGGGCCTTTTTAGAAGTAGAGCTTCCAATTTTTCAGGATAGCTGCAAGGGACTGTCCTTGCATGAACCCAAAAGTTTGGTAAAGTTTGGGCCAGGAGCCCCTTGACATTTTGAGCGCCTCAAAATTCCCATAGAGAAAAGATGTGGGAAAGCCGAAGGCCCAATCAGCTGATTCAGTAATCAGCTATCCGGCTTAGGCTTTATTCTCTATTTCAATATTTGGCCCCAAATAAACCCAGAAAAAGACGAAATGCCTTTTTGGGGGTTTATAGAGTGGTAAGCTGCAGTACTGCAGTCCAAGCTCTGCTCACGACCTGCCCGACGGATGTCGGTTTCAGGTAGCCGGCTCAAGGTTGACTCAGCCTTCCATCCTTCCGAGGTCGGTAAAATGAGTACCCAGCTTGCTGGGGGTCAAGGGAAGATGACTGGGGAAGGCACTGGCAAACCACCCTGTAAACAAAGTCTGCTTAGTAAACGTCGGGATGTAATGTCACCCCATGGGTCAGGAATGACCTGGTGCTTGCATAGGGGACCTTTACCTTTTTAAATCCAATATGCACAGCCCTAGTCAAAGGAGCAAGAGTTAAACTGAGGCAGAGAGTAACATGCCATACTCCCCTCTTTCCTGCTTACCTGGACTTTGCAGTTCTGGGTACTCTTGCAATACCATCCTTTCATATCCAAAGATTTCTAAGTATAGCTATGGGCTTGAATCCTGAAACCAAAAGTCTTATGATGTACACAAGCTTCATCACCTATTGTGAATGCTGAGTATTCTTCTCAAATCAAGTCTGGCCTGCAAAACAGAAATATACACACATTGAATAATGTTCCCAGTTACACAAAGATTTGTACTTGCTGTGGAAGTAGTACTGGACACCTCAGATACAGGGTGAACATTGCGCACCCCATTAGTCAAGATAGGATGTTCTAAGGGTAGATCATGTTCCCCAACCCCACGGCGGATCATGTGCGACTAATTTCAAATGGCAGTTCTGCTCAGCTGAAAGGCTTGAAAGGTTGACATGCTTTAAGGTCACTGTTTCTTCAAACCCATTAAGAAGTCAGACATTGTCAGTCGAAGGGCAACCTCGAGCTGAGGCAAAATTACACCTGCCCATCTGAGTGCTGGTATTTGAAAGGGTGTGATCACTGCTGCCGCTGTCTAATGAAAAGTGCATTCTCCAGCCACTTTGAGATATTTTGGCTAATCCTGTGAGAAGAGAACAGGTAAATGCAAAGCATTTTTTAAAAAATCAGGTCAAATGCTAACCAAGAAATTATTGAGGAAGTTCAGAGAGGCATAAGAAAAAAAAAGTGCAGGGAGAATGATCCCACTGAACGCTGTAAGAATTTTGTCACTGAATGAATTGGGAAAAGATCTTCCCTTACGACCAGAGTGTGAGGTTTGGTTGAATCAGGAATCTAATCGATAAAGACAGGCCCCGAGTCTTGGTTAGTCCAGCTCAGGTAGTTTAAGCCATTCGCCAACCTGAAATAAATAAGATTGTCCAATGGATGCAAGAATGCAATAGGTTACATAATATTATTAATATAACAATTCGTTTTACAGGTAGGTAAAAGATGGTTACTTGATAGGGTTGCCAGGTGCCCGGTGGTGGTGGGAAAACCCCCGGCAATGCACCCTTCTGCCTGTCGACCAGCTGAGGGTCAGTGGGCAAATGTGCACGCGAGCATACACACTGCGGCGCGGACACACTCCCAGTTTGAGTGGTAAAAGGCCCCTTGAAATGCGTTGCACCCGGAAGTGACACATCGCAAGCGGCCCTTTACCACTCAGACTGGGAGTTTGAGTGGTATAAGGCCCCTCGCCAGGTGGCACTTCCGGTTGTAGACTGGAAGTGACGCGCACATGCGTTGGTGCACGCAAGCGATCTACCTCAGCTCTGCCCCAAAAGCCTCTCACCGGAGGAGAGGGGGACCTGGCAGCCCTATTACTTGACCAAGGTGGTCTTACACCCACCTTGTATCTGTAGAGTTCTGAGAAGAGTTATCAAAATGCCCTTCTTAATGCATCTTGGCTACTTGATGTCTGTGCACAAGCACCACAAGTGTGCCCATTCCCAGGTGTATGATGCAAGTTGTGTAGACATGAAGTGATGTCGCTGTTCTTGCTAAGCACCTTGATATTTAAGACACAGTAGATGGCTCTTATGTGCCTCTGGCAGAGTGCATGATGGCTGCGTTCCTATTTTAGCTGTGTGGGTAGAATGAGTGGAGATGGGGACTGGGATCAGTCATCTGAGACTGTTCATTGACTTCCGTGGGGGGTGTTTCACCTTGTGCCACTTCCTCTTTTTCACCTTTTTCAGCCTTTAAAATACATTATAAATAACCAATTGGAAAGAATTAGAAACCAACAAATGTAAAATGGAATAAAACAACAGCACAGCTGCCTGGAACAACTAAAAATAACACCAGCAATTAACAGATACAAAAAACTCCCCCCATGAGTTCTAAATTTCCTCACATCACGGTAAGCCCCACCTACCATTTTGAATTCCCTTATAATTTAAAAGAAGCATATTTTTGCATCCTCTAACACCCCACTCCCTGGGAGGGTCTACACTCCCTCTGCCCAATACTTACATCTTCGACAATAGCTGTATCTGTGTACATTAGCATGGTTCATGGGGTGGTTCACTCAATGGACTCTAGCTACCACCACTGATCACCATGGTAGGGGAAAGGGAATTGGGTACTTTTGCTGGAAGATATTAAGATGCATTTGTGTT
This sequence comes from Euleptes europaea, assembly GCF_029931775.1. Classification (NCBI taxonomy): domain Eukaryota; kingdom Metazoa; phylum Chordata; class Lepidosauria; order Squamata; family Sphaerodactylidae; genus Euleptes; species Euleptes europaea. The sequence continues at coordinate 27,898,525 of NC_079326.1, forward strand.
TACTTTTTTGTTTTCTGCTTTCCTCCCCAAAGGGAACCCAAAGCAGCTTACATCAGTCTCCTCCTCTCCATTTTATCTCCACAATAATCCTATGAGGTAAATTAGGCTGGGAGAATATGACTGGCCCAAGATCACCTAGTGAGCTTCCATGGTAGAGTGGGGGTTTGAATCCAGGTCTCCTAGGAGGTGGCACTAGGATAGGGATGCCAGCCTCCAGGTGGGATCTAGGGATCCCCTGGAATTGCAGCTCATCTCCAGACTACCAAGATCAGTTCCCCTGGAGAAAACGGCTGCTTGGGAGGGTGGACTCCGCGACATTGTATCCCACAGAGGTACAATGCTACTGAATGAGTAACAGAACCCAGAGCTGCCAAGTGGTATCATGACCTGCATACACACAAGTTAGTACTGTCTACCCCACAGCCATATGATCCAGCATACCTGTTGCCACCCACTGATGCTCTTTGATAAAGGCTCCCTTCTAGGGTTGCCAGGTCCTGCTTCGCCACCGGCGGGAGATTTTTGGGCAGAGTCTGAGGAGGGCGGGGTTTGGGGAAGGGAGGGACTTCAGTGCCATAGAGTCCAATTGCCAAAGTGGCCATTTTCTCCAGGTGAACTGATCTCTATTGGATGGAGGTCATTTGTGATAACAGGAGATCTCCAGCTAGTACTTGGAGGTTGGCAACCCTACTCCCTTCCCTATTAAGCAATGTTCTGTGGCAGTTCTTGGAGTCCTCCCAGTAAATCGCCAAATGAGTTGTGCCACTGTGTACATGCGCAGCCAGGAGTACAAAGCCATCTTTGCACCAAGACTATCCCTACTATTCTGTTTTGTGGCAATGAAGATACAGGATACTAGGTTTACTTCAAGAAAACTTATGGCCAGTGTACTATAGAGGCCAAGAAAGTGATCAGTGAACTGCCCTGTATTTTACCTCAGCCACAAAACTAAGAAAAGTTATGCTCCATTTATTAAACTCATTGTCCTATATGGATGGGGGTGGCAGAATTATAATTCTAGCCTAACTCTCATGGTTTTTGTAAGAATTACTGCGGAAAGCTAATGAATGTGAAGCATTCTGAACAGTCTGAAGCATTATATAAATGCTAAATGTTCTTATTAAATCTGTAAGGACTGCATGTGATATCTTTCCAGGAAAGGATCGCCGTTCCAGAAAGCCCTTAAATGAGTTAAGATGAAGAATGCACTCACATTGCTCCCTCTTTTTACTAGCGTCTTACAATCCCAATCAGTGCTTTCTTATGCTAAATATCAAAATTTTGTCTAATTTTATGTGAATGTCATACCTTATTCCTGTTTCTCCCCCTTGGTGGCCAAAACATTGATACTGAACTACATATGATTCCCTCTGTGGCCGCTCAGACTAAAATGGGTAATAAAACTGAGAAGGCAGGCAGCTTAGTTTAATGTGTCTCACTGGTGTCTTGCTGAGCTGAGTCGGTTTTTGACCCAGAAATTCCAGTCAGATGCCTCAGTGACATTTCAAGATTGCTTACAACGGCACCCTGCCATCACTCTGATCTACTGCCAGACATGTAAGCAACTTCCTTCTTATCTAGCTCAGCAACAGAGTGGAAAGGTACGAAAGCACTACCAGGAAATGTCCGATAATATTATTTGCCGATAGATGGACGCAGATGTGATTTCGGATTTGACACGGCAATGCTGGGAGATACACATGATGACACTGCAGTTTCTCTTCTAAAGGACGCACGCAGAGAATTATTTTTATTGTCACTACAGAATTACAAAACAACATTAAGTAATTTAATGAACTACAGATTACAGGGCAAACTGAAGTTTTTGATGGTTCATGAGTTCAAGAAAAAGTTTGCTCTGGTTAAACCTGCAGCAGATAGTGATAAAGCCTGTATTCTGGTTAAGGAGGGGGGGGAAATAACCCATTACTTCTCATTTTCTTTCAAACCTTTGATTTCAAAGGCTTTTTTGCATAGGGCCCTTCCTTTTGGTACTTTGTACCTCCTCAGAAGAGCCATGTACAACATGTATGCTTGTACAACATGTATGCTTAAGAACAAAGAGAATAGGGCTGTTTAGCCTGGAAAGAAGGCGGCTGAGGGGAGACATGATAGAGGTCTATAAAATTGTGCATGGTTTGGAGAGAGTGGACAGGGAGACGTTTTTCTCCCTCTCCCATAATACTAGAACACGGGGTCATCTGCTAAAGCTGGAGGGCGAGAGATTCAAAACAGATAAAAGGAAGTATTTTTTCACACAACACATAGTTAAATTGTGGAACTCACTGCCCCAGGATGTGGTGATGGCTGCCAGCTTGGAAGGCTTTAAGAGGGGAGTGGACATGTTCATGGAGGAAAGGGGTATCCATGGCTACTAGTCAAAATGGATACTAGTCATGATGCATACCTATTCTCTCCAGGATCAAAGGAGCATGCCTATAATATTAGGTGCTGCAGAACACAGGCAGGATGGTGCTGCAGCCGTCTTGTTTGGGGGCTTCCTGGAGGCACCTGGTTGGCCACTGTGTGAACAGACTGCTGGACTTGATGGGGCTTGGTCTGATCCAGCAGGGCTTTTCTTATGTTCTTAATACTCAGAGAGAGAGCTAAATAGGTTTGAAGTCATTTCAGGCCTGAATCTGCAAAAAACCAAGAGTCTGCCCCGTTGGCCAATGCTATCATTCAAATAATTGTTCAGCTGCTTTTCTAGGCCAATTTATTTGGAAGCAAGAATCCCAGAACTTGAAAAGACTTACTACCAAATAAATGTCTTTGGAATTAAAATGTTAAAAACAATGTGGGCAATCTCAGTTGCAACTAGACTCTCTAATTTCATCCATCTCCTCCGCTGGAGGAGGTGCAGGTGCAGAGGACCCTGCTCGATTGGAGCCTTTCTTATTTTTGTGTCTGAGCAGCTGGATGACTCACACTTTATGTAAATCACAATCTATCCATTGTAACTAAGGGGAGATCATTATATGGAAATTAATTTTGCATATCAATGTTCAGCATTTACATTACAATCAAAGTCTTGCTTGGAAAACCGAGATGGGCTCCTCATATCAGTGAAAGCCCAGTGAACAACCAAGAGTTGGGCTCATGCAGATGAAAATGGTGCCATGCCCATCGAAAACCATTGAGTTCTGTGGGGACAAAGTAAACAGATTGTGGCTGAGGAGATCGTTCATGTGTGATCAAGAACTTTCCCAAACAATGGAGTCATAGATGGTGAGGGATTTCTGAGACTCACAGTGCATTCCTGAAGGGGGGGGGGGGCGAATGGTCATAGGAGGAGGCGTGACCCCCTTACACCAGCTTCCTTGCCACTTGCGCTGTGCAAACTGGCACAGACGCTGGTGTAGTGCCATTTACACCTCCTTCTGGACTGTGGCAGCAGAGCATTCCTGGGGCGTTCCAGGCAGCAGAGCCGCCATTAGGCAGCTTCCTAACCCCTTTCAGCCCAGGAACGCCCCCTAAAGCAACGGCGTTGCTGCACCACCCTTTTGTTGGCACAGCATCGCTGTTTGCTATGGGGCCTTTCCCCCCTTTTTCTAGAAGAAGAAAAAGAGTTGGTTTTCATATGCCGACTTTCTCTGCCACTTAAGGGAGAATCAAACCGGCTTACAATCACCTTTTCTGCCCCTCCCCACAACAGACACTCTGTGAGGTAGGGGGGGCTGAGAGAGTGTGACTAGCCCAAGGTCAACCAGCTGGCTTCGTGTGGAGGAGTGGGGAATCAAACCCGCTTCTCCAGATCAGAGTCCACTGCTCCAAACACCACACTGGCTCTCTCTAAATTTTGTAATAAAACAAAACAAAAAACCACCCCTTTTTTACCCCTGCAGCAGCCATGAAACGTCTTTGGAGGCGCCGTGGCAAAGCCACAGTCACGCCGTCCCCGGCCACTGCAGCTGTGAGGAACGGGCTGTCAGTCAGGCTTCCCACTGTCACGACCAGGGTGGAATAGATTGAGGAAGAGAATAGATTGAGAAATAAGGTAGGAATTTGGAGACCATTGCTGTGATGGCACAATCTTTTTCACCCTCTTCTGACACTGGGAAGCCTGAGTTCTGCTGAGCTGACAGGTGACTGCTGGTATAAGGCCCTTCATCTCAGACCATTTGCTTTGTAGCCTGGTCCTTTAGAACCAAAGGGGGAGGGAAATGCTTGAGTTCCTAATTCTGGACAATTCCCCTGCAATATGGATTAGAATTACTTAGTTCATCCCTGAAGGAAGCTTAGGTGCCGCATTCAAGTGGTGGTGAGTTTCAAGGCGTTTTTTAAAAAATTCATAAGGAGGTAAAACTATAAGGAAAAGAGAAGCAGAGAGTTAAAGGGGCAAAGCAATACGCCTTTCCTAATTTACCCCCCTTTAGAGCCACGGAGAAGGTCTGGACAGCTGGTTCCTGCATCATGGAACCTCCCATCTAGAACCAAGCTAAGAATGTGGATATAAGGTTGCCAACTCTTCAAACAGCCCCTGTAGCTGTGCCTTTCCCAGAAGCTGGGCTGGCACCCACAAGCAAGTGATCATATGTTACCCCAAACTACAAAAAAATTATCTGTCTGATTTCTGCAGGTCAGTCCTCTTTAAAGGGGCAGATGAAGAGTAAGGTCGGTTTTATTTTGTTTTTTCCAGGCCACTTGGCAACCTTATGGAAATGTTTAAACAGCAAACCCTGCAATCTGGAGACCCACCACTGCCAGCTGCTTTGACACATATGCAGTATACATTCATAAGGAAAAAAACAATTTCACACTCAAAGCCAATGAGGTTCTGACATTTGGGTCTGTAATTACTATCTACTACCAAAACCAAATACACTAGATCTACAGAGAATACTGCTTATGGGTCAGTGACCTGCACATTCAAAGACTGATTTAGAGAAATGTTCCCTGCATTTATTCTACAATTCTTAGATTCCTCCAAATGCACTTAGCCGTTTTTCCAAAGAGCACTGAAAAAGGTCAGTATGCCTCATGGGCAACGGAATATTACTACCTTCTGGATAAACAAGAAGCGCCTCAACTGGGAAAGCATACTTTCATTGATCGTATCAACAATTTCGGGAGGCAGCTAACAACTTACGCTTGGAACTGAAAAGCCCACGGAGTGGACATGAATCCAAACCAAATATTTGAACAAACTTTACTGCAATCCTTTTCGGACACTGTAATTATAACCAAGTATCTAGATGAAAAACACAACAATCATTTCACCACTGTACACCACAACCCAAGGATGCCGTGGCAATGCAGTCTTCTAGATCAGCAACAATAACATTCACCAGAGAGCCAGCATGGTATGGTGGAGAACAGCAGGCTGTAATCTGGAGAACTGAGTTTGATTCCCCTCTCCCCCACATGAGTGGCAAACTCTAATCTGGAGAACCAGGTGGTTTGATTCCCCATTCCTCCACATGCTGCCTGCTGGGTGACCTTGGGCTAGTCACAGTTCTCTCAGCACTCTTTCAGCCCCACCTACTTCACAAGGCGCCTGTTGCAGTGGGGAGAAGGGAAAGGGATTGAGACTCCTTACAGTAGAAAAAATGGTGTATAAAAACCAACTCCTCCTCTTCTTCCTCCTCCTCCCCTTCCTCTTCCTCTACCTTTTCTTCTTCTTCCAACCTCCAGGTATTAGGAGTGGAGAGGAGAGCCAGCAAGGCCCATGGTCCTCAGCACTTTCCTTCAATGGCTCACAGGATCCAACCCATTGTTTTTATAGCTTCTGACTGTGACTTAGTTTCCTTCTAGAACAAATTAAGGGTTGAGACTTGCCTTTCTGTAGACTTGGGTAACTCTGAAAATCTGGGAATGTGCCATTCTTCCGGTGCTTCATGTAGCGATGTCTGAAAAAACATGTCCTTTCTATGTCACATTACAAAGTAAGACAACTTTTCATTTTTCTGAACAAGCCGTTTTCAATGTATTTCCATTTCTTTTACGTTAGCCACTTTCCAAAATGCTTGATTTAGTGCATGGACGTCATACATCTTTACAAAATTCAAGGTGAAATCTTGGTCATTTCACAGCACTTCCCTTTTTTGTTATTAAAGGAGAACAAGCCAGCAGCCGTCAACATGTAGCTAGGGCAAGGACACACCACGCTTCAGTTTATAAATATACCTCTGACACAATTACTCATATACTGTTCCTTTTGGAAGACTCAAGAACAGACACTCTGCAGTTAATGAAGAATTAAACAGGTTATATAAGGGGGTCCATTTCTAAGTCATTGACTTTGCTTCTATTTACATTCTCCGCTTTCCATTTGTCATATCTGTTTCCTGTTCGGCAAGTGGCATGTTCATGATCTGCTTGAGTACTATCAAAAAACCAAACTTGGAACTTACTTTATTTATACCACACCTGTCTCGCCAATGGGGACACAAAGTGCCTCACATCATTCTCCTTTCCTCCATTTTATCCTCATAACAACCTTGTGAGGGAGGTTAGGTTGAAAGTGTGCGACTGGACCAAGGTCACTCAGCAAGCTTCCATGGCAGAGTGGAGATTTGTATCTGGACTTCTGTGTGTGGACTTGTATCCAGACTTGTATCCCGTATTCAAACCACTATACCACACTGACATTCTCACCATGCCGGCTCTCTGGATTCTTTTCCCCTCCATCCCAGTAAGTCAGTGCTTATTTTTTCCATTCACTTTTTGTTTGCCATCAAGTCACACCTGACTTATGGCAGCCCCATGGGGTTTTCAAGGCAAGAGATGTTCAGAGGTGGTTTACCATGGCCTGCCTCCTTGTCATGACCCTGGGCTTCCTTAGTGGCCTCCCATCCAAATGCTAACCAGGGCCAACCCTATTTAACTTCCAAGATCTGATCAGATCAGGCTACCCTGGGGTATTTCGGTCAGGGCTCCAGAAGCTCTCTCTCTCTCTGTGTGTGTGTGTGTGTGTGTGTTTGTGCTATCACAGCTATACTGTACATTTAAAAGCAGTGTTACAGACGAAATCAAAATAAATGCAGCCACTCTGCAGAAGAGGTTTGCAATTTTTCTTCAGCTGTGATTAATTCTACAAAATTAATTTACTGAGAGATTCAAAAAGATTGCACACAGATATATACAGATTTAAGAGCCGCTTATAAAATAAACACACAATACAATAGTGTCCTAGATATGCCACCACACCTCGTGTAACTCTTTGTGAAGACTGGCCCATATACTCTTTTTTAATCCACAAGAATTACTGTCAGGTTGTTATACATTGTTTCAAAACCAGCATTTCCTTTGGGGGGTTTTAATATTCTTGGGTTAATTGGCTCTTGGATTTTGCCATATTTTTTTCTTCTACCCTTTATTTTGGCTGCAAATGATCTGTCAGTATTCCACATTTGTGATAATGCAAATGCCTAAATGCAGCAACAGGGATTCGTTTGCATAAACATCTCTCCACACACATTGAGGATGTGCATACACATTTGACTAGACATTCGCATCTACATTTCAATGAGATCTGAGCCCTATTGATCTAGGTGGGCATCTAACCTGATACTAGTAGCAATGTGCATCTAGTCTCCCAAGTTGTTCTGTGTGACTAATGACACCTGCAGGTGGATCGAGGCCCAAATATTTGCCATTTACTACTAAATATCTTTATAAAATATACCAGCTATAGATATGTCCTAAGTAGGTAATAACCAACCTAGTCAAATCTATTGCTGATCAATGCTACCTCCCATTTATGTGTAAAATCTATTACTGAATGCCTGATTGTTGATTACCTTCTTCCCCAACCCAAAGATGTGCATTCACCCTAACAAGACTAAATGCATTCCCCATGCAGGTTTTAAATGGCCGCTTTCTAAAAATCCCATTCAGAGACCACCTGTGTGACTGTGGAGTTGGTGAAATTAAAATCCTAGGTCACCTACTTATTTTTTGTAAAAATTGGAATAAGGAGAGAACCAGGTGGATCACACCCATTCTAATAAAGTATTATCTTCCTCTAGAACTTTGGATCATCCCTTTTCTCTTAACAGATCTAGAGGTGGATACTGAGAAAATTTATCAGGTGGCAAAATACTTAAGTAATGGCTTTAAAACTGTCCTACTAAATGATACAGATATTTCTCTCCAAGAGGTATTTTTGAACTTGTATAATTGTATTATATGCATTTTATGCAATTATGAATTTTAGGTATTTTATAAGTTTATACGTATTTGCTTGTGTATTTGCTTATGGCTTTGTTAATGAGCAATAAAACCAATCTCAATGGTTGGTTACCTTGTAGAACTATGCAGTGAGTATTTCCCCTCATGCATACATTTCTATGCTGTTACTAGAGCACTGTCAGTTTCATTTCAGGGCTCGGGATAACACAGGCAAAGTTGATAATTCCTTTCATTGCCTTGGCAGTACAATAATCCAGCTCGAAACCCAAGACTGTCTCCTCTGCAGTCAGGTACTCCCCCTTTGCCCGAGCCCAGAGGGAATGTGGATCTTGTACAGTGAAGGAACTGTGGTAGGCTCGCACAGTGGTCAATTATGATGGGGCAATACTTCGCGGCTCATGCAACTAAGCTTCCAGCGTTCAGAAGTCATTTGTCTTTTAGCATTCAAAAGCCATTTCAAAAGGGGGGGAAGCTTACAACAGAAAGTATTTCACCAATAGCGTCTTCGTTTTCTACAGTGCAATCAAGTCAAATTAAGTTTAAGTAACCATTTTCTCTGTCTGCTCCTTAAATCTTAAATATGCTGGTTTTGCCATAAAAAGAGAAAGAAGTAAATCAGGCAATTAATCATTTCAGTCTATGAAATGGTGTGTAAATCAGGGAACATTTATGGCGATATATTTTTGAACTTGGGCCCAAAAGCCTAAAGATTGACTTCATGTGCTATTAATCAGAAAAACAGGCAGTTCACATATTTCTCTAAAGGTTTCAGCAGCAGACCCAGACAGGGAGACCCAGGTGTGCTGCAATACAGAGCTAAGACATTTGTGCAGTTTGTGAAAACACAAAGGAGACACTGATATGCCAAAGCCAACATTGTGATTTTTAACTGACTATTAGTGCTTGTGTTACTTATTGACGATTATAAGCTAAGCATATATATCTGCTAAAAATTAAAATGAAGGCAGTGAATTTCTAGTGATGAAAAAAATACATTCATAGCATCTAAATGAGAAGGGATGTTGAAAATGTACCACTTATAAATGAACTCACATCAAAGCTACATAAAAATTGGTGCTTTTTCTGCATCTAAACCCTTCATTGACTCAGCCTTCCATCCTTCTGAGGTCGGTAAAATGAGTACGCAGCTTGCTGGGGGTAAAGGGAAGATGACTGGAGAAGGCACTGGCAAACCACCCCGTAAACAGAGTTAGCCTCGTAAATGTCGGGATGTGACATCACCCCATAGGTCAGGAATGACCCGGTGCTTGCACAGGGGATCTTTACCTTTACCTTTTAAACCCTTCATTAGAACCAACATATACTTAGAAACAAGCCATGCCATGAGGACTCCCTAGAGTCGCTGCAGCTTTCCAGCACTGCCACCCATGTTTTCTTGGGCATATCTTTTCATGCCCCCTTTTTGCCTTGCTATTGGACATCCAAAAAGCCAATTGTTCACTCAAAAGTCAGTGGAACCAAGTACTTGTCCTAGGACTGGTTTCCTCTAGGGTTAACATCACTGAAAATTACTGTGCTTAAGGTGATGCAAACAGTCCATTTCCATCTGGGGTGATCGATTCATGATGGAGAAGGGTGAAAGAGATTAAATCCACCCCATGCTGTGGCCCTGATCTGAGCGCCCCCTCCCAAATCCAATCCAGGTGCTATTACTTATAGTTTTCAAATGTGTGGAGGACCCATTTATGGGGTCACCTATTGTCATCTAGTTTGGTTCATATGGAACGCTTTCACATTATTCCCCCCCCCCTTTAGCTTCTTTGGCAAAAGTGATCTAAAAGACAGTATGTTCATATTCTTTGTTTTTCTGTTTTATTACGGAACATATTTTAAACTCATCGTTGTATCTGTCATAGCACCATACTTCAAAGGGTTTTAAAACTGATAGTTTGCATCAGATTCAAACTCGTAACACTGAGCCTGGTCTATTGAGAGGTCTCTAAATAACGTAAACAACAGGTAATAAAATCGTTTATTGGATAACTCCAGTTTTATAGACACAGCATGGTGGGATTCTGTGGTTAATATTAGTTTTCTGTTGTTACCAAAGCAGTGACTTTACACATGACACAAAATGGCAAATGGTTTATGTGTGACTGATACAGCTTTTATTCTGAGCAAGTAAAAACTGGTGGATCCAAGGAATACTAAATTGGGCCTAGTGAAGTGACATGGAGCAGTAGGAATGCTAGCCTCCAGGTGGGACCTGGGGATCCCCCCAAATTACAGTTCATCTCCAGACTACAGAGATCAGTTCCCCTGGAGAAAATGGATGCTTTGGAGGGTGGACTCTATGGCACTGTACTCCACAGAGGTCCTTGTCCTCCCCAGGCACCATCCCAACTTTCCAGGAGCTTTCCACCCTGGATCTCGTCACCCTACCCTCCCATCCCCCGCTGGTGGCCAGAGGCGACCTGGCAACCCTATGGAGCAGCGATGAAGCAGTTCTAGGTCTGGCCAGTACTTGGTTGGGAGACCTCCCAGAAATTACCTCTTTCAGCTCCACAGAAGAAAGAGGGGGACAAACATAAAAGTATATAAAACAAATACATGCTTGGATCTAGACTTAGGGATGCCAGCCTCCAGGTGAGATCGGGGGATTCGTTACCCCAACTCCTAGGGTTGCCAACCTCCAGGTGGTGGCTGGAGCTCTCCTGCTATTACAATTGATCTCCAGTCGATAGAGATCAGTTCACCTGGAGAAAATGGCCGCCTTGGCCATTGGACTCTATGGCATTGAAGTCCCTCCCTAAACGACACCCTTCTCAGGCTCCATCCCAAAACCTCCCACTGGTGGTGAAGAGGGCCCTGGCAACCCTACCAACTCCCCACCCTTCTACAACTTGCTCAATTGGGATAAACTTAGTTATTTCTTCAAATGAATTTTTTAAAATATGTTTGGCTGAAAGTACAATCTACTCAATTATATCCTCATTTCTAATTTTATCCAGGTGATAGTAAATACGTGTGATGAGCTCTCCTTCCCTTTTCACCACCCTATCCATGCATGCCATGGTCTCAGTCACGCCTGAAATACCTTGGGAATTAAGTTCTGAACACAGATAACTCAGACTATGTCTAATAGACAGGACCCAGGGAAGACCTGTGGGGGACATGAGGTATTTGTGACATGTGAATTGGCCCCTGAAAATATTGACAAAAACTGGATTAAGAACATAGGAACAGCCCTGCTGGATCATTCCAGTGGTCCATCTAGTCCAGCATCCTGTCACACAGTGGCCAGCCAGCTTCTCTGGGGGTCCAACAACAGGGCAGAGAGGCCAAGGCCTTCCCCTGACTCTCGGTTATGGTATTCAGAGGTTGACTGCCTTTGAATGTGGAGGTTCCCTTTAGTAACCATGGCTAGCAGCTACTGACACCTCCGACCAAAATGGAAGGAAAATGGTGTGAACTAGAAATAATATAGCCCTGACCTGGATGGCCCAGGCTAGCCTGATCTCGTCAGATCTCAGAAGCTAAGCAGGGTCAGCCCTGGTTAGTACTTGGATGGGAGACCACCAAGGAAGTCCAGAGTTGCCATACAGAGGAAGGCACTGGCAAACCACCTCTGTTAGTCTCTTGCCATGAAAACCCCATAAGGGGTCGCCATAAGCCGGCTGCGACTTGACGGCACTTTACACACACACACATGCCTGTGGCCATCACTGCATCCTCTGGCAGCGAATTCCACAGTTTAATCACTCACTTTTCCTTTTGTCTGTGCTGCCCATAAGTTTAATTGGATGTCCTCGAGTTCTAGTGTTGGAGAGGGAGAAAAAATTGTCTTTGTCAACACTCTCCACCCCATGCATAATTTTATAAACCTCTATCACATCTCCCCTTAGTCGTCTCTTTTCTGGGACTTTTCAGCCTTTCTTCATAGGGAAGGTGCTCCAGCCCCCAAGTCATCTTTGTTGCCCTCCACTGTATTTTTCCAGTTCTGCAATGTCCTTTTTGAGATACAGTGACCAGATTCTCTATTGCTCTGTGAGTTCACATGTAGACATGTACAGACCTTTTGCTAAATGTATTGAGGTGGGGGGAGGGGGGAGACCAGTGAACATGACCTATATATATTCTCTGATCTTGGGATCACACGTCAGAGCTGGGCTAGAGATTATTTTATTTCTCTGCTGGGTTTTTGTTAGTGTCCAATTAAAACAACATTCATAATGGAACCTATCACAAAACAGGACAACAAACAAGTTGTACAACAGTACAACTTTTAATTTTTTTAACAACCTTGATTGCCTTTCTCAAAAAGAATAGAACAGAACAGAATAGAATACTTCCAGTTTTTGCTACTCTGATCACTTTGGGAAGATATAAACTCTATGGAAAATATAATTCAGTACTGATATATGTGGGAGGGAGTTAGAAGGCTCATCTGGTAGTGAGATGAGAACACAGATTTCCAGCCATCATAGATATTTGATCTCCCAGACCAATCCTTACACACTTTTTCTTATCATCCTTCTTATTTGATTGATGTTTTTAATTACAAATTTGAGTTCTATGTATTTAGAAAATCCATCACCATTGCACTAATGGAGATTTTATCCCCTTTCTATTAAAAAGGAGAGTATTTTTCCCCCTTTCGCCTGTTTCATCAATGATCCCCCCCCCCATTTTGTCAAACAAGGATGTGGTTCTTAAAGCACAATTTTTAAAAGATAGTGGCAGGATCGTTCAGAAAAAGGATGAAAAAAGCATCAAAGAACCAACCACCTTTGAAAGTATTGTTTTATATTGAAATCATATGATGCGAGGTCTGTGTGTCATGGCCTAGAGATCTCATTCTGCTAATGATATATGCTTTTTATTAACTAGATTGAGGATGCTGCTCAGCAGTGAAATAAAAGCTGAATTTGGGAATAGCCTATGTCCCAGTGGACTTGATATTTTTACTTTGTTTATAAGAATGGGAGAGGGAACGTATAATATGGGGATAAATGTATAGTACTGAGGCGATAAATCAAAACATTTCATGAGGAGAAAACATGAAATGTAAGCAATCATTTCCAACATTAATATTTCTTCACAGACTATTTTCCTTTTTCTGCACCAACTTATTTGTAGCACATGGAAGGCCAGAACTTATGAATGAACTGAAAACGAGAGAGGTTTGTGGTAAAGATGCTGATATTTTACCAGAGTGACCATGATATTAATTGATTCTGCCCGCCACAGGGCAGCTATTTTCTTCTCTAGACCTTGGAAGAATATAATTCTTGTTTTCAAGCCGGAACTGTGGGTAACACCAATATTCAATGGGTTGGATCCAATCAACCTTTCCACAGCTAAAGAAGGAGGAGGGATCGCCTTTGATCTCCAGAAAGCCTTTGCTTGGGGAGATCATGGGAACTGCCTGTGGGAAAGAGGCTATAGTAAGGAAGGAATTGGATTAGATTATGTAGAAAAGGCTGGCTGGATCCAACTCATTGTGTCTTTAGCTCCTCTTGCCCTGAATCTGACCCTGGGTTATCCCAGACAAGATACTCTTTTTGAAATCCAAGATGGATAACCTTGACTTGGATCCAGAACAAAGTCTGTTCAAGGATTGTCAGTCTTCTTAGCTGCTCTGTCCCAGCAATCCTCTCTGACCCCAGGAAAGGGTCATGGGAATTGCATGGACACGAACTCCGTGGCACAGAGTGGCAAGCTGCAGTACTGCAGTCCAAGCTCTGCCAATGACCTGAGTTCGATCCCGACGGATGTCGGTTTCAGGTAGCCGGCTCAAGGTTGACTCAGCCTTCTATCCTTCCGAGGTCGGTAAAATGAGTACCCAGCTTGCTGGGGGTAAAGGGAAGATGACTGGCGAAGGCACTGGCAAACCACCCCGCCAACAAAGCCTGCCTAGTAAATGTCAGGATGTGACGTCACCCCATGGGTCAGGAATGATCTGGTGCTTGCACAGGGGACCTTTACCTTTTTAATGTCCCTGAAGGTTGAAAAAAAATGCAGGGGGAGGGGAGGGGGCAAAACAGCTCCATTCTCATTCTTCCATCTGTGGAGCTCCACTCACGTAAGAGGCAGGAGCAAGTGATTTTACCCTCTTCTCCCTCCCCTGGGCCTGTTAGGAAGACCAGTGACCATCATTACCTTTTGCTGAGAGATCATGAGAGATCCATCGCCCTGTTTGTAAGTGATGTGCTCTAACTGATCCAAAGAAGGTTTTGGAGAATGTAGCATCTGATCTAAGACTTTACCTAAATACAATGGCAACCAAATTTGCATGAATTTCCACACAAAGTGAATGGGTTGCCACAATCAAGGAAAAGACCATGCAGAAGGCAAACAGATGTTCCTTCACATGAAGTTATGATGCCCTTACAAGATCTTTCAGCCTCTGAAATGATAAACTGAAATTTGTTCTTTTTATATCTAATTTCCTATCGACAAGTAAACTGGGGCATGGGTAAGAAACTGACACGAAGGGCAACAGAAAGCTGGATTTCAGGGTAAATTGGGCAAAATGTGTCAAAGGTAATGAAAGCCAGAAAACTGGTCAGTGGCACATCCAAGAAAATTAAGCAAAAGCTATTGCCCAGTCGGCCAATAATATCTTCCTGCTTCCCTCTGTAGGAGCTCTTGGATTCCTTGAATCAAAGAAAGCTGAGACTTTTGTGACCTGTATCCCAAGGCAGAATGAAAGTAAAAAGCTACCCCTGACTTATTCAGCTAATGTATTTAATATTTCCCTGAGACGGAAACATTTAAATCTGTCTCCCTCTTTCTATCTATGCATATGATGATTATACAGTGATGTACCATTGAAGTCAAAGCTGCAGCACATGGTGGTAATATATGTTTCTTCAAAAGCAAGGCTTTCTAGTCTCTCTGGAAGGCAACTTGGGGTTCACATATGAATGTGTCTGCTGTTATGAACACTTTCCTCCCCCTCCCCCATCTCGTTGACAAGCCTGCTGCACAACTGGGTAAAATGTGAATTACAATCAGACAAGCCAAAGCCTCAGGAGATGTCAGATGAATTCCTACTCAAAAATTGCATTTGGCAGTAGAGCTAAAATTGGACCAGCTGCAGAGGCTAAGAGAGGAACAGCTAGCTTTGGGGCAACCGAAGGAAGCCTCAGGGGAAGCACAAAAAATACAGAACTCTGAGAAATTAAAAGTTATGGACATTATTTCCTTAGCTACCTCAGCAGTTGTTCTTTGGGAGTCAAATAACTTAATGAAAGGATAACACTGAAAACATGCGCCCAAAAATGCATAAATCAGAGAACCTGGGGAAACACCATTAGCGAGATATGGGCTGTTTCTGCACCATTCACTTACAGCATATTAGCCTCATGGTCGATCTACAAGGTTTGGCTGCAAGTTCACAATTTCAGTCCGCATTTTACCTCTTTCCCTGCTGTATTTATTCTACCCAAGAACGTTTTTACTCTGTCTGCACTTTCCTGAAAAAGAATATGTTCTTTTTACCCGGGGGACGGGGGAAGCGTCATTCGTGACATTGCAGGACGCTCCCACCTCTACCTCTCTTTTTTCTGTTTTTGCACATGTGTTTTAACGATTGTGCGATGGTGCGCTGTGACTGACTGCTGTGTCACTGGGTTCCATTTCTGAATTGTTTCCTCCACTACTTTTGTATGATTTTTCTGTCTGAACGCCGTTTTGAAATCCCCTCATTCGCATAGCATTAGAAAAATTGATTAACTCAAAATGGGTGCAACTACCCTAACCGCAATCTCCATGCAGGCACATTCCCCACCACCACCACAAACAATCACAGAGCTGACATGCTCTTGGGGGTTAGTCCAATGCTCCAGTGTTCCTGCTCTAATAAAAATACAATAAATTAAAAAAAAACATTAAAGATCAGGGAGATGGGAATCCTATCCATGGGATTGTTTGGTGCGGGGACTGTATCAGAGAATGATGAACTTGTTGCCACCGCTGGGAAATACCCTAAAAGGTGAGGAGCTGTCAGTGCTATCCTATGAAGTGGCATTTTAGAAGGAATCCGTGGCAGCTGTGCCAGGTTACAGAAAAGGAGGCAGTGCAAGGTGTTCATGCTGCCAACTAAAAGGACCATGCAGCCTCCTTCAACTGCTCTCTCTCTCTCGCTCACTCGCTGGCCCCTTCCTCTCTGCCTTCCTCCCTCCCTGCCACACACACACGCTCCAAAGCCCAAACAGACTGAAGGAAGGGGGGACACCAAAGACCTCCTTGAGGAGCTCTCCTGTGTCCCCCTCTTCCTCTCCTCCTCCCACCCCCCCCCCCGCAGTTTTCCCTTCACTCATCCAGTTCCCCCCACACCGAACCAGCTATCTCCCACTCCCCAGCCCAGTGACAGTGAATAAGGGAAGCAGCAAGAAAAAAGATTGGGCGATCCATGTCATTTTTAAAATGTTTTTTTTTTTAATTTAGGATTAAAAAAAATAAAATGGAGTAAGTAACAAAACCAGCATTGGGGGTGTAGTCCAATGCTCCCACGTTCCTGCACTAGTCAAAATACATTGAATAAAAAAATTACAGCAGGGAAATGGTTGACGGGAGGAGAGGGATGGGGGAATGGGAGGGAGTTGGCCAACAAAGTGGGTGTGGACAACAGAGGGGCGAAGAAATGAATGGTGTCTCAAACATGTCCATACCTCAGGGACGTTTTCTTGGAAATTGAGAAAACATCATTGTCTACGTGGTTGCAGAAAACACGGAGATTAAACTATTGGAAAACGTATCCGATACCAAACTGAGGGAAAACAGTGCGGACACAAAAAGATAAAACATTTCCTTAAACATTGCAAACAATTAGTATGGAAATAGCCATAGTCTTTTGAAATTCATTCAAGACCAGCAAAACATGAGGTAACATTGTGTGTGATGTTAATAAAAATTGACAGAATGTCATTTAACCTGTGGGATTATGCGTGAATGGGGATAACACCAAGAACCCAAATTGCTCAACAACAAAAAAGAAAAAAAGGAAAAAAATCAGCTCTCTGCTCATGATGGTCAAGCAGAACATGACCCTAACCTGTGGGTATTCAAGGATCCCTAATCTGGGAGGATCTAACACATGAGAGGAGCACAGTTCCTGCTGCTTCCCCACCCCCATCCCAAATCCTCTCCCTACAGTTAACAATGCTTTCTCAGTTCCAAAGTTTAAGTAATATAGCAGCCATTTCAATCACACATAAAGTGGTTTAAATGAAAGCATTTGGGTATAACTATTCACCAAATGTCTCAAAACAAAATGTCTCTGCTATCTGTGTACAAATTACACTAACTCAAACCAGATAATGGTTATATTGCTCACAGAGATAACTTATTTCCAGCTGTGCCTTTGGAGCAACCTCTGAGCAAGATATATCCAGGTACTGGGAATACAGTGAATGACGATTGTTGCTGATTTTGCTTACTTCCGTTCCTCGATGCTTAGACAAAGGCATCCTCTTTGTATTTCTGGCATGGGCTTTCAAAGCTTATTTTGCTGCTTGGGTAACATCTGTGTTATCTGTTCTAAGGAAACAATCAAGCATTTCATAGATCAAGCAATGCTGTTCTTTATCCCTTTATAATTTTCTATTTTGGGGATGACCAGATGCACAGCGTATCTGAAAATGCTTTTTTCATGACATAGTTTTTTGTTTGTTTGTTTTCAGTCAAACCAAGCCCAATTACTATGTTTTAAAATTGTTTTTTCCCCTTTCTATTGGGTCAATTAACATTCCACATCTGGCTTGATGTGATTGTGACATCTGTAACATAATTGAAGTTGCTTTAAAATGGTATTTTCTTCACTGGTTGATCTAACAACCTTATTAATGTTGAGGGAGACCAAAAGGTCAGTTACGGACTTGACCAGCTTCCTAGACTCTGCCCTCTCAGCCAGATATAAACTTGATTCATAATACATTTGGGTATTGTGGGATAGGGAAAGTCTGATTTCTGTTTCTTTTTGAACTCTGGCAATGCCACAAATCAATATCTTACAGTTTCTTACAGACTGGTAAGAATCAGGGCTTGAAAAAAAAAAAACCATTCCAGAGAATCATATGCTAGTATGAGGTTTCTGGGCGAAAAGTATGGTGATAACAATGGGAAGCGATATGAACTGAGGGAGCCTACAGTTGTAAAGAGGATGTTTAGCTATTTTTCTGGTCCTTGTTGAAGGAGTTTGCTCATGTCCTTGTTACTCCCTACGTGCTTGTTTTCACAACCCATCTTCAGAAACTGTTATATGAGTTGGCAGAGTTACATGTTACAGTGAATTCAATGATAGTTTTTAAAAAGAGTTCTTGTTCTATTTTTTTGAAGGCAACCACCAAGGCTGCTTTTTTTTAAGGAGAGAACATGCAGGGGGAAACGGTTCTTTCATTATTTCATCTACTGCCATGTTCTTACTGAAAAAGGCCACTTTACCGCTGCTGGGGAAAATTTACGGGTACTTGTATGTCATTAAAATGAGTGAGATTCTTGCAAGAACACAAATGGACTGTAGGTTTTCCTAAAGAGGTGAAGGATTCACCCAACTGCAAATAATTACTCAATTATTATTCAATTATTATTCAATCATTATTATTCAATTATTCAAGGAGCCCCGTGGAGCAGAGTGTTAAGCTGCAGTACTGCAGTCTCAAGCTCTGCTCACTACCTGAGTTCAATCCCAACGGAAGTCGGTTTCAGGTAGCCGGCTCAAGGTTGACTCAGCCTTCCATCCTTCCGAGGTCGGTCAAATGAGTACCCAGCTTGCTGGGGGTAAAGGGAGGATGACTGGGGAAGGCAACGGCAAACCACCCCACAAACAAAGTCTGCCTAGAAAACGTCGGGATGTGACGTCTCCCCATGGGTCAGGAATGACCCGGTGCTTGCACAGGGGACCTTTACCTTTACCTTTTTTATTCAATCATAGTAACTGGAAAAGCCCACATCATCTTTTGAAGTACTACAAAAAATGGACTTAGTCTTTCGTTTAACTTCCAGAAATGCTCCAGCAACAGGCAACCACTTTTTCTCTTTTCCAGACTTAACAGTCCTTGGTTGCCTGTATCCAATTGTAAGCAGTCAGACCCCTTCTCCTGCTAAGGGGTGCCAGTCTTTGGCACAAGGGCCAAAGACTGGAATAAGAGCAAGACACTGCTCCCCACAAAATGGATGTCACTCAGAGAGTTTTGGAATCCATCTTGTGTGTCAAACTTGGGCAGAAGGGAGGTTGGTGGCTGAATTTTTCCGCAGGCCCTAAGATGAGCCTAGTTAGCCCCATTGTCCAGCTAATCTCCATCCATTGTGTCACGCTAAAGTGATTTAATCAGCGCTCCAAGCAGACTATTACTTACCCTATCTGCATCCAATCAATCATATTCAAGAGAATAGCCCAGGCATTATCTTGGGTCCTGATGACTCATCAAGCCTCTCGTATCTTTCTTTTGGAACCCCAGAAAAGCAATCAATTCTTTGTCTCTGGGTTTCCTGCCAGCTTACCGCATACTATCTCAGTACCCATTTTGGGTTATAAATATTGGTCCTTTGGCCACTGTTAATGTGTTTGTGTCTTGGATCAGTGATGCACACAGTCTCTTCCTTTTGCTTCTGGAAATGCTGGTCGTTTTCCTTTTCAGTGCTGCTTTCCCTTGATGTCCTGTCAAGACTGGTAATTATCACCCAACCCTGAAGCCCTATCCAACTTCATCCCTTTTCTTTTAGCCAGCTCTTGCATGCTTTGTGTGCATATGTTTTAAAATATATTTCTTGTTTTACTATTTTTATTCTTTAATGAATCTTATTTTAATTATACAACCACCTGCTCATTTGAGAGTTTTCACCCAGGACTATCCTGGTATACATAGGTTATAGATCTTAGTTAACTTCTCTCGCTCTGTCTCCCCAGCTAATCCCCCCAACTTAAGTGGAGACTGCCTACTTCAGGTAACAACCCCCCCCCCAAAAAATATGGTCCCACAGTGTCTGTTTTTATATAAAATTATATCAAAAGATATCAGAATCTTAGTCAATATTTTTCCTCCCACAGGAAGCCCTGATATTTTTTAAGTACTGATCTCTCAAGACTTGTATGGTTTGGGGTGTGCCTGTGTTTACTGTTTGTTAAAGTGTGAAGCCTTAGCACCTTCCTCTAAACCATTGGTTCCCAACCAGGGGTCCGTGGACCCCCAGGGGTCCGCGAGAACTAAATTAAGGTCTGCGAAACAAAGTTATGAACCCATAATAAATTAATATTTTCAATTAAAATTTCTCTATTATAAAAATATATATTCAAATGTTATTCTAAGTTTAATGTTTAACTAACAGTTATGATTAAAGTTTATTTTCAAATTCTCAGAATTTTTATTTTGAACCTTGGGGTCCCTGCACCGATCAAAAAAGTCCTAGTGGTCCCTGGTCAAAAAAAGGTTGGGAACCACTGCTCTAAACTCTGTAGTCGGCAAAGCAGGTAAACTGCTTGTCATTCACCTCTGTTCCATTCATGGGCTGCTCATTCCTGGTGAAGTAAAACTAGGCCCTCTGCCTTTGTTTCCTCACACACACCTGCACACTATTACATTTCCTGTCTGCCTGCCCAGTAGTGCAGCCCCAGATAATTAAATAGGTAATGAAAAAGAAAATCTGGGTTTTGATAGCATTAGAAAGCCCTTCAAAAGCCACTGAGATGGTACAATAGCTAGCAAGAGTAAAGTGTTAGCCAACCAGTTACTCTGGAGGCCAAGGCCTTCCATTGATGTTGCCTCCTAGCACTGATATTCAGAGGTTTTCTGTCTCTGAATATGGAGGTTTCCTTTACTCATCAGGGCTAGTGGCTGCTGATAGACTTGTCCTCCATGAAACCATATAACCCCCTTTTAGAGCTGTCTATTCCTGTGGCCATCACAACTTCCCTGGCAGTTAATTCCACATTTTAATCACTCATTGCATAAAGAAGTATGTCTAACTAGGGGTGTGCACTGGCTAAAGTTGAACAGAGCAAGACCCCAAAAGGACCTTATCTGTATTTTTCTAGGGTGGGGGAGTTACTGGTTTAAAAGGTGGCAATTAAAGGGAGCTGGAAAAGGTGGCAATTAAGAGGAGCCGAAAAGCGGATCCGAATATTGGCAATTTTTTCGGCATTATTCAGGCCAGGTTTGGCCCCAGCACCATTCCCCTCCCTCACTTACCTGCTGGCTGAGTCCTCACCTCCACAGTCCAGAACTTTGGAGTCAGTTGAACTCAGTGTTTAGCTCTGCGCCGTGTTTTTTTCGGGCTTGGGTTTAATAAACCTGAAAATATTCAATCATTTGAAAAAAGCCAATATAAGGATTACGCTTATTTCTAATTTTTATTTTTTTGAAAATGTCCAGGTTTATTAAACCTGATTCCCAAAAACACTGAAAAAAATGGTGCACATCCCTGTTTTTAACATTAAAAAAACCTCCATGTGATAATCTTCCATGACTACCTGCAATGGTTTGTAGGTTTGTTTCCTGAATTGAAGTCCTTCCTGGAAAGGAAATGTGCCATGTTCAAAGCAGCCATGAGTCTCTTCTCAACTTCCCCTTTAAATAAAGGACTCTGGCCATATTACATCAGCTTCACTAGTGCCTTTCTTTGATGCTCTCTCTTCTCTTAAGAGTTTCTGGATGTCTTAAGTTCAGGTTTAGGTATCTCTGAACTTGTCTACTCCTTTCAGGATATGTTTATAGATCCTGACAGACTTGGCTCTTCTCCCTGAAAGGGAAGGAAGTTACTTTAAGCCTAAGAAAGCAAAAACATCTGGTTTTGAACAGCTGTGGAAATATTATATGCCTAATTATTTATAGGAGTACCTGCTCTGAGTGTCATTCTGTGCTGCAGCATTCCAGGATCTTTCCCTTATTAGCTCAACTATATAAATTCCCCACAGTGGGAAATTAGAGTCTTCTTAAGATGCATGATATGAGTATGCTTTCTTTAAGCAGTTCAGTTGGAGGGCTGTTTGTGTTTTGCGTTGCGTCCTGACATTCTTCAAAGCCTTTCAGCCATAAGGCCTGTTTCTTGTGATGGCCACTGGCCAAGGCAGAATTAATAGGATTGTTCATGTTCAGGATTAGGGACAACAACATTCTGACTAAAGAAATCCACCTAAAGAAGGCAAAGGCAATAGGATGGAGAAATCAAACACATTTACCTTTGCTTGCTTAGTTCTGCTTTCAAGAGGTCCACAAAGATTAGTCATAGTAATAATAGTTATTACTGCTCTTGCTGGGTTTCTGGGTGTTGAAAGCCAAGGGAGGAGGGAAGGAAGACCGCTGAGATTATGAGTCAGGAAAAGGTAGGAGAAAAGGTCGTGAAACTGTAGGCATGGGGATGGAGAGCGTCTCCTTCCAGAATGGCCTTTTGGAATTGTCAAATTTGAGTGTCTCTGCAGGACACCAAAATCTGACCATTCCAACACCATCTATCAATTTTGTAAACCTTTTCCAGATTCTGTCAACATTGTTTCCAGGCTGTTCTTTTCAACGTAGAAATCTTGGTTGGGTTTTTTTTGTTGTTGAAAAAAATACATGTATATTTCTGATTCTTCAGGTGCCAATTTCACCATCGGACATTAGACAGCACTCCCACATGGGGTACATGGAATATACACAGACTGGACTAAACTAGTTTAGCACTCAACCCACTTGCTGTGAATGTACATACTGCAACCAGAATGCATAAACTATGTACAGAATGTTTTGCAAATGTCCTGATAAGAATTACTTTGGCTGCAAATGGGTACTGGCATAGTAGAGTTGGAGAAGTTCATACAAAAAAGAAGAAGAAGAGTAGGTTTTTTTATGCTGACTTTCTCTACAACTTAAGGCAGAATCAAACCAGCTTACAATCACCTTCCCTTCCCCTCCCACAACAGACACCCTGTGAGATATGTGAGGCTTAATAGAAGTGTGACTAGCCCAAGGTCACCCAGCTGGCTTCGTGTGTCGGAGTGGGGAAACCATCCTCGTTCACCAGATTAGCATCTGCCTTTCATGTGGAGGAGTGGGGAATCAAACCCGTTTCTCCAGATCAGAGTCCACCATTCCAAACCACCGCTCTTAATCACTACACCTCTTACCATAACATCAGCTTGACTGTCCCAATGGGATCCAATCTAGTTCCACAGATTTGTTGATCATGTGATCATTGACTACCTGAGGTGAATAGTCATTCTAGCTAGTCAGTGATCACACACAGTGATCCATTAATTTGCCTATAGAAGAATGTCATATAATGCAATTTTTGCTGCTCTAGATTGGAAAACACATTTGTACCTTCTGAGATCAGCTTCCCAAATAATCACAGAAAGGGAAAGGACTTTTTATCATTTACAAAATGCAATGCTCTTTTCACTCCAACCCCACTCCTGTTCTCTCCACTTCCCCTCCCCAGATAAGTTGATAGAACAGGAGAGTTCTGTCCTCTTCTTTCTATAGATGGATTGCCTGTCCTTGCTGTATCAAAGAAATTCATTTCAGTTATTCTTATATCATACACATTCATTAAAAAAACTAGTATTGAATCAAGTCCAATCAGATACAGGTGATATATATAAGAATATGGTACAATCCAGCCAGTTAAGTACTTAAAAATCCCCTTAAAAGCATCTGTTTAACTCTCCATTGATGTTAATTGGATTTTACAGTGCTTAAATCTTGGATCAGGTCCATATTTCCAAATCTGTTTATTTGCTTCTATGAGTCACATGCTAAGATAAACCCATGCACAAACATTTTAAAGCATTCTCACATTGTCAGGCATGTGATGATGGACATCTTAGAAGACTCAGATAAACAGACCATTGATAAAACTGTTCCGGAAAGGGAGGGGGAAGCCACAGCCATCCACATCACAGGGAGATACATCAGGAATGAACTGTGTCCAACAATATATTCAGCAGAAGAGGAAATTCAAGTCACATAGTATCAAATAGCCTGAATATAAATTCTTTTACAAATCCCTGGGCAATTTTTTTGTGGAAGAACTCTCAACAATAAACGCTTCCTTCCTTTAATGTAAATTAAAATGTTTCCCCAAGCTTGGGAAATCATATAAATATTTACCTTCAACATGAGATTCACATATAGGACCAGATATAAGATAACTACGGAAAAGCTTTTTATATGCCTTCTGAAAGGAGGCCGAACCCACAGCACCTGTCTGCTTTCCTGTTTTTGCTGCCTTGGTATGAATATGTACATTTTTTCATGGGAAACAGAGAAGGTGGAAGGCATGAAAATCATAGAGCAGGAAAATGAGAAGTACCTATTTTTGTATTAATATTCTTTAAAGGATTCGTGGTAGCCAAAATTGTTGAAAGACTAAAGCTTCTCATTTAGAAACTTAGTTCTATTTACTGAGCCTCAGGAAGCTTCTAGATGTTTCTAGAAAACACAGAGGCAGGAAGAAAAACGCTGGCAAACATATCTCTGATCACATCCAAGAGTCTATCCACTTTATTATGCTGGCTCTCAATTTGTGCAGTTTGCTGAATGTGTATGCATGGATCTTTGTGAATGCAGTGTATGTATCTGCATGTGTAAATTGATGAATGTATTGCTTTGTTGAATGTACTCCATGCAATCTCATCACTGTGTGAATGTGGGGGGGAGCAACTTTTGTTTTGTCAGGGCTTGGGGGCCACTCTATTCACCAAACACTGGTCTGGTAGCCTTCACAGATAGTCAAGTTCTATAATAAAGTTAGCATCACTAGTGGAAAGTCCTTCCCATGTAGGGAGCACATGGCCTTGGATTATATGAAGTCATCAACTGGGGAGCTGGAGGAACAAATGCACTAATGCATTTCCTGAAAAATTCCCTGGGGCCACATCTGGGCTGCAGATTGCCAGCTGGCCATACCTAGTCTGTATTGATCACAGACCTCCAAGGAATCCGAGATATTTGTGGATGGAAAGTTCCATCATAGTCATACAGATGATAAAAAGCTACTACACGTGTCAGTGTAGGGGAGAATGTGTGTGTGTGTGTGTGTGTGTGTGTGTGTGTGTGTGTGTGTGTGTGTGAAGTGCTGTCAAGCTGCAGCCAACTTATGACAACACCATAACGCTTTCAAGGCAAGTGATTAAGAAGAGGTGGTTTGCCATTGCCTTCCTCTGCAGAGTGTTCCTTGGTGGTCTCCCTCCCAAGCACCAACCCTGCTAACCTTCTGAGATCTGATGAGATCAAGCTATATATACCATACCGCCTTCCCTCCATAGGGGAGAACAGAGCCCAATATACACTCCTGAAAAAGCACACAGACATGGTTTTCCAGCTAACATGTAGGCATAGTGAAGAAGTTCGAATAGATCCATTCCAGTAGTGGTGACAGCTTCCTTTACCACAAAACATCGGGGAAAAGTGACACTGTTAGCAGAACAGATATGTGGATTCCATCCTATACACATTTAAACTGTACAGATTTAAGGTCCATTCATGAGATCATGAACATTCCAAAAGCAGCAATCCTGAACTATTATTTGACAAGATAATGTGTAGTGCTGTGATACAGGCCTCGTACAGCTATTGGAAGGAACCTATGGGTGTACAGTTTGTATACTCAAAGGTGCTATGCCCATATGATGGGGATTTATTTATTTATACCCTGCCTTTCTCCCCACAGGGACCATAAGTGGCTTACATTGTTCTCCACTCCTTCAGTTTATCCTCACAACAACCCTATGAGGTAGGTTAGGCTGAGACGTAGTGGCCCAAAGTCCCCCAGCCAGCTTCCATGGCAGAAATGGGATTTGAGCCCAGGTCTCCCAGCTCATAGTTCATCACCCTAACCACTATACCACACTTCCTCTCTGCAGAGGCAGGAATCAGGGCCAGTGCTTGGCTATACAGTAGATGCAGGCAGGGGCAGTTTGCTGATTCCTGGTTCCTTTCTACACACTTTGGCCCTGTACAGATATGTTGCAAGTACAAGGCTTAAGTGGGCAAGGTGAGATGGCACCCCACCGGTTTGCTGGTTTTTCCAATAAAGCTACCTCCATGTTTGTGTTTGCACTACCTCAACCAATGCAGATTTATGAGTGCATGGGGAAGTGAATAATAGAAAGTGGAAGTGAATAATTGGATCCAGCCCATGTGTTTGACAAGGTAATGTATAGTCCTGTGGAATGGACATAGTACAGTCACTGCAAGTGCTCCCACTGGTTTTGCAGAGCTGGTTTCGCAGACCATATTGCTAACTGTGAAACACATCCTCATACCTATGGGACCACCTCTCCAGTTACAACCCTCTTTGGTCATCCTCTAGGGGCCTCTTGTAGTTGCCTGGCCCCAGGATGGCTCAGTTAGCTGTCACCAGGGAACGGGCCTTCTCAGTTGTAGCCCCTACCCTGTGGAATGCATATTCTGATGACATCAGTGCCCTACCAGACTTGACTAGTTACTGCAGGGCACGTAGGGTTACCAGGTCCCTCTTTGCCACCAGTGGGAGGTTTTTGGGGCGGAGCTTGAGGAGGGAGGGGTTTGGGGAGGGGAGGGCCTTCAATGCCATAAAATCCAATTGCCAAAGTGGCCATTTTCTCCAGGTGAACTGATCTCTATCCACTGGAGATCAGTTGTAATAGCGGGAGATCTCCAGCTAGTACCTGGAGACTGGCAACCCTAAGGGCATGCAAGGCCAAATTGTTTAGGTTGGCCTTTGGAGTGTAATCCACACTTAGGTTGTTGTGTTAGTGGTATGGTGCTAGCCACATATTTTAATAGTTTTAACAGTTTAATGTTAATATTTTATATTTGTTATCTGCTTTTATGTTACTTTTAATTCATTTATACTGTGTTAATGTTGTAAATCGCTGCAAAACCCTTTGGGTGAGCGGGGATTAATATCTAATAAATAAATTTCTGCAAAAATAGTAAAAGGATATTTTCGCTAATGCTGCCCCTGTGCTATTACATTTGTTTTGACATCATCTTACTAAGCATCTTTGCAACAGCCAATGTGCATGCCAGATGGAGCCCTTCACTCCATGGTATATATCTGTCATGAATCCAACAGTTTAAAGGAATTAAACTATTCCATCTGCTCTTCCAGCTTTCAGAACAAAAGTGTTTTATATATACTGTTGAGAATATAATATAGAATAAAGGAATGAAGGGGTTGCATTGAGTCATAGAGTTGGAAGGTGCCATACAGGCCATCTAGTCCAACCCCTGCTTAAATCCTAAGCCAAATTTCACTCGCAATCACTGCTGCTGACAAAAATTATTCCATATATGCTGACACATCCAGAAATCTGTAATGTTTAAAGCTTTTATGAGTACAAACGTCTTGATAAATACCACGCATGCCATCCCATATTTAATAAACTCCTGCACAACATATAAAGAGCATATGTTAGAACACCAAGAAGATGAAAACACAGATTTGGGATAGGGAAGAAAATAAGGATCGATTCGTTCCTAAACCTTTCCATTTGCCTACAGTGGCAGTCAGCATTTTGGGGCAAGCATGTCTCAAGTCCAAAATCTGAGATAGTGACATTCTTTCCTTTCCTTCCTTTATCCCTTAGAAACTCCTTGATCCATTGATCTTGAGCAGCGTAAATCTAATGTTTGAGAGATATAAGGACTGAAATAAATCTTGCCACTGACAATGTAGCCTTGGGCTCCCTGTCACTTAATAAAAAAGGCATTATGTCAGACACAGAGGCATTAGATTTATATGTTAAAAGGACAGAGATATAACGTGATCGGAGTTCCTCATAAAAGCGGCATTCCAAGAGGGCATGAGCTAATGAATCAACAGAGCCAGAAGAGCAAGGACAGGTCCTGTCTGGGTATGGTATATTCAGAATTCTGCCCTGCAGATAGTGACATTCTAGCTGCAAGCGCATGAAGCTGCTTTGTACTGAATCAGACCATTGGTCTATCAAAGTCAGTGTTGTCTGCTCAAAGAAGCACTGGCTCTCTAGGGTCTCAGGTGGAGGTCATTCATATCACCTGTGGTCATTTGAACTGGAGATGCCAGGGAAGTTCTGCATGAAAAGCATGTGCTCTACCACTGGGCCTTGTGCTTTAGCATGGTTTTGTCTCTAGCCTGCTGATCCAGGATGCAAGGAAAATTGCAGGAATTAAAGGCAGACAGGCTGCTCTGAAACACAAGATTAAAGCAGTGCTCCCTTCAAATTACTTTGTAAGATGTGAATGTAAATGCTACGTTAACCAGAATGCTGGTATTTATGTACCCCTCCTTGTTATACTTATGCCACCAATTGGCCGCAAATGGTTTGCTACATCTGAATTGCACCCACAATTAGCTAAATGTTAGTTTCAAAACAAACAATGCAGAGACAAGCGTTCTCCCCTTCTAAAATGTGCTACACCTGTGAGTAGGGTTGCCAACCTCCGGGTACTAGCTGGAGATCTCCTGCTATTACAATTGATCTCCAGCCGATAGAGATCAGCTCGCCTGGAGAAAATGGCCGCTTTGGCAGTTGGACTCTATGGCATTGAAGTCCCTCCCCTCCCCAAACCCCGCCCTCCTCAGGCTCCGCCGTAAAAACCTCCCACCGGTGGCAAAGAGGGACCTGGCAACCCTACCTGTGAGTAAGCAAGAATGCATAAATCTCTCGTCTCTTCTTAAATTACTCAGTGATAGAAAGCCACTGTAGCCAGTCTTCACAGCCCCCAGTTGGAGTAGTGGTTGAACACACATGAGGCTGCCTTATACTTATACTGAATCAGGCCATCAAGGTCAGTATTGTCTACTCAGACTGGCAGCAGCTCTCCAGGGTCTCAAGCAGAAGTCTTTCACATCACCTACTACCTCATCCTTTTACCCAGAGATATTGAGGATTGAAGAAGAGTTAGTTTTTATATGCCAACTTTCTCTACCACTTAAGGAAGACTCAAACCAGCTTACAGTCACCTTCCCTTCTCCTCCCCACAACAGAAACCCTGTGAGGTAGGTGGGGCTGAAAGAGCTCTGAGAGAGCTGTGACTAGCCCAAGGTCACCCAGCTGGCATCATGTGGAGGAGTTGGGAAACCAACCCAGTTCACCAGATTGGCGTCCGCCACTCATGTGGAGGAGTGGGGAATCAAACCCAGTTCTCCAAATTAGAGTCTACCACTCTTAACCACTACACCACGCTGGCTCCCCAGGACCTTCTGCATGCCAAGCAGAGTCTCTATCACGGAGGCACAGTTCCTTCCCTAAATTGTTAGAATGCTGGACTAAAATCTGGCATTTACATTATTTTAATATTGCTCTTTGCTCATTCCTCATACATAAATTTAAATCTGATTAAATATATGTATTAGTATATACCAAACCCAACAGTTGCTCACAAGATAAAGAACTGGTCTCCTGCATGGTAACTGAAGCCAGAATAGTTCTATCCAAGAAAATGTGTACTTAGGGATCAGATAGATAAGGTGTGGGAGTATGCCAGCTTTAACAAAAGTTGAATCCTGTGACTATATTTCCTAACAGTAGCATTTTCCTCTGGCGCAAGGAGCCTTCTACTAACCCAAGAGCCTTTCGTGTTGGCAGACTCTAATCTGGTGAACAGGGTTGGTTTCCCCTCTCCTCCACACAAAGCCAGCTGGGTGACCTTGGACTAGTCACAGTTCTCTCTGATCTCTCTCAGCCCCACCTACTTTACAAGGTGTCTGTTGTGGGGTGGGGGAGGGAAGGTGATTGTAAGCCGGTTTGAGACTCCTTAAAGGTAGAGAAAACCGGGGTATAAAAATCAACTCTCTTTTTTTCTTCTCTTGAGAAAAATATTCATGCTGCAAATATCAAGTTACATAGAGTTTTTCTGCAGGTGGAAGGATATCCGTTCAACAACTTTCTCACATCCCCCCTCCCTCATTGGGGGGGGGAGGCTTTACAGGCTCCCACAGGACAGGGGAGGCAAGAAAGTTGCGTGCTGCAAGCGGATATTCTTCCATCTGCAGAAAAACTCCAGGGGATAAAATCCATAGTCTCTAAGCCTTTTTTTTCCTTGGATTTATTTTGACCACATTATCTATGATGTAGGTAAATATGTTACTGTTTGAAGGCAGCAAAGGGGGCAAAAGGCTTCAGCTGCTACACCGAGGGCTCCCTATAGCAAGTGAGCATGCTCGCTAGTATTTCGAGAGAAGTTCTGACAGGCGGCTTTTTCTGACACTACACCAAGAGAAGGCTCCTTGTACTGGTCACAGAATGGGGTCAAAGGAGTCAACTCTTTATGTCCATGTGGAATGGGCCAGCCAGATTCCCTACATTATCCTAGATTGTCATTTACATGAGGAAACCCGCAAAAAAATTATATTACCTTTAATTAGCAAATTGCTGGCCCCTTACTGAACAACCATATGTCAATTCCTGCTGAATGACTTCATGACTGAGGTTACGGTGAAGGTAGCAGAGTTTTGGTGGAAGTGGTTAAGGTTAAGATTCAACCCTAAATATTAATTGATTGTAATGAAACACCGGTTGTTTCTGATCTTATGACCATAACTATTTATGCCAATAAAGGTTATATGTATGTATGTATGTATGTATGTATGTATGTATGAGTCAACTCTTTATGGGTGTGAAGGGGGAAAGCAGAAGATGCGTCCAATTTTTAACATTTGAACACATTCTTCATTTTCATGGCATTCATCAATTGTGAAAATATCAGCATTTCCATATGCAGTGGAAGGAATCCAGGGAGACTCTTTACACAAGCAGAGGACTCTTCTACCTCTGGTGGGGGTCTATTTACACAGACACCCCCATCCCAAGATGAATCTTCTCATTCACAGCATTCTGGTAGGTTATTCAATCCTCAGAAGTAGCTTTTCTGGGACTCAAACGGAAGGAGAAAGTTCCATTCCACAGCAGACCTAAATAATGCAAAAATGCCCAAACCAAGCAGAACCTTCTGTCTCCTAAAAAAACTAAGGAAGGCTGTGATATCAGCAAAGTTCATAAATCCATAAGATTTCTCAACTTACTTTAGTAAAATTAGTCTAAATTTAGATGACAAAATGATGGGTCAGTCCCAATAAGAAAGAAACAAAGATCTATATGGAAATAGTCCCTCATCTCATTCAGAATGCAAAGTTATTGATTTCAGAGTATGCAGCTCACTAAGCAATTGTGTCCTTTCAGATGTATTTTCTAATTCCAGTTCAGTAAAATACAGTGTATATGTCTGAAAAAAGTTTTACAGCAGTTTTTATATACTTGTACAGCTGGATAATTCTCCAGATCCTTCTCTACTTTGGTTTCACATTTATCATCCTTTGCAGTGACAGCCTGGGGTACAAAGGGCATCTCCATGGGGTTTGTTTATCTAGCATACACCAAATGGCAGAACCTGAGTAAGGCTGCTAAACTAATGGGGTACAACACACAGCCAAAATGTCAAGCCAACACTTTTGTAAGTTTAAGAAGGAAAGGGGCGATGACTAGCTTTGAAGGCATGGCTAGATTCGATGCAGTGTTAGACTTGCAACCTCTCGCAATAATTACTTTCAGATCTGTATCATCGAAAAGAACTTCAGAAGCATTCGACTGGGTCCGACCAATGGTCCATCAAGGCTGGCATGCTGTCCCACACAGTGGCCAAAAAACAGGGAACAAGGGACAAGGCTTGGCGTCCAACATCCGCGGCTGAATGCTCTGCCTCACTTTGCCTAATCTTGGGCCAAGTCTTCTTTCTTTCACTGTTGAGTAGCCACAGTCCTCCACTGCAATTTAAGAAGGATGTAGACAAGCTGGAATGTGTCCAGAGGAGGGTAACAAAGATGGTGAGGGGTCTGGAAACCAATTCCTATGAGGAAAGGTTGAAGGAGCTGGGTATGTTTAGCCTGAAGAAGAGAAGACTGAGAGGGGATATGATAATCATCTTCAAGTACTTTAAGGGCTGTCATATAGAGGATGGTGCTGAGTTGTTTTCTGTTGCCCCAGAAGGTCAGACCAGAACCAATGGGTTGAAATTAAATCAAAAGTATTTCCGTCTAGACATTAGGAAGAATTTTCTAACAGTTAGAGCGGTTCCTCGGTGGAACAGGCTTCCTTGGGTGGTGGTGAGCTCTCCTTCCCTGGAGGATTTTAAGCAGAGGCTAGATGACCATCTGTCCACAATGCTGATTCTATGACCTTAGGCAGATCATGAGAGGGAGGGCATCTTGGCCATCTTCTGGGCGTGGAGTAGGGGTCACTGGGGTGTGGGGGTTGGACTAGATGGTCCCTTCTAACTCTATGAGTCTATGATTCTATGACAGGCTTCATACATTAAGAGATCAGAGAGAATCCCTTCAAAATAGGCTTGGTCCCCTCCACTACAAGCGAACCCAAAATTTAAGTGATGGTTTAACTATGGCAAACAAACATTGTCTGGAAAAACCATGAGCAGGTGCTTGCTGATTTAAATAACAACAGAAAAAGAAAAGGATACAGAAGAGGCAGTTTGTCACAATCTTTTCTCTACTGTGGCTCTAAACCTGCCTCCTTCATCTCTTTGGAGGAGGAATATTTCTGGAAAGCAAAGTGGAAAACAAATAGAGCGATTACACCTTCAAAATAAATTCCACTGTGTCAGAAAACAGATACA
This sequence comes from Euleptes europaea, assembly GCF_029931775.1. Lineage (NCBI taxonomy): Eukaryota > Metazoa > Chordata > Lepidosauria > Squamata > Sphaerodactylidae > Euleptes > Euleptes europaea. The sequence continues at coordinate 27,931,200 of NC_079326.1, forward strand.
TTTTCATATATGTCTAGCAACTCCTTCACTTCTGTAACTGAAGAACTCTTTAAAAACAGAGATACCCAGCTGTGACAGGCAGGATTTTCAAAATATCAAGTCACTGCAATCAACCATGTGTAAGGGGAGATGGTGCTTATGTGATTGCCATGTTGTATGAACAGGACAACATACGTTTTTTCCTACTTCGGTATATATGATCAGGTAACCATAAAAAATCTAGTGTTTCTAATTGCATGTACTAAAGCAGGTTTGATTGATCATAATGACTGAAAAGGTGCCGCTTACAATTACGTGTCATTACATAAGTGCCATCAATCCGCAATTGACTTATGGCAACCCTAGCAAGGGGCTTTCAAGACCACTGAGAAGCAGAGGTGGTTTGCCGTTGCCTTCTTCTGCAGAGCCTCCCTATCCAAACTCTGATCCTGTTTAGTTTTCTCAAATCTGGTGCATTCTCAAATCTGCCACCTTCTCTCCCTCTCACAATAAGAGATAAAATGTTTTATGATGCTGTTGGTCTGACAGGGGAAAGCTTTCACCTACATACACACATGCTCTATTGATCACAGTCCCCTGCTTTTTCGCCACACTTCCATGGTCCTGGAGATAGCAGTGCCAGTTATGCCTGGTTGGCTGTTCTGCATCATTATGAAACCAACACAATGTGAGAGACAACACCCAGGTTTAAATCCCTGCTCTGCTGCCAGGGAAGCTCATTAGGTGATCTCAGCCTAACCCACCTCACAGAGCTGTTGTGAGGATAAAATGGAGGCAGAGAGGATGATGCTGTAAACTGCTTTTGATCCCCATTGGGGGAGAAGCAGGGGAGGGGCCGAGGCTCAGTGGTAGAGCATCTGCTTGGCATGCAGAAGGTCCCAGGTTCAATGCCCGGCATCTCCAGTAAAAGGGACTAGGCAAATAGGTGATTTGAAAGACCTCTGCCTGAGACCCTGGAGAGCTGCTGCCAGTCTGAGTAGACAATACTGATTTCGAGGGACCGAGGGTCTGATTCAGTATAAGGCAGCTTCATGTGTTCATGTGAGTTAAATATTTAAACAAATAGATGAGTAATACCTCACTGCCTCACTGTCACAAGCTGAAGAGTGAGTCTACTGCTGCGAAGTGTGAGTCTTCATGCACCTACATCCTGCATATACACACATACATTTGTTTGTAAGAAACAGCCCACATGTGTTCACTTTGCTATTGAAAGGAGGGATCAGTACCTGGATAAATGTGGGGTTTCTAGCAGACGTTCAGCTGTACATGTGTTGAATGTAGCATGACAATTATTCAATGCACATATTTTAAAAAGCAGATGTACACTGTACATAGATTGTATGTGTGTTCAATGTAATGTGTGAACAGAGCAAGAGACATGTATCTCCCCTATTTGTTGATGCATGAGTTGGCTATGCATTCTGAGATGTATGATTCTCCCCCTTGCCATATTACACTGCAAACATGGAAATGACAAAATGGACTCATTCAGACTTCCCCTTGCAGTCACATGTGAAAGAGTCCATTTGTTTGTGGAAATGTTTTCTTATTCAAGCCAGCCGAATGCAAACCATTTAGCAAAGTGCCTATACATATGAAACTGCAACAGAGATTATCATGTTGCCCATGGAAAGGCTTCTCAGGAGGAAAGAACATTTGCTTTAAAAAGATCCTTTACAGTGGGGTTAATACCCCACTGCTGTTTTACAGGACTTGTAAGTCCACAAACAAGGAAGATGTTAAACCACAATGAGGTCTTTAATATCGAGTATTACCGGCCTTTAAAGAACAAAATAGCTTTGCTTTATGGAAGGCAGAGAGGAGTCCTCCCCCCCCCCACACACACACACACTGTGTTTCAGATCATATAAATATTAATTGGGGACGTCCATACTCATTACAAAATATAAAAAGTAATCCAACAAATGCCGCTTCGCTGTTTTTCCTTGAATGTAGCCAAGGATGGACTTTTGGGCCTTGAATGTTACCTTCCACCCCACACACCCAAAGAAATCCCCCATTTTAAAGAGACTCTGGAAAACAAGAGGTTTCTCTGAAGTTGGATACAGGTAGACTTCTCTTACATCTTCTTAAACTTTACCAGTGGGGTTGTGCTAATCCAATATTGCAGGCTACACTGCCTCCCTCTGGTACTTGCCTGAGCAAGAAAGATGTCTCTGGTGATTCATTTTGTCATCTTTATCAGTATGTCTCCTCTGCTGTGTTTAACATAGAATCTGCACAGGAGTTTGCTGTCCACTATAAACATTTAAGCTGTATAGCTCTTAAAATAAACATTTCCTTATGAAATTGTAGGGTTGCCAGGCCACAGCTGGCAACCCCTGGGAGAAATTGAGGGAGCAGGGCCCGGCACACTGGCATGCTTACGTCACTTTTGGTAAAAATCAGAAGGGACGTCTGTGGATGCTGTAAGTTTTTACCATAGATTCTTTGTAAAATGCTAGTGCATTCATATGTCACTCTCACTTTTTATTATAGGTTTTTACTACTGGTCTGATCCAGCAGGGCTCTTCTTATAGCATCTCCAGCCCTCCCCCTATCTCTCTCATGTTAAGGCTGTGTCAAGCGGAACAATGGATTCTCCATGAAGACATCCAATGGATCCCATTAGCTGAAACCCAGATTAGACCCCCACATATTCCTAACACCCAACTAACTAATGGAAACACTTCTGTTTCTGCTGCCAGCAGGGATTGGCATACTGAGAGGTTTAAATGGTAGGTGCCTCGTCTCAGTAGGTGCCTGATGGAGACAAAGCTTTCTGTTTTGGTCCGCAAGCTCAATTATAGTCTTGCTTTCTGTGGTTCAGCTGTGCCTAGCAAATCCGATGCTCTTCCATCTTCCTGAATGATTCTCCCCCTCCCTGCAAAATGGGTGTAATTACCATTCCCTTTGTGCTCTCTGCTTTGCGGCTCCTGCCATCTGGAAGAGCTTGCATGTAACAATCTATCTTACCATCTCCTTTCCACTGTTGTTGAGGCTTCTCTCCCTCCCTCTGTTGTTAGCTTTGTGACTTGGTACATGCATTTATGCAGTATTAAACAAGCTGTCGGCTGTGTGGATATATTTGCATAAGATGGAGATAAAGCCATCAGGCAAGAACTTCAAGATCCTTCATAGATACACATGTGAAAATGTCCTCATGTCCAGAATTCTCACACGACCCAGTTCATACCGGATGCAGGCCAAAACTACAACAGGATGACCATAGACAGCCTTTGATATGTTCCTAGCACTAATTTCATGCTATAATATATATCAAGGCTGCCATTTAGGGAGAACCAGACAACTGTCTCCCTGCACCTTCGTGTTTCAAACTGCATGTAATTATTTCTTAGGAATCTGGAGCATCTTATATCTGATTATTAAGTAGTTGCAACAGATGATCTCAAATCTGTATCCTTTTTTGCAGTTTGAATTATGGAATTTGCCACAAGTGGACAAAGTGATGACCATCAGTGTGTGTGTGTGTGTGTGTGTGTGTGTGTGTGTGTGTGTGTGTGTGTATGTGAGAGAGAGAGAGAGAGAGAGAGAGAGAGAGAGAGAGAGAGAGAGAGAGAGAGAGAGAGAGAGAGAGAGAGAGAGAGAAAGAAAGAAAGAAGTGTAGTCAAGTTGCAGCCAACTTAGGGCAACCCAGCAAGAGGCTTTCAAGGCAAGTGAGAAACAGAGGTGGTTTGCCATTGGGACATCAGGGTTTTTTGTGCACAGGTTGATTCTATCACCATCAAGCCCCGAGTAGTTCAGGGCTTTGTCTTCATTCTGCATGTATTTTCCAACCTTTAGAAGCTGCCTCACTCTCCCCTCGTGTTTACCTTGCATTTTGTGGATGCTGTTTTACCCCAATTTTAATGTCTGCTTCGATCCCAAATCGAAACCTGCATACTTGTCAATTTGGGGTTTTCTCCCCACGCCCATTCTCACTTCTCCCTCCTGTTTGTCTTTCCCTGCCATCCAACCCTTCCCATTGAAGCTGGAATACTATGAGGCTGCTTATTTGGTCAGTTTCACAGTGAGTGCGTCAGTTTCAGACCCCAGCTGGATGGACAAGTGTGAGAAAATGGCTTACCCAGCCCAGCTGACATGGAGACACACAGAGAACTACACATAGACACACACGGATGCACGCAAGAAGGAAAGCACTTGGTCAAAAGGGCAGCATGGTGGGCGATTCAAACAACAGAAAGTGGCCAGGAAAAGAGAACAGAGGGAAAAGTTGGGTGAGGGAGGGTTTGCGGTGAATTACAGCTACTCGGTTCAGTTAAAATGAAAGAATCCCACCACATGGTTGGTGAGGGCTGGTGACGTATTTATAAAAAATAGACTACAGCCAATCACAAAGCAGTATTTGAAGGACTGGCTCCTATGCGTTTCATTTTTTACATCAACAATCTGGTTGACAGTATGAATTCTGATGCCTTCCATCCACCCAAACTGGCCTGGCAAAACATTCCACTACTCCTGTATGCAGATGATGTGATAATCTTTTCAAGGACTCCAGTGGGCATAAGAAGAGCTCTAGCCATCTTAGCTGACTACTGTACCAGGGAATCGCTTGTAATAAATGACAAAAAAAACTAAGGTGATCACTTTTGGTAAATACCGTAAAAACGGGGCCTGGTATATAAGAGGGGAAAGAGGGGAAAAGTCACCTAGGGGTCACCTAGGGGTGACTTCCCAATCGAATGGAACACCATAGGCAGGCAGCGAATGTAGCTGAAAGATCTTCCTACAATATAATAAATTTTTACCACACAATGGTAAAAGAGGATTAGACACACTCATGGAGGATAGGTCCATCAATGGCTGGGTGACTAAAGGGAACTCCTACATCCAGGACAGTAGCCTAGAGGCTGAGATGGGATATGATAACCATCTTCAAATACTTGAAGGGTTGTCATATGGAGGATGGTGCTGAGTTGTTTTCTGTTGCCCCAGAAGGTCAGACTAGAACCAACGGGTTGAAATTCAATCAAAAGAGTTTCCATCTAGACATTAGGAAGAATTTTCTAACAGTTATAGCAGTTCCTCAGTGGAACAGGCTTCCTCAGGAGGTGGTAAGTGCTCCTTCCCTGGAGGTTTTTAAGTAGAGGCTAGATGACCATCTGTCAGCAATGCTGATTCTATGACCTTAGGCAGTTCATGAGAGGGAGGGCATCTTGGGCATCTTCTGGGCATGGAGTAGGGGTCACTGGGTGGGGAGGTAGTTGTAAATTTCCTGCATTGTGCAGGGAGTTGGACTAGATGACCCTGGTAGTCCCTTCCAACTCTATGGTTCTATGATACCAGTGCTAGGAAGCAACATCAGTGGAAGCCAAAGGGGCTACTAGGTCCTGATTGCCTTTCAGGCAATTGGCGATGTTTTGACACAGTATGCTACATTAGATAGACCACTGCTCTGATTAATCTTGAAAGTGTCTATAAGGGAGACTTCGTACCTTGTTCGCATCACCTACACTGAAGTCTCTCTTACTGAAGTCTGGAAATGGTATTCTTAATATAAAGGTAAAGGTCCCCTGTGCAAGCACCGGGTCATTCCTGACCCATGGGGTGACGTCACATCCCGAAGTTTCCTAGGCAGACTTTGTTTACGGGGTAGTTTGCTAGTGCCTTCCCCAGTCATCTTCCCTTTACCCCCAGCAAGCTGGGTACTCATTTTACCGACCTTGGAAGGATGGAAGGCTGAGTCAACCTTGAGCCGGCTACCTGAAACCAACTTCCATCATGATCGAACTCAGGTCATGAGCAGAGCTTGGACTGCAGTATTGCAGCTTTCCACTCTGCGCCACGGGGCTCCTATTCTTAATATAGGTGAAGGAAAATAGTAACCAGGTCATCCTTCATAATGCGAGTTTATGTTGGAGTGATTGCTTAAACTTTCTCATGCCCCTAATGTTCAGTGTAATACACATATGGCCAACATACACCACATGGATGGGCAGGATTTCAGCCATGTGAAAGTATGCCTTCAAAAATTTGTACAATTCAAGGCAAGTCAGATGCCAGTGATTAAGAGCTTGGTATCCCAAACCAAGTTCACATTTTAAAGAAGCTTCCATGCATGGCTATTTGCACTAAGTGTTTGGGATGATCACTGAAGTGAAATGATATGGAATTGCTCCCATATACCAATTATATGGTCAAAGTCTCTGACAAAACATTCACCTTTGTTTTTACAAAGTCACAGATCGATATTGTCGAAGGCTTTCACGGTCAGAGTTCATTGGTTCTTGTAGGTTATCCAGGCTATGTGACCGTAGTCTTGGTATTTTCTTTCCACGGTCACACAGCCCGGATAACCTACAAGAATCACAGATTGATGATCAGAAATACTGAGCATACTAAACAAATGTATGCATGTTTTGATAAGCCCAAATGTTAACACTTCGGGTACAATCCACAGAATACTAAGTGTACATTGATTCTAATAAGGCTCACATTCCAGTCCTAATTATAATGGCTGTATTCAAAATGACTCAGACATGTATCCAAACACTTCCATACATGTGCTTGGTATATGTAGATTTCCCCTTCTGATCACAGGTCCTCATATTGCAGCAACCTTCCCTTTACTTCTGTCAATTTGCTTAGAAGTATATCCCATTGATTTCAAGTAATTGAAATCCTACCGATTTCGAAGTAAGGCCATTTTCAGACCTTACATCCACATGTACCAGGAACTTGGCAACTGCATGTATCAGGAGTGTGCCGCCACCATGTTGTCAGAACAGGGGAAACTATGTATTTTGCATGCATGTATAATTTTGGTATGTACAAACCAGAGTCCTGAAAAATCCAGTGATTGGTTTGCATGTACCAAAGTTGCCCCTGGCCAGCCAACATGGTGACTTCACATATTTAGAGGAGCACAGATGTACACATGAATATGTCTTATACTGAATCAGACACCCTTGGTCCATCAAAGTCAGTATTGTCTAAGACTGGCAGCGGCTCTCCAGGGTCTCAGGCAAAGGTCTTTCACATAACCTATTTGCCTAACTGGAGGTGCCGGGGACTGAACCTGGGACCTTCTGCACACCGAGCAGACACTCTTCCACTGAGCCACAGCTCTCCAGAATTGCCAACATTGATGTGTATGTATGGATGTAAAATCTTGAAAGCACTTTTGTCAAATTGAGGTTGCCTTCTTAAGCAATCTTGCTCTTAAGCTCTTGCTCTCTTTTACTCTTTCTCTGGATTGCTTCCCTAACATGGAAGTAAACCCCCCTGAAATTTATTTGGATTTAATGTTAATGCTGCTCAATAGGGCTGTGCATATTGTGTTTATTGAACTGAAAATAAACCTGAAATTAACCATTTCAGCTTCATTCAGGTTTATATTTGGCCAAATATTAAAACTGGGAATGAAGCGTAAGCCAGATAGTGGATTGCCAAAAAAGCCGAATACCTATTCAGCTTTTGGGGGGCTTCAGCTTTCCCAAGGCTTTTTTCTATGGGAATTTTGTTTAGGAGCTTGGGTGGGGAGCATTTTTCAAGGTAGAGTCACCAAATTTGCAGTATAGCTGCAAGACACTCTCCTTGCATGAACCCCTGAATTTGGTAAAGTTTGGAACAGGGGGTCCAATTTTATGGACCCCTGAAGAGGTCGCCCTCAGCCTCTACAGGAAACTATTGTGAAATTTGCAATGGTTTCCTATGGGAAATGGGGGCAACCTCTTCAGGGGACCATAAAATTGGCCCCACTGACTGAAACTTTGCCAAACTTCTGTGTCCATTTGAGAAGAATCCCTTGCAACTACACTGCAAATTTGGAGGCTCTACCTAAATAATAATAATAATAATAATAATGCTTCCCAGAGTCTCGAAAAAAATATTTCAGTAGGATAAAATGGACCTGAATTTGGGAGGGGAGGATGGAAACAAAGTTGAATATCCATTTAACAGTATGGGTATTCAGCTTATTTCAGTTTCCCCCCCAAAAAAATCAGGACCAATAAACCCGTACCCAAATTTTACCCCAAAAAATGCACAACCCTACTGCTCAGTCTTTATTTTTAGTTATTTGGGTAAGGTTCTAATAATAACATGTGCGGCTGAAAACACTAGAATCTTCAAAGCTTTCACATTTCCTCTTGAATGAATCCTGGCAATTTTTGGCACATTGTTCTTCATACAACACACATTACAGGCTTCTTTAGAGCGCCCAAATTACAGTCTCTATGACAACAATGCACAAACCTGCAATTGCCTGCCATTGTGCTTTCTCAGAACAGAAGGCAGAACGTAAGGATCACATGGGAAATTTTCCCCCCCTCGCTAATTTAAATGCTAGTTTTTCCCCGTGACAAAAGGTTGCGGTTTTATATCTTATTTCATAACCTCACAAAACAATTTGAAACAAGCATTAATTTTGAACTTTGTGTCTACTTGCAACGGTAGACGTTGCAAATTGCAGAAAATTACCTGGATCTACCCTCTGATATGACATGTACTACATTATGGGAGGGATTGGTATAATGGCAGAATGACATTTGAACTACCTTCCTCTGGGCATGCTGTCAGGGTTTTTTTTTGTTGTTGTTCCTTCTTGGAGAGTTCACATTTGTTAGTGTCTCCCAATTAGTGACATTGTAAATATAAGCCTTGCATCACATAAAGCAAAACAACTGCCTTTGAACAAGAGGGTACTTCGACCTAGCTATTTCAAATTGGAATAATTTGATTATGATAGAGAATAGACGTGCTCATGTCAAGAAAAGTGATGGTTCATAGACTTTGCCAATTGATATATTGTGCTCTTCTGACACAAAGTTTTATTATTTTATACTCCCCTTTTTCTTCTCAATGGGCGCTCTAACAGCCCATTCCTGAGATGAGCCATCGTCCAGGGTGAAAGCCCTTTAGGAGGTTGGGCAGGGCCCGCGCCAGCGTCCGGGCCTCCCGTGCTGGCATCCAGGCAGCCAACACCGGCGTAAGTGGCCCGTACGCCGGCAGGAGGGCGTACTGGTCGCAGGCCGCTGCTGCAGCAGCCCAGGACACCGACGGAGACTTCTGCCAGCGTCTGAACGCTGGCAAAGGCTGCAGCGGTATCCCAGGAGGCCTTCTCGGGCGAAACTGCATCCCGGGAGGCCTTCTGGGCTGGGGGAGCCTCCAAAGCCATTCCGGCCCAGGAACACCCCTTTTTTTGTTGTTGAGATACGCCACCTTGTAGGTTGCACAGATTTTTTGCGCTGGGAGGAGGGCCGAAACCTCCTTTGGAGGCAGCGCCTCCGCATTGCCTCCTAAACCCAGCACAGGCATTCCACTCAGGAATGCACTGAAAGTGGCTTACAATGTTGCTCCCCTCTCCTCCTGTTTGCCTGGCTGTTTGCCCTGTTTGGGAAGCCATGAGTACATGGGGAAAGTGGCAAAAATCACAACACAGTTCCAAAGAAGTTCACGTGCATATCCACAGTGCAATGATTGGCTAAATACCATTTAGTTCACCAAATAATGTTTGATATGGGGTTTATATATTTAAAACAATTTTATGCCGCCTTTCCATCCAGGGTCCACAAACATTAAAACATTAGAACATTTAAACAATTAAAAGGCAGTTAAATATAAAATTCAATTAAAGCACATAAACAACACTAGAAGGAGGGCCAAAATTGTTAATGGGGTTATGCCAGACAAAACAAAAAAGTCTCCACCTACTGGCAAAAGACACTATTAGAGGGAAACAGACAAATCTCCCTGGGGAGAGAATTCTAAACTTTTGATGTCACAATGAAGAAGGCCTTTTCTTGGGTCACCACCTGACTAACCTCAGATGGTGAGGGCATCTGCATCAGAGCCTCCGAGGATGACTGAGTGAGCGGGTAGGTTCATATGGGAGAAGGCAGTCCTTAAGGTGTGTTGGTCCCAGGCCATAAAGGGCTTTAAAGGTCAATACCAGCACCTTGAATTGAACCTGGAAGCAAATTGGAAGCCAGTGTAGATGGAACAAGACTGAAGTACCTATGGCACATGTCAGTCAACACTCTGGCTGCAGTATTCTATACCAACCGTAGATTCCAGATAGTATTCAAGGGTAGCCCCATGTAGAGTGCATTGTAGTAGTATAATCTAAATGTTACTATGCACTACAGTGGCAAGATCATTTCTGTTCAGGAAGAACCACAGCTGACTCACCAGCTGAAGCTGTTGCAAAGCACCCCTGGCCACCACTCGCCCAAGTTTATCCAACAAAAGGCCTAGGGTTGCCAACCACCAGGTACTAGATGGAGATCTCCTGCTGTTACAACTGATCTCCAGCCGATAGAGATCAGTTCACCTGGAGAAAATGGCCACTTTGGGAATTGGACTCTATGGCATTGAAGTCCTTCCCCTTCCCAAACCCCACCCTCCTCAGGCTCTGCCCCAAAAATCTCCCGCCGGTGGTGAAGAGAGACCTGGTAACCCTAAGAAGACCCCAGTCCGCATCCCAAGCTACAAACCTGCTCCTTTAAGGGGAGTGTAACCCCATCTAGAACAGGGGATAAACCATTTTCCAGGTCAGACTTTCCCCCGACCAGTAGCATTTCCATTTTGTCGGGATTATGTTTCAGCTTGTTAGCCCTCATCCATTCCAAAACTGCCACCAGGCATCTGATCATGGTTTCCACAGAAATTGAACAGGAAAAGCTATCTGCCAGTATATCTCTATCCTTTGAAAACTGCTTCAGCTGAATTTCTGTTATGCAGCTGTTGAAGGCAAAGCTAAATGAGACCTATTTCTGCAATATAGATTAAGAAAGCTTTCTTATCCTCTGCTGGAGAAGATGCTTAACATTTTTAGCAGTGTGTGTGTGCGTGCGTGTAAAGTTCCATCAAGTCACAGCCAATTTATGGCAACCAGTAGGATTTTCAAGGCAGGAGACTAACCAAGGTGGTTTGGCATTGCCCTCCTCTGTGTAGTGACCCAGATATTCCTTGGTGGTCTCCCATCCAAGTACTAACCAAGGCCAACCCTGCTTAGCTTCTGAGATCTGATGAGATCAGGCTAGCTTGGGCCATCGAGGTCAGGGCTTAGCAGTGCCTAGCTACCACTAAATAAAAATAAATGGAATCTTTACAAAACAATCCTATTCTGAGTGTCTAAAATCGTTTCAATAGACTTAGATTGGCGTAACTCTGTATAGGATTGCTCTCTATATTAGAAATGAATATGCATTGATGTCAAAACGTTTGGCAATGTTACATAATGAGATGATTGAAGAACACAAGTTGAGATGCCAACCTTTCTACGATAAACATGGACGTTCTTAAACTTAGTACTGTTGTAGTTAAAAATGTTTGTTAGATCGGTTGTAGGAGTATTGACGTAGATAACAAAGACAACAACAAAGAAGAGAATTAACAAATCATGCTGGTTGAATGAAATCTGTGCGCTAACCAAAAGCAATGATCCTTCCCCATTTTCCCCTATTTTTATTTTTTGTATCCTAAAAATAAAATAAAATATTTTTTAAAAATAGAATTTTAATTAAGGCTGCAATATTAAAAACATGAAGCTGAATCAGATCCTTGGTCCCTCAAGATCAGTATTGTCTTTTCATAATGGCAGTGGGTTTCCAGGGTCTCAGGCAGAGGTTCTTCCCATTACTTGCCTTCTAATCCTTTTAGCTAGAGATGCCAGGGATTGAAACTGGTGCTTTCTTCATGCCAAGTGGATGCTCTACCACTGAGCCTACAGCCTCACATTTATCTGGCTGTAAAGCATATTGAAATCAGTGTTGCTTGCCTCTGAGTGAGTTTGAAAATAGTGATATGTTTCTGTTGGGAAGGGTTACTGAGAATCAATTCCATCCTTTCTTTGCCTCCCCCCCACCCCCCGCCCGCCGCCTGTATTTCCCTGGTGCTTCCACAGTTTCCATGCTGTTTCTTCAAAACTCCATCTTAAAACAATTCAGATAAGAGACATAATTAAACATTTAAAGCTCTCTGCATTTCAGCAGCAGAAATTTAAGCAAAACACGCTGGTTCCAGCAGTCTGTTTCTGCAGGCACAAAGGCAATTCAGGTAGCAGACCACCAGGGTGGGTAATTATTGCTGATTCCCATTCCCACTGCATACCTTAAGGTAGCCAGGTCCCTCTTCGCCACCAGCAGGAGGTTTTTGGGGCGGAGCCGGAGGAGGGCAGGGTTTGGGGAGCGGAGGGACTTCAATGCCATAGAGTCCAACTGCCAAAGTGGCCATTTTCTCCAGGCGAGCTGATCTCTATCGGCTGGAGATCAATTGTAATAGCAGGAGATCTCCAGCTAGTACCCGGAGGTTGGCAACCCTACTCACAGGTGTAGCACATTTTAGAAGGGGAGAACGCTTGTCTCTGCATTGTTTGTTTTGAAACTAACATTTAGCTAATTGTGGGTGCAATTCAGATGTAGCAAACCATTTGCGGCCAATTGGTGGCATAAGTATAACAAGGAGGGGTACATAAATACCAGCATTCTGGTTAACGTAGCATTTACATTCACACCTTACAAAGTAATTTGAAGGGAGCACTGCTTTAATCTTGTGTTTCAGAGCAGCCTGTCTGCCTTTAATTCCTGCAATTTTCCTTGCATCCTGGATCAGCAGGCTAGAGACAAAACCATGCTAAAGCACAAGGCCCAGTGGTAGAGCACATGCTTTTCATGCAGAACTTCCCCTGATCTCTATCAGCTGGAGATCATAATAAGCAAGCACTGAATTTCTTGTGGTCACATACGTAGTATTTATCAAAACACCAAAAGTTGTCAAGATTCCTATACAGTTGGATATGGCTATTATTCATGGATCTTGTTGTCTGCATTACACAGTTACTTGAGGTAGTAGCTTGGGAAACATTTGGAAAGAGAGAGTGAGTCAACAGACAATCTAACTGCTAGGGTGTCTTCCAACCAGAACATTCAGCAGATGTTCCCACCAAAGTGGATCATCCCCATAGGTAGTTTTCCGCACAATGCCAGTCACTTTTCTTTTGCCACTGGCTTGGGGAGGTTTTGATCTGTATGAGCAGAAATAGAATATGTTTGCTTGCTGCTCTGTTCTCTGCTATGCTGGGTGCCGTGTATACTTGCTAGGGGCAAACATTTGCTGGTATTATCTGAATTGAGGCTTTGAAGACTGGAGGTGAGATGAAAAAAGAGGCTTTATTTATTTCTCTCCCCCATCCCAAAAATACATGAACCCATACACATGAAGTTGCCTTATATTGAATCAGACCCTTGGTCCATCAAAGTCAGTATTGTCTACTCTGACCAGTAGTGGCTCTCCAGGGTCTCAGGCAGATGTCTTTCACACACCTTACTTGGCTAGTCCCTTTAACTGGAGACCTTTAACCTGGGACCTTCTGCATGCCAAGCAGATGCTCTACCTCTGAGCTACGGCTGAAGAGGGATAGAGACAAATTATCTCTCCACCCCCATAGAAGGCTGGACTGATATTGATGAGACTTGTAATGAGTAAGGATATGAGATATTTCTCTCTGTATGGAAAAAAAAAACCCCACCACTGTCAGTGGCAAATTTCTGTCGGTCCAATCGAATGGTAAGTAATTTATAATATAAACTTATATCAGCACTGATGACCCATCATGCATGTAAGAGTAATATCCTTAAATATGTCATCATTAGCATGCATGCAATATATTAACAGCTGGTAGGCAGTCACTCAACATAAGGAAGAAATCTGACAGCTACATAACTCTTAATTATCCATGCTGAACCAGAAATGCGGCATGTCAACAGAGTCAAAGAACTGTCCAGGATACAGCTGTTGATGTATGACAATGTTAGCAAGCAGAGAAATCTGTAGTACTTAGAAACAACATTCCAAAGGCAAGGAAAATATACCCAGCACGATGCAATGGTTAGGGCATTGGCCCAGGATCTGGAAAGCAGATGTTCAAATCCCCACTCTGCCATGATAGGTAACCTTGGGCTAGTCATTCTCTCTCAACCTAACAGGATCCATTGGGTTCTTATGGAGGAAGGAATAAAGTTCCTTGGTGGAAGAGTGGGATCAAAATGTACCAAAAATACATTGATACAATGATAAGGCAAAAATTAGCTTAGCTCCAATATAACTAGAAATGACAATGAGCTTTTCTGCTCCCCTGTGAGGTGACAATGCCCACCCATCCATCCATCTCTGCAGTTTTTTGTACCTTCCTTTCTCCAAGGAATTCAGGGCAGTGAACATGGTTGTCTCATTCCATTTTTCCCTCTCAACAACCCCTGTGAGGTAGGCTAAGCTGAGAGTGACTGGACCATGATGCCCTGCCTCAAACTCTCTGAAAGGTTCCTCCCAAAGAAGATCATCTGGGGTATCTTTGAGCAAGGATCTGAAACTAGGAGGAATTCAGCAACACCCCTTATGAATATGCCGCCTTCTGAAGTATTGGGGGAAGAGGAGGAAGAAGTAGAGTTGGTTTTTATATGCCGACTTTCTCTACCACTTAAGGAAGAATCAAACCAGCTTACAATCTCCTTCCCTCCCAAGAAAGGTAAGCTTGCTCCCAAGAAAGATAAACTCACTCATTCTCTGGGTCATGTATTCACTCCCTGCCCCTTTTCCTACTCCCCCTCCCCCTTGTACCAAGAGTTATTTTAGACTTCTGGGTTTAAGAAATCTTCTATCTAAACACAATTTGTTGTGACATTCAAATCTAGGTAGCTCAACAAACCGGAGTTTGTTTCTTGTCCACCAAGGCAAAAATTCAAAGCCATGATTTAATCCCCATGTGGACTCCCAGTTTATAAGGAAGAAATAAACCCCAGTTAGTTAAAGCTTCTGAATTTGGAAGTCACAACAAATTGTGATCAAACCGAAGAATTCCTAAACCAGAAAGTCATCTTTGGTCTTAACTTACATGGAGCAGGGCAACACAACACATGAGAGCACAAGAATAAAAAGGAGCTTGTTACAACCAAACTCTGGGTTGTTTTTGATGTTCAAATGTTAGAATTCCTGGCTAACATCAAAGTAAAGAAAGTGGACAAGATTTTTCTTAAGGTTTCACACAGATAAAATTTTAAGGAAGTTCTTTTTAGTTATGTTCAGAACTTGAAGCATGGAAAGAGAGTAAACTCAGGGCAGGGCTGCACCCTTTCCTAAATTATTAGTCATTTCTCACTCTGGGGCAATGGATTCACTTTGAAGTCTAATGAGAAGACCACTTGGACTTCTCTGTGTAGCATTAATTTTGTATGCTTTGAGTACATTCTCCTGTTACCTGGCTATACTGTTTGAGGATCATAATAAACAAGAAAAAAATCCCAAATATCTCTCAGATAACTAAAGATCGAAAGGAAATATTCAGCCTGTGGTTTCTACTCCGTATTTCTCTTTTTATGTGCAAAGCAGAATCAAAATGCCGATTCCAAACATTTCATACTGATAACCCAAATCTGTGTACATTGCAAAGTGAATTAGGAATTTGACTGCACTAAACTGGCTAAAACTAATCTCCAAATATATAATCCTCCCTTTCTTACCTCCTGCCAACAAGAATCCTCATTTATTATTTACTTAAAATATAACCTGGTATATACATGAACAGAGTTGCCAGGTCCCTGTTTGCCACCAGCAGGAGATTTTGGGGACGGAGCCTGAGGAGGGCGTGGTTTGGAGAGGGGAGGGACTTCAATGCTATAGAGTCCAATGGCCAAAGCAGCCATTTTCTCCAGGGGAACTGATCTCTATCAGCTAGAGATCAGTTGTAATAGAAGATCTCCAGCTATTACCTGGAGGTTGGCAACCCTACACATGAATAATGTGTCCACAGGATCCATGTGTCATTTGTCTGGGCTCAGTTCAAATGGGCAACTTGCCCACAATCAGAGCAATCCGTTCCTGTAATGCAATCTCATGCTTAGGGTTGCCAGGTCACCGGCGGGAGGTTCTTCACCACTGGTGGGAGGTTTTAGGGGCGGAGCCTGAGGAAGGCGGGGTTTGGGGAGGGGGGGAGTTCAATGTCATAGACAAAGGGGGTTACCGCACTTGTATTCCCAGCGATGTATTAAGAGTTTGAAAATGTTATAAAAAATACTGTTCGCACTTTCTATGTATTCCCACCGATGTATTAAAAGTTTGAAAACGTTATGAAAAATACTGTTCGCACTTTGTTTGGCCCCTTTAGCTGGTTGTGAAGACGTCTTCCAACCATTTATAAGCCGTGGTATCCAAAAACCCTTTTAAAGCGATGTTTTTTATAACATTTTCAAACTCTTAATACATCGCTTGGAATACAAAGTGCGGTAACCCCAAACAATGAACAAAAATTAGGAATATAACCTTATCCTATCATTTTATTATTTCACAAATTAGAGATTTGTCCCTCAGATTTGGGACAAAGTGACTTAGTTCTTGTGACCTTATAAGAGTGTTATTCTAGTGTTTAGTTAATATAGTTAATGCATATAAATCCACAGGTATGCCTGAAAATAATTATTTGAAAGTGTCTTCATTTGGGGTTGCAATACTAGGCACAGCTGGATGTTACCTGTGTTTTAACAGAAACAGTGATGGTTTTGCTTTCCTACACAAATATGTACCTCAATCGAAAATCCATATGGAAACATTCAATAAGGAGTTAGCACAGCTAGAGACCTTTTCCGTATCCTAATGTTATTGATATTGCCAGGATGGCAGCACACTAGTAACGAATCACTGTGTAACGAATCAATGACAGAAAATTGCTTATGCTCCCATGGGGCCTTATTCTGCATCTCCAATGATCAATAAAAATTACTTAGATGCTGTTGGTTCGTCTTATCCTTACCTCTGACTCTTCTCTTAAGAACATCAAAACCCTTCTTAACATTTTAGTTCTCTTTCAGGTACTAGTAGGGCTGTCAATTCGGTTCGCCCCGAACTGAAAATCAGCCGAATTTCCCCTGATTCGGTGGTTTTTAGTTCGGGAGGAACCGAACTCAAAACTGGCAGGCAACCGGGGGGGCCGAATTCAGTGAATTCGGGAGTTCGCAAATAAATTCGGCAAATTCGGCCGTCAGTAAGCAGCATTACCGTCAGTAAGCAGCATTCTCCTCCCCCGGCCAATCGGTGGGCAAGCTGGGTCTTCTTCTGGCTAATCAGTCAGGATTGAGTACTGGAGGAATCAGCTGATGTGCGGCCCGGCCAGGGAGAGAGAGAGAGAGAGCGAAATCCTCGTGTGTGTGTGGGGGGGGTGCTTGTGCACATTCGCTCCTTTCTGTGGCTGCAGGGGGCGTATTTTTTGGGGTACAGACACAAAACTTTCACTGGAGCTTCAGATGAAGCTTCTTAAGGTACCCCCCAAGTTTCGTAAACATTGGGTCAGGGGGTCCCGAGATATGGGCTTTCCCCTTTCCCCTTTTCCCTATTGGGATGAATGGTTCGATCAGCCGATCCTGTGCATCTTCTCCAGAGCAAAACGTTCCGTGCCTAATTGGAATCATCTTGGATTACAAGTCCTCTCTTCAGCCCCTCTTGATGGAACAGAAGACAGCCACAGTAAGACCCCTTTGGGGGCTTTAATCTATAATTTTTCTCCTGTGTATGTGTGTGTGTGGGGGGGAAAGCAGAGTCTGTGTGTGTGTGGGGAGGGAGCAGTTTCTGTGGGTGGGGAGGGAAGCCAAAGGGGGCTTTCGTCGGTTCTGCCTGGGGTGTGTGTTCCCCCTCGAGTCTCTCGCTCCCTGGTTTGAGGGGGGAGGTTTCAGTTGTGTGTTGCAAAGGTGTTGTTTAACAAGGTTGTGTTTGCAGTTGTTTTGCTAATTTCTCAGCTGTTGTCGGGGCTGGGAGCTTTGTGCGTGGGCGGCAAGCTCTGCTGAGAGATGCACATTAAGGGTGGGGGGACCCCTTTCAGGGCCCATATCTCAGCCCCCCCTGACCCAATCTTTACAAAACTTGGGGAGTCTTTCAATAAACGTCCTTTGAAGCTCTGCCAAAAGTTTGGGACCTCTAACCCCAAAAATGCCCCCCAGAGCCGCGGAAAGGCGCGATTGTGTTTTTAATGGCTTTATTCGGCCGAATTTTTTCCCGAACTTTGAATTCCCGCCAAATTGAACGGATCCGAAGTGGGGGAGTTCGGACTTCGGCACGTACCGAACCCACAAGGGCCAAATTCGGCCGAATCCGAACTGTACCGAATTTTTTTTTTTTTGACAGCCCTAGGTACTAGTAGCTTGTGGACAGTTTGATTTTCTCACCATCCTTTTAATATCAATTTCTCGTCCTGATAAATACAAAGAAAGTATTTAGACTAGAGTTTACTCCCCACAAACCTAGGAAGAATAATTATTGTTGTCGTCATGATCATTATTAGTCTGTTAGGTACATTTTTATCTTGCCCTTTTCTCAAGGATTTTGAGATGTCACACATCATTCTCCACTCCTCGATTTTGTCCTCACAACAACCTTGTGAAGTAGGTAAGGCTGAGAGTCCATGACAGGCCCAAGGTCGCCCAAGAAGCTTCCACAGCAGCTGACTGTGGAAAATAGAAGAAGAAGAAGAAGAAGAAGAAGAAGAAGAAGAAGAAGAAGAAGAAGAAGAAGAAGAGAGTTGGTTTTTATATGCCGACTTTGTCTACCACTTAAGGGAGATTCAAACTGGCTTACAATCACCTTCCCTTCCCCTCCCCACAACAGACACCCTGTGAGGTAGGTGAAGCTGAGAGAATGTGACTCGCCCAAGGTCACCCAGCTGGTGACCTAAAAGGTGGCATATCTCAGCTGGAAAAAAGGGGGCGTTCTCGAGCCGAAACGGCTCAGGAGGCTGCCAAACAGCGGCCCTGCCCCCTGGCCGGCGCCATAACACCCCGGGAAAGCCTCCCGGGATGCTGTTACGCCCCGGGAACGCCTTCCAGGTCGCCGCCGCGGCCTTTGCCAGCGTCCGGATGCTGGCGGCAGGCTCCATTGGCGTCTGGGCCCAGCGCTGCTGGGGCAGCGGCCGGAGACCGGCGGCTGGACCTGCACGCCGGCGCTGTGGCCACAAATGCCAGTGTGTGCCTCCCGGATGCCAGCGCTGTGGGCCCTTGCTCCAGCATGGGCCGGCGCTGGCCTCCAAAGGCCTTTGGGCGCGGGGGCTGGTGGAAGTCAGGAATGTGCGGTCAGTACCTTCCTCTTAATCCACTGGAAGGCAGGATTGTTCATTAAACATAACATTTTATGTTATGTGCCCTGTCTGTAATATATTTTCCAGACTTTCTGCTGCTTATCACTTTTTTTTGCTTGCTAATTGTTTTTATGTCATTCAGTTTAATGGCTTTTGAAAATGTTTTTCTTTTGGATTCTATTTGTTTTGGGACAATAGCGCCATACCTCAAGGCAATGAATGACTAATGGTGTGCAATACCTTAGTCTTTAATTCGATAAGAGTTCGTGATTCACGTTTACGATTTAATAAAGCAAAGCTGAATTGTTTCCCCCTTCTGATGGAACAGTTTTCAACTTTGAGCCAAGTACAACTCCTGCTTCTAAATTAAAAGCAGCACTTGATGCCATGGAGGTCTCCCTAATGTTCTCTTTTCCAAACAGAGTAGAAATATGACAAGAATGCTATTAGTTTTGAGCCAAAAATGGATGGATAATAAAACTTGCTGAGGCCCAGAAGCTCAAGGAATGTGGTTCAAAGTCCTTAGAGCTCTGAGGTGTGACAAGTAAAATTTCAGACATGCCTGAGTGTTGATCTGGCCGAACGCTATGCCTAGGCAGTGTGGCACAGAGAAAGGAAGGTATTCAAGACTTGCTGTGGTGCCTTTAGCAAATATTTCAAGCAGCATTTGAATCAGCAACAGTTCACACGCGTACCATAGGTACCCCAGCTGACTAGCAGAAGCATCCTGGCTCCAATGAAAAGCATCGAGGTAGAAAATACGTGGGATATGAAAGTTATGTGGAGTTGGATTCCCGGATGGCTCAGTCATGTGCAGAAGTCACCATTTAAGTCATATGAAAATTCTACAGCAAAAAAAAACAAACCCCAATAAAGAGCTTACTTTCAAGATTAATGAATTTGTCCATGATTTTAAAAAGATTGTGCCACCATAAATATGCTAACTTTAAGGTGCCACAAGACTGTCATGTTGACGACAGCAGATTAACATGCCTACTCCTCTGGAATCTGGCAGAAATGATAGCAGTGCAGCCCTCAGCAATAAATTAAAGCAAGTTTGGACAGAACAAATGGAGGGGGTTATTAAGGATGCCTGAAAATATAAAGGTGAAAATGCCTCTCAAAGTAGGAAATTCCAGGACATAGTACCTAATAAAGCCTAGTCACCATTACCCTAGCCTTTGAAGGAAAAGTGGTTGCAGATGATGAGCATACAAGTTAATAGGGGAAGAGGAGGTTTTTGAGACTGTAAAGGAAGGACCTACGGTCTGACCAGAAAAGGAGTATATTATTGACTCTTTCCTCCCACATCAAAGTTGTTAATTTTTTTTCTTTTAGGGAAAATAGAGAAGTAACTGTGTGTGTGTGTGTGTGTGTGTGTGTGTGTGTGTGTGTGTGTGTGTTTCCTTTGTAGGACAAGTTACAGTTGGGGTGGTAGTGGGGATTTGCTTTGGGAAACAGAACAGGAGAGGTTTCCTCCTCTGAAACCTGTTCTGAAATGCTGTGAATTTTGTACAAGCATTTTGTGACTGGCATCACCCATTGAGCCGCCATTTTAGGACTGGTAGCTGCCAATGCTCTTGAAAAAAAATGAAGTAGCTCCCAGAAAGCCTGCTCTCGCCTGCTTGAGAGACCCTGGATCCAGACCATCTGGGTCTTTATAGGTTCAAGCCCGCTATTGCAGCTGCACCCAGGAATAAATTGGGAGCCAATTTAGGTTTTGCAAATTAAGTATAATAGACATATTGCAGCACCTCACAGTTAACTGCAGCACTTTGAATCACCTAAAGTTTCTGAGTAATCTTCAGTCTGATATTACAGCAATCTAAATTTGACATAGTCACAGCAGGGTCAAAAAAAGAAGAAACAAATAAAGAAGAAAGAAAGCTGCCAGTGCATACAGATTTACAAAGTTCAGTAATGAATCTAGCTCATTCACCAGAAAACACGTATAAACCTCTACCCAGGGGATCCTGATTTTTTACTTTGAGAAGTAACCAGATTTGCATGGGGCTGATTGGCTAGCTCTTGCTTTGGTCATAAATCTAGCTCCCCTATTCTCAGATCACTGACTGGATGTCATGAGGGCACTTTTCACCTTTTCAAAGAAGTGTATGAGATTCATATCATAGCATGGACCACCCAAAACTGAATGTGGACTGGCAAATATCTAAGTTCCCATTGATGCTGATGGGACTTAAGCTAAACTGATTTGCTCTAGACTGGAGCCCAGGGGATAGGATCTGTAGCTCATATAGGGTTGCCAACCTCCAGGTACTAGCTGGAGATCTCCTGCTATTACAACTGATCTCCAGCTGATAAAGATCAGTTCACCTGGAGAAAATGACCACTTTGGCCATTGGACCCTATAACATTGAAGTCCCCCCCCAAAAAAAAACCCCTGCCTTCCTTAGGCTCCACCCAAAAAATCTCCAGGTATTTCCCAACCCGGAGCTGGCAACCCTAAACTCATATGACTAGCTCCAAGCATGCAACCCAAGCCTGTGCAAGAGCCATTAAAGAGAAAGTAGTCTGATAACATGACCCTTCCACTGCAGTGCAAATACAAAGCATGATGTACTCCTCTTCCAAAGAAGACATTGTGGACAGTTCTGATCTTTCATCCAGGATTTACATATAATTTTGCACAGTTGAGTTTTAGTACTATGCGTTCTTGTTGATCTAAAGTGAGTGATTTCTTCTTAGAAATGAATAATTGCTTTAGAAAGAACCATTTGATGCAAACGATCATATTCTTTTAAGGCATCTGTATGAATATACATATGTAGGGATGCTTCGAGGTTTACTGACACATGTTGGGCCCTGTGATTTAGCCTGCAACAGACTGAAATGAACGATCAGACTTTAAACCATTGGGGAACAAAATAATTGAGCATTGCTGCAGGCAGCAGATGGTATCTTGCTTTGTGCTCCCCTCCCCCAGAAGACATTGTAGCAAAAAAAAAAAAAAAAAAATGACCTGCCGTCGGGGGTTTTCTCCTGGCCCCTAAATGGGAGGAGGAAGGGCAGGGAAATAAACTTTTTCTGATGGAAGACATGAAATATTAATGACAAGGCATACTCTTGCTTCTGTCCAGGAGATGAGCAGGTAGATTGTTCTTACATGAAAGCACACTGCAAGGAAAGATCTGAAAAGAAACCCCTGGAACGTACTCTCCGGGTCTCATTTCAATATACTGGGAGGTTTCTTTTCAAGATGAGAGGAAGGAAAGAGAGTTTTTCTCTTTCAAACAAAGTCCAGTCACTAAAATTATGCTCACACTTTGGCCATAAAGCAAACTCTTAGGAAGACCTTTTGTTTCTCTGCTATTCTCAGTTTTCTAGAGTTAATAATTATTCCCATTAAGATTACTAGGATTTATTGAAAGGCTCCTGTTACATGAATAGGCAGAGTATAGAAGATATGGATTTTTACTTCATTTTTACTTCATTCTTCATTTTCGCAGCCATACTGTGACATTCCAGGAATGCTCCAAATCTCTATAGTATTTACCACAGACGTCGAGCAGTTCATAGAGTGTCACATTGTGGCCCAAGATATCACTTCTGGGTTTTCATAGAAAGTGTTATTTCCAAGCATGCATTGCTGTTTTTCAAGGGTGTCCCTCCTCCTCAAAAAGCTCTGGCAACCCTAATGACCTTCAGGTGAGCAGTTCAGTTTATTGCTGTCATATCTATGGGAATGCCTCTCCTGGCCAGTTCCCCAGAGAAATTTACATTCATGTAATACCAACTTACTGGTGATCCCTGGCCCAAGGAGTATCTGGCTGGCCTCTACCATGGCCAGGGCTTTTTTGGCTCTGGGCCCTGCCTGGTGGAATATCCTCCTTAGAGAGACCAGGGCCCTGTGGGATCTTCAGGAATTCTGCAGGGCCTGTAAGACGGAGGTGTTCCGCCGGGCTTATGGTTGAGGCCAGCAACGGTTCTCATAAATACTGGCCTCCCTAATCTTTCCTTCTCCCCTGCTGCAGAGTGTCACCCCTGCTTATACCATCTTGGGAGTCGGCACTCCACCCCAGAGTCACCCCAACTGAGCCATAGGACCTCCGTCTTCGATTGCAATAAGTATATAGCCTACATTGCAATAGGCATATAGCCTACACATTAGTCAAGCATGTCACTCTCTTTGCAAAATACTTAAAGGGCACAAACCTGACATTAAAAATATCAACATATAGAAACTAGGGGGTGAACATTTCAGTTCCGTCCATCCCCGTCCATCCCCGGTATGCTGACCCAAAAGTATCTATTATTCAACAAAATAGCTTCAGCTGAAGATTGTAGCATGACATTCTTGGCTTAGAATTTATCAAGATGTTTGATTGTATATATCTCAGTTTGAAATGACACAAGGGGTTTTTCAATTGCTACAATTGTTAAATTAGCTACCTAACAAGATGGTGTTATCAACATTACTGGGTTTTTTTAATATTCATTGCATTTATCTAGTATATTTTGAGATTTGCATAAAATATTTTATGCTTTGTTTAGGTTACGCTTCTTACATTTCAATCAATTTATTTTATGGAATTAGCTCCAAGCCACAGCAAAAGAATAAAAAAGACAATCACAATATCAAGTAAAATCCATACAATATCCATTAGAAGATTAAAATACATGATAAGCATTTAAAACATCACCTTGATAGCTAAAAGAAGCAGAATTAACAATAACTTATTGTTCCTATGATAATGAGGGATCCAGGGTAAAGCCGGTGATCTATTAATCGGCCAAACTTGCATCAGGGTTTTTTGACTGTATCTCTATAATCAGGGCCAAAACTTGGCCAATTGTAGTGTTACCCATTTAGCTCTATCTGCAAGGAGTATTACCAGTTTGTTCCAGTCTGACCTCCCTGAGCATTGTGATAAAATGTTCCCAATATACCTTTTGCTATGTACTGCGAACGTTGGGCACCAAAGAATCATATGATCCAGATCCTCAGTGGACCTGTGGTCACAAGAGCAGATTTCCTCATTATATGGGGTCTCATTATAATGACCTCTTACCATTGCCAATTGTAAAGAATCCAGACATACCTTAGTAAAGGCCTTTCTATACTCAAAATCTGATAAATCAATAAAATAAGCCAAGAGAGTTAAGGGGGGGCTGCTTATAAAGACAGACAGTACCTAGGGATCCATCCAGTATCCACTTGGACACTTATGTCCAACAGTCTTTGTTTTATTGAATGTTTGCTTGCAAAGAAACCAGGCCTCCTTAGATATTCCTCTGAGAATCCAACTTTGGCCATTACATTCAGTAGTCTTCTGGGCATGGAGTAGGGGTCACTGGGGGTATGGAGGTAGGGTTGCCAACCTCCAGGTAATAGCAGAAAATCTCCAGCTATTACAACTGATCTCCAGCCGATAGAGATCAGTTCACCTTCAGAAAATGGCCTCTTTGGCCATTGGACTCTATGGCATTTAAGTCCCTCCCCTCCCAAACCCTGCCCTCCCCAGACTCTGCCCCCAAAATCTCCCATCAATAGCGAAGAGGGACCTGGCAACCCTATGTGGGGGGTAGTTAGCTTTCATGAGTTAGCTTTCATCTCATCATAAACCAAAATTAAGAATCCCAGAGTTCAACAAAAAAGAATTTTCAACCAAAAATTAATAGCAACTGTATGGCTTAGAGTCATACAGAGCAAAGACAACTCAGATCTAACTATAACTGATGCTGTTGAATTAGGAACCGCTAATATCATGTAAGCAAATTTGTTTTGAATAACTCCTAGTGGCTGTAAATTTCCAAAGCCACAAACTGGAGCTCCATACAACAACCAAGGAAGAACTTCTTACATTTCATGACACACCTGTTTACAATTATTTTCTCTGTACATTTAGTTTTAATACACAAAATCTTGTGCCACAATAACCTATTGGTCTTTAGGTTGCCACAATTCTTTTTTTTGGGGGGGGGCTGTTCTGCAACCTTATTGTAATTATACTGTATTATTAAAAATATCCCCATGGAATTGTTGGTTTTCTGCTTTATACATTCTCAGTTTCACCAGCTTTATTTCTGAAGAATTATTATTTTTTATCACAGTAAGCAAAATCTGGTTCTGGACTTGCATTTATAAAGTGAAGCACAATGACTATATACATAACAATATTTGACAGGTGGCATAAAGCCTTTGGCATTCCAATGGTGTTAACTCCTGTCAGAATGCTTGCAGATAAAGCAAAGCAGCAGTTGTTAGCAATGATAATAGCTACTGCTGTGCTCAGGAGGTCATTTCCATTACCAAAGTCACTCTAAAATCAATAGTGATGCAAAAATAAATTGTTGCTTGCTTTTATTTGCATAATTATAAATGCATAAGGAATCAAGCAAGTGTTTTCATAACCAATAGCGATCAAAAGAGAAAACAGCAGGTTCTTCAATCCAGCCAAAAACCAAATGAACATAAGAAAGGCCATGCTGGATCAGACCAAGGTCCATCAAGTCCAGCAGTCTATTAACACATTGGCCAACCAGGTGCCTCTAGGAAGCTCACAAACAGGACAACTGCAGCAACATTATTCTGCCTGTGTTCCAAATAGGGTTGCCAACTGCCAGGTAGTTGCAGGAGATCTCCTGCTAATTCATCTGATCTCCAGCCAATAGAGATCAGATCACCTGGGAAAAAATGGCCGCTTTGGCAATTGAACTCTATGGCATTTAAGTCCCTCCCCAAACCCCACCCTCCTCAGGCTCCGCCCCAAAAATATCCCACCGGTGGTGAAGAGGGACCTGGCAATGCTAGTTCCAAAGCACCTAATATAATAGGCATGCTCCTCTGATCCTGGAGAGAATAGGTATACATCATGACTAGTATCCATTTTTACTAGTAGCCATGAATACCCCTCTCCTCCATGAACATGTCTACTCCCCTCTTAAAGCCTTCCAAGCTGGCAGCCATCACCACATCCTGGGGCAGGGAGTTCCACAATTTAACCGTGTGAAGAAATCTCTCACCCTCTATGCGTTGTGTAAAGAAATCTCTCACCCTCCAGCTTCAACGGATGACCCCGCATTCTATTATTATGAGAGAGGGAGAAAAGCTTCTCCCTGTCCACTCTCTCCAAAAGTCTGAAAAATTTCAGTTCACCTTGATAAAGATATAGGCAATGTCGCAGCGTATAGTCAACCGTTGAATTGCTCTCTCTCTCTGAAATTTTTCAAGAGAGGTGCAAAGCTGACGAAGCCTTTTTGGTGAAACGCAAAGAATATCTGGGATCTGCGTTCTGTCCTGAGATTCTGAACGACTATCTTGTGAATTTATACCAGATTTGGACTGTGGTCCCCACCACACGGTTTACATTTCCTTTTTAAGGGATTCAATTCAACTCTAACACCGTGAGTGAAACCAAGGGAGGGCTGTTCCGCTCTCGGTTACACCTGTGAACAGGATCTTACTCTGTGTTGAAAAATTTTTTCCCTTACTGAATTTGCACAAGTGAACTGTGGGACCACGTTTGCATACTCATTTGTACATATTGTATATATTTTTGTGATTGTCTTGTTCAGTATCTTGGGTTCTGCCTGCTGATAGAAAGGTGAAGCATCCTGGCCTCTTCTGAAATATATTCTGGTCCAATGAGACAGAGGAAGCCATGGCTGGCTCTTTGCTTTGGAGAAGAAATCCTTTGGGGAAGAAGGAAGGGGTAGCAGGAAACACATTACAAGCAGTTCGGTGCTTATGGGCACCATGTTGGGCATTATTGTCTTCAGGCATGACCAGAGAGGCATAAGCATGGTAGACATCTTTACACATGTCTAGAAAAGTCTTTTGGCTTCCTAACTGAGCCCAAAATTTGGGCAGAGCTAAACGATTTTATCCTAAAATCCAAAAATACATATAATGGAACTGAGCAGTTCAACCAATCCATGTATATCTGCTATCCTTATTCATCCTTACTGGACAAGCCCTGCCTTTATGAGAATCCTCCCATATCATGTGGACCAAGTACCAAGCCTACCTCTCAAAATCTTTTCTTGCTGTATTTTGCCAAAGACGGCCTCTAGAGTGTGACCACCACTAGTTTACATTTCACACTCCTTGGCATCCACCAGTGGCCTAGAAGTAGGGTTGCCAACCTCCAGGTACCAGCTGTAGATCTCCTGTTATTACTACTAATCTCCAGGTGATAAAGATCAGTTCACCTGGAGAAAATGGCTGCTTTGGCAGTTGGACTCTATGGCATTGAAGTCCCTCCCCTCACCAAACCCCGCCTTCCTCAGGCTCCGCCCAAAAAACCTCCCACTGGTGGCAAAGAGGGACCTGGCAACCCTACATGGAAGCTATAGCCTTATCTTCCTATGGTACTTTGGCAATGTATATATGAAGGAATAGAGTAGATAAAGCCAATTACCTGGTTGCTTTCCATGCAACACCTGCCTCTTTCTTGGCCAGGAAATTTTTACATGTAAACAAACTATGCCATTTCCCCCATCCTCTCTTTATGCATAATAAATTGGCATGGGAGGAAGCCTCAAGTAACCATGTCCACATCATTGCTGGTAAATCGCAATCAGACTGTCAAAACTCATGTTGTCATCCCCCCCCTCCACGCACACATGGATTGACCAGCAGCCTCTAGATGGTGATATGACGCCAGCACACATCAGAAGCAAACAAGATTTTGCTTGATAGTTTAAAGTTCGCTTAGCCAAATGGGGCAGATAGCTCACTCTAGCTACAAGTTAGAAAAGAAGTCAAAAAGTTCATTTGATTTGATCTGGTTCAGTTTGGGTGACACTCTTCTGTTTTCCCATCGTAAAAAGCTGCAGTTCAGGGGCAACGTCTAGTGACATTTGACATGATAAGGTTGTGAGAAGACATTTCTGACACCTATAGATCCCAGGTTTTAGACAGGTAGCAGACAGATATCTTAACCCAACTTGGGGAGGGGGCAGATTTTTCAGCAGCTGTAGCTAACTAGATGCAAATGTTCTTCGGGAAGTTCCACACCCTTTGACTAGGCCACCGATGCAAAACATAACTCTTGCCCATTTTTCATTGGAAAGAATAGTTTTCAGGGTGTGCTTTTAATTCATGCGCCACACAGTACCTACACAGAGGGCCTCGCCAAGGAAAGAAGAGGGCAAGAGAGGGGTGAGGAGAGGTCAGAGGGAGCAAAGTGCAGGTCCACATTCCCAGTGGTGATTCCCAGCTTCCCTCCAGCCCCTTATGGGCTAGGACCAGCTGTCCGACTGGGCTATTCACCTCCTGACCTCATCTGTCTGATCCTTTTGCCTCCTGCCGCTCCTCTCCTACTTCAACAATGATGCAGCTCGCTTGTAATGCCCCAGCCGTCCTAATTAGGTCTCACTTGTGCTGCATAAAGCAGCATAACATGAACAAATCAGGCTCCATGCTCCATAGACACAGAGAGACCTAATCCATCTTTCACGTTAACTACTGCCAGCCAGATACTATACCAGCAGTTTGTGTTTTGTTGAATATATTTCACCAGCAAGTCTGCTGCTTACTGATTTGGTCTCTTTAAGCATCAGCAGGTGTATCACGTTCCATTGACAAGTGATGCCCGTGTCTAATATTTCATATTATGTTTCCTTCTATAAGGCCTCTGTAAGTGGAAAGTTCTGGATGCAGATAACTACCTACAATGCTTGGCGACTGAGAGGGCAATTTTTGCCATTTGGTTTTGGCCAAAAGGAATGCCTTCTAAAAATGGTCTCTCTTTGTTTTAAAAAAAGAGACACCCCCCTTTATTTTCCTCTTTAAACTTTCCTATATATTTAGATCACCAGTTCATGCATCTGATGAAGAAGGGAGAAAAGAAGAAGAGAAGAGTTGGTTTTTATATGCTGATTTTCTCTGCCTTTAAAGGAGAATCAACTTGGTTTACAATCTCCTTCCTTTCCTCTCCCCACAACAGACACCTTGTGAGGTAGGTGAGGCTGAGAGAGCTCTAAGAGAACTGTGACTAGCCCAAGGTCACCCAGCTGGCTTCATGTGAAGGAGTGGGGGATCAAACCTGGTTCACCAGATTATGGCCCACCGTTCTCATGGAGGAGTGGGGAATCAAACCCAGTTCTCCAGATTAGAGTCCACCGCTCCTAACCACTACACCAAGCTGGTTCTGAAAGGGATTCGGGCCAATGAAAGCTCATGCCATAATAAATTTCTCAGTCTTTAAGGTGCCATAGCTTAATTTTTTTCTAGAAGCAGAACTGTATCTGCCTGCTCCCCCACTCTTCCTCAAACATAGAAAGTTGAATTGCCATTTGTTTTCTTGCTGTATGCTTGGAGGTCTGTCTGATAAATATGGCAATATTTCAAAGTGACATCTGACGGAAAAATACCCTTAACATATGAAACAGAATTACCCTTGATTTATTCAGGCATTGTTTGGATGCAAAGGAATCCATAGAGAGAGCTGACTGAGGCTGTGCTTATGAGATCTGCACTGAGATTTGCACATGACCAAGAAGGCCCTTTCCCAGATTGCCACCTGCATGATCTCAGAAGGCAGGGGCACCCAAAGCAGGGCCTCTGAAGATAACCATAAAGGTCAGGTGGGTTCATAAGGGATTAGGCGGTCCTTGGGGTATATTGGTCCCAAACTATTGTACAGCTTTGAAGGTCAAGTTCCCATCACATGTAGTTTGATCCTGGACTCCAGCTCAGCATGAGCAATGGTGCAGGAAACAGAATTGCTGCTAAGCATATTATGCAAGTGACACAGTTTTAATATCCTCCTAATGTAGGAAAGTGTGGAATGCATCAGAAAAACTGCTGTGCTGCATCTCTTTAGATCCCCTTGAACAAATATTGCATCTGGAAATACGTTTCCAGTAGATTTTCTTAGGACGTCACAAGAGGTACTAGCCATGGTCTGTACTAGGAAGGAAGAGAATATTCTAGGCCAGTTCCTATATCCACTGGAGATACTATTCTGATTGAAACAGACGTCCAGTGGCACCTTAGAGACTAACATTTATTCCAGCATGAGCTTTGGTGAGTCAGAGGTCACTTTTTCAGATGCTTCTAATCGAGCAACATATAAAGGGAAATACCAGTAAATAGGGTTGCCAACCTCCAGGTACTAGCTGGACGTCTCCTGCTATTACAACTGATCTTCAGCCGCTAGAGATCAGTTCTCCTGGAGAAAATGGCTGCTTTGGCAATTGGACTCTATGGCATTGAAGTCCCTCCCCACCCCAAGCCCCGTCCTCTTCAGGCTCCACCCCAAAACCTCCTGCCAGCAGTGAAGAGGGACCTGGCAACCCTACCAGTAAAGGACATTACAAATTGCTTTCCAGAGTTTTATCAGAAGTCTGGATCCTGCGCAGAAGCTTCAGGTGACTTTGAAACTTGACTAATAATAATGGTTGTATTTGTACAGAAGCTGAAAGAATAACGATGGATTTCCAGATCGGTACAGTTGTCTCTGAGCGTCTCCTCACTAGGAATGAGTTCACGTGTGTTCATCAATCAATGACTGCAACGGAAAGTGATGACTTTCATGTGCAAAGCAGCCATCCCAGATCAAACAGCACACACAGCATTTGATGTCACCTGTCATCAGCTCAAGCATAATATTTTTTCAGCATGTACTCTTCATTCAACTGCAAATCACTGAGTGAAGAGAGGTCAAGTGATTTACAGGCATGTGTGAATGAGACCTTTAATTGGCTTGCTCCTGAATGTGTAAATACCCTCTACTGTCTGATGGGAGAAGACACTAAAGTTCTGTCTGCAGGTGATGGCCGCGCATATGTGAACTTCTTAGATGACATTCCTGCCTTTCAGGTGGGGTTTTAATGCAAACAGTTTATTGGCATTAAGAACCTGGGACTTCTTCAACGCCAAACAATCGTAAATATTGCCAAAATAATATTTTTGGTTTTGGTTTATTAAAAATCTAGTGGAATTTCCCCCCTCTTCTTGAAAATAATTGAGACTGAAGCAGAAACTTATACGCTCTATGATTATTGGCAGCTGCATTAAAGAGAAAGATGAATTTCCATAGCCCACCATCCAATTAGCAAAGGTGCACTGAGCAACACCACTCTTGCTCCCTTTTCTGCTAGGGCAGAAAAGATTATTTTTCCATAATCTGAATCAGCCTTTAATAGCATGATCACATCTACATAATACCCATCAAGGATAGGTTACCTCACCTTATGGGCTGAGTGTATGCTTGATGGGGGAGAGTCATCTGCATCAGTGTAAGCTGGTGATCCATAGCTGGGGCAGCCTGACCGAAGGGCCATAGCGATAGGCTAACATGTAGGGGTGGAGCAGAGACAGCCTGACCATGCGGCCAGTGGGGAAGCAGCCGGGAGACACATGCCCAGCTACTAACCCCCATTTCTGGGTCGGAGGACCAGCCCTGCGCCAACAATGGATGGCCAACTGTACGTCTCTGGCCGCTCTACACTGGAATAAACATGTTAGTGTTTAAGGTGTCACTGGACTCCTGTTTTATATAAGTACTTCAGAATAGGTATGAACTATGCCTATAGGGTATAAGGAGGGAAATCTTTTCTATATAGCACTTAAGAATATTTTAGTTGCCTTAAAAAAAATGGTCTTGATCCTACCCTTTTGTGCAGCCCAAAAAAAAGGGTGGCTGATGCTGCCTGGATGAAAAAACTAGAGAATTGTATTTTTCTGTATGATTGTATCTCCAGATCTACAGAGTTGGGGGATGGAGGGAAAGAAAGATGATTTTGGTTTTGAGTGTCTCACTATTAAGACACATCAGTTTCCTTCATGAATAAAAACTTGAGAATGGATTAGATCCAGCCAGCTTTTTTGTTCCATCTCACCCAATTCCCCTCATTACAGACCCTGTCCTACATGGCTTTTGTCCATACAGGGCCTGTGATCTCCAACGTAGCCTTTTGGTGGTCCTCCTTTTTCCCTTAGTGGAAAAGCTGGTTGAATTCAACCCAATGTGCCCAACGTCTCTGGCTGCAGTTCACAAACTCACAATCAATTCTCTCCAGCATTTCCTGTTACAGTTAAGGGACCAGGCAGTAGAATAGGTGCATTTTAGAAGTTTAGTGTGCTGTATTTACATGTACACAGATGTTTAAGGATGTGCAGTTTTAACTGACACTTGCGCATTTCCTATGTGAAAAACGGGTATACCTGAAGATAGCCAACATTGCTCCCACACAGAGGGTTAGAGACAGTCTTAGTATGAAGTGATATACAACAACAATAGCAGATAATTGAATGGAAACCCTTTTATGAACATATTAAAACTAAAAGATAATAAGCAGACTGTATACACAACAATATATTTCATTGAGTAATCATTTTTTTATTATTTCTTTTGATTTTCTACAAGTGGGAAATAATGTATCAGAACCAATAGGGGGGTAGTAGAAGAAAAAAGTGCAGAATAAGTGAGATCACAATCTATATTATTTTCACCTCCCCTTTTTTCCCTTTTCTGTAAATATTTATATGAGAAAACAATAAAACATATTTAAAAAAAAACAATATCAGATAATTGGTTTCAGAGGACGCACCATTTTTTCCAGTTTTATTCTGTATGTCGTTTTAAGGGGGAAAAACACAGAAAAGAAAATGCCTTTTTTACTTCAGATCCTAAAATATTGAGGCTAGCGCAGGTTCACACATCTCCGCTTGGGTAAGGAAAGCCACTGTCACCGACTCCCATCTCCACAGCCGCCGCACAAGCCACTGACTGAGCATCTCTGCCCTGTGGTATCCACATGAATGGTATGCTTCCAAAATTGTTGTAACCCAGCATTTTCTGAGCCATACTCATTACTACACAGTGACACCCTTGTTATGAGAAATCATAATTCAGTCAGTCTTCATTGTATTAGTGAATAAGCAACAACATAATAATTCCATCAAAGTAAAAACAAGAAATTTCCACACATTTTCACAGAAGAAATTAAAATACATAATAATCATAACTGACAATTCTGTATATTATAAAATATATTGGTTTTTTAATTTTATTTTTTTGCTTTGTAGCTCCTTACAACAGTTTGTTGAAATGTAACATTTGAGCTTTGGTTTTATTTTTTCTTCCTGGGGCTCATAAAAGGAACCATATGAGGCAGTTAGAGAGTTTCCTTAGAGTGGCCATGCGTTTGCATATGTGATTACTGTTTTCTCTGTTGAAAAAGCATTGTGTTAACATTTACAGCTTTTAAAAAAATATTACTGACAGGAAGGGCCCCTTTATAGTGATGGCTCATTATGATTGGGGGGGGGTTGTGCAGTTACTGCACATTTGGCCCTCACTGGTGGGCTCAGGTAGACCATAAAGAGAGTCCCACTGAGGTGTATTGAGGCGTATTCCAAGCCAGGCATTTAACGAGTGGAGAAAGTTGAAAGGTAGTGGAATTCCATTTGGCTTTGACGCAGAAAAGGTGTGGGGTCCTGAGCTCAGAAAGCAAGAATGCTGGCAAACACAGTAAGAATTAGTAATGTTTACTGTAAAGGAAAGAAGAATAAAGGCACAGTAGCTACTTCCAGTGGTCATACATACCCAACAATGTGCAGTCTACACATTATGTTCTTTCTCTTTCTTTCTTTCTTTCTTTCTTTCTTTCTTTCTTTCTTTCTTTCTTTCTTTCTTTCTTTCTTTTTCTTTCTTTCTTTATTTATTTATTTACTTACTTACTTATTTTTGCATGCCCCTTCCTATTTTATGGAGGCTTGAAATGTTTACTGGAAGAACACACACATCCAACGTATCTTTTTCCACACTGATTCAGTGATACTTGCTGCACCAACCAGATGCTGCATCAGTAGGGTTGCCAGCTGCAATTTTGGGGGCAGATTTTGGGGGCAGAGCCTGAGGAGGGCAGGGTTTAGAGAGGGGAGGGACTTCAATGCCACAGAGGCCAACTGCCAAAGCGGCCATTTCCTCCAGGTGAACTGATCTCTGTCGGCTGGAGATTAGTTGTAATAGCAGGAAATCTCCAGCTAGTATCTGGAGGTGAGGAAATCAGTACAGGAGCGAAAGGATAAATGTTACCAGTGCAAAAACATGTATTAATAGCTACATAAGACTCGTCCAGGAACCAACAAAGTGATCTCTACAGTAGACTATCTGAATATAATACATTCACAATAGAAAAAGTCTCTCTATGGAGTGGAAAAGTTCATGTGAAGTGGTTCAACGCAAGAGTCCACTCTGCATAAACCAGAGATACAAGGGGATATGGCCGTTTCGAAGTTCTTCCTCAGTCCCATTTGTAATCCTTAATATACAAAAATATTTCATGCGGATATTTACAATACACAATATGATACAAATATACATACAAATTACAAATATACAAACATAAAACATACTTATCCTTAATGTTCATTCATAATTCATAAAATATCAGCTTCAAAATCATGACTGCTATTCCATAATTCAGGATAGTCAGCTAGTTCCGCATAGGGATACAACATGTGCAGCAGTACTCCAAGTGAACTGATCTCTATCGGCTGGAGATCAGTTGTAATAGCAGGAAATCTCCAGCTAGTATCTAGAGGTTACAATAAGTGAAAAAACCTGTGCCAGAATTAATTCAAATTGGAGAAAATGGCGGCACGGAGGCTCAAGAAATGCAAACCACACTGGAATGTAACAAATAAATTATAATAATCTGAAGGCATTAAACTCATGCCAATCACCAAGAAACAATATCTAGAGGTTGGCAACCCTATGCATCAGAGTGGTTTTTTGCCAGCCCTGACTCCCGTTTAATTTGTTTGCCTTTAGTGTTGTCAAGATGAAGCCAAAGGTGACTGACTACGTGATGATGTCAACGTCTCCTAGGCAGAGCAAGACCTATCTAAAAACAAAAAAAAAACAGTACAGAAATTGAAGCTCGTCTGGGCAGCAAATAGGGTTGCCAACCTCCAGGTACTAGCTGGAGATCTCCTGCTATTGCAACTGATCTCCAGCCGATAGAGGTACATTTTCCTGCAGAAAATGGCCACTTTGGCAATTGGACTCTATGGCATTGAAGTCCCTCCCCTCCCCAAACCCCGTCCTCCTCAGGTTCCACCCCTAAAACCTCCCGCCGGTGAGGTAGTGATTGGAGTGCCTGACTAGGATCTGGAAGGCCTGGGTTTGAAACCCTTCTCTGCCACGGAAGCTGATCTTGGGCCAGTGACTATTGGCCAAAACCTACCTCACAGGCTTGTTGTTGTGAGTATAAAATGGAGTAAGGGAGAATAATGTTGCAAGCTGCTTAATCTCTCCACACAGGACACAAACAAGGTAATCAATTTTGAAACAAATAAATAACGATTGATAAAAAAAACAGCCTTTTTAAAGCGTGGTGAAAGATCTTGTGAAACTCTAACATATATGCACCTATTTTGGCTCAGCTCTTGTACCATACATTAGAACCTAATAGATACATTGTCTGTGTGGTCTTCGTTTATGTCAAGGCTCTGGGAAACAATTGCCAAGAAGGTGCCAAGAATTTGACCTGCAGATGCTTGTTGGCTACACTAATTTTTAACACAATGCCGCCACTTCAGAACATTGCCCAAGAGCTAGTCCTGCCATGACTTGGAAGGGTCTCTATGATTGTTTCCAAGATACATTTGGCTGCATGCGATGAATGTAATTGTGATGCTCTGAAGCGGTTTCCCCTTTACTTGAACCCTGAAGTAGTTGAAGTAGATAAATTCGACTTCGCAATGAAATTTCAGAGAGAGAAAGCCTGAAATTCTGCTTGAATTGCTTTGCCTTTCCTCACAAAGGGCCATTAGCATTCTTGAAATTTCATTTATTACTGTCTTCTTTCAGACTAATCACTTTTAGATCACTTTCTTGACTTTTTCATCCCACAAAATGTATGTGCATGAAGTGTCACGATGGCTGACAGATAATATTTGTGTTTGCTTCCCCCCCTTTTTTTCTTCTGGCTTATCTGGGTAATATATGAGGGGGTGGCCTGCCTGCTTGGTAGGGTTGTCAACTGGCAGGTAGTAGCAGGAGATCTCCTCCTAATTCAACTGATCTCCAGCCGATAGAGATCAGATCACCTGGAGAAAAATGGCCACTTCGGCAATTGGACTCTATGGCATTCAAGTCCCTCCCCTCCCCAAACCCCGCCCTCCTCAGGCTCCACCCCCAAAATCTCCCGCCGGTGGAGAAGAGGGACCTGACAACCCTACTGCTTGGCTACAATATCATTTGTTGCAACGGGTACCACCGTAAGTTGTGCACCATCTATTTTAATAACTGGATAATAGTCCGGAAGTTGTATTTTAATAGGATGTTTTAATTGTTATTTATATGTATATTTGTGATTTTATTGTTGTTCCCCACCCTGAGCCTGGTTTCGTCCAGGGAAGGCTGGGTAGAAATATAATAAAATAATAAAATAAATGAGAGCAGTTTTCAGTTTTATAGTAGATTAAATTATTCTTGTTTACAAAGGTAGGATGCTTTGTCAGAAGTTGAAGCAAAATGGTACCACAATTTAAAATCAAACCAAAGACAGATTCTACATAGCAAAACTTCTAATAATTGTAACTGTTATTTTACCAGTTCCCAACATACAACATCACTCATACTTAGGGCTGTCAGTTCCTTTGTGGGGGTGAGGGATACCCTGCCCCCAGTTCCCATTTCCTGCCACTGCTCTGAAGGACAGTGGTGGGAAAATATCCATCATCCATGACATCTCTTCTGGAGGAAACCTAGAACGAACATCAGTACACTCTAAGAATCAACAGAAACTGTATGATTTTACCATAGAGTTTCCAGCAATTCCTTGAGAGGTATTACATCACTTCCAGGTTTTTCTTGGGAAAAGCGTCATATTGATGGCCCCTCCCACCCCATGTCCCCATGCCACTCAGTCTCCTGCTGGGCTGGCAACCCTCCTCATACTGTGTGGACAATATCTTATTGTTCTTACTGCAACTGCATGACACTCTGTCATGCACGGATAATTTATGGGGTGTAGTTGGGGAATTGTGTGTGGGTGTTGAGGAAAACATATCTAAATTCTCATATTCCATACAAACTATGAAAATGAAACATGGCAGAGGTGGTTGGGTGTGGGGGATTCCCTTACATTTGTCCGTATTCTGCCACATGGTTCAGCAATGTTTGAAGCCTCCCATCAGCCTAAGGAGCCCTGACCTGGATGGCCCAGGCTAGCCTGATCTGGTCAGATCTCAGAAGCTAAGCAGGGTCAGCCCTGGTTAGTATTTGGATGGGAGACCACCAAGGAATACCAGGGTTACTGTGCAGAGGAAGGCACTGGCAAACCCCCTCTGTTAGTCTCTTGCCATGAAAACCCCAAAAAGCGGTCACCATAAGTCGGCAGTGACTTGACGGCACTTTACACACACACACATCAGCCTAAGGAGCCTTTCTCCAATTTATGTGGCTCTTTTACCTTAGGAAGTTAAATGCAGGAAGGCTCCTTAATCTAAAGGAAGGCTTCAAATTTTGCTTAATGGAGTAGCAGGATACAGACCATTAGTGTTCTCTTGTTTTTTCCTTATATGTTCATCGGTTAATTCTCATGTTACTCTTGATGCATGTAGAGCTAAATGTGTGATTCAAACCCAATATTTATCCAGGCAAAGTGAATGCACATTTCATTTGCAAAGTGAACACACAAGAACATAAGAAAAGCCCTGCTGGATCAGACCAAGGCCCATCAAGTCCAGCAGTCTGCTCACACAGTGGCCAACCAGGTGCCTCTAGGAAGCCCACAAACCAGACCACTGCAGCAGCATTGTCCTGCCTGTGTTCCACAGCACCCAAGATAATAGGAATGCTCCTCTGATCCTGGAGAGAATAGGTATGCATCATGACTAGTATCCATTTTAACTAGTAGCCATGAATACCCCTTTCCTCCATGAACATGTCCACTCCCCTCTTAAAGCCTTCCAAGTTGGCAGCCATCACCACATCCTGGGGCAGGGAGTTCCACAATTTAACTATGTGTTGTGTGAAAAAATACTTCCTTTTATCTGTTTTGAATCTCTCACCCTCCAGCTTCAGCAGATGACCCCGCATTGTAGTATTATAGGAGAGGGAGAAAAACACATGCCAGCTGTTCCTTACAAACAGATGTATACATGTACACTGTAATGTGTGAACAGGGCTGTAGTAGAAGGGGTGGGGATCAGAGCAGAAATATAATAGAGTTGTATTTTCAAAACACTGAAAAAAGACTATCCACTTCTTATCGAGTTGGGGTTACTCTTACATCAAAAACTCCATTAAAAATCTTCTCCTTGAAAATGGAAACATTATTGTTTGTGTCTTCATTGTGAAAGTGGAATTTTTTAAAAAATGGATTAATCTGAATCAGAGTTATGCTGTATTAAGAAATATTACATTTCTAGGAAAAATGTTTGACAAATGGGCTCAAATTACCTCAAGTATTGGTAAGTTGAGTGGAAGGATTTACATTCTGATTGCACCACAAATGTAAAGCACGATACCTATTAAGCTTTTATCTCTGACATTCTGTTACCTGATGACACCTTTTTGCAACAATCTAGAGATCGTTCAGCTAATGCACCTGGGAAAAAGTAAAATTAGAAATGGTACAGTCCTAAACAGAGTCAGACTATTAACTTCAGTGCACGTACAAAGGTATGGCTCGGCACTCATAAAAGTCCATTCAAATTAGAGATGATATGGTGTTTTTATCTTCATAGTGTGTTTTTTTTAAAAAAAGAATGAGACAAATGCCTCTATAAATGTTCATATGTCTCTCCCTTGTCTTTTTTCCAGTTGTTGGTACATTCTTCTTTCTCCATGACTAAATACTATTCTTTAAAGCCACAGCTTGCTGGGAGTAAAGGGAAGATGACTGGGGAAGGCACTGGCAAACCACCCTGTAAACAAAGTCTGCCTAGGAAAAGTCGGCATGTGGCATCACCCCATGGGTCAGGAATGACCCAGTGCTCGCACAGGGGACCTTTACCGTTACTTTAAAGCCACAAGCAACATGTCAAGAACCCAGTTCTGTATGCTGTTAGGGCCACTTGACATCTAATCACCTCCATTGTGATGCAGCTTTGCATAGTGCATAGGGACTCTGCACACATGGTGGGAAAGGCACTTCCGGCCCACAGAACATGTAAAGGTCTCTACATCACTACCAACATCCACAAAGAAAAGTATGTGGCAGAAATGATTCATCACAGGACACCAGCTGCCATATGTAAGGTGTAAACTAGAATGGATATTTATCCACTTCTTTATTTTGCTTAATTATAATGCACCTTCCTAACTGAGTCTCAAGGAAGGTTTTTCCCCTTGCCGTCAACTGACTTATCAATATCAAATATAGTGCTAGAGCTTCCAATGTCGATACAACAGAAAAATTGCAGCCACTGTGGCTATTAATTTATACACTGAATATGAAAATAAAAATAAAACATAAAGTGTAATCACAAAAACAATAACCAAACACAGCTTCAATTTGCATCAAAACTCACTGAGTTGTATTTGACTTACATAACTCAGTTTACAAATGGTGCATTTCACAACATTATCAATGTGTGACAAATAACTCATTGTAGTACCAAAACATACACAGAGTATGCAAAACAACATACAATGTAACAAGCCCATCATAATACATTCATCAGCAAAGTCCCAAAAGTGGATTTTTGCCACTTTAAGGAACTTTGTTGATGAATGTATTATGATGGGCTTGTTACATTGTATGTTGTTTTGCATACTCTGTGTATGTTTTGGTATGACAATGAGTTACTTGTCACTTAAGCATTGATAATGTTGTCAACTGACTTATGGCAACCCCGTAAGGTTTTCTGGCAACAGACGTTCAGAGGTGGTTTGCCATTGCCTGGCTCCGCATTATGACTCTGGTATTCGTTGGAGGTCTCCCATCCAAATGCTTGCCAGGGTCAACCCTGCTTCGTTTTTTAGATCTGACGAGATCAGGCTAACTTGGGCTATCCAGGTCAGGGCCAAGGAAGGTCACAAAATAGCCAAACTATGTAATAAAGACCTGCATAATACATTCAATAAACTGTGCAATCAAACTGCATTACACAAGTAGAGAACGATGAAATTAAAAAGTATTAGTGGGGTACATGCAAGGACTTGCGGGAGCACCTTATTGAGCCCTGAATTCCTCTCCCTCTTTCCCTGCTCCTGGCAGCCCCTATGTCCTCTCCCCTTTCCGTGCTTCCTTCTGTCCTTCCAACTCACCACCCAACCTACCTTTAATTTGCCTTCTACCCCAGTCTTCAGCTTTACGTGCTATTTACTCACTTCGTGTATACCCCACACATTGGGTCCCCATGGGGATCCAAACTCATTTATATCATTCTCTTCTCCTCCATTGTATTCTTTCAGCAACCCTGTGAGGTAGATTAGGCTGAGAGAGAATGACTGGCCCAAGGTCACCCAACAAGCTTCCATGGCAGAGTGGGGATCTGAACCGGCATCTCCCAGATACTAGTCAGATACTTTTAATGGTAGAAGCTCCTTTTACCATAGAGTTTTTCCCAAATAATAGAGCATCTCCCACATCATCAGCAACATGATGATGTAATGGAAGTGACATTAACGTGCTGATGGTGACCCGGTAGGGTTGCCAGGTCCCTCTTCGCCACCGGCAGGAGATTTTGGGGGTGGAGCCTGAGGAGGGTGGGGTTTGGGTAGGGGAGGGACTTCAGTGCCATAGAGTCCAATTGCCAAAGCGGCCATTTTTCTCCAGGTGAACTGATCTCTATTGGCTGGAGATCAATTGAATTAGCAGGAGATCTCCTGCTACTACCTGGCAGTTGGCAACCCTACGACATGGCCTAGGCCTCAATTTGAGGCTGGTAAGACTCCTGCTGGCAAACTGAACAGTGATAGGGAAGGGGACCCGAAGCAGAGGATCCCCCGCCCCAGCGGAGGTGTGGCAATCCTAAGACTCACAGAGGTGGTTTGTCATTGCCTTCCTCTGCATAACAACCCTGGTATTCCTTGGTGGTCTCCCAACCAAGTACTAACCAGGGCTGACTCTGCCCTAAGAGAAATTGTGACTGAGACCACTCCAGTTCAATGCTGCATTGAGTTCATCTAGCTTAATTCACAAGGTTAAACAAAAATGCCAAGCAAGATTTGTGCAATGTTCATTAAATTATAAGGCACTTATTTTCTGCAAAACTTGGTGGATATGTGGTGGGGTTTTTTTTCTAGTGATACCTATAAAGCTCTGGAGAATTTTTTTTTTACAAGAGGCCTGTTGTGGAGGGTCCATAAATATTACTTACGTTCAAAAATGCACAAAAAATATGTACATAAAAAGAATGGGTAAAGTATTGCTCGTAAAATGTTTAGGGCAAATTAAATTGCTTACACATGCTCTGAACACCGCGTTGCCATGGTTTCTTGTAGAAGAAAAAAACCAGCAAGTGCTGCACAAGCTAGATATCCCTTTGCAACTGTGATTATAAAAAAGAAATGCAGGCCACACAGAGGAAAGGAATTTGAGTGTTTAAATCACGTCACTCCTGGAGAACATTAATAGCAAGTACTGACAGACAGCAAAGACCTGGCTTTTATGCCAGTCTGGAGGGATGGAGAGTAATATTTTTTTGTTCTGTCACACAGGACTCAACTTCTAAACCACGGCAATTCAGGATGTTGTTTGGGTGCTGAAGGAAGGAAGTGTTGTTTCAGGAAGGAGCTTCAGGATATCCTACAAGCTATTTTCCCAGAATAGATCTAGATGAGTATATGAAAACAGTCCCCACATAACACCCCAGAAAGAGTCACTGGTCAATGGAAGACTTGGATAAACAAAGGGGAAGATAAGATTAGTCCGTTTAGAAATCATCTAGGTGGGATAACAGAGGACAATGGACCATCAGATAGCTGCTTATAAAAAGACACATCCAGCAAATCCACCTCTAAAGCCAAGTTTTGAAGAAAATTTCAACTCATGAGAAATAGACTTCCCATCCTAAACTGACTAGCCATTTCTGCTTTTGGGTGATTCCCTTCTTTGCAGACTGAATGATATTTGTTTAGCATGTTTATTTCGTCTATTTATAAGCCACTTTTCTCCTGAAACACGGGACTCAAGGTGGCTTACAAACATTAAAAGCATAGACAATCTAAGATGAGTATGAGTTTAATTACTTAGAATTCTAACACACCAAAGGAAAGAAATCTTGATCTTGCTGCAATTACTACAGAATTCAAAATCAGAGACAAATACTATATCAGCAAGAAATTGCCTACAGAGTAAAAAAAAAATCACAGAAATTAAGACGAGGGAAATAAAACATAGAAAAAATGACAATATGTAGGTTGAAGTAATAAGCAGACTCTCCCTGCCCCAGTCGCAGGTCCCAGTACAAATTGGGGCCCTGCATGCTGGGGGACTTGGTTCCCAGCAGCGTGACATGTGGCTGATGCTCTAAAAGTTGGATGGAGGAACCCAGACCCAACCTGTGCAAAATCATTTTGTCTAGATTGGCCCACAGCAGTCCATATGGTAGGGAAGGGCACTACTTGCATAGGACACTGCTCACTACACACACATATATATATTGGTGCTGTCAAGTCATAGGTGACTTATGTCAACCCTGTAGGGTTTTCAAGGCGAGACATTCAGATCTGGTTTGTCACTGCCTGCCTCTGTGTCACGACCCTAGTATTCCTTGGAGGCTGCCCATCCAAATACTAACCAGGACCAACTCTGCTTAGCTTCCGAGATCTAATAAGATCAGGCTAGCCTGGGGCAATCCAGGTCAGGGCAACTACACGTATACCTGTGGCAAGGAATTACTACTGTTTCCATGTGGTGAAAGATCTTTCCAGTGATTCCCAGGGACATCTGCACAGGTCCTAAGAATCGGGTGTTCAGTGATCCAGGTCAATGAAAGTGAACACATGAACACATGAAACTGCCTTATACTGAATAAGACCCTTGGTCCATCAAAGTCAGTATTGTCTACTCAGACGGACAGCAGCTCTCCAGGGTCTCAGGTAGAAGTCTTTCTCATCACCTACTTGCCTAGTCCCTTTAACTGGAGATGCCGGGGATTGAACCTGGGACCTTCTGCATGCCAAGCAGATCCTCTACCACTGAGCCACGAGTTAAACCTTGGCCATGTCCGCACTTACCATTTGCAGCTCTGATTTCTGCGGGCTTTCCTTGCATGTTCCCACTTCATCTCACCCGAAGGATTCCGAGGACATCTCCAGAACACAATTCCTCCACGTTAAGTGCATCCGCTTATTCGTCGAATTAAAAAAATAAAACGTCTTCCACCTCTGGAGCCTTAAAGTGGGAACATGCAATAAGTATTAAATCCACTTCCTGCTGCCAGCCAATCCCCGCACTCCCCCCGCCTCCCTTAGTAACGCTGACCAATCGTCGTCCTTGCTTGGAGCGCCGACTGGGCATGCGTGGGAGCGTGCCGGTCTGGGGATTATCAAATACAGCGGAGCAAGGAGGCGCGGTGGGAACAGGAATTTAAAGGCGTTTTGGATACTTGCGTACTGGACGTGTGTAACTTGCGAGGTAAGTGGCTAGAGCGTTCACGGGCCTTGTTTGTCTAGCTGAGTATTGTAAAAGCAGTTTGACCGAGGTGGTGTTAATGTGTTTTGGGGGACTAGTTAGAAAGGTGCTCTGTTTTCCCCGCAGCTGTACCACTACATATGAGTTGCAGCCAAGCAAAATCTGCTTTCCCCTGAATCAGGAAGTTATAGTCACTGAACAGTTATAGACACTGAACAGGGGGACTGGGAAATGGACAGGTTCCAATTTCTCTCCCACTTTCCCCAGACTACCACCAATGCCCTGCAAAGGCCAGGGGGCGAACAGCAGGAATGGGTACAGTGACAATAAAATGGCAAGCCTTCTTGCCTCTGAGAATAAACAGGGCTTGACACTTGGAGAGGGAAGTCACAGCACACCTGATTCTACGTCCATTATGTGAATTTACTTCATTAAGAGTTTTGTGGTTCATTAAAAAGGAACTTTTTTCTCTGGGTTCAGGACTAATGAACTTTTGAGTGTGTAAAAAAAATTGTTGCCAAGTTTATGATTTGAATTAAGCACTTACTAAATCTAGATTGAATACAAGAGCCAGAAGAGAGCTGAAATCTACATTAAATGTATTGCCAACAAAAAAAATTAAAATCTCAACTTACATTAAACTTCTGAGTCAATTAAGACAAACACAATGTTGTTTTTTTTCCTT
Organism: Euleptes europaea; assembly: GCF_029931775.1. Classification (NCBI taxonomy): domain Eukaryota; kingdom Metazoa; phylum Chordata; class Lepidosauria; order Squamata; family Sphaerodactylidae; genus Euleptes; species Euleptes europaea. The sequence continues at coordinate 27,975,476 of NC_079326.1, forward strand.
GTTGTGTTTATATATTCCAGTATATCACCCATGGACCAAATTCTTGTAATAATGTCTTTTATTTCCCACAACATGCCTAGACTTTAAAATGCTAACTGTGCCTATTACAGATTTTAAAAGGAGATTAATTACAGAGAAAGCATGCATGGAAGCCAAGAAGTGTGCTCATTCTCAACATTGTGAAGATACCTGTTTAACAGAATAAAAGAGTTGATAGCAGGGTGGAGAAAAGTAGTCAATTTCTATTTCCGTTTGAAGTGTTTCAGCATTAAAGTACACCTAATTCTTCTCCAGACTAAGATATATTCGTCCAATAAAATAAAATCCAAATGCCTTTCTTTCTTCCACTTTAAACAGTTATGGTCCTAAATATTGTCGAAGGCTTTCACGGTCAGAGTTCATTGGTTCTTGTAGGTTATCTGGGCTGTGAGACCGTGGTCTTGGTATTTTCTTTCCTGACGTTTCGCCAGCAGCTGTGGCAGGCATCTTCAGAGGAGTAACACTGAAGGACAGTGTCTCTCAGTGTCAAGTGTGTAGGAAGAGTAATATATAGTCAGAAAAAGGGTGGGTTTGATCTGAATCATTGTCCTGCAAAAAGTATCAAAGGTAATGTGCTAATCATTGTCCTGTAAGTATCAAGATAATGTGCTAATGAGGGTATGGTATGTTAATATGGAACCATTGTATCCTGAAGTGATCTGTTAATGTGTGTAATCCAAAGCTAATCTGCATGGCTATTGTGGACTGTAGTCTTTGTTAGTCTGGAAGGCTTGGCTTCCTGTCCTGAAAACCTCCAGACTAACAAAGACACTATAGCCATGCGGATTAGCTTTGGATTTCACACATTAACAGATCACTTCAGGATACAATGGTTCCATATTAACATACCACACCCTCATTAGCACATTATCTTGATACTTACAGGACAATGATTAGCACATTACCTTTGATACTTTTTGCAGGACAATGATTCAGATCAAACCCAACCCCTTTCTGACTATATATTACTCTTCCTACACACTTGACACTGAGAGACACTGTCCTTCAGTGTTACTCTTCTGAAGATGCCTGCCACAGCTGCTGGCGAAACGTCAGGAAAGAAAATACCAAGACCACGGTCTCACAGCCCGGATAACCTACAAGAACCAGTTATGCTGATATGTGGCTATCCAGGTTAAGAGCAAGCAAGTAAAATTTAGAGGATCATGAACATAGATCAATCTAGGTATCACCTCTTACCATGGATTAATATTTTTAGTCTTACTTTTCCTATTTGAGGATGAATTCTGATTAAATTGAAAACTTATATTCATCACTTTTAAAATTAGTCCAAACTTATTGTACTCGATTATACTCTGTTCTCTTGATCTAAACAGCTTACATGACCCCTGAGACTGATTCGCTGTGTAATTTGTTAGTCCATGGGTTTGCCTACTATAATCTCTTATGGCTTGGTTGAAGCCACGTAAGTAGACATACCTAGAACGAGATCTGGAGTGAGCAGTTTCTAATTGAGAGCCAAATGCGGCTCTCTTAAAAAGAAAGTAAGATATATTGGAGGAGTAGCTGTGGTGCTAGAATAACCAACCAGTATATGAAGGGAATGGCAGGCAAAGATTGTTCTGGGGCTAAAAAGCTTCTTAGAAATGCTGTATATAAAGGGAAATGATTAATAGATGGTTGCTACTAATTTCAAGTAAGAACCATGCACAGATTTATTCTAGTGCCCCAAAACTATCATGCAGAGTGTATCTGTGTGTATTATTACATATTGTGAGACCTCTTGTGTGCTTGCCCAGCAACCTGGGTGTCAGCTGCCCCAACTTCAGGGATTATTGTGTGTGTTAACTGCCATCAAATTGCTTCTGACTCACAGTGACCTTATGAATCAATGTCCTCCTAAATGTCCTATTATTAACAGCCTTGCATGGGTCTTGCAAACTGAGGTCCATGGCTTCCTTTGCAGAGTCTTCTCATAATGTGACCAAAGTACAATAGCTTCAGTTTAGTTATTTTCGCTTCTAGGGTCAGTTCAGGCTTGATTTGATCTAAAACCCACTTATTTGTCTTTTTGGAGGTCCACAGTATCCGTAAAACTCTTCACATTACAAAGGAATCAACTTTCTTCCTGTCAGCATTTTTCATTGTCCAACTTTCACACCCATACATAGTAATAGGGAATACTATGGCATGAATTAACTTGATCTTGGTTGCCAGTGACAGGTCCTTGCACCTAAGAATCTTTTCTAGCTCTTTCATGGCATCCCTTCCCAGTTTCAGTCTCCTTCTGATTTCTTGGTTGAAGTCTTCCTTTTGGTTGATGATAGAGACAAGGAATAGAAAGTCTTGAACAATTTCAATTTCTTCATTGTCAACCTTAAAGTTGAGTAATTCTCCAGTAGTCTTTACTTTTGTCTTCTTGATGTTCAGCTGTAGTCCTGCTTTGGCACTTTCTCTTAACTTTCAGCAGTAGTCATTTCAAGTCTTCACTATTTTCTGCCAGTAATGTGGTCTCATCTGCTTATCTCAAATTGTTAATGTCTGGCATTCTTTCAGTGATCCCTCTTTCCTGCCCTATTTTTTAGTTGTAATTTTTACATTTTGTATGTGTATTTTAGCTCGCTTTTAATTGTTGTAATGATGTGTTTTTGTTTGGTTTTAGTGGTTTTTAAATACATGTTTTATTATGCAAGTTTTAAATCTGTTATCTACCTTGGTGGAGTATAAGTTTTGGAAAGAAAGAAAGATGAATCCCTATAATTAGCAATATCATTCACTGCCTTTTATTTTGACTTGTATTAGCTGTAACAAGAGTTATAGGGTGAAAACGCATGGTCGCTTTAGCCTCCTTTATTCCCTGTTTCAGCCAGGATTCAGCCAGGATCGAACACACGTTCGGTGAAACGCATGTGTTCGATCCTGGCTGAATCCTGGCTGAAACAGGGAGTAAAGGAGGCTAAAGCGACCATGCGTTTTCACCCATAGTGTAGCAAGAGGCACACTCTGTGCCTTTTAAGTATCAACTGATCATGCCAGCATTCACATTAGTTGTATATGTACTGAAATATTTTTTTAAAAAAACTAAAATCTCAGCTTTAACTACAACATGTTATTCAGTGCTATACACCACATTTAAAGGGCCAGTATTATGACCCACTTTTAAAAGTCTCCTTGCCAGGATTGTGTGGCATATCCACAGCTGTGCAGAAGGACTTTTGCATATCCACAAGTCCAATAAATGACATGATCTGCTCCATCAACTCTTGTCAATGCTGTTGAAGAAGAGGTAGCCTAAATCGGACCCATGGATAGTCAGTGGGATTAGAAGGGCGAAACTCTGTTTAAGATCGCACTGTAAATCTGCTTAAGGCTACCCAGTAACCTCATGATCACCAGGATCTGTAAGCTGCACTGCACATATTTCTGATGGAAAGTTCTTGATAGCATTAGGGGAAAGAAACAGCCAGCCAGCATTAAAGATGTTTTGCCCAGGCAGAGACAGAGCATATTTGTTAGCTTTATCCTCATAAATTATTGCTTCTTTGTTTCCATCTCCTTCCCTGGTTTCCCAGTTGGCTGTTGCTGAATTGGAATTTAGAACATGTAGCCTAAAACAAAAACAAAAAACACAGAAGGAAACTGTCTTTTCATGCATAGCCAAATCTTTAATATGTAAAGGGCTCCCTAAGCTATCAAACAAATACAGTCTAAAGAATGACTCTCTTGCAGGGCCATGTCTGCCATATTAAAAAAAAAAAAAATTCAAAGCTGAGCTCCCTCAGCTTTGTATCAACACAGACTTCTTTTAGGCTTTGCAGTATAGCTGAAACACCCAAATACAAAATCTTTTATCTTTTCTTTGTGGGGAGGTGTTATTTTTATTATATTAATAATAAAAGAGACAACGAATAACAAAAATAAACAAAAATATAGATAACTCTGAGATTGCTACTACACATGAAATTGATCTGACATGCTTAAAACAAAATAACTAACTACCCTCATCTATACAGTCAAAGATAGACCTAGGTGATATCACTGGAAAATATTTCATTTAGAGACAAACTGTATATTTGATATATAAGCCATCATATTTCTACAGTCACTTCTATATTTGACTTTTTCCATCCCATGGTTTCTAGGTAATCTATATCCAAAATACAATAATGGAAATATTGTGTTAATTTATAAAATGCTCCATATTTATAATATCTTATTTATGATGTCTAGACTTTATACAAAACAAATAATCTTAATTAATCTAAAATTTCATCTCAACAGACATATTTCTCTCTGATCCCACCCACTCCTTCAAAGCAGATATTGAGAGGGATAGAAGTAGTTTGGGTTTTCATTTCTCTTTAATTGGCCTTCTGTTCACATAGTTCGTCCATTTTGCTATCACCATATATTCTGCTAATTAACTCTTCCAATCCTCTATATCTGGGCACTCTTCTGACAAATGGGAATAAGGAGAAAACTCTCTCAGAGCACAGTAAAAATGCTAAGGGAGAAGAAAGTCAATCTTCCAACCTTACAGACCTCTGGATATGCAGCTACGCAAAGAAGAAAAGAAGGTGAGAGGTTCCCCCCGTCCCACCCCACTATCCATTCTCTGAGCTCACCATTCGATTGTATGGTCGCAAAAAGTGGCTATTTGGTCACCAGAGTCAATGCATCCCATCCGAACAGAGATGGAGGTCCATTCCAGTCCAATTCTTCCCACATCGGTTTCTCAAATTTAGTAGAAAATTTTAAGCTTCTTGAAAAGCTACGGAGTTTTGCTAGTTTAGAGTCTTAAGTGTCTTGGCAAGTGTCCCCAAAACAATTAATGCGTTCAAGTCCAGCAAATAGCAAGCAGAGTTTTCTTCTTCCACTCTAAACTTATAATATACAACTTAAAATATAAAAAGAATATAGATAAAAAAGAATGAGAAAAAGGAAAAGAAAGAGGGGAGGCAAAACAGAGAATGGGTTGGACTTACATTGGTTTATATCAGCAACTTATCTCTAGTGTCTCTCTCCAGAACATCGCAGATAGAAATCTGCTGTTCCACACTGATAGATCTGGCCTTCAAACATGAAGGAATGAGGAGGAGATTGGGTATCTCTTCTCATTGATGTAACAAGACATCCCCAGGGAGAACTGCTCAGAAGACTTGCAAAAGCACATCTGTCAATCTGCCATGTCCTCCCGGAAAACCCATCTACAAAATCTTTTATGTGTACTTCGCAATCTTAATTTTGTTCCTCTGCTTAACAATAACATGAAGCTGAAAATAACTGATCCAAGTCCACATAATGAATCTCTAGCAGAGGTGGTTCTTCATTGGAGAACCTCCAGCTACAAATAAGCATGCTAGAACGCAGTATTTTAGCACAATCTGGCAAGGAGCAACAATTGTGTTTTCTGAGATTTTCTGATATGCTGAATTAGCTCTGCAGAGCTTTCATGTTTCTCCAAATATCAAAATAATTACGAAGATACTGCTTTATCTGCTTGAGATTCCCACTTGATTGTTTCCAGGCCTACCATGACACCGACTGATGTGCCAGATCTCACAGCAGTAATCTTATTGGCTCTAATTCTCCTTGTTCATTACAGATGCAGGCATGGCCAAGAGAACACTGTGGTGAAGATCTGAGTGTGGAACTACAAACAGAGCATGCTCACCACCAAAATACTTTTGTATCTTACTCTACTATAATATTTGTAAATATTAGGAGTGCCATTTGCCTGCACTGAAGCACCTCTGACCCTCACCAGTGCCCAAATGATTGGAGGGATAAAATGGAGGGAGGACATTGTCAATGCATCAACATAACTTCTGACTAAAACCAGTTTTACCATAGAGATCAGTGAAATCCTAGAACATCTGAGTTTTAGCCAGAAGTGACATCAATGCGTCAACAATGTCCTTTTCCCCATGCCTTGCAGGAGTTTCCAGGCAACACTAGTAGCAATCCCATTGTAAAATTATTATAGCTTTGACATTTGCCATGATTGTCTGGGCAAGACAGAAAAGTAATTTTCTGAAATATTCTAAGCAAATTAAAAGCTCAGACCAATTTTTAAAAATCTAACTGCCCCTGAAATGCTCTCTTGAATGAACTGAATAGTTCTGCTTGTCAGAGTCACCTAAAAACCTGTCCAGGAAGGGCAATACACAGAATAAGTGCTATGTCAGGACGAACCTAGAGCCATTCCACAGCTGTTCGAATAGTCCTGCCATTGGGGACAGTAAGAAGATGTTGCTCCGAGGACCAGAGATATCACACGAGTTCCTACCGGAAGAGACAACTCTGTAGGTATGTTGGTCTCAGGTCAGAAGATGGGAAGATAGATGGAAACTTCTAAAGGAAGGATTCTGCTTTGCCTCTGCCAAATTGCTCTAGCCACTGCAAATGTTCGGGACATTTCTCTCTTTGGGGCTCATTAGCAGGGCAAAGCTCTTTCTGCAAGGCAAATATGAGACCTTTGATGTAACATTAGCTTGGAAAAAAGTGGCAGCGTTAATCAGTGCTCAGAACACAAATGGCAAGTGTCCAATGCTGCATGGAGATTGTTTTGTGGCATGTAAAGCTATGAAAGGGTCAAAAGGCAGCAGGTCTTTCCAGACGCCAAGAAATCCTGCTTAGCTCTGCCCAGCACTAGAATATTCCCGTATCACTGCAATGCACATCGGTGAGGCTGTTCCCTTCAGCCCTTATACCTTATTGGCCTGCACAGCTGCATCTCTGTAAGGTCTTGGATATCAAAGTTTAAGACAGGCTTCCCCAGGGAATCGTGTATAACTGCTATAAAACAGCAGTCACCTCAAGAGTCTGATCAGTGTAACAGTGGTCTGTTTTTTATATGTGTGAGGGTGCCTGATACATCCATTCTTTCCACTAGTAACTGACTTGCTGAAATCCTCTCTTCATCCGTGTGAAGGCAGCTGTTCTGAACAGATGCCCAGATGCCTTGTCATGCGCGGTGGAGTAACCCAGAGTAAATTTGGATGTGGTAGCAGAACTTGAGAGGACTGTACCACTCGCCAGCTTGCAAGGCTAATTCAAGTTTCAGAGACACTTACGTAGACTCAGCCTAGGAAAAAGAATCACCATCAGAGCCCCATTTAAAATGAGGTAAGTCAAAAAGAGTCCCAGAGGCAAAGGTAGCAATAAGTACTGGTTGTGCCGTTTTCTCCCCTCTTTTCCACCCATCATCTGCCATTGTTTGTAAGGTTCATTTAGCATATTTTTAAACCACCTTTTCATCCAAAGTACCTCAGAGTGATTATCATAAGTCTTGTCTGACAGATGGCTGTCCCCCCCCCCCCCACACACACACACACACACTTATTTTCCAGTCTCATTCCTCCTTATCTGAACCCTGGCTGAGGAGTTAAAACATACCTAATAGTAGAACAAAAAATCTCTGTTCACATAATAAACAGAATGGGAGGGGGGGAATGTCAAGTTAATGTTTCCCAAGAATCTATCAAAGCAATGAAAGGGTGATTCTCCCCCAAATGCAGGTATTTTACATGCACTGTGATCTGTATTAATCGGTGTTAGTGGTTATAAATGTGCAATAGTGACTGCCTTAGGTCAGTGGTGGCGAACCTTGACGTGGAAGCAGGTGGATTAGCAGTTGTCCAGGACACACCACCAGAACTCCTTGCTTTATAGAAAACAGTGTTGTTTAATTTACAGTGCACAGATAAAAGACAAACAGTCACGTACACTTTCTCCACCAAACTTCCCAACACAGAGTTACAGTTACGTAGGCTTATATACAGAACTCCACCTGAAACCAATAAGGCCACCTGCAGACCTGGCCACAGTATTACATCATCCTTACTGCTTCAAACCGGTTACCGTATATACCCGTGTATAAGCCGACCCGCGTATAAGCCGAGGTTCCTAATTTCTCCCCAAAAATGGGGAAAAATTAGGCACCCGCGTATAAGCCGAGGGTCGGCTTATAACCCCTCCCCCCCCGCAGACTTACCTGACCGGGCTCCCGGGAGCAAGCGGCGCGGCCCTGGTGGCAGCGGTGGTGCACCCAGCAGGGGCTGGGGCAGCCTTCCTGCAGTTGCAGGAGGCCGCCCCAGGCCGCTCCCGGCCCCAGGAAGCGGCGGCGTGGCCGGGCGGGGCCCGGGGCAGCCTCCGCACAGCCGCAGGAGGCCGCCCCAGGCCGCCCCAGGAAGCGGCGGCGCGGCCGGGCGGGGGACGGGGCAGCCTCCGTGCAGCCGCAGGAGGCCGCCCCAGGCCGCTCCCGGCCCCAGGAAGCGGCGGCGCGGCCAGGCGGGGGCCGGGGCAGCCTCCGCACAGCCGCAGGAGGCCTCCCCAGGCCCCAGGAAGCAGCGGCGCGGCCGGGCGGGGTGTCCGGGGCAGCCTCTGTGCAGCCGGAGGAGGCCGCCCCAGGCCGCCCCCGGCCCCAGGAAGCGGTGGCGCGGCCGGGCGGGGGACGGGGCAGCCTCCGTGCAGCCGCAGGAGGCCGCCCCAGGCCTCCCCAGGCCGCCCCAGGCCCCAGGAAGCGGCGGCGCGGCCGGGCGGGGCCGGGGCAGCCTCTGTGCAGCCGCAGGAGGCCGCACCAGGCCGCTCCCGGCCCCAGGAAGCAGCGGCGCGGCTGGGCGGGGGCCAGGGCAGCCTCCGTTCAGCTGCAGGAGGCCGCTCCGGGCGGCAGGAAACGACGCGGGCCCAGCGGCGGCAGCGGCGGTAAGTTCCCCCCTCCCTCCTCCCTCCCTCTCCCGTATTGACCCGCGTATAAGCCGAGGCCGGCTTTTTAAGCCCTTTTTTTGGGCTGAAAAACTCGGCTTATACGCGAGTATATACGGTAGTTGCAGTTCACCCTAGAACCTGCAAGGCTATTGCTGCCTCTTGCATCATCCTAGATGCCTCTGATCTGACAGCTACCTGTCAGCTGTCTCTGTCAAATTATTATGGGCAATTTGTTACTCTGACAAACCTATGGCACGCGTGCCAGAGATGGCACTCAGAGCCCTCTCTGTAGGCATGCGAGCCGTCTCCCCAGCACAGAGTTTGCCTGAATTTGTTCCCCTGGCTGAGGAGTCTAGGGACAAGTGGTGCCTTCCCAGCTCCTCCGGGAAGTGCCAGGCTCCTTCCCAGTGCCTTCTCCGCAGTCGCCAGCTGCGCGCTCTGGAAGTGAAGACAACAATGAACCTTCTGCCGAGGACTGGAAGAGGTGGAGCCGGGACGGGGCTGGACCGGGAGTGGGACTCCTAGGCGGCTGTCTGCGGCAGGCTGGTTGGTGACTAGCGCAGGGGGTTGGCGGTAAGGGCCGAATGGGGGTCCGCCTGGCGTTTGTGCTGGAGCTAAGCCCTTCGCTTAGCTCGGGTTTCCACTCTGCTTGTTCATGCAACCGAAGGTGCCTCTGAGCGCGTGTAGAGGGCTGTCCCCACCATCAGCCCCCACCCCCGCGCATAACAGTCTTTTTTAATTTGTATGAAGATAACAGTTGGAAAAAGAACCAAACTGAAGGGGTGGGGGCTATGCTCCAGCTGCTTTCCTTCCCCTGTTCGGCCGCCCACGCAGGGTTGCCAGCCTCCAGGTAGTAGCAGGAGATCTGCTATTTCAGTTCACCTGGAGAAAATGGCCGCTTTGGCAATTGGACTCTATGGCATTGAAGTCCCTCCCCAAACCCCACCATCCTCAGGCTCCGCCCAAAAAACCTCCCGCAGGTGGCAAAGAGGGACCTGGCAACCCCTAGCCCCATGTGGACTTCTAGCTGTGTAGGCACTTTGCGATAAATAAGTGGGTTTTGGGTTGCAGTTTGGGCACTTGGTCGCTAAAAGGTTTGCCATCACTGCCTTAGGTGAATACCTTAGTTCCATTTTATGTCAAAGCAAACAATGCTGTAGTTTAAATATGTGACTATAATACATCTTGGTTTTGACTTAAAGCACCCATGAAGTCTGAGATAGAAGTTAGAACTACCCCCTTCATAATTAGACATGATTTAATTTACATTTTTAATACTGTTCAAGCAGTGGGCCTCTTGCAAATGCACCTCTTCTATTGAAGGCGTTAAGCTTCAAGTGGAGCCCACCTCATGAGATGTGTGTGCTGTACTGGTAGAATATATGTGTGTGAATATAAAATTACAAAATTGGACACATGGCTATGGAAAGAAATAGAGGCAAAAGGTGTGCAAACTGAGTAGATGATACAGGGAACTCTCAGGGGCTGATACAAAGAGAACAGGGACGTTTCCAGAATCTTGAACAGACAGAAGAGAAGGATGTTTTTGGTGGGAATAGGAAGGGCAGTTTTTGATTGGAGTATAATTCAGAATTACAAAAGCTGGAGATGTTAAAGTGAGGCATGTATTGGGCAGGAGCTTTGGGGACAATGGGAAGCTTTGAATCGGAGGTTCCAGACTGTCACAAGGCACTTAATGTCCTAATTGCGTTGATGGTGTTAATGATTGCATCTCATGTAAAAGACAATACAGGTAGAGGCATCTTTGTCTTCTTGTCTGGTGTAGCTTGATTGCTGTTGGCACCCCCTGATTTCTCTCAACAAGGCTTCCTTCGAAGCAGTTGGTGTGGTTCTCGTCCCAGGATGCTCTGCTGTGTTCACCGCTGCGGGGCTCCCTGTGAGACATGGCAGTGCTCCCCATGTTCTGCTGTGTGTCTCGTGGGACTTGCTCATGGTGTCCCCCTGGCAATACATCCATTCAGGCGGAGAGGGAGGGTGTGCAGATGAAAGGGGGAGCTGGCTACAAGACATCCACTGATGCAGACTTTAAAGAGGCTTCGACAGATTCATGGAGGTGAACATGTCCATGAGCAGCCATTAGTTATGATGGCCAAATAGAAACTCCATTTTCAGGCAGTGTACTCTTTAAAGCCAGTTTTGGGTGGCAACTATATGGTGTGGCTGTTACCTTTATTCCCTGCTGGTGGGTTTTCCAGAAGCCTCTGACTGGCCAGTATGGGAAACAGGACAATAAGCTAGAGAGGCCTCTGGTATGATTCAGCAAGCCTCTTATTTTATTCTTATGAAGGTGCAGGACATGTAGTTATCCAATTCTTGTGTGTGTGTAACGTGTCATCATTGCAGCTGACTTATGGAGACCCCATAGGGTTTTCAAGGCAAGCGAATAAGCTGAGGTGGTTTGCCATTGCCTTCCTCTGCAAAGTCTTCCTTGGTGGTCTCCCATCCAAGTACCAACCCTGCTTAGCTACCGAGATCTGATGAGATCAAGCTATACTATACCATTCCATATCCATTCTCTTTTTACAGAGAGATTAAAAAATTCAGTGATCCCACCGCTTCCTCTACATCAGGGGTGGGGAACCTTTTTTCCGCCAAGGGCCATTTGGATATTTATAACATCATTCGCGGGCCATACAAAATTATCAACTTAAAAATTAGCTGACCAAGCCCCAAGCAGGCAGCTGCCTCAGATGACCCACCCCCCATGTGGGCAAGCGGGCAGGCATCCAACCGCTGGTGCACTTGCCCACCTGGTGGCACAGGATGGTCTGTTGCACCAGCCGGGTGCAGCCGTCCAGCCACATGCCAGAATTGCTGCTGCTCCGCACGGTCGGGGCTGGATTCTACAGCCGGATCCTGCTACCTCCGCTTGCAGGGGTGAAATGAGGACATACTGGCTAAGAACTCCCCCCCCCCCCCCGCGCTCATTCTGGCCCTGCCCCCTTTAACCCCTCCATTGTCAACACTTCCGCCCCCCTCTTGCAGTACAGAGGGAATACGTTTCTCCACAGCCCGGGTGGGAAAGGGTTAACACAGTTTCTTGTGCGGTCCTAGCTGCTCCATAGCTAATGACTCTTCTGCAAGGGGGAGGGAAGGTTCCTTTTCTCAGCAAAACAAGCGCACATCCACCTTGAATATTCCTGTCCGCGGGAGGGGGCGGATCGCCACTCTTAGATCCTTCTGAGCTAGAGATCTGCCAGGACCCTCAAAGGGCCAGACCAAATATTTTGCGGTCCTTAAACAGCCCCCGGGCCTGACATTCCCCACCCCTGCTCTACATCTTCAAGTATGTCACTGAATTATTAAAGCGTGTGAAAAGAAAGGAGCCCACGTTTTTTTCATTGTTGAGGACAAAGCATTCTGTGCATGCCCAGAAGTATTTTTCTTCCAGAGCTCAGCCCACTGAAAACTAATTATTTGGATAAGCCCTAGTGAAATACAAAGAGCCCCATGGCACAGAGTGGTAAGCTGCAGTACTGCAGTGAAAGCTCTGCTCACAACCTGATTTTGATCCTGAAGGAAATCGGTTTCAGGTAGCCGGCTCAAGGTTGACTCAGCCTTCCATCCTTCCAAGGTCGGCAAAATTACTCAGATTGCTGGGGGTAAAGTGTAGATGACTGGGGAAAGCAATGGCAAACCACCTCTGTCTGTGACCCTGGAGAACTGCTGCCAGTCTGAGCAGACAATGCTGACATGGATGGACCAAGGGATTCAGTACAAGGCAGCTTCATGTGCACCCCATAAAACAGTTTACCTAGTAAACGTTGTGATGCGATGTCTGTTGGAATATGAGACTGCACATGGCAAGCAGATGGCAAGCAGATGTAAAAGATCTATGTGACAGCCAGGTGATTGGTGGTGTCACATGACAGCTCAATGACTGAGCAGAAAAACTGGCTTGTACTGGACTGAGCTAGATAGTCCTGGAGACAAGGCAGCCAACAGGTGATTGGCTGAGAGACTATGCCAGATATGTATATAGGTGTGTTATATATGTATTGGGTGGTGGGTTGTGGAGAGTTGATGACCAAGCGGAGCATTCTGTCACTGTGAATAAAAGAGCACTTTTGTACTACGTGCTGAGTCTTCTGTGCTTACTCGCCTGTAGAGCTGCAACGCTTTCTAACATACGCCAACAGGGTTATGGGCCCAGAACAGCTCAACTGCGCTACATCCTGGAGGTTCTGAGCAGAGGTACTATCTGTGGAACAAGGGCTGTAGTGAGCAGAAGGCGAGTGGATGTCTGAGGTTGAGTCAGACGGAGCAGAGGAGGTGCCCAGCAGGTCTGTCAGCAGCAGTGCGTCTGAGGCGGAGGAGGAGAGCGACACGGAGCAGGAGCAGCAGGGAGCGGGAGAAATTATGGCTCAAGCTGCAATGTCCTTGCTTGTGGAGAAGCTCACTTCTACCAACTACAATGTGTGGGCGTTACGAATGCAACACTACCTTAAAAGAGAGGCACTGTGGATTTATGTCTCCAACCCACCGGATCCTGAGACGCCGCAGGACGTGGTGAAAGATGAGAAGGCACTGGCAAGCATAGTGCTGAGCGTGGCTGACGACCAGCTTGTCCATGTGACGGGAGCTTTGAAAGCGAAAGCAGCCTGGAACTCATTATCACAGGTCTACGTCCAAAAAACAGCTGGCTCTTTAATAGCCATAACGAGACGTTTGTACAGAACTTTTCTTTTGCCGTCAGTTCCTGTGAGAAACCATATAAATGAACTGACTGAATGTTTCCAAATGCTGGAGCAGAGGGGGAAGACTCTACCGGAGGATGATAAAGTTTATATACTCCTGAGCTCTCTGTCTGAGCAGTATAACATGCTAATTACAGCTCTGGAGTCGGTTGAAATTGATAAACTAACTTTACAGTATGTTATTGGAAGAATTTTGGAACATGAAAAGAGATTGCTTGCAAGAAATCCTGAGAAGCCTGCCAAGCCGGAGGGAAACCTGCCAAGCCAGGAGACGCGGAGGTTTGCCGGCGGAGAAAGGAATGCGGAGCAGAGAAAGCCGGGTGATTTACAGCAGCACGTGGCTCTGAGGGTCAGACGTTGCTACATCTGCAAGGCTACAAATCACTTAAAGCGTGACTGCCCAGAAGCAAGGAAGAAAAGCCGAAGGGACCAGTCGTCACGTGAGTTTGTGAGCGGTCAGAAGGCATCATTGGTGCTGACTGAGCACAGTGACACAGCCGGTGTCTGGATTTTAGACTCTGGTGCGTCACAGACCATTTGCCGGCATCAGGAACTTTTAAAAGACACACGGGACTCAAGTTTGCCGCACGTAAGCCTCGCTGATGGAAGGAATTCTGAGGTGACACGTGAGGGGAGTGTGTGGTTCCCAGCTTTGAACTATACATTTAAAAAGGTGCTATGTGTCCCTGAACTAGAGAATAATTTGCTAAGTGTAAGTGCCCTTGACAGGGCTGGATATACTGTAACATTTACAGACAAGGCTTGTAAGATATCCAAAGGTGGGAAAGTGCTTCTTACAGGGAAAATGTGTAATAATGTGTATGTGGTAGAAAATAGGCATGTGGAGGCAAAGATGATAACTAATAAGAGCCCCCATGACAATTGCATACATCTGCTACATAGAAGGTTGGCTCATGCAAATTATGAGACCATAAAGAAAACGCTAGCCTTACTGGGGAAGGAAAAAGTTAAAGAGTGTGGGAACTACCTGGATTGTGAGGTATGCAAAAGTTCCAAATCTAAGGCTTACCCAGTGGCTAAGCATAGTGAGAGACTCTCAGACACTGCATTAGAGGTAGTGCATGCAGATGTAATAGGCCCCTACAGGGAGAGTCACTCAGGTAACCATTACGCGTTGATTCTGGTGGATGATTGCACCAGATTCTCCTGGGTGTATCCTTTGAAAAAGAAGTCACAGGTGTTTGAAACATTTAAGTATTGGGCCAAAAGAGTGCAGAAACAACTTAAATGTACCTTGGATTCTCTCCAAACAGATTTTGGGGGAGAATTCATGTCAAATGAGTTTAAGAAGTGGTTAGAGGTGCAAGGTGTGAGGCACAGAGTTGCCAACGTGGCGGTGCCAGCAGAAAATGGTGTTGCTGAACGACATGGGGGAATGCTACAAACAAAAATGTATTCCATGTTGCAGGATGCAGGGTTGCCAATGACATACTGGGCAGAAGCAATAAAGGCCGCCTCCTATGTTTCCAACAGGATCTGGACCAGGTCCATACAAGACATACCTTATAGGGTTTTGTACCAGAGGGATCCTAGCTTAGGTTACCTCAGAGTGTTTGGTACAAAAGCCTGGGTTGATGTGCCAATATCCAAGAGAAGGAAAGGAGGAGCGAGAGCTAAGAAACTAACCTTCCTTGGGTATCAGTCTGGCATGAAATCATACAGGTTTGCTGATGAACATAATTCTCTCAGCTACAGCAGAGCTGCGAATTTTTGTGAGGGTAATAACTGGGCCAGAATTCATGGACAGGAGGAGCCAAAAGAAATTGGGCTACCATTGACAGATCTCTCACAGGATGCAGATGGGGTGAAGCAGGAGGGGTCTCCTCAAAGGGCTTCATCGCCAAGGGCTGAAGAGGGGAGACAGATTCCTAGGGTGTCAAGCAGGAGCACTAAAGGAATTCCCCCGGAGAGGTATGGTTTTGAGACCACTGATGTAAATCATGTACAAGTCAAAGAACCAAAGAGCTTTCAGGAGGTAATGGCTTTGGAAAGCAGGGAAAAGGAGGCCTGGCTAGAAGCCATGCAAACTGAGTTTGATTCCCTGAAAGAGAATAAGGTATTCTCTGTAACAAAACTGCCAGCTCAAAGAAAAGCCATAGGGTGCAGATGGCTTTACAAAGTCAAACAGTGTCCAGAAGGGAAGATACTCCGTAAGGCCAGGCTTGTGGCTAAGGGTTATTCCCAAGTTGAAGGGCAAGACTTTGATGAATTATTTGCTCCCACTGTGAAGGCTGATACTATAAGAGCTGCATTGTGTAAAGCTGTCAGAGATAACATGTTAGTGCACCATTTTGATTTCACCACTGCATATCTGAATGCAACAATAAGTGAAGAGATATATATGGAGCAGATCCCTGGGTTTGAATGCAAGGGTAAACAAGGAGTATTAAAATTGCATAAGGCTCTGTATGGATTAAAGCAGAGTGCACGTGCATGGTCCCAATGCATTAGTGAAGCATTGGCAAATCTTGGGTTTAAGCAAGGTGTTGCTGATCCTTGTATGTTTACCAAATGTGTAAAGGGCTCTGACTGTGTTGTATTTTTATATGTTGATGATCTTTGTTTGTTGTGTCATACAAAAGAACAACTAAACTGGTTTAAGGAGGCAACTGGAAAACTGTTTAAAATGAAGCATCTTGGTGACATTCAAAATTATCTGGGGGTAGAAATTACCAGGAACCCAGAAGGATATTTTGAATTGTGCCAGGAGAAAAAGATTGAACAGCTCCTAGAAAAATTTAAAATGACAGAGGCCAAAAGCACTGAGACTCCCATGACAACAGGGTATGTGAAAGAGGTGGATGATAAGGTATTCCATGATAAAAATCAATACCAATCGTTGGTGGGTTCATTGTTATATCTGTCATGTTGGACAAGACCAGACATTTGTATGGCAGTACATTTGCTTTGCCAGAAATGTGCATGTCCATACATGAAAGACTGGAATGCAGCAAAAAGGGTGCTGCGATACTTAAAAGGCTCAGCTTCAGCCAGGTTGTGTTTAAAGGCTGATGCAGAGGAAACAATCACAGTGTATAGTGACTCCAGTTGGGGGGAAAGAGAAGAAGGAAAGTCTACCACTGGGTACGTGTTATTTCTACATGGGGCACTGGTTATGTGGAAGTCTTTAAAACAGACTCATGTAGCTACCAGCACATGTGAGGCAGAATATTCTGCATTAAGCGACAGTGAGATTCAGCTGGAATGGCTGTGTCAACTGGCTAAAGACCTAAATCTTGAATATGAAATGCCTGTAAGTGTTTACTGTGATAATACTGCAGCACAGCAATTGGCTGGATATCAAGGTATAAGAACAAGAAGTAAACACATCACAATAAGATACCAGAATGTCAGGGAAGCGGTAAACAATGGTTTAATGGTTCTGAAACATTGTGCTTCAAATGTAAATATTGCTGACGTTTTCACCAAATGTTTGTCTACTGAAAAGTTTGAACTGTTTAGAAGCAAATTGGGGCTTGCAATGTCAGTCTAGGAGGAGTGTTGGAATATGAGACTGCACATGGCAAGCAGATGGCAAGCAGATGTAAAAGATCTATGTGACAGCCAGGTGATTGGTGGTGTCACATGACAGCTCAATGACTGAGCAGAAAAACTGGCTTGTACTGGACTGAGCTAGATAGTCCTGGAGACAAGGCAGCCAACAGGTGATTGGCTGAGAGACTATGCCAGATATGTATATAGGTGTGTTATATATGTATTGGGTGGTGGGTTGTGGAGAGTTGATGACCAAGCGGAGCATTCTGTCACTGTGAATAAAAGAGCACTTTTGTACTACGTGCTGAGTCTTCTGTGCTTACTCGCCTGTAGAGCTGCAACGCTTTCTAACATACGCCAACAATGTCACCCCATGGGTCAGTAATGACCTGCTTGCATAGGGGACTACCTTTACCTTTTAGTGAAATACTGGCACAAACTGAGTAATTAGAAGATAAATCTTTTAAAGTATTTTTGCAGTTGAGTGCTTTTTGAGTCTGATGTTTCACTTTATTCAGTGGGGCTTATTCCCAGGTAACTTGTTCAATTGATTGTGCACTTGTCTGCCTAGGCCTTTGGCTGGAGAGCCTTCTTGATTCTACTTGCTCCTAGTTGGTTGTTGTTGTTGTTATTTTTGGGGGGGGTTGCTGTTGTTTTTTGTGTATCCCTTTGCAATGTGCCCTGAATCATCAGTAAAATCTACTCTTTAATAATCCTGTCCCTTTTCCTTTGGTTTCTTACCCAATTGACAATTATTATTCTGTTCACAGTGACAGAAAGCCAAATTATTTGTTTTGTTGTGATTTTTGCTTGGATCAGAGTTGTGGGGGGGGCACGGTGGTGCTCGACAGCCCCCCCCCCCATAAACCCCAAGTGTGCTCCTTTATTCATCTCTTACAATTTTACTGGATGCATACTTTTTTTGTGACACCAATATCATGACAGAGTTCTTAAGCTAATTTCCCCCCTCTGTAGCAGCGCATGGAAGGGTGGGGGAAAGAGAGTAAGAGAGAGAGCGCCTGATTGGAATGCATGTCCAGCATCCAAATCAGCCAGTGTAAGAACTCAGATCACACAACATGCTGTGTGCAATCCATTATTTTGAGCAATTGCTTAGTTTCCTAGTCAGTTGCCAACCACCTGTGGTATCTGTTTAAAATATGTCTAAGTTTAGAGCGGCTGTAGGAGCGTGCACACTGTTACTGGGCGGGGTGTGGGGGGGAAGCAAACTGTTCAGCTGGTTGGAAAAAGTTAATTTAATTCAGTGTGAAGTCATTACTCCTTCTATTAACAAAAATAACAACGATCATCATAGGGAAGCATTCAAAAAGGCAAGGCACCTCTCTGTGCTCTGAAGGCATCCCGCCAGAAAGTTCGCTCTCCGTGCAGCCTGACATTCACAGCAGTGTCACCCCCTCCCTGTGCGTATTCACAACGCAGCACCCCCGCCACTGCAGTTTGGAACTGAGATACAGATCAGACCACTGGAAGACACAAATTATTGAAGAGAACTTCTCTCACCCCGCTTTGCAAAGACCTTGGCTTACTGTATTGGGAACCAACTGCCTGGACAGCAGCTGCAGTTCTAAGGTGTATAACCTTAGACACTGCCTCTTTCCCAAGTGGTAGAAAGCTCATGACATCATTGCCATTTTAGCCAAAATAGACATAGTGTCCCACAGAAGCAAAAGTGGGCAGGCCCCCACCAAGTACTTTTGCCCTTCTTTGACAATTGTTTTGGCAACTGTGACGGAAATACTATGCACATTGATGCTACTGTTTTTTAAAAAAATCATAAAATCATCGCTGAACAGGATACCTGAGAGCATCCTCAGAACACATGAAGCTGCCTTATACTAAATCAGACCCTTGGTCCATCAGTCAGTATTGTCTACTCAGACCGGCAGTGGCTCTCCAGGGTCTCAGGCAGAGGTCTTTCACATCACCTACTTGCCTAGTCCCTTTAACTGGAGATGCTGGGGATTGAACCTGGGACCCTCTGCATGCCAAGCAGATGCTCTACCACTGAGCCACGGCCCCTCCCCAGAACCTGCACATCCTCTGCTGCGGGGTTCCCTTTTCTAATGCCATGACTGACCAAAGTTATGTCAGCTTCAGGGTAAAGGGATGTGACCCTAGTGGTCCCTTCCAACTCTGATTTTGTGAATCTATCTGGTAAGCAATATTACTCCATCATTGTGCACATAAATGGCTCCCCTACCCCCTCCCACATGGCATGGTGCATACGGTGTCTCAGCCGTTTATTGGAAAATTGGCATCCCACCACCCAAGCCCCATGAAGGAAGTCCATGATCCGGCAGACAGTTTAGACAACACATTAGATACAAGTGGATTGTAGCCCAACGGAAAAGAATGGCTTGCTCCAAACATGCGATAGCTGTATAAGACAGCTCTCAGACTGTGGCTCCAGCATAAACATGTACACGATAAATATAATCTACCCCCTTCTTTAGGATTAACATCCGATTGGAATTTACTGATATTTTGAGAACCATAGACGGGTACTGTAACTGTGGATTGGAACGTGATAACCCCTATAGTCAATAAGCTCAGCCAGCCAAGACGTTTGCAGCTTCCCCTCCTATTTGATGGGAGGAGAAAAACAAATCCTATATACTGCGCAGCTTCTCAGATATCTCACAGGGCTTACTGACAGCTGGATCTCTGAATGTGAACTTCACAGCAGAAGAAGTATTCTTTGTTGCAAATGTAAAAGAAAATACAAAAACAACCGTGGAAGGAATGTAGATTTCACCCAAGTTCTAACATCATGTAAACTCAGAAAAATCCTTTTGATCTAATGGTATAAACAAAGTTGCAAAGCATTTCCAATTGTTTGCACTGTTTTGTCTACTCTGACATTCTACAGAATACTGATTCTTAATCAGAAGTAATATTCCATCTGTACAGGGATTTAGCTGTAGGGATTTTTGTGACCCAGAAATGCATCTGCACGGTATGTGTCTCCCTCTTGTGCTTTCCATTGTTATAACACTTGCACTGTTCCAATTTCCCTTTCCTGTGTTTCTTTACCATATGGCCATACTATTCCACAGTGAGCAACAGAAAAGCATGTGCGAGTCAAATTCAAGTTTGCTTAAAAACCACACCAACCATATACGTCTCCTACAATTTGTTTCCTTTACCTAGTATATTTTTCTAAGAGATCTGTTCATACTGGTAGCAATTTTCCAGCCAGAATCTTTCTTTTGTAAAAACATGCTGGATGGAGAATTGTTAGTTGTCTGGTTCAATGAGTATGGGACTCACTGCGGCCAGATCTCGCTCTAGACCCCTCTGCAGGTTTGCATTACCTACTTGGCAGTACTGGCCATCTTTCTTCACCAATTATTTGGATCAACCAGAAAGCCAGTTGATTGACTCTCCCCACCAGGGTAACACAACCCTGATTATGTTGGGTTGGTTAACTGTGTCTTAGACCAATGAAGAATGTCTCAGTATTCTTCCCCAGTTCTCTCCTGAGACAAAGGGATGTCAAGTGGTTTGTTAATTTTAATGACAATTATGCTGTTTTTTTTACCTAGCCTTGGTGACTAAAGGGAACTTCCATATTCAGAGACAGTTAAGGCTTTGGATAACAGTACTAAGGGGCAAAATCAAGTAGAGACCTTAGGCTCTATGCCCTGTTTGCTAATCCTCCAGAGCAACTGGTAAGGTCCTGTGTATCACAAAATGCTGGACTAGATGGACAACTAGTCAGATTCTGGAAATATTATTCTTTGATTTTATCATATTTTATTTTGTGAGCTGCCTTAGGTCTCTGGAGGAGGCATATATATTATTGAAATAGATAATCTCGTTCCATGATGTCTGCTGAGAAGTTACTTTGAGACAGTCCCATATCCTCCATACTTCCTCTCCTAGCTAGTCATGGGAGAAAAAGATAACATCCCACAAGAGAGAGGGAAGAATTTGGAATTTTGCCTAGGAGATGCCAGTTACTAACCTACGTATCCTAGGAATTCCATATAGATAAAGCACAGATTCACAGTCCAGTTACACAGACTCACATCTAAATTTAGACCCAAGACGAGAAGGCAATGAGACACTGAAGGGAAAAGAAATATTGGGAGCAAGTTTGGCAGACTCACTTGCACAACAGGCACTCAAGAAAAATGCTTTTTTCTTATATTTATCCTTGATTATATCTTGTTGCTTATTATTCCTGATCTGACCTTTGCATTAGAAAAGAGCAAGAGTCCAGTAGCACCTTAAAGACTAACAAAATTTCAGGCAGGGTATGAGCTTTCCTGAGCCATATCTCACTTCTTCGTGTCCTTTGCATGTCTGTATTGTCCACCTTCCATTCTTCCAGCCCTTTAAGTGAATTCAGATATAAGAAAAAGTAAACCCTTAGAAGAAAGGATCCACACCTATGGCTAGTCTCCAGTTCTGCGTCCTCTTTTCACACAGTGAAAAATTGTTTACATTGGGCTAATTCACAACACCTCTGCAGCACTGATCTACAAAAACACCTTTAATCCAGTAAAACCAGGCTACATACAGAACAAAGATACCTGATAACATTCTATATTGTACATCAACATTAAGAGAAAGTATGGATTTCCAGAAATACTGTGTTGTGATATCACCTATTATATAACAAATTCATAGGAGCTGCAGTAAAGGAAAACTTCCAGCTAAACAGGAAGCTGCTGAGAATGCTAGATCAGTTTGTTCAAACAATGGACATCTTCTTCCAATATCAGTGGAAAAACTTTTAATAAAACAAGACTGCTCCGCAATTAGTGTGCTGAGGTCATAAGGGACAGGCACAAAGGAACGAGTCAACTATTTAAAAAATACATACTAAGCTATGCAACTTTGATCCCTTGCGATGACCAACTGCTGTTCGTTCATTATCATTTTTGAGATGTTTCAGAGCATGCTTTATCAGCAGGGCAAAACCAGCCATTGCCTTCAACAAGGCGCTGCGGCTTAAAATGTCAGTCTTGCATAGGACTGTCCTGTGTACCCATTCAGGGACATTTATTTGTGTCATTCTCCCACCTTGTCAACCAATGCTGTGGTGTAGGAAAGACACACAAGATGTGAAAATATTCCAACTTGGGTCGGTGTGCCAAAAATTGACCCAAGGCTTGCATTTTCAGTGGCAACCACATGTTGAACGCAGTGTTCAGGCCTGCCCTAAAAAACCACACAACTAACCCAAAGGTTCTTTTGGGAAACGCCCTACCATTTTATTCACTTGCTGTGTAAACTCATAAACGTCAGAAGAGGTTCCTATAATATCTGTGTGAGTTGAGCATGCAAGAAGCAGAACATGAGGGTACTGTGAGATTACAGTCTCACATGCCTGTTTGTGTTTTTGTTTCTCAGCTCTGCTGGATCCTTCCAGGGACAATCTTTCTTTGCGCAAACGACTCTGCAAATATGCTGCCAAGTTTTCAATTACACATTTGGCTAGTTCTAACTGGCCAAGACTTGGGCTAGAAGGGTCATTGTCAAGAAATATTGTGGTAACCTCGCCATCTTGGAACTCATGACTGATAACACCGTATTTTTTTAGACTCTCTTGATACATCTTTTCTTTGAATTTTTTCATGTAGAGATATATATCAGTGTCCAAAGCAACAATTAATCTCTCTTTTGGGGGGCTTTGAACAAAATTATTGCTTACTTTGAAGGATGAATCACTTTTCGGTGGTCTGGTGTTAGGCCTGGGATCTGTCGCGCGCTCTCTTCTCCCAGGCTTAACATCTGATTTTGAAAGAGAATTGTGTACTTTTAACACAAGCTTGTTTTGGAGGGACCTTATTGCTGAAAACGGTCCCTGCACATTTATTTGTCCATCAGAATGCAAAGTTCCAAAGCTCAAAACTGGGAAATTCTTCTTAAGGTCTTCCACAAGATTTCCTAAGGTGTATCTTTCTCTCAAAATAGACAAATCAAGGAGACAAGAAACACAGGTAAAAACCTAAAGATAAAAAAAACCCTGTTAATGGCTGAAAGATATTACTAATTTTTTAGCTCAAAGAAATCTGTAGTATTTAGTTCCAGTTGCCTCAGCTGTCTCCTCCCTACTAAACTTTAAACTGTAAGCTTCATGGGGCAGGGAACTTAATAATATTTCTATAAAACTCTATGTACATTGATGGGGCCATATAATAATAAATCAACAAGGAAATAAATGCTGTCCAAAAGAAATATAATCTAGGAATGATGCTTATCAGAAAAAATTAGAAGACTGACTTTCCTTTCATATTCTCGAGGACCTCTGGAGGACTTCTGAATGGTTTAACAAGCCTTAAAAGAACTGCCTCCCTATACCGGGAGTTTGTTCATATAAGCATTGATTACTCTACAAGGGAGAAGCTGGGAGACCTTTGATTGCATCTTCCAGCATTTTTCAAAGTCAACAGCAGCCAATCATGTCTGTATCATGCAGAAAGGGTTTAAACACTTCCCACACCCACACAATTCCACCAACTGAAGCTGCGACCACTGCCCTGATTTGTTATCGGCAAAGAAAAAAGACAGGCACATTCTCTGTGCCTGTCATGTTTTCTTTCATTGGAAATCAGAGAGAGGGGGGTGTTGGCTTCAACTGGTGAAATGGTTATGTACGTTTTCCTCTACCCTTCTCTGGCACTGTGGTTCCAATCTTGACTGGGAATCTTAAATTTAAAAAAAACAAAAACGGGGAAGATCCAAAATTAAACAGGAGTCCTTTAGCACCTTTACACTAACAAAATTTGTTCCGGGACAAGTATTTGTTAGTCACAATCTGCTTCTTCAGAGGCACAGGAGGGTCCACTTTGGATGGTCATTCCTGTGTCCATGAAGAAGGGAGAGCTGACCCCTCACTTCAGGAAGAGCCCCTCTTAATAGCCAGACGGCCTTAACGAATATAGCATAATACAGTTCTCAAGTGAAAGGTGAAGTTAGTCTTACTTACACTTTCCCCATACAAAAATACTTTCAGGGGGCAGTCCCCAGGCAGCCTCTTGTCCTGTAGGCTGTGCTCTGCTTTTGCAAGGACATTCTCTGCAACTGAGAAAAAAATTTCAAGGTTACTTTTGTCTTTCGAAGGGAAAACATAAGATAGCAATGCTTTATGGCTGATCTCACAGCCGGTATATTTGAGATGTGTTTTTCCCTCCACCTTGATGTTTTCCTTTGGGATTCCCCTACTGCTCAATATGGTCTCTAGATTATTTTATACACTGCAGCAAAATTATTCAGAGGAGAGAGACAGCAGCCTGTCTCTTTAGAAGATTAATTGGCAGCAATTTTACTCTCCCAAGGCTTGGCTGCAAAAGCTCTCATCTGGCAGGCAGGGAATAGACTTGATTCATGTATGAGTATTGCAAACACCCACACAAACGCTTTCTCTAGAGCCTGCTTACATTTATATGCCTGATGAATGGCAGCAAATCCTGAAACGGCGAGAGATTGCAAACCAAGATGCAAACAGCCAGCATGTTCAGAATGCTGGGGTTTGAACACACATGAACACATGAAGCTGCCTTATACTGAATCAGACCCCTGGGTCCATCAAAGTCAGTATTGTCTGCTCAGACCGGCAGCGGCTCTCCAGGGTCTCAGGCAGAGGCTTTCCCATCACCTACTTGCCTAGTCCTTAACTGGAGATGCTGGGGATTGAACCTGGGACCTTCTGCATGCCAAGCAGATGCTCTGCCTCTGAGCCATTTTTTTTTTATGGCTGACGTTGTAAATTCCGCTTTTATGGTCAAGATCCTGAAATTGTATTTCCTCCCTTTGATGTTACCTTGCCTGTCTTCAAACGTTATGTATGCAACTCCTTTGGTTGGCGTAGGGTAGACGATGCCTTCCACATCTCCGCCTTTATTCTTTCCCTTTTGAAAATGGATCATTAGTATATCAGCCATGATGTCATCCTCTAGAAGGCCATCTGGAATGCCACAGACTACAATGGTTTTTTGTGGCTGGGCAGCTTGTGCAGTAGCCTGTGAAGAAACACAAGGGACACCAAAAGTACAAGTTACAGCGATTAACTGTCTATCTCTGGTTCTCACTCTTAACCTGGTAACTGCTGGGGGCTGCCTGCGCAAAGACTGCAAGTGCACATCTTGTGATCACTTTGGATTCCTTCTAGAAAAGAAGTGGATCCCATTTCACCAGTGATGTGAACATTTACACGGAAGAACCTCTCCTAATTTTAAGAACCAGAGAGGAAATAAAAATATGTTTTGGAGGCTGATAAGGCAAGACCAGTCCAGAATAGAAAGATCCAGTAATTTATTTAATCTATAAACGGAAGCTCAATCCAAATGGGACTGAAGTGCTGCTGGTCACTGGCAGAGCTGCTCAAGGACTGAGGATTCAGCCTGTCCTGGAGTGGGTTGCACTCCTCCTGAAGGAACTGGTTTGTGCCCTGGGGGTACTGTGAGATCCTGGCCTACAGCTGAAGGCCCAGATCGCCTCTGTGACACATCATGCCTTTCATCAGCCTCGGCTGCTATGCCGGCTACAGCAGAGTTTTTAGACATTCAGATGATTTTATTACTAAATATTTACTTGAGGATAAAGATGCCAACATTTCCTACACAGTGGCAAAGTTTTGTTACATTGCCACTAGAATGCGAAGAGCTCGGGTTAGCGCATCAAAATGGTAATCCTGGCTCGGCATCGACCAATTTTAACAATATTGTCGAAGGCTTTCACGGTCAGAGTTCATTGGTTCTCGTAGGTTATCCGGGCTGTGTAACCGTGGTCTTGGTATAAATAAGTAAAAATACCAAGACCACGGTTACACAGCCCAGATAACCTACGAGAACCAAAATTTTAACAATGTTTCTCTGCTGGTCAAATAACTGTAAATAAACAAACAAAAAAGCACACATGGGCTTGCATACCAATACGCTAGTACAGTTTAGCACTGCAGGATCAAATCTCTAGATATGGATGGGGAAGCAGAAAGGAGCTGGATGAAAGGGCGAAGTCTCCACGCTCCCCTCTTGAGTGGCTTCTGTCACCTGCTGCAACGGCTGTGAAAATGCAGACGGCTTTGTACGTAATTCGGTATGTCAGTTTATGGGAAGAAACTGCCAACGGCTGCTGACATCTTGCAACAAAAGTCAATTTTACCTCACATCTCCGTGCGAGGTACTTAATGGCGAGCCCTCAGAACTTTGCCACAGTAGGAAGATTTAGACAAGCACAGCAGGACTAATGCCTGAAAACTCTGCTGCGGGCAGCCAATTTTATTTTAACTGACAAGAGATCAGAACCATCATTGTCTATTATTTCTAGCAGGAAAAGTGAAACAGATCCAAAGAGACAGTTTCTCAGTCTTACCCGAAAACTTTTAATCTAAGAAGACGCCAGGCCTATTTTTAAGAGCCTCTAAGTAAATATTGCTAGAAGAGTTCACTTACGTAATGGTCATTTTCTCCAGTATAGGATGCCCCTTTTAAACAGTGCAAGAACAGGATAAATGTTCTCATTACGCTTTCCTTGTGTTGTGATCCCCCTCCTTCACAAATTAAATCAGCATTTTCCTGCTGCCGTGCAGGAAGGAGGTTAGATGTTTATTGTAAGCGGGGTTTTTTAGAATTATCTGCATGCCAATAAGAAACAGAGAGTGGGATACCAAGCAGCACAAATGGAATTCTGTTCATGCAGTGGGGCTTCCCTTATCCTCCATCTCCCTTCACCACCTCAAAAAGCCACTTCAGAGCAACAGCATAGGATATTACATGGAAGGTGCCATTGGAAGGAGTCATCTGAGGAAATGAAGGTTACCCATAAATAAAAATAAATATTAATGTCTATAACTGAATCTAGAAAACAAACAGATCAAATGCCCACTTAGGATTAAACTACAATTTACATTTTCTTTCATGTTCATTTTTAAAGCCTTCCCCACCCCCCTTTTGCAAACGTAACTGCCAGGGCTGCATTTTCTGGGGACAGACGGGGCTCTTAACATGTTCAACCCCTGCTGTTGTTCCCACTGAGCAACATCATTCTCAAGCTGCTTTTGTGGGGAAGCTTTCTGAAGAAGGTATAAGAAGCTTAGTAGCAGATTTATTCTGCAAGTAAATGGCAGAAAAGGAAAGAGCTAAACCCCCCCCCCGCCCGCCCCAAGATGATTTCGCATATGGAAGGGTTTTTCATTTATGTGCGTGTGTGTAAAGTGCCGTCAAGTCGCCGACTTATGGCGACCCCATTTTAGGGTTTTCATGGCAAGAGACTAACAGAGGTGGTTTGCCAGTGCCTTCCTCTGCACAGCAACCCTGGTCTTCCTTGGTGGTCTCCCATCCAAATACTAACCAGAGCTGATCCTGCTTAGCTTCTGAGATCTGACGAGATCAGGCTAGCCTGGGCCATCCAGGTCAGGGTTTTTCATTTATACCCAACGATAGTTTTCTCTTCTCCCCCCTTCTTTTTTTTGTTTTGAGTAACAACAGCTGGTGAGGGACAGTGTGTCAGAGTAGTTAAGAGTGCCAACCTGGGACCTAGAAGACCTAAATTCAAATCTGTAATTGCCAGGAAGCTCACCATAACTTCAATCCTAAACAGAGTCACATTCTACTAATGCTGTTGTCTTCATTGGACTTAGTAAAATGCAACTCTAGGATAGTGACCTTGGGCGGGTCACTTTCTCCCTCTCAGTCCAACCTACCTCACAGGATTGTTGTAAGGTTAAAATAGGGAATGGGGTAGAGAGACCCACGTACACTGCCATAAACTCTATGAAGGAAGGGCGGTATAAATCTCTACAGACAGAAGACATCTGGGGAACTTTAAAGCTTGCTCGTTGATACTTAAAGTTTAATTTATACTGTGTGTGTGTGTTAAGTGCCGTCAAGTGGCTTCCGACTCATGGCGACCCTATGAATGAAAGTCCTCCAAAATGTCCTATCTTTGACAGCCTTGTTCAGATCTTGCAAATTGAAGGCTGTGGCTTCCTTTAATGAGTCAATCCATCTCTTGTTGGGTCTTCCTCTTTTCCTGCTGCCCTCAACTTTTCCTAGCATGACTGTCTTTTCCAGTGACTCTTGTTGTCTCATGACATGACCAAAATACGACAGCCTCAGTTTAGTCATTTTAGCTTTTAGGGTCAGTTCAGGCTTGATTTGATCTATAACCTTATACTAAGGACAAATAATATTTTTTAAAAATGCTTTCTACTTTGATCTTAAGAATATTTACCCCCATCGACTGCAGGTGTGCTTAGAATTACTCTACTCCCGCTTGGGTTCCCTTAGAAGGCATCATTTCCCCATCCAAATTCTCTAAACTCAACAATAAGCCCCCAGGCAGAGTTCTGAGAATTCGGATGGGGAAAATGAGCATGTGGAGAGCAGCAAATCCAAGGCCAAACCTCCCGTGCATAAACGGCCATGGTCTCCTCCTCCCTTTCAATTTCGCAAGTCAGAGCGCTTTTCCGACCAGTAAATCCAGGCATAAAAGATTAGCGCAACTCACGAGGCCCTTTAACAAAGGAAAGCCCCCTAGACATCAACGCTTATGCACCTGCGGCTTAAATCTGTTGGACACAACTGACCACATCCTTTTAGATTGCCCCTTCTATGTGACTGCGGGATAAACTGCTATTGACTTTGCTCCAGTACAAGAGATACAGGAGTAATGAAGTGAAATGCAAGTTTCCCTTGAGTGATCATGATCCTAACGTTACGGCTGCCATGGCTGAATTTCTTGCAGGAGTTCTTAAAGGGCAAGGAAAAGTTTTATTAACCCGACTTGCAACTTATACGTATGGCCCTTTGGAGGTATACTGTCTTTTGGTATACCTTGTATACTTTGGAGGTATCTCTGTCTTTTGGCATGCCAATAAAGGTTAATGAAATGAAATGAACCAAGGAAAGCCATATTTCTTAAGTCATCACAGTTCAGGGTTTCTTGGCAGTCCTGCAGCAACCCAGGACTTAGATTAAACGCGTCCTTATCCCGCGGCTGTACTTGATGCTTGGGGGAAGCATGCAAGTGAAGCAGAGGGGCCAGGGTTCTCCGGAGCAAGAGGGGTGACGCTGGGGGGGTGGGGGGGTTGGCTCGTTTGCACGGCCTTCGAGATCTACCGCGATTGCTGCAGCTTGGGATAAGAAGGGGAAGGGGGGGGAGAGAGAGAGACGAAAGGCCACGTGGGCTTAATGCACCCCGAGGCCAAACTTCCGCCGCAGTAGCCTGAAAAGGGAACATCAAACGGATCACTCGCACTTGCCATAAGGCCGCAGGTGTCCCCTGGCGACCGCCCCACCTGTCCTGGGAAATCCGACAGCGCGACGTTCGGCGTCGCTTCTGTTTTCCTGGAAACGGAAGGCGGGTGTAGCAGAGTGCATGCTGGGAAGTGTAGTTCTGATTGGGGCCAACCGGCAAAAGTAGTTTTCACTACTTTAGTGAGTGAGTGATAGGAACTAGTTTTAATATTTTTATATTTTACTGTTAATAGATACTTTTAAAACTGTGAATACAGGAAGTCGGGGGATGGGTCGCTTTTTAAAGGCGGGTGGAGGGTCGAAGGGGTATCTTTTTGGTTTTTATAACTTTGCAACTACGAATCTACTAATTAGTCTATGTAGCTACTCTTTTGTATTTTCTTATGTTAGTTTTTTTTAAATATTGTTTATTGTTTTTGTTTTGTGTGTTATGGTATAAAAATTAATTTTTTAAAAAAACGAGGTGTAGTTCTCTATGACTTAGAGGCGCCTGTAAAAAGCACTTCGAAAGGGGAGGGTCAACCAGGAGAGCGGGTGCTTGGGGGAAGCCGCGCGCGCTTTTGCTTAGGGGGCTGCCGCATGATGTATCCCCAGCGATGTATTAAGAGTTTGAAAACGTTATAAAAAACATCGCTTTGGTTGCCGCATTATGTATCCCCAGCGATGTTTGTTATAGCGTTTTCAAACTCTTAATACATCGCTGGGGATACATAAGGCGGTAACCAAAGCAATGTTTTTTATAGCGTTTTCAAACTCTTAATACATCGCTGGGGATACATAAGGCGGTAACCAAGGTGATGTTTTTTATAACGTTTTCAAACTCTTAATACATCGCTGGGGATACATAATGCGGTAACCAAAGCGATGTTCTTTATAGCGTTTTCAAACTCTTAATACATCGCTGGGAATACATAAGGCGGTAACCAAAGCGATGTTCTTTATAGCGTTTTCAAACTCTTAATACATCGCTGGGGATACATAATGCGGTAACCAAAGCGATGTTTTTTATAGCGTTTTCAAACTCTTAATACATCGCTGGGGATACATAATGCGGTAACCAAAGCGATGTTTTTTATAGCGTTTTCAAACTCTTAATACATCGCTGGGGATACATAATGCGGTAACCAAAGCGATGTTTTTTATAGCGTTTTCAAACTCTTAATACATCGCTGGGGATACATAAGGCGGTAACCAAGGTGATGTTTTTTATAACGTTTTCAAACTCTTAATACATCGCTGGGAATACATAAGGCGGTAACCAAAGCGATGTTCTTTATAGCGTTTTCAAACTCTTAATACATCGCTGGGGATACATAAGGCGGTAACCAAGGTGATGTTTTTTATAACGTTTTCAAACTCTTAATACATCGCTGGGGATACATAATGCGGTAACCAAAGCGATGTTCTTTATAGCGTTTTCAAACTCTTAATACATCGCTGGGAATACATAAGGCGGTAACCAAAGCGATGTTCTTTATAGCGTTTTCAAACTCTTAATACATCGCTGGGAATACATAATGCGGTAACCAAAGCGATGTTCTTTATAGCGTTTTCAAACTCTTAATACATCGCTGGGAATACATAATGCGGTAACCAAAGCGATGTTCTTTATAGCGTTTTCAAACTCTTAATACATCGCTGGGGATACATAAGGCGGTAACCAAGGTGATGTTTTTTTTATAACGTTTTCAAACTCTTAATACATCACTTTGGTTACCGCCTTATGTATCCCCAGCGATGTATTAAGATATTGTTGAAGGCTTTCACGGTCAGAGTTCATTGGTTCTTGTAGGTTATCCGGGCTGTGTGACCGTGGTCTTGGAATTTTCTTTCCTGACGTTTCGCCCGCAGCTGTGGCAGGCATCTTCAGAGGAGTAACACTGGGAATACAAAGTGTTACTACTCTGAAGATGCCTGCCACAGTTGCTGGCGAAACGTCAGGAAAGAAAATTCCAAGACCACGGTTACACAGCCCGGATAACCTACAAGAACCGATGTATTAAGAGTTTGAAACTGTTATAAAAAACGTCACTTTGGTTACCGCATTATGTATTCCCAGCGATGTATTAAGAGTTTGAAAATGTTATAAAAAATACTGTTCGCACTTTGTTTGGCCCCTTAAGCTGTGAAGACGTCTTCCAACCATTTATAAGACGTGGTATCCAAAAAACTCTTTAAAGCGATATTTTTTAATAACGTTTTCAAACTCTTAATACATCGCTGGGAATACAAAGTGCGGTAACCCCTTGGTTTTTGGATGGCATGGCTAAAAATGGATGGAAGACGTCTTCACAACTAAAGGGGCCAAAGTGCTAACAGTATTTTTTATAACATTTTCAAACTCTTAATACATCGCTGGGAATACATAATGTGGTAACCTCTTTACCGTCGAGATTAAAATACTTTAAATTTAAAACGTTATTTTAGAGGAACGGGGAAAGTTTTCACTGCCCAGCTAAACCTTCTCTATTTTTCCAGATCAATCGAAGTTGTTTCTTTCCATACAATTTGTATGTATTGTTATATGCGTTTTACATTCTACATGGCGCATTATTGTTCTTTGGGAGAGTTCGGCAGTAGCTAGGGTTGCCAACTGCCAGGTAGTAGCAGGAGATCTCCTGCTAATTCAACTGATCTCCAGCCGATAGAGATCAGATCACCTGGAGAAAAATGGCCGCTTTGGCAATTGAACTCTATGGCATTGAAGTCCTTCCCCTTCCAAACCCCACCCTCCTCCACCCCAAAAATCTCCCGCCGGTGAAGAGGGACCTGGCAACCCTAGCAGTAGCCCTAGTGCCTCGAACATGCAGGCAAAAATTCAAGATATAGCACCATGTGTGGGGGAGGGGAGGAGGGATTGCTGTTATACTATATATTTTAAGAGCACTAGCTTGAACTAATGAAGCAATTCTGTTTGTGGTTTAGGCTGCTTAGAAAATCTTCAAAATAATATAATGGGAAATGGGTTTCCTGCATCGAACAGGTGTCTTGAGTAGAGCTGCCAACCTCCAGGTGAGGCCTGGAGATTTTCTGTTATTACAGCTGAGCTCCAGGCAGTAGAGATCAGTTCCCCTGGAGAAAACAGCTGCTTTGGCAGGTGAACTCTATGGCACTGTACTCTGCTGAAATCCCACCCACCCCAGGCTCCATCCCTCAAAATGTCCAGATATTTTCCCACCCATTCAAAACACGCTCTTACCTAATTAAAGGCAGAAAATAGAATGGTAAACTTACTTTGAACAAATAATTCCCAGCAAAAACGTACACCCCACATAACTTTAAAATAATTAGTTTCTTTTATAGGTGTGAAGTTCCTCAGTTATGACATACAAAGAATAAATTTTCAGCTTGGCTCATCTGAAGGTGTGCTAGTGAGATCAAAGCTTGAGACTTCTTACCCTAACCTACCTCCCAAGCTCATTGTGAGGATAATGCAGGACAATACTCTGAACGCAGCCCTAAGATACATTGGAGGCAAGGCAGGATATAAATAATACGAACCTTTCAAAGTCATAAATAAATATTTAAATAAAGTGATTATTGGGAAGAACAAAGTTCAAACGGATTTGCCTTATTTACTCATGAAAAAGAAGCTCTTGGCAGAAAAACACAATCACAAGGCCACTGTAGCCAGAGTTTAGGATTTTTGGTGTGTGGGGGGGGAGGGTAGAATAGAAACCATTGCCAAACCAACAGGAAGAATTGCATAACCCCATTGCTCCAAGCATGACAGGAAAGGTCTGAGATGTCCATCTCTTCAAAACTGAATTGCTTTTAATTCCCAGGGCAGTACACAGCAGAAGTGAATGGCAAGTCCTATATTCTATAACACGATTAAAGCTTCCAAGAACCTTGACTTGATTAATGACATCATACAGAATAGAAGGTACTGCATTACGTGTGGGGAGAGATTGAACAAGTCTTAAGCATGAATCCAAATACTTCCTCATACGTACTAGTTGGTTCCATGGGGAACACAAAGATAGGAAAAGAAGGCTGAGAAACCTCCAGGAATCCACCAACACTCCTCTCCGCATGTACAGAATCGCTATAAGCCTCTAGATCATTTCCGTGATGCCTGTGTACATGTAGCACTAACCTGTGAACTTATGTCAACAAGATGTGACAACTGGCTTAACTGGTGTCATAAATAGAGACTGAAGATATTGCTTGAAGAGTGGCATACCCATGCTCAGAATACCTGCAGACCATAAATTATCTCTCCCCATTATTACATATGGCATATCATCTCTTGTACATCCCCAGTGCCACTGCAGATAGTCACAAGTAAGTCACTGTATAGCCAAAAGGATCAAGCTATTTATGACAAATAAGACCTCTAGTTTTCTAAGGGACAGTCATGGCTAACTGCAAGCTGGACCACAGACGTTTCCATTTGAACACACACACACACACACAAAACACTGTCAAGGGCAAATAGTAAAAATTACAAAATCGTTTTGAGGTTCTGTGAGATCCTTGGCAGAATTTGAAGGTCAGGTAAGTTTCAGCCGCAGCCTATCATATAACATTCTCCGTTATCTGTCTCAAAGTAAGCAACTTTGGTTCCTTCTGAAACGTATCTGATGAATTCAACTTCCCCACCACCATTACTGGATTTCTGGAAGTGGATTGCTATCATATCCTGCATGCTCTCCTCATCTTCCCCCATGTCCTGAATGCCTGTCAACAATAATGTTCTCTTGGATATTCCTGAAAAAGTCTGAGATAAGAGAGGGGAGAAAATTAGATGTTGCATATACTTTTTTAAAAACAAATTGGTGCAGTGCTGCTGTTGAGAACTGACACCTTGCTACCGCTGAGACCTCACTCCATTGTTCCATTCATTTCAGAGTTTTAAAAAACTATCAATTCCTTTTCGATGCTGGTTTTCCGCTCTACAGAAGCTAACTGGTCCAGCCTGAAATAATTCTACTGAGCTCTGTGGAACAGACTCTCGGGACTGCAGCCTTAGACACCCTCATTATACTCACAGACTCTGACTGTTTTAAAACCCCTTTTAAGATATAACCCTCTTGTCAGAACATGACTGTTCTTTTGGATGGGGTGGAGGGAGCAACCCCATTAGGGAGTAATACGGCACCATGCACAAATTGCTGGTGCTTTACTGTTTTGCTAAAACAAAAGTGAGAACCACGATTCTTTGATGTGAGTGAGTGCGGTGGCCCAGGCGGGTTTTGGCTCTTGAAGCCTTGGCCAAGTAATTACTCCTTCATTGTACCAGGCTGTTGCTTGGGAGTTTCAGAAGGAAACAAACAGTAAACATGCCCCCTCCCAGCATCCTGGGCCCTCACTACTGCCCAGCAGAATAAAGGAAAACTTGTAAACTTTTCAAGAATTGCTAAGAGTTATAAATCCATCCACTTCATTCTTTAGTAAGAAATCTTGGTTATTCTCAAGTTATATCATACAGACATTCAGTGGCACTTTAAGGACTAATAACATTTATTCCAGCAAGAGTTTTCCATGAGCCGCAGCTCAGTTCTTCAAATGCTATGGGAAGTAATTCATTTTAGAGATTTTTATAACCAAAAATCACAGAAGATGGAGGAGGGAGAAAAACAGAGGACTTGAAGCACAGCAAGGCTTAGTATGAATCCTGTTATAAATGTTGTGGTTATAAAAATCTCCAAAGTGATTTCCTTCCCATAGCATCTGAAGTGCGAACACTCTGGCTCGCAAACACTCGCGCAGGAATAAATACTGCTTGACTTTAAGATGTGACCGGCAGAGCTGAGGCAGCTGAGCTGGGAGTAAGAGCAGGAGACAGAGCTGTTGGCAAGTTGTTGCTGAGTGAACAGTGCCTGTCTGCCTGAGGGTGATTGCTGGGCCCACCCTTGGCTGTTGAGAGGTGGGGCTGTGAGCCTTTGAGCTCCTCCTTGCTAGAGGCAGAGCTGAGGCAAGTGCACACAAGTGCACACAACTAACTAAGAATGCCAAACCTTTTAGGAACACCTCTAACCTTTTGTTTCCTTCCTAATACTGTGAACTCTGCCCTTTCGTGCTATTCTATGTGAGGAAAGGGGAAAGGAAAACAACTATTCTTACATCTTGGGACTGAGGCTGCAAATTGGTGCACCCTTACTTAGGAACAATTCCCACTGAATTCAGCAGATGTGTGCTTCCAAGTAAACATCATAAAATGTGGTGGAACATACAAAAGTCAGATTGATTACTACCTCCCATTTAGCCATCCCAGTATTGACTTACCTCAAATCTTTTCAGGTACTTTTCTACAACAGGGGAAACCATCACCCTATAAGTCTGTTCACTTGTGCGGAAAGGGTACTCTGCCCATTTCACAACGTTGTGAGCAACTAGAGTTAAAAACCAATGAAGACATTAGGGAACATTGGCATCTTGAGGCAAAAGACAAAAAGGATGTCTGTATTCATCATTTGGCAATCCTCATTTCAGCCGGCAGTTTCAAATAAAAAGCTATACCTGATACCCCCTGTGCCTGAATATGTTGGTGTATAAAAAGGGAGACATGGAAATAGCTAATTTCCTCCTTTCCAAATTTACACAGCAATCACCAGCAAACAGTCTGATTGCCAGAGATCGCCACAAAAATCATTATCTTTCTTTTGTTAATATTTAGCATCTAAATTGATTGATGCTTTTGAAATGAGCCCGGTTTTATGGAAAGCCTGTTGTAGGGCAATAATAATAAATATTAAAATATTTAATTTTAATTGCGCCGCCCCACACACACACACATACTAGGTGCTGCTATTCTCTCTACCTACAGGCTGATCTAAAAGACATCAAAGAAGCAGCTGAGAGAAAAGTAAAACACGAGTTATCAAATGGTGGGGGAAGAACATCATTTCTTTCTTTCCATTTCTTTTCACAAACGCAGGTTACGAAATAACCTGCGTGGAGTCAGCGTGGTGTAGTGGTTAAGAGCGGTGGTTTGGAGAGGTGGAGTCTAATCTGGAGAACAGGGTTTGATTCCCCACTCTTCCACATGAACGGCGGAGGCTAATCTGCTGAACTGGATTTGTTTCCCCACTCCTACACATGAGGCCAGCTGGGTGGCCTTGGGCAAGTCACACTCTCTCAGCCCCACCTACCTCGCAGGGTGTCTGTTGTGGGGAGGGGAAGGGAAGGTGATTGTAAGCCAGTTTGAGTCTCCCTTAAGTGGTACTTTAAAAACCAACTCTTCTTCTAACCCACACTAATTCAAATGTGGAACTATACAGTAAGCACAAGAAAGAGGCACTGCCTGGACATTAGCAGCTTCAGAATGGTGAGATTGAAAGGCACACTAAACCAGTTGCTGGAAAATGCATGATCAGATCTCCTTCTTTTTTTAATTAGTTAAAGGGGCCCAAATTAGGATGGGGCTGCACTGCTAGATAAGGACCATTTTCCCTTCACTATTTTACTCATCCACTAGTTATTTATTTTTCATATTTATAGTCTGCCCTCCCCAGCAAGCCGGCTCAGGGCGGATAACATCATTTTAAAAATCTCACAAACATATAATGTACCCTACTAAGTGCACTAAAAGGGACGAGTTAAAACTCATGTTTTAACTCTGCTCAGAATGGCACTACAAATCACACACAAACATGAGCGTGCACACCCACAAAACTAACATTTTTTCTCGAACCAGCTCCCGGGGGGGGGGGACACCTACAGGAGATCTGATCATGGATCCCCCCATGTCATACAGTTTGGCCCTGAGGAGAAGCATAAGAAGAAAGATAAAAATGAGAAAACAAGACAACAGTTTTCAAAAAGGATGGGAAAGCTATTGGCACTTTCACACACAGAATAATGACTTTCAATCCACTTTCAATGCACTTTAGCAATCGTTTGCAAGTGGATTTTGCAGTTTCACTCAGTAAAATCCAGTCGCAAAGTACCCTGAAAGTAAATTGAAAGTGCGTTATCCAGCAAGTGTGAAAATGCCCACACATGAGACAACAGTGAAACATGGTCAGAGCAAATTAGAACTCAGTAATGAATTTCAGAGAAGTTTTAAAAGCTTCTTCGTTTCTGGATAGTCGTCTCGTATAGTGGTACAAAAAGGGTACTTCCTCCTCCAACAAAACTGATCCTGGTTGTTGGGAATCTTCCAAACTGATTCCATAATTTGTGAATTTAGCAAGCAATTCAGAAAGGTTGTAAGCAGGTGATTATACTCACTCCACCCTCCCATGCGATACTGAATGTCCACTGCTGCTAACCAGTCATAGGGTTTACTGCCTTAAAGACTGTTCAGCTGCTTCTAAGAATTTCATAGTGCAGCAGACAGAAATTTCTTCTCAAAGATACAAGACAGGAAAAACTGCACTTGGAACACTGCTTCCAGTCAAGCAGTGGATGCCTTCTTTAGATTTATGCTTTGTATCCTTATCACAACAGAAATTTACTGAAACGCTCGCTCATAAAAATCCAACCCTTAAATTCCAATCTTGGATTAGTTTAGCATCACATTAAATTGCACAGTAACAAGTGAACATTGGCAATGCCAAAGCAATACCATCCAAAGGAAATCAGATCCTGCAAAGTTAAGTACTGTTATGGAATGTTTCAGAAATTACCTCCAGGTTGGGCAAATGTAATGATGGCCATTTGGGACTGTCTGTCGTAAGTCACATCCTGGACTTCTCCTCCTCCCAGTTTAGTTCTGCAGAAATTCAGTTCCAACTTGTCTTTTACCCATTCATTAGGGATTGGTAGATTAGGGATGTTATAAACATTAATCTTCCTTTGGGAAATCTTAACACAGAGCTGGAGAGGAAAAATTAAAGCCAGTTTCAAAATTATAAATTGACATAAAATCCAGAAGCGCAGCCATGTTTGCCCAGAGCAGCAAAAAGAACCACGATCATGCCATCAGCTTCCTTAGGCATGCTTCCATTCTCACTGCCTGGATAGGGAAGCGCAATTGCAGCTCAAGGCTGCAGAACTGGAATTCATCAAAAACTGTAACTATCAGGAATTAAGTGTTTGTAAATCTGGATTACAGCAAAACAACTAGAAATATTTTGGTGAGTAGGAAAGCACCACCCCTCCAGTTCTTCCCTAAGAATTTTTTTAAACATTCCAGCAAATTCAT
The DNA here is from genome assembly GCF_029931775.1 of Euleptes europaea. Taxonomy (NCBI): domain Eukaryota; kingdom Metazoa; phylum Chordata; class Lepidosauria; order Squamata; family Sphaerodactylidae; genus Euleptes; species Euleptes europaea. Next base: position 28,013,743 of record NC_079326.1, read on the forward strand.
TAGATTTTTTTGAGGAACTTCTACAAAATATTTGGTCTTGCAACTAGTAAAAATATTTACGATCAGGTTTTAATCACTAAAATGATTGCTGAGAACCACGTAGTATGAGGGGTTTTTTGTAGGACAATCCATAGCATAATGACAATCCTTGTGTATATTGTAGACATATACAATACTCAAACACAAGACACATTTCTGCACTTAGAAAGTGTTGCCATCTTGAAGAGATGAGCTATGTGAGGTCTTCCTCTACTTGCAGGCTGCAACTTGACTTCCTCGGGTGACTTCTGTAGAGGTTTCACCTCTCTCTACAAAGGATATAGAGACACCTTTCTACAGACAAGCAAGCATTGACCTTGGGGTGGCCTCAGTGATTCTAGGGCCCTGGCCAAAAGCCAAGATGCCCCCCCCCCAACTATATTCCCACCATCACATATTTCATAACCTATGAGCTACCTGCTGTGGCAGCAACGGGCAACACACAGTGTGAATGGCTGCTGCGAAGGCTGCAGACAACTGGGACGGAGAGGTGCGGCTGCACCTGCCAGGGCTGGCTAGCTTGGTGAGCAGGCAAGCGGGCGAGCACCGCGCAGGGCACCCTCTCCCCCTTACCTCATCTCAATAACCCCATGCCAGGGCAGGGCAGCTGCCCCCCCCCCCCGCCCAGCCTCTGTCCCTCACCACTAATTCTCAAGCCACTACTGGGCTTCAGCAGTCACAGGTGCATCCAGGGCAGCTGTACAGCAGTCAGGAGGGCCTAGCATGCAGTCCTCTCATTGCAGGTATCAAAGCTGCAGAGGTGATCTTAATTTTTGCTATCAAAGGCTATGTTCTTAGCTAGCAAAGGAGGCTCCAGTTTCCAGCGGGTGCTCTCTTTTCCCCTCTGGGCATATCTGCAATTTCATTTGGACAAAATGAAGGCATTTACACTTTTAAATGCCATAAATCTGCCAACAATTCAGTTTTATATGCAATTATGAATGATGCTATGTAGTAAAACAACTATAGGGTTGATAAGAATGTAAGTATTAGAGATACTTCCACTTCCCCCAAAGTATCCAGGTTCTTTCCCCCACCCCAAGCCAGGGAAAGCATCTAATTTTGAGGTGAGAAGATTTTAAGATTTCAAACTCATTGACTGAAGCATGATGAAACTACAGAATTCCAGTACGACATGAATGATTAATTCAAATTGAACTCCCTGAAAGATTGTCTACACTGTATGTATATGACTGAGAATGTTATGTTCATTTGGTTTCTGAAAATTTCTAATAAACGTATTTAAAAAGAAACTTAAACCGAATTAATGAAATGAGAATCCTTGGTGTCATGTCTGACACAGATTACTATATGGATCCCTCCCAGTCGTAAGGACAAATTCCGTACCAGTGCTGGACTCCCAAGAACATTCACAGCTGTGTCACTCAAGACAAAGGGATGGAGCCTGGTGCTAAGCACGTTTACACAGAAATGAGTCCCACCAAGGTAGATCAGAGTTACTTCCAAGCAAGTATGCATAAGATTACAGCTTCTTAGAAAAGTATGTTTTAGAACAACTACCGCTGACAGATAATTAGTCTTGACCCTTTGAAAAGCTTTCATATGGGCTTCTCAGTTACCTGAAATGTTATTCCCATCTCCAGGTCAACGGGCCGGGCTGTCACGACTGTGGTTGCATTCTCCAGGTTCACAATATGATGAGACTTTCGAAGCAGTTCCTGGGCAACTTAAAATACAGCACATTTTTTACATGATCATGGAATTGCAGGTTCTTAACATTAAGACTGTATATCTCAAAAAAGGTTCATGAGTGATGGAACACATGTGTTGGAAATATACACACCACAGCAGCAATTTTTGTGCATAGGAAAAGCTCAGTAGGGATGGATCCAGCTTGGGGGGGTTGTTTTATTTTACTCAATCTCACTTATATTTTAGTAGCTATAGCTAGTGTCATGTTGACGTTTAGAAGTCTGTCCCCAAATCAAAAAAGGAAAAAAGATGCAAGAATAGAACTCAACTGCTGTGAAAAGGTTCAGCAAAAAGAACGCTGATCCCATTGATGAAGCTTAAACAGTGAAACGCGTAGGGGCTGTACAGGACAATAAAGCTGTCACCTTGCCTCTTTTTTTCCTTTTTTGGTTTGCTGACACGTTGCTTGGTGTAGCCCTATTTTTCTTCTCTTTTAAAAGTTTGTCCCATTAGGGAGACAGTAGTCCGTTGCTGAGCAGACTAGACCCTTCAATACTGAAAGGAGAGGAGGAAGAAAGAAAGATGGAGGAGAAAGCGAAGCGGGGCTGTAGGACAGACAGAATAAAACCTTGTGTTATCTCCTTAACTGCACCAAGCTACAGATCACTCACCCAATTCCCCTCAATACTACAGGCTCCCTCTGATATGGCTTTTGTACATGCAAACACCATGATCCCCAGCATAGCATTTTAGTGGTCTAATGGGAGCAGGCTATCAGGAAAGCCTCTTATATAAGCCTGCTGGTTAAACAGCTTCCATAAGGCTCGCTGCTGTTTCCTTGGTGCCTGCCTGGCTGTCAGCTAGAAAGCAGCTCAAGGTGCTTCCAATATAATTTCAAAGACAAATTTTAATAAAACCTTAAAAATTATCCGATGTGCATTTCATTGCTCCATATACACATTATTTTATCGAAAAACGATATCAAGGATCAAGAAAGATAAAAGAAAGAAAAAGGTTGATAAAATCATGCACAGGATAGAGAAAGTGATTTTTTTTTTTGCTGTCAAGTCACAGCTGGTTTATGGCAGCCCCTGGTGGGGTTTTCAAGGCAAAAGACGTTCGGAGGTGGTTTGCCATTGCCTGCCTCTGTGTAGCAACCCTGGACTTCCTTGGTGGTCTCTTATCCTTCTAAGCTTCCAAGATCTGGCGAGATTGGGCTAGCCTGGGCCATCCAGGTCAAGGCAGAGACAGTGAATCGAGAGAACTTTTTCTCTCTCCCCCTTAATACTAGAACAATGAAGCTGATGGGAAAGATAATCAGGACAGTGAGTAATTCACCTGGAATTCACGGCCAGCGGGACACAGCGATGGCCACGAGCATAGTTTTTAAATGGGGTTAGCCAGATTCAGAGAGATCCATCAAATGACACTATCCATGGTAAGTAAATCTCCCTAAATAGAGCCAGGAACCCTCTGTATACCAGTGCTGGGAAGGAGCATCAGAGGAGAACCTACACCCAGTTTGTTTCCTCCTCCAGCGTAACTGGTTGGCTGCCTGTGTGAAACAGGATGCTGGACAAAATGGACCACGGGTCTGATTCAGCAGGCTCTACTATTCTTATGTTCTAATGTTTCCTTTCTTATGAATAAAAGTTGTCGTTTAATCCAAGCCTCTTTCTAGTCCTGTGTTGAAATACACTCTTCATACCATTTTCTTCTTCAAAGGTGATAAGAGCTTCGCCTTTGCGCAGTCTGAATGGGAAGATTGTGGAGACGTCAAAAAAGCAGCAAATGTTCTTATGCATCTCTTCATTCTCAGCTTTCTCCAGGTGTGTAAATTTCACTTTTGTCTCGGGTATAACTCTTTTAAGCTAATTATGTTGAAAGCAAAGCAGAAGACAATATGGAAATGATTGATTAAACCTCAGGTTTTTAAAAAATAATTGTATATTGGGTAAATGACTGCACTGCAGATCACTGAAATGTCTGCTTGTTTCGACGATTTGTCAGGCCAGCAAATAAATGCTTAGGATGGGAAATATACTTATTGTTAGTAATATCAAATCATTACTTTATGCCACTAATACAGGCTTATTACAGGAAAATGCAAGCATTTGTTGCTGAATCCCAAGCTTCCTGTAAAAGAGTTCAGAGCAGTGTTCAACTTTGTATGACTCCTGATTGGTTGATACTTTGTTCAAGGCCATGGTTGGGCAGCCAGTGAGCTTCACAGGTGGGCCAAACTAGACCTGATTCATGAATGGGTTCTCCCACTTTTTTTAGTTTAAAGCAGCCATTGAAGGGTAGAGATCAAATAAGAGCTGTGGCATTATGGAAGATGTTTAACCATTTTCCCCTGTGCCACTTTCCCAAAGTAGATATTTTCCCTATTGTGGGAAAACATACACTTCTAAAAAGTATTTGGGAAATGAACAATTTAGACTGAGTAAATGCCACCACAGATAGGTAAAATCTATTGTCTCATTACCCCCCGCATATACACACACAGACCATTTTGAACTAAAAAATAACCCACAAGAAATCCTGATCACAGATCTGCTGTATTATTATCTAATCTGAGCCTAAGGGTTTCTCATGTCAGGATCCAAAACTCTAGCCTCTGTACCACAGAGCATATGGATAACTCTACACTGGTAAGAAGTCAAGAGCAATTGCTACAATTATGTCTGTAATCTGAACACTAGCAAAAGGCAACACTTATGAAGCTATGGGCATACAATATTAAGTTAGCCATAGCTTGTTTGTTTTAAATTCACAGGGAAAAAATAGGGAGCACATGAAATAATCCTGACCACAGGGTAGTAAATCCTATGTAACTCTGGACAAACCTTTTAAAATCTTTTAATTTTAAAGCTTTTACATTTAAAACCCTTTTATGCAATGATCCCTTGTTCTCCAGGCCATCACCTCCCCACACTGAAAAAATAAAACATTTGCCCTTCTGAAAGTTCAATGATAAAAACACATATTACCTTATATCGCTGAGCAAGTGCTTTACATTCTGCCTTCTTTGCCGCAACTTTGTCTTTAAGCGATTGTATGTTTCCTCTCAATTCATCATTTTGTTCTTTTATTATAGAAAGATTCCTCTGCAGAATACAGAAGGAAAATCAAACATCATTTTCTGCATTTTCTGTATTTCAGCCAGTGGGTAAGGGGGCAATTTTTGACAACGTCTCTCCTCCCACAGCAATTCCTCTGCTCCACCCCCACGCTATTCCTCAGGGTATAAACTTTTTTTTAAATCTGATATTTTTCTAAACCTGAACTACACCAATAAAATCAGATGCAACTGAACATCACATCGGTCTTAAACCAAGCAGGCTAGTTTGAACCAATACTGATTTACCTCAGGGGAATCATGGTAAATCAGCTTGCACTATCCCTGGATCTTAACATAACCAATATAAACTCAATAGGAAGTAGGTATTGATGACATCGCCCTGACCTAGATGGCCCAGGCTAGCCAGATCTCGTCAGATCTCAGAAGCCAAGCAGGGTCAGCCCTGATTAGTATTTGGATGGGAGACCACCAAGGAAGACCAGGGTTGCTGTGCAAAGGAAGGCACTGGCAAACCACCTCAGTTAGTCTCTTGCCGTGAAAACCCCAAAAAGGGGTCGCCATAAGTCAGCTGCGACTTGACGGCACTTCACACACACACACACACACACTGATGACATCAGTGGGAGCAGCTTTCTCACACAGCTTAAGATAAAGATAGTAAAAGTACCAGAGCCCTGACTTTGACGCCCACAGGAATCCCAAGCATTTGAGGCAAAGCACCATTTACTATTTTCTGTCCCAATTTTCCAACAGCCTTAAAATCCCTGATTTAAGGCTGCAGGGCTTCCAAGGCAGAGAACGTTCCAAGGTTGGAGCTCGGTCCCACGCAATAAATACCCCTATTTCCCAACTACAATACATGCTCCCATTACCTGATGATATTCCCAAGCTTCAGTTCTTTCCTTAACATGCTTATCTTCTATAAGCCTCAGATTTCTCAGCTCCTCTTTCCATTTCCGTCTCTCCTCATCAGCAGCAAGTTTTGATAGAAGCAAGTCAGCCTTCTGTTTTTCAGCGTCCACAACCTTGCTCTTGGTAATGAAAGAGACATCACTGCAATTTTAGGGTTTTCAACATGTTGCTCATAAGATTTTAAATGCATAGTATGATGAATCTCCTCTTGTTTTAATTATGTTACCCCGCACCAACCACCACTATCACTTCAGAGATTTATGACATGTCTTTTGTTATTTTTGCTGTCCCACACTTAAGATGGTTGGGGGATCTGCCAAAAAAACTCTTCCTTTATAAAAGGCAGTATATATGGCACAAGAAAGGTTTATTGAAATCAAAACTCAAAATGGTTTTATTTGTCTCTTTGGGGAGAAAATGGAAAAGTCACGTTAGTAAGGTTTCAGAAAATAAACTTGGCTGGTAACAAATCAAAGGAATAAGGAAATTTGAGTTAAATTTACAAACAATAGATATTTTAAACTCAGGACGTATCTCAGGCTTGTCCAAACTGTGGCCCAGGATGGCTATGAATGTGGCCCAACACAAAATCGTAAACTTACTTAAGACGTTATGAATCAGCTATCATTAGTGTTAGTGTATTTTATGTATGGCCCAAGACAATTCTTCTTCTTCCAATGTGGCCCAGGGAAGCCAAAAGATTGGACACCAGATGTATCTGATGTATTTCACTGTAAGGCGTAGATTCTTTTGATTTATATTGAGATGCAGTCACTGCTCACTTGGCAGTCACTGCTTAATTGTACAAACGTAAGCGTCTGGAAACAGTATTTCTTAAGTTGGAGAAGTTAGGAACAAACACACAATTTCCTCCAATTTTATTCCTTAAAACTGGTTAGTGACCATCCCTTTCACTTAGGAGCTTTTTCCCTGAAGGAAACTCAAATCACTTTTCTCATACACGGGATCGTCCTTGATCCTAAACAAATGTGTTCCCTCTCATTTCAACCGCCAGCTTCAACCGTGAGTTTCCAACTGGCAGGCTTCTTAACGGTCTCTCTCAACTGCCAATTACAGAAGTCTCAGGGGGGGTTTTTTATATTCAAACCTCCTGGCTCTCAAGGTTTTATGACCTGGGACAACTTGTCCTGATGCAGCTGTCTGTCACACACAGCAACTGCTCCCCTCATACAGTCTATGCATAGAGTCCATGCTGGCATCTCTGAACTACACAAAGGCCTTTAGATCTTACCCTCCATTCTTCCAGTTCTTGAACATTTCCAGGCTCATCTTCTTGCATCCTTGGAATCTCACCTTCTGCTTTCTTAAAAACAAAACAAAATTAAAAGTGGTTTTTTTCTGGTTTGCAACACAACTCTATTTTTCCATGGTTGTTAAAAACCAAAGTGTTATTTATTTTAATATTTTGGCCTGTATAAAATCTAATAATTACATGAAAAGCAAAGTACAAAAAATTCCTTTACAATCAAAACACTTAATAGTTTTATTTATTTATCTACTTTATTGACCATTTTTAGGGTTACAAATTTGAATTGGTTTAAGTGAAAGATCCATTGCATTTTGTATGTGAATATGGGTATAGTAAAATGCAGTGAACAGTGACATTCACATATAAAAGGTACCAATCTCACACAGATTTTGTGATGCAAGCATTCACTGGTATATGATACTGCTTATCGTCGACAAATGCTGGTGAATGCTGACAATTTCATTTAGGTGTCATGGCTCATCCAGCATATCTCTGAACTTCTGGACTCTCACACATGCATGTTGACAGCTGCTAAATTTCACACACAGATTTGAATTTTTTGTAGGAAAGGTGGGATAAATATTACATAAATCGATAGATCCAACATGGCACAGAATATTATTGTGACAGAATTCTACAGGTATATCAAAGTCTTTCTAAGAACTGAATTCCTGATCAGTTCTGAATTGTATACTGAAGCCAGCGAAGAACAATGGTTAGAATTCAGGACCAAAACCTGGATCCTGAGGCGTCATTCCACCAGCATAACAGTACTACTGGCAGACTGACACTTCAGTTGGGGGTAGAGGGGAGAGCAGTTTCTGCTGATTTCCCTCCTCCCTTTGCTGATACCACTTTGCTCTCAAATGATTTTTGAGAGTCACTTGACTGGTGCAGAAGTCGGAGGGGATCTTCTTACACTTTCACTATTCCGACAGTGCTGACAATCCACCGTATAGTCTGTAATGCTGAAGTCTTTAAATACAACCGATCAAAAAGTGTGCTATGTTATAGTGAAACTGTTCTTGGGTTGAAGAGTATTTTTGAAACGTCATGTTCCAATGGTTTTAATGAGCCAGCCGGTCTCCTCAAAGAGTGATTCTGTTGGCGGGATGCACAGACAACGCCATCATACTTGCTATTTAAATGATTCTGTTTTTAGTTGTACACTCTTTTCTCATATCCTTTGCATTTATTTTAAAACGAATGTTTGCTTAGGTGACATAGTGGTGGAATCCCTATTAATAAAGATATATTTGGAAAAAGATTGGACAGAGCTTTGGAAAGTGTTCTGAATAGGCATATCCACTACTTGCAAGTCAATAACAGTTACTTCATAATTATTTTTCCTGTCTAGGTTTTAATGATTCATATTGAATGAAAACCTATGAATAAAAATAAAGAGGGGTTTTTTTTCTTTACAGATTTATGGCATTAAGTTTTATTTTACCTCAAGTGGATGAGTTTTTCACTGTGGCTTTGGTGCATCATGAAAAATAGTTTTCTGGATTTAGGCTGGTACAAGTTGGAGCCCACGAAACTTGTGTGTGTAAATCCCATCTCCCCCCCCCCCCATTGCTGAGCCCACTGAGAACGCAACCTCCACCACAGTCCTGATCTCGGCTGGCAAGCCCAGAGTTGCTCCAGGCTCACCAGTCGAGGCCCACCACCCACCACCATGGTCCCAATCTCGGCAGGCGAGCCCGGAGATGATCCAGGCTTGCCCGCCAGGGCTACCATCCCCATCTTCCCCCATTGTGGCTCCAGACCCCCCCCCCCCAACTTAAGCCTGCTGCATTTGGAGGGCCTGGAGCCGGGCATCTGTCGCCCAGGTGGGTGAGACCAGATTGCTTCAGGCAGCTGCCAGCATCCCCCGCTTGGCTGGGCTCCAAGCAGCTGCCAGCGTCCCCACCAGTCTGAACTATTTGCCTCTGCTTATTCGGAGCTGATATTGGCTGTTACCGCGCTAGGTATTCCCAGCGATGTATTAAGAGTTTGGAAATGTTATAAAAAATACTGTTCGCACTTTCTATGTATTCCCACTGATGTATTAAGAGTCTGAAACTGTTATAAAAAATACTGTTTTTTATAACAGTTTGATTCTCCCTTAAGTGGTAGAGAAAGTCAGCATATAAAACCCAACTCCTCTTCTTCTAACAACAACTGTGTGTCATCAGATCCAGCTTAGTGGAAGAGAGTCACAACATCCAATCCAATGTGTGCAACTGTCACAAACAGAGGCCTTGTAGGATGATAATGCTGTTGTTTTTAAAGATTATAAACTTGCAGGGAATATATGGTTATTTTAGGATATAACCATTGCATACTGTCACTATTTCAAAAGTAACCCACTTTATATGTTTGTCATTCCACTGTCATTAATACTGCACAATAGCCCCCCAAATAAAATGATTTCTGTTGTTGCTCATGCTACCCTTTAGATAAATATTTTGGTTAGTGTTGTACTAGGATCTGGGAGACTGAGGTTCAAATTCGACTGTGCTGGGAGACTTTGGGCCAGTCACAGACTCTGAGCCTAACCCACCTCCCAGGGTTGCTGTGAATATAAAACAGAGGAAGGAGAACGCATAAGTCTCTTTGGGTTCCCATGGAGGGCTGGGAGGAAGGTATGGTATAAATGAAGTAAATAAATAAAATTATACTATTAAAAATGCTTACTCCTATCATTTTGGTCTGCTGGTCCACTAAGGAACTGGCCGGTGATTCCTTCATCCAGTTGATATACCATTGGTGTACACAAATGTGTACTGCAGAGTTATGGGTGAGCCAAGCCAGATCAAACATCTCTTTTAGACTTATCACCTACAGAAATTTTAAACCATTACATCACTTGCAATAGTTTGGTAATCATACAGATACTTAGGGTTGCCAGGTCCCTCTTCATGGCCGGCGGGAGGTTTTTGGGGTGGAGCCTGAGGAGAGTGGGGGTTGGGGAGGGACTTCAATGTCATAGAGTCCAATTGCCCAAGCGGCCGTTTTCTCCAGGGGAACTGATCTCTATCGGCTGGAGATCAGCTGTAATAGCAGGAGATCTCCAGCTAGTACCTGGAGGTTGGCACCCCTACAGATACTCCACTGTGAGCCGTCAAGGTCTAACTCACCAAGTGGTGCATCTGCACGTGTGAACGTAGTTGCATTCGAGTTCAATAGCCCCCTTCAAAACTACCGACAGTCGTGGGAGGCATGGACAACATACTGTGTAAATGAACTTAATTTGGGAAACATTAAGGGATATGTTTTGATCTAATTCAGATTCTTTGAAGTAATTAAGATACTAACGTTAAAGAGTAGAGTTTAAGATAATGATAAAGGTGGTTTATTATAATGAATTAGACATTAAATACAAAGAGAGAAATAAGAATATCAAATGGACAGAGGGGGGGGAGAGGGGAAGTCAACTATATACATTTGTTTAATGATAAGATAGAAATTGTTTATGGTAGACACTATATGAATGGAATGATATAATAGCGTGTGAACCAGTTTGAAAAATAATAAAAAATTTAAATAATAAAAAAAAAAACTACCGACAGTCGGTTTTATGCAGACTTATTATAACAGAGACGTTGCAGAGATCTGCAACACAAAAGCCGGAGGTTTCCTTCAAGGGAAGAAAAGAAAAGAAAAACACAAGGAGAAAATCACTTTTAGTTTCACTTTTAAAAGCTGGCGACGTCGGGGGGAAGGAGAAGAAAAAGAAAAGAAAAAAACTCCCCAGGAGTTTGCAAAGCAAATCTGAGCAGGGGGTGGGAAAGAGAGCCCCTCGACAGCTTCGGAGCACGCTTACCAGCGCTGGGGGAGAGACGCGCTCCCCTGGCCTTGGGTCTGAGTAGAGGTCCTCCATTCCGCTGGGAACCCCCGGGGCCGAAAGCACCGCCCTTACTGAACGCCACGGGAGAGAGGGGCGGTCCCAGGGACCGATCGCAATGACGTCGCTCGGGGAAATCCCCCGCGCGAGGGGAGGGGGAGGGAATGAGCCCTGCAAGCCTACCAGGGGTTCGCGTCGCCTCCGAGGCAGGGGGGGGGGTAGATGCAGTCCTTTTCTATCTCTCCCCTAATACTGGAAAGCGGGGTCGTCTGCTGAAGCTGGAGGGGGAGGGATTCAAAGCGGATGAAAGGAAACATTTCTTTACACAACTGTTACATTCTTAAGGGCTTCCTGCTACCATTCAGAGCAATGGTCCCCAACCTTTTTTTGACCAGGGACCACTAGGACTTTTTTGTTCGGTGCAGGGACCCCAAGGTTCAAAATAAAAATTCCGGGAATTTGAAAATAAACTTTAATCATAACTGTTAGTTAAACATTAAACGTAGAATAATATTTGAATATATATATTTTATAATAGAGAACTTTTAATTGAAAATATTAATTTATTATGGGTTTATAACTTTGTGTCGCGGACCTTAATTTAGTTCTCGCGGACCCCTGGGGGTCCACGGACCCCTGGTTGGGAACCAGATCGGATCGTTGATCATGGTCTATTGAAAATAAAGCTTGATCACACACACACACACGCGCGCAAAAGACACAAGACGTTTGTCTTGGTAATAAGCAAGATTTACTCTAAACTCAGGGTAGGGGAAATTCGCTGGGAGCAAAACAAATAATCCTTTCTACATTCTAGGTTTCCTACGCTTGCCGGAAGCCTCTGGCAGGCGCTAAGCTTACTCACGAGTAGGCATTCTTAAACGACAAGAAAGCCTCTCCATCCTAGCAGGCTGGCATCCGAAAAATGGTAACAACTGAACTGCTTTCACTTCCAAACAAAGGATCTCGAAAGCAGTTAAACATGCAAATTGTTGTGTACCTGATAAGCAGCAATGGTTAATTACATGGTTAATTACAATATTAACCCTTAACTGTCTGACATGTAGCAAAGCTCGCTACCTAATACCCAACAACAACGCGTAGTTGCATTGTGGAACTCCCTGCCCCAGGATGTGGTGATGGCTGCCAACTTGGAAGGCTTTAAGAGGGGAGTGGACATGTTCATGGAGGAGAGGGGTATCCATGGTGTTGCAGTAAAACGGGTTCGGGGGAGACCCAAGATCGTTATCAAGAAGAGTTCATTTGCAGCTGCTGACTCAGAGACCCGAATGGGCAGAAATCTCTGAGTCCCGATTATACTGGGGAAAGAGATATTGATCCAAATTCAAGTTATGACGATACATCAACAAGTTATGCATATCTGATTGTATTACAGACAGAAAGGCGACTCAGTACAGTTGCAGTTTCATCCAGTTTCTCCTATCATTGTTTATCGTTCACTCTGACACTCCATGGGCGAAAACGCATGGTCACTTTATTCTCCTTTAATCCCTGTTTCAGCCAGGATTCATCCAGGACTGTATGGAAGTAACAGGTATATGACTTTAAGAACGTTACTTGCCAGAGGGTGTTTAACCTTGATTGGTGGGGGAGGTTTTTTAAGGCACTTGCCTCGGCTTGGAAAAGATCTTTTTTTTCTTTCTCTTTTGACAGCCTTTACTAGTTTGTGGAATTATCTTCTTTTGCTTGTTTTGAATGGAGAACGTTGCTTTTATCTTCTTGAAAATAAACTTTGTTTTATAAAATTAACGAGAGAAGCCGTGCATGTTGTGGTGCGACTTTCCCGGGGGAGAACCAAAGGCCGATGAAATAAGGTTTGGACAAAGAAGAGCCTTCAACCTTGTAGTCAGACGAAGTGTACCTTGCCCAGGGGGAGTTTGGAAGGGCTGTTATCAGCATTCCAAACCCGGACAAGAAGTTGCTGGCTCATACATGGTGGCAGCGAAGGAGACCCTGGATGTGTTCGTACCGCAGCAGCTGTGAGTAGCTCTGAGGATTAACAAGCAAAGCAAGTTTGTTTTTTGTTTTTACTTGTCTTCCTAGTAAAGTTAACATGAGTTTGGGTCAAGGGGGTTCGCTATCTGGCAGCCCGTCTGACCAAGTGATTTATAAAACAGAGACTATTGGGCTGTCTAGCTGCACTAAAGAATTTTTTCCAGAATCACCCTTGAAGCCACAATTCAGCGTTGAAGATGATCTGCAGGGCCTAGGAATGAGTATGTTGGACTATAGAAAATTGCCAAGTGTTTCCCAGAGACGGGAGCTGTATTTGGAAACAGACCCATGTTTATGGCAGAGTGCAACACGAAATAGAATAAAGGAAGATTACGTGGGCACCTCACTTAAACAACTACAGTCTTCAGATAGTGCACAGCCAGCAGGTAATGGAGTTAACCCAATGTCATCTGCACTCCCTCAGGGCCCGCATTCTCCAGCAGTGCCACCAGCAGCACCAATGGATCAGCTATGTACTTTGCTAGCTCAGTTTCTTGGGCAAAATGGACAACAGATGAATATGCTCCAGACCCATCTCATCCAGAACCAGGATGATAGATGGTCCCGTCTAAAGTTCCCAGAGCTGAGGTCAGGTGAAATTCCTTCCCTGGCAGTCTGGAAGCCAATTATTACCAGGAGATCTCTGGGGTACTGTCACAATGGCTACTAGTTAAAATGGATACTAGTCATGATGCATGTTCTCTCCAGGATCAGAGGAGGATGCCGGATATATTAGCTGCTGTGGAACACAGGCAGGATCGTGCTGCTGCGGTCATCTTAGAATCATAGAGTTGGAAGGGACCACCAGGGCCATCAAGTCCAACCCCCTGCACAATGCAGGAAATTCACAACAGCCTCCCCCCTCCACACCCCTAGTGACCAGAAGATGGCCAAGATGCCCTCCCTCTTATCATCTGCCTAAGGTCACAGAATCAGCATTGCTGACAGATGGCCATCTAACCTCTTCTTAAAAACCTCCAGGGAAGGAGAGCTTACCACCTCCCGAGGAAGCCTGTTCCACTGAGGAACAGCTCTAACTGTTAGATAATTCTTCCTAATGTCTAGACGGAAACTCTTTTGATTTAATTTCAACCCGTTGGTTCTGGTCCGACCTTCTTGAGCAACGGAAAACAAATCAGCACCCTGCTCTATATGACAGCCCTTCAAGTACTTGAACATGGTTATCATATCCCCTCTCAGTCTTCTCCTCTTCAGGCTAAACATACCCAGCTCCTTCAACCTTTCCTCACAGGACTTGGTCTCCAGACTCCTCACCATCTTTGTTGCCCTTCTCTGGACCCGTTCCAGCTTGTCTACATCTTTCTTAAATTGTGGTGCCCAAAACTGAACACAGTACTCTAGTTGAGGTCTTGTTTGGGGGCTTCCTAGAGGCACCTGATTGGCCACTGTGTGAACAGACTGCGAGACTTGATGGGCCTTGGTCTGATCCAGCAGGGCTTTTCTTATGTTCTGATGGTGGAAAGGGCTAAGCTTACCGGATTTACGTATAAGCTAGACAAGCTATAGCTTAGGGCCCCACTCTCTTGGGGCCCCCAAAATTTTTCAAAGGAAATAATAATTATTTCACTATTAATATACTTCTTAATTGTATTTCAGTTCAACAATTACTTTGATAAAATACATATTTTGTTATGTGCAAATGGTTTTAGATACCTATTAGGTCCATAAATTACCATATAGCATATATTCAACACAAAAAACAGGGACAATTTGTTGTTGACAAAGGACAGCTGGACATATAAAGGGCCCCATTACCTTCAATAGCTTAGGGCCTCATCAAACCTAAATCCGGCCCTGAGCTTACCTATCAGATCACCCGTCAGTCCTGCTCAAGAGAGAACTGTATGGTCTGTTGTTCTTGCTGTTATTTTTGTAAATGTTATTTTTCAACACAACACTTACAAACACACGAAAATACAAATGTAAACATAACCAATACGACTGTTACATTATATTGGAGCTTTCTTTGAAATTACGTTTCAATTATTATTATTTCTTTGGTTTACACTTCTTCAATATTCTAATTATATTTTTGCATCTGATAATACATTTTTTATTCTTAAGTATTTGCTGCTTAGATTTCTATTTCTGTTCTGAATTATTGACTATAAAGTTAAATGCGTTCTATTTTTCATAAAATTCAGAAATCAATCTATTATGTATTCAAGATATGAGTTTTGCCATAGTTGCAAATTTTGTTAATTTGTTTATCCATTTAATTCTGGATGCTTCTCTCCTATCCACTTTACTGTATAGTCCACTTTTGCCACCGTCACCATATACCTAAATAGTTCATTATATATTTTTGCCATATTGTTTGGTAGACTGCATGGTTTGTGTGTGTGTAAAGTACCATCGAGTCACAGCCGACTTATTGAAGGGGGGTGCGCTTTCAAGGAAAGTGAAAATGTGAGGTGGTTTGCCATTGCCTTTCTTTGCAGAGTCTTCCTTGGTGGTCTCCCTTTCAAGTACTGACTCTGTTTAGTTTTCCAGATCTGATGACATTGGGTGATACCACGTCACCTTCCCTTGCGGTCTTCTGTTATAGGTAATTTTGTGCTAGGGTTGCCAGTTTAGGGTTGAGAAATACCTGGAGATTTTGGGGGTGGAGTCTGAGAAGGGTGGGGTCTGGGGAGGGACTTTTGCCAAAGCGGCCGTTTTCTCCAGGAGAACTGATTTCTACCACCTGAAGATCAGTTGTAATAGCGGGAGAGCATGACCATCACTTAGACTTTGTGTGCACTGACTGGCTCTCCACTAGGGTTGCCAACAACCTGGAGAAAAAATGTATTGCCCCTTTCACAGAGGCTTAATATGTGAAAATGGGCAGATAAAACTTTTCATGGCATGGAGGTAAATAACATCACCTGGTACATACCACCCTACTTAGCCTCTGCAAAGGGACATTTTTTCTTCAGGTTGTCAGCAACCCTACTCTGGCAGAGGAAGGTCTTTCCTGCTACATGGAGTCCTTTTAACTAGGTACGCCAGAGCTGGAACCTAAACCTGCATGCCAAGCACATGTGCTCTACACCACTGAGGCAGAGCATCTGCATTGGGCCGCTGGGTTCTTTAACAACTGCCCTTATGCCTAAAGCTAAGCATTTATCTGCCAGTATGGAATGTCAATCTCTGAAGCCATAAAGACTAGTTTTATTATTTATTTTTATCCTGCTTTTCTCCCCAGTGGGCACTCAAAACATTCTCCCTCCTCTTGTTTTATTCTCACAACAACCCTGTGAAGTAGGTTAGGCTGAGAGACACTGACTGGTGCAAACTTCCATGGCAGAGTGGGGATTCAAACCAGGCTCTCCAACTTCCTAGCGCGACACTAACTGCTGGCAGGCTGTAAGATATTTATCACAGTCAACCCATCAAGGAAAATTACTGGGCTGCTTTTCCGTTACCATTTCCAGTCTGCATAATTACTCCATCTCTATGCAGGAAAGCCAAGTTTCCCCAGGCTCCACCCTCAAATTTCCAGGAATTTCCCAACCAAGAGATAGTAGCCCTAGGTTAAGCCTTCTTCCCATACTTTTTTCTGATCTGAAAAAGCCCTGTAGAGTGAGATTTGGTTATGTGTTCTGCTGAAGTTTTTTTTAAAAAAAATATATCAATAAAATAGTTAATTAAGAAGACTTGAACACTTTCTTGGTCTTACTTCTGAGCACATATGTATGTGATCAGGCTGTCTTCCCCATAAACTACAATTTTTCCATCATTAATAATGTGATTGCAAACCACTGCTCCAGATAGGAAAAAAATTGCAACTAAGAATTTATTATGCAATCAGCTAATTTGCAGATGTCAAACTCAATTCAGGAAAGAAGTATAATGGAATTTAGGAATATTAAACTGATTTCTGTATCAGGAATCTGCGTATGGGAAGCTCATGATTATGACACATGATTTTTCAGGCTATGAGACTCAGTAATGTGGATTGTTCTCTTCACGTGTGGTTAGATCTGTATTATTTATGTATGTGCTTATGTCATAGAGACACTAAAACAAAACAAATGCCAATATATGTTGGAGACTGCAGTCAAGACTATTAAAGGCCAAACTAGATGTTACAAGTGCCACAGGTCAGGGTTCCATGTGCTGCGGTCAGTGCATGTGGAGCCCCGCAGTGGGGCAGCTGTGCCCCCCTTGGCCATTTCAATGGGGGAAAACAATGTGGGTGGGAGGCTGAAGCCCCTCCTTCTCCCCCTCCCACACTGTGGTTCTGAGCCAAATTAGCACCCAACACACTTGAGAACATTAGTTCTCCAATGGCACCTCAATCTGTGAAAAGGAAGAAGTTGGTTCAGGGGAACCCAACCCCAGCTCATGGCGCATGTGATCTAGTTTGCGCCTTAGCCTAAGATATACAAATTGGCTTGTTTCTTCAGCTGGCAGGGCTGATGTACACCAATATATCTCCTCATCTTCATTTGCACTGATTATAGCTTTTTGGATGATGGCTCTAGTATGATATATCTAATTCCAAATTTGGCCCCAGGATACGGATCCAAAAATGTACACAATGGGGGCAGCATGGTGTAGTAGTTAGAGTGTCAGACTAGCATCTGGGAGACCCAGGTTTGAATCTCCACTCTGCCATAGAAGCTTGTTGGGTGACCTTGGGCCAGTCACATGCTTCTAGCCGAACCTGTTTCATAGGGTTGTTGTGAGAATAAAACGCAGGAGAATGATGTAACCCACTTTGGGTCCCCATTAGGGGGAAAGGTGGGGTATAAGGGCAGTAAATAAATACGTACATAGTGTGTGAATGTCCCCTTGACTCCCAGCTGCTCTGTGTTCCATGCTAATGGAGTTTATTTTGTCCTCACCAGGCCAGATCTGGGGAGGGGCGTCTTTTCCTTTTGCTAATTTGCAATATCATACATTTACATTAGGTGGTCCCTAATATATATATATATAGCTCTGCTCACGACCTGAGTTCGATCCCGACAGAAGTCGGTTTCAGGTAGCCGGCTCAAGGTTGACTCAGCCTTCCACCTTCCGAGGTCGGTAAAATGAGTACCCAGCTTGCTGGGGGTAAAGGGAAGATGACTGGGGAAGGCACTGGCAAACCACCCCACAAACAAAGTCTGCCTAGAAAACGTCGGGATGTGACGTCACCCCATGGGTCAGGAATGACCCAGTGCTTGCACAGGGGACCTTTACCTTTTTAATATATAGAAACCCCTACCTTATCTGTGCCTTTTGTGATTGGCAGGAGGGCCACCCTCTTTACTAGTAGATACAATGACAAACCTGGAGCCCAGGATAAACTGTGGAGGGGACAATTTAGAAATCCCCACCCACAAATATCTCCTCCTCCAGGATTCAGTTTAAGGTATCGAGGCCATTAACAGGCTGGTTTTTCCTACTCCATTCCGTGCCTTTCACTGACACTCAGCTGTTCTCAACTTTCCAACCCCTCTGGAGCATTTTCAGTTCTCATCAGTACATTTATAAAAGCTTTCTTTTCTTTTTTCTGGTTAATTTACAAAAAAAATAATAATTCTGAACTCGGGGGATTTGTCTTTACCCTACAATTCCTTCGATAACTTATTGGATATCTACAGGTCACTAACTTAAGACTGCCCTGACATGGCTAGCCCAATCTCATCAGATCATGGCTAAGCAGGGTCGAGTCCTGTTTAGCATTTGGATGGCACACCACCAAGGAAGTCCAGGGTTTCTCCCCAGAGGCAGGCAATGGCAAACTAACTGTGAACTCTCTCACCTTGAAAACCCTGGAGGGGGGTCACCATAAGTCAGCTGTAACTTGACAGCAAAAAAACACACAAATTTAAGGCTGCTCCACCAACAAGTTAATGCATAAAGGATTAGGATCTTTCATCAGTTCCAGAGAAGGGGAACATAGTTGGTTTAATGCTTAAGGATCCTGATTTCCAGATCTGAATGTCACAGGGGTTACTGGGAGTCATTTGTTTGGCAGAAAACATACTATGTTCATTATTTATGACCTTGGAAGCATTTATATTCTGGAATTCTACACTGCCCAGCTGTTTTTGCTGCTTGTGAGATAAACTGGAATGAGGACAGTTAACAGTGCAATTCCAAGCAGAGTTACACCCTTCTAAGTCCATTGAGGTCCGTGGGTTTAAAAGAGAGGAACTCTGTTTATTATTGCACTGTTCGAGAACTAAAGGTTTGTTTAAAAGACCTAATTTAGTAATCCCTAAATTAGGTAGGTTAGGTATTAGTGATTAGTATTATTAATTCTGATAGGGTTTGTATTTGTATACAAAGTTTTACCATCTTCATGCTTCAGTATCCTCTCAGGTAGGCCACTTTAAGTTCTAACTGACAGGAATCTAAACATGAAATATAGGGACTACCGGGGAAATTTTTCGCAGCTCATCGAAGAGAGAGGACCGAAGAGAGAGAGGAACTTGAGGACAGAAGTCCAGAAGCCCTAGTCTCCCTGGAAGCCTATAGAGCACTGGTTCCCAACCGGGGGTCTGCAGACCCCCGGGGGTCCGCAAGAACTAAATTAAGGTCTTCGAAACAAAGTTATAAACCCATAATAAATTAATATTTTCAATTAAAAGTTCTCTATTATAAAAATATATTCAAATAGTATTCTAAGTTTAATGTTTAACTAACAGTTATGATTAAAGTTTATTTTTAAATTCTCTGAATTTTTATTTTGAACCTTGGGGTCCCTGCATCGAACAAAAAAGTCCTAGTGGTCCCTGGTCCAAAAAAGGTTGGGAACCACTGCTGTGATTAACTTTTTAATATAATGTTTGGATTGGTTCTGGGTGGTGTTAGGGGAGGCAGCCAGAAGAAATCCTTCCCTATATAGGTTTCTTTGGGTGCTCTCAGCAGCTCTGATCACACCTTCTTGGCCCAAGCCCAACAGTACTATTGATTGGCCCATATTGGCTTTCACTATTCATTGATGTGGACAGAAGTCTATGGTTCCAGGCTCAACTGGAGCCAGATTTGCTGGGGCCAGGCGAGAGGGTGCTATTTCTGTGCTGTGCGAGGGGGCTCGGTGGGCTGCTTCCTGGCGGCCGATCAGCTCTCTCCCCCAAGCAAAAGGGAGGGGTGAAAAAAGAGAGGAGCAATCTAATCCCTTATTTATACTTTGTATTAATTTTATATTAGGTTTTGATTTAATAATGTAGGACAGGATAAGAACAGGTTAATCGAAATAATATTGGGATTAGCTCCGTTAGCAAATGTTTATACAATTTATTTTTAGATGGAAGAGGGAGAGGGGGGAAAAGTCATTTTATTGTTAAATTAGTGACACTACTTGTTTTTATTATTACTATTATTTTTAGTATTGGATATTGTTTCTGTTGATATGTTAAATGAAGAAAATAAAAAAATATTATTAAAAAAAAGAAAAAAGAGAGGAGCAGTTGGGACAGGTGGGGGTGGAGATAGAATGGACTGGGGGGGATTGTTCCCTCCCCGGTCCGTCTAGCTCACATAAAAAGAGAAGCCGGCTTGGGGAAGCTTCAGTCCGTTGCCGGCTTTTGTAACTCCCTCCCTAAGTTAGGCATGGATGTTATTTAATAACATAGATGTGTCATGTATTATTTTATTGTCACAACTTATGCAGGGTGCGCATCAGGCAGGATCTATTTTAGGAGGAAAGCGGTCTGCGAACCCCTTTCCTATGTTGTGGGAATCCCCATAAGGGATTTAGGGGGGAGACATGGTGGTAAGAGGAGCCCCGAGGCGCAGAGTGTTAAGCTGCAGTACTGCAGTCAAAAGCTCTGCTCACGACCGGAGTTCGATCCCAACGGAAGTTGGTTTCAGGTAGCCGGCTCAAGGTTGACTCAGCCTTCCATCCTTCCGAGGTCAGTGAAATGAGAACCCAGCTTGCTGGGGGTAAAGGGAAGATGACTGGGGAAGGCACTGGCAAACCACCCTGCAAACAAAGTCTGCCTTGGAAACGTCAGGATGTGACGTCACCCCATGGGTCAGGAATGACCCGGTGCTTGCACAGAGGACCTTTACCTTTACCATGGTGGTAAGGCAAGCCAGTTCTGGGGCTGCCAGGGTGGTCTCTCCCTAGGTGGAGAATTTAAACAGCAACACAGCAAAGAGTACCAGGCCTGTTGATTCCATCTGGCAGGAGAAACTCAAACTAATTTGTGGCAGCAGTTACCCAATTTATTTTGGGCACCCTTGAAGAGCAAGGGGAAGGGACAGTCTTGCCTGACGGATATTTGGGACAGCCACAAGATTCTTCTGCCATCCCAGGGACCAACTAGAAGGAGCAGGGAAGAGCTTGCGAGTCTGTTCCTTCGCAACCTAGAAATGTGTGATCGCTGTACTGCGACAGATGAGGGGAAGCTGTGGCTTATTGGACCTGCAGGCGTTTGAGAATGATACTTACACATTATTATGTTACATTAAACAAAAGTAAGTGAGCCAGAACCCAAGGAAAGGAAGCCGGAAGTAAGCTAAACTTGAGGATGAGGGTGATCCCCATGGCACATTAAGTAAAAATGTGCTCATATATGGGTCAATAGGCAAAATCCATTTGGGATTAAACACTTGATTGTACTGTATTGTTCTGAAATCCTTCTAGCTGCCTGTGAGTAATGTCCCAACAGACCACTACAAGGGAAGCACAGAGTGAGGATTACTTGGATGGATCTCTTACTTTCGCACAGTAGAAGTAACTGAAGAGATTGTTTTGAGCCGAGCAATACTTTCCCCTTGGCTACCATTTAGATCCCCATTTACTTGGACAACGTCACAAAAAGTTGAGTAAGAAAATCAGTGACTAAAGTGCCAGAGGAGTTTTCTGTTGCAATGTTTTGCTATGTAACTATTTGGTGTGTGTTTTATTTCTGTGATTCAATGTGCGTGTTTTATTATATGTATGCTTTTTGTAGTTTTAAATGCAGGCCTCTAAGGTAAGAAAGAGGGGGGCTGGCTTACGGTTGCCAGCTCTGGGTAGGGAAATACCTAGAGACTTTGGGGGGTAGAGCCTGGGGAGGGCAGGGTTTGGGGAGGGCAGGGTACAATATCATACAGCCCACCCTCCAACGCAGCCATTTTCTCCAGGGAACTCTCTTGTCTGGACATCAATTGTGATAGCGGGAGATCTCCAGGCCCCACCTGGAGGCTGGAAACCCTAGGCTGGATGGGTGAGTGAAGTGTGTTATGACTGAATGATAGCTGTACCCTAGGGAGTGGAGTTGGCTGGGTTTGTTCAGAGGGTTTGTGAGAAAGAGGAGAATTATATAGAGATGCCATTATAGTTGTTACATACCTGGAGTTTCAGAAACCTTACAGCTGTCATTTGTAAAAACACAAAATATAAAGCAATTTATTTTGGCCAAATGGAAGATAAGCTGAAGTACAAGGATAGAGGCAGAATGCCAGGTGCTGGAGGCAAACAGGCTATTACCTTTGTGCCAAGTTTATCCAGGCAGTATTGAGAGAGACAGGATGCTGGATTAGAAAATCTTTGGTCTGATCCAACAGGGCTTTAATTATACTATTTGATCCCCCCCACACATTAATATGAAGACTAGACTAATGTAATGAAATGTATATTGGTCTCCCCTTAAAATCAGCTTGGAAAGTCCAACTGGACCAGTTGGGCATTTGTTTCTTAAAGCTACAGGTGCTCCTTCAATCATTTTAGGGGGTTTAATCCCCCAATATATCGACTTATAGATTTCATTTTTTCTGCAAACCTGGGTCTTTTCTCAGGTTTGTAAAAAAACAAAAACTGCCTTGTCTCAATTTAAGTGTCCACAGATGGAGCCATGATGAAAATTAGATATATTGGTTAATGGGAATCAGGGGCAAATAGAATCAATGCTGAGAAAAGACCAACACAGACTAGTGCTTTACTAGTCTTGTACATGTACCCTGGCCCCAAGCCTTAAAAGATAAGAACAAGTACTTTGAATTGGGTCAGGAAACAGATGGGCAACCAGGACAGGTGTTTTGGCAGAGAACATAAGAAAAGCCATGCTGGATCAGACCAAGGCCCATCAAGTCCAGCAGTCTGCTCACACAGTGGCCAACCAGGTGCCTCTAGGAAGACCACAAATAAGATGATTGCAGCAGCATCCTGCCTGTGTTCCATGACACTGATGATGATAATCCCTCCATCCTGTCATGATTAATTTTAGCAGAATTGGAAAGGGGTCATACTCTTAGGAATTTATCCTGTGAAGCCTCCAGTTACAGTTGGATGTGGTGCTGATTGATCAGGAAACAAAAGGTATAGAAATGCTTGCCATGTTAGTCTCCCCCACCATGTGTATACTCTTGCAATGTCGGCAGCAGCCATCTATTTCCCTCTTTGTATTTGCCAATGGCAGCTTCCATGCAGGCAAGGTATAACATTCTTTTTCAAAGAACTTAATTTAAGGGTGAAAGGGCAGAGAGGAAAAGGAATGAGATAGGAAGGAATGAGAGATGTTATGGTAATGGAAAATTCAACAGTCATTGCTGAGTTTACTGTACCACATACTTTACATCTATATTACTCACATTTGGTTTTGCAAAAATGACGATGTTGCCATTCAACTTACATTAGTAGTTGTGAATCACTATGTATGGGAGGACACAAGCGTCTGGGATCAAATAAAGTGAACAAGGAACCAAGGACAGATTAGCATCTAAAGCAGTGAACCACAAATGAAATATTTACAGTGCAGTCCTATGCAGAGTTATTCTGGTCTAAACTCATGGTTTAAACAGGAGTAACTCAGCCTAGAATTGCACTGCTAGTGACTTTAATGAATAGATTTATTTACTTATTTGGTTATTGTGTTCTAATCCCACAGCTCAATGCTAGTTATTATTATTCTTTGTAATCTGCCAAGAGTCCCAGTGACAAAGGTGGACTAAAGATAACATAAATAAAATAAACTAGATTTTTTTTTATTCTGTCTTTCCAAGCCAATAGCTATGCACATACACACAAACTACTTTGAAAAGATATTAAACTCTCAGGAGTTCTTAACTAAAAAATGAAATTACTAATTTTGTAGCAAAAATATATAATTTATCCTTAACAGTAGCAATGTACCAGGAGACTGAAAAATAGCCAGTAGAACACTGATTTTTTAAAAAAAGATGGAGGAGCAGGAAATTGTGATTTAATGTCTATCCAGGATAAATCACTAGAAATTGTTTGTAAAGACAGAATTGTTAAACACCGAAGAACCAGTATGGCTGAGGAGGAGGCAGCTTCACCAAAGTTTGAGAATTCTTTGAGAGTGTCAAGCAGCGTGTAGATGTGGGTGATCTACTAGATTGTCATTATATACTTGGACTTCCCAAAATCATTTGACTAAGGGTGACATTAGTATACACATTACACACATAGCATAGTAGGCACTGTCATGACCCCTCCTCGGCTAGACTCCAATGCGGGAACAGACTTCTCAGAGGATGAACAAGAGGGATAAGAGCAACTTCAAGCAGCGTTTCCAGGAGTGAAGAAAAGGAACCCCCCCTCAAGTGGGGGTGTATGCACAGATCCAAGACACAAACACTATGAATGGCCAAAGGACCAGTATTTATACCCCCAAATGGGTCCTGAGGCAGTATGCGGTAGGCTGGCAGGAAAGCCAGAGATAAAGAATTGATTGCTTTACCGGGGTCCGAACAAAAATATCGGAGAGGCTTGATGAGTTGTCAGGATCCAAAAGAATGCTTGGGATATTCTCCTGAATACTGATTGATTGCCCAGGATGAGTGCAGCTAGGATAACTAATGTTCATTAATTATCAGAGGGCTGATTAAATCACCTTGGGGTGACACAACGGAGACTAGCCAGCCCCATTGTCTAGCCTGGCACACCTTTGGGACGTGGGAAAAAGTCAAAAATTCTCTTGAAAGTCCAAAATTCTCTGAAAGGCATCCATTTTAAGTGGAGCAGTGTCTTGCTTTGCTGATAGTCTTTGGTCCCTGTGCCTTCATGGCATCCTTTAGTGGGAGGAGGGTTCCAGCAACTTACACTAGGTCCTATCTGCCTTATCCCTGACATGGACAGCAGGTGGTTCCCATTATGTCTTGGAACATATCTTAGGGAAACAGCTTGCAAAAGGCATGTGCTAAGATGTGCAAGATTTAACAGATAAGCAGAATGTTCTAATTTACTTTACTGGGGGAAAATAAAGATAACACTAACTTTTAATTATTTGGGCTATTTGTGTGTGGCCATGACATTTATAAAAAATGCTAATTGATTGGAACCTTTTGGTTACCCTCTTAGTCATTGCAGAATTCTTTTCTTTGTGAAAAGTAAGTGATTTTTAAAAAATAAATCTGTAAAAAATAATCAAGCGTGGATGAGGCGATTTTGTCTCCTGTAAGCATGAGTAATACAGATTAATGTTTCAAGCATACAAAAGAAAAATCTGTTTCTGAGAACTTTTGTTCGTTTTTACAAGCCTGCCATAAATGGTGTGACTTTTATGGTTAGAAGTCGTCAAGGACAGAACATGAAATGTTCACAAACAGAAGGCTGGTTTTCATTTAGTCTTACTTGGCCATGATGGAATTGCTAAATGATTGTCATAGATGTAAAAGAAATAGAAAAACATGTTGCTAACTAGTTATAATTATTTCATTGCAGTAAGAGAGAGGGAGAATTAATTCAGTGTTCTGACCCTCATTTTTTAAATTCTTTGTATTTTGTGTTACCTCTCATTTTTTCTGTGAGGGTTTGACATGCTGTGTGTGTGTGTGAAGTGCCGTCAAGTCGCAGCCGACTTATGGCATGCTACCAAAAGTTTAAATGACAAGCTAACCAGCTACTAATCAATAGGGTTACCTTTTGTTGTGCCTATAAAACATTACCCCAGGTAGATCTGATCAAGGATAGCGCACTGGAGATCAGGAATTACTTTTACAGCTTATGCTATTTAATGGTACCAGTTTAACAGTTCAAGCTGGGTTCAAATTTCTCCAGCCAAGACC
The DNA here is from genome assembly GCF_029931775.1 of Euleptes europaea. NCBI lineage: Eukaryota > Metazoa > Chordata > Lepidosauria > Squamata > Sphaerodactylidae > Euleptes > Euleptes europaea. The sequence goes on from NC_079326.1 coordinate 28,039,504, forward strand.
AAAAGACAGAATCATACTGCATAAAGAATCACATTGTCATTCAGCATTGATTAAGCTTTATACACTTCTACCTATAAGGATACATTTTCTATTTTTCCCATGGTGTCATTCTTGGCTACTGAAATTAACAACTCAGCAACTTTGGCAGCGAGCGATTCTCTAATTGCACATGCGTTAGGTCCAAACAGAGAGTTCCCTAGCTGGGAACATCATAGTCCCTTTAACTAGATAACAAGCTAGATGCCAGCAGCTGTTACTTGTTGCAGTTAGAGGAATGTTAGTGTATGTGGGTGCTTTATGCAGACTAAGTGAAAAGAAAGAGAAAAGAGAGGAAGGGGGGGCGGTTCTTGACACGCATTTATCTACATGGGTGTCATGTCTAAAAGGAGGATTCCTGCACCTGTTTATGTACACAGGGGCAGTTTATAGTGCCACAGGTAAAAGACCTTTATTGGGGGCACTTCACTTTTAAATGCTACAAAAACTTAATTTTTGTGGGCTTCCAACAGTGCAACTCTAAGCAGAGTCACATCTTTCTAAGCCCATTGACTGCTTTAGATTGAACACATGAAGATCAAGCAGCTTAGTGCATGGAAATCAAGCAGCAAGTGCTTTCAGATTATTAAATTCAACCTTCTTTGATCAGATGCCACTTACAACACTAAGGGCCCATTCCTGACCTGGGAGGGCGAAAGTTATTAGGAGGTGCGGAAGGGCCTGTACTGGCATCTACAGCGCCAGTGCAAGTGCTGCAGGCGCCGGTGCAAGCATCTGGGCCACTTACGCCACCACAACCGGCATGGACTCCAGCACTGGAGCGCGGACGCTGGCTTCCCAGCGCTGCTGCAGCAGCACAGCCCCAGGAAGCTGGCTCGGCATCTTGACGGTGCACCTCTGTCGTCCCCAGTGCGCTGTCATCCCAGGGGGTGTTCCAGGGGTGGAGCTGCCTTTAGGGTTTGGAGAGGGGAGGGAGTGCCATAGAGTCCAATTGCCAAAGAGGCCATTTTCTCCACGTGAACTGATCTTTATCGGCTGGAGATCAGTTGTAATAGCAGGAGATCTCTGGCTACCACCTGGAGGTTGGCAACCCTAACTCCCACCCACCCCCATACACCACCAGGGCGTTTTTAAAGATTTTTTAAAAATTGGCAATTGAATATTGTTTTATAATTATAATGTTATAACAATATATCTGATTCACTGAGTTCCCAACTTTCTTTCTTTCTTTTTTAAGTTTGCAGCTTTTTTTTTTTAAGATAGTTGGGAACTTTGTGAACCTAATACACTGAGTGTTGTAATATATCACTGTTCAATTACATTTTTTAAAAAGCCCCCAAGTGGCAAGGGAAGGAACAGGCCGCCGCAGGGAAAATGGCTGCCATATTGGCGGGACCAAGAAAAAAACAAACTTACCCACCCACATGACGGCTATCCAGGCTTTGCCATGTTTTTTCTCAAAACTTTGCACCAAAGGACTTTTGGGAACAACTGGCAAAAACCCAGGGAAATCCTGAGAGGTGCCTGAATGCATCACAATACTGTGGGGGTATCCTGAAAAAACTCCCTAACAGCATTGAACATGGGGCAAATGACTAGGGTTGCCAACCTCCAGGTACTAGCTGGACATCTTCTATTACAACTGATCTCCAGCCAATAGAGATCAGTTCACATGGAGAAAATGGCCACTTTGGCAATTGGACTCTATGGCATTGAAGTCCCTCCCCTCCCCAAACCCCACCCTCCTCAGGCTCTGCCCCAAAAACCTCCCACTGGTAGTGAAGAGGAACCTGCCAACTCTATAAATAACCCATGTGGAAATGGCCTTTGATCCACATGGGAAGGCCACCCATCCTGTGGAGGAAAAATGAAAACAGCAAGAATGAAGCAAGAACTCATCAATGTTTCACTATAATTTAGTATCCTCGCAAACATTTTACTTTGGATGCTGTTCAGCTTCAAAATCCCAACACCAGAGCCTAATTATCCTGGCAAGTTTCTTTTCTAAAGAATTAAGAAGAAAATTTATTTCTATCTGTAAAAGTGTCATAATTCTGGGAACCCAAATTTGATGATGTTCAAAGACCGCTCATTCCTTGTAAGGTTCTGTGGGTGGGGGAGAGCTGGATTCTGTTATCTATTACATTTTTATTCCGCCTTTCCTCCAAGGACGTTAGAGCAGCATACATGGGGCTGCTCTCCTCTGTTTTATCTTAACAACAGCCTTGTGAGGTAGTTTGAGCTGAGGAAGACTGGAATTGGCTAACAGACACCTTCAGGTCTTTTCACATGGAGGTTTTCCCATAGCGGGGTGCCAAAATACACCATTTTTTCCTCCTAACTTCCTCACTTCCCTGTTTTCCATTTGTTTTCTTTCCATGTTCCTCTTTAAATTTCTCTGTGCTTTTTCAAACCACCTTTGATACAATTTGAGAAAGCACAGATATAGGGATCTCTCAGTAGATGGATAAGCACCTCTGTTTACTGAATTGAACTCCGTTTATTAGCTGAAGGAGATCTTTTCTTAGGGTTGCCATCCCCCAGGTAGCAGCTGGAGGTTTCCTGCTATTACAACTGATTTCCAGCCAATAGAGATCAGTTCACCTGGAGAAAATGGCCGATTTGGCAATTGGACTCTATGGCATTGAAGCCCCTCCCTTCCCCAAACCCCGCCCTCCTCAGGCTCCACCCCAAAAACCTCCCACCGGTGGCAACCCTATCTTGTCTAGGATGCACGGTTGCAGCCTGCTGCTGTTGGCAAAGATCTGAAGCAGAGCCCTTATCTTCGGGAGGAAAAAGATATAATTGTAGGTAATAAAAAAATCCTAGATGCTTTTGGTGGGGAGATGTAAAGTTCATTCTGCCTTCTCCCGTCTACGCCTTCAGATCTGATTCACTGCATGACAGATGTCTGCCTGTCTTCCCTTGTGGCTGCAGGGAGAGAGTAGCTGTTCAGCAGCTGTTTTTTTAGTAGGTGGGTCTAATGTTCAAATGTGCAGGGAAGTAAGGATAGAGAGGAAAAATCTCTGCTGCCCCTTATTCATAAAAGTCTCAAAGTGAAGCCTTGTTTCTGTTCTTGCACAAGGGTAGATGGAGCTAAGTCAGCCTGAGTCTATAATTCAAGAGACAGCAACTTGCTGTAACATAGTTACATGATGTAAGGTTTAAAAAAAGTGAAATTAACACAATCCTATAGCAAGTTATTACTTTCTTTCTCTATGTAGATAATTCACAGTGGGTAGCCGTGTTAGTCTGTTTGCAGTAGTCAAAAAGGGCAAGAGTCCAGTAGCACCTTTCTCTATGTGTGTGTGTGACTGAGAGAGAGAGAGAGAGGAAAGCAAAAAGCATAGCACTCCTAATTATCATCATATTTCTTGGAATGAAACGAATGTGTGATTTTGTGTAAACACATCACTATCTGGTGCTTTGTGTCCTTTTCTAACCCAAACAGCCAAAGAAGATGCAAAACTAAAAGGGATTACAAATGTATTTGCCTCGTTCAAGTGGTCCTCTTGGCAGCTGCTAGAACCTGTTCCTTCTCTACAGCAGCTTCCTGGAGAGGCGAGTGGAGCTCCATCTTTAGAAGTTTTTAGAAAGCACTGTGTGTGTGTGTGTGTGTGTGTGTGTGTGTGTGTGTGTGTGTGTAAAGTGCCGTCAAGTCGCAGCCGACTTATGGCGACCCCTTTTTGGGGTTTTCATGGCAAGAGAGGTGGTTTGTCAGTGCCTTCCTCTGCACAGCAACCCTGGTCTTCCTTGGTGGTCTCCCATCCAAATACTAACTAGGGCTGACCCTGCTTGGCATCTGAGATCTGACAAGATCAGGCTAACCTGGGCCATCCAGGTCAGGGCAAGAAAGCACTGTAAGATCGTTTTATTTGTTAAGGTTTCTGATGGAGTTTAAGCTCTAGGGATTTTCTTTGGGAAAGTTTTTTTCTTGTGTTTGGTATGTTTGTGGAGTAGGTGGCATGGTGTACTTGGATGGGAGTACTTGGCTAGGAGACCACCAAGAAAGGCTAGGGTTGCTACATGGATGCAGGCAACGACAAACCAACTCTGAATGTCTCTTGCATTGAAAACTCTACAGGGTTGCCATAAGTCCTCTGTGACTTGAAGGCAAAAAAAGAAAAGAAAGAGTAAATTTGGTCTGGATCCTGTGGAAAAAAATCCATTTATGGAAGGGGTTAATTTTCACTCATCCTCACTCTCATGAAAGACCTGTGATTCCCCCCATACATTTGAAGGTTCATTTTTGGGCAGCATTATAAGGGGAGAGGTGAGGAAGTCCTATTGCATCAACAGAAATCCATTCTGTCAGCATAGATTTACCATGGAGTCCTAATGGACTCTGTTGTGAATCCCGCTAGTAGATCAATTGCACGACCCAAGACAGTGTGGTGTAATGCTTAAAGTGGGACTAGGGAGACTAGAGACAAGTCCATATTCAGTCACAAGCTCCTTGGGTGGTCTTGAGCCAATCACACTCTCTGGAGCTAACCTACCTCACAGGTTTGTTATAAAGATTAATTGTGGAGTTCTTGTGTCTGCTGCCCTGGGACCCTTGGAGAAACAATGGGATAAAAATATGATAGATTGATACATTTATATGAATTGTCTTTGCTCCTCACTGGATTTTAACAATCCATTGATCAGATGTTACTGCAGATTTTCTCCCATGGTTGGTGAAAAGCTGTAGTTCCTGCTTCATATTTATAGGAGCAAAACCATTGTTTTCTTTTACTTTATGGACCCCCCCCCCCCCAGGATCGCTACTAACCTAGAAACTATCTTTCTGCTTGGTTTATCTGCCAGGTTTAATATAAGTATCCAAAGTTAGCACTAATGGCATCTGCAAGGGATTGGAAAGGCCTCAGGGACCACCGTTCCTACCTTGCCCACACTTTCTTGGCAGTACAAATCGTCCCCGTTTTTCATTATTTTTTTTTTTTAAAGAGTACCTCATACATTGGCCATTTCTGCACCATTCACTTACAGCATGTTATCCTCATGGTTGATCTGCAAGGTTTGGCTGCAAATTCAGAATTTCTGTCCGCATTTCACCACTTTTGCCATTGCATACGTTCTACCCGAGAACTTTTTTCCCTGTCCGCACTTTCCAGAAAAAAGGACGATGTTCCATGGGGGAGCGTGGCATCATTCGTGACATCGCAGATGTCACTCACCCTTCTTCCCCTCCCCTTTTGTTCATTTTGTGCATGCGCTCTAGCATTGGTGTGAAGGTGTGCCGTCATCGGCGGCTGTCTCACCGGGTTCCTTTTTTATTTGTTTCCTCCACTAATTGTGTGCTTCTTGTGTCCATGTGCTATTTTGAGAACATTTTTGTTTTGCACGGCATGTTTGAAAGACTCAAGCCATAATATCCATACAGGCACATCCCCCCTTTCCCACACACACACAATCACAAAGCCGCCATCCTTTCAGGGGTTACTACAATGCTCCAGCATTCCTTCGCTAGTGAAAATACAATAAATCAAAAATAAATAACGGGGTACTGGAGGGAGCTGGGAATCTTGTCCGTGTGATCGTGTGGTGTGGCCACTCCCACCCTCCCATGAAGTTCACTGGGTGGCCCTGGTCCAGTCTCTGCCAGCCTAACTTTTCTCACAAGATCACGAGGTTCTTGAAGGAAGGGGAGAATATAAAAATGTAACAGATAGACAGGAATGAGGTTAATCTTGTCTTTACAACAACAGCACATTTCTGTATCTGCACTGTACCAGCCTCTAATTTTTACCTCTAATATCCTTTTTCTTCTTGCTTTCAATATGTGCCAGAACAGACAAACCACAGGTTTACTAGACATGGCTGGAAAAAAGACTATTTCTTTCTTTTTTTATTTGCCTCCACTTCAGTTTGTGACAGCAGGATGTGAAGTCATCCCAAACCACAATTGCTTGCTGATTTTCATAAACATAATCTAGAGTGACAGTGGAAGGGAAACTTTCATTAAAGTGATTGACGCTGAACTGAATTAATCTGAATTGATAGTAAAGCCATAGCCAAGAAAAATTAATAGTATCTAATTTTCAGATAGAATCACATAAACACTGACTCAGCCTTCCATCCTTCCGAGGTCGGTAAAACGAGTACCCAGCTTGCTGGGGGTAAAGGGAAGATGACTGGGGAAGGCACTGGCAAACCACCCCGTAAACAAAGTCTGCCTAGTAAACGTTGGGATGTGACATCACCCCATGGGTCAGGAATGACCCGGTGCTTGCACAGGGGACCTTTACCTTTACCTAAGAAGAGATTGTCTTCCAAAGCCCCATCAGAAGTAGGGATCCCACCAACAAAGCGATCTTTGTCAAAGGATTATGTACCTCTCTGTCTTTACTGATGGACAGACTTATACACAGAGCTAAAAGTTTGAAGGATGATATGAAGTAACATACAGTCATCTCTTCTCCAGCCTAAATAAACCTGTTTCTTCAGTCTTCCTTCATATGTTATTCTCCATAACTACTGTTTTCATTGCTCTTCTTTCAAGCATCTCCATGCCTTGTTTAACTGAGTGCAGACCAGAACTCAGCCTAATGTTCTTAATTAAGATTTGAGTAAAATGGGAGAAGACCATCCCAACTCTTACTCCATGTCTTATTCATAATTATTCCATAGTCCAGGTAACCTAACCTTGGCAATGGAGCAGATATTGCTGACACATTTGGTTTTTCATATATTTTTCTGCATTGCTACTTCCTTTGGAGGGGACATTCCCAGACTAATAATGATTATGTTTATGGTTATTCTTACTCAAGTGAAAAATCTTGTACATCTTGCTTCAATCGTTTCACACTCTTTTATTTTTTCAAATGTTTCCAGTTAGTCTGGATCTTCTTGAATCCTCCAGAATTCACCTACCCTGAATGCGGTGTCATTAACAAGTGGATTTCTCCCAACTACAAGTTACTAAGGCTGCAATCCTGAATCGTTCCCCTTTTGCCCTGGGAACGCCCCTTCGTGCTGTGACATCGCTACACCACCAAAATAGGTGCCGTAGCCTCGCTAAACATTATGAGGGATTTTTGGTTATTTTTTTCTTTTTCTTTTTTTTAAATTTCTTTTGTGACCAGGAAGCCGCTGCCTAAGTGCCCCCCTTCAGGAATGGGCTGTAATTGTTCTGTTAAATAATTATGACAGAGCCTCATACTGCTCCCATTATCTTACACTGAAAGACAGTACTCTTGACAGCTACTCTTGGAGTATCATTTTGAATCCAGATGTATATTCTACTCAAATCCACTCCATTTTGGTAATTAGTTTAGGAGTGAGACAGAAATTGAAACAAAAGGCAAGAAGGAGGGGTTTTTCAAGGAACACCAGATGAAATAAAAAAGTCTTCATCTTCTGGACAGTAGCCTTGTCCACAAGTTACACAGAATTCATGTGAAGGGTGAGACAGGATACAGGCAGACTGTCTGCCTCTCCGTTTGACAGCACAAGCCTCAGAGGGCTGACACAGGCATTACTCACAGCTCTCCTGCCGTTGAGTATCCCTTATCTGAAAAAATCCAAAATCCGAAGTACTTCTGGTCCCAAGCATTTCGGATAAGGGATACCCAACCTGTACAGTCAGTGTACACTTGATCATTCCTCATACATGTGTTGAGTAATTCCCACATTACATTCAACACATGTACAACTAAACACAACATTGAAAACCCACATTGGTCCAGGGATTGGTCCCCAGTTTCATTTGTAACATGAACATGTGTTCACTTCACAGGATGTATGTGCGTTCACTGTAATATGTGAACAGGGCTAGGGATAAAAAGGGACAGATGAATATCCCAGGGAGGGAGTCCACGACTTTCGTGCCACAACCATGGAAGCCCTCTCTTGGGTTGCTTGACATAGTCTGATGATGGGTCTCCCACCATATTTGTTATGCAACCTTATGGTATGGCATGTCAATTCCTTGTTCCTATTACTTTCTTGCAATGCCCTTTTTGTCATCTCTTGTCAATTGCACTTCATAATGGACCTTTGTTTTCCTAATTTTGGTTTGCAAATGCTAAACAATTCCTCTTGGTATCACTTTAAGATTTAAGTAGTATGGTTTTCATTCTATTCATAGAAATTCCCACAGAAGGAAGAAATGATATGCCTAAAATGGGAATGCCTCAACTTAACAAGGAAATATGTATATCAACATAAGAAAAGCCATGCTGGATCAGACCAAGGCCCATCAAGTCCAGCAGTCTGTTCACACAGTGGTCCACCAAGTGCCTCTAGGGGGCCCATAAACAAGACGACTCCAGGAGCAGTCTGCTTGTGTTCCACAGCACCTAATATAATAGGCATGCTCCACTGATACTGGAGAGAATAGGTATGCATCATGACTAGTAGCCATTTTTACTAGTAGCCATGAATACTCCTCTCCTCCATGAACATGTCCACTCCCCTCTTAAAGCCTTCCAAGTTGGCAGCCATTACCACATCCTGGGACAGGAAGTTCCACAATTTAACTATGCGTTGTGTAAATAAATATTTCCTTTTATCAGTTTTGAATCACCCTCCAGCTTCAGCAGACGACCCCACGTTCTGGTATTATGAGAGAGGGAGAAAAGCATCTCCCTGTCCACTCTCTCCAAACCATGCATAATTTTATAGACCTCTATCATGTCTCCCCTTAACCGCCTTCTTCCCAGGCTAAACAGCCCTAAGTGTTTTAACTGCTCCTCCTGATGCGCATCTGGATTTGGATGCACACCATCACCTGGCATTAATCTAGGCTCTACTAAACTGGATGACCACATCTGCTGATATGGATCTAGGATCACTGGTCATACTCAGAGGTGCATGACTAGAACCGGATCAATACCAAGTGCTGTGGCTGGGATGAAAGAGCAGCAATGAACAGTCCGTTCACAAACCACTCTCCTTAATAAGTTCCAACACATGTTGCTATTTCTCCAGAAAATCACGCTGAATTTAGCATTTGGCATACTCATTGGAAGTTAACAAAATTATATCTGGGTTGCCATTGTTTCTTGTTAACAAGTGCCCATAATTGTTTTACATGACACATCTGGACCAAATATTTGTCACATCTGGACCATATTTGTTTATATATTGGTTTTGCCCTAGTCCTTTTTTCTTTGAAGACATGTCTCAAGCAAGTTTCTCCATGAGAAGTTAGGAAACAAATATTAGGGCACAAATGAAGCCGCCTTACATCTTGGTCTATTGTTTACTCTTGCTGGTGGTAGCTTTCCAGGGTCTTATGCACATTACCTACCCCCCCCCCATTTTTTAATTAGGGATTGAACATGGGACCTTCAGCATGCAAAGCAGATGCTGTACCATTGAGCCATGGCCCCTACCCTTTCAAGCAGGGCAGTATTAGACAGATTTTACCCTCAGCTCTGAAGCAACGAGATCCAGTGAAATAGATGGCTTCTGGCCTTTGCAGAAACTGAGTGCTGAGTGCCTTTGCAGAAGCTGAGAAGCTGAGTGCTTTGCAGAAGCTGCAAATGGAGTGCTTCTCCATTGATACATGCATGGAGCTCTGAACCAGGGCTCCTGTCTTTAACGTTTCATTCATACTGGGGGAGGAATGGCCATCCTGCATATTCTTGGGAACAGCTCTGTTCCCTAGTCTAGATGGCCAAATGTTTATTTGGCTGCACAAAATAGAGCCCTTCAAAAGTGGTCAGGTTCCATAACAAAGTGGCACCAAAGGCTTTTCGCTTGTGGAGCATTTGGCCATACTGTGCACACTTATGAATGATACTGTGGACAAGTATTTAATCCTACATATAATCAGGGGAAGAAAAAATATATATTGGGTACTAAATCTGCCCAAGCACTGATTGAGTGGTGAACTGTTTTACAGGCAAAAATCTCCCATTGTCTTCAGTTATCCCACGATGATTGAAGACTGTGGGAATGGGAAGCTGGTTAAATCATCATCAAACTAGGTTTCCCAGAATTATGACATTTCTACAGACAGAAATAAAATATCGCCTTAATTCTTTAGGAAATAAACTTGCCAGGATAATTAGGTTCTGGTGTTAAAGATTTTAAAGCTGAACAGTGTCCAAAGTAAAATGTTTGCGAGGATTGTCATGTAACATTGATGAGTTCTTGCTTCATTCTCGCTGTTTTCATTTTTCAATACGGGGGGCACATGGTAACCTTAAGCAGAGGAGAGAGGGTTGTATAGGATATGGATTGAGCAGTGGGAGAAAAAATAAGGAGGAATGAAGTTGCTGCATCTGCAGCACTCTAGGAATTTCCCCAGTCTCGAGGGTCTGAACCTTAGAAATTGCGGAAATTCCTAGAGCATCCTATGGTGGGGACGAACAGTGATGTCACTTCTGGGTGATTACCCATAAATGATATCACAGCATCTGCAATGTGTTCCTCTCCCCAGACCCTCCCCCCCACAAGGTCCTGCAATTGCTAGCCACACGGCTGACAACTCTACCTCTGCTAGGTCAGGAAATGAGAACAGAATTTTTAACTCACATTTCTGGCTAAATGGGATAGGGAAGGCTCACACATAAGCTTCCCATAGCAATCTGCCACAGTGAAACAGGAAACAAAGCATGTGGCTGTTTCTTCAGCAGTGCCTGGGCTGGGCCTCCTGGCCAATACATTACTGGGAAAATTGGGCTCCAGACAGCTGCATTAGGACTGTGCTTCCTGTTAAAGTCTCAGGTTACACAGAGGCATGCAACAATGGAAGGAGCTCTCTTTGCAAATCTAATAGCGTATTTTGATTCATAGAGCCTTTTCCAAAAACGATGGGGGGGGGGGAGTAAATGCACTGATTTCACTAAAAATAGTTGTCTGGAAAAATCCCTAAACGCCAGAACATCAATTCATAAGCATGTTGCCTTAAGAGGTTTCATAGGTCGGACACCTCATGTTCCTGAATCTGATGCTGTAGGCTTTCCATTGATCCAAAAGTAAACTCTCCTACGTTGTGTTCAGTGCAGCTAATTATTTCTGAGTGCGATGGGCAGGAAGGTGGTGATGAAAGAGCAAGCAGGGAGCGGCGAACGTCAGCATCCCCCTCCAGCCCATTTATCCTGCAGCAGCCCTTTTACAATGGATAGGACCCATGTAGGAAGGGGTGCAACAATACATAATGAGACAGTGATGGAGGGGGAGGGAGGACACAGAGCTCAATGAAGGATGCCAGGAAGTGCAGGAGGTAAATTTAGGGGAGGGGCTGTGGCTAGCAGTGCCAGCCTCCAGGTGGGACCTGGGGATTCCCTGGAATTACAGCTCATCTCCAGACTACAGAGATCACTTCCACTGGAGAAAATGGATGTTTTGGTGGGTAGTGGACTCTGTGGCAGCATAGTGTAGTGGTTAAGAGCGGTGGTTTGGAGCGGTGGAGTCTGATCTGGAGAACCGAATTTGATTCCCCACTCCTACACATGAGCTGCGGAGGCTAATCTGGTGAACTGGATTTGTTTCTCCACTCCTACACATGAAGCCAGCTGGGTGTCCTTGGGCAAGTTACAGCTCTGTTAGAGCTCTCTCAGCCTCACCAACCTCACAGGGTGTCTGTTGTGGGGAGGGGAAGGGAAGGTGATTGTAAGTCGTTTTGAGTCTCCCTTAAGTGGTAGTGAAAGTCAGCATATAAAAACCAACTCTTCTTCTTCTTCTCCCCTCCCCACCCTCGCTGAGGTCCCTGCCCTCCCCAGGCTCCATCCCCAAATCTCCAGGAGTTTCCCAACCTGGAACTAGCAACCCAGTCCCCACATCTCCAGCCAGTAGCGGGGGGGGGGGGGCACCTGGCAACCCTACCTGTGGCTCACTAGTAGAGCACCCACCTTGCATGAAGAAGGTCCGAGGTTCAACAGTTAACACCTCTGGTTAAAAGATAGTATGTGAGGTGAAAGAATTCTATCTGGAGAGCTGCTGCCAGTCATAGGAAACCGTCTCTCCTGGTATGCCCCCAGAGAGCTTTACGCTCAATAAACAACAATTTACTGGTTAGGTTGCCAGGGTCCCTCTTTGCCACCGGCGGGAGGTTTTGCCAGGTCCCTCTTCACCACTGGCAAGAGGTTTTTTGGGGGCGGAGCCTGAGGAGGGTGGGGTTTGGGGAGGGACTTCAATGCCATAGAGTCCAATTGCAAAGTGGCCATTTTCTCCAGGTGAACTGATCTATACCGGCTGGAAATCAGTTGTAATAGCAGGAGATCTCCAGCTAGTACCTGGAGGTTGGCAACCCTATTACAGATGGTCCCTGGCTTGAGGAGTGTGCGGCTGTCTTCAATGAGGGCCAGGGCTTTTTCAGCCTCTATCGGCCAGAGATCAGTTGTAATAGCAGGAGATCTCCAGCTGGTACCTGGAGGATGGCAACCCTAAGAAAAGAAGATCTCCTCCAGCAAACAAATAGAGTTCAATTCAGTACACAGAGTTGCTTATCCAGGTTGACCAGGTTTTCTAGTGGATGTTATTTGCAACTAATGAATGCATCTTGTTTTATTGTATTATATGGAGAATGTAGTTTTAAAGTATATTTTTAACTTATGTTTTATTATTATAGTGTTTAAGGTTGCCAGGGCCCTCTTTGCCATCAGGGGGAGGTTTTTGGGGTGGGGACTGAGGAGGGCTGAGGAGGACGGGGTTTGGGGAGGGGAGGGACTTCAATGCCATAGAGTCCTATGGCCAAAGTGGCCAGTTTCTCCAGGTGAACTGATCTCTATCCAGGTGAACTGATCTCTATCACCTGGAGATCAGTTGTAATAGCAGGAGATCTCCAGTTGGACCTGGAGGTTGGCAACCGTAATTTAGTGTTGTGACCTGCTCTGAGCCCGGCTTGCCGGGAATTAGGGCAGGCTATAAGTATAAATAAATAAATACTGACCTCAGTAAACTATCCTTACTCAGTATGAGGCAAATTCGCGGGCTCACAAGTGTATTATCACAGTGATGTACTGCATCTCTTACCTAAAAGCAAATCTCCAATACTTTATGAATAAACATTCAGTATTTAAATTTACACTGAATGATGTAATGTAGAAGTTCTTTATTAGCATAGCTCATAGGGTCGCCATGAGTCGGAAGCGACTTGACAGCACTTAACACACACACACATTGTGCTATATACACCTGTCTCTAAGAGCCATTCACATGACCATTGATACATTGGGAAAGAACTAACTGGAGTCTTGGGGTATCTCAGAAACTAACACGTTTTTATTATAACGTAAGCCATCATGGACTACTGAATGACAAGATGGCATGCCTCGAGTGACTGCCAATTAGTGTTTCCTTGCATCTGGGGAAAAAGATAATTTTTTCCCCCAGTGATAACCAGAAGATAATGCAACCAAGCGATCCTGTGACAAATTAACTTCACATGCAAGGAGAACAAAGTTGTACGAATGCAGCACACCATTTCAGTGTAAGGAGCATGGAGGTTAAAAAAATAGTGTCTGTTTGGTTTGGCAAATTAGGATCCAAACAGTGACTTGGCTGCTGTAGACTTTGGACACTCATGTAAGGGAGACAGAAAATGAGTCAGACTAACAAAACTCAAGGATCAGATTTAATTGTGAGCAATACTACAACATATTCAATTGGTGCAGGCTTGCTGACCTCACCAATGAACATACTATTTAAGATCTGGCAACCAGATGTTTCACTAGAGTAAGCAGCTGCAAGCAGGGCTTTCCCGGGCCACTTCAACAGTGACTCTGACAAACTCCAGCAGAAGACATGATTGTGTTCCCTTTTTTCTTTGCCTTGCTGTGGGAGAGAGCTCCTGGCTGGGGGTTCAAGGACGGAGTACTACACAATTCGATTTGGTTAGGTAAGAGAGCATTTTACATGTACGCAATTCACACTAGGCTGCAGAAAGAGTTGTTCTTTGTTATATCACAGCAAAAATTACTGTGGATAAAGACAGCACCTTCCTGTGATTTTAACTGAACAAGGAATAATTTACGTGGTTTGTCCTAATGTTCTTAATTTTACTTTTGTTTTTAAAAAAATTGTGGAGCTTTCTATTTTTGTGAAAGAATGCCTGTGAGCTACAAGAAGCAGAAATTATACTATCTGAAAACTTGAGCTGAACTGAAAGCTAGACCTCTAGAGATGGAAGAGGATAAGAACCTAAAAAGAAACAGCCGCACAGGATATGTACCATTCCCATATGTGAAATTCCTTGCATTTAAAAAGTGTGGAAAATATGTGTTGTTAAAGAAATGGTTCTGCGATGTTTCAGGGCAGCTGAATTCTATGTATGAGCCTGTACAATATCTTGTTAATTGTCTTTATAAGCAGACCCAGGCATGGTGGTAAATATGGGGCTGCCACCCAAAAAAGAGAATGCCCATAAGCTGCACCCTACTGTGCAATATTTGAATGGTTTTATTTGCATTTAGCCATAGGCCATTACAAAGATGTCAATGATACCACAGATACATAATAAAAGGAAATACTAGGTTAATAACATTCTGGATTAATAATAAATATATATAATAAAACTATGCTAAATCGATGCATGCAAAAAATAAAACAACAACAAAATAATAACTAAAAATTGTGATGGTGTCCCAACCGGCCAATAGGACCTAGCAACCATTAAAATAAACTTGAAGGATCAGCAATATCATTTCTTATCTGTTCTTAACTCGCACCCTACTGTGCAATATCATTAACCCAAAATTACGATATCTTAATGTACATTTACCCACCTCTGCCTGCATTATTGCAGCAGTCAATGATGCGGATTTGGGCCCTGACCATGATAGTACAGGCTAGCCTGATCTCATCAAGTCTTGGACGCTAAGGAGAGCCAGCCCTGGTTCATACTTGGATGGGAGACCACCAAGGAAGTCTAGGGTTGCTATGAAGAGGAAGGCAATGACAAACCACCTCTAAACATCTTTCACCTTGAAAACCCTAGGGGGTGTCCATAACTCAGCTATGACTTGACGGCTCTTTCCACCACCATCTTCACTAACTTCAATCAAAATTGGAATGTGGGTTCAGGATTTATGCACATAAAGGTTTCATTGTGTTCCCTGTACAATAACAAAGGAGGATATAAATTTGATTCATACTTCATTGACAGGTCTTTCAGGTGACGAGCGCAAAGAAAGTAACAGAGATTTTTAATGTATTTGTCTTTGAAATATTTTCAGCCTACTTTTTGACCATAAGGTCTTCAGAGCAATTTACAAAACAAAACCTTAGGAAGAGTTACACCTTACTAAGCCCTTCAATGGACTTAGAAGGGTGTAACTGTGCTAAGGATTTTATAATTGACCTTGTTGCTTCCCAGGGCAGTAGGTCAAAGTTTGTTGTCCTTGGTGCCTCCCCTTTGGTGAAACTGTGCCAGTGAAAAACATGCCTTCTTTCCCCTCCCAACTATTTCAGTTCCCAAGGGCACAGGGTTTTCTTTCTCTGCAATATCCAATGATGTGTGGATGCATTCCAAATCTAAGAAGAAAGAAAAATATGTCCCCATGGCTGGCTCCCTTTTTGCAAACCTGTGACTAAAGGGAGCTAGGGTTGCCAGGTCTGAGTTGGGAAACACCTGGAGATTTGTAGGGTGAGATTTGGGGAAGGGAGGGACCTCAGCAGGGTATAATGCCATAGAGTCCACCCTCCAAAGCAGCCATTTTCTCCAGGGGAACTGATCTCTATTGCTTGGAGTTGTAATAGTGTGATATCACTACCTGGAGGTTGGCAGACCTAAAGGTAAAGGTAAAGGCCCCCTGTGCAAGCACCGGGTCATTCCTGACCCATGGGGTGATGTCACATCCCGACATTTACTAGGCAGACTTTGTTTATGGGGTGGTTTGCCAGTGCCTTCCCCAGTCATCTTCCCTTTACCCCCAGCAAGCTGGGTACTCATTTCACCGACCTCGGAAGGATGGAAGGCTGAGTCAACCTTGAGCCAGCTATGTGAAACCAACTTCCGTCGGGATCGAACTCAGGTCATGAGCAGAGCTTGGACTGCAGTACTGCAGCTTTCCACTCTGCGCCACGGGGCTCTACAGGGAGCAATATTGGCTATACTCTCCAAATCAGGGATAATATAATCTATCATTAGAGCACTTTAGAAACTCGGTCCATTTCCATGCTGCTCTAGTAACTTCTGAAAATACTATACTATGTGAATTAGCTACATCATATGTTCTGTTCCCATGGTAGTGCTGTTTCTGGCCCGCTGGACCACACTTTAGCAATCTGTGTTGATATCATTTTAAAACCCTTATCAAGCACTATGGAACAGTGACCTAGGTTCAGATCCCTACTCTACCATGGAAGTTTGACGGGTAACCTTGGGCCAGTCACATACTCTCAACCCAACCTGCCTCATAGGGTTGAACACATGAAGGTGCCTTATACTGAATCATACCCTTGGTCCATCAGAGACTACTCAGACAGGCAGCAGCTCTCCAGGGTCTCAGGTAGAGGTCTTTCATGTCACCTACTTGCCTAGTCCCTTTAACTGGAGATGCCAGGGATTGAACCTGGGACCTTCTGCATGCCAAGCAGATGCTCTACTACTGAGCCACAGCCCCTCCCATATAACTTTCTTTGCGTTACTTTCTTTTTGAGCATAAAATAGAGGCGAGAAGAACGACGTAAGCAGCTTTGGGTCCCCATTGGGGAGAAAATGGGGTATAAATGAAGTAAATAAAGAAATATTAAACAGGCATGGGAGCAACTTTCTCATAATAAAATATAGATGGAACTTCAGAGGAAAAGGTTCAGTCAGCTTGCTTTTGGATCTAAAATGAAGATTTGATGTTCCTGCTGATAGTGAACAATATCAAAACATAGTGAATGAACTTTCCCTGTTATGTACCCTGCAAAGGTATTGGGAAAGATCACAGTAACCTTGGACAGCATGGCTCAAATGTAATGCAGCCAATAACACCATCTCCGTTCCATCTCATGCTGACTGGTTAGCCTGGACTAAAAATAAACAAGTGAATTGATGTGTAATAAGGTAATTAACATACAAGGAAAAAAAGGATAAGTAAAACAATCATTGTCTAGGGATTTAAAAAATGTAGACAGTTTAGCCAAATTCATGCTTGGCTTTAACTCCCTCTACTACATTTAGATCCAGAGCAGGGTCAGAGAGAGAGAGAGAGAGACTAGAGACAGACAAACCAACCAACAATAATACAACAAGGAAATAAAACCCTTTCATCTGGCGACAGTGTTAAACCATTAACCATTCCCAATTATACTTACCTGCCTCCTACAACCCTGCTAGCAAACTTTGAACCTTCCCTCCATGCGAAGAAGCCATTCTCCAACTTAAGCATTTCGTCCACTACAGGAAACGTTACCTGTGTCAGAGGAAAGTGCCTCACCGGAAGGTTTCAAACTTTTCTGAATGGAGAGTTGGACCAGGAATCAACTGGGATATTAACACAGCCCTAGAGCAAGCTGAGCCAAGGAGCCCCGACAGTGCTGGCAGTCCTGGAGGGGTCACTTGGGTCAGCCTACACCTGTTGGCATTTTTGCTGAAGCACAGGTCTATTGTGTCAGGGATTATAGGATTTGAATCAAGAACCTGATAGTCTGTGGCTGTGAGTTAACCAAGTCAGCTATTTAGGACAGTGTATACAGGACCAATTCAGACGAAACTCGGAGAGTTCTTTGTCCAGAGTTCCTAGCATTTTTTAAAACGTAGTTACTAGGTGTGCAGGGCCCTAATTTTGATTAGAACCGTGGCACAGGAGAAGGAATGTAGCCCCCATGCACAGTTTTCCATTGTATAATGGTCTGGGGCAAAATGGCAGGGCAAAATGACACTCCCCGGGGCTCTTTTAGAATGGGGAAATGGTACAGAGAGACCACCACCATCACTAGAGTTCCCATTTGCCCACTTATAGCGAGAAACCTCCAGGCAATTACAGCCCTTGTCTGCTGCTGCTTAGTTGATTGGTGGGTGGAAACTGGGGGCAAAGTGGGGAGCAGTCAACTGTCCTGGGAATAAAAATAATGGCTTAGCTACTTACAGATCACAGAGTTCCTGTCTATTCCTAGAGCTACCCAAAAGTGACAAGGGTAGCTCTAGCCATTCCCAGTTTCTAGCAATGGCTAGAGCTACTCTTGTCACTTCTCCTGGGGTGCTGCCCCTCTACAATCCTCCTATTAGTGAGCAGACACTGCCTGGAAGCCCTAACCATCACCACCACCATCATCCCTGCTTCTGTCACACAGCAGTCCCAGTCCAAATTGGGCACCTAATAACTGCATTTTTTTAATAAATGCTGGGAGTTCTGGATATAGCATCTCTTCTGGTTTGGTCCCGAGCCTTCTTCAAAAGGTGATGAAGTATGCAAATAGTGTGAAGCTTCTGAAATCACCAAGCATAACATATACTTGGCCTTCTTTCCTTACAGAGTAAGAAGAGCATTGCCTTTTGCCTGTTGTACCTCTGGACCCTAGCTCTCATCCCCATTTTAGGGCTCGTTTTAGACATGGAAATGGGGCTAGCAGAGCTCTGACAAATTGCTTTTTTTCAGGAAAGCTTCTTGAGAAGGGGTTACTTTAGAGAACCCTTCAACTATTTTTGTCCACCACTTTTCCACTCCAAATTGCCCCCTTGAGCAGCTTTTCTTTCAAAAAAAAGTGTTGGGGCTCCGTTGCACAGAGCTCGTGTGTGGCACGTATTTGTTCAATAGCTAGTGTATCCGTTCAATGGCTAGATATATGTATTTGTGTTTGTTCAATAGCTAGATATTTCTTCTAGAAAGCCAAAGAACTAGGCCAAACATTCCTTGGTTAATTGGAGTAACCAAATCCCCATTGAACCAACCAACCAAATCCCAGCTGAAGCTTTGAGAGGCTATATGCTGCACCAGCCTTTGGGTTTTTCTGAAGTTCATATCTTTGATGTTCTAGATACAATCACGTTTGAATTTCAGTCATGAAAGGCTCACTGTCCAGGCATCAATCCCCTTTTTTACAGTTGTTCCTCATGCAAGCATAAACATTCCTAAGCGAACAGATGGGCTTTGGATCTGCATGGAACATTTGAGAAGTGTTTCTTCCAAGACTCCCTGGGAGAATAATTTCCTCATAGCCAGCTCTTAGCCATTTGAGGGGACATAATCACATCCAGCTGGGACTTTCCTGCTCTTCGGTGCCAGCAATAAACCCCCTCATTTCTCAGTTGGAAGGGGGTGTGCCTGGATAAACACCTTTTTAAATAAGCACTGAATTTGCATATACACAGAGGCGAATGAAGTCCACGGCATAGTAAAGAGTATCTATAATATGTGTAGGTTTCTGGATAGTAATATATGTGAGTATATATTCATGAATGAAGGTCACAGTAAATGAGGCTCAGGGAACCAAACTGGCTTATAAACCACAGATCTGGCTTTTGCAGGATGGGAAGATGGTGAGAAGGTGGTGGAAGTTACGAAGTCTGAGGAAAGAAGGAGATGGGGAAGTTCAATTCACATTAGTAATTGGTGTTAGGTATAGGGCTATCCCTCCAAGTTACTCTTTGTTCTGCTTCTTATAGTATTATGTGGTAGGAAAAAAGACATTCAGGGAAGAAAAAGAGCAGGCATCATTCTGGCAACATTAATACACAGGAAAAGGACAAGAATTAGGATGTTGCTTGTCTTTTAAAAGTTAGGAAATCTCATCACTTGAACTGTTTAGTTAGATCTTGGTCATACAGTATCCTACTGGTGGACTTACTAGTGAGAACTCCAACATTATAATGCTACTCTATTTGTAGTGCAATCTTAAGCAGAGTTTATACCTTTCTAAGCTCATTGACTTCAATGGACACAGAAGGGTATAACTCTGCTTAGGATGGTACCACTAGTCAGCTAGAAACATGTATGAAACACCGCTGTCACCCCAATTAGTCAGTCTCCGTTTTTAGATAGGGGGGGTTAACTTTTGGAGACTTAGCTTAGCAAGAGGATGGGGTGCAGGATCTTTTTACCAGAGTTAATGGGGATAAGCCTCCTTGGTAAACTCATAAAATGGAGAAGCATTGTTTCTAGGTTTTATGGTTTTTATTGAAAATAGTTGAAACGCCCCCACACACAGGAACCCCCATCACACACCCGATACATACATGAGCCTAAGAAATAAAAGGGAAGAGGGGGTGGACGCAAGGATATGAGGGGTTGAGAGCGATATTTACCTATCCAGAAGAATGCGACGTCCAAATGATAGCAGCGCTGAGTGGCAGAGAAATGGATCAGCGTCTCTCAAAAATAAAAGGACCTCACATGCAAATAAGCAGGGGGTGTCGGATCCAAGAAAAACATCCACATGTTTGAATGGCAAAAAGGCCACTACTTATAGCAAAAATGAGCCCTGGGGCTGCATGAAGTAACTGGCAAAAACAATTGACCTTGCCAGGGACAAAAGGTTCCCTGGTGGCTGAAATATTAAACTATGAAAGGGCATGAGGTAATGGCAATATGGAAGAATACCTTAGTTTGCCTGATTAAGTACTGGCAATGACTTTTGTATACAGCTTTAAGATGTGTGAAGATGTTTGCGAGGTTTTCCCAGGAAGGGAGGTAGTGGACGGGAGATGTCTTGGCTTAATCTATTCTGCAAGTAAGATAAAGCTGGAGGGTGATTCAGATATGCAAAGAGACTAGTCAAAGGTTCTTGTAGGTTATCCGGGCTGTGTAACCGTGGTCTTGGTGATCTTACCAAGACCACGGTTACACAGCCCAGATAACCTACAAGAACCAATGAACTCTGACCGTGAAAGCCTTCGACAAGACTAGTCAAAGTTAGCTGAATAGTTCCTGGATTGCTGATGAGATTGAGGTGCTGGCTATCAGTTCCAGGTGTCTGCTTGGAGTGCTTAATTCAGGATGCAAAGGAGGCTCATTTATTCCCTATTGTTTCTAGCTTTTCCACCTCGAGGTCAGAATACAAACAACCCATCTGTGCCTGTCAGCTCTCAAAGTTTGCACAGGTCACCAAGATGGAGTCCAGAGGCCTGGACTCTTTGATTCACCTTGGTATAGCAGTGCCCTGTTCTCCTGGCAGTTTTGGTCCCATATGCCCTCACTGCATACCAGGTTGCTGGGACAGATACAGGGCCAACGGGGCCTTTATGATTTAGGCACTGTTGGCCCTTCATTTTCATCTGGCTTTGTTTGTATTGGTTCAGGTTCAACTCAGCCCAACCAATATTTTACACAAGTGGTTATCTCATGGAGTAGCACTCTTACAGCTTTTTATGGTGGATATCTTGGCCAAAATATAATAGGGTAGATCCTACTTCTATCCTACCACTTCATTGAGCAGTTTGAAGCCTTCTTCCAGTCTTAAGGAGATGTCCTCCAACCTAAGTGGCTATTGGAGGAAGAGACCCATAAGTTGTAGGAAGGCTCCTTAGGCTGGAGAGAGGCTCCTTGGATGATCGTTGGATCCACCCCAACTGGGCCACAAGTGCAAACTTCAGAAATTAACGTTGCTTGCTACCCTCTGTGTGAACATGGTCTGAGAGTCAGAAAAGGGACTCTTGTGGGGGTAACAAAAAGGGACAGTGGCAGTGTCACGAGAGAAAGAAGCAGTGGAGCTGAAAACTCACAGAGACAAAAGGAGAAATACAGTGGGGTAGAAAGGGACTATCAAGGTTGGGTTTCATAGAATCATAGAATTATAGAGTTGGAAGGGACCCCCCAGGGTCATCTAGTCCAACCCCCTGCACAATGCAGGACATTCACAACTACCCTCCCCCACACCCCCAGTGACCAGAAGATGGCCAAGATGCTTGGCAACAAGAAGGTTTGGCAACATGAAGGTTTTGGGGGCTCCCAGGCTTGGATATTTTACCCAATTCAGTGTGTATATTGCATTTGTAAATCAAAATGAGTAACAGAATCTGCTTCCACACGCCGAGGATTCTCCATGATGCTTTCATCATTGCCATGAATGCAGTATTATTAGCAAAGGAGCTTCTACTCAGGAGTTTTCTCCACCCTTTCCTGTATCAGCCCCTTGCTGCTGCCATTTTCCTTGCATTTTTCTCCTGCTGTTTTTTGAGGACTTTCAGATCAGTCATCCCCATAGCACTGCTATAGCAATAACTGACTTTAAAAAAAAAGTCCTCCACTTGTGCAGCAAGGGAAATGATGGCCGCAAGAATCTGACTGCAAGACAATGGCGCCAAGAGGGCCAGCGTGGTGGTGTGGTTAAGAGAAGTGGTTTGGAGCAGAGGACTCTGATCTGGAGAACCGGGTTTGATACCACACTCCTCCACATGAGCGTCGGAGGCTAATCTGGTGAACTGGATTTGTTTCGTAGCTCCTACACATGAAACCAGGTGGGTGACCTTGGGCTAGTCACAGCTCTCTTAGAGCTCTCTCAGCCCCACCTACCTCACAGGGTGTCTGTTGTGGGGAGGGGGAAGGGAAGGTGATTGTAAGCCGGTTTGATTCTTCCTTAAGTGGTAGAGAAAGTCAGCGTATAAAAACCAACTCTTTTTCTTCTTCTTCTTCAATGTGGGCAGGACCTTTGTAATTGCACACTTTCATGTTCAGACCACATGATAATGCTCTTGGCCTTCATTCTTACCAAGGAGACAGGAGTAAGGAAAGTTTGGGAAAGAGTATGGAGGACAGGAAAAACCTGGAAAGAGGAGGATTATAGGACAATGTCCTGTGGATATGTTAAAAAAAAGGAGATCCGGTTTGAAAGCAGAAAATACTCCATGTGGAACCAGCCAAAGATGATGTACAAATGCAGAAGATTCATCACTACCAGCAAATTGAGTTTTACGAGCCAGTAAAAGAAAGACATTTTTAATTACTCTCAGTAGATCTAGACCACCCACGACATATTTCACAAAGACAGATTGTTGCAGTTTCTGTAGCAATTGCAAATAATATTCCACTGTTGACTGTAAGTAGCATAATTTGTCTTCCATAAAATTTAGCAGAACTTAACTTAATTTTAACTCAACTGTGGCAGCATCTGTTAAAGAAAGAAGTGTTAAGTCCCTTTGATGTTAATTTTCTCAGAACTGTTTAATTAAATCAATGCCATTTTCCTTCTGTCACCCTTTGTGGTCATTATTTTCCCTGCTGTACCACCAGCAATATTTTGAAGGCTTAAAAAAGTAATTGTTATAACGCTGTTATGCTCCAGCACTATAATTCTGTAGTGTTATAGCAATTCTGATTTTTTTCCAAAAAGCCCTCCAGAGGAATGACAGGGAAAAATGCAGGGGAAAGAGTGCCTGACAGAGAAAAAGGTGCCAAAAACTAGTGTGTGAATGTTCCATTGCTAATATAAATGACTCTGAACGTACCAGACAAATGACACATGACACTAGAGCTCCATGACTGGAGCTTCAGACATGTAATTTGGCCCTGAAAAGGAGGTTCCTGATCAGAATTGGGGCTGTGGCCCCTAATGAAGGTAAGGTTGAGAAGGAAGCTTACATATGTACATATGTGCTGTCAAATTACAACAGCCCTCCCCCCAGTTACCGCCCTGGTGCCTGGCATGAAGGGAAGGCTTTTCTCTCTGCCTTCCTGCTATCTCCAGGTAGCACCTGGAGATCTCCCACTATGACAATTGATCTCCAGATGACCAAGATCAGCTCCCCTGGATAAATTGGCTGCTTTGGAGGGTGGAATGTATTGCATTACATCTTGCTGAAGTCCCACCCACTCCACCTTCCCCAGGCTCCACCCCAAAAATCTCCCAGTGGTGATTTATGGTTGTTCATCAGTGTGTAAGGTAAAGGTAAAGGTCCCCTGTGCAAGCACCGGGTCATTCCTGACCCATGGGGTGACATCACATCCCAACGTTTCCAAGGCAGACTTTGTTTACAGGGTGGTTTGCCTGTGCCTTCCCCAGTCATCTTCCCTTTACGCCCAGTCATCTTCCCTTTACGCCCAGCAAGCTGGGTACTCATTTCACCAACCTCGAAAGGATGGAAGGCTGAGTCAACCTTGAGCCGGCTACCTGAAACCGACTTCCGTTGGGATCGAACTCAAGTCATGAGCAGAGCTTGGACCGCAGTACTGCAGCTTACCTCTCTGCGCCACGGGGCTCCTCATCAGTGTGTACTTGTGCCTAAATAAGAAACATCTGGGGAGGGGGAAGAGCTGGACTGTGACTAGGAATATGGTGCTAGGAAACAGAGGAGGATAAATTCTTTCCCACTGCACCATTTCCTCAATTAAAGCTCCTCATCCATTCCAGACCTCCATTAATCCAAGTGGAAAAGTCAAGAAAGGTATCCTTTGCCACCCTTTTTTCCTTCCTACTTACGCAAATAGCAGCTTGTGGTGAGATGGGGTAGTTTTGATCAGGGAACCAAAACAGAGGGAGGAAAGAGACTTAGGGTGCATCCGAAGACTTAAAATGCTAAGCTAAGACTTAGGGTGCATCCGAATTAGCAAGAACTGCGTTGTTTCCATCCTGTCTTTCTCCATATAAACCCATCTAAGTGAGAAAATGAATAAATATGCCTTCTGTGACAGTAAAATGCCCCTATACATGCAGGTTCCATTTACCTTTCAATCTTAATACTTAATACGGGAGGGGCTGTGGCTCAGTGGTAGAGCATCTGCTTGGCATGCAGAAGGTCCCAGGTTCAATCCCCGGCATCTCCAGTTAAAGGGACTAGGCAAATAGGAGATGTGAAAGACCTCTGCCTGAGACCCTGGAGAGCTGCTGCCGGTCTGAGTAGACAATACTGACTTTGATGGACCCAGGGTCTTATTCAGTATAAGGCAGCTTCATGTGTTCATGTGACAATACTTCTACCTACCTGATCCAATTCTCCCCTCTCTACCCAAGGCTGCTTTTGAAGGAGAAATCAAATGTCAGGGATGTGATTATGGATCATCAATTTAATAGTTTAGCTCTAGTGCCCTAATTATAATGTCATTTGTTAAACTATTTAAAGATTTACACACACCACATGTTATATATACGTATAATCTTACACTTTTACATGGGACTCCCAATGATTTTCCTCCAGAATTCTGATGAGGTCTATCTCCATATAGGAGCCCCGTGGCGCAGAGTAGTAAGCTGCAGTACTGCAGTCCAAGCTCTGCTCACGACCTGAGTTCGATCCCGACAGAAGTTGGTTTCAGGTAGCCCACTCAACCTCCCATCCTTCCGAGGTCAGTGAAATGAGTACCCAGCTTGCTGGGGGTAAAGGGAAGATGACTGGGGAAGGCACTGGCAAACCACCCCCGTAAACAAAGTCTGCCTAGGAAACGTTGGGATGTGACGTCACCCCATGAGTCAGGAATGACTCGGTGCTTGCACAAAGGGGACCTTTGCCTTTACCTTTTACTATCTCTGTATAACCTCTGTGACTTTATGTGCCCCTGCTTTGAACATTTACTGGCCCATATGTTTTAATTCATTAGCATTATGTTTTCTGCAGCCAGGAGAAATCACACTTCCCACTTACTTGCATAAAGCCTCTGACTGTTTTATCCAAACCAAGAACATTTTGGAAACAATGTTAGCCAAGTTGGAAGAATGTAAGGACATGGAAAAGCACAACATCCTCACTCCTTTGCCAAAAGTAGCTTTCAATGCCATGTTGTTTAGTCCTCCTGGGGGCCCAGGCAGGGGATACTGATATTGTGCAAGCTGTTCACAGGATATCTCTGTGTTATTACGATTACTCAATGATAGTAATTAAATGTGTAAGGTCCTTTATAGAATTAAAAATGCTAATTTATAGTAACTGAGTCCTTATTGTTATTACTTCAGCACCAACAGTGCCATCCTAAGCAGACTTCAAGTTCTGCACAAATTGAGGAGAACCCACAACTTATATGTGTATGTATTAGGTCTGACACAGGGTGGGAAACTAGACTGAACCAGTGTATGTTGTAATGTGTGAAGAGGGAGCTTCAGCAAGGGTGCTGCTTCATGTGACTTCCAGTCATATCCTAAGCCTCTGAAATAGGCTTCAAATTAATCTACCTTTGTAATGTAGACATACCCTAAGGTCATCTCTTGATGCTAAAATATTTTTTCTAGTTGTTAAAAGAGCATGTGCAGTGTTCATCCACTGACACTCCCAAAAGGTTCATATGAGCATGGATTACCAGAATTATACCACGTGAAAAAAATCCATTGTGTTGTTGTCTAGGAAGACTATTTTGAAGGCATGGATATGGAAATAGTTTCATATGGATCCTTCAGAACCATTACTTTCACCATTCTAGGAGTGCTACTGCTTTCAGAGTGATTTTTTTCCCAATCATTCAGTAACAGCATGAAAGACCCTTGGAAGGGAGAGATCTTGGAAAGGATAAATCTTTCTAAGGCTTGACTGAGTGCTTCTGTTCACACTTGACCAAGAATCATTAGCTACTACTCCAGAGAAATCATTGGCGGTAATGAAAAGCAGAATGACATCTGCAAACCTTTGAGGAAAAAAAATCCATCAAAACTGTTAATTGTTTTGAATTCACAGAGCGAGCAGCCGGAGTATATCACAGAGAAGGAAGAAATGGAAAATACCAGCTCACCTATGCAGAGGCAAAAGCAGTGTGTGAATATGAAGGTGGGCATCTAGCAACATACCAGCAGCTCGAAGCAGCAAGAAAAATAGGTATGAAAGAACAATATATGGAATCAACTGGGAATTTTTCAGTGCAAGCGCCATTGCGATAGGGAAAAGGCTGTGCGGCAGAATGCTATGCCCTTTAATTGTCACACCACAGACTTTGTGCATTGCAGATGTCTCAAAGACTGAGCTCTATTTTTCTGTTCATTCATCTGTTCTCCGTTTATTCAAAATCCATCTCTGCCAATGATGCTGTTCGCTACAAAAATTAACGTCTTGGCAGTATGGATGAAAATCTAAGAATGCAATTAATCTAATTATATGGATTAAAACCATTTTGGCCTTAATGCCTATAAAACAAACACCACAATGCAAACAATGTCATCCTGAACAGAGTTACATACTTCTAAGCCCATTGACATCAATGGATGTTGAAGGGTATAACTCTGTTTAGGACTGCCGTTTTGATGTCCTGCTCAGCAGTAAGTCCTAGTTAATTCATTGTGACTTCTTCCTCCCAAGTAATCAAATTACAAGCAATTTTAAATCCACACATCAACGTTACTAATGTGTGGATCAAGCTCTCAAAGACAGCGTCGGGAGTTGTAAACTGCTTCAGCAAAATGCGTGCTTTTTTTTTTTTTTTTGCATGAAGAGAAATAGAGAAGTTTTTATGCAGCAACCAACCAAATGATAACTTGAGAAACTGGTGATAAAGGGCCAGTAGTACGCTTCTGTTTTGCCAACTCATCTGCATATAAAATTATTAGATTAATATGTTGTACAATTTTCCAAAGTTCAGAGCACTACTCGTTCCTTTGTGGCTGACTTCAGAATATATGTCAAACAGCCCTAAGTATATCAGCTTGCAGTCAGCACTGTAGTCTGCAGTAAGGTGAAAGTTACAGCGCTGTTGAAAGTAATCGCTGGTTATGGTGTGCTGTGGCCAAGAAACTTTCATTATTTATGAGATTTTAATAATTAGGAAGTAAGACGCTTTTCATTCTGATTTTTTGTAAGCCACTGGTAGAATCCATATGTGAGTGTGTGTGTCCATTAAGCTAAACAAATCAAGAACTGGAAAGGGGGAACAGACTTACAGCGCAATCCTAAGTGGGGGTAGTTGCGGGGCACCCGAGGATAGCGCTGCCGCAATGTCTCCTGAGTGGCTTGCTGGCCCGGTGCAGCAAGCCGAAAATGTCATTTCCTCCAAACCCTGGGAAATTGCTCCATGCTGTTCCACGGGGGCTGTGCCACCATTTTTGCAGGCGCAAGTTGCGAGCCGGCAAAAGGGGACACTCTCGGGGTGAAAAGGCTCAGGGAATGCCCTGTTTGGTGCCGGCACAAGCCCTTGCACCAGCACCCATGTGTGGCACTGTCACACTGCTCCCCAGCACAAGCGTAAGTGGCTGTGCACTGGCGTTAGCTCAAGCAGCACTAACGCTGGTGCAGGGGTCAAGCCAGCTCCTAAGGCGATTCACCCCTCCCCCCCCAGTCAAAGACTGTAGTCAATTTATGTTCATAGAGAGGGAAATCAACAAATTTCCCTTTAGTAGTGTTTTACAAGCCAACAGTGCAAGAAATCTATATATTACACTAAGACATCTTTGAACACAAGTTCTGGGTCTGTAGTTAAAAGTTTTACAGTGCAATCTTACACAAAGTTAGGCCCTTCTGTGTCCACTGAAGTCACTAGGTTTAGAAGGGCGTAGTGCTGCTTAGGATTGCATTGCCAGTGAACATCTGTCTTATATTTGTCATTTATTAGCTTCGGAGGAAAAACATCACTAGTATTGTAAATGACAAAAGGTGCCAACTTTTAAAAAAATTATGAAGACAATTCTCCATGACTAAGGCGGAAATTCAATTCAAAACAATTGGGCAACAATTATGCCTTTGGCAACAAGAACAACAGTTATTAGTCTAAGCACAATATTTCTTTCTTGGCCAATGTTGGACTCATTTTACACTGCCTTTCATCCTTCAGGTTTTCATATGTGTGCTGCCGGTTGGCTGGCCAAAGGAAGAGTGGGGTATCCCATCGTTAAACCTGGAAGCAACTGTGGCTTTGGAAAGACTGGGATTGTGGATTATGGCTTTCGACTTAACAGAAGTGAGAGATGGGATGCTTATTGTTACAACCCTAACGGTATGTGCACAACAGATTCATCCCTTAAGACCCTATCTCTTGCCTATGGAAATTCATATTTGTCTGTTTAGAAAATGTGTACCATTCCACTAAGAAAGAGTCTTCAAGGCATCTTATGAAAATAATACAATTATAAAACATTAGTCAACGTAGAACATAATATAATAAGAACATTAAGAACACAAGAGCATAAAAAGTCTTAATTCAATACACATAAGAACTCTTATTGAAACAAGCCAGAAGCACTAAAAACAAATTAGCTGTTGAAAGCCTAAAAGCGCCCCAGCACAGCATACACGCAATTTAATGCAAGACTTAAAAGAAAAAAGAAAACATAAGATACCCTTGGGTGGATATTCTGTAATTGTAGCACCATTGCAGACAAGACCCTGTCCTAGGATCCTATCTACTTCAAAGGTTGGGGCACATGGACCAGGCTTGGACTGTGCAAGTCCATATAGGATATCTTGGTCATAAAGTACTTATCTCCTTGTAGGTCAAAACCAGTACATTGAATTGTGCCCAGAAACACCCTGGAGCCTGATGAAAATCTTTTGACACTGGGGAGGTGTGTTCATACAAGCAAATTCTCTGAGGATATAACTACACATCATACATTATTTTATAGCTACTACCCAAAGTGGTATGCCACTTCTCCTTCCCTCATAATGTGCAGGATCCCATATTCATTACATTGAGCATTGTCCCATTACCTGTGGGAAAGAGGGCATGGTGACAGAACAACACACAGTGAATGATCTGCTGTGGGAGAGAAGGGAAGAACATCATGGGCGGAAACACAAGATTGTATCCTAAGACACAGTGAGTCACCGCAGGTTGCTCAGCTAATACACAAGCAAAGGAGGGGTTAAAGTCAAGTTAAGAGCTACATACCAGAGTTATTAGGTGTATTTGCCAATGGCATTTGCGTCATTAATATACTGCTTTGTTTCCCGTTGTTGTCCTCCAGTGGTGGAAAGTTTAGGGCAGACTACATTGGGCCAGTTTTCTTTGGCCAACAGAACACCAGAGACCTATGAAGCCATTGTGTACATTTGTTCACTGGCCAATTTGCTGTTGTGGAAGGACTACTAAGAAAACAGCTGCTGCACAGGCGGGCTGAGTTCCAAGGCAGCATCAGTGCAGGTCCCAGAGTTCAATAATGGCAAAGTGTACTATTCTGATTCCAAGCCTTTGCTTTCTGAAGGTAACATAGCCAATTCCAGAACTGCTGGAATCCACTCTGTGGCTGATTTCTAGACTCGAGGGCCTCCATGCTTTGCCTGTTAATTACTCCGGTTATTTAGCAGGTCCCAGCCTGAACAGATGAAACTCCAAGGCCATTTATGCTTGGTTCTTTGCCCCGTGATCCAAGCGGAACTGCCCCACGGCTTTTTTTTTTTTAGTTATTCATGAATTTACGCCCTTCGGGGGTCACCGCACTTGTCCCGCGGTTTCAGAAACCTGTTTTATTGAGATTTAAAACTTTGCCCCGGACCCAATGCGAAGCAAAATGAGGCAAAATCCATAAACAGTCACAGCTTCGAGTTTTCTCTTCCCCCGCCCATTGTCGCTTGTCCCGCCCTCGTCCAAGTCTTCCCAGAGAAGCCAGTTTTGTTGGTAGCATAACGGAGCTGGTTTCCCCCTCTCTGGTTTTGTTTGTTTTGTTTTACTGTGCAGATTTAACAATATAACGCTTAATTTATTAATACGTTAGTGATAATATTGCTAAAGTATTCATATATTAAGCGTTATATCGTTACACCAGCAGAGCAGAACACCAAAAAAAAACAAAAAACAACCATGCTGTGGCTCGCCGGTGATTTTCAGCAGGAGTAATTTTCAGAAATCCTACTGAAAATCACCAGAGAAGGACTGTGAGGCACAGGGGGAGGAAAAGCCGGCTCCATTCCCTTGAGGTTTTTACACTCCTGCTGAAAATCACTGGCGAGCCAAAGTTTTTCTTTTTTGTTGTACTCTGCTGGTGTTAATATCTTGGGGAATGGAGCCAGCTTCTTCCCCACCCCACCCCGGCTCATAGGCATCCTTCTCTGGTGATTTTCAGCAGGAGTAGAGCCCCCCCCCCCCCCGCAGGAGAGAAAGTGACTGTGAAAAAGAGGAGGGCTGCAAAAAGCAAACACATAGAAAGCAAACACACAGCCCTTGCAGTGATCATGGGCGCGAGAAGAGGGGTTCAAAGGCTTCACTATACTACTTGGAATGAGAAAACCCCGTGGCACAGCTAGCAACATAATTCTGGGGGGGAAACCCAAGAGAGTGGGGCCCTAAGCTATAGCTTATTTAGCTTATACGTAAATTCAGCACTGTTCATAATACCAAACACATAACAGTCATGTAACACATAAAAGACCATCTAAAACCTGCTGGTTTTATTTTGTGTTTTAAAGAATAGGAATACTCCATGGCGTGTTTTATATATCTCAATAGCCCCTCACAGAAACTGCAGTTGTTAGAAATGTTGTACTTTTCCGGTTTTAGGAAGGAATGGAGCTTTTTTTGCTTCATTGTGTCACCACGTTTTACAAGCCGGATTCATATGTTTTGTGTACAGAATTGTGCTTTCATATAATGCCTTACACTGTGTGAAAGGAGGTGGAAGGAACACTACTCCGTAGGAAACCATAAGAATTCAAGATGAACAGCTGTGTAGCTCTGCCTGCGTATTCAGCTGAGTGACCTTTCAGGGTGGAGCACTCTCACAGATGTGGAACACGTAACACAAAATGGGAGAGGCCATCCACGGTTCTTATAACCCAGGCGAGTCAGCCTTCCTCTTCTGTTTGGCCATATCCTTTGAGAGGCCAACGTGATGGTTTCCAAATGTAATGTCTGGGTGGTAAGCAGCGTAATTAAA
Organism: Euleptes europaea; assembly: GCF_029931775.1. NCBI lineage: Eukaryota > Metazoa > Chordata > Lepidosauria > Squamata > Sphaerodactylidae > Euleptes > Euleptes europaea. Next base: position 28,071,037 of record NC_079326.1, read on the forward strand.
TTAAGCTGTTTGTGACGGGTGGCTAACATTGTGTTCCTCCTGTTCTGAAGAAATGTCTTCATAGTTTGTAAATAATATTGTTGGCAACGTTATTCCATTTCTGAGGTGGGGGCACAGCTTCATAGGGGAGATCATTGTTATTCTGTAAAGGGTTTTGTGATCATTGAAGAACATGGAAAGTACAAAGGGGGGGAGGAATCTCTAAATGAACATGAGGTTCTTTTCTTTATTTCATTTATACCCCAGTGAGGACCTAAAATGGCTCATCCTTCTCGTTTAGTCCATTTTAACTTCACAACAACCCTGTGAGGTCGTTTAGGCTGTGAGAGGGTGACTGGCCCAAGGTCATTGGCTACCTGTGAAGCTACCTTAAAGTCAGACCACTGTTCCAACCAGCTCAGCATTCTCTACTCCGACTTGCAGCGGCTCTCCAGGGTCTCCGTTGGGAAAGGTCTTTCACAACGCCTGCTAACCAAAAGGCAGGCCATTAACACATGGCTAGGATGTCATTGGTTTATCCCTCTCCTAGCTCGCACCATTTTATTCCGTGCTGAGGAAATTAAACGCATGGGCTTCCCTGTCCCCCACCACTTGCACAACTTGAGCGTTTAGGAGATTCCCATGCGTTTGATCTCAGGGATAGCGTGGGATATGGGGGGAGTGGCGGTGGGCGTCACCGTCATTTTTGTCAGCACTATCTGATTGGCTGTGGGTGGCTTCCTCCCGATTAATTTTTTTTGGGGGGGGGCAGTCCAGTATGCCGGCATACCAACATTTCAGCAAAATTAATAAAATTTCAAAGCAGTACTTAAAAGCTCAGATGTGGATCCATTGATGGGTTTCCCCATAAAAAAAATTTCCTCATTGGGCTTCCCCCCCAAAAAACCCTCCTTGTAGTACCTTCTCTGGTGAGGCAATCGGGGCGTGGCATCGTTTCGCCATCATTTTCCTCCCTTATTTTTGATTGGCTGCGGTGGTCAGGAGGTCGCCCGAACAACGTGTGAATAGTTTCTTTTTGGTAATTTTGTACCTTAATCCCCCCCTTTTTTGTCATAGCAGCATGCCAGCATACCATCGTGGAAAATGGCCTTTCCCGTGACCCCTGGCTGTCTCCACCCCCTTTAAACCACCCATAGAAGGCCAGGAAATGGCACCCCTCAGGCAAGCCAGTTCCTGAAGAACAAACAACATAGTGAATATGAAATGAGCCCCCCTCAATCACCTCATCCTTTTCGCCTCCTTAACACACCATCCAAGAGCAACACACAACCCCCACCTTCCCACAAATGTGCAGTGCTAACCCCAGACCTATTAATGAAATGGAGATGGTGGTGAGAAGATGGCACTGTGGAAATGGGGGACATTACCCCCGCCAGCACGCCATTTTGGCTGGGGCAAGGATAGAGCAGCCAGAAAGCCAGAACGCCTTCTATTCATTGAACTGAGTAACCGGGATACCGGCATCACAACAACAAGGACGAGGGAACGAGCAAAGAAAGGGCAATGTTGGATGGTGGCAGCAATGGCGGCCACATGTTTCCAGCGGAAAAGGGGAGGGGAGGAGCAACGTGAACGGAAACAATGAAAGAGGCATGTCGGGCTGATGAGGTATCGACCCAGACGCTAACACGCATGACCAAACAGCCAGGAATTAAAGCAAAAGTGAAATCAATTTCGCAACTACACAGGGCTGGGAAAACACGAGGGGAAATCGCACTGGAAGTGGACTGGAGTTGCGGACCGGAGACAGCGTGCGTGTGGACCTGGGAAAATCGCTACTTTAGGGGGTGGGGAATCGCAAGACAAATTGGCCATGCGTTAACGGCCGCAGTATCAGCACCTCCGTTTTCAGCACTTTCAGCAGGTTCATTCCGCTCTTTCATAGCAAACATCCTAGTGTGCGGACGTCATAGCTAGATACAGATTCCCATATCTTATGTGGATTACTAGATGAATGATGGGAATCCACACAGAGCCATGACACTTCTACAGAGGATAAACTTTTTTTTTCCCTAAAGCAAACACTGTTTGTACAGAAGAACCATTCAGGAGATGTGATTTAGAGCAAAGAAATCAGAGCTGACCTTGTATCGAAATAAATTTGATTTGATTTGAGCAAAGAAATGGTGGCTAGGAGAAAGGTTAAAAGCATTTTCCAGTAATCTGACGCATAATTCCTATTCCAAAAACCATTTTTGAAAATAAGGTTATGTTACACGTACTTGTCTGTAATGCACATAATGTTGTGCATACCCCCTATACCAGTTCACCTCCTGTTTTTGTTAACAAACTGAATATAAATATATGTTACGTTGAAGGCACTTACTTTGAATGAGGTTCCTGAAGTTGGTTATTCTGTTCCTTTTTTGAGAATGGAAAACATATGTCTCTCCCTCAAATCTTCTTTGTGAGAGCCTCACTCAACGTCTGAGAATCTGTACCTGATTCTTTTTTATTCTCTCCTACTAGGAAAAGATTGTGGTGGAGTCTTCACAGATTCGAAACATACCTTCAAAACCCCTGGCTACCCAAATGAATATGAAAATGATCAAACCTGTTATTGGCATATAAGAGTGAAGTATGGACAGCGGGTTCAAATTCAGTTTATTGACTTTGACCTCGAAGAGGATACATCTTGCCTGTCTGATTACTTAGAAATCTATGACAGCTATGATGATGTCAATGGCTTTGTGGGCAGGTAAAATATATTTTCATATCATGATATACTACACTTCACTTCAGGGGTCAGCAACCTAACTGAAGAGCAAGAGATCAACTAAGAACCACTATAAGACAGTATCACTGAAAATATTCACATTATCATTGCAGATAACTGACATGGAGTTTCTGTAGCCCAAGCTCTGGTCTTTGGGAGTCCTTTATTAGGAAGTGGCACATACAATGTCACACAATAAGTAATAAATATACTTAGGAGTGCCCTGTGCAATAGTTTTAATGCACTGGCATAAATCTGTACATACCGGTAGCTCACATTTGGATTGCTGGCATCAGTTCACTTCTGTCAACTCCCTTTCTCTAAACCATCTGTAAGAAGCATTTTGTGCGAGTGTAAAGTGCCATCAAGAGGCAGCTGACTTACGGTGACCGAGTAGAGTTTTCAAGGCAAGAGACGTTCAATGGTGGTTTGCCATCGCCTTTTACTGCATAGCGACCCTGGAATTCCTTGGTGGTTTACCATCTAAGTACTAACCAGAGCTGGCCCTCTTTAGCGTCTGAGATGATGAGACCGAGCTAGCCTGGGCCATCCAGGTCAGGGCAAGAAGCACCTTGCTTTCATAAAAATCTTTGCCTGCCATTACTTTCACACAATGCTTATTCTAGAATCCCACCTACCCCTTGGATAGGCCTCAACTGAAAGGTTTCAGTGTTTTTTTAAAAGAGCCATATTGGATTCTCTACTAAGCCATTTTTGGCTCCTGCACTGCAGGATCACTGAAAGAACTTGGGTTGGATCCCAAGAGAGTGTTTCTGTGGATAGAAGGATTTTCTCACCTCCTGCCTCTTGCTGTAGCCCAAGATATTTCCCAAAATGCTATGCCTAGGAGCAGCAATTTGGGAGGACATTTTGGGCTGCAATAGAAAGGGGGAGGTGAGAAAGTCACGCTACTCAGACAGTAATCCTCCTGACTGCTGAAATGCTCCCTTGGGGGTTCTTTTTAAGCCACCCAGTCTCAGAGACTTTGAGCAGTAAAAGCATAATTATTAACAGAAGCCAAATTAAAGTTAATGTTAATAACCCTCTCCCTTTCCCAGTGTTTCATCGCCTACCACCCATTTGCATTTTTCTGCCTCTCACCCAGAGGTCCTAATCTGTTTTCAGATAGTCAGTTTCCCAGCTATCATACAGATATTTTTCCTGGAAAGTGCTTAATATACTACAAATTAGAAGGTAGAAATTCCCACTACTTATTTTTTTTTAAACAAAGAAGCTGTTTTCCAAGCTCTGAGTATTGTTCCTTTCCTCTTTTCTTTCTTCCCTTTAAATCCTGTTCCATGATGATATTTGTGCCAAAACATGACATATATGCTGAACACAAACCTCTGGTCAATTTAGAAATTAGATCAACCCATTGATTACCATTGTACCATGGAGGTACTTCCACAATTGATTCCTATGCCACCCTAGTAACATTTTTATATAGAAATGAGATTGGATAAGTCTCTGACCTGCTCAATTCTTTGCTCCCCTCGTGAGCATAAAATCCAATAACGTGAAAGCAGATCTTCACTCACAATGATAACATAATACAACATAACTTCATCATACCTCAGGGCAAATCTGTATAAAGCTACCTCATGTCTGTTAGATAAATACAAATGCAAAATAACCTGCCTTTGCATATGTGAAACTTTTAGGTGGGATCCAATCTAAGGTAGCCTCTGTAGTCCCTGTGTCATTGCATTCCGGCTTACGTCTGACTAAAAAAAATCATTTGTCATGTTTTTCAGGTACTGCGGAGACGAACTACCAGATCCAATTGTTAGCACAGGTAAATGCTATATACACAAATACAGCTTGGGCAACACGACAACGGTGGTCTCAACAACTGTCTCTCAAGTGGCACCACAAAAAGGAACATGATATCCATTGACTGGATGCCCAGGTTTTGTAAATATGATTTTTCACCACCAAAAGCTGGGAGATGTGAATTTCAGAACAGGGTTGTCAAAAAAAAAAAAAAAAAAAAAGTACTATTTGGATTCGGGTATATTGAACATGAAAATTTTCGGGATTCCCAAATATGCCCAAATTCCCGTTCCAGTATGGGTTTCTTTTCGGGTTTTGGGTTCAACTTCATTATAGCCTATGAGAATCTTGCGCGGGGGTGTGTGTTTTAAGATAGAGACAACAAATTTTCAGCGTAGCTTCTGGTGACTCTCTTTAAAAGAATGCTCAAGTTTGGTAAAGATTATGTCACAGGAACCAAGTTTTTGGGCCCCCAAATAGGGTGCCCCATCCATCCTCCATTGTTTCCAATGGAGGAAAAATGGGGCCCCATAAAATTGGATCCCCTGATCCAGACTTTACCAAACTTGTGAGTGCTCTAAGGAGAGTCACTATTACCTATGCCAGTGATGGCGAACCTTTTAGAGACCGAGTGCCCAAACTGCAACCGAAAACCCACATATTTATCGCCAAGTGCCAATGCGGCAATTTAACCTGAATACCACCCCCAGAGGGGGCCCAGAGGGAGAGGCTAGGGTTGCCAAGTTCCTCTTCGCCATGAGTGGGAGGTTTTTGGGGTGGTGCCTGAGGAGGGCGGGGTTTGGGAAAGGACTTCAGTGCCATAGAGTCCAATTGCCAAAGTGGCAATTTTTTCCAGGGGAACTGATCTCTATTGGTTGGAGATCACCCGGGGCGGGGCAGAGCCGGAAAGGCCAGCAACTTGGAGGAACCGTGCGTGCCGGCAGAGAGGGCTACGTGTGCCGGAAGTGGCACGCGTGCCATAGGTTCGCCAACACGGACCTATGCTGACAATTTGGTTCCTCTGTCTTTAAAAACAGGGGCCCCCCATTGCCCCAGAAAGATTCCCCATAGGCTATAATGGAGCCAGGGTGGTGCATTAAACTTAAAAGCCCTGCAACCCGGCACAAATGTTCCAAAGTATTTTTTGTTTCTTTTTACAGGGTTCCCCCCTTCTTTCAGGTTGTAGCAAGCAATCCCAAAAAGATTCCCCCCAAAAAGCCAATTTTTTCCCCAGATTTTTCCAGATTTTTGGAGAATGGGATTGCTGGCTACCATTTTTAATCACCATTTTTTCGCCTGGAAAAAAAAAGCCAAAAAATACCAGTAAGGTGTTTTTCGGCTTTTCGGGGGCGGGGGTTCGGCTTTACCAAAAACACACCCCTATTTCAGACTTCATACAAGGTTGAATTTTAACCTATCAGAGCAGATTTGTTCAGATGCAGTGGTTGAAGTATTATTAAAGTTTCTTTGCACACATTTTGAAATTTTTACAAACTTTTCATCTCTCTGCTGATCAGTCTTTAAAAGTCCCCATGTACATTCCTGGTAATATGCTGTGTTACTTTTAATATGAATACAGGCATTTCAAAAACAAAGGTTTTGTTTGTATATTAAGCATTTTAGTATCTCTATAAGGTTTTCATTCTATGGCTCTCTGGCTACCCCAGTCACAATATCCCAATCGCCATCACCACCTAACTATTCCCATTCAGAACTATCTGTTAGCTCCAATAATTAAACATATACAATCATCACAATAAGACTACTCTCAAAAAACTGTAGTTTTACACATAAGCATAAAAATGAAAGATTGAACAGTGAGCAGAAACAGCCAATTTTGCTTCTCGAGGATAATCTATTTTCTTTCTCTCTCTCTCTCTCTCTAGGAAATGTCATGACGCTGAAATTTTTGTCAGATGCTTCTGTTACGGCAGGAGGCTTTCAGATTAAATATGTTGCTTTAGACCCACCGAGAAAGAGTGCTGGGAAAAATACAACTATCCAGAGCAAGACAAATTATTTAGCTGGAAAATTTGGCATTATGTGAAAGAACAGTGATATGGGGGGGGGGGAATGGCTTGAAACGTCTGACTATGGAAGGTGTCTCTCCTCCATGCCCAGCAATTGTTGAAATTGCCACTGGATTCCTGGTGGATTCCTGTCCCTATAATTTTCTACCTGTCAACTCTGCTCAATCTTCACTGGATCTACACTCCCCATCCAATGATTCTGACCATCCAGCAGATCTTCTCTTGACTCCTCCTCCCTCTCTGCTTCAGAAAGCCCTACTTTTTGTTACTGTCTTTTCATGTTTTTAGTTTAAAAATGTCAGGGGCCAAGTGATTGAGCAAATAAATTATATTTTCTGCTTCAGGGCTGCTCCTGATCTGATAGCCACTTTGTACGCAACGATGATCTTTATGAGCCAGAATGTTATGAAGAAACATTTAATCACAGATTCTATAATGATAATCTATTCTGCCTTTGATATATTGTTGAGATTTTAGATAATAAAAATATTTAACAAACTTTGACTGCAATCCTCAGAAAACTGAGAAAAAACCCCACTGAGAAAAAACCCCACTGAATAAAATGGGACTTCCTTTGAAAACAATAGAGAGCTACTACTGGATTCTAGGGCTGCATCCACGGGGGAAGGATTCTCTGTTCTGCTTTCATTGCCACACATAGGTTTTCCTGTATGCTTTTCTCCATCAACTTTCCCCCTGCATTTTTCCCCATCTTGCCACCAAAGACCCTTTTCCAGGGCTTAAAAAAAAAGATAATTGCTATAGCGCTATAGTTAGGGTTGCCAGGTCCCTCTTCAATGCCATAGAGTTCAATTGCCAAAGCGGCCATTTTTCTCCAGGTGATCTGATCTCTATCGGCTGGAGATCAGTTGAATTAGCAGGAGATCTCCCGCTACTACCTGGCAGTTGGCAACCCTAGCTATAGTGCATTTACCAATTAGCATTTTTAAAACCCTGGAAAAGCCTTCTAGTAGCATGGTGAGAAAATGGTGGCTCCAAGGAGCTGCTGGGAAGAAAATGGCGCCAACGTAGGTGAGATTTTCAAAATGTACTCCTTGGGCTTTTCCGCATTCTCATTTTCCTTCCTTCAAAGTTACTGTTTCTTGGGAGTGGGGGGAGAGTCAGTTCTGCACATGTTTTTCTCCTTCTAGTGGCCGAATGTGTTTCCTTGCAGATTTAAACTGCGGGTTTTTATGCTGGATTTTCAGCTGTTTATCCAAACAGTGCACGAATCTGCTCCGACTGTGTTCTTCCTGGAAATATTGTAGCAAAATAGGTTTGAAAGTCAGCATGCAGAGGATAGGCAAAACTTGGAAAGTAAATGATTAGTGCACACCATTATGTGGATTAGGGTTGCCAACTGAGAGATACGCCTGATCTGTTCGCCTATGGCAAGTTAATAAAAATGTAGGTATTAGACTATAAGCTTAGCAGTTAGATAGCAACCCAAAGCTTCTGTCGGGAGATCCCAGGAGAAGAGAGAATAAGAAAGCTGAAAACAGGCTAAAAAAAAAAAAAGCAACTGCAGCTGTCGCAACATGAAACCAGACAGTCTTTTGTAACTTCTCCTTTTGGTCAGCGCATAGGTTTCGTTTTGTCACAGACAAGCAGCTGACAAGAGATAATATTAGAATTGTACAGAAGGTGAACGATTTAAAAAGCTATGAAATGTAAAGTTGGGTTTTTAGCAAAATATACACATAAGCTTACATTGGATACTAGCCTGGAATAAGCTGTAATACATGGTAACAAGTGTTTTGAGCTAAGAACCAGGAATCTGCAGATAAGAGTTTGTTCAACCTTCTCCAAAACCTCCCAGAGGTAAAAAAAAAAAAAAAAAAAAAGCCCATCCAGCCATCTTCTGTCTGTTTGCAGGACCCCCATGCAAGATTTCAAGCCTTACTGAACTGGGGTCAGCAGAGTGGTGGTGGCTAAAATCAGGAAGAGGCTTGCCAGTTACACAACAAAGCAAAATCTCTTCAGATGCCACTGACCACTGCCTCCAGACTCTGGGCAGAGAATTCAGCAGGGTCCCAGCATTGTACCAATACCAGATCAAGGAGTTGAGCAGAGAGACAGCCATTACACCAAGCAATGGAAAGGGCAGAAAGGAGACCCTGGGAGGGTCACTTATCTTCTGTCTCAGTAATAGAGATGTAATAAAATAGTAGATAAAAGAAATCTTGCTAGTCAGCAATATCACAAGACCTACAAAAATACCCCAAATGTTCCAGCAACAGGCTTTTTGCAAAGGTTAGCACCATTAACCACAAGATGGCAGGTCAAGAACAGTGCAACTGCAAAAGGGACATGCACAGAAAACGTATTGATGTGGTAAACAGGGGTTCGTGGGGGGAGAGAGAGACCTGAGATCGTTATTTCAAGAAAACAGTTTATTTGCAGCTGCTGACTCAGAGGCCCTAATGGGCAGAAATCTCTGAGTCCCGATTGTACTGAGGGAGAGATATTTATCCAAATTCAAGATGTGACAACCCATCAACATTCAGTGCTGATAGCACTACAGACATAGAGGCGGTAGTAGAGTAACAGTTTCACCCAGTTCTTGTTATGGTTTACTGTAACCCTCCATGACTCTTGCCCCAATTCCTTAGTACACAGACATACACACAGAGATATCCTGCCCAGCAACAAGCTGTCCTAATACATTTCAATACATTTACAGAAAGGAAAAGAGATTATTACCAATTGCTAAATCAGTGGATCTTCCATAGTCAGGGGAAGTCTACCTTGCTGTCTCAGTATAAAATATTCATCAATAAAAACCAATGAAATAAGGGGGTGGGATAAGGACTGAGATTTAAGATGATGTAAAATACAATTTAGGACCAGCCGGGAAGGTGTGACCTTTTTCTTCTAAGCCATAGAAGATTTGCCGCTCTCAAGATGCACATTTTCCCCATCTGCATTCTCAAAACTCTGCTTGAGGGCTTGTTTTTGAGAATGTGGCTGGGGGGAGGGGGGAAATGTGCATTTCAATCGATGCAGACAAGTTTAAGTCGGTGTCGGGCTGCTTTGAACGTACCTGCGACAGAACACACACACACACAGTTTCGAAGCAGGAAACGGAGCGATTATTCGACATTCCACCTCCCCGGTCTGAGGGGGGAAAGGACTACGAGCTCGCAGTCAACCGACGCCGACAGAAACCCCCCCCCCCAGTTTCGAAGCAGGAAACGGAGCGATTATTCGACATTCCACCTCCCCGGTCTGAGGAGGGAGGGGACTACGAGCTCGCAGTCAACCGACGCTTGCAGACCGCCGAAGCCGCCCGCTCGATGCCCTCGACGCTCCGTCCCAACCCCCGCCCGCTCGATGCCCTCGACGCTCCGTTCCGAACCCCGCCCATTCCCGGCAGTCCTCGCCCGCTGATTGGGCGAGCGGCTCCCCCTCAGGGCGGAGAGTCCCGCGTTTCGCCATCTTGGCCCGTGAGGGGAGGAGCGGCGAGCGCGGGAAAAGTCCCTGCGTGGGCGGGCGCGGGAGCCGAGCTCCCTTCGCGCCATGAGCTGCGCCGATTCCACCACGGGGCCCGGCCGCGGGGCCAGCCGCCTCCTGCCTCTGCTGGAGACCCTGCAGGACGCCGCTCACGCCGACGCCTCGCCGGGGTCGCTGACGGACGCGCTGCTGACCCTCACCAAGTGAGCGGCCCCGCCTTCGTGACAGGGGAAACCGACGGGGCCAAAAGCCGGGTGTCGTCCAGAGCGGCGTTGGGCTCCTTCTGGGCGGGAAACGTGGACGTGGTGGGGGGGGGAGGGAGTCTCTGGCCACGTGCAGAGTGCTTCTCCTGCAGCGGCCGGCTGTGGTGCGGTTGCGCCTCAGCGGTAGTTTGGGTTTGCGCGTTGTGGTGCTGCTGCTTTGACACACACACACACACCCCGCCTGCACGCCATCTTCAGATTACTGGGATTTCTCTAGTGCAAAAGGGCAAGAGTCCAGGAGCACCTTAAAGACGAACAAAAATATTTTCTGGCAGGGTATGAGCTTTCGTGAGCCAGAGCTCACTTCTTCAGATACAGCTAGAATGTGAATCCATCGGTCTTTAAGTAGAGGAGAGTGAATTCAGACAAGCATTAGTATGTAAATGTTAACAGTATGTCAATGTGAATAGCAGGCGTGATGGGATTAGGTGTGGTATGCAGAAGAGTCTGTGATGTCCAGGGGAGAGATGGGTGGGGAGAAATCAGCATTGGTCATGAGCCACGAATGCAAGGTCTTTATTCAGCCCAGGTATCACAGACTCTTCTGCATACCACACCTAATCCCATCACGCCTGCTGTTCACATTTACATACTGTTCACATTTACGTACTGTTCACATTTACATACTGATGCTTGTCTGAATTCACTCTCCTTTACTTAAAGACAGATGGATTCACATTCTAGCTGTATCTGAAGAAGGGAGCTGTGGCTCACAAAAGCTCATACCCTGCCAGAAAATATTTTTGTTAGTCTTTAAGGTGCTACTGGACTCTTGCCCTTTTCTACTACTGCAAACAGACTAATACGGCTACCCACTGGGATTTCTATGTCTTTTGGGGGACTTATTGGGATCTATTCTCTCTAGTATCAGAGGAGCATGCCTATTATCTTAGGTGCTATGGAACGCAGGCAGGACAATGCTGCTGCCGTTGTCTATGGGCTTCCTAGAGGTACCTCGTTGGCCACTGTGTGAGCAGACAGCTGGACTTGATGGGCCCTGGTCTGATCCAGCAGGGCTTTTCTTACGTTCTTATGACTTTGCGTTTGTAAAAATATATATTTATTTTACAATATTTATATATTTTGCAGCCACATGAAGCTGCCCTATACTGAATCAGACCCTTGGTCCATCAAGGTCAGTATTGTCTACTCAGACCGGCAGCTGCTCTCCAGGGTCTCAGGCAGAGGTCTTTTGCACCACCTACTTGCCTGGTCCCTTTTACTGGAGATGCCGGGGATTGAACCTGGGGCCTTCTTCATGCCAAGCAGCCCCCCCCCCCCCAGTCATGTAGCTTCAGTCAAATCAATATATACATTTGTTTGTTTATACACAATTTTCATTCGCCAGTGACTTTTTTCTGACAAAGTAAGAGTTGTTCTTTTTTGGTCTGTGCTGTATTGTAAACCGCTTTAATGTTCTGCAGCACATGGAAGAACACTGGTGCATAAACAAATCTTAATTCAAAAGTGTTACAGATACCCTGGACCGCCAAATAACAAATCAGTGGGTTTTAGATCAATCAAGCCTGAACTGACCCTAACAGCTAAAATGACTAAACTGAGGCTGTCGTACTTTGGACATATTATGAGAAGAGAAGAGATTGTCAGTGGAAAAGACAATCATGCTAGGAAAAGTTGAAGGCAGCAGGAAAAGAGGAAGACCCAACAAGGGATGGATTGACTCTATAAAGGAAGCCACGGCCCTCAATTTGCAAGATCTGAGCAAGTCTGTTAAGGATAGGACACTTTGGAGGACTTGACAGCACTTAACACACACACACACACACAATTCAAAAGGGGACGTGCTCTGCTTTTTATATAAAGAATAATTTGTTGAATTTCTGCTGGATCAGCATCTTAGAAAGGCACAAGAGCATTCCCTGTCAAAATGTGGGCTGCAGTCCTGTTCTTTTCAGGAAATCCAGGGGGGGGGGGGGAGTCTGTTTTCTGTGACGTGTGAATTTGTGGAAATGACTTTTGTATGCAGTTGGTCTGAACACTTGAGTTTGCAGTACCATTTGTATATGTTTGCCAACTGTAGTTAACATACATTGCAAGATGGGGGTGCCATAGTTTTGCGGGGGGGCAGCCTAATCTTTTGTATGCTTACTTAGATGTGATTCTCAGTGAGTTCAGCATTCCTAGTTGAATGTTACTGTTTTCATGTACAAAGCTTTCCACTTTTCCTGTTACTTTAGTAAGTTTTGTCTTTCAGCAGACTGAAAATGGTTCTATTTTAAATTCTTTCTTAAAATCTTCCTTAAAAGGCAGTATAATTCATAGACTTTTTGTGATAAACTTAATATTTTCCATGTAGGTATAGATTTATGTATAAAATAAGTTCTGCTGTATTGTTGCATGTCAGTAATTATGGTGGACAGACTGTGTGGAAGGGTGCACAAACACTCCTGAGAGATATGCACGCACCTATTTATATTCCCAGAAGGTTGCTGTCAGTGGGGGTCAGCCCATCCACTGTTATGGGCAAAAAGTGGGTTTTACCCACACTGAAAAGTTGGCCCTGAGTGCTAGAAGAATGAATAGCTGCCATTCAGTTACATAGGCAATTTTTAAAAAGAACACTTGCACACCAGTGGATGATGGGCATGTTTTGTCTGCTCTTAGCTGTATCCCATATTACAGACTGTTCACTGTTTACTACAGGGTTCACTGGGCACTATAGAGAACTGAGTCAGCCACACTGCTTCATTTAGTAGAATGCTAGAGTAAATGTAGTCCTAGATTTTTGAGAATGTGGTAGAGAGTATTGGAAACTGGCTACTGCTTATAGGGAGATAGATGTACTACCATACTGAACATCTTAATTATGAATGTAAAGGTGTTTGGATTAGGCCAAATATTTACAACTAGTTGCCATCACACTGACACAGTACAATACTGTGCAAAGCTACTCCAGTTTAAGCCTGTTCATTTTAGTAGCTTAGACTGGAGTAATTCTGCATAGGATTGCACCACTAGTGTTTCATAAAGTAAGGCAGTGTCTTTCCAAGCCTTGCGTGTTTCACTCTCTAAAATGTAATATTTTAATTTGAACAGAGTTGAACCCAAACGTTCATCTTCAACTATGCTGAAGGGAGGGGCTGTGGCTCAGTGGTAGAGCATCTACTTGGCATGCAGAAGGTCCCAGGTTCAATCCCCGGCATCTCCAATTAAAGGGACTAGGCAAGCAGGTGATGTGAAAGACCTCTGCCTGAGACCCTGGAGAGCCACTGCCAGTCTGAGTAGACAATACTGACTTTGATGGACCAAGGGTCTGATTCAGTATATGGCAGCTTCATGTTTCATGTGTACGCTTTAAAAAGTGAAATATTCTTGCCTGGTTGTGCTTGGTTATTTATGGGAGGTTGGCTAACATACTGATTCCTATATTTTCTACATTAGTCGCCTAACTGGTGAGGAAGGAAAAGAGTTTGCAGCAGAAGTTGGAAAACACTTTCCGCAGCTCTACAAGATATTTAAGGTGTGTATTCTGTATTTATTTTCTCTGGCCTGATTTGCTATAGTTGGCCTAGTGCTACAGGCATATCAAGGCTGCCCTTCTCCCTTTGCTGTCACTCTTGTTATCAAAACTTTCTTGTCTTTGCTGGTCACTGTTGCCTGACTGGTCCCAGCTTGTACATCCTTTCATAGTACTTGTAGTGCCATCTTAACATTCACACCTTACAGTGCAGTCATTACAGAGTTACTCCAGTCTAAGCTAGTTGTTTTAAATGGATTTAAACTGGAGTAACTCTGCATAAGAGTGCACTGTTAATAGAACTTTCCTCAGCAGCTCATCTGTATCATAAAGCAGCTTCTGAAATTCAGACCGGGATGGGGAAAAGAGGAAAAACAGCTTTTGATATTGTGATGTGGAGCTGTTGCTGGGAAAATAATTCTAAGGGCCGTTGTTCACAGTTACAAGCAAAACTATTTGCGCAAGAACAAAGGGAGTTGAAATTGTGGCCTGGTTTTGTGTATTAAAGGTAAAGGTAGTCCACTGTGCAAGCACTGGGTCATTACTGACCGTGGGAATGATGTCACATCACGACATTTACTAGGAGTTTATGGGGGTGGTTTACCATTGCCTTCCCCAGTCATCTACATTTTACCACCAGCAAGTTGGGTTCTCATTTTACCAACCTTGGAAGGATGGAAGGCTGAGTCAACTTTGAGCTGGTTAACTGAAACCGACTTCCATTGGATCGAACTCAGATCACAAGCAGTGTTTTGACTGCAGTACTGCAGCTTACCACTCTGCGCCATGGGCATTAATGCATTTCTTGAGTTTGCAACTTTCACTGTTGGATGCAGGGTGGATTGGATTTAAATCAAATAAATGTAAATCACTAGTCGGTAGGACTAGATTTAAATCATGGTTTTCTGCACTTTCACTGCCTACTGCCATTATAGGTTTTCTTCTCCAGGGGAAGAATAATATGAGAAACCTCAGGCTATACAAACAAAGATCCCAAGACTTGCAGAGTATTCTGCTCAAAAGGTTTCACTTTAATTTTTACTGTTTGCCCCTCCCTACTGTCACTGAGTTCCTTGTGCAGATCTGTTCCATTCCTTACAACCTTCATTGAACATATTGACATTTAGCACTTAAGAGGGAAGGGGTTGATTCTATGTACATGGATTTGCAAAGGAACAATGAGATTATTTATTTAAAAATATTTTTGCTGTGAAAAAGAGCAGACACAAATTCATAGTTTTGAGAACTGCAAAACCAAGCATCTGTGATAATATCTTCTAGATTGCTCAAAATAGTCTTATAGAAACCTTTAGAAGAGCATGACATTGTGAATGGATTAATGGAACTTATTTACCAAAACAATGGAACATTGTTCAATGTAGCATCATGCTACATTATTAAAAACGAATCCTTATTTCACGATGAATAACCTTTGGACTATAAAAGGTAAAGGTCCCCTGTGCAAGCACCAGGTCATTCCTGACCCATGGGGTGACATCACATCCTGACATTCACTAGGCAGACTTTGTTTTACGGGGTGGTTTGCCAGTGCCTTCCCCAGTCATCTTCCTTTTACCCCCAGCAAGCTGGGTACTCATTTGACCGACCTCGGAAGGATGAGCTGGCTACCTGAAACCAACTTCCATTGGGATCGAACTCAGGTCATGAGCAGAGCTTGGACTGCAGTACTGCAGCTTACCACTCTGCTCCATGGGGCTCCTCTTTGGACTATGATGTATCTTAAATATTTAGATAGATTTTTCCACAACACATTTTATTTAAAAAAAAACATTTAAATTTTTAAATCCAATTTTTAATTATTATTTCTTTAAAGAGTCATTGATTTTTATCCACCCTGGTTGAGCGTAACATATCTGGATTCTGGAGTACAGTCAGAGAAGCTGTTTATAAAGAAGCTAGCTGTGAGTGTAGCATGCAATGAGATATTTAAAAACAAGACTAATATATAGCCTGTTTATAACCACCAATAATATGCTATCAGTCTTTAATCCAGAACAACAGAAACATTTTTAACTGGGTAATATGTTACATGAGATGAAACATATTTTTTTCCTTTTTCTGTAGACACACATCTCTGCTGAGAACTCCGACTTGAGCAGCGCAGCCTTACAAGCATTAGGATTCTGTGTATTTAATTCAAAGATTGCTTCTCAGTTATGTGGTAAAAATCTTTTTATCTCTGTTTCAAAAATTTCTTGTACGTATTTAATCCCGATCTGGTTCCAGATAATACAGGAAGACTAACCAATAGTCTTAGCTTCATTATGACTAGAATAATTGACTCATCCTAATTTGTTCTGTTGATTATTGAGAATACATTATATATGGGGTTGGATCCAGCAGTTTTGTTCAGGGAAGTTGTTGGGGCAGATTTTTCCCCATGTTGCCCAAGCAGCCTGCTGTTTAGACTTGAAATTCCTCTCTGAGGATCAGGAATACCTCACAAGCAATATATGCCGCAGGGCAGAGCACTGCAGTGATGGTGTGTGTGTGTGTGGAATCTGGTAAAACCACCTCTCTCTCCCTTTTCTGCTCATGGCTTGCATCAGGAGGCAATGATGTTGGATCCCCTGATCTTGTTGTAGCACCCATCCTGTGAACTTCTCCCATGAACATTTCTGCTGGATCCAACCAGTGATTTTGCACCATAATGCTGTTCATATCACGTATGCATTCTCTGTTTATTCTGACCTGGTGAAATGTCTGGTGATCCTGGATCATCAGAGACCAAGTCCTGTGAGGGAAAACGGAGGGAGTTGGGAATGTTTAGTCTGGAGAAGAGGCTGCGGGGGGACACAATTGCTCTTTAAGTATGTAAAGGGCTGTCACTTAGCAGAGGACAGGGAGCTATTCCTGTTGGCAACAGAGGATAGGACTCGCAATAATGGGTTTAAATTGCATGCGGAAAGGTACCAACTGGATATTAGGGGGAAACGTTTTACAGTAAGAGTTGTTCAACAGTGGAATTGGCTACCTAGGGAGGTGGTGAGTTCCCCCTCACTGGCAGTCTTTAAGCAGAGGCTGGAGAAACACTTGTCAGGGATGCTCTAGGCCAGCAGTTCCCAAACTGTGCTCCACAGAGCACTTGGTGCTCCGTGAAACATCTCCTAGTGCTCCCTGAAGAGATTGGAAAGAAAAATACTACTGTCATTCGGTTTAGTATATAGGTGCTAGGTGAAAATTAGTGCTCCGTAACAAATTTATCTCCTGAAAAGTGCTCCATGACTCAAAAGGTTTGGGAACCTCTGCTCTATGCTGATCCTGCATTAAGCAGGCTGCGACTTGAAGGCACTTTACACACACACACACACACACACACACACACACACGGCCCCTTCCAACTCTGTGATTCGATAATCAGTAGTTGCTGTGCCCCAGATGCAAGTCTCGAGCTCAGAGAAAACCTGTAATTTGCTTGTCAGTTCAGTGCTTCTGAAATCCCTTTCTTGGGTCAACTAGCATGGATTATTTTACAGTACAACTGGAGTGAAGCAAGAATGACTTTGAAGGGCTATTCAGCATTAGAGGCTGATAGTCATTAGCTGATGGACAAAGAAGGGGAGGGACTATGTTTCCTCTTGTTCATTCTAAGCAATTTTTTTGCTCTGTTCTTGAATAGGGTAGACAAACTCAGTGATATTCTTTAGAGCAGGGGTCCCCAACCTTTTTGAGTCCGTGGGCACATTTGGAATTCTGACAAGGCATGGTGGGCGCCGCAACAAAATGGCTGCCGCAGGAGGCAGAGCCAGCCATAAAATGATTGCCACAGCTTGACTTCAGTAACACAGTGTATATCCTTGTGTAGTGCTACTGCCAAAGCAACATGTAAAAAAATCTGTGCAGCCAATCGAATCTCCAGTAATCAATTAGAAGCCTTGCTGGGCAAAAGCTCTACCTGGCTTCACCCACTTCCTGAAAACACTTGGTGGCTACCATGGCGCCCACATTGAGTACCCTTGCTTTAGAGTAATAGATTCTGAAAAGCTGTTTTGTTCCCTTACAGAAACAGAAATGCAGGAGTTGATTTCAATAGTGAGCAGTGTTGCTGTAAAGGCATCTGACAAGAACATTCGCACGAGAGCACTTTGGGTAATCTCTAAGCAGTCCTTTCCTCCAGATGTTGTTGGGAAAATGGTGAGTGTCTTCTGTTCATTTCTTAAATTGAATTTTTTAAATGTCTGGTTTACTTACGTATCACTTGTTTTTTAGGTGCCAAGTATTATTACAATGCTAGAAACAATACTTAATAAAGGAGACTTACATTCCATGGTGGTTGAATATGAAGTGCTGAACGTTATTATACGGTATGTATTGAGAAGAAATTTGTCAGAAGTTTTTTGTTTTTTTAAAGAACACATTTTGGTGTTGTCGTACACTAAAATCAAACTATGACTATGTTAGTATACTTTGAAGTGCATGTTGTAGTGCTTTGCCACTGTTGTAGCTTAATGTCACTGTAACTTTTAAATATCTTTAGACATTTCCATGGAAAGTTTTGTGAACATTGTTTAGAAAGCAGTACAAGGCAAAGACTTGATATCTAAGCTTAGTGGCTTACATATACCACTAGTTTCCACTGACAGAAGTGGAGTTCAAATTCCTCACCTCCTTCCTGCTGCAGTCCAAAATGCTCTCTGAAATACTGCTCCCGCAGGTCAGGGGGGCCTGAAGAACAGCGTGACCGGGGACTGCATTTGGAGGAGGGGAATCAGTAAAAATTGCTACCTCACCACTTCCAGCCACAGAAATCCTACAGTGAATCCAGGCTATTTTTATTCTTCAAATCAGGGTTGGAGGTGTACCAGTTCTTTATGTTGGTGTATGTGCCCTCAAGGCACAGCTGACTTATGACGACCCCGTGGGGTTTTCAAGGCAAGAGACATTTGGAGGTGGTTTGCCATTGCCTGCCTCCGTGTGGGCTGAGAGAGTTCTGAGAGAACTGCCCAAGGTCACCCAGCAGGCTTCATGTGGAGGAGTGGGGATTCGAACCCAGTTCTCCAGATTAGAGCTCGCTGCTCTTACACCACACTGCCTCGGTTGTACCAGTCATAGTATGCAGTATCTGAAACCAAGGTGTTCCTTGTTTGATATAGAGCAAGCTAGCAACACTGAACTTCAAATTTTCTAATTTCATGGAACTCTTTCCACATTGCCACATATTCCCTGCCCAGTGCTGGTGATGTGGGGCATGTTGTAGGGCGCTCATTTGATTTATTTGGACCACTGTCTGGGCATGTTGGGGCTTTACTATTGCTCTGTATAAACTGAGAATGTACCCTAGCACTTGCTAACATCCCTGTAGGTGTGACAGCAGAAGAGATTGTTAGTTGTGAGCAAGGTATTTTGTCTTCTACTACTGATCTTCTCCATTAGAACATGAATCTTCTAAAGAACCCAAGGGTTACCTGGAATACCACTAAACTAGTGGTTTAACAATGTGTGTGTTATATATGCACATCTAAATTCTTTCTTGCTTGAACAATACATAGTGCTCAAAATCAGATTTTAGTGTGTGTGTGTGTGTGTGTGTGTAAAGTGCTGTCAAGTCGCAGCCGACTTATGGCGACCCCTTATGAGGTTTTCAAGGCAAGAGACTAACAGAGGTGGTTTGCCAGTGCCTTCCTCTGCACAGCAGCCCTGGTATTCCTTGGTGGTCTCCCATCCAAATACTAACCAGGGCTGACCCTGCTTAGCTTCTGAGATCTGATGAGATCAGGCTAGCCTGGGCCATCCAGGTTAGTATGCATACCTCAGGAATAACCTGGAAATTTCATGTTATCCACTTGAAAACCAAATACAATTGTTGCATACCGTTCCAGAAAATAAAATTGCTAGGTTGATGTTATTGCATTGTTAACAGCCTGTAAATTTTTTCATACTTTCCCCTCAGCTAACACCATCTGGTAGATATTTAACTTCCAAAATTATTGTTTCTATGTAAAGCAGAGCTCTAAGGGACATACCTCTTTTATTTTGATAAACCAATCGTGTTACTTTGGAAGAATATTTTCCTTCCATAACTTGGCAAAAACCAATCTACCAGTTGTTAATAAGTTTAAAGTAATGTGGTTGGGTCCAGCAAGCTTTTCTTCTGGTGAAAAAGAGAGGAGGGAGTCCCCTTTGACCACCAAAAATGTTTTGCTGAGGGTCATATGACCTCCAAGGACAAAAGCTCTGTGGGACAGGGAATTGTGTGAAATTGGGCAAAGAAGCTGGCTGGATCGAACCCACAATCCGTAATCACCCACAGATGTTTCTGGCAGTATTTTTCAGCCGCTGTCATGTTCTTAATATTGGTGCTTGTATTTTTGAACTTAGGCTCATAGAACAGGCTCCATCCTGCATGGAAGAAGAAGCTGTCAGATGGGCCAAGCTCATAATTCCTTTGGTTGTCCATTCGGCACATAAAGTACAGTTGAGAGGTGCTACTGCATTAGAGATGGGAATTCCACTTTTACTTCAGAAGCAGCAGGAAGTAGCAGCAGTCACTGAAGAACTCATGACTACTGTAAGGGGGAACATTTTTAAAAAAAACATTCTTATTTAGAACTTTACAGAAGTATTTAGAAATGTAAAATTTCTCTTGCATGCTAAAGCATACACTCTAATGCTGCAATATGAAGCCTAAATGATAATTTTAATATATAAAACGTTGACTGTAAGAACCATCAATCCACCTTGAATATTTGGTTATCTGCTTAAGACTGTACTACAGTGTGATTTTCAAAATGAAATATTGCTAAAAATTAAGTCTTGAAATTAACTTTTTATTCTTAAATATTCTTAGAAGATGGGGGGATGGGATTGGTTTGGATCCACCTGGCAACAGGAACGTGTACATTCAGTTCTGTAGCTATTGTGCAAGTTCTTTTAAGGTCTAATTCAAGATTGAGCTTTCAGGAATCATCCGTTGTTTCACTGTAGGGCATCTTTATTGATTTTGTTTTTACTTATATGTTTTCTTTGCAGAAAGTAATTCCAGAGCTTCAGAAACTATTTTCATCAAAAAATGATACATATGTTCTGAAACTGTGGCCTCTATTTGTTAAGCTGCTTGGGAAAGTAAGTTGGACAAAGATTCATTTTATTTCAACAAATGTATCATTTGATTACATGGACGTCAGGCAGCCCATTCCTGAGAGCCGCAGTGGCAATACACTGTTAATCATGTAATGATACTTACTTTTCCAGGCCCTGCATCGAAGTGGAACCTTTATCAATTCGTTACTGCAGTTAGAAGAACTTGGATTTCGAAGTGGGTCACCAGTGGTAAAGAAAATAGCTTTCATTGCATGGAAGAGTCTGATTGATAACTTTGCTCTAAATCCAGGTAGGTTAACATAGTAAACAATTTCTTGTTCTTAATGTATACATCTGGAAGCAAGTCACATTGCCCGTAGAATTTAGTTCTAATTTAGCATGCTGAGGATCGCAGCTAAAATCTAGTAGTGTTTTATGTGCACACGTAAAACATACAGACTTTTTAAAAAGTGCACTGTTTAGGATGGATTTGTGAGTTCTGCCTAGAGTGGTAAATTATTTTTCTTTGTATATGAGGGTGACCTTTGACTCTGTTGTTTGACTCATGTCCCCTTGTGTCAAATAACAACACACATCAAGTAACATTCCACTAAAAAGCAGACTCATCCTGAGGAGCTGATAATTAAATAAGTTGAGAAGAGTTCTTGAAAATTTAATATGTATCCTTATCATTCAAACTATTTGCCCCATGTACTTGCACTTAAGTATTAAGCCATTTGAAATCAGCACGGGTGTAGGTTGCTCAAACGGCCTGGGTTATAAAGAATTCTATCCCCTTTGTGTATTTCACATACACAGCAGCAGTGCTAACTGCTTACAATACAATTTCAGAAATGTTGGTTTTAGGATGCTCTTCTTTGGACTCTTCCTACAAGTGATTTTGCAGTTATTTGCAAAGTGAGCTGATAAATGTATTTTTAATGTATTTTTAATTAACGAATAATGGCAATTTAAAAAAGTAAATGGTGTAAATTCCACATTATTGGGGTTGGATTTTTTAGGCACTTTGGGGAGATGACAGGTTTTTAGGATTCTGCTTTGCATCTCTAATTGAAATATCTGTAGGTAAATTATTGAAGATTTGGAAAGTCCTCAGAATTAAATTGTTGACCACACTGCTGCTTTGTGTCTGATCATGCAAGATAGACAAGCTGAGATGATTTTTGGCTTGCCTCTAGAGATCAGAGAAAAAAATGTTCCGATATCTTTGTTTCCCAAGAAATTTTATGCAGTGCAAAGAGGCTGAAATTGCTAATGCAGCCGTTAAGCTCCATCCATGTGAGGACTGAAGCGCTGGCACTAACCAAGTTGGAGGTCTGGTGGTATCTGCTGATGAGGCTTGGGCCTCATCTCCCAGCCCACTTTGAACAGGTAACCTATTCTTGCATATCATTAGACCTTACTATGAGTTCCTTTCCTAATTACTTGGATCTCTGTTATTTGAAACTTGGCTCTCAAACAGCATTTTGGGAAACTTACAGCCCATTCCTGACCTCAAAGGACAAAAGTCCTTTGGAGGCCAAAAAGGGGCTGCGCCGGCATAAGTGACACAGCTGCTGGCAGCTGTGCCACTTATGCCATCCAGGTTGGCACAGACGCCAGCAGGGGGACATGGACGCCGGTCTTCTGGCGCTGCTGTGGCAATGCCGCCCAGCATCTCACTGACACAAAGCCCTGCACTGGTGTCCCGGGGGGGGGGGGGCGTGCCAGGGGCAGAGCTGCCAGTAGGCAGCCTCCTGTCCCCTTTCGGCCCGGTATGGGGGGAACAGCGTTGCTGCGCCAGCGTTTTTGCTTGCGCAGCCTTGCTGTTCTCAATGGGGAAAATGCCCATTTTAAAAATAAGCCTCGGAAAGGCTTTTTGAAACCTTTCGGCGACCGGGAAACAGCTTTGGAGGCATGGCAGCAGCACCTCAGCCATGCTGTCCCTGGCCGCTGAAGGCTCGGGAATAAGCTGCCCATGGTCTGTAGCAAGAGGGAGAAGGTAGAAATCAGGAACTTCAAACTAAATCTACAGTTCCACTTAATCCCAATAATTCTGAATTAAGAGAACTCAGTAGTATAAACTCAAATTAATTAGTTGTGGATGAGATGGGTTATGGATAACATTTCAGTAGTGCCTGGATGCTTCACTGTTGCCTCTTGCCATCAGCTTGATGTAGTGGAGCCAGTGTGGTGCAGTGGTTTGGAGTGGTGGAGTCTGATCTGGAGAACCGGGTTTAATTCCCCACTCCTCCACATGAGCGACAGGCTAATCTGGTGAACTGGATTTGTTTCCCCACTACCACACATGAAGCCAGCTGGGTGACCTTGGGCAAGTCACACTCTCTCAGCCCCACCTACCTCACAGGGTATCTGTTGTGGGGAGGGGGAGGGAAGATGATTGTGAGCCGGTTTGATTCTTCCTTAAGTGGTAGAGAAAGTCGGCATATAAAAACCAACTCTCCTTCTCTTCTTCATCAGCAAGCTGTAGTTTCTTAAACATGTTTACCATGATCAGGGCACTGGGGTAATGGACTTGCTTTTGCATGTGTTATATATGTATTTATTTTATTAAACCATGTATATCCTGCCTTATCTCATGGTTCAAAGCAGCTTACATGGTTCAAGGCAGCTTACAATAATAGTTAATAACATTACCTCTTTAGTAGTCATGGGCTTAATTTTATTCAGTATGTTCATGCAAGTGACCATCAGTAGATCAATGTCATTGAGACCAAATGTGCAAAGTACGTTTGTGCTTCTTGTACATCATATAAGCAGTGATGTGTTCTACATTGTCTTCACAGGTTTGTGTACCGTTAATTCAGAGCACTTTAGGCTTGGATGCCTCTTTGCTACAAGGAAATTCTTCACGGCTAGCTGCTAACCAGAGTTTAGCAACCCCAGGTTCTGCACAGAAATCAGGTATGTGATGTATCTATTTTAACAACTTCTAGGTTGGGGAACAAGATATACTCATTCATTAAAATCTGTATGCCGCCTTGAACACTTTCAAAGGGTGGAATCCAAGTATGATAAAATATTATGTAATTTTTTTTCATGTGAAATGTTCAGACACTATATCCTTTAAATATAGCACCAGCAATAAGCAGAGTAACATTGGTGCAAAAATTAAAAAGACAGGAGATAAGAACATATGTCGTTCCTGCTAGATCAGACCAGTGGTCCATCTAGTTAAGTGTTCCGTTTTGTCAGCCAACCACTTGCTCTGGAGGGCCAAATAGGCCAGGCATAGAGGCCAAGTTCCTCCTCTGGCGCTTTCTCTTACCACCACCATACAGAGGATTGCTACCTCTGGATATGGAGACGGTCTTCAGTCACAATGGCACAGTAGTGGATACTACTTTCCTGTAGTAATCAGCCTTGGCTAGAACAAGAATGGCTTGAACCACAGGATGTTTTTTTCAGCTGCTGTCCCAAAATTTTACCTCCGAGGAGGTGAGATTAACTCTGTCTTTATAGACCTTCCAAAGCAACTTGAAGACTCTTATTCCAGAAGGCCTTTGAACCCAGTTTCTTGAATTGGGTGGTGTTTGATATTGCTAGTCCTTTAGAGTGTTATAGTGTTTAGTTTGTAAATAAGCTTCATGTGCTATGAAAAGGGTTGCAGTGTAGTAATCAAAATGTGTTTTCTCTGGTTCTGCCAAAATTGGATCCAACCCTACAACAAGCAGAGATCATAGACAGGATCTTTGCTGCCAATTCAACTATGGATTGAATTGATGTCTTCATAGCTGTCTTACAATATTTGGTTTTTGTGGTTCATTTTAATTTTGGTTGGCTGTATTTTAAATTGGATTTGTTAGCTACCTTGAGGACCCTTATGGGTGGAAAGGTCATGTAGAAGCATCTTAAATACATAAGGTCCTAAAATTTTGGATTCTGCGGCTGCAATCATATGCATGGTCGGATGAAAGTAAACGCTGTTGAAATTGGGGCATCTCTTTCCACTTGTTCAGGATAAGATTGGAAGGTTTCTGCATCGCCCCAATGCTTTTTAAGTGTCAGACTAGCATAAAAAAATTAGCAGCCCTGCTTCCTAGGATATCCTTTCCATACATCTTATGTACAAATTGTTTGTTTGGTTAAAATGATATCAGAAACAGTATGCAACTTTCTCTCTTAGGAGCTTTCCCTTTTGGAACCCCTGTAACTCCAAGGATGGTCCTGAATTCTAGCACAGGAGGAGGTGGAGTAATTCCTGCCATTCAGCTCTTAGGAATTGAAATGTTGCTTCACTTCTTCATGGGGCCAGAAGTCTTGACTTTTGCCAAGGAAAACAAAGTCATACTTAGTTTAGGTAATGCTGTACTTTTTTTCTTTTTGGAGGCTTCTCCTAAGTTAAACTATCAGAATATGTTTGCATTGCCTTTTTAACAACTACCAATGAGTTGTCGTGTCAGATTTAAAGAATTTATGGTTTCTCTTCCCACCTAGAACCTCTTCAATATTTGGTGATCACTAGTCCTTCTTTCTTCTGTAAACATGCGAATACATTTATAAATGCAATCCAGGATGGCTTCATTGCAGTTGGAAAAGACGTTTCTGGTAAGGTATTGCTTGCTAAAAATTGTGTTATAGTGTGTAGTTTGTAAATAAACTACATGTGCTGTGAACAGGGTTGCAGTGTAGTAATCAAAATGTGTTTTCTGCGGTTCTGGCAAAATTGGATCCAACCCTACAACAAGCAGAGATCATAGACAGGATCTGTGTTTCCTTTCCATTCCTTCTAAAACCCTTTGTTGTCTCCTACAAAAATTATTTTGGATCAGAAGACCACAGGGAATGGAATGGAATGCAACACAGAGGATGCAGTTGGAAAGGGGAATGGATGAAAATTGCACACTACCATCTTGCATGAACCACTCAAGTTTTCAAAATTGCCTTCCATGAGCTGCACTTTGCATTCACTTTTCTGGATCCAGTTGTTTTTTTTAATTTACACCATCTAGTATCTGTTTCTTCTGTTTTACGTGACTTGTCCTTTGTTCACTCCTTACCTTACAGATATTGTTTTGAATGCTATATGGAAGGGAATGATTGGTTTTGTGAGAGCTGCAATTGAATCAGGTAATCAGACCTTTTTTGGTATTGTTGGTTGAAATGAAACTCCATAAGAAAATGCTTTATCACATCCACATAAATAACTGCTGTGTAGTAATTGTGTGCAATGTAAGATGGAGGTGAACTAGGGCTTCATAATGTTGGGAATGCAGATAATCGCTTTGATTTTAAGTTACGGCATGTAGGAGGTATGCACCACAGTGGCAAGATCTTTTCTGCCCAGGAAAGGCCATGGCTGGCTAACCAGTTGAGGCTGGTGAAAGGCACTCCTGCCCACCACTGACACTCGCTTATCCAGCAGTAGGATGAGATCCAGGACTATCTCCAAGCTACAGACCTGTTCCATCATATAAAAAATAAATTTCAGTTTATTAGCCTGCATCTACCCCAAAATTGTCCCCAGGCACTGGTTCAGGGTTCCTCTGGGATCCTCCATAAGCGTGAGATAGAGCACTGTTATTCACTTATTGGTGAGCCCAGTTCAGATCTCTGGAAGACCATGCCAAGCGGTAGACGTTGAAAAGCATGCCGGGGGGGGGGGGGACACAAGATCGAACCTTGCGATGCTTCGGGCTGAGCAGCAGTCCCTTGGCACCACCTTCTGAAACCACCACAAAACGGTAGCTCCAATCTGAAATGTGGCTCAGAATGATACCACGATCAGTGGCACTGAAAGGTGCTGAGAGGTCCAGGAGAATCAGCAGAGTTGCACTGTTTACCTCCTGGCGCAGGGCATCCACCAGGGCAACCAAGGCTGTTTCAGTTCCATAACCAGGCCTGAAACCAGATTGGAAAGGATCCAGTCAATCTACTTCATCCAGGAATCTTTGTGGGGTTTTCTAGCCACCTCTTGTTCAATCCTTTCAAGTTCAAAGCCATATTAGAGGCTTCATACAGCTACAATGCAGCGTTATGCAGTGTTTCTTTGTTTTAATGGCTTTGTATTGTTTTTAGGTAGCAAGAAAGAGCGGCAAAGTTCAGAAGTCCTCACTATGTTGTTGCAAGCCTTAAAAAACATTGTCATGTCAAATGAGCTGCCTGTGTTAAAGTCTCTAGTAAGTGTTATAGTCAACTATATGTTATCTGCTCTTAAATTATCGTGGGAGGACGCATATGTACCTAAAGTTGAACCCTGAGAAGATCCCATTTAATATATTTATGAGTCAGCATTACTGTAGCTTAATGCTGGACTAAATACACTAAATTGTTTCTGAACTGCATAGGCGTCTAAATAGGCTGCACAACTAAAGTTTGTCAAGGTGGTGTGTGTAGTAATACCTCTTTTTCCATGCTGATGACAGCTGTTGCAAACAAATCTCGCTTTCTTGTACTTTGCTAGCTGTAAATTAACACTAACACTTTCTCATAGGATTCTGTATACATGCTAGGTAATTCCTCTTTTCCATTTGCCATATATTAAAATGTTTTGTTTTTGTATTTTGTCTCCTAGTCTCTGATAGAAATCACAATTAAAGAATTGCCTCCAAAAGTACTAGGATCACCAGCTTACCAAGTTGCTAACATGGATCTCTTGAATGTAAGTGAGGGTTTTTAAAGTCCATTTCTGTTTGTGTGGGCAGAAACTTGTTAATGCTTTCAGCCTAGCCATTAGAGAGTGTGTGTAAAATATAATAGGCTGGAGGACATGTGATGCTCTTGGGAATGCTAGACAACTGATAACAAGTATCATATACACTTCAGCCCAAAGTGTTTTTAGGGATTGATGTCTTTTTCTACAATTTTGCACATAGAACAGCAAAACTGAAGCCAGTAAGACTCGTCCAACCTCATTTTCCAAACCCAGTGGAAGGAGGAAGGAGGTTTAAAGTTCTGTATAAAACTCAAATGGAAATACCTTGCTCATTGGTGCATAGCATCTCCTTCATTGTTCTATCTGTCATGATGTGGGATACTAGTGTGTCCTGTGTACAGATCTTGGGGAGATCCCAGATGCAGGTGAATATGGTATTCTAGCATTTGTGGTTGTGTGTGCTGTTGTAGGATGGGGCAACTTACCAAATGTGAAAGCCTGGTTCAATATCTCCATAACATCTTAAGTAAGCAAGTGTTTTAGTATGCAAGTGTTGGGTATAATATACTCTTGACGTTTGAGATTGAGGAGAACATGCTTTCTTTCTGTCCAGATGTCCATTTGCAGAGCTTACCAAAAATAAAAAATCTTATTTGCTGTCCCTAGCCACTTATTTGAACAACAACTTTCTTAGTGACTACTGCATATGTATCATCTTGGAAACACTTCAAACAAAGTTATGTCAGAAAATAGTAATGTGAAAATTACTTGGATTGGACTGCTATTTGCTACCTTTGAAAATTGTCTCTTGGAAGGTTCTTTTGGAAATGTAGAAAAGAGTAAGAGTCCAGTAGAACCTTAAAGACGAACAAAATTTCTGGCAGGGTATGAGCTTTCGTGAGTTACAGCTCACTTCTTCAGATATATCTAGAATGTGTCCTTAAGGAGAGAAGAGTGAATTCAGACACCCAATGGCAATAGCATGTTAATGCCAATAGCAGATAAATGACAATATAAGGTGTGATTGGATTAGGTGTGATATGCAGAGCTCGCAAAAACTCCTACCCTGTCAGAAATGATGTTGGTCTTTAAGGTGCTACTGGGCTCTTGCTCTTTTCTACTGCTACAGACAGACTAACCCATTGGGTGTCTTGGAAATGGCTGCTGAAACGTGAACATTAAAAGAAAAGGGGGAGGGCTCAGGTGTTCTGACATGGGAACTAAATGTGCCCCAGGAGAGGTGGAATATGGAGAGCAGCTCAGTGATGGTGGAGGAGACTTCATCCTGCTCAAGTCAAAGACTTCAGTTATTATTAAAGAAAGCATTTTCCACATGCTTCCAAAACTTCCATAAATGTTGTTGTAATGTATACTTGAACACATGAGGCTGCCTTATACTGAACCAGACCCTTGGTCCATCAAAGTCAGTATTGTCTACTCACACTGGTAGTGGCTCTCCAGGGTCTCAGGTAGAGGTCTTTCACATCACCTGCTTGCCTAGTCCCTTTAACTGGAGATGCTGGGGATTGAACCTGGGACCTTCTGCATGCCAAGCAGATGCTCTACCATTGAGCCATGCCCCCTTCCTCTTAGGAGCAGTCTAAAGCCAGTTTATAGGGGAAGATCTTTTTCTTGACTCTTGGGGAACTAGCAAAGGCTAGATGGCCATCTGTCGGGAGTGCTTTGATTGTGGGATCCTGCATGGCGGGGGGAGGGTTGGGCGTCACTGGGGATGTGGGGGGAGGTAGTTGCTAATTTCCTGCCTTGTGCAGGGGGTTGGACTAGATGACCCTGGTGGTCCCTTCCAACTCTGATTCTATGAGCCTCTGGCTCTTGGAGGTTAGATAGATATACAAGAAAATAGTGGTGGCTGTCTAGGAGAGGATAAGTAAAGCAGATCATACAGCCATATATATATATATATATAGAGAGAGAGAGAGAGAGAGCAATGTGCATCAAACATGCAGGCTAATGTGGTTGCCTTCTTCCTAACAGGGAACTCCAGCGCTGTTCTTAATTCAGCTTTCTTTCCGTAAAGATCTGTTGGAATGCTGCGTGCAAGATGAAAGGTAGCTATTCTAGATCACAGAGTCTCTGTTCTCTTATTTGCTAATAGCTGCTTTTTAAATGAGAACAAGATGGATTTTCTTGCATGTAAATTTTTTTGTCTTCTGAAAACATGGTCCTTCATCTAACAGAGCCTTACCTAATGGCAATATTTTACTGATTTAAAAGCATAATATTTTCTGTCTTAAGCAGTGATAGCTTTGACCTACTAACTCTATTTGGCTTTGTTACCAGTTTCTAAGTGCCTGGTTTATTTTCTTGATTAGGTTTTTCCTGAACTACGAGTCTCTTGTGAGTTTTGTTTTGTCCGGCCCTACGTCTCCTCTGGCTTTTAGCGAGTCTGTATTCGTTGTTGTTAATCAAAGTGCAAAGTACCTGGAAAACAAAGAACATCTTTGGAGAATATGGAGTATTGTAGTTAACCCCCTAATTGAATGGATCAACCAGGTACGGTGTTCGATTTCTGGACTTCTTTGATCAATACAATCATTGACTTGAATGTATGTGTGACAAGTAGTACTGAATGCATTGGCGGGAGGGCTGATTGCTTTTCAGGTTCACTAGCTTCATGAAAAAGGATACTGGGGTGGATTCAGCAGAAAATTTCCACTTGTTCTCGAGCTCTGCTGCTAGCAGAAACACACACACACATAAAGACCAAACAGCTGCTTGCCCTAAGTCGGACTTATTGTATCCCCACTTGCATTTCCACTTGTGCAAGATCTTATGCAACCAATTTCTGTATACTCTAATATGTAGGGAGGGAAGTGATAGGTGTCGCACAAGACTGAAATTTCACCATTTTGTTCCCAGACTCAGCTTTTCTAATTTTGACTGCTTTTTCCTTAGACAAATGAAGTAAATCAAGGTGATGCTTTAGAACATAACTTCAGCGCTATTTACAGTGTGTTGTTGCTTCCTGTAAGTCACATTTTCCCAGCTTGTGAATTTCCACAGGTAGGAAACTAATAAAATGATTTCATTTTTTTTAACAATATGTGTGGTGGTAATCGAGAAAAGGTTTTTTATGTGTATGAATTTATTTTGCTACAGCCCACAATGAAATCGTTACTGCGTTCGTGGTCGGAGCTCTATAAAGCATTTGCCCGTTGCGCATCCCTTGTGGCTACTGCAGAAGATAATCTGTGCTGTGAAGAGCTCTGTGCCAAAATAGTATCTGAATTAGACAAAACACAAATTGTAAGCATAAACAAATGTGAACTGGTGCTGTTGGCAAAGTTACTTCCCTTACCTCATTCTTTCTTAACTGACTTGGCAATTTTCTTTCATCATTCCTTCCAGAATCGATCCCTACTGGATGGTCTTTCATACATTGTATCAACCATGGTTGATTGCATCAACTTTGCACCTTATGGTACTAAATCTCAGCCGCCAAGAAAATGTAAGAATAATTCCAAATGGTCCTAGGTATAATTTGTTATGGATGGTACAGAGAAAGAACCATTCACCTTAGAACTCAACTTAGAGGTTATTTTGTAGGATAATTTTTAAAAATATATGGGGTTGCAAGCACTTAACTATAACCCTGGGGCCTTCAGCGATTTTTGCTCAGTGTAGAAGTCTTACAACAATACTGTCATCTTAAGACATTTGTTCTTTAGCCCCACAGACACCTACGGATTGGTCAAAAAAGAAGAAAGATCCTCTTGGCAAGCTGTCTTCCTTAGTCAAACTTGTGGCAATTCTGATAAATTCTGCTCATATACTCTGGTCCAATGAAGCCAGTCCGGAAAAACTGGTCCCTATTGCTGCTTCTGTTATCAGTATTCTTCAAAATATCATTAGCCACATTTCTTTGCCTTCTGTCATCAGATCTGTATTTGGAATTATTATAAAACCACTAGCAGTATTTTATGAAAAAAACAGGTAAGTGCATTGAAAATGCTGCCTTGACTTAAATATAACAAGTATATTGTTTATAGTATTCTAGCTAGCCTGTGGTGTAAAAGTACTTAAACAATTGCCACAGCCCCATGAATTTCCAGAGATTTTTAAATAATACTTCATTTGGAATAATATCAGTTGCTACAGTGACTAAAGTACAGGTGGGTAGCATGTAACAGTAGTAGTAGAACAAAATTTGAGTCCAGTAGCACCTTTACAGGGTATAAGCTTTTGTGAGTCAAAGCTTGTTTCGTTGGGTCCCTGACAAACAGAGCAATCCTGAAGGAGAGGCGAAAGGGCATAGGATCAGCGTGACCCCAGCACTGATGTAGATGCCACTAATGCCATCTAAACTGGCATCTACGCTGGCAAAGGGGAACTTGCACCAGTGTGGGGGGAGCAGTGCAGAAGCATGGCTTTGGCACAGGCTCATGCCAACGCCAAAGGGGGCGTTCCCGAGGGCAGAGCTAACAAAAGCCCTAAGCCCTATCGGTCTGGGAACACCCTTTTTTGCAGGCTCCAAGTTATGCCTGCAAAAAGGGTGGCTTAGCCCCATGGAACTCAGTGGAGAGTTTCACAGGGTTTTCGTTAAACTAACATTTTCATTCGCTCAGGAGGCAGCTCCGCTGCACTGTCTCTGAGCCTGCTGTAACCACCAGCCCCCACCCCCCAACTCAGGATTGCACTGAAAGTAAACTTTGATTCACAAAATTTTATGCACTGGGAGATTTTGTTGGTCTTTTAAAGTGCGACTAAACTTGAATTTTGTTCCACAGTGACTAAACTGGTATATTATAAAATAAAAGGACCAGGAAGTAATTCTTATCACTTGAGAGAATTGTTATTTGGAATCAGAATGATAAAATTGGTGGATAATATGAAGCTGCCATGTGAAAGCAGCAC
Organism: Euleptes europaea; assembly: GCF_029931775.1. Lineage (NCBI taxonomy): Eukaryota > Metazoa > Chordata > Lepidosauria > Squamata > Sphaerodactylidae > Euleptes > Euleptes europaea. Next base: position 28,103,282 of record NC_079326.1, read on the forward strand.
TACTGTAATACTTTGTTGTAGCTCATTCTTCTATATAATTGTAATTACTTAGCTTCATAAGGAGACTGACAGCTGTGATGTGAAAGATCTCAGCCTGAGACCCTGGAGAGCTGCTGCCGGTCTGAGTAGACAATACTGACTTTGATGGACCAAGGGTCTGATTCAGTATAAGGCAGTTACATGTGTTCATGTGTTTAGAATGGGTGCTGTTTTACATACTGTTAAATTTTTTAAAGCCTAATTTTTAAAATCTTGTTTTCAAATAAATACAGTAATATAAAATTATATTTTGTCAAATGATGGTTGCCAATTAACCAAGTTACTGTCCTACCCTTTTAATAGGACTGTGCTATTTTTGAAAAGAAAAAAATCCATTATACCTATTTCAACTTACCTTAAACCCATTTTTTTTACTCTAGTTAGAAAAGCAGAATGGATTATTTGTACTCATACATTGTTCTCTTTCATCACCAGGTTTGCTGATGGATCCAAAGTGAACAACAATCTCAACAACAAGGTAGTCAGTTAATTTGGAAAGTGAAAATCTGCCTTCTGGCATCTCCAGTGAGACAAACTGTGTGTATAATGCCACAAAGGCTAGCCTGCTTTCTAATTCTGTAATAAGGGCTACAGTAGTGCATCTCGTCTCAGCTACTTTTTTGTCACGCTAGCACAAACACCAGGGTCTTTAGATTTGTGCAGTTATTGTATGAAAAATCCCATGCAGATTGGAGGAACTGCTTCATTCTCCAACACAGAGGGAAAGGATGCCGGAGGGGGCTTGTGGGCTGTAGTGTAGCCTTGCTCTGCTTTGCACTAGACAGTCTGATCCAACCTTCATTGAACTCTTCTGAGGGGCTCAACAAACCCCTACTGGTGCTAACCACACTGGCACCTTCATTTAGTCAAGAGACCATTGCTGAATGGTCCACCCTTGACTATTTACAGCGGTTTGTGTTGTCTACAGGTATAATTTTTTGATTAGTGTTACTCTGATCTTCTTCCAGTTTGAAAAGCTGTGGGTGGAAATCATTAGCTGTTTGCAGTCCCACTATACTGGAACTTTTGACAGCCAGCTGTTGCAAGAGCTTTTTCCACTGCTGTGTATAATGTTTGTGAATAAGACCAAGCAGATACGCAGTCAAGCTGCTCAATTCTGGAACGCAACCTTTGGCAAAGCGACGATGCTGACATATCCAGAAGAACTGAAGTAAGAGAACTTTGAATAATAGATCTCTTTGTTAATGTGTGAAGTACGGGTTTAGTCGGACTACATGAGGACAATCTTATGCTTTTCTCCAGAGCTTCAGGTTTGGTTTAGTGTTATACACTGAGAACTAGCAGCAAAGTTTAACTTCTGGATGGCACAATGTGAAATACTAGATTGCAGATCGTACCTGATACAAACCCACAGTTCTTGTGTTTGCAAGACTTCTTATCAAAACAAGCTAAATGCTTTTGATTCTTTGGATGTTTGTTTGTGTTCTGCATTTCCAGTGCTGCAGCTTTCATGATTGTTTCCTTACAGATCTGTTTTGTGCCAAGCCAAACAGAAAATTCTGCTGTCATTGCCTGGCTTTGAAAGCACTGAAATAATGGGAGAATCTAATGGGACATACTCTGATTCCGTGAGTATCCCTTACATTTGATTTGATTTGTTGGATTTATAGGGTACCCTTTTCTGGCCAAGCCAGGCTCAGAGCAGCTGACAACCTTATTAAAGCAATTTAAAACCAATCCATAGATATACAGCAATAAAATATACAGTTATAAACAGCATTAAAATCAGGCGACCTTAGCTATAGCAGCAAATAATATATCTATAAAACAATAACTTAAGCAGCAACACTTATACCATTAGCGGGAGCAGCAGAGGCAAAGTGACAAGTTTTATCCGCGAAAAACCTCAAGAAAGCCTCACAGCTAATAGCCAAATCACTACTTTTTTGGAAGCCCTCAGAAAGGGAAGTTAATGATCTAATTACCCTAAACAACTGTACCAGGCATGAGCTAGCGGACGCGTTGGAGGCTTCATAAAATTCCTTCACCACCATTTCATAGGATCTTATAAACATCCTATAGGATGCTCTTGCAGCCTTGTCACAAGTATGCTGTCAAACTTGCTTTAGTTGTCTAAGCTCCCATTTCATCCTCCGTAGCTCCATGGGGTACCATGGGGTTAGTTTGGAACGGGGGCGAAGAGGACGTTGGGGAGCAATCTCGTTGACAGCTTCAGATAAACGGCAGTGCCAGTCATCTACCAGCTCATCCAATGAGTCGCTGGGGGCGGGGGCATCAGGCCCCGCAGAGCATTCTGGGAACCAGTTTCATCCATTAGTCTCTGTGGGGGACCACTATGCAGGAAGGAAGCAGGACCACCTCCTAGCCAGGCCTTCAGGGCAAAGTGGTCTGATTACCCCCATGGCAAAGATCAAATCCAGTGTGTGGCCTGCTTGATGTGTGGGACTTGAAGCTGTGTGAGAGTGTTGCCTAGTGTTGCCATGGAAGACACCAGATCCAGTATCTGCGAGGAAGCAGCCTCATCAGCATGGACATTGAAACCCCCCAGAACTATCAGCCAGGGTAACTCCAAGGCCCCCCCTTAGACTGCCTCTCAGGGTATCTGTTGGTGCTCCAGGCGGTCGGTGCATCAGCCAGATAGCCAAACTCTCGTCAGGGTCCCACACCAGCCCAGACATTAAGATACAGAAAGTTATCTGTTGGCCTTCAGTAGTGTCAAGCTGGATTTTGTGGAACTTAACACATCTCTTGAGCCAAGTAAACAGTCTGAGTGCACAATTATACAATTGTTGACTTCAGATAACCCAATTTCTCGGGCTGATTGCAGATAATCTATCTCTGAAGAAACCTTGTTGAAAGCCTGTATTGGTGATACCAATAATGCAAGTGTTTTATTGGTATTTAAATATTCCTTCCCCTTCCCCCTTTTTCTTGTAGCAGACAGAGAATTCTCAATGGGATACAACGATAAGTGGAATAGAAGTAAAGTCTACTGGGAAAAGAGATTCCTTACTAGCGCAGTCTGGTGAACTAAAAGAAAAAAATGCTAATTGTCATGTACTGCCTGCAAAGGTAAGATGTATCCCAGGGGTGTCAAACTCATTTGTTACGAGGGCCAGCTATGACATAAATGTCACTTGGTCGGGCCGGACCGTGTGTACTATAAAATTTAATGCCAGGTACCGGAGATGCAAAGACACAGGCAAAGCCAATTAATGATGTTCTTTTTTACTTTATTTTTTACTTAAAATACAAACATGCTTAAAACAATAACCCTCTCACAGTATTTTCTTTTATTTAACAGTCTTTGATAATTGACACCTTGGAGCGGAAGGGGGCTGCCCCAGCTGGCAAGCCCACAGTGGGCTTGCCAGCCCAGATTGGAAGCATGAGGGTGGCTGCCCTGGCTGGCTTGTGGGCCAGATAAGAGTTCTCAAGGGGCCGTATTTGGCCCCGGGCCTTATGTTTGACACCACTAACATAGATGATATTATATTGGCACTTCTCTAGGAGTTTTACTGTTCTGACTATCATGGCTTTTCTCCTCATTTAAAGAGGCTTAGGTAACTAGCAGTTTGTGGCAGTTCCTCCAGCCTTCTTTTTTTTTACTTTTTCATGCAATAGACAAAACTGGAATTTTCACTGCCAAAAACAAATAGAAAAGATGTGATTTTGGAGGAGGAAAATACTGTTGACTTTGTGTTTATTCCACCGGAAACAAAAGAGAGAGTGTTAACAGAGCACCAAAAAGAAGTTCTTCGAACAAAAAGGTAACCTTACACCAGTGGCTTTGATGATTCATGTACATCTTTTGGCTTTTAGTAGATGTCAGTCCACTTTGTGTGTTTTGGTAATGGGCTTGCACATTTCAAGAATCAGCCTTGTATTGATCAGGCTTTCTAGACACATACTCCTACTTATGTAGGCTATGTAACTAAGAGAGTCCAGTCTCCCAGCCCTTCCCAGTTGAGTTTTCCCTCCTTAGCCACAGAGCAAGCCTGTAATCTTCTAGAACAGTGGTTCCCAAAGTGGGCAGTACCACCCCCTGGGGGGACAATGGAATTACCTAGGGGGGCACTAAGAGGCAAGAGGACATCAGGGGGGCGCTAGAGGGGGGCCCCTTCAACTGTGTTGTTCACTAATTTACAATAGATCAAGCTATGGCACCATGCTGGCAAATTTGGTGGAAACTATCAGAATGTTTTTCCAGGCTTTGAAGAGCTGGTACCACTGGATCAAGTTAATCAGTTTTGTTGAATCAATTTCAACTAAAAAGTTTTAATTTGCTTTTGAATAGATGTGCAGTTAATTGTTACTGTTTTGAAATTTTATCGTTATTACCTTCTTTAGTGTGTCATGCATCATACCCCTATTTAGAATAATGCTTTTTATAGGATAGGGGGCACTGAGGCTGAGTTTGTGGAACCAAAGGAGTAATGGCCTGAGAAGTTTGGGAACCACTGTTCTAGAACAAAGATTTTGCACACTTTTTGGCCCTTCCTCTATAGTGTAATTGAACATGGTTGCCTAAAAGTCTTCACTGTTCCCCCTCCATCGGTGGTAAAGTGTATCTTGGTATGGGTTACTACTCCCATTTGCTTTGCAGTACAAACTAGACAAGAGTCTTACTGTGGGAAGAAGCCTCTTTCATTTCAGACCTTGCCTGATCTGTGGCATCAGGACATCTCTGAGCTTTACTCTGCCTTCCCTCACTTACTAGCAACATTTCTCTCCCATCACCTTGCTTAAACAATGGTGTCCCAAAGTGTTTTGAAATCTCTTTGAAATCTTACTGGATTGTTGGTCAGTTCCTCTTACTATTATTTATTTTTCAGAGTTGATATACCTACCATGTACAATAATCTGGATGCATCCCAAGATAATGCCTTATTTTCCCAGTATACACAAGACCAGGAAGCTTCCTTGTAAGTAATAGATGCCAGCAGAGCTTTGAAATGTAAACTTTAAATTTTTTTAACTTGCGTCTGAAATGACTGGCCTTTTTTTTTAGGGTAAAGCCAACCTTAGTAGATATGAAGGAAGAAGATGGGGAAGAAGAGGGCAAAGAAATATCCCAGGTATCTTCCTGTGTTCCTCTTATCTTGGGGGTTGTTAGTAAAACTCAGGAGTGTGATTATCTTATTGGAGAACTTATGGGAAAGGGAATGTGAAATCTTTTGCAAAAGTGAAACACGTGCTGACACCTGCCATCTCATATAAGGCATGCCTATTAATACTGAAGTACTGATGAAATTCATTGGCTGCTCTGGCCATCTGCAACTGAGTAAAAGGCAGGACGCTTAGGGAGGCTGGTAGGCTGAATCTATTCCCAGTGCTAATGTTTTGTCAAATTGGGAATTGTTTAAATTGGAACAAGCCCCTGGTTTCTGGAGCTAGCCAATAAAATGCTTCTGTAGGCATTTACAGTAAAGGGTTTCAAGCTGGAGCGCTTTTTTCCCAGCATGTTACCAGGACAAAATACGAGGAACATTAATTAACAAAAACAATTAGGAGCGTTCTTCTGATATATTTTAATATGTTTTCATAGTGGTCAGTGTTAGTGAGAAAAACAAACATTAATGTTGCTTTTGTGGCATTCAGTCTGGATGGCCTGGGGATAGTCTAAAGAAGACTGTTGCAGCAGAGTTTCAGTGCTGGGGTAGTGGTCAGAGTGTTGGACTAGGATCTGGGATACCCAGGTTTGAATCCACACTGTGTTATGGAACCTTGCTGGGTGAACTTGAGCCATTCACATTCTCTCGGCCTAACCTACCCCACAGGGTTGTTATGTGCTGCCCTGAGTCCCTCGGACAAAGGGCAGGATAAAAATGCTCTAAATTAATTAAAATATGCACATTCCTGAAGCATGTTCCTGACGTTAAACATGTTTTGGTCGAGGATCTGGTCTTTGCCTATATGGGAGGCTGCCTAGTAATGCATCCTTGAACTTCCTGCAGAAACGTAGGATATTAAATGTGATCATATAACCTGTGTGCCATCACTACAATAGTTCATGTAAATTATTTTGAATGCAGGCTGGAGAAGGGGTGAAGAAGCTGGTTGGAGCTTGGCACGAAGGCACTGAAAGCTGCAAGGCAGGCGTGCTTGTGGAGAAAACAGAATCTACCAATATCGGACAGCTTCAAGCCCCTGCAAAGCAAAGTCCAGATCTGAGTTGCGAGGATTCAGAATTGTGCACCTCTAAAACAGTTCCAGGGGAGCCATCGGTATTAGATGTGTCTCTCAACGAAAGTGGCACGAGTGGCGGCAGCAGCAGCTCTACTTCTAGTGATGTAATCTCAGGAACGCCACAGCCTGTAAGCAGAAGGCAGTCCTTCATAACTTTGGAGAAGTTTGATAGTTCAGGAAACAGGCCTTTCAGCCCTTCGAAGTTCAATAATGTGTCCGGACCTTCTGGAAGTACCCCTTCGTTAGATAGTCAGGAAAGCATGGTTGGCATGGATCCGCTTCCTTCCAAAGAGAAGTCCGATAAGAGTGCTTCCAAACCCCAAATGGAAGAACCCATCGCTAAGGCTAAGAGATCATGTCCAGAAAGCATAGATGCTTTGGAGACTTACCCTAAAGCCAAAAAAACAAAGGAAGAATCTAAGGCTGCTTCAAAATTGCAATCTGAGAGTACACTTGGGATAAAGAAGTCAAGTCTCCGGCCGAACAAAATAGAGCTTTCGGAGGACAAAAAAGCAAAGCTGATGGGATTGGAGCAAGAGCAAAACATGCAAGTATCTCATTCCAGAGATGAAGTAGAGGAATGCGACTTACTCGGGGAAACACCAGAGCCACAGTGTGTGTTAGATGCTCCGTCTCAAGCTTCCGATTTAAAAATAATTAGAAATACAACCGTGGAAAACAAACATGTTTTGGACAATGTTGCAGAGATGAAAGCAGGACTGAATTTGGATTCAAAAGAGAATACTCCCCCTGAAGTGACTTCACTGGGTGATACCGTATCTGTAGGTCAAACTCCACAAATAACACCTAATCAAAAAATATTAAGGCGTTCTTTAAGACGGAAACCAGAAACTTCTGACGGATCTGCAGACAGTCAAGACAAAGAGAACAGCCAACAGAAGAAGGACAGGCACAAAGATGATGAGAAGCTTCTGCCCAAGAAGTCTTTGCAAAGTAAAGAGGATTCCACACACAAGCAGAAACCTGTTCCTGAGAAGAACATAGATATACAAGGAAGTGTAAATAAAAAAGAAAGCGGTGCGCATGGAAGCAGCACTGCAGAAGGTATAGGCACAAAGGAATCTCATGCTTCAAAAAACCTAGAGGAAGCTAACATAAGTACTAGAAAATGTGAAGGCAGTAACCCGTCTGAAACAGATGACTTGCAAGAGCCCTCCACAGTTACCCCCCTTGAGAAACGGAAAGGGCTTCCACGGTATCAGACGAGAAGAGCCTCCCAAGGGCTGCTTTCCAGTATAGAAAACTCTGAATCTGACAGCTCTGAGACGAGAGAAGACGGAGCCAAGAGGAAAAGGTCTGGAAGATGGAAAATCACAGGTAGTTCTCTTGAAAGCCAAGCAAAGGAAGAGTCGGAAAGCCAAAACCAGGAGCTTCATTCACAAGAAACTGCAAATGAAATCCAAGCCTCTTCAGTGGGGAATAAAGACGTAATAAACCACGAGGAGTGCATGGAAATAGCCTTGCCTTCTGATGATAACAAAGAGAGAGAAGGAAATGTCCCTACCCTCAACGAGTGTTTAGGCGTTACAGAAGCTGTGGACGCTTCCGTTTGTAGAGACCAAGCAGATACAGAACAAACTGTTGCAAAAGTGTTGGCAAAGCCTAGTTCTGAGCCAGCTTCAGAGACCGAGCAGATAACTAGAGTTCTTGATCAACAGGATTCTGTTCCACCCGGCAGCACAAGTGGTCTTACTGAGCTTTCAGAAGATGCCTGCGCTGCTGTTCCTGAGGGCTTCTCCCCACCCAAAATTCCTTCAGAAACACCCGACTGTCTTCACAAAAGAAGCAAGCGGATGAGAAAATCAAAGGGCTGTGATTGCTGTGGTGAGAAGCCATCTGCACGGTTGGAAAAGTTGACCCCAGAAGTGAAAAAAGCAAGTACTCCAGAAACAAAGTCAAAAGAACCTAAAAAGACTCCTATTAAAGCAGAAGTGGTTGCTTCACACCTTTCGCCTGCGGAAGAGTCCCATTCTGCAGAAAAGCTCTGCGTGGAGCCTTGGGCAACAAGCACGCCTCGGAGTTTCTCCGGGGATCCTGCTGACCTCGATGATTCAAATAGAAGCTTAGAGGGTACAGGGGAATTGCCAGGGGATTGCACTCCGAAGAATGAATCCAAAGAATCAGCAGGCACCAAAAGCGAAAGTTTCAAACCTGATGCGGAAACTGTGGACTATGTTGATGGGGCTGGGGAAACTTCAGAGCCGAGTTTAGTAGAATGCGCTTCGAAGGGGTCCATTATCCCGTGTCGAGGTTCAGAAAGTGAACTAAACCCTGTTGTTGCAGAAGAGGGAGCTGTTCATGACATCGGCCAACTAGAAGACAGAAGTGTTATGGAGGTGGATGTGAACCAGGCTGAGAAAACAAAGTCCAGTGAACCTATAGCCGACATTGTTCAGAATGGTATGGAGAAGGCTGCGGAATGTCCTGTTGGCTCTCCTGTAGAAGCTCAAGATACTGACATGAATGGGGAGGAGACCGTAGAAACGGATGTGCCAGCAGCACTGGCAGGGCCTGAAACTTCAGCCTTGGTACAAGATGAAGTAAAAGAAAGTAATAACATAGATTCCCCTCTTAAGCTGAAAGAATTTGATGCTCTGACTTTGTCCAAGATTAGTGAAAGCCCTAATGGAGTGCAGGCACGTTGTATTTGGTCTCCATCAGCTTCCCCCTCTACCAGTATTTTAAAGAGAGGTTTAAAAAGACAGGAGGAGGAGGACTCTCCATCACCTGCAAACAAGGTATTTTAGCAGTTTATAGTTTTATCATAAAATGTACATCGTTGTTCATATTTTACCAGTGTTTTATACTCACAAGACTAGCTTGCCTGATCTGGCCTTTCTGTCTGCTTTCTGCTTGCTGCAGGTTCAAACACAATGCGCTCCTTCAGTCTGTGATCCCTTCCATGTGGGCATGACTCGTTTTGGTCTCATTGCCACTGTAAATCTACAGGGATTCTTAGCAGCAGTGAAGCCTCCTCACAGAGCAATTCCCCATTATTTCCCCTCATGCCTGCCACTTCACAACTGCTTACCTTCATAACCCCTGGCAGGCTTTCTGCTGGCCATTTTAAGTCAGTAGTAGATGTACATACTATAACAATGTGCCTACTGCTAATTTTAAAAAGACTGTCAAACTGGTGGAAGAGGTGGGGAAAATTTTCCCCATCTTGTCTATACTCCCCAACCCACTTTGGGTATGATCGTCTAGGAAAGGGTGTGTTAAGTGCCATCAAGTCACTTCCGACTCATGGCGACCTTAGGAATCAATGTCCTGTAAAATGTCCTATCGTTAACAGCCTCACTAGGTCTTGCAAACTGAGGGCCATGGCTTCCTTTATAGAGTCAATCCATCTTATGTTAGATCTTTCTCTTGCTGCCTTCAACTTTTCCTAGCATTATTGTCTTTTCCAGTGACTCTTGTCATAATGTGACCAAAGTACAATAGCTTCAGTTTAGTCGTTTTAGCTTCTAGGGGGAGTTCAGGCTTGATTTGATCTAGAACCCATTGATTTGTCTTTTTGGCAGTTCATGACTCCTCCAACACCACGTTTCAAAGGAATCTACTTTCTTCCTGTCAGCCTTCTTCATTGTCCAACTTTCACATCCATATATAATAATGGGGAATACTATGTATGGTATGAATTAACTGGAAAGGGAATTATGAAGCCCCAAAACACTAAACTTCTGTGTGGAAGCAACCAAGGCATGTGTTCCTTCTATAAAAAAACTATGGAGGTTAACTATTTCATTTAACAAGTATTTTAATATGTTTACATAAAACATCCCTCTCTTACCACTTTAAAATAAGCACTTTGAATTCTATATCTTTATTTTAAGAGGCTTTGTGTAGGTAAATTAATACTTCTAAATCTATGGAACTTTAGTTCTCATTACTATTATTATGGCATTTCATCCATTTCTCCTCTGAACAGAGCCGACGAGTTTCCTTTGCCAATCCAATCTATCAAGAAGAATTGGCAGATGATATTGATAGGCGAAGTCCAGCAGTTAGAACTCATTCTTCAAATGGTTCTCCATCTTCCCGAAGCATTAAACCTTCCTCTAATCATCAACCCAAGGTAATACCAGCAACTCTCTTTGTTCAAAGAAATTTTCCAGAAGAAGTAATCTCCCCATGATTCAAGAACTCTGATTAATGGGAGGGAGGGAAGTTCTTCAATCATGAACGAAAGCGAAGGCTTGGAATTCAGGATCTTGTGTGAACAGAAAGCATTTCTGTGGCCACCCCCCTCCTTTCCCAGGAAGCCCCCTTGTGCCCTCCCAAAATGTCATCCACTAAGTGTCTGCAGGTGCTTGAGTGGTGTGTTATTTGGCAGAGAGGTGCCCAAGGAGGGAGAAAGATCAACCAAGCATGCAGCTGTGTGTGCACATAACTGTTTTTAACTCAAGTACAACAATCTTTGTCTCCCAATTGTATAGAGATAAACTAAAAATTAATGGAGGTAAATTTACAAGGCTGTATGCAGCTTGTAAAAGCATAGTCTGCTGAGCTAGTCCATGAAAGAGATACTAGCTGCTTCTACAGGGCATGAACCCCATTCTGTTTTAAACTATTAGGCGTTGTCCTATCTCTAGATTAGGAGCCCTCACTTTAGTTGTAGGATTTCAGTAAGATTAGTCCTAGGGTTTTAGTTCATTCCTATGATCCTGAGAGACCTTTTTTCCTCTTTTCCTATCCAGCCTATTACCACTCCAACCAAAGGATCCCTGTCCCCAGGATCTCGTAGCCTTAAATATAAGAGCTCAAAGAAGTGTTTAGTAAGATTTGCTCCAGTTTTATGTATTCTCTATTTTTTCCTATATTCAGCTCTTAAAACTTAGTAAAAATTGTAAAAAAAAATTCTCTGTTGTTCAAGATCAGTGAAATGGTCAAAGAACCTCTACCGCCTCCTATGGAAAGCATATATCCAGTGCTGCAGGGTTGTAAGGCACCTGTTGACACCATTTTGCCTCAGATTACGTCGAATATTTGGTAAGTAGCAAGCACCAAGTTTGATTCTTGGATGTTTATGGCAAATATTTTGTCGCCTGTTATTTCTCATGGTGTTCACAATGTATGTATTCCCCCTTTAACCTCTGCACTGTTCCTGGGGTTCCACTGACCCACAGAAGCACAACTTTGAGGGCACAGAAGCCTGCAGTGGAAAAGCAGGAATTTGCCTTCCTATGGCATGATTCTGCTTACATTGCTTGGGATCCATGCCCAAGCTTCCAAAAGGAAAAACAGAAAAACACCTAGGATAGGTTCTGCTCCTAATATATTTGAATATATTTTAATTAATAATTTTTGCAGTGAAATGTAATTGATTGAATAGACCTAAAAGATCAGCAGCCAATTAAAGAGGCTCAGGCAGGCATTTTCTACAGCAGGAAGGAGTGTTGTACACATGTAAGAATCTGTTCAGTTTCTCTTTTCTGAGAGCTGTGAAACTCCAACCAGTTAAGCTCAGGTGAATAGGGAGCATTTGCTTTTCTAAAGGGTAGAAAAATGCTTGAAACAAAAAGGTGTTTCTTGGGAAACAACTTGGCATTTCTGACTAGCATAGGTTGCAGTCTTGCAACAATGAAGTCCCACCAGGTTCTGCAAAATGTCACATATTGTGGTACATGATAATAACAGGCATTGCTAAACATGTTGGTCCACATCATCTATAAATCCTCTTATTTCTTGAAGGGGGGGCTTTTTAGGATAGCAGAGTGCTTACTAGCTGCAAGGTCTGGCATGAACATTTTTAGCGAAGGATCCAATTATATTCTTACACATAGCTTGTTACATAATATTTTTAAGTGCATAAAGAAGTAGGAGGGAGAAGCCCATCTAATGTTTCCCCATCTTCTCTGTTTGTCCCATCTAAGGGCAAGAGGGTTGGGGCAGCTCATTCGAGCAAAGAACATCCGGACTGTGGGTGACTTGAGTTCTTTGACGGCAGCCGAGATCAAAACGCTTCCGATTCGCTCTCCCAAGGTCTCCAACGTTAGAAGAGCTCTTAAAGGATATCATGAACAACAGGTAAGCTCATTTATACTGTTCGGGCAAATGAAGAAGAACCTTGTTAGAAATTCAGGATGAGGGGGCTGACACTACTGTTGGGGTTGAGTTTTAATTTCTACTAAAAACCAGATGAAATTTGAAATTAAAATAATACTGCTATTAATGCCTAAATACTCAAGACTGAAGAGTATTTGTATCTCAGCAGGGACTTCTGCTATTTAATTTGAGCCTTTGAAACATATCCTCTGCAATAATAGAGGTAGGTTCCAATAGCAGAAAGTACCAACAAATTAGAACAACGCTGTTTATCTTTAAAATCAGCAGCTTAAATATCGTGGATTTGAGGAAATTGCTGCCCTGGAGGACACAGAGAAGCCCATAAATGGCACTGAAGAAAAACCCTTTTCCACTGATGGAGAGAAAGCTCCAGCAGGTAAATATTAAGAGTTGTCCCGGGATGTCTGTGCAAGGACTGTAATCCAAACTGTCTTTTGAAAACAGTGTAATATGTACAGCCAACTGTAAAGCACCCTGTGGGGAGGTGTCCTTTGATAAGGGTTGGACATTTCAGTGGGTGCAGAAGGCTACTGCCTGATTGGCAGGAGTGAGCTTATTAAAATGATATCCTGTTCTGCTGGGTTTCTGAGTCCACTTCAAGGCTTTGGTTTTGACCTGTTAAACCCTACATGGACTTGGCCCTTGAGCACTTTCTCCTTTGTGGTCCTACCCACCAAATGTCCCCAGTGATGCCAATGAGGCCCTCCTTGGGTTACATCCTCTTGTAGGGTTATAATTGATTTAGCTCTTCTCTAGTGTGGCAGAGCCCTGGGAAAGCCATCTTCATTTGTTGTCATCATCCCTGACCTCTTCAGATGCTTATTTCACCTGGTATCGAGACACTATTTTATTCATGTTTCACCTGTTGACATGTGTATGTATGGATTTTTTTATTGTGTTTGCTGCTTTGCGAATCTGTGGTGTAAGGCAGTTTATAAGACTGGACCAGATCCAGCTGGCTGTGAATTGAATAAGCTTCTGGGGTGGATTTCTGGGGACTGCAGCCCAAACGAACACCACTTTCTTGTGTGAGCTCTTTCATGAACTGAGCTAGAGCTTTGGACAAAGTAGTTTTGACTATTCCCTTTCTCGCGACACCCTGTGTTCTACAGCCTGCTTTGTTCCCAAAGATGCCCTGACCCTCAGGAATAACTTGGGGGAAGGATGGCTTGGAGGCTGGATGGGTATTGAGGAGAAAATGATTCTCTACCACTGTTAATATATACCTAAATTGTTTTATTCCAAGTCAGGCCTGCTGCGTGTGTTGCTCACAGCTGCCATTCTGTGACTGGTCCAAGACAGTCTACCTCATCCAGCCATGTTGTTAAAACCATTACACAATAAGCTAGCAATTCCTACAGTATTGAGATGACAGTAGTTATACTGCTGGAGCAGATGGTGATCTTGTTTCTTACAGAGATGTCATTTTCTCTTCTTCCTAGACTTGTGTGAGCCCGTGACCTCCAGTGCAGATGAGCAGCCGCCTACAGATCTTTTTTCCCAGATCAGTACCCTTGCTACTCAGATTACTCCTGAAAATCTTTGCAGCTATTCAGGCAGTGAACTTTTTGAAATGCAAGAGAAACTGCATAGTATGACAAACTGTATTATGAAAAATCTGCAATCCCGTTGGAAATCACCACCCCATGAAAGCACTGTTTAAATCATTTCTACTTAAAAACCAATTCTTGGAGGAACAGACTCTGTTACAGGATGCTTTCATCTAAAATCCCACGAGTTTGAGTCGAACTCTGTCGTATGGGTTATTTTAGTGAAATGGTTTTTTTGTAAATTAAGAAAAAGTATTAAGGTGTAAATCTTTTTTTGTTTTCCTTTTTAGGTTCTGCACATTTACTGTTTAGGGTTTTTTTTTTGCTGCAATGCAGACTCCAAAATAATTTTGTTAAGATGTACAGTAGCAAAAACTGTGAAACTTAACCAATGTAGTACCTTAACGATATTTTGTTCAAATGCGTATTTTTATTATCCCTGTGTAAAAGATCAGATCTCATTGCTCTTGAAGTATTAACTCAGACTTGCCAAAAGTAATAAGATCTCCCAGATGCTGGTACTTGGACCAATACTGGCCTTTAAGGTTGCCTTTCATATTAAGATGTGCAGTGATTAATTTGGGCAACTATATTTCCAAATGCTTTTTTCATCAGTAATTGTACACAGTTCTATTTTTGCATGCATTCCTTGTATACAAAACAAAAAAGTATATTGTTATGCAATTGATGCAGTATTCTCAGGATCCAGGCACATGTCCTTGGAATATTATATGCAAAAGAACTCTGCCATCCTTCCACCCCCTCTATTCTCTCCCTTCCTCTGGCAACAAATTGGTTGGACGTAGATAATGTTGTACATTGTGTATAGATCTAACAATTGCAGATATTATAAATTATCTCTATGTGAAATGAGCTGTCAGACATCTTGGGTGTGAGAAATCTTGTTTGTATACACTTCAGTGTTTTACCAGTATGAACACGGGTAACAATGGAATCAATCCAGCTGTTAGGAATTTTATATATATATATAAATAAAACAATGAACGGATGTTTAATTTGTAATCATATTTGAGTGGATTTTGCCTTTATTGTGCTATAAGTCAATGAACCTAGAAGTCTGCATGCAGAAGAACTGTTAAGAATCAGAGTTGGAAGGAACCACCAGGGTCATCTAGTCCAACCCCCTGCACAATGCAGGAAATTCACAACTCCCTCCCCCCGACACACCCCTAGTGACCCCTGCTCCACGCCCAGAAGATGGCAAAAAAAAAACCCTCCAGGATTTCTGGCCTGGAGGAAAATTGTTTCCTGACCTTAAAGTGGTGATCAGCACTACTCTGGGCATGCAAAAAAGGACCCCGAGAGCCAAACACTAATGCAATCCTTCCTGCCCTTCCTCTCATGATCTGCTGAAGGTCATAGAATCAGCATTGCTTGACGGATTGCCATGTAGCCTTGGCGTCAGGAAGCTCTTCCTAATGTTCATCTGGAAACTTGATTTAATTTCAACCTGTTGGCTCTGGTCCGACCTGGGCAACTCAGCACCATCCTCTATATGACAGCCCTTCAAGTGCTTGAAGATGGTTATCATATCACCTCTCAGTCGTCTTCTCTCCAGGCTAAACATACCCAGCTCCTTCAACCTTTCCTCATGGGACTTGTTCTCCATACCCTTCACCATCTTCGTTGCCCTCCTCTGGACATGTTTCCAGCTTGTCTACATCCTTTGATTAGTTTTAGCTTTAAACTTCATTTTACTCTTCTGCTGTAGCATCTTTCAAGTAGACAAGAGGTTATATGTAGTTTGCCTATCATACAATGTAAACAGTCTCCCATACATAAATAGAGCTTATTTGGCCTTGACCTCAACTTCTCTTAGGCCAAAGGAAGGGGGGAGAGGGAAATGAAAGACTGACTCTAGCTGGGTAATCTATAGGTTTTGTGTGTGTATTAAAAAACAACCAAAACTGGCATGCAGGCACAGAAAAAGACTATCATTGGCAAAACCAGAAGATCAGACCAGCTGAAACCTGCTACTGTCCACCACAGATGCAGGAAAAAAATGGCTCTGGAAAGGGTGGGTGGTGCCTCCTAATTCAGATCAAGCCAATTCCATTTTCTGGAAAGTAAACCTGTTTCCGGATGATCCGGGCCAATGTTGGCTGAACAAATGGAGGAGTTTACCAGGAAAACAAAAGCTCTACTGGGCCACTGTAGGTTAACAAGTAGGAAGAAAAGTAAGCAAGATGGACAAACGATCTGGCAATACTTATTTTACTGCCTACATGCTGCTGACAAAAACTTATCAGAACTATTCCGTTGTCGATGTGCGGGAGCTGGAGTGGCATGGTTACAGTGTGTCCAACTAACAACCAGCAGCCCCAGGTGTGAATCCCCACTCTGCAATGGAGCCCATTACTGTCAGTCTAACCGGCTTCACGGGGGCTTTGTGAGAATAAAATGATATCAGTCACTTTGGGACCCTGTTAAGAGGAAAGGCATCGTGTAAATGTCATGAATAAATGTGACTCTAACCATTTTGAGTTTTGTGTTAGTACTTCATCTGATTTGGAGGGAGGCGTCCAGTGGGGTGCGACAGGGCTCTGTTCTGGGCCCAGTACTTTTTAATATCTTTTATAAATGATCTGGATGAGAGGTTGCAGGGAACTACTCATTAAATTTGCAGATGACACCAAATTGGGAGGAGTAGCAAGCACAATCAACTTAGCATTGTACATTTGAGAACAAGTCGTGGAAGATGATCCTGGGGTTCGGTGCGCTTAGGGGATTGTTATTCTAGCTTCTATAGGAGGTGGTAGATGTTTGTAAGACTATTTATTTATTACTGCTGGATGCACCTCAAAGAGTGCAATGCTCAATGGCTCATTTTGTTGAAGCATTTTTGCAGGGCTTTGCTCCCAGTCAATGAGTTCACTTCAGTAAGGCCAATGAGTTAAATATTCCTGTTTCACAGGTAAGATCAGCTGAAGATTGGAAGTGAAGTTCTACGAGTCTGCTACAAGTACCAGGTTTTTAACACGAATTCTTGAATCTTTAGAATTGGTAGACCATGACTAGAGGCAGGGTGGGCGGCTGGGTGTAAGTGAGAGATGTCTACCTTTGTTTTACCTTTGTTTGATTTGATTTTATCACCAGGTGACTTCATAGTAAGATTGAACCCTGTGGCTCCATTCTGCTAATGGTGACTATTTCCTTTGGTACAAGGAACTTTCTGCTGATGCAAGAGGCTCTAAGGATTGAGGAGGATTCAGATTATTTATTAATATGGCAAAGCCATTAAAATATTCATATCGATTACAAGATAGAATTAAAAGATGCAGTATCTAAAACTATGAGATATATAATTCTTAAATAGATAAAAAAAAATTTAAATAGATGAATGGATTGAGGAGGAGCCAACCGCACCAGAGGAAGGCTTCTTGCACTGAGGGAAAGTGCCACTGTTAGTGGAGCATCTGTGTGATTCTGTCCTTGGTTATTATTATTATTATTATTATTATTATTGTGAGGCTTTGCTGTCTGCATCTTTGGTTTGTTTATTCTACGGCCAACGTAAATCAAGCCCATAATCAGGTTGCTGAATGTGAAATTTATTAGTCGCTAACTGAGAAGGAGTAACAGAGCTGTGACCCGAGAACACTCAGATGAAAAATGCATGCATCAGCATTCTGCAAGCAGACAAAGGAGAGGCTTTTTCAGGTTCTTTCGTCCCAACTGCTGGTTTGAGGTGTTAGCTTTACATAGTTGCTTACTTGAAACAAAAATAAATACAATCGGCTATTTTTTATAACGCCACAGGAGAACACTACATCTCTTGATCAGAAAACCATTAAAGTCAACACAGATGTTTCGTTAAAAAAAAATCAAGTGGAAATTCAGCTTGATTCCAGAGAAGAAGGGGGATAGTTTCTTGGAACTGAGACTCAAAACAAGAGCACTTTTGGGGGTTTGAATATGCAAGTCTAGATATTCAAGGTTTGGTAGTGATGCTTGCAGGCTCACCCTTTCTGATGGTTATCTGATTAGAATCTTCGTTCAGATCTTCCAGAGATGTTTGCTGAAATCTTTCCCTGATGGGCAATGCCTAATGCATATCTACAAAGGAAAACAATAAGGCACTCAGGAGAGTGTTGGAAGTGCCTCTTTGTTGTCCATGTAGATATGCTTTATGGAAAGCCTCCTCCTCTTGGCTTACACGGCTTCAACATAGTTGGCTGGAAGCATGCCTGTTTTGCCTGTTCTCTGCACAGTCCCGTACATCCAACCCTCGTCAATGGCCTGGACATTCACGATTGCATCGCCGTCTTTGAAGGATACTTCATCTGCATCTGCTGCCATGTAATCATACATGGCGCGGTATGTCTTCTGTTTGGAAAGAAAAGAAAAATGATCTTACATCATGGAGGGACCATTTCCAGTATTCCTTGGAAAATATGAAGCAGTCAGCCCTCATGTATTTGGAACATAGAAGGGTCTTTCTGCCAAACAGGAAGTGTTGTTAGCTATGGGTGGTGCTATTAGAGTTGATAATACTGATGAGCTCTTAGATGAGGAGGGAACAGTATGCTGGAATCAGACCAAACACTATCCCCTGCTACACATATATTCACAGTACAAATGCTGACCATCTGTTCAAATGTGTGGTGCCGTCTGCCACCCCCATCCCGCATACTAAAAGGTCCTTGCAAACACACACCCAATTCATAAAAATGATCAGTGTAGTGTTGCTAACCTCTAGGTCTGGAGATCTCTCAGAATTACAACTGACCACAGAGAATAGTTCTCCTGAAGGAAGTGGCCCCTTTGGAGAGTGGACTCCATGGTATCACATCCCTGCTGAGATCCTTCCCCTAAACCAATCTCTGCCCTCCCCAGGCTCTGCCCCCAAATCTCCAGGAATTCCCAACCTGGACTTAGCTTTGTACAACGAAGTGGCAATAGCGCAAGACTGGTAGCTCACTGGTAGAAAACCTGCCTTCTGTTCAAAAACTCCCAAGTTCAGGCACCTCCACCCAGGGATCTGTGGCTCTAGTTGTCAGGAGAACTTTTCTGTCTACAGTTTTGGAGAATAATTGCCAATCAAGGAGACTATACTGAGCTAGATGGACCAATGGTCTACCTTGGTTTAAGACAGCTTCCTACATTCACAAAAACTTGTGTACAGCTTGCTTGCGTGGGATCAGGACAATGGAAATCCGTTTTGCTTACCCCTGCAGTAGATGGGTGAGATGGGATGGAAGAAACTGTTGTCTGCTGTGTGGCAACAGAAGATGATCGTTGTTGTGGCAGCTCTACAGTTTTAGCTTGTTTGTAGCCCACTAGAAAAGGAAATAAGGTACAAATGATCAATTAACTGGAACATCTGTTTGGCCTTAAAAATCCAGTGTGCTTCGAATAGATGTTACAGAGCATTTCTGAGGCTTCATTGTATTTCATGAGATTGTGATGGCTTTCTGTCAGTGTAAATTAATGTGTATGATGTGTTATTTTAGAGAAATACCTTTTAATTAGATGTTTAAAAAGAAAAATCATGCAAACATTTAGATGAATACAGCTGCTTTTTAATATGTATTCAATCATCTGGCTTAGGGTTGCCAACCTCCAGGTACTAGCTGATCTCCTACTATTACAACTGATCTCCAGCTGATAGAGATCAGTTTCCTGAAGAAAATGGCTGCTTTGGCAATTGGACTCTGTGGCACTGAAGTCCCTCCTCTCCCCAAACCCCGCCCTCCTCAGGCTCCACCCCAAAAATCTCCAGGTATTTCCCAACCTAACCCAGTTACATCATAAACAGAGCTATTCTCTTCCAGGACTGGCCAGGATTTGCTACTCCCCTTACTGGTTTCTTCTTTGAGAGATGGCTGGGTTCCTCAGAGTAAGACAGGAAAACCCTCAGACATAAAGAGGACTATGAACAGGTACTATATTGCCCCAATGGGGAATCGTGAGTTGGCGCTGAATCAGTGTTTATGCTTGGCAATTACAATCTGTTATGTTGCCAGCTGGCTTTAATCACACTACCAAAGCATTAATTGTGGATGGCCCAGGCTAGCCTGATTTTGTCAGATCTCAGAAGCTAAGCAGAGTCAGCCCTGGTTAGTATATGGATGGGAGACTTTCAAGGAATACCAGGGTCATTATGCAGAGGAAGACAACGGCAAACCACCTCTGTTAGTCTCTTGCCTTGAAAAACCTACTGGGTTGTCATAAGGCAGCTGTGACTTGACATCACTTTACATACACACACACACAAAACATCATGACTCAAGATTTTGCCAGCCCACCCAATCAGGAAAACTCCTCTCAACTGTTTCTACCTTATCATGCACTTTGCATCCCTCTCTGACCACACTACAATGGTCACAAATTTGATGTGATGAAAGTTCTACATTTGGGGGAAATCCTCACTTCCTGCATTTCAGGTCATATAAAAGTCTTCTTCCAGATCAATTTCATCTCTCACTTTTTAAAAAACACAATCACCGCAACAAAAGCTCTTGCAATACATTGCCTTTCTTTTTTCTTTTCTTTTTCTTTTGCAATGTAACTTTGAATATACTGAGCAAGCCCTTGACCGTTGCTGTGACTCCCCCCACCCCCACCCCAGCAAGAATTATTTCCCCCAGTGAAACCTGAATGGCATCCCTGCTCAGCGGATCCAGCTTCTTGTTCTTTTGTGTACCTGCTGTAGTTGTGGTAAAGAAGCCTCCTCCATTGCTGTAATAGGACAGATGCTGGTCAGCAGTTTCCGAATGCTCTGATTTTTCATCGCCGGCGCTGAGGCTCAGCGCACTAGCAGAACGCGACTGCTCTCGACTGCGTCGTTGGGCTTGAACTGGGGGACAGAAGTGGGGAGAACACATGACTTCCTTTTTTTAATATCTTTTTATTTAAAGTTTTCAAAGACATACAAAGAAACATCGAACATTCACATACATGCAGTGTGAACAATCTTTCAAGGAGTTGATTTTGAATTGATAGTTCGTATCATACTGGTAGTTTGTTTAATCAATGATCCACCTAAATCCTTTATCAATATTTCCACTACTTTCCAAGCTATCTATCAAAGCAATACTAATACTTAATGCTTAATACAATTCATATTTCCCATTCTATTCTTCACTTTTATTCTTCATTTGTTGCTCTAAACATAACTGTTTCACATATACAATGTTTCTACTACCTACACATGACTTCTGACAGTGATGTGCTTTAATTCTCTCTGCATGCATCTACATCGAAAGAGAGTAAAACTACGCCTCCAGAGGTGTAGTAAAACTGGAAGAATACAAATGCTTGAATGGCTGCAAACAATGTCACAGGTAGCACAACGTACCGGTAATCAAATGTAAGCTTCTAGACTGAATGTTGTCTTCTGCTGGGTCATAGTCAAAGACTGATCCAGGATTAGTACGCCACACACGAAGATCTGCCAGAAACATATGGGTTGTGATAAGTGCTATCCTTTCTTACTCTTCACCTCCAACATCAAAATATAGTAAGTGAAAGAAAATTAGTAGCTGTGGTGCCTGTGTAGCCTTAAATGCCATCTCTGAATGTAGGGGACAAAGAATAAATGTAACAACACGTGAACCAGCTTTGCAAAGGCTGGGAAAACCTGTCTGCTCAAGGCTTTGGATACCACCGCCCAGTCAGCGTTGAGTGGCTATTCTCAGCGAAACAGTTAAGTGCAGGATAAAGCCATTTCATGTGGTTTATCATTCCTTTTTTAAGAACATGTCCATCTTTGTTAAGGAAGAAACGGAATGTTCAAGCATATCTAGTTATCTGAAAGCAATTTAGAAAGCAATCCCTAAATGGGTCAGAAGAAAATCCCACTTTGTTCTGTGAAGTTTACTTCCCGGAAAGGTTTCTTAAAATGGCAGCCTGACATTTCTAAGCCCATTGATTTCAATGGATTTAGAAAGGTGTCGCTCTTCTTAGGACAGCACTTTAAAAATATAAGATTCAAGGCTGCTGGACTGCAAATTAACCAACTGGATTGTCATATTTAAAAGGAGATGGAAAGTATGTGTGTGTGTGTTAAGTGCCATCCAGTCGCTTCTGACTCATGGCGACCCTATGAATCAGTGTCCTCCAAATTGTCCAGTCTTTGACAGCCTTGCTCAGATCTTGCAAATTGAGGGCCGTGGGTTCCTTTATTGAGTCAATCCATCTCTTGTTGGGTCTTCCTCTTTTCCTGTTGCCCTCAACTTTTCCTAGCATGACTGTCTTTTCTAGTGACTCTTGTCTTCCCATAATATGACCAAAATACGATAGCTTCAGTTTAGTCATTTTAGCTTCTAGGTTCAGTTCAGGCTTGATTCACAGTAATAATTTTCTACCATACACAATTATGTAACAGGTATGAGAGAGACAACTACACATAATGCAAAAGAAAGAACAATATGGTCTAAAAGACGAATACCTGTGAAGTTGTTCAGTTCTTGATCCTGCTCTACCCTTTTCCGTTCTATTTCCACTACTTTTCTCTGAATGCCCCTGTAGCTGATGTCACTGAAATCGCGCATGTTCTTCTTTACACGCTCTGTTATGGGGTCAGTAACCACAGGGGTGAAGCTGCCTTTGCTCTTTTCAAAGTCTTCATGGTATTTCACCTAGAATTACCAAAACAACAGTATGTCTATTTCGGCTTTACATTTCTTAGTAATTTGTATTACCTTTTTTTTTTTCATATCCTAGTTACATTTGCTCCATGGCTTTACTAGATAAGTCTGATTCCAGTGAACTTTGTAACATAAAGACTGATTCCTGCTTTTGTATTTTAATGTTTGGGTTGAGAATAGTTCGTCTTTATGAAACACTGAGCATCGTTTAATAAATCTCCATTGACATTCTGTTTTGTGTTGATCTCACAGAAAGGGGTACTTACTGTGGAAATGTGCCGTTGTGTCTCACGAACCCGCCTCATTTCAGGAGTATCCAGGACAAAGGCTGCTTTACCTTGTACTTGTTTCCGGAAACTATCAGAATACAGGACCTGACAAAATGATGGGATAAGTGAATAGGGCCAAGCAAGGAACAGATTTCATGGAGAAGTCATCAGAAATGTGTGAACGAATGAAGCACCAAATGTGGAAACAGCTTGATTGCAAGACTCTGCCAAAATTGCCTTTTACTCTACGTACAAATGGAATGTTGCCTTTAAAAAGATTGCTGCAGATGTAATTTGTATTAGTTATATAGATTTGAAGCTTATCCAACCCAAGGATTCCTGATAACAAACACTCAAAACACAAAAAATAAAATACAATTCCAATTTAAAATGTAAAACAGTAAGTCAAATTACAACTAATCAGCTTAGTTCCAGACACTAAAACTTTGCCTAGGGCAAGGTATTCCAAGCTATTCTAGAAAATAATCAGGCTTAAACTTTGACAAGTATCTGGGGGACAAGAGATCTAGGTGTGCGACAGCTATCAAGAGGACTGTTCTGCATACTTGACACACAGTAAACTTGACACACAGTTGATATAGTCAAGAGCAACTTAACTGATCTTAAAAGCAGTGAAAACACATAAAGGTGATTGGGGTCGAAAGAGATTAGTATGTCATTGCTCAAAATCAGCAATCTGGATTGTTCTCAGAAAAAACACTAGTATAATGTGCTTCTGACGACTCACTTCTACCAAGAGGCAAGCTACCACATTCAACACCCTCTGAAATTTCCAAATGATAAACCCAGCCAGCACCATATGAAGTGAATTACAACCATCCCATCTAATCACTTTTAGGTCTGAATCATAATGTTATAAGTGGAGACCTCCAAGGCTTCACAGAAATTTTGGAGGGTCACTCCCCAAGCAGTAAAGCCGTAGATTGGTGGTTTACTGGGCAGAGGCGTCAGGAGTCCATACTTTGCCACACATCCCTCCCATTATTAGGATAGCTGTAGCTTACATGGAAAAATTACAGAAGTAATTTGATCGACAACAGTATAATTTTTTAAAAATGACTGTATCATTGGTTTTATATTTTATCCCTCGGACTCAATGAAAGTGACTGTTCTATATTTCTTTAACAGAATCAAATTCATCCATTCACCAGTTTTTCATACAACATTTGTTTTAGACTGAACAGTCTGTGTCTTATTGATGCCTTTCTTTCCCAGTCCCCCCTACTGCAAATAAGCTTCTTGACAAGAATGAACTAATTGCCTATTGAATCTTACTGCCTTAAGTTGATCCTAGCAAAGTGAGGAAAAGCAATGATCATCTCCATCATGTCCACATGGCTTTACTTTATTTAAAAAGTATGGCAGTTGACATTAAATAGAATGTATTGTTCCCTTCCCCTCCCACCCCAAAAATACATACCGTATATACTCGCGTATAAGCCGAGTTTTTCAGCCCCAAAAAAGGGCTGAAAAAGCCGAACTCGGCTTATACGCAGTCAATACGGTAGGGTAGGGGAGGAGGGAGGAGGGAGGGGGAAACTTACTGCCGCCGCCGCCGGGCCCACACCGCTTCCTGCTGCCAAGAGCGGCCTGGGGCGGCCTCCTGCAGCTGCAGGGAGGCTGCCCCGGCCCTCTCCCAGCTGCGCCGCCGCTTCTCGCAGCCAAGAGCGGCCTGGGGCGGCTGCCCCGGCCTTCGCCCGGCCGCACCGCCGCTTCTGGCGGCCGAGGGCGGCCTGGGGCGACTGCCCCGGCCATCGCCTGGCCACGTCGCCGCTTCTGGCGGCCGAGAGCGGCCTGGGGCGGCCTCCTGCAGCTGCAGGGAGGCTGCCCCGGCCCTCGCCCGGTCATGCCGCCGCCGCCGCCAGGCCTGCGCCGTTTGCTGCCGGGAGCCCAGGTAAGCCTGCGGGGGGGGGAGGGGTTATAAGCCGACCCTCGGCTTATACGCGGGTGCCTAATTTTTCCCCATTTTTGGGGAGAAATTAGGCACCTCGGCTTATACGCGGGTCGGCTTATACACGGGTATATACGGTAGGGAGAATTTGGAGGATTAAAGTACCTCAAATTAAGGAAGACTGGTATTCCTCCTTTCCTTTCTATGGGCATTTCCCATGGATTTTATACACTATGGAACAACAGTGGTTTGAAGAGTGCATGACATAAGAAATGCTGGATCAGACCAAGGTCCATCAAGTCCAGCAGTCTGTTCACACCGTAGCTGAACAGGCGCCTCTAGGAAGCCCACAAACAAGACAACTGTGGCAGCATCCTGCCTGTGTTCTACAGCACCTAATATAACAGGCATTCTCATCTGATCCTGGAGAGAATCCCTTGGGATGTGGGATGTGTGTGGCTGTTCAGTTATATTGGACCTTGCATATTTTTTCTGCAGAACAGAGTACTTAAAAAGTTCATAGAAATATAACAAATTAGGGTTTGAAAAGCACCCTTACACAACATCTACACAGGCTCATTGTTGAATTGTCCCCCCTCAAATTTAGCTACTTGATCAATTATGCATAGAACTAATAATCACAAACTTTGCAAGAGGCTAGCAAATAGCATTCATATGAAGGTAGCACCAGTTATTTCAATAGAATTTTACTAACAGGGATCCAGAGTACCAAGTGTGGCTTTCGATGTGCATACCTGGGGAGGGCTTAGCTCTACCCTCCTTGCAGTAATCCCTCATGCCCCTGAAAACCCCATCATGGGGTACGATGGCCTTTCAAGGAAAAAACGAGTCTACTGCCCATGCACACACAATAGCAGGTCTGTTCATATGCAGAGACCAGCCTTTGTCCTCTCCTTTTGTGCTCTGTAGTCATCACAGTGCCCTTAAAAATCATCTGACTGAGAAGCAAGGTGTAAATCTTTTATGTTGGTCATTCTTATGCAAGGAGGCTACCCATTTCACTTTATTAGGAGATACATTCATACACATACAAGTAGAGTTTCACTTCTGCTGAATGATTTAGGAAGCTTACACAGGTAAAACAAGGGGCTTAGATCTACTGATAACTTGCATGGATGGGAGTTTCACGGGGCAGTGCCACCTTTTTGTGGGCATAACTCGATGCCTGCAAAAAGGGGTGTTCCCAGGCCGAAAGAGCTCTGGGAACTCCGCCCCCAGGAACGCTTGAAAAATGCTGCTGGGGGAAATGCTGCACCGGAAAAAATGCTGCGTAAGGGGCACTTACGCCAGCTTAGGGGTCACACCACCTCCTCAGCAGCTCTGCCCCCCCACCTTTCAGGATTGCACAGTTAGTCCAATTTCTTCAGAACACCTGAGGGCTTCTTTTGGGCCTCAGAGCCAAAATATCAGCTTCATCTTGTTTCTCTTTGGAACCAGTCATGGACAGGTCCTCACAGAGTTTTGGATTTCTATAAGCTGTTTCCAAGAAAGATGTAAAGTGTAGCATCAAAGTAATTTCATTTCAGTTTATATTACATATTTAATTTAAACATATGATACTATTCATTTTTAGAGACTGTTAAACTGTTATTTGGTCAATGGTTATTTCAAAGTCCTTATACTAAATATTAAATGTAGGCTCTACAGAAATAGGAGTAAAAATCAATTACAAATGTTATACTTTGAGTTATATTTTAGTATTTTAAATGATAAAATAAAATTATCATATTAATATAGTTAATAGTTGGGTGATATTTATAACTTAAAGAAAATGTTATACTTTTTAGGGTGTTAAAAAGTTATATCATTTATAGATTATTGGTCTGTCATTCTGAAAAATACCGAGCTAATGTTTTCTTGATTGCGTCTAGCTCTCTCCATCTCTGGAGTGACAGGAGTTGGAGTTCCTTTCCCCACGTTTTCTTTGTACAACACCTACAGCATACAAAAAAATGTCCAGAAATCAAAATTAGATGGTCGTCAATGAACTATTGTGTAAGTTGTGTTACTGTTTAATCATACTCTTCACTGCATGGCTGGGTAAAGAACTCAGAAGACAAAGTGTTAAAAAGTTACTAGATAAGGTAAAAACAAAAGGTAGTTTAAAAAACAAAAAATGAAAATGAAAATAAGAGGAGTGTTTTCTTTACAAAATAAAAAAAATTGATAAGAATTGGATAAATTAGATGCAGGACAAAGTTGATCACGTATGTTATTTTTTAAACTCTTTTTTCCCCTGTCAAATACCAAGCTAATGTTTTCTTGATTGCGTTTGGCTCTTTCCATCTCTGGAGTGACAGGGGTTGGGGTCACTTGCCCCAAATTCTCTTTATATAAAACCTAAAGATTGCAACAACAAAAAAAGTATCCAAAAATTACAAAATATAAAGCTAATGAACTTAATAGGTTTGAAAAAGTGTTATAATAGTGGGGGTCATTTTTTTAAAAAAGTAATAAAAAGATTAAAAATATATTTCATGAAGAACTACTTAGTAAACTATACAAATCATAGTTAATAAATATAATGTCATATGATATTTCTTTTCTAACTCTGATAAGCTTGTGAACCCATAACTACAGTTATAATCAGTTGAATGGGATCAGATGTCTGAAGGACTGCATTATGAATTTAACTCTTCCCTATGGGAATTGTGTTTTCTTTATATAAAATCTGTACAATATGAAAGATATACTGCAAAGAAGTCTCTCACACACAAAGATCTGTTCTGAAACAAATAAACCAATAAAGGCAAAAATCCAAGGAACAGAAAGTGTCAGAGTGAAAATAAACACCTGTAAAGCTAAGTAACTGAAACAAAAAAACATATTAATTTAAGAAAAGGATTCTATCCAGTTGGCCACATCCATAATTTTGCATAATGGTTGTGGCCAAAGAAGTCTTCATGAGTAACAACACGGTCCCAATTATTTGGCATAGTTTAAAGAATATCTTCTCTACCCCATCCCCAATCTACTCCTTAGGACTTCAGTAGCACATTTGTTTGTTTTCTTAAACTATTAACTTTAGATGTTCATATATGCAGGAGATAATGAAGAATCATTTCCTGTTTCCTTGCAGTTTTCTGTAAATTCTCACCTTTTCCCCTGAACAATAAAATGCCAAATTTCTGTACATTTCACCATAGGAGGGGGCAGAGTGATATAAAGGTTTAATACGGACATAATATCAGGCACTTGCACTTCCTACCTATTCTACTACTCCAAAGTTTCTCCTCAGAGACACAACTTAGCCTTGAACCATGAACTCTGATGACTAGATGTATTGATAGGTCCTTTTTAATCCCTTTTCTATAATGTCAGTATCAGCAAACTGCAAGTTTGGAAAATAACATCAACAATAATATTGTAGTTCCTTGTTTCAACATTCTCTACCATGCCATATTTTGAAACTATTGTAGAAGAATTCTTAAGTGTATTTGTAGGACTCTGATTATATGTTCTATTATCATCAAAGTAAAGACACATCCCAGGAACTGACACTGAAAGACTGTCCAGTTGTAATGTTTATGAAACTTAAGTAATATTTCCATGGGATTTATCTCAGGTGCTTTAAGTTTATATGGACCAGCAATCATAAAGACTGTGTCTGGATAGAGCCCTACAATCATCAATACAAAGGTTATCAATACTCTTTTAATGTTCACAGTTACAATATTAATAATAAATTTCTGATATAAGTAAATGGTGAGTATTTTATATGAGGAAGAGAATTTTAGAAACCAGATGTAAAATTTCTGTAGTTTGTTAGGATTTTTTTTCCTTTGAATACCGAGCTAATGTGTTCTTGATTGCGTTTGACTCTCTCCATCTCAGGAGTGACAGATGTAGAAGTACCTTTCCCCAGTCCCTCTTTGTACAAAACCTACAGGATACAAAAGGGTATCCAAAGATCATAAAACAGTAATAAATACAAATAAAATGTTATCAGATTAAAATGTTAATTTGGATTACAACAATTTCCTTTAAAGCTAATTAAAGAGGTGTTGATCTGAATGCCACCAGAAACAGAAATTTTCAATCAACACCATGTAAGAAAATAATCTAGTAGGATGAGAAAGATGAAAATATAAGTCAAGATGTGTTTGCTGAAAAATAAAGGAGTAAGTCAATGCTTAGTATAAATAAATTAAAGATTAGGATGTAGAGAAAGTGTAACATTCAAAGGACAGGAGTTTTATGGCAGGAGGTGAATTGATACTATTTGTGGTTAGAAAGCATTACTCATTAACACATCAGATGTTATTTATACAATTATAGAAAGGTTTGTTTTTAAATACCGAGCTAATATGTTCTTGATTGCGTTTGACTCTCTCCATCTCTGGAGTGACAGGTGTCGGGGTACCTTTCCCCAATCCCTCTTTGTATAAAACCTACAGGATACAAAAGGGTATCCAGGAATCATAAAACAGCAATGAATGCAAAGAGAATATGATTAGCTTCGAATGTTAATGATTGGATCATACCAGCTTCTGATAAAGCTGGTTGGCTGTTGATTTCAGTGTCATGAGGAACAGACCTTTAATCAACACCCATAGAAGGAAATAATTTTTGGACAAGCATGTCAAAAAAGTAGAAATAAAGACCAAATATGCATTTGCTGAAAAATAAAAGGAAGTGGTAAGTCAAACCCTAGTGCTAATATATTAAAGCTAAGCCTATAGAGAGAGTTCAGTATCCAGAGGCTAGTGAATTGAAAATATTTTTGTTAGAATTAGTGGATCACTAATGTTTCTAATGTTAAGTTAAATAACTCAGGTCTTAAATGGGTATTTTTTTTCTTGTTGAATACCGAGCTAATATGTTCTTGATTGCGTTTGACTCTCTCCATCTCAGGAGTGACAGGTGTAGGGGTACCTTTCCCCAGTCCCTCTTTGTACAAAACCTACAGGATACAAAAGGGTATCCAGGAATCACAAAACAGCAGTGAATACAAATAAAATATGATCAGCTTAGAATGTTAATACTTGGATCACATCAATCTCCAGTAAAGCTGATTTCACTGTCATCAGGAACAGAGACCCTCAATCAACATTCATAAAAGAAAATAATCTAGCAGAAAAAAAGCTATTCAGGTAAAAAATAAAGACCAGCTGCTAGGTTTGCTGCAAACTAAAAGAGGAGCAAGCAAAAATATTAATATGTTAAAATGTGGAATGTAGAATTGAATTGATACGATATTGGTTAGAAAGAATAAATCAGTAACACTTCTAATGTTATTTTATAAATTGTTAAACACTTCAAATCTTGAGGGGTTTTTTTTTTAATACCGAGCTAATGTGTTCTTGATTGCGTTTGACTCTCTCCATCTCAGGAGTGACAGGTGTCGGGGTACCTTTCCCCAATTCCTCTTTGTACAAAACCTACAGGATACAGAAAGGTATCCAGAAATCATAAAAAAGTAATAAAGATGAATGAAGTGTTAACTTTGATCACACCAGTTTCCAAAAAAGCTGCTGGGTTGTTGGTAACAGTGTCATGAAGACTTCGAGGAATACTCAAATAAAATAATCTAGAACCATGAGAAAGCTGAAAATGTAGAAAATAAAGACCAAATGCTAAGTTTGCTGAGAAATGCAAAAGTAGCAAGTCAAGTTCTAATACTAATGTGTTAAAATGTAGAGAGGTTTTAATATTAAGAAAGTAGGGGGTCTCATAACAGGTGAATTGATAACAATTTGGTTAGAGACAATGAACCAGTAACATGTTTAATGTTATTTTATATACTGTTATTTAACACTTCAGTTCTAAAGATTTTTTTCCCTTTTGAATACCGAGCTAATATGTTCTTGATTGCGTCTGACTCTCTCCATCTCAGGAGTGATGGGTGTAGGGGTACCTTTCCCCAACTCCTCTTTGTACAAAACCTATAGGATACAAAAGGGTATCCAGAAATCATAAAACAGTAATAAATGCAAATACAATGTTACAGCTTATCATGTTAATATTTGGGTCACACCAGCTTTCAGCAAGGCTGGGTCATCAGGCCTTCAATCAACACCCAAATAAAATAAGAAACAAGTGGAAGTTGAAAAATAGAAACCATAGACCAAACATTGTGTTCGCTGACAGCTAAGGAAGGAGTAAGTAAAGTCCTAGCCAAATGCATTACATTAATGGTTGTATAGAGAGTTTAATATTCAGAGGGTAGGGGTCTTAAAAAGAGGTGAATTTGGTTAGACAGAGTGCATCATTAACACTTCTCATGTTATTTTAAACCATTCAAGTCTTAAGAGGGATTTCCCCCCCTTTTTTTGAATACCGAGCTAATGTTTTCTTGATTGCGTTTGACTCTCTCCATCTCAGGAGTGACAGGTGTGGGAGTGGCTTTCCCTACATTTTCTTTGTACAGTACCTGTGAGACATAAGAGCAGCCATATAAACCAGAAATAAGGGTTTAAACACTACAGAAGCTATAATTAGTTGTGATTTTGCTGTAATTATTCTGAAAAGTGTCGGTGCTGATGTTTAAAATAATGCATACAAGCACCCTTTCCCCATAAAAAACAAGGACTAGTGCACATAACAATTATTTCATTGATATGCACAGAAGAAAAACAAAATTCTGTTGAGGTGGTAACAAAATAGATAGTTATATTTCAGGAGGGACACAAATGTAAGGCAGGAAGCAAAAAGTTAAAAAATCTCAAAATGTGACACCATCTCAATAAAAAAAAAACAATAAAAAGGTAAGAGATTCCATAAAATGTACGGGCAATACAGAGCTAAGCTGGGGAGGAGGGGAGTGAACCTCTAACAAAACAGAGTTAAAAAATCCTTTTATCTTTCCATAAAGTACCGAGCTAAATATTTCTTGGTTGTGTTTGGCTCTCTCAATCTCTGGAGTGACAGGAGTTGGGATTCCTGTCCCTAGGGTTTCTTTGTATAGAACCTGTATAATGACAAGGTAATATAAAATAAAGAAAAAGAAAAAATCAAGAGTTAATTAAGTTGTTTTTTAAAAAATGGTCTTGAAATTCTGGGTCTGAGTCTACAGTCTGATTGTTTCAGCACAGCTATGTGAGGGATTGTCTGTGTTATATTTTCACATTATTTTTCCTGTGGTTTATTGCCTTTTCACTACTGATATATGTCACACAAGGGTGGCTCCATAATATATCATAGATATAATCCAGCCGAGAACTTTTAAATCCCACTGATTTCAACAGGAATATTGTGCACATACTTTAATCTCTCTCACTGAAATCAACTGAACTTACAAGTGCCTAGTATTGTTTGATCATGACCAAGCAAGTAAGAAACCCACAGACATACCAGGACAGCAATACTGGATGCTGTACTGAGAACAAACTTAAATGTTTCAAATTACATAATAGTTTTATAGAGTTGGATCAAAATTTTCTTCTAAGTACTTTTTGGACACATACTTGGTACGTTACTGTGCAAAATGCACTCTAGAGAGTCTTCACTGGATTGTCTTTGGCCATTTCTTACCACAAGCTATGTTGGTGAACTCTGTAAGAACTTGGGGATAAGGTTTCCACTGGAAGCAAGGAAAAAATGCAAAGAGAGCCAATGAGAAAGATACCACAATGAAAGAATTCCCAAGGCAGAAATATAGCATATTACAAGCTTAATATCAACGGGCCTACCAATTTCCAGTTCTGTAATCATATTCCTTAGTATTATTTAATGAATGTATTGTGTCGTCTCACTGAAACAACTATTATGTTATAATTTTACATGATAGATAGAATTCCAGTGTTTTATCATGGAATACATTTGTTGAATAATAATTTTCTGAATAATATTGAAAAGGCTCATTTTTTAAATGTGCTGAGTTCAGCCCAACTGGAGATTCAGACCATATAATCTGCATAATGTGTCACAGAAGCAAAAAGTTATTTGTAATGGGGGGGGGGATAAAAATTAATGCTTTAAAAAGTTAAGATAAAAATAAAAAGTTAGAATACTGACTAAAATGATCAAAACATTCAAGATTACGGAATAAAACATTCAACTGCAAAAATATAAACAATGTCATTGAGAAGATGAAGAGGAAGGGAGGTTTGATATTTTTCTATGTGAATTACATGCAAGGTAACCTTTAAAAAGGATTCAAGAGTTAATTTTAACGGATTCATAAGATAACTTAATTTTATTAGATCATTAATATGCACAACTCTCTCAGTTTCTAAGGTGACAGGAACTGGAGCATTCTTCTCTTCAATTCCTCTAGTCTTGGTAACCTACAGATGAAAACTTGGGGTGAAGTGGCTAGGCTGTGCCCTGGATTGCCACTCATTTGAGTTACTGTCTGCACAGTGATCTATGTACAGTGTTGGTTTAACAGCATAATGTATACCCTGCAAAACTGAGGGTTCATATTGTATGGATGGAACCTTTGAACCCTGCTGTCTCAGTTTATAAA
Organism: Euleptes europaea; assembly: GCF_029931775.1. Lineage (NCBI taxonomy): Eukaryota > Metazoa > Chordata > Lepidosauria > Squamata > Sphaerodactylidae > Euleptes > Euleptes europaea. The sequence continues at coordinate 28,136,356 of NC_079326.1, forward strand.
CCTATGTGCAAAAGGACCACAGACTGATGAAGGCCAGGAACGGCGTGGCCAAAGTAACCCCACTCCCGTTCCCTATGCATTCATCTGTATATGGCTGTGACCATATTCACAAGGTAATAGAAGGATATCTATGGGATAAAATTTAAAGCATCACAATAAAAGAGAGAAAAAGGAGACAAGGCACTGCCTGCAATTAAGATTTTTCCAAAATCAGTGTAAACAAAAAGGATGGGGAAAAGTGCAAAAAAATAGTGTAGTATGGTATAGTCACACCTGACTGGAAGAATATGGGTTAGGAGCAAATTCATCACCAACAGAGAAATAAAAGAAAATCATGGATAGAGGTGAAAAGGTAACTAATTGAATGAGCTAATTACTACAATCATGTTTGTTTGTTTTAAATCAGTGTTTTCATGTTATGGAGAAGGAGTTAAAGTTGGTAAAGGTTAATTGCATTTTAAATGAATTTAAAAGTCCTTTTTTATTACAAATGTACCGAGCTAAAGTTTTCTTGATTGCGTTTGACTCTCTCCATCTCTGGAGTAATAGGTGTCGGGATTCCAATCCCTAAATTATCTTTGTACAACACCTGTGTGATAAAGGAGGGTCAAAAATAAGAATAATTTAATGGTGCACTTTAAAATACAAGCTCAGAGAATAAAGTTTGCTGCTTTTTCTTATGAACTACAAAACACAAAAAAAGGAGAAAAGGAAAACTTATTAGAAGATTGAACTTACAACTTTTATATATTCATGAAATATACACAGTTGTATTGACTTTAGGAATCCTGCCGGCCTATCCATATTCATATCTAGTCAATATTAACATACCTAATAATCTGCCCTCTCAGTTGCTTCTTTACATTGGCTGTTATTGACATAAAGAAGAAAGGAATAAGCATATTATATGCTTATTATATTAATATGTGCTTTTGGGAGTTAAAGCTCCCTTTGTCATATGCAGGTATCTAATGAAAGGATCTTTGACTCTTGAAAGCTTATATACCCTGACAATCTAGTTCGTCTCTAAGGTGTTAGTGGACTTGAATTTAACTGATCTACTGCAGACCAACATGGTTACCCTCTGAAACTATATTAATACCGTTCTCCTATTATATTGGAGATAATAATTTAACTCTACAGCAACTGACAAGGTTGCTGGCCACATTTCCTGAGCCTGGTAGTATATCTATATTCAGGGACACTCATACAAGCCACATGTCACCTCCATGGTGCCCCCCCCCCCACGACAGGTTCATTTGCTGGAGATCAATACAGTAGATTCACCTCCTACCTGAAATCATCTTGGCCCTGGGTTCCTTCTCAAGTTTCATTAAAGATTGACCACATTTGAGTACATACACTCTTACTGGTCATGAGTAGACAGATAGCTCCTGGAAAAATGCATCCTACTTTTGTTCAGCCACTTCCTCTTTAATTAAAAATGTTACAGGAAGGTGCTAGGGAAATAGTGATGGTCTGTTTGACATCTGGAAGCTTGTGTGATAGGAATTGGGATTTGTTACACAAATGATTTAACAGGTATGTAGTGTAATCTGGAAAAAATGACCCTGTGTTGTGGCAAGAAGAGTTTTGTAACGGGTAGCTGAGATTCATACATTGCCACTTGTGACACTGTTTATTCCCAGAAGCATGGCATAACGCCATCCATTTTTATTTTCTGATAATTGTTTTCCAGTCTAGAATGATTAAATTACCCCAGTTCTGCATGGAAAGCCTTCCAGAATGCTTTCAATAAAAAGTACACACATATACATAGAGCAACAATAAAAGGACATAAATAATATTTTGATTCCATTGAAAGAAATGTTAGGGTTTTATTTTAACTTTGCACTGCACCAAACAAGAACTCCAAAGGCTATTAGAACATTTCTTGTTATAGAGATACAGAGAATTCACTCTGAATATCATTTGTTTTAGAACAAATAATATTTGTCTTTCATGGGTGGCAGGAAGAAGGAAGGAATATAATGAGCACAAGAGAGTTAAAATCACTGCAGAACTAATACTAAATTAGTGCTTTAATTTTCCACCTTACTGACTAACATTTTAGAGATTTGATTAAAATAGTAAAGAATTTATAATCAAATTCCTGTGGGAAGATTAAAGGAAAATATTTAGAAAATGGGGTGGTGGTTAAAGGGTTTATTTATAGATATTTTGTGATATACCAAGCTAATGTTCTCCTGATTGCGCTTGACTCTCTCCATTTCTGGGGTAACAGGAGTTGCCGTTCCTGTCCCCACATTTTCTTTGTATGTCACCTGTGAGGTAAAATACGTTATCTACAAAAGGCACTCAAAATAGGTGAAGTCATTACAGTTTTGTGACTAACACTTGGTATTAATAGCACATATTTAAATTCCATGCTTGCTCTAGTACAGAAAAGTTACTGAAAGTTGAGCATGATTATATTATTCATGTAAAATATGAATGAAAAAAGATGTGATAGAAAATTAAGAGAATCGAATGTATGGAGGGAAAACGGTGTTAATTTTATTGAAGATTGTAGTGTTTTTTAAATGTTTCTTTATTATTTTCATGTCTACTAACTTTCTCAATCAAAAAGTTTAAAGAGATCAGGAAGGGGAAGGAGTCACAAAAATAGTATGTAGTAGGATGTAGAGAATGGTGGTTAGAATGTTACTTTTAAAAGATGAAATGTTAGGATAGTTTTGATTTCACTGAGAAATACCAAGCTAATGTTTTCTTGATTGCGTTTGACTCTCTCTATTTCTGGAGTAACAGGTATCGGGGTTCCTTGCCCTGCATTCTCTTTGTACAAAACCTGCAGAATAAAAGCACCCAAAAAGATGAGAAGAGGGTTCAAAGACACTCATAAAAACCTATGTACAACACAGTACTTTGTTTAATGTACTTTTTCAGTGTGTAAATGTTTGGTCATTGCTTGGTGGTTGAGTGAAATAGTATTGTGAGGGTTTTTTTGGGGGGAGGTGGTATGTGACAAATAATCAATTTTATTATCCACATAATCATTATGCTTCTTGTGAGGAATCTTCAAGGCAAAGTAGGAACTGTAGCTCCAAGCCCCAAGGAATACAGACACCTGTCTTCTGAAGTATCTTCTATTTAACATCCCAGTTTGGTTGCTACCATTTTTGGGAAAGCCAACATCTGAAAGCTTCTTATTGATATTTGCTCTTCCACGTTGGTAATGAATTATGGATTAGATTCCATCTTGAGTATTCACACAATTATCATTCATATGAGCATTGACTGGAGCTGTACTGCAGGACCCAATCTACAACCAACTACATTACACAAAACTGACAAAGCAATGAAGTGAGCTTTGATCACAAAAGCTTATTTTCTGGAAAATGTTGTTAGTCTAAATTGCTTTTGGAGTTGAATTTTGTTCTATCACATGAAAATGTAATCTTTAAAAAATAGAAATAAAAGAACACCAATGTTCACGCAGTTAAAAATATAAACTCATCCTGCTTTTCACTCCTTTTAAAATGGTTCCCCTTCCCCAAAAAGGGGAAAAAATGTTAGAGGGAAGAGTGTATAAGGCATTCAATCAGTCCAACACATAAAGGTATATCAAGAGTTAGATAAGAGATACTGAAGTATATCTACAGTTAATTAGGGGAGTGTCTAAATACAACTGCATTATGCAAAAGTGAATTGTAAAAATAATTAGTATTCTAATGATGTCAGAGGAAAGGGGAAGCTATACAGGGCAAGAGAGGAGAACGTAATTATCACTGATAAACACATGATAGCTCCTTGATAATTGTCACTACATGTTCTTCCCAAAATTCCCCACCCCCAAAACCATGTTCTTGGGTGACAGGCGTGTTGGGCCCCTATCTGTCCCAGCAGCCTGGTATGCCATGAGGGCATATGGGACCACAGCTGCCAGGAGTAGCCAGGAACTGAAATGCCAAGGTGAACCAAAGATTCTAGGGCTCTGGACTCCACCTTGGTGACCTGTGCAAACTTTGGGAGCTGTCAGGCAGAGATGGGTTGTCTGCATTCCTTTGGCCTCAAGGTGGAAAAGCTGGAAACAATAGGGAGTAAATGAGCCTCCCTCGCATCCTTAATTAAGTGTTCCTAGCAGACACCTGGAACTGATAACAGAACACTGTAATCCCATCAGCAATCAGAGTCCATTCATAGAACTCTGACCAACTCGATTAGCATGTCTGAATCATCCTCCAGCCTCATCTAGCATGCAGAGTAGATTTAGGCAAGACATCTCCTGTCCACTCCCTCTCCTCCTGGGAAAGCCTCCCAAACATCTTGACACATTTGAAAATCTTTACTAAAGTGCTTACTGGTACTTAATCAGGTAAGGTATTCTTCCATGTTGCCATTACCTGATGTCCTTTTCATACTGTAATATCTCACCCTCCTGAGGAGTAATTAACCCTTTTGTCCCTGGCAAAGTCCATTGTTTTTGACAGTTACCTCATGCAGCCTCAGGACTCATTTTTTTCTATAAGTATTGGCCTTTTCGCCATTCATACTGTTTGTGTCCTGGGCTCCAGTAAGCACCCCAACTTGCTTGTGGGGCCCCTTCTCTGTCCCTTCACATGGCTGCTATCATTTGGACGTCACATTTCTTCTGGATCGGTAAATATCACCCTCAACCCTCATATCCTCGTGTCCAATCCCTCTTCCCTTTTTTTCTTAGGCTCTTGTGTGTATCAGGTGTGTGATTTTGTTGCCATAAGTTTATGTGTTTACAATTATTTTTAATAAACCCCCTTAAAATGATAAACAACGCTTCTTTTTTAAAGTTTCCCAAGGAGGCTTATCATTGTAAAAGCTGGTAAAAAGATCCTGTGCCCCAAACCTCTCGCTAAGCTTAGTCTCCAAATGCTAATTCCCCCATCTAGAAACGGAGACTGCCTAACTGGGGTAACAGGGAACCCCACCTGGAACAGGTTTTGAGAGGCATTTTGGACTTCTGCAGGAGGTAGGAGGTAGGAAAATCATACTCTATGAACAGCACCCATAGAAACACTAGCTTGGATCCAAGCCATTGTTTTAAATAAAATTAAGTGCACTTAACTGGTTTGTATGTGGCCAGAGCATTTCTCAACATGTGCAGAATACCTCTCTCACACTACTGTCTAACCACAGGCCACCCCTACATGCCTATTGCTGATGCCATTCACAAGGCAGCCCTATCTTTGAGTAGAGTGAAGCAGTCTGCCATGGGTGTCGTTTTTTAGAGAACCATGTCAGGGCAGCAACATTTGACCCCCACAGGTGGTGCCATTTGGATGGCTCTGTCAGGAAATAAAAACCTTTTGCACCTTCTCTGTCCATCCAGCATTAAACATGTCTATTCTCCTCTCAAGTTGTACAAAAAGTAATATTCCAAACTACTGGAAGTTAAAGCCTGAGGAACATTCTCCTACAGATGAAACACATGTTAGCAAGGGGGATAAAAAACTGTTTAGTAAGGTGAACAGCATGCTGTTACTGGATAGTTCTCACACAAATGAGCATAGAAAATATCAGCCACTACCGAGCTGATGTGCTTCTGTGTCTCCTTGACACGTTTTACTTCAGGAAGATCAGGAATAGGAGTTCCTTTTCCAATGTTTTCCTTGTACTTAATCTACAAAGTTGTACACAATCAGAAAAACAAAAATAAAACAGAAAAGACTTACATTTATGAACATGAGACATACATATCCACCTCACGTGAGAGAACAGAGAACACATGTATTGTCGGAGGTTTGCGCAGTCATGGGAGCTAAAAGCATTGCACGCACCCATGTGGAAAGGGTTCTCCTCAACACTGACTTCTACAGAAAATTGACAATGTTTCCCCCCCCCCCCGAAATTCAAAACTTTAAATTTGAACCCCAATCAACAATTAAGCATAATAGATTTAAGCTGATGGGCACATCAATCCAGCAATTTTACCATGGCAGGGAAACGGTTTTCCTGGCAGAAAGCAAGCTTAGCACCAGATCCCCTGTCCCAAAGGAGCTTTATTCACAAATAAACAACTGTGAGGGTTTTTTTGGTTGTTGTTTTTACCTTGGAGCTACACCATATATAAGATCAGATTAGGTATTTACTGGTAAAGCTTTTTGTTCATAGGCCTGTATCCATCAGGAAAGAGCTTTATAGCTGGAGAGATTCATCCTGTTCTATCCAACATGGGTGAAGGTGCATATACAACATTCAGTAAAACATTGCTTTTTAACAACATGTAAATAAAGAGCAAGACACTGTAAAATACAATCAAAAACATGTTTTTCTTCTAAAACAATTCTACCGCGTACATCGTGGGAAGAAAAGTAAGAGAGAACATAGAAAAAAAGAAGAGAATGTGTGAGAGAAATCAATTATTTTAAACTACTGTCAATGTTAAAATATTGTAATTGTAACTACACTTATTGTTGTGAACACATTTGGAAAATCATTATAAAGTCAATGATATTTTATATAGTGCAGAACATTATTAAAATTAGTTGATAATTAGAAAATGTTAATAGATAGAGTATTCCTAGTGCGAATAGTTTATTTTTGACAATAAAAATAGAAGAAAGAACTAGTTAGCAGATTATCTCTTGGTGAATGATGATAAAACTGTTGATTGGTTTCAGGTTAACTGAGAACTTCTTATGTTATTCCAAAATTGTTGTTATGATCATTTAAAGTTGGTTAAGTTTAATAAGTTGGAACAGCACAGGTGTGAGAGTGTTAGAAACCTGTTGGGTTTTGTACCGTGCTTATGGCATCCTGGGTTTGCTTTATTCGCTGCATCTCGGGCGTCTTTTCCATAGCTGTTCCTGTTCCAATATCTTCTTTATATAAAATCTTAACCAAGACAACAAAATTGAGCAAAGAAAACAACACTGTCACTTGATAGAAAAGGTCTAAAAAACAGCGGAGACTCAAGAAAGAAATACCTCAGGTTAGCTTCCTGGTCGTAGATCTATTGACACAGGAGTAACTCCCACTAATTTCAGAGAAGCTTGCTCCCAAGTACATTAGGTAAAAAGGTAAAGGTCCCCTGTGCGAGCACCGGGTCATTCCTGACCCATGGGGTGACCTCACATCCTGAAGTTTACTGGGCAGACTTTGTGTACGGGGTGGTTTGCCAGTGCCTTCCCCAGTCACCTTTCCTTTACCCCCAGCAAGCTGGGTACTCATTTCACCTACCTCGGAAGGATGGAAGGCTGAGTCAACCTTGAGCCGGTTACTTGAAACCAATTTCCGTTGGGATCGAACTCAGGTCGTGAGCAGAGCTTGGACAGCAGTACTGCAGCTTACCACTCTGAGCTACAGGGCTCCTTCCCAAGTACATTATCCAAATTAAATAAAAATCTGAACTACACGCTCCATTTCAGCAGTGTTTTTGGAGACAAAGCCAATCTTGCTAATCTAGTGAAGTAGAAACTACATCAAAAGAAATTAGACATTATGACTTTGTTTTGGACAAATTCTGTTTCTGGGATTTAAAAGCCCCAGGGATATATCAGAAGTGCCCACAGGAGAGCAGTGACAATTTTGCACAGTATTGAATGCCACTCTGAAGGATCTTCCGGCTTCAGTAGTGGCTTTTTTGAGGTGTTATGCAAGAGTTGCCTCCAATGCCCTGGTTCAGGTACATTCGACCCAGTCTATCTGTAGGAGTTAAATTGTAAAGGCACCAATTTAAATTCAGAAATGTTTTATGTGATTCTTCACTGTTTTGGTCAGACAGCCACAGGCAATCATGAGCCGTAAAGACATCACATAATAACAACAATACTTAGCATCACTTTGAGACTTCAAAACAGGAACAAAACAAGGACATACTTTACGCAGCAGCTAAATAAATAAGAGCAAGCTGGTATGTTACAAGCACATAGCCTGCAAAGCCACATAGACAAAACGAGGCCAGACATTTTTTAACACTTTTGTCAGATGTGCTGAGCTTAATCTACTGGGTAATGGAAAAGATGCTGAAAAGGAAGGGAGTCAGAGTGAAACCATTCAAGCTGCCACGTATATCAGAGACAACAATAGCTTCGCCTGATGAGTATTACATTAGTGGAAACGACTAAGGTTCTGATTCCACAAATTCTTACAAAGAGGTTCTTGTAGGTTATCCGGGCTGTCTGACCGTGGTCTTGGTATTTTCTTTCCTGACGTTTTGCCAGCAGCTGTGGCAGGCATCTTCCAAGGAGTAACACTGAAGGACAGTGTCTCCAAGTGAAGACAGTGGAAACACTGTCCTTCAGTGTTACTCCTCGGAAGATGCCTGCCACAGCTGCTGGCGAAATGTCAGGAATGAAAATACCAAGACCACGGTCAGACAGCCCGGATAACCTACAAGAACCAATGAACTCTGACCATGAGAGCCTTCGACTATATCTTACAAAGAGGCTTAGATACGAGTACGCAAGGAGCTTCATTAGCATCAAAGAAGATTATTAAGTAGAGGTCTTTGCAAAATTAAAAAGATAAAGGTAAAGATAGTCCCCTGTGCAAGCACCAGGTCATTACTGACCCATGGAGTGACGTCACATCACAACCAAATTAGGGCAAAAAATGGTTATGACAGAACTATTTGGAGAAAAAAAACATGCTGCAAACTAAAGTTACCGCGCTGAAGTTCTTCTGGTTTTCTTTAACTCGGAGTATTTCTGGTGTTTCATTTACCACGGTGACTTTTCCTTTGCTATGCTGCATATCTTGTTGATATTGAAGCTGTTAAAAAAACATATATGCTTAGTTTATTGTTATTGCTGAAGCATTCAGGCTTCCTTGTATGCGATTTGATTTTTTGAAAAGATACAATAGTTAGTAATACTAAAATTTCTGTTCCAACAAACCCTTTTAATTTCAAAAAAATGAGTAATCTGGCCATATCTCAAAAAAAAAAAAAATCCTGGATAGGAGTTACTGGGCTGTTTCTAATCCTTGTTCTCTGCCAGTGAAGAACATGGAAGACTTATGGCTACAACAGAACCAACATCAGCTAATCCTATGTCAATCTGTTTACATTTTTACACATTACTTCACAGCCTTACATATGTAAAGTAAACTAATCTCCAGATATTCCTTGCTTGCTGTGCTACAGTATAAAAATAAAGCTGTATACCTACCATGCTAAAGTTCTTTTGGTTCTCCCGGACTCTCTGCATTTCTGGTGTGTCAAAGACAGGTACATAATATGACCTGGTTCTCTCTGCTTCTTCCTTGTATTTTTTCTGTTGTGAAAAAAAAAAGTTTACTGCCGTGGTAACAAAGGATTAACAAGAGAAAAGAGGATTTTTAGAATGCAAATGCTCCCTGTCTGAGGGACAGACCACACAACCATATCTATGTTTTGGGTGACATCTACTTTGTGTGAAAGACAGAAACAACTGTTAATGAGCGGAAGGCACTTGGCACAATGATTGGCTTTACTACAACTCATTACAATAATTGGCCTGCCTTCAAGAGTGATATATGCAGCAAAGTGGAAAGCAGAGAAATACCCAGGTTTGACTGAATGGATGAATAAACTAACAGAATATGCAACAATGGCAAAACTAACATATCTTATACATAACAGATCAATTTCAGAATTTCAGGAAAAATTGATTTTTTAAAACTATATAGCTAAAAATTAAGAACAGAATTAAATTAAAATAGAAAAAGGAAGATTTAGGTAATACATGTTTAAGAATAAATATGCTATTAGAGATGAAAATATATTGAGAACATAAGAAATGTAATTCAAATAAGTTAATAATTGAGATGTAATTTTAAAAAGTAAGTTCCTTATAAAATATAATAATTTGATTGGTTCTTGTAGGTTATCCGGGCTGTGTAACCGCGGTCTTGGTATTTTCTTTCCTGACGTTTCGCCAGCAGCTGTGGCAGGCATCTTCAGAGGAGTTACACAGCCCGGATAACCTACAAGAACCAATGAACTCTGACCGTGAAAGCCTTCGACAATAATTTGATTGTTTATTGTTTATTTTTAATTAAAAAAAATTAAAAAAAGTAATACACCTGCCTTTTACAATGACTGGGTCCCACAATGGGCCTCTTGGCCGGCCTCTCAGGCCTTCCTAACCCCAACCCCTTAACTCTGAGGCAGGGAAGGCCACCCGGGAGGGAATAGAGCCCTGCCGCAGCCAGCCTAATGAGCCTCCCATGACTCCTGTAGGCCAGGACCCGGAAGGACGGCTGCACCTGGACGCTGACCGAACCGGCCCAGAAGACAGGAGAAGACAAGGGAAGCCGTCAATGGACCCGCCTGTTGCCCATCGATCCATGCCGCAGGGCGGCAAGCCTGCCAACAGCAGTTAGCAAGGCAGGCTAGGGGTGCACAGGGCCAAGGAGGTGCATGGGGCCGAGGTGCACGGCCATCTCCTGGCACAGGCTGATTGGGACTGAGGCAAGTTCCCACGGCAGCCCTTTTATGCCCTTGGGAGGGGCAGGGCTAGAGGCGGAACCTAGGGCAGGGACTGGGCGGAGCTTAGGAGCCCAGTCCCTACAAAAGCCAGGAGAGAATGGAGGCCAGGGAGGAGAGCCACAGGTCAGGCTGGCTGAGAAGAAGCCTGGAACCCTGGCATACTCTGAGGGAGAGAGTAGCTCTAACTCTTCCTCAGAGTGGTCTGAGGCCGAGGAAGCTCCTCTGGCAAGGCCTCTTCAGGAAGGGTCGGGCAGTCAGCCCTTCGAGGCATCGCCTCACTGACAGGCTGAGGGAATTTTTCAGTATAAGTAAGCATAAATCATTACCTGACTTGAAAGGTTCTTCACTTGATGGGCATGAATGATCTCTGGAGTGTCAACAACACTGGTATAGTTGGCTTTTTCCATTTCTGCAGAGTGCTTATATTTAATCTGTTATGGAAAAGTCATAGGTAAGTATGCATAATAACCACATTTACAAATACAGATTCTCTTGCTTCTAGATAGATGCCCCATTGTCGTCACTGACCTGGCTAGCAATATCCATGGCATTCTTGGCTCTCATAAAATCTGGTGTTCCTAGTGCAAGAGCTGTCATGCCTCTTCCTTTGATTTCCATTTCCAGAGTTTTCCTATATTCTTTCTGTGGTTAAAAATTGTAAAACAGATGAAATGTTAAAATGGGGGGGGGGATTTACCAAGTGAGATACATTAGACATTTACCCATAATAGGCTCCAGTGCGGTTTCACTCAGTGCTGTGCCTTACCTCATTCAAGATTTGGGTTGCATTTTTTGCTCTGAGTAAATCTGGTGTCTCTTCCAAAATGGTTAGGCCTTTACCTTTGACACCTTCTTCCAAATCTCTCCTGTATTCTTTCTATAGAGGAAGAGTAGAAAGAAGAAAAATTGAACAGAGTTTCAACAACAACAACAACAACAAAACGGAGAAAAAATCAGCACGTAATTTTCTGATTATTTTAAAGCAACAAACAGAGTTATGCTGTTCAAGGGTCTACCAGTTATCAAGAAACAAACTGAGACAGGTCAGCATACTTTGATTAAGAAAGGGACACATACAATGGAACATCAATATTGACTTGACCAACAGGAAAACCAACATTAATGTCATTACAGTGAACAATTAGTGACTTTCTACATCAACAAACTAGAACAAGCCATAAACACAACAGATATCATGCTTAAAGTAAATGTTTAAGCCTGAAGAGGAGACTAGTGAAGGGGCTGCCTTGGTGAGGATAATTAGTGAAAACTAGTTGGGTTGCTATTAGCAAAAGACAACAGAGTAGCTGCTACCTCGCTTGCTATTTTGGTGGCATATCTGACATGCAATAAAGATGGTGTAATCTCCAGACCAGCAAGGTTTCTGCCTTTAATGGACTCTTCAAAGTCTTTTTTATATTCTTTCTAATAGGAGTTGGAAGAAAACAAAAAGAAGGAAAATAGCGTTTATTTTGAAACTATGAAAAATACACCAGGAAGAACAGATTCTAATTATTGTACAGTGCTGCTAGAACGTGTTAGCTGGTTAAATATGCAGTCTTGGTATCACTGACATTTGTGAGGGTTTTGCCATATTATATGTGGTGGCCATTTTAGCCATGTGATAGTAATAAGGCTGGGTAAGCCTTTGGACAAACAGGATGTTTCACCACATGTGTCCATTTTTCAATAAGCTGAAATATTTTTTGTCATTGCTATGTTTTAGTGTTCCTTGACTGTGACTATAGGAAGAGGAAGTACGCCACAGGGTATGAATTCACACCACAGACAGAAAGATATTTCCTTTATGCCCTCCCATATGCCACTGGAAATGCTTTTTCAGTGCCCAAGCATACCTATGAAAACAGAGATGGGGGACGGAGTGTGAAGAAACAGAATGGTCATCCTGGTCATACAGATGGGCCTTTAATAAGCAATATTTATTACCCACAGATTTAGATAGGTATGCCACATAAAGGAATTAGTTTAAATAAATATTGACTGAATTATCAATGACTTGGAAGGAACAATTTGGGTTTCGCATCCCTTCCAGGGTGCCTTCTGGGTTGGGAAATGGCAAATAAAGCCCCATTTAATAGTTCTGGGGACACATGTAGCAGTGAAAAACATGACAACTTTTCTTCATTTTCTTAAGAGAACAGTGAGAGGTCTCTTGGTCGCCAAAAGGAAATCCAGGGCTCAGTTGCCTCCATGTCCACTGTATCCATGCACTATGGTTGCCAGGTCCCTCTTTGCCACCGGCAAGAGGTTTTGAGGGCAGAGCCTGAGGAGGGCGGGGTTTGGAGACTTTAATGCCATAAAGTCCAATTGGCAAAGCAGCCATTTTCTCCAGGTGAACTGATCTCTATCGGCTGGATAGCAGGAGTTGTATTAGCAGGAGATCGCCAGCTAGTACCTGGAGGTCAGAAACCCTAACAATGGGATTATTGTAAATAAGGGCACAGGAGCCACAAGAGGCAAGGGCAGTTTTTTTTGGGGGGGGGGTTGTGGCACTTTTGGAGAGGAGCATGATTGTGACAGTTACATTACTACCTTAGGCCAGGGGCAAAGCCACACTAACAGTGCCATTCCAAACAGAGTTAAAACCTGCTAAGGATGGTACTGTTAAGTTTGTGGAGCTGTACTGTTTAATTAGAGTGCATTGCCTCAGTACTTTGGACTTGACATGCATAGTATTTGCCACAAAAGGTTCACCAACATTGTTCTGCATAGTTGTATAATGAAAAGAGGAACTGAAACAACCGATAGAGCCACCCAAACATTATGACTGAACACCTTATACAAGTGTATTTCACCCTGTATAAGTTTCACTTTGGGACAGAACAATACCAAAACTTCAAACAGGCCATAAAATAAACTGCGAAATACTAGAATGACAAGGCAATGGGGGGAAAATACTGTAACACTAGAAACAAACAAGGATTGATAGAGAAGGAATCTAGTGGAAATTATTTCCTACTACTTTTACCTACCAAAGAAGTCTTCAGGCAGGCTGGAGGAAAGCAACAAATTGCAAGTGTTTTCATGAATCACAAATTATCTTAATTCCACAAATTCTAAGTGAATTAATTGTTCAGACTACAGAGCCCTACTCCCAACCATCTCCTATTTGTCAACTTTTAATTTGAAGTGCATGCCTAGTAAAATATACCATACTGTAACACTATAAGCAAACAGTTGGACCCAAAGCAAAGCTGCTGGAGTTCTACATCTCCCCAATCCTGCTGCAGCCCACTGAGCCCCCAGGAACAGCAAGGGGAGAAAAGAGGGGGTCTGCAGCGGGAGGAGTGAAAACCTAGGCAGACTGTGACGTGCTACAGAAGGATCTCTCTAAATTGGGTTCGTGGGCAACAACTGGGGTTGCCAGCATCAAATTGGGAAATCCCTGGAGATTTGTAAGCCTGGGGAAGCAGGGTTTTAGGAAAGGATGGACTTCAGCTGGGTATTAATGGCATAGATTCCACCCTCCAAGGCAGCCATTTCCTCAGGAAAACTTTTCTCTTCAGTCTGGGGATCAGCTGTAATTATGGCAGACCTCCACTTGGAGTTTGGCCGCCTTACCAACAATGTGGCAAGTGAAGTTCACTGTGGGGAAGTGTAAGATGGAACAAAATACATGCTGGAACAAAAATAAAATCCTAATTTTAAATATATGCTGATGGGTTTTGAACAGGTTGAGACTGAGATTGAAAGAGATCCTGGGGTTGTGGTGAAAAGTTCAATGAAACTGTCCACTAGGGCTGTCAATTCGGTTTGGCCCGAACTGAAAATCAGCCGAATTTCCCTTGATTCAGCGGTTTTTAGTTCGGGAGGAACCGAACTCAAAACTGGCGGGCAACCGGGGGGGCCGAATTCAGCGAGTTCGCGAGTTCGCGAATAAATTCGGCCAATTCGGGGCCGTCAGTAAGCAGCATAACCTTCAGTAAGCAGCATTCTCCTCCCCCGGCCAATCGGTGGCCAAGCTGGGTCTTCTTCTGGCCAATCAGTCAGGATTGAGTACTGGAGGAATCAGCTGATGTGTGGCCGGCCGGGGAAAGAGATAGAGAGAGGGAAATCCTCATGTGTGTGTGAGGGGGTGCTTGTGCACATTCGCTCCTTTCCGTGGCTGCAGGGGGGGCATTTTTTGGGGTACAGACCCCAAACTTTCATGGGATATTCAGACAAGTTTTCTTAAGAGACCACCCAAGTTTTGTAAACATTGGGTCAGGGGGTCCCGAGATATGGGCTCCACCCCTTTTTCCTCTCCCCCTTTTCCATTTTCGTGGCTGCAGGGGGCGCTTTTTTGGGAGTGCAGCCCCCAAACTTTTATCTTCAGAGAATCCCTCTTAAGAGACCACCCAAGTTTTGTAAAGATGGGTTCAGTGGGGGCTGAAATATCGGCTCCCCCCTTTTCTCTTTCCGTGGCTGCAGGGGGCGCATTTTTGGGTGTGCCGACCCCAAACTTTCAGCGGAGCTTCAGTCAAGGCTTTTTAAGAGACCACCCAAGTTTTGTAAACATTGGGTCAGGGCCCCCCGAGATATGGGCTTTCCCCTTTTCCCTATTGGGATGAATGGATCACCCTCGAGAGATGCATACATATGGATCTTATATTGGATACAAATGGAATCATATTGGATTACCCAGCCTCCCAGCCCCTCCTGCTGGAACAGAAGACAGCCACAGTAAGACCCCTTTGGGGGCTTTAATCTATAATTTTTCTTTTCTGTGTGTGTGTGGGGGGGGGGAAAAGCAGAGTCTGTGTGTGTGGGGGGGGAGGGAGCAGTTTCTGTGGGTGGGGGGGGGAAGCCAAAGGGGGCTTTTGCCGGTTCTGCCTGGGGTGTGTGTTCCCCCTCCAGTCTCTCTCTCCCTGGTTTGAGGGGGGGCTTCATTTTTATTCTTCAGGTTTTTCCTCATTCATAAGATCAGTTAGGTTATTTTGATGCTTGCTCAAAACTGGTTTTCAAATGGTGACTTAAAGAATGCATCTGCCTGGTCCCAAGTCCAATGCAAAAGGAGAAATTCCACCCCCTCCTGCTCATTATGCATAGCTAGCTGCCTCTGTCCCTTTCCATGGTATGCAAACTCCCAGGTGTCAGGTGTTGCTTTGCACTGTTGCAAAGGTGTTGCATTGCGTGCTTGTGTTGCTTTGCAGTTGTATTGTTTTGCAAAATTCTTCACACCTGCCCCGCCCTTTGCATGTTTGCAAAGGTGTTGCTTTTCAGTTGTGTTGCTTTGCAAAGTTCTTAGCACCTGCCCCGCCCTTGCTCTCATCAGCTGTTTGTCGGGGCTGGGAGCTTTGTGCCTGGGCGGCAAGCTCTGCTGAGAGATACACATTAAGGGTGGGGGGGACCCCTTTCAGGGCCCATATCTCAGCCCCCCCCGACCCAATCTTTACAAAACTTGGGGAGTCTTTCAATATACGCCCTTTGAAGCTCGGCTGAAAGTTTGGGACCTCTAAGCCCAAAAATGCCCCCCAGAGCCGCGGAAAGGCGCGATTGTGTTTTTAATGGCTTTATTCGGCCGAATTTTTTTTCCGAACTTTGAATTCCCGCCGAATTGAACGGATCCGAAGTGGGGGAGTTCGGACTTCGGCACGTACCGAACCCACAAGGGCCAAATTCGGCCAAATCCGAACTGTACCGAATTTTTTTTTTTTTTTTTGACAGCCCTACTGTCCACCCACTATACGGCTGGGTTGGACAAAGCAGGCTCCGTGCTAGGAATCATTAGGAAAGGGATTGAAAATAAAACAGGCAATATTGTAATGCCCTTGTATAAAGTTATGGTGCAGCCTCATTTGGAATATTCTGTGCCGTTCTGGTTATTGTATCACAGAAGGCAGAGCTTGAAAAAAGTACAAAACAGGGCAACCAAGATCATGAGGTGGTTGGAGCACCTGTCAAGAGAGGGGCCAACAAAACTTTCCTTTCACTGCACTCTGACTTGTTCACAGGTGTCAGCCCCATACACACCCCAGGTCAAGGGTTACTAGCCAAGGTTGTCTCCCAAGCCTGTTAATTAGCTCATACATTTTAGCTATGAATCTGGTAAGGGAGGGAGCAGTTTGCTCCCGTTCAGAGTATTCCACTGAGACAGCCCAGTGATTGGTTGGGGAAGGTCAGGACGTTATGGCCAGCTTTTTCTATAAAGTAACAGCCTGTGATGAGAGGATACACTTTTATTTTTGCATTTCTTGTTCTCCCCTTGCTCACTTGTGCTGCCTGTGGACTTCTGCTACATGCTCTGGGACACCTTTGCTCCTAATTATGTGAAGCCAACATCTTCGCTTTAGAGTTAAGTTATGCCGTCAGACAGCTGTGTTGTTTTTCTGTGTACTTCAACTGCCATCCAAACTATATGTTTTGCTCTTAAAATCTTTTCTCAGTTTTCTTCAATAGAGCTTGCTGTGCTTTATGCATGTGTTGCTCAAAACCTCTTCTGAACAAAATCTGAGTAAACTTGATTATATTACCGCACTAAGGTAGGTCAGCCTTGACAGCACCTTTCCTATAAGAAAAGGCTGGAGGGTCTGGAACTTTTCAGTCTAGAAAAAAGGTGGCTAGGGGGAGGCATGACAGAGGTTTATAAAATTATGTGAGAGGTGGAGAAAGTGCTAGAGGGAGCTTTTTCACCCCATCCCATAATACTAGAATTTGGAGGCACCCAATGAAATTGTTGGGAAATAAATTCAGGGGAGAAAAAAAAGGTAATACTTCTTTACTCATCAAGTAATTATACTGCGGAATTAACTGCCAAAGGAGGTAGTGATGGTCATGACCATAGATATCTTTAAAAGAGTATTGGACAGATTCATGGCTTTTAGCCATGGTTACTGAAGGGAGCCTCCATGTACTCAGGCAGCAAACTTCTGAATACCAGTGCTGGGAGGCAGCATGAGGGGAAGGCGTCAGCTTCCACACCCTCTTTTTTTGTCCCTCCACAGCACTGGTTCCCAACCAGGGGTCCATGGACCCCCAGGGGTCCACGAGAACTAAATTAAGGTCCGTGAAACAAAGTTATAAACCCATAATAAATTAATATTTTCAATTAAAAGTTGTCTATTATAAAATATATATATTCAAATATAATTCTAAGTTTAATGTTTAACTAACAGTTATGATTAAAGTTTATTTTCAAATTCCCGGAATTTTTATTTTGAACCTTGGGGTCCCTGCACCGAACAAAAAAGTCCTAGTGGTCCCTGGTCAAAAAAAGGTTGGGAACCACTGCTCCACGGCAACTGGTTGGCTGCTGTGGGAAACAGTATGCTGGACTCAATGGACCACTGGTCTGCTCCAGGACTTCTTATATGAGTATCGGTGAAAACTGCTCTCCTCTCCTCTGCTAACAGAAGGAACTGCTGTGACATCTTTGGATCCAACCCAGTAAAGTTATTTCAGTGAAGATCGATCCCTATCAGGAACCATTTAAATCTGACTGTTAAAATACAACTTTGATAAGAATTATGCTTGCATTTCCCCCAAATCAAGCCGGACTGCCGTCTATGATAAAGCAACTTACGTCACTCTGCATGTGCTGAGATTCCTTGGCAGTGAGGTATGTTGGTGTTTCAAAATCCAGCATGGGCTTCCCCCTTTCCTTTTCATATTTTTCCTTATATTTCACCTGTCGAGAGGGATTCAAGTGTTACCCGCTGTTCTACCACAGTTTATAAATAGAAGAACAGAAAGGAGTCTGTGGGAAAACTAGGTCTCCTTTTTACTCCTGAGATACCATTCTGCACAGTTCATAAAGCCAGCCATAACAAACTACACAGTTGTGTGGCCTGGCAGATGTCAGTGTAAGTACTAGGGTTACCAGCTCCAGATTGGGAAATACTTGGAGATTGTAGGGGTGGAGCCTGAGGAGGGCGGGGCTTGGAGAGGGGAGGGACTTCAATGCCATAGAGTCCAATTGCCAAAGCGGCCATTATCTCCAGGGGAACATCTCTGTTGCCTGGAGATCAATTGTAATATCGGGAGATCTCCAGCCACCACGTGGAGGCTGGAAACTCTAGTAAAGATGCATGGAGAGAAAAAAGAGAACTGGATTTGAGGCAAATTTTGTTTTGAATTCATTAGGAAATTGGTTGCAACTAATTACTGAACTTTATCTGATATAGGCAGTTATACTTTACCAGCAAGTAACTGTAGACGTAAACTGACATTAAATAGGCTTAAATGTACTTCAAGAAAATCTAGCAATTAATTCTGTGAACCAGCTTTGAATTTTAAGCTGAAAATTCTAAGCACTTCTACACAACTGCAGTTCTGTTGTTGTTTTTTCATTTGTAGTGCACGGGTACACTAAGAAAAGTGCGTAATTTATTCAAAAGGCTGTTTAATTTTCAGATAGTTTTAATCACCTGTTGTTAATGAATTACATTTCTCATTGTCTGCACATCCTAATTCTATTGTATATGTACGCGTACCCCAAGATCCTCTGACTTTAAAACAGAAAGAAAACATCCAATTTGATAGGTATGTTTTTATGCTGGTCTTGGACCGTATTAAACTCTCTTTACCTTTACCATCCAATTTGATATCAAAACAGGGCCCCTGAGACCAACAGGAATCCTCCTGGATGCTCTCAGATGTTCCAAGGAGCACATTAATCAAAGTCCTTTTGTCCAAGCTTCCAGAACTGCCTCACACCCATGGCCATAAATAATCTCATGTTTGTCAGACAATAACCTGAGGTCCCAGAGTTCCCTTTATAATACTACCCTCTCCAGCAATTCAATTACAAGCCCAAGGAAGGCAATCAATCCACTACCCAGCCTTTGTCAGCCCAGTCTCAGCTGGCCCACCACCCAAGTGATTCATCCATCTAAGTGGTTCTGCTGTCCCTATCCTTTCACCTAACATGACCATATTTGGACCTCCACTTCCCCCGGACACACATTTTCCCCTGCTCGCTCAAAAATTTGAATCATTCAATAAGGGTTTAGAATTGTCACCCTACACCCAAAATCTTGCTGCAGCTTAACTTTGCATAGAATTTGGCCAATATACAACTCCCCACCAAAGCCTAGGCAACTCTAAATACATAAAAGTGGCATCCCAGCCTCTGCTGCAGCTGAAACCATGGTAATTTGTACCATCATCAGACTTCTTCCACTGCTGAGATAAGACACCCCATCCTGGTAGCTGGCTATGTTTCCTCCGTAGCCTTCCTTGCCCCCAGACCTAACCATACCAGACTGTTCTCTTCAGGATACCTTTTATTTCTCTTGGCTGGTAGCGATAAGGGAGTTACATTATCTATAGTTAAATTTATTATTTCTGCTCTTAAAATTAGGAGCTTGTATATATCATCTAAATCTGGGGATTGAGTTTAAAAAAATATTTAATAATTGGGACTTGTTTTTTTTTATTCGCCTACGTGTTTTGGCACATGAATTTCTGAGCAGAAACAGGAACAGTATTTAACTTTTTCTCTTTTTCCCCTTTCCACATGGGCATCTCATGTATATCGCAGATGAGGTTTATTTGGCTACCTTTACAACTTAGTGTTGCCATATTGCCTCATTTTGCTTTCCCTTGTTTTTCAAATTTCACTTCTGTATCTTGGTAGGGGAATAAAGATTATAAACTGTTTCCTGTGACTTTCTCTCACTTTCTAACCAGCAATAGGCTAGATCAGGACCCATGTATACAATGGACTGGATAGTCCCAGGTATTTGCCCTGCAATACGTGTATAGCTCTACACATGTAGAAGATGCTACACATGTAACAGGCCAAACACAGGGAACAATTTGGCTAACAAAATCTAAGTTCCATCTGGAAACACAATTTTTGCATTGTTTTTAATCTATAGTAAATTTCCTCATCTCCAATTTAACTAAAAGGTTGGATATAAATAAACCAATACACAACTCCCCACCAAAGCCTAGGCAACTCTGAATACATAAAAGTGACACTCCAGCCCTCCAGCCTCTGCCGTTGCTGAAATAGTGGGTATTTGTATCATTATCGACTTCTTCCACTGTTAAGATAAGACACCCCATCCTGGTAGCTGGCTGTTTCCTCAGTAGCCTTCCTTGCCCCCAGACCTAACCATACCAGACTGTTCTCTTCAGGATACCTTTTATTTTTCTTGCCTATAAATGTTGGATATAAATAAATCCAAGAGCCCTTTGGCGCAGAGTGGTAAGCTGCAGTACTGCAGTCAAAAGCTCTGCTCACAACCTGAGTTTGATCCCAAGTGAAGTTGGTTTCAGGTAGCCGGCTCAAGGTTGACTCAGCCTTCCATCCTTCTGAGGTTAGTAAAATGAGTACCCAGCTTGCAGGGAGTAAACTGTAGATGACTGGGGAAGGCAACGGCAAACCCCCCTGTAAACATAGTCTGCCTAATAAACGTCGGGATGTGACGTCACTCCATGAGAAAGTAATGACCCAGTATTTTTTTTATAAATCCTTAAAATAAATAGTGAGAAATACCAGAAATGAGAGATGTTGATCATCTGACTTACTTGGCTCTGAAGTTCTGAGGCCTCCTTTAGATGAAGCTGTTCAAGGTTATCTGGAACCACGTGGTAGTGACCCTTACTCTTCTCATACTGCTTCTTGTATTGATACTAAAGGAAAGGTGTCAGAACCACCTCAATAAAAAAAATCCTAACCAGATCAGCCTTATATTTCCAGCTAATCCAAACATTTCAATAAAAAGGCGGAAATCAGAAATACAATTTTGTTTAAAAAAAGAAAAAGGAAATGAAAGCAAAATAAAATAAAACCTAAGCCAGGCAGATATTTTAATGCTGAATTGTCTAGGAAGGGGCAAGATTTTGTATTAACTTAAAATGAAACAAAAAGCCCTTCCTTTAAAAGAAAAAAAGAGTATAAAACAGGGGTCGATCGGGTGGTGTGACTGAGATCTTCTCATGTTAGTGCATTCATCATTCTGTAGCAAAACAGCCATATGATGAGAAACTCATGAAAAAGCAGAATAATTTTTAAAAGGTTTATTTCAGTTATCAAATAAATTTTCAAAGAGTAGTAAAAGTAAAAGAAATTTGTGAAAACAAGGGGAAAATGGAATTTCTGTTAGTCAAAACCACAAGTTAAAAATGTAAAAAAAAATCCATTAAGATTTGGTTAGAAGTTTTACAACATCCAGAATTGTACAGCTAATAGAAAATTATCTAGAGACTAAAGGTATTAATGTCACTAATCTACGTGTAGTAGAATCATTAGGCAGGAGAGAAGAGATCACTACCAGGTGATTTCCTAGGAAGTCAAGGAGGAAAGCTGTTACAGAAGTTGTTAGCACAGATTATCTCGGAAATGTAGAAGGAAGTAATGTTAAATAGATGTGGGCGTCTCTAAGGGACTTACGGAACTGGCAAGCTGGCTGGTACCCAGGGCATGATTCATTGAAAGGGATTCAGACATATCTGTCACTGGTTTGTGAAATTTCTTCAGGTGGTCTGCCTTATATTTAACCTGCAAGGAGAAAAGAAAAAAAATCATTTTCTGTAAAGGAGGATATAAACAATACAGAAAATTCTAACCAGTGGAGGACATAAAGCAAGCCCCCATGTAATTCAACTTTATATCAAAACTATGCTGAAAGGATAATAAATCAGATGTACCTCACTAGCGATGTGATGAGCATCTTGTAGGGTCTTGTAAATCTTGCTCTCCTTCAGGTCATAATGCGGCTTCTTTCCCTTCTCCTTGTCAAATTTCTCTTTATACTTCTGCTAAATCCCAAGAGAACAAGTGTTATTCCAATCTGTCCTGGATATTTTGCTTATCCAGTGGCCCAAAGAGAGGTCCAAAGTCCGGTTGGAAAAAGGAAGCTTGACTGCAAGCAAGCCGGCTCAAAGATGCGGGACATAAGAACAATACAGAAGATAGGACCAAAGATATTGCCGGAAAGAAATGATCACATGTCTCTTTAACAAGGTGACATTTGCCACTTTCATTCATGTTTATGTTTCAGCTCCATGCTTGAAGTATACAACTTGTCAGTTAACAAGAATTTAGAGAAAGATGACATGGCTTTGACAAGCGATAGTTGCTAAGGCACCTGAAATAAATTATGGTTGTGCACATTTTAACAACTTGCCTAAAATTGCCATTAACTTTCTGTTACAAGAAACAACGCAATAGAAATAACTGCATAATTGCTCACTTTTAAAATTATTTGTTTCCCACTGTTCGTCTAAAGAGTTTAAAGTAGTATTTGAGCATTAAGACAACTCTGATGGAAATGCTACTCCATTCCATCCCTCAAACAAGCTGAGGGTGTTGGGTGTGAGATGGTGAGGCATGAGCCTGTCCCAACATGGTTGTATGGAGGCGTATCAGCTTCAGGGAGCAGGGAATGCATGAGAGAAAGGACTGCTGGACATCCCCTCATCCTTCTGTTCCTCTTACCATCCCTGACAGTGCTGTCCTAAGCAAAGGTGAAGTCAACAGGCTTAGAGGAATGTAATACGGCTTAGGGTGGAACTGTGAATTACCCAAGGCCCCATTCATTTAGCTTTATAGCCAAACATGGATTTGAACTTGAATTTTCCACATTATAACTTCATGCTCTAGCTGCTGCATAACAATGTCCAATAGGACAGACATTTTAAGTCTTTGATCTCACAGACAAACAAATGCTTCAACCTCTCACTGTTAGAGGAGTCAGGGAGAGGCCGTGACTCAGTGGCATGCAGAAAGTCCTGGTTCAACCCCCGGCATCTCCAGTTAAAGGGACTAGGCAGGTAGGTGGTGTGAAAGACCCCTGCCTGAGACCCTGGAGAGCCACTGCCATTCTGTCTAGACAATACTGACTTTGATGGACCAAGGGTCTGATTCAGTATAAGGCAGCTTCATGTGTTCATGTGTAGAATAATGGCAGCAAGCCTGAATTCCAAACCTTTTAAAATTATTTTTCTATCCCCACTGATTTACAGTTTAATTGTTCCTAAGAAAAGTACCTGCAGAGGACTAAATACTGGCAATGGATGTAATCAATCACTGCAAGGTTAATTTCACTTTAATGGGGAAACGTATTGCATAGAGAAGTTGCTTTTTCGGAGGAAGAATTGAATGCGGGCATTATCTACTACTACTGCTTAGCACCAACAATGTGTTAAGTACAGAGTAAGCTTTAAATTAAGCTTAATCACCAAAATGATCAAGCAACTTCATCAAACACCAGGCAAGAAATTAGTTGTTTCCTAGAAAAGAATGAGTACTGCTACAAATTGGGAGAATCAGCAGGCCAAAATTAAGCACATTAAACCCCATTGATTTCAGTGGGACTGTTCAGCACACTATGTTAACTCTTTCTCACTATATCTTGGATTTACAACATCTTGGTCTTGGAACATCTGATTTTGGTCTGGCTAGTAGCCATTTTTATTTTTGCAAGAGCTGATTGACATAACTGATGAAAGGAATAGATCATGCTAAGAAGCAATGCTTATGCTTGCAAAAAAAGAGATAAATACAATTTAACGTTAGTAAAATGAATGATGCTGTAATGCAAAAATTAAATCACATTCCATGATGTTTTCAAATCTTTAACACATGTTGGCATGTTTTTATCCACACATTTTTCTATCCTGCATGCTGGATAATACCATCTTTTTAACTTTCAGCGCCAAAAGATGCTGACGCTCACATTCAACTGGCATTCAAGTGTACAGTTTAGCTACCCCTTTTTAAAAATACAGAATGTTCTACTAACACTCAAGAAAAGATAGTGGTTGACATCACAAGAGACAAGATTGTTCTCACAACGGCACATAATAACACATCTTTGGAAAAACTTTATGGTTATGTTCCAGGGAGACTGTTTAACGTGCTCATAAAAGATATTTCATTTTTTTTAAGTTATTTTGATCTGCGTGTCACACACTACTTTTCAAATTCACCCCAGTTTCAAAAATATTTTGCTACATGGTACTTGAGACTACTGTTAGCAATAAAGGACATACTCCTAAGCCCCAGGAAGCAAAAATAAACAGGTCTACTACCAGAAGGAGTCCCATTCTATTCACTGGGGTTTACTTCCACAGCAGTGTTTTTAGTATTGCAGCCCTGTGGATTAATGTTAGTATATCAGAATGTTGTTGCTCTGTAGGTACCCAAAGCATGAGAGAAACAGGGTAACACACCCTTTATCCAAGATGATAATGCTTAGGGCTGTGCATGGGGAAAACCTTGCAGAAATAAAGGTGTTCTGCCTACAGCAAATTACCATGGCTACCCCAATGGAATCTGTATACACAGGACCTCAGAGTATTTACAACAGACCAAGAACCCCAGATTACACTGCAAGTCTCTCATTAATGACTTTGACTACGATTCTTGAATGCTAATGAACATTAAAACTAGCCTATTTCTAAAACTCTGAGGGCAAGTTGGAATGAAAGAGGAAAAGAGAATCCTGCTACAAATGAAGAACAAAGGTTAACAACAAACCTATAAGATAAGAGACAGGACTAATTGAGATACTGCATCCTTGAAAAGGAAATACACAGAAAACACAAAACACAGTGCCGATGATACAACACAGTAATTTCTGGTCATAAAAGGATACTGATTTCACTCAAGACCAGAATCATGGCACTGTAAATGTATTCTAACGTCATAAGATGACAAGTCTTCACTAAAACCAGAAGAGTAGATGAAAAAGGTCATAATTTACAGAGAACGTAGTCTTATTCAACAGATTTTCATTGCAATGTCTTGATTTTTTTACACAGATAGAGAAGTTGAATTTTCTAGACATGCAGTGGTTGCATGCAGTAATCACAAAGACAAAGAGGTAATAATATCCTCCCTTTTTCTTATGAAATGTGTCCATAATGTATTTGAAGCTGGGGCAAGTATGCTCTTTTCTCTCTAGGTTATATCAGAATGAAAACGGGAGAAGAATCTGAAAAATATTTCAAAAAACTGCAATGAGTAGTTGTTCTGCGAAAGGGAACAGGCTTTCTGTTCTTGGTTGATTCATTGGTATGATCTGCCACTTCAGTTATGAAAACGTTGTAATGCTGTGAAGCTGCAGTGAATCATTCATTTGCTGTCTGTGTGTGAAAGAAAGGGAAGGAGCGATTTTGTAAGCCCAAGGATCCCCCAGCTTGCTTATATAGTGTCAAACTGTTTTTTTGCTTTTATGTCATAAACCCATACGATTGTTTTAGTGAATGAGAGTCAGAAAAATCATGTCCCTAAGGTCAGGTTGGCTGAAGTGCAGAGATGAAAGAGTACTACACCACATTATAATAGGTATGGTCAGGGTCAGCAGCACTCCTATAGGAAGAGAAGCTACCAGTGGTCCATAAACATTTAAAGAGCCCACTGAGCCAAGTTCCCAACCTGCAAGATCATTGTATTAAGTCAGGAAGAAAAATGGATTAAGGATCACCAGAGTGAGTGAGAGGCATCTTCTTGGTGGAGAAATATCAGCCTAAGTGCCTACAAGTGGGCTGATTTGAGGTTATGTTTCCTTTTCTGACATGAAGTGGTATCTTTCTCATGGATCTTTTTTTTAAAAAACACTAAGATTTGTTATTAGTTCTGAACAGAATTGCCACCTTCATTCAAAGATTAATTCCATCATCCTAGAGTATGTGTGCATGAAGCTGGACAACAGGTCCACAGTTTTATTCAAGCACATTTTCCCTTGAGTTTTTAACGAGCGATGCACTACATGAAATTATATACTAAATTATATCCCCTACTATTTCCATGTGACAGAATTCCAGCCAATGTTACAGGAATCTGCTTTTTTGGTCAAAATCCCTGTTCATGTAAACAGATGTTTGCCTCAAGCCTTCCCTTTGATATAATGCATTATTGCCATTTAATTGAATTCCCCAGGGAAGAAGTATTCAACCACAATCTTACATAAGAAACAGGGAGGAGGTCTCACAGATTTCAAAAGTTTTGATATGCACAAAAAACAATGCATCCCATTTACAATTCAGGCTTATTTCCATGTGCCAAGAATATACAAAATCTAGCAAGACTCATAACACAGGCATTTGCATTCACAGTGGGAGAAGAGAACTGTCACTTTAAATCCATCTTACATGACTACTTAGGACATTAGCTTTCTTATACTGTCTCATCATGGGTGTATCATAAGATGCAGCACCGTGCCCTCTCAAGTGTCCTTTGATGTATTCAGCCTACAAAGTGTAGCAACATAGCAAGATTAGAACTGCATGCCTCCCACAAGGCAGAAAGAGAAGAAAAAGTGGCGTCCATGTTTTGGGAAGTAGAAGGAGGAAGGCGAGAGGGAAAAAAGCTTATACTAGCATATAAAAGAACTGAAACAAAAAGGAACACACTTGTGGGAGGGGCAAGCATAAATATCCTATACTTCCACCTACATCAAAGAAATTGTAGACTAAAATGAGCATTAACATAGTTAACAATTCATGAGAGAATCCATTGGAAAGAAATATGTTTATGCTCATTATCCCCATTTTTCTAGTGATTGAGCAAAGTCACCAGGTTTTCTTCTGAAAACCAACACATTTCTCACATATCGCCAGAAATTGTACAAAATTATTCTCAAGTAGATCTGTGTCTGTGCAAAAAAAAATTTTTTTAACAGATGGTCATTTTACGAAGGAACATGATTTCTTTTTTAAGGTGTATGCATAAGTGCATGTTGTAATGCAGTTATTAGGCCAATAAAGTATGTGTGTGTGTGTGTGAAAAAAAATCACAATAAAATGGTTTCAGGCTAGTAGGGAAAATTGAATCCATCTCGATATAGCTACTTTATTTACAATGGCTGGGTCCTATACTGTCCTTCTGCTTGCGCAACACAGACCTCCAGCATTTTCCACTCATGCAATATGCTGCCCCTTACATGAATGGAAAGCAATGAGCACCAGAGGAATGTACACCGCCAAGAAATGCTTCCATAGTGGAGGACTGCACTATGCAAGTGGAAGGAAAGTACAGGAATCCAAGTCTGTATTTATTTATTATATTTCTAGTCTGTTTTTCAGCCAATGTGGTCCTTAATGCAGCTCAAAGGAATGTTTAAAAAGACACATCCAGTGAAATACAAATCTTCCTGGAGGAGGGGGTTCTCAGCTGAGCCAGATCCAGGCAGGACAGAGGTGTGCTTGGTTGCTTCTCTCCCCGTTGGTACTTAGAAGCTGAAGGAAGAGGCTCTCAACTGGTGATGTGATTAATTAATTTGTACCCAGTCTTTCTTTCCAATGAAGACTCAAGGCAGCATACATCATTCAATTCACCTTCAATTTATCCTCACAACAGCCCTATGAGGTAGGTTAGGTTGTAAGTGTGTGGCTGGCCCAACGTCACCCAGGAAGCTTCCACGGCACGAGTGGGGATTTGAACCCAGGTCTCTCAGATACTCTTAACCACTACACTACACTGACTCTCCTAAATTATTGCTCTTTGACAACCTTATGATCATATTGCTGCAGATTCTGGAGGCCATTTGTTCATACCTGGCTTGTAAGTTTGGACACCTCCTTAGCAAGTTCAATATCGGGACGTCCAAGCATGCTGACTCCCATAGCAGCTTCTCCTCGAGCCTTGGCTTTGTACTGAATCTACGAAATAAATGCAGGTCATTTCAAAAACCTTTGTCTTCTACAGATTGAAGTTAAAATGCATATCTTGAAATAATGTAAATGCATGCTACGGGACATATGTTTCTGAGCAGTAACCCTGAAATGTACTCACATCACTGACTAGCTTGGAGACTTGGGAAGCTTTCTTAATATCTGGTCGGTCTGCCACAGATGAATAAGGAAGTTTGGATTTCGCATCTTTTTTGTACTGAATCTAATAAGTAAAATCAAACATATAAAAAAATGATTTTTGTAGTGTGTTCTAACTAGAAAAAGACACCAATGTAATGCAATTTTACCATGAAGCTTGTCATAAGCAAGATGGGTTCAGTGTTCACAAGAAATAAGTGACTACCCATCATTATACAAGAAGATAGACACGTCTATGGCTTACAAGGACCCCTGCAAGGGATTGGTGTATCTCTGTGAAAGAGCATGCAGAGAAGTTGTACAGTACTTCCCCTACCTCCATGAAGCCCTGAGAGTGTAACTACATACTTAAATCTTATATTTTCTCATCCATTTTCATAAAATGTTGGGAAGATTTGTTTCAAGGTTAACCATAGGTGGGATGAGAAACTGCAGAATAAAACAAAACCTCATGTGAAGGTCACACATTCATAGATTTGTGGTGACCCACTCTAGGGTCATGGACATTACATGTGCAAACGACATGAAAAAGATGGCTCTCTGGTCCACGGGATGCTTCCAGTATGACCTCTGATTTTAAAAGTGATCTTAGATCTTACAGAAATTGTCCATGTAGAATTCTGGATAAAGTACCTGCTGAAGAAACTTACATTACTCTGTTTCTTTGCAACTTCCATTGCATGCTTTACTTCTGGAGGCTCCAGCATGATCGAATAGTTGGACTTGCCTTTCTCTTTCTGAAACTTCTTTTTGTAATTTGTCTGTTTAGAACAGAAAAAATGTCCCTCATTCTCCAATCAAATTGCACTTTGTTGACATTTAGATCACTCATTTACAGAAAGAACTTTTTCATGGTGCAATCCAATGTAGAGTTGCTGTAGTCTAAACTGATTGAAAACAATAGACTTAGACTGGAGTAACTCTGCATAGGATTTACTCTATTTGTTTGATCTCAAGGTCAGATATACAACCAAGCTGGAAACATAAATGAGAATAAAACCACCAGCAAGGGCTGATCTCTTCAAGAAAACTGCACCGATTAATAATAAAGTCATCATTAAATCTCTATCTCTTTTTTTGTAATTTCTAAAAATATCACAGCACAAACAATAATCAGTTATCTGAAGTCTTCTATTTACTTCAGTGGGAAAAAAGAACAAAATACTGTATTAAATCTCATTTTAGAAAAATGTTATTATTACTACCAATTTTAAATATAATCCAGCATTCCTTCTAACAGCAGCCTTCTTACTTGTATTACATGAACGCAACAAAAGGATGCACTCACAAACAAGGATGGAGTTTTTCCATATATGAGGGACTTCAGGGACTTCCTATATATGCAACAATATTAGTTTTTTAATTTAAAGGACAAATCATGCCCCTCAAAGCCAAATATGGATTGAGCATGTGCACTGCCCTCAGAGTGTTGAGAGAAGGTTAGAGTCAATTAAATGAAAGAAAAACAAGGAGATGAGCGAATTGGCCTGGTCGTGCCATGGAGTGCTTATAGTAGGGGAGAAAGGGGGAGATCTGTCAGTGAGTGAGAAGATTTGCCAATAATTTAGTCCCCTTGTGATTCTTTGCAGATCTCCAGTTTGTCATTTCTTAAAGCACCTCATAGTCTTTGTTGTGCGTGCCTAATTGACTTCTTCACAAACGTTCTCCATTTTTTTCCAATATACAACTGGATTTTTGAATCCATTTTCTTCAAGTCACATGCTAGGCTTCCATATACACAGCTGTCCACCAAAGCCATTAGAAATATGATCAGCTTCCATTATGAAAACAGTTATATTGTTATCAGTCCCGTCAGGATCGGCTTCAAAAATAGGCTTCAAAAATATGTGGGAGAGGGGGAAGCTGAGCAAGAGGGGAGGAAATAAAAAGGGGGCGGGACTAAGAGCTATCACTTCGGTTTTTTCGAGGTGATGAGAAGGAGGGTAGGCCCCTTTTCTTCTGATAACAAGTAATAATCAGCATATGGTATAGTTTCCTGAGGATAAACAACTAGGCACAGAGAATAAATCAAAACAAACACCAAAATCTATTCAACCTGTGAAGTGAATAAATTGGCAGTAGCTCACCTCACTGACATTCTTGGTGACTTCTTTGACGTGAACAGTATCACGTGTCTCTGGCAATTTTGTGAAAGAGCCGTGTGGAAGGTGCTTCTTCACATGTTCTTTGTATTTGTTCTAATTACGAAGAGTAAAAGTATTTCAAAAATCAACAGTCTCAAGAAGGAAAACATTTTAAAACTAGAACATTGTAAAAAAAAAATTACCTCAGACACGAGAGAGCTAACAGCTTTTGCAAGGAGAATCTGAGGAGTATCTGGGACAGCATGGATAATTCCTCTTTCCTTGTTATGCTTCTCCTTATATTTTAGCTGGAATGTAGGTTGTAAATATATTACTTTTAAGCAATGTTCATCAATGTAGGTAATTGTTTCAACTGATATTGTCTAACAGCTCCAGTTAGAATTAAACCTCAAATAAGAATATTTACAAAAATGAGGTTTACAGTCATTTTTGTCGCAATTGGTTTGCAACAAGAAAGCAAAAAAACTATTTATGAAACTAGTATAACTCACTACAATTTATATCTAATTAATTTTACCTCCTACATATAGAAGAAGAGGAAGAAGAAGAGGAGGAGGAGGAGGAGGAAGAGGAAGCAGAAGAAGAAGAAGAAGAGGAGGAGGAAGAAGAGTTGGTTTTTATATGCCGACTTTCTCTACCACTTAAGGAAGAGTCAAACCGGCTTACAATCACCTTCCCTTCCCCTCCCCACAACAGATACCCTTTGAAGGTGGGGCTGAGAGATCTCTAAGAGAGCTGTGACTATCCCAAAGTCACCCAGCTGGCTTCATGTGGAGGAGTGGGGAAACCAACCTGGTTCACCAGATTAGCGTCCACCACTCATGTGGAGGAGGGGGAACCAAACCCGGTTCTCCAGATTAGAGTCCACCGCTCCAAACCACCGCTCCAAACCACCGCTCTTAACCACTACACCACGCCAGCTTATTTAGGACATACAACTTCTTTAAAAGGTTATCAAACCACTTACATCACTCGCCAAGATGGCATTCTGTAAAGCCAACACGGTGTTTTTGTCATCTGTTACAGAGATCTTGCATCCTTTAAAGTATTCTCGGTCGTACCTGTAGTCATACTGTAAAGAAAAGGACAATAAAGGTGACATATGTGTGGCCAGTTCCAGCCACGGTATCATTTGCCACCTTAAGAATTAATGCTAGTGAATGAATTTTTTTTTCTCATTTCTTTACATCGCTCTGTTGCAAGGATGATTTGGCATTTTGGATGAAGTCAGGTCTGTCCACAGTCCAGTGCCAGTGAGCCTTGGCCGCTTCGTATTTCTTCTTGTAATCCAGCTGTTTAAACAGAAGTAGAAACATGAATCAAGCTCTTCTTTTAAAAGAGCCACTGTGGGAATATCTATACTGCAGACCTCGGTCTCAAGGAGGGGAAGGAGCTACTTCAGGTGGAAGCAGTGGGGATGAGAGGCAGCAGGTGGACAGGCAGAGGTGTGGGGGGTGCTGTTGCCAGAAGAGCAGGTAGGTGGGCAGCTTCAGGTGGCATCCCTCATTGAGCCAGCACTGGTCTGAGAAAAGCAGGGAACATCAGTTCTAAATTCCCCCCCTCAAAAAAAATCTGTATTTTCTATGGTATCAGCAATTGCTCTTTTAGCACTCAGGAATTTTTGCTATGCTAGGGTTGCTGAGGAAAGAACATGATACATATTATGGTTATGAGCTGATCATACTGAAGAAGAGAAAAACCAAGCCAGGTGCTAGAGCTAATGTTTGGAATCAGTGAAGTCCCTCAGTTTCCAGGAGTGCAAATGAATGTTTATTTTCCTAAGCCACACGGGGTCTCTACGAAAGCTGGGTTTTGGGAATCAACATCATCTCTCTTATGTTCTCTGCCTCAAAAGACAGAATGGTCAAAATTTCTCAATATAATCTTCCCTTTATTCCCCTGTCCACTCTATCATAGTTTTTAGGGTTCTTAAAAGAATATGAGAACTAGCATTTGAAGTGGCCTGAGCTGAGCGGGTCCTGAGCATCCAATCATCTCAGTTTTCTTTAAAAGGCAAACAAGAGAACTAAAATTGAACTCACATTGCTGTTGACTTTGTAGGCCTGTTTGGCAGACTTTATGTGAACAGAATCTGGTACCACGTTGCAATGGGACTTATTTTGCTGATAGAGTTCTTTGTATTTCAACTGTTGAAAGAACAAAAGATCATTTTTTTTTTCATTGATAGAAGGTCTTCAACCACAAAGTTAAACAGAAATCAACCAACGACACTGTAGGAAATAGTGGCAACCAGAAACACTGCTGTTGTCGCTTGTGTGCTTCAATGTATTCAGGAAGAGTGTTAGATGGACTGTGGCCAATGAAAATGGCTCATTACAGTTCTTTTGCCATATTCATTAGCCACAGTCCATCTAACACTCTTAGATGGCTATTACTATGCTTGGATGTAGGATATATTTACTATGTTACATCATACTGAACTTCAGGTGATTCATGCATATGAATAAATGTTCTTGGTCTTGATCTTGGATTCATACATATGATGCTTGGATTCATACATATGATCCCCTTCCGCCTTCAATTGGGAATGAGCCCATTCAAGTTAATCTTCTCTTAATTAAAAAGCTGAGTAAACTAGCTTGTCTTTTACACAGACAAAAATCCAAAAAGTTTGAAAAAATTGAATGCTTTTTCCTAGAATATGCAATTAGTTCAAACTTCTATATTTTGATGTCATTGTATCTAGTAATACAATATATTCTAGACCTTTGATTTTATCTGGTTTGCTATAAAAAGTATTTTTTAAATTTAAAATCCATATTTAAAAATAAACAAATAAACAATATTTCAGAACGAAGGCCCTGTAGCATTTCCAACAATATTAGGTCACCTCCCCAACCTTCTGTGGCCTACTACTGTCCCCCTTTCCCAAACTTATCCTGGCAAGGCAAGGGGTAGGCTTAATAGCAGGGAGAGCTAGAGCTTCAAGCTTGAAGACCTCATTTTTAAGTCTTAGATATTTCTCTGCTGACACAGGGACCATAGGAGATGCAATAACTAATACTTCCCAATTCAATAGATAAAAAATTAATTACTAGCAGAAGGAAGAGAAACAAGTAGCATTCCACATAGGGGAAAAACTCAATTAACTTGTATTTCAAGTTGATGAATAATCCATTGTTAATGTATGTCTTTCACTCCTAAAGCCAATAAGAATATTATGATATCCTTTTAAAGATTCTGAAAATTGAGTGCATAATAATTAAGTTTCAGGGTCCTTCTTCTAATCCCAATAGCAAGATAAGTAAACTGAGTGACAGGTAGATAATAAAATACATGTAAATGAGAGAGGATGCTTTATTTTTACACCAGCAATTAGTCAACACTCAACTGTGTTCTGAAACTCTCATTTCAGAACTGTTTTGCATCAAATATCAACAGCATTTGTAAATAGTATACTACTTGTTGAATTTAAAATAAGATTTATAGAGTCTACAGCAAGGCTGGATCTTTTGGCGACATAAACCAAATCCAATTCAGAAAGAAAGAGCAGCACAGAATAAAGGGTAAAAAGAAAAATTACAAATATTACTGTATATAGCCTAAAAGGCAAAGTCTACTCACATCACTTATTCTGTCCTTGACCTTTCGTACGTGGAGCAACATGGGAGTGTCATGGATTGTGGTATATCCTTTTGCTCTGGCCTTGACATGTTCCATCTTGTAAAGGATCTGTCGGAAAGAAAATGTCAGGTTAGTGTCTCCAGTAATTATGAGGAATGTTTTCCTTTGGAAAAAAAAGAAATCAAAATGAAACTGTAAACAGACACATGTTCATTATTTATAAGAAGCCTTAATAAACGTTGAGAGGGCAATCTATGTACCTTACCCAATGTTTATTCAGCTGGTAAGTTAATGTGATCTTGGGGTGCATCAACAGAGGCATAACATCCAAAATGCAAGCTGTCATAGTTCCACTGTACACTGCATTGGTCAGGCTGCACCTGGAGTACTGTGTGCAGTTTTGGAGGCCTCACTTCAAAAAGGATGGGGACAGAATAGAGTGGGTACAGAGGAGAGTGACAAGGATGATCAGGGGCCTGGAGACCAAGCCCTATGAGGAAAGGCTGAGGGAATTGGAAATGTTTCGTCTGGAGGGGGGACATGATTGCTCTCTTTAAGTATTTGAAGGGCTGTCACTTAGACAAGGGCAGGGAGCTATTCCTGTTGGCAACAGAGGAAAGGACTTGCAATAATGGGTTTAAACTGTGGGCAGAAAGGTACCAGTTGGATATCAGGAAACAAAGTTTTACAGTAAGAGTTGTTTGACAGTGGAATCAGCTATCTAGGGAGGTGGTGAGCTCCCCCTCACGGACAGTCTTTAAGCAGAGGCTAGACAAATACTTGTCAGGGATGCTGTAGGCTG
Organism: Euleptes europaea; assembly: GCF_029931775.1. Lineage (NCBI taxonomy): Eukaryota > Metazoa > Chordata > Lepidosauria > Squamata > Sphaerodactylidae > Euleptes > Euleptes europaea. The sequence continues at coordinate 28,170,983 of NC_079326.1, forward strand.
ATCCTGCATTAAGCAGGGGGTTGGACTAGATGGCCCATATGGACCCTTTCAACTCTATGATTCTATGTATATATCATGCTCAAAGATAGATGAAGGACCAGAGTAGGCTGGAAACTTAGATGAGCACATACCCAAAGCCCAGTTTTTGAAAGAAAACCAGTGTGGAGTAGTGCTTAGAGAAAGGGTCTCCAACCTTTTTGAGCCCATGGGCACACTTGGAATTCTGACACGGCATGGTGGATGCAGCAACAAAATGTCTGTAACAAAATGTCTGCCACAGGAGGCAGAGCCAGCCACAAAATGATTGCCACAGCTTAACTTCACTAACACAGTGCAGATCCTTGTGCTGTGGGGGCAGCTGCTGTCAAAGCAACATTAAAAAAAAATCTGTACAGCCAATCAAATCTCCAATAGTCAATCAAAAGCCTTGATGGGCAAAATCCCTACCTGGTCCTGGCCACTTCCCAAAAACACTTGGTGGGCACCAGAAAAGGTGTCGGCAGGTGCCATGGCATCCACAGGCACCACATTGGGAACCCTTGGCTTAGAGGGTCAAACTAAAGATGGAAACACCTGAATCCAAGTCCCCACTCATCCATGAAACTCCCTGGGTAACCTCAGGTGAACCAGTCTCTCTCATCCTAACTTACATCATAGGATTGTTTTGAAGATGTGATGGGGGAAGCCATGTATGCTGCCCTGAGTTCCTTGGAGAAAGGTTGCCCTTTAAAATCTAAAAAGTAGGTTAAAAACTACATGTGGAGGTATCCCATGCCTCACCCATTCACACCAAAGAAACTTGATGATTATTGTGTTCCTCTGATTTGTCTAAGGATTCTCAGCTAACTAGTCAGTAGACAACCTCATTTATTTTTCCCGTTCTAGATTATGAGTGCAACAGCATCTGCCCAAGCTGGTACGATTTGTTGCTTTTATTTAACATTTTCTTCACATGCACACTTGGCCCTGAAAATCCTGACTGCCCCTCTCAGATTAGTCCAGAAAAAAAACTTAATGCCATCTCTTTTATAGTTTCTATACTCACATCACTGATTTCCTTGTTGACTTTTGTTGTCCTTAGATGCTCCGGAGTATCCACAACACTTGTAAACTTGTCCTTCTGCTTTTCATATAACCTTTTGTACTTGTACTATTGATGGAAAAATACATAACAGTTAATGGCTTGAAACACAACATGAACACCACAAAACACCTTTGAAGAAGAGTGATGATAAACTATAAGTTTTCCAGCTCTTCTCAAACCACAGGGCTTGTTTACATGAATAAGAAAATTGTGTGAATAATACATTTTAGAAGGGACTCATTAGGCCTATGGAAATGAATGATGTTGTGTGAGCTGATGAGTGAGGATCACACTCTTCTGGTACTAGGGGTGTGAACAATTTTTTTCAATATTCGGTATTTGGATTTTTCAAAAAAAAAATGGTATTAATAAACCTGAAAAAATCCTGAAAAAACCCCCAGATCTTTCAGATCCACCACGCTGGCCTTCTCCAGGGTCTGGAGAAGGCTGGTGGGGGGGGGGGGGAGATCTGAAAGCAATCCATGATGCGCCTATTCTCCGGACTCCAAAGAAGCAGCCCAGCGTGGATTTCTATCCGTTCTGCCCTGCTGACCTCCTCTGGGTTCTGGAGAAGGTTAGGGGTGGAATTCACAGAAATCCAAGTTGTGTCAAGCCCTGCCTCCAGTTTGCTTTGGCCGAAGCAGACTGGAGGCAGGGCTCCCCCCACCCCCCATGGGGCTCTCCTCTCCCCTTCCTTACTTACCTACACTTAACTAGTGTGGCAGCAGAGATCTGCTGCTGCGCTGAAGCAAACTAGGGGCAGGACTCCAAAAAATGGCAGTTGGGCTATAGCGGCCCCGAATAATGCCGAATAAATTTGGCATTATTCAGGGTCTGCTTTTTCGGCCCCCATTTATTGCTGCCATTTTTTTGCTAATAACCCCCTTCCCAAAAAATACTGAAAAGGAATTTCTCAGGGGTTTTAAAAATTCAGCATATTGACATGTACGCCCCTGTCTGGTACCTCATAAGCTATGGTACAGCTTATTGAGTTGTATATACTTTGGTTTTAGAATTCTTTTAATTAGGACTCTTGCAATCCTATGCAGAGTTACTCTAGTCTAAGCCCATTCACTTCAGTGGACTTAGACTGAAGTAACTCTGCACAGGAATGTAGTATTTGTTTTTATATTAATACTCCATAAGGTTGTTTTAGCTAATAATGCCTCAGATAGCAATTTTAACTTACTGTAATGATACTGTTCATATGGCCAATCAGGCCCTGAACAATGTGGCAATTTTAACTATAGCATATGGAAATTTAAATGTGACTAATAATTCTACTGAGGAACATTATTTATGGAACAAAAGGCATTTTTCTACAACTCATTCTATATGACTGAAAGCCTTGGTCTAGTTTCTATTAAATTTGGATGATATAATCAGGCACCAAATTTGCATGTGATTTAAACAGGAGCAAGAAACTTTAGTTTTTGCTTTATTCTTGGTGCATGCACATATATGGAAAGAAAACACAGGGCATGCATAAAGAAGGAAATGCATGTGCAATAACGTACAAAACAATAACAAGAATGTTCTAAAGTTTTGTTGTTAAATAAAGAGCATTTTTGTAACAGTAGGAAGCCCAGTTCTGCAACAGTAAAACTAGTATATTTAGCTGAAAGTCCAAATCTAATTGTTGGTCCAAATTCACATTTAACTATGACCTATTGACCTCAAATATAAGTTACTTCAAAGTATTCTTTAGAAAACGCCCTAGCATCCCAAATCTTGAACATATTACTTGCAAATAAGTTCCATCGAAATCAATAGGTCTTACTTTTACATATATGTGTGTATGTGTGTGTATTCCTATTTAAAGGGATCAATGGGATTATACCAGTTTAAAATTCAAATATTAAATTTGTTTATAAATATTAAACTTGTTTATTTAAATGGAGTTTAAACATATGTATCTAGTATTAGTGTATCTTTATATTATGGACCAGATATTGGACAGCTTCTAACAAAACCCTAACAAGCTCAACTTTGTAATCTGAAAATTAAATTGTATTGTTTATAAAAGATACTATGAAAATCTGGCAGAACTAAGTTCAGATAGTTTGAAGTATTAATTTTTCATGGAACCTCCAAAGATTTCAGCAGTGTTATACTCATGTCTTCAGAATGAAGCCAAAATTCTTATTATACAACATACACAGAGATGGGCAGGAAAGTAACAAAAGTAAGGGGAAAAACCTAGATGGGCCAGCTCTCATTTCTATCAAACTGAGAAGTCCCTCTAAACTAAGAACTTGGTTACTGGATTTTATCTCAGAATGTACTACTCAATAGAATGGATTGATGAGAAGGAAAATGACATCATGAGGCTATGTCAAGCTCACTAGGCTTGAGTATTGCCTCCCAACAGCAATCAAGGAAGATACTGATGACATTTATCTTTTTACCATGTTTAGATGTGTTAGTGCTTGAAAAATATTATGATCACTAGTCAGTTGTCCATCTGGGCAGAACAGCGACACAAAGAGAGGACCCTGTCTATTGCCAGTTCCTAAGGGATGAGGTACAATGTATATCTCTGTTATCTGCACACAGATACATATACCTCCTCCCTCCCACCTACCCAAACACACATACACCAGGGTTACTCTCAATAGAAGCTGAGTTACTCAGGATCAGAGTTATGTGCAGGATGGTATAGCACTTCTCAGGGGATTGAATGGCACTTACATGGGGAAAAAGTACTTGGTTATCATTACAGTGGGGATAAATCTAAATCCCCATTGAGCTCCATTGCTTGAAAGGGGGCTAGTTTTGACTGCTTCAACAGCCTTGCTTGGCTTCATTTGCCCTACATAATTTAATTGCAGCCATTTAGAATCAAACTTGCTCCTATCTGCATAGATCTAATTAAGTCCAAGGGGAACGAATTATCCCTTTTCTCCGTTTCCTAAAACCAGCCCTCTAATTTCTACTTCTATCACAGTCTATTGTTACAATTCTGGAATTTGAGAAAAGGGAGGCAGGGACTCGTGGTTATGTTGCTGTTATTAATGTTAAAATAAATACATTACCTGGCTCCACTGATCTGTGTTGTACAGTGCTGTCAGCATATCTGGCCGCAGAAGTTCATTACATCCATGTTGCAGGAACAACTTGGCACTAGACTTATATTTTTTCTATCCATGCAAACAGCAATGAAGCAGAAAAGAGACTTGTGAAGACAACAAAAACAGCTCTAGATCCCAGAGTGATGAGATTTAGGCCTTCAGCATACTGATATACTCTCAGCATTGCACCAATGAACACTAATGGCCAAAGTGGGGTGGACTGGCCCTTACCAGGAAAGTTCATGGTAGACCACAGTCCTGGAGGGCCACTGGCAGCTGGGAGAAAGTTCAGCAACTTCGCTTTGCTTGCTCCAGGGCTATTTTAATGTCTTAGCCCACTCTGGGCAGACTCTACAGTTACTTACATTTTAATTTAAAAGTGGGAGCATCAGATTGTGTAACAATCACATCTCCATACTATAGAGCAATTCGAATCATTGTAAGGTTCTTCTCAAGTTGAGAATAACAGGTCCATTGGTTTTGTGTTTTCACACAAAAAGATCATAGGGAATAGCTCTAGCTTAACATCAGTGGGCATGGTTTAATGAAGCCATTTCATTGTAGATTGGTACATAGTGCATGAGAACCCATCATGTATGGATAGGCACACTCAAAAAGCTGCTGTGCTGTTTGGGTGGCAAAGTAAAGGTAGTTTCTGGTACCAGCAGAACAAAACATTTTCAATATCATAGGCAAGACCTATGACATCAATGTTCACAGGCATGACGGAGACAGATACGTATCATGTCAAGAAGCGTGTCATGGCCACATTCTGGATGTCCTGGCCAATACAGTCACAGTACCTGACTGCTTAGTTCGCCTCCCAATTTGGCCAGCAAAGTTCTAGGGTCATCCACCACAATGGAATACTTATCTTTCTTCTTCTCGTAATCAGATTTGTACAGTTTCTGCTCAGAGCAGCATATTGGATGATAGCAAAGTGAAAAGGTGGGAGGTACAAAGAAATGTTGAGATAGATGCTTCAATAAAACAAATATCCTTGAGCTAATTAAATACGTTCAATCAGTTCTTCTAAAAAAGATGGGACGGGGGGAGGAAGGGACCCAGAAAGCCCATCTAGACAAGTTGGGTGGGAAAAACATACATTAATTCTGACTTTTAAAGCTGCAACGCTATCAGTACAATTCTAAGCAAAGTTACACTCTTCTAAGCTCACTAACTTCAATGGATTTAGAAGGGTGTAACTCTGTTTAGGATCACACTGTCCAAGTTTTCAGACCCATAGTCCTGACGTGCCATCGTCCAAGTAAGTGGCATTCTGATTTCGTTTGCATCTATCAGATGTGCAGAATCTATATACATTTTTGAATTATATATATGAAAATGCACACACACAGTGTATGACACATTGCACAATTGACCCCCTGGGAGTTGGCTATTTCATGCCATTTTGAACAGCACCATATACGACGGCTGCAAGTTAGAGCACAGTCACATATACTTAAAGTCATTGACTTTAATGTGCTTAAGGGCTTTGGAATTCTGTGCTGAACTGTGGTCGATATGTTTACTGCTTAGCTTGGTCATGTGGAGCTGCATACTGTATACAATAAAAGGCAGACGCCATAGTCTTAGAGGCACAGATTATGTAGCCAGGGGGAGGGGCGATGTTTACTTATCACATTAAACATACAGTAGAATAAACAGCAGAAATGGCAAGGAGGTATTACATATCTCGATATAATGTAATGTAATTGGTAAACCTTCTATTGATATGTGTCTATGCTTCATTTACATGCCACAACAAATTAACCAGTCTTTTACTGAATTAAGGATTACATTGAACCAGATGACCATAGCATTCTGAGGTTTTTTTGCATAATAGATCTGAAGATAATTCAATTAAATTAGGCCTAGACCTTTATTGCTTTAAAGAAAATAGCAAGAGCAGAAGACTGCTTGCATAAAGGACGCTCTATGATGTTCAGTGAATCCTTCCAGCTGCAGTCCTCTGTGTCATACTGAACACCATTCCAGGGGTCCCCAGACCTTCAGGCGTGGCTTTTGGGGGGGGGGGGGTAAAGGAAGCTGCAGTGGGAAGGACAAGTAAGACAAACCCTGTTCCACTCAAGAAACGCCACTTTAAGTTCTTACAGTGCAATCCTACAGAGTTACACCCTTCTACGTCCATTGAAGTCAGTGGGGTTAGAAGGGTGTAACTCTGTTTAGAACTGCACTGTCAAGAGTCCTTGCCAATGAAAATTACTCATGGAGTCTAGGACTTCTTAAGTCAATTGACATGTGATATCTATTCTACATTCACCTGTTGTTTTACTTACCTCATTCATTAGCTGAGTAGCATACTTAAAATGTTTATTAATTGGAGTGTCAGCAACATACTGGAACTTTGACTTTATGCTTTTAACCAATTCCTTGTACTTATACTAGAGGAAACACATACATAAAAAATATATTATTATAAGGGTACAATCGGAACTCCCAAAAGCAAACACAAAAATAATTACGGCGGTATTAAAGTATGAAGTAGACAGTGCAGTGACTCCAGATATAAATATATTTACAAGGGAGCTTTTTTCAGAAAATGAGAGGTTTATTGCTGCAAAAATGTATTTGTCCCACAGGACTAGGCCTGCAATTTACAGCACTGCAATTTAAAGGCAGAACAATCTTCTAGAAACTGAGTAAAAGCTTCACAGTTTGATAATTATCCTTGAAAGCACTTAAGTGAACTGTTTCAAAGGAGTGTTTGGATTCAGTAGGAGATACATTTAAACATGAGAAGTGTGCAATTATCCCCTAAACGATAGAATACTATTAATGATAAATGTCACAGTGATGCTGGATAAGTGCAGGCAATGATGCTATTAACGAAAAATGTAAGCGATCCTCAAATAAATGGCATAGTAGGGTTTTCTTATTGCTAAGTAAGGGCACAATCCACAGAGAATTTCTTTTTTGCATACTCTACCGATGCTGATGTGCACTTTTGCAGTTGTGTCAATGAGATTTGAGCGGAAGTCCCCAGATAACCATGCCCTTTTATCATGCTGCTGTGCTGCTTTTGGCATTAAGTGGCAGTTCAGCCAAGTTCTGCATCTTTTAGTTGGCAGTGGAAAGCTAAAACAATTAGTAAACCTTGGTTTTTCTGAACCGTGCTTTAAAGACATAATGGCTTTTGGAAAGTGTCTGCCTACAGTTGTATGCAGAGTCCCTGCTCAGTTGGTAGTTAATGGATATGGAATCTAACATTGGAAAAGAAAACCTGTCTTTTGACAGGACACACATACCGGACTGTACAGTGCCTTGTTCTGTCCTGCCAGCACAAGATCTGGAGTATCCCAGGCATAACAACCAATGCCTTTGAGCCATGTTAAGTCTTCCTTATATTTAACCTGTAAAAATAAAATAATAACAGCAAGAATTACATGATGAGACTACACTCAAGAGGGTAGCAAATTGCCAGCCCCTACTTCAGAGATAAGTAGATCAAAATCAGTTGAAATGTTCAAGCATAGTTGTTTGTTTTTAATTTAGTCCCTGATCTCAAACACACTCGGTGGGAATTAAAGCTCTTTATTATCAACAGAATAGAGTTCCAACTAAATGCACTTCAGGTTGAGCTGGCCAACCAATCACTCCAAACAACTTGGTCTTTGGAATTTTACACCAGTAACTTCTTTTATGACTACAGTTTTAGTGAAACAACATGAAACTACTAATGCCATTTTTCTTAATGGATTTTCAGCATGAAGAAGAAGAGTTGGTTTTTATATGCCGACTTTCTCTGCCACTTAAGGGTGACTCAAACCGGCTTACAATCACCTTCCCTTCCCCTCCCCACAACAGACACCCTGTGAGGTGGGTGAGGCTTTGAAAGTGTGACTTGCCCAAGGTCACCCAGCTGGCTCCATGTGTAGGAATGGGGAAACAAATCCAGTTCACCAGATTAGCCTCCGCCGCTCATGTGGAGGAGTGGGGAATCAAACCCAGTTCTCCAGATAAGACTCCACCGCTCCAAACCACCACTCTTAACCACTACACCATGCTGGCTCTCACTCGTTAGTGATAGAATTACAAACCTATCCTAAGCCCCAACTAGAAAGGCCTTCATGAAACAGTATAAAACTTCTCTGTTAAGCAAGGAAAACTGTTAATTGGTCTTATTTGCGTCTCATCAGGTAACACACACACATATCTATATCTATATATCTATATACCTATATCTATCTATCCATCTATCCATCTATCCATCCATCCCTGTACAAGAGCCATTTCAAATTTTATTGGAGCCCTCTTGTCTTCATAAGCTAACAAGATAACTCTTGTCTTCATACAGCAACTGACGGGTGGGATTGCCCCATTATCACTTCATTTGCATTGCTCCCTGAAAGGGGAAAAAAGTGAAATAGAACTACAAAACTAAACACTTTTGAAATGCCTTTTAAACGAGCCATTCAATGCCCCATTAAGTAACTCACAGCAAGATATAAGGCTATGTATATACATAATATCCAGATAGCAGGATCTATTCACACTCACATCACTGACTGCATCAGTAACGGCACGATGATGGAAGTGGTCTGGCCGATCTGGGATCGATCTCCAGATTCCTAATTGGCTCATGTACTTTTCTTTATATTTCACCTACAAAAATACATATCTTTAAAAACATGGTAGAAAATACGGGACAAATGAAAATCACAGTACGATAACCTAATATTATGATGTTTTCAAATCAAGGATATGATGTCCCAATTGTAGCAGAGGGCTATATGAATGAAGGGATTGTGGATCAGTGGGTAAAACTGGGCAGGCCTAAAGATACAGAGCAAACAGCCAATGCTTGGTGACACTGACAGAAATTCAGAGTGAAGAATGGGAGTGGAGTAGGAAATAAGGGAGAAGCAAATGTTGATGAACAAGGGAATTCTGGTGTTTTCAGTCATAATGGCCAAGGATAAGCTACACTTCTGGATGTGTAACAGATATCAAAGGGGAGACAAAGGTGCTAAAAGGTTGCTCACTTTCTGCTACAGCAAAGAGAGCTATAAAACCACTCCCATAAAATGTGTGCCCATGGGAAATGCTGCAGTTGCATTTATATTTGTATTTAGCACTTTTATACCTTCCTCTTCCCACATATATAATGTAATGAAAATCCATTATAAGTCTTGGTTATGATAGACAGAATATTCATGAATCAGAAAAGCCATTACATACCTTGCTGATATCATCTGTGACCTTGCGATGGTACACAATATCCAAAGCATCCTTTACAGTGTGGTATTTACCCTTTGCTCGTTCAAAGGTTTCTTTGTAGCGCAACTGAAAAAAAAAAGAGAATGAATATGTAGGAATGCATTAGTTAATATTGCCAAAGTGATAAAATGCTGTTTAGTCCCATATCACCAAGATAAGTAATGATTTCCAAAATGTGATTTTTCACTCAACCTCCTCAACTATTGCCATGCATATAGATCCCAATATAAGTAACATGAACAAATTCCACTTCACATTATAACAACTGCATAATCCTAGTTTTCCCCAATCCATAGTATGGCATATTAATCCCAGATACATTGACTGGTGCACTTCCTTTCCTGCAAAAAGCTCCGTCACAAACACCAGTTGTTCTATGTGCAGTTAACAAAGATGGCTGTCTATGGGTTGTTTTGGAGCCATTAGTGGAATGTTTAGGGGAAAGCTTTGTGGAGTTTCTTTTTCCATCTTACAAAAATGAACAATTCTAGATATACAGAGATGTAGGAGTAGGCTGTTGAATTAATCTAAATAAATATTTATATAATTCTCTCTGGAATAATCCTCTCCAATTTTGATAAAAACATGCTGCTAAATTAAACTCAAGATCATCTTACTTTTCATTTCATTAATTTTTAGCCCATTAGCTCTTTCATTGTGATCTTATGTGTACTGATTGTACTTACATCACTAGCATTCAGGTAAGCCTTCTTAGCTCTGATGAGGATTGGTGTATCGGGGACTGTTACATACTTGTGCTTTATTTTCTCATAATTGCTTTTATATTTTTTCTACATTGTATAGGGGGAAAGAAAAGCAAAGAACAAAAATGACAAACATCACGTTGCTCACCTAATACAGCATTAACATCACACAACCTGGGACTTAAAACAGAAGCATTGTTCTTACATACAAGTCAATTAATACAAAAAAAAAACACAACCTAAATCCACTCTTCAGAAGTATTATTTAAGCAATTTGTTTTTCATTCTGCGATACCATTAAAATCAACTTAAAGGCTCTATGAGTCTGCCATGTGTTTTGGTGTTTCAAACGGGTTGGGTACAGTGATCCTTCAAGCAAAAGGCCCTGAGGGATATGGATTTTTGCTGGGTTTCCCTCCTCCCCGCAGTCCTTTCCAGTCCCAGAGAAGTTGATTCCCAGGGTCATGAGACCCACATGGACCAACAGCAATGAAAACTTCAGTGAGAACAGGGAGGGGGATGAACTTGTTTTTCCTCTCTTCCGTCAGCCGATAAACCAGGATTCCAAATCATCCTGACTTGAATTCCAGTTTGTAAGCAAGAAACAAACACAAGGCACAAACAGAAGAGAGGCTCAGACATGTTTCTCAGTGTCCTGTGAAAACAGCTCAAGGACCGTTTATGCTTGGTAATTAGCAGCGTGTCCCAGGCTGAAGTGTCCCGCATATTTTTCTATTTCTTCACGCTGAACCACCATTCCAGCCTTCACTGTGAAGCCGGTGCATACCTGCTTCGCATTACTTAAGAGCCCCTTTCACACGACCTTTTGTGTTTGCTCTGCCCCCATGTCGAAGCATTTCCGGAAAGAAGCATGCAGAATCACAGCTGCGGCTTAGCTATGCAAGCGACCATTGCTAATGGCTATGCAAACAAAGGAGGTGAGTGGGGGGTGGAATTTGTCTGACTTCTCCTCTTGCATTGGACCATGAATAGTCATTTTAAAGGTCACATTTTAAAAAGCAGCTTTGAGCGAGCATCAAAATCGACCCTGCAGAAATGGCCAATGACTCTGTAGGGCTTTCTTCAGTACTAGAGGCACATTTCACTTAAAAGATGACTAAATAGCAAAGAAGGTCTTACCTCACTGGCATAGTCCTTCACATGCTTAGCAAGCTCCAAGGCAGGTGTCTGATTCCCAGCATGGTGATGAGGTCTTTCTTTGGTGGCAAGTTCTGCATACAAATACTATAGAAAAGACAGAAACCATGAAATGTCAAATATATACCATGCACATTAAAGGCATCATACTAAAAAACACGGAGGCCCCGTGGCACAGAGTGGTAAGCTGCAGTACTGCAGTCCAAGCTCTGCTCATGACCCGAGTTCGATCCCAACGGAAGTTGGTTTCAGGTAGCCGGCTCAAGGTTGACTCAGCCTTCCATCCTTCTGAGGTCAGTGAAATGAGTACCCAGCTAGCTGGGGGTAAAGGGAAGATGACTAGGGAGGGCACTGACAAACCACCCCGTAAACAAAGTCTGCCTAGTAAACATTGGGATGTGACTTCATCCCATGGGTCAAGAATGACCTGGTGCTTGCACAGGGGACCTTTACCTTTTTACTAAAAAACAACCCAGTGACTTCTTCATCCACTCACCTTTTGTCCAGATAAAGACCGTATGACCACATGAAGCACTAGATCATTTGTCCCAAGCACTCCCTCCCAAATGAAGACATGACACAACGGTATGGTTTTAATATTTAAATGGCTGATCTACATCATAACCTATTAAAATATGCCAATATATTTTAAGGAGGTGGGATGTGCTAGGCAGCCCTACCATGGCTGCCATTATTTGAGCAAATCCACCCTGGCTCCAAACTTGGCCTGCAATTACACCAGCCCTGTTTATCTTCACCAGCACATGTACTGAGAGATGCCAAGCCACATCACCCTCCCCGATGTGCTGTAAACCACTACCAGGTTTGGGACGATGAAGTTCAGCACCAAGGGCACGCCTTCCCTATCCAAGCCATCATTAAACAGATGATGGGCTGTTCAGAAAAATGACCCTCCAACATGCCTAGCGCCCAGTGCCTCGGGGAGATTGCCAATTCTCCCTATCCACCCCATCCCTTTCCAGCTAGTTATGGCCTAACCAGTAAGAGACCAGTCAGATCTGATGTCAGATCTTGTCACCCTCTCCATTCTGAAGGACTAGGTTAGCTAGAAAATGGCAAGGAAGAGTGGTGCTACGTTCAACAGGAATTCCATACAGGCCATCCAGGCTCACCTCTATTAACAAAAGGTGCTTACCTTGCTCTGTAGTTTTTGCCCTGTTTTTGCCCTGTGAAAATCTGGTGTATCAAGGATAGAGGTGTACTTGGTCTTTCGCTCATTGCCTACAGCTCTGTACACAATCTGCAGGAAACACAATTCAGTTATGTCTTCTAACACAAATCTTCAAATTTCAGTTAAAGAATATATTTAAAACAGCAAAAGCATATCTAATGCACTGGAAAGGGAAAACAGAAAATACTTAAAACAATTGCCAGTGAGTATGAAATTTCCTGCGGCTGAGTGTGGATCCATTCATATCACTAACTGAACTGAGGTACCTGAGATAATCAGGTATTCAGTTACCACATTCAATTGATAGTAGAAGGATAACACAGATTTTTGACAGATTACACTAAACAATAATGTGAATAGGCCTTATTCATCTCAACAGATTGGGCAGCATATAGAGTTGCCAGGTCCCTCTTCACCACCGGCGGGAGATTTTTGGGGAGGAGCCTGAGGAGGGTGGGGTTTGGGGAGTGGAGGGACTTCTATGCCATCAAGGCCAATTGCCAAAGCAGCCATTTTTCTTCAGGTGAACTGACATCTATCGGCTGGAGATCAGATGTAATAGTAGGAGATCTCCAGCTAGTACCTGGTGGTTGCCAACCCTAGCGGCATACTTGGGCAGAGTGAAACCAATTCAGCCAAATTCTGTAGAGAACAGAGCATGCCTTTAATACTACTTTGATTGCTACAGTTATTTCTGGCAGCTAGTTTGTGTTTGCCTCTAACCTGAATAAGTTTCAGGCCTGCTACAGCTGTGAGTGTAAGCATTCTCAAATTACTAAGGCTTCATTTAAATTCATCTTCAATTTAACAGTTGTTTTAATGATAAGATGACTGAATATGTCAAACTCACATCACTCAAATGGGTCTTTAGCTCTTGGATAGTCCTATACACAGGAGTGTCCAGAACCACATGGTATTTGTCTTGCAGCTTCTTTGCAGAATTGGTGTACACATAATGTGACTGAAAAAAAAGAAAGCATTTCTCTCAAAAAATATGTCATCTCTAATATTCCCAACAATGCAAAAGTATATTCCCAACAAAGAAAGCTTATGTAGTAACAGCACCATATAACAGATAATACTGAGACGCAGAATGGTGTAGTGGTTAGATTCAACTCCCTTCTCTGCCAGGGAAGCTTGCTGGATGACCTTGGATCAATCACATACACATAGGGGATAAAATGGAGGAGAAGAGAATGATGTAAGCTGTTTTGGGTCCCCATTAGGGAGAAAGGTGGTATATAAATGAAGTAAATAAGGATTCTGATCTTTAGAGTACCTGATTGTGAGAGATGCTATAATTGTGCCATGAATTTTGAACAACAGTGGGGGTTGAAAGTCTACTGCTTTGTTCAATAGATAATACTACATCGTTAAGGCAATCTTTCCATGAACATGGAACACATTAAAGTCCATAATGACAATGAGCACTTTTCGTATATTTGCTTACGAAGTGATCACCAAGGGCGAAAAAGCATGGTCACTTTAGCCTCCTTTATTCCCTGTTTCAGCCAGGATTCAGCCAGGATAGGACGCAGTTTCAGTGAAACGCATGCGTTCAATCCTGGCTGAATCCTGGTTGAAACAGGGAATAAAGGAGGCTAAAGAGACCATGCAACTTTAATAAGATAGGAGAGACCAGTGGCTCAGTGGAAAAGCATCTGCTTGGCATGCATCTCCAGTTAGAAGGATCAGGTTGTAAGTGATGTGAAAGACTTCAGCCTGAGACCCTGAGCTGCTGCCAGTCTGACTAGACAATACTGACCTTGATGGACCAATGGTCTGATTCAGTATAAGGCAGTTGAATGTGTTCAAGAGCAAAGTGATACCACATTCATCTTCTACCATCCAAGCATGGATCTCACACAGAATTAATTTCACATTCTACAATAGTTTTGGATGGTAAAGGTAGTTTAATCTGTTACACAGTCTGGCATTCTTTCACACCAAAACATACTCGGTTACAGAAAACTCACCCAGAGGTTACGCAAGTGCCGAGCACGGACCATATCAGGAGTATCATACAGGAAGCAGCCCAGTCCTCTCAGCCATTCCAGGTCCCCTTTGTATTTGATCTGTCAAAAAGTTAATAGGTATTTTTAATATAGTTCTTATCTATTTGGGAACAGGTAAGGCTAAGACAATGAGGTATGATCCAGAAGGTCTCTGGATCAAAACGTGTCTCTGCCATGAACTCACTAGGTGGTCTGAGGCAAGCTACTCCCCTCACAGTTTCAATGCCCCCTCCCCAATATGCAGTGTGAAAATCAAAATACTGACCTACATCATGGGGAGTAAACAAAAAGGAATACCTTCTAGGAACGCAAAAACAAAGTACTCCAGTACAAAATATATTATCAAAAATAGGGGTGTATAGTGAACTGCATACTGAAAACACCACCTGAACACACAGTATGAAAAAAAATGTGACAAACATATAATTGTAAACAATATTCAATGTACTAACAGCAGGTGTCGAAATAGACTGAAAAATAAACAGTATAAATGCATAAATATACAATTCAAGAGAAAGGAGTAAATGCACATGACAAACTATGGATTGCCTGCCAAACTCTCTTTCAAGTAGATCTTCAGCAAACCATTTCTGTTTGATTCTGTTTATTCAATTTTAAAACTGCCACCAATTCAAAACAAGGAGCCAAAAAAGGCGGTGATCCCATCTACTTAAACCCTTAGATTTTCATAAATTGTTGAACTGAAATTGAAATGCGATCAGGAGGAGTAAAAAAGAGGATCAATCTAGCTAGCTGGGTCAAATACAGGGCGCTATCTTACATCACTTGTGATCTCTCCAACGTAACGGCTATGCATTGTTTGAGGAGTATATGGAAGGGAAATCAAGTGCCCCCGCATCTTGAAGAAGTCGGTTTTGTAGATTAGCTGAAAGAGAAAAAGAAGAGGGAAATGAGGGAGGGTCCTCTTCATATCTAGTATAACAATTTTGATTTTCAACTGAATAAGTGAAACTTACATCACTGACAGCTTCTTGAGTAGCTTTCACTTGGCGGATTTCTGGGGTATCAGGGGTGGTGTGAATTTTGTCCTTATTTTTGTGGTATGTCTCCCGATACAGTCTCTGTAAAATGAGAGAAAGTGTTCCACTTTCACTTAAACCAATCAAACACAGCTTGTTACCGGTCCTCTGATCTAGTATTCTTTGCATACTCTGAACTTATTTATTTAATACTTACATTTGTATCTTACCTTCCTTTCATTATGGAACTTAAGTTAACATGAGCTCTGATCCTAAGCATGCTTTCCAAGGAGTAAGCCCCACTGACTAAAATGGAGTTTATTTCTGAGTAGACGTTCTCAGACTCATACAGAGGCTTCACAGAAGATTTGTCTAGGCACTAAGTAAACCCACGCCCTGACCTGGATAGTCCAGGCTAGCCCAATATTGTCATATCATGGAAGCTAAGCAGGGTTGGGCCTGGTTAGTACTTGGATAGGAGGCCAACAAGAAAGTGGTGGGTTGCTATGCAGAGGCAGGCAATGGCAAACTACCTCTGAATGTCTCTTGATTTGAAAACACTATGGGGTTGCTATAAGTTGGCTGTGACTTGACGGTATTTTCTACCACCATCTATACATATTCCTGTTTTGGTAAAGTTGAAGTCAGAAAAAATTGAAGTGATGCAGTTGGTAAGGCTGATGAAGTCCTACAGCATATTATGCTCCTGAGTCTCGAAGGGTTTAAACTGGCAGAATTGATTAAGAATTTCGAGGTTTTGTTCTGCCCTCCTATTAGAAAAACAAGTGGGTTCATTTGCTAAGAGTGCTTTTTTCCCATCTTTATCTTACATGGAACCTACCTGCCTTTTTGGAGGCAGCTGTCTTGACCATGCTGACCCATGCTATAGTAAACGTATAGCTAGACTATTACAATGTGCCCCATGTGAGGCTACCCATGGGGTTAGGTTTTAAAAGAGGTTTGTCTTCACTGTGTATTTCTAATGCGGATTTTTGTCTGTTTTTCTTGTAAACTGCCTTGAGTCCATATGGTCAAAGGAAGGCTAGGAATAAAATAAAATAAAATAAAAGTGAGCTTCAGTAAAGCTGCTGGATAATGGGAACTCCAGAGGAAGACCCAACAAGAGATGGGTTGACTCAATAAAGGAAGCCTCAATTTGCAAGACCTGAGCAAGGCTGTCAAAGATAGGACATTTTGGAGGATTCATAGGGTTGCCATGAGTCAGAAGCGACTTGATGGCACTTAACCCACACACACACATGGCCAAACTACCTCCATCAAAATCAGTATTAGAGGCAAGGGGATGCTCTGTGGAATTCTGATGCCTGCAACACAGATGCCTGCATTGCACTCAGTACTAACAAAGGTCATTCACCATTCTCACTGTTATCTTCCTAGATGTTCTTGTTTTCCCATTTAAATGTAAATGAGCAGGGGAAAACCAATTTACTTTTCTACCAATAAGGTTTTGTAGTCTTATTGGTAAAAAAGCTCTCAGTGTAAGAATAAAATACCCAATTTAAGAATCAATATAATGCCATCGACCCTAAATGCAAATGTGCACAACTGGCGCATTGCTTAACCTACAGGCATGTTACAATCACTAACTGTTCCATTATAAGAATAGAGATTTTATGACATAATGTAATGTATGCTATAAAACAATACTATTCTGATAAGTCCATCACTTTAGAACCCAGCATTGATCTTAGATAATTGTGCAGAGTCAGGTATTACATACATGGAATTTTCTATAAATACTATTTGCATTACCTCATTGAGAACCTTATTGACTTTCCTTATATTTACAAAGGGAACAGCTTTGGGTCCAAAATTGTAGCCTTTAGCCTTGATATGTTCATAGACTTCCTTATATTTTAGCTGAAACATAAAATAAACAAAAATCAGGTGCATATCTCTTCAAGAATCACTAGGTAAAAGAGAAGGTAAAATTGAAAAGAATTTATATAATTTAAGAGAATATCAACATGTATATGAAAATTCCAGAAATTACAATTAGTTATTTCTCTTTATACTCTCTCCTGGTTCTTTCTATTTCCCATTTTGTATTTCTTATATATTTGATTTGTTTCTTCATTGATCCCCCAAGTCCTGTATTTTTGCAGTATTCTCCTATTTCTGTAAATCAATAAACTATTTGTTAAAAATAATATTACAGTATATAACATTACATGGGATTTAGTTTGGATGCCACGTAAGTGGAAGAATATTAAATGATTTCACATAAATTTGGTAATGAAACTCACCAGTCACCCTAATTCTAAATAATATGTCTTGGAAGGAAGTTATGCAAATTTCAATAGTATTAAATAGGGTAGCCATCCCCTGCTCCAACGAGCATTTCTAAGACAAAAATGAAATTATAAAAATGGCTATTGATTGACGGCATAACATTACTTCCAGTTAAGCACAGAAGTGATATGTCAATATTCTCTTAAATTATGGGATTGGCTTCTTTCTTCCCCCACCCGTTATTTCTGAAATAAGTGTTGAAAAATCAGAGTGGTGATAACGCCAGGTAAGTGGTAGTTCCTGCAGACATCACTTGAATCTAATGTCTTCCACAATCCTGGGGTCAATCTACCCAAAGAACCGGCTGATAATAACTAGTGGTACACCTGCATTAGCCAAACCACCTGTGCAAATCTGGTTATACCAGAGTGGGCTGTAGAAGGTTTTCAGGAGCCTCAGTTTAGCTGCCAAAGCATACAGGATCCCAAAGAATGTCATGAGCTTCTGTTTAATTCCTTTCCTAATACACCTTTATTGTAGGCAAAGCCAGAAAATGTTACAAGTTTCATGTTACAAATGTTGTTTATTGCTTGCATAGATCGAAATTGTCGGTATCAAAGAATGTAGTAGATCCCTTGGTTGGATTTTTTTAAAGTATCTGAGCCAGTTTTTCTGGCTAACTAGAAACAGATTTGTCTTGATCCCTCAAAGTTTTTTTAAAAAATGTTTTTAAGGAATTGACTGAAAGTCTATGGTAAAAACCATATAGAACTATGGATGTACTGACACAATTAGAAGGATATAGTGTGATGAATGATAATAGTCTGACAGAGTAATGTGTGAATAAGAAAGGCAGGAGGCAGTCATCTATCTCATTTAATATTATTTCATAATAACAACAATAGATGATCTACAAACTGTTTTGTAATGTTCTTAATGAGTTTAATATTGCAAATTCAAACTATATATTTGTTCTAATTCATCATAGATTTATTTACTTGTACACCTCTATCCATTCATTCATTTTTAAAAAATTCTAGAACAATATAAAAGTTGACAATAAATAATTTTTTAAATAATGTAGTCAGCTACTTACATCGCTACCAATGTAGTGGGCATGTTTAGCGTGCTTGAAACCAGGAGTGTCTGCAGAGAGTGTGTATCCAGTAGGAAGTGCATGTAAACCAGCATTTCGGTAGAGACCCTATTCCCCCAAAAAAACAAGATTCACATGAAACAATGTCTTCATTTTGCAACAAATCCAAATCCATCAGTCATTAAAATTTCTGAAGTTGAGTGATTTCATTACACTTGTACCTGTTCCATGATAAGAATCATAGCTCTGGAAAAAAGACTGTCTCAGAAAAGCCTATAATCACTGCTGGTCTTTTCAATTCACACAATAATGATTAAGGTTGCCAGGTCCCTCTTTGCCACCGGTGGGAGGGTTTGGGGGCAGAGCCTGAGGAGGGTGGGGTTTGGGGAGGGGAGGGGCTTCAATGCCATACAGTCCAATTGCCAAAGTGGCCATTTTCTCCAGGGGAACTGATCTCTGTCACCTGGAGATCAGTTGTAATAGCAGAAGATCTCCAGCTAGTACCTGGAGGTTGGCAACCCTAATAATGATGCCTCTCATTTTCTGTGGCCCAGTGCCCTGACAGACAGTCTATGAGGGACACTTGGAATCTCTGATTGGTCCACCCATGTGCCATCCCTTCCAATCCTGCACACATTCCTTGTCTGTTGCTCCAATCTCAGCCATTACTCTTCCCCATAGACAAGCATATATAAGGCATATATTACAGCTAGGACTGAGAAGCCAGCAGCTGTAGGGAACAGATGGGGACCTGTGACAGCCCTGTGGTTGCAGGTCAGGGTGTGAGCCTAATAATGATTGGGTAATGCCCCGTGGCGCAGACTGGTAAGCTGCAGTACTGCAGTCAAAAGCTCTGCTCATGACCTGAGTTCGATCCCAATGGAAGTTGGTTTCAGGTAGCCGGCTCAAGGTTGACTCAGCCTTCCATCCTTCCATCCCCAGTTTGCTGGGGGTAAAGGATGACAGGGGAAGTAACTGGCAAACCACCCTGTAAACTAAGTCTGCCTAGTAAAAGTCGGGATGTGACGTCACCCCATGGGTCAGGAATGACCCGGTGCTTGCACTGGGGACCTTTACTTTAATGATTTTGTAAAGGATTTTCCCCCTCAATGGTTATGAGCTGGAAATACAAAATTGAAAAGGTATGCATGGAGGTTAAATTTCCAATGGCAGGATTTGGACATTGATTTTTATTACTATTACTATTAATTTTCTACTTTTCTTATTTTCACTATGCCACTATTCCCAGTGCATCCACCCTCCCATCTTCCCCCCATTCAGAAACACAGTCCAGGCACTTACTTCACACTGTATTTTGTATGCATTATTTGCTCGCTCCAAATCCACTGTCTTGTCAACAGGAGTATATTTTCCTCGAATATTATGTACATAATCATGGCGGTAAATAGCCTAAGGAATTGACAAAACAGAGCAAGTAAAGTGATGGCTCACAATACACATTTAATTACTTCTTTTTTTTAAAAAAATTATTATTTTTATTTTCAACACAACACATAACAAAATACACAACACATATACTTAATACATCACTATTACTTTACTACGACAAGACCATATTCTACCCATATTTGGGGCAAGTCTACAATCTACAGTCATCCTGACTAGTAACATTCTTAGAGCTTATTATTACACATATAAAATATAGGTAAACCAAGCTGTGAGGGGACGGGAAAAACTAAATATATATTACAGATTTCATTACTTCTTGTGTACTAATTACTGACTAGGCATACAGATCTGGTCCAAATTTTGAAATGCAGAAGGCACGGTATCTTTACAAGGAAAAAATGTTAATGATGGGGAAATATATATTAAATCAACCCAGTCTGTTTATTTCTGATAGACAGGGCATGGCCTGCAAATGCAGTGCACAGATAAAATGGACCCAAAAGAAGTATAAAACAAGGAGATCCTGAAAATGTAGTATGCAAGTCAAAAAGTAAGATTTGGGTCCCACAACTGCTTCTGACATAGCTTGGAACACCAGTGGGCACGTGAAATAGTTACTATTGTATTGCAAGCTGAGGAGCTCTTGTGACTGTTGAACTCTGTGATGGATTACTTCTATTGTGTTTATGATCAGTATAACTATATTAGGTGCATTAGAATAATCACAGAAGACAAGACTAGGAAATTAACAACTTCTTAGGGACAAAAAATTGGCTATGAAGGATGAGCTTGATTCCAAATGTAATATGCAACCTGCTGGTACCAGGTATGAGATATAACTGAAGAACTGTTGTCAGGGATAGTAGATTTGAAAAGATGAAAAACAATGCTGAACAATGTATTGCAGCAATAATTGGTGCACGGTGGAAATGCTGAGATTAATATAAAAAGTCATACTTACTTCACTCAAATTGATACCACTCTGGACATTCTGAACATACACTGGTGTGTCTGTGACCACAGTGTATTTACTCTTCAACTTCTCGGCCTTTGATTTGTATTTGAGCTATGAAAAAGAGAAACATTAATATTTTTATATATCCTCTGTAACTTATGACTGTATTTTTAAAATGCTCCACCTAGCAGCTTTTCTACAGGTATACCCTGGATGGCCTAGGCTAGCCCTATCTTGTCAAATCTCATAAGCTAAGCAGGGTCAGTCCTGGTTAGTACTTGGATGGGAGACCACAAAGGAAGTCCAGGGTTGCTTTGTGGAGGCAGGCAACAGTAAACCACCTCTGTTCATCTCTTACCTTGAAAACCCCATAATGACCACCAAGAGTCAGCTGCAACTGGAATGCACTTTATTCGTACTCCAAATATAAAAATTCTACGTGCATATTCATGGTTGATGTGTACCATGATTATTTTTAATTGTTCCCATTTTTTGTATTTTTGCTGTATTTGCTGGTCATGGACCGTAATAAATTCTTCTGACTTTGAAGCTGTACTTGCCAGCTTTCTTGGAGACCACCCCCCCACAAAAAAAAAATTAATGCCAGAAAAAGTATGACTGCAAGTCACTTCAGATGTGATTAAGGTTGCCAGCTCCAGGTTGGGGAAAACTGGAGATTTTGGGGGTGGAGCCTGAAAAGGGTGGGGTTTTGGGGAGGGGAGGGACTTCAATGCCACAGAGTCCAATTGCCAAAGCGGCCATTTTCTTCAGGTGAACTGATCTCTATCAGCTGGAGTTCAGTCGTAATAGTGGGTGATCTCGAGCCACCACCTGGAGGTTTACCGCACACTAGTTAGCCTGTTAGCAAAAGTTACAACAGCAGTGTTGCCAAGCAAATAAACAAATTTACGAAGAATAACAAACGTGTTCTATTAAAAAATTATTCATATACACAGTGAATACAAACAGTCACCAATTCCTAAACATTTCAATTACAAAAACAATGTTTGAATCTCCTATAGTTAGGAGAAGATAGTTGGAGAAGTTCATGTGCATTGCATCTTTTTCTCCACTATGTGGTGGTCAAGGATATGCCGATCCGACCGCGTTCTTCCATCACCAGGATATCCAACTATCTTCTCCTAACTATAGGAGATTCAAACATTGTTTTTGTAATTGAAATGTTTAGGAATTGGTGACTGTTTGTATTCACTGTGTATATGAATAATTTTTTAATAGAACACGTTTGTTATTCTTCGTAAATTTGTTTATTTGCTTGGCAACACTGCTGTTGTATCTTTTGCTACCACCTGGAGGTTGGGAACCCTAGATATGATACACAAAGAGCAGTTCCATGTAGGTGAAATGTTGATGCTGAAAATTCATCGAGCAGTGTGATGAGGGCCAATATGACTATTCTGCCATATGCACACCATCTGAGAAGTGATGATTGCCCATGGATTCTTAGAATTCATGCTTCTGAAGAAGTAAGTTTATTCACAGAGCAGTGCTCACATACTGGCAAGCTGCACACAGCCTGCAAACGTTTTTGATTGGCACTGAATTGACATGTGCCCAGATCTAGGAAGCAAACCAGAACAGAGGCCAAGCTGTTGTTGAAAGGCCATACTTACATCGTTGCGAAGGTCATAGGCATGTTTGGCATGGAGAATTTCAGGAGTGTCCCAAACAAAGCACCCTATGCCTTTGAGCCAGTTGAGGTCATCTTTATATACAATCTAAGTTATTGGAGGGGCAAGAAAGAGAAACAATGAGAATTCCGTAGTAATAAAATAGGAAGATGCCTTACATAATAATCAAACTTTTTATTCATCATAGGAATCTAATTTTGTAGATCATGGTGATTTTATTAAGTGTCCCCTAATCAGCTAGGTAGCAAATAATTTATTTTGGGAAGTAAAGATCCCTGGCAACACCATTGTGAATTCCCATTTCACTTTTCTTCAGCTGACTCAACTATCAGGTATTGTTTGAGAGAACTGCAGGCTAAAGGCTAGAAATGTGACTAAGTTAAGGTAAAATAACTGTAGAAGCCATAACTGACAAGTTGCCATTAAGGTTCCTCAGGAGCCTCCTGACTTCCTTCCTGTCAATAACATACAGGCCTTCTTGTCTCTAGGCCTCATGTGTAGTTTTACCCCAGACCGGTTTCCTTTTTGGCTCCTCCTTTCCTTACAGCTCTGTTTCCTCAGCAAATTAAAAAAATTCTTTCACTTACTGTAGCCACTCTGTCTCTTGTCCAGCCTTGCTGGAATTTGTCTCCCCCTTATCCCACAATATATAGGTTCCCACAATCTGGTCTTGCTTTCTATGAGATTTCTTCAGAAACCCCTGCTAAAATCCCCTTCTCTTCCTGCTTTTCCTTTAGATCCTCTGTGTCAGTTTATTGTCAACTCTACAGTCTTCTTCTGATTACCTGTCTCTGGGTTCCCCTGTCCTGGTTTCTGTAATCTTAACATTTTTTAAAATCTTGATTAATCTGTGCCCTGCTCCTACAGCTGAATGGCAACTGAAGGAAAGGGAGATCAAACTGTTCCTCGTTTGAATGCTGTGCCTGAACAGGGGTTCTTTAATGGCATGCTCAAGTAAAAACCCTGAACCACAAACCATTCGCGGCAAACTATTATTTTAGCCTGCATTTAGCGACCCCAGTTATGATGTATCCAAAGATGGTATATTGCACCATTAGTACTTCTTTTTCTTTAGATACGATAATGTAGTATTTCACACTGAAAGGTTTCTTCAGGACAGACAGTTTGCTGACTTACATCGCTAAGCTGGTCATTGACTTTTCGAGCATGAGCATTGGCATGAGGATCTGCAATGTTGGCCCACTCATGGAGACGGATACGATAATCAATTTCACTAACTTTCTTCTGAGTGTCTTTAGCAGACACAATGTCAACCATGTCTGGGACAATGTTGATTTTGGCCTTGTTCTTTTCATAGGTTTCTCTGTATAACCGCTATAAAGTTAAAATAACTAAATTAGTCACAGTTTTTAGAAGACGTCATATTTGAAATTGTCCTTTCCCCAGTTAATTTTCTAAGACAAGAGAAAGTGATTAGAATTACTATAAATTAATATCATATATTTGTTTTAGGATTTTACCTTCCCCCTCACTAAACTGTACTCAGAGAAGCTTTCAAAAATAAAAATCACAACAATTAAAATATCGATTCTTTTAGGCAAAGTAAGAGAACATATCTCTAACAATGACAATGTATAAGAGCTAGTTCTCAATATTAGATCCATCTAGCACTACCAAGATATGACTGAAGAGTTTAGATATAGAATTCCTTTCCAGGGGACAAAAATGGTGAGTTTTATTCTTAGGACTATTTCAGTACTTAGCTGCTACCCCTGGTACTTTGTTTCATCTAGGTACCTAACTTACACTTGAGGGAAAAGCAATTACAAAAGTTCATGAAATATGGAAAATTATCCTTGCTCATGTTCAGCCCTTTTTAAAACTGAAGTCAGACTAGAAGAAGCTTTAGAAGGTTACAGGAGTCCATTCAGTTACTTCCTTTGGAACTACGCGCAGGATTGGTGGTTTTGTTATCTTCTGCAGAGTCTGTTGCTTCCAATATGCTCTGCTTGAATGTTTGTAAATAAGACAGATATTATAGAACACAACATAACTCTGCTGAACTTCATACCACTCTGGGAAATCATATTTCAATACCTAAAACTAGCTTCTGGACCTTGACTAGTGTAAAATAGTGCTTTGTTTATTGAATGTTTTTAAAGAAACCTTACATCAATATTCAACTTGCCAACTCTTAGGCATCTTGCAGTATTTGGATCATCCTGAACTCCTCTTGGGAGAGTGTAAAGTGCTTTAAATTTATCATATTCCTCCCGATACTTTACCTGTACAGAAAGAAAGTGGAAATCAAGTTGCTTATGATTACATAATGTTTGTATAGCTAATTCATCAATGTATGGCTTGAATGTAATACTTACAATACTGGCATTATGCTTCAGTTCTTTGGCACGAACAAATGGCACGGCATCAGGAGGCAATGTGAAGCTAATGGACTTCACTTTTTCCCAGGCTTCCTTGTACAGGTTCTGAAGAGGGGAGAATTTTTAAAAAGTCTATACATAAGACTAAAACAAATCCACCTCAATAAAGCATAGTATTTATTGCCTATGAAGGTTGTTTTAAGAGTATTTGCTATTAAAATCAGGATTTATCGGTGATAATAAGCAAAGATTCAATTACTTTTCATCTTATACAGCGACTAGCCTCAGAGTTATCCATCCATGGAGATCATTTATCCTTGGCAATTATCATTTTTAGGTTTAGTTTACAATGCTCCTCAATTTCGCCACAGCAGCTAATAGGTACCTCTGCCTATTAAAATCTGACTCCTATGCGGAAGTTCATGGAGACTAGACTCCAACTGCTGGGTTTTAATAGTAGTGATTTGGAGATTTTGGGAAGATCAGCAGCATGCTCTGTGGTGAATATACATCTATATAACTTGGACTATCAGCATCACACAGAGAGCCTGTAGGACATGTTCCCATTTATACTTAGGATTGTCTTACCCAAAGGTGCCCTTACCATATTTAGAATTTTCAATAAGGCTGTGCATCTTTTTTTGGTAACTGATTGTGCGGTAACTGATTGGCTATTTAAATTATCTATTTTTATTCTTATTTTTATTGTATCTAGTGTGACATTGTTTTTGGCTAAACATTAGGAAGAATTTCCTAACAGAGCAGTTCCTCAATGGAACAGACTTCCTCAGGAGGTGGCGGCTCTCCATCTTTGGAGGTTTTTAAGCAGAGTCCAGATGGCCATCTGACAGCAATGCTGGTTCTGTTAACTTGGGCGGATCATGAGAGGGAGAGTATGAGAGGTTGTGCCAGTGCTTGTCTTTTGTGGCCCTTTCTTACATGCCCAGGGTAATGCTGATTGCCACTTTGGGCTCAGGAAGCAACTTTCCTCCAGGCCAGATTTCCCAGAGACCCTGGAGGGGTGGTTGTTGTTGTGGTTTTGGGCACATTTGGGCATATGAATTTCCTGCATTGTGCAGAGGGTTGGACTAGATGACCCTTGAGTCCCCTTCCAACTCTGTGTTTCTATGATTGCTCAAGGCAGTATCATTAAAGTAATGCTCCTCAATGACAATCAAGTTCTTACATCATATTTCTGAGCATATGTCAATAAAGGTTGATTGATTGATTGATTGATTGACAATCAAGTTCATGCTTTTTGCATCTTCAAGGATAGAGAATTTCTATAGTTGTGAGTAGGAATGTGCATATTGATATGCCAAACTTTAAAAAACCCGGAAAAATACCTTTTTGGTATTGAGGTGATGGTGGTTATACCGGAAAAAATGGAGGCAATAAAAGGGAGCTGAAAAAGCAGGTTCCAAATATTTCCAAATTTATTCGGCATTATTCAGGTCTGCTATGGCCCTGCCACCATTTATTTTAACCTCCCCACTCCCCTCTCACTTGCAGTCTGGTTTGTTGCAGCAGCAGAACTCCAGAGTTTTTCAGAGTTCTGCTGCCATGGAGTTTGGCTGCTGCGGCAAAGCACAACTGCTTTCATATCTTCAGTGCAGCAGCTGAATTCAACGTGGAGTTTACCTGTGGTGGGTTCGCAGAGCTGAAAGCTAGACTCACTCTGAGCCCAGCTTTCAGCTCTGTGCCATATTTTTGGGTTTCGGTTTATTAACCCGAAATTTTGGAATATCTGGGAAACGCCGAATTAAGTATTTGGTTTTAAAAAAATTGGGGGGGATTTCCGGGTCTATTAAACTCGAATCTGAAAAAACGCTGGGGGGAAATTGGTGCACGTCCCTAGTTTTGAGGCAAGTACAGGGAAACTTATATTTCCCCCTAAATAGCCTGGCTATAATACAGGTGGTGATCTAAAGAGGAACTCTGGGTTGACAGGACATAAGGTCAGAGGAAATCTCTTAGATATATCAAATCAACATACTTGCTATCATGCAAGTATGCATACATGTTTAATTTCTAGGTTAAAAATATTGACAGGACCACAAAGAAAAGTCAAACTCATCAAAGTAAAGTTACCACACTTACATTGCTAAAAAGGTTCTTCAGGCTCTCAGTCCTTGCATGGTCTACTGTTTCCAGCACTGTAGTATATTGGTCCTTTGTTTTATGGTATTCTTCTTTATATTTGAGCTATATCAGAGGCAAATTTATCAATTAAATTACTTGGTGTGAACCACAAAAAATAATGAAAAGGAAGGAATCTGGGAAGATAAACGAGGAGAATGACTCACATCACTAGAATTGATACCACTCTGGAGTGCAGTTACATAAACTGGAGTGTCAAGAACCACACCGTAATTCTTTAAATTATCTTTTCCAGCTTTTATGTACTTCAGCTGCGAAACAAAGACAAAAAGAAGCATTATCACTGAGAACAGATACCCTGTGAATACTTGCCAGGGTCGACTCTGCTTGGCTTCTGAGATCTGACGTGATCAGGCTAGCCCGGGCTATCCAGGTCAGGGCTCATTTACATTTAGGTCTAATTGTTAACAGTCCAGAAGTTTGCTTTATTCCCTAGGCTGGATAGCCACTGCCATAATTTAATCTGTTTGCTTCTACATTTATTCACAAACTGAAATATCCTAGAGTTTAAAAGGAGCCATCTTCTACTGAGTCAGGCCAATAGCCCATCCAGCCCAGTACTGTCTATTTTGATTGTGAACAGCTTTCCAAGGCCCATGGAAGAGAGATTTTTCCTAATCCAACTACCTAGTTTTCTGTAGCACTTCGATGACTAAGCTATGATGCACTCCTGAAATTGTCAGTTAAAGGTACATCACTTATATGGTACATCCTTTCTCTAATTACAGTAAGTATCTGTTCTAGAGAATATTTGAGAGTAACCAGGAATACCAGGAGCCAGTGTAGCAAGCTCCCAGTACTGTGTTTTCTTCTGCCTCCTCATGTTTCTGTGTCTCCCAGGGCTTATATCGGTTTGCCAAGCTGCTTTAAAGTAAGATTTTGTCTGTTTCAAGTTTTTTTTTTTAAGTTTGTCCTTTGTTGGAGTTGGTTTGTGTGGGGTTAGAGGGTTTTTTTGTGGATTCTCCTTTCAGATTCTTAAGTGTTACATTTGCTGGGCTTAGCAATAGCTTCCAATGGTGTTCTTATGGGGGTAGATTCTCAGGTTTTATATTTTTCTTCCATAGGAAATAATGGGAAGATGGCTGGGGGCACCTTCTTCAGGCACCATAGAATTGAACCCCATGGTCCAATTGATTTGAAATGTGGTGGTTATTTAAAGAACAGGCACCAGCAGCTCCCCTTCAGTTTTGGTGCCAGTTCCTTAAAAACACCTCCTCACCTCACCCCACAAAAGTTCCCCATAGGCAATAATGGAGCCTTCCCATATTTCTAGAGTGGCCTGGACCGTCACAGAAGCATTCTTTGACACACACACACACCCGGTACCGCTTATCACAAATCCCCATGACATCACAAGAGTGATGCACATTTCTTCTTGTACTGATTTCAGGATTTAATTTGGGTTATACACTTTTGTTAGATCTGCCAGTTTACATGCTGAATACTAAAGCTGAACATCTGGCAAACCTACACTCCCTTTTGTTTTAGGTCATATTTTGATATCTGGGGTCTTTTGTTTACTCATACATACTGTACTATTTGCTTTCCCTTATAATCTCAACACTACAAATTAAGGACGTGTTCATAAATAAAAATAATACTTTTGGTAGAACAGGCATTTTAATCAAGACTATTCAGACCAGCCCCCCCCCAAAAAAAGCCAATATTGACCCAAGTTTCATTTGTCCTGATACTTCTGGAAGTTATGGAAATATTAATGCATTTTAAAGGCAGCCTCACCAACTTCTTTGTGGAATAACATATGAATCTGAGGACTAATTTATGGTGTAATTGACACTATAGTAGAAGCTCTTCAAGACCAAATTTGCCATTTCTGCACCTGCAATAATGAGAGAGAAATTTGCTTACGTGACTCTGGAGATCATAAGACTTCTTAGCATGGAGGATTTCAGGAGTGTCCCATACATAGCACCCAATCCCCTTCAGCCAGGTTAAGTCATCCTTGTACACAACCTGCACATGAGGATAAACAAATAAACAGTTACCTGGTAGAAAACATACAGTCTCCGTGCATTTGCTCTCTCATCACACTGGTATCTTTCAATGCCCTTCAATTTGGGATCAGTGGAGAAAGCAAAAGCAGGAGAACAGTATTGCTGTTCATAGCTATTGCTGTAACCAGAAGTTGTGGGGATACCTACATCTCATTTATATGTGAAGTACATGAATTCCAAGAAAACAAATTATGTTACATACTTGACAATGGAATCTTAAAACAGAGTTAGAATCTTCTTATTTCCTATTACTATGTATAGATGTGAAAAATGGACAATGAAGAAAGCTGACAGGAAGAAAGTTGATTCATTCAAACTGTGGTGTTGCAGGAGTTTTTTACAGATACCATGGACTGCCAAAAAGACAAATGGGTTCTGGAGCAAATAAAGCCTGAACTCTTCCTAGAAGCTAAAATGACTAAACTGAGGCTATCGTACTTTGGTCACATTATGAGAAGATAAGGGTCACTGGAACCGACAAAATGCTAGGGAAAATTGAAGGCATCAGGGAAAAAGAAAGACCCAACATGAGATGGATTGACTCAATGAAGGAAGCCACAGCCTTTAGTTTGCAAGTCCTGAGCAAGGCTGTTAAGTATAGGCCATTTTGGAGGTCACTAATTCTTCTTCTTTTTTGCCATCAAGTCACAGCTGACTTATGGAAACCCTGTCGGGTTTTCAAGGCAAGAGATGTTCAGAGGTGGTTTGCCATTGTCTGCCTCTGCACCATAGCCCTGTTATTTCTTGGTGGTTTCCCATCCAAATACTAACAAGGGCTGGCCCTCCTTAACTTGCAAGATCTGATGAGATTGGGCTAGCCTGGACTATCTAGGTCAGGGCTATCCATTCATAGGTAGGAAGCAACTTGACGGCACTTAACACCACATCCACAAGCCCACTGTAGGCAACACATTGGCATTACTCTTGTCACCTTAGTAAAATAAGCTAGGCTGGTGTTTATTATCCATTATAGATGGGGAACAGAGACATGAGTTTATGGATGCATCAACTTTTGAACTGAAGATCTCCTGGTTCATAATAGCTCAAATTGTTAGAAGTAAACTACCCATAACCTATAGCAAAAGGGTGGATCACCCACAGGTCTCCTATCTGTTTCCCTGCTTTTGTCACATACAAAGGTGTTCTTAAAAATCAAGAAAATAAAATTTTACATACATCACTTAGAATTTCCTGGGCTCTTTTAGCCATGACAACATCATGCTCTTCAGGTGAACAGTTCCACTGGTGTAGATACGTTCGGTACTCAAGATCACTGAGGATATACTGGCATTTCTTTGCCAGCACGTGATTGATCATGTCACTTGGAATATGAATGTGTGCCTTAGTGTCCTCATAGTTCTTCCTATAGGCCAACTAGAAATCAAGATATTAAAATAGAAAATAAGATGTTGTGTTTTTAACATCATACAATTATCCTGTTATAATTTTGACTCCTGCTAAATGGAAGGGAGGAGGAGGAATCTTACCGCACTCCTTATTTTTTGGAAAGCAAGAGAATGGACGACACTTGGAAAATCATTTATTTGTGTCCCAGCCAGGTAATGGCCTTTTTGCTTCTCATGTTCTAATTTATATTTAAGCTGCAAAACACAAACATGGAACTTGTTAGGTAGGAGCAGTTGCATGAAGAGAGGAGAAATGGTGACAATGAAAAGTCACACTAACCTCACTATTAACATAGTCGGCATGTTTGGCCCCAACAATAGGGATGTAGTCTGGAGGAAGCGTGTACCCGATGGCCTTGCCTGATTCCCATGCATCCTTGTAAAGTATCTGGAAAGTGACAAAATATGCACACTGTGTGTAAATATCCAGGACAAAATTCAGACAACAAGCTTCCAAGCTAGAGAGGAGGGAGTGCACACACATGCCCAAAGACATGGGAGGGTATGGTGGCTGAGGCCTTTAGCGTGCTATAAATCTGGACATCTCAAAATGTTATCAGCATCTCATCATCTTATGAAATCAGCTGGCTGATCCAGAACTGGGCAGGAGTGGTGCAGTCTGTGGTCACAAGTTGAGCTGAGGTGAAAGAATGAGGTTCCAGCAGATGCACATGTCACATGAACACATGTACTGATTCAGACCATTGGTCTCTCAAGGTTAGTATTCTCTACTCTGGCTGGTGGCAGCAGCACTCGTGGGTCTCCAGTAGAGGTTTTCATAGCTGATCCTTTTGACTGAAGATGCCCAGATTACTATCTGATCCTTTTGACTGAAGATGCCCAGGACTCAACCAGGGACCACTGAGCCATAGCCCCTCAAAAAGCTAATAAATTATGGTTTTATACCCTATAAATAAATAAAGCAAGGATGTTCAGTGTTAGGTATTAGCAGATAGAATAGATAATTGCCAGAAACTTACATCGCTGTAAAGCTTAGACACTTCTCTAGAATGGTTCAAGGCTACATTGTCCTCAGAACCAATGTAGTGGCCTTTCTCAAGATTAAAAGTTTCTTTGTATTTCAGCTGAAGAAAAGAAAAAGTAACAATGGGGTTAATATCAAGCAATGGAATCTTATAGTATTTAAAACCTATCGATTTCCTATTCTTCAAGTCATTATCTATAACGTTTACAATATAAGATGAATTGCAGAAGTGTAACCATACTTTCAACAAAATCTCACAGAGCAATTCTAAGCAGATACAGTCCATTAACTTCAATTGAGTCAGAAGGGTTTAACTCTGCTTAGGAGTGTCCTGCGAGAGTGTTTTCACTTTCCCCCCCAGTGCATGATAGAACATAAGAAACTCAATGAGAAGATCTACTTCTTATTGCAAAATTTAGTTACTACTGCTGTTGACACAAGGGTAGCACTGTCTCCTGTTTTGAGTTTTCTAGTCTGTAGAGGACCTGTGGTAGCATCAGGTCTGGGAGATTCTTAGGATGAACTATCAGTCCTGTGTAACTGCCTTCACCCCAATCCCCCAGTGCAGTACTCCTGGGCCACTTACAGTGCAATCCTAAGGAGAGTTACTCCAATTTAAGGCCATTCATTTCAACGGGCTTACACTCTGCACAGGATTGCGCTGTTAATGCCAAAGTAGCCATGGTACAATGCAATCCAAGGCAGAATGACATCCATCTAAGCCCATTAACTTCAATGAACTTTGAGGGATGTAACTTTGCTTAGGACTGCACTTGTAATGGCTGCTGGTGTTTTTTTTATGCTATCAGACAAAGGGAAGAGGGTTTCCCTTGAATGGAAACTGGGGCATAATGTTGTATCCAATTTTCTGCACTTGGGGAGTAAATGCCAATTGCAGTCAATAGATGATCAGATAGAAATCACGTTGCAGGACTTTGTTCAGTCCACTAGTGGTCAGGGAATACATTTGTGGACTACAATCCACTTAAAGTTTAATGTCAGCTCAGTCTCTCACAGATTAGGGAATTTGAAAACAAGGGAAACACATTGAGTGTATCATTGTTTTTTGAAGATTATAAAGATGTTTATTATTATTTAAGATATCCATTCAGTATATCTTCACTGTGATCATTTTATGATACTGATTCTTCAGAGTAATGCCATCATATTTGCATAATTACCCAAGATCTACACGCTCATCATTTCATGTTGTCTTCCCTCCTCATTTTGAGAACTATATAAGTACACCACAAGTTCTGGCTAAATTCTGCTTACTCAAGCATGCTCTTAAAATTCATAGGATAACTCTGGGATAAATGACTGGCAGGAAAGAATTACATACGCAAAAATATTAGATTGTATTTGCTAAATACATATACAATGCCATGAAAGTTAAATACTAGGTTTTTACAAAAAACGATAATGTGTTATGGAGTATTATAACACCTTCTTGATCATTTATTGAGCACTTCACCTATACAAGAGGTCAACCTTGTTGGGCCGGTAGACACCTTTGGAATTTTGCAAATGAGCAATGGGTACCACAACAAAATGGCTGGGGTGAGGCCAATCACAAAATGGCTCTCTGCTTTGAGAGAAGAGAGACTTTAGGGAAGGGGCAAGTAGGTGCCAGGAAACATTTGGTACCCACAGGAAACACATGGCACCCACAGACACTACATTGGGGATCACTCATCTATGCATATATATCTTCACAGTACTAGCTGCAGTAACCAGCCAATAACAATTCTGATAATATACTGCTGTAGCATTTTAAAAGCATTATTTAATTGCCAATCCTGCTTAAAAGGATACTTACATCACTCTGAATTATTGAGTTTGCCTTAGCCAAAACAACATCTGGAGCATCAGTCACAGGCGTGAATTTAGCAAAATTGTCAATAGCATCTTTTATGTAGATTCTCTGTAAATAAATATAAGATTATCATAAATACAAAGTATGGGAAATGAACGGGATGCTGTTATAAATATGTGAAAATTTTCACGTACCTTATTGATCAGATCCTGAGCATTCTTAACCTTCCGATGTTCCACTGAATCTAAAGGAATCCACCCACAGCCACGGATCCATTCCAGATCAGATTTATAAATATTCTGTAAACATGAAAAACAGATGAAGAATTGTTTATGTCTACGTAGAAAAAAGGCTTCTCCTCCTTGTTCACTTCTATGGGGGGTACTGACAGTACCAGCCCATTTCACAGCTCTTCTGTGGTGGCACCAATGTTCTGGAACAGGATATCAAGTAAAGTAAGACCTGACCCCTCCCTATTATTAAGATAGTATGCTTCTGATTTTGATGTTGCATTTGAAGGTGATTTTGTGGTTTTTCACGATCAGGTTGTTATATCATGGATATAACTGTGTCTTGAAATGGGGTGTTGGGCGAGAGTGTTACGGATACCATGGACTGCCAAAAAAAAACAAATCAGTGGGTTATAGATCAAATCAAGCCTGATCTGACCCTAGAAGCTAAAATGACTAAACTGAGGCTGTCGTATTTTGGTCACATTATGAGAAGACAAGAGTCACTAGAAAAGACAGTCATGCTAGGAAACGTTGAGGGCAGCAGGAAAAGAGGAAGACCCAACAAGAGGTGGATTGACTCAATAAAGAAAGCCACAGCCCTCGATTTGCAAGATCTGAGCAAGGCTGTCAAAGATAGGACATTTTGGAGGACTTTCATTCATAGGGTTGCCATGAGTCACAGGTGACTTGACAGCACTTAACACACACAACTGTGTCTCATTTTATTAATGGAAGTGTTATGTAAGCCACCTTGAGCCCATAACAATGGGAAAGGTGGCCTAGAAATAAAGGCACAAATTAAATCTCAATTTCCTTTTACAAACCAGATCAGATCTATTAAAAAATACTGATACCTATCTGCTGTCTGACATAATGCCTTTTTTATTAAGTGACAGGGATCCCAAGGCTACATTGTCAGTGGCAAAATTTATCTCAGTCCTTATATCCCTCAAACATTAGATTTACGCTGCTCAAGATCAATGAATCAAGGAGCTTCTAAGGGATAAAGGAAAGGAAAGGATACCTATCTGTTAAAAAAATGTGTACATTTTAATTACATAATCACTTACATCGCTTTGAAGGTCATATGCTTTCCTTGCTTGGATGCAGTCATTCTGGTCAGGGTGACATGTCCATTCATGAAGGTGAGTACGATATGGAATTTCACTGACAACTGTCTGGCAGTCTTTAGCTGCGATGACAGATAGTATATCCGGAGGTATGTGAATCTTGGACTTTGTCTTGTGATATGCCTCTTTATACAATCTGTCATTTTGGATCTTCCCAGCATGGTCAAACCACACAAGTTTGGGATCCTGTCTCATGTTCTGGACTCCAACATAGTGACCTCTTTGCTTGACATAGTCTGCCTTGTATTTTAGCTGAAAGGGAATGAAAGAGACAAATATTTACAATAGCAACACAGGATGTTTCTGATCCTAACTTCAAGGAACATTCAGAGACGTTATTTCATAGCAATACATTGGATGGATCCAGTGAAGGATTTCCATGGACTATAGCGGTGGGGAGGGTCACTGATTTTCCTGTCCCACTAGACTTTTAACTCCCCTGTCATGCTGTTCCTGGGGTTTCACGTCCCTCAAGAGCAGCATTTGGGGGGTATTTATAGCTGTAGTGGGTACGGGGAGATGTGAAAGTTACACTCCACTGACAGGAATTGTCAGCAAAAATTACTACTGGATCGAAGCCACTATTAAATTTACTTAGTAGTTCCTGTTCTCTAGGAATACTATGCAAACCATTGGAGAAATCACATACTTTAAAAAGTACGGCCCACCAAAAATAAGACAGGGTTTTGAACCCTACACTGAGTACAATTAGTTATAATGAGATATGAAAGATAGGCTACGGGGTTTTAAAAGATGAAGATTTTTTTTTTTTACCTCACTTTGGACTTCGTTTGAATGTTTGGCATGACGAATAGGCACACTGTCAGGTGGCAAAAAATAGCCAGTAGCTTTCTGCTTCTCCCAGTTCTCCTTGTACAGATTCTAAAACAGAGAATGTTGAAAAAGAAAATTAGAATTCGTCTACATGTTGCAACTGACAGTTTCTATAGAAATGCCATAGTGGAGCCTCAGAGTTATTAATATCGTAGGAGCAGTTTCTGTAGCTCTGAAATGTTCACATTTTGGACATTCATTCTCATATTACCAACTTCTGTTCTTCCTCAAACTCATTCATTCTAACATCCATAAGCCTCCGCTTGCCACCCATCATTGGAGAACTTGTGCATCATCTCAAATGACTTCATGAGATATTCAACCATTTACAGCTGGGCCCATTTCACCAAAACCTGAGCTGAAATTCTAAGCTGATTTCACCGCTGTGTGCCACTAATGTAATGTTACCACAGTGCTGGTGACAGGATGTTTCATTCTCTTTATGAATGTGCTGGAACAAAAGGCCAAAAGTCAAACTCATTCACATACTACTTCAGTGGGACAGGAACTGCTTCTCATTGGTTGCTTCCCGTGCCACTCCAGGAATGTTAAAATTGAGGTGACCATACAGAGGGGGCTACAAAATCATTACTGCCCAGTGTGCCTTGCAGGAACATGGTTAACTGAAAATACAACTTATCTTTAGTTTGCAGACGTAGGTTTATACGGTACTTTTTAGAATGATGAGTACACTTTCTCCAGATTTTCTCATTAGAATAACATGCTCTTGTTCTCTAGGGCTATTACCTTAATACAGGGATGATGGCATAGCTCAGTAGCAGAGCATATGCTTTGCATGTGGAGAGTCCCTGATTCAGTCTTTCGTCTCTCCCATTACAGGGGTCTTAAGAAGGAGAGCTAAAGAATATCTCTGAGATTCTGGAGAACCGCTGCCAGTTAAAGGCTAGTAGATCAAAGTCAGATTCACATGCTTCTCTATATCCATATGCCTAACTGTCTTGCTTGACTCATGTTTACCAAGTTACAAAGATGCCAAAAAGAGCAATCCTAAACAGGTCTACATGGAATTCTATTTTGGTCCGTTCAATAGGGCTTACTGTTCTTCCAATTGTACTGTAAAATTCTCAGATCCCTAATTTCTTTGGCAAAAAAGTACATACATGATTAAGAATCCTGGCTGCTTCTTTAGCTGCTTCTAACTGTGGCGTCTCCGTTAGGGTATAATTTGTTTTGATGTTATTCCATTCTTGGTGGTACTTAATCTGAAAAAGGAAAATATATAGAATAAATGCATTGCAAACTGATGTCACAGGCTCATAAATCTGACTTGGACAACAGAATTGGCTATGTTTTGCAGGCACAAACCTATACTGCTATATGCTTTAGTTTCTGTGAATGAGGAAAATATGAATGGGGAAACCACAGAGGTATGCTCAGGGGTTCACAGCCCATATTGTGAAACATTCCACCTCAGTAAAAATAAAAATAAATAAGTAAAAACATGCAGAAGTTGAGAAGATATGACAGCGGGTTTGATACTAAAAAAACACAAGAGTAATAAGAACATAAGAAGTACTTTGTTGTATCAGCCCATAGTCTCCAGCAGTAGAAAACAAGATGTCTGAGGTCATGCTGATTGTAGGCTAGACCTTATTTTCTTGAAACTTTATGCTGCCGCCTGTGAACACTTGTGCCAAAATTAATTTGTAATTAATTAAATGCAGGTGTCCCAAGACTACTGTTGCTGTAATGTATTGATAAGGCTATTTTTCTAGAATTTATGCTTTTAAAGGCTATCGTTTAAAAAGGGTACTGAATGAATTCCAACCTGAAACTGAAGTACTGAACCAAAACCAGGAAGGCTATACTTACATCACTTAGTATTTCCCCGCTTTGCTTGGCTGTAATATAATCAACCCGGTCATCCACTGGCGTGAACTTCTGACTGTCAACTTTTATACGATACTTTCTCTGCACAAGAAGAAAAAGACACAAGCTCATACAATTAATGACACCAGTAGTTGATGTAACAAAATATAGAGAGCCCAGGGAAGAACTTTCCTATGGGGGGGGGGGGAGTAAGATTGTCTACTTCCCAAAGTTATTGTTTTCCCATTACCTATACTTTTATTCATGCCCAGGATACCTTGAATGACAGAACCACCAGTACTGGTAGCAAATTACAACTTCTTGTGTGATAAAAAAAGAAATACCTCATAATCCCTTAAAAACAACAACCCTAGGCCTTAAAACAGCCTGGATGCCTAACTCAGCCCTAAGGGGTGGATAAGTGAGTCAAAACTGGAAGAAAGCTACTCATTTTTTTCTGAAAACTGGTGTGTGTGCATGCACATGTGTATAGCAGTCTTGTGTCAATAAATAACTTCGATACATAATCTGAAAGATGAGACATGTTGGCAGAAAAAAATGTCATGGAAAAGCCCAGTTTTTATAAACAAAACACTTCCATGTATAAGCACATTAGGAAAACCTTGCACTGAAAAATTAGTGAAGGGATACTTTAAACATTACCTCACTCAAAATATCCTGAGCGTTTTTAACATGGTTGACCCCAACAGAGTCATGTGGCATCCAGCCAATTCCACGTAGCCATTCCAGATCCGATTTATAAACAGCCTGTGTGGACAGGGGGAAAAAGCGAATTTAGTTATATAACGGTACAGGGAGCCCCTAATTCAATATGTAATGTTTTGTGCTGATTTTGATTGTTTTTCAACTATAGGATAACTAAAGGACTTTTTTTCCTGATATCTACAAACAGTATCATGAAATAATAACAATTGAATTCTGGAGGCCAAGTCTATCTCCATAGAAAAGAATGCCCCTTTAAAACATGAAGAGCACATGTACAGCCAAACAGCTGGAAGGACACTGTAAATAATGTTCAGTATACACACCTGGTCTGTGCAGTCCAGAGGACAGATCTACCACCCATTGAAACTAATGCCCTTTGAACCTTAAAGGGACATTATTTTGAGTGCCTGCGGAGGCAATGAGCTCCCTCTTTCCCATTCTCTTTCTTCCTTCCTCACTGCTCCTTTAACCTTCAAAGGGCCTTTATATTCAATGGCCAGTATATATGGTCTCTGTATTCTGGAGGCCATGTCTGCCCCCCATTGAAAATAAGGGGCAGCAGACCCGGATGCCTAACTTCAGAGTCCAGGTCTATTGCCCAGCACAAGATAACGGATAGTAAACCAGGTCTCCAAACTCAGCCCTTTATTTAGGGGGGGGGGGCGGTTGTTTTGAGGCACAAATGCTCTTTAATGTTTAAAGTTTCATATTTAATTTTGGCTAGAATGCGCCCTGACCTGGATGGCCCAGGCTAGCCTGGTCTCGTCAGATCTCAGAAGCTAAGCTGGGTCAGCCTGGGTTAGTATTTGGATGGGAGGCCACCAAGGAATACCAGGGTTGCTGTGCAGAGGAAGGCACTGGCAAACCACCTCTGTTAGTCTCTTGTCATGAAAACCCCAAAAGGGGTCACCGTACATCGGCTGTGACTTGACGGCACTTTACACACACACACATACACACACACACATATCCGAATGCACACCCATAGGTGTAACTCTGTTTAGGATTCCACTGTTAATTAGGGGAAATGCCCATCTCAGATTATTATGGAGTCAACAATAACAACCCAAAAAGGGATGACTGTACAAAAAGCCACAATGTAAATGTATTACTAATTATTGTTTTTACTTACATCGCTCTGTAGCTCATAGGCTTTCTTGGCTTGGATGACGTCGTTCTGGTCAGGCAGACACGTCCATTCATGCAGATAGCGGCGGTAATCAATGTCACTGACCAGTTTCTGACAGTTCTTGGCCAACAAGACGGACAGCATGTCCACTGGGCTATTGAACTTGGTTTTCAATTTCTCAAACTCCTTCTTGTACACCCGGTCACTTTGCAGTTTAGCTACATGAATTGCCAAGACCAGCTTGGGGTCATCATAGATGTTTCGGCATCCGACGTGGTGTCCAAGTTGCTTACGGTAGCCTTCTTTGTACTTGTACTAATAGTATTTTAAAGAAAAATACAATGAGAACAAGGATCATTCGATATTTTAAAAAATGTAAACAACTAAAGCATGGGTTCTCAACAAGGGGGGAATCTATAAAACTGTAATTTGTTTTTTTGACCTTTTTTATCTTGGGAAGGGGGAATTATATTCAGAACAATGGTGAAAGGGGGGAATGGAGCAAAAAAAGGTTGAGAACCACTGAACTAAAGGTATATTCAAGCATCTGAAAAAATGCAAATCAAGTACTAAAATTTTATTAAGCTAAGGCTGCAGTTGTATTTCCACCTGACCATTTCAGTTATTGCATTTGGAGCTGCAGGATGAAATGGTAAACTTAGAAAATTTGATTCTGAATTCAGCATAAATCTCAAATTTGAGAACACTTTATACAAGCACCAAAAGATCATTCCAGGGCTCGCTAGCTATCTAAAATTACATTTTTCAAATTACGGTCAGCCTTTACTTCCATTCATTTTAAATATATGCAAACGGCAATGCTTGAAGGACTCTATACCAAAAGACCAGTAGCTCAGCATCTATGTATTTGTGGGGATTCTGAACTGGAAGATCTGTGCCACTATTTGTTGGATTGCCCATTATATCTTATACCAAGGCAAAAATTTCTAGAGTCAGTTCTGGCCAATTTGGTCCAATGTACTGTGACAGAGCCAGTAGTCTCCCATAAAGTTGCCCTTTTTGCTTCGGCAGCAAAGAAAATCTGGACCAGGCTGGTCAAACGTAGTAATACTTAACAGAACTGAGACGTAAACTTTTTTTTTGATGGGAAGTGGAATTTACTAATTATAACTGTGAACACTATTTGGGCAGCCGTTCAAAGTTTGTCAAATGCAAGGCCTACAGTATCCTAGTATATTCCCTTGAACATCTTTGTTTCTTGCACTATTATTTTAATCACTCCAGAATCCATAAAGTACCCAAACACACACATTTCTATTTGCATACTTACATCACTGGCAATTTCTCTTGAGGCTTTGGCTGTCTTGATTGGGATTGCATCTGATCTCAGATCAATAAATTTCTTTATGTCATCCCAAGCTTCCTTGTAAAGTTTCTGCAAAAACATAATGCTGTTAGTGTACTCCTCTAGCACTTACATATTTGGGCTAAGGACATTTTCCCGGGAATAAGCTCCGCTTAATAAAACAGGACATATGTCCACGTATACTTTCTTAGGATTGCTCCTGTGCTCTCTTTCATAATCCTTCCTCAACACTATTTCAAGCATAAAGATTATGTATATGGGACCAATACTGGCCAAACGTCTTGGCAGCTGGTAGCTTGTGTGATGATAAAGATGTGCTGAAACATTCATTTGATTTGTAGCCAAACCCTAG
Source organism: Euleptes europaea (assembly GCF_029931775.1). Classification (NCBI taxonomy): domain Eukaryota; kingdom Metazoa; phylum Chordata; class Lepidosauria; order Squamata; family Sphaerodactylidae; genus Euleptes; species Euleptes europaea. The sequence continues at coordinate 28,212,079 of NC_079326.1, forward strand.
CAGCCACTGCACTAGGCAATATATGATTGAGGAGCAAAGAAGTTTGTTCCAATGCAAAATCATAGCTCTGGAACAAGGCTGCTATTGTGCGTTGTCCCAATAGACTGCACTGACAGATCAACATGGAACTGGTGCTTCTATAGAGACCAGAACTGTCATTACTATACATGATATGGCTCCACCAAACAAAACTGCTATGCAGTACAACACTGATAAGAAGCAGATGTTGCCAAGTATTGGACACTTTTGCCAAGTATTGGACCCATTGCTAAATATTGGACACTAAGTCACGGATGCTGATGGACATCATCTCATGCACTAAGGCAGCAAATGTCTACAGAATACCAATATTGGACTGAAAGAGAAAATTAGAGAAGAGCAAGGATATAACCGCAATGTACTGCAGCTTCCATAGATTTAAACAATTTGCACTGCGGCTTATCTGTGCTTGTCGGGTTTTCATGGTAAATTGTGAATAGCTGTGCTGGTCTATGACTGATTTTAATAAAGATTGATTGATATCTATGCTTGTCATTCAGTGCTTTAGCACTTTAACAAGCACAGTGAAGGTTTCCCTTCCCAAAGTAAGGATTTGTATGAGAATCCCTGTATCGATATTACTCTTGGGGGCGAACAAACCCTGTGGCCGGTGCTGGCTCCACAAATCCCCTGTTGTCATTGCAGACAGACAAGGCTGCAATGAGCTCCTCACTTACTTAATTTTATTATGATCATACATCATCAATAACACAACCAACAGTCAGCAACACATAAAAGGAAATATGCACATTAAGTAAAAAAAATCATAACCTCATTACAAACGAAATTCCATGTTACATGCATAGTTAATAAAAATATTTAACCAGGTGCTCCATTATTAAACAAGCTGAAGCACAAAATGTAGCCACCTTAAAGGTGGTTTCCTTAGAGGGATCTGAAAGGAGAAGGGACATATTTTGGATCTACCTGGAAAATTAGATTGAATTGGGGTGATTGGAAAACTGAAGCTTTCACCAAAATTAAAAAGTGCATTAAAGAGCTTGATTATAACAGCACTACCGTATATACCCGTGTATAAGCCGACCTGCGTATAAGCCGAGGTGCCTAATTTCTCCCCAAAAATGGGGAAAAATTAGGCACCCGCGTATAAGCCGAGGGTCGGCTTATAACCCCTCCCCCCCGCAGACTTACTTTCTGGGCTCCTGGCGGTGGGAAACGGCGGATCCGGCGGGGGTGGCCTTCCTGCAGCTGCAGGAGGGCCCCCCCGGCCGCTCCTGGCGGCGGGAAGTGGTGCGGCCCGGCGGGGGCGGCGGAGCAGCCTCCCCGCTGCCGCAGGGGGCCTCTGGAAGCCTCTCCCGGCCGGGAGAAGGCGGCGGGGGCGGCTGAGCGCCCTCCCCGCGGCCGCAGAGGGCTCTAGAGGCCTCTCCCGGCCGGGAGAAGGTGGCGGGGGCGGCTGAGTGCCCTCCCCGCGGCCGCAGAGGGGCTCTGGAAGCCTCTCCCGGCCAGGAGAAAGCGGCGGGGGCGGCTGAGCGCCCTCCCCGCAGCCGCAGAGGGGCTCTAGAGGCCTCTCCCAGCAGAGAAAAGATGGCGGCGGTAAGTTCCCCCCTCCCTCCTCCCTCCCCCCTCTACCGTATTGACCCGCGTATAAGCCGAGGCCGGCTTTTTCAGCCCAAAAAAGGGCTGAAAAACTCGGCTTATACGCGAGTATAAACGGTACTTTTCGTGCTCGCCGCGTTTGTTCATCCCAGTTCTTTGGAATACCACCACCACATGGTTTGCCTGCCTATACATATTATTTGACAACTCCTCGTCTTTCTAGAGCTTTTTGTTTAACTAGATTGAATGCTAACCCGTCTATGGTTATGCAGGGCAGAATTATGAATATACCATATTAAGACAGGACCTGTCCTTGCTCTTCTGGCTCTATCGATTCACTAGCTCATGCCCTTTTGGAATGCCGCTTTTACGAGGAACTTCGATCACATTATATATTCCCCCTTTTAACTTACAAATCTAATGCCACTGTGTCTGACATAATGCCTTTTCTACTAAGCGATAGGGATCCCAAGGCTACATTGTCAGTGGCAAGATTTGTTTCAGTCCTTATATCCCTCAAACACTAGTTATATGCTGCTCAAGATCAATGGATCAAGGAGCTTCTAAGGGATAAAAGGAAAGGAATTGGGGTGACAGATAAGGAATGAATGTCCTTATAAATTGGACAATACAATAGCACATATTTTACGTGTCTCAACCACACTGAATTGGCAAGGAGAAACATGTTGAGAATAGGGGTTGCATGACTATCTCCCTACTAGAAGAGCTGAAGGTAAGACATTAAAGTGGGCCAAGGTGAAGGCCCCTTGATATTTAGGAAATTTTAAGACATAAAGGGCAAAAAGTTTGCTGTACTTCCCTGCTGCCAGATAAGTTTTAGCCCATGCTCTATCAGCTTGGAGGGTTGTATCCCAAACTTGTTTAATTTTTTTTTTACTCCCTATTACCCAAAATAGGGCAGTGGGGTAAACCCATAAAATTGTAACTTCTCAACAGCTTTCATCCATCCTGAAAATTGCCTGTAAGAATTAGCGAAGTTAACCCATTGGGTTGAAATTTAGTTCAAGCCAAAAGCATATTGCTTTAGAACCAGCCAAGTGCTCCAAGGGGAACATAGGGTGTCTGTGGAATCAACATATACTGTCATGGCATGACATCAAAGCCATCCATTCTCTCCCCCAAAAGGTTTTACAAGTACACCTATTAAGGTGTAGCTTTAAATCTTATAGAATCTTGGTATGTAAAGTTAAACAGGGGGCGTATGAAAATTGAGTGTAGATAATAATGTATGACAAATCCCTGACTAATTTGCAGTCACTGGTGTTTACTCTTGCTTATGGGGCACTTGGAACATCTGAAGCAGTCCTTAGCCTAAGAACAACTGGTACCTTGTGATATCAACCTAAAAAGCATTGTAGATATACATACATGGCTCACGTTGACAGCATTAGCCCTGGATAGCATGATTTCAGGCGTATCTGGCATCACATGGATCATGGTTTTATCTTTATCCCAGACTTCTCTGTATTTTGCCTACAAAAATACAAAATCATCTAGTAACACGTGTCCAACCTCTTGCATAATTTCACTCACTTTAGGAGTCCCAAAGCCATTTGAATGAATACTAATCATGGTTGGGCTTTACAAATAAGAAAGCTTAGTTGCATTTTTTATTATACAGAACAATTTCACATTAGAGGAAAGAATTACATACAAGGCTGAGTTGCTCGGCATTGGTTTTAGCAAGGAGAATTTCTGGAGTGTCAACGATGTTGGTGTATTTCAGGCGGTCAGGAGGTGTGCGGTACAGTCTCTCACTCAGGATATCCTGGGCCGCTTTCACTCTCTTTACGTCCACAGACTCCTGTGGTGTCCATCCAATACCCCGGAGCCATTCCAGATCTGACTTATAAACAGCCTGTAAGATAAAATTCCAGAGAACCACAGGATTTTTAATTTACCTCAAAAGAAGATGCTGTGTAGGTGTTTAAGAAAGTCAGACTTAAGTGAGTAGTTACTAGTTAGTGACTGATTTGTTACATTGATTTTTATAGAACTTAAGCACAAGTCATTTTGTCTGTTCTGGGCCAAAACATCGTATGAGCTACATCAAACTAGAACAAAAATTCAGAAGCTGGCTTATATCCAAAGAGTTACCCAGAGCTCATGGAAACAGCAGGTTCCCACCCTTTCCTCCTACTAGGTACAATGCTGGAGTCTGCAAGCAGGAGGGGAGATTCAGGGGGAATCACCCTTCCTTCCTCCTATGGCAGCAGAAGTATCTTTCTGATGACAAAAAATTACTGTAGAATACATATCAAGAACATGAAACTAAGAGCAGGATCAATTATAAGAAATCTTCTGCTGCCACCTATCACAAAGCCTCTTTTGTCTTCTATTTTTGGTATATCACTGCTTACATATACTTACGTCACTCTGTAGTGCATAGGCCTTCCTTGCCTGGATCACATCATTCTGGTCTGGCAGACAAGACCACTGGTGCAAACGACGACGATAGTCAACTTCGCTTACTAAAGACTGCCCTTGCTTGGCTGCTTGGATAGCGACCATATCAACTGGGATAGTGATCTTGGCTTTTGAATTGTTATAACCCTTCTTATACTCTCTGTCATTTTGCATCTTCAGTACTTTGGCAGCCCATGATAGTTTGGGATCCTCCGCTACTGACGGGCATCCAATGTAGTGACCTTTCTGTTTCTCGTGAGCTTCTTTGTACTTGTACTTTCCAGGAATGCAGAAAAGAAAGTTATAAGTGCAAATAGTTAGAATATTTCCAAGAAGACATATAAGTAGCAGTTTTCAGTGTTCCGGTTTTGAAGATTTTCAACCTATGAATATATTCAGCTTAAACATAACCCAATGTATTTTGATTTTTTTACAATCCCGTGATAACAGATGACTTTTTATGCTTGCTAGACTGAATGCCATTCCATCAGGGGAATTAATAGGTCGTTTAAATAGGGTTCTGTACTGTGAGAGAGTATGTCAGTGTGGTTCTGGCCAAATAGACACCCTTCAGCATGCCTTGTTTGGCTGTGACCTGCACAGCAAGGCTAGGAATAAATGGATAAAGCCTTTTATCTGTGAATCTGCCTCTATATTGGAGAATTTGAGGATTATTTTAGCAAGGGTGGATTTTAATATTATATTGGCTGTTGCCAAATTTCTTTCCCAGACAATTAAGATTAAAAAGTATTAATTTCTTTATGGATCAGTTAGTTACTTTTTCTTATTTTGATCTCAGTGTGACATTGTTCCAGGCCGAATTGGCCATGTGAGCAATATCATTAAAGTAAACTAAGCTTAAAAATTGAATAATCAAAACTTCCCAGATTATATTTTTTACTTATAAAAAGTTTCTAAATAATTGACTAAGGAACAGTAAAACAAATTCACCCAACAGATCTGGTAGTAAGCTCTCCAAAGTCATGGTGCCTTTTGAATGTCATTAGACTCTTGGGATGAAGTTAATATCTGTTATAGGAATTAAGTAGCAACTCACAATAGAATTTTGAAAAGACAATATAAATATATAAGCATTTAACCTTCTCTGGAAGATACAGAAGCATTTGCTCCAACGTTTTATGTTCAAACAGAAACCATTAAAGCAGTATTGAAAAAAGCACCCTTTGAACAAATGTTTGGCAGCAGAAGGAAACAATCTCTACTTTAATTAATGCATAAAAGATTATCATTTACAATATTATATATCTCCGAGCTTCCTTTCCTTTCCTTTATCCCTTTGAAGCTCGTTGCTCCATTGATCTTGAGCAGCGTAATTTTAAATCTAATCGGTGTCTCACTGCCTTCAGTGCTACTCCTCTGAAAATGCCTGCCACAGCTGTGGGCGAAACATCAGGAAAGAAAATACCAAGACCACGGTCACACAACCCGGATAACCTACAAGAACCGATGAACTCTGACAGTGAAAGCCTTCGACAATATTTTAAATCTAATGTTTGAGGGATATAAGGACTGAAATAAATCTTGCTACTGGCAATGAAGCCTTGGGGTCCCTGTCACTTAGTAAAAAAGGCATTATGTCAGACACAGAGGCATTCGATTTATGTACTAAGAGGGAGAGATATAACGTGATCTAAGTTCCTCATAAAGGTGGCATTCCAAAAGGGCATGAGCTAATGAATCAACAGAGCCAGAAGAGCAAGGACAGGTCCTTTCTGTGGTATGCTCAAAATTCTGCCTTGCATAACCATAGAGGGGTTAGCATTCAGTCTAGCTAAACAGAAGTCTCTCCGAGCTTCCAACAACTATCTCTGTGTCATTGCAATTTAATGGAGTATATCAAACTTTAATATTACTCTGAAGAACAAACTTTAAAATTCATAAGTTGAAAGGAATTGGTAAGATTTTTTGTCCCCGCCACAACAAACGTACAATGCTACATGTTTGTAGCTGATTAAATGTGACTATCAGACTGGGTTGTCTAGGCATATACTTATGCCAAAGTCTCTCACGACATAAAAAGTCAAGCCATAAAAGTAAAATGTAAACCCCTGAGACTGTACCTCACTGGCAATTTCTCTGGAAGCTTTAGCGTGCTTGATTGAAATGGTGTCAGCTCTTATGTCATAACCTTTTGCCTTGGCCTCATCCCAGGCTCCGGTATAACATTTCTATAATCAAAATTAATGTGCCACTTTCAGCATAGTCATAACATACATGATGAAAATAAACATAGGCTTTCATACATGCTAAAATGTAAATGTTGTGAATGCCCTGTCATGAACTGTGCATGCATAAACACTGCATCAATATAGTTTACATACATTTGTCTTGTATCACTGACTTGACTATGGTTTGCTTGAAGCACTGGAAATCTGAATGAGCGATACTAGAGCTAGAAAGCAAATTAAACAACAGAGGCAGAGGAAAGTAAAGCTTTATCCCCAGATACCCAGTAGTTAGGGGGTCTCGAAAACCTCCTGATGATGACTTCACTCTGCAAAATCTCTTCCCAGTGATCTTCTTAAGTTTTCTATCTCTCATCTTTTATGTTGTCCAGACTATATACTTTAAGCCAGGTTTGTGATGATGAGGCCAAATTGTTAGAGTCCTTAACTCACCTTCATCCCACTTACTGTCTTCCTAAAGGTAAAGGTAAAGATAGTTTGTTACAGGCTTTGACATATTAGAGCACATGAACTATGGAATTAGTGTTGTACATATGCAGAAATATTCAATGTAAAACCAAACTACATATATGAACTACAAACTATACAGCAGAGGCTTAAATTTCCTTTTAAAAGGAAAGAAAGCCTGGATATTCTTTGCCAGAGGCTTATGTTTCTGAATTACTCTGTCAAAGATTTCAGTATCAGTGCAGATTTGCTAGCTGCACTTTCCCCCCTTTTCTATGACCTTTCCCAACCTTTTCAATGGCTAGAGAGCAAAGCCTTTGCAGAACCTCCCACATTTTTTAGGCTACAGAGTGCTAACTTCCTGCCTTTCCAATGACTTCAAGTGCTAAAATGCTCTCCATTCCAAGGGTATTTTAGGCTGACTAAGATGTAATGATGTAATGTAAACAATATATTGTACTTTAAGATTTAAACATGAAAACATGATGTTAGAAATTAATGAATAGATTCAATCTCAACGTGTTTTTCTGGAGATGAGAATGATGGTAAAATTGATTATATAAAATATAAAAAAATCAAAACTGACTGTTTAATGTTTAGCAAAATAGCCTGGTGGAAGAGGAAGTCCTTATTTGGTAATCTAAACAGAGAAGCCACTGAGCATGTGCAGCACAACTGTCTCCTGCTCGAGCTCTAGTTTCAAGCTCACTGAAGGTGACTGAAACAGTATAAATACAGGCAGGGAGAGGGCTAGAACTTCAGACCACTAAGGGAGGCTCAGAAGATGGTATTGGTATGTATGGCTTTACAAATATATTATTCTAGAATGTGAATTAGATACTTTGAACTAAATCAGACTTTTTAATATTTTAAGTGTTGGATTTTATAACTGAATAGTATGTAGAACTTGCTTGCTTTACTGTATACATTGTTACTGAATTTTAAGACTTTGTAATACTTGCATAGACACACATATATACACAATTACATTGGAGCACATCAATAAAAAGACTTACTTTTTTAAGTGAGTAAAGTAGTTGAGTCCTGCTTAGTAGGTGACTAACTGAATAAGATAACATACTACTTCTCAGGAAAGGGGTCAATTCTAAGAGCATAGTCACTCGAAAGGCATTGACCCACTTCAAGTTCTCTGTGCAAGCACGTCACATCATGACGTTTACTAGGCAGACTACGTTTATGGGGTAGTTTGCCATTGCCTTCCCCAGTCATCTACACATTACCCCCAGTAAGATGGGTACTCATTTTACCAACCTTGGAAGGATGGAAAGCTGAGTCAACCATGAGCCAGCTGCCTGAAATCAACTTCCATTGGAATCAAACTCAGATCGTGAGCAGAGCTTTGACTATAGTACTGAAGCTTACCACTCTGAGCATTAGGACTCCTTACTGTCTTCCTAAAATACTTCAAATGCCAAAGGGTTAGGAAGCCTACATGACTAACTCTGCAATGCTGGGCTATAAATTTAATGTTGAGAAGGTCTCTGGAGAGGGAGCATGCAGATTTTCCAAATACACATATATTTGCAAAGAACACTATGAAAAGGAATGTGCTGATGGAGTTTCTTGTCCCTTTTCTAGGGTTTGCCAGATCCTCCCAGGCCACTGGCGGTGGGGGTGTGAGTGTGTGTGGCATACGATTGCCATATTCAGCTTGGCAAACTCCTGGAGATTTGGGGATGGAGCCAGGGGAGGACAGAGACCTCAGTGAGGTACAATGCCATAAAATCCACCCTCCAAAGCATCCATTTTCTCCAGGGGAACTGATCTCTGTAGTCCGGAAATGAGCTGTAATTCCAGGGGAGCACCAGGTCCCACCTGGAGGCTGAAACCCTATGGCCTTTTCACTAGGTAAGATTACCGGTAGCTAATTTGGTTTCCACTGACTCTATAAATAGGAATAATCTAAATAAATCTCCAATTGTGCTAATACTACTTTCAGCCTTACATGCATACATGAAGCTCATTGGTCTCTGACATCAGTGTTGTCTACTACAAGTAGCAGCAGCTCTCCATGTTCTCAGACAAAGGTCATTCACATCGTCTACTACTTTTAACTGGAAATGTAGTTATTGAACCTAGAACCTGCTACATGCAAAACTGATGCTCTGCCACCGGCCCTGCTTCTCCAGTCCTTTAAAGGTACCTATGTATTCCATTTAGTATTACAATATTTGGTCAACTGCTGGTTTTTATCTTTTTTATAAGAGCCTGCCTTTCTCCCTTATTTTTTTCCCCAAAGGCACAACCTGATACCAGCTCCACCCACAACAGCTATCTATTTGAATTTTCCTGGCATTCTATACAGGATGCAAACAAGGTCAGGCCAATAGGGTTGCCAACCTCCAGGTAGGACCTGAAGTTCTCCCAGAATTACAACTGATCTCCAGTGTACAGAGATCAGTTTCACTGGAGAAAATGGAAGCTTTTGAAGTAATATACTCTGTAGCATTATACCTCTCTGAGGCTCCTCCCCTCAACAAACCCTACCCTACTTCCACATCTCTAGGAATTTCCCAGCCCAGAGTTGACAACTCGGGCCTGAAACATCCATTTCTCTATCTCTCCCCACCCCAGCCTGACAGAAGAAGAAGTTGTTTTTTATATGCCAACTTTCTCTACCACTTAAGACAGAATCCAACCGTCTTACAATCTCCTTCCCTTCCCCTCACACAACAGACACACTGTGAGATAGGTGGGGCTGAGAGAACTCAATAGAACTGTGACTAGCCCAAGGTCACCCAGCTGGCTTCATGTGTAGGAGTGGGGAAACCAACCCAGTTCACTAGATTAGCATCTGCCTCTCATGTGGAGGGAATCAAACCTGGTTCTCAAGATCAGAGTCCACTGCTCCAAGTTCTTGAATTCTAGAGAACTCAAAAGTTGGCAAACTTGTTGATGTATTTCAATTGGTCCTAAAAAAGGGGTATTATGAAAATCTTGCATGCAACTGGATGCATATATTCGAGACTGGAATAGAGACCAACTGCTATTCTAAGAGAGAAGCTATTGGGTGGGAAATCTTATTAGGCAGCTGCTATCCTCGGAAAAGGATGAGTGGCCTGCCATCTTATGTCAAAAGAGTGGCATGGTAGGGACAGAGCTGTTCTGGCACACCATTGATGCAGTGTAAGTCCAAAGGCCACTGTCCATGTCAGGGACAGCTATATGCAACCCTGGAGGCCCTGTGCTGAAAGGGACTAGCCACAATATCCAGTATTACAGGCAAATGCCCGAGGACCTTTGCTTTAAGTTGTCGATGCTGGCTCGGCGGGGATGTATCACTCTGCAAACAGAGAAGACTAATTTGATGCTGTAATTAATTTGCTTACATTGCTGATATTCACAGCATTCATCTTAGACAGCAGCATTCCAGGGGTATCGGAAGGAAGATGGACCTGTATCTTCTCTTTATCCCAGGCGTCACGGTACAGATGCTAAAGAGGCACAAACACTGGATTATTTCACCGAAATATGAAAATCTCCCTTATTTTTCAAAGCCACACAACCATATTTTCCCAGTTTTTCAAGCCACCGATCTCATCTATTTTCAGAACCACCCCATCATAATGAATATAGTAATGAATAGAGTAATGGCATAATTGCAGTTCACCTCACTGATTTGTTGGGCATTGATCTTAGCCAGGACAACAGGAGGTGGGTCAACGATACTGGTAAACTTCAGTGTGTCTGGACGTTGCTTATATAATCTGTCGTTCAGAAGTTCTTGAGCTTTTTTCACTTTGAGGACTTCCACAGAGCCCTCTGGCATCCAGCCAATGCCACGCAGCCACTCCAGGTCTGATTTATATGCATTCTGCAAAGGAATCAGGTGCACAGGTCATAATACAGCTGAAGTTAACCCTCAACATATGAAGAAGAATGTTGCTGCTTGAAGACAATTAATCTTCTCCTGAGGACAGAGGCTCTGAACATCCATATCTGGATTGCCACAATGCAGAGTGCTTTCCATACCACTCCATTGAGGTATTTGGGCTTCTCTTTATCCATATTGACTGGTAGTGTCAGCAGCATATTATAGAAAAGCAACAGTGCTTCTGAGGACAAATTAAGATTTTAGTGAACAGCTCTAGATCTAAATATCCAGTTGGGACTAAAGTCAACATAGGAGAAAAATTCTCAGTCCAACATTTACAGTGGCACCTCCTAACCTGTTTCGCCGAAAACCGAAAAAAGCTTTTTAGAGGCTTTAAAACGTTTAAATGGGGCTTTTTGCCCAATAGAGAAAAGTGCCCCAGCCCACCCCAGGAACACCTTCCAGGATGCTGGGACGCCTTCCGAGATGCCGGCATGGGCCTTTACACCGGTGGGACACCAGTGGAAGGCCCTGTCAGCGTCCCGGGGGAGCGCTGCCACTGCAGCCCCCAGAGACCAGTGTCCAGGCCTTCCTGCCGGTGTTCGGGCCATTAATGCCGGTGTAAGTAGCCCAGATGCCGGCGCGGTGGGCCTGAATGCCGGCGCAGTGTTTTCCTGGCCTCCTAAGGGCTTTCGCACTGAACTAAAAGCTCAGAAATGCTCTGTAAGTTCAATTTTTTTTTTTAAATTAGCTCTTCTAATCTCACCCAGAAATAAGGGGTGGAAGATTAATTCATGTAGGAATGGTGGCCACTTGAAAATCTCTCAAAACGTCTGCACACTGGGGCTCTCTGCCCACAGTGAACCACTTCTGTGCATGCAGGTGTTAATAGACCTGGCATTTTTAAGCAACTTCTTAGTGGTAGCTTCGCAGAATTGTAAGGAGATATAAATGGATACCAATTGTATGCCACAGCTTTTTATAGCTAGTTCTGGAATGTGTTGAAAATCTCCACAAGAATGGTTACGTATGCTGGGCAAAATAATTTTTGCATTGGTTCTTGTAGGTTATCCTGGCTGTGTAACCGTGGTCTTGGAATTTTCTTTCCTGATGTTTCGCCAGCAGCTGTGGCAGGCATCTTCAGAGTAGTAACACTGAAGGACAGTGTCTCTCAGTGTTACTACTCTGAAGATGCCTGCCACAGCTGCTGGCGAAACGTCAGGAAAGAAAATTCCAAGACCATGGTTACACAGCCCGGATAACCTACAAGAACCAATGAACTCTGACAGTGAAAGCCTTCAACAAAAATTTTGCATTGCTTCAATACAATTATCCTGATAGTCACCGGAATGATGGCATACAGTTGACACCCAATATCTCCTTATAATAACCAATAGGAAGCAAAGACCTTTGAAGTGGCAATCACATATCTGGGAAGTCATGTGAATCCTCCCTAAGACACATTGTAATAGAGTTTACACCACCTGAGAAATGTAAAGAAGAACTGATTAAACATATGCTTGTGATAGAGCAAAGAGTTGAAACTGGGCTTTCGACTGAATGATAATTGCTCACATTGGCTATCCATCCACCTTCAACAATCAAGCTAAGGGTGGTGGTGGAATTAACCCTCCAAAGCAGATTGGTTTTAAGGCTGCTTAAGTCTGCTTAAAATTACTATCACAGGTACAAATGCCCATCTTAAATTACAACACAGCAATTGGTGGTGACAGGTTTTCCAGCAGGGGAGGAACATGAGAAATATCTTTTGGCCAGCTATATGAGATTGGGGCTGAGCTTCTGTTTCTCCTCTGTGGAAGGCACTGATGTCCTGACCTGGACAGGACAGGCTAGTCCAAGCTCATCACATCTCAGAAGCTAAGCAAAGTCAGCCCTGGTAAGTACTTGGCTGGGAGACCACGAAGGAAGTCCAAGGTTGTTACACAGAGGTATGTAATGGCAAACCACCTCTGAACATCTCTTGTTATGAAAATCCTAAATCAGCTGTGACTTAAGGGCAAAAAAAAAAAAAAAAAGCAGGTATTGTAGGCATTGCTCCTGGCTGTTAGTTCATGGCTCACAGAGTTGTGTTTTCTTTTAAACTATTTTTTCTATTTCTTGAGTTCATCAAGGAAAAAAGCAGGATATAAATTCCTAAATAAACAATAACTGTTCACCAAAGGTCCAGAGGGATTAAAAGAGGCAAAAGAGAGAAATGTATAATGTAAGGTGAATTATTGTTTTTACTCACATCACTCTGTAGCTCATATGCTTTCTTGGCTTGGATGACATCATTCTGGTCAGGCAGACATGTCCATTCATGCAGATAGCGGCGGTAATCAATGTCACTGACCAGTTTCTGACAGTTCTTGGCCAACAAGATGGACAGCATGTCCACCGGGCTATTGAACTTGGTCTTCCATTTCTCAAACTCCTTCTTGTACACTCGGTCACTTTGCAGTTTAGCTACATGAATCGCCAGGACCAGCTTGGGGTCATCGTAGATGTTCCGGCATCCCACGTGGTGTCCAAGTTGCTTACGGTAGCCTTCTTTGTACTTGTACTAATAGTATTTTAAAGAAAAATACATTGAGAATTTTCACCTGATGCTGTACAAGGATCATTCAAGATTTTTAAAATGTAAATCATGTATCAAAATTTTATTACTCGAAGGCTGCAGTTCAATGTATATTTGTGTAGGAATAAATTATAGTGGGCTGAGTGGATATTAGTTCCATCTAGGCATGCTGAGTAAACAAATAAATAATGGATCAGCACTGACAGGTTTCCACAGTGACATAATATTAATAGCAAGAAGTACCACTCCTGTATTCAGACACAGTATATAAATATTTCCAGGTGCCAGAAATTCACCATGGTATATGTATGTCACAACCATGCTCTATTTTTAACTTTCTTGTCACCTGAGATCCATTTCACATTTTATCAATGGCCAGGTTCCACACATATTTTGCATGGAAAATACAGAGAGTCATGTCTCCAAATACACAGTATGCTTTTCCACATTAGCCAATCATAGCTCTCCATCTCCTTAGGTACACATACATATAATCTCCTTAGATACACATACCTGCCCTTCATAATTAGAGTGTTTTGTTTTTGCTTTAGACATCGGTATATCTGGGCTGACAGTTTAAGAGTGAAGCATGCCTGATTAGCTATGGGCTGGAAGGCAAAATGATGAGCCATGTCAACTGTTAACCTGATCCATCATTGCAGTTCTTGTAGTTTAGGGACAAAACAAGACTAGATAAAACTGGCCTGCCATTGTGTTAAAATGATTCAACCAAAATTGTTGGAAACAGATTGACTGGTAATAGCAAATGATGAATGAAAACTCTCGGTAATGGGCAGCTTAGAGCACATATGGGCTCGTGCCATGGTACATGTGCCAATAGTATAGAAATGCCAATTCATAATCTGAAAGAAGCTTGATACTATTAACCAATATAGTAGTTATCTGTTCAACATAGACATGCATATAATATAGATGTGTAATGTTACAAGAAAAAAGAATGCAACAGGAGTACCTCACTGGCAATATTTCTAGAAGCCTTGGCCTGCTGGATTTCAATGGCATCCAGTCTTAAGTCATAACCTTTCTTCTTGGCTTCTTCCCAGCCTGATTGATAATGTTTCTGCAGAAGAAGTGAATAATTCAACATCAGGGTATATCATTTTAGTAAGAGTTACTAAAGAATATTATCTCATGTATTTATGTTCCTTACTACAAATGATGGTGAGTTTATCGAATTATTTATGATAGGGAATTGTCACTATTTAGTGACTGTCCCCTAATCAATCTCCCATAACAAAGATCTCTTGGAAGGGTAAAATGCTCAAATGTATATTTGCTCATACTACCATTTACCAAAAGTCAAATAATTCCTTCTGTGAAATCCATTATTCACAATCACCTTTCACAGAAATTTTACCCTACCTACACTTGGAATGTAGGCAGTTCCTTTTAACCATTGCGGTTTCCACAATCCATGCATTACAGTATCAGAACATGTTCGACAATGAGTCTCTTATGTTTGGTACCAACTGAACTTTAATATCTCACTATTAGGTAAGTTTGATTCCAATCATATAACAATATTACAAGTATACAGGTCCCACCAGGCTCTTGGTCTAAAATATAGATACATTCATGTTTAATTATTTCACTTCTTACTTTGCTGATGTTCAGAGCATTCATTTTGGATAGCACCATCTCAGGGGTATCAACTGGAAGGGTGAACTGTGTCTTTTCTTTATCCCAGAGTTCACGATATAAAGCCTAATGAGAAACAAAACATTCAGCCACAGATCATTATAACTTGCTATGCTGCTAATAGCAATCATAACTTCCCATATAATTTTGTCATGATCCTCATCTTCGTGGCACTCAGCTCACTCTCTTTTGCCTGCTATCTTGGCTTGGTGCCTGAACTAAATCAACGAGGAGACAGGATTCATGGGAAAAACTTTATCCAAGTTGGGGTCCTCCTGTCCAAACTGGATCAGACCCAGGTAGCTTGCCACCACTAGAGAGATTTCAACTATTGGAATTCCCCCAGCATAATGCCGGAAGAGACGGTCTCTGCTTAACCTCGGCTAGGTGCCTTCGGCTGATCTTTCCTCAGTTTCTCGCCCCCCTTCCCTTTCTTCTGGGTTTCTCTCCCAACTGGAGCTGTCCATCCAGGACTGTCAGTTTCTTTGTATGGCTTAGCGGACTGTGGGCTTATATGAGCTGGAGTGATTTATGCAAGGAATTCCATCTCTCCTAAGGATCAAGCGCTTGGGTTTCTAAAAGAGCTTTATTCCACTAAACGTTTCATCATATAGTTGGGAAGTATTTTACAGCAAGGGTAAATTTGGGGGGTTACCGCACTTGTATTTGCAGCGATGTATTAAGAGTTTGAAAATGTTATAAAAAATACTGTTCGCACTTTCTATGTATTCCCAGGGATGTATTAAGAGTTTGAAAACGTTATAAAAAATACTGTTTGCACTTTGTTTGGCCCCTTTAGCTGCGAAGACATCTTCCAACCATTTACAGTATAAGCCATGGTATCCAAAACCCTTTTAAAGCAATGATTTTTACAACATTTTCAAACTCTTAATACATTGCTGGGAATACAAAGTGCGGTAACCCTCATAGTAGGGTTGGCTAGGGAAAAACAAACAAACCTAAAACAGTTAGTTAAAGTTAACTTACACTCCTCTTAATATCCCCTCCTTGTGTTGAGGGATGCATCAGTCTCTTCCCCACCTTTGAATAGGCTTACTGAGGCTCATTCTCCCTGAGGTTCCAGGGCTGGGCAAAGACAAAGGCTAGACAAAGGGGCACATTACTGTGTACCTCTAGCACTGTGAACCAGGAAGTATCCTCTTGTTTGGACCAATGACAATTGGGTGGCTTATTCTCTTGTTCCCACCACAAACTAGTTCACCAATAATATGCCCAGCTGTAGATGAGAAGTTTACTGACCCTCTGACCCTCAGTTCGATATTTGCACTATTTGTCTATTGGGGCCTTCGAGGCAAAAGCCAGATCTTCTATCAGAGGTGAAGTGACAGCTCAAAGACGTTTTGCTTCCTGCTTGGATTTTCCCAAGTCATGCATCACTGTACTCCAAGTGGCTCATGCTCTGTAATAAACCGCTGGTATGACTGGTTTATTCCTGAGAGCAGTGGGGACTTATGAAAACTTGTGAGAACTGTTTACATTATCAGAAAAACTGGAATAGCCACTGCATGTATTTATTAGTGTTTTATCCTGCCCTTCTTACAAAGATCTCAGGATAATGCACATGGTCATTGTCTAACCCCCCTCTCCATTTATTATCTTCTGTGAGGTAGGTGAGGCTGAGAGACAGTGAGAGATAGAGGCCACCCAGCAAACTTCATAGCAGTATAGGAATCTGAACCTGAGTCTTCTCAGTACTAATCTGGCACTCTAACCACTACAAAATACTTGTTTGCACTAGCTGGAAGGGGTATGTATATAGAAAATTATTTTCTATCACCATTCATGTAACAAAGAACAAAAATCTATCAAAGCATCAAATTTTGAAATGAACAGATTTCCTGCATCCGTCTTTTTAAGGGATATCTAACACAACAGAAAAACTGTTTTGATCTGAAGAAGACCAAAATGTGATTTAAACAAGAACATAAGTGGGCTTAATGCTGCACAGTTTCTGACCAAGGGTTTCCATAAAGTTTTCTTGATCTCAGTGTATCTGTGCCCCTACAGAGCATTTTGCGTAAGATTCAAAATAAGGCAGACACCAGGAGAGAGAAGTCCAAATACAAATTTCCCTTACCCCACTGTGAAGCAAAGCATTGGACTTAGCCAAGACAATTTCTGGTGTATCAACAATAGCAGTAAATTTCAGAGAGTCTGGTCGTTGACGATACAGTCTGTCATTCAGAATATCCTGGGCTTTCTTCACTTTGAGGACTTCCAAGGAGCCCTGTGGGATCCAACCAACACCACGCAGCCACTCCAGATCTGCCTTGTACGCATTCTGTGAAGAAGAAAACACAGATGTTTCACAGAAGAAAGCTAGAAGGGCACTTCCACAAAGTAGATGCTTTTAAAAAAAAATCAATACCTTGCAAGTATGAAGACTGTGATGTACTAATTGTGCTCCTCTTACCATAAGAGTGGTGGGATCTTTCCACTCAAGTAGACGGGGCAGCTGCATGTACACAAACTCCAGGTGCACATCACCGCTCAAATAGAGTTCTGAGTTAAGGGAACTTACTCTATCCCTAACTCTCTTTTTTTGGTTGCCACTAGTACTTGACTAGCCTTGCTAGTCTGATTTATCTTATTCTGAAACTTGGAAACTAAGTATTAGTTCAACACTGCTATAAAGCTCTATGGCTCTAAAGTAGGCCTGCTAACCTCCAGGTGGGGCCTAGAGATCCCCTGCTATTACAAATGGAGGAAAATGGGCTCCATAAAATTGGACCCCCTGATCCAATCTTTACCAATCTTGGGAGTTCTTCTAAGGAGAGTCACCGGCGGATATGCTGCAAATTTGGTGCTTCTACCTTAAAGAACAGCCCCCCCCCAAGCCCCAGAAAGATTCCCCATAGATTATAATGGAGAAGAAGGGAGGGGGGATTTAACCTTTACAGTGCTTGTTGTGAATGCGCTGAAGAGGGTTATTTCCCCTTTTAAAGGGCCCCTGATCTCGTCAGATCTCAGAAGCTAAGCAGGGTCAGCCCTGGTAAGTATTTGGATGGGAGACCATCGAGGAATACCAGGGCTGCTGTGCAGAGGAAGGCACTGGCAAACCACCTCTGTTAGTCCCTTGCCATGAAAACCCCAAAAGGGGTTGCCATAAGTCGGCTACAACTTGAGGGTACTTTACACACACAAAGGGGGTTGTAGCCAGCAATCCAAAAATGATCAGGAAAAACAAATTTTTTTTTGTCTTTTTCAGGATCGGGATTTGCGGTCTACTGTTAAAAGGTCCATTTTTTTTGGTTTGGATTTGCCGAATGCACGCTCCTAAAACTAAGTTTGGATCCAACCTGTTAACTTGGGTATACAAAAATATGAAAACAAGCATTTACATATGTTTTTACATACCTCACTTTGCAACTCATAAACCTTCTTTGCATGAATTACATCATTCTGGTCTGGCAGGCAAGTCCACTCATGCAGGTAACGGCGGTAATCCACATCACTGACCAACTTCTGACAATTCTTAGCCAGCAAGATTGACAGCATATCGACTGGACTATGGATCTTTGTTTTCCATTTCTCAAAGTCTTTTTTGTACTCTCTGTCGCTCTGAATCCTGGCTGCATGTAAATGCCACACCAGCTTGGGATCTTCTTGAAGGTTTCCGACACCAATATAGTGTCCTCTCTGCTTCTCATACGCTTTTTTGTACTGATACTGTAAAAGAAATATTAATGAATAAAACTGAACAAATTAATATCAAATGAAACAAAACATTTGCAAAACTGAGACTCAAGTGTGTATTAGCTTAACGGAATGTTTGAAAGATACTACACGAGAACGGAGTCACGAGAGATGGAGACCTTTTTATGAATTCATGAAAAACACAAGACAAAAGACTTAATCGAGTTAAACATCAGCAAGACAATAAATATGGAAGATATTGTAAATAGTAGCAGTGAATGCTAGATATCAGCATAATGATATACATATAGTTTTATTTTTCACTTCTCTACTTTTTTTTCCTCTCTCACCTTATAAGGTGGTAGTATTATTTATACCAAAACTGTACAATATCCGTGTATTTATCCACCTTTATTTTTCCCTACCCTTTTTTCCTTCTGTACCCACTTATAAGTTAAAATTAATAAAAATATTTATTAAAAAAAAGTGTGTATTAGCAACATTTTGTTCTGTATCAGTTTAATAATTAAAGCATTTTTAAAGCAACAGTTTCTCCCAGGTCAGAAAGTCACCCAGTCCCAGTGCCTTATAAATCATTTATTTTTACTGACACCTATAATTTGTCAGTGTTTGCTGCATTATGCACTATTACTTCAGAAACATGTTGTAGTTTGAGTGTCATTTTATCCTCTTGCCCCCCTTCAAAAAAACGTAGACCCCGAACCGCCTATCTAAAATGGGGGGGGGGGTGGCAACAGTGAGAAGAAGGAGCAAGAATAAGAGGTGAAGGGGTGAGGTTTCCCTTCCCCCTTAGATTCCTCACAGGTCCCTCTCTTGTTCAGTATGACTTATGATGGACCTACATTTCACTTTCATCCTTAACATTTCTACCATTTTTTGTGTCCTTTATCATTTATACAGCAGTCATTTTGAAACTCATAAGGGTGATAACCACTTACATCACTAGCTATCTCTCTAGATGCCTTTGCAGCAACGATTGAAATTGCATCAGGTCTCAGGTCATAACCTTTCTTCTTGGCCTCTTCCCAACCTTCAATGTAAAGTCTCTACAGAGGAGATTTTTAAAAAAAGAAAGAAGGGTACATCAAAGTAAATATGCTTTCACATAATTTAAATTGACTCTCTGTATAGTTTATAATGCTCCTTAAAACATGCTTACATGGCTAATGTTGGCTGAATTGGCCTTTGCCAGCACAATCTCTGGGGTATCTGGCATTACATGGATGGTAGTTTTGTCTTTATCCCAGGCTTCAGTGTATAATTTCTGTGGGGAGTAAGAAAACAAACATTTCTATTTTATCTTAAGAAAGCATATAATTTTCATGCAGCCTCAAATGCAAAAATAGGAAAATGGATGCTGTTGCTATCAAATCCTTAGGGAAAGAAGGAAAGAAATAGCAGATGAATATGGATCATAATGTATTTCATGAGACCCAACTAGAGATTTTACATAAGAATACCTGAAAGTTTGAAGACCATGTATTAGTATCATGAGTTGCAACCTGTGATACATGCATGCAAGGATCAGGAATCTTTCCTGTATTCCCCTCCCTGCAGCAGTTTCATAAGATCTTGGGAAAGTAGATTCCTGCAGCTGTTGTGACCTGTGTGAACTAGCTACCATGTTGGTTGGAGGGGTGCACTGAGGAGGCAGAAGGGAGAGAAATGTAACTAAGAGTGTATGTGATTTCCTTTTCAAGGCTATCTTTTCTGATTAGCCATCTTCCTGACCAGATGAGAAAAATCATCGCTGTGTTCCCTTCAACTGCCATGTGGTTTTGCCTTGTATAAAATAATTCAACTCAAAAACCTCTGGTGTGAGCTGATAAGATATATAAATTGTAGGAGCTGTGCAATCATTGACAGACTAGGGGGTAGGTCAAGATAAGTAGCTCTTGTGTTCATGGTTTAATGAGGTTGACGACAAAGAGAGGTCTATAGTATGAAGGTAGCTGGTGAGCTCAGTAAGGTCACCTCTCCCTCTGTTTTGCAGGGCTCCACACTCCTTTGATTCAGGGTGGGGTGGGGGGTCAGGATTAAAATTCCACATTGCATGGCAAGCAATTCAACCCCAATGTATACCCCAATGTTCAGGAGACACACTCCAGGAATCACAAGGGTGAAAGGGGCAAAGAGGAAAGATTTATTCCATGGCTAGACCTCCACTCATAGTTCTTTGGATCCTACTTGAAGTAAACATGGTCAAAAACATTGATTACCTTGTTCATTGTCTCAGCATTATGTTTTGCCAGCTCTATCTCCAAAGAATCTGTTACGCTGGTAAACTTGAGTTGATCAGGTGGTTGTCGGTATTTCCTATCACTTAGGATTTCTCCAGCTCTCTTCACTTTCTCAGCTTCCAGAGACCCAACAGGAATCCACCCAGTACCTTTCAGCCATTCCATATCAGACTTGTAAATAGCCTGAAACATAGATATTAGATATTAGCTTTGAATTGTTTCATAGTATCAAGTATTTAGAGTCTGACTTGCAAGGATTCAATGTCTCAACCGGATCATTCTCAACTGAAAGTATACACTATCCCCAATGAAAAACATTGTGTTGGAGTTAACACAGAGTGATATGAAAAATCTGACTGGTGACTAATCTGTGGTGGCTGATTAAAATATGTGAAGCAGCAATAGGACATCTCAAATTTATTCACTGCTTTATCCTTTCCTTTCCTTTAATGGTACGTATTTATTGGCCAAAGCCTTAAGCTTTATCTATTTTTAGGGTTGCCAACCACCAGGTGGTAAGGAATCAAAATAATGCACTTGTATAGCTAACAATAAAAGCTCAGACTCAAACTGAAATGCAATTAGGTCTATTCAAAGGAACAACCTTAATTATAAGAATAAATACGTGCTCAAAGAGCAAAAGACAAAAATCAAACAAAATTCACAGTTACAGTATCCCAAAGGTAAGTATAAGTATAGAATTTCTCTAAAAGGTAAGTCGAGGTATAATAGGCCAAAAGTCCAAACATCCAACTGGTAAGTATGCACAGGCAACAGAGTAGTTATAAACCGCAATGGGCTTCCGGTAAAGTCCCCATTTCATATTCTTTTTTCAAGCTTCAAATGTTTCCGTGTGCCAATAACCCTTATGGGAAAAGAAGCTTGTAAGCTTGCAATTAAATATGGACAGCTTTGGTAAAGCGTCCATATTTAATTGCAAGCTTACAAGCTTCTTTTCCCATAAGGGTTATTGGCACACGGAAACATTTGAAGCTTGAAAAAAGAATATGAAATGGGGACTTTACCGGAAGCCCATTGAGGTTTATAACTACTCTGTTGCCTGTGCATACTTACCAGTTGGATGTTTGGACTTTTGGCCCATTATACCTCGACTTACCTTTTAGAGAAATTCTATACTTATACTTACCTTTGGGATACTGTAACTGTGAATTTTGTTTGATTTTTGTCTTTTGCTCTTTGAGCACGTATTTATTCTTATAATTAAGGTTGTTCCTTTGAATAGACCTAATTGCATTTCAGTTTGAGTCTGAGCTTTTATTGTTAGCTATACAAGTGCATTATTTTGATTCCTTGCCTTCCTTGTGTACTTGGAGCCAGTTTTTGATTACTCAACCACCAGGTGGTGGCAGGAGATCTCCTGCTATTACAACTGATTTCCAGCCAATAGAGATCAGTTCACCTGGAAAAAATGGCCGCTTTGGCAATTGGACTCTATGGCATTGAAGTCCCTCCCTCCCCAAACCCCGCCTTTCTCAGGCTCCGCCCCAAAAACCTCCCGCCAGTGGAGAAGAGGGACCTGGCAACCCTATGTATTTTGCATATGGTACTCACATCGCTCTGTAGATCGTAGGCCTTTCTAGCTTGGATTACATCATTCTGATCTGGCAGACATGTCCACTGGTGCAGGTAATTGCGGTAGTCAACATCACTGACCAGTTTCTGACAGTTCTTAGCCAATAAAACACCGAGCATATCCACAGGACTAGTATACTTGGTCTTCGATTTCTCAAAATCTTTCTTGTACTCCCTCTCACTCTGCATCTTGGCTACGTTCATAGAATGCACAATTTTAGGGTCATCTTCTACGCTGCGAGCTCCCACATGGTGACCAAGCTGCTTCCGATAACCTTCTTTGTATTTGTACTGTAATAAATTCACAAGCCTAACATAAATTGCCTATCCAGAAGAGTACTTATCAGATTACTGTATTATGAAAAACCCTGATAGTGGTCCTTAGCCCCAACATTATTTGGCTGCCCTCAACTAGGGACAGGGCCTTTTCAGCTCTGGCCTCAGCCTCATGGAACTCTCTGTCTAATGAGACCCAGGCCCAGTGGGACTTAGCTCACTTCCACAGGGCTTGTAAGACGGAGCTGTTCCACTGGGCATATGGCTAAGGCAGCAATGGTTAGTAGATCAGTAGGCCTCCCTTCCCTTCCTTTCTCCCCTTCCCTTCCCTCCCCTTTTATCCTCCACTCCCTCTTTCGTTTCCCCTTCCCCTCTTTTTCCTTTTATCCCGTTTGCTGACTCCTTTCCTTTTCCTGGATCTCGTCTTGTCTCAACTCCTTGAGGACTTGTTCCTTTTAGATAACTGTTGGTCCTCTGCCTATGATTGTTCGTGAACCTATCTCACCATCAGGAAAAAATTTAGCATTATATATTGGTAGGAAATTTGACTGCCATCTTTTAAGTTGATGTGTAAAATTGTTTTAATTCTATGTTTTTAACCTATTTTATATTGTATTATACTTATTGATTGTTGGAAGCCGCCCTGAGCCCAACTTGGTTGGGAAAGGGCAGGGTATAAATTAAATTAAATTAAATATATAGTGTGTTACTATTGTGTGCTGCTAGAAGAAATAGAGCTTGTGGTGTTATTTTATAGCAGCTTCATTATAGAAACATTTGGTAATAAGGGCCATATAATCTCAGTGGGGGGTATTTTGTTTTAAGTAGTCAGCTTTGTAAAATATATATATTTATATAAATCTTTCCCTTCCTGGATCTCGTCTTGCCTTAACTCCTTGAGGACTTGTTCCTTTTAGATAACTGTGGGTCCTCTGCCTACGACTGCTTCTTTTTCCTTCTTTTTCTTTCTTCCCCCAGCTTTCCCCTATTGTTCTAATTCTTTTTGCACAGGCTTAGCTCAAAGGTCCCTGAATCAAAGCAGAGCTCAGCTCAAAGGTCCCTGAATCAAAACAGAGCTCAGCTCAAAGGTCCCCGAATCAGAGCTCTGCTCGCAGAACAGATGGCTTCCACCTCCTCCATAAGCTGCAGCCCATTGAATGAAAACATAAGAACATAAGAAAAGCCATGCTGGATCAGACCAAGGTCCATCAAGTCCAGCAGTCTGTTCACATAGTGGCCAACCAGGTGCCTCTAGGAAGCCCCCAAACAAGACCACTGCAGCAGCACCATCCTGCCTGTGTTCCACCGCACCCAAAATAATAGCCATGCTCCTCTGATACTAGAGAGAATCGGTATGCAGCATGACTAGCATCCATTTTAACTAGTAGCCATGAATACCCCTCTCCTCCATGAACATGTCCACTCCCCTCTTAAAGCCTTCCAAGTTGGCAGCCATCACCACATCCTGGGGCAGGGAGTTCCACAGTTTAACTATGCGTTGTGTGAAAAAAATACTTCCTTTTATCAGTTTTGAATCTTTCACCCTCCTAAGGATCAAGGAACAGTTAAAATGATATGGATCTAGATTGGTGATTGGTAGAGATCATCCGCACCACAGAGAAGTTTGGATACAACCCATATTTTATTTTAAGGGAAAAATGCACCGTATGTTTATCTTTCAATAGAGCCAGGAAATGAAAAGCTACTTAAAGCATTCCCAATATCATGGACATGGCTAGTGTTGGGTTTTTTTACTTTCTCCACAGAAAGAGGTTCCTAAATGTGGTTTGTCACATTGTATGAAGAGATGCTTTAACATTTGTTTTGCAGTAGTCTTCACATCACCCTATGCCTCTTCCAGTGTGGAGTAGTGGTTAGGAGCAGCGGACTCTAATCTGGTGAACTGGGTTGGTTTCCCCACTCCTATACATGAAGCCAGATGGGTGACCTTGGGCTAATCACAGTTCTCTCTGAGCTCCACGTACCTCACAGGGAAGGGAAGGGAAGGGAAGGGAAGGGAAGGAGATGGTAAATTGGTTTGATTCTCCTTAAAAGGTAGAGAAAGTTGTCATATAAAAACCAACTCTTCTTCTTCTTCCTACCGCGCACACTGGTTATGTCCAATGTAAACCTTTTAAAAGCCCCTTATATCCTACATTTCCTTATATCCCCTATTATATTTTTACATTTTATCTGGCATTTGTTCTCCTCTAGTTTCTTCTTACTGCTTATCGACTTAACATTGCTGCATTTAAGTCTAGCAATTCACAACAGTTAGTTCAATCATAAAAAAAAATAGAAATGCTCTTTTGAAATTTTTCTTGTTTGATAAATCCACCATAATCATCACACATTACATTCATGGGCTGTG
Source organism: Euleptes europaea (assembly GCF_029931775.1). Lineage (NCBI taxonomy): Eukaryota > Metazoa > Chordata > Lepidosauria > Squamata > Sphaerodactylidae > Euleptes > Euleptes europaea. The sequence continues at coordinate 28,236,986 of NC_079326.1, forward strand.
ATAAATATTGTGTCAAAAAACATATTTCTTTCTGTGGAACAAAATGGCTACATACATCACTGGCAATATTCCTGGAGGCTTTGGCAGCTTGAATTGGGATGGCGTCAACACGCAGGTCATAGCCTTTCTTCTTTGATTCCTCCATAGCCAGTTTGTATAATTTCTATGAGAAAGAAAAATCGTTAGGCTTCTGCTTTAGTAAGCATATATTTTACTTAATACAATCTAGTAAAGCAGGAGAAAGTATAGGGCACATTTTACCTCATTGTTATCTGAACTTACTTCCTTTGTGTTGCGCATCTCCCCCCCACCCCCGCCTTTCCATATATTTATGCACTCAACACATTTCCCAGAATTTATTGCTTGACACTGACACAACTCAGTGCCAGCTCAGGTAGCTCAAGCCCAAATGAGATTTGTTTTACTTATTTATATACCACTTTCTAACATACAGCTTTCAAAGCAATTCATAACACAAAAACGAGTGTTCCACTTTCAAAGCATCATCAAATCTACAAAACACATCACAGGCAATGTTAGTGTACACAGCAGCATTTGCAAATCCCGTCTTAGTGAAATGATCGTCACATAACTTCACCTTCTACACCATTGCAAAAAGATGGCCCTTCCGCTGCACCGCCTCTGAAAAAGCTCTGGGTCACACTCTGGTCACCACTACCTTTGACTACTGCCATCATCACCTCTCTAGACTTCTGTTGTCACACCTCAGTATACCTCTCCTCTATCCAGCATCCAGCTGTCCAAAATATTCACATTTATTGTTCTGACCACATTATGTCCCTCTTTAAATACCTACATAGGCTTCCTGACCATTCTCAGATATAGCACAATCTCCTTTGTTGTTAACTCTCCATGGATTGCAGTCATAGCCACCTAAAATGAAGCCCGGATATGCATCTGAATGCATATTCTTCTGTTCAGTATCTCCACTTTCCTGCCCCTCCTTTTCCATTGAAATCTCTCCTGGGCAGATTTTAGTTTGTAAGCGTTGCGCAAAAACCTGTCGTCTTGGACCCTGTATAGCTCCTTGCAAATCATGGTAACAAAGCTGGACCTTGAATTGTGCCTGGAAACCTGTGGGTAACCCATCTAATTCTTGGAGCATCAGTATAATGTGATCAGATGTTCCTCAGCCCACGCCCACTACTAGCAGTGCTTAGGATTGCTTGAACCAGTCACATCTGCTGGTATACATGGGATAGCAGCTTTCTTTATTTTTGTGCTCACCTCACTGTAGTTTAGTTTATTGAATTTTGCTAGCATGATCTCAGGAGTATCAGGCATCACATGAATTGTTAATTTGTCATTATCCCAAGCTTCGGTATACAGGCGCTGTGAAACAACAGAAAAATAAGAAACAGCTGCTATAGGAACAATGATCCAGCAGCATTTTTACTAATACTGGCAGAAAATAGTGAAAACTTGAAAAAACTACTGATAAAGGTTAAAGCAGAAAGTGCTGAAGCAGGATTACAGCTGACCATCAAGAAGACAGAAGTAATGACTACTGTGAAATTACATAACTTCAAGGTTGACAATGAAGAAACTGAAATTGTTCAAGATTTTCTATTCCTTGGCTCCATCATCAACCAAAAGGGAGACTGCAACTAAGAAATCAGACAGAGGCTGGGCTGAGCAGCTTTGAAGGAGCTAGAAAAGATCCTTAAGTATAAGGAAATTTTGTTGGCTACCAAGATCAAGATCATTCATACCACAGTGTTTAGGGTGGTTTTTTTGTTTATCAGCTATTGAGAACCTCCTGAATGACAAGAACCTGGACCCTTTTGGATAAGCTTTCTTAAAATTTGAACAAACAAATAAAATGAATGGAGTGGATCTTCCCCATATAAAACAACAAAGGCTAAAATAAACAAAACTGATAAAAGTTGTTGAGATCTCTCAAAGAAAGCCATTTTCATTTAATTTAATAGGAAAGTCCTCTCAATAAAAATGTGTGTGTCAAGTGTCGTCAGGTCACTTCCAACTCATGGCGACCCTGTGAATTAATAACCTCCAGAATGTCCTATTGTTAACAACCTTGCTCAGGTCTCTCAAACTAAGGGCTGCCCATGGCTTCCTTGATTGAGTCAATCCATCTCATGATGGGTCTTCCTCTTTTTTTGCTGCCTTCAATTTTTTCTTGTTGTCTTTTCTAGTGACTCTTATCTTCTCATAATGAGACCAAATTACGATAGCATCAGTTTAGTCATTTTAGCTTCTAGGGAGAGTGAAAGTGCATAACGACTGTGCAGACATCAGGACCACTTTGCTCATGTGACCATTCCATCAGGATTTATCCATTCTTACAGAAACCTGTTAAGACTGGATGTGTTTCAATTGTGTAGCTCAAACTGTGTGCAGACAAAATTATGCTCTTTTAATTGATGTAACTGGGAAAGTTAAGCAATATACTTTTAACACACTGTGGCTGCTTTGTGCTCTTTGACTAAAACCACATGTACTTTGTAAAGCACAGGAAAGGATGAAATGAAATTATAAAATCCACTTCCCTGCTTGACCATGTCAATTCAGAAACCCAACAGAAGCAGATTCAGCTCTTGTCCATCAGCTCTTAGACTGAGGGACACTGCCTAGAGCTGCATGGAAGAGCAATCAGAAGAGAGAGGAAGACCTGGTCTGTATTTAGAAGCCTACCTTTCCTCCTGCTCTTGTGTATTTTTATTGAATTCTGTGTGTGTGTGTGTGTGTGTGTGTGTGTGTGTGTGTGTGTGTGTGTGTGTGTGTGTTGTAAACCACTGGAGTCCCCACTGGGGAGAAAAGCAGAACACAAATTAATTACTCAGTAAATTTCTTCATGTGTTGTAGAGCTCATTCAATCAATGGGAAGATGTAGAAGGGATTTTCCAAAACATTTATTCCTCCCCACCCCATGGTAATTCCTCACAAGTTCCCAGTTTGCATTACTTTGAATGTAATGAGTTTTCCCACAATGGCTTATACTACAAAACTGATTCACTGTTTGCAAGCTCAGACTCACCTTATTCATTGTTTCTGCATTTTGCTTGGCCAAGACTATTTCCAGAGAATCCGTCACACTAGTAAATTTGAAGCTGTCTGGTGGCTGACGATATTTCTTTTCACTTAGGATCTCTCCAGCCCTCTTGGCTTTCTCAACATCCAATGAACCAATGGGGACCCAGCCAATGCCCCTCATCCACTGAAGGTCTAGCTTGTAGTTATTCTGTGTGTAAGAGATACAAAAGAAGCGAGTTACTTAATAAAAGGCAATCAGAACAAGAATCACTCAAGCTATACAATATGGTTTGGGGAGAGGGAAAGGCAACAAGTCTCTTTAAAGTAAGCCCTAGAGGGGATTATGACTACTTCTGGTCAAATACTAGCATCTTCTTGGTATGCCACACAATAGTTTGCCATTTGTCTAAGTGAAATAGAAGTTTGTGTTTAAGGCAGAAAACATTAAAAGATCCAGGGGCAGATCACATTTGTGAGAGCTCTAGTTATTTGATATAACAGAAGTAATACAAAAATGAAACATATATTTTAATCTGTGGTTAATTTCTGAGGTAACAGGATTCTGGGATAACTTTTCCTAAAGACATGCATATTTATTGCCCCAAATTTCTCCCTGACATGGAGGGAAAAAAAGCTTACAACATTGTTCTCCTCTCCTCTTTTTTATTCTTTCAACAACAAAAACTGTGAAATAGCTTAGGCTAAGAAATGTTAACCAGCCCAAGGTCACCATCCAAGAAGCTTCAATGGCAGAGTGGAGTTTTGAACCTGAGTCTTCCAGATGCTAGATGGAAACTATAACCACTACACCATACATCATCAGTCTGGAAACCGTGACCATAATCTCAGCTATGAAATAACAGACTAAAAATAAACATTCTCCTGTTTTGACTACATTTTACAGCCCAGACCTGAAATTTGGAACTGAAAATTGGTTTGGGATGGACACCGTTGAGCAATGACTCAAGTTCAAGCATCACACATCCACTTTTACTGCTTTTCCTACAACCTTCGAAGCTGGACTTTCACTGAGATGAGATCCATGAATTTATCACTGAGGTAATGCTCACAGATCTTGTCACAAATAATGAGTATAGATTCTATTACTCGCTTGACAGTTTTCATGAAAATTGTTTTAATGAAAACGACCCACTCACACCTGCTTTAAATGCGAATGGGCAGACATATGAATTAACAAACAGGGCTGACACAAGCATGTCTTGGTTTGGAACTAATGTAAATGGTACTCACATCGCTCTGTAGATCGTAAACCTTTCTAGCTTGGATGACATCATTCTGATCTGGCAGACATGTCCACTGGTGCAGGTAATTGCGGTAGTCAACATCACTGACCAGTTTCTGACAGTTCTTAGCCAATAAGATACCGAGCATATCCACAGGAGTAGTATACTTGGTCTTCGAATTCTCAAAATCTTTCTTGTACTCCCTCTCACTCTGCATCTTGGCTACGTTCATAGAATGCACAAGTTTAGGGTCATCTTCTACACTGCGAGCTCCCACATGGTGACCAAGCTGCTTCCGATAACCTTCTTTGTATTTGTACTGTAAGAATAAAACAACAACAAAATCCATGCTAAGAAAAGGCACCTGTTCTGTTTTCCAGAAAGAGACCTACCTAAAGTAAAACTCAAAGATTGCAAGGCTACTTCCTGATGTATCTGTAAGAGACATTCTGAAGTTTCACAAACTTCCCATTAACAGAAAAGAGCAAGAGTCCAGTAGCACCTTAAAGACTAACAAAAATATTTTCTGGCAGGGTATGAGCTTTTGTGAGCCACAGCTCACTTCTTCAGATACAGCTAGAATGTGAATCCATCTGTCTTTAAGTAGAGGAGAGTGAATTCAGACAAGCATTAGTATGTAAATATTAACAGTATGTACATGTGAATAGCAGGCATGATGGGATTAGGTGTGGTATGCAGAAGAGTCTGTGATGTCCAGGAGAGAGATGGGTGTGGAGAAATCAGCATTGGTAATGAGCCATGAATGCAAGGTCTTTATTCAGCCCGGGTAAATGCATTGTCTTTAATATCAACTGTAATTCAGCAGTTTCTCTTTCCAATCTCCCTTTGAAATTCCTTTGTAAGAGACCTGCATCAATGGAATTGCAAAGGGAGATTGGAAAGAGAAACTGCTGAATTACAGTTGATATTCAAACTAAAGACAATGCATTTACCTGGGCTGAATAAAGACCTTGCATTCATGGCTCATTACCAATGCTGATTTCTCCACACCCATCTCTCCCCTGGACATCACAGACTCTTCTGCATACCACACCTAATCCCATCACGCCTGCTATTCACATGTACGTACTGTTAATATTTATATACTAATGCTTGTCTGAATTCACTCTCCTCTACTTAAAGACAGATGGATTCACATTCTAGCTGTATCTGAAGAAGTGAGCTGTGGCTCACAAAAGCTCATACCCTGCCAGAAAATATTTTTGTTAGTCTTTAAGGTGCTACTGGACTCTTGCTCTTTTCTACTACTGCAGACAGACTAACACGGCTACCCACTGTGAATTATTCCCATTACCAGTTAGTCATATATGTAGCTGATAACCAATAATTCTATGAATAGTGCTTCCCCTGAATCATAAAGGGCATAGGCTACCTAAATCCTAAATCAAAATTTTGAAGAAGTTGTTCATTAATACAAGGTGGCCACGAAGCATTCTGGAGAACTGTCTTTTTCTTTAAAGTAAAGAAACTAAAATATGAAAAAGTTATGATAATCCACATGTTCAACAGCAATAAAGCAAAGAATCCAACTTTCTATAATCAACATAGGACTTCGAATTTTCTGCCCTAATCCTTGGCTTTGAACTACCATTTTCATTTAACTTTCTCAGAATTTGGGATTCACTTATTGCATAGTTTGAATACAGAAAAAACAAACAAACTATGGAATATTGCTCTATTTGAAATGGGAACAAAAGCTGCTATTGTAATAAAAAGTTCCTCAACACAGCCCAGTCCTCTATGGTAATTATGGGTAACACAGAATAAATTGCTCTAACCTGTTTTTTTAGTGCAGTCAGACAGCATGAGGAAACCCTTTCGTGAGTCCCTAGATATGCTTGGTTGTATATAAATATTAGTCTAAACTCAATGGGCCTAATCTCTGAGTAAACATACATGGAAATCTCTGATCTCAGCAGGACTTATTTCTGAGTTACCAACCATAGGATCAAGCTGTATGGATACTAATCTCTGAGTAAACATACATGGAAATCTCTGATCTCAGCAGGGGTTATTTCTGAGTTACCACACATAGGATCAAGCTGTATGGATACACACCAGGACATATTAACCTGGCTGGAAGTAAGTACTACAGAATTTGGAACATCATTAGGATGCAGCTATTAATTGGAACTTTTGCTATTCATCAATAAAATATCTACTCACATCACTGGCAATATTTCTCGATGCCTTGGCAGCTTGGATTGGAATGGCATCAATTCGCAAATCGTAGCCCTTCTTTCTCGCTTCTTCCAGCGAACGTTTATATAAACTCTTTTTTTAAAAAAAGAACAAGCTTCCATTATTTTAAAAAAATGACAATTCCGATTAAATGTGATAAATTTCCTTTCTTTGCAATACAATTCATACAGACGAGCGGATATAAAGAGTACTGCATGACTACTTTTACAAAATGTAGTAGGAGAAATATTCATGCATCTGCCCCCACATATCCATTGGTGCAGCAGCAGTCACAGCATCGATGGGATCACTAGAGCTCTCTCTTTGCAACTAGTGCCCCAATCATGATAAGGTTTTCTCCAATGTGTCAAGACTGAGACAGAAAGACAAACCAACGTCTTGTCCTCATAGAACAGAGGAAAATCATTTCCACAGCTTTCTTTGGCCTTGGGAACAAGGAACAAGAGTGGATTAATCTCTTCTGAGTCTACAGGAATTCCTTAGTCAATCTAAGACCTTGACCTGACGCTGAAAGGAAACAGATCTTCTGGATACTGGACAAAAGCCCTAAAACTTGCCCTGAGATTGATATGAATGAGACTTTTCTTTCTCCAATCCTAGGCCAAGTTCTAAATCAAATGAAAGGCCACATACTTGGACAAAAATTTTTTTGGCAGCCTCATGATTAACTAAAATTATAATAATATGACTCTGGCAATAAATAATAAGTTTAATGATAGCCCAAAACTACTTAACATGCATCTAGGGTTACAGATCATCATCTTCACACAGAATGATGACACAAAAATAAATTTACCATTTAACATACTTTATGTCAAACAAGCTCACCTCACTATAATTGATTTTATTTTCCCTGGCCAAAGTGATTTCAGGGGTGTCAGGCATTATGTGGATTTGAGTCTTGTCTTTATCCCATGCTTCAGTGTACAAACGCTGCAAAAAGAATAACATGTTTGGTGTTTTTCAGTGCAAGCTCCCTCTCTTATCGCCCTCCAGGAGAAACATTCTTACTTTCAGATTAGCACTCCAACCTAGCATTTTTAGCAAGCCACATCTTTCTGTTGTCACAAATACAGAAGATGAAGATATAGCAGAAAACATTAAAACAGGTCAAGAATTGTTTACATTTTTTTACAGCTTACTCTCAAGGGACATTCATACATCCTTGGTAAAGGACCCCAGATCAAACCAATGCATGTTATGGCCTGACCCAAAGTAATGGTGAAACCATTCCAATGTACCTCCTTATCACAATACTCCAACCTGTTCAGTGAGCATTGCAATATTGATCTGTGTTGTTAATCAGCACATTTAGTAGTGCTCACCTTATTCATTGTTTCTGCATTTTGCTTGGCCAAGACTATTTCCATAGAATCTGTCACACTAGTAAATTTGAATGTGTCAGGGGGCTGGCGATATTTCTTTTCACTTAGGATCTCTCCAGCTTTTTTGGCTTTTTCAACATCCAGTGAGCCAATGGGGACCCAGCCAATGCCTTTCATCCACTGAAGGTCAAGTTTGTAGTAATTCTGTTTACAGGTATATAAAAGCTTTTGTTGACAAACATATCAAAACAACTCATCCTAAAAATTTCTAAGCTTCACTTATAATATGCCATTATGGCTTTGGTTTATGTTGGATGAATTCTTTCGTCACAGTCTACAACCCACATGATCTAGAACAGTGACTTATTTAGTGGCGTGTCTTTGGTGAAAATAAGTTGTGGATTACAGATGTGGATTCTTTCTTTCACTGCCTGTGATCACAGTGGCTGACTAGACATAATCTTTCAACCAAATCAAATCTGTTTCCCACGCCAAAGAAAATCTCTACAGTCTTACTGATCTCAGCACTCGTCTACCCTAGCGACCTCTGAAACGTCACATAAAATGAACTATAGGATTCATATCAGTGGGTCCAAGATTTAACTGACATTTATAAAAATAAATACATATATTATGAAATGAGATTTGTAGGCCTAGGAAAATGGAATGGAGTAAATTGGCATAATTCACAAATTCAGTGACTGTATTTTAGTATCCTTTCCTTTCAGTCCTCCAACTTTGCCTTAAAATGGGAAGTTGTGAGACTCATGGTTTATTGACAGCCTTTTATACCTTCTTGGAAATACTTTCTACTGACAAAAGAAAAACAGGAATATTGTGTCCCGGGAGGGGCCCCCCAACCCCCTTCCCAGGCCGAGGAGCAACCCCCGCACTCACCGGGCAGCTCCGGAGGGCGGCTTCACACAGGCTCCCTCTCCCTGCAGCTCCTCCCCGGACCAGCGAGAGGAGAGCAAGCCCGGCAGCAGCCGGCTGCCGACCGGCCGGCCCCACCCGAGCCGCCGCAGGAGCCGCGAACCGCCGCCGCGCAAGCCCCGAGGCCGCCGAGGGAGCCGGGCCCCGCCAGGACACCAGAGCGAGCGGCCCGGCTGGAGGAGCCGCCAGCGGTGTCTGCCTCGGCAGGGCCGAGGCCGCCGAGAACCGCTGGCCAACAGGGCCAGCGGCGGGAGGAGGGGGGCCTGGGAGAGGCCTGAGGAGGGCGGAGGCAGCGGCCGGCCTCCCCGCGACCCAGCTGGCCGGCGGCCGGGCACGAGTGGGGAGGGGGCGGGGCCTGCACGTAACTTCCCCTGGCTGGGAGATAGACCCTCCCAGCCCTTATATGGACTTCCGGGGGGGAGGGCTAGGGGCGGAGCAGGGGAGGGACTTCTCTGGCCTGGAGAGCATATAAGGCCAGAGAAGTCTGCCTGTCGGGGAGGATATAGATGCCAGTGCTGTGCTGCAAGGTGTGTCCTGTGGCAACCTGGCGACGGCCGAGGGAGAGTCGAGCTCCGACTCCCCCTCGGACTGGTCTGAGGCGGAAGAGATTGTCTCAGCCTCAGCGTCCTCCAGGCCAGAGACCCCCGTGACGGCCACGCCCAAGGCGCAGCGCGACATATTGATAGACCAAATCTTGCACTTTCCAAAGTAATTCTCTACAATCTTACTGATCTCAACACTCTTCTACCCTAGTGACCTCTGAAACGTCACATCTTAAGTAAAAGTAAATCTTGCACTTCCCAAAGTAATTCTCTACAATCTTTCTACTGATAAAAGAAAAACAAGAACATTGATAGACTAAATCTTGCACTTCCTGAAGTAATTCTGTTGTTCAGTGAGGCTGAATCAGATCACTACTCACGTCACTCTGTAGTTCATAAGCTTTTCTAGCTTGGATGACATCATTTTGGTCTGGAAGGCATGTCCACTGGTGCAGGTAATTGCGATAGTCAACATCACTGACTAGTTTCTGACAGTTCTTGGCCAATAACACACCAAGCATATCCACAGGAGTGGTATACTTGGTCTTCCATTTCTCAAAATCCTTCTTGTATTCTCTTTCACTTTGCATCTTCGCTACATTCATAGAGTGCACAAGTTTAGGGTCATCTTGTACGCTGCGAGCTCCAATATGGTGGCCAAGCTGCTTACGATAGCCTTCCTTATATTTGTACTGTTAGCAATGATAACGATTAGTTTTACATATAACATTTTATTTATAAAAAGATGAACTTTCAAGAAGTGACTTATAAAGCAAAATATTATTGTTTACTTGATCTACCTAAATTATGATACACATTTAGAGTATATAGATGGGTGATACCTAAACGTTAAGAAACTAGCACAGCAGTGAATACCTAAAGCTCATGCAATATTAGTGATGATTCTGGACTCCTACAGATTGTTACTCCTTTCAGCTTTGATCTGAAAATCTGACAAAAGGAATGGAAACTAACTACAATTATACAATCCAAACTCAACATCTTAAGCTTTCCCCCCGATAACATAGGTTGGTTTCTCTATCACATTCAATCATCACAGGATTCGAATCACCATTCGAACAAATCCTCCAAAAAAATTACAGTCATGCTGCCAATTAGCCACAGAAAAGTCTAGGCTTTTAGATCATAGCTCAAGGGATTTTGAAAGCTGTGTTCCTTGTTACATCACAGAGTTTAAAGACATATGACCAGAAGGGCTTACATCGCTTGCAATATCTCTGGAAGCTTTAGCAGCCTTGATTGGGATTGCATCCAGACGAAGATCATAGCCCTTCTGCCTGGCCTCTTCCAATGAAAGTTTGTATAATTTCTGTAAGAATGGTAAACATCAATTTAATATTGAAGGAGACAAAATCTCAGTTGAGAAAATTCTTTTATCAGAGGATTATGGATCATATGATTATGGCTGGTGAAAGTCAATTAAATCACACGCACACAATGAATAGACAAAGTCTTTTGTCTTAGCAAAAACAAAACTTTACTCACTATAAAATAGGGTAGGGTAAACTTGAGTTTAAAACAATAAATCCTTACTACATCTCAAGTTTCCTAAACGTGCCAGAAAAAGAACTGGAAGGAATCTAAACTTAAACACATGGCATCTCTAAAATACAGAGTTGCCCCATCCTCTCTGGTTGAGATCCAAAAAGTAACTGAGTACTGCTTTCTCTTCTAAACAAAGGAAGAAAGCAGTAATATGCAGATTCTGGTTACGTGACCACAAACATGTTTACAACTGATCCTCACTGACCAATAGCTAATTGACACATTGGAGATTACATCACCTTCTTGAACTGGTCAGCATCAATACAATCAATTTTAACCCTTGTCTGTCTGACATGTAACGAAGCTCGCTATCTATTCCCCAACAATCTCCCGTCTGAATTTTGTTTGCTGCCTCACATTATAAATAAATTCATTTACCTCACTGTAGTTGATTTTGTTCTGCTGTGACAGTACAATTTCAGGAGTATCTGGCATAATGTGGATGCTGGTTTTATCCTTGTTCCAGGCTTCAACATACATGCGCTAAAAAAAACAACCCCAAAATACATTTTTTTAATGCAGACAGGGACATAAAAATGTATTGTGATATCTGAAGTAGCATGAACAGCATCAACTGCTGTAAAAATATGTTCCTTGTCTGCTACCAGGCTGTTTTAACAGCCCAGTCCATCCTGGAGCATTCGTCATTGGCAAAAAGAGGGAAATTAACCACACAAATTTCCTTAATTAGTTAACATTAAACAGGATTACCTATATAGGTCATTGGCCACAATCCAGAAAACTAAAACTCAAGTCCATTTACCAGTGAGAACAAATTTGGTCAAATAGGTAAGACATTAAATTTGAAAAAAACGCAAGATCTGGATTCCCATGCAGTCTCCAACCATAGACCTCACTTTTTCTCAACCTCATAGGTGAGTGGTGGAAAGTGACGTCAAGTCACAGCTGACTTATGGCAACCCTGTAGGGTTTTCAAGGCAAGAGACATTCAGAGGTGGTTTGCCATTGCCTACCTTCGTGTAGGCTAAGGGAGTTCTGAGAAAACTGTGACTGGCCTTAGGTCACCCAGAGGCTTCGTGCGGAGGAGTGGGGAATCGAACCTGGTTCTCCAGATTAGAGTCCGCCGCTCTTAACCACTACACCATGCTGGCTCTCAACCTCACAGGACTGGTAACAACCGGGTATACGTGAAAATTGGTCAGTATACATCCAACCACAACCAATCACAGAAATATTATGCCTCCAGAAAGAACAAAAATGGGTAGCTGAATATATGATTATATAAATCTTGAGGAAAGTAAAAAAAAAATTACCATTTCTTATTTAAAGCCCAAACTAAAAGTTTGGAAAATACGCCAAGCTTTTTAGAGAAGAAGACAGATATTCACTTTTATAACCCTCAAATCTAATATAAACAATAAATTACTTTTGAGCCTTAACAAAAACAATTTAAACATGTAGTCAGCAGTCTTGATTTTCGGAAGTTTTCTTAAGCAATGGAACATGAATGAATGAAACTCACATGGTTCATAACTTCAGAGTTATGCTTTGCCAAAGCCATAGGCATAGAATCAATAGGACTTGTAAATTTGAGTGTGTCAGGATGTTGTCTGTACGTGTAGTCACTCAAGATCTGGGAGGCTCTCTTATTTTTCTCAGCTTCTAGAGATCCACTTGGAGACCAGCCTACACCTTTTAGCCACTCAAGATCGGATTTGTACAAATTCTGTAAAATTAAAATAAAAAAAAGATAATAATCTCAATATTTCCTTCCAGTGGCAGTGAAGACTTTCCCCTCCAAATTACTAGCCACATTTACAAAAAAGGTTATTGGTGTCTCAACAGGTGTAACTCATTAAAAGTTGTGGCCTGTTATACCCACGCATGGCCTGGCACCCACCACCCATTCACCTCTGGGACCACAAATTCTTTTTTAAAAGATGCTTACATCACTTTGAAGATCATACGTTTTCCTGGCATGCACAACATCATTCTGGTCTGGAAGACAAGTCCATTGGTGCAGGTAATTGCGGTAATCAATATCAGTGACTAATTTCTGACAATTCTTAGCCAGCAAGATCCCCAACATGTCCACAGGAGAGTTGTACTTAGTCTTCCATTTCTCAAAATCCTTCTTGTATTCTCTTTCACTCTGCATCTTGGCTACATTCATTGAATGCACAAGTTTAGGGTCATCTTGTATGCTGCGAGCTCCAATATGGTGGCCAAGCTGCTTACGATATCCATCTTTGTATTTGTACTATGGAAAAGAAAAGTTACTTTTCACTAATTTCTCATATCATTAAGAAAGACTAAATAGCTAAAAATATTGTTGACTATTATTCATTTCACCGGCATGCCAAGAGCACAGTCCTCCAGTGACTGTATGACCCTTGCCATTATGATAATTCTATATGATTCACAGCTCTTTGTTTATTTATTTTTTTAAAAAAAAATATGCAGCCTTTGCACCCGATTAGAGTCCTCAAGGCATCAAACACGAAAACAAGAAAACATTTGAACATTAAAAACAGCATTTAAAATGATAAAATACTTCAGTACAAGCACATAAACATACAACAGCAAAACCAGGGAGGAGAGCCAATAACAGTTATTGGGGGAATGACAAACGGGAGGGGGGGAGGACTCTTAACCACTGGTGGAAGACACCAATATAGGGAATCACACGAATTTCCCTGGGGAGGGAGTTCAAAAGTTCTGGTACTGTGACTGAGAAAGGACTTATCAAGGATTCACTCTCTGACTATATTTTATACAAGATATCCTAATTTATATAATCAGCTATTTCAGCTCAATCGGATGGGAACTGCCCATACTCATTTAAGAGTTTATGGAATTTATATTTTTCAGCTGTCAGTACAAGGAAACGGTATTGTGAAATAGCAAAGCCAAATTCAACCTTCTTCCTATGTTGTATATTTGAACAAAGAATTAATTAATAATTCCAGCATTAATAGGTGATATATGGTGCTATCCTAAATAGAGCTGCACCCTTCTAAATCCATTGAAATTACTGGGTTTAGAAGGGTGTCATTTTGCTTATGACTGACTAGTAAACATTTTTGACTGTATACCTTAAATGAATGTAACATGGATGTGAGATTAATTCAAAAAAGAGAAGTTTACCTTTACCTGTCTGACATTATTGACATTTTGAAATGAAATTAAGTCAACTTATCAACAACCATGGGAAAGAAAAGACTTTTTGTAAAATGTATTTATCCAAAATTGGCAGCCATTGGTGTTATTTTGGAATAAGATCAAACACAGTAAGATACAAGCTTGAAAGTCTTATTCACATAATGGTTGGAAAGACTACATTTAGCAGCATAATGGTAACAGTTGGGCTTATTCTCTCTTTTGATGGTACTTTTGTATTTTACACATTTTTCTGTATATAGTGTTAAAAACAATTTGTTGTAAAAGAGGTGTATGAAACCCTTACTTCACTGGCAATATCTCGAGATGCTTTTGCTGCCGTGATTGTTATGGCATCAATAGGAAGGTTGTAGCCTTTCTTCTTCAGTTCCTCTAATCCTAACTTGTAGAGTTTCTATCAAGAGAAAAATTGGAACTTTAGTAATGGTAAAAGCCCAGCAGGGGGGAAAGTTCAGTACAACTGAAAATTTCTCACACAATCCAATGTCAAACTTACATCACTTGTGTTAAGTAAGTTGGCTCTGGACAAAACAATTTCAGGAGTGTCGGGCATGATGTGAATCTGAGTCTTGTCCTTGTCCCAAGCTTCTCTGTAAAGTTTCTAGCAAGACAGAGAATTATTATGGGTCAGTGAGAACATACATATGCAACACTAAAGTTCACATCTGATTACAAAAGCATATTAGCTAGTGTGAAATGCTGGGCAAAATATAACACAGTTAAAGAAAATAATTCTGGTCTTTATAGCTGCTGTATGAAGACAACAGATGGGATCCCAATGGCCTTTTTTGCTCAAGCTCATCTAATTCCTTTCATTATTACAGCCCTCATCCCACATGGATTTTGTCCATGTAGGTGCCATGATCCCCGTTTTTTAGTAGTCAAAAGGGACTCCCTCCTTTTTTTCACCAGTAGAAACGTTGGTTGGATCAAACCCAACATATTGCCTGCCTTGCCTATGTAAGTTGTCAAATAATTGTGAGAAGCCATTCAAAGCAGGGGTACTCAGAAGTAACCCCCATCTTATTCAATGGGGCTTACTCCCAGGGAAGTATTTTAAGGATTGAAACCCTACACTTCATGATAGATATAGCTGCAGGCAGTCTTCAGTAGAAAAGCAAGATTAAAGTCCAGTAGCACCATTAAGATCAATAAGATTTCCAGAATATAAACTTTCAAGAGTCAAAGATCCTGTCACGGATTGGGGCGGGGGGGGGGGAATGACCATATAATGAAATTATATCTGTCAGAAATTGATGACACAGAAAGGCTTGGTGAGGTAAAAGTCCAACACAACAGACTGTATTAATAAAAGTAACGTAGGATGAGGATTTAAACAGGCAAATTTGGTTTCAGAATGGTAATAAGTTGATCATAAACCAATAAAGAGTAGGCACTTCATACTTAAATATATGTACAAGACAGGATTGGTTGTTTTCAGATGGTAACACTGACAGCCCATTCCTGACCCGAAAGGACGAAAGTCCTTAGGAGGCCAGGAAGGGTGAGCAGGAAAAAACAATGCCCCAAACTGGATAAGACCAAGAGGTCATGGGTAGGACCACGTTATTGGATAATGACACGATAATTGATGAGATCATGATGATGTCACTGTTCCTATATCTGTTGGTACTATTGTCTGTTTGCCAGTTTCTGTGGAATCAGAAGATTTTCAGGTACTCGCCTTGATCCATCAATCAATCTATTATTTTTCTAGAATACAGACTCAGCATCTGTTGTCTTTGCTATAATTGGCTTTAGCCCCCTCCATTGGAAAATAATATTTTCCTGTCATATCCTTTGTCAGTTGGATATAGTTCCCATATGTCAACATGGATAACAACCTGGAGAAAAAAGCTCCCACCCCTTTCATGGGATGTTTTTTTACCACCCCTTTTACGGAATGTTTTATGTCTGTGCCATGAAAAGCTTCAAATGCCCACTTATACACATTAAGTCTTTGTTAAAGTGCAAGATATTTTTTTCTCCAAGACATTGGCAACTCTAAACCTCAATGAAATTATATGCATACAGCGCCTTGGATTCAGAGAACAGTGAATCAAGCTCTGCTCAACAAATGGATCTTTGCTACCTCTCCTTTCTGTCCACAGTCCCCACCACCACCACCAATCAGCTGCTGCTAAGGGTTGGGGAACCTTGGGATTGAATACAGCACAGAGGGCTGAGTTGGGAGGTGAGAATCAGCAATAATCACACTCTCCCACTCACATAAGAAGATGCTAGCCTGTGCATAAAGTCTAATGAGCCACCTAAAATAACCAACAGGATGAAATTTCATCTATCTAGTACATTCCCCACCCCTTCTTCCAAGAGCTTAGGACAGCATAAATTTCCCTTCCTCCATTTTACTCTCACAACAGTCCTGAAAATAGATTAACAGAGAGTGACTGCCTCAAGTCCATCCAATGAATTTCATGGCACCATGGGGATTTTAACCTGGAACCCCTACAGCCTAGTCCAAAACTCTAACCACTTCAACATACTTGACTTATTCTGTCTGAAGACTCTCCTTTTCGGATGTTTATAGAGACCAGCAGAACCCAACCTACAGCAAGCCAACATTTTTCCTAAACAAATGCCTATGCTTCTAAATACAGGTGCCCTTTTTGCATCAAATTCTTAGAAGAAAAAATAGATTTAATTAATCTGTAGTTGGATCCTATGCATATTTACCTGGAAGTAAGTTCTGTTGAGTTCCATGGGACTTACTGCCCAATAAAAGTGCAGAGGCCTTAAACTAATAGTTTAACGAGGGAACTAGCTTCTTCTCTGTTGCTCCAGAGACTAGGACATGGAGTAATGGATTTAAACTAAGAGAAAAGCGATTCCACCTAAACATTAGGAAGAACTTTCTGACGGTGAAGGCTGTTCAACGGTGGAATGCCCTTCCTTGGAGGGTGGTGGAGTCCTCGTCTTTGAAGGTCTTTAAGCAGAGGTTGGATGGCCATCTGTTGGGAGTGCTTTGATTGTGGGATCCTGCATGGCAGGGGGTTGGACTGGATGGCCCTTGTGGTCTCTTCCAACCTTATGATCTTGTGATCTTGTGAACTATACAAGCATTATTTGATCATGTGCCACATCCTCATTTCCATTTTCTGTGTACCTCATTCATGCACCAACCCTCTAAGTGGAATTAAAAAAACAACAACTTACATCACTTCTATGCTTGGCATTTTCTTTTGCCAAAACCACCTCCATTGAATCAGCAATACTTGTGAATTTAACTGTGTCAGGATGTTGACGATATCTCTTCTCACTCAGAATCTCTGAAGCTTTCTTGTTCTTTTCTGATTCTAAAGATCCATATGAATTCCATCCAACTCCTTGTAGCCACTGAAGATCTGCTTTATATGCATTCTAGTTTGGAAGAAAACAGATTGGCGATCCATTCTGTATTATAATGGCCTCTGGATAAAGGAATTTACTTTCTGCTCTGGATGGCCCAGGCTAGCCTGATCTTGTCAGATCTCAGAAGCTAAGCAGGGTCAGCCCTGGTTAGTATTTGGATGGGAGACCACCAAGGAATACCAGGGTTGCTGTGCAGAGGAAGGCACTGGCAAACCACCTGTTAGTCTCTTGCCATGAAAACCCCAAAAGGGGTCGCCATAAGTTGGCTGCAACTTGACGGCACTTTACACACACTATAATGTTGTAGCATTCCCTTTGGCTTCTGTTGATTTCTACTGCTCTCTGCTTGAGATACCGTTATATTTTAGCCTGACCATGCTTAAGACAGGTAAACTTTAAAACAAGGCCCTTCCCCAAGGCTTACACTCCAAGACAAAACCCAGAAGAGGACAGACAAAATGATGAAAAGGTATAGTGATAAAGAGAGCAGATACAGAGGAAACCAGGTAGAGAGCAGGATAACCTGAGGGAGCCCTGTAAGCACAGGGAAAGAGGGTAAAAAAATAAAGAAAATGGCAGTTTAGTGGGAAGAATTCAATTAGAGGAATCAAAGATACAAGCAGGAACAAGTGTTACTGGGGTAGGTAAGGTGCATGTTTAATCTGTCTTCACTGTCCGCATAGCTTTGCAAACAAAACAAAAAAGGTGGTTTAGAAATCTGACTTACATCACTTTGTAGTTCATAAACTTTCTTAGCATGAATGACATCTGTTTGGTCTGGCAAACAAGTCCACTGGTGAATGATCCGTCTGTAGTCTGTATCACTAACCAAGTTCTGACAATTCTTTGCCATCAAGAAAGCCAACATATCCACAGGCAAATTAACCTTGGTCTTCCACTTCTCAAAATCCCTCTTGTATTCCCTTTCACTTTGCATCTTGGCTATATTCATACAGTGCACAAGTTTGGGATCATCTTGCAAGCTACGGAATCCAATGTGATGTCCCTGTTGTTTGCGGTAACCTTCTTTGTACTTGTACTAAAACAAAACAAAAAGATTTACTGTAAGACTAAAATAGGGAGAGTAAAATCAGGAATAATACATAAACACATCCATGTGGTGCCATGTTTTCTGGAGATTTGAACTGTAAGATGAAGCACATAATCTTGTAGGGGTAGAAAAGAACAAGAGTCCAGTAGCACCTTGAAGACTAACAAAATTTCTGGCAGGGTATGAGCTTTCATGAGCCACAGCTCACTTCTTCAGATGACGTGAGCTGTGGCTCACGAAAACTCATACCCTGCCAGAAATTGTGCTCATCTTTAAGGTGCTACTGGACTCTTGCTCTTTTCTGATGCTATTGACAGACTAACACAGCTACCCATTGTGATCTACAACCTTGTATGATTGAACAAGCTGAGGAACAGTGGTAAGGACAGGGAAAAGGTGGGATATAAATCTAATAAAATAAAATAAATATGTAAACATGCACATTGAGCTCCTTCATAAGATGCCGGGACAAGTTCTTGAGGAACCTGTTGGATTTCCCCCCATTATAACAGGTAAGAACTGATTGCAATGATACTTCTTCACAGAACACAATAAGATCCCTTTGTAGGACACACTTTAGTTCTACACCAGAACAATGGTTACAATAGTCTGATCTCAACTGCTGCTCATAGCCCCAAAATGGACTGCTTGGTGGCCTGAATGAAGGTTGGTGAATATGCCTGAATAAAGATTAAGAGGCTATAAAGTTTAATTTGTAAAATGAGGACACAGCGCTTATACCTGGAAATGACATCGTAACAAACAAGGAGTTTGAACGTCTCTATGGCATGATGGCAGTTCTGAGTACAAACCGAAAATGACATCACAATGTCAAGCGCTATAGTTCCCCACTCCACAAAGGCTCTAACTGGTTGCTAGCATGAAGCTGGAAACCCTACTGGATAGTGAGGGAGATGCACAGGCACAAAAGCATCCTCCAGTCCAGCCTGCTTTCTGCTGTGCGCAAGGAGTGTTCCACGTATACAATATGAAAACCAATTAACACTGGCAATAAAAATCCCATTTAATGAGTCTTGAACAGTGGCTGAATGTATCAGGTATACAAGATGCTGCATTTACAGGATGACTTACTTCACTAGCTATGTCTCGTGATGCTTTTGCTGCTTTCACTGAAATGGCTTCGGTTGTGAGATCATAGCCTTTCTTCAACATTTCTTGCCAACCAAGTTTATACAATTTCTAATGTGGAAAAGGACAAGAAAAATGTTCAATGCATGATCTATTCAAAGACATTTCTTGTGTTGTGATTTGGCGTGCACAAGACCCTCTTAATAAATGTGACTTATATTATCAAAACGCTTTTGACTCCCTCAGAATTACTCTGATTTGACTGGGGGGGTGCTACAATTCACTTCAAATTTCACTTTAAGTACGAATCTTCAGATGTGCAGAAAGCTCCTGAGAAATTTTGCTGGTATTACTCAAATTCAGAGCTTGCCCTCAAAATTTTTCTGATAAGAAGAAATGAGCAAAGGTGCTTCAAACGCCTAAGGGCCATATTAATGTGAACTCTGTTTAGAATTAATTTTCCAGCAATTACAATAATAAGCGGGAATCCTACATAATGACAACATTGCAAATCACCTGGCATGACTGCTTCTTGCTGAGCATTGGCAAATTTGTGGGGGGGTGTCCTAAGATCTCAGCAGAACTATTGAAGTCTTGTTCCTCTAAGTTTACAGATAGGAAGTCGGGGGTTACAAGGTATTTGATGACATCATTGAAGGCTGTTGGAGCCTCTATTCTACTGAAACAAAAGGAGCTGAGAGGAATTAGTGGCAGATTGAACTCAGCAACTTGAATTAGGCCTTTTGGAAACTCATTAGCGGAGGCAATGAGCAGATTCTTCATTTGACAGTACCAGAATTAGGAATCACAAGAGTTCCTGGAAAGCACAATGAGTCACTCAGAGTCTTTCCAAGAAAAAGAACTACAGGCTCATTTTAAGGTTCAAAAGATCTGAATCCACTATACTTAACCATTAGCTCTTTGTAACTGCTAGTTACTCATATACCCACACTTACTTTCCCTTAATGGGAATGCAATTAGTATATCAATCAACACAGCAAGTTCTTAGATGTTTATATACCTCACTGTAATTAAACTTGTTTGCTTTAGCCAGCATAATATCAGGTGTATCCGGCATCACATGAATCGTTTTCTTATCCTTCTCCCATGCTTGTATGTAATCATGCTGTTGGGGAAAAATAACAGACGATCAATGCATATCATTGCACATTTTTACATGCAGTTGTGTTGCCATCAATATATTGATAGTTTTATCAATACCTATAACTCTGCAGTTTGATTTTTGTGTAAAACTAACAAGGTGATCATCATTCTAACAAGGGGTGTCGTTATTTGTGTGTGGAGGTGTGCACATGCACAAGTGTGAAGGAACAATATATATTTTGGGCTCTATTGAGGAGTGCAGGAGGGAAGGAGGTATGGCATAACCTGAACTCATCAGATCTTGGCAGCTAAACTGGGTTGGCACTGGGAAGGGAGATTTCCAAAGAAGGCTCACTTGCCTTGAAAGCCCCTTGCTGGGGTTGCCATAAGTCAATTGCAACTTGGCAGCATGCACGTAGGTACTGGGGAGTGCAGTGTCTTCCTGGGTTCTCTGCACACAAAGACACATTGCATAACCTTGAAGGACCCCCTACCAGAGGAGGCAGGCTACCCACTGTCATATGCATGGACCTAGTTGGCCTCATTGCCAACAGTATCCTCCAGTGTGGTGGTGGAAAGTGCCTTCAGGTCACAGCTGACTTATGGCGACCCCATAGGATTTTCAAGGCAGATGCTTTGCCATTGCCTGCCTCTATGTCAAGACCCTGGTATTCCTTGGAGGTCTCCCATGCAAATACTAGCCAGGGTTGACCCTGCTTAGCTTCCGACAAACTGACAATATTGGACTAGCTTGGGGTATCCAGGTCAAGGCCAGTACAGCACTAGTATTTCCTGCTGGAGAAAATGGCAGCCATTGGCTTATGAGATCCACCACGGCATTTCCATTGGTGGGCTGCTGCGGGGGAGGGGGGTTAAAAAGTAGTGCTCCATTGGCAGAAATCCTTCCATTCATGGAAATGGTGAATCCAAACCAAGGTTGGGAACCGGCTTTTGTATTGATAAATAGCCTCCATGGCAAATGGAAAACAAATAAATACTTAAGATACTAGGCAGCTGTGAAATCGTCTTTCCAACTGTTACATCCTGAAGAAATACCTAATTTAAGTCAAGGAAATTATATGGATATGCTTTCCAAAAATCTCCAACACATAACTAACAGCACACATTGCATAATTTCTGTATTTTGGCTCATACATTTTTTATTGAAACAGTGCTGAAGACATAGCTTTTTCAGAGAATAGAGTCATTATTATGTATGCTAGAGGTGATCACCTTATTCATAACACCAGCATTGTATTTTGCAAGCTCCATATCCATCGAGTCCATCTTCTTTGTAAATGGGAAAGCGCTGGGGTGCTGGCGATACTTGGTGTCACTTGCTATGTCAGTGGCTTTCTTGGACTTTTCAACATCCAGGGACCCTGCTGGGCTCCAACCAAGTCCTTTGTACCATTCATTATAGTCTTGCTTATATTCAAGCTGCAGATGCAAAAGGCATGAAACCTTTTAAAAATACAACTGCAGATAAACAGTTATCAGTCGCAACACAAAACACCAGCATAAATGTCTAGAAAGTAGCTATTAAGTGCTAATAAAAAGAGAAGGCAGGCTCTTACATCACTTTGAATCCGATTCATGTTTCTGGTCAGTTCTACTTGCAATGAATCTGGCAGGAGGATGTACTTGTGGATCAGCCTTTTGTAGTTAGTGTTGGTGATATTTGCTTGTGCTTCCTTGGCCGCCATGACACTGAACGTATCAGCAGGCGTGTTGTACCTGGTCTTGCTGATTTCATAGGCTTTCCTGTACTCACGTTCTGACTGCATCTTTGCCACTTGCATATAATGGACGAGTTTAGGATCGTCTTGGAGGCTGCGGAAGCCAACAAGCTTACCTTTGTCCTTTTCGTAGCCTAGCTTGTATTTGTACTGCAAAGAAAACAGAAAAACCATGAGACAAAATTTTACCTCAGCAAGGTAAGAACTATGACGCTACTTCACCAATTTATGTGGGTTTCAACGCTAGAAAAATAAATGTGTGAATGCTTGGG
The DNA here is from genome assembly GCF_029931775.1 of Euleptes europaea. Taxonomy (NCBI): domain Eukaryota; kingdom Metazoa; phylum Chordata; class Lepidosauria; order Squamata; family Sphaerodactylidae; genus Euleptes; species Euleptes europaea. The sequence continues at coordinate 28,259,599 of NC_079326.1, forward strand.
CATGAACAACCTAAAAGACCATATCCAGAGAACCATGAGTGGAGCTTCACTCACAGAATAGATCTTTCCTGCCTCCTTGTTCCTCATGCAGGTCCATCACCCCCTGAAAAACTATTACTGAAGGTCAAGGAACCTTTAGGAAAAGTACTGAGCTAAGGGCAGTAGGCTGCAGCTCAAGGCAAAAATTTGTGGGAATTAGGGAATTGGAAACTCCTTTTCTAAGCAGGAGTTCCAGGTAGATCCTAAAAAAATACAGGTCCTAAAAAATACTTGGAGAAAGTAATGTGATATATGAGGGTAATTAAATGATGCTCAGTTTAGACAGGACTGCTGATCAATGACAAAGCCACTTGAGAACCAGAGTTGCCCAGTCTGGATTGGGAAATTCCTGGAGATCTAGAGGTAGAACCTAAAAAGAGCAGTTTGGGGAGGGAGCTCAGCAAAAATGTGATGCCACGGAGTCTACTCTCCAGAACTGCCATTTCCTCTAGGGGAACTGATCTCTGTAGTCTAGGGATCCGTTGTAATTCTGGAAGATTCCAGGCCCTACCTGGAGGTTGGCAACACTATCGAGAACTGAAAAGTCAGTATGTTCTGGAAGAGGTTACATTCCCCTAAAGGAGAAGACAGGTAGTTCAGGGGTGCTGCTAGATCCTAGACTCTGGATGCAGGGTCTAGTCTCTCCTGTGGTAAATTGTCAAGGGCTGAATAGAGGGACTGCATCAGCTGTGTGCTGCTGCCCATTTGTTTCGGGGTATAATTCTAAGTGCTGGTTCTTACTTAAGGCTCACAGAGCCAAACCTAACAGCTTGGAGTGGAGGTACTTGAAGGATTGCCTTCTTCCATACTGTCCAGCCCATCCGTTAAAACCTTCCTCTCAAACCTTTCTATCTGTGCCCCTCCCAGAATAAAGACTGTGTCATTTGTGATGCCTAAAATGCTCTTTCCTTGAGGGTTGCCTTGCTCCTGCCCTACTGTCATTTAGGCACCAAGCCAAAGCATTTCTGTATGTTCATACTTTTAATTGAAGCTTTATCTTATCCTTTTGGGCTGGTTGATTTATAAAGTGCTTGCTACTTGTTTTTATTTATTTATTTATTATTTCCCATTTCTATCCCACCCTCCCCGGCTGCAGCCAGGGTCACAGTGGGTAACAACATAAAACCAGCCAACAGATTATGATTAATGTTGCTTTGTGATTACTGCTTTTTTTAAAGTTCTGGAACATGTTGCTGCTTAGGGGGTTTCATTATCAATTTTATTGATTATTATTTATTTAAAACATTTCTATACTGCCTTTCCTCCTAAATGGGGTCCTGAAGGCAGTGAACATCAACGCATTAAAACAGTTCAATATTTATAAAAAAATTAAAACAAAGAATACATAAAATAAACAATTTGAGAACAGCATGAAAACAGACATGACAAGGGGACCTTCTTTAATCCCTCCACCTTCAGGTCACCTGCTTCGTGCTCAGATCAGAACAAAAGATCAAGAGTGTGTGATGACTGCTATTACCTGAGACAGGCCCATGGCTGTCACGGAGACTATTCCTGCTCCCGACAGGGTAGCTTCAGCATGGATGTTGAAGTCAACCAGAACAACTAGTTCAGAAGTCTTCAATAGCACATCCAAAGCCACCTCTACCAACTCAGACAGGGAAACAGTTGGGCAGCAGGGTGGGCGGTCCACCAACAGAATCCCATTCCTGTTTCAAACTCCCAAGACAGTCCCAACAACATGTCCACAGACCTGGACACGGTTTGTTTTTATTGGATTTTTTAGTTATTTTATGTGTTATGCTTGTGTTGCTTGTTTTTACTTTGTTAGCCATCGCAACCATGTCTCTGGAGAGTGGATCTACAACACTGGAGTGTTTAGCAGGGTTATACACTTCTCAACGCACTTGAAGTCATTGGGTTTAGAGGTGTGTTACTCTGTTTAAGATTGCTACATAAAGAGAGCAATCTTAAGCAGGTCTGCTCAGAATTCTGCTCAGGTCTATTAAATGGGGCTCATTCCCAGGTAAGTGTTCTTAAGATTGCACTGTAAACCCATAAAATAGGTAATAGATAGGTAATAAGGGCACTCTTGGATTTAAACCACTGTATAAAACTGAAATAAAGCCACACAGATTATACATTTTAAAAACAAGTAAACATGCTTTCCCTTAACAGCTTACATCACTAGCAATGTCTCGAGAAGCCTTAGCAGCTTGAATGGGAATTGCATCAGCTCTGAGATCATATCCCTTCTTTTTAGCCTCTTCCAGGGAAAGTCTGTACATTTTCTGTGAATTGAAAAAGTTAAAGGGGGGTAAGTTTTCATGTTAATGAATTAATATAAATAGAAACAATGAATTTTCAAGTGTACATACACTGACAATTTGTCTGGCATTATGCAAAATAATACATCATCTGCTAGCATTTCAAAGAAGTAAGGATGAACAAAGAGCTCATTGTCATTCTGGGGATTGGGAGCGAATCTTCACTGCTTCCAATCCCTTAATTTGGACGTAGGCTATATGTGGTCCATTCCTACCCTTATAGCCAACAAGAGCCAGTTCCTATCCATTAGCTTCTTTTATTCACATGGAGAATTCCTGGTGAAAAGGGTATCCACCTTTCCCTATATCACATTCCACTTTCCTGGTTGACACACATATATAAAGCTGCCTTCTACTGAGTCAGACCATTGGTCTACCAAGGTCAGTATTCTCTACTCTGACTGGTGGTGGCTTTCCAAGGTAGAACCAGAAATGAACCAGAAATGCAATAGACCACAGTATTGAAGAGCTCCAAGAAATCTTTGCTCAGCAGTAACTATTAGGTATTGCCTCCTCACAGTAGAACCCCTCTTGCTATATAACCCCTGGAAGCCTCTAATGCAGGGGTGTCAAACTCATTTGTTATGAGGACTGGATATGACATAAATGTCCCTTGGTTGGACCAGCCATGCCTCGCCAGCCCAGATCAGGAGCGGGGTGGTGGTGTTTGCCTTGGCTGGCTGGCCAGCAGCGGGCTCACCAGCCTAGATCCAGGGGGTGGCTTCCTTAGCTGGTGAGCCTGCAGCAGGCTCGCCAGCCCAGATCAGGACTGCGGGCGCTGGCTGCCTTGGCTGGCAAGGCCGCTGCGGGCTTACCAGCCCAGATCGAGAGTGGGGTGTGTGTGGCTGCCATTGCTGGCTCATGGGCTAGATAAGAGCTCTCAAGGGGCTGGATCCCTTATGTTTCAGAGGAAGCTCTATAGTGTCCTCAACTATAGGCCTGGTGGAATAGCTCTGTTTTGCAGGCCTTGCAGAACTCTTTGAGGTCCTGCAGGGCCCTGATGTTACCAGGCAGAGCATTCCACCAGGCCAGAGGACAGCCACACACTCTTAGGCCGGGGACCACCAGCAAGTTATTATCAGAAGATCATAATGATCTTCAGGGGTATACCAGGAGAGGTGGGTATTGATCTGCTTCACTTGTATTTAAGCTTTGCTGAGATGGAATCAGCAGTTGTTGACAGGTTGGTAAATATATGGATTGATAATTCATTTTTAGTTATCACTACTGGTAAGAGACCGAAACACAACTTCAGGTAGGCAGCATACTTACATTGCTGATGTTAAAGGCATTTGCTTTTGCCAAAACAATCTCAGGAATGTCAGGCATTATGTGAATCTTTGTCTTGTCTGCCTCCCAGTCCTTTTTGTAAAGGTGCTGAAAAAGTAAGCAAAACTTCTATCAACCTCTGGGAAAAGAAACCACTCACCACAAGCATCATTATCATACTTGTCTTTAAGAGGACATGAATTAGAGTCTCTAACATAGTGCGGGAGGTTTTTGGGGTAGAGCTGAGGCAGGACAGCTGGGAGTTTGAGTGGGAAAAGGCCAGTTGTGATGCAGCACTTCTGGGTGTAAACCAGAAGTGATGGAATCGCATTGATGTGGCCATGCGCGCACACAATGACCGCCTCTGAGCCAGGCAGTGGATTGGTGGGCAACTGCTTGCCAATCTAAGCAATCTCGCAACCCTACTTTGGGCTACAGCACAAGAATCTTCACTGTGTGACTGAAGGTAAGCTACAGCAGCCATTTTTGTGGCTGGTTCCACCTCTTGCAGCAGCCATTTTGTGGCTGCACACACCATGCTGTGACAGAATTCCAAATGTGCCCACAGGCTTATAAAGCCTGAATTATGCCATAAAGTGCATACATATGATACTGCTATTTGTCAAATTCTACTGTTTGCTCTTGCTATTCCAAAAGTGATCTCTAGAAAATTTTTATTGGCAATGATGCAAATCTCAGCATTCATCCCTCTCTCTTTTTCTCCCCCTGGAAGCACTAAATAAATTGTTTATTACGGTCCTTTGACCAAGCACAAAATATTTACAGGAAAATTGCCCTACCCAGAGCGGCAGTATAAAACTACATTTTAATTAAAACACTATATAAAATGTTAACCGCTTTAAAACAACTGGTCAACAACTGGAAGTATGGCATCTCCAGAACACAGATTTTTTTCAAGTATTGCCTTGTTAGTAGATACGTGTTGCCCACCAACAAAAGCAGTATCTGAAATTTAATTTAACATTCAACTCATGAATGCACCTCAAGCTGAATACAGTGAGAGAAGCTAACTGCTAACTGGGGTTCTAACTACCAGTCCTGTTTCAGTCCAGCACAGAACTAATCAAGAATTAATGTTGAGTCCTCTCTAAGTGATGGCTCCAGGCTTTCTTGGGAGTGGGGGGAAGGGGTTCCTTGGGCAAGACGGCCTCAGCAGACCCACCTCCTTGCTGCTGCTCAGTCATTCACCATCTCTCTGTGGGCCAAATCCCCACTGCTATCCAGATGAAGAGAAAACAGTGATGGGAAAGCGGTAGCTGCTCTTTCCCCTCACTTGCTGCCCACTTAATTGAAGACAGTAGTCAAGCAGAAAGGACCACGAACGAGAAGAAGCAACAGGGCTAGAAGGCAACAGGAGCTGTCAGTGGGCCACCTATAGGGTCATGAGCCTAAACAGGTGCCCTACAATGACAACTCCTGATGCCAACCTTGATGTGTAATCACCATACAAATGGCAGTCATCGAAGTGTAGGGAAGTTCCACAGCAATATAAGACTACACAGAAAGATTCTCTGAAGTAGTGTCCTATATCTGTCCAAATCATTGATTCCTGATTGCAGCTTTGTTCAACTAGTTTGAACAGGAAGACCAACTAAACAAGGACTCTCCTGGCAATATTTTCCCCACAATGCAGTGATATTTTCAAAACTCCTTTGGAAATTTAGGAGACCTTGTAGAAGGTAGTAAACGAGTTACCGTATATGCTGACTTACAAGGAAAGTTTACCATCGGTGTATTTTTTTCTGTAAAATAACTAAACCTCAAATATTTTCAGTCGTGTATTTGTTAATATAGGTGGGTCCAAATTTTTATTTCTTTGTGCTCAGTTGTCATTAGTCTACAAGTTCTTTTCAATGATGAAACTGATGGTCTCCAAGTATCTTGTTCTTAGATATCAAATTTGGAGAGTACTGTGTCTGCTCTGTTTTTCAATAGTCATAAAATCGTTATTTTTTAGCACATTTAGAGGATGTTTATTTTCTTACCTCATCCATAATTTTTGCATTATTTGTAGCCAGGACCATGGGCATGGAATCCATCAGGATGGAGTACTTCAGTTTGTCAGGATGCTGTCTATAATTTTTGTCGCTAACAATCTCCATGGCTTTCCTATTCTTCTCAGATTCTAGAGAGCCTAAAGGCATCCATCCAACTCCCTTCATAAATTCATCATAGTCTGCCTTGTACTGATTCTGAGGAGAAAATGAAATAAAAACAAATGAACAATGCTAGGTAAACCACTGTTTATTTTAACATCAGTGTGTGCAGCAACATTTTAATTCACAGGTAGAATTTTAAAATGAAGCTGATATACTAGTTTATTCATAGCGATCGCCTGCATCTTTTTGGAACAGCAATTTTACATTTAGCCTTTCAAAAACTGAGCCTTCTGGAATGATTTGTGTAATGTTGATGTGAAATGATAGAAACATGCACACACATAACTTTCATGCAAATACGTAATTTTCTCTCTACATTTCTTGCATGTTATTTACAGTATTCTTTCAAGTGGTAGAAAGATCTGTTGTATGGAATACCTGAGGTTTTGACACTGAGCATTGACAAAATAGAATAAGAGGGATTCTTTACAAGTTTGCTTCTCATCCAGTAGCAAAATTAAGTAATAAGCTTCGATAGAAATGTCGTTTCCAGCTTGCCATCTCCCCATATTCATAATGCAGAGAATTTGCTTTCGTAGCGCTAAGTATGACTGTGAAACTTTCAGGGATTTAAACCCTGCTCCTGCAGAACCACAGTCCTGATCTGAACTGGGGCCTTGGACAACTGTTTATTGGTCTATAAAGAATGCTGGAAAGATCTGATCAAAGGTTCCCTAGCCTCTCATCAAATCAGACACTTAGCAACTCACAGGCCATAGAGCCCTTTACTTACATTACTCTGTATCTGCATCATGTTTTTGGCCAGTTCAAGATTCATGGCGTCAGGCATGACATTGTAAGTGTGGATAATGCTCCTGTAGTTTATATCCGTCACAACATCCTGTGCTTTCTTGGCTGCCACTACGCTGAACATGTCAACCGGCGTGTGGAACCTGGTCTTTGATTTCTCATAGTCTTTTTTGTATTCACGTTCCGATTGCATTTTAGCAACTTGCATAAAATGCACCAGCTTAGGGTCATCTTCGAGACTCCGAAACCCAATGTGCTTTCCCTTTGCCTGCTCAAAGGCCAGTTTGTATTTATACTGTAAACATTAAAAACACATTTGTTAAAACAAGGTAAAGGGGAACTTGTTAACGAAAATGGAGAATCATACACTTCCTGTCAGTTGTTCTGTGCAACTTGATTATATGATATTGAGTAAATGTTAAGTGGTTCTAAACAAAAAGAATGAGAACTGTTAGGAGATCAGAATATCAAAGCACTGATGCTTTTATTTATCCCCTTCCCTCCACATACATATATTTTAACAATAAAAGAATACATAATCCCTAAGGATCTGTACATACATCAGTCACAGTCCAACAAAGAGTTAAGTACCCTTCAGCTGTTTCAAGCCAATAGTTTTAAGAGCACTTAACCCTTGTGTTAAACTGAAGCCATGGCACTGGCCATAGGATAGTTATCATTGACCTCATCACAGAGCAGTGTAACTGGTGCTAGCAAATTACTCTTGAGTACATCTGTGGCTATATAGTTCTCTTTCCTTCCTATAACAACCAAACGTGAAATAAATATAAAAAAAATTCCACACAAAGTCATAATAGGCTTGGCATTTTGATGGACCAAGCACAAGTAAGTGATAAGGAAACAACAAAACTCTAGGGCCATTTATGCTTGGTAATTAGCAGCGCGTTCCATTCTGAATTGCCCCACATATTTTTTTGGAGTTTTTCACAGTGAACCGTCGTTCAGGAAGTGACTGCAAAGCCGGCGCATACCTGCTTCACATTACTGAAGAGTCCCTTTAACATGACCTTTTGTGTTTGCTCCGCCCCCACACCGAAGAATCCCCTGAAGGAACCATGCAAAACGACAGCCGCATGTTAGCTATGCAAACAACGGTTGGCTAATGGAAGGAACAAAGGAGCAGGCGAGTGGGGGGGGTGGAATTTCTCTTTTTGCGTCAGGACCGTGAATAGCCATTTTAAAGGTCGCATTTAAAAAGAAAGCTGTGAGTGAGCTTCAAAATTGACCCTGCATAAATGGCCTAGGAGTCTATAACAACCTAAGGCAAAACATAGAAACAATAAGAACTGTTTCCCAGATTGTCCAAAAGAATCTGCGATTCTAAGTGAAAGAACTCAGGCAGAACAAACACGGTGTCAACATAGGGCAAGGTTAGACTAGAAAGAAAACAGCTTTTTCTGTTTTGGTTTTTTTTTTTTATGCTGAAGACAAATTTATCAAAAAGTAAACATACATCACTTGCAATGTCCCTAGAAGCCTTGGCTGCTTTTACTGAGATAGCATCTGGCCTCAGATCATAACCTTTCTTCTTATCTTCTTCCCATCCAGCCTTGTACAGTTTCTGCGAGACAGATATACAGGAAGACAATTAGAGGGGGGATTTTTTTTGGAAGAAAATTACAGAACACTGCTCTCACGTGACTAGTATTTGCACTTTCAGAGAGGCCACCAAAAAAATGGCACTACATTAAGGGTAAGAAGGCAACCTGCTGTTTCAAACCTCACATTGCTCATGGTGACTTGGTTGGCTTTGGACAAGAGAATTTCAGGTGTGTCAGGCATCACATGGATGTCAGTCTTCTCTTTGTTCCATTTGTCAACATACAGCCTCTGCAGTAGAAAAAGAAAAAACAACTTGACCTTGAAGATATCTATGATTCTAAATGATTTCCCTTTTTTTTTCTATGTTGCAATTTATTTAGATACACTGTACCGTCAAAGCATGCACCAGTTTAAATAAGTCCCATTACCAGAAGTCTCTGCCCTTAAGGATCTTACAAACCACCATGTTTCATAGCAACTTATACAAAACATAACACACAGTGGGTGTGTTAGTCTGTCTGCAGTAGTAGAAAAGAGCAAGAGTCCAGCAGCACCTTAAAGACTAACAAAAATATTTTCTGGCAGGGTATGAGCTTTCAGTTAAAACTGAACACAATCAGTTAAAACATAACACAAACATTGTTTTACCGTGTCAGATTAGTTTACAATTCTCAAGAATGGCTACTCTATTGTCTACACCAGTGGTTCCCAACCATTTTTTGGCCATGCCCCAACTAAGCATCCTGATGCCCCCCCTGTGACATTGTCACCAGCTGACTGCCGTGTACATTCTGATTTTAATTTTTAAAATGTGTATGTCACAATATATATTTATATACTGTATATAAGGCCCCTAGAACCTAAGAAATGCAAAAGATTCACTGTTAATAACTCATTCTCGAATTGCCCCCCTTAAAAAGCCAATTTCCCCCCTGTGGGGTGTGTGCCCCATGTTGGGAACCCCTGGTCTACACTATTAGACAAAACTAATTATAACTTCTTTTAATTTTTAAACCTTACAAAGACTCACTTAATTTCACAATACATAATAGTAGCAGAAAGTAAAGACTGCTCAGAAGAGGGGTTGTATACTTTTAATCCATTCCATTCCATTCCATTTCATAAACCTTTAATGGCATAGAGTACACTTTTAATCTCGGCAGGCCAGATAGATAACTGCCTTGGCCCAAAGTGAGTCATTGCCATAAAGCAGATGTACTAATGTCAGACTGCTATGCAATTCCCTTCCAGAGATCATTTTTCCCATCACCCCTTTCAGATGTTTAATTTTGGTTCTCCATCTATGTATAACAGGAGCTTGTGCTACACACAATCCCCCTGATATGTATAGTTGCCATTTTGTGTCATTATTCATAGAAAATGATAACTGCAGGTAGCAAGAGAATCAAGCATAGCATATGTTCTCGTTACACATGGCTGAAGCAACAAAATCAGATGTCAAAAAAGGGCTCAGAATAGTTTTTGTTTGTACCAAATTGCTTCCAGGGAGCCAACTGGGGAAGACAACACTTCTACAGTGTCATCCTAAGCAGACTTATACCATTCTAAGTCCCTTGAAGTCAATGGGTTTAGAAGGTTATAACTCTGTTTAGGAAGGCAGTGCTAGTAACCTACTATAAAACTCTGATAATCAGTGTATCTTAACCAAGAAATTCTGTTCGTAAACCCTGAAAAAGTCAATTACTTACATGATGTTATCTGAGAGCGTGTGGTTCATCTGTATGGTCCCACAACTCCTTTCTTTCTGCTTACAACAGGCATTCTTAACTTGCTGCAGCATTATTTTTGCAAGAACACAACCCACATATCCCTCCACCCCCCATAGTTTACATTTTGAATGTTAGCAACAAAGAAAAAAATAAGTTGTTTGGTTTTTTTTAATTACCTTATTCATGGTCTCGGCATTTTGCTTAGCAAGCACCTGCTCCATGGAATCCATGTCAATAGTGTATTTCAGCTTGTCTGGGTGCTGACGATACTTGTTTTCACTAAGAATGTCAGTGGCCTTCTTTGCTTTCTCTACTTCTAGGGACTGAATTGGCACCCAGCCAACTCCTCTCAGCCAGTTACTGAAATCTGCTCTGTAAAGATTCTTTAAAGAAAGAAAGAAATGGGATATAAAGTGAAATGTCAGCTTTCACAACATTTGAGAGCAACATGTTCTTCCGCTGCCACAAAGTGGGCTAAAGCTGGGATGGTGGCTCCATATCCTATCCTAAGGAAATCCTGCCCCCTGAAATGAACACATGAAGCTGCCTTATACTGAACCAGACTCTTGGTCCATCAAAGTCAGTATTGTCTACTCTGACAGGCAGCTGCTCTCCAGGATCTCAGGCAGAGGTCTTTCCCATCACCTACTTGCCTAGCCCCTTTAACTGGAGATGCCAGGGATTGAACCTGGGACCTTTTGCATGGCAAGCAGATGCTCTACAAACTGAGCCACAGCCTCCCCCCCCCCCCAAGAGGAAGACCATGACCAGCTTGGGCAAACAGTCTGCCCTCAAGAGCATCTTAACACTGCCAACAAACATAGACTTTTTAGAAGGAGGAAATTGTGCATTAATACAAATTCATTGTCGGGTTAAGTATGGGTTATATTACTCAGTGCTTGGCCACAATCACCACTCCCACCATACTTGGCAGTCATTTTAAAATAGTGGATTCAGTAAATTTGAGGTGATTATGAATTCCTACTAAGATGGAGGAAGTGAAATAAATCATATTCCTCCACTGCTAAAGTTAGGACAATATCCACTTCTTCTGCTGAGTCCTATTAAATAATTAAGCCTTTTAATTCATCAAGTAAGGTGTAACATATGTTCAAAAAAACTGGAAAAGTGCAGTGATTTCAGAATGCAACAGAGCACAGCATGCATTGTGTCTGTCAAATCAGCACATCTGAGCCAGAAAACTGAGCAGTCAGGTCCAAAGGGGTAGAATCCTAGCTTGGCATCCTGCCTCAGTCCTTCCAAGACATTAGTTAGTTGCTATCACCATAGGCATAATCATCAACAAATAACGTACATCACTCTGAATCTGCATTCTGTTTCTTGACAATTCCATACTCATGGCATCAGGCAAAAGGGTGTAATTATGAAAAGATTGTCTGTAGTTTGTATCGGTAACGACGTCCTGGGCTTTCTTAGCAGCGACCACACTAAACATGTCGAAAGGGCTGTGATACTTAGTCTTGCTGCTTTCATAATCCTTCTTGTATAAGCGATCAGACTGTAGTTTGGCCACATTCATATAATGGACCAATTTGGGATCATCCTGCAGACTACGGAATCCAACTTGTTTTCCTTTATCTTTCTCATAGGCTTCCTTGTATTTGTACTGGAAATCAAACCAAAATAAAATAAAGTTTTTTTAAAAAAGTTTAGCAATTCTTAGAGAGGCATATTTGGTGGTGGAAGGTGACATCAAGTCACAGTCAACTTGCAGTGACCCCACAGAGTTTTCAAGGCAAGAGACGAACAAACGTGGTTTGCCAGCCTCTGTGAAGCAACCCATGACTTTCTTGGTGGTCTCCCATCCAGGTACTAACCAGGGAAGACCCTGCTTAGCTTCAAGAACTGATGAGATCAAGCTAGCCTGGGCCATCCAGGTCAGAGCAAGCAAATGTAGAATCAGATTTTTCAAAACACCGAAAAAATATATCAGCAATAGGTGTTTTTCATATTATTGTCCCTGCTCCTGCTGGTCCTTTCTTTCTGGCCTGGTTCACACAAATGTATTAGCTGCCTTTGGCTACACTGCAGAATCAAATGATTGTCTGCATATATAAATAGACCATCACATAAACCCCACAGATTTAGCTTGTGTATCTCCTCTCATCAAATCAACTGTGGTACTTTTTAATGAAATCAGTTCATATACTAAGCTGCCGGTTATTGTGTACAATATGAACCCATGAACACATGAAGCTGCCTTATACTGAATCAGACCCTTGGTCCATCAAAGTCAGTATTGTCTACACAGTCTGGTAGCGGCTCTCCAGGGTCACAGGCAGAGAGGTCTTTCACATCACCTACTTGCCTAGTCCCTTTAAGTGGAGATGTCGGGGACTGAACCTGGGACCTTCTGCATGCAAAGCAAGCCACAGCCCCTCCCTCTGTTCCACATGGAAAGAGTGAAATGAAAACATTTAAGAAGAATTCCAAGAGGACAATAATCAAATGGAAAATCTAGTGATGTATGTGAGAACCCATCCTCTGTCACACCATTTCCAACATTGCAAAACTGATTATACAAATTCGTGAATATTCCATTATTTATCCCTAACCCAAGAAAATGATATAGTCCTCTTTCTTGTTACCCTTGGGTTCTTCTTTCCAGTATTGTGTATACCTCCCCCTCCAAATTCGCTCTTTGGCATGGGTGGGGGGAAGGTTTGCTTTGCCCTGTTACACTACAACCCTAACTTCCAAATGCTCATCATTTTTGGAAGAGACGATTAAGCTCCAGAACTTCCATTTTGCTCTGCAAGAGGCTGGCAGTGGTAGCCGGCCTCTCCTTTTCACAGTAAAATGGCCATCTGATGGGAATAAAACCAGGCAGTGGAGTTTGGGGGATGCTAGCTGACAGGGAACCAAGAAAATGAATAAAGCTTGAGCAATAACATAAGTCTGTCTTGGTTTTCAACAAGGACTTCCCTCATACTGCTCAAAGGGTTGCATAATTCCACTTCCCATCAGCCTGAAGTGGGGAGACACTTCCTAATTAATTCCCGTCTCCCTACTTCAGGCTGATCCAAAGCCAACCCTACAAAAAACAGGGTGAAAACAGAAAGTAGAAACCCAGTTCTGCATAGCTGATGGTAGCATCCAACTAGCAGCATCAGAAGCCTGCCTAGCACGTCAGAAGACTGCAGGTGACTTTTCTATAGCCACGTGTTAGATGACGGTGGTAGAGATTTACAGTGTAATCCTAGGCAGAGTTAAACCCTTCTAAATCCATTGAAGTCAGCGGGCTTAGAAGTGTGTGCCTCTGCTTAGGATGGCACGATTACATAACAAAAATATGAGAATTCATTCAGAATTTCTAAAGTCTGCAAGAAGTGTGTTGATTCCTCAGCAGAACAGAACCATCTATTACTTAAAATATTATAACCTGTTCTGCAGAAAACTACATCACCACCAGCAACCCAAGGATTTTTAAACGCGTTAAACTTACATCGCTGGCAATGTTTCGTGAAGCTTTTGCAGCCATTACAGAAATGGCATCTGGCTTCAGATCGTACCCTTTGGCAATCAGCTTCTTCCAGTCTGCTTTGTAATGACCCTTAAATAGAAGGAAAGCATTATTCCTACTGTGAACGTTTTGTGAAAGAGCATATTATTTTTTTGTTCTGAACATCTGTTTGAGTGTCTGCAGTCACGAAGGGCAACCTAAAAGGCATTGCCATAAGTAATTTTTTCGATATCAAGTAAAAAAAATCGGCAGCTTCAGCGCAAACAGAATGCAGTATCATCCTCACTGACAAAGGGATAAGTATTTTACCAATGCTATAGGTAAAAGACAGTGATGGGGAGAACTTGCATGCAAAAACTAATTTTAAAAATCACTTTTTCTAATTATTAGGAGGACATCTGTCTATGGAAAAATAACCTGTTCGATACTCACATCACTTATATTATAAGCATTAACTCTGGCTTGAATAAATTGAGGAAGATCAGGATCCAAGTGATAGGTGTGTCTAACTTTCTCGCCCTCCACTTTATAGTTTATCTGAAAAGAAAACAATGCATATGTCATCAGTCTTACACAGCAGGCACAGGGAACCTCTTTCTGGATTAATCAGCATATTATTTGCATATATGAAGTGTACATGCAAACATCTCTAGCTCCACAAAATAATGAAATGCTTTTCCAGTACATAGTGGACTAATCCACCTGGATATCTGGTTGAGATCCAAATTCAGCTGCACTAAAAGTAACCAATCAAGTGAAAGTCAGAGACAAAGGCAGCCTCCACTGCTTGCTACCCTTGTTTTGTAGCAAAGAAGGGAAGAGGACTCCTAACACAAGGGTTTACAGTCTTGGGCTTGGTGTGTCTAAGAGAGCAACGTGAAACGGTTGCTGTTCTATCTCACTGAGGCTGTTCTCTTTAGGGCATAGACCAGGTAGATTGGGCATTAAGGCCACTGACAAAAGTTCCAGTGGCCCAATGACCAGAGGGGCTTCCCTCACTGGGGTTGCCACAGCCCCAAGAGAGGTTGGCTCTTGCCCATGCATGGTTGGTTCAAGAGACCAGCAGCCTGAGCCCCACACAGGACAGGGAAGGAGGCACCTAGCTGAGGCCTGCATGGGAGGGGTCTGGCTGGGCAGGCTTTTTCTCCCATCCTCCTTTCAGAAGTGAAGTGGAAGCATTTTCCAGTGGTCCTTTCCACTCTCATTCTCCCCTGCTAGCAGGGTTGCCAACCTCCAGGTACTAGCTGGAGATCTCCTGCCATTACAACTGATCTCCAGCCGATAAGAGAGCAATTCACCTGGAGAAAATGGCCGCTTTGGCAATTGGACTCTATGGCATTGAAGTCCCTCCCTCCCCAAACCCCACCCTCCTCAGGCTCTGCCCCCAAAAACCTCCCGCCAGTGGTGAAGAGGGACCTGGAAACCCTACCTGCTAGTAGAACAGACTAGTCGAGTGGACCCAGAAACTGTGGTACCATCCTTAAAATTCTAGGAATGCCTTATGTGCTTAAAATTAAAGCACCATATTGGGAGGAAACTCAAGATTGACTCTGCACATTTTCAAGCACTGTCCCTTTTTAAATTTATGTTTTTAACCAAACCATGGTATACTGGCATTCACAAGAACTTACATCACTGAGCTGCTTGGTGTTTTGCTTAGCCAAAACCATTGGCATTGTATCTAGCAAGCTTGAGAACTTGAAGGTGTCCGGGCGTTGGCGATATTTATGTTCCTCTAATGCCTCTCCAGCTTTTCTAACTTTTTCCATATCTAGTGAACCCAGAGGACTCCATCCAATTCCTTTGAACCAACTGTTGTAGTCTTGTTTGTAAACATTCTAGGGGAGAAGGGAACAAACAGCAATTCAAAAAACGGAACAAATATAACAGAAAACATTTCCTGTGTCCTTGGAAAATTGCTGTACCTAACTAGGTTTATCTGTGTCTACAAGGATAAACAGAATGCTTTATCTTTTTCTTTGAACACTTCCCAGAATATCCCATCGCTGCAACCTAACAAACCAAATTCTTATGAACTACCATGAATAGTTGCTATATCTGATGTTTCATTAATATAGTCTAAGTTACTTTTATCTGTCCCTTCCAAATTCCAGATATTTACATAATCATACACTATATTTATTATGTTGTAAAAGAATGGGAGAAAAAGTTCCTTAGGGAAGAAAGTTGTTTTTGACCAAGTGGAAGCCTAGGTTTTAACTGTTTGCCCCTTCAACAATCCATTTTTGTGCTTCTAATGTGACAATTCTGTTAAATTACGTGAAATTTGCTACACATATTCAAGGTAACATTTGATACTTCAGATTCAAGTCTCTACTCAATTCTCCACATCTGTTTACAAAGGGGAAAGAAAGACAGAACATACAATGCAACTTTTTTTAAAAATGGAGAGATCGGTATGGAAGTCAGTGGGCACATTCACAAAATTTTAGACACCAAGCACAAATCCCAGCTCTATCTTTGCACTTCTTTTCAC
Organism: Euleptes europaea; assembly: GCF_029931775.1. Taxonomy (NCBI): domain Eukaryota; kingdom Metazoa; phylum Chordata; class Lepidosauria; order Squamata; family Sphaerodactylidae; genus Euleptes; species Euleptes europaea. Next base: position 28,275,399 of record NC_079326.1, read on the forward strand.
AGGTGCCAATGAAAAACAACAGAGTGCGATGTGTCCCTTGGACATTGTGTCACTGGAATGAAAGATTGTACGCACATACTCTACATTTCAAATATTGGACAGAAAGGAATATAGTATCTAATAGAACTTATATGAGCCCATATTCAGCATCAGCTGCACTAGTTTATTTAATTTTACTCAGTTAAATAAATGTGATAAAACCATAACATTAGTGATGCTAGCTAAAGTTTTCCTGCATATTAGCCCCAATCTATCTGTAGTTATATTGGCTTCAGGTGGAGATTTCTATTTGATACTTTTACTTCATTTATACCCCATTTTTCTCTCCAATGGGGATGCAAAGCTGCTTACAAAATTCTCCCCCCTTCCATTTTAGCCTCACTACCACCCTGTGATGGAGGTTCGGCTGAGAGTATATGATTGGCCCAAGGCCACCCGATGAGTTTCCATGGCAAAATGGGAATTGGAACTTGAGTCTCCCATGCTGGCTTATACCCATTAATAAAAACTGGATTAGCATCATGACATACATCCTCATTCAGATACACATCTGCATCTGCCTTGCTGGGTTAGAGCTATTGTACAGTTAGAGGAAGAAGAGAAAATATGTTGCTGAAAGGAGCTATGGGCCCTCCATACCTCTATCCCTTCCCTTTGTAGAACAATTACAGTGCCATTCAAACAGCCCATTCCTGAGCTGGTGGCGTAAGGAAACGGCAGGGAAAAGGCGCAACGGAACCTCTTCCTAAGCCTTTTTGCTTAGGCCGTTGAAGGGAAAAAAGCCGTTACACGGCCTTTCCCCCTTCAAGCGGGGCTGTTTGCCCCATAGGGAACAACAAGGCTAAAAAGCAGGTGCAGCACCGCTGTTCCCGGCACTGGTGTACCGGGCCTAAATAGGTTAGGGAGCCGCCTAGCTGGCAGCTCCTCCCCCCATCCCACCCCCGGAATGCCCCCTGCACCGGTGCGCCCTCTCTATGCAGTGGCCGGCGTCACGGAGAGGCTACACCCATGGAGGGGTGAGGCGCGGCCCCGCGGCGCTCATCCACTGGCAGCCCTGGCCTCCCCCCGGCGTAAGTAGGTGTAATCACGCAGTTACACATACTTACGCTGGCGGCAAGGTCACGCCACCTCCTTAGGGAATTTGCCCCCCTCCCTCAGGAATGGGCTGTAAGTATAGCCCAATGGGTGTAGCAGGGTGTAACTCTGCTTAGGATGGCACTGTAAGCAACTTTGATAGCCATGGATCCTGGACAAAGCTTGTGTTCTACAACCTCTGAAAAAACAACAGGGTAAATCTATCTTAGAAATAACGAAAAAGAGATACTATCCCAGAAGTACAATTATATTTCTCTCCATGTCAACTGCATTGCATTGCATGTTTGCTGTGACATTTTTTAAACCAGTAATACTTACATCGCTCTGAATTTGCATCCTATTCCTTGCCAACTCAACACTCATGGTATCTGGCAAGCAGGTATAATGATGGATCAGGTGTTTGTAGTGGGAATTAGAGGCTACATCCTGAGCCTGCTTCGCAGCCTGGATACTGACCATCTCCACAGGTGTGTGGTAGCTAGTCTTGCTCTTCTCATAGTCTTTCCTGTACTCACGGTCAGACTGCATCTTTGCCACATGCATAGAATGGACAAGCTTAGGATCATCTTGCAGGCTTCTGAAACCAACATGTTTTCCTCTTGCCTTTTCATAAGCCTGTTTATATTTGAACTAGAATTACAGCAAACAGAAAGAGAAATGGTAGTTATGCATGGATATCTAAACAGTGCGTATGCAGAATTCTCTTTCATTTTCGTACATGAAGGAAACTTCACCTTAGTTAGGTGTTACACACTTCATAATATAAACTTTTCTAAAATGGAATCTCCTTATGGTAGAAAGCCCGTAAAGATTATGGGTGCCCCAGACTGTGTGCTCTCCTGGATTAGTTATCTGGGTCATCCTAACAAGTAGTAAGAAGGGTTTTACCACACATCAGGTAAACCCATTACCTGTATTGGCTTACAGTCTATTTGAAAGCTTTTTCAACAATTCTCTGTCCACATGATTCAGATGGCTACTTGCCTGTTAGTCAGAGCCCAGATTTGGGAGCATATTGCTCCTGACTTGAAACATTTTCACTGGTTACCTGTATGCTTTCAGATTCAAAAAGCCCCACCCAACCTACTTGAACAACCATCTCACCAGGACTTTGTACACCATCTCAGATCTTCAGAGTTCCCTCCCTAAAAATAATCGAACTGACCACTATTGAGTTGTATTCTTTCTTTTCTTTTTTTACAGTGGCAGAAGTGTTAGGAATGCTCTTCCTGAGGAATTAAAGAGACCACATTGTCCTAGTTTCATAAACATAAACTAAATAAATTATGTAGTTTAAATGGACCTTTAGAGGCAACTAAAGATAACGAGTGTTGGTGTTCAGTAGCTTATTGGTGGTAGTGTTAACCATCACTGCACTGTTTTGTTCATATCAATATTTTTAAGTAGACTCTATGAACATGAACATGGGCAGCCCAATCCTGAAGGGGAGGCAGTTCCGCAGCAGCCGGGAGTGGTGCAACAGTGACACCTCCTCCGAGGCTTCCCGGCCACTGCAGAGAGAAAAAGAGACCTAAAGCATGTCATGGAAAGTGAAAAAGCAGAGAGAAAAAGATACACTTCTGTATGTCATGGGAAGTGAAAGTTAGGGACGTAGGCAAGGGTAGATAACTTGCAATGGCGATGGAAGCAGTGAAATGTGGCCTATCAGGCCATAAATATCCTCCCACGGGATATTTGTCTGTCCCCTTCTAACCCTGTCTTCCACCGCTTGGTGCAGACTTTTTTGTTTCATTTGGTGTTCCCTTATTTACCTCTGCTTTCTACCCTATGCTTTAACTGCTGGTGTTAATACATGTTTTACCTGCGGTATTAATTGATTTTATGATGGGTTTTATACTGTTAAATTGTTAACCGCTTTGGTGGCCCTGTTAGGGCTGAAAGGTGGTATATAAATTTTGTAAATGAATAAATAATACATGAAGGCCAGCAGGATGAGTGAATAGCAATCTGGAAGTGAAATAGTCTGATGATGGGGAGGAAGAGTGTGGCAGAGTTTGCGCAGGGTATCAAAATCCCCTAACATTGCTTTTAAGAGTGATACAAGCTGAGTCGATTTTGATACTTACGTCACTAGCAATGTTTCTTGAAGCCTTGGCTAGAGTAATTGGCATAGAATCACCAAGCACACTGTGCCCTTTGGCTATTAGGTCATGATAGCCAAGTTTGTAATAGGTCTGGAAGGAACAAAGATCAAAATATTTAGCGAGTCACATAAGCGGCTCCTAATAAACTATTCAGAACTTTCCCAGCAATATAAATAACTGCTGTGCTCCATTTAGCTGCACATAATCATAGACAATGAGGAACATACAATTCTGAGTTTTTAAATTAAAATGAGGCGCTGCAGAAGAAATAGGTTAATTCCTTATGTCCAGACTTCCCAATGAAAAGCTAGATGAGAACAGGGGAGGCAACCTGATCTTTTAAATTAAAATGAGGCGCTGCAGAAGAAATAGGTTAATTCCTTATGTCCAGACTTCCCAGTGAAAAGCTAGATGAGAACAGGGGAGGCAACCTGATCTTCCTTTATTGTAATCCACTTTGAGGGCCTTTCTTGAGCCAAGCAGGTGGCATACAAAGTTGAAAAATAAAATAAAGCCAAACTGCTCTCCCTTTTTCATACTGTATCTTTGCTTACACCTGGAATGAAACTAAGTACACCGTCCCATCCTGTCAGGGCCAAGCTTATTAAAGAAGAACAAGGAGCTTAACACATACCTGCAACTGCCAGACTCTAGGCAACCTAAGGCTAACCAGAACCAAGAACCCACCTAGCCAACCCCACCTAGCCAACTTAGAGCAGGATGCTCTAAGGAAAACTTCTCATGCCTTTGGAGGAAATATATCAACTATGTAAACAAATACATTTTATTTGCAGCTAATATGCCAGATAAAACAGGTAAAACAGAAACTGACCATATGGAGTCGATATTTACAACCAAGGCCAACAAAATTAGGAATCTCCCAATTTTACGTTTCCACAGATTAAGGAAATATATTAAGGCGACGTAGCTTCATTGCTACTGCATATCAACTATATATATATCAATACATAGCAACAACAGTTAGCATAAGCTTATAGAAATACAAGTCACTGTTTGGCTGGAAATCATAGTTGGCCACAAGGGTAGGTGTGTATATATGGCATTCAACAGTTTGGTGCTTTCTCCCCCATTTCTGCATATGCTACAGATAGCATACCATAAAACAGCATGTAACCAGAAGATCAAAAGGCAGTTATCTGCCTTACAAGATTTTTAGCGTATCTGAATTAATTTCTAAACAACTGCATTCACCAAGGTGTGAATGAACCAAAGTTTTTAAATGACCACTTACATCACTGATGTTAGCTGCATTGTATTTCGCCTGGATGAACTGAGGGGCATCTGCTGGCAAGTTGTATTTATGTTTGAATTCCTCTCCAGAAGATTTGTACAGCCTCTGTGAAACAAAGGAACAGGATAATAACAAATGCCTCTGTGTCCCAGTAGAACACTCCACAGAACATTATGTGCTAGCTAGTTCAATGGCTTTTGGCTGCAATTCTCTGCGTACATACTTGGAAGTAATTTCCATTAGACACAGTGGGACTTACTTCCAAGGTAACAGGCATGACTTTAGTGAACTTAGAAGAGTGTAACTGTGCTTGGGATTGCACTGTACCCTTCCATGCATACTAATTTGCCATCTTGTCTGAAAGAAAGTCACAAATATCCCACTGGAGAATAAGCATATTTTCAAAAGTATATTTCAGCATGATTCATAAGCATTCATGAAAACATACCAACATATGAAATTAAGAGAATAGCCTGAGAACCAGCGTGGTGCAGTGGTTAAGAGTGGTGGTTTGGAGCGGTGGACTCTAATCTGGAGAACCGGGTTGGTTTCCCCACTCCTATATATGAAGCCAGCTGGGTGACCTTGGGATAGTCACAGCTCTCTTAGAGCTCTCTCAGCCCCACCTCCCTCACAGGGTGTCTGTTGTGGGGAGGGGGCGGGAAGGTGATTGTAAGCTGGTTTGTTTCTGCCTTAAGTGGTAGAGAAAGTCGGCATATAAAAACCAACTCTTCTTCTAACTCTCGCCACTTAGAGGTCAGTATCATTGTCATTGGAAGAAATTCACATTCGTTACATTCTGAGTCTTACAGAAGTAGTTTGAAGGCTTACTAATGCTGTAATTAGGGATGTTTAGAACCTCCTTGGAAATGCTGCAAGCCTTCTCAAATTCTTTTTTGCTTCTCTTGAATCCAGGATGGCAGAAGGCCTTCCTGAAGGGTTTTGCCATCCTTCTAAAACAGAACACTGAGCTGGCAAACCAAGCCTCTAGGAACAGAGAGGGGCAAAGGTACAGTGCCACCACCAAGTAAACCCTGGTCTTTACTACCATTTATAGTGGTAGTGTCATCCTTAGGGAAGCTTAGTGGAGCTATTCTTCTTTACACTGAGGCTCCGCCTTGGACTAAAGGTGAAAGGATATATTATAGAAACCATAAAGCAAAATGAATTCCAAGGGTTTGCATAAATATTTCATGCAGTGTCCTATTTCTTAATAGATAACTGTAATTTCTCTCAGACTACTCACATCACTAAGCTGAAGCGCATTCTGCTTAGCCTGGACCATGACAGGTGAGTCTACCACACTGGTAAATTTGATCGTATCTGGGTGCTGTCGGTAATTTTTTTCATTCAAAGCCTCTCCAGCTTTCTTAGCTTTCTCTACATCCAGAGACCCAATAGGAATCCACCCAATGCCTTTCATCCAGCTGTTAAAATCTGACTTGTAAAGATTCTGGGTGATAAAAGGAAGAGAGAAGACAATCAGCAGATGCGCAGATATCGTTTCCTTATTTCTTTTTGCCTGTTCATTTGTTTAGACATATCTCGAGTGAGACACACTTACGTCGCTCTGTATCTGCATCATGTTTTTGGACAATTGCACACTCATTGCATCAGGCAAGCAAGTGTAATGGTGCACCAGCCGCTTGTAATTGGTGTCACTGGCAATTTCTTGGGCCTTCTTGGCAGCCACAACATTGACCATATCCAGTGGAGTGTTATACTTGGTTTTGCTTTGCTCATAACCTTTCCTGTACTCCCGCTCTGACTGCATCTTGGCGACGTTCATATAATGGACCAGTTTGGGGTCATCTTGAAGGCTCTGGAATCCAATCAGTTTGCCCTTGGCATTTTCATAGGCTTTTTTGTACTGGAACTGTCAAATAACAAAAAAATAGATGGTTTTCATGGTAAGGAGCACAAAATGCTTTTGCTATATACTATTCTTTAAGTGGGAAGACCCATACCAGTGAAACAGGAGATATTTTCATGACTAGCTCCAGCATGAGAGCCATTTCGAATGTAAGATGACTGCTGCATCGCAAGCAGAGATGATTGTGTGATGGCTGGCACATATCCTTTCTTTTCCTTTTCCTTTCAAGCTCCCATGGCCCTTGGGTCTTGAGCACTTAATGGGGATTTTTTTTTCTATTTCTTTAAGGAAAATATGCTGGAAAGATACTTGGCCACTGACACTGTTATACTTGGATCTCTCTCCACCAGCAAAAAGGGAACTATTTTAACGCCTGTTATGGTGGCAGGTAGTTTAGTTAAAATAGGAGTGATCCATTGGTCATGTTGGAGTTTAAAAATGGGGGGGCTCCAGCATCATGTGAGAACGTGTATCGATTTTCTTCATAGCTGGCATATATCCAACTATCTGTGGACTTCACAGTACAGGACTTTTCCCATTCCCCTTCTGATGAAGACAACTGATGTCCCCAAAATTTTGTTCCTGGAACTCAGCCGACCTTCAGGAACAGCACAGGGTGAAAGTAGGGATCTGCAGTGTTTTGTGGGCCCTCTTCCACAAACAGAAATGCTGTTACCTCAGAGGAACTGTATGGTTGAACGCATACCACTGCTGGCTTGAACAGCACTCTATATGCGTTAAGTTTTAGCACATCAGGGACACTTCCCTATTTTTATAGGTCCTGAAACCTATTGTATGTAGAGATTTGCATGTGCTCTTGGCCACTGCATGAATACCTTTCTTCATAATACCAGTGACTTAACAAATGCAGTACGGTAACTGCCACAGTGGAGCTGCTGATGATACTCATGATAATTATCCACCCTAACAATTATAATAGTTCTGTTGCACTTAGATGTTGGCTACAGCACACAGCAATTCCCCTGGGGAAGGTAATCAGGTATCTTAATCTAGGTGATGCTGAGACAAAAAGAAAAGAGAAAAAAAGAAATGAAAAGAGTGAAACGATAACGTCGAGTGACAATAACAGCCAGCCATCTGCAGATAATAGCCATCTTCTAAACCATATCTGAACCAACAATCAATGTTTGAATTTTACAGCCAGAAACATGCCCTGTATAATTGAGCTGAATCTCAAAGTCATTTTCTGCCTAAGGAAGTATGGATTCTTCTTGCAAATTACCCCCTGCTACTGCAGATCCACTGTTGTCCTCCTCACTGTTCTAGAAGATCCCCTGTCCTCTGTCAGCAGAGGCACTTTGGGGAGCTCTGTAGTTGGACAGGGAGGTGGGGAAGTTCTGTTCTGGCGACCAAATATCTTCCATCAGAAGAACACCTTTGGTTGCAGCTCAGTCGATAAGAAAAACAGTTCTTAAAAATCATGACTGAATAAATATTAAGATGTTTTTAAATACATTTTTTCCTGTGTAATGCCAATATTTTAGCCCAGCATGTCTTTCTTGTCATCCCTTACCCCTTTCCCTGTAGCTAAATCATAAGACTATAAGCAGAATTGTGTTGTTTTTGTTTTATACTGCACAGCATTCCACTGCTAACCAGCCCAGGTTGCATTAGTTTGTTTTGTGGCCTTATTCAGGTTCATAATTCATGTGTAACATGTTTACATACCCAAACACAACATAAATATAAAGTAAGCAATATATAAATTAAATATAAGCAATTAAAATCATACTGCTTAAATTAAGCAAGGTATAAACATAAATAAATAAACTGGCTTCAGAACAAAGGGACTCAACTCCGATGAATTAATCTGTGCATCCCTCCATTTTCTCTTGTTAAACAAAACTCTCCAATTAAATATTAAGCAGCCAATATACAAATATCTAATACTATAAGTAACAAAATGATAGAACATTGCAACAAAATGGTCAATTTAAATGGCAGAATCTAATCAAGCGCTTTCAATAGGGTTGCCAGGTCCCTCTTCGCCATTGGCAGGTTTTTGGGGCGGAGCCTGAGGAGGGCAGGGTTTGGGGAAGGGGAGGGACTTCAATGCCATAGAGGCCAATTGCCAAAGCGGTCATTTTCTCCAGGTGAACTGATCTCTATCAGCTGGAGATCAGTGTAATAGCAGGAGATCTTCTGCTATTACCTGGAGGTTGGCAACCCTATCTTTCAAGCTGTACTGATTCAAACTGGAAAATTAAGCATATACTTAACTATGCTTCGTTAATATCAATTGACTTCAATGTTTTGGAAGGTTTGTAGCCAAATTGTTTATGGACCACCATGGATATTATTCAGCAATGCAGTAAATAAATCCAATGAAATAAGATTTTAAAACTAATACCAATAAACCTTTAATCCACTACATGATAAGCTGCTTTAAGTTCATTTCAGATATACTGTTAAAATAGTTTTTTCCCACTGAGAATGGGTTGAATTCTACCAGCTTTTACACTGGCAGAAGAGAAACTGGTGCTCCTTTTGATATGCCAAATGCTATGTCCAGGATTATGTAATAAACAAGGATCAAAATAAACCACACAGAAAAGAGCTGCAATCAGATGAGGCTGTCCCTCCTGTCTCTTGCATCAGCAGAAAAGCTGGAAGGATTGAACCCCAAACTACTACCTGCAACAAGAAATACTTACATCACTAGCAGCGTGTCTAGCAGCCTTGGCAGCTTTGATGGAAATAGCGTCATTTCTCAGATCGTATCCTTTCGTTTTCAGTTCTTCCAACCCCAGTTTGTAATAGGTCTAGAATCACAGAAACATAGAGTTGGAAGGAGCCTCCAGGGCCATCTAGACCAATCCCCTGCACAATGCAGGAAATTAACAACTACCTCCCCCCCACACACACACCCAGTGACCCCTACTCCATGCACAGAAGATGGCCACACACACAAAAAAAAAACACCTTCCAGGAGCCCTGGCCAATCTGGCCTGGAGAAAGTCAATGTATTTTAAAGAGATATATCTATATCTATCTGTCTGTCTGTCTATCTGGCTATTCATCTATAGTAAACATTGTATTGCATAAAATCCATACTTAGAAGCAAACTTACATCACTAATATTGTAGGAATTAACCTTTGCCTGGATAAATTGAGGTGCGTCTGCAGGGAGGTGATATTTGTGAATTAAATCTTCATTTTTGGCTTTATAAATGATCTACAATAGAAACAGATGAAGAAAAATGGTTTTACATTCACCAGATACATAGTTTGGAATGCTTAAAAGATGTAGTGTCCTATACAGCTGAATGCCCCAATGTATTCACATTCTAGACTAATCATACAAAAACGGGTAACTAACAGGGAAACTAGCTAACGGGTAACTAACTAAGATCAATGATCTTCTGTCAGACCCAGTCATTTCCAAAGCAGTGAGAGCCACATCTTTCTTGCTATTGCTTTGACCCCCAAAAATAAATTGACAGAAGCCAAGTGACAATGTTGAGTCATCAGCTATATGATTGTGAGAGTCAGCATGGTGTAGTGATTAAGAGCAGTGGTTTGGAGCGGTGGACTCTGATCTGGAGAACCGGGTTTGATTCCCCACTGCTCCACATGAGACGCAGAGGCTAATCTGGTGAACTGGATTTGTTTCCCCGCACCTCCACATGAAGCCAGCTGGGTGACCTTGGGCAAGTCACGCTCTCTCAGCCTCACCTACCTCACAGGGTGTCTGTTGTGGGGAGGGGAAGGGAAGGTGATTGTAAGCCTGTTTGATTCTCCTTAAAAGGTAGAGAAATCACCATATAAAAATCAACTCTTTTTCTTCTATATGTTTGCATGTCAGATGTACAGCCAGTGTTTTAAAACTGGCTAATTAGTGTGTGTATGATAATACATAAACAGAGTCAACATAATATTTCCAAACGATTACAGAGGGTTCAGAAGGCCAATAGGATGCTAAATTGGTATGGGGGAAAGGCTAGAAAGCATGAGGAAAACCTTGAGATGTTTGCTCCAGATCCCCATTATGACAGAGAACATTTCTATAAGCATCTCCATGTTTACAGCTATTATCTCTATAGAAACTGATGCCTAGTACTACATCATTAGTCAAAAATACGTTGAATTATTTTTGTTCTTGTATATACATACCTATTCCTGCCTTCATCAGGCTAGGTTAGAATGTTGTGTGTGTGTGAAGTGGGGTCAAGTCGCAGCCGACTTATGGCGACCCCTTTTGGGGTTTTCATGGCAAGAGACTAACAGAGGTGGTTTGCCAGCGCCTTCCTCTGCACAGCAACCCTAGTATTCCTTGGTGGTCTCCCATCCAAAGTCAAACCAGGGCTGACCCTGCTTACCTTCTGAGATCTGACGAGATCAGGCTAGCCTGGGCCATCCAGGTCAGGGCGGTTAGAATATTAGTGTTAATTATATTTTGTACCAATGCATTCAAAGGAACCTGCTCAAGTCCACGTATGAGTGGGGGAATGGGCCACAATGCTAATGGTTTCAATTAATTTGAACATAACTGATATATTTACAAGTCTGTCTTCAGAACAGCAAAAACACAATTATTCCTGTGCAAGGTAGACAGTCTTACTTCTTAGAAAGATGAGAATAGGATTTGCAAAATAAATTCTTAGTGATTAAATAATCCTATGTCAACTTTTGACCTCAAGTAGCCAACCCACAGAGACACACACGGAGAACCAATACTTACGTCACTTCTTTGAGCCTGGTTGATTTTAGCCTGTACTACAGCAGGCTCATCTTCAATTGATGTAAACTTAAGAGTGTCTGGATGCTGACGGTATTTCCTCTGTTCAAAATAAATTAAAAGGAACTATTACACCTCCTTGATAGGTAATTGTATTTTTCTAACCCATTTCTACCATATTTTGAAAGGGTACATAGAATAATGTTTTGGAGAAAAATTAGGAATTCATTCAATCCCTCTTCCCCTTCTCCCTATCTTATCCAAAAAACTGACTATTGGGATTTCCATTTTTTTAAAGTGTTACATGTGTGTACTCCAGTTGGTAGACGGAATTGGGGGATTGTGTGCTCTATACCCACTTATGCACACTCTCTTTCTATGTACTTTAATCCCCAGCTGAACTAGGGTAAATTAGTCAGATTCTGCTTATGGCTTTGGCCTTTAAAGCTCTAAATTAAGAACATAAGAAAGGCCCTGCTGGATCTGACCATGGCCCATCAAGTCCAGCAGTCTGTTCACACAGGGGCCAACCAGGTGCCTCCAGGAAGCCACAAAGAAGACGACTGCAGCACCATCCTGCCTGTGTTCCACAGCACCCAATATAACAGAATAGGTATGCAGCATGACTAGTATCCATTTTAACTAATAGCCATGAATACCCCTTTCCTCCATGAATATGTCCACTCCCCTCTTAAAGCCTTACAAGTTGGCTTTACATCACCACATCCAGGGGCAGGGAGTTCCACAATTTAACTATGCGTTGTGTGAAAAAATACTTCCTTTTATCTGTTTTGAATCTCTCACCCTCCAGCTTCAACAGATTACCTCGCATTCTAGTATTATGCATGGTTTGGAGAGAGTGGACATGGTTTGGAGAGTGTCCACTCTCTCCAAACCATGCATAATTTTATAGACCTCTATCATGTCTCCCCTTAGCCGCCTTCTTCCCAAGCTAAACAGCCCTAAGCGTCTTAACCGCTCCCCATAGGACAGTTGCTCTAGTCCCCTAATCATTTTGGTTGCTCTTTTCTGCATTGTAAAGGGCCCAGAATGCCATCCTTATCAACCTGCAGGAATTACCCTTAATGGATGCTAGGTTTAACAGGACCCATGAAAGGGATTTTTCTATCGTTGCACCTAGACTGCGGAACTCCCTCCCACAGGTTAATTTGCTGTTGTCCTTATAGGCCTTCCTTTCCTTTTTCTTTTCTGGAAGGCCTTTGGGCTCAATTAAATAAGGATGACAACATTGTTTTTTCTGGAAACAGTACCTGCCTGTTTCAGATATATATATATATATTTGTTTCAGATATTTTTATGCTATCGAGCTATTGTTATGAAATTATTTTATTAGAATGTTTATTGTAAACCACCTTGAGAACTTGATATAGAGGGATGATTGAGAAATAGTTTAAATTAATTTTTCAAAACCAAATATATTTACCTCACTGATAATATCTGAAGCTCTTTTAGCTTTTTCTACTTCCATGGATCCAAATGGCACCCAGCCACAGCCTTTCATCCAACAGTTATAGTCAGCTTTGTATTCATTCTGGAAAAGGCAATAAAAATTACAATGCAAAATTGTAATACATTACATTCTTTCAAGCTATCCAATATGCAAAGGAAGTGTTCTTTGAAAATAGTGTTTGAACAGAAGGCAAACCGTTGTGCTGCATTGCATGAAATAAATGTCGGATTGCAATGCAGTCTGTTACAAATAGGCAATAGCAAGTGATAAAATGTGAGAATTCTGAAGTAGGGCAATTAAGATTTAACATGAGAAAGCATTCTAATCACTCCATTTAAGGAACTGGAAAAGTTTCTAAATTTCCCAGTCCAAAAAGAGTAAGCAAAAAAGCTGGACATAAATCTTATAGTAATTAGTTTAGAAACTACGTATATGCTGAATAAGTTCCAAAGTATACACCATTATTGAAAGAGAATGAAGAACAATGGTTTGATGAAAATTAATGAATACTTTTAAATGTGAGAAACTGTACACTTCTTCCACGTGAAGGGAGAAAAGTTAGCAGCTATACACTAATAGTTATAGGTTGTCCTTTGCTAATCCTTTGGCCCCATCAAATTGTACCCATATTTTTTTTTGCTGAATGAATTAATAGTGAAACCTTACAATATATAAGGGTTTGATCCAGCCATAGTCAAAACACCATTTGTGAACATGGTATCTCCCGTCTTTCCTTTCTGCCCCAGTTTCCATGGCTTATTGCTGATTTTGGGGCATCCAAAATACTCAAGTAGAAATATGGCATCATTCTGTCCCTGTGCAATCCCTTCTTCAGTGAAATAATACTAAGTTTGCAAAAAAAAAAATTAAAAACATACATCGCTTTGTATTGCATAAGACTTCTTGGCATGATCCACATTAATACTATCAGGAGGATAGGAGTAGTTGTGAATGAGATGCTTGTAGTCTGTATTGGAGGCAATAGCCTGTGCTATCTTTGCTTGTACAACTGGGATCATATCCAGTGGTGCTGTGTACTTGGTCTTTGACTCTTCGTAACCTTTTCTGTATTCCCGCTGTAAAAGAATGAATCCATAAACTTAAATAGTTGAACATTTTGGTAAACAAAACTGGACATTTCAAAAATTACAGGATATTTAACTAAACATCACGTCTCTGGAATGTTTTATTTCTGTTAATGACAAGTACAGAGGATTAGCTGCTCCACATCAGTGGACTCTTGCTTTAAAAATATTTAGAACGCTTTGCTTTTAAGAAAATGAATACATGGAGTCAGGGTAATGGAATACATTCTTAAAGAAATGGAGTGTCTTTGTTAAGTATTAGAATGTGGTATGGAGAAAGTATGGAATCAGATATTTGGTGCTGGTTTTTATGAATCTGTTCTTCTAAATGAGGAGCTTTGCTTTGGTAGCTGGAACTTTCCTACAAATTCTGAGACAAGACATATGCTATTCTATGTCATCTTTAAAAAAAACTTTTTGCTTTTTGTTTATGTAACTTCCAGTGGCGAAGAGGGACCTGGCAACCCTATGTCTTGTAAATATGCTTACATTTGCACTTTGCCATTTTTTATGGCAGAAATTTTCACAGGCCAACATACAGAAGAAAATATTTTCATTTAAACATTACAATTCTGCAAGTATAAAATAAGTTAAAAATAGAGATCTGTAACTACAGAACTGGAAGTTCAGTCAGATTTCTATATTCCCTATCTATTAATTATTAAAGCAGTGCTGGGTAATAATCACCGGTCATGATTGCTTTCAATCCTTTCATATGTTTTATTTTGTTATTTATGCTTGCTTTTTATCGTTTCTGGGATGGAATAAACTGAAACACTTTTCTGTAGAAGCAAATATGTAATAATTCAGCGTGGTACCCATTTTTGCGAAATAATACTACTCTGGAACTTACATCGCTCTGTTGTTTGGCCACTTTGGCAGAATGTAACATCTTGGGATCGTCATGGATGCTCAAAGCTCCAATTAGTTTCCCTTTGCTCTGTTCATGAGCTTTCTTGTACTCCACCTGCATGGGCATAAGACGTGAGCATTTTCTTCAGTATTCTGTAAGCTTCAGCTGCAAATAGTTACATTCACCCCTATGCAATACTTACATCGCTTGCAATTTTTCGGTTGGCTTTAGCAGCAATAAGCGGAATGGCGTCAACCTTGATTTCAAATTTCTTAGCTTTCAATCGCTCCCAGTCATACTTATAGCAAATCTGTTAATACAGAAAAGAAACAAATTATATTAGGAATATGTACCAAACCATTAGTGCATTCATTTGTTATAAAGAACATACACACAGAGACACAAAATAAATGAACTGCTAGCATTGTTCAATAATTGAAAAACTAGAAATATCACATTGACTAAAGTAAAGTAAAGGTGCCCTGTGCAAGCATTCCTGACCCATGGGGTGACGTCACATCCCGACGTTTACTAGGCAGACTTTTGTTCACGGGGTGGTTTGCCAGTGCCTTCCCCAGTCATCTTCCCTTTACCCCCAGCAAGCTGGGTACTCATTTTACCGACCTCAGAAGGATGGAAGGCTGAGTCAACCTTGAGCCGGCTACCTGAAATCGACTTCCGTCGGGATCGAACTCGGGTCGTGATCAGAGCTTAGACTGCAGTACTGCAGCTTACCACTCTGCACCATGGGGCTCTTATCACATTGACTAATTATACTTATATCTTCAGGTTAAGGGAGCAGCAGGTCTAGACACTACAGACCATATACCTGTTTACCATAAATGTCTTTCAAAACAACCTAATAACACAACACTCTGATTGTAAAAAGATTGGTGGGAACATGCTGTCATAATAATGAAGCTTTGGTTTTGGGTTTCCTCTTGCTCATAAGATTTCTTATGCTTTGATCTGGATAATCTTGAACTTTAAAACCTTATTTGAGCATTTATTTCTTCTGTAAGTGAAGAAAACATTGCTGAGTCTTCTTGAACATGCACTGAAGATGATGAACTGAAGGTCTGATGTTGCACTGACAGGCTGCTGTAGATACTTTTTAAAACATGTCTGTAGTTTTCCTCAGACCTCTAAGACTTATTGAACTTGGATATGTTTGGTTTGTAATTACTGCTCCAGACTACTGCTCTGGACTACTATCCAGAATTTTTCTAACAATTTAATAGCATAAATTGATTTCCACTGTATATTTCTATGTGAAAATTGTATTAAAGATAGTTGACTAGTAATCATACTTTTAAAGTAAAGTTATGAACAATAAAAACTTTCTGTTGAATACCATCAATAATAGTATAATTAATACCTAATTCTGTGCACGGTCACATGTGGATCAATAAATCTACGTCATAAGTCCATGTAAAGAAAAGGGCATGCTTCTACAGACCTGGATGAATCTCCAGGATCGCAAAAAAATACAAGTTTTTTAAAAGATGGGGTGAAGATGAAATTCCCCCCCAAAAAAGAGATCTCACAACATTTCACAAGATCACAGTAACCACAGCTGAGATCTCACAACATTTCACAAGATCACAGTAACCACAGCAGCCTAGCAGCCAAGGCACTATAGCCTCAGCCTAGGAAATCCTGGTATCAGCAACTTGGACAGGAACATAAAGTAGGAAGAAAATGGAGGGAGAGAGAGGGACCGAGAAAAAAGGAAATGGGGAGGCAGAAGGGGAAGGGGAGATCGTTGCAAAGGTGGGAGGCAGAGAGAATGGAAAACATGAAGGAAAAGGAAAAAAAGCTTGGGGGAAAGAGAGGGAAATGGGTGGTGATGGTGGAGGTGAAGGAGGAAGCCTGAATAAAGAGAGAAGGTGGAGGTCAATGTGGAGGGATAGGATTTCCCTCTCCTGCGAGTTTTGTAGGTCCCCAGTTTGTAAAATAATAATAGCAAGGGAGTTTGCTCCACTGTTGCCAATTACAGCATTATTGCTACAAAAGTGTCCTGTAATCACGTAAGGTTCATACTTACATCACTGAGGTTATATGCATTGACTCGAGACTGAAGGAACAACGGAGCATCTGGTGGTACAGAACATTTGAACTTCTCACTCTCGTATTTGGCTTTGTAGTTCAGCTGAAAAGCATAAACAAATAATATTCACATAAATCATTCACATTTTGAAATACCTCAACAAATGCCAGTTTATCTCCGGTCTGAATAAGAGGGCAGACTGAATAGTCTATAATTTCTCAGCAGCATGCTATTTTGATTTCTCTAGTGTGCTTTCAGTTTAGAACAATTTGACTCGACATGCTAAATGATCAGAGTTCTATGGAAACTGATACATTCATACCATCTGAGAATAAAAGGCTCTTTTCTTTTACTGGACACAATTACAACCAACAGCCATTTTCTTATTTCTTCTTTTGCCATTAAGTTGCAGCCAACTTATGGTGACCCCATAGAGTTTTCAAGGCAAGATACATTTGGTGGTGATTTGCCATTGCCTGCATAGCGACCCTGGTATTCCTTGGTGGTCTCCCATCCAAATACTAACCAGAGCCAACCCTGCTTAGCTTCCAAGGTCTGACAAGATATCCTAGGTCAGGGCTTTTACTTTTACACCAGATTAAATATACCAAGAGGTGTCATAAAACCTTCAGCTTTTAATTATCTGCAAATCCTAAAGGTCTGAATCCGCAAGGGTATGTTCCTCCCCAGCATTGTCAGTATTGCCCTGTGAATAACATGCCAGTTCCCCAGCAACACAGCATCCAAAATTATTGAAAATTTTAAAACATCTGGATTTACCTTAGAAATACGAATGCAAACACAAAGAAAATGCATTGCATCATTACACAACAGAGATTAATTCCTTTTACAAGCAACCAGTGGAGATTACACCATTGACTGCTACCTTATTTCCAGGATATAATCTGAGCCAGAATCACACCAAAGACTGACACTATAAATATCAACACCAGCACTGAAACAGAAGCACTTCTACTTACTTTAAGTGTGTATGTGTAAAGTGGCGTCAAGTCACAGCTGACTTATGGCAAACGCAGCAAGGGGCTTTCAAGGCATGTGAGAAGTAGAGGTGGTTTGCCATTGGCTTCCTCTGCAGAGTATTCTTTGGTAGTCTCCCTTCCAAGAACTGACCCTGCTTAGCTTTTGAGATCTGATGATATCGGACTACACCGTTCTGCCTTCCCTCCCAATCACTTCAAGGGAGGTATGCAATTTCTACAAATTTCCCATTCAATCTGCAGCCCCCCACCCCCCAACGGTCCTTTCAACCCTCAGCTTTTTAGGTGCATAAGAGATCAGGCAAACCTGATCTCATCAGATCTCAGAAACTATGCAGGGTCGGCCCTGGCTAGTATTTGGATGGGGGACCTCCAAGGAATGCCAGGGTTGTGACATAGAGGCAGGCAATGGCAAACCACCTCTAAGAACATAAGAACATAAGAAAAGCCATGCTGGATCAGACCAAGGTCCATCAAGTCCAGCAGTCTGTTCACACAGTGGCCAACCAGGTGCCTCTAGGAAGCCCACAAACAAGACAACTGCAGCAGCACCATCCTGCCTGTGTTCCACAGCACCCAATATATTCGGCATGCTCTGATCCTGGAGAGAATAGGTATGCATCAAGATTAGCATCCATTTTAACTAGTAGCCAAGAATACCCCTCTCCTCCATGAACATGTCCACACCTCTGAACATCTCTTGCCTTAAAAACCCCTATAGGGTCACCATAAGTCAGCAAAAAAAGGCAAAAAAAAAAAAAAGATCACAGAAGGCAGGGGAGGTTGAAAAGCTGTGTTCTGTAATTCCATTTGTGGTTTTCTAGATCCAGCCCAGTAAGTACTCTTGTAGAATCTCAGCAATCTGGAGAATGGATTTTCTTTATCATTAAAAAACCACCTCTCTGATCATGGGATTACTGTGGGACTATACCGTCCATAGAATATACCGTCAATGGGCATTTGAGTCCCAGCACCCCTATTGTTAGAAATTAACCACTTCTGTTTCCTGTTTCTGTACATAAGAAACCATCTGGAAAGACCTTGTTTATCCACACCAAGTGGTACGTCTTGTACTTATCATTGAGCTGTTCATCTGCCTGGACGGGGTAATTTCCAAGGGTGTCACAAGGCAAAACTACAATAACATCACTGGAAATTATCTGCCACACAAGGGTCCATAAAATAGGTGAATTGTCAGGGTACTTACATCACTCAGCTGCTTGGAATTAATCTCCGCTTGAACCTGAACAAGTGAATCGGTCACTTGTGTGAATTTGGTCTTGTCAGGATGCTTTTTGTATGTATACTAGAGGGAGAAGAATTAAAATATGTATATATAAATGTCCAGTCAAGACAGTCCAATAACGGCTGCAAGAATCCTATTTGCAAAATATTGGAAAAACAAGCATGTCCCAGATCTGGATGAATGGATTATAAAACTTCACAAATTGGCTACTATGTCCAAGCTGACCAATTTGCTTCAAAAAATTTCAACAGAGGAGTACAAATCGAAATGGCAACCATTTTTCAACAAATACACTTGAAAAAACAATGTTGCACCGAGAGGGTCTAAAGTTATTGTAAACAAACACGAATATAATGACTGAAAATTTAATGCTGTTTCTGTTTAATAAATATATTGTTTAGGAAGCATAGAATTAGGTGCAGTTTCCAACTGAGGATGTTAGTAAAAACAACTTTTTGGTAAATTTTGACAACGCATAGAATACTATAGAAGTATTAACCAGTTAATGTCTGCTGAATACTGGGGCGATGATATGCAAAAGGAGTATGCTGGGCACAGTCACAGAACGATATGCAAAAATTCCTTTACCATATTACCATCCCTTTCTTTTTTTTCCTGTATCCTCTATAAAAATAAATATTTTTTTAAAAAACACATAGTCCTGCCATTTGCATGCCTTAAACCCCCGTGAGTGAAAGATGTGACGTATTCAAAAAGTATCAAACATTTTAAAGGTATCAGACATTGAGCAGGGCAGATGATTCCCCGTACATCATACCCATGGATGTAAATATGTCACACTTTCACACTTGTATTATTTACATTGTGATGTCTAAAGAGGATGTATAGTATTTGTGCTTGGGAAAATAATAATAAATTTGGCTAAGCATCATAATGGCCACTAGGTGGCAGAAGACATCTGCAAAAATACACGCATTCAGCATTCAAAATGCTGAGACTCAAGCTAAAAACTACTCATTACGTTTTTGATGCATGTAATGAAACCATGGGGGATTCCTTCTAACCAAAAGCAGCCAAAATAAGTTGCAGTTTTGAGAAGAGAAACATTGAGAGTGTAGGTAGGAAGCCTTAATTCCCTTCCAGCTATTTTCTCACAAAATTGGTGGACTCTTCATCTCAAAATCTCAGCCACCCTCCCCCAAAAAAGTGTGTGTTTGAGATATGTGTGTGCATTAGGGTTGCCAAATGCCAGGTAGTAGCAGTAGATCTCCTGCTATTACAACTGATCTCCAGCCGACAGAGATCAGTTCACCTGGAGAAAATGGCCGCTTTGGCAATTGGACTCTATGGCATTGAAGTCCCTCCACTCGCCAACCCCCCCTCCTCAGGCTCCGCCCAAAAAACCTTCCACCGGTGGTGAAGAGGGACGTGGCAACCCTAATCCACCTGCCCAGTGCCAGTGGCATGTGCCAGATGTCCATGAGGCCTGGTTGACGAAAGTTGGAGTAGATTTAACCCCCGCTTAAAAAAAAAAATAATCAGATTTTTCTGCAAATCTCTCTCTCTTTCTCTCTCTTTCTTCAACAACCTTGAAGAAAACAAACGCTAGAAATCTGCTGGGTGAGGACTAAATGTGTTCCTGACTGGACAGCATGTTGAAAGAAGAGGAGATTCAGTTAAAGAAAAGTGGATGAGGAGAAATCATTCTGCTCAAGCCCTTGACAGCTGAAAGAATTCTAGAGGAGTGGGACTTCGAGGGTAGGGTGGGATTTCTAAATTGTTGCTCCCTCCTGCAGTTCCTCACCTGCAGCCTGCTTGTCTGTAGTATGTTTTTAAAACAGGCCTAAGTCTAGCTGCCATGGTGTTTCTGCAGACTGTACAATCTCCACTCATAGAGCATGACTTTTTCACCTCCTGCTGAAGCCCATAATGCCCCTCAGACTGGTTTGGGGAGGGCATTTGGAGCCAGAGAAGGAAAGGAGGGGGAAGAAAGTCTTTCTCCTCAGGGGAAACTGGTGCATCTGTGGAAATGCTCCAGTGGATCCAAGCCATATAATACTTTTTTAAAAAAAATACAGCTGGTCTGTTTCCATTAAGGACCTGAAGATCTGTAGCACGTAGCACAAGAGAAATGGAGGGTAAAAATAAGGTCTCGCGGCCACGACAATAGACTTACATCTTTGCACTGGTCAAGCTTCTTCAAAGCTTCGTACTCTTGAGTTATGGTCTGTGGGAAGTAGCATTTTGTCTTTTCTTCTTCGTAGTCGGCTTTGTAGTTTTTCTAAGGAAGTAACAAGAAATCCGTAACCATTGTGAACTCCCTCTGAACAAGATGAGCCACTTCAGTAAACAAGAATGCGTTCATATTTACATCGCCCTTCATGGCTTCAATTTTTGCACAATGGGCTCGATGAGGGTCCTCGTAGCTGCCTATATACCGGCCCAGGATATTCTGATATCCCTCTTTATATTTAATCTGTAAAAGAAAGGCCACATGTTACTAAAACACCTGCAAATTGGAATTTTTTGTCTGAGCCACAGCATAGGGGGCCATCACTAAAATACTTACATCACCAAAGTTTTTCAGAACATTGTCAACTTGATACTTTGGGGTGTCACAGTAGTTAATGCTGATTCCTTTTCCTTTTTCATAGGCTTCTCTGTATAATCGCTGTCAAAGAGGGGGGAAAAAGTTCATAATATAAAAAGTTGCCAGAAAATATCATCATTCCCTCTACCAACTTTGTTCAGCAGCCTATTGCTTGCCTGCAGATGTTAAAAGAAAAATCAAGCTGAGCTGCAAAGTTTGGATTGAAAACTATATTTTTCTGATCCATGTGCCAAATAAGTATGCAAGATAAGAAGGATACTGCTGCATCAGACCAAATAGGGCTCTAGCCCAACAACCAGTTTTTAACAATGCCCCATCAGGTGCTTCTGGGAAGCCCCCATGCTGAGCGTGAGGGCAATAACTTTCCCCAATTGTCTCCCTCCTATACAACTGGTATTCTGAGGTATTGCCTTTGGATATGGAGGTTCTATTTAACTATCATGGCTAAGACCCATGCATAGACCAATCCCCCATGAATTTATCCCACAACTGTTTAAAGATAGCAGCCGCCGATATATCTTGTGGCAGTGAACTTTGTGTACATAGTAATGAGTGTTTATTGTTTTGCATTTGCTGCATATTAATTTATCCCATGGAATAAAAAGTTCATCCAAGAACCTTTCGTACAAATTTGTGTCGTTTGTACAAATCCTTCTGTCTTAGTGGTGGTGAAGGAGAAGCAGGAGAAGAAGAAGAAGAGTTGGTTTTTATATGCCGATTTTCTCTACCACATAAGGAAGACTCAAACCAGCTTACAGCCACCTTCCCTTCCCCTCCCCACAATAGACGCCCTGTGAGGTAGATGAGGCTGAGAGAGTGTGACTAGTCCAAGGTCACCCAGCTGGCTTCATGCGTAGGAGAGGGAAACAAATCCAGTTCACCAGATTAGCCTCCACCACTCATCTGGAGCAGTGGGGAATCAAACCCGGTTCTCCAGATCAGACTCCACCACTCCAAACCATCGCTCTTAACCACTTCACGATGCTAAGAGAGTGGTTAAGAGAGTACCCAACAGGAATCAGGGACTATGATTGCTTAATAGCTTTTTTGTAAATTTTAGTCTGTCATTTATTCTTGCTTTTTTTAAAAAAAGGTCTGGTGTATGGAGTAAGATTAAACAGCATATATACAAGTGGACATTTATGTTAGCATACAGTACAGTACTAGCATCTCATAAACAACAGCCAAGGAGTATTGTATGGACACTTACATCGCTCTGTTGATGGGCCACTTTGACAGAATGTAACATCTTGGGATCATCATGGATGCTCAAAGCTCCAATTAGTTTCCCTTTGCTCTGTTCATAAGCTTTCTTGTACTCCACCTGCATGGGGATAAGACGTGAGTGTTTTGTTCTGCAATTCCAGAGCGCGAGTGTTCTGTATTTGGGAAGGGGCTGTGGCTCAGTGGTAGAGCATCTGCTTGATATGCAGAAGGTCCCAGGTTCAATCCTCGGCATCTCCAGTTAAAGGGACTGGTGAGTAGGTGATGTGGAAGACCTCAGCCTGAGACCCTGGAGAGCCACTGCCAGTCTGAGTAGACGATACTGACTTCAATGAACCAAGGGTCGGATTCAGTATAAGGCAGCTTCATGTGTGTTCATGTGTGTGTATTGCAAACTGTTACGTTCATTCCTACGCAGCACTTACATCACTTGCAATCTTTCGGTTGGCTTTAGCAGCAATAAGTGGAATGGCGTCAAACTTGATTTCAAACTTCTTCGCTTTGGATTGCTCCCAGTCATATTTATAACAGTTCTGGCAGTAACGGAAAGAAATACATTTGCTTTATTGCAGAGAATATCGAGAGATAACGATTAATGTGTGTGAATTAGTAGCAATCATGCGAATTGAATAACTCGAATCATCTTTTTATAGTAATTGGCGTTAAAAACAACAGCGCGCTGCAAAATTTCCAACAGCCTAGTTTTCAAAGCACTCAGCTCATATAAATTCATTCAGAAATATGTGGAACCTGAACCAAAGGAGCATTTTAAGAACTGTATAGTACTCTGTACGACAGGGCTATAAAACATAAGGCACAGGAGCCTTCCGGGCCCCAACCCAGGCATGGAACCCTTATCCACCACCATCCTTCACACAGATTTGTCGATCCACACTCAGGGCAAGAAAGAAATCCACATAATAGAGTGAAAAGCCGAATTTTAAACTGGTTTTGGTCTATTGACCACAATAAATGATTGACTGATTGAGTGAAAAGCCTGACCTGCACATCTCAGCCTCACTCTTTTCATCCATTCCATTTCTATTAGCACTGGTGTGAAAATATGGAACCTGCAATTTGTGGACTTTGTTGTAGTGATTATGACATTCACACAGGGTGTGACAGAAGCTATTTTGGCATCAGAGATTATTTTAAAGGGCAAACAGTGGCCCAGAGAATGAAGGTTCAGATTATCATGAGCCACAGAGGAGTTTCAGGCCATGGGGGTAAAATTCATGTTTAAGGACAATGGTGGTCCTGGTGAAAGGATTTTGGGCAAGAAAGATGTGCAGGGTTTAAAATTGTGATTGGAAGGAGAAGGGTATTTTTATAAGTTGTCCATTTGTCCTAGACCAGACCAGGTGAGTTTCCAGTGGGGAATTATGGGTTCAGCCACCAGATAACTCCTGAGCAGATGGCGTGGCCTTTCACCCCATTCTAGTTTTATACCCCTGCTGTATGTTACCCATTAACTACAGTTGACGTCCTTTTCCAGTAAGCAATTATTGGCTATCAGTTTCGTTGAGGAATAAGAAACAATAAAATTCACTCTTTTTCACTGAAAATCTCCTGTTGGTTTCCAGGAATCATAAATTCTGTCACAAACAGCTTTATACATAACTTAATTGAGGTAAACATCTTTAGGTAGTTGTATGCATCCCTTCCAATTTTAGTTTATTTCAGCCTCAGTCTTCTTTATTCCCCTCCTTTTCAACTCATAATCACTACTCTTTCTCAGATCCCCTCTATCCTTCTGGTTCATCTTCTCTAAGCTGCTCTATATTTAGGTCTTCTTCTCACAGTAGTCCCAAACTGTCCAATGCCATGGTTCCCTATTCTCCTCTCTGTGTCCCCCTCTTTCCAGCCTGTCTTAAACTTCTGTCATATGAGATTCCCTCAAATGTCTCTAGTAGGGTTGCCAACCTCCAGGTACTAGCTGGAGATCTCCTTTTATTACAACAGATGTCCAGCCGATGGAGATCAGTTCACCTGGAGAAAAATGGCCTCTTTGGCAATTGGACTCTAAGGCATTGAAGTCCCTCCCCTCCCCAAACCCCGCCCTCCTCAGGGTCCGCCCCAAAAACCTCCCACCGGTGGTGAAGAGGGACCTGGCAACCCTATTTCTTAGCCCTTCCTGCTAGCCCTTTCCCTTCCTGGGTGTCCTTCCTCTGCCTTTTGTTGGGCTCCCTTTCCCCTTAACCCTCCTGCCTTCTCTGTTTAATTTTCTGCTTGGGTCCCACTGCAATAAATGAAACTTCCCTGAATTATAACCATTAATAATAGCAAATTGGACCCTACAGCTCTTTTCAGCTAACAACAGTGCTTTCCCCCAGCATAAGGAGACTTCTACCAAAGCATCACAGGAAGTCTCTGCACCAGAGGAAAGTGCAATTGTGAGCACAACAGGCTAGTTCAATCCAACCTGTTAAACCTCGTGCTCCAGCTGCCTGTTACCTTTTTCCTAACTCTGGAAGTGTCCTGTAATCCTGTAAAGTTTATACTTACATCGCTGAGGTTATATGCATTGACTCGAGACTGAAGGAACAGTGGAGCATCCGGTGGTATAGAACATTTGAACTTTTCACTCTCGTGTTTGGCTTTGTAGTTCAACTGAAACACATAACCAAAGGAAATATTAATCACACAAATTGTTTGCACTTCGAAAGACCTTGACTCAAATGCCAGTTCATACTGTTGCTACCTCAGAACTGAGTAAGAGGGTAAGCTGAAATAATTAAACTGAAATGTTCTCAGCTGCATACCATTTTGGATACTTTCTTGTTTGGTTCCAGTTTAAGGGACCTTCAATCTGTGCACCAAATGTTCCGCCTGTGTCCAGAAATATCTCTCCATATAACATCTCTGGAACTGATAATTTTACATTGGAGACTGAGCAGAATGCCAACAGATGGTCATCTGCTTGCTTTCATACCATAAAGCCTTTCAGATTAAAAAAACCAAGAGGTGTCAAAAAAAAAACCCCTTCGGTTTACTGTTAGCACTGCTTGTTTCAGTGTCAATTACCTGCAAATCCTAACTAGTTCAGGGATGGATCCAAGCAGCTTTTCCTGGTGGTATAAAAGGTAGCAGGAATCCCCTTTGACCACCAAAATGCCTATGCTGGGGACCATGGAACCTGCAGGGACTAAAGTCACCCAGGATGGAGGCTTCAGTAAGGAGGGGGATTAGATGAGATTACGTGAAAAAATGACTGGATCCAATTTTTTATTTACCCATATATTCCCCAGCCTTCTCAGTGTTGCCCTGTTTCTAATGCTCCTCTTTCCTCGGGTGTTTTGCATTTCTCTAAAGATGTTCAGATGCATACTATTCTAAAACGTTTTATAGGGGGGAAGAATCATACACATGTGAACTTTTATCCCTTAGAAATAATATAGTGGATGCCTAGTAAATACATGGCATCATTAAACAACCCCTCCCTCACAAAAAACACACAAAAAACACAGGATTCCAACCATCAGCAATGAAAGCAATCACACTGTGGGCTCTTCAGGGCTTAATATGTTAGAAGCTCATGGAGGGCCAGTACTGAAACCATCATAAATGTCAACACTTAGTATACAGTCCTGGATGCACAGTAGCCCATCCATGAATGGAAGACGCTTCCAGTCAGGCATGTAGAAATCTGAAATTGCTGTAGATTTCTCCTTCAAGCTGCAGCTCCCCCCGACACAAACACACACACCCTACCAAGCTTTCTCAGGAGCCGTTTTTTGGATGGACAGGAAAGCGCAGGAGAATTGGAGGTGGTGGGAGCTCCCCTCCTGATTCTTGGGATAGAACCCAGTAAGCACTGCGATAGAAGGGTGTGTGTCTCAGCATGGGGAATGTGGATTTCCCTTATCATTGGGTAAGTGCAGCCAACACCTCTAACATGAGACTAGGGACGAGAACAGAATATGCCATCCAGGGAGATTTGAGACTCAGCAGCTCTATTATTAGAAATTCACCATTGCTGATTCCTGCTTCTGTCCACGGGAAATCATTCGGTTCTGTTTGTTCATCCACACGAAGTGGTAGGTCTCGTATTCATCACTGAGCCGTTCATTACAATCATTGGAAACTGTCTGTCACATGAGGGTCCATATAAATAGGTGTTTGAGTTGCCAGGGTACTTACATCACTCAGCTGCTTGGAATTAATCTGCGCTTGCAGCTGAACAGGCGAATCGGTCACTTGTGTGAATTTCATCTGATCCGGATGCTTTTTGTACGTATACTACAGGGAGAAGAAGAAACCCAATGAGTTTTGATTTCCACTGTGCATCAGTCTTATGATATCAGGTTTAAATGCATTTGATATTATTCAGCTTAATGTGATATTTCAGATCTATTAGACCCAAGGATAACTGGTAAAGTGGTGACACAATCCATAGTATAAGATGCCATGGTGTAAGCTGTTATTTATTTGTGCTGTCCAGATGTTAAATGGCACTGGTATGTATGGTTTTATTTGAGAAATTAGGAAAGTAGCTAAAGATATTCCAGCCACTAGATGTCAGAGGGATTTCATAAAATCACTCTTTTGAATAACAAAGGGTGAAAACGCATGGTTGCTTTAGCCTCCTTTATTCCCTGTTCCAGCCAGGATTCAGCCAGGATCAAACACATGCGTTTTGCCGAATGTGCATTCGATCCTGGCTGAATCCTGGCTGAAACAGGGAATAAAGGAGGCTAAAGCGACCATGAGTTTTCGCCCAAAATTAATAGTACTGAAGCCACCCTAACTGAAAAGTCTGGGGTACTTCTCACCTGTGCATAAAAATATTAGTTTGTAAATTGGAAAAGAAAATTCCCCAGAAATGTCTTGCACAGAGCGTGTTCTTTGCTCCACAAGGAGTCATAGAATGTTAATGCCAGTTGAGCAGTGAAAACAACACCAAGAACAAAAGGACAGAGGATTCATTGCTGGAGGTGGGTATTAGGCTGGGTGATCTGTGCTGTGAAATGGTGGCTGGAAAGTGCCGCCAAGTCGCAGCTGACATGGCAACCCTATAGGGCGTTCAAGGCAAGAGATGGTTTGCTATTGCCGGCCTCTGTAGTAACCCTGAACTTCCTTGGTGGTAGGCCATCCAGTCCTAACCAGGGCTGACCCTGCTTAGTTTCTGAGATCTGAGAAGCTCAGGCTAGCCTGGACCATCCAGGTCAAGGTGTGTTGTGAAATAGGCATCTCTTATCCTCCCTGCTCCCCAACTGTCATCAGTCAGGGATGCTATAAATGTTAAGAGCTCTTTCAAGATGAAATAATCCTGGGACTAACTGGGCTGGGAGGGAAAGTCCCAAAGACTCTTTCAACTGAGAAGGTGACAGAGCCTCTAAAAATTTATAGTATCCTAAATCAGGCAGTAAAATTAGACTTGGAAGATGTGTGCGCAAATCATGCATTCCCCAGCTCAATTTTTTCTACCTGCAAAATTCTTCTTCCCATAGAAAGATACCAGTAACACTAACCCAGTTCTATGTTTTGGGTGGCAAACCTCCCTCACACTTGCCTGGCTCCACACTTTAGAAGTCAAAGTAGTGATTTAGGCTGCTTCCACACAGGGATTAGAAAGTCACCTAGCTGTGCAAGCAAGAGCAAGTGGGATGGAAGCCCAGCGAGACGACAGCTCCACAACCAATCCACATGTCACTCATTGCTTTTGCCACCCCAGCCCCAGCCACTTTGTTACCCTGGGGCAGAAGCAACAAGAATCTTGCCCCCCACTCCCAGCCACAGACCAGGAATTCCCCCTTTCCCTCCTCCTTAACAGCTGATCTGCAGCTTAAGCTGAACTATTGCTCAGATTTAAATTTTTAAAAGCTCTAAAAGAGCTGAAGAGGCAGAGAGACTGCGGGCTGCTTTGCAGCTCAAACTTATCACAGTGTTTCAGCCTTCCATCAGCAGTAAATTTCCATCTGGAACCTTGAGGGGAGGGGAACAACATGAGAAAGGAGGGGGTTGAGCTGAAATGCAGAAATCGTGGGCCCACCTCTACTCCTCCTCTGCTTAAAAAGCTGTCTCCCGAGGCTGCTTTTTATCAAAAGACGACTGCCTAGGATTTTGTACATTTGCATGTAACGTGAAATTTGCCCTTGAACCCACAATACATATGAATGCATACAGACAGGGCCTTGATTAGATATAGAAACAAACCCTTCAACAGATTGAAGAGCATTTGTTCTCAGATCCACAAACGATTAAAGCGCACGGCAAATGATGTTAATTAGCCTTTAGTATTAATCTACTCTTTGATTATACTCCTACTAATAAATGGCTATAGGTCTGGATTCTACCGCTCTACTTAGTGAAATGTGGAGACTTCTATTGCACAAGAAGCCTTCTGGATGAATAGCCCCAGAAGAAGAATCTTGGCACCCAAGAAAGGCTCTGCTCTTAACAAAGCAGTGATAGGATCCAATCCATCATTTTTAATATTTCTCTATATTTTAGCTCTGTTGTTCAGCCTTGAACAACATAATAAATACATAATAAATGAAAATGATAAAGCACTGATAGGCTGAGTCCATTAACACTCTGAAGGATCAAATAGCACAAAAGAAGAAAAAGATCTCAAAGCACTACTGCTGCCTTCATACATACATCTTTGCACTGGTCTAACTTTTTCATAGCTTCGTACTCTTGAGTTATGGTCTGTGGGAAGTAGCATTTTGTCTTTTCTTCTTCGTAGTCTGCTTTGTAGTTTTTCTATGGAAGTAACAAGAAATCAATAACCATTGTGAACTCCCTCTGAACAAGATGAGCCACTTCAGTAAACAGGAATGCATTCATATTTACATCGCCCTTCATGGCTTCAATTTTTGCACAGTGGGCTCGATGTGGGTCCTCGTAGCTGCCTATATACCGGCCCAGGATATTGTGATATCCCTCTTTATATTTAATCTGTAAAAGAAAGGCCACATGTTACTAAAACACCTGCAAATGGGAATTTTTTGTCTGAGCCACAGCATAGAGGCCGTCACTAAAATACTTACATCGCCATAGTTTTTCAGAACATTGTCAATTTGATACTTGGGGGTATCACAGTAGTTAATGCTTGTTCCTTTTGCTTTTTCATATGCTTCTTTGTATAATCTCTGCCAGGAAAGGGAAAAAAGGTAAACTCATTATATTATAAGTGTTTAACTAAGGAAATCACTCCCTCCACTGGCCATCAGTTTATAAACCCCTTGCTCCCTTGAAATATTGCTATCACATATCAAGAAGAAGAAGAGTTGATTTTTATATGCCGACTTTCTCTACCACTTAAGGGAGACTCAAACCGGCTTACAATCATCTTCCCCTCCCCTCCCCATAACAGACACCCTGTGAGGTAGGTGGGGCTGAGAGAGCTCTAAGAGAGCTGTGACTAGCCCAATGTCACCCATCTGGCTTCATGTGGAAGAGTGGGGAAACAAATCCAGTTCACCAGACTAGCCTCCGCCACTCATGTGAAGGTGTGGGGAATCATATCCGGTTCTCCAGATTAGAGTCCACTGCTCCAAACCACCGCTCTTAACCATTACACCTCACTGGCTCTTTGTAATCTTGCTTCTTTAAAATGTATGAACCCTTACAAGGGGTCCCTGTTTGAGCCTGAGAGCACCTTGAGACTTTTGATAGGGAGTGGTGAGCACCTCCTGAAAATGGCTCCCACAGCAGGCAGACCCCAAACCAAAATGGTTTGCACAGGAGATGGAGAGAGAAAAAATGGCGGCCTCAGGAGGTGAAGCCAAACACAATGTTTCTCATCCTGATTTGCAAAAGAATCACAGGAGGGGAATAAAGAGAAATGAAGGAAAGCCTGGGGGGGGGGGGAGAGAAAGCGAAGGGGGAATAAAAAGATCAAAAGCCTGATGGGAGGATGGAATGATAAGGCCAGGTGCTTACCTGTCCTCACGATTCTCCAGTGGCATGGAAAACCCTTTCATTTAAATGAGGGCAGCCAATAAAAAGCTCTGCCTTACAATGACCACGCTCACTTTCTGAAAACTTTGGTGGGCACTAGGAGAAGTACTAGTAGGCATTATGCGGCAGGGCTGAGCACCTTATTGGGTATTTTTGGGGTTTGGGTTTAATAAACCCAAAATTATTCGAAAAAGCCGAAAAAGCCAAATATAAGAAAATCGGCTTTTGTGAATAATGGAAAATCAAAAAATTTAAATGATTGAAAACCAAAAAAATACAAGGTGCACAGCTGAATGCTGGGCTTTGCAGAGATCAGTGTTTAGTTCTGCGCTGCCTGCCCCCCTCCAAAGTCCACGGGGAGTTCGGAGGTGGCAGGCAGCAGTAATTGGAACAAAGATCTGGGTTCCGATCGCCACTGCCTGCTGCATCCAAAGTCCACGTGAACGCAGATCCCCACTGCCTGCCACATCCGAAGTCCACGTGGACTTCAGAGGTGGAAGGCTGCAGCGATCTGAACATGGCAGCGAGGACTCAGCCAGCAGGTAAGTGAGGGGGGAGGGGAGGGGGGAAATGGTGGCGGGGCCAAAGCGGCCCTGAATAATGGCCTAAAAAATCAGCATTATTCAAGATGTGCTTTTTCAACTCCCTTTTATTGCCGTCATTTTTTAACCAGTAACTCCCCCCCAATACCGAAAAGGTATGGGGGGGGGGGTTGGTTCAGTTTTAGCTGAATGCACACCCCTACTATGGTGTACATGGGTGCCTACACAGGGCTGGATCTTGGGAGAATCGGGGGGGGCATTTGCCCCTGGCGCAAGGAGAGGGGGCCAGCGCTGGCATGTGGAGCGCAGGCATGGGCAGAAGGAGTGCAGCCGTGCCCGCAGCATAGGCACAGCTGCCCGCCCGCGGCCCAGCTGGTATGTGCACTGCCCACCCGGTTGCTGCTCTCTCTCTCTTTTGTTTTTGTGGGGGCGGCCGCCACACGCCCCAGCTGGCGCATTTGTCTCCTCCCCAGAGCCTGGCTCCAGCGTGTGCAGCACACACACCCCTCCCTCCTGCCCTGGGTGCTCCTTCCCCCTGCTCCGTGCCTGCACCTACATCATCTATGTTCCTCCAGGCATCCACTTCCTCCCTGTGTTCTTCCATTTTGTAAGCCACCTTGAGTCACGGAAGCCTCAGTAAGGCTAGTTGCTGCACGGTGGGTATTTGTGAGCTGAATGCTTGCATGAAAGGAACTGGGTGGAGGAAACACTGCGAGACCATCTGTGAGCCTTACTCCAATGGCCGCATGGGTCAGAAACATTCATAGAATCTGGCCAAATCCCTCCACGGAGAATACTTACATCATTCACAAGATTTCCAGCAGCTTTTAAATGCCTGAGCAGTGGGTTCTCTGTAGCTGGAAGTACGTTATAATCAGCAGAAGCTTTAGCTTTTTCATAATCTTCTCTGTATTTCACCTATAGAAACAAAGGGTCGTTTAAAAAAAAAAACACTTTCCAACATGCGCACTTAAATTGCCTCAACTGTCTGGTATGTTTTTATGGCAGTTCTTATCTTCCAGGCTGAATTCAGATTGGAAAAAAAAAACCAGATTGTTTATACACTAATTTAATTAAAGCACATTTGAAGCACTTAGGAGTTTCCGTCTCTTCAATTAGAAAAAAAAAAATTGCAACTGAAACGTTTAGGGAATCTAGTGCCACTTATGGATAATGGTTAGCAATTTTTTTGGCCTGATAGAAGCAGCTGCTTGTGATTATTT
The DNA here is from genome assembly GCF_029931775.1 of Euleptes europaea. NCBI lineage: Eukaryota > Metazoa > Chordata > Lepidosauria > Squamata > Sphaerodactylidae > Euleptes > Euleptes europaea. The sequence continues at coordinate 28,307,595 of NC_079326.1, forward strand.
CATGTCGTATAAGTAAATAATGTCTGTTGTACCTTTGAATATGAAAACAATGTGGTGCTGATTTAAAAATTAAAAAACAAAACTTTTGAAGTTGTATTAACTCTTCTACTGAAGTTATATTACTGAATCTGAGAAATGCACTAACAGTGCATTCCTATGGAGAGTTACTCCAGTCTAAGCCCATTGAAATGAATGGGTTTAGACTGGAGTTACTCTCCATAGGAATGCACTGTAAGGTGCGCACACTGTGAGGGAACTTCATATATCTGTGCTGTATACAACTTCAGTGATGCTAAAAACCATGTAAAAGGTAAAGGTCCCCTGTGCAAGCACCGAGTCATTCCTGACCCATGTGGCGACGTCACATCTCGACGTTTACTAGGCAGACTTTGTTTATGGGGTGGTTTGCCAGTCCTTTAAAAACCGTGAGATGATCTAATTACCCCTGATGCTCAGCTACAGGATCCATGTGGCCACCTGGGGCAGCACAATTCAAGGGGCCCACCACGATAGATAAGAACATAAGAAGAACACTACTGCTCAGAGCAGTGGTCCATCTAGTCCAGCATCCTGTTTCACACAGTGGCCAATCAGTTGCCCCAGAGGAGCTATGACCAGGGCGTAGAAGCTGAAACCATCCCCTGGCATTGCCTCCTACCACTGGTATTTTAGAGGTCTGTTGCCTCTGAATGTGGAAGTTCCTTTTCATCCCTTTGATTAGCAGCCACAGATGCGCTATTGTCTATTAATCTATCTATTTAAAGCCATCTTTGCTCATGGTCATTACTATGTCCCGTGGTTGTTAATTTCACTCTTAAGTAAATAAGTACTTTTGCCCATCCTGAATGTAGTGCCCGTTATCCAAAGTAACATGTAATGTGCTACTCTCCACTCACACTTAGAGAGCGTACACCATCAGAATACTCTTTCACATATTTCCAGAACCACCAGAATACTCTATAGCAGTGGTTCCTAACTTTTTTGCTCCATTCCCCCTTTCACCATTAAGAAATACCATTGTGAAATAATTCCCCCCTTCCCAAGATAGTCTAACTCAAAAAAACAAACTACAATTTTACAGATTGTACATAATCTACAAGACATCACACTTTGCTGAATAGTGGTCCCAACCCCCCCGAACCCTAAATTCCCCCCCAGGGGGGAATTCCCCCCTTGTTGAGAACCCATGCTCTATAGCATATTCCGTGGCATATTCCCATATGTCACCAACCCAGATTCAACCTCTCCCACTTGAACTAAGCTGAAAAAGGACATTAATTTCAGGAGCAGAAATGACAGAAGACACCTATTGCAGTATGGATCAGGAAATTCTTAATGATTTCCAGACTGGGTCCCATCTAAATAGACAGCTAGCATTCTTGGCATACCTTACTTGCAGCTACCCCAGCCCGTTTATTAACCGTATATTCTGGGGTGTCTGTTTGCATAAAGTAGATTTGGTCTTTCTTATTTTCCCAGTCTTCCTGGTATTTCCTCTGTAAACAACAAAAAGATAACCAGTATAATTTAACCGGAAGGAAAACTAATATGGAATGAGAGATCAGGTATCCATTTGGTTCATTTACCATGCTGAAGTTGTCAGCGTTCATTTTAGCAACTGCAACGTCATAGCAAGGAGTTTGACTCCACTTGCCTTTGATCTTCTTCTCATAGTCTTCATGATATTTACGCTGTAACAAACAGAAATAAAGAGGGAGCTTCAGATAACCACTTGAAGTACAAGGCCAAGGCTTGGAAACCATGGAAAATCTCAGCTAATAAAATTTTGGTCAATAAAATGGGGCTTACTCACTTCCCTCTCTCTGCAGCCCTAAATGCCCCCCTGAAACACTGCTCCTGGTGGACAGGAACTAGGGTTGCCAGGTCCCTCGTTGCCACCAGCAGGAGGTTTTCGGGGCAGAGCCTGAGGAAGGCGGGGTTTGGGGAGAGACTTCAATGCCATAGAGTCCAACTGTCAAAGCAGCCATTTTCTCCAGGTGAACTGATCTCTATTGGCTGGAGATCAGTTGTAATAGCAGGAGATCTCCAGCTAGTACCTGGAGGTTGGCAACCCTAACAGGAATCTTCCCCAGGAACAGCATGAGGGACCCACACAGCAAGAGGGGTGAACTGGTAAAATCACCTCCCTTCCAATAGTGGAAATTTTTCTCAGGTTCCAAGCCAATATCTGTTCCTGTGAATATATTCTCTTGACTGCTGAATTGCTTTCACAATCTCTTCCCTTCAATCTCCTTGAACTTTTGAGTAAAGCTTAATTGATTCACAGATTCATTAATTCTCAGTATGAGGAGGAGGTGGGAAGCATCCAATTGGAAGTCATTGGCCGTTAACGCATGGCTCCTTTCTCTGGTTATTTGTCCCTGTGTAGTCACACACCTTTTAATCTCGATTTCAAAAAATCACATGCATGGGCTGTGAGATAGCCACTGCCACTCTGTGCTCCCGTCCCCGGGCAGAGCCGAGGGGAAGCCGGCAGTGGGTGGAGGCGGCGGGGACTGGTGAAGCAGCCGCCGCAGCTGCCGCCGGGGCTGGACAGTCTCCCGGCAGGGGAGTCGACCCGGGTGCCAAAACGGACCTGAAAACTCACGGAACTGTCGCAATTTTCCATTTAAATCGGTACAGTACAGCAATCTGATAACCCAGAAATGTTGCGGAAGGAGGAGGGGTGATCACGCACTCGGGAGACAAGCATGCATGTCGACCTCCGAGTCGCAACATTTGCGAATCTCGGCCATGCGTTAATGGCCATATTATGTTCCATCACATTCTTATGCTAAAATTGAATTTACATTGTAAATTTCCTGTCGTTAAATTTGGGATAAACAGTCACAATTAAAGTTTATTATTAGCTGTGTGATGGGTTAATACAGTATCCATCAAAAATAAATGACCTCAGTGGCATTTGAGAGCTCTGGAGATGCTGCTGTGTAGAACAGAGAGATAAAAGGGGTATTCAAAAAGACCTCTATTATTCAAACATCTTTTTGTTTTGCAGCCCCATTTCCACTGGCCATCAGATAATTCCCTAACTTTTTGGTCCTTTGATTAGTGAGTCTTTTCCCTCTCTGTGCATCAATTGCCAGGTGACCTACTTTAAGATATTCTTGGACAATTATGTGTAAATCATAGGGTCATACACCATTCCTCTTCAATCACGGTTAACTGAGTATAAATTTACTAATTACTTACTGCAAATGACATGGCTGTATTCATGTTGCATAACATTGGGCTCCCTAGATTTCATTCTTCCTCTTTTATTCCTTGGCACTAGGTTACTCTAATTAGGCCCAAATATCAACTTCATTAGTCATGCTTCATGGTAATGGAATTCAGCAGTTGGCGCCATTAGTTCAATTCAGATACAGCCTTTCTGTTTGTCATGTCACTGAGAGTGCCAGGCACACAGAAAACATTCTTTGGAATGGAAACGGGAGGGGGGAGTAATTTAAATATAGAGAGGAACATTTATTCCTTTTTTAGCTCAATTACATTTTAGATTTTTAGAAGAATGTGTCTTAAACAAGTAGTTTGCTAACTGAATGTGAGGGTTCACCCTACATCTGAAAGTAGGCCACATGAGGGACATCTTGATTGTCCCTAACTTACATAGTCCAACAGAGGGCTATTTAAACAAAGCTTATCTCATTAATTATATCGGTTTGAAGCAATTCATCAGTTAACTCCATCTGTATAAATCTGTATATGGATAAAATATTTCTTTTAAAAAAATCTTGTTTTTGGAATATGCTTATAAATATGGGTTTCCCTTCTGAGGGAGAAAGGAAGAATCCAACTTCCAAGATGGCAGCTGCCCTGTTGATGATGATGATGATGATGAGGATGAGGATGAAGAAGATGAAGATGAAGATGAAGAAGAAGAAGAAGAAGAAGAAGAGCTGGTTTTTATATGCCGACTTTCTCTACCACTTGAGGAAGAATCAAACCGGCTTACAATCACCTTCCCTTCCTCTCCCCACAACAGACACACTGGTGGGGCTGAGTTTGGAGCAAACTGTGACTAGCCCAAGGTCACCCAGCTGGCTGCATGTGTAGGAGTGAGGAAACCAACACAGTTCACCAGATTAGAGTCCGCCACTCATGTGGAGGAGTGGGGAATCAAACCCGGTTTCTCCCGATTAAAGTCCACTGCTCTTAACCACTATACCATGCTGGCTAATTAAAAATAAGTTAACCAGGGGCACCTCTTGACTTGATCAGAAACTTTAAAATTAATTAATCTAACCTACTTATCAGCTAAACTTTGCAGTATTAGTATAAAGAGAATGAAAAAATAACAAAAAGAATGAAAAGAAATAAGCTTAAGGAAACCAAGAGAGAGGCAGATATGACCCACTGGGGAATTATCATTAACTAAGGCTGGATATCCCCTGGAATACACATTTCTAATAAAATGTACAATAAGTCTATGTGTTGGATCTGGACTAAACTAGCACCTACACCAATTCCCCCTTTTCAATTCAGACCTCCCCCTGACCTTCCTCAGGGGTCCCCTACCCCACCCCCAACACAGCTTTTTGTGAAGATCAATGGGCTGCATTTGGAGGAGGAAAGCAGGGAAATTCCAGTCTTCCGACTGAAAATTTAATCTGGTTCCAACCCTATGTTTGGGCCACCCTACTATATCAGACAAAAACGAATGAAACAAAGTAAGTAGGGAGATTTATGTTTGTACGGATGATAAGAAATATAGCAACAAGGACGGGGGTACGTATGACCAATATGGATGTAAGTAGTCTTGCAGAAGGCAAAAATTACAAACATAGATTCTCCTTTGAGAGAGCTTTATATTTTCCCCCTTTTTTACACATTATAGTAGCATTAGGATGGTTCTGCTGTTCCCAGTTTTTGGAGGAGGTGTTTATCCAAAAACCCATTACAGTGCACTCACATCACTGAGCTGTCTGGTTACTTTCTTGGCGAGTTCCACGTCAGGTGGGTCTGGCAGAGAAGTGAATTTAGCTTTGCGTTCTTCATGCCCTTTTTTGTAGACAATCTGAAATAAAGGGGAGAGAAAAGAATGGCTTGTCTAAAAAAGGGAAATATTTAGAATTGTTGTCTCTTAACATGGCTGTGCACACAGCTAGCAGGAACTGTGCTGAAATAAAACTCAGAGTTGTGTAGCTTCTTGATAGTTCTGCAGTCAAAAATCAGTAATTTGTATCTATTTTTGACACTTTGAGGGAAAATCCTGTTGGTGCCGAGTGTCTCATACACTTTTTCACTTCAGGATTTCACATATCAGACAGCCTTTGAAGAGACTGTATTGGATGCAATCCTAAAAAAAAATTTCCCTGAGAGTATGCGCCACTGATTAAAATTGAACTTACTCCTGCTAAACCCTTAGAGAGCAGTCCTAAGCAAGTCTGCTCAGAATCCTGCTCAGGTCCATTCAATAGGGCTTGCTCCTAGGAAAGTGTTCTCAGGAATGCACCATAGCAAACTCATGTCTGTATAGCTTCTTACGGCCTAGGCTCATTAATTTCAATGGGTTGGATCCTGCAATGCTTGCTTAAAGGAAGAACAAACCCCTTGCTGATTGCTTCCAACGTAATAGTTACATCTACCTGCCTCACTTCTGTGTCCCACATGCAGATACACACATTCACCCTACTGCAATTCTTTGGCCTTGTATGCAGGGACGTTTCCCTGCGGTCACCCCCGCCAATTGCTTCGGGCCTTCCTTTTGATTATGCACGCCTTTTCCGCTCATCAGAGGTCGCCTCGCTCTCCCCATGCATTTTGCTTATGTTTTCCGCTGTTTTAGCCAGAATCTGGAAAATGCAGGCAAAACACGTGGGGAGAGTGAAGTGACCTCTAACGGGCGGAAAAGGCATGCATAATCAAAAGGAAACCCCGAAGCAATCGGCGGGGGTGACCGCCGGGAAACATCCCTGCATAAAAGGCCTTTGACAGCTCAAACAAACACACACATAAATTGCATATCATGTGCAGAATAGCAACTTTCATTTTAGAGAGAAACAAATTACTAATCGCTTACATGTGCCAAGACAGGGACTAGATATGGGTAATACCTAATGAAATATCAGGCATATTACAAAACGGGGGAATACCTTCAAATCAGTACTTGTAAGACTATGTACTCCCTCTACTCACCAATTCAGATTTTCAATAGAATCCATGCCTGCTCTGTATGCCTTCACTTTCAGAAATGTGGTTATCTATTACAGTCAGAGCTTTTTCAATGGTGGTGCCCCATTTGAGGACGTTTCTTCCCCACAGAGGTTTGCCTGTGCTTTACATGACTGGCTTCAATTGCCAGGTGAGGGTTTTTTTTAAATCCATGCAAGCTTTGGGGTTTCATTCTTAATTTCCTTCATGCTTTGGGCCAGCATCAGCATACCCTAGGGTTGCCAGGTCCCTCTTCACCTGAGCCTGAGGAGAGCAAGGTTTAGGGAGGGGAGGGACTTCAATGCCATAGAGTCCAGTTGGCAAAGCAGCCATTTCCTCCAGGTGAACTGATCTCTATCAGCTGGAGATCAGTGGTAATAACAGGAGATCTCCAGCTAGTACCTGGAGGTTGGCAACCCTGAGTAGGAGAAGCTGCCAGGGCTCTGGGATTCTGGAAGGGCCTGCTGCTTCTGACCACCTCCTGTGCACCTCCCCAGGTGCCAGCTTACATGTCCTTCCCCTGACCATTCACTTGTGAGCACTTTGCTACCTGCCCTCCTGACTGCAGGTGATGCTGATGCACAGCAGCAGAGTGCCCCTGGAGGCCACCGCGGCATGCGAGTGATGGGAGAGCTCCCAAGTGGGTGGAGAAGGATGCACTGGCAGATAGGGGAACACGGGTGGGTGAGCAGGAATGGAGGCACAAATGGGGGGGGCTTAGTGGTGGGAAGAGGTGGGATATGGGCTCTTGACACACACTGGGCGAAAACGCATGGTCGCTTTAGCCTCCTTTATTCCCTGTTTCAGCCAGGATTCAGCCAGGATCGAACACACGTTCGGCGAACGCATGTGTTCAATCCTGGCTGAATCCTGGCTGAAACAGGGAATAAAGGAGGCTAAAGCGACCATGCGTTTTCGCCCACTGTGCACAGTCCCCCAAACTTGGAACCAGCCCTGTTTATATCGATGCTTGTTTTTGAAATTGGTTATTTTTAACTACAGGTCAATAGTGACATTTAATGGCCTTAATGTTTACATTTATTTTAATGTCTTTAATGTAGGCTATTATCGTAATCTACCTCAGAAGTATGCAGCTGGGAGTATGTGGGATTTTTAAAAAATTTAAATATGGCCCTTAAGTAGACCAAACATCTAGCATTTCTTATTTTACACGTTAGGCACAGATAGCTACCACATTCCTGATAGCAGGAGAACAGGAGATCTCTCTCCTGGCATTAGTTAAAGATATGGGACTGATTGAAGGTCACATGTTTGTCCTAAGCTTTCAGTTCTATACGAACAAAGTAATGCACACAAATCCAAACTCCTAATGCACTGTAAAAGAAAACCAACAAACATAAATGCTCTTGTGACATATTTACTTGCTGAGAAAAGTAAAGAGTGGGAACCTTCTTTCAGCCACATGACTAGGGTTGCCAGGTCCCTCTTTGCAACCGGCAGGAGATTTTTGGGGTGGAGCCTGAGGAGGGCGTGGTTTGGGGAAGGGAGGGGAGGGACTTCACTGCCATAGAGTCCAATTGCCAAAGCGGCCATTTTCTCCAGGGGAAGTGATCTCTATCGGCTGGAGATCAGTTGTAATAGCAGGAGATCATCTACACATGACATCACTGAGGTACTTACATCACTGAGGGCCTTTTGGGCCTGTGCTACTCTCCTTAATTCGGGGCTGTCGTCATAAGGATAGAACATTGTTTTGTCAGCTTCCCAGTCTTCAATGTATGATTTCTTAAGGCAAAAGAAATACACGTTGAAATTGGAGATATAATCTCAGTGAGATGAACACTGAATTAATAAGAATGTCATAGATGCTTCTGGACTAGGGTTGCCATGTGCCCATTGAGGGTGGGAGATTTCTTGCCAGCACTCCAGTGGCCGGTGGGAGAGAGAAAAAATTAATCGTTGTCCGTGATAGTGTAACAGCATCAAGGAAAACCTGGAAGTGGCATCACACCACTCTAGGAAGCATCAGAAACTCTGTGGTTTTTACCATAGAGTTTCTGATGATTCTTAGAGAGGTGTGACATCACTTCTGGATTTCCTGATGGCCACCCTCCACATCCCCACCCCACCTCTCCTACTGGCTTCCAGGCAGTGCCAGACAACCTTATTCTAGACAGACCCTGGCTTACCTTACTGAACATGGCTGTATTTTTTATCGCCTGCACAAGCTCTGGAGCATCAGGAGGAAGCAGATATTTTTCTTTATTCTCTTCCCAATTTTGTTTGTATAACACCTAGAGAGATAAACCAACATATTCAGTTACATTATCTTTAAGGAAGCATGGAAATGGGAAGGTCCAAGAGGAAACAATTAAATCAGGGGAAAGACCTTTCAAATTTCTTTTTCAATTTTTTGAACACTGGAAAATTTGGGGGACCACTAAAAAGATTAAATATTTTCTCTGTTGGAATAAGTAAAATGCTTTTCTTCTTTTAAGAAAGGGCTTTACTCACTCAAAACTTATAGTATAAAGATTTTTATTAAAGAAATCTACTGAGCTAGGGAATAATTCTTGTGTATGAAAAAGGCATAGACAACACTCAAATCCAACATGCAATTTCTGCACCAATAACGTGCTGCCATCTTCATGACAAGAACAGACAGGGGCTTCTTTCCTTGCTGTTTGCCTTACTCTGGTAACATTGATCTAGCTTGTGGAGATAGTAGAAGATGCTACCCTCAATCGGTTGTCCTTTTCAGCTGTGGTTACGTTTTGCAGCTCTCTACCCCAAAGGACTATGACAGACACACCCACAGACCAGAAACCATGAGATGTATTTACCTGGAGGGCATGTTTACATATTTAAGGAGATGATCATTATTTAAATGTGACGAAATTTACCCACAACTGATATGCTGTAATGTATAGGGATGATAGGTGTGGGCTCAGAACTCACCTCGAGCCCTGTTTGCTGGCCTGTGGGCTCGAGGTCAGTTCTGAGCCCATGGTTATCATCCCTACACATTATAGCATATCAGTTGTGGGTAAATTTCATTACATTTAAATAATGATCATCTCCTTAAATATGTAAACATGGCCTCCAGAAAACAGGTAAACACATCTCATGGTTTCTGGTCTGTGGGTGTGTCTGTCATAGTGGGCTGGAAAAGGGCACTGGGAGAGGTGAGGCAGCTTTGGCTGGCCTCCTTGGATGGGCCAATCAAGCAAAGCCTGATGAGGCCGGGGTGGGTGGGGTCTGGCCAGCGGACCGCAGTCCTGAGTTTTTTGGTTGGGTCCACCAGCCGGGTATTTATCAGGCCCTTGCCTCACCTTCCGGCGCGTTCTTCCTTTCGGCTTTCCCCCCATAGGATTGCACTGTTACTTTCATAGGCTTGGATTCAGCCAGCCTTTCACTCAACCTTGTCCCATTTCTCTCCTTACTACAGCCTCTATTCCATGTACATGCAGATCCTATAACCCCCAGCTTTTTTATGACTAAAGGGGATTCTTCCTTCCTTTTTCATTATCAGAAAAGCTGCTTGGATCCACTCAAACTCTTTTTTATTATTATCATTATCATTATTTAAAGAAAAAAGGGGGGTACAAAAGGAAAAAAAGGAAAAGGTTAATTGGCGTCTACTGTCTTATTTCGTTTGAGTTAAATTTAAACCTCAACATATTGATAAAATGGTTTCCATTTTTTATCAAACTGCTCATAATTCGTGTAGCTATTTACATTAGTCATTCTATCACATTATATTAGTCATTTTAGCCATAGCAGCATATTACATTAATTTCTCTTTCCATTCTTCTATGTCTGGAAGAAGCGCCTGTTTCCATTTCCTCGCTAAAACGGTTCTGGCGGCCATTGTAGCATATTTGAATAGATCTTTAAATTGCGAAGATAATTCTGATATTGTAATGCTTACACTCTGAAACTCTTGTTGGTCTCTAAGGTGTTACTGGACTCAACTCTAATTGTTTCTGTAAGTCCCTCAGATAAATAGTTCCAACTCCAATTTACAATACACCATTCCCCAGAGTCACTTACTTTGCTGACTTGCTGAGATACCTTCTTTGCATGTTCTATGTCTCTTGCCTTTTCATCAACGTGACAGTTAGTCTTAGCCAGGTCACCAGCCATGCGATATTTAACCTACAGTAATGCATACCATAAATATCACACATAGGTATCACAGCCCAAAGTTGTCATGTTTCTTTTTTAAAAAGTAGCCTGGAAATTATAAACATTATTGTGCCGATCAGAAACATATACAATATTACCTGTTCACTATACAACAAGAAGATAATATAATAATATATACTTTATGAGAAACAAGATAAAATTCAGCAGCCTTTGCTGGGAGACCCGTCTTGTAAAAAGGACTCATACAAATGACACAAAGTAATTTGACATACTGAATTTCCGCTCCATGCTTTTATTGTGCATTTTACCTTTGATTGTTAAAGCCAAAGGTGTTAATTGTTAAGGCCAAAGATTCTCAGTCCAGCAAACAATAACATCAGAACCCCTGTACACATGCATGCAAATTCTTTTGCACAGCCTGAGAGTCATGGATGGGTCAGAATCTCTCTCTGTACTGCAAAATGGACAGAAAAGCATATTTTCACTTAAACCAGGTAGTACAAATGGGAGTTGCCCAAGATGCCTCCATGTCTGAATGTACATAGCAACGCAGATGAGCATCTAGATGCACATCCCTATCCAGCCTTTATATGTGGTTCTCAGTCCAGCAACGTATCTCATCAGAATTACTGCTTTCATGTGCATATCTCCTTTGTTAGAAAGGAGGTTGCATGTGTATTTTTTGGCTGTTTTTCTCTCTTCTTGGATCATACTAACCCTAGGGTTTCTTGCTTGATGTTCAGTCTGCAGTTTCTCACCCCAGGGACCTTGGTAATATTTTTTCCTAAGGCTCCAGACTGGCTTACGGTAACATTATCTGCCTGACTCCTGCCATCCTCGCTAAAGTTAAAATAGCATCAGAAAGACATGGTTTCCTGCTTAACACTGTAGATCGCATTTACTTTGGCTGACCAGGCACTTACTTCACTGAGCTGGTCCTGGACTTTCTTGATTCTTCGAAGTTCAGGGGTATCTGTGGTGATGGCATATGGCTTTCCTTTCTCCTTCTCAAATTTCTCTTTGTACTTTATCTAAGAGAAGACATTACAGCAGAAGATAGATTTAATGTTCAAACTGTAGGTATAGTTATCAAGTTCTCAAAAAAAAATCCTCAGAAATTCTGTGTAAATGCTTTACCCCGAAGTTCTTACTAATATTTTTTCATGTACAAATACATAATCTAAACTTCATGTAAGGATTTGACTAAAATGGAGATGGCCATCCTGTATAATTTAAAAACAAGAGTCTGGAAGTGACTTTTGCTTGTTAAACCTTTTTTTTTTACACAGGAATCATGAAGTCTCAGAAGAGAGGGTTGCATCCCTACAACTCCCCTCAGCAAAGCCTTCAGCCAGCCTAAGGAACCTTCCTTCCATACAAGAAGGCATACCAGAGGAAGGGCCACTCCTGCTGGAGGAAGTCTTCAAATTTTGCTGAGCAGAGTGATAGAAGTCAGGATTTCTAGTCCATGCTCACATAGATTCAGCACTACTGCTTCATCAGGTGCTCTCAAACTATTAAGGACCAAACTAGATGATACATGTGACATGAGTAGAGACAGGAATGCCCCAACCCAACCTGCAGAAATGTGTTCCCATTGGGGAACTAAAGTTTGTGAGTGCTCTGGGACCCAATTCAGCACATGGGGGAAGACTGGCCTTCCCTCCCATGCTGAAATGGCTGCAGGAGGAGGGCTCTTTGCCCTGCTATGGCCTCCAGTATATAGACTTGCAAGCTCTGGGCTGGGGAATTCCTGGAGATTTGGGGGTAAAGCCAGAGGAAGGGAGGGTTTGGAGAGGGGAGGGACCCCAAAGGGGAGAATACTGTTGAGTCTGTCCTCCAAAGAAGTCATTTTTCACCAGCTGAACTGAACTCTGTAGCCTGGAGATCAGTTGCAATTCCAGAAGATCTCCAACCTCCCTCCCCCAACACACACACACTCACAACAAATAATGTCCATTATGCAATACAAATGTAAAACATTCAAGAGTGATTCAATCATTTAATCATTGCCCATCCCATAAACAACTTTGAAACTAAGACACTACAAACAACTGTTGACTTACATTACTGAAGAGCTTTTGCATTTTTGAACTGTGTTCCAGGTATGGTGTCAAAAACTTAGAGGTGTCCACTTTTGTCCGTACAACCCTTTTTCTGACTGGAGCTGAAGGTGCGCCTTTCTGGGTTGTCCCCGAAGTTGTCCCCGAAGTTGTCCCTGAAGTATGCTTTGTGGTAGGATATTGGGTTGATCCAGTGGTGTACGTAGTCTCGGTGTACTCAGTATAAGTCTAGAAATGTGAAAAAGGTTATTGGGGATTTGGGCAGAATTACTAAGCGATCTATTTGTGTCCTCTTCACATATAATTTGTTATTGAATATATAAATTTGCATGTTTAGGCCTGTTGAAAATCAGTGCAACCTAACTCTATATAACATTATCCAAAAACTATGTTGGGAAGTTTTCGAACACTATGGGTGTTGGGTTTTTGAAAAAAGCAAGTCCACTCACGTTTACAACTATGCAGAAAAGTATTCATCCAGTTTCCCCACAGCACATTATTTCATAAGCATGTGCTGCGAGGAGCTGTCTCTTTAACAGACTCACAAGAACTGATTTCAACCAGTTTCAAAAAATGTCTGTGGCCAGCTTATAGGCTAGAAGCCTGTAAGGTAAAGGTAAAGGTCCCCTGTGCAAGCACCGGGTCATTCCTAACCCATGGGGTGAAGTCACATCCCGACGTTTCCTAGGCAGACTTTGTTTACGAGGTGGTTTGCCAGTGCCTTCCCCAGTCTTCTTCCTTTTACCCCCAGCAAGCTGGGTACTCATTTTACCGACCTCGGAAGGATGGAAGGCTGAGTCAACCTTGAGCCGGCTACCTGAAACTGACTTCCGTCGGGATCGAACTCAGGTCATGAGCAGAGCTTTTGACTGCAGTACTGCAGCTTAATGCTCTGTGCCACGGGGCTCTTAGAAGCCTGTAGATGGAGTTTAATAAACCAACTGAATCACCTTCTGAATACTCTTTATAAACATAAACTTAACATGGAGTGTTTACCAGGAGTGGAGGTGTGAATAATGGATTGTGTCAAAGCGAGCCACATGTGCTGTGGCCAAAAAGACTCCTAAAATGGTGCATCTGGACAAACCTTGTGAACAGCTTTCTATAGCACATGCACTGTTAGGCAACAAAATCAGCCAATTATACCCATTGTTGTGTAGGGTTTGGGGCTGACATCGTGTTTTAGTGGAAGTGGGGCAGGGACATCAAAGGATCAGTTCACAATTTTGTCTGTACGTATTATTTTTTGCCCTTAAAATGTCCATTATGAACTATCAGAGACTCTGCAAGAAGCAAATTATTCACCGGGACATTTTTAAAATCAGAGGCCCGCTGTGCGTCACAATCTTGCAGTAGCTCCTAAAATTCACTTGAAAAGAGGGGACTGAAAGAAAACAACTGTTTCTTTTTTAGTATTTACACTCAGGGACATGTCACAAACAACGAGCACAGTCCTGAAGGGGGGGGTATATTCGTGGTGTACTGGAGCAGCGGAACCGCACTGCCTCCTCAGAGGCTTCCTGACTGCTGCGAAAAAAATGTATTTTTCAAAAATAAAATAGGGAAAAAAGGGGAAATGTCCCACTGAAAACAGCAAAGCTGCACCACCAAAAAAGGTGGAATGGCCCCACTGTTGCTCAAAGGGATGATCCTGGGGCGAAAGGGCTGTGGAAGCTGCCTAAAGGCAGCTCCACCCCCGGGAACATCTTCCCCACACCAGCACAGCCTTTCCCTTCCAGAAAAGCCCTGCCGGTGTGGCTGAGCTGGCAGCGGGGGCTGGTGGTGCCCGAATGCCAGTGTGTTTATCCCCGTGCTGGTGTAGATGCCACCATGATAAGGTGGCACCTATGCCAGTACAGGTTCACGCTGGCTCCAAAGGAGTTTCCCCCCTTCAGGAATGGTCTGAAAGAGTTGGATCCCAAGAAACTTGAACAAAGTCCTGCTAGGAAAGTGACCTTTCTTAACTGCCCCTGTCTTTGGGAGCTGGCTCTCCACTACTACTGTTTTTCTAACAGTTAGAGTGGTTCCTCAGTGGAACAGGCTTCCCCGGGAGGTGGTAAGTGCTCCTTCCCTGGAGGTTTTTAAGGAGAGGCTAGATGGTCATCTGTCAGCAATGCTGATTCTATGACCTTAGGCGGTTCATGAGAGGGAGGGCATCTTGGGCATCTTCTAGGCATGGTCTAGGGGTCACTGGGGTGTGTGTGGGGGAGGTAGTTGTTAATTTCCTGCATTGTGCAGGGGGATGGGCTAGATGACCCTGGTGGTCCTTTCCAACTCTATGATTCTATGATACCTGCAAAGCTGCTCCTGGGAGTGAGGAGATGGTATAGGGCTACAGTTCAAATGGGAAGTCTATAGAAATTGCACAAGCTGAAATGTTTTCCTCTCATGCAAGGGCACCTTTGAATCTTCCCCCAATGGTTTTGACCATGCTAAGGATTCCAGTTGTTTGCATAAAAACCAATGTCTGACAATGTATTTATTTATATTTATTTATAGTGTCATAGAGATGGTTAGTAAATGTGGTTGGGGGGCAGGGGAGAGAGAGACCTGGATTGCCCAGGCTATTACGATCTTGTCAGATCTCGGAAGCTAAGCATGATCAGCCTTGGTTAGTATTTGGACGGGAGACCACCAAGGTATTCCAGGCTCACTGTGCAGAGAAAGGCGATGGCAAACCACCTCTGTATATCTCTTGCCTTGAAAACTCTACGGGGTCGCCATACATTTGATGTAACTTGACAGCCATTTCCACTACCACAGACAGATTGACAGATTTGCTAGCCATCCTTAAAGGTAAAAGGTAAAGATCCCCTGTGCAAGCACCGGGTCATTCCTGACCCATGGGGTGATGTCAAATCCCGACGTTTCCTAGGCAGACTTTGTTTACAGGGTGGTTTGGCAGTGCCTTCCCCAGTCATCTTCCCTTTACCCCCAGCAAGCTGGGTACTCATTTCACCGACTTCGGAAGGATGGAAGGCTGAGTCAGCCTTGAGCCAGCTACCTGAAACCAACTTCCGTTGGGATCGAACTCAGGTCGTGAGCAGAGCTTTTGACTGCAGTACTGCAGCTTAACACTCTGCGCCACCTTAAGGAACTATAATTATGAACATTTCAACTGGTGGAAACATTTCCATCAGTGAAGCGCAACTTATCTATCTCCCCTCTTTGGCTGTAGCCCAGAATGCCCCCTGAAATGCTAGTCCTGGGGGACAAGGGAGCCCCAGGCCTGCCATGGGAGGAGGCAGTTCACTAAAATCCCCTCCCTAAGCACTCAGAAATGATTAGAGGGATCCAACTATACATGTCTCCACAAGGAAGATTAACCAAGATTTTTAAAAGGAAGATTTTTTAAAAGTGAACAAAGCACAAATTTCTTGCATGGTTTGGCAAGACAAACAACCTTTGCAAAGATGATGATTCATACAGACTGGCTCGTTTTCTTCAGCTTATTATTTTGCAGATCTAGTTTATCAACCTTTTGATTGTAGATCATGCTACCACAAAGGAGCGTTTTACCTTGAAAATGCTTGAAATAGCAACAAATATAAGACGAGCTTCAGATTTCTATAACCATTTTCTGAAGCCATTATAAACCAGAAACAAATGATGGGGGGAGAAGACGCTAGAGCAGTCAGATTGAAAATGAAGGACATACATATGAATGGAAACAGAGATAATGGTCATGGACATTAAAAGGTTGCAGGAGAAAACGTACTTATTTTCAGAGTGAAGTGCATATTCTTTTAAATATCACTTTCATATAGTAATCCTTGTGTCCTGACATACACAGTATTCTCTACAAACACACGTACCACTAGGACATTATCAAGATCAGAGGTACAGTTAAAAGGCCATAAGGAATTATGTTCACTAAATAATATGACTATACGTCTCAGGAGTGGCTTCATAGTCAATGCACAAGACATTCTTAGCATTCTGCTGCCTGAAAATTATAGCTGACTTAAATCAAAATGATTTGTCCTTAGTCTAAACTCTGGCATAGAGAACTCATCTTGCAAATGATACCATGATATATTGTATGTATAATTATGTGTATGTAAATGTGTCGGGGGGGGGGAGGATTACTATTTATAAGCACAACTGCATTTTTGTGCAATGCATAACCACTAAAATCAATAGGAAGGTAACTATTGCTTTTATTCATCTGCATCCATCCAAATAAAAGCAAACAGTTTTTAAAAAAAACTAGTCTAAAAGCTTATAAAGCACTAAGCAAATGAACAATTATGTAAGTAAAAGAAAACACAATGCAATTAGTTCCCTTTGCGAATTAATACCATCCACACAGCATCAGAAAAAATAACATCTAGGTATTTTTCTGAGTAACTGTAAGACTCTTGATACAACCAGCCACATTTTTTGTTTATGTCATGTGCTACTCATTTTTAAGAAGAATCAGTGGTTTTGGCACAGTAAACAGTAGTCCTATTAGTTTTTTTATGTGCACACAAACCTAGAATTTGAGTAAGGCTTAATATTCACAAAATAAGAGGTTTGCACATAAAACCAGAGGTCTTTACCTCCGCTGGTTCCCCCTCTTCGACCTCCTCTTCAATGTAGTACTATAAACAAAGGAGAGATTATTTTTTCACAAGATCATAAAATACAATGAAACATTTTCCCTTTCAGTCAAAGAACAAAAAGTAGGCTGAAGAAAAAATATCCGTGGTATTAGTCTTCCGTCACACCACTCGAAAGTTCTTGAAGATTTTTTTTCCCCGCCCAGAAATATGAGATTTACAGACATTAGCTGTAGTGCAGCAAAATCCATCAACACAGTTAGATTTTAGGGGGCAGACCAGCCTCAACCTATAAACTAGCTGTTGCTGAAACAAAGAATTTCCCCATATCCTGTAGCCTAGTGCTTGGTTGCAGTTCTGAGCCCAGTCCAGGGAACTGTGCATTTAGGAAGTTCACCTGCTGCTGATATTGTGGAGGTTCTCATGAATGTATGCATGTACACTCAACCGAGACCCCCTTTCCCCCTTAAACAAGCACACTATGTAGGTAAAAGACGAGCTTGAATTACTGAAGATTACAAGTGGATGAACCTGATGGCTGTTTTGTTTATAAGAAAGAGATTATAGTTAAATTACCATGCTGTAATCCGTTTTAATTTGATAGGTTTTACAATTCTATTTTATACAATATAGTGTTGTGTTGGTTATCCCATATAGTATATATTTATTGGTCTTTGACCGCAAATACATTCATTCACATTCATTATTTCAGGTTTCAGAGGATCAAAGATTTTTGGGGAAGCCAAATCAGTTAAGTGGCGGGAACATGAGAAGAGATTGTCAAAAGATACTATCGCCAAGTTCCTTTCCTAGGAGGGTCTAACAAAGCCTGACCGTTTGCAATTATTTTAATGTGTACAAACGTCTTGGTGACTGAGAATAAACAATCTTCAGTTGCCATGTTATTTTTAATGTTATCTGTTCCTCGCGATTGTTACCATACTCAAGAGTTAATGTCAAATGCAACATAGACATTTAACTGTTTGGGAAATTTCTGCATAGTATTAAGAGTTTCAACATTTATTTTAAATTGTCCTAATACTGATTTTTTTTGGAATTTTACATACCAAAACAGCTCTGCAAATGTTTCTTGACATGAACAAAGGCCATTACCTTCCTGCTCCTGTATTAGCTAGCCCACCAGTTAAGACCCTCTTCTCAAGCCCTTCTCTCTGTTCCCCACCTGCAAAGATGAGGCACGTGGTGACCAGAGACAGGGCTTTTTCGGTGGTAGCACCTCACCTTTGGAATGCTATGCCCTAGACCTTTTAACGTTAGTGGCTTGCCTTTTTATAGTTTTATTGGCTTGTTTGTATTGTTTTATTGTTTTGAGCCAACTTCAGCAGCATAAACATTTTCTAAACAAATAATTTCCAGGTATGTATAGATGCTGTTGTACACAATGTGTGACAGACCAAAGAATAGTCCATGGCCATAAATACATCCCATTAACATCTTCATAAAGCTCATTTTTGACCATTTTCCTTTTCAAGCAATCCTTTATGCATTGCTAGTGGGCTGTGTTTATCTTGTTGAGTTATCAGTTAGCTTATACATAAAAATATATATATAAATATCTTAAGCTGTTAAACCAAATCATATGGTAATTGCTTAATGCACCGTAAACAACATGAATTGATTATTTTCCGAGCTGCATGTTGGACTGGTTGAGTGATAAACCCCAAACTGGGCTTGTTAATATTCCAAGAAAGGTCCATGTTGCAACTCACCATAGCCTGGTTGAAATGAGTTTTCGGCAATCATTATTTTAATATAATGGTCAGAAACTTTGGAAACACCTGGACCTTTGAAAACCCAGTAGTAAAAATGGATGAGGGACCAGTTATACTATACTGGGTCCTGCCAATTTGGTCAGTGACCCACCTATCCAATTGCTATGCTGTGGTTCTCTGGAAAAACCAGCTGCTGTTTACATGGTACAGCATCTTTTTGGAACCATTTGAACATACCTACACGTAAGACTTTAACGCATAAAAATAGTTGTATGTGAATTTCTTCTAAATTAATCTTAGAATATAAATTGTCCTGGGATATTTTGTTGCTGACATAACAGATGAGGAAGAATTACACCCAGCCTTACATTACTGAAAGATCACATAACTTTACTCTCATTAATTATTATGACTTCAGTTTGTTAACAAAGCTACCCACATAATTCTAATTAATTCATTTCTGGAAACAATGTTGTTGTTTTTAAATTTGTGATTTCTGGGCTTTTCCCCTGCACTTTTGTTTTAGAACCCATGAAATTCCAAATTGTATATATATTTTAAAAAATAGAACCCATGAAATTCTGTAATACCAATACAAAGTGAGTAGTGTCTAAAAAAATCAAAAACATTTCTGGCAATGAAATGAAGATATAGAAATGAATCCAGTTGAAGGTGTCTTGAACACTTTTAGTATTAAACTTGTCTATAATTAAATCTTGCTGAAACTGTGAGGCAAATGGGATATCCTGAAACTGTGGGATCAAAATTCTCCACAGCTACTTCAACAGCCCGTTCCCAAGAGTCATAACAGCCGGGGATGGCATGGCCATAGTGCTGCCGTGGTGCCTCCAGTGAGGTTTTGTGGCTGCTGCAAGCTAAAAAAGGGGGGGAGTATTTCTAACAACTTGAAAATGGGGGGAACGCCCCATAGAAAACAGTGATGCGGGGCCACCCAAAAGGTGGTATGGCACTGCCATTGCTTTAAGGAGCATTCCTGGGCTGAAAGGGGTTAAAAAGCTGCCTAATGGCGGCCCCACCCCCCAGAATGCCCTGGGAATGCCTCCCAGGATGCCGGTGCTAGGACTTGCGCCAGGAGGACGCCAGTGGGAGGCCTTGCTGGCATCCAAGGGTTGCGCTGCTGCCGCAGGCCAGTGGAGCCTGCGTAAGTGCCCCTACACCAGCATCCATTTTTTGCACAACACAAGTGGCACAGACGCTGGCGTTGGAGTCACGCCGCCTCCTAAGCCCATTTGGCCCCCAACCCCAGGAATGGGCTGCAAGTCTACTCAATTTACTCAGCAGAAATCCTTGTTCCTACGATCTAGTCAGCATTCCTCTGTAGAAAATAGCTTGAAAGATGAACTCCCACATAATAGAACTGATCAACTTTGAGCCAAAACCATATCCAGAAATGCCAAAAAAGCTGAGCAAGAACATGTTTTTTGCCTGCAATAACAGGACTACATAAAGTATTACTAATTTATATAATTTATCCACCATATCACCCAATTTGGATTGGGACCACAGAATTTCACATTGGAAAGGGAAAAGCCAAGAAATCTCAAAAAATCAGAACATTATTTCTAAAATCTTATTTTCAATTAATCAGGAGAAAATCTATACTAATATCAGTAGCAAACAGGATCTGGCCCCAGTATCCATGTTCTGTAATAGCTTGCACTAGCAACCAAATTCCAAGATACTTTACAGTTTCAAACTACACTCATCCTCACATGTATTCATCAAAAACCATCTCTGATGCTACTAGAAGTTATGTCAGAGTAACTATGATTTAAATCCACATCTCCTTTGCATGTTATTATTCCCATTTTACTGATGGGGAAACAACTCGCATAAAGAAATTCCAAAGGTAGGCCTATCCACAGATTCTTCCAGTGCATTCCTGAAGTGGGGGAAAACTGTGGCGGCCAGGATGGCATGGCTGAGAAGCCTCTTCAGAGGCTTCCCAGCTACTGTGGAGGGGCGAAAAGCCTTTTCTCCCAAAATAAATAAATAAATAAAACCAGGAAAAAAGGCTTTTTCCCCCCATAGGGGAAAGTGAGCCAGCGCCATCTAAAAAGGTGGTGCAGGACCACCGCCATCCCAGGAGGCGTTCCTGGGGTGAAAGGGGTTTGGAAGCTGCCTAACAGCAGCTCTGCCCCCTGGAACACCCCAGGAAGGCCTCCCAGGATGCCAGCGCAGGGAATTGCGCCTGGAGAACGCTGGCAGGAGGCCCCATCAGTGCCTGAGCCCCATGCTGCCGCTGCAGTCCAGAGGGGCCAGCATAAGAGGCACTACACTGGCGTCCATGCCAGTTTGCATGGCGCAAGTGGCACGGACGCCAGCATAGGCGTCACGCCGGCTTCTAAGAGCATTTGTCCCCCCCCCCTTCAGGAATGCACTGTTATTGTCAGTATCACAAACTACATTATTTCCAGTTCAACATAAGCTATAGCATGGACTGAAAAGCACAGACTAATTTGCCAATTCATGACCATTCCCACATCCACCTCGGTCTCATGGGTCACATTCACCGTACGTCTTTAAGGATTAGCTAGGTCCTCTGTTACCAACACCAAAAACCGATGACTACTTTCACAAAGAGTGTTTTCCAAAAAGAAAGAACCTGTTACTTCCCAGACTAAATATGCCATTGCCAGCCTGAGTGAAATGCACACAGGGGGAGATTTCTCCTCTCTTTTTCTTCACTGTCTACTACTAAGACTTTCACATGTACGACTGTCGGAACGCACATGGCTACGAATGCAGAGTCATAAAAGAGAGTAAAAGAGATCATAAACAGGAAAGAGAAGAAAGATCAGCTGTACACAGGTCGGTAGTAGAATAGTGCTAATCCTATTTCTAAATGAGATTACATGCATGGCTTCTGTGTATAAAAGCACATGCCAGAGTTCATAAAGAATGAAAGCATCCTGATATGAAAGCCGTATGTTTTCAGTGTGGCCTATTGGCCAACTTAAAAATGGCAATGTGGCCTTTGCACCAAGAAAAAGGGTTCTCTGTCTTTGACTTACACTACAGTACAGACTAGCCCAGGCATTAAATGTCCAGGCTATTTAAGAGTTCTCTATAGGATGCCCTTTAAAACAGCATGTTGGCGCCTAATGAACCCATCTTCCTTTGCTCAGCAATACTTTATACTGGTCACTGAACATAAATGTGTTTCATGTAGAGTTAAAACATGAGAGTAATGCAGAACTGGCAAGCAGTGACGAAGATATATTTTTACTCTTTCTGGAAATGGGTAAGTGGCTTAAAACTAATACCGGCTGCAATTGTTGCCATTTTATTTATAACTTTTTTAATCCAGTCCTGAACATTCCAAAGAGAGAAGAAACGTCAGACATCGTTCCAAAGCAAGCAGCTCCGCATGGCGCCCTTCAGAGTAAAATCAAAACGACTTTGAAAAATACAAAGGGATAATTAAGACTAATAAGGAACAGACAGTGATGAGGTAATGCGCATGAATACCACACATATGGACACATGGTATGGACACATGGAATCTATGACTGCTCTTGTGATCATGATAAACCAAAATATTTTTGGAGAAAAGGTACCCTTCAGTTTTACCATTTATCATCTACAGCATGCACAAAACAATGCTCTTACATGCCAGATGAGTTAAATGTATCTCTCATATAACACTTCCAATTCTGTACAGCCCATAATTGTCTCCTGACAGTGTGGAGAGCCACTGTGAAGAATAGGATTGTCCTGGGACAGCAGCATAAGAAACCATGTTCAGTGGTGTCTTTAAGTGACACTCACCAAGGCAACCACACTGATTCCAATGGACTGCGTAACAGTGTTGTGTGAACATCAGAGTTGTTTTGTATAAGCAGGGATTGACCAAAAAAAAAAGTGTGGAAAGATCCCTTTAGCTCTTGTTAGAAGGCTTTGATGTTGCTTAGGTTTCATAGCCAGCAATTCAGGCATTGTCAGCCTTCATGTGAATAATCCTTACTTACTAATCATCATCATCGTTATTATTAATATTAAATAATGATGTCATGAGTACCATGCATTTTCCAAACCTGTAACGCGGATTTGGAAAAATGGGAACAAGATCATAAAGAAAGGTGGACATCACTGCTGTCATATATTTTCATAAGTCACCGTACTGGCACCATGTTGGAGTACCCAACAGCTGCAACTGAGGTCAACCGTATTGATGACTGAACAGTTTCTATAACTAGTTGTCTGGAGGACAATGAATCTGAACACACTTAAAATGCAGAGGCAGGAATCTTAAGAGCCCTTACTTGCCATTAGCTGTTGATGTTTCTTCTGAGTATTCAATTAATACACAAATCTCCGGTCAGGGAAAGCAATAAGACCCCCCAAAAAAATTAAGAGTTACCTCCACAACCTCCTCATATTCCTCTTCTTCTGCCATCTTCACAGAGCGTTTCTCTGCCCGTCACCTACTGACTGGCCATAAAACAGATGAAACATGAAGAATTTTGCACTATGAGTACAAATTAATATAAATGCTTACATACTGGTATGATGGTATCTCGTCATAATAATGGGCTGGGTTCTACAGAATTTTTACAGTAATAAAAGTGTTTTCTCCTGCGTAAGAAACCTTTCACCAGCAGAAAGCATCTTGGTCCAGTAGAAAACTCCATGAACTGGAGAAAAATGCCACCATCAGTAAACAAAAAAAGGTGCAGGCTCCAACCCAATATTTGCCTCGCTAATTACAAAAAAGTAGGTCACATCAGCATCGAACCAACTGAAAACCCTCTGGAACAGAAAAGGACAACTGTTTGGAAAAACCTTTTTTATTATTTAATTTTAAAATTTATGTGTCACCTTTCAGCCCTATAAAGATGTTTACAGAAACATCTTACTTAATGGGCTTCTAGGCTTTATTCTCTCATCCTCTTAAGCATACTTTTTATTGCCTATTAAATTCGCCCTATAAACCATTATGTCAGTTCCTGTAACGTTCCTTTCGGTGGCCATCATGCATTCCTATTTATAGGAATCTCAATAAGGAACACACAGACAACAAAAGAACACAAAATAAATTATGACATACATGATACCTGTTTATGTATGCCTTCGGGACATTTAAAATAAGCTAGGTACTAACACCAAGAATATTTCTGATTAAATACAGAATCCAATATAACCATATGACTCCGTTTTGAAGAAATGCTGCTGTTTTTTTAAGTCAGTCACCCCAACTGAAAACCTGAGGAATGTATTTCGGCATCTCTGCCCGTGCACTAAAAGTTTGTGCTATGTCATTGATTAGCCCTCTTCCTTGGCTGTGGCTCCCAGCATAAAGCAATATTTTTTGCCCATTAATGATTGCTATGTGGAAATATTACATGCAGTTCTGATCCTTGGGCCTGCAGCCAAAACGCTTTGAACAATTAAGTGTTTAGGATGGGGGGTACTGCCTGTAGCGCCAACTCAGCATCACAGACCAGGATGTGCCAATGGGAGTCAAATAAGCTTGCTAAAACGTTTAGGATCAGGGCAGATGGGAGTCATGAAGAATTCCCCTTTGTGGGCATGCTAAACTGGTTTTCGTACAGGTTTGTAAGGAGCTATTCCCCTGGTCACTTTTAACAAGTCGAATTCATCTCCAGGTGACAATACTGGAAAACTTTTTAAAATGAGGCTGGTAAGGCCATCTGTGCCTCAGAATGCCTTACTTAAATATCAGTGGGCGGGATGCCTAATAAAACATTGTTGTGAGTTTACTTTGGCGGACGTTTGCAAAGCCGCTATAATGATATATTGTTAGGGTTGCCAACCTCCAGGTACTAGCTGGAGATCTCCCGGTATTACAACTGATCTCCAGCCGACGGAGATCAGTTCACCTGGAGAAAATGGCCGCTATGGCAATTGGACTCTATGGCATTGAAGTCCCACCCCTCCCCAAACCCCGCCCTCCTCAGGCTCCGCCCCCAAAACCTCCCGCCGGTAGCGAAGAGGGACCTGCAATCCAATATATTGTTTGAACACTTAGACTTTTACTTTAAAAAAAAAAAAAAAAAGTACTTCAAATTACCTTAAGTGAATGAAGTTAACTTCTCTCTTCCCACCATTGGTCTTTATGGATGCTCCTTTGGTTTGCTTCTGTGGTTCTTTAATTTTCCGCCCCCCTCAGACCTGGAAAAATATATATCAAAAGGCACATAGCTTTGGTGCACGCATGAAACAAATGCCCAAAGAACTCATTCATTGGAATGAGTTTGTCAGGGCGGCAGCGATATTCGGAGTTTGGCATGAGAGATTGCCACAGCTTCTGCTTCCAAGGCGAGCAAAAAGATGAGGGTTCTCAACAGCTGTTTCCTAGTCCAAAGGTATGTGCCATGTAAGCTAATACCTCGGAGCAATTGGCTGGTTTTGTTTAGCTAGCGAAACTGCCATTCCTTCTGAGGCAAGTGCAGTGCATTGCCGCAAGTTAAATTTAGGCACTGTAGATACTGTCTCTTCCTAGTGCCAATAGGTTGAGGCTAAAGGGGGGAAATGAAGGTAGGTTTGTTCATTCCCCAATGTTAACTAAAATTAAATCAGGTGAAATACTATTGGGTTGCCCTATAAACCACCACCAAAAAGGCAACTTTCTAAAGAAACGTCCCCCCCAAACAGCTGAGCACTGATCTATCAAGGCTCTATGCTACATACTCACAGAGCCAATCCTTATCTCCCTTTAGTAAAGCTACATCCAGCTCAGTTATACTTTATATCACTGGATGGGATAGACTGGAGAAAATGTTGCTTAGTTTTTTAATCTGATAAAAATACAGCAGGCCATAAAGCCCTGGAATAAACAAACAGCTTAGTTTGGCCAATATATACATTATATACCTTTAAAAAAAAATGGGCTTACCAGCAATATTTTAATAAATTTCCTTAGCAGCAAAGCCTCTCCAACTGTCCTCCCTCCTGAGAAACGCTGGGCAAGAGTACCGTTAGCCTGATGCATTCGCTTCTAAGTTATCATGTGGCTGGGGCTAGCCAATCGGGTTTGGCCTTGATCGGGTTTCAGATACTAAATATACATAGTGACCCTCCGGAGGACCACCTGTTCAGCAAACCCACAAAGAAAAGTAAAGCAGCGCATATTAGTCATTGGTATGGGCTCTAACCAAAACACAAGAACATAAACGCAGCCAAATTGCAGTTTGTATTGAAATACCCAGTTATGAAATATGGACACAGGTAGGATGATACGTGTGAGGCATGCACATTTGTCTATAGAGAAATGAGACTTTTCTGGTGGTTTACAGCAGTCTTCAGGGAAGGTAGGAAGCATAGAGTAACAGAAGAATGTGGGGGACAGGGACAAACTCTTTGGTGGTGCACCAAAGCATGATGTCATTTCTGTTGCAAAACCGAAACTGACATGATCACATCAAGGGGACACTCTAGGATTCACCCCCAAGTGTATGGTTAACCACAAATTCCAATTTCCCCCTGCTGGCCTATTTAGCAGCAGTGGGAATGGGCTGGGGGGGTCCAGGCTGGAAGTCCTCCCCAGGCCCTCTTAGTATGGAGAGAGGTTTCAGATGCAGACAGTAGTAGAATGGGAACTTGACTCCTCAAGACCAGGGGTCCTCATCCTTGTTGAACTTGCAGAAACTACTAACGTTTTGAGAAAAGGTAGTACTTACCACCACAAAATTAGCATCACAGAAAGTAAGGTCCAATCACAATCACGAAATGAATGTTATGGGGTCATTCACATAGTGTTGGAAGTTTCCACGAAACAATGGGAAGTCAAGTATTTATCTACTACAGAGACCCCTTCATCTGAATGGCACACTTTGCAGATGTTAACAAATAGTAATATAACAAGTAGGGTACCTACAAGGACTTGCGAGGGGCACCTAATTTTTCTCTCCCAAACAATTTCCGTTTTGGCTTCCCTAAAAGCCCCATAGCATCTCCCCTTTTGCCCCTTCCTTCTCCCTTTCCCACTCATCAGCCAACCTACTACGTTTTTCTGCCTTTATCTTCATCTTTCCTTCCGTCCCTCCCCCTGGCAGCCTCTCCCTGGGATAAGTGTGGCTCAGTTGTGTAGTGCACAGGCCTAGTTACACAATGAGAAACCTGCAAGGATTTGCAAGGAAGAACCTTATTTTCCCCTGCATCCCCTTCCCACACTGTTTCTCTCCTCCCATCCACGGACCAACCTACCTTTTATCTGCACCCCCATCATCAGCTATATTAATTATTTTACTTCATTTATACTGTTGTGATAGAACTTATACTTGCAAGATACTCCCTTATATTAGTCTAGTGCAGGGGGCGGCAAACTCATTAGTCAAAAGAGCCAAATATCAACAGTACAACGATTGAGATTTCTTTTGAGAGCCAAATTTCTTAAACTTAAACTATATAGGTAGGTACACTGTTTATTAACTTAATAAACTTTAATTAAAGTTTTAAGTCTTAATTAAACTATAGGTACACTGAATAAAACTTGATATCATACTTAATAGTGATCTTATTTATTGATAAAAATTAAATTGTAAGTCCCTGCCATTTCGCCCTCCCCATCTGGAGTCCTCGTCTGGAGGCCTGGTCTACCGCCATAAAAGCCTATTGGTAGACCTGGCCTCTGGCTGAGTCCCATTGGGAGGCCAGGTCTACCCATTGGCTTTCTTGGCAGTAGACCTGGCCTCCAGAGGCCCATAGAAGCCAATTGGTAGACCTGGCCTCTGAAGGGGGACTTATTCCCCTCCTCGGAGTCCAGGTCTACCACCAAGAAAGCCAGTGGGTAGACCTGGCCTCCCAATGGGACTCAGCCAGAGGCCAGGTCTACCAAAGGAAGCCCGCCCCGCCCAACAACTGATAGGCGTGCGGGGGGCAGGAACCGCTGAGCCGCCAGCCCAGCAATCACGCGGCTGGAGGGGAGGCTTTAGCCTCCCAACTATTGAGGGCAAGGGAAAGGGGGACCTGGCCATTCTCCACAGCGGGGGGGGGGAGAGAGACAGTGTTCCCACTCGGCTTCTCTCTCGCGCTCGCTCTCGCTCTCTCTCAGGCGCGCCGGCTCCGCAGCCCAGCTGCCGGTGCGAGCGGGCGAGAGAGCAGGGGCTCCGAACCAAGTTCGGAGAGCCGCATTCAACGGGCCAAAGAGCCGCATGCGGCTCGGGAGCCGCAGTTTGCAGACCCCTGGTCTAGTGTGTGAATTTGAAGACTTTCCCTAAGGTCAGGTGTTCAAGTAGGCAGTTCAGTTAACTGAGAGTGCTTGCACAACCCTGTTGGAGTTGCTCCTTAGATTAAAGATGTTTGAACTACTCATTCTTTTGGTCTTTATTTTGGAACTCAGAAACATTACATGTACTCCACCTTTCTCTCTAGTGGGGACCTATAGCAGCTCTTCTCCATTTTATCCTCACAGCAACCCTGTGAGGTAGGTTAGGCTGAGAGGGTAAGATTGGCCGAAAGTCACCCAGCAAGCTTCCACAGCAGAGTGGGGATTCAGACCTGGGTCTCCCATGAGTGCGGTTTGGTTTCAGTTTCCAAAGAAAGGGGAAAGTGTACTCCCAGGGTAGCCATAGGAAAATGTTGCCAAAATGAGAGACATAAAGTTTGTGTCTCTGGTCAAGCCAAGGGCAGGGTTACCAACCTCAAAGGGTGGGCGGCTGGAGTCCTCCTGGAATTTCAACAGACCTCTAGACTATAGGGATCAGTTCCCCTAAGGGAAATGGCATCTTTGGAGGGCAGACTCTATGGCATTGCCACCCCGTTGAGCTCCCTCTGTTCCCAAATGCTGCCCTTTCCAGGCACTGCCACTGATTCTCCATTAATTTCCGAAGCTGGAGTGAGCAACACTAATGTACATCTGTGATCCGCCTGTCCGGAATAAGCTCAAGGCTTTGCTAGTCAGTCATGCGTTAGGGAATGACCTGAGGTGTCATCTTTTCTGTTCCACATATCTTTGAATTTTAACCCCAAGGCTCAAGGCACAGGTGGGCACCAGCAAACACATCAGCAGGTACAATACTGAGAATCACTGCTCTGGTCCGTGGCTTTCCAGAAGTGAGTATAGATGCCAGAGATGCTCTCTCTCCATCACTCATACGGGTAGGCAAACTACAGCTACTGCATTGCCTGGCTTCTGGTTCATCTATCTGCTTATCCTCACCTTGTATACAGTTCGTTTTCTTTTTAGACTATAGCATTACTGTTTGTCAACAGAACCATTAAAATTTTATGGCCATATATGCTTTTGGAATTGGTCATTGTTTTTCACTTTTCAGGGACATATTCAGTTTCTCCACTGTGTTGGTGTAGATTTGCTGTCTGATTACGGTAGTATATCATTTTGGTTTGTTCTAGTATTATGTAACACACTTGGTGAGAGTCAAGGCCTATAAAGAATGCTAATGATCTTTAGTGGCCATAGATGTTTTGTCCGGAGATGATTTCCTCTTGTTCCCGGAACGATAAGAGCTTGAAAAAGGTGTCATTCCTTCAGCGAAGGAGAGGGATCAGAGGTATGTGAAGAACAGAAGTTTGGTGTCTGGAGCAGACAAAGACAGAGGCAAACAGAAGACCGCCCCCTCCCCGCATTCAAAGAATTGAGGGGAGGGGCGCATTTTGTCTGCGGGCGCAAAAAGAGAGCCAGTCCTCTTGCATCTTTGCCTGACGTGGGGAAGAGGGCGGGCCTGGGGGAAAGGGCTTAAGAGCGCCGGGGTGGAAATTTCCTCCCTCTTTGGAAGCGGACGGAGCAGACAGGCAGTCGGAGGAACAGAGGAACTCACACCCGGACACGTGGCTAAGTATCCGAGCGAGGGAGAAAGGCAGGGGGGCGGCATCCGTGTTGTACAGTCCTCCCAAGGGGGTGGCAAGCATCTGCTTGTGCACGGAGGGTATCAGCATCTCCCGCTGTCCGCCTCTCCAAGTCCTCTTTCGTCTCCTGCCAAGTGCGCTCGCTGCTTCGCTCCTTTTGTTTCCTCTGCTTTTAAGGGTCATATCCTTTGTCCTGTTTAGGAAGCCGGGTTCAGGACGGGCTGCCCGGCAGCAGGGTCCTACTGCCCCCATTGTTAAGGGGCTGGTGGCTTAGCTTTTGTTTCTCGCTCACGCACGTTTTAGAACAGAAACTTTTCTCGGCTGCAGCATCTGCCTCCTGCTTCGCGCACGTTTCTGAATCGGAAGCCCCTGCATTCCTTCTCTGCCCCCTCAACCTCTGGCCTTTACCAGCCATGGGATCAAGGAAGGGCACACAGCCCTCACAGGCCATAAGATCTAAAAGGGCACGAAAACCTACTCAAAAAGTGCTGGAGGGGCAGGCTGCTGGCCACGTGGCCCGGCTCATCCAAGCCAGGAGCACGACCGCCCGGAAAGGGAAGCGGGGCGGTGCTTTTCAAGCAGTGGGTGGGGTGCAAGGAATCGTGGGGCAGGGGAGGCCGCCTGCTCAGGGTGGGGCCTCACCACAGGGGGCTCATGATTTGGAATCCATTTACCAGATTGTGTCCGTGATTGCAGGACGTATGGATGAGATTGCAGGGCGTATGGATACGCTGGAGCAGGGGAATGCCAGTGAACCCAGGGAGGGCAGTGAGTCTGCCCCTGCACCAACAAGGGAGAGCTGCTCTCCACCCAGGCTCCCGGAATCAGGTGAGTCCCCAGTGCACACACAGTCACAGGCCACAACATCTACTGGGGAGTCTTTAGTTAATGAGCAGGCAATGGACTTGCCACCCCCTTACCAGTCAAATGAAGAACTGCCTGCCTTGGGGCCCACGCAGCTCTCTGGGCGGGGGCGGCAGCCTTCTCGTCAGCCTGCTGCCACTGCCCAGGATCCAATGTCAGTGGTCAATCAGGTTTGGCAAGGACAGCAGGCCACTTGCCCCCGGGGGACGCTGGACGGGGGAGCCACAGGGCCCGCTACAGTGGCTGGGCAGCCTACTGCTGCAGCTACGCTTGGCCAGGGCCCTCAATCTCAGTTGATGGCACATGGGGAGATGGGGCTTCCTTTGGGATCCCACCTTCCCCAGGCCCTCACAGACAAAATACTTAGAGGGGAATATGTGGATATGTTTTCACTCCTGAATGGGGATGAGGAGCCAAAAGGGAGAGACAAGGAAGGGCTTAGAGATGACGATAAGTGGCGAAGGAAGAAAGTGGACCGCACTTGGCCCAACTGGTTGGTAGGTTACCTTATCTATCAGGGGGTGATTGTGCGTGAACAGCCATCCAGGGCCTTGGCCTTGGTCAAGTATCTGGACATCATTAATCATGCTTATAGCGAGTTCATGGGCCAGGCTTGGCTCCAATACGATGAGAATTTCAGACTGCGAGCGGCTCGTAACCCGGCACTTGCTTGGGATGTCCCACAGGGTGAATTGTGGATGCAGTGCATGATGCCTGCAAGGGCTGTGCAGGGTGAGAGGTCCCACAGTGGACACCTCATCGATCGCGCTCCAAGCTCTAGGCCCCTGGGGGGCCAGGCGGTTCAACCCCGCTTGCTTTGCTGGGATTTCAGTTCCACCGGCCGCTGTGATCATCGCCCCTGCAGATACAGACACGAATGCCCCATCTGTAGGGAACCCCACCCCGTCACTTCCTGCCCCAAGGGCCGACCCCATAGGCGGGGTCGAGGGGACCGGGGCTGGGGTCAGAAAGGAGGTGGGGGAACTGCCACAGGTGCTGCTTCAAAAGGCGCCCAGTCCAATTAAAGTTCCCGAACTCCGGCGCCTTTTACCTGCCTACCCGAAGGACTTAGACGCACGGTATTTGCTTGATGGTTTTACATATGGTTTTCGGATCCCAGCAGTGGGCCCTAGGGTTCATAGCATGGCCAGGAACCTGAAGTCATTAACTGGGATAGAGGGTGTAGTTAAAACAAAAATTGATAAGGAAGTCAAGGAAGGCAGAGTAGCAGGCCCGTTCAGTGACTTGCCCCTAAAAAACCTGCATATTTCACCACTGGGTATAGTCCCAAAGAAGGCTCCTGGGGAGTTTAGGCTGATACATCATCTATCATTCCCAAAGGGCGGATCGGTGAATGATGCCATTCCCCAGGAGCTTTGTTCGGTCAAATATTCATCCTTTGATAATGCAGTGCGTTTGATACGCAATTTTGGAGAGGGTGCACTGTTGGGGAAGTGCGACATTAAGTCTGCATTCCGCCTCCTCCCCGTCCATCCACTTGACTTCGATCTCCTAGGTTTCTCATTTCAAGGCAAATTCTATTTTGACAAGGCATTGCCTATGGGCTGTTCCATATCATGTGCGGCATTTGAGAAATTCAGCTCCATGCTTGAGTGGGCAGTTAGGGTGCTTTCTGGTCTATCAGGTGTAACACATTATCTAGATGACTTCCTTTTTGCAGGCCCCCCAGAGGCGCATAGGTGTTTGGAGCTCATGCAGCGATTTCATACATTGTGCCAGGAGCTGGGAGTGCCCCTGGCCCACGAAAAGACTGAGGGCCCATCCACCAAACTGACCTATCTAGGTATTGAACTGGATACCGTGGGCCAGCTTTCGAGGCTGCCAGTCCAAAAGCTTGCTGAGCTACGGGGCCTCGTGCTTAGTGCTATGAGGGCAAGGAAAGTCACGCTGCATGAGCTCCAATCCTTGGTGGGACATTTGAATTTTGCATGCAGGGTAGTCACGCCGGGGCGTGCCTTTGTGCGTCGCCTCTGCCGGGCCATGGCCGGCGTGCGGGCCGCCCACCACAGGATACGGGTCACTTCTGCCATGCGGCAGGACCTTTGCATGTGGGCCCGTTTTTTGGAAAGTTACAATGGGGTATCTTTCTGGAGGGAAGACCTTTTGCTCGAGGCAGAACTTCAGGTGCACTCTGATGCAGCTGGGGCCCATGGGTTTGGCGTTTACTTCCGGGGCAGGTGGTGTGCCGAGCGGTGGCCAGCAGAATGGAAGGCCAGTGACATAATACGGGACCTCACTTTCCTAGAATTTTTCCCAATGGTTGTGGCAGTTCACATCTGGCCGGAGGCTCTAGCCAATCATTCAGTGCATTTCTGGTGTGACAATCAGGCTGTGGTCCACATCGTTAACACACTGTCCTCCCACTCCCCTAGAGTCATGTCCTTGGTGCGGGCTTTTGTACTACAGTGCCTCAAATATAACATCCTCTTTTCAGCTCGCCATGTTCCTGGAATAACAAATAACTGCGCTGATGCACTATCCCGTTTTCAGATAGAGCGCTTCAGGAGCCTGGCCCCTCTAGCCCAGGAATCACCAGAGGAGATGCCCGTGGCACTGTGGAGTCTTGGAGGGGTGAGGCCTGGCGTGCCATAAACAACTCTTTGGCTCCGCGTACTCGGAATGGCTATGCCAGGAGTTTCCGGGCTTTTGAGGAGTTTAGGGGGAAGGAGCGGCTGCAGCTGGCTTGGCCTATACCGGTGGACCACCTCATGCAGTACTGCGTCCAGCTGCACGACACAGGGTACACGGTTTCCACTATATCGGGCCGCCTGTCAGCTTTGGCATTCTACGCAAAGGCAGCCGGGAAGGCAGACACGACAGGCGACTTTAGGGTGCGGAGGATGCTAGAGGGGTGGGCCAGAGAAAAGCCAAGGAAGCCAGATGCCAGGGCCCCTGTGTCCCCTGAGTTGCTAGCAGGCCTGTCGCTGGCCCTAGAAGCGCACTGCGCCTCAGCTTTCGAGGTCAAACTGTATCGTGCAACTGCCCTCCTGGCCTTCTTTGGGGCCCTGCGGATTAGTGAAATGTTAGTGCGGTCCAAGTGGGATCAATCAGGCAGGGCACTGCATATGCGGGATGTTTCTGTAACGGCCACGGGTTTGGCGGTCACACTCCGAGCATCTAAGACTGATCAGAAGGGTAAGGGAGAGGTATTTCAATTGTACCCCTGTGCATCAGTGGCCATTTGCCCCGTGCAAGCCGTGCAGAGCTATGTTGCAACACGGGGACATGGATCTGGGCCTTTTTTCCAGCATGCCGATGGCAAGCCACTTACTAGGTACCAGTTCTGGGCGGTGGTGAAGAGAGTTTTAGCCAGCCTGGGAGCCCCCCCTCACCTTTTTGGTACTCACTCATTTCGCATTGGGGCGGCCTCCACAGCGGCCACTCTGGGACATGGGGATGAAATGGTTAAGGCAGTTGGCAGGTGGCGATCAGCAGCCTTCAGGTCTTATGTCAGGCCTTTGGTCGCGGTGGCACAGCTACAAGGAGTGGGCCCGGGGCAGGGATCCTCTTTGCTGGCACACTGACATTTTGTCTTTACAGGCTGCCAGCGCAGGAGGAGGCGGGTCCTCATCTGTGGCCACAGCATTATCTTTTGGGCTAGCCGCAGGGCAGCCACAGGGGGTTTCGGCACGCAGCTGGGTTTAAGCGAAACGATGCTGATTGCATGGCTGGGCAGAAGGGGCATGCAGTGGGAACAGTTATTGCCAACCCTCCACGATCACCTGAAGGCGTCTCACCCACCTCAAGTAATCGTCATCCACTTGGGCGAGAATGACATGGGAAAGTGGCCTGGAAAGTCTATTGTTTTGCAAGCCCTGGCGGATTTTGAGCACCTGAGGGCCCTGGTGCCCGGCGTACGGTTGGTTTGGTCAGACATGCTCCAGAGACGGGTCTGGAAGGGCGCATTGGCCCCAGGGCACCTGGAAAGGGCTCGGGCAAAGGTGAATGGTGAAATACGGCGTGCAGTAGTCTCGGGGGATGGCTTGCATATTGCGCATCCGGAAATCAAGCATTGCTTTCCACACCTATACAGACCTGATGGGGTCCATCTTTCAGATGCAGGCTATGACATCTTCTTGAGGGATCTGCAGCGGGGCCTCCTGGCAGCCTAGAGGGCAAGTGGGGGCTGGGGGCGGACCAAGCACTGGGCTGATCCGCCCCCCGTGGCGGGAGCAGTGCGGGAGAAAGGTGGCTTCATGGTTCATTTTACAACTCCGTTGAGCACCCTGAGGCATCACTTGGGAAGATGAAGGAGTAACCCTCAAACCAGGACTGGGGCCTCGGTGCCTGGCAGGGACCTGGGACAGGAACTCCTTGAGGGGTGCCGCTATCCTTTACCTATAGACCTCGCGGCTAGGGTGGATTGGACGCGGCACACCTCCCTCGAGCACTAAAAAGGCTTGGCAAGGAAGAGCGGGAGCCGTACCACATGTGACGGCTCGGAGTTCAGAGCCAGGGTGGGTCTCGCCCTTAGAGCGGGGATGCAAAAGCAAGAGGAGGCCTGACTCTTCAGCATCCCCACAATGGCCCGCACTGCAGTCAGTTATTGGGGATGTTTTGGTTTTGTGCGCTGCAGATCCCTATTGAATGATTAAATAAAGTTGGCCCTTTTATTATCCCAGCTCTGGTGTCGGCTCTCATTATTTACGCATCCGCGGACAATAAGCTGAGAGTCAGCTGGTGGTGAAGAACCTCAGGATGCACACACTGTCTCTCTCTTTCTCTGATCCGGCATACCAGTCCCGGGTACTTTGTAGGAGTGCCTCTTTAATTTCACCTGAGCTGTACTTACATATTTGCAAGCAGAACACATGACCGGGGGTGGGGGTAACATGTCACCATTGCTCTTTCATTTAAAAGAAACCAAAACCAGAGGGCTCTGCCCATGGAACTTGGAGCATGGAGTCCTAAGATTGCCAACTCTGGGTTCGGAAATACCTGGAGATTTGAAAGTGGAGCCCAGGACAGTGGGGTTTAGGGAGGGTAGGGACCTCAGTAGGGTATAACGCCATACAGTCCACCTTCCAAAGCAGCCATTTTTTCCAGGAGAAGTAGAATAAATGTTTTAAATACATTAAAAAAAGTAAGCCGTTGATGTAGTCTTATGGTTGCCAGGTCCCCCCTGGCCACCTATGGGGAATTGGGGGAGGGGGAAGGTTGCCAGATCCAGGTTGAGAAACTCCTGGAGATTTAGGGATGGAGACTTGGGAGTACAGGGACCTCAGTGGGGTACAATGCCATAGAGTCTACCCTCCAAAACATCCATTTTCTCCAGGGAAACTGATCTCTGTAGTCTGGAGAAGAGCTTTAATTCCAAGGGGATTCCCCAGGTCCTACCTGGAGGCTGGCATCCCTATGTAGTCTGGAGATCAATTCTAATGACAGAAGATCTCCAGCCTCCACCTGGAGATTGGCAACTCTATGGAGACCACATAATGTTGCTGTCACTGCTGCCCATATGCTCATGAGCAAGGGCTTGGGTACAGAGTGAAGGAGAACAGTTTCCAACAAAAGATGAATCCATAGCATGCATGAATTCATAGTGAGGAGACATCAGACACTCAGAACACCGATAGAAGTTTTAGATATGGCCTTGGGTTTGGGTAAGTGACTGTAATATTTACTTTCAGGCAGCACCAACAGGATTTGTATTCTATATTCCCTATGATAAAAGTCAGCCGGGGCCTTCACCTTTTTAAACATGTAGCACAGTAACTAAAAGCATAAGCTGAAAACAGCCAGAGAACTTACAAACCTGACATAGGTATGCCTCAGCCTCCCCCAGCAGTAGGGGTATAAGAGACTGACAGTGTAATCCTATAAATCCATGGATCACGATGGAGTTAGACTAGATCTGGAATAACACTGCATAAGATTGCACTGTTATATCATGCTTTGGATACAACTGGCCTTTTATATATTCAAAACTCAGTGATCAAATCACACTTAAGCTCTTCTTGGTTTATTTTAAATAATAACTGATTATTACTGAAGATATCATGCCTAACTAGGCAGACCTCAACTTTAAATGATGTTCTGGAAGACAGGCTTAATTTAAGATGATGAGACACAAACTTCAGTGACGCCGCAGCACTTTACGATGAGTTAAGACAGATGCAGAATGATCCACCAAGATAGAGTGCAAACATGTGTTTATGGTAACTTCATAACATCTTTTGAATGAGGGATGCAGTTTCCATATTTAAGACATGGATAATCTCTATGACTTCATATGTTTGGTTTCAAATTTCTCCTACTCCTAGGTCCAGCAGGAAACCTGTTGGCAAGGTGAGTTCTGGGGATATAAGGAAGACTGAATTTAAAATATTTCTGAACATTTTGGTACACTCCCCCTTGCCCTAATTAATCAATTTCTCTACCTAAATGTGCTCCAGTTTATATGTTATCAGTGACAGCATGACATTATTTCTGGGGGAAATCAGTAAGTAATGTCATACCTTTCTAGGTATCATTGAAAACTCTAGGGCAGGGGTCCCCACCATGGCACCCGCCGGCACCTTTTCTGGTGCCTGCCAAGTGTTTTTAGGAAGTGGGTGGGTCCAGGTAGGGCTTTTGCCCAACAAGGCTTCTCATTGAATATTGAAGGTAGGGTTGCCAACTTCCAGGTACTATCTGGAGTTCTCCCGCTGATAGAGATCAGTTCACCTGGAGAAAATGGCCCTTTTGTGTGAATTCAGGAACACACTGCTATATTTCTGGGTAGATTTTTTTCTTTTCTTTTAAATTGCTACCAAAAAGAATGCCAAGTTTGCCAGTGCAGCAACAGAAATATCAGCTTTACTCCCCTGGTAGCATTTTCTGTCAACTACAATTTCTTTCTGTCAGAATTGTCTACATGGGGCCATTTTTCCAGCTCTTGCCAGGAACTGAAAGATATGTGAAAGGAACTTGCATGCAGGAAAGAAACTTGCAATGCAGTGGCAGCAGAATGGATAACATAGGTAGAACAGCAGCCTTATAATTTTGTTAAGCCCTACTGAAAAGCTTACAGGTAAAGCTTTTTTTTAATAAAAAAAAATCTAGTACCATGACCCCATCTCCCCTACCTACCCAAAGCATGAACACCATAGTGTTTTTTACAATGTAAAGAAGAAGGTCACTTTAAAGCCAGCACTGATGTCATGCTGCCCTATTGACTACTGATGTTGTCTTAATATAGAGTCTGAGAATCCAAACAGGCCGGTTTCTGCAGAGACAAGCAGCAAAGAACTCTTAAGCAGGGGAATCTTTACCTTTTTTCCTTCCTTTCATCACATTCCTTCATGAATAGAATATGAACAAAAATATAAGGTACATTCAGTTATGTAGGCCGTACCCTAGTGTTGCCAACTTCCAGGTACTAGCTGGAGATCTGCTACTACAACTGATCTCCAGCCGACAGAGATCAGTTCACCTGGAGAAAATGGCCGCTTTGGCAATTGGACTCTATGGTATTGAAGTCCCTCCCTTCCCCAAACCCCGCCCCCCTCAGTAATAATAAACTCAGGTTTTGAAGGGATGGGATGCTTTCCTACCTTCACTCAGCAAGATACAGTTCCTCACCATATACTGATATAAAGTGTAACAGCTCAGGACGGACCTTGAAACAGAATAGGCGATTGTCATCTTATCAAATGGATGAGGAGATCCAATTGCCTTATGTATTTGTGAAGCAAATTTTCCCCTAGAGAAAACATTCAAAACGCATTGGAGGGGGGGTTGCAGATTTTTTTTTTTGTCAACCAAGTTGGCATTGTTGCAGTTTTGTCATACCAGAGCACCAAAATCAAACAACTTGACAGGAAAGGTCATTGTACTGCTAGCGTCTTTCAAGCATACTTGCACAGAATTTCTCTCTGTATTCTCAAGTCTGACAGTTTGGTGCAAAAGGAGGTGGGAAAGGCAATCCCTGCAAAGGGAAGTATAACATGGTGCCAAGCTTTACACAGGCATTTTCCTCCTTCCCTGCGTGTGGCCCCTCGGCTTAATGAATTGGCCAGCTCTGCTCTAAAAACAGAAAAGGGGAAGAGAGGTCCAATACGGACGAAAGAAAGAAAGAAAGAAAGAAAGAAAGAAAGAAAGAAAGAAAGAAAGAAAGAAAGAAAGAAAGAAAGAAAGAAAGAAAGAAAGAAAGAAAGAAAGAAAGAAAGAAAGAAGACTTCAGAAGGAACTACAAAGTTAACACCTCTCATGAAATATGAACAAATAGCCACACACAAAGATATATTTGATACACACATTTGGATTTTTGTGTTTGTCACATGAATATATGTACCTATTGTAATTATGTGTGGTTATTTGTTCATATTTTAAAAAGATTTTTATTAAAGATTTTTAAGAATTACAAACACATACACATGCATACACTCTTGTCGTTCCATCAGGGAAATCGATAATTGACTACCTTTACTAACATACTCATATAGACCATGCAATTGATTTACCGTAACTAAATGATTGACTGCTCTGTTACACAAGTGTTATATAAACATCCTGCTTTTTAACTATTCCAGTCTTCTGATTAACCAAGTCAAATTCAAATTTCAATACCTTTATTGGCATACCATCAAGCAGTCGATTAAATAAAACAAACCCTGATTAACCAAGTCTTTATATTATAGTGTTATAAACAATATCTAATATTACTATTAGTTATGCTTATCCTCCCTGCTTTGGCTTAGATATAATTTATTTCAGCACTTTTTACTACCTGCTACCCCCTATTATTTCCTGATCTTCTAACCTCTTCTATCCTCTACTTTGAAATATATATTTCTTAGGTTACACATTCAGATATGTATAGTCATAATAAAGCTTCCATTTCTTTTGGAATTCATCTAACTATCTTCCTTTCAGCAAGCTGGATAGTTTAGCTATTAGTTCATATTTTTAAAGAGGTCTTAACTTTGCAGTTTCCTTCTTTCTTACTTCACCTCTGCTCTAGGTCAGATCTCCCTGGAACCTTCAACCTGTCCTCATATTTCCTTTACTATAAAGCACTGAAAATATAGCCACAGAATGTTTCCGTAGATCAGGGTACTTTTAGAAGCAAATAACACCTTATGGTCTTAAAGTTTAGATAAAAATAGTAAAACGATGACTGTTAAAATTTAGCTATTCTTCCTACTATTACTATACTGCGGTAATATACTTTGCTCACATTGCAAACATTACGGAATTTGCTTTTATTAATTATCAGGGACTGTGGTACAGGTTGGATACCGAGATTAAAATAGATGGATAGGGGATGGATTTCTATTTAATACATAGGCTCCGGTGTCAGAGGCTGCAGGCTGACAGGAGAAGAATCTATACAAGAGGAGAAGAAATGCTGCCTCCAGTCCTCTGAAGATTTACTTCCTCGATCTATGATGCTGCAGAAAGAAATACTTGTACAATCAGATCACTGAGATCAAGGAACTTTGTATTTTAAATGTGCAAATATTTCCTTCTGAAGAGCCTCATGGCTTCATCAGGCTCCCAAAGATCTTTGAATCCCTTATTATTGATTCTTAAATTCTAGGGAGTCTGATGAAACAACTTATCCAGTGGAGTTAGGGATGCCAGGTCCCTCTTCACCACCAGTGGGAGGTTTTTGGAGCCTGAGGAGGGCGGGGTTTGGGGAGGGGAGGGACTTCAATGCCATAGAGCCCAATTGCCAAAGTGGTCATTTTCTCCAGGTGAATGATTTCTGTCGGCTGGAAATCAGTTGTAATAGCAGGAGATCTTCAGCTACTACCTAGAGGTTGGCAACCCTAAGTGGAATCCAGTTCCTAGGTCTTCGTGTTATAACTTTTTTTTTTTCCAATTCAAACTGCTTTAAGTGCTTAAAATAATCTAGATTCATTTTGTCTGCACTGGACCTTTTGAGTTCTCAGTCTGGCAGTTTAGTACAAACTGAGAAAGGCAATAAGAAAAAGAAACCGAGAAAGAAAATATGTGGTACAGAGATTCACATGGGGACATTGTTCTGGCCTCGTGCTCAGTAGTTAGCAACTTGGATACAAACAGAAAGGAAACAGTCTTTATCCATGTGTCATTTAGCTTGCGGGAATCAGGTGCAGAGAGTGTCTGCAACGGCCAATGCCTTCCCCTCTGCAAGGAACCTATACATACCATACAACAAAGCATTCGTGAATCAAGGCAGCAAAGACAGCCTGCTTGTATTGCAGAAAGGGGAAGTGGGTTGGAGTATTTTGCCGACAAAGAAAAGCTGAATGTTTACCACTTTTTCAGTTTAGAAACGACAAGGGCATCTGAGAGTTTTATAACTTTGATTAATTCAAGTGGATAGAGGTTTTTTCTGACCTCCTCGCACAGTACTAGAACTCAGGCATTCCCAATAAAAAGGATAGACGTACGGAAAGGTACTTTTCCAGAACATAGCATAATGCTAT
Source organism: Euleptes europaea (assembly GCF_029931775.1). Lineage (NCBI taxonomy): Eukaryota > Metazoa > Chordata > Lepidosauria > Squamata > Sphaerodactylidae > Euleptes > Euleptes europaea. Next base: position 28,348,289 of record NC_079326.1, read on the forward strand.
TATTAAAATGTTTTCAGAATCCTCAGATTGCACATTCATGAAAATAGCAAGAGAAAGCCAAATTGACATTATTACATATGTCATGGGAAACAAAGGACTTTTATGCAAGGACGTTTCCCCACGGTCACCCCCTGCCAACCGCTTCGGGTCTTCCTTTCTCTATCTCTCACACAGACCCAAATGCTTGATGATAGAAATGCCTCACACTTTCCTTAAGCAATTCAGTTAAGTAAGGCAGTACTATAAACATCCGCTGAAGCTTTGATCCTATGGGATATATTCTATAACCCTTGCTCAGCCATAATTCCTGCTCCTCATTTAATATTGATGCAACAAGAAGTAAACAGCTGAATAAGGCTGCATAGTTTATTGCTAAAGAATCTGACGGAGTAACATGATAGATCAAAAACTCAGCTCTTAATCCACTCTGTTGTAAAATAATGTGCTTGGTTTGTTCTTTTGCAACTCGCAAAAGTGGAAGTAAACTTTTCTTGTTGCACAGCTGGTTTCCCTTCCATGTTTCCAAAAGCATCAACAAATTGGGCTTATGCGCGGTTTTTCTGTTTCCTCTGCCTCCCGTGGTAGTAAGAGGCATCCTTTCCTCCGACGGCTCGTTTATCTCTGTCTTCTCACAGTTTCAAAATGACACTGCATGTCGTAACAACCTTGCACCTGCCATGGCTGCTATTGGTTCAACTTAAGTCAAAAACATACCAGGCTGTCATAAACGTGACGATGCAGGTGCCACTTTGAACACATGAACACATGAAGCCGCCTTATACTGAATCTGACCCTTGGTCCATCAAAGTCAGTATTGTCTACTCAGACCGTCAGTGGCTCTCCAGGGTCTCAGGCAGGGGTCTTTCACATCACCCACCTGCCTAGTCCCTTGAACTGAAGATTGAACCTGGGACCTTCTGCATGCCAAGCAGATGCTCTACCACTGAGCCACAACCCCTCCCCTTTGCTGAACTCAACCATCCCACTTCACTCCAACGAACCAGGACGTCTTTTTGTTCAGTTTTACCCAAATTACTGCACAGACCAGACATGACTGCCTGTTTTTTTTTTTTTTTTTATGAGAGTCAATGGACAAGACCAGGTGCAGAACTTCCCACTCGAGGGGAAAGACAGCATCAGCACTATGCCTGGGAAGAAGCTAGTCAGCTTCGTGTCGGGCTGTCTGCCATCTCATGCATAGCAACGGCAGAATTCATGCTTGCTTAGCGCTGTGGCATGCAGAAAGTGTCCCCGTCAACACGTACCAGGCACTTGCATTGCACCAAAAAGAAAGTTTACCTTGAAACCCATCAACCCTGGGTCCTCTTATCGCATTTTAGACCACTCAAGCCATGCATTTAGCAGCTGACAGATGCATTTAATATTTCTGCTTGATTCAAGAGGTAGGGGCGGGGAGTTCAATTGTGCAATTTTGAACTGAGATTGCTTGTCTTTAAAAACTGTATTATATTAATCATACTATTGTGCCATGCTTTTTGTTTTTTTTACAAAGATTAATCTTCAATTAAATCGAATATTGCACCAGGGTAGAGATTGGGGGAGTTTTATTAACTGCAGGGGAGTTTTATCAACTGTTAAGGTCTGTGATCACAGCATGAATAAATTTGATTGATTGATTGAACTGCAGGGTCAAACTGATTTTGTGACCATGTAGAGGGTTATGTAGTGGCCCTGATGCAACTCTAGTCATATACAGCAACATCCACATCAAAACACACATCCAGCTAATTAAGTGGAGGACCCAGCTTAGTACCGCTATACAAGCGCAGAGACATGTTCCTGCATCCATTGAAGTGCATCTTTCACCAGACATAACTGCTCGTTAAGCCAGAGATTTCTTACCTTTACGCTGCAGACACATTTGTCTCTGTAGTGAAATATGATCTTTAAGAACATGGAGGAGTCAAATTCCTTGGGTTGGATCCAAGATTGCTGTTCTGATGGAATAACAACAGTTACACTGCTTTTTTTGGGGGGGGTATTTTACTGCAGACTGCCACTGCCCGCCACGCTGTGCCTGAGAGTTAGGGTTGCCAACTTCCAGGTAGTAGCTGGAGATCTCCTGCTATTACAACTGATCTCCAGCCGATAGAGAGCAGATCACCTGGAGAAAATGGCCACTTTGGCAACTGGACTCTATAGCATTGAAGTCCCTCCCCTCCCCAAACCCTGCCCTCCTCAGGCTCCGCCCCCAAAACCTCCCATCGGTGGCAAAGAGGGACTCCCAAAGCAAAATTTCAAGGGGCTCATTGGGCAGCAATAGAAAAGACAGAAAGGCCCCTTCCTCTGATGATGGTAAATGTCTCTTATCTGGAAGTGGAAAGGGGAAGCTTCCCAGCTTCTCACTGGAAGTGAGGGATCCCCCTCCTGCAGAAGGGTGTTCATGCCACTGTTCTGTTGGGCAGTGGAAGAAAAAAAGGAGAAAATGGGGGGGGGGAGAGAAGGCCTGTATCCTGATGCGATGCCATCACTTTCCATGTGACTAGACGTGGCGTCACTCATCTCTGGGGACACTAGCATTTGGGCAAAGCTTTATGGTTAACCCCTAGAGTTTTGCCGGAGTGCTAGTGCATCCCCGTCAATATGCTGACATCACTTCCAGTTGGACTTGTGCTAACAATCCTAGAGGAACACTGAAAAAGTGTGCAAGCAGGGCTCATTCTAAAAGGTCTTCTGAGTTTACTAATAAAGAGTCGCTAATGTTAAACATGATGTCAGAAGTCAGGAATGCTCAGGTGGGGCAGTAGGGTCCTTGTCTAGCTCAAAAAGAAAAAGGAAAGAAAAACAACACCTAACAAGCAAAGTCTTCCCCAGTGGAGGTCTTTGATTTTAGTAGGTCTGAACAATGATGTGTCCGGAAACAGAATTTCTCTTGCTGCTGTGAACTTAGTGCAGAAGTGGAAATACAAGTGTGCCGCCTAATTAAAGTCATGGGCCTGCACACAGAACAGATATTTGTGTAGCTGATGTAGAGGGCAACAATTATTCTCTCTTAACCCCAGAGAAAAACCAACAAATATTTTGTACTCAAGAAGAACCGTATGCATGAGAGGGCCTGCCTTCACCAATGGAACCAGAAACCAGTGGAATCTGCTGAGGCATACATAAGGTGGTTGCATGAGAAAGCAGATGCTTGTGAATTTGGAAGCTACAGGAACAGCTGCCAGGACAGTCTATTAGTGGCATTTTAGAAAAAGATTTTCCCCAGAGACCATGGGTTAAAAGGAACTTCAGAAGGGGAAGTAATGGTGATTTTTAAAAATGCACAAGTGATCAAGGGCCAAGTGCATGACAATGGGACATTGAAAAACTTCAGGAAGTTGCTGAGAGACAGTTGCCCCCTTCCAACACCCTAAGCCATGGCTGCAGCCAGCCACAGATGTATGGTCTGCAGAAAAGGAAAAATGCAGAGGGCAGAATGTCCAGTATACAACCAGCATGCCACAAGTGCATGAAGACAGGAGGAAGACATGCTGGGAACAAGCCCAGTGGCGACTACTGGAATCTGACTACCCATACAACTTGGCCACTGTGAAACTCAGCCTAGCCTAGCCCAGTACCAGCCACCATGCAACTGGTTGGCTGGTAGGTGGGAAGGAAAGAAGGAAGCAGGCCCAGCAGTAGCCACTGTGCTACCAGGCCTGGCTTTGGTAGCACCCACCACAGTAAGGTTGCCAGGTCCCTCTTCACCACCGGCAGGAGGTTTTGGGGGCGGAGACTGAAGGGGGCAGGGTTTGGGGAGGGACTTCAATGCCATAGATTCTAATTGCCAAAGCGGCCATTTTCTCCAGGTGAACTGATCTCTGTCGGCTGGAGATCAGTTGTAATAGCAGATCTCCAGCCGCTACCTGGAAGTTGGCAACCCTACACCACACCCAGTACTGGCATCAGTTCTGAGGTGGATACCATGCAACTTGGCTCAGTCCTGCAGTGGTGGCTGTTGTGTACCTCAGCCAGACTTTTCTCAGGGAGACGTTGTTGGGGAGGGAAAGCTGAACACAAGAGGCAGGTAAAAATAGGTTGCCTAGTAGGTGGGAAGGAGAAAAGGAAGCAGGAAAGGGGGAATGACTATGAGGGCTGTCAGGGAAGTGAAAGAGGAAAAAGTGTGAGAAGGATACAGGGGGAAATGAGACCCCCTCCCTAGTCCTTGCAGGTCCGCCACTAGCTTAGATAGGAATAACAACAATTTGTGGGGCAGAATAATCTCCACGTTATTATACTCTACACATCACTTCAAGGCAGGAAAAGGTGTTAATATGATATTTATTTGGGTTTAGCAGTTTAAAACTCAAAGGAGAGGAAATGAAATAAAATCAAAGACCCAAATTCCATGTCTAGCGGTGACAACACTGAAACATACAGTTAAAAAGCAAGTTTTTTACCAGCAGCCATCCTCATATTCTGAGATTGACTAGTTACATCTCAGGCTAGTCATGAGAGCCAGTGTTAGATTGTTTTGATGCGCAACCTGTACTCTGGACAAGAGGCCAGAGTTAGGGCAGACTATGGAGAAACAGAATGGTTTCCAGTTGGCGAAGGTGTTAGACAAGGATGTATTTTATCTCCCTATCTCTTCAATCTGTATGCAGAACATACAATTAGGAAAACTGGATTAGATTTAGATGAAGGTGTAGTGAAAGTTGGGGGGGAGGAACATTAACAATTTGAGATATGCCAGTGATACTACATTACTGGCAGAAAATAGCAAAGACTTGAAATGACTACTGCTGTAAGTTAAAGGAGAAAGTGCCAAAGCAGGACTGCAGCTGAACATCAAGAAGACAAAAGTAATGTCTATAGGAGAATTACTCAACTTTCAGGTTCTCAATGAGGAACTTGAAACTGTTCAAGACTTTGTATTCCTTGGCTCCATCATCAACCAAAAGGAAGACTGCAGCCAAGAAATCAGGAGATTGAGACTGGGAAGGGCAGCCATGAAGGAGCTAATTGAAAGGATTCTTAATTGAAAGGATGTGTCACTGGCAACCATGTATGGGTGTGAAAACTGGACAATGAAGAAAGCTGTTAGGAAGAAAGTAGATTCCTTTGAAATGTGGTGTTTGAAAAAAGTATCACTGATACCGTGGACTGCCAAAAAAAACCAAAAACCAAATCAGTGGGTTCTAGATCAAATCAAGCCTGAACTGACCCTAGAAGCTAAAATGACTAAACGGAGGCTGTCGTACTTTGGTCACATTATGAGAAGACAAAAGTCACTGGAAAAGACAACCATTCTAGGAAAAGTTGAAGGCAGCAGGAAAAGAGGAAGACCCAGCAAGAGATGGATTGACTCGATAAAGGAAGCCATGGCCCTCAATTTGCAAGATCTGAGCAAGGCTGTTAAGGATAGGACGTTTTGGAGGACATTGATTCATAGGGTTGCGATGAGTTGGAAGTGACTTGACTGCACTTAACACAGGTTAGGATCTAGAGGACCTTTAAGAAACCATGAGAGAACAGACTATAAGGGAGAGTCTAATTTTCCTGTACAGAAGGAAATACTAACACTTGCATATTTTTCCAGGTGCTGGTGGCTTGAATTTTTAAAAAAGATTTCTTCATTCGCCAAAGTCCAGAGGCCCACGCATGTAAGCAGGAGGGGAGAAATTATTTGTGCCAGTTCCCCTTTAACCCTACACATTCCACACTATTTCCAAGGATTTCCCACTCCAAAGGAGTCAGTTCTCAGACATCACAGAAAAATCCACTCCAAGAGCAGAACTCTGCTTGCAGTACTTGAGAAGTAACCTACCATCTGTAATTTCAGCATTTTGGATGCTATTATTTTGCCTAATTGGATCAATCAGCGTTTAAACAGGTTGTCCAATAAAATATAGGAATTTTCTGACAAACTGCAAGTTTATTACTGTCTCCATCTACAATAGATTGCCAAACTAACATTATTTAATACTGCAATTTTGTTAAAATTAAAATGTTTTAATCTCAGATAGTACCATTGCATAGAGTGGCAACAGATCTCCCCAAGATCACAGCACACAAACGATGAAGTATTTGTTCTTTTCTGTAATATCTTCCTTGGCCACCCCTTGGATGACAGTTATGAATTTTATACATTGACAAGAGTTAACCATTAACCTTTTCAAATTTCCCCTTTCAGGTCTGTACACATATTTCTATTTATGGGCAATACATTTTTTATTTATCAAGCAGTCTTCAGGGTTTCCTTCAATATTGCAAAATTGCAACAATTACCTGAGATAACGTGATTTACTACTAGACATCCATTGCCTTGGAGTGAAAGCCATGCAGAATGTGGTTGTGCAACAGATAAAGGTCCCTATTTCACACTGTGTTAAGCAATAAGCACTGAGAGTCAATGTGGTGTAGTGGTTAAAAGTGTCAGCCTAGTATCTGGGAGACCCAGGTTCAAATCCCCACTCGTGCCATGGAAGCTTGGGCCAGTCACACCCTCTAAGCCTAGGTAACTTTACAGGGTTGTTGCGAGGGTAAAATGGAGAAGAAGAGTTGGTTTTTATATGGCGACTTTCTCTACCTTTTTAAGGAGAATCAAATCGGCTTACAATCTCCTTCCTCTCCCCACAACAGACACCTTGTGAGGTTGGTGCAGTGAGAGAGCTCTAAGAGAACTGTGATTAGCCCAAGGTCATTCAGCTGGCTTCATGTAGAGGACTGGGGAATCAAACTCAGTTTTCCAGATTAGAATCTGCCGTTCCTAACCACTGCACCAAGCTGCTTCGGGTCCCCATTGGGGAGAAAATAAATGAATTAATAAAATAAAATAAATAAATAAGCAATAGAACTTAAGTAACATAACTTCAAGGGCAGCTAGCTGGGTAGCTCCAAAATAAGGAACACATTGCAAGACATGGGGGAGGATGCTTCACAATGTTTAAAGAGTTTATTAGAATATTCTGTTCTCGCAATGTATCAAAATTGCTTTTTGGAATTATGAAGCAACAATAACTTTTTTTTAAAGTAGCAAAATCCAGTTTGGACATGCCTTTGTCATTTTAGCCCATCATTCAATGAAAGTGGTATGTTTTCTTGCTCCTGCACTGCAGACGTGTTCATCAAACTAGATTTTAAAAGCATATGCATAATATTTCTTACCTAAAAGGAACCAAGACAGGATGACTGTAAAAAAAAAATTAGCAATACAGTATAAAACAACCAAGAAATGCAACAGATGCTCCAGCAATCTGGAAAGAGCTTCTTCCCAGGTTCTAGTCATATGATTTGATCTTACTTGTGCTAGAGGACTCCTTGGTCTAGCCTTAAAGCAACAGTACCTACATACTACCAGCACAGGGAAGATCACTACAGAAAACTATCTTTAACAAGGTTGACTCACCTGCCAAGTAACTTGTGCTCTTTCTGCACTATTATGTGTGGATTGGATATTAAGTTATCACCATCTTGTACACTTTCAGTCTACTCAGCAAAATCTGAAACCTGCCTCCAGCCTAATCAGCCTAACTCTGACAAAAATGGCTTTTTCCAACAGCAAACTTGTCAAGGGTTGCCAACCTCGAGGGACTAGCTGGAGATCTCCTGGGATTACAACTGATCTCCAGCCGATAAAGATCAGTTCACCTGGAGAAAATGGCTGCTTTGGAAGGTGGATCCTATGGCATTAGACCCCACTAAAGTCCCTACTCTCTTCAAACCCTGCCCTCCCCAGGTTCCACTCCCAAAACGTCCAGGTATTTCCCAACCCAGAGCTGGCAACCCTAAACTTGTCAAAGAAAGGCTCTTTAGGCTGGAAAAAAAGGCTTCAAAGTTTCTTGAGCAGCGCAGTAACATACATGTCACTGGGATATATTATGCTGAAATTAAAATAACATTAGAGAGTTTAGACATAAAGGCTCCTAAACAGCACTCTTTACAGTAGTTAATAATCAATAAACTGTTCTCACTAGATGCAATATCAGATGTTGCACACACTTGAGTAAATCTGTGAAACGCAAGTGTACCTCACAGCCCACCACCACCACTTTAGCTGTCTTTTAGCTTACTTTTGCTGTTATACAATCAAACAACTTATTATATATAGCAAAACTGTCATTCAGGGCACAAGGCAAGACAGCTGCTGGAACGGCTCATCACAAAAGGTTTCCATACTCCGAATTGTTCAGCAGCATCAACCACAAGGCAGCTGCTGCATTTCCTACTACGCAGCAGGCAAGTTTTATTCTGTGAACTCATTCGCTAGGAAGTGTGACCTCTGGTTTAATCCTGGTACTCCAAAGCTGCCAAACACCTGATTGTTGTTGTTGTTTTAAAGAATTCTCCTAAACTGGCAACTATTTCAATACAGTGGCCCCAATCTAACTGAAATCAGATTAACTGAGATAAAGTCGTAACTAGTTAGTCCCAGCTAACTTAAGTCCAACTGCTTTTACAATCACAATGAACTGTAACTAGACTGCAGTCATGATCCTGATGCATCAGCTTTTAATAATATTCACAAGCAAATTTCTCTTTAGGAACATCAATGTATGAAAATAGATGAAGTGTGAATTCCTTTACAGTTGAGATAGATGCATGTATCACCAAAGTATTCAAGAGAAGAACACCTGATCAAGTTAGGGGACAGGAATCCCCAGCACATTTGAGGCATGATGACAGACATTATAACCAAATGTGATTGGGAGTGTATCAGACCAAGTAATATCATATGGCCAGTAATGACTAACCAGCAGGGTCTTGCGAGGGCTTTCTTGGTCCTACTACCCAAGATTCATCCTCCAGTCTCTTGAGCATGTAACCACTTTGCAATTGTCATGGTTAGATAAAAGTACAATACATGGGGAAAGCCCTTTGTTGCCATATTTCCAGTTCCAATAATGTTACATTTCTTTTGGAGGTCACCTTTATGAAGCACTGTAAACTGTGTTTGAAATAGCGTTTAAAGTATTCATGAGTCATCATGCCATTTGCGTATTCTTTGCTCATGGATTGCTTACACAGCTATTCCCCCTATGAGTCATCACCCACAAGTGGTCTTTGCCACAGCCAGGAAACTGGTTTTGCATATCCAAACATCTCATTTTGTCAGCATATCCTATCTTACATGGTTTCTCACACACCCTTTCCCCTGAACAAGAACAGCTAGGTAACCTGGAAAGCAGCCCTGTATAACTTGACCTATTAATCTAAAAACCCACTTGCTGTATATCATGCCCCACAAAACACAATTTACTACATATAGACACCTTCCCCCTTTTTGCAGCCCCACCAATACAGCAATGAACACAGGTTTAGTGATCCTTTGGCATAAAGTGCCATCAAGTTGAAGCAGACGTTTGGCGACCCCGTAGGGCAAGAGACGAACAGAGGTGGATTGCCATTGCCTGCCTCTGCATAGCAACCCTGGACTTCCTTGTGGTCTCCTGTCCAAGTACTAACCAGGGCCAACCATGCTTACCTTCTGAGACTTGATGAGACTGGATTAGCCTAAATTTTGTAGACCAGCTTTACTACAAACTTCCTTTGGATAAGAGAACAGCACAATCATACAATATATTTGTAATAATCTGTTTATTTACATATATACACAATAACAAGCATTATATGGGCAGAAGAGCAAACGTGCAAACAGGAGCAGTTTTTTTTTAAGGATTTACTGGGCAACCCCTATGCCAATTCTTTACCACCAAATCTAGAAAATGCTTCTTTTCAGCTGTTCTTGAATACTCTGAGGATCAATTTCACGTACCTATCATTTTGCAGGTTGACTTGAATATTCCAAGGCACTGCAGAAAAAGATTGATCAGTTGCCTCATAAGCAAACACCTACAGGACACCACCCAGTACCATGCCCTACAAAAAGTGTAGGGCAGATCTCTTCAGTCTGTACAACAAAGCAGCATGCGTGTAACATTACAGGTATTTACTATACACATGTATGCACATACAAGTGATGGTGTAATGCTTTTTCTTACATATAAACAGAAAATGTTCATCCTGGAAAGAAGCCCTTAGTACTACGGATAACTTATACAGAAAAAGCTAGACACCCTAAATCCTCCAGCCAAGATACAAAGGCATGGCAGTAACATCAGTTTGAAATTCATTACTTGTGCATAGTTTTGTCCAAAGCCTGCTATGGAGGGAAATACATACAAACCTGAAGAGGGCATCTGCTTCAAACAACCCCAAAGAACTGGCAACTTCACACCCTTAGCCTAAAATAAGAGTGACTAAGTAGAGCTTCTATGTTAAGCTGTCCCCTAAAGCCTCCCATGGCACTGTTGACCGGGAAGAGGAGTCTGCTCACTGCTGCATCCTTCCAATCTGTAAAACAGACGAAGCAATGGGAGACCCTTTTCCCATCTGTCACCAGTGTGGAAGGTCAGCCAATCAATCAAAGTTGCATAGAGGTTTGGGGGGGGATGTTTCTGCACTCCTTGCTCATGAGTAACTTTTTTTACTTCTCTGAAGGTCTTTGCTGGGGATCATGAAGCAACCTGAAGATTCATGTTGTTGTTCTTTCCTTTCTTCCATAATTAATGTATTTGCCCAAGCCTCAGAAAGAACGCAAAGAAAATCTATTCATTTTCTTCAAAACCATAGAGGTTTATTAAGATGGAAAACAACATGACTTTGTTCAAGAACTGTGGAACTGTTTTGTTCAAGAACTGTGGAACTGTGGCATACGTAAAATGAAGGGATTTAATCTGGAATTGTGGACATATTTCAAAAGGCAATGCATTTTCAGATAAATCTTATATTCACTGTAGTGTGTAACACATTGCACTTTGTTGTTTCAAGAATGCTTGTGTTTTGTTTTTCAACTAAGAGGGAATCTAGCCAAAATAATCATCATAATAAAATAAAACTAGTCTCAAAGGGATTTAGGATTTGCTTCCCTCTGTCTTCAACTGTAGGCTCCTGGGCTACAAGGCGAACAGATTGTGAAGCTTTGCGCTAGGCCGTGGGCATAAGGTTTCACAGAATCAACCCCATACAAGCCCAAACAGCTCTTTGGATTTCAGCCTCTAAACTTAACAGCACTTCCTTGATGCTACTCAAGCACACTTGAGTGCTATTACCACTGATAATGTGCATGCATTTGATAAGAACATACACATTTTAAAAATTGAAGGGATATAGTAGAAACCAGAATATTGATAACTATACAAGCCCAGTTTTGTTTACCCATCAGACTCCAAGGGTGAAGACAACTATTGATATATTGATTTTCTATATTTATATAGAATATTGGTTCTCGTAGGTTATCTGGGCTGTGTAACCGTGGTCTTGGTATGTTACTCCTCTGAAGATGCCGGCCACAGCTGCTGGCGAAACGTCAGGAAAGAAAATACCAAGACCACGGTTACACAGCCCGGATAACCTACGAGAACCAATGAACTCTGACCGTGAAAGCCTTCGACAATATTTTATATAGAATACATTCTTATCTTAAAACATTTAATGTCCCTCCCCCCTGACAAGCAAATTGTACTGAATGGTCTATTTAAAGACAACCACTTTACTGAGTTATTAGAAAGGCCTTTCAATTCACCATGAGATAGATAGATATTCATGATGATTGCAGGCACAGCATTTTGAATTCTGAAACACTGGCTGGTATCAAACAAGACCCACTCATAGAACAGACCCTGCAGAGCGTGACTTTCCCATTTCCCCCTTCACTGCAATAACCTGGATCCGCTTGCTCACCTGCCCCATTTGTTCCTTGGGGGTTTGCAGACCCTGAGGAACAGCATATATGGCAAAAAGGAGCATCTGCAGTAGACAGAGGAATGGGTGGGAATCAACAATCCCTCTCCCAGAAACAGAAGTTCCCTTTAGCATTTGGAAATGTGTGGTTAGCTATAAACCACAGTTTCAAAATTACTCTTGTTCAGTTTCTATAAAAATCATAATCCTGTAACGCAAACCATTTTTTTCTATTCTATGGCACCTTTTCATTGTGACACCCTCTCCTTACACTTTCTGTGGAATGCCGTTTAAGGGGGGGGAGTTAAGTTACTCACATTAATAAATATGGGGGGCTGGGATTGCCATACAGGCAGGTTAAATTTGTTAATTGTGGTTCATCTGGCAATCTTTCCCGAAGTTCCACAGGTATAGCAAAAAACTGAAGAAGTGAGCTGTGACTCATGAAAACTCAACCCCTGCCAGAAATGTTGTAAGTCTGTAAGGTGCTACTGCACTCTTACTCTTCTTTTCTTTTAACAGCAGCCACACACACTTGAAACTAAACATTAAAAAAAAAACATTTGTGCTATCGAACAGGAATCTCCCATTAAAGGAGACCCCCTGGATTCTGGTCACTACCTCCAACAAAGCAGCCATACCCCCGACAATTTTGAATAATCATAAATCTACACATTTATTTCCCCCAGAGGATGCTTAACAGTGTAACAACCAGTTCTGCAAAAGTTCTAATTCTACTCCTTCTTTGGGAAAGAGAAAAAGGCAGTTCTTGTTTTCATTAGCATTAGAAATCATGTTTTAAAACAGAAATATTGAATGTCCCTGTGTAGACCCAAGTGTAACATTGTCAAACTGCATCTCATGTCAGATTCTCAAACAAAATCAAGAAATCAACTTCTTAGATGCTTTTTTAAAGATGCCCCTTTAAATTTTATTTGTTTTGTACATTTAAATGCCAGAATTAAGTATAAAACATTTTTGATACTGTGTCTGCTTCTTGTCTGATCATTCCTAGCTGTAAATACTTATAATTAAAAGGAAATAGAAATAATTTTCAAGAATTTCACCACCACCACTGTCACAGGAGTAGAATGGAAATTATTACAATACACAAATGATGTGTTAAGCAATATCCCTCTGGGTACCATTTTACACAGCCAGGGTCACAAACTCAAGATTATTTTTGACTGAGACCAACATTGTTTTGTTGAGTTCCACAGAACTTGAGTGGTTTGAATCCACGTATTCCAATCCACGCAGTTTAACCAGGATGCAGATAATGTCAAGAGTGTGGACAGACTCAGTGGTATTCGCCATTTCTCTGTACAGATTCCTATCAACTTTAACATGAGGTATAATACAAAATGTACAGTACACATACCGGAAAAAGATTTTTTGCTTCTGTAACACATTTGAATAAGTTTCAATACTGGAAAGTCAATACCTGTGCCACTGATTTTCTTTTACTGATCTCTGGAATAATAAAGTCAACATTTCCAACTGAGTTAGACTGGAATAATAAAATGTAAAAGTTAAAATACCTCCCTTTCATTCTCATCACACACGCATTATTTACTGAACAATCTCATGTGATTTCGCTTTTATAAAAGGATCAGCTGCAGCTTCTGGACTCCACTCCAGAGGAAGCTTCTGGGAAGCCATGCTTGAACTTCTAGAAGGTTCTCCCCTCACCGGAGTAGCAAATAAGTTGAATTCAGTTTTGATTTATAAATAAGTGTAAGCCATTAATTTCAAAGCTGTCAAGATAACCAAAGATGAAGCACTTTTTTCTGTACAATGTCAGTGCAGAGTAAAAATCATCTGATCTTGAGTCTTGACATCATCCATTCAAGTCCTTGGCACAATCTGCAAACAGAACATTGAGAAATTTTTATTTTTCTTGTATTGCCTGTGAGCAATGAGAGAGTTTGCCCACTTAAGTTTCACTCAGGTGATTTTCATGTTAATTTAGCCTTTTGCAACTGGGAAATATTACATTGATCACACTGCTTTCAATGGATATTGAATAGGCTGTGAAATGACCTATTGATTAGTTAAATGGACAAGATGTGTTCAGAAACATATCCATTAACCAAGACTTCTTACCCTTCGCCAGTAAGAGCACAACATGCCTGGATATGCCACTGGTGATCTTTAATTGATGTTAGCTTCAGAAACTGGGAAATTTCAGCTACTGTCATGCAGTCTTTCACATCCTGCTTGTTAGCAAAGATAAGTAGTCCTGCTTTCTTCAAATCCTGGAGAAAAAGAGAAAAAAGCCATTCAATTTGGCCTGTTTTCACCTGTTATGAAACAATCTTGACTTTTTAAAAAAGAAATTGCTTCAGGTTCTAACTAGGCTGTGGGGTACAGCAATTTATACACTAACCGGCAAGACAAGATTACATTATGTACAGCCCCATTTTAGAGGCGTTGTACCAGATTAATCCATTAAATAAGATGGCCTTTGAGCAGTTTTTAAACACCAGTTTCAGACTCAAATTCAGCCGTGTATCAAGGTGAAGGAAGCACCACTGCTCTGATACAATTACCTAAACTCTAGTGCTTGAATCCCATTGAAGATTTATGTGTAATGCTTTCTGTCTACTTGTGCGAAGTGAAAGTGATGGCATCCCCGTTATCTTTTCTGTGTCTGCAAGACATAGTGCAAAGTATTTGCCTGACACAATTTCAAAACCAAATTAAATTAAACCAGGGGAACCATTTGCTGTACATTCCATTGCTCCATATGCAGTTATTTAATTAAAAATTAAATGAAACCCCTATGTTTTGCTGTAATTGTTGCACTACTGATTGTGCAAGAACTGAACTAAATACATTTTTTCTTTACTCTCACGTATAATGGGGTCCAATCCCCAGCATCTCCTGGTAAAAGGATCAGGTAGTAGGTGATCTGATAAATCTCTACTAAGACCCTGGAGAACTGCTGTCAGCCAGAGTACACAATACTGACTTAGATGGGCCAAAGGTCTGGTTCAGTATAAGGCAGCTTCATGTGTTGAACACGCAACTTTAGTATCTAGGCAGGAGTATTAAAATACTTCTCATGACGTAGCTGAAAATTATCAAAAATGATCAACAAGTACTCACCTCGTGCGCTAACATTTTGTAAAGTTCTTCTTTAGTTACAGAAACTCTCTCTCTGTCTGTGCTATCCACAACAACTATAACGAACTAAAAATTTAAAAAAAGTAACTTAGTTCCAATATATCCCGCACCATATAGACAGAAAGACTATTTCTCCCCTGAAAAGCTCCTTTACAAATACTGCACAACTGAGCAGACTGTACAAATAATTTAAACTATCATTACTTCAGCAAAATCAATGTTTTTTAAATTCTAGATAAATTTAGTATTAGATAGGGGGCTTCGCGGCTTGAAATGGTTCTCACATTTGATTACAGGCCTGAAGCTTGTGGCAGATGCCTACCACCAGTTCCCCAGATGTATAAGAGGAGACTGCTTAATTAGGTAAAATCGTAAAAAATGAGACCCAGCCTGTTAACCATATCAATCTAGAGATCCCCAACAGGTCAGATGGGAGAATTTTTATTTTCAGGGACAGAGTTTTTTAAGCTAACCCCAAAACAACAGTATAACAAACCAACTATACATGTTCAGTTAACTGACTGAAGAGTGTGCTAGCAAAGAACAGGATTTGCTATAGTTATCCCCTGAGTCAAGGGATTTTTTTAAAAAAATTGAAGGATATTATTCACTTAGTGGTTTTGTAGGCTATTACCTTGTAGACATTGTAAGTCCGCATTCTCATTTATCCACTGAACTGCTTATGAGAGCGTTGTCCAGCCACTATCCTCTCACTGACAGGCCATTTCTAACAGAGATGCTAACCCTTTGCCTGAGCCATACTATACTAAATATAGGTACAAGACCGCCAGAGCCATACTATACTAAATACAGGTACAAGACCACCTGACTCAACCCTTCCCCATTACGGGGAGCAGGATTCCAGCATAGGCTCCTCCCTGACACATTTTTGATATAGATTTCTGTATGTGAGCCTCTAACTGCAGCCTAGATACAGGTTTATCACCTAGGCGAAAACTAAATAAGGCATCCCACTTTTCTTTTATGAAAAACCAGAATCAACTCTACCAAAACACTCTTCAACCTAATCCGTCTTTCATTTGATAAGGAATGCAAGCTAACTGGGAAAGAATTGGTTCATTTCCATAACATGCAGTATTACTCTGGATGCTAAGCAACAGCAATGAAGGCTAAACAAATTTAAGTGAATGTTAGAAACATCAGATAAAAGCGGTGGGGGGGGAGGATTAAAAACCTAGATAATTTGCTAAAATAGGATTTTAAACATCCATTTCAAAATATGATGAGATTGCACCTGCCACTGTTTGGCTTTCCTGAAAGTTTCAGGCAGCCAGAAGAAGGAATAACCAAAACTACACAAGCCCCAGAAACAGGAAAAAATGATTTAATGAGAACAACTACAGCTAGCTGACTCAAATAATTCTAAATAGAATCTTCTCACAAGAAAAAACAACAACCACCCAAAACTTCATAGAAAGTGGCAAACTGTGACTGGGAGACGAAGATACACAGAAATCTCTAGCAGAAGCCCAAAGCACAGCCATTCCCACTATTACCGCCAAGGGCAAACAGCACTGAAGGTACTGTTCTGCCAGGAAACCCTTATAGTGTTCTTGTAAGTGGTAACTAGAGGGGGGTAATAGCTGCATCACTTGAAGCAGTACCTCAAGGACTCTTTGTTTGAGCAGGCAAAGAAAGGTCTTAGTCTACAACAGGATCCATTTGCCTACCCACCACAGTACCACACATCCCATCTTAATCATCAATACCCATATTGAAGGTGTCTAATTATCAATGATGCAATACCAGGAAACTGTATGTACACATGTACATACACACTTAGATATGGCTCCAACAGAGCCTAGGCATTGTAAAGGACACCTGCCTCATCCACCCACAAAGCACATTCCTGTATCAGAACTCGCTATACGACATCTTTGCATAGGGATCGTGCACAGCTAGGTATACAAGCCCACATCCTTCTGGGGACAGGACAGGAGCCATCCCACCTCCCAACCTTATAGAGACTCTGTCTTTTTAGAATCACATCTGAACTACTCTGAAAACATGTTTATATTATGTCCATAAATGATCATAAAAAGTAGACGTGAATCCTGAATTTTAGACAAGCTGCCTAAGAGAAGTATTTCTGAACTGCATTTAGATTTTTCTAAGTGTAATACTGAATATATTGCTTGTAGAAAAGGACACATAAAATGAAAGACAGTAATATTATGCAACACAGTGTGGGTGTCTAACATAACTGCCGAATATCCAGTGATAATTTATAAAGGAAGAGATTGATCCTATAATAACTAAGCATGAACAACCATTTAAGCATTTTTTTCAGTTTCATTAATTTTGCTGGGGAAAGCTACATACTTTTTCTCCTCCCTAATAAAATCAACAGATGAAATCTACATTTCTGCATGGGATTACCCATAACCGTGATATATATCAAACAGAAAATAAGTTCCTACTTCAGTATTTGTATAGTATGTATTCCATGAAGAGCGAAGAGACTCTTGGCCTCCAATATCCCACATGAGAAAGCGCGTATTATTAACCACTATCTCTTCCACATTGCTTCCTATGGTTGGGGATGTATGCACCACTTCATTCATGGAACTGCAAAAAAGACATAAAAATAAGAGAAATGCATTTATTCCCTTCCTCTGTACCCATTCCAGATGGGTACCCTTGTTAGTTTGTTGTAACAAAAATAAACAGAAGTCTAGTGGCTCCTTAAAGACTAATGAAAGCCCACTTCGTCAGATGCAAAGCAAGGAACTCTCCTCATCTGATTGTAGGCTCTAGTCAGTCTTTAAATGCCATGAGGCTCCTGTTCATCTCTGTACACTGCATGTATTCACAGACAAATATTTGGAAGTATTTAAAACACAGAGATTGAAGCTATATTCGTTTGTGCATTGGAGTTGCTTCCAAAATTCTAGTACAAGCATCCTCAACAAAGACAGCATTTAATTTCCAATAACTGCAACTGTACTACCAACGTCAACACCACTTAGGGTATTACAAACATTGTAATATGCCATAATGACACACAGATTTATTTACTTAAAACATTTTTATGCCACCTTTACACCGGATCAGGATCTCCAAGGAAGCAAATATAATATTAAAAAACAAACTATTAAAAACTTTTAAAATTATTTTATATTTAAAAACAACATACAGCACCAAAACCTGGGAGGAGTTACTGGGAGCACACCAAATGAAACAAGAAAGTCTGACAAGAAACACTGACAGAGGGAGATAGATGAATTTCCCTGGGGAGGGAGTTCCAAAGTTTTGGTGCCATGGCTGAGAAAGCCCTTTCTTTGATCGCCACCCATCTAGCTTCAGATGGCGGGGGCAACCAATGGCTTTACAACAGCGTTGGGAAGGTTATTTAAGCTTGATGTGAATATCAGTGAAGTTTACTTATATAAATTTGGAAAAGAAGGAATGTGGCACCTGTCAGCATGGAGGTCTCATTAGCTGCCTTCATGTTAAGTTGAAAATGCATTCATGTTTGTAGGCTGCCTGTCCTTGTCAAGGTAAAGCCTGCGAAATTTTAGTTGTCACATGTTCAGCATCCTTAGTTTATCTATGAAAACACTGATAAAGGTAAATGAAACTGAACAATCCATTGAGGAAGTGTGTAAAAACTGACATTTGAGATGCGCCAATTCTGAAAGGTTGTTCAAAGTGTATTTGTGAAAGTGACTTTGTATATGTATACTTGCAAAATAGTTCCTTCTTAGGCTGCAGGAAGGCTTCAAACTTGGCCGAGCAGTGTGGTAGGATACTACCTCTATGCTGTGTTTATATATAATTGGATATTTCAGAAACAGATCTATTTTGTTAGTAAATTAAAATGCTGCTTCAAAGAAATGTAAGTGATATTTTCTTGACTGTAAAAGTTGACTGAGATTACGAATCAGACAGAAGAGTGCCATTCTAGCTTTTTTCCTGCTATGCCATGTTTCTACACTGAGGAAAGTAGTTTCTTTTTTAACAAAATGGAAAGCTATCTGACACCTTCAGTATAAGTACAGTATGGTACAGTCCAGCACAAGCTGAATCCCATGGTTCTCCTTAAGGCTAGCTTGGCTCTGAGGAATGCTTTTACAACACCCTGCGTAAGTTAGGCCACTACATTGCTATTATTATTTCTGTAATAAAAATAGGCAAATTATTAGAATCAGTGGTGTAAGACAACTATTGAGGACATGCCACAGATGAGATCTGAACTGGGAACTTCCACCACATTCCTTTTTTTTCTTGCTGAGTTTACAAGTTGAATGAGAAGTTACATACCTGTTGCTTAGATCATCCTTTGTCTTAGATAGTTAGTTGGAACAATGACAGAAAACTGTGTGATTAATTGCTTTTTAAGAGTTATTGGCCTTCCTGTCTTGGCATGTGAGATGATCTCATATGCATTTGGTGATTGGTTACTCTAAATAAGAGATAAGCAACACAGGTGCAAACAGCCAATCAGATGTTTAGGAATACCGTATTTTTCGCTCCATAAGACACACTTTTTTTCCTCCTCAAAAGTGAGGGGAAATGTTCGTGCGTCCTATGGAGCGAATGCTGGCTGGGCGCGTGTGTGTTGGGATGGCGCGAGCCAGCGTTCCCCGCCCCGACGGGCGGGGAACGCCGGCTCACGCCGTCTTGACGCACACGCGCCCAGCAGGCATTCGCTCCATAAGACAAGTTTTTAGAGGAGGAAAACAAGATTTTTTCTTGTTTTCCTCCTCTAAAAACTAGGTACATCTTATGGAAAGGTGTGTCCTATGGAGCGAAAAATACGGTAATCATGACTGTGATAAATCAAACTTAGAGAAAGATAAGATTGATATTTTTTCTACAAATAAGCACTCCTGTGAAAGGCAAATCAGATTTCTCTAAGCAGAAGTCTCAGAAGCAGAGGTTTAAGAAGAGGTGAGATCTCTTGGTGAGACATTGGGTACTTTGGACTTTTTGATAATCCCTAAAAGCAGAGACAAAAGCTGAAACCTGATTTGTTTTAAAACAACTATCATCAGTTATAATATGAATGAGCAATGCTAGGAACGCTGGCATTATTAGCATGTGTTTCCAGTTTCTGTGGAAGTAATTATCTTATGTCCTTATTTTCTTCTGTCTTGCTCAATAAAAAGAATATTTTTTTTGTTTGATAAAAGATTATACAGGTGTCCTGTCTAGTTGCTGATAGCTCAAAAGGGGGGATTATTTTTGTATTATCAAGAGTTAGAGGCAGAGGAGTAGAATATGATAAACCCTAGGGAACTTTGTGGCTGATCAGTGTTTCACAGGCAGAGTCTTCAAAAATTGTTCAGTGCAAAGTCTCTAACAGGGTGCAGGGGATACGCCCACACAACACATCATGCTTTTAATCACTACCAATAGTGCAACTAACTACACACTAGCAGCTGTACTGTTCTTTCCATAAAGTGAACAGAACCCTGGAAAGATATTTTTCATTCTACTGAAAGATAAAATTGGTTATATTATATCTACATAGTAGATTGTTAGGCAGAATAGAGATTTTATGGCCTTATTCAGCATACTCTAGGCAACCTATCAAGTATTCTGAACACATGGGAATTTGAATATACATTTCAACAGCAATGAGAAAGCTACAAAGCATCTTCATTGTACTATTCTAAGTCTGGGACAATCTGCACATCAGTTTTGAGTCAGTTGCTGCTCGGAGAAGATGACAAGATCTTGCTGACCTGCTAAAGCCAGGAAAGGGCGGCGGTTACAGAGGAGCAAGGTTCTTTCTGGCCACAGTGTGTCACTACTACTTGTACCAGTTTTAAAAGGTCACGTGAGATAACAATAAGCGTTACCAGGTCACGTTACAAAGCATGTAGGCTCTAGCTAGAGGAAAGGATACATCCGAATTCAAATAAGCACAGTGAAGTAATGAAAAGAACAAACAAGACTGAAAATTAAACAGCAGGTATTATAAACTAATACAGCCACATTTGCAGATATTTTAAGTGTATCCTTTGACCCATACAGGCCCACATCATAGCTCACAAATGGACTGCATCACACACAAAAAATACTACAGAAATGAAATAGGTACAAATGATCAACTAAAAGACACGAGAGAGAGAGAGAGAAGGAAGAGAGAGGAGAGAATGAGAATATTTTCCCTATTAGGCACTGTACATTTTGGTTTAGAAGAGACAGCAGAGGCATAAATTATAAAAATATTAATGATGTGGAGAGACTGGATGAAAATATTCCTTTTTATAATGTTTAGAATAATGAACAGATCGGACTGAGAAGATGCAATGATGGCGATTAATTTAGAAGGCTTAAAAATACTGGACAAATTTATGAAGGATAAATTAATCACCGGCTTTTCGCCATGATAGCTGATCAGATACTTTGGATAACAGGGACAAATAGTAGGGGCAACTTTTACATCTTTGATACAGAAACAAAGAGGGATCTGCCTGGCTTCTAGCAAAAACAGACTGAAATGCATCTAATTTGGCATTCTGATAAGGCAATTCTAGTCACATGTTACTTCATACTTACAACTGATAAAGTATAGTCGTTTTTCCTGCATTATCAAGGCCAACAATGATCACTTTGTGCTCTGGAGGGGAAAAAGCCAAGAGTAAACAGTTATACACATGGTAATATCAATTTTGTCAATTGTTTCAGGTTTGTTCTTTTATTTACCACACATTTATCTTCCCTAAAACAGATTAATACATTTGTTTACCAGTTTAATCTTACAAATGCTGTTCTCTCTGCCTTTAAAGGGCAAAGCCAAAGAGTTTATTTTAGTATATTCAGAAGGCACATTCACAGAATTGAGTTCTTCAAGATATAACAGAAAGTCTACCAAGGTAGGAATTAGACAGAAGAAACTGGTTTAGAAATGTATCTTCTTCTGAAGTGAGCTGGTATTTCACCTTTGTCTGACATATAAAACTAATAGAAATCATAAACTTTTAGGAGAGGTCATTGTCTCTTCCCATAAAATCAGTACCTACACTAAGGCAATAAACTATCAAACTATGTGAACACATGCTGTAAGAACATCTGCAGCAATATTTTGGCCACAACACTGTCATTTTCTTTACATATATTTTATTTATATTTGTTTACCGTATATACTCGGGTATAAGCCGACCCGAGTATAAGCCGGCCCCCCAAATTTGAGGCCAGAAAAGGGAATTTCTTATTGACCCGCGTATAAGCCGAGGGTCAATAAGAAATTCCCTTTACCGGCAACGCTGCGCTCTAAAATGGCGGCCGCCATTTTAGAGCGCAGGGCCCCTGCCCCAGGTCGCCCTCCCGCCGGCCTCCGGGCCCTCCCAACCCATCCCGACCCCAGTGCCATTCAAGGGGGGGAGGGGGAAGAGCCCCTTACCTGGAGAGGCGGCGAATCGGTGGCGGCGGCGGTGGCGCGGCCTTCCTGGGCTGGCAGGAAGGCCCCTGCCGGCCAGAGGAAGGCACCCAGGCGCGCGGCCGGCGGGGGCCTCCTGCCTGGGCGGGAAGGCCCCTGCCGGCCAGAGGAAGGCGCCCAGGCGCGTGGGCGGCGGCGGCGCGGCCGGCGGGGGCCTCCTGCCTGGGCAGGAAGGCCCCTGCCGGCCGGAGGAAGGCGCTTGGGCCTGGCGGCGGCGGTGAAAGAGGTAAGTTCCCCCCTCCCTCTTCCCTCCTCCCCCCTCTACCGTATTGACCCGCGTATAAGCCGAGTTCGGCTTTTTCAGCCCTTTTTTTGGGCTGAAAAACTCGGCTTATACGCGAGTATATATGGTAAAAGCTGATTACACTGTAAACAAGCTACTCACCATCCTGACAGACAACACGTCTTACCTACCGGTATATTATGCATTCCTCCACAATAGTGGTTTTAAATATTTACATATTTCTCTGGTCGACACCGCAATGATTCATTCAGTTATGTAAACAAGTGCTTTGAAACCAATTAATTTTGGACTCATCTCATG
Source organism: Euleptes europaea (assembly GCF_029931775.1). Lineage (NCBI taxonomy): Eukaryota > Metazoa > Chordata > Lepidosauria > Squamata > Sphaerodactylidae > Euleptes > Euleptes europaea. The sequence goes on from NC_079326.1 coordinate 28,371,061, forward strand.
ACTACACATAACGCGACAGTACTATGATATTAAGTCTATTTACCATGATAATGTAATGAGCAATACCAGGTAGACTAGATTGCTCAATTTCATAGTCATGAAACCAGTCACTGCTTTTTTCTGACTTGTAAGCACTGTTTGGCATACCAGCACAACAGAATCAGCAGTATCTTTACTGGATCTAATTGTTTTTTTTGTTTGTTTTTTTAAAAACACCTCTGCTTTAAATTTTGTCTTTTGAGTGTATTACAGCTGTTATTGGCTTTTCCTCTGCATATTTTAATTACATAAAACAATCCTTCAAAGAGAAGCCAAAAATAAACATCAAAAACTTATGCTGCAATTCTTGTGCTAACTAACAATGAAATCTAGCTGTGTGGAAAGTATGTTGGATTGCAGCCAATGTTTATTTTTACATTATAAGCACTATGTTAAGAGAAGGGGGATGATGGGATGCCCAAGAAAAAGGGTTTTAAAAAATGTTTTTATATTCCTCACAGCATAAACTGCAGCTTTAATAAACTGCACACTACTGTTACAATGACCCTCTATAAGCGTATACTCAGTTGGCTTTTGTTCCTGGTATTATAATGCAAAAAGCGTGGATGCTAGCAAGTCCACTTGGAACAGCAAACTTTCAGCAAGATCAAGAAGTGAAGTCTTAAGTGTCTGTGCTAACTGATGTGCAGGTAGAGCAAGTTATTTATTATTGCAGGATACTTTAACTGATTTAAATCAGTAGATCAATCAGCTAATTGTTATATAATACAGGAGACACATTTTAATTGATATAGCTAAGCAGAGGGCATACAGGATCCATGGCCAAACTGGCCTGGAAGAAAACTGCTTCCTGACCCCAAAGTGGTGACTGGGATTTTCTTTGGCATGTAAGAAAGGGCCCCGAGACCCAAGCACTGACACAACCCTTCCTGCCCTCCCTCATGATCTTCCTAAATTCACAGAATCAGCATTGCTGTGAAAAGTCACAACCTCACTTTGAATCACTAATTGCTAGGTTCACCTTCGTTCTACCAATGGAGTATCTACAGCATAACTAGCAAATGTTAAAAGGATAAAAGAATATTTTATAAGAAGAATTAGACAACTATTTTGTTATACTCACAGTACGTATTACGCATCCTTATGGAAATGTGAACATTGTGAAAGAGCACAAGGAACAGTAGCTACATTTGTTTCAAATGACTAGCTTATCTCATGAGGGAAGGAAATTATAGTTCAAATGCTGGCCTGAGAAGCTGTTATCAATCATTCCACTCTTCCTCTGTAAGTCCTAAATTTCTGAACATCTAAGCAAGATTTAATGGTATCCAAAAGGAAAATCATTATAATAATCAACACATCTTCTAGCAAGACATGTGTTTGTTTATAATAACCAAGAGATGGGTTACCAACAATGAACTGGCCTAGCAATAATGAGGTTTTAGTACAGTAAAAGTAGCATATTGATATTATACATCCACCAAACTGAACCAGAAAAGGTTCAGTTTGGTTTGTGTATTGTGTACAAATTTACTTTCTCACCCTTTTGTACACATTATACATGCATATAGCTTTCGAAGCTGGAGGATGTCTGGTGACTAGCGTTTCTTTTCTTCGTGTCTAGGTCACATCAACTTAAATAAAAGCTTTACTGCTTTAGTACAGGATAATGTGCTACCCCTGCACTGGTACACAGATAAAATGGAACTCTTACCTGCCTAAATTCTCCACACACCAGTATCAGCTCAGCTCCCATTACAGATTTTTCCATTATTGATAGGGCAGAAACAAGAGAACTACATTTTCAGCTCTCAGACCTGGTTTCAAGTGGCACTTGCTCTGACCACAGAGCTCAAATTGTACAGAGCAAGTTACAGGCCCCCATCTAAGCACACAAAAGAATAAGAACACAGACTTGCAACATGTCAACTTCTGCAGCTTCTACCAATACAATAATGTCTGGACCTGTCTTTAAGCCACTCTTTCAGACAAAAGAACCTCTACGTGCGCCATAAGACTCTCTAGCGAAAAATGAGATTGTGCATGTAGTAACTACTGAAAGATCTAAGCTGGCAGAATACAGCATAGCCAAGGAGAGAAAATAAAATGGCTTGGATCTGGCCTAGATCTCCATGGGAGCAAGGAGAGGGGATGGTTTTTATCCAACCACCACCTCCCAGCAGGAGACCACTGGTTCTCCCTCAGGCTACACCAAGGGGTCCCCCACAGTAGCCTTTTAGGGTGCCACAGGAAGGGCCCCCAAAAATCACCCTGTCTCCTTGCACTTGTGGAAATGGGGTCCGGCCCATTATTTTTAAAATAAATACAAATGCTGTAAATATCTGTTCTAGAGCAATGCTCAACCCGCTTTCCCAACTCACACTTTTTATTTGAATACACCAGCTTTTCCCACCATACACCTGATCTCATATCTCCAAATTACCAGCACTTGAGCCTGCTACCTGTCATTCCTGTAATTTTCCTTCCTTGACCACATATATGCCCTCCCCTGACACATACAGGTCTATTTTTTGTTTTTGAGTTCCTTGCCCAGTGCTGTATAGGTATTGCCCCAACACTACAGACCCCAAACCAAAAGACCCCAACACTTAGTACAGCTCACTTTGTAAGCATTTACATATTATTACACTTCAGTTCTCTTTAGAACAGCCCTGTAAGGCTGACCAATGTTCTTAGCCCCATATTGCAGATGAAGAAAGGCCGAAAATGGCACTGAATTGCTCACGTTTATCTAGTGAGGTGATAACAGGTCCTCACTAAAAGTACCTTCTCAACCAATACAATATTCCTGTACTTCATTTATACTCCCTTTCCTGCCCAGCGGAGACCCTAATTGGCTTATGCCACTCTCCCCTTCTCCATTTTATCCTCACAACAACCTTGTGAAGTATGTTAGGCTGAGTGTGCAGGACTGGCCCAAGGTCACCCAGCAAGCTTCCCTGGCACAGTGAGCATTTGAACCCAGATCCTGGTCCGACACTCTAACCACTACCCCACACTGGCTCGGTCCCCGCCCCAACTAGACTCGTTTTACATACAGAGTCCGCAGGGAAGAGCCACAACAAACGCTTCCTCCCTGTCCCCTAGGGTTGGCAGTTCCCTCTTTGCCACCGGTGGGAGATTTTGGGGGCAGAGCCTGAGGAGGGTGGGGTTTGGGGTGGGGCTTCAATGCCATAGAGCCCAGTTGCCATTTTTCTCCAGGGGAACTGATCTCTATCGGCTGGAGGTCAGTTGCAATAGCAGGAGATCCCCAGCTTGGAGCTGGAGGTTGTAGTCAAAACCGGCCACAAGTGCTACTCAGAAGTTGTGAATTCAAAGTGCAAGCACAAGCAAAAGTAAACCCACAACAATACAATATTGCTGTTTAGAAAAATATATCGAGAATAAAAATCTCACAAACACAACCTCAGTTGAGCAAACAGGACATTTGTACTTGGTCTAATATAGACCCAATATAATGACGCACAAAGCGTTACAAAATGGTAAGCATAGAGTCTAGACAAAAGGGCTCAATTCATTTCAAGTCCATACATATAAATTGCAACAACCAGGCCACACGGAAACGAGACGTTTCAATGCCATAGAGTCCGATTGCCATTTTTTCCTCCAGGGGAACTGATGTCTATTGGCTGGAGGTCAGCTGCAATAGCAGGAGACCCCCAGCTTGGGCCTGGAGGTTGGCAACCCGACTCCCCCCCTTGCAAGAGAACTACGAAGCCCACCCTGAAGTTGTTGACGTGGACGCAAAGTCTTCTCGACTTCAGCAGAAAGTGATGTTCAGACTGCAGCCTGGTACCTTCTGACCCGCAGAGCCGGGGGGGGGGGAATCCACTAACACTTTCTCCCTCCTTTAGGACCTTGGCCAGGAACTCGGCTACTTGAGTGGTAACTTCGAAGCTTTTGCCATCCAATAAATGGCCTTATGTTTCCAGTAGTCATTGCAGTAGTAAATTGAGGAAGAGAGCTAATTAAGCTGCATTGAAGCTGGGTGAAGAGTGGACAGTACAAGATAATATGTTGTACTGTGTCAGGTTCTTCGCATTGACGCCTACAACATCTTGCTTCGCGGGGTATTCCCTGGTATCCGCCACTAACAACCGCTGAAGGGAATATATTAAATCCGGCCAAGGTAAGTATAGGCAAAAGTGCTCAATTCGTTTCAAGCCCACACGCATAAATGGCAACAACCAGGCCACACGGAGACGAGACGTTTCAATGCCATAGAGTCCGATTGCCGGTTTTTCCTCCGGGGGAACTGACGTCTATCGGCTGGAGGTCAGCTGCAATAGCAGGAGACCCCCAGCTTGGACCTGGAGGTTGGCAACCTGACTCCCCCCTTGCAAGAGAACTACGAAGCCCACCCTGAAGTTGTCGACGTGGACGCAAAGTCTTCTCGACTTCAGCAGAAAGGGACGTTCAGACTGCAACCTGGTACCTTCTGGCCCTGCGGGCCAGAAGGTACCCAGGCTGCAGTCTGAACGTCACTTTCTGCTGAAGTCGAGAAGACTTTGCGTCCACGTCGACAACTTTGGGGTTGGCTTAGTCGTTCTCTTGGAGTCGGGTTGCCCCCTCTCCCCCCCCCCAGCAGGTATTGAGAGCCAGCCATTCCCACGCACCCCCCTCCGCTCACCCTGGTGGTTGAACAGCCTCCATATCCGGGTGAAGAGGATGCCCATGCTCAGGCGGCGGGAGCCGAGGCTGCCCCCGGGCAGCTCCCCGCTCTTCCCAGCCTCGGTCTCGGCCCAGGGCGGCTCAGGCTCGGGCCCAGCCCGCCGCCGGCGCCCAGCGACGAGGAGGCAGGCGACGCTGGGGAGCCGCGGGCGAGGGGACAAGCAGGCCGCGCGCGCCTGAGGAGGCGGCGGCGGCGGCTCTCGCGGCGGCCGCTTCGGTGCTCGTCGTCCACAACGCTGCCGCCCGCCCCTCTCTGCTCCTCACGGACATTGCCGCCGCGGGCCCGCCGCCACTTTCGACCCTCTTCTTTTTAAAGCCCCCGTCGCCTCGCCACGTTTCGCTTTTGATAGGCCTCAGCGCTTTTCGGGAAGGCGGAGAGGCTACGGGAAGCGCGGAATGAGCCCCGCCGGACGCCGTCGGAGAGGAAGCGGTAGCGCGCGCCTCCTCCCCCTCGCTGCCAGCGCTACAACAGCAACGGCCAATCGCGCCGAGCAGGCGACGTCACGGAGGAGCCTACTGGGCGGGGCCTACAGTACAAAAAAACACACACACACGCCCCCACTCACCCTCACCATCTCCCTCGTTAGAAGTGAACGCTGATTAGCATGCATCGCCCCGCCCTCTTCTCGGCGTCCCGGAACTCAGAGGCCGAGGAACAGGGGGCGCACGCGCACGACCCTACTAACTCTAACCGTCTCCCTCGTTAGAATTGAACGCTGATTAGCATGCATCGCCCCGCCCTCTTCTCGGCGTTCCGGAACTCCGAGGAACAGGGGGCGGTCATGTGACTCAAGCGCCGGCTCGCTCGCTTGCTCGCTCCCCCCCCCCTTGGGATTTAGGTCTTTTTTTTTTTTAATTGTATTATTTTCCCAAAATTATTAACCACATAGTTTAAAAAATATAAAGTAAACACAAACAAGTAACATTGTTAAAAAAATCTATGTATAATCAAAAATTGGGATTTAGGTCTTTTTAAAAAAAATAAAATTTGTATTATTTTTCCAAAATTATTAATCACATAGTTTAAAAAATATAAAGTAAAAACAGATAAGTAACATTGTTAAAAAAAATCTATATATAATCAAAAATTGAGATTTAGATCTTTTTTTAAAAAAAAAAATTTGTATTATTGTTCCAAAATTATGAATCACATAGTTTAAAAAATATAAAGTAAAAACAAATAAGTAACGTTGTTAAAAAAAATCTATATATAATCAAAAATTGGGATTTAGGGTTTTTTTTTTTTTAAATTGTATTATTTTTCCAAAATTATGAATCATAGTTTTAAAAATATAAAGTAAAAACAAATAAGTAACATTGTTAAAAAAAATCTATATATAATCAAAAATTGGGATTTAGGTCTTATGAGGCCAGGGTGTTGTTAGTTAGTGGATGGCGAGCATGGACTGAAAGCGGGGCACTTTCTTTGTTTACCTCGTGGGGACCTGGGGGGATTTTGCTAATTGTTCTGTTAATAAGTTCATTGGGTTTTTACATCTCAGTAAACGCTGAACTGACTCTAGAAGCTAAAACGACTAAACTGAGGCTGTCGTGTTTTGGTCACGTCATGAGACTGAGACAGCAAGGTAGACTTCCCTGACTATGGAAGATCCACTGATTTTGCAATTTGTAATGTTGATGGCTGTCATATCTTGAATTTGGATAAATATCCCTTCCTCAGTATGATCGGGACTCAGAGATTTCTGCCCATTAGGGCCTCCAGGTCGCAGCTGCCAGAATAAACTGTTTTCTTGAAATAACGGTTCGGGTCTCTATTTCCCCCACGAACCCCTGTTTACCGCTACAAGACGACAAGAGTCACTGGAAAAGACAGCCATGCTAGGAAAAGTCGAGGGCAGCAGGAAAAGAGGAAGACCCAACAAGAGATGGACGGACTCAATAAAGGAAGCCACAGCCCGCAATTTGCAAGATCTGAGCAAGGCTGTCAACGATAGGACATTTTGGAGGACTTTCATTCATAGGGTCGCCATGAGTCGGAAGCGACTTGACGGCACTTAACACACACACACAGAAACGTTGAAGAAAGCTGATAGGAAGAAAGCAGATTCCTTTGAAATGTGGTGTTGGAGGAGAGTGTTACAGATATACCGTGGACTGCCAAAAACAACAACAACAAAAACAAATCAATGGGTTCTAGGTCAAATCAAGCCTGAACTGACCCTGGAAGCTAAAATGACTAAACTTAGGCTATCGTATTTTGGTCACATCATGAGACGACAAGAGTCACTGGAAAAGACAGCCATGCTAGGAAAAGTGGAGGGCAGCAGGAAAAGAGGAAGACCCAACAAGAGATTGAGATTAAAGGAAGCCACAGCCCTCAATTTGCAAGACCTGAGCAAGGCTGTCCAAGATAGGACATTTTGGAGGACTTTGATTCATAGGGTCGCCATGAGTCGGAAGCGACTTGACGGCACTTAACACACACAAAGGTTGCTAAGGAGTGTGTGTGGTGGGGGGACGGGTTTCCTCAGAAAGGCAAAAAGGTAAAGGTCCCCTGTGCAAGCACCAGGTCATTCCTGACCCATGGGGTGATGTCCCATCCCGACTTTTACTAGGCAGACTTTGTTTACGGGGTGGTTTGCCAGCGCCTTCCCCAGTCATCTTCCCTTTACCCCCAGCAAACTAGATACCTTCCTAAGAAGGGAGATTGAAAAGAGGAAAGTCTGGCAGGAAACCACTGGGGGTAATTTCCAGACAACTGTGTGCTCAGCTGGCGTCTCTAAGTAAGTGCCAAGGGTACTTTCCAGTTGATGTTCCCTTATTTGCTCGAACTGTAGCTGCCTTGTTAGTGTGTGGTAGACAAAACAGCCATGTGGCACCTTAAAGACGTAAAATACCTGCAGCTTCTGTGGCCTGGATCCCTAGTCCATGAAAGCTTACTCTGACATATAATTTTGTTGGTCTTCAGGGTGTCACAAGTTTCCTGTTGATTATTTCCTTCTTTTTCATATCTTCACTTGCATAAATATGTCTGCTGTGCCTGGGTTCTGCTGACCTCGGGTTGAGAGGCATGTTGGTTAGAAGGATGAAAAAGGGAAGCTTAGTTGTTTACTTTTGTTGAGGGCCGCAGCACTGGTCATTTTTGTGCTTACTTGGCATTTTTGTAGAAAAATTAAGACTGTCTAGGAGAAGTCTGAAGGGAAGTTTTGTTTGAGAAAGAGAAATTCTTTGCATGTTAAGGAACATATGGTAGGAGGAGGAAACCCCCTACAAGCTCAGGGCTGTTGTGGTGTCCTCAGACAGAAGACTACAGAAGTCTGCAGAGTTCAGTTTATGCGAATAAGAGAATCATGATCCATTAACAGACCACTAGTCAATTTCTGGTGGACCATCATGTGCCTGTTGTTTGCTGGAATTCTTAAGGGGTAATCTTTGGTTAGGTGGCACAGACGCAACCGTCAATCTATGGGAGATGCTTTCCTGATTCCTTGGGACAAGGGCCTATTCTATGTGTTCCTTCCTCTTCCACACTTGATAAAGGTTTTGAACCACATTCAGGTTTACAGGACACACTGTATTGTAATAGCTATATTTTTGGACCAGACAAGTTTGGTTTTCAACTCCAATGAACCTGGCAGGTGGCAGGTTCATCCAGCTAACGTCAGCGCTGGGGATTGGGTTGGTGTACCTTACTGCTTGGCTCCTCAATCCCCACTCTGAATTTTTCAGATAGGGTGTTGGAGGTTATGTTGACTTCTAGGAAATCCTCAATGCGTAATTCCTATGTATCTAAGTGAAAATGCTTTTCTACTTGGGCCACACTAAGGTGCTGTCATCCCCCTTCCTGTCCACTCCCCTTAGTACTAGAATATCTACTTAGCTTCTGTGAGGGTGGCAATGAGTGCCTCCTCTATAAAAGTTCACCTAGCTGCAATTTCAGATTTTCATTTGTGGGTTGATGGTGTGTTATTGTTCTCACAGCTCAAGCTGTTACCCACCTCACAATGGTCCTTATCATTAGTGTTGGCTCCCTTTGAGCCCTTGGGGAAAGCTTCCCTTGCACCTCTATCTCAGAAAGTGTGGCAGTTACCTCTGCTAGAAGGGTGGGAGAACTAGCTGCCTTGGATGCTTCCCCCTTTATTCAGTTTTTCCCAAATAGGGTGTTGCTTCTCCCCAGTTGTGAGTTCCTCCCTAAGATTGCTTCCAAGTTTCATATGTCCCAATCGGTAGAATTACCTGTGTTTTTTCCAGATACCCAAACTGAAGCAGAAAAGGCTCTTCACACCTTGTATATTAAGAAGGCTTTTTTAATATTATTTACAACGTACCAAAGATTTTAGGAAATCTCATGCTCTTTTTGTTTGTTTTGCTGGTCCTAGAGTTGGCCAGGCAGCTTCTTCTCAGTGTCTGTCTAGATGGATCGTACAAGGCATTCGCTTGTCCTTGATCTCTGAGAGCACATTCTACCAGAGCACAGTCATCCTCTGCTGCTTTTCGGAGTGGACTCTCTCTTCTTGAGAACTGCAGGGAAGTGACATGGCCGTCTCCGGACACATTTGTGCGTCATTATGCTGTGGACATCAAGAGCAGAAAAGATGCAGCTGTTGGGAGAGCAGTCCCCAAACTGAAGCACTGTTTGACTGAGAGCTCATTGTTTGACTGAGAGCTGATCACCCTTCTCTTGGTGGGTAGCTATTTACTCTCCCAATGTGGGACTGCACAGAAGAATAAAGATGAAAACAATATATCTTTGTATAATCCCACTTCTAAAGACAAACATTCTGAGTCTGCAAAACTGTTGCTTTGCAGGCATCTCTTAGGAACAAAAGTTAAAATAATTAATATGAAGACTCAAGATGAGTGAAGAGAACTGCATACTGACTTAACTGTGTCTGCTTTTGTTCCTGCAACTGTTGGCTAGGAAAACAGTGTTGCACTTACCTGTAACTGTTGTTCGTTGAGACTTCTTCTGTGCATGCACATATTCCCTCTCTCCTGCCCTTTGGGAGGGGCCATGGCTCAGTGGTAGAGCATCTGCTTGGCATGCAGTAGGTCCTAAGTTCAATCCCTGGCATTTCCAGTTAAAGGGATTACGTAAGTAGGTGATGTGAAAAACCTCTGCTTGAGACCCTGGAGAGTCGCTGCCAGTCAGAGTAGACAATACTGACTTTGATGGACCACGGGTCTGACTCAGTATCAGGCAGCTTCATGTGTTCAAGTGCTATGAGCTCTGTTCTTTGTATTTTTCAGATGTTTGTTCGGATGGCAGGATAAAGAACTGAGGGAATCGGGGGCGCCACTCCATTAGGGCGCATCTTCTTGGCAAGAAAACTGATGCATGCGCAATAGAGCCAGTACCGCCATCTACTATTAAGAATCTAAAGAATCCTGATCCCATGGCAGGCCTTCATATGCACAGTCCCAATGTGTGCTTGCACAGAAGAAAGCTGGTAGAAATCAGCTTTCAAGAAAATTTGTGCTTGAAGTCTTCGTAACGTGTGTTGGATACATACATTTCCATTTCTTGTTAAAGATGCTTGGGTGCCTATTCACACAAGAAAGACTTCTACACAGAGAGTTTGGATAGTTTTTGTTTCATTTATTGTAGAAAAATGTTGTTAATGCAGTTTAATACATCTAAATTCCATAAAACAAATCCATAGAAATCCGGATACTGTAAGCATGCAGTCTGCATTTTCTTGTTAGATGTTTTGGGCTCACAAAAATAACAACACTTTTGTTTTCCTTGAAAGCCACTAAAAGCAGAGAGATAGCAAAACATGCAACACTGTACACATTTGCATAGTATATTTTACCCAGCATGCCTGTAGAATGCTACACATAAGGTATCTATAGAATTAAAAATAGGAAGGAGAAAATCAGCAAGAAAGAAAGAAACTGTCCATTTGTTTGGGGCTGAAAAAGGCAATAATATCACCATGAATCCAAAGTTGTCCTCACTAGTGGATAGAACCATGTCTGTAAACGTAAGTGGGAACAAATTTGGGTTAATGGCAAGAGATTTGGTACCACACTAATTTGGGGACTTTCCTCAAGGTCTCCGGTTCAGCTACTAGATTATTCACATCATATTTTGCAATAACTTGATACCCTTTAAAAATTCTTAATGTACATGAGAAGGAGCTCAGGCACATAGTTTTAACTGCAATGCAAATTGTATTTTGTACAATACATTCCTTGCGTAAGCAGCAGCGGTCCACAAACCAGTTCTGTTTCATGGACTGTAGTGTCTGCTCTATAACCCCCCACCCCACCCCAATGAATTGAGCAAAAGGTGGGCTGGTAACAAAAACACCCAGTGATTTCAGGAGGGCTTTTCATTTGTGCAAGCTTGAATCTTTCTTTTTTACATTCCAAAGGCAAAACAGTTTTTTATAGTTGCATGATATTTCACTGAGATACTTTCCTGAATATTTCAGACCTTGGGGAACAGATGTATTATGGGTATATTCTTCAGTCATTGCAAAAAGCACGAAATACAAGTGAATGTAAATTAGGAACACACTTATAATTTGAAATTCTATAAATACATGGGAAGAAGAAATAAGACTATATAACAGGCTTGCTGATTTTGATAAGATAGTTCACACTGTTTGTGGGATATGGTTTCCTGGCCAATCAAATTACATATGGAAATAACAGGGTTCTGAAACAAACCACTGGTCTTAGGCAGCAAGTTAAAAGGATAAATAATGCAGTATACCCATTGACTATGGAATCAATAATCTATCTACCTTTTCCAAAAATACAATGCCAGATCTAGCAATGGAATTGTAAATTTGTGCTATTACAAATGTGCTTTTCTTTTGCTGTGTTTCATATTATTGGCAAAATATATTTTCTATAAATTTGTTACTGTACACCATAGTGGATTGCTATATTACTTAATAGTTTAAGCTATTTTGGAATACATTAACAAAGGGGCATTTTGGCAATAGTTGGGGTTTAAAATAACATTCAGAAAATGTTGATAAGGCATATGATTTCTGGGGTCTGATCCTGAGACTGCTTACAAATGGATATAACATTTACTATCAGAAATAGTTCATTTAATGGAACCCATTTTCAGCAGTGAGTCTTATAGCAGGAAATAGAAATTTATAGGATCCATCCCCTAGAATAATGCAACAGACCATTGCCAAGAAATTTTTGTGGTGCTTATGTTAAAATAGTAAATCTAGTGTATAGTATTAATTCAATGCAAATGTATTCCGCTAATCTTCATCTTTTCCATTACAATTTCAAAGAAGTTATTAAATGCACCTCGAAAAGTATACATTCTTTTTGTTTCGCTATAGTTATTTCCCCCTACCATCTTCTAAAATACCTTCTGTTGATTAAAGGAATTGAAACAAAGAGAGTTTCTACATTAGTAATCTGTGAATATAGTCCACAAAATGGGAAAAAGTATTCTCTCTATTATTTATAATAAGCTCGTTGTCATCCTAAGTAAAGTTTAGATCCCTTTCTCCAAAGTCATTGATTTAAGTATTTCTTAGTCTATATATTTACGTCTTAGATGTTGAATATAAAACCACCTTTAAAAAATGTTGTAAAATGTAGCCTGTGCCTTTCACCTAATTTAATGTTTGGCTGGGTTACTATTTTTGCAATCCACTATCCATTCAATCTGGAGTAGCCTCTAGGATAAGGGATTTCATTAATTGTTTCAATCTTATCAAAATATGTATTTAAGACAAGAGGGATCATTGGATGAAAACCAGACATAGCAGAATCTCATGTAAGCTAATTAATAATGCAAATTAAATGAACAATATGGACAAAGTGAAAAACAGAAATGTGCATAGAATCTTGCTTTAAAAAATAATAATTTTCCATTTCGTGGTCATTATATAGAATACATTGTGGACTAATTCGGGGCTAAAATACACTTAAACCAGTGTTTTAGGGTGCTGAACTTAGTGGGGAGAATTCATTTGTGTTTCTTTTAGACAGAAGCCAAGCAAATAGACTGAAAAAATACATGACAATTTAAATTATAGTGAAACTAAGATAATGGAGACTGCTGTGTTTTTACTTAACTTTACCTGGGGGGGAAACCCTGTTAAGACACTAAGTACTTGGATTTCAGTTCATTTTATTTCATTCAAATTAGTAGGACTAATAACTCAGTCCTAAATAATTGGGATTCCCATACGATGGCTGTCACTGAAAAGGACACATGGGCATGGTTTCGGCTGTGAGCTGCAAACGTAACACTTCTGTTGTTGGCATGAGAGGAATCTGTTTTCAATGCACAGGGCTTCCTCACTGAACTCAGCAAACTGTCGGGCAGCCCATTCCTAAGGGTGTGTGTGTTATGATGGTGCCTGGGCATGGCGCTGCCATGCCACCTCCTGAGAGGCTTTCCAGCTGCTGAAAATAAATTTAGCTTCAGTAAAAAAATTTTTTTTAAAGATAATGCCCCCAAAAATTTCAACGGGGCTACGACACCTTAAAAAGGTGTCATAGCTACGCTGCTGCGGGAAGGGGCATTCCTTGGGCGAAAGGGGTTAGGAAGCTGCCTAAAGGCTGCTCTGCCCCCAGGAACACCTCCCAGGACGCCGGTGAGGAGACTTGTGCCGCTGGAACTGGCGCGGATGCCACTCGTGACGGCATTAATTTGCTAACTTTGTTTGTTTGTGGAATAGGCAGCATATAAATGTCACAAGCATCTTTACTAAGGGCACTGAAATTTAAGGGATCTTAGATTGACCTAAGCTATATGCCACGATGTTAAGGGCTGCTTCAAGTGCTACAGTTTTTCTCTATGGAAATAACCTTTGTGTAAACGTCGGGATGTGACGTCACCCCGTGGGTCAGGAATGACCCGGTGCTTGCACAGGGGACTACCTTTACCTTTAAGAAAATGGCATTAAACTCACACTCTTCCAACAGGCTAGATTTTTTTTTTCTAAGTAAGCACAAGCCAAAATAACACCGACAGAAATTTTCAAACTGAAGTGAGGTGGGTTGGTGGGATAGACTAAGATAATTTTCAGCGAAGCTAACATTAATTCTCATCATAGTTCAGTGGTGAACTGAATACACTGCATGATTTTTAAAATCTTATTTGCATACCAAATACCTATAATCTAAACAAGTGTCATCAGTGTAAACCAGAAATCAGGGGGGTCAGATGCAGGCCAATGATACTGTTGTAAGAGGTAGCATAAATAGCAAGAGATTGCTCACCTGCTATGGAAGTTACAATAGCTTTATTGAGTGCAAGATAAAATAGTCCCAGATGCAGTTCTGATGAGGTACCTGGACTCGGGCAGAAAATAGAAGCCAGTAGTCAGGGGTCATTTTTATACTCTGGATTTTAAAGCATAGGCGCATTAAATTCAAAGTGGAGTGTCACTGAGAAGGTGGCGTAGGTCCAGGTACTATCATGAGGTTTTTTTTTGCTGTGGAGTTTATTTTAATAAATTGTACGAATCTAAAACATCTACTTTTCAAGTGTACATGCCATGAGCAAACTGTTAATTACACAAATAGCAAAATAAACCAACAATCAAATCTTTAAAATACATTTTTTTTCAAAGCAGTCAAGGTGAATGGAAATAACATATGTAAACTAGGTAGAGAACTTTTAAATAGTCATTCAATTATTGGTGCTGCATCCTTATAGCACATGTTATGCTGGGATCAAAAGGGCACCCAGTGTGCGCCTGATCCCTTTCAAAAGCTTTGTGCAGATGAATCCTAAGGCAATCATATCAAGATATTTTATTTTCATAGAATAAATTATAGCTGATCCTCAAGTGCCTGAAAATAAAAACAATGGAGAGACTTGTTCTTGAACGTTCCAAAGAAGCTGTACAGACTGTACATGAAGTTTTAGGAACCTGATCACTTCAGAAACAGACTAATTGTATTTTAATGTGGACTGATATTAAGACAGGAAAATCACAGATGAATCCTATGCTTGTACACTCAGGAAACAATGGCACGTTCAGTGTGTTTACTCTCAAATTAAGAATGCATAAAACTGCAGATGTAGACTCATTCATCCATATCTATATTAACTTTACAGAAAACCAGTATATAACGAATTACAGGATGTTTGGCTAATGTTGTAAGGTAGGGATTTAAAGTCTAAATGTGTGTGTGTGTGTGTGTGTGTGTGTGTGTGTACACACACACACTAATAGGTTTTTCATTTTTATAAATTAAATAATAATGCATTTAATTTACCTGTATTGAAAATGTGCTACTGTTGCAAACTATGGGCTCAATCCAGTCTACCCTGGGGACATCACCTGTGCTACACGTGAAGAGATCCTCACAGGGCATAACCAGTTGTTATTTCCGCCCCTCAGCTCACACATGCAGATACCATAACAGAATACTGTGGGGAGTGGGTGACTTGTGCGGTCAAGGAATGCCACATGGGAGCTCATGGGCCTTGACCAAGTGGAGAGACCGGACTGTTATGGGCACATCGGTGCAGGATTTCCCATCCCTTTTCATAGCCTGATGTGGTCCCTGCAGATGGGCTTGTGGACACATTTTGTAGTGCGGGTGTGTGGGGAGAGACCAGGCTATAAGGGGATCTTTCTGTGTATAGGCACTGTACCTGTGGCAGGTTGGATCAAGCCCAACATAAACTTACACTTTATTGGTTTTACTTCTTGTTAATGAATAAAACTGATATAAATCAAGTAATGATGTATTTGCCTGAATGATTCTTTCTGGTGTCAGCATTAGCAGAATGTGAGGCACCAGGAAATTAAACTTTAAAAGTTGGCACCATTCATCAGTGTCTTTCCAGATAACATACAAGAGGAGTCCCCATCTAAAGATTATTTTTAAGACTAGTACACAAAACTACTTTGCCACTTGAGACAATAATGCAGTTTTGATTTTGTCCATACATATAGCGTGTATATTTCCCTTTTATTAGCTTGTCATGGAAGACTTTTTTAATTTAAAAAAGGATCCAAAAAGCTTTAAAACCAATATTTTTTCTTTTTGAAATTCTGTAAGCAGTAATCTTGTTTACTGAAGAAAATATCTTAAGTTCTGTTGCAGCTCTCTGCCATAAAATGCAAATATCTTAAAGCAGTTAAATGGTCTGGCTATAATACTACTGCAGAATAAAGATAAAGAGCAGTCATAGATTTCAGTGCATTCATGGCAATTCATACTTTAATGAGGCCCTAAAAGAAACTTGTAAGATCTGTAAGAAATGTTTGTCCTAATGCCTTCTCTTTCATGCAGATGAGTATGCAGTACATATAATCAAGACATAAAAACTAGTATAAAATGCTCCATTGGGCTATAACATAAGAAAAACAGGAAATCGTGCTGCAAGTCAGGGACCTGATACTACCTCAGTCACTCAAGCCAAACTCTCTAAAAATGCAACACTATACACACTTACTTGCATTTGTCCCAATTACAATGTGTAATTAAGTTATGGAATTCACAACCTCAAGATATGGGTGGGGCCACTGGTTTTCGATGGCTTTTAAAAGGATGAGACCAATTCTGGAAGATAGGTCAATCAACAGCTATTCACTATGATCGCTAACTGGACACTCTTTGCTTGCTAAACTAGATGGACCTTGGCCTGATGCAGCAATGCAATCTTCACATTTTACTGAATGCTCTGGGATGTGCTTACAAGTTAATACACATAGGATTGGGCTGTAAGATTTCTACAGTTGACTTGATCAAATGCTTCACATCTGCCCTGTCCATTTTATACTCTGTTTCAGGTATTCAACTGCTACCATTGCTTTTGACAACATTTTAAAGACCTTCTTTTGAAAAGTAGGAACCTCTTTCAGCCTCAGGATGATCTTGTCCAGTAACCCTACTTTGGGCTATACTGGATAGAAGATGAATTTTTTGTAGGTTATCTCAGTTAGCCTAGGTATTTGGTGTCACAAGCATTGTAGTTCATTGGCCTAGAAAATAAGGCATGCTGACTTTAGTGCAACGTGCTTTTAAAACGATCAGAAAGTCTTGAGAGGAAAATGGAGGGAGAGGTGGAGAAAAAGGGTTTGCATGTTGAAAGGTTAGTTATGACAATTCAAAAAATGCACACAATCTTTTAAATAAAGCTTTTCTTAAAATGCATCAATCCACAAGTTTAAGGGATGATTTTTAAAAAACCAAACAGATGAAAATCATCATGGTTCTTTTGACACAATATATAGAGTCGGAACCAGACTTAATTGGCAATCTCCACCAATTTTCATTTCCTGCTGTAGACCTCATGTAATTCCTCCTGGTTTCTTATCCCCCAGAGCAGCATTTTGTGGTGATCAGTGGGCTGCCACAGGAGGAGGGAGGCAGGAAATGTCCATTCTGCCATTGGAAAATTTAGTCTGGATCCAACCCATAATCCACACAAACCTATGTCCTGTAGCTTATCAGGTTTCCCCCCTTCCTGACATCTTGTGAAAAACAGGGACAACTTGGAGGAAGATCATCTATGTTATTTACTGAGGTGTGGATTCTTACAATGGTGAAATTAGGTGTACCGCATCCAGACAAGGGATCCGGTAATGGGAGTATGTGAGGGCAGAGATCTAAGACGGGATGTGACTTAGAGCAAGAGAACTCTATGAAGGACAGAAACTCATGCCCTTCACTGACCAACCTGTAAAACACTATATAGAGGGACAATATGCCAGTTTCTATGCAAGATGGGATGAATATAAATAAGCTAATTTTTTTTTGTTCTGGCTTGAAATCCTGCCCCTGATTTAAAAGCTAACAGACAGTTGGTCAGTTTCTTGCCCTTGCTGAATCAGATCAGATATGACCGGGAGGCGTCAGAATAATGCTGGTTTTTGGAGGCGGGGTGAGGACACCAGTCTCATTTACAAGTCTCAGACCGAGGTCTAAAACAATAAGGCATGGTAACATTTGTTTATTCCTATAGGATATAAAATATGCTAATGTAAGACAGGACCGACTGCAAGAAATGTGCCCATGTGGAAGAACTAGAGGCAAAATACCCAAAGATGTGAAACCATCCATTCTCTCATTTTATAGTAAATGGAATAGGCACAGTTCCTAGATGAGCAGGGAGATCAATTGGAGGTGCTGGAGAGGGTCAATTGAAAAACTGATAAGTTGGCTAACAGACCAAATACAAATTCCAGTTTTCCTCAGGAGGTTAGCCATGGTCACTTGCACAGTAAACAGATTTTCCTGGAAGTTCTCTCTAGTCAGTCCCTATCTCCCCCTCCCCATGCACAGTTGCTATTCATTTGCAGCGGGGGATCCAGATACCTTTCTTTAAAAAAAACATTCTGTTGCTGGGATAACTCAGTTTCCAAGCATACTCATCTGCAGTATTTTGTTGCAGTGCTCAGCACTTGGCCCATCAGTCAGTTGGTAGGGAACAGCCCAAAGCACCTTGTTGTTTTCTGTCCCATTCAAAACTCTTTGGATTTTATCCCCAAGACACAAGAAGCAAGCAGAAACACATGGGTGAGTGCCATGGCACCTGTGGCCACCATATTGGAGGTTGATGTTCTGCATACCGTTCTGCTTGCTGTGGGGGGAGAGGGGAGTCTTATTATCTCAGGCATGCACTTCACAGCTGTGTGCCTTAAGCTTGGCCATGGACACAGGCTTTCCTATTAAAGTGGTCTTGGTAACTTCTCTCTGAAGCTACATAGGGAGCAAGTTCTCCCCTTTCTTTGGAGACTGAAGCAAAGCCAAGAGCCAGCCCCACTGCTCAAGGCAGCCATTTCATTATTATCATCCCCATTGCAACCATTTTGTAACAGCTCTCATTACCCTTTCTTAAACTGCCTGCAGGGTCGACGAGGTTGGGGATATCTCATGAAGTGGCATGAATGTCAGAGGCACCTATTGGACAACATCTGTGATATTACTTGTCATAAAAGATGGTTTCTCATCCATGAATATTCACATGAATTGACCAGGTTATAAGGAGTTTCAACTGGGTTGGATCCTGCGATCCATCAGCAGATGGTGCTGACAGTCACTGATCATCCTAGCCTTCCTGCTCCTCGGCAGGGGGTTATACCCCTAGGGAGTTATAGCCCCGTGGGTTGGAAAGCTGCAATGGGGAGGGGAAAGGGGGCAAAGTTGCTCCCTCCTGCCTTTTGCTTAAGCTGTGCTGCACTGACAGAAGAGACAATAAAGAGTAATTGATTTTACTTCTTCTGGGGGCTCAGCACTTCCTCACTGTACAATGTAAATGCCAGAGAAGTAACTCTAAAAAAATGACTAAGATGGGCAAATCTAACCAACTTAGTGCAAACCCAGGTATATTGGACTGAGATAAAAAAAATTCACAGTACGTTTCATACCTTCTTTAGGGTCAGCTAACAAAAAATAAATACACACTGTATCAGTATTTATAAGAATATAATCTAACAATAAATTATGCAATTTATATTATAATATGGGCCTGAGATATTTTATCTAAATAAAAATCTGTTTAATGCCAATTAAATTAAGAATTGATGTATAGCTACGAAAATAGTATGTATAGCTATGAAAGTAGCTTCCTGAAATAATTTTGTATTTTAAATTTTGGATGCAATACTATTAAAGGTATCTGTACTGATTCAATAGAAAAGAGCAAGCAAGAGTCCAGTAGCACCTTAAAGACTAACAAAATTTCTGGCAGGGTATGAGCTTTCGTGAATCACAGCTCACTTCTTCAGATACAGCTAGAATATGAGTCCATCTGTCCTTAAGTAGATAAGAGTGAATTCAGATACCCAAATGGCAACAGCATGTAAACTCAATCGCAGGTAAATGACAATAGCACCTGTGATTAGAGTAGGTGTGATATGCAGGGGGTAGTAGGCATTGATAAATCAGCATTGGTAATGAGACAGGAATCCTAGGTCTCTAGTCAGTCCAGTAGAATGTATTGTCTTGAGCTTCATTATGAGATTGCTGAATTATAACTAGTAATGAAACTCAAGACAATGCATTCTCCTGGATTTACTAGAGACCTAGGATTCCTGTCTCATTACCAATGCTGATTTATCCATGCCTACTACCCCTCTGAATATCACACTAATCCAATCACGCCTGCTGTTGTCATTTACCTGCTATTGACATTTACATGCTATAGCCACTGGGTGTCTGAATTCACTCTTTTCTACTTAAGGACAGATAGATTCACATTCTAGCTGTATCTGAAGGAGTGAGCTGTGACTCAGGAAAGCTCATACCCTACCAGAAACTTTGTTAGTCTTTAAGGTGCTACTGGACCCTTGCTTTTTTCTACTGCTACAGACAGATGAACACGGCTACCCATCGTGTACTAATTCAAGCGCACGATTCAGTCATAAAAGGGTCACCAGAACCATTTGAGTTGGGGTGCCTGCAGATTTGTTACCTGTGTGGCAGCTCCAGCTCATACAATTTTTGCAAATGTTACCAGCTAGCCCGCTAATCTCTGGCAGCTATGCTCAGATAGTCATTATTATAATCATGTTGCCTTTCCATTCATTTTTATCTAGAGTTAATATTATTATACAAATAAATGAAGGCTGCATTCTGTAAGCGCTGGTACATGTTCCTGGCTGCTACTGGAAATTCCCTACAAGACTGATTCAACCATGCAAAGGGCAATACATTCCCCCAACTAGCATCCCATATCTGATCTTGCTTGCTGGGTGCTGGTCTCCATAATGAGACAAACATATTGCCCTCCATTTGACTATCATATGTAAAAATGTCTAATTTTCGATCTTTTCTAGTAATCCAGGTTACATACATTAAATGCAACAAGAAATGAAGCATGCATTCCGCAAACATATGTATTTCTCCTGAATCCAAGTCTGAAGAGGCAACAATCTATCATCTCTGGGCTACCTGCCTTGTTCTGTACTAGAATTCAATATTCAAAAGTAAATTGTCATGCAATTTTGACACTAATATGTAACAATGTTAATTTTTCTAGTCCTAATGGTCTTGGAACATGTACGTTTTAAATGTTTGCTGGTGGTTTGGCAGTATATTTGGTGGTAAACTTATAATACCCCATTTCTATGGAAAAGTATAGAAATGTCACCCTTTCAGACTTTTCAAATAATCCACATATCTAAGGATATGCAGAAAACTCCAGTTCTGTTGGTGGCCTTGGAAGTACCTTAACTATTTAGGGATGCCCTCTAAGCCCTTCCATTTTGAGGAAGGGGTGTAAAAGTGTCAAAATTTTCAAGTTCTCTAATGAAGTGTATCTTGGACCAGATATGTACCAATTCCAGGGCTCGGTTCTGTTTCAAAATCTTTATGAGCGAGTCAGTGAACCAGTGAGGACCAGTATAGCTTTCAGGCATGCATGTCATTTTATATTCAGTTCTCTCTGAAGACCTACCCATGATGGACAACAAAGATCTTGGAAGTTTATTCCAGCAGAGTCCAGAAAACTTGACTTTGCATCAATTTCAAACTACCTTTTCCTTCCTAGTTTATTGACATGGCCCTTGATGGAAGTATTCATTTTACCCTTCCCCTACAGCAGTGATCCATGACTGTGGACCTTTTGCTTAATTATTTTAAGTTGTTATATCTGTATGCGTGCTTTCCCACTGATACCCAGACCATGGTAACACCACTCTAGTATACATCTCCACAGCAAAGCCTCTATAACACTGAGTTGGAATTACTAGAACTGTATTGGGACTACCCACAAGTACAGCTTTCGGTAGGGGGGGGGGGAAGCCCCCTTTTTAAAAACTGCCAAACCTAAAAACATTGTTCCCTTTTAGTATTTCAAAATACTGTCATTTTGTGTTTTTTTTTTAAACCTGTCATTTAGAAATATTGGGAAAACAAACATTATCATCACCATATTAAAAATATCCAAAATCATGGCGCACATGCTATGCGATGCTAGGATTCAGACATTCATAAATCTGGCAATCTCGAGGTGGCCGAGAAGCTCTCAGAGTGATGCATATATGGAGCTCCTGCATGCATGGGTGCTCCATTCATTTCAATGGAGAAGGCTGCATGCGAAGGGAGGTTTGTGCAGAGGTGCTTCGCCCACGGCAGTGAGTGGGCAAAGCCCACCTCTGCAGGAGCTCCATATTCACACTGCAGCACAGTTCACACTGCAGGGTGGAAAACCTCCAGACATGACTTTCAGGTATCCTATCTTGGTGGAATGCTTTAAGAGCCTTTGTTGTATTGCAAGTGATGATGCATTTGGACTAGAGAAACATTACGTTAAATTTTATAACACAATTAAGATGAAGGTATATCATGCTCCAGAAATCACATGGAAAAGCAAGCACCCAAACTTTAGAGCACCACTCCTGCTCTGATTCACTGTGGCTGGGATAGTTCCCTTTGCTAATTCCTCCAGGTGGTACTCTTTTAATTGTACAACACAGAGTTATGCTACCGCCATCTCTTGATAATTACTACGTAACAAGTTTTTAATTCTTTGGTAGGTGCAGTGATCATACAATACCTTTTCTGGTGATAACACATGTTTAAAAGCCCTAATGTTGCCAATTTCTTTTTGACAAAACACAACTTTAAGATGAATTACAAGCCTTTTGCCTAGAATTTGATTTGTTAGTTAGTGCTTAAAATTAGTAAGCCAAACAATGAACAAAAACCTCAGTCCTAAACTCTCATACCTCCAGTTGAACTGGAACTTCTGGGATCTTCTTGCTAAGGTGAAGACAGACATGGGCGCTTTTCTGTGCAGAAAATGTGTGTCCAAATTGCT
This sequence comes from Euleptes europaea, assembly GCF_029931775.1. Lineage (NCBI taxonomy): Eukaryota > Metazoa > Chordata > Lepidosauria > Squamata > Sphaerodactylidae > Euleptes > Euleptes europaea. Next base: position 28,393,436 of record NC_079326.1, read on the forward strand.
TATTATATACTTTAAAATGTTATATCAGCCCTCACCCCTTGTTTCCCCCCCCCCCAATTGCTGGAATACCTTCATATAATCATTGTAAATGTAATAACCATCAAATACAACACAGTTTTGCTGCAACCTATATGTGGGGAGAAAAAAGAAACTGATAATTTTAAACTGGAAAGGGTTCTAATTGTGGCATTCATTCATCATTTTTGGCACTATTGACTGCTTACATTTGGTTAGTCTGAAATAAATACATTAAAATTGTTTATTCTAACCATATATATATAGATAGATATAAATTTACCTTCCAGTAAACAAGTATTATAGGTGTTTTGTTTTTTTTTTGCTTATAATGGTTTAAATTTTCTAGTTCTTTTTTTTTTTTTAACTGACTGCAACATGCTCAGGTTGACTTTCCAGTCAATTTCACCCAAATTCCAACAGGAATTGGTTTATAAATTGGTTCCAACTGGAACTGGTCATTTGGAATTTCCTATGCAGGAAATTATTTTATATGCGCCTCAACAGGTATCCTAAGTTACAAATTGATGTGTCTAATAATATTCTAATGAGGAGAAAATAGACTTTTGAAATTAACCACTACACTAGAAAGAAAACACACCTAAGTGATTGGGCAAACTAATTTCTTCCTAACGCAAGGGGCACAGATCTGTATGTTTTGCCCCTTTTATAGCAGTAAAGGGCACCAGCCTGTAAGCATAGTAAAACCATGCCACACCTGCCAAATCAAGATGATTTGTTTGGCCTAGATATGTTATGGTAAGTTTTCAACAAATGAGTACCAATTTCCCCCAGGTTCTTGTATTCAAAGCCTATGTCGAGAATCATGGCTATATCCTCCAGGGGAGCCTCGGTTTCTATGGGGTTTGTACGAGTCCTGGTATGAGTCTGAGTATTCTTCTTCCACAAGCGGGTAATGATCTCGGCTGTGTTGGGAACTGGAAGACAAGCGGTTCCTGCTCTTCCGAGCCCTTTCGTTATGGTAGTTTTCATCAGAGGTCATTAGACTTCGGCGTTCAATTGGAGAGTTCTCGGTGGAATGGTTGCTGTGCCTCATACGTTGGCTCTAAAAACGTCAAAGATTCAAGGATTAGGAAAAAATAAAATTGATTTCACTTCACGCCCTTTGAATTAGATGTGCTCTTGTTCTGAGGGCCTTGAGAGTCCATGTGCTTTTGTGATTCATTTAAAAGACAACTGGCTCCTATTACGTGTGTAGATTGCTGGTGCTGTTTCTCCCTGTTTTGTTCTCCACAGTGGATCTGTGGGTAAAACAGCTAAGCTAAGCAAAGCAAAGTACCTTTTTGCTTTTGTTTTTGCAATCACTGTGACCATGTAGCAGCTCATAGAGACACTGTGGGCAGATTCTGAAAAATGTAGTCAGATTTAGGAACAGCTGGTCAGGGACTTTCCAAGAGTAACAAAAAACAGGGAGGACAATTTGAAATAATAAGGTCAAATTAGTCATACCATTAAAAAAGGGGGATATTTGAAAGGTATGTAATGATTATGAGCATTCGATAGGCAGGATGATTTTGGAGTGGGGGGAGTTTGGAGTTATGGCTGAGTTTAAAGTTATGGTTGGTATATATGTAACCACAAAATGAGCAAGCAAGTTTCAACAGGTTTCAATGGAATCAAACTAAAAAATGTAAGTTGGCGAGGCATCTTTGTTGAGATCTTTCTAGCCTCTTTTTATTTCCTATGACCCTCCAGTGGGGAAGCCTATCAGTTTAACTGACTTGGATTGCTCTTAAATGTGAAGGATACGTAGGCCCAGATTATGGATGTATCAGAAAGAGGCACAAGAATGCGGAGGTGGTAGAGTGGGCAGCCCCCCAATTCAAAAGATTCCAGCCCAGCCTTCTCCCTGCTCGAAACATTTTCTTTTATCTCGTTTTTGTGTTGCATGGCGAGCGTTCAAAATAAGTGATTTCTTGCCTGAAGTGGCCCAGTCTGCTCTACCACATCAGCATTCTGAGACCTCGTTCTGCTACATGGACAGATCCAGACACAACCCCTTATACTGGATTGCCTGAAGCGGAACCGAAGGATCATACATTCGTCCCAACTGTGGCAGTTTACCTTCTGAATTGCTCAGAAGACGTTAAGATAAAATTCCTACAGTGTGACAGTTCTAGGGCTGCCAACCGCTAGGTAGGGCCCGGAGAGTTTCCAGAATTACAAGTGATTTCCAACCTACAGAAATCAGTTCCCCGGGAGAAAAGGGCTGCTTTGGATGGTGGACACCATGGCATTATATCCTATTGAAGTCCCTCCCCAAACCCCATTCTCTTCTAGTTCCATCCCTAAATATCCAGGACTCTCCCAACCTGGACCTGGCAACCCTAGAGAGCCCACTGTTTACAATGGTTGCCACAAACCTGCTATGCAAAACTAACAGTGTCTATCCTATTCTATCCTTATCTTTATCTTATCCTATCCTATCTATTGCAGATTACAGCTAGTGCATCGGTGGTCACAGCAACAAGTCTCAGGCTCTTGCCTTTAGGGGAAGGCTCAGTGGTAGAGCATCTGCTTTATATGCAGAAGGTCCCAGGTTCAATCCCCAGTATCTCCAGTTAAAGGAACCAGGCAAGTAGGTGATGTGAAAGACCTCTCTGCCTGAGACCCTGGAGAGCCGCTGCCGGTCTGAGTAGACAATACTGACTTAGATGAACCAAGGGTCTGATTCAGTATAAGGCAGCTTCACGTGTTCATGTGCCTTGGGGGCTCTCACAATATGCTGTAAGAAAGTAACCTTTGTAACCTGGCCATGACTTGACATTCATCATTTGTGACAACTGATTAGTGGTGAATGGAAACGTGAGCGGGGAGGGGGAGTCTGTGTATAGATAGAGTTGTCTTAAATGTATTTCCTCTGCCCACATTTTTCTTGGGTTTCTTGGGTTTTCTAGAGACAGGATTTGACAACACAAACAAAGCTGGAAAATGAAAAATTTCACACAAAACAAGCACGTGTCCACAGAACTCAAATAGCCACTTGCACAGTCATCCAGTCACTAAGCAGAAATAATACCATGCGGCATAGCTGGCCTAACAGAATCAAACATAAATTTGAAATTCAAATATAGGCTGCTGTATACATGCAGTGAAGGGAAAAAGAAACAGCGGTGAATGAGTGTATTGAGTAAAGGGGGGGGGGAACCAACAACCCCAATCTCTTGCAATGTATCCAGTCAGCAAATTTAATTTTTAGTTGTATTACTAATTTGCTTAGCTCTCTGCTTGACACACAGTAAAAAGTGCACACAAATGAAGCGCCACACAAATGTGCTGAACTCTGTAATGAAATTGGTCTCTGTGCACTCTTTGTGTTTTGTGTTTACGAACATACAAAACTCGTACTGAAAAGACATTTTTTTCCCCCAAACTAAGTAAAGCACGTACTTCTCATTAAGGACTATTTACATGCCACGTTTGAAGTTTCAAAGGCCAGCCGTTTTTGAGCTATCCCTGTGGAAAAAAATGATCAGAATTTTTTTATAATGAGAAAGAATATTATAATCCTCATAAAAATAAAAGCAAAACAGATGAATGAATGTTGCCAAGTGTTACCTATGGGAAGAAGTGAGGCAAACTGAAGGGAAATTTTTGACATTAAAACTGGTATAAGCTGGTAGGCATGTGAAACACATACAATTGATTATGGAATCCTAACTCTAACATTTGACAGCAGCATATATTTCCTATGTATTTATCTTCTAAGAACATACCTTAAAATAAAGGTGTGATTTTTGTCTCACACCTTTCAATCTCTGCACTATTGCAATAAAATTATGGCTATGATATCTGCATTAAAGTAAAACTATGTTAAGGGCTGGGTTCACACATGCATGTTCTCACTCATGGTCCTTTCATCATAGTTTCTTTCATGACACTGTTGGGCTTTGGGCCTGTTCAGAGCTTCAGTTCAGAAACATTTGGAAAGAGTTTTTAAGTCTGAACATCCTCTTTCCTCAGAGGCATAGTTTCAACTGTGCATTCCCAGTGGAGAGTTGCATTATTCCACCTAAAAACTAGCTCTAGAAGTTAACAAATCAAAGCGCTGCACAAAACACAATTTCCATTAGTGATAATGCGACGATGGCCACTTGAAGAACAATTTTTACATGCAAGCAACTTGGGATTTATTTATTTATTGGTTACTTGAGCAAGCTCTGGACTTCCATGATTCCCTTCACATACTACAGTACCCTTCTGTGGTCCTGGCTGGTGGTGCCTGATAGTTTGTCATTTTGTCCAAGCAAGTTATGGTTTGAACAAACCATAATTGGAACTGGAAATTACAGATATGAAGCCAAAACCATAGTTTTCCTAGTTCCAACATAACAACAAACTGTGGCTGCAAAGCAAGAAGTGTGGAAGGAAATCAGCAGCTACAAGGAGAAGGAGCATGTGAGTCCATAGTTCATTTACGCAATGGTTTACTGTGTACTAGCTTGTTGGCAACTGTACTGTAAAAGTGTGAATAAGCCAATGATGAATCACCAGAGAGAACACTATACTTTTCAGTGAAGTCAGTTCATCCATTCTGCAGAGAGTTATTATCAAGTACCGAGACTAAATTGCACATGCTTATATGAACAAGCCCAAAACAGTGGTTAATCAGTGTAAGCAATAGAGAGCAGTTCCTGTGCATGCAGATATCTGTGCATTCCCTGGATCCACCAGGTGTGTGTGCCAGAGCCGCTGGATCTCAGCATATGCTATGATCTGACTGTGCAGCTGACCTGTCCTGGCGACTAAAGCATGGGCCCCTACCTGTAGTCCAGAGATTGCAGTAGGGTAAGGGGACAGTGCGGTGGAGCCGAGGTTTCTTCCAAGCAAAGGTGTCATGGGTGTACTGCTGGTAGTGTGTGTGGCACGCCAATAGGCCTCAAGGTATTCTGCCAAGTGTTCACAAGCATCTTCAAGCTGATTTTCATCCAGAATGACGTCGAACATTTCCTGTTCCAAAGAGAAAGTTATGTCAGAGCATCAGATTTGAAAAAGGTAAGGCAACAGAATGAAGGGTCAACTTTTAATTATTTCTCCTGACCTACTGCTTGGATCCATCACCGCCTTTTCACAGCTTCAGAGATCTTCCTATCGGTTTGCTTATAAAACTACCAGACCATTATGCTGTCTACTGAGGTCAGAAGTCGGAGGCGTCATCAAAGCAGGCAGGAGTCAACGGCCGGAGAGATCAATCATCGGTAGCGGGACACAGAGAAACTGCACGGTTGCTTCCGCAAAGTGAAAGCACGCCTTTACTGCCTTTATCAGTCAGTGCACTTCCAAGCTAGGCTTCATCCTGAAACGACTCAGCACCAGTTCTCTGTCTGCTTAGCCTCTCCAAGCGAGCACTTCTCCTTCTACCTTGCAGAACCACACGCTGCCGAGTCCTGATACGCCTATCAGGTTCAGGTGAGCTTGGAGGGCTGCCATTCTCAGCTTCCACTGCAGGGGTTGGGGGAAGAGTAGCTTCTGTCTGCCCTTGTTCCATCTCTCTGCCTAGCTGTGGTTCCTGCTGAGTTGTTTCAGGCTCCTGTGCTACTGACTGCAATGGTACTGAGGTACAATGGTACTGAGGTACTGAGGGCCCAGAGGCAACCTGTTCCTCCACTTCAGCTTCAGAGTCCTCCGAGTCCTCAGCTCCCAAGGCAGGGCCTATGACACTAACAGAGGTGGTTTGCCAGTGCCTTCCTCTGCATATCAACCCTGGTATTCCTTGGTGGTCTCCCATCTACCCAGTACTAAAAAATCAGCCATTGGCCACCCATACCTTTAAAAGACAATGTACCTAAGCAATTCAACTTTGCATAATTATTGAAAGGTTAACAGAGTGAGAGCCTTCCTAACTACCTGTGGCAGTTCATTCCATGAAGCAGGAGCTATGCTGAAAATGCTCTGGGCCAGGCAGCCACTACATGATGGAACCACCAACAGTGCCTGGTTTGTAGAACAGAACTTCCCTAATGGAATATACTGGGGAAAGGTAGTCCTGCTGATATCAGTGTTCGAGCCCATGAAGGGCTTTAAAGATGATAACTAGCCGCTAAGCTGGAAACCAACTGGCAGTACAGAGCTCTCAAAATATGTGTAACATGTGCACCCTCTTTGTGTACGTGTTAACTGCTGTCAAATCACTTCCTAGTTAGGGCAACCCTATGAATTAATGACCTCCAGAATGTCCTATCATTAACAGCCTTGCTCAGGTTTGCAAACTGAGGACTGTAGCTTCCTTTATAGAGTCAATCCTATCTCATGTTGGCTCTTCCTCTTTTCCTGCTGCTTTCAGTTTTTCCTAGCATTATTGTCTTTACCAGTGACTCTTGTCTTTTCACAATGTGATCAAAGTATGACAGCCTCAGTGTAGTCATTTTAGCATCTAGGGAGAGTTTAGGTTTGATTTTATCTAGAACCCACTTATTTGTCTTAGCTGAATTTTCTGAATAGTCTTCAGCAGCAGTCCCAAATAGAGCTCATTGCTGTCATCCAGTCTCAAGGTTACTGTGGCATGGATCCAGGTGACTATGTCAGTTGAGTAAAAACTTTGGAGGGGGGACATTTTCAAAACCAAATGAGGATGGGAATAAACACTTCTTTATGATAAATTCACCAGCTTCTGTAAGAAGAGAACAAAACTCCCAAATTCTTCTGAGTCAACCAAGGGCAATTGTACTCCATCACATATAGGAAGCACAATACCTTCCAGGGATCTCACTCTTCCCAGTCAACATCAACTCCATCTTATCGGGATTCAGATTCAGCTTGTTCATCCTCAGCCACTGGGTCAGGATGGAGATCACAGCCTTTGTTGGCTTAGATAAAGAAATATAGAGCTCACTGTCATCTTGATGACACCCATCCCTAATTGCTAGTGGGACGAGAAAGTGGGATGAGAAAGAAACACTAGACTTTGCTGCTATTGTAACCCTAGAGGTACTCAAGCATACCGTTGCCTTGAAAAATGAATGTTTCTCTTCATGAGACCTACTACTCATCTTTTGGCACGCACTATGTTTGACTGAATACTATTTGTATCTCGGTGGTGGGCAGAAGCATTATAGAACAGTTACATCATATGAAAAACATGAAGCTGCCTTATACCAGTGGTCTTTATCCTGTTTATTGTGGCCCTTGGGTGGGTTGTGAAGCTCCAATTGTTGGGTCGCAAACTCTTCTAGAGGAATCTTCTTTTTTGCTCTTAGCGCCCATGCATAGAGACACGAGGTGCCATGACTCTGGCTTCTATACATATGCTGAGGGGAGCAGCAAGGTAAGATGAAGTCATTCAGTGGTGATGAGGCTTATTCCTCACTGTGGTGCACTTCCCAGTGTTCAGCTTGTGTTTCCAGTTATCAGGTCTCTAGGTCTGCTGCCCACAGTCGTCTCCCTTGAACCAGTTAGGTTACAACTCTGGCTCTCCCTCTTCCTGCCATGTGACGCTGATGTCACATGACCTGCAACTCAGTGTGTCCCGGGTCTAGAAAGTTGAAGACCACTGCCTTATATCCTCAGACCATTGGTCCTTCTACCTCAGTTATTGTTGTGAAGGACAATTTAAAGTTCCACCCTCCAGGAGCCTCAGCCAATCATTTTCAAACAGTGGACAGGAATGTTGGGAGGGGGCTGAAAGGAGTGTGACAGTTTGGCCACTGGCCAACTGACAGAGTTGAGGGCAACTGAATTTTGATGGGGGAAGGGGTAGGAGGTCTGATGGTTGGGCAGGGTATTTTGAAGATAGGTACGGTTTGGGTGCTGTTCCTGCCAAAAACATTTAAAAGCCTTTTTGTTCCATGTAATAAGTCTGAAACAGCTGAACAAGAAACCTGCTTTGCAACTGTTATGCTTTCTCAGGCCCTAGCTCTCCAGTAACTTTGTTAGCATAACATTGAGAGGGCCGGAGAATAGGAAAACTACGGCCCATTCCCAAATCCTCAATACTCCAGCTAATGCACAAAATAAAAAAAATATCTCTCATCTCAGTACTTACCGGGGGACACTGTGCAAGTTTATCCGCTGCAACCAGCTGAACATTTAAGTGTTTGCTTTGTGACTTTCCTCTTGATTTGATCAGTCGCTGCAATACCTAAAAGAGGATAACAGGACCACAATGGCAAAGTCACTTCTAGACTGCACAGCAACCCAACACAAGGAGTTAGATCTGATGAATCCATTCTGCTAACAGTGGAAGCTTCCTCCGGTGTAAGGACTCTTTAATCCAAAAGAACATGCCTCTTCTGCAACAGCAAGGTTCCATATAATGGAGGATTGTTATCAGAACGGATTCACAGGATCTGACGACTGCCATCAAGTAAATATCCAAGGCATACCTATGCTTCACATATCAACCCAATATCAGTTCTTGAGCATCGCTGAGTGGGTGGCTTCCTATCATGGTCTGGGTGGCTTATTTGTGCACCAGCTACAGGTATCTATCCAGTGTATGTCCCAATTAGTATCAGTTCCTAATTTTACAGCTGAATCTGTACTCATGAGAGGTTAGGACAATCAATTCAGCAACAGTGTCTGATAGTTCTCATATGGATGAAGAACAAACATCTCTGCAATAGCAGAAACCTGGATGGATGGAACCGTGCCCACATTTACTGCTACATAGTACACCGAAATAAAGTACTGCCCATCTGACCTAGTCTCTGAGCATTCAGGGGCAGACAGCGTGAGAAGGAAGAGAAGACGTGATGAAGGAGGAGGACAGGTAGGCAAAAGGTCCTACTTGGTTCCATCAGGTTCAGTACCAAGTGTGGTCAAGAGGCATGAGCATTCTAGAACGAGCCAAAGGACTCTTGATCTGCGGCTCAGAGCCTGCAGCATTGCTGGACAGCCCCAGTGGATTGCAGCCCAGCCGGTTACCCCACCAGGATGCCCTAGGCTACCTGCCTACACCCTGCGAGGTGTACAGGACTGGAGTGAACCCACAAGGAGCAGAGGGCACTGCTATGCAGCCAGAGACAAAATGGAAGTTTCCTGGCAACCATCTTTGTGACAACTCTAGAGCTGACCGGGCAAGTACAGGCTGGTCTGCCTACCTCCCCCAGGGGGTAGCTGCTATGGGTGGCCTTAGGGAAGAAAAGCAGGATAAGAAATGCCCCACATAAACAAATGAAGCAAATAAACAAACAAACAAACAAACAATAGTGGCAATATGACAGTGTAAGGAGTAGCTTTTGAAAAGTGAAAGAGAAGAGAGGACAGAGAAGGAAGCTATTCTAGGACATGGCAGAACATTCACTGAAGGGGGTAAAAATACATATGGTGAGATGTAAGAAGAGGTAGGGGTCCAGGATGAAAAGGCTTAACTGTGATGACTTGGAGCATAAAACTCATAGTGACAGCAAAAATACTCCATCTTGGTTGGCTTGAGTGTTAGTGTTCAGCCTTCTCATGATTTCTGTATATTCATACCAAGCCGCCATCCTTGCTTTTCTCACTATCACCCCTTTTGTTTCCACCTGCATCTCTCAAGGTTCTTCTTGGCCCAACTAGAAGTTTCCTCTGGCTCAAATTATGCTTTCTCCTCAGCACTTTATCTGATCAGCTATCTGATTTACAACCCAAGCCAGATCATGATATGGGTTCTCCAGAACTGGCACAGAGTTTCTGGTACCTGTTAAATGATGGGTGACATTTGGCACAACTTCAGCATGTTGCTTCCTCTTTGCCAGCATGTATAAATCGGCAGAGAATTTGGCCCAAGTAATGTACTCTCCCCCCTTGCACCTGAGGAAATCTGCATGGCATCCAAGACAAAGTGTAGTTTGAGTGTAGAGGTTTCCCATGTGGGAGACCTCTGATTCCCCCCCCCCCAAGCTATAACTGGGGGTCCCTGGCCCCCAGGAGCTCCATTTCACGGGAACTTTGAGTTGCCACAGGAAGGGGAATCACTGAATATCAGCCCCTCTCCTTGTGCCTGTGGAAATCCAATTGAGATCTAACACTTTACATTCAGGTGCATTTAATATCTCTACAGCCCTTTTTAAAAACCCCAAAAGATGCTTGCGGGGAGAGCTGGGTTCAGAGAAGTGACAGGAAACATGGTGTCTAATCCTTTCTTTGCCTACCATTTTTCTGTTTCAAATTGCCAGGTGGCATTTCTTCCCATGATGTCCCAAATGTGTTTTGCCCAAGGGGAGGGGGGCAATCTGGAGCAGCGAAACAGCCAACAGTGAAAAGGAGAATTGGTGAAGTACCTCCTCCCCACTGATGATTCGCTGATACCAAAAGGTCCCTGTGGTACAGTGAACATTATCTGTATGTAACATTGATATTGGCCTTTGGTATCAAGAATTCTACTATTAAAAACCTGCATTTGGTATTAGTCCTCTCCCTCACACAACAATCTACATTGTTCCTGATTGTAATTTATCCTCATTTTAAGGTTCAGAGATCAGTAGTCAGGCAATTTGCTTATTATTACCATTATTAAAAGACTAAGGCTGCAATCCCAAGGACGCTTTTCTAGGAGTAAGCCCTACTGAATCACATGGGACTTCCTTCTGAGTAGAGCAGCTTAGGATGGCTCCCTATGCTTTTACAACATCTTCAGTCTTGCCTCAGGTGTGGCCAGGCTTTGTATGTACCAGATGTGGCCAGGATATGTGTCTACAAAGCTACAGCAGGCTGTACAATACAAATGTTACAAATAAACTTCATTAGCTTCAAAGCATATTTGGGGTAAAGGGCATTATTTAATCACTTATGGATCTTAATTGCTTCATTATGTTTCTTACCGAATGTATATAATTAGAAATTAAAGGTGGGCAGAACTAGGAGTTCTGCAGTGCTTCTCAACAAACAATGGAAGAAAATTATAGTATAAAGAGTTTTATTCTGGGACCTTTGGGCTGACACAATGGGAAAAAAGGATCCCTGGCTACTGCAAAGACTTGCCAGTCTTCCACCTTGAGTACAATTCCTTTTGTTTCAACAGAAAAAGGTTACTTGGCACAATGATTAACACCACTGGAATGTTTGATAACAACTGGATAGCAAAGTGGGTATTAATAGATTAAATGCTTCTAAGAAGACAGGTTCTGTTTGAAAATGCAACTATTTTCCTTTTCAATAACTCAATCTGTTCCACACCTAAGAAGTAGCTGCCCTCTCCTTGAATCCTAGGCTATGTTTTGTTCTCAATTATTAATTAGGGATTTATGAATAGCATAATAGTTATTCACTGCTAAGTGTAGTATTTTGCAAGACTAGAATTTTAATCAAGTATCTTGCTGTCTTGGAAACAGCATGCTAATTTGGAAGTCAGGGAACAGCCGCTAATCTTTATGAAAACTTTCATGGGCTGGATCAAGCCAATTTTTTCACTGCTATCTCACACAATTCCCCTCCAGCCCCAACCCCACACAGCTTTTGTTGGGGTACATCCCATGATCCCCCCAGCACAGCCTTGTCTGTTGGTGGCCAAAGGGGACCTCCTCTTCCCTTTTTCAACACAGAAAAAGCCACCTAGTTCCAACCCTTGAATTAAACCAGCACTTGGATAGTTCTGCAACACAGTATAAAATTGGCTAGGGAAAGGAACGTGCCCATTCCCAAGATCAGACCCAAACAAACATCTGTTAAGGATGATTTATATCTATGGAGCTTGCCACCATGCAAGTGGAATGTGTTTAAGAATGCTGTGGGGTCCATATCAGCCAAATTATTGTACAGAATTATAAAGTTCAGGTTAAGTGATTTTGCAGATTTGCATCAAATCATCAGTATCAATGGGGACAGCTTAAAATGAATATGAACCGAGACTCTGGAACAAGTTCATGCCAAAAGCCCTTAACTGCCAGACTAGAAAAACGCCAAGAGTTGGTCTACATACTCATTTGATATAAAGCGCTGTGAATTATCATATGCCTGCATATCATCAGGCACTTCCCCCCTGGCATGGAACACATCTCCTCCAATAAAGGACAACCAGGAAACCATGGGAGGGATGCAGCTGAGGAGAAGCAGAACCTGCAGAGGGGTGGCAAAATAATGCTCACACAGGGCAACAGTTTTGGGTGGTGGCATACTGGTTTTTATTTATTTGATTACTCACCTGAGGCACTCCATAGGCCAAGGGACAGAACAAAATCCCACACCACTGTATTCTGCAACCTACCCTCCAGAAAGAAAGTGCCCCTATAGAAATAGTGCCTCCAAAGACCATTCTGGTCAGGTGGTCAAGAAGGATACCATGGTCACTGGTACTGAACACCATCAACAGGTCGAGGAAAACAAACAGGGATGCACTGCATATCAATGAGCAGGCATGGGTCATCGGTCAGGGCCACCAAGGCTGCTTCTGTACCATATTCTAGTTGGAGCTTAGATTGATTGTTGGTCGCTTACTATTTGCATTGTCTCAAATGCATGGATAATCTCTTTAGCAGCAGCCATTAAAAATTTGTAAGCTAAAAGTTTGTAAGCTAAGCAGCTTACAAACATTACTGTTCCTGCTTGGAGCCAGAAATATTGTCTGTTGGCACCTATGTGGTTCATAACATTTGGACCAGTTATCCTTGTAAAGGCAGAATTAAGGGGGGAAAGATAAAGCCAAGACGGTTCTTATATCCAACAGTCAAGTCAAGTTTATTAATACGGTCGACTGACCAATCACGTGCCAACACATCAAAATTTCCAGACACAATAGTTTTGCACCACAGAATCACAGACTGCCTGTACATATAAAGGGGTAAGGTAAATAAAAGCAACCCCTGGTTAAAATTACCATATTTTTTTTCAAAGATTTGCTCTCATGTGGGTAATATGGTCTGCACAACAGAACCAGCCATGGCTACAGGTTACAGTTTTGCAAAGCCAGCAGAATCCCGAGGTTGGTAGGTAAAAAACCAGCACAGGGGATACAAGAAAACCCCGAACGGTAAGAGCAACATCTGCACATGCAAGAGACATTGAATAACAATCCACAGACTTTGGGCAGCTGTGTGTGTGTGTGTGTGTGTGTGTGTGTAAAGTGCCGTCAAGTCGCAGCCAACTTATGGCGACCCCTTTTGCGGTTTTCATGGCAAGAGACGAACAGAGGTGGTTTGCCAGTGCCTTCCTCTGCACAGCAACCCTGGTATTCCTTGGTGGTCTCCCATCCAAATACTAACCAGGGCTGACCCTGCTTAGCTTCTGAGATCTGACGAGATCAGGCTAGCTGGGCCATCCAGGTAAAAGCTGGGCAGCTGTAGCAAGCGACCCAAAATGATGCATGAAAGCATGGTGGCAGTGGCCATCTGGAGCAGGCAAGGAAAAGAAACCTGAATCAGCGCTGGCTCATATCCCCCTCTGCTGCATTTTTCTTGCCTCTGCCCTTGCTGCATTAGTGGGACTGAAGAGATGAGTGGGCGGGCAGGAAAGGGGAGGGAAGACCAATTAGGTGAGGTGCAAAAGTGACTGGGTGAGGGGGAAGGAAGGAAAGTGAATGTTGGAGAGGAGGAAGGATGGAAAGCAGAACCAGAACCAGAGGAAGAACTGGGGGGAAGGAATGGGACCTTCTATCTCCCATGAGTCTTCTTGTGGATCAAAAAGGGAAAAGGCCAAAGGAAACAGAAGGGGCTCCCTGAGAATTACCAAGCAACAAAGACAAGGCATGACACACAGATAGTTCTCATTAGTCAAAACTGACATGAAGTTTATACTTCTTCTGGAACTGGACAGGTCTTTCTCACATATTGATAACTATAGGGCCATTTATGCATGGGAAGTTTTGCCTTGGGTTTGCTGCTCTCTAGAATTCCCATCGAAATTCTCAAAACTCTGCATGGGGGCTTATTTTTGAGTTCTGAGAATTTGGATGGGAAAAATGTGCATCTAGAGAGTGGCAAATCCAAGGCATAACCTCCCGTGCATAAATGGTCCAGCTGTGCTGTAGTTGCTCAAGTTCAAGCAGAGTAGAAGGGAGAGTCCTAAGATACCCTTTTCTGCATATGATCAGCAATATTCTCATGACACAACATAGTTTTAATTTAAAAGGGGAATTGTTCATTCTAACAGAAATTGGCATTAAAATGAGAATTTGCTCTTTTGAGAGGAAAACAAGTTCAGCATGAAAGATGCAATATTTTAAACGCTAATTATAAATGTCTCACACAGAGGAATATTACCTTTGGAGATGACACTTTAACATGAACAATAATCGGAGCTAAGGATGTCTTTATAAGTTGTGCTGGGTGATTGATTGTATCTGCATCTAGAACAACCAGTTGTAAGGACCGTGCCAATTCAAAAATTCGTTCTATCTCACTCTGCACTTCCGCTGCAAAATGAAAACAATCACATCATAATTGCTATCTCAAAGAAAGTAAAAATAATTACATTGACATATAACAAACCTTCCACAAATGCATCATAAATTTCCCCTTTGTCTTACAACTTCCCATTCTTGTAATTATTGTACACTATATACCTAAAGCAAATATAAAGTGCTGTATGCTAATACTAGAGACTTGACCACAATGACACAATCAAAGGAAATTTGTATCACAGGAAGGACAGACAAGGAGGGCCCATAGGCTGGGTTGTGTAGTGGTTAAGAGCTAGTGTGGTGTAGTGGTTAAGAGCAGTGGACTCTAATATGGAGAACCGGGTTTGATTCCCCACTCCTACACAGGAGTGGTGTATTCTAATCTGGTGAATCAGGTTGGTTTCCCCACTCCTACACATGAATCCAGCTGGGTGACCTTGGGCTAGTCATAGCTCTCTTCGGGCTCTCTCATCCTCACCTACCTTACAAGGTGTCTGTTGTGGGGAGAGGAAGAGAAGGAGATTGTAAGCCGGTTTGATTCTCCTTAAAAGGTAGAGAAAATTGGCCTATAAAAACCAACTCTTCTTCTTCTTCTGGTGGAGGATCAGGCCTGAGGGCCAATTCATGTTTGATGAAGTCCTCCTGTCCCCCACAACACTATCTTGTATCCTGCTGATCAGATGTGCACCTGGATTTCTGTGCTCAGAACTTCCCAGGTGTATGGGGGGGCACAGTACGTAAGGAGAGAGGCTCGAGCCTCCCAGTGCACCATTTTCCCAACCTGAAATATCCACAGGGAGTTGCTGTTTGCTCCATTGGGGAAACTTACACATACTTATGGCTACATGCCAGTTTCCTCTATTTTTATTTATTTGTTTGTTTATTTATTAGATTTATATCCTGCTCTTCCCCCACCGAGGTCAGGCTTGGGGTGGCTCATATCCTGCAGAACAACCATAATAAATCTAATACAATCAAACAGTGGCTCCCCATGGCGGTTTCAAGTTCAGAAAATGGTACAAGGAGGAAGGCTTACCATATATACTCGAGTATAAGCCAAGTTTTTTAGCCATGATTTTTGGCTTTAAAAACTCACCTTGGCTTATACTCGGGTCAATACGGTAATTCGCCTGCCGGGCCCTCTCCTAGCGTGCTCCCACCGACCAGCTGATGGGCGGGCTGTCCCTCCTTCTCCCCCCCACCCCACCCGATCGCGCCTTTTGCGCGATCGCGCCAAATTGTGCCTTTTGCGCGATCGCGCCTTTTGCGCGGCGGCGGCGGTTTCTTCACTCCGCACCCCACCCCACCCCGCCTTCTGCTGGGCAGCAGCGGTTTCTTCCCCCCCACCTCACCCCCACCTCACCCGGGCCGGTCCTCCCGCTTGCCAGCTGACCCTGCGGGGCCTCCTGCGCGCAGGGAGGGGGCAGCTGCCGCCGCCTGCCCACACACCTTCCCTGCGGGCCAGCAGCGGCCTGTGGGGCCTCCTGCGCGCCACTGCCACCTGTGCGCCTGGAGCCCAGTCAGGTAAGCCTGTGGGGGGGAGGGGGTGCATTTCCCCCTCGGCTTATACATGGGTGCCTACTTTTTCCCCATTTTTGGGGTGAAATTAGGCACCTCGGCTTATACTCGGGTCGGCTTATACCCGAGTATATACGGTAAGTCCCTTCTCCCAACGCATTGCAGTACTGATCCTAATTGGGTTCGTACATGCCTGGTAATGAAGTTCCAAGAATAGAATTGCCAGACCATGTGTGTCATCCTGCCATGGGGGGGACGGACACAAGGACTTTATTGTGTGTGAATTGGCCCTCAGCCTGCCCTGTTCAATGATCCAACTCTGCTAAGCGCTTCCAGGAAAGAGCTTCCATGCAGCCCTCCTTTCCCATTGTTTCCCGCCACCCTATTCCCGATCTTGGGCAACCAAAACTGCATGAACAGGAATGCAGGGATTCATCTGAAACAAGCTTGTGTATTTCAATAAAAACACAAATTTGCACAGTACAGTATCTTGCAGAGGGTCCTCACAGGATTCACACTGAGGAGTTATTTCATTGGAGAACAAGAAAGATACAAAACAAGATGAAATACAGGCAGATCTACTTGTAAGAGAGATGTGAAGGGGGAAGCAAAAGTACAGAAAGGTTTTGATCTTGGGGCAAGGATATCATCTGAATTGTGGCATATTCACCTGTGAATCATGTGCTAGACATCTTACCTAAACTGGACCTGGTGTTTGACCGTTCAATTATTGCTCTCTTGCTTGGATTATTAAGAACAGACCTCTTTGCAAGAGAAATGTCAGCTGTCACTCTAGTTATTGATATCCTACAAAGAAAAACACAGGACAGAACAAAGAACTCATCAATGTTTTTGCACAAAACACTAAGGTATTTGCAACATTCTGCATTCAAAGGATGTATATCCATCAAATAATGTTTTCAGCTGTATATCAACAAGTTAAAGCAATTACTGAAGTAAACATACATTGTGAGTAACAGTAACTGGCTTCTATAACAGGAAACAGTGTGTGCAGTTTTGGGCTCTGCAATTTAAAACGGATGTAGACAAGCTGGAACGTGTCCAGAGGAGGGCAACAAAGATGGTGAGGGGTCTGGAGACCAAGTCCTATGAGGAATAGTTGAAGGAGCTGGGTATGTTTAGCCTGAAGAAGAAAAGACTGAGAGGGGATATGATAACCATCTTCAAGTACTTGAAGGGCTGTCATATAGATGATGGTGCTGAGCTGTTTTCTGTTGCCCCAGAAGGTCGGACCAGAACCAAAAGGTTGAAATTAAATCAAAAGAGTTTATGTCTAGACATTAGAAATAATTTTCTAACAGAGCGGTTCCTCAGTGGAACAGGCTTCCTTGGGAGGTGGTAAGTGCTCCTTCCCTGGAGGTTTTTAAGCAGAGGCAGATGATGAGAGGGAAGGCATCTTGGCCATCTTCTGGGCATGGAGTAAGGGTCACTGGGGGTGCGGGGGAGGTAGTTGTGAATTTCCTGCAGTGTGCAGGGGTTGGACTAGATGACCCTGGTGGTCCCTTCCAACTCTATGATTCTATGAAACCTTTAAAGAAAAAGAAAACAGAGAATCACAATATCAGTAATCAAAACAACCTACTTTTAAAACTGCTAGGTATATATGTGCCTATCACATGCCTGGCAACACATTCTTCCATGGAAATAAAGGAATACAATATGTTGAATTTTTGTTAAGTATGTTGACATCATAGCAGCAATTATGTCGAGTGCTTTACCTACATGTGCAAGTCAAGGAGCAGAAATTCTCATTTATCCAAGTAAGAGTTCAAATTCAATCTCTCACTATACAAAAGTAATACAAAACAGGGGAGAAGTGCCTTCTTATTCAACATCCTGTCAGCAAATAACTGAGATGATAGCCTTGGGAGTGATATCCGTGTTGCTTCCACATGAGCTATTCGGTCTGGAATAGACACAATTTTTTCACTCACTTTTGATGAAGAATTTAGACAACATCCTGCAACAATCTGCTGCATTACAGGCCTTTTATGCATGGGCGTTTCCTCGCGGTCACACACGCCCCTCGACTGCTTCTGGGCTTTGCTTTGATTATGCATGCATTGTCCAAACGTCAGAGGTCGCCTCGCTCTCCCGGCACGTTTCCGTGTGTTTTGCCCGTGTTTTCTGGATGCTGGCTAAAACGGCATCCGGAAATGAGAGCAAAGTGTGCGGAAATGCACTGGGAGAGCGAGACGACTTCTGATGGTCAGAAAAGGCATGCTTAATCAAAGCAAAGCCCCGAAGTAGTGAATGTGTACGTTTGTGTGTGACCGCGAGGAAACAGCCATGCATAAATGGCCACATTTTCTCTGATCTGATCTCTGCTTTTCTCTCCCTGCCCCTCTCTCACACACGCATGCAACTGCAGCAGCAAAATATTTTTAACGGGTTGCCAGGTCTCGCGCTATAGCGGCACCACCCTGCTCGCTCTGGATAGGGAAAAGTGTTACTGAAAGTACTTAAGGCCTCAGTTCTCCCTCAGCCTGTGCTGGAACATCTGTGACACTGTAATGTCAGCTCCAGCGACGTGCCTTGACTTCCCAGACCTCAGCCTTGAGCAGGATGCCCATTCGGTACAGGAAACACGCTAATGAAAGTCTGTTTAGGATGAGCTCTCATTTTCGTGCCCTGCTGATGCTTGTTGGCTATAAGCTCTTCAGCATCTTCCATGTATGATACAAAAATACACTTCACAAAAGATTTATTCATAGCAACCCCTGACTCGTCATTGACAGTTGCCATGGTTTCCTACAGGAAAACAATGACATCCAGTTACCATAGTCATATGCTGTACTGAGAGACATCTGACAGCAGCAGCGACAGAACACCTGCTCTGTGCTCCACACTTAAGATAAATGTTTGTTTTGGAAGCTGTGCAATAAGCTGCAGAGAAAGAAGATTATTTAAGACTTTATGAGAATAAGAACCAACACCCCTACAGACAAACAGCACACCGAGAGGGCACCTTTCCCTTCAGAAATGTTTCATCTAACACATTTCTATATATAATGACCACATGTGAAGGGTTTATTCCTGCCCCCTTAGCTGTGAATACAGAAAGACTGGACAATTCAAAAATACTTATGCAAGTGTATTCTGCCGCCAACTTCCAGGTGGGACCTGCAGATCTCCCAGAACTATAATTGATTTCCAGATGGAGAAAATTTATCCTATGGAGAAAATGGCTGCTTTGGAAGATGGACACTATGGCATAATATCCTGCTGAGCTCCCTCCCCAAACCCTGCCACCCCCAGGCCTCACCTCCAAATCTCCAGGAATTTCCCAACCCACAGTTGTCAGCCCTACCTATGAGTCTCTTTCCTACTGAGCAAGGAACAGTAACAAAGCTTCCTGAAATATTAGCTTTTCTGAATTGTCTGTCAACCAGTCCCAGATACCCTGACTGTGCATGCGTGTAAAGTGCCACCAAGTCGCACGTGTCTTATTGCAACCCCATAGGGTTTTGGAGGCAAGTCTGCCACTGCCTGCCTCTGCGTAGCAACCCTGGACTTCCTTGGTGGTCTCCCATCCAAACCTGTTAGCTTCCAAGATCTGATAAAATCTGGGCTATCCAGGTCAGGGCACCCACATGGTAGTCTCAAGTAATTATACTTCTGTTAAATGTGAAATCTTGGTCTAAAGGTACCAGCAGTACCAACAAAGAGTCCATGAAAACAACAGAACAATGCAATCAGGTGCTCAGCTGATGCCTAAGTGGGACAACTGATGCCTTCAACTGATGCCTTCATCTTCTGGGCATGGAGTAGGGGTCACTGGGTTTGTGGGGGGGAGGTAGTTGTGAAATTTCTGCATTGGGCACGGGGTTGGACTAGATGACCCTGGTGGTCCCTTCCAACTCTATGATTCTATGGGACATGGTTAGGGAAGGTATTCCCAAAAAGCATATCAGGACCTACTATGATTACACGGAATATCATGGGTAAGTCACCAGCCTCTGACACTGAGACAAAGCAGTACAAAATACCCCGGGGTTTTTGACTTCTCAGCTGTAAGTGGAGTCAACAGGTTGAGTCTGAGAAAACCCACAGCTTGTTGAAACATTTAGAAGTTACATCGTGTCCCCAAAGCCAGCTGCCTGAGCAGCAATCATGTTTCTTCTTCTTGTATAATCCGAAGGCACAGAGATCTCTTCTGTTTCCATAGAAAGTTGTTAATTTGCCACACCGGAGGGGGGGGGGAATCAGTGTATTCACATTTTAACAGGTGTGGCAGTAGGGGCTTTTGGTGCGATACTAGCAATGATGCTATGTTGATGCAGCCTGTTTCAATGTAAATATTACAGGACAAAGTTCAGAACCAAGGCCCCACAACATGCATGTGAATGTGTGGGTCAGGCAGGATGTAATTTTGCGCAAATTGCTATTGTATGACATCACTGAGATTAAAGGCATAGTGTTCCCAGCAATCCAGTACTCCTACTGACCTCAAATGGCAGATGAAAGGCACTTTTTGGAATAGCAGTAAAGGACACAACCAAACCATTAGGTGAAGTGGTAATGTGGACCATCAAGGCACAACTGACTTATGGCAACCCCATCACAGGGTTTTCAAGGCAAGAGATGAGCAAAGATGGTTTGCCATTGCTTTCCTCTTCATAACACCCCACGTGTCCTTAGTGGTCTTCCAAGTACTAACTAGGGCTGACCTTGCTTAGCTTCCAAGCTCTGATGAAATTGGGCTAGGTTGGGTTCTCTAGGCTACTCCCAAGAGCTTAAGCAATGTGGTTATCCAAATGGAACTCCTCACCACTATGCTATGGACCAAATCTGTATAGATGGCAAGGGTATGTTGGCAGGAGTCATTTTATGAAGAAAACCAGCATACCTAGCTTGCATTTCTAGTGAAACCTTTCCTGTTTAAACTGTTTAGGATTAGATTAGCTACCTTCTTTATGCCACAACAGACTATCAGCTGGGTGGCAAGGGGAGAAATTCCTGGGGAAATGAGGGGGTGATGGGCACTGACATCGATACCATAGAATTTTGGGTGAACACTACCGTGTCACCCAACATGATGATGTCACTTCCAGGTCATACCAGAAGTGATATCACTGTGTCAACTGTGACATCATGATGCTACTGGCTAGTCCCCCCTCCCCAAGGAAGAATCCCACTGGTTCCCAGCCTCAGGCTGCCAACTGTAACTGACAGTGGTTCTCCAGGATCAGAGACCCAGCGTGATATAGTGGTTATGGGGTTGAACTAGGACCTGGGAGACCAAAGTGCAAAACCTGGCTCAACCATGAAGCTTGCTCGGTGATCTTGGGCCAGTCATTTCCCTGCAGCCTAACATACCTCCTAGGGCTGTTTTGAGGATAAAACAGAGGAGAGGAGAATTATGAATGTTGCTCCTTGAAGGAAGGGCGGTATCAAAACTGTACCAGATACATATCTGTAGATAAGGTCACAGAAACAGAGAGGTCTTTCCTAGCCATCCTATCTGAGATCCTTTAATAGGAGATGCAGAGGACCGGACCTAGGTCTTCCTTATGCAAAGGATGTACTCCGACCACTGAGCTATGGCCTCTCCCTTCCAAACCAAGAGGAAGATATTAGTTGATAATGGTAAAATATAATTTTCCTATTAAACTATGTGTTATAAACAAACATTTTGGAAGTATTTACAAATACACATTTTTGTCTTAATGAATTCAAAGCGGTTTTAATGGTACTGTTTCAGATCTGGGGGGAAATAGAAACAGATTAAGATAAACTCTCCTAAAAAGTTTCAACTTTATAAACTCAGCACACATCATCGAATTAAAAGACATCTCTCTTTCAGGAAAGAAAAATGCATTTTGTATTTGCTTGGATGGATGTGTACTTTTTTTAACGCAAGCCGAAGTCACACCTTATTTTCTGGGCACCTTCTTTCCCAAGCTGCAGTTTTATTTCTCACTACTAAGCACATATTGGCTGCCCTCAGCACTATATTCTGCACGCTGTTTAAATTTTCTCTATTCCCGATAGGTACCCAAGTGCCAGGTTGCAATTAGGTTTATTTTGAGTTTCACATTCAGTTTTATAAATGTGTTAAACATAAGGACGCTTGGGTTAATCCAACAAATAGCAATCTGGGAATTAAGTACGCCAATATTATTATTCGAAGGACTCTGATTTTCAACCTTGATTTTTTTTTTAATGGGTGGTGGTGGTTCCTTTTTATTTTGGTAAACAAATCCATCCATCCAAAGCTTCCACAAATGAAAGGAGTCCATAGAGGCAATCTTGACCACCTTCACCCAACAATCCCTTCACCACTGCATCAGAAAGCTGCTGCTTAGAGTTAGGGGACCTTCCAAAACACTATGCCATGTGCCATCGTGGGGGGTCTTCAGGAAGAATGAGTAATCGGCCAACCTTCCCCCATTCTTGTGTGAGCAGCGCAAACTGTGTAAGGGGTAAAAATTCTGACCAATTCCCCCTTCTCCTGCAGCCCCCCCAGTACATGGCACATTGCTCTGGAGAGTCCCTCGATCCTCAGAAGCAACTTTTCTGGGAGCACAGGGGGATACTGTGCAAAGCAGAATTTCATTTCATTTGTGGACTTGCTCCATTCGAGATTGGAAAGTGGCGCTCTCCTTATTCGGTCCCCTCCCCCTTTATTGGTTGTTACTAATTTAATACAAGACACAGACAGGCATAATTCAGACATGTGTGCATAGTGCACTTCCTGGCTGCCCCTACCCGGTGACAGCTGCAGATTGGAGGCTGGTATATATCAACCTGTGTCACTGGCAACCAAGATCAAGTTACAGTGTTACATCTTTTTTTAAATGTGAAGTTTGTAATGGAAAACTCAAAGCCTGACATCTTGTGGACTGACCCACCCTGCTGCCACCTCATTGCCTCTTCAGCGTGGTGTAGTGGTTAAGAGTGGTTGCTTGGAGCAGTGGAGTCTGATCTGGAGAACCAGGTTTGATTCCCCGCTCCTTTACATGAGTGGCGGAGGCTAATCTGGTGAACTGGATTTGCTTCCCCGCTCCTATACAAGAAGCCAGCTGGGTGACCTTGGGCCAGTCACATTCTCTCAGCCCCACCCACCTCACAGGGTGTCTGTTGTGGGGAGGGGAAGGGCAGGCGATTGTAAGCCGGTTTGAGTCTCCCTTAAGTGGTAGAGAAAGTCAGCATATAAAAACCAACTCTTCTTCTTCTTCCTTACCTGGTACTCATAGTAGTGTTTCCTCAGCCCTAAATGCAGCCCTTAGACATTGTCAGACATGTGCATTGGCATCCAGAGCCACCTGAAATAATTAATTCTGTTGTTATTGATATCCCTGTATCTCCCATGGTTTCTGGCAGCTCAATACCTTACCAGCACTGTCCAAGGCTGTCAGTAACCTAGGTGCTTATCTGGATACAGCTGCGGTGTTGTTGCCACCATTACCAGGTAAGCATCTCAGGCATTGTCGAGGGCCTAGCAGATGCCCAAAGAGTATTTTCTGAAATTCACGTTAAGAAATGTGCATTTCTTCTAGAGAGCCATTCCTTCCTTCTCTTTCCTGACTTGGAGGTGTAATTACTACTATTAGATGGACAGAAAATTACCCAGGTAGAGCAGAGCATGGCTTGTGGGAAAAAGAACATTCGAGAAGAAAAGAAGCTTAAATGAAGCAGTACAAAACAGGAGACGAGGATGAAAGGGAACGAAGATTTTTAACAAAAGGCCGAAGTTAAACCTACAATATGAAACCATTACACATGAAGCCACCTTTCTTACAAAGCAGACATCAAATAATAAGGTACCTACAACAACCTATGCCCTGACCTGGATGGCCCAGACTAGCCTGATCTCATCAGATCTCAGACGCTAAGCAGGGTCGGCCCTGGTTAGTATTTGGATGAGAGACCTCCAAGAAACACCAGGGTCACTATGCAGAAGAAGGCAATGGCAAACCACCTCCATTAGTCTCTCGTCTAGAAAACCCTAAGAGGTGGCCATAAGTCGGCTGCAACTTCACAGCACTTTACACACACACACACACACACACACACACACACACACACACAACAACCTATATCTGGCATCAGTTAGTGCAGAAGGACACCAAGTTCTAGCCACCTACACCGCTAACAAAACATGTCTAACAAAACATATTCTGTGCAATGATAGATTGTAGCGTCATCAGATAGTGGGATTACCAAAAGCCAAAATTTCAATCCAAAGCCTTAGCTATTAGTATATATTTTCTGTGGTGTTCTCACGCATGTCTATTCCAGTGTTTGCATAGATCTATTCGACCCACTTGCTTCCTGTCCCCACCCCCTTCTAGCTATACAGAAAGTCCAGCCTTCTACTTGATTAGATCATCTGTGCTTCTGGAGGTGTTTTCCTACTAACTAGTGTATCACTGCAGTGAGAAAGAAAAGCATCACCATTATGTCTGTTTGCAGCAAATCAAATTCTAGCGCACTCTGTTATTTTTAACTTGATTAACTTCACTGACTGTCAATCAACAGTATTTCTTGGGTGGAAAAAGTACATTTGATCTACTATTCAGGGAGGGGCCATGGCTCAGTGGTAGAGCATCAGCTTTGCATGCACAAGTCCCAAATTCAATCCCTGGCATCTCCAGTTAAAGTATCAGGTAGTAAGTGATGTGAAAGACGTCTGCCTGAGACCCTGGAGAGCCACTGCCAGACAATACTGACCTCGATAACCAAAATTCTGATTTTGTGGCTTAATGTGTTCATATGTGTAAATCTGGTTTTCAATTTTGGTTGATAAGAGGTTCAAAATTCAGTTCTGCTGTAAGATTTCTACAGCTGCCCTGAAGACTGTTATACAATTTTAAAGTAACTGGATATAGCTATCCTTTAATGTCAAGCAAATATACCTAGCTATATTTTAATGTCAAGCAAAAAACACACGCAAGCCAAGAGCAAAAAATAGTACTGAGATAAACATTTGACACCATCTGGAATAGGAGAAAAAAATATTTAACACACGGGGACATGAAAAAGAACCTTATTTTTCTCACCTCCCATCAAACCTGTGCTTCAAGAAGTCAAAGAGGGCTTTCTGCATCATGTCTGTCACCTTGTCAGGGATGAGGAAGATGGAAGAAAGAAGATTGACAATAGAGAGAGAGAGAAGCCCAAAGTAAGAAAAAAGCTGAAAGTAAGGACATTGCCCTTTACACCGTTAACAAACGTTTGCACTGCAATGCTGCCCACAGGTTAGCTCTCTTGGACTGTCAGATCATTTATAGCTGTACTGATACAATTAGACATTGCAGCAAGCGACTGCAGGTTCTCTGATTCATCCCAACATTTGCAAGTGGATGACCACCCAAGTGTTGTTTGCTCTGCTATCATCATCTACACAAGAATAGAACAGGTTTAGCAAAATGTGCTGCCAATCCATCCCTGTTATATATATTATATCGATCCCCAAAGCTTGCAAGAAACTGGAGTTTAAGGGGTTGGGGGGCAGGATTTGGTCTGACTAGGATCTTTAACCTGTGAAGAAGGAAGGGGGGGAGAGATCAAGATATTAATTAAAATGAATTAAAATGATTTTTCTGAGAGTTCTATTAATTGTCACCCTTAGAGGGTAATAGCAGGGTTTCACCCTTTTCACAAGATGTGCCCTCAGTATGAACAACCTCAGAGCATCTGCTGTTCTTGCAGGCACTTGTTTCTGTTTCAGAAATGCTGCTTTTGCAAGTACAGGCTTTATTTTTTTGTCTGAAGTATAATAATTAAAATTATTACAATATTATCTACTTCTTTTATTTATGATGTGTGTGTGTATATATATATATATATATATATATATACTTTCTATAGATGTGTCTTTCTGTCATCACTGCATATGGGGCTTATTTTATTTTTATAAGAAACCCCTGCAAAAAAAAATTAGGAGAAGAGGAACTTAGACTAAGATCTTGCTATCTAAGTACAGCATTCTATTCACGATGCCTCACTGGCAGGTCTTTAATATGTATTACGGGTTGGATCCAATGTGTCCATTTCGCTAATGGTGGAGCCTTCCTTTGATGCAAGAAGCATCCCATGGGCAGAAGAGGCACGTCCTGTGCTCCTTCCGCTAGCAAAATCTGGCTCCATCTTTAGCAGAACAAAAACATCGGATGCAATCCATGTTTACATTTTCTTTTAATTTCCCCCCTATATATATTATCTTCCAATAGTGAAATATATCTGGTGCAATAAAGGAAATTTTTAAACCAAAAGAGCTCCATATCTATGAGATAAAAGTATAATAAAACAATCAATGTGACTATAAAACTTCCTTTTTATTTCAGGTAGCAAAGCAGTTCAGGGATGTTCGTCGAAGAGATGCCAAGCAGGAAAATAGGTCAGTTGTGTGGATCAGTGGGCTGGAGAGAGGAGAGACAAGGGAATGAAATCAACTCCTTCCTTCAGCCGAGCTGCACTTGGAAGGAGAAGCGATTTCACCCTCTTGTCCTTCCTCTCTCCATCCCCACCCCAGTCTATACAGCTATTCCTCCATTCTGGCCCCATGACCTTGGGAATGATCTTTCCAAGAGTTGAAAGGGGCTGTGGGAACAGAGAAGAACACAGGAAAAGTCCACAGTCCATACATGGAGTGGCATGATACATGTCGGCTTTGGGACACCTTCATTTGAGGAGTCACGTTAGTAGGTCTCCTGAGGATTCATACCATAAAACTCAAATCAGGTTTTTCTCCGTACATACCTCTTACAGAGAATGAGAATTTATGGGCCAGTCCTTAATACATATTTTTAAATGAAATCAGGTGGGCTTTTAACTGAACAAGGTGTATAAGGCCTATTAAAGCCGACACAAGCTTGAAGGATATATTTTATCCCTAAGAAAAAACACAGCGTTAATTTAAAAGCTGATACTGAGAATTTTGCTCACTGTCGCTTCATAACAACCAATACAATAATTTTCAGTCATGGTCTTTGGTTTTTATCCGTGACCTCTTCGGGTCTATTTAGAAGTATAAACTTCATACATGGGAAACATCTGATATTATAATGTCTATATTATAATCCAGCAGCCTAATCCTATCTACAACTTTATCTCTACAGCCCAGAAGATTGAGAGAATGAGGAAATTGGATTAGGATTAATAGAAATGTTTTGGGATTCTTCCAGATGATAAACATACATTTCACCTGGATTTTATCTTTAGTATTACATATGCACTAGCCTATGTTCAGCACCAGCACAATACCCCACCTTTAGATAACGTACATAAAGAAAAAGAGGAAGCCTTGCTATGGGAGATAGCCATGTTGCTGTTCAAAACGTCTGTTTTTAATTTAGCATTACTGGGTGAGCATTTGCAAGGGAAAGGAATACGCAATTTGCAAGGGAATGCAATCGGTTAGATCCAGACTAGCATTTCCACAGGTGCAAAGATTTCCACCCAGGGGGTGTGACTTTCTCGCCCCCACCTCTGGCATCCCAAGATGCCCCAAAAATCCTGCTTCTGGAAGACAGGGAAACTCCAGGAACAAAATTGTGTGTGTGTTTGTGTGGGGTGTCCATGCTGCCACAAGAGAGGGGGGGGGGTACCTAAACTCTGCTGGTGCTAATCCTTGGACCCACAGAAAAATGTCAGCCTGGATCCAAGTCTTTGGGGTAAATGGGATAGTGTGCCCCCCCACAGTTATAATTTATTATTATATTTTTTTGAATAAATAGCTGGAGATTCCAAATTCCATGCATAATGCCAATAGTGGAAGGGGAAAATTAACTTAAGTCATCTCTCTGCCTACCAGTTCAACACTGCATGTAACTTCACAGCCATGCCCAATGCCTTGGCTGGGGAGGGGTGGGATATAAGTCAAACAAACAAACAAACAAACACACAAACAAACAAACTGGACCTGTTCTTTTACAATGAATTACAAATTTTTACAATTAATTACAATAAATTAATAGCACATCTAAACCACACTAATACAAACAGAAGTTTTGAATCTACAAAATTACAGAGAGAAAATATTTAAAATATTTAAAAGACTTAAGGTGAATTAAATTTATTGTTCCAGAACAATATAAACACAATGACATTTTCAACCAAATTGTTTGCTTGAAGTACAATCTGCTAATTATGCCGGAACAGTTTCAAATAGCTTTTTTTACCTAGCAGGGCTCAAAAATCAGAAGTGAGACTAGCTGGAGATAAAAGAGCCTCAGAGCAGGGATTTGTAGGAGACAATTAGTGGACACAGAAAGGGATTAAGCACCCTTCATGCCCAGCTGCTTATATTCTCTACACGTGCAATCCTGAACGGGGGAGCCAGAGCCGCATAGGAGCCGGCATGACCCCCACACCTGCGTCCGTGCCACTTTGCAGAAATCGGACAGGAAGGGCAGAGAGACCAGAGCAGTGGCGATAAGTATGTTAATAAACTTCTCTTTTCTGAACACAAGGATTCCCACTCGACCAGTCTCTGTTTACTGGTTGTCAATAAAAGCTGTCAATAAATTTTTGGCCTTTAGGTAGGGCTGCCATGCATTAGCTGGCAACCAGCTGGGGGTGGAAGGAAATGATATCACATCAATTCACTTCTGGTGAATACCTGGACATGACATCACATCGTTGATGTGATGCTGACAGGACGCTGTTCGAATCCTAGATTATCACGTTGGTGACATGATGTCCCTTCCGAGTATTTGTTTTAAGTGGCCTCAAGCCACTGGCACAACGCAAACATTCCACAACTTTTTCTCCACTGCTGCGCCAAATGGCAGGGGGCAAAGAAGACAGTTTTCCTACCTTTAGGCCATGATCTAAAGTGATTCATGTATCATTCAGATAAATGAGTATATTGTGTAACTCTCCTCCACCCCATGACCCAGGGCATTTTAATGCATTTTAATGCCATTAAAATAAGTGGCAAACATGAAATTCAAATTTCAAATACCTTTATTGGCATAGTACAATTTACAGTATATAAAGGATAAAAGTTAAAGTAAAATAAAATTAATATAAATCATTCCTTAAAGTTGTAATTCTACTTTCGACTAGATTCCCATTGGTTGACTGCTATCGTTAGAAATTTTGCCACATTTTTGGTTATCTCGGGATCCTTATCAGCTAATAGTTTGTAAAGTATTTCCATGTTATTTGAGGCAAACATGAGCAAGTCTGATCTTATCCCTTTATTCCTCTATCTTTTTGTAAACCTTCTGCTTAAAAAACCCCCACTGTTCATTATAGGATACATGCGCCCCTGCCTAGCAGGAACTATCTTCTGTTTTATTAATGACTGTATGATAACTTTTAATGGTTTTGTTACTTTTAGTGCTTGTGACATTAAATTAAAAAGGTGTCTTTTAAAGCAGAGAACCCAAACTTTACAAGGGCAAGGCCATCTACTCTGCATACACATTTTTTTTTATTCCCCTTATCCCCTTTCATTAAGAGTGGGCTGGACATTGTGCCTATTGGCCTATATTGGAAAGGCTAAATATTGATTAATCTCTGAAGAGACCTCCAAATTTTTAGACACAGGTTTAGACAGGCAGTTACTACAGTCAAATCATGGATTATACATTTCGCTTAAAATATTTTGAAGATGGCAAGAAGATTCAGTTCAATAGAAACAAGTCAAAATGTGTACCTCATAGCCTTTTAGTGAGGGGCCAACTAGGACAACAGGCCTCATGGATGGTACTACATCATAGGGAGGAATATGCTCAGTCTGAAAGAAAAAAATGTCCAGTAAGTGTAATAATCTTGAACAGACTCTATATGCAAATTCTAGCAACTATAAGATAGAATTAATATACTTACCACTTTCTGTTTCTGTTTTGCTGAAAGGTAAAATAAATATTTTGTTTACTTATAAAGCAATCATACAAGATGCAGATAGACACATTTAATACAACTGTAGCCAAAATAAGTTGAAGACCAGTATTAGTGAACATGAATCTGAACATCAGCTTTCCTCCAAAGGGGCAGTGCTATTTAATGAATGCATTCAGTTACTCATTCCTTTCACAAGAATGGGATTACCATTTCAAGATCCCACTCTCAACCCCACAGAAATACTGCTGTCAATTAAATCTCCCTTAAGTATCCTTAGATATCTGTTATCTATTATTTCCCCCTTAACACTGGCGCCATTTATACACTTCGCCATGGATGGATCCCCACATACCTGGGGGTCTCTGTCTAAACCAACCATGTGAAAAAGACCAATTATGTATGTCTTTCTCACAGGGCCAATATTTTTTGTGAGAAAGATACACACAACCAAGCTCACAAACTTGATTGGGTTTTATAGATACAACCTATACCCATGTGTGATTTTGCTCATGGAACAGCAGCTCCCACATGGATGGAACAATGCTTAAAGGGCACCTGTGCTCTCCTAGTACTGTGAAGCAAAAGTCAATTGTATGCAAGCTTGTTGGATGGAACTCAGCAAACATCACCTACAATCTTTCATTGGTAATAAAACAAACAAGAATTATTTTAACAACGTCCATTTATTTTAATAAGGCTTGCCCCTGAATCCTATATGAGTCTTGCTACCCAGCATGCGGGTTGTACAGTAGCATCACACAAAAGACTGTATTCAATATCACAATTCAAAACAACATTTCAAAGTTGTAATTATTTCTCTTTAAGAGGGCATGAAAACTCACCAGTGGAAGTGGGAGTAGCTCGAAACGTGCCAGACACCATTTCCCCAAGGCTTGAAGAAGAATTCCCACTTGATTTCCTACATTGTAAAGATGCCCCATTTAATACTTTGAGCATTGTCATGAAACTCAAAAGGCTTCAAAAACATTTACACCCTACGGAAGAATGCACAAATCCATAAAGCCATTCCATTCTTTATTTCATGGTGTAGATACAAAAGCGTAGAGAACTGTCCTAACAATAACAGTAGAAAACAGCAGGAGTCCAGTGGCACCTTAAAGACTAACAACATTCCTGGCAGGGTGTGAGCTTTCGAGAGCCACAGCTCACTTCTTCACATACAGCTAGAATGTGAGTCCATCTATCCTTAAGTAGAGAAGAGTGCATTAGACACACAATGGCAATTTAAACGTCAAAAGCATTAGCAGGTGTGATTGCTAATGTCATTTAATTCGTGTCCTATCAATAGACTAAGAGATCCACAATTTTAAAATGACTGTACAAGTGCCTACTTTAGTCACAGAGACACTACCCAGCAGTCCCATGGCATACTTAGTGAGGAAGGAAGTCTGGTTCACTAGTAAAGTATATGATTTGCAATCCCAGATGGGAAAGAGCTACTACTAGTCGAGGTAGACAACACAGATCTCAGTGAACGAAAAGTCTGATTCGGTATAAGACAGCTCAATATATTGAGTGGCATGAAAAGGATAGATCATCATCCTATGTCTGCACATACGTGCTGCCAATTTGCAACCAACTTATGGTGACCCAGCAAGGGGCTTTCAAGGCAGGTGAGAAGCAGAGGTGGTTTGCCTTCACCTTCCTCTGCAGAGTCTTCCTTGATGGTCTCCCTGCCAAGGACTGACTCTGCTTAGCTTCTGAGATCTGACAAGATGAGGCTATACCATGCCACCTTCCTTTCCCATCACCGTCCTACTGATTCCTAACTATTGAGCTGCGCACAATTCTCTACAACCTAACTCTCTACCACCGTAATCAATCAGTTTTGCTGTGCCCCAATTGTGCAGGAACACAGAACTGCATCGACTTCAGAAGTTGCATGCTTTGAGCTGCAAGGTTTGCATACAGGTGAAGCCCAACACTGCTTGCTCACCTATGGAAACAAAGGGCACTTAGAACACAGCCAATGCCATCCAGCCCAACCTAAATTTATCAAAGGGAATGGTGGTGGTCATCAATGCTCTTTAGAGGACTCTGACTCCGTTTTGAAACATTTCCCCTACAATTAACACCATGTCCATCTTTATAACTCCTTTCTTAGTCATTTCTGATATCTCAGAAAAGGTTAAATTAGTTGGCATTCAAATGCAGAACCAAAATTTGCCTTACCCTCCATGAAAACGCCCCCTCTTCTGCTCCTGCTGGATTCGGATGTTCTCCAACCGAAGGGGGCTTGGAATGAAGCCAATCTCGCAACCTTCTTTAACTAGTCTTCCTATCCACCAGTCATTATTATATTTCTGGAACAAAGATGTTGTTTATTGGAACAGTTCCTTGCGTCCTCCTTCTGAACACCCCTTTAACTTATCTTCTGCTAGCTCCCTACACTCCATATGTCATTGGCCATGCCATCATTCAGCCCAAACTGCACTCCAAAAGGATAATCTATCATGAATGACACACAAAGGCAAGAGAGATTTCTAACCAGGACAATGAAGGGAAACGATTGGAATAGGATGTTACATCCTTCAATAGCTTTGTCAACTCCGGTCACACAGAGTCAATACAAAGACTGAGGCAATGGACCATGTATTCTTCTCCTGAGCATTTGCATTAAGTTCTTAGCACACAGGTACACCTAAGTTAACATCTACTTTTGCCTGCCACTTATTGCATATAGCTTCCAATTCAATTCCTCTCCACATTCACACCTTTATCTGAGTTGTAAGCAGATTTTTCTAAGCAGATCTTAGAATATAACAAAACAGAGTTGTCTTCCAAGGCTAAATAAAGATCACATCTGAAATCTCAGGACCCCCAAGGGGGGTCAATTCTGTTCCTTACACAGCTGATCTTTTTCTCTGCTTCAGGGCCCAGTTCCCCCCATACCTTAATCTGAAAATATCTCCTCTTCTTTCCTGTTTCCTTCCCCTCCCTGCTATATTGAAAACCTAAATTCACAAACTATAATGCAAATTAATGCTTTTAAAACTCTGCAGAGTGATAGTCTTGGAAAATATAAAATAATTTCTCATTAACAATTTTCAAGCATAAGAGGCATATGGAAAGAGAATAATGGGAAAGATAGCAGAGATTAGACCACTAACACCGATAGTAGGGGGAGCTGTAGAGTTTTGGAAACAAAGAAGAGACTCCTAAGAGATATTGATGAAATTCAACACAGAAACCGGTTCTGGGATTGGATTACAGCTGCAGCTTGAATCATACATTCCTTAGCTGATAGGATAGGTGTTTATAAGGGTGTTTCACGGCATCTGGGAAGTGGGCTACTAGATTTCTTTAGTAAGCCTGTATTTTTTTAAAAAACCCACTTATTCTAATTTCAAAGTTGACTTACAACAATGTAAAGCAAAGTTACTTTCATTACCAAAACACCTTCCATATGTTCTTCAAAGCATATCACAATCTTCAGCGTAGGTGGAGGGAGAACATTTCCCTCCTATTGGTTGCTGTGCCCAGAATGTTTATGCATTGCCAATAATTGTTGTCACTTAATCTGTTTTAAAAATGCATAATACATTGTCCTACGGGTGACGGATGAGATGTCTTGAATGTGGAGACTCATCCATTCTTGCTGACATTTCAGCCCATAGCCAAAGTGACCTTGCTTGAAGTCCAAACTAGGCGTGAAACACAACTGAGTGCATCTTCCTCCTGTTCCCTCCCCCCCGCCCAAGATTTTCTCTGGAAGTGTTTTTTTAAAACACTAATAACAGCCTTACAAGACTTTAAGTTTCATTGGTATGATGTGGAAGGAAGGATTCCTTACTCTTTTCTGCAAAAGACAGTACACATGTGTGTACAAAAGACAGTACACTTGCGGCTATTTCAGAGCAGAGAAACTGATACAGCTATATGGTGCTTTAATTCACAACAAAAGCAAGATATTACCTTTCCTCCAGGATAGCTAATATCCTATTAAAATAAGCGTGTCATTAAAATTCCTAAAGCAGGACACTGAACTTGAAACAGGGAGAGAAAGGGTGGAAGGACATCTTCAGCAGCTGCATCATTTTGCTGAAGACTTTGGGCTTCCCCCCTTCCTATTCAAGTATCTATAAAGTGTGAGTGTGGCCAGAGGCACAAGCCTTTGGGCACACACTGAAAGGCTCTTGGCCCTTTGGCTCTTAGCTCATCCCTCACAGCCCAGGACTTCCAAGGAGTCAGCACAAGAGTCCAGGACCAGCCCAAGATGTTGTTCGTTGTTGTGGGGCTGCTTTGTTGTTTCTAGGTTGTTAGGTTTTGGAGGGCTGAAAGCCAGTTTGAATCCCTTTGGGGAGAAACGCTGGGTAGAATTACTTAACTAAATGAATAAACACGCATCTAAAAGGAGTCTGATCATTGTGGTAGAATGATATTGCAGGGATGTCATTCCATGTATGAAGCCATCAATCCAAAGTGGCATCCCATGTCATTCTGCCTATTTCAACCACACCTGACATACTTGTGCAAGAGGCTATCCAATCACTTCATTTAGCCACTGAATTCTTTAAAAGATCATGTTAAAGATTCCTTTGACTGAATCTCAAAGAATTTCAGGCTGAAACAGATAGCCTTAAGAGATAAGTCTCTTTGCCATTTAACATTTTGATCAGGATGAATATCCTGGGATGCCAACTAATCAAATACTATGCTCTGTGCAACCCTGGCTGCTTTCCAGCTTGGGCTCCGTGTCGTGTATGGCTCAAAAGCTAACTTGCTCAGGCTCCAAGCTATTGCAGGGAAGAGGAAAAATTTCATTGCACAGTTACCTCTTTAATGTGTAGAAAATCCTTGGCGTCGAAAGAGATGGCAGTGCTTGGCACAGGAACATCTTCATCCAGTGCGCCACAGTAGCTCACATTAGTCTTAACAGCGAACGCTACCGGTTTTGACTGAGAACAAAAATACGTACATGTTATACATGGGAAGCAGTACCAGCTTATGCAAGGGGGTAGGGGGGATGGAGGCGAGACAAAGGGAGATATTTGGTTTCCAAGATAGATACATTCTACAAGTGAGAGGCAGTAATTTAGGAAGCAAAGGCTTTAGCACTCCTCCCAACAGCGGCTGGTTCAGGACCTCCCTGTGACTCGTGACTGAGGCTGCATTTGTGAAGCCTGAAGGGGCCTTCTACAAAATTAGCACAAGGCTACCTGAAACCACAAAGCTGACCTTGAATCAGAATTAACATTTCAGCAAGCTCATCCCAGGCTGCTTCAGTAGCCACAGAGTGATTTTGAAGTTTCGTTCCCTCTTCAATTTTACAACTGTACACATCACCAAATTACAATAAACAAAAAAAAGGGGGGGGGGAGGGAGAAGACCCAACCTGAAAACCAAAAGTTGGGTACCCAAAGGTTGGGTGGGAAAAGGTAAAATAATATTATATAGAAATATATTTATTTTATGGCGCTTATATCAGGGTTAAAAACATTAAAATTGATAAAACAAAGCACAATGGCAACTATTAAGGTTGATAAAACTTAAACCACACACCACGTGCATTTCGGCCAACTGGCCTTCATCAATGGTCAGATACAATCCCATATAATGCACACATAAACAATATACAAATGTATCACAATATATAAACAGAATTATGAAAGCCCAGGTATGTGTGTAGGGGTATATATCAATTTTCAAATCTGAAAGTCCACTAAGGTGGAATACCTGCAAGTTGTTCTACTATGGGCTATATTAGTTTCCCATACAGAGTGTGCATGCTCATATCAAACTGATAAAAATCACTGAATTACTCCACACTTGGGTCACTCCCGACCGAGTATGTGAGCTGGCTCTACTGCAACTCATGAGGGCTGTTCAGAGGTTGCAGCCTGGGGAGAGCAAGACGGAGGGAGGAGCAGGATCATGCTCACCGGTTGTTCTGTGTGTCTCCCCCCCCCCCAGCTCATTCAGTATAACTGTCAGGCATGGCCTGAGTGAGGAATGTTGTGGTTTCTCCAGGTGCTGGCCAAGGCCAGCTCTAGCCCTGCAAACAACGTGTTTAGACTGAACTCTGTGGGAATGCCGGTAGAAGCCTACCTCCCTGACAACTCCTGGGAGGGGGGTTGCCATGGCATCCAGATCTACCCCGATTTGCCCTATGCTCTTCCATATATGCCCTGTACTGTGCTTGTAGTTTTCATTAGTGTCCATTTGACTCTTAGCTTCAGCAAACCTGTGGATTTTCCAATAAATCAACTCTCTTTGGACTGCTTGTCTGTGGATGTCTGCTTATGGGATTATCATGGGACTAGAGCTTACAATAACTTGCAAACAAGAGCCTACGCATGAAAGTCTGGAATGCATGGTCAGCATTTGCCACTGGACCCAACAGAGTGGACAAAGCTTGCACAGATGCACTGATATATGTGTAGGCCCTCACAAGAGCCCCATGGTACAGAGTGGTAAGCTGCAGTATTGAAGTCAAAAGCTCTGCTCACGACCTGAGTTCAATCCCGATGGAAGTCGGTTTCAGGTAGCCGACTCAAGGTTGACTCAGCCTTCCATCCTTCCGAGGTCGGTAAAATGAGTACCCAGCTTGCTGGGGGTAAAGGGAAAAGACTGGGGAAGGCACTGGCAAACCACCCCGTAAACAAACCGTCTAGTAAACATTGGGATGTGACATCACCCCATGGGTCAGGAATGACCCAGGGCTTGCACAGGGGACCTTCACCTTTACCCTTTTACCTCACAAGTTATAGTGAAGATGTATAAAAGCTGGGATGGGGCCAGCTGGCATAATCCTTCTCACTGTCCATACTTTCACTCTCCCAAGATTGTAACTTCTCAACGGCCCTATCACAAAAAATTTAAAAGCGCGTGTGGTGATGCCACTGATGACGGCAGCATCCTCCCTTGAAAGTCCCGATTATTTCAAAAAATTAATTGACTTCACAACTGTGAAAATGCAGAGGAAGGGAAGACATGCACAAGACCTGGGCCCAAACGAATTCCAGTGCTTCTGGAACGACTCCCAAGAAAATCAGGAATAAGACAAGCATATGGAAAAGACCATTCACCTTGGTCTTTTCATCAGTTTTAAAGGCCAAGGGCAATTATGACCATAATTTCCAACTTGTACAACAGCGGCAGACATGACTATTCTCTATACATTCATTTAAGCTTTTCTGAAAGGATTTGAATTAACTGCTACATGCTGAATAACAAGAGATTCCACCAATCTGTATGAGTCAAAAGGACTTCCCATTTCTCTTTTGTGAAGTGGTATAGAAATGAGGATCCACTTTATACCATTGGTTCAGTTAACACATACAACTGTCCACAATGACCAAAAGTCATGTAGGTCTTGGACAGTCTATATGCAACACTTTCCCACATTTATGTGGCCTCTTCCTTCGGCACGTGCACAAATCTCCCTACAGCATTTGCGTGAAGTTTTATGCTTCTGTGTGTCTGACACTATATCATAATCCAATAGCGTCTCGTCATCGTCATTTGCACAAGCAAAAGGTTGTCCCAAGGATATTTTCAGGCAAGGTATTTTCCAGTGTGTACAGGTTCAGGCTCAGCCTCTTTTTAGTTCAATTTAAGACAGAAAGATAAAGAAGAAAAGAGAACCAAGAGCTGCATAAAGATTTTTGACAACCTATTTTCCAGATTTCCTGTTGTGTACTGAATATTTGCGATTTCCCTCAAGACAAGAAACCACGTTCAAAATGTGACAGAAAAGCTGAAAACCAGAAGGACAAAAAAAGAGAGGCTAGTATCTACTGGCTTTTTCTTCTGCTGTAAAGGGCAGCCCCCCCTTTTGATTGCAGTTTAAATAGAAAAGACTGAATTGCATCCCACAGGGGACTTCTGTACAAAGACTGTGACTTTCTCACCTTGCCCTGTCCCCATCGCTGCTCTTGGGGAACAGGGGACCTTTGGGAATAGCGGGGGGGGGGGGGGGTCAGAGGCCTGCAGCAGGAGGAACTGGTGAGAATCACCTTCCAAGCAGCAGGATCCAACCAACCCCCTAACTGGGAAAAACACATTTCAAAAATGTCCGTTATCATGTTAATAATGCACCACCCCCTCCCAGTAAATATGAGATCTCCATCAGCAAAGGTAGCTACTAGTTCCCTATTTAAACACAGTTTGACAGACCTGCCATCTGATCCCCATCCCTTTATCCAGCTTCTTTCTAGAAAGAAAGAAAACAAAAGAGGTACCTTTGCTCTTTCAAGCTGAATAGCGGCTTGCTGTTCTCTCTCCTGGCGGATTGCTTCCCTATCTTCTTCCAGAGATACATCAGAATCTGATGGTCTGCTTGTGTATGAATCTGCTGATCCCTAGAAAGAAAGGCCATTATTAACAAAATGGATGGATCAAGTACAGAAAGAAGCCAAATATGCACAAGTAATGACATGAATTAACTAGTTTTATCTTTGAGCTTTATGTATTGTTTCAAACGTAATGCTTTTCCCCTTGACTTTTCAGGGTTGTTTTCTTTCTCTTTTTAGATTAAGAAGCAAATTCAACAGAGGGAATTTTTTTTTTGTCAGAAACAGCAGGTCTGGTTATTGCCCTTTATATGTATGCATCATAAACTTAGCAACATTGGACACAGGGAGACAACTTATTACAAGACTGAAATCTCAGAAAGCCTTTGAATAAAGATCATCATCATCATCTTTTATTTATATCCCACCCTCCCCCAGTGACACCTTGCTCAGGGCAGCTAGCAACATAATTAAATACAATACATAAATACCTATAATTATAAACAATAAAAATAATTAAAAATGCTGAATGTTTACACTAATAAATCTAATCTAGTTTAAGGCGCCTAAGTAAATTCCCAACAGGGAGAGATATTCTTATGGCGACAGTAACAATATCAAGTCACAGGGGGAGAAAAAGGATCACAGCTTGACTTATCAAGGAGAGACAAGGACAAGAGGAACCAAAGGGAGATAGGATGGGGAAACAGGAAAAGAGGGGAAAGGAAGGGGAGAGAGGGAGGGGGGCTCCCCACTTAAAATGGGTTTGTCAATATTGCCCAGAAAGATGCAGCAATATTTTAGTACACTTGAGGAGCCTCTTCAACGGAGAGCATTTATGCTAGCACGACTCAATTCCTTTCCATCTAAGGTTTTATACGGGAGATTTACTAAGACTGCCTTCATCAGGAGGGTATGTCCATGTGGAACAGGCCAGCCAGACTCCTTACAACACATTATCTTAGATTGTCGTTTACATGGCGAACCCCGTAAAAAATTTATATTACCCTTAATCACCAAACCGCTAGCCTCTTACAGAACAACCACATGTCAATTCTTGCTGAACAACATTTCAACTGATGTTACAGTGAAGGGGCGGAGTTTTGGGCAGAAGCTGTTAAGGTTAAGATTCAAACTTAATTTTAATCTAGATATGTACTACCTGGTTATCTCTGTCCTTGTGTCTTGGGCGAGAGATTAGCATTTTAAAGACCAGCATTAGCTGAATCTGTGAGCGATTACTGTAAAAAAAGAAATGGCAACACTGCAGTTTTCTATTCCTATTGCTCTGGATATCACTGTCCTGTGGGCCATTCTCCTGTAGCCAAAGAAAGCTGAAGACATTCTGGGCCTCCAGTTTTGCACCAGCATTGGCCTGGTGCATATTAGCTCCGTCCACCATCTCTGAAATACCAATTTTTTTAAAAAAATTATCAGAAACATAATTTCATATAGGTATTGGAGCCAGTGTGGTGTAGTGATTAAGAGCGGTGGATTCTAAACTGCTGGACCGGATTTGTTTCCCCTCTCCTCCACACGAAGCGTGCTGAGTGACCTTGGGCCAGACACGGTTCTCTCAGAACTCTCTCAGCCCACATGGTAGTCAGGCAATGGCAAAGCACCTCCGACCATTCTCTTGCCTTGAAAACCCTACGGGGTCACCATAAGTCAGTTGTGACTTGATGGCCGTTTCCACCACCACATTGGAGTCTACCGGGCTGTGGACAGCACTCATACCATCAAGTGCCTGATGTGCATTTGTGTAGGACGGAAGGAAAAACACATTATTATTTATTTATTTAGTGCCGTCAAGTCAGGGTGTTCAAGGCAAGAGCCGTTCAGAGGGGGTTCGCCATTGCCTGCCTCGGCTTCATGACCCTGGTATTCCTTGGTGGTCTCCCATCCAAATACTGACCAAGGCTGACCCCGCTTAGCTTGTGAGATCCGACAAGATCTGGCTAGCCTGGGCTGTCCGGGGCAGGGCAGGAAGAATATACAGGAGCTTGAATTTGACAAGAGCAGGACTAATTATTTAAATCAGGGATGAGAGCCAGAGAAAATCTGGAATGACATCATGCCTCTCTAGGAATCGCCAGAAACATTTCCAGCAATTTCTAGAGAGGCAAGAAATCCTTTTTGGATTTTCTTTGTAATGTAACACAGGATGTTAACACTGTCATGCTGACAGCCCCCCTCCTAAGTCCCTGCCCCCCAGATGCCCACTAGTTGCCAGCTACTGGCAACCCAAGCTGAAAGTCAGAAACTGGAGGATGCAAGAGTGACAGAGCTGAAGAAAGAGATGGCAGCAGCAGTTCAGGAGGTGATTGGGAACTTTAGAGAAGAGGATCAGAGAGGATTAATTCCAATGTTACTGGCCCCATAAAAAACATACTGAAAAACACTTTCACCTGGTGGAATATCATTTTTTAATCTATTACACAGATGAGTTATAATATGTAAGAAAGATCCGCCATCTTGGTGTATCCCTAAGCACCCACAACTGTCAGGAATGTCGAAGGGCTAATATGCTGACTCTCCATATGCTATCTGGTGTTGAGCCATTTACCAACAGTGTGGTTCCTGTTTGAAGAAGAGTTGGTTTTTATATGCCTACTTTCTCTACCACTCAAGGAAGAATCAAACCAGTTTACAATCACCCTCCCTTCCCCTCCCCAAAACAAACATCCTGTGAGGTAGGTGGCACTGAGAGAGCTCTAAGAGAGCTGTGACTAGCCCAAGGTCACCCAGCAGGCTTCATGCGTAGGAGTGGGGAAACCAGCCTGGTTCACCAGATTAGAATCCGCCACTCATGTGGAGGAGAAGGGAATCAAACCCGGTTCTCCCGATTAAAGTCCACCGCTCCAAACCACCGCTCTTAACCACTAAACCACCCTGGCTCTCCACGCTGTTTGGAATTTATAACCACAATTTTTGGCAGTGGGCGGGGTGTGTATGTGTTTGAATTTGCCTTCAGATAAGACGGCACTGAAAAGCGACAACTTCTAGCAAATACAAGAGGTACTGAATCATATCACATTCCCATTATAACTATAATGTTTGAATGGGCTACAGGTCTTGTTCAGTCACATGTGCATTAAGCATAGAGAAGGCGTTTTTAAAAGCCATATAGCTGTATTCCCTCTTTTGAAGTATATCACATTATCTGCATCAGATAACAGAATAGACATGTACCATAAAATAGCCATGTTCCAGATAAGAGCTTTGGGGTAGGGCCGGTGGAAAGAAGGAGAGAAAAAATTGTGCATAAAATAACAAAGCTCTTTAACTGTGACTATAAGACCAAATGGGTTCCAAAGATAACAGCCGATTAATTAACGTCCATAAAGCACTTTGAAGACATAAAGGCCTATAAAAATGCCAGGGGTTATTGTGACTATTTTACTGGCTACCTATACTCAGCGGCAGCCAAAAGAAAAATTACAGCTGGAAGATAATAAATCAAAGAGAAGAATAAACACTTACAATATATAGCTGAAGAACACTGGCTTGCTTCCGAGCTACCGTTATACTACAGACCCAATGACGCTTTGGAAGCACACGAGATCTCCGAAGTCAACCATACTTCCCCAGTTCCACTTCACAGTCCCCCAAAACCATAGTTTTTATTTTACCAGAGAGGACGAGAGAGAACAGTATGTCTAGCTGTGGGTCAAGCATCTTTCGGCTGTGCCTTTTTTCTTGGATAAAGAGCGCTTCCTAGACAATAGGGCAGCATTGTCTTGTTCCGTGGCCTTAGCCTCACAGAACGCTGCAAGCATTCTGAATGCATCTCCGCTTTCCAGGACTAGCCTGGCATCATCCTTCCAATGGCCTCACTGGTCACGGTGCGTAGTAAAGGGTTCAAGCTTCTGGAAAGTTAACCCAGGGAAGGAACGTTGGGGACATCTTTGTGCCAGCTGAATGGGATCTGGGCAGAACATTTGTTGCTTCTCCATTGTGGGTATTCATCCTTAGGCAAGCATCAAAGGGCTCTTGGCCCTTGGCTCATAGACTGTGGCCCTGAGTTGGTCCATTGGATCTGAAACCAGTCCAGGAGTTGGATTTGTCTTATATATATTTTGTCCTTGCTTGTCTAAATTATATATTTCTGTTGCCCTGTGGGTCACTTTGTGTCACCAATGGGGGGCAAATGTGGGATGGAAAAATGAAATTAAAATTCAGAGGTGTTTATTTCTTTATAACTCAATCCATGAAATTAAGGCCATCGCTTTCTAGAATAACTTTCTAGAATAACCTGCAAGTTTACTGGCATTAAGGGTGGGGGGAAACCGTGTCTAAAAACCCACAATATACTGAGTAGGGATGTGTGCTCCAATATATCCGGTCTGAAAATATAGCAGAAAAATATTGGTATTTTTCAGGTATATTCAGGATCCAGATAGATATTCATGAATCACACAAATACTGGTATCCCCAATCCCAAATATTCCTGGAAATATTCAGGGATATCCAAGAATATCCAGGGCCAGCATTTTAAAGCGCCAAACTGTGGAGGGGCTTTTTTGTTTTGTTTTTTGCATTTTTGCAGGTTTCCCAGGCAACAGGAAGGAGGGGGAGGGTCACATGCAAATGGGATCACAGGTTAGGGGGAGTTTGTCAGGGCTCTGCTTGGAATCTCTGGTTTTACATTGTTGGGCTAGCACTCCCACACTGGCCCTGGGTTCTGCTTGGCTTCTGGGATTTGACAATGTATCTACTCGGCTAGAAATAGCATCCCTTTCCTTGCTTCAGTTTCTTTGGCTTGGATTCTCTGGTTTGCAACTGGATGTATTGGGTTTGCCACATTGGGCTGCAGTTCTGCTGGGATTTCCCAGTTTGATGTTTGTTCTGTTGGGCTTGTTGATTCTATTTGCATTGGAGGCTTTTGGCCAGTGGTTGCTGCTTGCTCGTGTGTGTTTGGCTTTTGGCTTGTTTGCCCTGGAGAAAACATGGAATTATTTTTTCCCAAAGGAAACAATGGAGTCAAGTAGGATGGCTGGGGGGCACCTTGTTCAAGGTCCCATAGAATTGGATCTGCTGATCCAATCTACTTGAAACTTGAAGGTTCTTTAGTGGACAGGCAGCATCAGCTCCATGGCAATTTTGGTGTCATTTGCTTGAAAAACAGCCACAACTCCCAGGAAAGATTCTCTATAGGGAATAGTGGACCCAAATAAATTCAGAATCCTGAAAAAAAAAAAAAAACGAATCCAGATACAAAACTGGCATTTGGGACCCAAACTACCTGGAATATTGATAATTATGCCCTCACCAAACTCCAGATCCCAAAAATACAATTTTTTTCTTTTGCCCTTCCGTAATACTGACACACCTATGGTTTCTTAAGTACCCTGCCTATGCACAAAGGCAAAGTATGAGGTACAGTTTTTCAAAAGTATCCAGTGTCAAGCACTCCCTTATTGACACTCAAGGCACAACATATTCAACTTCTCCAGTGTTCATCCACTGGGTAGCTAATTACTGTGTATAATTATTTGGAGCCTGATCCTGATCAAAGTATTGATGCAAGGGGGGAAAGCAACCTTGGGACTTCTGAAGGCACTGCACTAATGTCTCTTTGTGCGAATTCTTCCAGCCTGTCACTACCACAAGTGTTCATTTTGTCAAACAGACATTTCACACCTCTTCCCATAATATTCTCATTTCTGTAAAGAGACAATCTGGCTTTGCCTTGCTGTGTTTAATCCTCGCCATCTGTGGTTTGAAAGTGTGGCACCATCTTAAATGTGCGGCGCATAGCATGCAGAACACTGTATATAAAACTGCACGGAAGAACCAGGGCTCTTTCCACGCTGAGATCGGAGACTTTTTTTCCTGCACACAGCATGCCTCTGCTTTATTTGGGAGCTTCCACACAACGCTGTGCTCTTTCCACTGCAGGGGAGAAGGCGCCTGCCTCCTGCCCAAACATTTTCCCGCACCGAAACAGCACAGAGAAGGGAGGGAAGTTATTTCACTGTTTTTGCTATTCCACATGGAGTATTCTATTCCCCTGGAGAAGCAAAAACAGGGAAATCACTCCCCCCCCCAGAAGTGTTTTGGCACAGAAAATGGCGGGGGGGGGGGCAGTGGCTCAGTGATAGAGCATCTGCTTGGCATGCAGAAGGTCCCAGGTTCAATCTCCGAAATCTCCGGTTAAAGGGACTAGGCACGTAGGTGATGTGAAAGACCTCTACTTGAGATGCTGGAGAGCTGCTGCCAGTCTGAGTGGACAATACTGACTTGGATGGACCAAGGGTCTGATTCAGTATAAGGCAGTATTTAAGAGCCCTTCCTAACCACGGCAGTAGCATTCCAAGCCCAAACGGGCTCTGCTTTTTAAAAAAATAGCCATTCCCCACAGTTGCTATGAGGCTGTGGGAAACCCAGACCCAACTCTTTAAAACAAAGCAAACATCTAGTTTGGCCCTTTGTCTGGCAGTCTAACCACTACACCACGCGATAGACATGAACGTGCCTTTTCAGTGATGTTTGCAAGCATGTAGTGCGCCGGTCCTCAAACTGCGAGTGTGACGCTCACTTTTAAACTTACGCTGCTCTTCAGAACCCAGTCGCAAAGAAATTCCTCACTACTATTTTTCCTTCTCAACATGAAACACTGGAATTTCATGTCAAATAACATGGAATAAATTTATTTTTTTTCCTGTTTGTGTTTAGTGTTTATAAATTCATAGCGTTACTGAGCAGTAGG
Source organism: Euleptes europaea (assembly GCF_029931775.1). NCBI lineage: Eukaryota > Metazoa > Chordata > Lepidosauria > Squamata > Sphaerodactylidae > Euleptes > Euleptes europaea. Next base: position 28,438,029 of record NC_079326.1, read on the forward strand.
CCATGTTTCGTAGCCTTTTCAGACACTGCAGCGCAGAGCCCAAATTCGCTACCGAGTCTCTTAGAACCTCCTCTGCCAGCTCATACTGTTCCTTCACCTCCCTCCTGACCATCCTGCGAGAAAGTCGTGATCCGCTTTTGGGTTCTGACCCACAGTTTGGGTTCTGATATAGTGTAAAAACTTTGCAAGGAATATCCGGGGGGGGGGGGGGGAGAGACAACAAATATTCAGGGGGAAATGCTAAGGCATGTTGATGTTTTAAAGTACTATTATGTTTTTTTTAAGCATTTCGCTTTTTCTCCAATTCCCCCCCCAAGAAGTACCCCCCCCAATTCAGAGTTTCAAGATTTCCCCCCCTCTCTGCCCAAAGGTATTAGCCAAAAATCACACAAAGAACCATTTCATATTACTGTAAAAAGACAGCAGCCATATGCTGAAAACAGCTACTTGGCATGCTTTAGAAAGGCAATATTTCTATGCCAGATGCTCATCTAGAAAACGGTGTCAGCTACAGATTTTATACATGCCTGAAAAATAAAAATCTTTCCACTTTTAAACCAGGTCAAAGATCATCATACAGATTTTTTTTTAATTGCTGCAGCCGCTGCCACAGCACAAGGATGCTCACTACGTGACTGAAGGTAAGCTGTGTGAATGCAAGAAAATATTTTAAACAATATTTTCATTTTAAAAGGCATCCTGTAAAGCAGAGCTGCCTGAAATGGTCAAGAGTTATTATTACAGTCATGCATAACCTCTCTCCCTGACATTTTGTGGTTGGCTCCTCCTCTTTTGGCAGCCATTTTGTGGTTGCACCCACCACCCTGTGTCAGAGTTTCAAAGGTGTTTGCAGGCTTAAAAAACTTGGGAACTTCTGAACTAGATACTCTTTGACCGAAAGCCACTTTTCTTTGGTGGACTAAAAAGGCGATATGAAAACTCTTTCTGTAATTAAACAGCATTGATTCCATTAAAACACCTGATAGCAAAGATTCATACTGAGAGAAGAATTTTTTTTTTCCATTTCTAGGATTGTACACAATTATAGAAAGAAAGATGCCTATTATTAGCATTCAGCGCAAGTACCCAAGCAGATTTATTTCATGGGAACTTCCGCTTTTTTCCCATTGAAATGTGCTCATTCATGATTGAATCAGGCTCTTTAAACTCTTTCATTTCTTGTACAGCTGGCTAATTCCTCCAGCTGTCAGTTGACAAGAGAAGAATGTTAAATTAATATCCAGGAAGGGTTTCAGGAATTAAATACTGTACGCTTTAATGACTTGCAGGGATTATGTTATTATCTATCACCACAGGATACCTGGGCTGCTTTCAAGCAGTGTCAGCAGAAGATCCTGGAAGAGATGGATTTTCCAAACCTTTTCTTTCCTCCAGCAACCACCTGTTAGCCTGAAAAAGTCAATGCCAAGGATTTGGGGACCCATGTGGATGAAAAGCCACAATATGTGGGTGGCTGCACTGAGAAGGGGAAAGTAAAATCATCCTTCCTAGCCTCTTGTGCCAACAGAAAGGGTTATGTCCCCTGCTTTTTTCTCCTTGGGGCAACAACCTATGAGGCATGGATCTACCCAGGTCTCCCAACCATCAGCATTAGCTTTTTGAAGGTCACAGGTTGCTGCTGTGGGGAAGGGGGAGGTGAGGGAAGTCCACCTCTACTAGCAGCTTTCACTGATGCTACATAGAATCCAGAGCCCTCATTTACACACAACACAAAGAACAAACGGCATCGAAAATTTTAAGATAACTTCAATTTGTAGACTGAGTGAAGTTCAACTTGCTAATACTGCACCTTGCATTCAACTCTCCAATGGTCACAAACAGGGTGGCAACTGAGCTTATAAAATGTCAGGAATTATGCCCACAGCATGTATTGACCGGGAGCTAAACTAGACGTTACATCATCCACAGGCCCAACCTGTGGATGCTGAGACAATTTTAGAGCTAGACTCAGCCATTTAAAATGCTGCAAGGATCCTAGAGGAGGGCCTGTTCCAGCATTTGAAAAAAGGGGGGCACAACATCATCTGGTCCCTTTGTGCTGTAGGCCAACCAAGATCTGGCCCTCATGACGTTTTTTTAATGGCCGGTCAGCTCTAAAATAACAACCCAGGCCCAGAGGCATGGGTTTGGGAGGGCCAGGGGAAAGCAGGGCCAGGGACTGAGAGCCAGCAGCCTACTCCAGCCAAGCCTGTGGCATAGCCCACGGGGCAGGAGGGAAGGGAGGAGGAGTCCTCCAGAAGCCCAGTAGAAATAACAGGAGAGGAGCGAATCACTGCCCTTCCACAGGGAGAGGCTGAATACACCCAGAGAAGGGGTGAGGCTATTTGGACTTTTAAAGGCAGAGAGAGAGGGAGAGAGATAAAGATGTTGGTCCAGGGAACGGAGAAGGAACAAGATAGAGCAACCCTCTCCCTGTCCCCTTTCTGAGGCATGGGGAAACCCGCGGAGTTGCACAGCAAGACGGCTGAGGGACAGACTGTAGAGTTGGAGAAGGGGGAGCCTCAGACTTGGTTCCCAGGCCAGAGTCTTTTCTCAGAGGCCAGAAGGCATCCAGCATTTTCCAATCACAACATCATTTTCCTTAAAAAATAAGATGAAGACAGCTTGCCACAAGTTAAGCAGTAGTTATGCAACTTCACTCAGTGGAGAAACGTTCCAGGAATATCACTATAAGGTGATTTATGCATGGTAGCTTTAACCTCCTTTATTCCCTGTTTCAGCCAGGATCAAATTTTTGGGTATGCACGTTACCTCATTCCTTGTTGGCTCAATGCTGCTTCAACGCAAAACAAACCCGGCTTTTCCCATTCCTCTTCTTGCCCGAATTAAACCGTGGATCCTGGCTCATTCCGGAATCACAGTGCGAGCGTACAACTTTCTCAAGTTGAGCCTTCCAAACCCCTCTTCAAGGGAGACTGCTTTTCTGTATTCATGCCTCCATTAGCACACAGTTTCGTCCCTGATCATTCCAGCCAATGCATACAGTTTCCCCCTACCCGGGTTACTTTGATCCTGGCTGAAAAAGGGAATAAAGGAGGTTAAAGCGACCATGCATAAATGACCTAAGTTTCCTTTGGGTGAGAGCACGCTGGAGGTTTATGATGTATTTGTAACCTTTGTTTTATTTGCATATATGCAAGCAGAACATAGCGCAGGACAAATGTATTCTTATAAGCAGACAGAACAGCTTGTATCACATCGTCAGAGAGTAATTTGTGCCATTTCCCAGAAACTCACACACACTCCTCACCGAACTTTTCAGCTAAGCTAAGCTAGAAACTCTCCACAACACAGAATCTGCAAAAGCTCATTTCACTCCCACACAGACACCCTGCTGAGCACTTCTCCCACCCCTGCAGGTGAATTAGTCATTCAGGGGATCCACTGTAGTGATGAAGAGACATTAACAGTCCTTTGCCACAGGCCCTAACCACTCATTCACACAGATCAAACGGCCAACTCGCGACAGTACAAAAGTACAACGCAAAACCATGAGCAAATAATAAAAGCATGAATCACCTCTGGTGGGTATATCCAGAGATGGAAATCTATAAAATTGAGGTCACTGCTGAGAAAGGTACCCCCCCAACATGATATGAACGAGCGAGTGAGTGAGGAGGAGGATCCGTACGATGCTGTGCTTTGAGCAGGGTCAGCCAAACCTTTTGGTCTGAGGACCACACTGAGAAATCATTAGAAGGGCTGGGAAGTGGTCTTTTTTTCCATGCTGCTGGCCCAACAAAAGTAGCCTTCGGCAGCAGGGAGGATGGGTCCCCGTTGTTTACCCTCCTCACTGAGAGACCCTGCTGAGATGGATGCAGTTATGGGGGAAATGGAGGTCCATGCAAGGGGAAGCCAGGCACTGGGGCTCATCGGGCTGAGGTGGCACTGGCCAGGGCTGCTGTGATGTCCCAGGAGAGAGGGGGAATGGAGTGGTTGGGCTGTGGGTCAGGGGAGATCAGGGACTGGGTGACCTCCTGGGGTGGTGGATGCCCCTGGCTTAGAGCATCAAACTAGGATAGGCTTACCAGGTCCCTTTGCTCCACCGGCGGGAGCTCTTCAGCAGCATGCGATGCACGCGACTGCCTAGCACTACGCACCTACGTCACTTCCGGGTTTACTCGGAAGCGATGCGGACGCTCTATCAATCTCTGCCAAAACTCTATGGTTTCGGCAGAGGTTGCTAGAACATCCCCGTCACTTCCAAGTAAACCCAGAAGTGATGTGGGCGCGTCTCGCGGGCAAACGCACTTGCGTTGCCCGCCAGCCCTCAGGTGGTCGGCAGGTAGCCCAGTGGATTGGTGGGATTTTACCCGCCACCACCGGGCACTTGGCAACCCTAAACTAGGATCTAGGCAACTTGGCTTTAATTCCATGGAAGATTTCCACAGACAAAAGGGGTGGTGATCTGCTCATATCCCCCTCCTGCTGCAGGCCTCTGATTGCGCCCCCAGACTAAGGGAACCAATTCCATTGGGAGCAACATTTCAAGGGGCATTTTGAGCTGCAGCAGGAGGCTTGGAAAATCCACATCAAGGTTGGGAATCCCTTTATTTCATGGAAATTTCTGCAGGATCCAAGCCCCAGTCTCAAAGATCCACTCTTCCATTGGGTTTCCAGGTCCCTCTTCACCACCGACAGGAGGTTTTTGGGGTGGAGCCTGAGGAGGCTGGCATTTGGGGAAGGGAGGGACTTCAATGCCTTAGAGTCCAATTGCCAAAGCGGCCATTTTCTCCAGGTGAACTGATCTCCATCGTCTGGAGATCAGTTGTAATAGCGGGAGATCTCCAGCTAGTACCTGGAGGTTGGCAACACTACTCTTCCATGAAACTCACCAATCATTCTCCTTCAACCTTGGCTATCTCACAGGTTGGAGGTGAAGATAAAGCAGGGAAGAGAAAACCATATACAACACCCTGTGCTTCTTGGAGGAAGGGTGGGTGAAAAATATACTACCTAGACTACCTAGGCTCACATGAGGCAAATTTTCCACTCACTTTAAATTGTAGTATTAAGGCCATATAACATCCAGGTCATGCTATACTCTCTGACATGAATAACCTGTGTCGGAAGGCCTGCTTTCTAGCATCTGACCAAGGCCTATTTTGGTCATTTATGATAATAAAAGGATGTGGGTGTCATCAGAAGATAAACTAGGAGTTTCAAAATTAGCCACCAGCTTTGGGATGCTCTGGAGCTGCCGTGCCAAAAATGAAGGGAATCGGAACCTACTAGCTCAGATGATCTCCCAAACATCCTTGCGCTATTTGCAATGGAAGCAACGGTTTACTCACTAGGAGCCAGGAAGGTAAAGGCAGGGTGGAGAATATCCCTCCTTTACAAAACGAAGGGGGCTGAACAACTTCTCTGAGCTATGCATCAAAAATCACTCCTTTCTCTGCGGCTCTGTAATTCCTTAATCAACAGTGGTCTTGGCAACCTCTGAAACTCTTCAAGGTGGCTGTTGAGCACAGAAGCAGGAGGCCTGTTTGTAAAGGAAACAAAACAGATGTGCCTAAGGCATGCATGCTTTCCTGCAGATGTAGTTTAAAGGCCAAAATGGTGCTGGGGAGGGGGGGTGCTACTCACAGCTGCTGTCACAATAACCAGGTGAAACGGCACCACAACGGCAACAAATCTGCTTCAGCTTTAAATAGCTGACAGATACCACCTGTATAATAAAAGTACCTCATACCTCCTGTTTACAAACAGTAAAGTTGTCCCATTGGGAGCCACAGCCATTGCAACTCCAGGGCAATCTCTTTCAAAATGAACAGTACCTGCCTAAATTGACAATATCTGTGACAGCCTCTCCATTAAGTAAAACAAATCCGCATCCTGTGTCTTTACTGCAGTTCAGAAGCCTGAGAGGAGAGTCCACAACAAGGCCCACAAACCACCTTCAGGTGACGCACCGGGCAAAATCAGTGTGACTATTGCCTTCTGAGCAGTTCCATCCTTTCAAGCATAATAGAAGGCATCCAAAACATCTTTGCTGTTGTTCATAACCAAGTGTTTGACAATTGCACCAAGCCAACAAACCCTCAGAACTGTATACATTATGACAACACAGATATTCCTAACAAAGCAAAAGGAACTCTTTTAAAATATTCAAAAGCAAAAATGAAAAAAAGAAGAAAACACTGCTCACATAAAAGAAGAACATCATTTACTAATGAGCAGAAAATACTGCCAGAAACACTAAAAGAATAGGTCCTGCTGAAAGAATATTTAAACTGTAGAAGAAAACACAGTTTACAAAAACTGTGCTATATTTATGCTATTAAAAATAGTTGGCCTTGACGTGCAAAATCCTTGCTTTGCACATGGGCAACTTTGTCTAGGATGCTCAAGAGCAGAAGAAAACGATTTATTTCAGCTCTTAATGGTAGGATAATCAATGTATTATACAAGGAAGCCTCGCTACGATAATTTATTATTTTGCTCGTTTATTTCTATAATTAACTTCTTGTTATTTGCTAATTAATATTTGTAATTTAATTTAGTATTATCACTTATTATAATTTATCACATATGTATAGATGTACAATTTTCAACATAATTGTTGTATTGAATTAATATGTTAGACAAATTGAATTGCTATATCAAATTATATACTCAAAACATATTTGCTTAAATGTCTTAATAAAAATTAATTAAAACCCAAATTGATTGCTTTTACAAAATAGTTATTTTTTGTTAATATATATTGAAAGTATTTTTCAATATAAGAGAAAAATATGGCCAAATGGTGCTCTTGGGGTTAGCCTGAAGAGTGTGCAGAGTGGGGGGGGGGGCTAGAAAATAATATTGCTCATTGTGAGAGCAGAGAACCAACAAAGTGAGCGGGGGCTGGCCATGGCAAAAGACCCTTCTCCCGGTGGAGAAGAACTCTTACCACTCAGCTGTCTGAACCACTAAAGGACAACAAATAGGAAGAAGAAGAACCAATTCAATATTACTTTTTCTTCCAGCTACAAGTCAAAGGGGTTGTTGGCCTTTTATGCTGGGACGTTTCCCCGTGGTAACCCCCGCTGACTGCTTCAGGGCTTCCTTTTGATTATGCCTGCCTTATCCACCTGTCAGAGGTTGCCTCGCTCTCTCCACGCGTTTTTCCCGCATTTTCCAGATTCTGGCTAAAATAGAATCTGGAAAACATGGACAAAACATGCAGGGAGAACAAGGCGACCTCTGTCAGAAAAGGGATGCATAATCAAAAGGAAGCCCCAAAGAAGTCGCTGGAGTGACTGCGGGGAAATTTCCCTACATAAAAGGCTGTTGTTTCCTCTCAGCTGGAGAATATCACAAGACACAGTCTAAGCTTGAGAACCTGTACGCGCGCACATCCTTTTATCTCTCAACATTTACACCACCACATTGTTGAGATTACGCAGACTATGTTACAGCCATTTCAGATAAAGATGTTCCCTTCTGGGCCAATGCTCCTTCAAAGTACTTGTTTCTTTCACCCTTAATGTTCTAATGGTCTTAGCTTATCTCAAAGAACATGAAAGAACTTCAAAGACCTTTACAAACAAAACCCCAAATGACCTGTGCTAAATATGCTATTCTCTCTCTGTCTCATCCCCCACTGGTACCATCTAAATGATATTTACATAGGTGATGTTCTAGAGAACAGAGAAAGGAGATCTGGAGATCTCCAACTACTAAAGGTGGAGGAAAAGGGGTGCTGCTACCAACAACCAGAACATTGCTCCTGCCTGATCTATGAGATTCTGACACAGAAGGGGGATGATCTAGCCTGGGATGGAAAGTTAATCCTTTCCTTAATTTTGTACAGTTCTCTTAACATGTGTTGAGCTCAAAAGTAAAAACCAAGACGTTTATCTGAGTACAAACAAATGAGAAAGAATTATAAAGGAGGGTTGGAATAGGTTCAGATCTAATTTGTGAGCCAGTGAAGATTCAGGCCGAAATTCACGCAAGCAAAATGAAACATATATTCATCAGCTAGATATATATGCTTCCCTAGCCATTCTAAGGGACCTCATTGCCGGAGTGACCAGCCCTGCCCCGCAATTCGGTTCTCCTCACTCCATCAGCAATGGTCAGAAACAGAAGAAAGCACAACAGACAAGTTCCCCCTTTTTCAGAGTACTTCAGTTACTCCATCAGCTTAATTCCAGCAATGAAATAGAGGTTCATCCCTATCACCAAATATTTTCTAGGGGATAACTGTGAGGTGTGGGGGGGGGGGGACTAATTTACAGGTTATTTTGCTAGATGGATTAGCTGTTCAGTACAGAACTGTCAAACTTTGGGATGTCTGGGCCAATCTTTCTGCATTGTATCTGGCCCCCCTCCCCAGAACCTTGCTGCATAGGGCAAGAGTGATACTTCATGTTTAAGGTTACACATGAAAGCTGTTTCATCAATTATATAGGAAGGGCCAGTTAGGGAGGGGTAGATTGGGCTATCACCAAAACATACTATAATGCTATGATGCCAACTGCTTCGACGCTGAGCAATCATCAACAACATTCTATCAATTAAGCACTGCTCTTGTTGAGCATATATTTGTCACCTCCAAGTCCCACCTATAACTGAATCTCTCTCAGACCCTTACATGATATCTAATTCCTCAGACCCTGAGATCATTCACCATCAATTAGGCCAATCCATCAGGGTGTAGGGTTGCCAGGTCCCTCCTTGCAACCAGAGGGAGGTTTCAGGAGGCGGACTTGGGGACAGGGATCAACGTCATTTACGTGATGACGTACATCCATTTTGTAGGACAGCTCCGACTGGAGCAGTGGAGGAAAAAAGCAGCCCCAGACGACCACCACAACGAGGGAAGGAACGAAAGCAAAACCGGCTCAGCAAGGCTCTGGGAGGAGAGGGGAGGGTAGTTGGAGGGCAGGAAACAAGGCGAGTCCCGTTTGGTCCTTTTTGGATCCTACTTTGGTCAATGTAAGATTGTACATCGCAGGTGTTTATGTTTGTATATATTGAATGTGAAAGTTTTGCCTATGCTAGAGGCCTTATGTTTTTAACTTGATTGTGGACCTTATTAACATTTATATATTTGTAATTTTAGCGTTTGGAACCCTATTAGGGTGCCAAAACTCACCATTTGGAAAGAGCAATATTAGGAAACAGAACTGCTCCACAAACAAACTCATTTTGCTTTTTAAATTTATAGCAATATGCAAACAGATACATCCTTTGAAGTAGGAAGAAATTTCACTCATTATAGTACCGCACTATAATGTAATGGAAAGCTACCATGTCATAGCGATTGGAGTGTTGAACAAGGACCAGAGGCTGCTGGGTTCAAATCCCTGCCCTGTCATGGAAGCTTGGCAAGTTATCTTGGGCTTATAATAGTCTCTCAGCCTAGCCTAACCTACCTCACAAGGGTGTTGTTGTGAGGAGAGAAGAACATGTGATACATCACTTTGGATCCCAATTAAGGAGAGCAGGACATAAATTAAAAATATAAATAAATAAATAATAAAATACACACATCACTGGGAATTCTACATCTTGCATTTGACAAACAACCACTCAGTTGCTCTGAGCTTGAATTCTGCAAATTAGTCTTACAGCCCAGTCTTATGGGTGTTTATTCAAAAGTAAACACTGCTAGATTATATAAGGCAAGAAAATGAGCACAAGGTTTGTGCAGCCTCAGGGGGTGATTTGACTCTGGCACGAGTTTTACTAACAGTATAACACCATGATCAAGCCATGATTTTCACAATTTGAAGCACAAGACAATCTCTCTCCAGATGTATACTCATATATTTATCTCATCAAGTGCAAAGGGGAGAATAACGTAATCAAATCTTCTCTCTTTTGCGGCTTAAAATGCAATGCTGAAAGGTAATGAGTGACCAGTACATTGTGGCAAGGGGTCCTACAGAGTCACCAAGCAACCTCATGTCAGCAGAAAGCAAGGGGAATGATCAATTAAACTCACACCAAAAAAGAAAAATAAGAAAGCAAAAAAAAAAAAAAAAAACCCACAAAGAGCAAAGGATTGGACCATGTGAGGGGGTGGTCCACCAACCTTCAACTTCAGTACCCCTTTTCCCGCAGTAGGTCATCTGAGTGGGGCCTCCTTGGCCTCAGATCAGTCAGAGGTGAAGTCAGAATTATCTTCCCCCTCTGTAGCCACCAGGGTTGCTTCTATCCTGAGCAAGGGCTGGCAGGCAATCCTCCTCGGCCTCAGCGCCACTAAACCCCTCCTATGTCCTTCTCCAAATCTTCCCCTGGCTCTTCCTTGGTGGATGAACAGATATCCTCTTGTACCGAGGATATGCCTCTGAGGGGAGTGGGGCTTCTTGTAGTGGAAGATTCAATCCCTAGAAATGTAGACATCTGGGTTTCTGGTGGGCACATGGGCCGCATGGTGACTTGCGTGCCTGGTGCAAAGGCTGTGGACATAACCTGTCATTTAGATAGTTTGGTTGATCGTGCTGGGGAGGAGCCAGGGGTTGTGGTGTGCATTGGCACCAACAATGTGGGGAGGTGTAGTCCTGAGGTCCAGGAAGCCAAATTTAGGTTGCTAGGCAGGAGACTAAAAGCCAGGACCTCCTACCTGCTCCACGCGCAGGACAAGCTAGACAAACACAGTTGGAGAGTCTCAATGCGTGGGTGAGACAGTGGTGTAGGGAGGAGGGGTTTAGATTTGTTAGGAACAGGGCAACATTTTGGGACAAGCCAGGCCTGTATGAAGGGATGGGCTCCATTTGAACCAGGATGGAACCAGACTGCTGCTGCATAACATAAAAAAGATGGCAGAGCAGTTTTAAACTGAACCTGGGGGGAAAGCTGACGGGAGCTGATAAGCATCTGGTTCAAGCAGACTCATTGCAAATGGACAAAGGGAAAAATGCTTCTGATTGTCCTCATGGGGATGGGATAGATATGAAAGGGGATGATAAAGCAGGATAGCCACTTACGGAAGCCCAAGGACACATACCAGGCAAGAAAGAGAGAAACAGTGTGGAGGTATTGTCGAAGGCTTTCACGGTCAGAGTTCATTGGTTCTTGTAGGTTATCCGGGCTGTGTAACCGTGGTCTTGGAATTTTCTTTCCTGACGTTTCGCCAGCAACTGTGGCAGGCATCTTCAGAGTAGTAACACTGAAGGACAGTGTCTCTCAGTGTCAAGGGTGTAGGAAGAGTAATATATAGTCAGAAAGGGGTTGGGTTTGAGCTGAGTATTGTCCTGCAAAAGTATTGTCCTGTAAGTATCAAGATAATGTGCTAATGAGGGTATGGTATGTTAATATGGAACCATTGTATCCTGAAGTGATCTGTTAATGTGTGTAAACCAAAGCTAATCTGTATGGCTATTGTTGAATGTTGTCTTTGTCTGGAGGTTTTTCAGGGCAGGAAGCCAAGCCTTATTCATTCTTAAACTCTCCTCTTTTCTGTTAAAGTTGTGCTGATGTTTATGAATTTCAATGGCTTCTCTGTGCAATTTTATGAATTTCAATGGCTTCTCTGTGCAATCTGACAAAATAGTTGGTAGAATTGTCCAGTCTTTCAGGGTCTTATTCCAAGACACTGAAAGACTGGACAATTCTACCAACTATTTTGTCAGATTGCACAGAGAAGCCATTGAAATTCATAAACATCAGCACAACTTTAACAGAAAAGAGGAGAGTTTAAGAATGAATAAGGCTTGGCTTCCTGCCCTGAAAAACCTCCAGACAAAGACAACATTCAACAATAGCCATACAGATTAGCTTTGGATTACACACATTAACAGATCACTTCAGGATACAATGGTTCCATATTAACATACCATACCCTCATTAGCACATTATCTTGATACTTACAGGACAATACTTTTGCAGGACAATACTCAGCTCAAACCCAACCCCTTTCTGACTATATATTACTCTTCCTACACCCTTGACACTGAGAGACACTGTCCTTCAGTGTTACTACTCTGAAGATGCCTGCCACAGTTGCTGGCGAAACGTCAGGAAAGAAAATTCCAAGACCACGGTTACACAGCCCGGATAACCTACAAGAACCAGTGTGGAGGTGTTTCTATGCCAATGCCAGAAGCCTCCAAGTAAAAATGGGGGATTTAGAGTGCTTGGTTTTAGAGGAAAACATATAGTGAGCATTACAGAAACCTGGTGGAAGGGAGAGAACCAGTGGGATATGGTCATTCCTGGATATAAACTCTATAGAAATGACAGGGAAGGGCATATTGGAGGGGGTGTTGCTAAGTACATCAAGGAGGGCATAGTGTCTAATAAACTAGAAACCATAAAAAGGGCATACTCATCCACAGAATCCTTGTGGGTGACAATACCAGGCCCCAAAGGTAATTTAGTACTGGGGACATTCAACTGGCCACCTGACCAAAAGGCTCAGGGTGATCTAGAGATGGAGAATGAAATCAGGAAAGCATCTAAAGGTGATGTAGTAATAATAGAAGACTTTAACTACCCTCATATTGACTGGATATATGCATGCTCCAGTCAAGCCAAAGAGATAAAATTTCTAGACATCCTCAATGACTGTGCCCTCAAACAGTTGGTCATGGATCCAACCATGTCCACAGGGGAGGGGCAGTGGCTCAATGGTAGAGCCTCTGCTTGGCATGCAGAAGGTCCCAGGTTCAATCCCCGGCATCTCCAGTTCAAGGGTCTAGGCAAGTAGGTAATGGGAAAGACCTCTGCCTGAGACTCTGGAGAGCCGCTGCCGGTCTTAGTAGACAATACTGACTTTGATGGACCACGGGTCTTATTCAGCATAAGGCAGCTTCATGTGTTCATGTGAACCAGAGGGGAGGTGATCCTGGGCTTAATACTCTATAGTGCTGCCATCGACTTAGCACGGGATGTGGATGTGGTTGAGCCACATCCACTGGCAACAGTGGACCACAATGGTATCCACTGGCCACATCCACTGGCAACAGTGACCACAATGGTATCAAATTTAATTTATATGTATGTGGGAAAGTGCCTGGGAAATCTTACACAATTACCTTTGACTTTAAAAGAGGGAACTTGTCTAAAATAAGAAACCTGGTAAAAAGGAAGCTGAAAGGAACAGTTGTGGGCTTCCTAGAGGCACCTGGTTGGCCCCTGTGTGAACAGACTGCTGGACTTGATGGGCCTTGGTCTGATCCAGCATGGCTTTTCTTATGTTCTAATAACCCTGGGGATGGCAGAGTTTGAGGAAGGAAGAGAGTTCAGCAGGGAAGTGATGCCACCTACCCGGCCTCCTACTTGAAAGGCCCTTTGGAAAATCGTAGCCAAGAAAAAAGTGTGCTCAGTGGCCCAGCTTCCTCTCTTCCTGCTGCTTTGTCAGACAACTGTTTGCAGGGGTGTGATGTTGCCAATACAGAGGGAAATGCAGAGAGGAAGAGGAGATGTGATACAAAGGCACATATAATAATAGCAAGAGGCTGTCCACAGACGGTTACTTTTAGGAACAATGACTGGAATTTCCATTTTAGCTGTACTTATTACATGTCAAACCACTCAACCATTATGAAAAGGTGGGGGGACAGCTAATACACTCCAAACTTTGGTGCATTAAGGAGAGGCTAACTTCATGGTAATAGACAATTTAAAAAATCTGCACTTAGCGTTCTCCAGAAATATAAAATACCTTAGAACCAGCAAATGCAATGTGATGCTCAAAAGAGAATGCAAGGCAAAGCAAAGCTGCTAGAGAGGCAACAGCTCTTCCCCAAAGCAAAGAGCCAACCTTCTTCCTCAATGGAGCAGGAAGTCTGTGGTCGTTTATGCATGGTTAGTATATCCCTGGTTTGTCTCTCTCTTGTCTCACACTTTTAAATCTCAAGATTGGGAAACGTTATGCATGGGTGCTGCTTGTAGTGAAGAAAGTCCTGAGAGTCTCAGGAGCACAGCATAATCACGAGCAGAAATCAGGAAGCGCCTGAGTCCCCACCACTTTAAATGCTGCATTGTTGTTGGCAGTAGCGCTTACTCTGACAAAAACGTCACCAAGACCCACCCCCCTCTCCCCCACCGCATGAGTGGCCATTTCATAACCCTTCTAGCAAAATGGAGTACAGAATTGCATCCACAAAAGTAAAAGAGGGGGGAGATCCTCCATCATACACACGCTGCTGAAACTGACTAGAATAGATGGTATAGAGAAGGGCTTCTTAAAACTTTTTCCACTCGCGACCCCTTTTCGCTCGAGAAATTTTTATGTGGCCCCGGGTATATACGTATATAAAATAGGAGATCAGGCTAGCCCTGACCTGGATGGCCCAGGCTAGCCTGATCTCGTCAGATCTCAGAAGCTAAGCAGGGTCAGCCCTGGTTAGTATTTGGATGGGGGACCACCAAGGAAGACCAGGGTTGCTGTGCAGAGGAAGGCCCTGGCAAACCACCTCTGCTAATCTCTTGCCTTGAAAACCCCAAAAAGGGGTCGCCATAAGTCGGCTGCGACTTGACAGCACTTTACACACACATACAAATCAAACATTTACTGATAATAAACCATAAAGAAATTTATTTTAAAAAATTCTTTGGTATACATATAATTTTACCATTTATTAAAGACAAAAGCAAATTTGCATACTAATTTGCATACTGTTGCCACATTTTTCATGACCCCCCACATTCAGTTACATGACCCCATATAGGGTCGCGGCCCACAGTTTAAGAAGCTTTGGTATAGAGGCAAGTTCTCCCATTGTCCCAGTGAACTGCACAAAAGAAAAGGAGGTGGGAGATTCTCTGTCATACACACACTGCTGAAACTCACTAAAAAAGAAGCCTCCTTCTCTGGGCTCCCTCGCCGCATTTTTTAATTCCCCCCCTGCTGCTTTGATGTAATATTAATATATCATCAAATCACCCAAAATACTAATCAAAATTGCAAAGAGAGCCAGCGGAGCCTAGGATCGTGTACTCACTCCCCCCACCCCCATGGGTAAGTCCTCACGCAAATGCAGGGGAGGGAGAGCAAACATACAATCCGAGCCTGCACTGCCTCTCTCTGCGATTTTGAGTAGTATTTTGGATG
Source organism: Euleptes europaea (assembly GCF_029931775.1). NCBI lineage: Eukaryota > Metazoa > Chordata > Lepidosauria > Squamata > Sphaerodactylidae > Euleptes > Euleptes europaea. The sequence continues at coordinate 28,453,048 of NC_079326.1, forward strand.
ATTTGATGATATATCGATATTCCATCAGAGCAGCAGAATTTTTTTATTTTAAAAAAATGCAGCGAGAGGGCCAGAGAAGGAGCTGACCATGGCCGCCTCCATCTCCTGGGATGGCTGAAGGCTGGCTGAAGGAGGAGTTGGAGGAGGACTTGAAGAATGGAGGCGTGTCAGGTCATGAGAAGATCAACCCGCGGCTGCCTTATGCACCTACTCACATCCAAGATAATCTTGGAAGAAAATGTAATTTCGGGATGAAACAGGGATTGGAAAACCTGGGAAAATCACGGAATGAAAGCAAGCTGAGCCCTGAGGGAGGGGAACATAATGCATAACCCCTACAGAGAACCGAGACAATCGTGGGAGAATCGTGAGATAAACCAACCATGCATAAATGACCTGTATCTACAGGGAGCACCCATTCGGAAATAGCTGCTTCCACTGTAGGGAGAAACTTGGTTTGCAACATTGCAACATTGTGTGATTGGCCACATTACACCATGGCAGCCATTTTATGATTGCCCCTTTGGCAGTCATTTTGTGATGGTGTCTACTCCTAGGATGGCCAACTCCTACTTGGGAAATACCTAGAGATTTGGGGAAGCAGCCTGGGGAGGACCTCAGTAGGGTATAATGCTGAGTCCACCTTCCAAAGCAGCCATTTTCTCAAAGGGGACCCATCTCTGTCGTCTGGAGATGAACTGTAATTCCTGGGGATCCCCAGGTCCCACCCGGAGTCTGGCATCCCTATCTGGAGATAAGTTGTAATTCCAGGAGATCTCCAGGCCCCACCTGGAGCTTGGCAACCCTATCCACTCCCCATTCACAAAACTTCAGAAGTGTGCAAAGGCTTAACATGATTGGGGACCCCTGCATTAGGGGTAGACTGAATATGTTGGGTGAGAGGCAAGGCAGTATTACACCCACTGTTCTCACTCCCATTTTAATGCAAAACCTGGTTCACCAATCACATGTCCAGAGCCCATGCTCATACAAACTACATCTGTGTAATGCTGATCTCACAGAGGAGTGGGGACAAGGACAGCAGTGCTGTCCCTATTCATGTTGAGGCTATTCCTCTTGTAATATCCTCACAATCCTTACCTGAATAGCCTATGCGTTGTCACATACACATACACTCCACTACTGCATAATCATTTGCATCCAGATAAGACCTGTAGACTGGCATCTTAGGAGAAATATAAATTTCTGCTAAAAATATCCCTGAGTGAATGCAGCAACTATACCGGTTTTAATTATTAGAGATTATATTTATTCAGCTGTGTTTATGTGGATAAGCATACACTGCAGAAAGTCTGAGAGGATGCAGCAGGGTGGCAAAGGATGCAGTGGGGAACACTGACATGGGAAGTAAACACATCTATTGCATAGCTATTCTAAACCCCATTTATTTCCAATGCATTTGATTTAATTGTCATCATGCTGGGTCAGACTATTTCTAGCTCAGCAGCACAGAGACCAGAGAGATGGACCTCAGGGTAGTCATAAGCACTGCTTCCTGATTTGTGTATTTTCATCAAAACAAATAACGTTGCCATGTGATGAGAGCCAGCACGGTGTTGGACTAGGATCTGGGACAACCAGGTTCGAATCTCCACTCTGTCATGGAAGTCAGCAGTGTGATGAAGTAGCTAAAAAGGCAAATGCCATCTTGGGCTGCATCAACAGAAGTGTAATCTCCAGATCACGTGGAGTGATGGTATCACTTTACTCTTCTCTGGTTAGACCACACCCAGAGTATTGTGTTCAGTTTGGGCACTGCAATTTAAGAAGGATATAGACAAGCTGGAACGTGTCCAGAGGAGGGCAACAAAGATGGTGAGGGGTCTGGAGACCAAGTCCTATGAGGAAAGGTTGAAGGAGCTGGATATGTTTAGCCTGAAGAGAAGACTGAGAGAGGATATGATAACCATCTTCAAGTACTTGAAGGGCTGTCATATAGAGGATGGTGCTGAGTTGTTTTCTGTTGCCCCAGAAGGTCGGACCAGAACCAACGGGTTGAAATTAAATCAAAAGAGTTTCCGTCTAGACATTATGAAGAATTTTCTAACAGTTAGAGCGGTTCCTCAGCGGAACAGGCTTCCTCAGGAGGTGGTAAGCTCTCCTTCTCTGGAGGTTTTTAAGCAGAGGCTAGATGGTCATCTGTCAGCAATGCTGATTCTATGACCTTAGGTAGATCATAAGAGGGAGGGCATCTTGGCCATCTTTTGCGCATGGAGTAGGGGTCACTGGGTGTGTGTGGGGGGAGGTAGTTGTGAATTTCCTGCATTGTGCAGAGGGTTGGAGTAGATGACCCTGGTGGTCCCTTCCATCTCTATGATTCTATGAGTCTATGATTCTAAGGTCAATGGACAACGTTGGATTGCTCACACAATCTCAGCCTAACCCACCTCGCAAGATTATTGTGAGGATAAAATGGAGTAGAGAAGAACAGTGTAAGCCACTTTGAGTCCCCATTGGGACCCAGTGACAAAAGGCAAACTATAAATAAATAATAATAAATAAATAAGCACTTGGAAATTCTATGAAGGGATATCCTGAAGGTTTTAAGTGGAAATAGCAAACATGGATTGCCCCGATTCAGACTGGGACCACAACAGAGGAAGTTTTTCATTGTTGTTTTTTTAAAAAACCCTTTCCCTAATTGCTTTCCAGCTATTGTCCCATGGAGGGGGCGGGGGAACATACAGACAACATAAATTACCTGTACCCATAGCAGGAGGATAATTGGAATCAGAAAAGCAGAGTGGGAAAGAAAGCACTAAAAAAAACACTCCATACCATGGCAAACTGAGGAGACCCAACCATGGTAAAACACTTATTTGGCATACATTGTGCAGGGGATTGGACTAGATGACCCTGGAGGTACCTTCTGACTCTGTGATTCTATGGTTCCACGTCTCCAGGCTTAACACCCAGCATCATCAGTTAAAATTACCAGGTAGCAGGTGATGTGAAAGACCTCTGTCCTGAGACCCTGGTGTGCTGCTGCCAGTCAGAGTAGATTATATTAACCTTGCTAGACCAATGATCTGATTCAGTATAAGGCAGCTTCATGTGTAGAAGGAGTGAGACTAGATTAAACTACAGTATGCATTTTAGTGGAAACCTGGAAGGTTCATCATGAAAACGAGATACAACAATGAGTGTTTAAGTGATCTCCTCAATAACACAAATTCAAACCACTACAACTAGAAGGCTGTTCTCAGAAAAAGTCACTGTGTTTTGGGCAAGTAGCCATGTTGCTTAGACTGGACACAGAGCAAGTCAGATGACACTTTTAAAGGGCCACCGGATCTATTTACAACACCATCCTAAACAGAGTTACAGCCTCCAAAATTCACTAGAGTCAATAAGGTTGTGTGTGCATAAAGTGCCACCAAGTTGCAGCCGACTCATGGCAACCCCATAGGGCTTTGCAGGCAGAGATGAACAGAGGTGGTTTGCCACTGCCTGCCTCTGCGTAGTGACTCTGGACTTCTTCAGTGTTCTCCCATCCCAGTACTAACCAGGGAGGACTCTGCTTAATTTCTGACATCTGATGAGATCAGGCTAGCCTGGCCACCCATGTCAGGGCCAATAGGCTTAGAAGAGTGTAATTATGTTTAGAACAGCAAGATGCTAAACTCAAAGGATCAAACAATACATCCACCATTACGCTTACATGATAGGTTACCCCAGCCCTTTGCATTTCCAACTTCTCTTTTATTTATTCAGTCAACGAAAGTGTTGCAACAAGAAAATGTACAACCTTCGGTAAATCCCTCTTACTTTATTCAAACTTACTCTCAGCTACACAGAGTTTGTACAAAACAGGTTGGATATGAAATAAATGAATTTTGTTTGAGTGAGAACCCTACAGCGCTGGCAATAGAACTGACGTGGCACCTGATCCCTACTGACCCCGTGAAAGAACGTCAGAATAAGTAGAGATCATTTATCGTTATATGCACAAAAATGAAACAGATTAAGGGTGAAACAAACTCAAGAGTGCTTTCCTTTTGTAAAACACCAGGCTGGATTAACCCTATAGAAGCATTTATGAGAAGAGGTGCACATTTAAATTTGGATTGCAACAACTATAGAGAAATAACGGAATATAAAGATGGTATATGGATACTGAAATCAAGAGAAGAAATTCTGATTAAAGATTGGTTTATGTATTATAAATTAAGAGATGTTTTTAATAAAGATAATAAGCTGGGTTTTAATCAGACTAAATCAAAATTTGAGATTATATTATCCAAGGGAAATAAAGGATTGATAGGTAGGGTTTATAAACTACTTATAGAAACAAATTTGGAACAAGAAAGGATTAAGTTAGTGATGCTGAAATGGATGAGAGATTTAGGTTATAATATAGATTTGGAAATTTGGGAAAAGTTATGGAAAAAGGAATTTAAGTTTACAATTTCAAACGAAATAAGAGAAAATTTGTATAAAATGTTCTATAGATGGCATATAACCCCAGTACTACTAAGTAAAATGAAGAAGGATGATGAAGCTTTATGTTGGAAATGTGGTACAGAAATAGGTACATTTTGCATGTTTGGTGGTTTTGTAAAAAAATAAGGAGGTTTTGGAGATTAGTTCTGAAGGAAACTAATAATTTGATTAAATTAAAAATTAAGAAAGACCCCGCCTTTTGTCTTTTGGGCATTCCAAAAAGAGATCTAGATAAAGGTGATAGAGTCATATGTCAATATAGTTTTGCTGCAGCAAGAATTATAATTGCTAAAAAATGGAAGCAAACAAATAAACCTTCAATCAAAGAGTGGCGAGAAAAGTTATGGATGTATATGCGGATGGCCAAAATTACAGCATTTTTACAAGATAAAGATATGGAGGAATTTAAATGTATATGGGTAAAGGCCACCGCATATTGGGATAAAGTGGCAAAAACGGATTTTAAAAGTATAGTTAACGAATTATAGTACAATATGATTTTAAATATGATATAATAATAGAATTTTTTTTCTGATATGTCATAACACTCCATCGGAAGTCCATTGGTGGAGGGCACTGTGGTGGGGGGATGTGGTTTGGATTCAGGGCACGGTATGATTTATAGAGAGATTTGAATATTGTATTAGTGGAGAAACAGTGCGCTGAATTTGTAATTTTTCTTTTTCTTTTTATTTTTTTTCCCAATGTATATGTACTTTGTATTTCTTTTTTTTTCTCTCTTTTTTTTGTGTTTATTATGAAAATAAAAAAAATTATAAAAAAAAAAGAGTGCTTTCCTTTAACATGGACCTCTTCTGGGATTAGGATAATTATTTAAAACAAAACAAAACCAAGAAAGTTTTCAATGGCCTTCAAGATTCAACGTTAAATGTTCATTTGTTGCCTAGTGTATATAAAAGTTTCCTAAAGCGATGTTAGGAAAATTGGATTACTTTTAATCTCAACTAATGGTACTCTGTGGTCTATATACACTCTGCTGTGAATCCCTAACATAAGGGTATTAATAATCCAATCTGTATTCTCATCCATGTCCACGTTGTTGCTGTTCTCTCGTCTTCAGTCAGTTCCACAAGCTTCATCTTTCTAATCATCAGCTACAAAACCCATTTAGACAGCTAATGACTTTCTGACTTGTTTTTTGATCCTTTCAACAAAGTAGTGACTGGCATTCATCTTCAAATACGCTCTGGGACAACAGGGAACACCCCAAAATAAAGCAAAATACTTTTTAAAAAGGAGCTATCACCTGCAGTATTTGTCAGTTCTAGCTGAGGCATTATGCTGGAGTCACAATATCTGCATCCAGACACGATTCAAAGTGCTGATTCTCATCTATAAGTCCTTAAACAGCTTGGGGCCAGGTTACTTGAGAGACTGCCATCTCCCATAGTGTCCAGGCCCCCAATTAAGATCCTCTTCACAAGCCCTGCCCTCTGGGCCCCCACCTGCATAGGTGAGGTGGGTGATACCCAGAAATATGGCTTTTCCAGCAGCGGCACCTCATCTGTGGAATTCCCTTCCTCGTGAAGCTTGCCTGGCACCTACCCTACTCTCTTTTACATGACTGGCCAAATCAATTCTTTTCACCCATGCTTTTAACGAAGAGGCTTGTTCTTTTAAATTTATTGTTTACAGTCTGCTTCTAGCCCGAGGGCGGTTTTACAAGGATCGTTTTAGACTGTTAATGTCTTATCATAGTTTTATGCTTTAGCTGGATTTTCATTAGTTTGTTGATTTTACTGATTTTATGCTGAGTTATGGTTTCATCATGATTTATTTCGTGAACCACATCAAGCAGGTTCTCTGGAGAGGCAGTAACTACATTTCATGAATTGTGCATGGTTCAATGAAACTACTTCAGATATATATATGAGAACATATGAAGCCACCTTAATCAGATCATTTTGTTCATCAAGTTCATTCAGCATTGCTGGCTTGGATCTCCAGGGTCTCTTGCAAAGACAACTCTCTCCCAATCTCTGCCACCTGCCACACTTTAACTGGAATGATTAGATACTCAATCCTGCCTTTCCCCAAATATTTCATGTAATATCAGGTTTGTTTCCCGTCTCTGTATGTTGCTAGCTTCTGTGAATGTTCAGGTAGTATGAAATCAATGTAGTGTAATTACTTCCACAGTTACCTTCAGTGTGATGTCTGAAACAGGCCTAAAAGGAAACAAGGGGCTCATACCTGGTTTTGTATTAGTAAGTTACATTCTATATTGAAATTGGCTTCTTACGGCACTCACATAATGTATCTTCAGTCCTAGAACCTGACCTTGAAACATGTGGCTTTATAGTTTTAAGAATATTCCAGGACATAGGATACAATTTCTAGACAGCCTACAGCTCTGACTTCTCTAGTAGTTGAACCCAGTCATTACAACAATAGTTTACAGTGTTTACACGTGTTTCCTTAACAAAATTCATTATCCAAGATCTAGTCTCAATGATTACCGTACATACTCAGGTATAAGCCGACCTGAGTATAAGCCGAGGTGCCTAATTTCACCCCCAAAATGGTGAAAAATTAGGCACACGCGTATAAGCCGAGGGTGGGAAAGGAGGCCCTTCCCCCCCCCCCGCAGGCTTACCTTACCGGGCAGCGAGTCAGCAGGTCAGTCGGTAGGTGGAGGGAGGGAGGGTGGGGGGGAACTTGCCGCCGCCGCTCGTGCGCCTTTCCTGCGCCCAGGAGGCCCCGCGGGGCTTCCTGGACACAGAGAAGGCACATGGGCGGGCGGCGGCAGAGCCTGGCAGGCTGCCCTGCCCGAGCCCCCCCCCCTCCAACAGCCCGGGAAAGTTTGACGGGGCGGGCAAGCCGCTCCGCTGCCCTGCGCTTCTGGGTCTGGGGAAGATGGAGCCCTCCCGGGGGTGGGGGGAGCCGGAGCCGAGCCTCCCCCTCCCTACCCCCTCCCTGCAGGGCGCCTTGACGAGGGGCGTAGGGCCCCGGGGCGGGGAGAGGGGCGCAGCTCCAGGGCCCACCGCTCCCCAGCGCGGCAGCGGCGTCCCCCGGCGTGGAGAGGTGTGGTGCCACCGGCAGGCAGGCAGGCAGGGAGCAGGGGGGCAGTGCCCCCTCGCCTCCCTGCCCCACGTCTGGCCGCCGCCCGTACACATACTGTACACATACTTTTTAAAATGCATCCACCCTCTCCCATCTATTGTTCTAGATCAGTCAGCAGTTCCTTGAGTAGAAACAATATGATCTCAGCCATAATTGAAAAGCTACAGTAAAAAGCAAGAACACCCCAGTGAGTCTGATTCAAAAGATGCCATTTGCATCTTTTTAAGCTGATGACTTAAACTTTATGGAAGAACAATGGGTTGAATCCAAGACTTCTATGAATGGAAAGCAGAAATGGTTTTTAATATCTTGCCTTTCCACAGGATTACCCTGTACCAGTGAAAAGAACTTTTAGGCCATTTATGCATGGTCAATTTTGATGCTCTCTCAAAGCTCTTTTTTTAAATGCGACTTTAAAAAATGCTTATTCATGGTCCCAACACAAAAGGAGAAATTCCACCACCCCATACTCACCTGCTCCTTCGTTCCTGTTTGCATAACCATTAGCATGTGCATAGCTAACGCGCCACTGTTATTTTGCATGGTTCCTTGAGGGGATTCTTCAGGGCAAACACCAAAGGTCGTGTTAAATGGGCTCTTAAGTAATGCGAAGCAGGTATGCACCGGCTTTGCAGTTACTTCCGGAATGATGGTTCAGCGTGAAAAATTCAAAAAAATATGCGGGGCAATTCAGCCTGGAACGCGCTGCTAATTACCATGCATAAATGGCCTTACTGTTTCATTAGTTGCATATATGAAATGCCATTCCTACAGGACAAACTACACTTTACACAGGAGATCCATGACTGGACTCCCCAAGGTTTTCTTTAAAACTAAGTTGGAAACCAAGAAAGCAGCTATAGGGATGGGGAAATGTTCTACCCTCATTCTGGAGGATGGAGCAGAGAAAAAGGTCCCTGTCAGCAGGAAGCAACTGGGACCCTTGGCTATCTTGGTGCTCATCCTGCACAATTTCCTAATAAGGCTTCAATGGAAAAATGCATTGTACAATAGGGATGTTTGTTACGACTGCTAACACTGAAGCACTTTACTTCCCACCCCAACTCACTTCCAGAGGTATACTTTGAGGAAAATGCTTCAAAACAACAAAGCTGTCTGAGATAAACGAGGTGAAGAGTAAAGGGTTTAGCTCCTCTCACCCACATGCTCCTCTTTGTGTGGAAAAAGTAGATCTGAAATTTATATGTGAACAATGCAGACAAGTTGATAAAGACTTGGGGTTACCCCTTACTGTCTAAATTCGGCTCTGAATGGAGTCCCAGTAGCCATTCTTTGTCCCAACAGATTTTGGAGAATGCACATTTCTATCAAGGCAGAGAGTGCTGCCCGACTGCTTCCTTTTACACAATATATAAAGCTAGCTTTGAACATGACGAGTTTCTTAACAGCTTGGCATATGTCTAATTTAACCAACTGTGTTCAAATAAACTGGGTGGCTTGAAGAAGTCTCCAGTCATTAGCAAAATATTATCCCAGTCTTCTCTGTGCCATTTTCAAACAGAAATACAAACAGTACCGAGAATCTTGGAGCACGAATAGATACTGCATCTCTAAAACAGGCCGCCTACTTTCACAGCAGAAATGGTTTGAATAGCACACACTTTGTAATCCTTTACTAAAGGAACCTGGTGGGCAGCCAAGTTCTGTTTGTTACACAGAGGGCTGTTGATTTCTGCAGTGAAGGGTTATATTTAGGAAGGAATGACTTGAGAGAGAGCTTTTTGTTGGCTTTGCTGTTGCCCAGCTCTCAAGGGGTCTTGTTGAAGAGACACCGTAGCCAAAACGTAAACACAAGACGTGTGTCTTCATGGCAAATCAATGTTTAATGAATTTCTACTGTACAACACTTGGTAAAGATATGAAAAATACTATTAAAATGTTTCCATAACTCATATGATACTTGTGTCAATCCAACGCATGCACAGTGACCGTACCTCCGCAGGACACATCTGATTCCCATTTCTTCTGCTTTCACCCAAAGCATGCATACCTGGGTTCACATACAACTACTACTTTGGGGTGCCCTAAGTAAACCATGGAAGTGAATAGGTTCTGGTCAGTGGGAAAGGAATGTTAGGAGGCATCATCTTGAGCATCCGGAATATCACTCCATTCCAGAAAAGGGCTTCAGTCTACCAGGAAACACCCCCCCTACCCCCAGTCATCAGGAGGGTATATGAATCCATCAGTCTTCAGTTACAGATAGGGTTGCCAAGTGCCAGGTGGTGGTAGACAAACCCCCGCCAATTCACCTGGCTGCCCGCAGACCAACTGAGGGTCGGCGGGCAACACGTGCACACGTGCCTGACCGAGGCGACACGACACTTCCGGTTTACACCCGGAAGCACCGCATCGCAAGGGACCGTGTGACCTCCTGAACCTCCCAGAGGCTCTGGATACTAACTGTTGGAAGCACCACACTCCAGCGGTTTCAATTCCACCCAGACAGTAGATGTTAGAAGAGAGTGCTAGGGAGTTTTAGGTCTGCACTGTGTGGTACGGAGTGCCATAGGGCTTCCTTGCTAATTTAATACCCATGTGAAACTGCAGGGAGAAGTTATCCAGGGACTTGAAATAAAGAGTCACCAATATGCTGAGGACAAAGCTCTATTTCTCCTTTGCATCTAATCCAGGAGAGGCACGGGAAACGCTAATCAGGCGCCTAGAGCTGGTAATTGGCTAGAAAAGAATGAACAAATTGAAGCTTAATCTTGAGATGATACAGGTGGTATTTGTGGGTTGGACAGCTAACCAGGGAGGTAGTGTTAAATCCATTTCCTTAAGGAGGGCTGCATGCTCACCTAGGGATTGCAACATAACACTCTGGCTGTGATCACCTCATAATTTGGGGAGAAAAGGCAGGATGAAAGGAAAGGGGGTGTCAACTCACTTGGAATTACAAAGCTGATTTCTGCCCTTGGTGATCTAAATTGCTGTAGAGTAGTTTAGCGTGGCATATTCAATGGGCATAAATTTAGGCAGATCATGAGAAGGAGAGCATCTTGGCCATCTTCTGGGCATGGAGTAGGGGTCACTGGGGATGTGTGGGGGAGGTAGTTGTAAATTTCCTGCATTGTGCAGGGGGTTGGACTAGATTACCCTGGTCGTCCCTCCTAACTCTATGATTCTATGATTCAAGAGACACTAAAAAAATAATCCAGTACTCCCCAAACATTTATCAGCAGAAATTCTTGCTCATTCGCCCATTCACCTTTCTGGATATTCAGGAGCATCCTTCCAGATGCCAGGGAACAAATGACCATATACGTGAGATATCTGGGATGATGCTCATGCTAGCTGTCAACTGAAAAGGCTGCACACATTTTCTTCCAGGGTCTCTTTAATTGACCATGGAAGTTTGGGGGCAAGAGGGGAGAGTCTGTCTGCACCATACTTCTGCCCACTAAGGCTAGCGATGGTTTGATTAAAAGACCCGCAAGGCAAAGGAAACGAGAGAACACAGATGCTTGTTAAAATAGCATCTGACAACAGGAATGAGAAGTTTGTTTTTAAACTTGCATGGGCTGGATAACCATGGAAGGGAAAATGCGGCCAATTAAAATCAGAAACAAAACACAAGGAACAGATTGAAGTTTCCTGTCAACTGCTTGCCTGAAAATAAACAGCACAAAGTGCACTGAGGAAATGCTACCCGGACAAATGTTAGAAATGAAGCTACGTAAGTAGGTAAGATTAAAAATATCAATATTTGCTGTGCCATCTTCGAAGCATGACCTCTCACAGGAAAAAAAAAATCAGCTTCACTTCCTTCCTGGGTGTCTTAGCTGCTGTGTTACCTTATAGAAGCCTTTTGTGAAAAGAAGACCATTTTACAACCAAGTTTATCCAAGTATCTTTTGTACAAATTTGTGTCTTTTGACAAATCCTTCTATCAAGAAGAAGAAGAAGAAGAAGAAGAAGAAGAAGAAGAAGAAGAAGAAGAAGAAGAAGAAGAAGAAGAAGAAGAAGAAGAAGAAGAAGAAGAAGAAGAGTTGGCTTTTATATGCGGACTTTCTCTACCGCTTAAGGAAGAATCAAATCGGCTTACAATCCCTTCCTTTCCCCTCTCCATAACAGACACCCTGTGAGGTGGGTGCAGCTAAGAGAGCTCTAAGAGAGCTGTGACTAGCCCAAGGTCACCCAGCTGGCTTGATGTGGAGGAGTGGGGAAACCAACCCGGTTCGCTAGATTCACCTCTGCCACTCATGTGGAGAAGTGGGGAATCAAACCCCCGGTTCTTCAGATCAGAGTCCACTGCTCCAAACCACCACTCTTAACCACTACACCAAGCTGGGTCACTAGAGGTCTGACTGGCTGTGCAGATTTTTGAAAAGTTGACTCAACAGCAGGTGCTAATGCAGCACAAGGATCTTCACTGTGTGATCGAAGGTAAAATGTGTACAAGCAACAAAATGTTTTTAAATATGTTCACTTTAAAAGGCATCCTGTAAAACAAAGCTTCTGCCTGAAAGGTGGAACAGCTATTATTAGAGACATGCATGACCTCGCTCCCTCACACTTTGTGGTTGGCTCTGAGTCCGTAGCAGCCGTTTTGTGGTTGCGCCCACCACCCTATGTCAGGATTCCAGTTGCTTGCGGGCTCAAAAAGCCCAAGGACCTCAGCATTAAAACAGTATAATTTTTGTCTTGGGTAAATTTATGACCTAGCTGTATTCTTATATAAAAACGGTATGGAAGGCAGGGACTGTATTGTTCTTCATATAGCTGGCAGGTAGAAAAACAATGATTCAGATCGCTGGCTTTTGCAAATACGTCACATTTTGCTCATAGGCAAGTTGCTCTGATTAATTATTTAAGACAACAGAAGCCAGCAATGCTTTATTTTAATGCAGAAAATAATTGGGCTGCAGGTTATAACAGAATTCTTCAGTATTATCTATTCTGGTAAATCTTCAGGGTTTCTTACAGATCAGTTCCCCTGGAGAAAATGGCCGCTTTGGCAATTGGACTCTATGGCATTGAAGTCCCTCCCCAAACCCCGCCCTCCTCAGGTTCCACCCCCAAAACCTCCTGCCAGTGGCAAAGAGGGACCTGGCAACCTTTCTTTGCCTTGGCTGCACCCACCACACTGTGTCAGAATTCCAAAGGTGCCCGCAGGCTCAAAAAGGTTGGGGACCCCTGGTTTTAACTGTTTACAAGGATCATACAGAGCATCCCATCTGTCCCGCATTACACTTTATAAATTTAAATTAGCCTTTACAAAGAATGCTTTATTCTTTTTCAAAGAATGCCAATACAGACCCCTCCAATACAGACCCCCCTACATAACTTACACAGTCTCTCTCTCTCAATTATATATGCATTGGCAGCTAATAAAATTCAAACTAAAGCTGCATCTTCTAAGTTTGTAAATTGGTCAACCGTGAAATTGATTAATTTGTTTTATGAAAAGGAAATCCAAATTTTTACTGTTCTTTTATTATACATTTTTGGAGTTTGGGGTTTGCTCAGTTTCTGTTCTTTCAAACTTTGTATTTTTTTTTATTTCTGTTTCTTGTATGCTAAAAATGCCACTTTCAAATTTCACTTTCAGTTAGCCCATTTAAAAGTGCTGTTTACAAGGTGACTGGCAATATTAATACCAAAACACTTGAACATGTGACCATTTGTTAAACACTAGCTAAAATGCCATTTTCATTAGTAATTCAACAAATTAGAAATTGGAAAAGATAAAGCAATTGAAATAGTATCTAAATTCCATTAATAATTTTTATAGGGAGTTTGTGCTTGGGTAGCTAATTCTCCTAGACATGAGAAAAATCAGCTTATTTCATAAGTTCACTGAAACCCAAATGTGCTCTGAAAACAAGAAACGAGATCTGGGAAAGTGTTTTAAACCTTACAAAGGGCAACTGGACCGAATCAGAGAATTAGAACAAAAAAAAATGACATGGAATAGGTAAAAACAGAATTATCTACTAGGTGTCTGAGGAGGGAATAGGCTGAACAGGGCTGCAGTAATGAATCACAGGGGAATAAACTGTTTAGCAATCTTGCCCCATAATCTATGTGCAATTTGTGTTGCACTTCGTGCACCCTTTAGGTGAGCAATTATAAATGTAAATAAATCCTACCCCACTCACCAATTCAATGCTTTGAATCACTAACACAGATTAGATCATTGCCCCTGTAAATACACATGGAAGCTTTTCAGGAAAACCCATCCTTTTACCACCAAGCTAACTAATCCGCATAGCGTGCTCTCATTTATGTATCATAGGAACTGGTTTCCAGTGAACTTTTATTCTTATCTATTGATTGTAGAGCTAGTGTGCTATAATGTTTAGACAGACTCTGATTCGAACAGCTCAACCTATTTATGGCTTTGTATAGTAAGCCATTTCAGACATTAAGGATGGTATAATATTAGGATAACCAGCTCTGGGTTGGAAAATATCTGAAGTTTTGGGAGATGGAGCCTGAGGATGGCTGCCCCGCAGCTCAGCTGAAAGAGAGGGAGGGGCTTGCCCCGCGTGCAAGGAGAGGGAGGGCACCAGCACAGGCTTGGGGAGCATGGGCTTGGGGAGAAGGAGCACCGCCCTCAGCGCTCTCACCAGGGCAACACGGCACAGCCCTAGGCAGACGTGCCGGGTCTGCACATGCCCACAGAGAGGGCTCAGCGTGCTGGCTGCAGCTCGTGTGCCATAGGTTCGCCAACACAGGGGCTAGGCAGTGTCGGGAACCCTAGGTGAAAGTGAGCCACTCTTATCTGATGACATAAAGTTAGCAGACGACTATTATCTTAATACTAACAAGGGAGATAAGGGACAGTATTTAATTTCTTTTTTTAAAAAAAACAGTATGCTGTGGCTGAGGCCCATAAATGAGGTCTACTCCTTACATTTCAGTGTGTGGGGGCAAGCCAGTGTTGCTCAGCGGTCAGGTAAAAGCACTCCGTAAGCAAGGGACAACTATTACATGATACATTTCTTTAAAGAAAGAGTGTGGCCAAAGGTGGGGAGAGTGGTGCAAAATAGGCATTGTTTTTAAAAAATTAAAAGACCATATGTGGGCCTTCAGGACCCAGACTACAGCACCTGTAAGAGGGGATCCCCCATCCTGTCATACCTCTCAGTTCAATCCTAAATAGTTACAATCTTCTAAACAAGGGTTTAACTCTCTTCTGCATTGCACTGTTAATCTCCAACATTCATGAAACATATAAAGTGAATTCAAACTGGCTCTAGAAACAGTGTCTCAGTATCTGGTACCTTATTCCACATATACCTTAGCTAGAGGCCATTTGAAGCTATAGGGGCTTATTCCAGAATGGTTGGGGAACAAAAATTAAGTCTCTCTACAATCATTTTTGATTAAAAATGCAATCAAACATATTAACTTTAGCAATACTTATAATGATAATGATAATTAACTTAAATTAATATATATCACTAAGTCATAACAGATAAATTGGCAGCCTAGGGATTTTAATGCAAAACAATTACCTCTTGCACAGGGAATGGGAGGTTTCTGCAATTTGCACAAATAAAAACAGAGAAAAGTCATTTAACAAAGAATCCGGGAAGAAGGCAGGAATATTTGCACCCACTCATCTCTTAATGTTGAAATTCACTGAAAGCGCATTAAAGAGCTCGATTATAACAGCACTACTTTTCGTGCTCGTCGCGTCTGTTCATCCCAGTTCTTCGGAATACCCCCTCCACATGGTCTGCCTGCCTGTACATATTATCTGACAACCCCTTGTCTCTGTAGAGCTTTTTGCTTGGCTAGATTGAATGCTAACCCTTCTATGGTAATACAGGGCAGAATTCTGAATATACCATACTCAGACAGGATCTGCCCTTGCTCTTCTGGCTCTATTGACTCATTAGCCCATGCCCTTTTGGAATGCCGCTTTTACGAGGAACTTCGATCACACTATATTTCCCCCCTTTTAATATACAAATCTAATGCCTCTGTGACTGACATAATGCCTTTTTTACTAAGCGATAGGGACCCCAAGGCTACATTGTCAGTGGCAAGATTTGTTTCAATCCTTATATCCCTCCAACACTAGATATATGCTGCTCAAGATCAATTGATCAAGGCGCTTCTAAGGGATAAAAGGAAAAAAAGGAAAGGAAATTCACTGAAGTGATATTAGCTAAATCAGCATGCATTGGGTAGATATGCAAAGTTCCTTTTAAAAGGAACATGATATGTATATAACTAATCACATACCGAGGTGCTCCTTTGCACATATCTGTGCAAACGGTAACCAGCACAGAAAGCACATGCTCACACTTGCTGAACAAGGTGGTGATTCTATCCCATAATGCGCTTTTACCATTCCACCATAGCCTCAAGTTTAAACAAATATAAAGCAATGTTTTCCCCCATTCGTCCATTCAATGCACTCCTATAAGTGAAGTGAGGATTCTAATCTGCAAGGATTCTAATCTGCGTTAACAATTAAAGATGCATAATTAAAGACGAGGAAATTGTGCCAGGTTAATTAATTCAGAATAAAACACTGGGATCTTTCAGATGGAATGCCAGAGTCGATTCTCCTCTCTAATTTCACTCAAGCATAGGTACAATGACAATATTTTGAAAGGAATTAACAATGATACTTGTGATGGATGTGTGGTCTCCTTTCAACTCTAGCCTCCATGTTGTTTATTTAGGCATTTTTGTTTTTAATTAAGCTGCTTTTCCAGCAAACGTAGGGTTCCCAAGGCAGCCAACAATAAAAACATTAGAACAAGCTTAAAAATACACACACGTGTGTGTGTGTGTGTGTATTTGTATATATAAAACAAAACACATGCACATATAGGTATATGAATGGGAAGGAGGGTCAGTGCAAGAACGCCAAACAAAACAGAAAAATCTTTACCTACTGGCAGAAGACAATGGCCTTTTATGCATGCTCTGTTCCACTAGAACTGCTGCTCTCTAACTGCACAGTATTTGTATCGAATTCTCAAAACACTATGCACAGAGGCTCCCCCCCCCTGAAGAAATTCCAGGAGTACCTTGTGATCCATCTTGTGATGCATCCCCAGTGAAAATGCGGAGCTTCTGAACCATGCATGTGTGCCTCCCCCCTGAAAATGCTGCTTTGTAATTGACTGCAGTGTATTCTTAGAGATCTGGGATGGAGCCTGGGCAGGGCGGAGTTTGGGGAGAAGAGGGAGCTCAGCTGTGATGCCATAGAGTCCACCCTCTAAAGCTGCCATTTTCTCGAGGGGAAGTCTAGGGTTGCCAACCTCCAGGTGGTAGCTGGATATCTCCTGGGATTTCTACTGATCTCCAGGCGACAGAAATTCGGTCCCCTGGAGAAAATGGCTGCTTTGGAAAGTGGACTCTATGGCATTATACTGCACTGAAGTCGCTCCCATTCCCAAACCCCGCCCTCTCCAGGCTCAACTCTGAAAACCTACAGGAATTTCCCAACGCAGAGCTGGCAACCCTGGGGAACTGATCTCTGGAGATCAGCAGCAATTCTGGGAAAACTCCAGTCCCCATCTGGAGGTTGGCATCCCGAATTCTACCCTAATTAAGACTGCCCAAAGAAAGTCTCATCATATCTCTGACTAGCTGGTTAAAATTGTTACTTAGTACCGTATTTTTCGCTCCATAAGACACACTTTTTTCCTCCTCAAAAGTGAGGGGAAATGTCTGTGCGTCTTATGGAGTGTGTGTGTGTGTGTGTGTGTGTGACCGTAACTGGAGCCGAGTCGCCGAGAGCAGCAGTCGGCAAACCGCGGCTCCCAAGTGCGGCTCTGCTATAAATCCCCCCCCCGCTGCCCGACAAACAGCTGATGGGCGGGGGGGTTCAAACTGGATGCGCCTGCCCTGCCCTGGTTTCCTGCCCTGCCCTCCCCCCTATGGATCCCCTGGCCTGCGCGCTGGATGCGCCGCCCGGGAGCCCCTGCCCTGCCCTCCCCCTCGATCCCCCAGCCTCCGCGCTGGACGTGCTGCCGGAGGTTTCCTGCCCTGCCCTTCCCCCCATGGATCACCCGGCCTGCGCGCTGGACGTGATTATTATTACCGCCCACAGGAAAGCATTACTCAATGCGATTTTCGCATTGAGCATCGCGGAAGCGCCTCTAGTGGCTATCAGGGAGACAGCCACTAGAGGCTGAATTAACCCTGCAATGTAAACATAGCAGTTTCTCTGAAACTGCTATGTTTACAGCTGCAGGGTTAAAACTAGGGGGACCTGGCACCCAGACCACTAGGTGCGTCTTATGGTCAGGTGCGTCTTATGGAGCGAAAAATACGGTATTTTAAAATACAACCCATAATCAATGCCAGGAAACCGTCCATTATAAATATACAAATACTTATGTAAAGCAATGGTTGAAGAAAGGCTGTCCTGCTACTACCCAAATCCCCCAAATTAATGAAGTTCAAGTCATGAGAGAAATTTTCTTTTTAACAGACATTGCCAAAATACTACACCAGCACAAAAGAGTTGGAAGAGTGTTAAAATTAAGTGTACCAAAAGCATAGCCAGTGTAGATGCATCAGACAAGCCTCCTGTCCTGTGTTCACTAGACACTTAGATGGGGATTCCAGCATTTTTAAATAACATAATTAATAAGATCAAGGGTTGGTACATTATCAAAACCTAATGTCACTAGAGGATGGAAATTCTTTCTTGACTTTTGCACATCAGATTTGAGTTGAATATAGAGCTTGTGCACTTTGGGGTAAATATGTATAATTACCCCAGAATGCACAAGGTCTCTCTCTCTGGTCTTTGATGCCTGGCTGTTTCCCTCGCCGTCAACCCTCTGATGACTTTGGGTCTTTGTGTTGATTATGCATGCCGTTTCCGACCGTCAGAGGTTGCCTTGCTCTCCCTCTGCGTTTTCCCGTGTTTTGCCCACATTTTCAAATTTGAGATAAAACAGGTATCTGAAAATGCGGGCAAAATGCAGGGAAACGCAGGGGGAGAGCGAGGCGACCTCTGACGGTCGGAAATGGCATGCATAATCAACACAAGGACCCGAAGTTGTTGGAGGGCTGACAATGAGGGAAACAGCCATACAAACAAAAAAAAAGACCTCCAAGGAATACCATGGTGCTGTGGAGGCAGGCAATAGCAAACCACCTTCTAATGTCTCTTTCCTTGAAAACCTTATGGGGTTGCCATAAATCAGCTGTGACTTGATGGCACAAAAAAAGTAAACACAGTATTTTCCTGTTAAATTTTGGTTTGTGAACCTAAGACAGGCAGAACTTAGAATATAGTGCTTTTTCTCTTCTTCTACATGCTACATATTACATATATAAATAACTCCCCCCCCTTTTTTCCCTCATGCGTGTTATTGAAAGTTAACGGTTAATTAGTTAAAAATCCAGAATGTTGTATGTATGACTAATTTATTAGACAGTCATCAGGGGTCCACAAATATTGTTTGCTTAATAGTTAGCCTCCCAAAGTTGCCTGGTGAGCACTGGGTGCTTGGAACAACTTACATTTTCTCTCTTTCTCACTGTGGTTCGGAGAAAGTAAAACAGTGGAAAAGACACCTGCTATTTCTTACAGTCTCAAAACCGCAATGAGAGCAACTCTCCGGAGAAGGGTGAGTGTGCTGCTGGCTGCCCGTCTCACCACAGGATTTATTGAACTCAGTGGGGTTTACTCCTGGGATAGCATGCAACAAGATTACTAAGCTACACAAGCACCAACCCCAATTTAAAACATCAGTTGTTCAAATAAATTGGGTGGGTTCACTTCATCTTTTGGAGTGCTTCTGTGAATAAATTTCCCTCTGAAGAGCAGGAAAAAGTAAATTTTATGAACAGTCTAAAACATATCTCATTGACTGGATTGAAGCAGGGCCAAGTTTTAGTGGCGTATTCTGTACTAGCTAAATCACTCCAAAACTGTATAGAAAAAAGTGGTACGGGTTCCAAAATCATCAACCAGAACGATTC
Organism: Euleptes europaea; assembly: GCF_029931775.1. Classification (NCBI taxonomy): domain Eukaryota; kingdom Metazoa; phylum Chordata; class Lepidosauria; order Squamata; family Sphaerodactylidae; genus Euleptes; species Euleptes europaea. The sequence continues at coordinate 28,472,533 of NC_079326.1, forward strand.
AAGTATGGAAGAGGAATTCCATAATGTATATAAAAAGCTGCAAGATTTACAACAGCTCTGTAGCTCTTAAATATTTATTAAAGCGTATTTAAAATTTAAGGAAGCATTTCCCCTTTACCTCCCGTTCATCTAAGAGGAGCTGAGGCTGCTTTCTAGCCGATGGCAGAGCGCTTAGGCCAGAGGTGCCTTCACATACCATGAAAAACAACAACAGATTGACCTAACACACAGACCCCCAAAGTTGTATACATAACAATCGGTAAAATCAGTGCTGAGTGGATAGCTAGGCACAAATTCATTATGAGGTCCCAGTACAACTACAGTGCATAAATGGGTGCTGACACAGGAATCATATACTAAACCCATAAAGAAACATAAACATCCCCAGTTCATAGTGCAGGGACTCTATTTTTAGCTCCATTTTTATCACCATTTATAGAAAAAAACTCAAGAGCACTGGTACAAGAATTGTGTGTGGAGGGGGGGGGGAGTCAAAAGATTACAAATTTTACCTGATATTTTCACCCGAACTCCATTTTCCCTATCTTATACATTACCAAAAACTGTGGACAACTTTTTGTTTGGTTGAACGAGATGGAACTGAGCCCAACGCACAGCTATGCGCTAGCCTGCGCAAAGCCTTCATCACATATCCGAGATAGCAAATTGCTTATTCTTTGAAGTCAGCACATCTCTTGATGAGGCGGGTTGGAGACAGCTGCTTCAAATAATCAAGCATGACTATAATGCCACAATTACATGGTTATGTGATGTGGACAACACCAGTAAAATCACTCGTAAAACTGCATGATCTATTACTGTGGCCATTCATGTGACAGATAGACCATTAGTGGTGCGTTTAGCAGCCAACATATCAGAGATGGGAGCAACGTATAAGGAGGTAAGAAAGATAAGCATCACTTATTTGGAACAAGGTCAGTATTGTAAAATCCATTTGTTAGGTTTGTTCAGCAGTGGCTTTCCTCACTTCCTTTTACATAGGGATTACATCGCCACCGCCCCCACCCCCCAGGAAATGCTAAGAGACTGGGATGTCATTAATTACCTGGAGGTGTGTAGTAAGGAAGCATGCTCTACCTAAGTATAAATCATGTATAGGATGACTGAATGCCAATGCAGTTCTGAAAATGGTGTTTAAGGCAACAGTCAATTTATTAAAAAGAGAATTTAAATTTCTGTCAAATATGAATTTATGGGTTAGATATAAATTTCCTAGGTGTCACTTTCAAAAGGATGGTGTAAAACAAACATGAACACATGAAGCTGCCTTATACTGAATCAGTCCCTTGGTCCATCAAAGTCAGTATTGTCTACTCAGACTGGCAGCTAATTTTGTGTAGCAATCTGAGCCTGGCTTCTCAGAGGTTCATTTCTGCCTGAACATGATAGAACAGTTTCAGGGTGTGTGTGAGGATGAGACGGTCTGTGGGAAGGGCTGTGGCTCAGAGGTAGAGCATCTGCTTGGCATGCAGAAGGTACCAGGTTCAATCCCTGGCATCTCCAGTTAAAGGGACTAGGCAAGTAGGGGATGTGAAAGACCTCTGCCTGAGACCCTGGAGAGCTGCTGCCAGTCTGAGTAGAAAATACTGACTTCGATGGACCAAGCTGTGCCCTCTTTTGGAACTATGATCTGGCCAGAATCATTCATACCTTGGTGACTTCCAGATTATACTATTGTAGAGCATTCCATATGGGGCTGACATTCAAGTGTATACAAGTGATTCAAAATGTTGCTGCTCATTGCCTGACTAGTGCAAGCTGAAAAGATCATGCTACGCAGATCCTAAAAATTATCATTGGCTAGCAGTGTGCTTCTGAACTCAGCTGAAGTTGCTGGCTCTTAACAGTTGCCTAGACACTCCCTGTGAGTACAAGTGAGTAATAATAGTCTTGTGTGAACATTCCAGTTGCAAGTCAGTTGTCCTCAGTGAATAGCTTTCCAAAAAATCAAAGAAGAAGAAATCAGAGAACAAGAAATCAAAGTTGCAGGAGGGTTCACATGGTGCTATTTTCAAAGTATGTTTTTGAGCCTTTTCCCATTATGTAGCATAAAAAATTACTCATCATAAAATCGAGAAGTTCAATCCTAAAAGTAAGAAACCTGGTGTAAAGAACTTCCTGGGAAGCAGGACAATCTGAACATATTTTAGAAAAATCTGATGAAGGATGGCTGATTTGTAGCAGTTTAAAATATTTGCTTTGATATCAGTTTTTCCACATTGGCAACCAAGATTTTATCTACCTGAAATATGGTTCTGGATAGGCATAGGATTGAGCAAGTGTCAAACTTCAATTACTTAGGCTTTTATTTTGCCTCTTACAGTGAGTGGAAATCTCATCATCATCATTCCTTTATTGGCATAAAAACATAATACACAAAGGCTACAAAAGGAATGGAGATATTAAAAAGTGCCCTTTATGGCATAGTTAAAAGACAGTTACATCGAATAGCGCTGTTTGTTGATACTGCAGCGCTGTTTGTTGATACTGCGAGTGGAAATCTCATTATTTTTGTCTTCTGGAGTCTACTAAAGCACATCCAGCTGCAATTATGAGATTATTTTATCATTCAGGAGGGCAATCTATTCCATAAGCTCTGGAAGTCTATAAGGTAAAAATTTACCTGCTTTATGGAGCTCCAATTTGGCTTTCCGTACTTTCCTCTAAAATTGAATCTTTGCAATCAAAAATTTTACGTGCCATCTTTCAAACACCTAATTGTATCTCAAACTCTAACTTATACTTAGAGGCTGGTCTTGGCTCCATCTCCCTGTTAGTATGGAAAGCTGTGGTGAAATTCAGATTTTTCCCCCTTATTAGACCAGGACTTTCTTCCTGATCTTTTAAAATGGACCGACCTTAACCCTTTTGTGTCCTCTTGGACAAAGAAAGTAGATGAAAGACTTTCAAGTTTACAGATTTCCTATCCAAGTTTTCCCTCAGACCTCCCTTTAGTAATGAAACAGATACTTACAGATTTTGAATGTATGGACCATCTTGAACTATATGGTGATGTCAAAAGGAAATGCGCACCCTCTTTCTGGGGACAGAGTACCCCATCTTTTCCAGTGCTACCGGACTATCTAGAATTCTTAACCATTCCAACCTTTTGAAGACCTTTCTTTTTGGCCAGACACAATGCCTTACCCCTCAACAAATTATTTGGCAGATTCCTAGATAGCCGAATTGAACAGAGAGTCTGCCTGTGTGGAAAGGCAAAGATAGAAACACTTAAAAGGTAAAGGTCCCCTGTGCAAGCACCGGGTCATTCCTGACCCATGGGGTGACATCACATCACGACGTTTACTAGGCAGACTTTGTTTACAGGGTGGTTTGCCAGTGCCTTCCCCAGTCATCTTCCCTTTACCCCCAGCAAGCTGGGTACTCATTTTACCAACCTCGGAAGGATGGAAGGCTGAGTCAACCTTGAGCCGGCTACCTGAAACTGACTCCCGTTGGGATCGAACTCAGGTTGTGAGCAGAGCTTGGACTGCAGTACTGCAGCTTACCACTCTGCACCACGGGGCAGACACTTACACATTTTTTATTCAGTTGTGATTTATATTCTTCTATAGGATCCTCTCTTATTACTCCATTAATTTCACAGTTTCCTGTTTGATCTAACAACTATCATTTAATATATCTGCTGTCTGGTAACGATAAAGCTGTTACTCTATTCTTAATTTAATATTTAGCAGCCGCTTTGAAGAAATGCCGAAAGTTATAAGCAAGTTATACCTAAATGCCTAAAGAGCATACAGGCGCTCTTTTTGCACTAGAACTGGAAATTCAATCCAAAAATTCAAGAACATTGTAGCAAGCTCATGAGAAAATCCCCTGTGGATTTTTAAAGTAATAAGATTTCATGGTGTCTATTATAATCAATGAGAGCTAAAGTAATGAGAAGTTACTTGGCATAAATTATCTATATATTCTGACAGCAGAATGCAAAGATGAAGATCCAACAACAGCATGAACAGCACTGAATTAGTGGAGAAGGTAGGCATTCATGATAAACTCAGTCTCCATTAATAATCTGATTCAGCACCAGGGTGGATTTGATTTAAACCAAATCGATTTAAATCACGATTTAAATAGATTTAAATCACAATTTAAATCATAAGACTATATTTAAATCATGTTTTTTTTACATAAACTACACTTCTCATGATGTTGTTTCATTCAGACCAACAGGCCTTGCATTTCTTTGTTGCAGTGTTTGCATTTTGCACACATGCCTGCCTTACTCATAAGTAGAGGAACTTCATTAAAATATTCACAAACTGGGTCTCTTTTACAGCCTGTTACCATTATTATATATTCTCTCCAGGGAGAGAATTATATATTATATATTCTCTCTCCAGGGAGAGAATAATATGATAAACCTCAGGCTATACACACAAAGATCCCAATACCTGTGGAGAATTCTGCTAAAAAGGTTTCACTATCATTTTTATTGCTTGCTCCTCCCTCCTCACACCTAGCTCCTTGTGCAGATCTGTTCCACTCCAATCAATCTTCTATTCATTGAACTTCTTGAAACTTAGCACTTAAGAGGGAAGGAGCTGATTCTATGTGCATACAGTTGCAAAGGAGCAATGGGATCAAGGTCTTTTTCTCAACTCTGTATGTTTATTTTATAACATTTTGCCATGAAGAAGAGGGCATGTTATCTCTGCAGACACAAATTCACAGTTTTGAGAACTGCAAAACCAAGCAAGTGATATCTTCTAGACAGAAAAACTGACCAAAATAATATTACAGAAACCTCTAGAAGAGCATGACATTGTGACTGGATTAATGGAATTCATTTACCAAAAAAATGTAAACATTAAATCAATATACAGCCTCCATGTTACATAATTAAAAACTAATCCTTATTTCATGATGAATAACCTTTGGACTATAATGTATTTTAAATAGAAAACTATCTTTGGATAGCTTTTTCCCCCAAAAAGCATTTTTTTAAAAAATTGATTTAAATAAAAAAAAATCCAATTTTAATTTTAAAAATCTGGTTTTTAATTTTTTTAATCAATGATTTTTATCCACCTTGTTTAGCACGTAGGCTCACTCTTTCGTATGAAAGCACACAAGGAAGGTATCTATCTGTTGGATAATCTTGCCAGCATGGTGTAGTGGTTAAGAGTGGCATACTCTAATCTGGAGAACTGAGTTTGATTTCTAAACTCCTCCACATAAGCAGTGGATTCTAATCTGGTGAGCCAGGTTTGCTTCTCCACTCCTCCTGAAGCCTGCTGCGTGACCTTGGAGTAGTCTCAGTTCTCTCAGAACCAGCCCCACCTACCTCACAAGGTGTTTGTTGTGAGGAGGGGAAGGGAAGGAGATTGTAAACCGCTTTGAGTTTCCATAAAGGTAGAAAAAAGTGGGGTATAAAAACCAACTCTTCTTCTTGCTCATGTGTGGATTTTGCTCATGTGTAGATGCACCTAAATTAAATGAACTCTGTCAATCCCCCTTAGGTAGTCATACGGACACCTTTTTTGAACCAGTACGGTCACGAGACCTTGCCACTTTCTTGCCCCAGGTTTAGATTGATATCTCTTCACGTGTTGTTGGGGGAAATAGACTTTATGTTGCCCTTGTTCAGGATAATTATACAGATGGTATCTATATGGTCTAGTGTGGTAGGTTTGAGAACGCTGTTTGTAGGGGTATTGTTGCTTATATGAGGCCTGACGTGAAGATTGGGAGATTCCAATCGCTTTCTCTGTAATATAATGTTTTCATATGGTGTCAAGGCACTCATCGGCTTTTCATTAAATAGGGCTTTCTCATCGAAAGGCATGTCTTCCACTGTGGCCTTGGTACTGCCAGGGAGCGTGGAGGATCTCAGCCAGGAGTGCCTACATAATACTATGCTGGAAGCTACCGTCCTAGAAGCGGCATCTGCTGTGTGCCATGCAGCTGCAATTTAGTATTTGCCCAGTTTGGAGCCTTCGGCCAATAGGGCTCTGCCCAACAATTTATTGTCTTCGGGTAGGGCATCCAGCAGCTCGGAAAATCGTTCCCGTAGGAACATCTATTGGCAACATGCAGACCCATAATATTCGAAGAATAGAATTTTTCTCCCCATCACGTCTAGTCTGCGGCCCTCTTTATTGAGAGGACTGGAATGGGTAGCGCCCCGTGATTTAGACGCCAAAACCCTGGTGACGATGGAGCTTGGGGTCAGGTGCTGGTATAAAAATCGAGCATCATTCTGCTTAATCTTATACAAGTTCTCAATTTTTTAACAGAGGAAACATTAGATGCAGGATATTGTCGAAGGCTTTCACGGTCAGAGTTCATTGGTTCTTGTAGGTTATCCGGGCTGTGTAACCGTGGTCTTGGAATTTTCTTTCCTGACGTTTCGCCAGCAACTGTGGCAGGCATCTTCAGAGTAGTAACACTGAAGAGAGACACTGTCCTTCAGTGTTACTACTCTGAAGATGCCTGCCACAGTTGCTGGCGAAACGTCAGGAAAGAAAATTCCAAGACCACGGTTACACAGCCCGGATAACCTACAAGAACCAATTAGATGCAGGTTTTGCCCATAAGTTGGTAGCAATTTATCTAATGCCCTTAACCCAAGGGAATTGGGATGGACCCGAGTCAGTGGAGTACAAGACGTCCCTAATTGGGTCGTCTGGCTTCGGATCCAAAATGGTGACTCTGAGGCCCATTGCTTTCCATTTATGGAAAGTTGTCCGTTAATGCAAACTTTGTTTTATGAACCTATGTTACATGGCTCAGAGTAAGCATTTAGAATTTTTCTGGCTGAAAGTTACTGAGTTAATCTCTTTTTTTTCCTAGCTGTTTTTATGGTCTGCTTCTAACTTGAGAAGTGTTTTGTCGGTATCATTTTAGGCCGCTGAATGTTGATTTATTATGTTTTTATGCCCCTGGCTTGTTTTTTTTTTTAATTTCTACTTCTTATGTGGGTTTTTTTAATTATTTCATTGTATTATATTACTTTCCAAGCCACCACAAGCAAGCCTCTAGGGAAGTGGCATGTACATTTCTAAATAAATAAATAACAATGAGTTTAATATTACAGGAGAAAAGGAAAGCATGGTAAATGCAGAAATTGCACATGAACTAAGAATGGGAGCACATTTGGAATTCTGACTCAGCATGGTGTAGGGTTGCCAACCTCCAGGTTGTGGCTGGAGATCTCCTGCTATTACAACTGATCTCCAGCCGATAGAGATCAGTTCACCTGGAGAAAATGGCTGCTCTGGCAATTGGACTCTATGGCAGTGAAGTCCATCCCAAACCCCGCCCTACTTAGGCTCCGCCCCAAAAACCTCCTGCTGGTGGCAAAGAGGGACCTGGCAACCCTAGCATGGTGAGTTAGGGTTGCCAGGTGCCCGCTGGTGGCGGGCAAACCCCTGGCCATTTACCCCTCTGCCCACCAACCACCTGAGGGTTGGCGGGCAAACGTGCATGCATGCATACCATGCGTGGCACTTCTGGTTTAGAACCTGAAGTTCTGCCTCGCGAGGGGCCTTATACCTCTTGGTCTGAGTGGTAAAGGGCCGCACACGGGCTCTTTCCGCAAACTGCCTCCCGCCAGAGGAGAGGCAAGACCTGGCAACCCTACGGTGAGTGCAGCAACAAAATGGTTGCCACTGCTTAACTTCAGTAGCATAGTGCATATCCTTGTGCTGTGGTGGCAGATGCTGCCAAAGCAACATTTAAAAATCTGTACAGCCAATCAAATCTCCGATAGTTAATCAGAAGCGTTGCTGGGCAAAAGCTCTAACTGGCCACACCCACTTTCTAAAAACACTGGGCGGACACCAGAAAAGGTGTTGGGCACCCATGGGCACCATGTTGGGGACCCCTGCTCTAGGACACTATTTGAGGCAATATGGAGAAGACGGCAGTTCTGGATCCTCACCCAGACAAAAGTTACCCAACACATGGAAGATACTTTAGCTAAACAAAAGACCTGCAAAGCCAACGGACTTCAATATTTTATGGTATTTCTATTTGTTCATGCTTAGAAGTTTTTACAGGTTCTGACAAATGAGTCTGCATCTAAAGTCATATTTGCAAAGAGCTGAATTCATTCCCTGTGTACAAAATCCATACTCATTAGCGACAATGGCGGTACAAAAAAATGATGCAGTTGCTACTGATTTATGACAGGCCCACTGTCACAGAAATATTTCATCACAGTACACTACAGTCAATGCATTGTATTCTAGAAATAAAACTTCACATCCAGCAAGAATGAGCAACCTAGTGAGGATTGTTGCAAACGGGCACACAACACATTACTTTTGGAACTAAAAGGAATAGTGAACTGCACTTTGCTTTGGAGTTCAGCCCCCTGAGGTTGCCAAGAGCCCAAAATTACAATTTATAGATATTTCACATTCGTTTCTCAAAATCCAAACTTTATTTACTTGGGCAACTTGTATTTTAAATTAACGCTGGATGCAGTGATCATGACTGCCGGGTTTATTTTGTCCTAAATGCACACTGTCTGTATTAGCCAACTTAAAACAAAAACTTCAAATTCAAATGCACAAACAATGGAAAAATATCTAGCAGCTTAGTATCTAATGACCAAAATGTGTTTTCTGGAGATAGGGGAGGGAATTAAAACATCAACAGAATCTCAGATTACTTTATCCATTATATGTTACTTTTATCATTACATTTCTTCGTACAAAGTCACATTCCTCCCCTAAGCGTCCTTGCTTTTAGCGAGCGCTGTTCCTCTATTTATATATTTTCCCGGAGTAGCTCTATTTCTGGATCATGACACCGCAATAGGAGATAACTGTTTTTATACGGAATCACCAAAGGCCCGTAATTATAATGGACGGTAGCCCGTTTCACACAACATTCCACACAAAATGGGTAACACAGGGAGGGAGAAGAATAGCAGCAACAACTTTTGCATTTATTGAAAGGTGTACAGAGATTCTAAGCCAGGAATAAACCCTAGCTAAGAAACCCAGCTTGAGGCAGGAGGGGGGAGCTCACTCTGATTACACCATATGCTGGCATTTGTATGTCACAAGTAACCAGAATTAATCACATTAAATCACATTAATTCATCACCCTTTTGGATAAATGCCTAGGTAAAGAAAAATGTTTTGGCTTAACATCCTGAAGTTAGTAAAGTAGGCATCAGTTGAGTCTCATGTGGGTTCAAAAAGCTCACCACCAGTGAGAAAGCCCTGCCCTACTCACCTACTCACACCACTCACTCCATGTAAACCCCATTACAGTAAATCTAACCTGGATGTGATTCAAGCATGCATCAATGTGGCCAGCTCACATTATTCAAGGAATGGCTGTAGCTGACGTACCTAAGGTTACGCCAGGTCCCTGCCAGGGGTGGGGGATCCCTTGCCCTGGGGTCCCTCCACCCAGGGCTGACCAGCTGGCTGGTGGGGGAACTTACCAGCAGGAAACAGAACCCTTCCTAGGCCAGCATGGCTGGCAATGCAGTGATGTCACCATTGGCATGCACCAAAAGTGACATCATCATATCGCTGCCAATGCAGGGACTTTATGGCATTCGTGCAAAAACTCTGGGGTAAAAATTGCTTCAACCATAGAGTTTTTGCCCAAATACCAGAACATCCCCATGTCATCAGTGACATGATGACATCACTTGCAGTGTGGGCTGAAAGTGGCATGGCCACTTCGCTGGCAACGCTCTGTTTACTGCCAGCAAGTCCCCCCACCCCCTGCTGATTGCCAGGGGGTACTTGGCAGGAGGAACCTGGCAACCCTAGGCATATCAGATGAAGCTGATAAAAGATGCTACAGGTCACAGTACAGGCTTGAACCTCCAGCTGTAAGCCAAGATCCAGCAAGACCCCTACACTATGAACCTCTTCTTTTAGAACGTTTGCAACTCCCTCCAGGACAGGATGCCTCCCTGAGCATCTTCATCATTGAACAGCAACACCTTATTCTTATCTAGACTAATCTACAGTTTACTGGTCCCATCCATTGCATTACCTTCTCCAGCTATTTGTTCAGATCTCCACAGACCTACTGAACCAGCTCTTTGGGAGAAATCCTGTAGAACTGGTTGCATTCTGCATATTGGTGGAACTTCACTCCAAATCCCCATATAATCTCTACCAGCTCTTCCATGCAGGTGTAACATAGAAAGGGGGCCAAGATGAACCCCTGTGGACTCCTAAGTATGCCATGGAGTAGAGCAGCAGACACCCAAGCATCAGCTTGCTAGAAATGGCCAGACAGGTAAAAGTAGAACTGCTGAAGTATGATGGCCACACTTTCTACCAGTCAGCTTGTCCAGAAGGACATCATAGTCTATTGCATTGAAAACTGCCAGGAGGTCCATGGGAATCAACAGGGACCCACTCGTCCACTCACTCTCCTGGAAAAGTTCATCAGTCAGGGAAATCAAGGTTATTTCCATCCTTCACCAGGTCTGAATCTGATCGAAATGAAGCTAGATAACCTGTCTCATCCAGGACTACCTGAAACTGAGTAGCCACCACCTGCTCAGTCTTACTCAAGGATGGAATGTTGGCTGCCAAGCAGTTATTATTTAGATCATTCGTTCAGATCATTTAGGTGCTTTCTTCAAGAGCGGTTTCATGACCATTTATTTAAAAGAGATCACAACTACACTCTCCCACAAGAGTGGTGTTTATCACCTTACTGACCCACCCAGCCACTCTGACCCCACTAGATACTATGAAGAAAAATACACAATTAGAAATGTATTGCGGGTCATACGAAGTATCAGGGAATTATTTCACTGTACAGCTTTGAAAATAATAAATTCAGGCAAATAATTAGATCACAAGAGCAACACTCCTACCATGTACAACTACCACTCCACCCAAAAAAGAAAATATACATTTAAAAAAACTACTACGCCGGTCTGGTGACCACCTAATGCTCTCATTTGTGATGCATCATAAGGAACCTACAATATATAATTTTTTTAATAATTCAACGCTCCAAGATGTAATGATGGGATGAGCAATGCATTCTGGAGACCCATGCTCGTAAACAGACAACTACAGTAGAAGTAAACAGACCATATCACAATCATAACAAGACACCAGGCATTCCAATAAACCCATGTACTAATTGTCCTCCCTAAATAAACACCATCAGTACAGTTATGGGACCAAATAATACAATTCACTACACTCAGAGCTCTTACACTAGTGTTTTAAAGAATTTTTTGTTTGTGACATCATGCTTATAATAACCATCGGCACTCGACGTTTGCACAACAGGCTCAGGAATGTATGGGTAAAAATCTGACATAAAAACAGAAGAGTCTACAAGTTGCTATCCTCAAGAAAACATTTTCATAAACGTTTTCATAAAGCATTACGCACTGAATAAGGAAAAATTCATTGTGCATATCACAGATGGTTCTTCTCCCATTATAAAGACTGAGTTAACTAAATGAAGAGCTGCTGTGTTATGTTGTTTTTAAGTCCCAGCTTGCTTTTTAATGGCTTGTCTTGATGGCATCAGCTTGTTTTCAACAGCTTGTTTTAGTGGCTTTGTTTTGCTTTTAATGGTTGTGATTTAATGGTTTCATTGTATTGTTTTAGTTGTGAACTGACACCAGCAGGTCTCTGGAGAGGCAGCATGTACATTTTCTAAATAAACAAATAAACAAATAGATATTTCATTATGATGGACCTCATGCAATCTGTAACTCAAGTTACTGTCTCTCTATTATTTTTTAAAGAAGGAATAGTTATGGTAAAAATTGCATTAACTGCTCTATATCACTTATTGATAGGGTTGCCAACCTGTAGGTGGTTCAAAACAAAACAAATCACAGCACCCTCAATATTTAAACATGCACAGTTTATAGAAAATGAATCATACTATAGAACATGACTAACTAACCTATATGATAACATGCAAAGATATGACCAAACACACAAGAGGTACTGAACAGCAACTATGTACAATATATACAAAAGACAACTTGGCCAAATTAGCCAAAATGGTCAAGATGGTCAAAATGGTCCCACAATGTACTGATAATGATCATAGGTACACCATTTTAGTGTAGGATTCCTACTTTACATGACATCTCACCCACTGCAGAGGGCACCACCTTCTTCCGGCTTCATGCTGTAGCACTGAACAATAGGGTTGCCAGGTCCCTCTTCGCCATCGGTGGGAGGTTTTTGGGGCACAGACAGAGGAGGGCAGGGTTGGGGAGGGGTACCTGGAGATTGGCAACCCTACTGAACAATGATAATGAGAAGCGGCTCACATGGAAATATATCTGCCTTTAACACTGAAACCAAGTGAATAGCTTGAATTAATATTGTCATATATGAATGGGCTTTCAGACCACGACTGACTCTTAGTCACAGTATCGTGAACTAGTCAGAGATCTCCAACATATGCCTACACACATCCCTCACCCACACATGACATGGCAGATGAAAAGCATCTTCTACTAATACGCTAGCCTTTTGTTTACATGCTCTGTGCATAAATAGAGGGGATAAAACATTGGACCTTAAGCCTGATATCGTGCTCACTGCATGAGTCTTGTTAAAGATAGGCCCCTCGCCATCTAATTTGTTTGCTTCAGTTTTAAGCTGCTCCTTGTTGCATTGATCCAAATTTAGTAGCTGCCGGCATGTGGGATAGTTTATAACAATGAATGCAAATCATAAATCTTTAGAAAGACAACAACCAGATTCATTTCATTAGACTGCTAAAAGGGCACAATGAAAAACCCTCCTATTTGCTTGTTTTTATTTTTTACAGCTGGGCACAGCCTATTCCCTACCATTTAAATTCATATTCAGGAGGTGCTTTGAGGTCAGGCATCTTGGGTCTTATATTAACACATAACCACTGAAAGATATTCTTCTTCCACCCCAAGCTGGACCCAAAGCAAAACATCCAGATGGCAAACCAGCATGATCACACCTACACAGGGTGCTAGCAAAGAATATTCCTACGGTCCACGGTCCATTTTACAAGGTATTTTGCATCCTCCTCCTCCCTTTTCTGATAAAATAGTAATAGAAAAAAATACATTCAGGAGATACAAGGTGTTTTAGGAGAGCTAGCAGTGTCCAGTATTCATGGAGGTCTGTCACCAACTGAGGTCATATTATGTATATCTTCTCCACTTGCTTCTTGTTTCCAATGTATGCATCATGTGGAAACCTATTGGTATGTGTTGAAAAAAAGGATTTTGACAACTGCCACACACTGGTGCTTACATTGGAAAGGTAAAATTGTGTTATGTTGTTCTAAATCAGCTTCCTAACAGCCCAGAGGACTGATTAAGGAGCACAAGATAAAACACTTACTTAAATGTGATGGCAAGAACTATTCTTACACTTTGCACAAAGTGAGGTAAGGCATTTCACATTCTCAGGTACTGTTTTAAAATTAGTTCTCTCTAGGTTAGGGGAAAAAGAATTAGCACGATAGCTAGATGCAAAAAAATTGCTAGTACTTCCAAGTAAACCACATACACACAGATTGCCTGACATTTAGAAAATGCTTTATCTGGAAAACTGGGTATTTTCAATCAGTGGCGCAGTTACAACTTCAGCTTCCTAGGAACCATACCATGGTGATTATCATAGCCACCGGAAATGTGGAGGTTCCCTTTAGTCACCAGGGCCACTGATAGACCTATCCTCCATGAAAATATCTAATCCTCTTTTAAAGTTGTTTGTGCCTCTGGCCATCACTACATCCTCTGGCAGTGAATTCCACATTTTCATCACTTACTGCGTAAAGAAGTATTTCCTTTGGTCCATCCTGAATCTCCTGCCCGTCAGCTTCATTGGATGCCCTCAAGTTCTAGTATTTTGGGAAAGGAAGAAAAAGTTCTCTTTGGGCGAAAACACATGGTCGCTTTAGCCTCCTTTATTCCCTGTTTCAGCCAGGATTCAGCCAGGATCGAACACACATTCGGCGAAACACATGTGTTCGATCTCGGCTGACTCCTGGCTGAAACAGGGAATAAAGGAGGCTAAAGCGACCATGTGTTTTCTCCCACCCCATGCATATTTTATAAACCTCTATCCTGCCCCCCTTGTGTGAATATGAAGTGCCATCAAGTCGCAGCCGACTTATGGCGACCCCTTTTTGGGGTTTTCATGGCAAGAGATTAACAGACGTGGTTTGCCAGTGCCTTCCTCTGCATAGCAACCCTGGTATTCCTTGGTGGTCTCTCATCCAAATACTAACCAGGGCTGAGCCTGCTTAGCTTCTGAGATCTGACGAGATCAGGCTAGCCTGGGCCATCCAGGTCAGGGCCCTGCCCCCCTTAGTCGTCTCCTTTCTAAAAAGTCCCAGACATTTCAGCCTTGCCTCATAGGGAAGGTGCTCCAACCCCCTCTTCTGTACTTTTTCCAGCTCCACATATCCTTTCTGAGATATGGTGATTAGAACTGCATACAATATTCCAAATGAGGCTGCACCATAGATGCATTCAGGGGCATTATTATATTGGCCATTTTATTTGCAATCCCTTTGCTAATAATCCCCAATATAGAGTTTACCTCTTTAACTGCTGCAGCACACTGGGTTGACATTTTCATTGAGCTATCTACTATATACTAGGACCCCAAGATCTTTTTCCCTCTCAGTCTCAACAAGTTCAGACCCCATTAGGCTATACTTGAAGTTGGGATTTTTTGTTCCAATATGCATCATATTACACTTACCAACACTGAACTTCATCTGCCATGTTGATCTATGTCCTCTGCATCTTAAACCTGAGCATCTGGCCAAGAGTGTCATTACCTGAAGATTGTTGTAATTATAGAGATAGCTATATTGCACTTTTCTCTGCACTAGGAACTAGGCTTATATAAAAGACAGGAACAAAAAATAGTTTAGACAAAGAAAGCACAACTCCAGTTCCTGGGCCGGTCCTAGATTTACTGGGCCAGTTTATTCAGGGCCACAAGCTGTGAGCTTGTCTAAAAGTATAGGTCTGCCAATCCCCTGGTGGGAATGAGGGATCCCCCCCCCCCGGTCTTTTTGCCCAGGGCTGCTTGGAGCGGTAGCAGATTTTTTTAAATACAGCCTCGTGTACCTACTGTAAGTTTTTACTGGAAGGGACAGAGGGTAGCTCTAGGAATCACCAGAAACTTTGTGGTTTTACCATGGAGTTCCCAACCATTCCCAGAGCTACCATTTGTCACTTCCAGGAAGAATTTCCAGTACGTACAAACGGCTGCATTTAAAAAAAAATCTTTTGTGAATCTGCCCCACCAACCCTCCCACCAGCAGTGCCTGGCAACCCCAACTGAAAGCCCTTTTGCTCATGCTCTCATGCATGTACCAAAGACTTGTGCCTCTGGGTAAACCCACAATAAACACCCACAACAAATGTGAAACATAAACTCAGCCAGATTTCATACAGCAAAGTTATTCCCAACCTTTTTTCCTTGCAGGGAAGAAAGCACAACATTTATTACAGTGTGTTCCTTAAAGACTGATATAGCAAAATAAAAATAGTTGGCACATTAAGGACCAGTATATGTTTCAAGTACAAACCCCAGTTCAACTTTGGACTAGTTGGTAGCTTGGATCCGACAGGAGGGGGAATTCTTCAGAGTCTCACTCATGCTGCAGCACAAAATGGTCCCCAAAATGTTGCTCCTGGGGACAGGGCACTGGCGGGAATAGCATGAAGGGAGAGTCTGAAGTCTGCAGCAGGAAGGCGAAATTGGCAAAAATTGCCCCTCCTTCCCTTAGTGGAAATTTTCTGTGAGATTCAGCTCACTCTTTCTCTCAACCTAACCTACCTTGCAGGGTTGTTGTGGGGATGACACAGAGGCATCAAGAATTATGTACATTGCCCTGGACTCCTTAAAGGAAGGGCAGGATAAGAAATGTGATAGAGAGAGAAGTTAGTGGCCATCACCTGATTGTGTGGCAGTATATTCCATACAGTATAATTCATATACTACCTTGCTGACCAGGAACTCAAGCCAAGGTGGGTTATAATACAAACTATGAACAATAAAAATACGGAAAGTACATTGTATGAAGAAGTACTTTCTTTTTCTCTTCTGAACATACTGCCTATCAATTTCATTGGGTGCCCCTAAACCTATGGAAGAGGGAAAACAAAGTTTCTCCTGTCCAATTTTCCATATCATGCACCATTTTATAAACTAGACTAGTACAGTTTCTCCTTATTTTATTCTGTCTGTGGTCTCTTTGGTTATATTAGAAAACCTGAGAGAAAGCAGTTCCTGTACAGAAAGAACCACTGGAATCTTGAAGGGAAAACAGTGTGCAAAATCAAAACGGCCAGAATCTAAAAGAATTGGGAGTTGGCGAATAAACAGCAGGATTAAGATACAGCTTTTTGTGATAGGAAAGAACATTGTTTGAACTCTCGGGCTGAAATATATCCGATTGCTAAGTTTCCAGTTTCCAACCACCATATTGTAGAATGTACTCAACTGTTAAATCTGGAAAGGAAGCTCAGACCAGCCTTTGACCTCCCCTATCATTCATTACGCAGTGTGTCCCTTTAGCAACACACCTTAGTGACATCTGTGCCCTCCATCACAGTAATGAGGCACTTTAAAAGGCAAGATTCACACATGCATATTCATCATTCAACTACAACATCAAGCAATGACTTGCAGCTGTGAAATCACTGTTATACATCACTCAGAACACAGCTCTCATGTCACCCAACATACCTCATACTTAATACTTTTCAGTCAATATAGTTCATACATTGAGCTGTGAGTCATCACCAAGTCATATACAAGTATGTGTGAATCAACTCTAAATTACGCTTTGAGTCAGAATAGTGCTTCCTGTATTATTCTGGTCCTTTAAGGACAAGTACTCTCCCTAGAGTGTATAATCACTAAAATCTGAAAACAGAAAGTAATACCCCCAAAAGTTTGGAGAACAAATACTAGACTGGAGTAGTCCAAAGCAGGTTTCTCATTAACGAGGGGAGGGGGTTCTTAGAAAAAAATGTCATAATTCCCTAATGGAATCAATGCTAACAGAAAATCCCCTGATTAAACCATTTAGTCGTACAAACATACACTGCAGAAAAGATGCGGTCAAACATTCAGTAAAAATGTGGGGACTCCTATTTTTCCACAACAAGAGTACCACAGAAACCCCATAAGATACTTTTGCATTAAAAGCGGATAGCATAACTTTGATCCATACAGATTCCTGAGCATCTGAAGTTTTATTACTCATGCAGAACTGGAAAACATTTATGTGTCTTTGAAAGACCAAAGTCCTATTAGATTGACCAACAATATACTACACTTTTTTTATCTTGCCCTGTCTCCAAGAAGCTCACATTTCTTCTCCTTTCCCTATATTATCTTCACAACTACCTTGTGAGTTAGTCTAGGCTGAGAGTGACTGACCCAACATCACCCAATGAGCTTTAGCTAAGCAGGGATTTGAACCTCACTCCCCACTCTTAGTCTGGCCCTATAACCAGAACACCAACTTAGGGTTTCTTTCTACCCAAGAGTAAAACTTGGAGCAATGTGAAAATAAGATACATAAAATGGAATAAATACAGATTTTCCCCTTTCAGATCCTTATTCTACACACAAATTAGCAGAACAATATGATCACTGGTACTTTTTAAGAGGCCTGTTGCAGTAAAATACTACTGCGCTAGTCCTGATTCATTCCGATACACTCATTTTACAATGAACTAGTAGCACTTGATAGCATAGGGGCAGTAAGCAGCACATCTGCCTTTTACAGGCAGGAAATAAAGAGCCATATGCCTCTTCATGCTGTCGTGCAATTATTGCCTGCTGAAGTTTGTGTTGAACTACCTGGATCCCTATCAAAATTGTCCATAATCTTTCTCACCTCAATGCAAGCTCTGGGTGAAGCACACTAATAAAGTTGCTTTGCTTCAAATATGCCTACTTTCCCATAACTACTTTCTCTGGGTTTTCCTCCCACACAGACTATCACCTTAGTGACACAGGCCTAAAGTAGGGTTGCCAACCTCCAGGTACTATCTGGAGATCTCCTGCTATTACAACAGATCTCCAGCCGATAGAGATCAGTTCGCCTGGAGAAAACGGCAGCTTTGGCAATTGGACTTTATGGCATTGAAGTCCCTCCCCTCCCCAAACCCTGCCCTCCTGAGGCTCTGCCCCAGAAACCTCCCACCAGTGGTGAAGAGGGACCTGGAAACCCTAAGATCCAGTCCTGGGGAAACCTCAGATCATTAACTACCTCTTTTGTTTTTCAGACAGATAAGAGTAGGGTGATAGTGACTCTACCTCTTGGGGTTTTTGGTTTGCTTGTTGGGTCATGTGGGTGTGAAATTGTGCCTGTACTGAATAAAAATTTTGTTGCCCATATTTGAGGAAGGCAGAATTCTCTGAGTGCCCTTTACTGTTCACACTAAGTGAAAAAGTATATTCGGTAATAGAATTTGCTCGGAGACGTGGCAAAGAGGGACTTGGCAACCCTAGCCTAAAGTTCTACTGAGATGAAAACTGAACTAACTTTATATTCATTTACATGGACTGCTCTTCTTACGAGCGACTCCGAATAGTTTTTACAGCATTTTCCCACCCCACCTGAAATCAAAACATTTTATTTCTACCCTATACACGCTTTTTTTTAAAAAAAGCAGGAGACAGATCAACTCTCGATTGCACAAGTTTCAGAGAACATGCTTGGTTATTTTGTGAGTTTGACCCAATGCACAAACTTACTGTCCTTTTCCCCAGCATTCGGGATGAGTGAGGTAAATTTGCATGGTTGTTGAGGGAGATAAAAGGAGGGTACGTAACATTTATCAGTGTCAAATATCCTGTTTGGAATCCTTGTCTGTTTTTACCACACTTCATGCTCTATGAGTGTTTGCCTCGTTCTTTTATTTATTTATTTTTTAAAATGCACCCTAGTGGAGGAAAAAGAAAGAGCACAGCCTTCTCTCACATTTTTTTAAAGCCATGCATTGCTATTTTGCATGGAGAGAAGAGTCAGTCCTGTTTTCAGTCTCTATCAACAGGATGGGTGCTCCTTCACTAGCTATGCCAGGCCAGGAGGAATACACGGACTTCAAAGAAATAGTAATAATAAAGTTCAAAGTAACTGAAACCTCTCAAAGGCGAAAGGGATGGGCATGGGGGAGGGGTGTCATACAACTGCTAATTTTATGGGCTACATTCACCCAGTGTGAAATGTGCACAACCACACTTTCATGACTTGTTATCTGGGAGGAAAAAATATATATTTCCGGAGTACAAGATATGACAGATCCAGCGTCACAAGGGGAAAAAGTCATCCCGTCAACAGAAGTATAATCTTGAGGGAAGATGCCTACTTGTTACACACAATCCTTAGAATAGCTTTTCAAGGCCTTTAACTGTTCCACCTATTATATCGATCTGTTACTGTACCAAGGCAAAATTGTAAGTATTTAGCACATTCTGCATTTCAAGCGCTTCACAAACCTTCTCATTCACCCTTACAACAATCCTGTATGATGGGCTATTACAACCTTGTAATTATGGGGAGGGGGGGGTAACTAAACTGAAAGTGCAATATATCCTAGGCCATTCACTCAAACAGTGCTGATCTCTGTGTCGATTCAAGCTAGTAAGTGGACATCTTCACAACAAACAGCCGAACATTTTTGGCACATTTCAGCCAGCAGTTATCATGCTAAATCAATTTTTTTTTTAAAAAAGTTACAACTTTCTTAAACCCGGTTTGTATCAAGAGATTCCTGGCAACTGACATGGCAGTTCAAGAAAATATACATTGTAAGGAAATGCCTGCAGCAAACAGAAATATCAACTTCGAAAAAGAAATAAATTTCCAAAGCTGATCTGAAGAGGCAAGTTACAGGAGATTCTACAAGTCCAGGCCCCCCATGTCTCTTTTTTTTCGGTTAGCAGAGTTTAGATTGTTTCCCCTCCAAACGGAACTGTTAAAAAATAAATTATTAGTGTCTGAGTCAACATGTAGATTTGCTACTATTTGCAGCTGGAGTCTGAGATGAACCACAGAATCAGACAGGAACAAAGCCTAATCAGAGAGAGAGAAAGAGAGAGAGATGATCTTATTCATTCTCATGTGGCTATCACATCACTGGCCACATACGTCTGCATTGACGCATACACTATTTTATGTTATAATCAGTGTATTTTATGCTTTGGTATAAAACCTTATGTAACACATTCCTGCTTAATATGGATCAGCCTATGCACTGTTATGTCAATCTAAGCAGTTTTCACTTCGGAAAAAGATTGTCCCATTTTAAACCATGGCAGGAAAATACCAAAGATGTGTACAATAGCAAGGCTCTTAGGGCTTTTCCAATCTCTGTTTTTCCAGTCTACAGATTGGCATCGGTGTTAGGATTCCTAGCAATCAGTTCCTGCAAAATACAAATGGCTCCTGCTAGGTGGATTGTTACCCTGACTTGGAGAAGTATAGGGCTATTTAGGGATAACATCTCTTAAATCCTAAAAAGACATGATATACCTCAGCCTGCATAGCCAGCATGTTAACAGCACACATACTGCCTTTCTGATGCTACAGGATTATATTACAGCAAACACTTGCAACTGCTTCTTTGTCCAAGGAAACCAAATGTATCTGCACTCCATCATTTACCCAGAGAGCGTCTTACAGGCACACACATACAGATGGCCCTTTCACTGCTCCCAAATCAAACACAGCATCAAGTCCAGTATTAATTAGCATCTGTGATGATAAACATAATATGTACGATAGCTACAACACCTCTCCCTATACATAAGCCCCGAAGGATTCATAACACCCTGCCAAGAGGGAAGAAAGTACAGCATGTAATCGGCAGTATAGAAAATCATTTCTACCTTTCTTCAGAAACACCTATATCTATCATTGATCGACAAGGAATTATATAACGAAGACTAGTTCAGGCGGCTCCAGAATACACAACAGATCACCAAGCAACCCACAAAACCCCAAAAACAAAAGCCTCTTTCTCTGGTGTCCCTGTCCTCCGCAGATGCTGCTATTCTAAGAGAGGAGGATCGAAACCACCAAACGGGTGATCTACTGAAACAAAGGACTTACCGCCTCAGAGTCTTCAAATCCATGCAGGTACAAATTGTCATACATGGAGGTTTGATAATCCAAGGCTCCTCTCCTCGATGCAAACGTGGAACTGCTTCAAAAGTCACGGCCAGGGTTTTTAAAATGCAGGGAAGGGCCTCGACAGAGCAGCTGAGCCTGCCTTGTCAGTTTTCAGTGGATTCTCCCCCCCCACAGCCAAGATGCTGTTTATTCACATCATAGGAAGGGAAGGCTATCCCTAGAGGCAATCCAGACCTGGCATTTTATCTGCCTTCCAAATGCAAAGCATGAAAGCAAAACCGTTCTTTCCCCAACCAAGGACTGATGACAGCGCCAGGGAAGAGGCTGCTGATTGGCTGAGCCACTGTGCCTCGGTCAGCTCCAAGAGCCTTCTCTTCGATAGTGGATGACGAGCAGGAGGCTTGCGCGTTCGTAACAAGCAGGTCTCTGATTATTTGTCCCCTTTAGCAGTAATAATAAAAGCCTGTCACCGTTTTAGAGGCAGGAATGTGTGTGTGGGGGGGTGTAGCTGGCTGCAACGGCAATTGCACTGTGGGTGGGACAGAGGGGTTGTTTGCGAAGGAGAATTTTTCCGAAGTCCACTCGTCGAAACGTTACAAGTGCAGCCAAGGCACTTACTTTAGCAAACTGCTGCGCTTGGAGGTAAATCGTAATTTAAATCAAGGAAGTGCAATGTGTAATTTCACACAGGGGCAGAAAAGAAACAGAAGAGGAGCTTTTGCTACCAGGCAGACTTCATAGCCGGGAACACCGTCTTTCCTTGGGACTTCGGAAGAGATGGAGAGGGGAAAGACACTCGCTATCACAAGAGCTTTGAAGGGAAACACTTCACTTCCTTTCAATGTCTGTTTTATATACTTTACAAGTTTGAATTGTCTGACCAACATTTTCATCTAAGGGGTCCCTCAACAAAAAGTAAATCACATTTTTTAAAAAATATTTTATAATAGCTAGTACAGTAATAATTTATCCCCACTAATATTTAAATATTTAAAACTGTTGAGACATACATGCTAGCAGTGGTCTTTATAGAAGGGAGAAACGTTGTCACAATATTATATAGTAAAGTGGTGTAATTTTCTTTATTTGACTACTTTATGCCTGGTTTTTCATGAACACAGCAGATTTTTATAAGCCCAGATAGTGTAATTTGCTTCATCATGGTCAACTGCTGCAGTAATCGTTAGTACCTAGCACACAGGAGGTATAAGCACTAGCATTTAGAATAAAGCTCCCATAACCCAAAGTGCTCAGGTGCCATTGTAGATGAAGGATTAGGAATCCACACATAACCAATAATCCATCCCCTTCTCACCTTTCCCTTCCTTCTGGCTTCCCCTTCACTTGTTTGAGACTGTATCCTACTTAAAGGCAGGAACCTGTCTAGCTTTGCATAGGTAAAAGGTAAAGGTAGTCCCCTGTGCAAGCACCGAGTCATTACTGACCCATGGGGTGACGTCACATCCCAACGTTTACTAGGCAGACTATGTTTTATGGGGTGGTTTGCCACGTTTGCCATTGCCTTCCCCAGTCGTCTACACTTGGCCCCCAGCAAGCTGGGTATTCATTTTACCGACCTCAGAAGGATGGAAAGCTGAGTCAACCTTTAGCTGGCTACCTGAAACCGAGTTCTGCCGGGATTGAACTCAGGTTGTAAGCAGAGCTTTTGACTGCAGCACTGCAGCTTACTACTCTGCACCACAATGCTCTACTCTAGTTTTGCATACATAACCCTATATCACTTCATTCAGCTAACATAGGTAGCATGTTGCACTGGAGCAAGGAGTCTTTCTCTAGCAGGGGCAAAGTTTCAGGGGGTGCATTGGGTTATGGCAAGAGGGGGGAAGGGAAGCGTTCTGTTCTGCAAGTGGAGCTCCACTTGTAGTTAATTAAACACAACCCAGTCTTCCTTCATAAAATACGGTCATAACTAGGGTTGCCAGGTCCCTCTTTGTTATTGGCGGGAGGTATTTGGGGTGGAGCCTGAGGAGGGTGGGGTTTGGGGAGGGGAGGAACTCCAATGCCATAGAGTCCAGTTGCCGAAGTGGTCGTTTACTCCAGGTGAACTGATCTCTATTGGCTGTAGATCGGCTGTAATAGCAGGAGACTTCCAGCTAGTACCTGGAGGTTGGCAACCCTAGTCATAACCCAAGCTTCTGAACAATACTTGTGATAATCTTAAAATTCTGTATCTGGTGGAGTGTTAGGTATCCTTAGTGCAATGACTAGTAAAGAAGGGAAATATACAAAAAATTAATGTGATTCTCAGTGACAGAGGTATTTGGATGTATACAAGAGGCTGAAGATGCAACTGCTTCCATTTTAAGAAAATATCTCCAGCTAATGTAATACAAAATTATTGAGAGGAAGTTTAGTATTAGGAATTAAAAATGGATCTTGCCACAGAGGAGGAATGGAATGAGCTGGAGGATACAGGCTTGTTAACTCAATAAGTTAAGATACATTATTAAAACACTCTATACAGAAGAAACACTCCAGGGAAGAAATAAGAGAAATGACAGCTGAATACTACTATATATGTCTTGCTGTAAGTAGGATCCTTACATGTACAGTAAGTGCCAGACCTTTGTGTGAATGACTGGAGCACCTTCTGGTAGCCCGGGGGGGGGGGTGCAAATGCAACTGTGCACCTTGTGCCTAAACTGTAACTTTTTCTTAGGCACACGCAGATGCAATTTGCTTTTAAGGAAATATAAACCCAATCTTGAAAAGGTAACACTTTCTTGTGAATACTTCACCTAACGAATTGGGAAAATTCAGTACAATCCCTTGCAGAGTTACTCCAGGCTAAACCCATTGAAAGGGAGCCTTATGGCGCAGAGTGGTAAGCTGCAGTACTGCAGTCAAAGCTCTGCTTACGACCTGAGTTCGATCCCGATAGAAGTCAGTTTCAGGTAGCCGGCTCAAGGTTGACTCAGCCTTCCATCCTTCTGAGGTTGGTAAAATGAGTAAATGGGGGTAAAATGTAGATGACTGGAGAAGGCAACAGCAAACCACTCCATAAACATAGTCTGCCTAGTAAATGTTGTGATGTGATGCCACCCCATGGATCAGTAATGACCCGGTGCTTGCACAGGGGACTACCTTTACCTTTTTAAACCCACTGAAATAAAACTGTTTAGGACTGGAGTAAATGTACATAGGATTGTGGTGATATGGTACTGTGCTTTGCTCTTACATTCAAACTCAGAGAACACCTACACTATATAGTTAAACAGTCTCAGGCACAGACAATTTCGAGCTCTTCTCCTGAACCTACATTGTGTGTGTGTGTCTGCATTAAGTGCCATCAAGTCGCTTCTAACTTATGGAGACCCTGTGAATGAATGACCTCCAAAACGTCCTATCCTTAACAGCCTTGCTCAGGTCTTCCAAACAGAGGGCCGTAGCTTCCTTGACTAAGTCAACCCATCTCATTGTGAGTCTTCCTCTTTTCCTGCTGCCTTCAACTTTTCCTAGCATTATTGTCTTTTCCAATGACTCTTGTCTTCTAATGTGACTAAAGTACGATAGCCTTAGTTTGGTCATTTTAGCTTCTAGGGTGAGTTCACGTTTGATTTGATCTAGAACCCAACTTATCTGTCTTTTCGGTGGGCCATGGTATCCATAAAACTCTACTCCGACACCACATTTCAAAGGGGCTGGGGCCACTAACACTAACACCGGTGTGCGCCTTTCGGCTGTCGGAGTTGTGGGCCCTTGCGCCGGAGGAGGCCTTCATCGGCCTCCTAAGGGCTTTGGGTTGAGCCGCCGGCACGGCTCAGGGATGGGCTGTAAATGTCCTTTTCACACGGGGCCAAACTATTTCTTTTTAACTTAAGCCTTTAACTGAGGAGTTCCACCTTTTAAAGCTTCTCTTTCTCTTCTCTTTCTTTTCTCTTTCTTTTTCTTTCTTTCTTTCATCACACATCTGTGTAGTGGTTAAGAGTGGTAGTTTGGAGAGGTGGACTCTGATCTGGAGAACCGGGTTTGATTCCCCACTCCTCCACATGAGCAGTGGAGGCTAAGTAACTTCTCTGCTTTTACATTTGCAGTAAAACACAAGATCATTGGCAGGATCACTATTTTACTTCATAATTGTAAACATACTGCAAATATTGTCGAAGGCTTTCACGGTCAGAGTTCATTGGTTCTTGTAGGTTATCCGGGCTGTGTAACCCGACACACACAGAAAACTATGCAAGACAGAAGCACAACCACCACGATTATACGGACTACCTAAAATTCATAAGGATTCCGTCCCACTCCGACCCATCGTGAGTGCCATTGGTTCCCTAACATATGAATTAGCTAGATATTTGACCACCCTCCTACAGGACCACATTGGAAAAACCACTTCTTACATCAAAGATTCAACTCACTTCATCAACAAAATCAGTCCGTTGAGACTCAATCCACAGGATATATTAATCAGTTTTGATGTTGTATCCCTCTTTACCAAGGTTCCAGTAAAAGACACAATCTCATTGATTAACCAGATTTTTCCAGAAGATATAACAGACTTATTTCACCATTGTTTGACAACAAGTTACTTCCTATGGGATCAAGAATTTTATGAACAGATTGAAGGAGTAGCTATGGGAAGTCCACTCAGTCCAGTAATAGCAAACTTTTACATGGAATATTTTGAAAAGACAGCATTAGAATCAGCACCTTACAAACCTACAGTCTGGTTCAGGTTCGTAGATGATACATTTACTATTTGGAGCCATGGTGAAGAAAAATTAATGGACTTTCTAAACCATCTTAATAATATCCATCCAAACATTCAGTTTACCATGGAAAAGGAAATTGAGGGTAAACTCCCATTTCTTGATACCCTTGTCATCCGTAAAACAAACTTTCAGTTAGGTCACAAGGTCTACCGGAAACCAACTCACACAAATCACTACTTACACAAAAACTCCAACCACCACCCCGACAGAAAAGAGGAATAATCAAAACATTAATGGACCGTGCAAGACGGATCTGTGAACCACAGTTTCTCAAGGAAGAAACTAATCATCTAAATCACGCACTGCTAGCAAACGGCTACTCCAAGAATGAAATCAGAAGGGCCATTAAACCAAACAAAAATCAGAAAACTCAGGAAAAACAGTCTCCCATAGGAAAGCTATTCTTGCCATTTATTAAAGGAGTCACTGATAGGATGGAGAAACTTTTGAAAAAACATAACCTACAAACAGTGTTTAAACCCACCAAGAAAATACAACAAATGCTACGATCAGCAAAAGACAAAAGAGACCCCCTCACCTCTGCAGGAGTATATCGTATACCTTGCAGCTGTGGAGAAGTTTACATCGGGACCACAAAACGCAGCATACAAACAAGGATAAAAGAACATGAAAGATACTGCAGACCTGGCCAACCTGAGAAATCAGCAGTGGCTGAACATGGACTGGCCCAAACAGGACACAGGGTCTTATTCCAAGACACTGAAAGACTGGACAATTCTACCAACTATTTTGTCAGATTGCACAGAGAAGCCACTGAAATTCATAAACATCAGCACAACTTTAACAGAAAAGAGGAGAGTTTAAGAATGAATAAGGCTTGGCTTCCTGTTCTGAAAACCTCCAGACTAACAAAGACAACATTCAACAATAGCCATGCAGATTAGCTTTGGATTACACACATTAACAGATCACTTCAGGATACAATGGTTCCATATTAACATACCATACCCTCATTAGCACATTATCTTGATACTTACAGGACAATGATTAGCACATTACTTTTGCAGGACAATACTCAGCTCAAACCCAACCCCCTTTCTGACTATATATTACTCTTCCTATACCCTTGACATTGAGAGACACTGTCTTTCAGTGTTACTACTCTGAAGATGCCTGCCACAGTTGCTGGCGAAACGTCAGGAAAGAAAATTCCAAGACCACGGTTACACAGCCCGGATAACCTACAAGAACCAATACTGCAAATACTGCAAAACATGCATCTTGTCTTCCACTAGGACAGCTGGGGCATCCAGATGATTTCAGTGGCTACCAGTTACTACAGCTGAAAAAAGTTACTAGAGTTGACAGTTACATTTATGATAAAATATTCCATACAGATACACCTATTTTTAGAGTTGTCAGCCTCAAGGTGGGGGCTGGAGCTCTCCTGGAATCAGTTCCCCTGAAGAAAATGCCTGCTTGGGAGGGTGGACTCTATGGCATTTTACCCTGCTGAAATCCCTCTTCTTCCTAAGCCCCACCCTCCCCAGGCTCCACCCCCAAATCGGGATTTCCCAAGAAGGAGTTGGCAGCTCTACCTATTTCAAATATTCTTTCTTTCTTTTTCTCTTTTTCTCTTTTTCTCTTTCTTTCTTTCTTTCTTTCTTTCTTTCTTTCTTTCTTTCTTTCTTTCTTCCTTCCTTCCTTCCTTCCTTCCTTCCTTCCTTCCTTCCTTCCTTCCTTCCTTCCTTCCTTCCTTCCTTCCTTCCTTTCTTCCTTCCTTTCTTTCTTTCTTTCTTTCTTTCTTTCTTTCTTTCTTTCTTTCTTTCTTTCTTTCCATTGCTTCCTGTAGCAAAGTTCTTTAGTTATTTCTGGGGAAATATCCACTGAACTATGGTACGAGTAAATTAAGTACAAACTTCTTTTTGTTTTATTCCTGCAGTAAACTAAGAATAGATCTATGCTTCAATGACTGTGTCAGCATGCAAGTCAACATACAGAATCTAGATTATTAATACTATATTTCAACTGCTAAACTTCCTACTTCATCAGCAAAAAACAGGAACAAAATAAAAATAAAATAAAAATTAATGATTACTGAAGTAACATTCATTGGGACTTCCCCTCTAAATCCTTTAGAAGCGGTCTCATTTTGTATTTCCACAAATTATGCCCCAAAACATTGTTATATGGATCGTTCTTTTCTACATCTTAAAACGGATTGTAACTACAACAGTTGAGGTCAAGCACTCCAAAGAACTCAATAAATTCCATTTAAAAGTTAAGAAGAATGTTGCCTTCTTTTACTACCTATTAACCTCACAGTTAGCAGTGTGCCTTTTCCTAAGCCTGGCAACTGAATCACTATTATCCAATGGGTATATTACAGTGTGAAGCTTAATATGCATCCACAGAAGGGAAAAAACGCAGACCTAAAAGAAGTGTGGAAAAAACCTTTACTATGCACATGCTACAGAGAAGGCATTGCCATCATTCTGGTATATCATATATCACAAACTGACTGTAATACTTTGCATATTAAAAAAAAGTACTACTTTGCAAGAGGTTTCAGATTTTGTTCCCCTCACAGACTATGAAATGTGAGTTAGCAGTGGACTCCAGCCATTTCCTAGCAAATGTGACAGAACCTGCCATGCTAACTGACACTAATTGGCATTCTGGTGGCACTTCCAATGAAAAGGCCAAATATTGAGTGGCCCCGGAGTGTGACACAGCCCCAAAAATGATCCCTCCATCTAGGTCATTCAAAGTTTGAGAGCAGCGTGACTGGGGGAGGCATATAGTGGCTGCTGTCCCATTCTTCTAGGAAGTTTGCAGACAGTGTGACAAGGCATCTTTTAAGTCAG
The DNA here is from genome assembly GCF_029931775.1 of Euleptes europaea. Classification (NCBI taxonomy): domain Eukaryota; kingdom Metazoa; phylum Chordata; class Lepidosauria; order Squamata; family Sphaerodactylidae; genus Euleptes; species Euleptes europaea. The sequence goes on from NC_079326.1 coordinate 28,501,220, forward strand.
TGAGAAAGGTGGGCTATAAATGACACACAGGAGTAAACTGAGACATGTAGTTTGATAAGGATGAGGCCTTTAAAGCCATAAAGGGCTTTAAAGATAGCAACCAGAATTTTGAATTTGGCATTGAAGCAGCATAGGTAACCAGTACAACTTAAGCCCAATGGGCCAGAAACTGAGCTGAAGAACCAGCGATTCTCACACTGCGGGAAGGGCTCTCCTTGATAACAAATAAGCAGTAAAACATACTGGTTCCTACGGGGGAATTAGGGACTCTGTACTATAAAATATAAGCCAGGCTGCTCTGGATATAACAGCTCATTCCAAACGTTTGAATACACGCTCACATATTACGTTGGACTTCCGGGTGGTGCACGTGTAAAATACGAAAATGAAAGGCAACCAATAAACAACAAAAAAGCAAATAAACAATGGAAAAAAAACAAACCAATAACATTTTAAAATCTATTTTACGCTATCCACACCCCCTGACAATTCTTATACCAGTACAGGCAGGAAAAGGGGGCCATCAGGGAACGCACAATGATTCCATGAGAGCCAGCGTGGTGTGGTGGTTTAGAGTGGTGGACTCTAATCTGGAGAACCAGGTTGGTTTCCCCACTCTGACACCTGAAGCCTGCTGGGTGACCTTGGGCGAGTCTCTCAGCCCCACCTACTCACAAGGTGTCTGTTGTGGGGAGAGGAAGGGAAGAATATTGTAAACCGGTTTGATTCTCCTTTAAAAAGGTAAAGAAAATCAGCATATAGAAACCAACTCTTCTTCTTTTCTTGCATCACACTTAATTTTCAGGGTTGTCAACCTCCAGGTTGTGCCTGGAGATCTTCCAGAATTACAACTAGTCTCTAAATGACAGAGATCAGTTCTCCTGGAGAAAATGGCTGCTTTCGAGGGTGGACCAGGACAACTCCTTGGAATGCAGCTGTCCATCACACTGACACACAGGAGTAAACTGGGAGATGCAGTTTGATGAGGATGAGGCCTTTAAAGCCATAAAGCCACCAGAACTTTGAATTTGGCATTGAAGCAGCATAGGTGACCAGTACAACTTAAGCCCAATGGGCCAGAAACTGAGCTGAAGTACTGATTCTCACACCGTGGGAAGGGCTCTCCTTGGGAAGAGCAAGAAAGATTCCTTCAGAAGGGCATAAAGATTGCGTCAGTTTCACGGCTGGTGGCTGAGCAGCTGCAGTATTTCAGCTAGTTGCAACAGGGGTATCCCACTAATCCCAAGTGTCTCCCTGTTTCCTGTGCTGTTATCACCAACCACTTCTCTCTCATCCAGAAACTTTTCAATGTTCCCATCAAGTTAAAAGCCTGGGCATTCTTTGATGGTCTCTTTCCTTTTCAGTTTCCATTCCTGGTCTAGATAAGGTCAATCGGCTTTCTCAGACGCTGGAACACTCTAATACTACTACAACTTCCATCTTCAGAGGAACACACATGAAATATTGTCGAAGGCTTTCACGGTCAGAGTTCATTGGTTCTTGTAGGTTATCCGGACTGTGTAACCGTGGTCTTGGTATCTTCTTTCCTGACGTTTCGCCAGCAGCTGTGGCAGGCATCTTTAGAGGAGTAACACTGAAGTGTCTCTCAGTGTCAAGTGTGTAGGAAGAGTAATATATAGTCAGAAAGGGGTTGGGTTTGAGATGAATCATTGTCCTGCAAAAAGTATCAAAGGTAATGGGCTAATCATTGTCCTGTAAGTTCAAGATAATGTGCTAATGAGGGTGGGGTATGTAAATATGGAACCATTGTATCCTGAAGTGATCTGTTAATAATATTGTAGAAGGCTTTCACGGTCAGAGTTCATTGGTTCTTGTAGGTTATCCGGGCTGTGTAACCGTGGTCTTGGTTCTTTCTTTCCTGACGTTCCCTGACAGGTTACACAGCCCGGATAACCTACAAGAACCAATGATCTGTTAATGTGTGAAATCCAAAGCTAATCTGCATGGCTATTGTTGACTACAACAGGGGCTTCCACTAATGGAACCTGAAGGATATTCATTGCCCATGGTTCCAAGGTGTACATATTTCTAACAGCGGCAGGCAACTGTTTGTTAGTGAAGGGTTTATCCCACTCTGCCCTAAGATGTCTTCAAAATATTCAGGGAATGGCACTGAGTGTTTCTGAGACTTCAGCCTGGCGAAGAACTCCTTGGCGCCTCTAAACTTCGCCTTACTCTTAGCTGCCTCTGCCTCCTCATCTTTGTGGAGATCTAAAGCTGCCATAACCTCAGTAATCAGGGAGAAATGTTCTTCCCCCAAGAACAAACGGGTCTATTAATCTTGACCCCCTACATCCCCCCCTGTGCAGTCTTCTCCTGAAAAGAATTCCCCTTCTTCCCTCTCACTGTCGCGAGCTCTGCCAGTAGGTGGTAACGTGGCCTTTTTAGCCGCCTTGGTGAGCCAGGCATGGCTGGAGCCCCTGGAACACTCTCCGGCTTCAGATCCCAATTGTACAGAAGCCATGGTAATTGGGGCGCAGCTCTGGAACCCATAATACTCCTGCAGGAAGGGCCACCAAACTGGGCAAATTCTTCTTTGAGAGCCTGTCTCATCAACTCGATCATGCTCCGATTGCCCGTCCCCACCCCCCGCGGTAAAAGGTAGAGAAGAGGCTTTAACATTACCAAACGATGTTCCTGTAGCCTGATCCCTGTTGGGGCCGACATTGCAGGAGTCCGACTCAACGTTACCAAACGACGTTCCTGTAGCCTGATCCCCACTGGGGCCGACATTACAGGAGTCCGACTCAACGTTACCAAGTGACGTTCCTGTAGCCTGATCCCCGCCGGGGCCGACATTACAGGAGTCCGACTCAACGTTACCAAACGACGTTCCTGTAGCCTGATCCCCACTGGGGCCGACATTACAGGAGTCCGACTCAACGTTACCAAGTGACGTTCCTGTAGCCTGATCCCCGCCGGGGCTGATATTACAGGAGTCCGACTCAACGTTACCAAACGACGTTCCTGTAGCCTGATCCCCACTGGGGCCGACATTACAGGAGTCCGATTCACCCTCGTAACCCCTGAGGGCCAAACGGGGGGTTGCGACAGCCATTTTGTTTGGGCGGGGTCTTTTCGCGCCATCCAGATTGCTTGCCGGCTGCAAACCCTGCTTGAGAGCAGCCGCTTCTGAATCCGTTCGCTTGGGCTGTTTCTCCCCTTTGCGGTTTCGCTGTGCCGCCTGCATTGTTTTTCGGGAGGACAGAAGACCGTCCACTCCCGCCTCGTCCCCTGAAAGGAGCTCTTCAGAAGCTCTCTCTCTTTCTTCAGACATGTTCCCTCCTGACAGACGGGGGGAGGTGGGGCGAAGAATAGGACGAGGGTAACAGGGGAGACTTGTGGAGCACAAAGAAAGGGGTAGGGCACCACAAAAGGCACAGTAATAGATTAGAATTCACAAAGAATGAAACAAGGAAAAGTAAAAGTGAAAGTAAAAAGGGAACAAGAGAAGTAGCTATGGAGCTAATTCCTAAACCTGATTCTCCCATGGAGGCAGAAGAAGAACTGGAGATCAGAGGGTGGTCCTAGCCCAGGGGACAGGAAGTAAAGTTTTAGATCCTGCCTCTCCCTGAGCATAGGAAGGTAAACACCCGCTGCTGAAGATGTCCTCCGAGCTCAGTGGAAGAACAGTTATATTTGCTAGCCTGCAAGTCAGAAAAACACCAACACCAGCTTAATGAGGTGAAACTCCTCACTGGAGCAGGATGTTTCAGAAGACCCCCAAAGTCCATACCTTTGCACCTACAAGGAACACACATTCAAAAACAGCTGCCTGTATCATAGAAGGATACTTGGCTTGGATCCTCCCAACATTTTGTGATTGACCCCTCTCCCTGAGGCAGTCATTGTGTGTCTGCCCATGCATTCAAATAATCATGTTATGTGTTAGCTGCCATGTAGCTAACCAAGAAATAAATCTGCTCAGTACTGAATTCACTTGTAGAGAGCTACTGTTCTCCAGCAGAGCCAGCATGGTATGGTGGTTAAGGTGTCAGATTAGGACCTGGGAAACCCAGATTCAAATCCCCACTCACACCATGGAAGCTTGCTGAGTGACCTCAGGCCAGGCACACACTCTCAGCCATGATCCTGGCTAGTATTTGGATGGGAGTCCTCCAAGGAATACCATGGTCGTGACACGGAGGCAGGCAATGGCAAATCATCTCTGAGCATCTCTTGCCTTGATAACCCTACCAGGGGTCACCGTAAGTCAGCTGTGACTTGACGGCAACAAAAAAGTATTCTCCAGTGACCTTGGGCCAGTCACACACTCTGAACCTAACCTACCTCAAAGAGTTGTGAAGATAAAATGGAGGAGAAGAGAACAACGGAAGCCACTTTGTGTCCCCACTGGGGAGAAAAGAGGGCTGTAAGTGAAGTAAATAAATAAATAAATAAATAAATGGGTTTCCCTTTTCATAAGCTGAAACTCAGAGGATATGAGAAAACCTAGCTGCCCCCGTAATGCTGGGAAAATAAATTGTGCTGACTCAGCCAGTCAATTGCCCTGATATGTCAACTGCACTTTGAGGCTGAATTAAGAGCAGAATAAGAGCCGCTTCGCACATGTACTCAGGTACTCTTTTTCACCTATACAGGTCCTTAGGTTTTCAAGTGATGGGTTACGACCCTCAACTGGGTTGCATCCCTCCCATCCTAAGACGTGATACAGTAGGTGCAGCACCATTGGGATACATGTTCTAAGAGACGGAGAAAGACAAAGCAAGCCAGGCATTAAGATTTTTAAATGGGGCCTACATTACTGGTTAAAAGATAGGTCTCAAGTCAGAAGGATCGTGAGGGAATCAGGTTGTCTACGAATGATTTAGCACCGGGTTCCCCACGAACGTGCGGTGCGCTACAGGCGAGAGGCGGCAAATTGTGCCAATTTGAATGTTTGTGAAAGACCCCAAATTTGTCCGTCACGGAAGATCATTTGCAGCACTGAAGTGAGATGTTCTCAGCAAGATGTTTCACGTTCCCAGCCTGCCCTGTTCACAGAAGTTTCTGCTGCAACTTCTGTGACAGCTCTTCACTGACACCACTGTGATATGGATCACTCACAGGAGCAATTGTCTATGCACACAAGTTATTTCCACAACTATCAATCATTAGCCCTTCAAGCCCCAGAGTTCTGAAATGATATATGAGAGCCATTGCCTGGTCTCTAGTTATTGCATCTGAAATGTTCTACCTATTGAAGTGACAGGACAAACTAAAATGGCTTAATTTGGTCTGGGAGCATCTAAATTTAGTGGTACAGACACAAGCGGTGTCCTGGTTGGAGACAACCCAGAACTTGACACTGGCAACTCTGAGCTTTCTAAAGGAACAATGCGCAACTAGGTATAATTAAACCCGGGGTGGTTTCATTACTGATGAGAGACACGGACCCAGAAATAACTAGAGGTGTCGCCAAATATTTGGCAATAGTCCTGTCTTTAAAGTCATGATAAAGGTACATCATGTGCTAAACAGAAATATTATCAACGTACTATCTATATTGCTCCCTATAAATATATTTAGCTATTCTTATATTTGTAATTTTAAAGTAATTTATGAATTCCAAGATTTTAAAGCCATATTGTTTATAATATTCTATCTATGATGTTGTAAATTTTGTTTTTATCTTATGTATGTTGCGCTCAAGATCTTTGGTCGGATGAGCTTGAAATAAAAGGAAAAGGTATAGTTAACACCAATACAAATCTGCCCTGTTAAATACCCATGCAGCACTGATTACGAAAGCCAGAAAATTAGCTGTGCTTCAAATAAAAGGTGTAGAAAAATATTCAGGTGCATTTATAAAGGTTTCCAAAAAAACCCAGTGCATTAAAAACGTTCCATAACATTAATTACAGGACTCAACAGATCAGCCTCACAACTTATTTACTTATACTTTTTTAAAGGACATTTATAGAAAGAAAGATCCATTATATTTTACAGAAACGGGAAAGGTATACTGAAAAGATTTCATGCTTTTTATCAGGGGAGTTCTGCCGCCCCCTCCCTGCACTCACAGGCCTCTCCTGCTACAGTCTGTGTGTCTTCCACAGATGATTCAGAATCTCTCAGCCTTTGAAGAGTTTACCTGAAATTCCAGTGGGTTGTGGGTGGCACAGGAGTGGGCGGCATGCAAGCGAGAGAAGGTTGGAGACAAGATTCGGAATACACGAATGCTAGAATGAACAACAAGCTCCGTTGAATTCATCCCCCTTTTTTAAATGATAAGCAACCCCCACCGACCAACGCCGGACAGCAGAAACAAAGCTCCAATTTACACATTCAGACAATAGTTGGGGTGGTTGCAGAGGTTCAGTTTCCCCAGCTCCACCATTCTGCTTTGCACAGGCAGCAAAAGCCCGGGGTATGTTAGTCATGCCTCTTAGCCTACTCTTGGTCTGATGCCATGCTTGATGCTTGCAGTGCATTCCAAACGGGGATGCGCCTACTTCTGCACTGCTGCAATAATGACTGTATATCAGCCTGCAACCTGAATGGCAAGGACAGCTAAGAGCTGCTTCACAGTTTCGGTGCCACAGTTCCACCAGTGTTTTTTACAACTCAGGGGAGAAGCCTGAGCAGCTTCCCACTTTATGGAAAGAAGAAAAAAGAATTGCTGCAAATGTATTATTGGGCGAAAACGCATGGTCGTTTTAGCCTCCTTTATTACTTGTTTCAGCCAAGATTCAGCCAGGATCGAACGCGTGCGTTTTGCCGAACGTGCGTTCGATCCTGGCTGAATCCTGGCTGAAAACAGGTTCTTCAGTGGAACAAGCTTCCTCGGGAGGTGGTGGGCTCTCCTTCCCTGGAGGTTTTTAAGAAGTGTCATCTGTCAGGAATGCTGATTCCATGAACTTGGGCAGTTCATGAGAGGGGGGGCACCTTGGCCATCTTCTGGGCACTGGGTGTGTGTGGGGGAGGTAGCTGTGAGTTTCTTGCATTGTGCATGGGGTTGGACTAGATGACCCTGGTGGTCCCTTCCAACTCTATGATTCTATTATTCTAAAGCGACCATGCATTTTCGCCCATTGTTTCCTTCAGCAAATATGCAGACTGCGGACATATCTGTGTCTTTAAACATCCAGGAACAAGCACATAATTGGAGCAGGTTTCCGAGATGTGCAGACACCCATGTACAGAGAAACACACACACAATGCTCCTAGTTGACATGTTTATGGCAGTGAATGCCAGGGTACAAGCACCAACCATGTCTGTGGCATAAAGGATAGAGCTGCACTGTGGAGGACAGAAGAGTATTCCTAGAGCATAGTGGAGTGACGTTGACGATCATGCACCCTTTTGTGCCACATGCCTACTGAACTGCTCCAAATGTTTACCTGCATAAACAATGGATGACATACCACCTATCTGTGAACACTCACACACAGATCTAGAACCATTCGCCTAAAGAGGTAACAATGATTGGTTTCGGCTCATGGGCTTTTCCTTCTTCCCACACCACCATCAGTTGGCATCTGTGCAGGAGGAGGCTCTGCAACTGCTGGACAAGTCTGAGTGGATGGCACGGCAGGGGCCACACAGGTTGGCATCCTCTTCAGCCAATTTAACTTCCCACTCTATCTCTAGTCTGAGGAACTAAACTTACTTTAAGAGTGAACATGATTACTTGCGGTTTAAAGTACGTATTCATCTCTATGGCCAGCTCTTTTTCTTTCTCTAGCTCTCTAAGCAGATAATTAAGAACTTAAGTCTCCATATTCTTTACTAATTTCCAAAGTGTCATATTTTGAACAATTCAGTTTTGAGTGTAGCACAGGCTTGCCATTTGCCCTAGGGGTGGTAGGCAAGTTCCTGCCGCTGGCCTCCATGCCCCTTGGGGCTCATCGTTCCAGCAAGAGCAAGAAGGAGACTGGGGGATGTGATATCACTTCTGGTTTATATCCAAAAGTAGTGTCATGATGCTGTAGGAATTTGCCCATCTGTATGGTAAAAACTCTAGAGAAGGAGTACTTCCTAGAGTGTCATGATGTCACTTCTGGGTACATACTGGAAGTGACATCACAATGTTGCTTCCTACCTCCAAAATATTTCTTGTTGGTTGCCAGTACTCAGCTGGCAACTCACATGCAACAATAAGTGAGAACCCCAAGACAACTTTAACAAAAACTCCTTTTGTTATACAAATCTGAAGGAGAAACAAAAGTCCATTTTAAAATAACATGCCCATTAAAAAAATTTTTCCAAAGCTTTCCCTATAAAAGGAATATATACATGGGTTACATTTTTCTAAAGATAAAGTTATTCACTTGTTTATAATGAAAACATGGTTTTGAATAGCAATTTCTGAAAAGCAGACATTAAATTTTAGTGACAGGCGCAAATGAAAGTAATTTGGCAAGAAAAACCATTCCCTTATAATACCATTTTGATAAGGTCTGATTACAGAACTGTTTTTGTGTTCCAAATAACCTCTGCCTCAGACAGACTGGTGTAACTAAGCCAGACAAATCTTCTATCATTGTAGCTGATTGTCAGTAAGTATTCTACCAAGACATGAAAATAAATAAATAAATAAATAAAACCCCAGCTGGTGAGAAGTACCAAAGGATCAGACCTAAATTTAAGCTTCCGTTTTTTAAGTAGATAAATAAATTTTGATATATATATATCCTCTTAATGAATTTACCCATGTCTCTACGATCTTTAACACAAAAATTAGGGGAAACTCTTAAGAGTGTCACCCAAAAGTGACATCATGCTTTCCCACACTGTCCTCAGTAGGGTTGCCAACCTCCAGGTACTGAGAAGAGAAGAACAGACACCTCTGCATATATATCAACAGATGAGAAATTCAATACAGGAATATAGTTGTAACCAATGCCAATGATATTATGGATAGAGTCCAATTGCCAAAGCGGCCATTTTCTCCAGATTAACTGATCTCTATCGGCTGGAGATAGGTTGTAATAGCAGGAGATCTCCAGCTAGTACCTGGAGGTTCAATACAGGAATATAGCTGTAACCAATGCCAATGATATTATGGCTATATTTTTACAGTATGTGGTAATATGCCCACCAGCAACAAATACCATCAATAGACCTGTGTATTTTTATGCTTATATTTATAGTATATCCCAACGATCGTTTTCTCCTTCAATATGTATTCTGCTGCTGCAAAGAAAGAAAACACATCTTAAAGGACTATTTCAAGTGGACTTTGCTTTAATACTTACCTGATATAGGAAGCTTTTGAGTAATTTACCTGTTGGGATATACTATAAATATATGCATAAAAATACACAGGTCTATTGATGGTATTTGTTGCTGGTGGGCATATTACCACATACTGTAAAAATATAGTCATAATATCATTGGCATTGGTTACAGCTATATTCCTGTATTGAACCTCCAGGTACTAGCTGGAGATCTCCTGCTATTACAACCTATCTCCAGCCGATAGAGATCAGTTCCCCAGGAAAAAGTGGCTGCTTTTGCAATTGGACTCTATGGCATTGAAGTCCCTACCCTCCCCAAACCCCGCCCTCCTCAGGCTCCACCCCAAAAACCTCCTGCCAGTTGTGAAGAGGGACCTGGTAACCCTACTCCTCAGGCACTGCCCTCAAAATATCTTAGTATTTGCCAAGGCAATGCTGGCAACCCTACAAAGAGCATACAGAATACCAATACACCATAAGCAACATTTAACCACTGCTTTACTTGGCTTTCACTTTGGAAGTTATCTGGTGTTCATGGCAGACACTAGTAGCAGCAGAGATGTAAAATTTCCAGAATTCCCCCCCCCCAATTTTTCCCAGAAAAAAATGGAAATTTGGGGGGAAATTGAAATATATGCAATACTCACTGTCCTCTCTAAACTAATTTTACTGCTTTAACAACATAACATACATCATTTATAATTTACTTAGCAAATAAAATTTACTTAGCAAATAAAATTGCAATATTTGACATATTTATGGAAACCGCAAGTTGCTGCATAGGGTTGCCAGGTCCCTCTTCACCACCAGTGGGAGGGTTTTGGGGAGGAGCCTGAGAAGGGCGGGGTTTGGGGAGGGGAGGGACTTCAATGCCGTAGAGTCCAATTGCCAAAGCAGACATTTTCTCCCGGGGAACTGATCTCTATCGGCTGGAGATCAGTTGTAATAGCAGATTTCCAGCTACTACCTGGAGATTGGCCACCCTATTGATGCACCCTATGCTATCTTAGCACATGTACCTTAATTTTGCTCTCTGGTTAGAGAGAGATAAATTCTCAATGAAACTTTCAGAGTTCTTTTGAGGCTTTGGTGCAGTTTCTGTCTCACCGCCTTCTGATCTTTTTTCTCCCTCCTGCAAGGTAGGGCAATAAGCTATTTTTTACCCAGTCTGTGGGTAAATGTGTCACAGTGATTTGAAGGAGAGGTGAAAAGGCCAACCACATCAGGTCAAAAGAACAACAGAAGGCATACAACTGTTGAGAAGCAATGAAAGCCTAGCATACTTCACTCATGAATATTCAGTATCCTTCTAGGTGCAAAAATTCATCTTGGATTTAAGAGATGTATAAGTCTCTATAGCATGCCCATCACGTCTTTAAAAGTAGTTCACTCATTCTAAAAGAGAAAATATTTAATAGGAGTTTTTTTTTTCCAGTACTCTCCAAAATCTCTAATTTATCTGTTGGAAAAATGGAGGGGGGAAGGCCACGGGGGGGGGGGGGACATGCAGGTTTTTTTTCTTAACGTTTCTCTCTCCCCCCCCCCCCCCCCGAGCCTTCACATCTCTAAGCATGAGTCACCCATAGTACTGCAATCCACAATGTAAATTCACTGGACAGGAACTCTACTATCTGCAGTGGCACTTAAGTGCTTAGTACTACCATTTGACTGAACTCCCATTTCCTACCCTATAATATTCTTGACATCTAAACCATTACAATGGTATTAGTAAACAGAAAGCATATGTGAAAAATCCTTCTCAGTATCTAGATGCTGTTAGCGGGCAGACACCGAGTCAGTGTTCCAGATTCCATAGTGCGCACATGACATTTGAGCCTCAGTGTTGGGAACACACACCACTGAGGTAGAACATGTAGAATTACATACCACATAGCCCTCTGCCATCACATTAGGAATAAGAAGCAATGAATCCCGAACAGATGATAACAATTTATATCATAACTCTTACTGAGGTAGAATTACACACCACATAGCCAGGGCCAGTGCCCGTCTTTTTTGCACCCTAGGCAAGGCTGACTACTTGTGCCCCCCCCCCAATTGCTAACCAATTTTCAGAAACAGATGTCTTGTAGAAAAAATAAAAGCCTGATGCATTCCTACAAACTTTTTATAAGATGTTATAATTAATTATATTCCATAGCACTGTTGTGGTACTTATCTTAAAATAAAAAAATATATGAATTGTCAAGTTGCATTTTTTTCAAGGAACTAATCTGTTTAAAGCTTTTCCCCTTGGGCCAGTTCTGCACCCCTCTGAGGTCTGCGCCCTAGGCGACCGCCTAGTTCGCCTAAGGGTAGCACCAGCCCTGTACATAGCCCTCTACCATCACATTAGGAATAAGAAGCAATGAATCCCGAACAGATGGTAACAATTTACGTCATAACTCTTACTATGGACACAAGCCGAGACATGAGAAAAAACAGTGACCAGCTCTTCAAACCTATTTTTTTAATGTAAAAAGCAGCTAACTGGGCTAATAAGACGTTAACAGGGAAACTGAATGCGGAAAAAGAATTTTACAACCCTCACTGCAGCCCCAATCCAAAATCAGGGTCACAGGAATATACGAAACAACCTTATACTAAATCAGACAATGATCCAGAACAGACATTGCTCTAACTGGCCTGTAATTTCCTGGGTCTCCTTTGGATTTTTTTTTTTTAAATGACATTACATTTGCTGCCTTCTAATACTCCTGATTTTTTAAAACATATTTATATATTGGTTCTTGTAGGTTATCCAGGCTGTGTTACTCTACAGAAGACTAACACTGAAGAACAGTGTCTTTAGTGTTACTCCTCCGAAGATGCCTGCCACAGCTGCTGGCGAAACGTCAGGAAAGAAAATACCAAGACCACGGTCACACAGCCCAGATAACCTACAAGAACCGATGAACTCTGACCATGAACGCCTTCGACAATATTTATATATTGTCAAGAATCAATTATATTTTTAAATAGATGACACGCATGTCAACCTTCTTTTGAATAGGTATTTGAGAAGGAAGGGGATATTCCGTCACTCTCTGAAGTTCAACTAGCCCTGCCAATATGATGCTGAAATAGCACAACTTCGCTATGGATCAAAATATGAAAACCAACGGACGCTTGTTTGTTCATCTGCGTCCTTCAAACCAAAAAATCTCCTCCCCCAAAACCAAAGGGCTCCCCAGCCAGCCATAAGAGCAAAGGAAAGTGAGTTCCAGGCATCTTATTCTTCTTTCATGATGATGCCTAAAATGTTTGAGACTGTCCCTCATACACAACTGTCTTAGGTTTCTATCACATTGTTTATGTTGCAATGATTCCTAACAAGTTACTGAAGGCTGCAGTCAGCAGGGTTAGAACTTAATAACTCTGCCTTCAGATGACACCTAAAAATAGGGTGACTTGCTCATTGTAACCTGGGAATTCTGTCTCTGACAGCCACTTCTCTTCCTTAATTAGTGCTCTAGAAAATGGGGGTGGGGGAAAGAGAGAGAAAACATATATAGCACATCTATTTTATGCAGCAGGGCTAAACTCTTGAGAAAGTTCTGTACAAAAAGCTAGGTTGCTGTTGTGACAGCAGAATCCAGGAATGGCAGGATTTGATGTTTCTAACACACATACCTCATTTGGACAGGGCAAATGGAGGAACAGGCCAACAGATGTGCTCACAAGTGGCTTCTCTACACCATTATCCAGATAACCATACCAGACGTGGTCAAACAGACAACACTTGGTGAAGAGGTTGGGGCCACCCAAGGCACTCTTTAACAGCGGAACTGGTCTTCCTTTCGCCACAAATAAGCAAATTCCAGGAGCAAGGAAGAAAGATAATCCTGGAAAGAAGGCAATAGAGATGGGTATTCCCCTCATGGCAAATTTAAGTCCAGGCGATGAACCAACATTACATATTCCAGAATTCATCTTATCTTGTTTTGCATGAATCTTTCTAAAAGGTAGGAAATCTAGAGATATCACCTGCAATGTTTGAAGCAGCATGCCCAGGGACCTAGTTAAAAATATTGGCTTCCGTATAAGAATGGGTTAATCAAATAGCTAGTTGATAATGAGTTTCCAAGGCTAAAACTTGCATTTCTTACCTTAAAGCAGCCTTTCACATTTCTATTTTGAATGAGGGTTACCATGGTAATCAGCAGAATCATGCAATGAATTTTGTTTCATTATAATTACTGCATAATTTGGGGCAAAGAGCTGAATACTTACTACTTCTATCTGAAATACGCAGAAGTCAAGAACCAAGGCTTATCCATTTGTGAACCATAGAGTGGTGCTCACGGTTGTCCCCTCCTTCCATTTTATCTTCACTACAACCTCAAGAGGAAACTTAGGCTGAGGGAGAGGAACTGGCCAAAGGTCACCCACTAAGTTTCATAGCAGAGTGTAGATTTGAATCCAGGTATTACTATGGGCCATCTGATACTCTAACAGGTACATCACACTGGCTTCAGTTTTACTGAGTTAAACAAAAGGAAGACAGCACATAAAACATAAAACAAAGTATACACCCTTCAGGGTATGGTATCAGTTATCTTTAGCCTTTGTAGGAAATGTTTTTTCTCACACTTAGGAGCTATAGACAAGCTATTGCTCCATGGTGACTACTGTTATATTTAATTCAATATTTAATTATCAATATACCAAATTCTCTATTCAACCAAAACTGAGGGTACTTAAATCTGGACATTGGAGCCATGAATGGACAAGACAGATCTTTCTACGAATCTGCCATCACCCGCCTTGCATGCTTACTTAGGCCTGGCTACTTGCTACTGTTCAACGATAGCTATCCCTCAAAAGCCAATGTGGTGCCGTGTTTAGTTGCAGCCTAATTTAACTCACAGGTAGGGGCTGACTGGCCACTAAGAGCATGCCTCCAGGTGGGCTGATTACCTTTCCCCCCACAGGCCTGGGCTGGACAGTCCTGTGATAGATGAACTGAGACAGTCCCACCTGAACCCCGTGCAAGGTGGAGGAGGTAGCTCCTAGCCCACCTGAGATGTTGCAAGGTAGGCGGCATCCAGCCTGCCTGAAGCCTGCAAAAAGGGTGGGAAGGGAGGCAGTGCCTTAAGTCTCCAGTAATTAGATGTTCAAAAGTCTATTTTTTCCTAAGTGGCCACCTTCTTTCATTATTTGTTCTCTCTCAATTTTGATGCCATTTGATGATATAATAGCCATGAAAGATTCTTTCCTTCATCTTTAACTGTTCGCCAAGTTTTTATTTCCCCTTGTTTATCCATTATATTCTCACAGTTATATAGTACATGTTGTTATTGCAGTAAGCATCAACTGGAGATGTCAGTGGTGAAGTTGGAGGACTTATTCTACCTCTGCTTTGAAACCATATTCTTAGCAAACCATCTCTCAAAATATGTCTTCTGTCTTGCTTTTAAATGGTTCTTAGTGACTTTTTACTCCACAAATAATTATGTATTCCTTCTTTAGTATTATTTCCAATTTTACACTCATCTTTTTGGGATCAATAATCCAATCTGATAACCAGGCTGATGCTGCAGCTTGACGGTACAATTTGATATTTGGTACAGCTAGACCGCCTTCTTTTTTCTCATCCTGTAATACTTTAAATCTTACTCTTGGCTTTCTGCCACAAGTTATTTATCATTCTCTGCCATTTTTCCAAAGTCTTTTCATCTACATATATTGGTAACATCTGGAATTTAAAAAATCAGCCTTGGTAATTATATTCATTTTGAGTGCAGAGATTCTTCCAAGCTATGACATTCTTAACTTTCCCCATCTTTGAATATCCTCTTTCATATTTGCCCACTCATTGATACTTATCTTTGTAGAGGCTATCATTTTGTCCTGTTACATATATTCCCAGACATTTTATTGGTTTTTTTCAGTAATAATACATTATGTTATTTTTCTCTCTCTCTTCTTCCTCTTCTTTGGGTACCGATAATAACATTATCTTTGTCTTCTTTTTATTCAATTTATATCCAGTAGTGTCAGCTTGAAGGGCAGTGTCCCAAAGCCTCTGTTGAGCTATAGTTTTTGCTCCTTGATAGCCAAGATTTAGTAGAGTTGTGCTTGATAAACCTAAACGTTGCAATTTATCCTCAATTTATCCTCCATTGATTTAATCCATCTTGAGGAAAAATTATCTGCAAAGATTAGGGGAGTTAAACCAGATGGGAACAGCTTTAGCTTTAACCAATAAGAAATAGCATTGTACCAAGCACGTATTTCTAATGTCACCATCCCGGCTTCCAGTCTGATCAGTGCATTTGAAATACATTGTGGGACTCCGAATAGGGAAAGTGAGGCGCTCCCTGCAAGGCCTTAAGGGTTTTCTGCCATGCAACTGTGCCTGGCTCAGGGGCTGGAGCAGCACAAAGTTTTCCCAGGGAGAGGCTGCTAGTGGGTGGGGTGGGGGGAAGCTGAAGACAGGAGGGCAGACAACGCTTGGTTGGCTGTTGGGTGGCAAAGAAGCAGGAAAGGGGGAGAGTCTGTAAGGGCTTTCAGGGAAGGAAAAGAAGAAATAGTGGGGGAAGGGAAGGAAGGTCTCCCTCACAAAGTCCTTGCAGGCCCCCTGCTTGTTCACTTATATTCCATAGTCTTGGCATATTGGGGTCCTGAGGCGGATACTTTTAAAAAAGCACAATACGTTGATTAAAAACAGCAAATGACACATACATTTATTACAAACCGGAAATGGCAAATAAGGCTTCAACCAGCAGAATCATAACCCAACTAACAGGGTTAGCAGACGCACTTCATCAATAAAAAGAATCAGCAGAACGCTTCAAAACCTTTAAGGCACGAAGGCTCCGATCCTACAGATATTTTCCTGGGAGCTAGCCCTCTTGCCTAACATGGGATTGACTTCGGACTAGGCCATTTTGGAATTGCTCTCTAACAAACTTAAAATAGAAAAAACATATGAACACACATCCAATTTAACGAAATGCCTGTAGAAAATGCGGCTCTTGAACTGGTGCTGAAAACTCGGACGAGAGCTGATTAGGCGAAGACTTGAATTCTTCTTCCGTTGGCAAAGGATTACCCAGGGAAAGAATAACACCCTAGATTTACGGTAGGGCTTTCTCAAATGAGTGTACAGTAGCAAAGGTTGTTGCCATCACCCATTTAAATAAATAACTGCTTGTCTATAGTTTACTCCCCACCTTATTATGCTGATATTTTACCACATTATGCTAGTGTGTGCAGGAGAGGTACGTTGTATGTATTACTCATCCCACCTTTCTATTTATTTATTTAGTCGCTTCATTTATGCTCTGCCTTTCTCCCCAGTGGGGACTCAAAGTAGCGAACACCATTCTCCTCTCCTTCATAGCTTCACAACAACCTTGTGAGGTTGGTTAGGCTGAGCAAGTGTGACTGGCCCAAGGACACCCAAGTAACTGTGGGGATTTGAACCTGGGTCTCCAGGAAGCCAAGGAAGAATCCCAGCACAGCGACCTCAGGCTGTCTCCATTCTAAGCACAACCAGGTTTTTACGGTCTGCTCCTAGCCTGAGAGCTGTTTTATTAATATCATTTTCAACCACTCTGTTTTATGTACTTCCTCTTTTAATTGTCTTGGTTTATTTTTACAGGCACGTTTTTATTGCTCTGTTTTATTTATTTATAACACCGGCTTAGCTTGTTTTATTTGACTTGTTTTATTGTGTGCTTTGTTTTACTGGTTTGCTTCAATTGTCTTGATTGGGTTTTTTTTTTAATTGTTTTAGTTGTGAGCCGCCTCCAACAGGTCTGGAAAGGTAGCACACTAATTTCCAAAATACATAAATAAGATATTGTCGTGTACCATCAGGCCCTGACCTGAAATCCTGACCCAACGGTAACAACAGGTCTCACTTCCCTAACTTTGAACTATTTTAAGAAACAACATATATTAGTCTTGGCTTGAATTCACGGGCCAAAATTTGAAAGTATCACAGCTATTGAGCCACTTCACGTTACTCCAGGGATCTTTTGAGTGGTTTCCACAAAGGGATCTTCCCCTGGTGGCACATACCATGTCCCCATTTAATTTGGGAGCTTCCACGTGACACCATGCTCCTTCCAAGCAGTTCTGGGGCCCTTGGGGCTTTCCTTTCTAAGTTACAATAAATAAAAGACCTTCTTTGCTCTGACTTCAAGGGCAAACAGCGGAGGTGGATCAATTCCTCAGTGTAAAAGCTCAGCCTGCAGACAGTCTGGAGGGTAACAGAGCCTAGCGTTGCCTTCAAAATAGTGAACTCAGACCCAGCAACGCAACACATAGCTGTTAGCCACGACTCAGCTGTCAGCAGGAGAAGGGGGTTGCCAGGCTGGGGGGGGGAGACGGGCTAGTAAGACTGTTAACAAGTTGCCGTGCCTGCACTGAGCTGACAAGCAAGGTGGGGTTGCCAGCTCCAGGTTGGGAAATACCTGGACATTTTTGAGGTGCAGCCTGAGGAGTTTCGGGAGGGGAGGGACTTCAATGGGGTATAATACCATAGAGTCCATTTTCCAAAGGGGCCGTTTTCTCCAGGTGAACTGATCTCTGTTGCCTGGAGATCAGTTGTAATAGCGGGAAATATCCAGCCACCACCTGGAGGCTGGCAACCCTACAAGCAGGAAAGGGGTGGGGAAGGCACCACCAGCTAGCAACCCGGGGATGGTATGTGTGAATGCCCTTCCTGCGCGAACGCCTCAACCCTTCTTGCTGCTGCCTGCACAGTGGGGTGGTTTTTTCTGCTCCTGTGTGAATGCAGCCCTTCTCTTTATAGGCTCAAGAGATCTGGACAAAGGAGCCCATCCTTATTTATGACCTTGGCTTTGAATGTCTTGCTTTCAGGGAAGAGACCAGCTCTTCTAACAATCAGTTTGGTTTAGATGTTTGCAGGCAGAAATATCATTTCCTGCTCTGAAAAGTATTATCATATTTCCCAGTATTGTATTGTCCATATAAATAAATATTATTATTACCCAGCTGACAGCCAGCACACCAGAAGCCTGTTCTCTAGACAGAGGCTTAGAGCCAAGCCTTATTTTCTGCTGGTGCAGGAAGGGGGTTGATTTTTGTCAAGTCCCCCCTCCCATTGCAGACTTGAAGACTGCAGCCAGTGACATCCCTAGGTGCTCCTGAACCCCAGGGCAGCCTTTTTAGAGGCGGGGGGGGGGGGACAACAGATTGCAGAAGGCGAGTGGATATGGCAAAATTCAACTTGTCTTGCTGAGCTCCACTTCTACTGTTTTGGATCCAACACAATATTTCTAACAAAGGTGTTTGCTGGAAACATTTCTTTCATCATGCAGAAACTCAGCACAAAAACACTGCCTTTGCAGCTGTGAGCTGCATACTGCAAAAAGACATTTAGCCACCTGTAGCTCCCCAGGTGAAAATGGACACCTATCGCTTAACAGCTTGTCAGACAAAGGGTCAAATGGGCCCTGAGTTAAAAGAAGAAGGTTGGCTTTTATATGCCGACTTTCTCTGCCACTTAAGGGAGACTCAAACCGGCTTACAATCACCTTCTCTTCCCCTCCCCACAACAGACCCCCTGTGAGGTAGGTGGAGCTGAGAGAGTGTGACTCGCCCAAGGTCACCCAGCTGGCTTCATGTGTAAGAGTGGGGAAACAAATCCAGTTCACCACATTAGCCTCCGCCACTCATATGGAGGAGTGGGGAATCGAACCCGGTTCTCCAGATCAGAGTCCACCGCACCAAACCACCGCTCTTAACCAGTACACCATGCTGGGAATGGAAGACCAGCTAACTCATTATGGTAAGGACTAAGCATCTGGACAACGTCTGGGGGGTTGCTTTCTTCCCTTTGTTTGGACCAGAGTGGCACACAAACAAGGTTGAATCCTTCCTGAATTTTTGGATCTTTCCAAATAAAATAATAAGGCCAATCCAATAGAGTGTTTGCAGCATCTTTTCACTATTTGATGCTGGCTTAGGGGGGTGGGGGAAGTTGGCAGAATTAATTCCTGAACCAAATGAAATGTTGAGAACACCTTGGGCATGAACTGTATACTAGGCCTCAAGGCTACCCTCTCTGGGAACACCTTTAGAAAGGGGGGATCCATGCTCAGGAAAGCTATCTCGCTTATCCTCCTAGTAGAGATTATAGCTACTAAGAAGCAGACCTTCACAGATAACAACCAAAGTGAAGTCGTGGCCAAGGGTTCAAAAGGCCTTGACATTAATTTGGCCAACACTAGTGATAATGATAACTTTGTACTCTAGGTGTCTTATGTAGGGCTGCCCTCAGGTGGTCGGCGGGCAGAGGGGCGAATTGCCGGGGGTTTGCCCGCCACCATCGGGCACCTGGCAACCCTATGAATATGAGTTGAATAAACCTTTTAGAAACCTCTTTGAGGTCTCATGAGAGAACACTGTGGAACCCTCCTCCCCTTCATGGAAGGCTGAGATGGCTGCCAAACGAACCTTCACAGATGCAAAGTTTAAGCCTGTTGACTTAATGGCTAACAGGTAATCGAAGATGGCCACTAAAGTTGCTTTAGACGGAACCGCACCTCTCTCCTCACACCAATTGGTGAAGTGAGCCCACTCGGTCTTATAAGACCACATGTGCCCCCTGCCAAACTTCCGGTTGGCAGGCCCGCACACGTGCAGTCCCCAATGGGGGACTGAAAATGAACCATGAGTTTATACAAGGCACATAAAATTATAACATGGCGAAAAGTAAAGACACTAAAATATAGCTTAACTGACTCTTAGAAATTTCTCTCCATAAAATCGCTGCAAAGGAGTCTTCCGCCTCTATCATTATCTCTGAATGGATGTTGGAAGTTTAAGACTTTCCCAGTTCAGCTGACATGAGGACTTTACTCTCAAATTTGGACAGTTTTGCACCAAACTCACTGAGCTGGGTAAATGCAGCTCAGCAGTAATGTTTGCAAGTCAGACCGTCTCAAAATCAAAATCAGTCTGACAGCCAAGGTGCAGCTATGCCGAATCCAAAGGGACACGAGTTAACCAAAACCTCTCACTACGCTAAAAAAGTAAAATACCCTCAGCTCCACTTCAGAGTCAGAAAGGCAAAAATGGACAGTGGGCCAAATGCAGTAAGGTGATCCAGTTCTCCCAGAAGCTCAGATCAAGTGAAAGCTTAAGCCAAATGCTAGCAGTGCTCGCCATTAGCAGTGCAGTGCCGGTTTTACTGAAATACGTGCACCACAACTGTGCCATTCAAAGGATTATGAAGATTTGAGAGGAAAGGCACCTTTCCTGAGGATCTATAATATAATTATACCATACACAATGTGGTGGAGGAAAGCACAGTCAAATCGCAGCCAACTTATGGCAACCCCGTTGGGTTTTCATTGCGGCACATGTGAACACATGAAGCATACCAGGTAAAGACCATGGGTCTATTAAGGTCGATATTGTCTACTCAGACCGGAAGCAGCTCTTCAGAGTCTGAGGGCCAAAATAAACATTTCATGTTTTAACAAGTTAGGTCAGGGTCTCCTCAACCCAGCTCTCATTCACCTTAGTCACATGGCAGCTGCTAGGAATTATGTTCCCAAGCACAACAGGGGCCCAGTTGATATCAAAACCAGAGTGTGGAGGGCAGAAGAGACTTCTGCCTCCGAGTCCTGCCATACTGTTTTTCCAACTCAAAATGGCCGCAAGACCACACATCACCTACGACTCAATCCTTTTAACTAGAGACGCCAGGAATTGAACCTGGGATGTTTAGCCATGTAGAAGGTCCCACACTCAATTTGGGTTATTGTCAGTTTAAAGTGTTTAAAAGGTTAGGTGGTAGACCTCAAGGCCAAACAAGGAATGACATTTTTAAACAACTCTCATTAACTTCACTTCAGTTACAGGGCAGCTGCTGGAAATGAGCACAGTTCCCAGCACAGCTGGGGGCCTGACTCAGATTTGGACTGCAGTGTGCTGGAAGAGGAGCTTCATCTCCCCCCTGCGCTATTTTCCCAACCCAAAATGGCCCTGGGAGTGTTATTTACCCTGTTTAGGGGAGGGGGGGCTGCACCTCCTTCTGCCTGCAAAGCAGATGCTCTGAGCCACAACCTCACCCCATAGTCCTGGGAATAGTATTTTAGTGACTCACTGAGAGTCACTAAATCGTATCTTCGGGACTGTCTCTCCTGGTATACCCTCCTGAAGATCATTAAAATAATCTGCTAATAATCTTCTGGTGGTCCCCAGCCCTAAAAATGTGTGGCTGTCCTCGACGAGAGCCAGGGCTTTTTCGGCCCTGCCTCCAGCCTGGTGGAAGGCTCCGCCTGATGTCTGGATTGTTGCACCACCTCTGGATTTTTTTGTTTTAATTGGGTTTTATTGTTATAAATTTTAATATTGCTGGTATAATTTTAAATGATGTAACCCGCCCTGAGCTGGCTTTGGCCAGGGAGAGATGTCTAGAAATCACAAAATAAATAAAATAAAATTTAAAAAATCCCAGCCTGAAAAGAGGGAGTATGAAGACAACGTGTATGTGTGTGTGTGTGGCATAGATATGCTTCCAATAAGAGAGACAGGCAAAATACTGATAAAGGGAGTGGGAAGGCTCCTCGTTCGTAATGTTATCTTTCATTAAAACTTTCCAATTAAAACCTTCCAGTGAATGACCAAAGCAGAAGCTTTAAAAAATGGGGATCTGCTGAATAAGTAGTAATTATTGCTCACAGAAAGCACACGGTTGCACAACAATCAAAGGGAAAAGGTTATGCTAAGTGGAAAGATATTTTACAATTAGTCCCAGAGTGGGCCTTGTCTCAGGCAGACACAGACCAAGATTTATGATCTTTGTGCAGAGCGGGCTTAGCACAAAACTACAATGCCCTGGGACTCGTCTTTTAAGATGCTACCCTGGGCAGATGAGTTTGTTTTGTTTTTTTAAAAAAAAGACTTACTCCAGGAAAAGACTGAAAACTGGAACAACCAAAGGAGGCACGTTGAGTTCATGCTTTGGCAGCTTTGATTCCATTTTGCGGAAGGTTGCTTTACTAACTGAGCCAAAAAAGAAGATTCTTTGTTCCCTTGCACCAGTCATGTCCAAAGTCCGGCGCGTGGGGACGCGGCCTTTGTTGTTCTGATGCATGGAAAAGCAGCAGCACCTCCTCCCGAGTGGGTCAAGGGGGATCCTGAGGATGGGTTGGGGGGGACTCAAGGGTGGGAAAAGTGGCGGGGGGGGGGAAGGGAAATGCAAGGGAGGTCAGAGGCTGGCCCCAATCCGGGAGAGGAAAGACACCCCCCACACACAAACACCGAAAAGCCTGGGAGTGGGGGGGGCTGCTCCATCTGGCTCTCCTTTTTCCTCCTTCCTCTCTGCAGAAGGCTGGGGTGGGGAGGAGATGCAGCCCCTTCCCTGCATTGCGGAGGCCTCGCGAGGGATCCAGATTTGCAGGGTGGGTGGGAGGGAGGAGGGGAGAGACTGGATGGGTCTTGAGTGGGGGGATTGTGAGTCAAGGAAAGGCAGGGGAAGAGGGGGCTGGATTTGGGGGCGGGAAGTGTTTGGAGTCAGACCCCCCAGCAGGTTCTCTCCAAGGCAAGTGGCTGCTTCGAAAGAAGGGATGGGGTGGGGGAAATAAATGACTCCTGGCATGTATCGTGATTGGAAACGAGGCGCGTTCAGACGGGGCCGAGTCTGCAGAGGACACCCGTGTTCATTCTGGAGGTCAAAGCCCCGAGCAGAGAGCAAAGAGGTCAGAAGGAAAGAAGAAGAGAAGGGTTGGTTTTTATATGCCCCCTTTCTCTACCACTTAAGGGTGGCTTACAATCGCCCTCCCCTTCCCCTCCCCACAACAGATACCCTGTGAGGTAGGTAAGGCTAAGAGAGCTGTGACTAGCCCAAGGTCACCCAGCTGGCTTCGTGTGTAGGAGCGGGAGAAACAAATCCAGCTCACCAGATTAGCCTCCACCGCTCATGTGGAGGAATGGGGGAATCAGACCCGGTTCTCCAGATCAGACTCCACTGCTCCAAACCACCGCTCTTAACCACTACACCACGCTGGCTCTCATGGGGAGAAAAACTCCACATTCCTCCCTGCACGGGAGATGTCAGAGTGTTTGAATCTTGGACTCCATGAGAATGAAAACCAGTTTATTTCCTGGCTCAGATGAGGGGAGGACAGAATAACCCCGGCATGGTTGAAGGGAGACAGTCGACAGTCCCAGAGAGGCACATGAGCTGGGGGGGGGGGGAAGAGTTCCTGCTCCCTCCCTACAGAAGGAAGGTTGGAGATTTAGAAGCTGGAGGGCGTCCGGTGAGCTTAAAGGGGTTTTGTGGAAAGGAAGGAATGTAGCCATGGTTTTTGTGGTGCAGTCTGTGGTTATGGGCATAATAAGTATGCCGTTTGCAATAAACTTTGCATAAAATAGTTAATTTGCATTTAATTAATTTAATGCCAGGAAAAATGGTCGGCCCTCACGCATGTTCACTTCATCAAATCTGGCTCTCTTTGAAAAAAGTTTGGACACCCCTGCCTTGTGCCATAGAAACTTTGCAAGCCTTCCCGTAGAAGTTCCTCAGCTAGTCTTGGAATTAATACATGTAACCCAAGAACGACAAGGAACACTTTTGGAAGATGGAGAGAAACTCTAATCACCTTGCCAAGAAAAGGCATATAAAAGCTACAGGAAGTGCGTGATAGTTAATATATAATGGCTAGACATTAGTGACAATTGGCACTGGCCTTCTCTGTTATTGACATTATGTGTTCACCCATTGATCCCTCAGAATCTAGATGAGTCTGAGAGCCAACGTGGTGTAGTGGTTAAGAGCAGTGGTTTGGAACAGTGGACTCTAATGTGGAGAACTGGGTTTGATTCCCCACTCCTACACAGGAAGCCAGCCGGGTGACCTTGGGCTAGTCACAGCTCTCTTGGAGCTCTCTCAGCCCCACCTACCTCACAGGCTGTCTGTTGTGGGGAGGGGAAAGAAATGTGATTGTAAGCCGGTTTGATTCTTCCTTAAGTGGTAGAGAAAGCAGCATATAAAAACCAACTCTTCGTTTTCTTCTCTTTCCGAGTAGCACATCTCCCCACAGTTTATCAGTGCTGACGTATAACTATTTATCCAGTAATGCAATTGCAGTGGTTCTTTCAGAACTCAATAGCACTATTACCACACCTGGAACAGAGGTGGGGCTGGTGACCTGATTTTCCTTCATTATCTTCCCTCCCTCTTCTTCACTATTTCTTTGAGGACTCTTCCTTCCTCTCTCTGCAATGAGGCTATCAAGCCAAAAGGGGAAACCTTGGACAGCATCTGTCTGTCTGTCTGTCTGTCTGTCTGTCAGTCTGTCTCCTTCCTTCCTTCCTTCCTTCCTTCCTTCCTTCCTTCCTTCCTTCCTTCCTTCCTTCCTTCCTTCCTTCCTTCCTTGAAAAATGCTTTCCTGAAATCTCTACTACTTCGCCCCCTTGCATTTCTCCAGCAGCAGCAAAGACAGTGGCTTCTGAAAAGAGTAAAAGGGTGAAGGTACCACTATTACTTTGGGGAATGGGAGACAAGGAGTCAGGAAGTTTCTAAAAGAATGTTGCATGGTTCAGTCCCCTTCTCTTCCTGCCCTTCCCAGGCTTTGCTTCCAGCCACCAGCCGTTAACTTGCTAGGTTTTGCTACCCAGGTGCCTGTTCTTCTTTGGACTGCTTTCTTCTACCGCTTCACTGTGGCTAACAGGAGGTTATCCAGCCCGTAGTTCTCAACAGCTAATCCCCTGCTAAGGCCTGGGCAGATCCGGAGGCCTCAGTCACATCCCACAGGATTTCAGGGAGAGGACATAATGTGGAGCAAGTGAGGGAATTAATGGTCAAGGTTCAGTTTTTACATCAAGTAGGGGTTGCCCATGGATCTGAGTAGTCAGAAAAAGGGAAGCCCTGTGTTCAGAGTACAGTTGCCAAACTCCTGGTGGTAGCTGGAGATCTCCCGCTATTACAACTGATCTCCAGGTGACAGAGATCAGTTCACCTGGAGAAAAGGGCTTCTTTGGAAGGTTGACTCTATGGCATCATGGCCTGCTGAGGTCCCTCCCCCAAACCCGTCCTCCTCAGGCTCCACCCCCCCCAAATCTCTAGGTATTTCTCAACCTGGAGCTGGTAACCATAGTTCAGAGGAACCAGGGGTGCTTGGGGGCCTGGTTGCCAGATGAGTGGATACAGGTTAACATTTGCATGTCATTTTAAGAAACAGGTAATGCTGAGCTGTGAACATCGAAAGTATTCATATTGTATTCTGTCTCTGAGACAGAGAAGACTGGCTAGGGTGTATTATTTAAGAATAGCGATCCCAGTCAGACAGAAACCCAGTATTAAGCGTAAAGAACAAGATAAATCTCACGATTTATACACCAACCAGAACGGTTGCATGTGGTGTTACATTGTTATAAAGTACTAAAGTCTGTAACGTTGGTTTCAGCAAACTAAGAGCCCTTTTTTCCTAAGGAGAAAATAAAAGCCATCTTTTTGTGCTAAACATGCCTTCTGTGAATTACCTAGTTACAAAACTGGAAGATACACTCTTTGTCATCCAAGTAATCCAAGGCACACATGCAGAAATGCTATCTCAGACACAAATAAGCAACAGGTAAAGGGACAGTCAGGAGGGAAGGCATGGCATAGCTATATCTCATCAGATCTTGGAAGCTAAGCAGGGTTAGTACTTGGGAGGGAGGCTCTGCAGAGGAAGGCAATGGCAAACCAACTCTGCTTCTCACTTGCCTTGAAAGCCCCTTGCTGGGGTCACCATAAGTTAGCTGCAACTTGATGGCACTTTACATCTTCTGGGCATGTAGTGGGGGTCACTGGGGGTGGAGGTAGTTGTGAATTTCCTGCATTGTGCAGGGGGCTGGACTGGATGACCCTGGTGGTCCCTTCCAACTTTAT
The DNA here is from genome assembly GCF_029931775.1 of Euleptes europaea. NCBI lineage: Eukaryota > Metazoa > Chordata > Lepidosauria > Squamata > Sphaerodactylidae > Euleptes > Euleptes europaea. The sequence goes on from NC_079326.1 coordinate 28,527,288, forward strand.
GATTCAATGAAAGGGACAGTCTGGCACACCCTTTAACTCTTTCAATCAATTACTTTTTTGTTACTGTCAGTGGATTAGAAAATACCTGACAGAAAATAGGGCTAGTGCTAGAATAACATTAACCCGCAAACCTTTCCAGGTGTAGCACCCACTTTTAACCACCAGGTGGCAGCAGGAGCCGACTGAACTGCAAGCATTTGGTATCAGAGGTGACGTTTATTCATTTAATCTCAAAGTTGGAAGGAAACACTAGGGTCAGCCCCCTGCCAACACAGGAACTACAACCATAGTATCCCTGACGAGTAAATATTCTATTGATACTTTCAAACCTTCAACAACGAAGAATCTACCATCTCATAAGGGAGATTGTACCAGTGTCAAACACACCTCACCGTCAGGAAGTTCTTCCTCAAATTTAGGCAAAACCTCTTTTGCTGCAGTTTAAATCCATTAGCCTAAGTCCTGTCATCCAAGACATCTGCCCCATCTTCTGCATGGCATCCCTTTAGGTATCACAAGGTGGCAATCATATCACCTTGCAAGCATCTTTTCTCCAGTGTAGAGATTCTCAGTTCCTTCAGCCTCTCCTCACAGGACAAGGTCTCTAAACCCTCACCAACTTTGTTGCCCTGCACTGGACTCCTTCCAGCTTGCTGACATCCTTCCTAAACTCTGGTGCCCAAAACTAAACACAGGACTCCAGGTGAGGCCTAACCAAAGCAGCGTACAGCGGCAACACGACCTCGCGTGACCTCGACACTATAATTCTGCTAATGCAGCCTAAGCTCACACACTGCTGGCTCATATGAAGTTTAGGATCCACTACTACCCATAAAATCCTTTTCACAGGGGGTACTACCCAGCCAAGTTTCACCCGTCTGATATTTATATAACTGATTTTTACTAGTCAAGTGCAACACTTTACATTTGTCTCTATTAAACTTTATTATATTTGCCTGGGCCTAATTCTCCGTCCTATCCAAGTCCAGTTGCATCCTATTTCTGTCCTCCACGGTATTACTACCCCACCCGGTTTAGTATCATCCACCAATCTGATCAGCACATTCTGAACTCCCTCATCTAATCATTTATAAAGCTGTTAAACACACGGGGCTCATGTGACAGGAAGAAAAGGAGCCTGTTTCTCTGAACTGCCTATGCCGAAAACAACCACAACAGCAGCAACTCTCTCAGCCTTGAATTTAGTTGCTCTTTTTAGCATGCATACAAAAGGAAACAGCGCGTGCGCACAAGGAGCAGATTTTTTCCAAACAGCACATAAAAAATGGCAGCTCCAACAGGGCCTCTTACTCCAGCAGGTAGAGCTCCGTAACCCATACGAGGATTGCGGACCATGCGTTGAAGAGCAATGTTTAGATTATCTCACATCTAGGGACCGTGCCACAAGTTCAGCCTAAAGACCACTGCTTCTGTTGCTTTGAAAAAGATTGGGGAAAGGCAGGTTAAGTACTTGTTTCCCTACTCCAAATGCACTTCTTTGCAAATGGGGTTACATTTATATAGACAAACTGGGGACACCCAGCTTACTTTCAACCAGAGCTGTACAAGACGCAAATTCTAAACTAGGTTGTTGTTTTTTAAATTCTAGAGTAGAGCACCCACAATAGTGCCTCAGAGGTCAGAGTGTTTTTTCATCACCACCACCAAATAACTGCAGTTGGACCATTCAGACATCCAAAGGGGGGTTCCGGGTAAAATGTGCCATTTCTAGAAGTCTGTAAAACTAAGCCTGCAGAATCCACCATTTTCCCTCTCTTGGTTCCAAAACAACATTGCCCCATTAATGCTGATTACCAAGCCCTTTGCTTCAGTAATTATTTACCATACTCTTCCATACTACCACCATACTCTTCCAATGCCATACTCTTCCAATGCTTGACGTGTCAATATTGGTCCTATTCACACACAACCATGTCAATCACTGGATGACTGGAAACCTCCCGTGATGGCTTGCATGTACGAAAGGGCCTTCTCGGTTGCAGAGATGACGTCCGACACACAGTACTTTTCAATGAAACTCATAGAGACTGAAGTAGCTAAGAAAATGAGATAATGAAATGGAACCATACATACGAACTGGCACGAAGACTGCTACAAGGACCCTGACATCCCAAAACCACATCACCTTCATTAACACCACAAGATTCCCCTCAGCTGTCAAAATTGGGTATCAAGAAACAGAACCCAGCTGGCGGTGAAGGTGCTCTTCCACACCTCCTTCTCAAGGAAGGTGCACTCCTTTCTCTCTTCAGGTTTGTTCAAAAGTGGCAAAAAGTGGTGTCAATCAGATCAGTGCAATTAATTGGGGAGTTTGACACAAATTTTTTTTTTTTTAGATTGAGTATGATAAAGAACAGGTAATAAACAGAACAGCAAAGCTATTTGGATATAAGGAGGGGGGTGAAGAGAGCGAGGTACACGTTTACTAATTAAGTGATTAAACAAGAATTCGAAGTAACAGCACCACCATGTGGCTACAAAGTAGAACTCCAAGCTCTTTCCAGAACAAGTTCAATTTGCAAGAACAAGGCACATGGCGGGTTTCTCTCGTGTGTTTGTTAAACGACACAAGCCATCAAAAAATTAAAAAGTGCTCCGCAAAGAATAAATTATACACAAATTGTTTGCTGGTCTCGTTTTAATGAAATAATTATAACTCATCAATTAGTTTCCCCCCCTCCCTACAGTGAGAAACTAAACAAAACAAGATTAGGACAATTTAATCTTCAAATTACTTGCGATATTACAGTAACAATAACCTGGGTCTCCCAGACCCTGATCTAAAGCTCTAACCTCTTCCCCACACTGGCTTTCATAGGGTGGATGCTGTTGAACAGTAGCAAGCAGCCAGTAGCTGAGTCGTGCAAATCAGATGGTATGAGGTCACCCAGAAGCTGCTGTCAGGCCTAGGGTTGCCAACCTGGAGATCTCCCGCTATTACAACTGATCTCTAGATGTCCAAGATCAGCTCCCCTGGAGGAAATGGCTGCTTTGGAGGGTGCACTCTACAGCATTATACCCTGGCTGAGTCCTCTACCCCAACCCACCCCACCAAATCCTGCCCTCCTTAGACTCCACTACAAAATCTCCAGGAATTTCCCAACCTGGAGCTGGCAACCTTAGTCAGGCCTGGCCCCCAGGTATCCTCCTTCAAAGGCCAAAATAGGCCTGGAAAGAGCTCTGCGCCTCCCTTTGCCTTTCACTGACAGAACCAAGCCTTGGAACGTTGTGGCCACTAAGGGAACCTGCTGGTTAAAGCTATATGCACTCCTTTTATCGTTTTTGGATTAACCCCCCCCCCATGTATTTTTATTTTTTTTAGATTTCCCATTTTTCTGCAGCCCTGGGGCCCTTTTCAGGTTTGTAGAAAGATCTGTCTTGCCCGTTCACAGCTCCAGTCACTGGATTTAAGTATCCAAAGAGTTGGCTAACTTTGCTATTAGAATATAAAAAACATGGGGGCCGACAAAACTCATGGGGGAGAATCCCATCTTCCCCTCACCCCTTCCAACCCGGCTGCAGCAGGGCTCTGCTGTTGCAGACAGGCCCAGAGAGGCTCCCGGGCTCTGCTGCTGCTGGGCTGGCAGGTGTCAGAGGCAGTTGCTCCAGGCCAAGCTAGGCTGGCGGAGATCAGAGGCAGGCACATGCGCAGAAAATGCTTTTATATTTGGGAGGGATTTAAACCACCCATTTATTTATTTTTAGTTTTCAGATTTCTCTGCAAACCTGGGGAGTACCCCAAGTTAGAAGAAACATCTGTTTGGGGTAAGTGTGCCTCCTATCTGAGGATTTAAGTATCTGCAGATAGGGGGCACAGCTGCGAATTAGATATATAGATATCCCACCAAACTCCCTCTTCCCCAAACCATGCTCTTCCCAGGCTCCACCCTCAAATCTCCAGGGATTTCTCAAGTCTGGCAAGCCTACTTTGCATTTTCCCTGGTTTGTACATCATGCCAGAACACCAATCACAACGTCCAAAATGCTCCCTGGGGTTGCCAGCTGTAGCCTTGTAACCACATTATTAAAGAATAGAAAAAAACCACGGGCTGGATCAAGACAAGCATTTCCATGGATGCAAGGACTTCTGCAACAGAAGGGACTAGACACTTGCTTTTCTAAAATGAAAGCTGGGAATTCAGAGAACCTGTTACATGTATTATTAAAATATTATATTAGGCTTACCAGGTTCCTCCTCAGCTCCGGCGGGAGACTATGGGGCTGTGGGCGCAATTGCATTGGTAAGGAGCATCCAACTGCTTAGAATTACCTTTGAAGTAAACACTTTCTTTTTGCTTCTTTTGTATACTCCATAGATATAAATATACAAACTCCTCTTTTATGTAATAGCACTATGTTTAATGGTCCTTAGTGTGGGAAATAATTGATCTGACACAACTGTATCGTGTCTTTTTACAGTTGTTTTTCATCGGCTTCACTATCAAGGCTAATGTCAAAATAGGACCACTCCGGCATTTGAGTACAAAGTCTTCATTATTATTTCAATAGAGCTTCACCTTCTGAAATCAGAGGCTGAAAATCCAAGTCTTACCTTTTTATTTAGATGTTGCTGTTTTTTTAAAAAAAAATTATTATGAATATATAGGATTTAGATGTTTGTAGCCTTCTCCCCAATGGGGACTCAAAACAGCTCACAACATCATTCCCCCCTCGTCTATTTTATCCTCACATTCACCACGCTGTGAAGTAAGTCATGCGGACAGCGTGAGACTGGCCCAAGGTCACCCAGCCAACTTTCATGGCAGTGTAGGGATCTGAACCTGGGTCTCCAAAATCAGCCCAACACTCTGACCACTATACTACACTTGAAGCTGAACCTTACCTATCCGATTCTAATTGAAATTCCACTTCTCTTTGTTATCTTGCACACTCAGAAGTTGTTTATCTAGTTGGACCTTTCTCTGTATTGCTGGTTTTTCCATATCATTTCATACTTCTGTAAAAGAAGTACATAAGCCAATATATTACATTTGCAGTGCCATCCTAAGCAGAGTTACACCCTTCAGATCAAAGTAAATGATCTGTTGGCATTCTGATCATTTTTATGTTGCTATTTCTACTTCTGGGAGGGAAGGCAGCAAGGTATAGCTCAATCTCATCAGATCTTGGCAGGGAAGCAGGCAGTACTTGATAGGGAGACCACCAAGGAAGACTCTGCAGAGGAAAGAAATGGCAAACCACCTCTGCTTCTCACTTGCCTTGAAAGCCCCTTGCTGCGGTTGCCAGCATGGTGTAGTGGTTCAGAGCGGCGGACTCTAATCTCACAACTGGGTTGGTTTCCTCACTCCTACACATGAAGCCGGCTGGATGATCTTGGGCTAGTCACAGTTCTATCAGAACTCTCTCAGCCCCACCTACACCTCACAAGGTGTCTGTTGTGGGGGGAGGGAGGTAAGGTGATTGTAAGCTGCTTTGAGACTCCTTACAGGGAGAGAAAAGTGGGGTATAAAAACCAACTCTTCTTTTTCTTCTTGCTGTAAGTCAGCTGTGACTTGACAGCACCTTACACATACACATATTTCAGTTTCTATGCTGTCTCCATCGTCACTGTCCCCCCCACCCGCAATTCATTTTTTGCTAGATCATCTTTCCTAGGGCTAAAAGGGACTGATGGGGGAAAGGGAACAAGGGGAAAATACACCCCCATCAGTGTCTTCCATTGGCAGTTGCTTGGATACAGATCTAGATTCTTTCGTTTATGCTGCTCTCTTAACATAGTGAAGTAGCAGATATTCGCCTATTTTCTGCAATTGTACTGCTTTAGTATAAATGTTACGGGAACAAACGATAAATATAGTCAAGAACAGCTCACAATCCAAGCGACAATCACAGAACAAAAATATTATTTTTCATTCGTGTTTACAATACTCAGCATGAGAATTTGTTTTCTGAGTGCTGCACTTATAAGGCCTAAGAATCAGTACTAAATGTCTTCCAGAAAGAAAAGGGACAGCCACTTATTAGAATACTACCACCCCCCACAAAGAGTCCTGGTGTTTAAAGAAAAGGCCCTCAGGTCCAGCTTCTGCAAACAAGGAACAATGTGCCGGCTGCTTTAAATGAAACCCCTCAAAGGCTATTCCACAAACCATTCAGACACATCTGAGAATTTTCTCATCCCCTAACCTCACTAGAACTGCCAGAAGATTCAAGTCCAGTATCAACTTAAAGACCAACAAACTATCCAGGGTATAAACTTTCAAGAGTCAAAGCTCTCTTCGAATCTGGTCATTAAGGTGCTACTGTACTCCACTCTTTTGGTTTTCTAGGCTCAGTAATGCTACATACTTAAAACACTAGACCCAAACAGTTCAAGGGTTTAACTTGTTGTGAGATTCTTGCATTTTATGTTGGGGGAAGTAGTGTAGAGCAGTGTTTCCCAACCTGTGGGTCCAGACCCAAAAGTGGGTTGCGAAACCTCTGAACTTGGGTCATGGGCCAGCCCTCCCTAATGGCCGCCCCCTGCCCTTTCCGTTGCTCTCTCTTTGTATTTTGGAAACCAAGATCTGACCCTGGAAACAGTATCCTCCATGCCATATTTTAGCTGGTATTTTTTCTTCACTGCATATACATGTTGAACAAGTAAAACATGTCCTGACAGATACTAGATTGAGTTTCTTAGAATGGGGTGGGGGGGGATAGAGGGAGTTATGTAGGAGAGTGGTCAAATGCTGCAATGCAAACTCCACATGCAAAGGCTGTGTATGTCAGAATGCCACTTGCTTTATTTAGTAACCAGCAATAGTTCACCATGGTGTCAGATAGAACTGAGCTATAGCCCTAAAGTCCCCCTAGAAGATTTAGAGTGGCAAACAGACTCAGCAAGACCAAAAGGAATAAAGCAGAACCCCCTCTTACAACTACACTGCAAATTTGGGATAATAGAAGGAAAGTCTTGGCTCCAGAAATTTCACCGGCTTCTACAATAACTGACCAAACCTTCTTCCCACCTGGACAGGACATAGGCCTCTATAATACTTGGAAATAAGAAACACCTATAGATTAAAAGACCCTGACCTGGATGGCCCAGGCTAGCCTGATCTCATCAGATCTCAGAAGCTAAGCAGGGTCAGCCCTGGTTAGTATTTGGGAGACCACCAAGGAATACCAGGGTTGCTGTGCAGAGGAAGGCACTGGCAAACCACCTCTGTTAGTCTCTTGCCATGAAAACCCCAAAAAGGGGTTGCCATAAGTCGGCTGCGAGGCACTTTACACGCACACACATAGATTAAAAGACTTGTCCGAAAAAGTTACATTAAAAAGTAGGTCATTACTACAAGACATCATGGATGAAAGTAAGATTTACTGGTTTCAATATCTGCAATTATTGCATTTGTTCCAGACACCAACTACCCAACAAATTATTACCATACCGTTGACAAATTTTGAGACACTGATACTGAATAGACAAACTTATTGTAAAGGTATTATTTCAACTTTATACAAAACCTTTAAAGATAACTCTTCTTTGACACCTTCATATATTAAGAAGTGGCAGAGAGAAATCAATTCTAATATATCTGAGGACAACTGGATATCTATTTGGAAGATGTACCCTCTTAAATCAGCTTCTACCAACGTTAAATAACTAGCTTATAAAATCATGAGCCAGTGGTATCTCACGCCCTCTTGTCTTCATCATATCATACCAGGGCATTCAGGTCTATGCTGGAAAGGCTGTGGCAACCCAGCTCATTCTCTGCACTGCTGGTGGACATGCCCAAAAGTTAGTTTATTTTGGGACAAGGTCTTGCAAGAGATAGAATTAATCACGCAATACAAAGTCCCTCATGATGCCTTTATTGTCTTAATAGAAAAAAATTGATATACAACAACTCTCTACCCAAAAAAAGGGAACTGATTTCGATTCTGCTACTGACAGCAAAATTTCTGATTCCCTCATACTGGAAAAAAGCTAAGACGCCTTCCACTGGGCAGTAGTATGAGAAGGTGTGGAACATTTTAATGTTAAATAAGAGATCTTCACAACTCACAGCTCATTCCTGAGTGGGAGGGAGCTGCGCCGGGGGGCGAGAAAGGTACAGCGGGGCTGGCTTCTAGGCAGTTTGGAGTGTGGCGGCCCGCCAAGAAATACCATCAAAATGCCGAAAATACACGAGGGGCAATCGCCAGAGCTGAGGCAGCTCCTCTCAGATCCGTCGGAACAAAGGTCGATGGTCCGGAAGCCGATGGGAACGAGCTTGGATCGGTCGGTTTAGAAGAAGTCACCAGCATCAACTGTATAGAAGCCGTTTCGATCACCGCTTCAACGGAGGATAAATCAGGATCCGGCTGGACAAAAAATGGCCTCTGCGGGGTACCAACGCATGCGGAGACAAATTTTAATGTGTTCTCTCGCGTCACAGCCTTGAGATGGAAGGCTCTATCTGAGCGCACCTTGGGGGTAAACTTCAAACAGATTGAACACATCTGCATGCTGTGGGTTTCCTCCAGGCAAATCAAGCACTCCTCGTACTCATCTCAGTGAGGCATTTTGGTGGAGAATTTGACACGTTTTTTGAAATGAGCCTTTGAGGCCATGTCCACTCCACGAGTGATAGGCAAAGAGGAGGGAAATTAATGCCGAGTAGGTCAGCCAGAGCTACCTCACACGCAGCAAGGAGAATAAACGGTTGAAGTCGGAAATAGAACAGCAAAAAGACTGGAAAAACTAGATCGACTCACCAAAAAATACAGCAACTTGCAAACACGTCTATGCTCGAAGGCAGCATAAAAAACTGCTTGTTTAGCATTATTCTGCATGCAGGTCCTGATAAGTACAGTACATTTATAAGTAGGTCTCACTTCCAAAAAGTCTGAAGACCAAGGCATGACATATGTGCCCATTCATCTTGAATAAACAGGTTTAGGACTGGACTCAACTTTGCAATTTCGACAGCCATGTTTTCTGAATGTTAAAAAATCCAGAAGTGGGTGTTGAGAGTGACTCGACAGAGCGGCATATGGAAGAACTAAAAATACAGGTGGGGCAAAAGAGCCATCTGAATGAATGTATGTGCCAGTGAAATCTAGGGCATGATTCATTAACCGAGAGAGCGAGGGAGAGAAAGAAAATGTTCATTAGCATTTTCCCGGGGATTCATGCATAATTTATATAGAACAAATTTCTCCATGCTGGTTCTGCATAAATTACTGTGGTTTGCAATTCATCACCCTCCTGTTTCCTCTGCATGTAAGTGGTACCCTCTTATTTCAGGAGCAGGCAAGATCAGACAAGAATGGAACCTGATCGAGAGACACAGCTGGAGTATTTTATACACGAATCACTGCATTTGTTCCAGGGATCCATGTACTGCACTGGAGTCCCACAACGGGGGTGGGGGGTGGGGGGTGTCAGCTCCTGGATGACATTTCACACGGATCTTTGGGATGGAAATTGAGACATTCCATTGTGGAGCCTCAACGTAAACCAAGCAGAGAAGATGATTCTACAGATCTTGCACTACCACATAGGGATCAGGGTAAGTTCAGAAGGTCAGCAAGAAGTACTGTAGAGGAAATAGAAATTCTCACCTACTTAATGAACATGCATGTAGACTGTGGTTTGCAGGTAGATGGTATTTCCAACAAAAGTGTCATCACAGGTGAGAATTTCTGATTCTGGGTGATCCAGCCCGTCTAGCATGGCTAAGAGAAGGGATTAGATGGGGATGGCATTGGAAGGCAGAGATTCCCTTCACAGTACACACCCCAAGCCAGCTACTTGTGCAGAGCTTGCTCCTTCCTGCAATCTAAGCCTTCTGCCACTATAAGGGCCAGATCTAGGGGGGCTAGAGGGAGCGACTACCCCGGGTGGCAGGCAGAGAGGGGGCGGATGCTATGCACACCGCATCCCACCACTCTGGCCCCAACAAAGCTTCCTCATGTCTCCCTCCCAGCCAGCGCGCCACCTGAAATATCTCCAAATGGGCCGTGGAGCGAGGAGGGGGCAGAGGGGCCTGGTACCCGAGTCCTTGGAAACCCCCTCCTACCCCTCCAAAGGCTGGGGGAGGAGGGTGGAGCAGCAGAACCTGCACTGCTCCTGCTCCTGCTCTCACTGCCCATCCCCAGAGTTGGAGCTGAATGGAGGAGGCTCTGAGAGACAGAAGAGAAAAAGACTCAGGTTTGGGCTAGTGCACGCTTGTGGCTAGCAGAATGACAGGGGGGGGACTGGTGATGGTGGAAGAGGCTAGTGAGGTCGAGGGCAAAAGGGGTGCCCTGCAGCATCCTGCCTTGCTGCTCCAAAATATCACCAAGTGTCATGGTCTGCCCCCTTCAGCACCCTTCCCCTGCAGTGAGCCTTGCATCATAGTCCTGCATGCATTCCCTTTTTCTCTCCAAGGAAGAGCCAGAAAGGAGCAGGAGACTGACTCGTTCAGCTTGCAGGCAGCCAGGGTCCCATTTGTCAGGCAGCTTCAAAAGGAGCCGTTTCTTCCCTTCCTCACTTTGTCCTGCCCACCCCCCATCTCTTTTGGGCTTCACTGCAACTTGAATCAACTGAGAAGGTGTTTCAGTACAAGGGCAGAGAGATGCCCCCTTCTCTGTCTTCCCCTCCCCTTTCAATTCTCCGGCACAGACACAAGCACACAAAAAGAGTTCCTTTTCCCATTGCTACTAGATGCAAAAGAGGGAGGGTTATGCAAAACCAAACAAAAGTGAGGCTTCCCTCCTGAGTGTGCGCTCAGTTATGTGTAGGGTTGCCACCTTCCAGGTACTGTTTTTATATTTTTATAAAATAGCTTTTATTAAATATTTATTATATTATATAGAATAATTATACAATATTTATGAAGACTTCAGCTGATGAAGCTGCAGTTTTGCAGTGAAAACGCTTGAAGAGCATCCGGACCGTGTTACTGTTCCATCCTCATCCAGCTTTCCTCGTGTTGAAAACAACCTTAAGATAAGACATTCACTTACCTTGAAAAAAGAAAAAAAGCCTTTCTACTTTGATCTCACTTGTATATACATTTATAGTTGTTTTCACTTGTTTGTAGATGTTACATGTCTTTTACAATATATGCTTGCATAGTTTGCTTGAGTATTATTGTATCTTTTTGTTTGAGCTTAGTACTATACTTCCATAATTAACCCTCCAGGTACTAGCAGGAGATCTCCTACTATTACAACGGATCTCCAGCCAACAGAGATCAGGTCACCTGGAGAAAATGGCCGCTTTGGCCATTGGACTCTATGGCAGTTAAGTCCCTCCCCTCCCAAACCCCGCAGTCCTCAGGCTCCGCCCCAAAAACCTCCCGCCGGTGGCAAAGAGGGACCTGGCAAGCCTAGTGATATGGGAAACAAAATGCCCATGCGAGGAGGACTGGGGAGGGGAGGGGAGAGAATTGGGCAAGCCAGCTTTAGACTGGGGAGGGGGGATATCCTCCACTGCATGAAGAAGGGTAGAAATGTCATCACTTAAGAAGTAAACACTGAGAGGCCTGGCTGAGCCATTCTGTCAAGCATACCAGCATCTTGTCATTTGCACGTGCTGGGTATGTGTTTCTTGACAAAGGGGAGAGAGGGCAGGACCACATCAGACGTCTGAATGGGTAGTGATGTGAAACGTTTGTTCATTAGTTTGTTTTGCTGGCTGCAATCAATCACAGGCTATGTATGGTTATGTATGGCCAAAAAAAGGGCGGTCCTACTAGGAAAAAAAAAGTTTGTTGTTTATTTTAATACTAAAACTTTCCAAGGGTGTAGGGGACATCTCGAGGGATTTGGGAGGTTATTAATCACAGGTTTCCAAATAAGTCTATGTAAATTTACAGAATGACTGCATATGCCTCAGATCACTTCCACCCACATTCATCAAACTTTTCAGGGTGTAACCACACTTTGCATATAAATTCATGATTATTTCTCATTATCTTTTTTTAAACCGAACACAGCTGCTAGAAATGAAATCCAAAGGGAGGAACATGGTATCAGAGAAGAGAGTTTATTCAGTTTTTTTTCCATTATCCTGAAAATCACCACCTCCAAACTGAGAAAAAATGAAGGTATGTGTATTTCCCCCCCAACAGAGGTAAATACATCTGGGGGGGGGGTGTCAATGGGAAATGAATTAAATAGACACTCCCCCTACTCAGATTTCACTTTAAACCACTGCCCCTTGTGCCACATTTTTTAAAAAGATGATAAAATAATGTAACTATGTATAATTTGTTGTCCCACTCTCAGATATACCAGACACCGTTTCAGATTTTAGCACCACAATATTTTTTCATGTTAAAACAGATCAAAGATCTTTATTGAACCTTCTTTCAAAATTTGCACCCAGTTCTACCCTTCTATAAAGGTAAAGGTCCCCTGTGCAAGCACCGGGTCATTCCTGACCCATGGGGTGACGTCACATCCAGACGTTTACGAGGCAGACTTTGTTTACGGGGTGGTTTGCCAGTGCCTTCCCTAGTCATCTTCCCTTTATCCCCAGCAAGCTGGGTACCCATTTTACCGACCTTGGATGGAAGGCTGAGTCAACCTTGAGCCGGCTACCTAAAACCAACTTCCGTTGGGATCAAACTCAGGTCATGAGCAGAGCTTGGACTGCTGTACTGCAGGTTACCACTCTGCGCCACGGGGCTCCTACAGAAGGGCTCCCTACCCTTCTATAGTAAGCCCAATATTTAGCTTCCAAGACATTAAAGTTTAATTAGAAACATAATACTTAAACATGTTTCTAAGCTACTGCCAGAATCTTTATTCAGTGCCTAGCATTCAAACAGGGATACTGATTTTAACAGTTTTCTCAATATTTAAATGAAGGGAAATTCAGACTTCCAAAGGACTGGCAGACAGGCAATTTTAATTTCTCTCGTAACTTAATATTTGATCATTTGTTATTAAAGTTCTGGAAAAAATACTTGTTCTAAAGCTTGAAGTATTCCAGAACACCATTAGTTGTTTCATATTAACTATGGCTATTGTTCTACTGGTGATATTTTAAGACAAATCTTGCCAAGCTTATCCCAAGTTTTTAGCACTGAGATTTTTTATTTTTTGCCATCAAGTCACAGCTGACTGATGGTAACCCATTGTTGAGTTTTCTAGGCAAGAGGCATTCAGAGGTGTTTTGCCATTGCCTGCCTCCATGTCGTGATCCTGGTATCCCTTGGTGGTTTGCAGTCTAAATACTGACTGGGCCAACCCTGCTTAGCTTCCAAGATCTAGTGTGATTGGGCTAGCCTGGGCCATCCAGGTCAGGGCAGAGGAGATCTACCGCATCCAGAATGTTGTTGAACATAAGCACTCCAAAGAACTATTTCCAAATCACAGAACTGGATTATGGTCACGATAGCACCTTTTTCTATGAATGCCATCAGGTCTTGATGCCTTTGCACAATTTGTAGCCAATGCTGTGTTTAATATGGGGGCAAGAGAGGTTATGACGGTCCATACTAAGAGGAGGCTACATTTTGGGACTGGCAGAGTACTACACATGAGGACCTGCAGATCCAGTAGCCAATGTGGTCACTGTTTCAAGTTGTTTGAAACAAGACTACACCCAACACTCATACTTTGTTCCATACTACAGGACATGGCCTGATCATCTGCATATACCATGATGAAGTCTTTTTAAAAATCTCCTCTCATTTGTGGAGCTGTAATGCTTACATCAGAGGTGGACAAATTTTTCAATATGAAGGCCACACATGGGTCCACCATGGGGATTCCATGTTGGATGCTGGCTTGTCTCATTTCTGGCAGTGGCAGTACCTAGTGAGCCATGGTTACAGTCATGTTAACTGGTGAAGCCAGGAAGACACCGAAGGCTGCTGCAGGCAGAGACCCAGATGGTGCCTTTTACTCCAGTCTGCCACTTGGCTCTTAAGTGGCTTAGCCATTTTTCAAAAGCATTGGCCCTCTCGCTGATGCTGCAGTCCAGTGGGCCAACGGTCCTGACAAATGGTCAAGAAGCCTAAGAGCCAGATGGTAAGTCCCCATGGGCTGGGTGTGGGCTCCAAATCATTATCTGCCACCTCTGCCCTACGCCAAGAGCTCCCCCTCCCACAAGAATCCACCTTCCACTACCTCACCCTAGTAATTGAGAGAGTGCAGACTTCCACTATACTGAATTTAGTGTTTGTTGTCAGAAAGAGAAGACTGCCTGCCAGAATTAGTTCAGACCAGCTTCAGTACAAATCTCATATTGAGTGGAATAGGCTGTCTGCATAGGAAATAGCCACATGCTGCAAAGGAACAGCAACATGGGGACTCCATGCATACTGTGATGGCCCAAGGGTGGGAATCCCCATCACTATGTACCAAGTGCCTCCCCCCAATTCCCTAGCTCCTATTTTTGACAGAGCTTTTGAACATGTTGGGATGCAACCACAGACTGTATCTCCTCCTCCTCCCTCTTCATGCTTAAACCAGAAAACGGGATTCGGACAGTTCTCTTTTATTTTCTAAACTCTAAAAGATGTAAAAAATCACTGCTGAACCTCCTGTAGGCAGAAAAGATAAAATCAGAAATAAAACATGAACACATAAACACATATTTCAAAGGATTAATGAGTAGATGGAAGGTTAATGCCCCTCAGACCATTAACCACAGCAAGTGATAAATCTCCAGGAAATGCCCCATGCCAAGGTTGTTCTCATCATTCTACGATGGAAAGGAAGAAATTATATATACATTTATCATGGGTGATCAGTTTCAATTGGTATGCACATGCCATTTGTGAAGAATTAATGTAATGCTCTATTCATTAGGGAGTCAAATTGCTAGAATTATTTCTTAACAGTCCATTTGACCTATAATAAGAACAGGAGAATAAGGGGGGGGGGGGAAGTAGTTTTTATTTTTGGTTTTATGTATTTCAATTCCAGCTTCCATTCTTCCAGTGAGTCATCATATGTATTCATTTTATTCCTGTAGTTGTTTCTTATAGGAGAAACCCTAGGTTTCTTTTGAGAAAAATCCTTGCAACTTATTTTGCCTCCAACACACGCTAATGTATAGGGAATTTTTTTACTCCCTCTCTAAAACATTGTTTCAAGGTTGATAATGAACTGAAGAGATCTCCCCCCCTTTTTAATACACATGTGCATGCATGGCACCTCAAAATTCATTTATTCTAAATCAGTGGGCTTAATAGATTCTGACTGCATATTGAGACGTGACCCCAAGCCAAGGTGGATCACACCAGGACCTCCACCACTACATTGTGCTTACTCTTTTGGGTGGAGGGAGAGGAACAGAAATTAAAAATTAGTAGGGAGAAAGATGGAGAAATCAAGAAGAGGGAGAAGGGGGGGATGGAGAAAGGATGGAAGAGAAACATGAAATACCACCAGCCAGTTTCACTTGGCTAGAGAATAAAGTGGTAATGAACTGGAACTATCCCGAAATGGAAAACTGTGCTGTACCACTGCAGTTGGTGGCAACTTTGGAATGTTTCTTCACATTGGAAAGTCCATTCAAAGAGACAACCAGCCCAGCAAACAATTTTGCTTGCTGTGCCAGTTTTCAAAGACTACCAGGTCAAAGCGGTCGCTAAGGAAACGATTTCAAATAGCACTTTTACCTGCTGAATTTCCACAGGTGTCTACACAAGGATGACTGCCAGGAATGAGCTTCTTTCTGGAAATGTAGCTGTCATCCAGTTTACTTTGCTACCCCATCCCCAGACTCCAAATTAAGGCTGCAGAAACTGAAAGGACCATCCTTAATTGCCCAATGTCAGTATCGACGCTTTAGAAGCCAATAGGTATGTCTCACTGCCAAGGACACTAGAATGGATATGCCTTTAGTTTAAACAATCCTAGTACAAGAAAATCACAACCTGCCAATTCCTATATATTAGGGTTCTATATATTAGGGGGAAGGGTTCTTGGAATTTGTAAAATTTTAAAAAATGTTTTTAGTTGAGGAGCTGTCCCTTTCTGCAGTTTCCTAGACATAGAATTTGTGTGAAACATACCAGAACCTGATTCCTGACACAGAATGTCCCATTGTGTCCGTTCTGTCCCCTACAAAATTATGTACCCTTCCAGACATGTTTCCCTCACTATAACCACAAGCCCCTAGCTATCATTTACCCATGCTTCTTTTACCACCACACCACCCCCATAAGTCTCTGGCGTACAAACTGCTAAAAGGAATTTATTAGATACTTATCTTCCTGACCGTACTATCCTCACAAGAACCCTGTGAGACATGTTGGGCCAAAAGAACACGAATGGTCCAGGGTCACTTTGCTTTATGCAGAGCTGGGATTTGCATCTGGGTCTCCACAGTCCTGATGTGGCATGCTAACTAGTTCAAGGTGCTGGTTTTAACCTTTAAAGCCTTATACTGTCTGGGACCATCGTATCTGCAGGACCATTGTTCCTGGTACGCCCCACAGAGAGCTTTACACTCCAATAACAACAATTTACTGGTGGTTCCCGGCCCAAAGAGTGTCCTCAGCTAGGGCCAGAGCTATCTCTGCTCTGGCCCCGGCCTGATGGAGCTCCCTTTCTAGTGAGACTGTTTTAACAATTTTTTAAAATTATATTTATGGTTTTACTATTTCATTTTCTGTTGATGTTAGCTGCCCTGAGCCCGGTCTCGGCCAGGAGATTGAGAACGGGGTATACATTGAAATATTAAATAAATAAATACCAGACTGGCTCTACAGATGTTCTATTACTGTAAAGAGGGGTTCTGCAGGGAGCTCAACATGGTCCTTTACATCAGGAGTTAAGAATAACTTAACTATGCAAAATAAGTGTATCCGAGATATTTTGCAGTGATATGCGTAATTAATCAAGTGTGAAGAATTGCCGGGGTGCGGGGGGGGTAAGTATAGATTCTTCACTGCTATAGCACTCCCACCTTGTGCAGTGTGCCCGTGTCATGAGTTGTCTTGTAAAAATAGGACTCTGCTATATATAGTTTTCACTTTCATGAACTCCATATGCAAGCGCAATGTTTTACTTAACACCCATAAAATGTAATTCACAGACTCTTAACCAATGCCCAAATTTTTTTTTGGGGGGGGGCGCTGCAAAATCTGCACAGATTTAACACACATCGGATGGTACGCACTCATGATTCCTATGACAGAATATGGAAGAAAGAGATAGAATGTGAACAGTATTGGATACAAACTGTTTGCAGCTTACTTATTATAAAACCAGGGGGGAAAAATCCACCTAATTAACACCAATTCTGTTGCTTAACTTTTTGCCTATACAAAAAGACTCTGAAAACGCCACAATTGTACTGGGGTCGGAAGGAGAGAGAGAAAAATCTCTGGGCATGATTCAGACAAAGTTAAACATTTTCAAGTCCTTTTTCCTATTTTTTCGCCATCAAGTCACATTTGACTCATGGTGACAAGGCAAGAGACATTCATAGGTGGTTTGCCATTGCCTGCCTCTGCGTCACAACCCTGGTATTCCTTGGTACACCTCTTAGAGGTCTCCCATTCAAATATTCACCAGGGTCAACCTTGCTTAGCTTCTGAGATCTGATGAGATCAAGCTAGAAGAGTCTTAAAAATATATTAATCTCTCCCCCATTGAAATCAATGATACTGAAAATGCTTTCCCTAAGCTGGAACTGCGACCTTTCTTGATACAATTGCAGTTTCTGTATATGTATTTGATTCAGAGGTTGCTGCCAGGTAAATGCTTACCTGCTCAGATAATCTTATACATTTTGACAGCTAGACCAGATCTGCTCATGAATTGGTCCCTCCATGGACTGATTTTTCTTTATTTATTTTTTAAAAATGTATCCTGCCTTTCTAGTTCTAGCCTAGGACATCTGAAAACACCTGCTATTAAAAACAGACCAATTTAATACACATTATCAAAAAAATTGTCCTATAGTATCAATTCCCAGTCCCATCCAAATAAAAAGCATGCGGTTATTCATCCAGTAGACAAGAAAAGAACATCAACAATCAGTAAAAGGCTTGAGAAAATTTATGGACATCTATTCTGAAGTACAGGAGTGACAATATAAATATATGACTTCTTTAAAGCACCAAGCAAACAAACAAGGGCTGCAGTAGTCACGTACAACTGGACTGTTATAGCAGTCATGTACAACTGGACTGTGTTATCTGCATGGGACAATCCTGTCACACATGATTGCTGAAACATAGCAATAGTGCAATCTCCAACAATGTGTGGATACAGAGCTAGTAGAAGGGACAGAGAAAAGGACTACTGGGAGGAGGAAGAGGAGGAGAGTTGGTTTTTATATGCCAACTTTCTCTACCACAAGGAAGAATCAAACCGGCTTACAATCACCTTCCCTTCCCCACAACAGACACCCTGTGAGGTGGGTGGGGCTGAGAGAGCTGTGACTAGCCCAAGGTCACCCAGCTGGCTTCATGTGTAGGAGTGGGGAATCAAACCCAGTTCTCCACATTAGCCTCCGCTGCTCAAGTGGAGGCGTGGGGAATCAAACCCGGTTCTCCAGATCAGAGTCCACTGCTCCAAACCACCGCTCTTCACCACTACACCACTTTGGCTCCAGTGTGAATGGAGACTCTAGCATGTACAAGGAACATAAGAAGAGCCCTGCTGGATCAGACAAGTGGCCCATCTAGTCCAGCACTCTGACTCACACAGTTGCCAATCAGTTTCCCTTGAGGTCCAACTACACGGCACAGAGGCCAAGGCTTTTTCCTGACATTGCCTCCTAGCAATTGTATTCAGAGGTTTACTGCCTCTGAACGTGGAGGTTCCCTTTAGTCACCATGCCTATTAGCTACTGACAGACCTCTCCTCCACGAATCTGTCTAATTCCCTTTTAAAGCTGTCTATACACAGTTCTTGGTTTGCTTTATCTTTGCTTCCTGTCATTTAACCAATTTTAATCCATAACAAAAAAAAAATCCACCTAGGATCATCAGCAATTCCATTCTAAACTCGTCCTTGACTATTTTTATTTACTTCTTAAAGCATTTTTACCCTGCCTTTCCTCATGGTTCAAGGTGACTATTCTACCCATCCGAATGTTGAAAGAAAACAATACTTGATTCCTTAACCAAATCAGAATAAGCTTAAAAATATATTCGTGCATTGAAACCCTTTTTAACTTAAAAAAAAAAAAACTCAGCTTTTTATAGGAAGATTACAAGGAAACACATAATGCATATGTCTCAAGGGGGCAAAAATTGTTGAATCATGGGAATTAAAATAACTAAATCCTGTACATTACTGTTCAGACATACGTTGCTTTGCTATTAATATCTGAACTTCCCTCCTGCAAATTTAGAGCTATTTTAAAAATGAAACCTTGTTTCCATAGAGACAGTAAGCCAGGCAGTGCATCGGCTGGAGAAATATATTATTTTGTATGAATTGTAAACTCTGGATGTTCACAAAGATTCCCTCCTCAAAAGGCGGCTATTAAAATGTTGCTGATCAAAGTTGACAGCAAACAAGCTCAGCTGGGGGGTGGGGGGGGTGTTCTATGGATAACCAAGAAGGAGCCACTGGTAGCATTGGCACAGGAGAGCTGATCAAAGGGATGATGGGCAAAGATAGATGAAATACTGAAACGAGGTCATTGCAGATTCTTCACCTGCAGTATGAGGCTGGCTTCACAACGCAATGAAAGACACGTTCTATCATGCCGCGCGCTGGTTCAGACATTTCCTTTCCAATGCTCCAGGGCATTTAAAACTTTTCTGATTATTTGTTTTTAAGAACACAGATATTCATCCGTTTTAAAAAAGAGTTGCAAACTTGTTCCGGGAAATTTCGGATGTGCGTCCTTGTGATGCCATCTGCAGTGGTCAATGGGTGCCATTCTCAGGCAGCTGCCTTATACAGAGTCAGACCATTGCTCTATCAAGGTCACTATTATCTATTCTGACCAGCGGCAGCTCGACATGTTTTCAGGTCAAAATCCTTCACATTACCCACTACCTGGTTTTTATCTGGATGTGCTATGGATTGAACCCGAGACATTCTGCAGGCAAATCCCTCTCCCCTCTACTTGTCATCTGTGGGGGTGATCCTGCTGTCCAGTCCACAGCAATTACTACTATCTCAATGCCATCTTGTTTTAAATTGTTGTGTTTTAATTACTGATATTTTAACTAGTAGTTTCCCTAAAAAACGGGCAGTGTGTTTCAGTGCCACGAAGAAGGTATTCTTTAGTGAGCTCTAATCCATGATATTGTCGAAGGCTTTCACGGTCAGAGTTCATTGGTTCTTGTAGGTTATCCGGGCTGTGTAACCGTGGTCTTGGAATTTTCTTTCCTGACGTTTCGCCACAGTTGCTGGCGAAACGTCAGGAAAGAAAATTCCAAGACCATGGTTACACAGCCCGGATAACCTACAAGAACCAATCTAATCCATGATGTTTGTAAAACATGGGGTTGGATCCTAAGGTGCCATTATGCAGAAGGCAGTTCCATTTACACAAGGGGTGGGGTTCCTGCTTTTTTGTATGTTGCCCACTCAAGATCAACCTCCTTTGCTGCATCCTATATTGCTTCTTACTAGTTCAGGTAGTGGCAGCTTGACCAAACAGCCATCTTGGGCAACAAGCCTTTGCCCTGGACTTTAACAAGGCTATCTTCTCATTTAAAATGAGTGTGTACTCAAAAGTTATCATCAATGCCAAGAGAGTTTAGGGTTGATGTAGAGCTTAGCTGCTTCCACATAGATGTTTTTTCTCCACTTTTGCTTCCAAAGTCAAGCACCATTTTTGACAGGGTCCACACAACGCTACTCTTGGATTGTCTGCTTTCCAGGTACATCCTTGTCTTTGGCGCACGCTCTCTCAAATCTGCTCTGTTGACGAGGAGGCAAATGCCTCTGCATTTGCAGTGGCAATGAATGCAAGATGGAGAATCCTTGCCATGAGGATGCAGCCCTTGTGCAACACCATCGTAACATGGGCAGCAAAATGTCTGAGCCATCTGAGTCTCAATGCCTGTTAGAAATGCATTAAGAATGTGTTTCAGCATGGGACTGTCATAAGGGGACAGTAGTGGGTGCTAATTCCTTGGGAGTTTATCAGGAATGTTGAAAGATAATGGTGGGGAGGAGCTGAATTTTCAAAGAACAACATGCCTATGGTCTTGGGGGACACTCTCAATTTGACTAGGCCAAACTAGCCTTGTGCTAGCTGGGTCACTATCTCCATTCAAGCACTGCTCACTTG
This sequence comes from Euleptes europaea, assembly GCF_029931775.1. Classification (NCBI taxonomy): domain Eukaryota; kingdom Metazoa; phylum Chordata; class Lepidosauria; order Squamata; family Sphaerodactylidae; genus Euleptes; species Euleptes europaea. Next base: position 28,548,460 of record NC_079326.1, read on the forward strand.
CTCCATATTCTTGGCTTTCACTGCACGATAAAGAGGACGTCTAAAGAACATGTTCAGTTTTTAGCTTTACCCACAAATGTTTTGCTTGGTTTCATCTGGGAGAGATGTTCTTTTGTCAGTCTTCACAAAAATCTATTCATTCAAACCTACTCCTTGTCTCTTCAACCTAAATTATGTAACGTTATGCGTGAGCTAGATTTAATGCCCTTGCCTCTGGTGTATACACCTAAGAAGAAATGACTGTAACATCTCTCCGCTCTGCACAGCTAAATTATCCAGCATTTCCTGCAATCAAGCAGGCATTAGATGCCACATAGTTTCTATCCAACAAAGCTTTGCAGAATAAACATTATTTTGCGATACGCTGAATTTCTTGTCCCATTAATAAGCAACAGCCAACGCATGAAAGGTATCAAATTCTCGAGCAAGATGCACACATGGTCAAGGGGAAGGGGAGAAATCTAATACAGCATTTTCAAAGATCTAAGCAAGCATTCAGATGACCTACATACTCCTCTACACTAGAATGTTGATAATTGACTTCTGTCCCTTGTGGAGGTTCTTGAATCTAATTGAACTACACCTGCCAGATAAAAGAGTATCCAGCTGCTCATACGAACGCTCCAGAGATACTTTTTAACTGGAAATGCCAGGAATTAGATCTGGGACCTTAATCATGCAAACCACGCACAATGGCTCTGAGCTGTGGTTTCACTTCAGATACTTACAGTACAGATACGGAGCCCCTAACTGCTTCCCTGGCCAGCATACATAAAAAATCAACTGTTAAATAGAGGGTGGCATGTAGGGTTGCCAGGTCCCTCTTCGCAACCAACGGGAGATTTTGGGGGTGGAGCCTGGGCAGGGTTTGGGGAGGGGAGGGACTTCAATGCCATGGAGTTCAATTGCTAAAGCGGCCATTTTTCTCCAAGTGACCCGATCTCTATCGGCTGGAGATCAGTCGAATTAGCAGGAGATCTCCTGCTACTACCTGGCAGTTGGCAACCCTAGTGGCGTGTGTTCCTCTAAATTCTTTTAAATGTCTCCTTTTGGTTTAAAATCATTTTGAATTGTATACAAACATGTTAAAATCTACACTTACAATCTCTTACAACAGAATGTGTGACCCCTTACGGCACTGTCATAAAGCCTGTAAAAGGAAAGCATCCCAGGGGAAAACAAACCAATCCAGCTTGGTGCCAGTGTGTGGTAGTGGTTAAGAGTGGTGGTTTGGAGTGGTGGACTCTGACCCGGAGAACTGGGTTTGATTCCCCACTCCTACACACAAAGCCAGCTGGGTGACCGTGGGCAAGTCACAGCTCTGTTAGAGCTCTCTCAGTCCCACCTACCTCACAGGGTGTCTGTTGTGGGGAAGGGAAGGTGATTGTAAGCCGGTTTGAGTCTTCCTTAAGTGGTAGAGAAAGTCGGCATATAAAACCCAACTCTTCTTCTTTATAAACATATTGCACAACAGGTCCTGTATTTATTTAGTGGACTGGCTACTGGCACCAGGGACCAATAAAGCAGAGGCATTTGGGCTCAGGAGACAGAATCCTATAAGTCCACAGGATGATCTCTTGAGCTTCCTTGTGGGCGATCTTGTTCTCCTTACTTTATGCCCCCTTACTAGCTGCATGCTGCAATTGGTAAACGTACAAATTATGGATATTTTTGTTATCACCAAACAACTCATCTATACACTGACCCTTTACAGACCTGTTTGAGACAGCTCACAAAATAAATTAAAATGCCTCATTGAAAACCCAGCCAATAAAAAGAGCAGAGTTTTGGCAAGGAGGAAAACGACAGCCTCCAAAGGCATGGTGGTGATGGAAAGTGCCATTGAGCTGCAGCCTACTTATGGCAACCCCATAGGGTTTTCAAGACAAGAGACGTTCTCAGGTGGTTTGCCATTGCCTGCCTCTGAATATCGACCCTGGACTTCCTTGGTGGTCTCCCATCCAAATACTAACCACCAGGACCAACCCTGCTGTGTTTCTGATATCTGGCGAGATCAGGCTAGCCTGGCCCATCCAGGTGAAGGCTTCAGGTGCATAATTTTGCTTAAATCTCCCTTCCTATGGAGAGCAGAAATATACACATTACAAAATTGGGACATAAATAAACCCACGACTTCTTGTTGGCCTCCTCCTGTCCATGGCTTACCCCACTGTCGGTACCGCTCCTACCACCAGAGGGCCTCCTAGGCCTCAGTGAGGAGAGGAGAGGGGTTGCACCACCAGGATCCTCCTCCTCTCCACTGACCTCTGCTCCCCAGAGCTCTGAGCAGGATCAATTGCAACATCCCTGGCCTAATTCTGGGCTTTCATTAAATAAACAGTGGGACACCACACCCTCCTGGCCATTTCAACGCCACCCATGTAACCAGGCAGTCCTAGAGATTGCAGGAAAGCTCTCACTGGCCTGCGCAGGTTCCTTCTGGCCCAATCTTCTGGCTTTATGCCAGATGCCTTTTCTCCACCCCATCTGCGGGGCTGCCTCTTACTTCAGAGGCCACCGCTTACAACCCAGCCCCGATAAATGCCTGCCAGGTTACTTCTTTCCCTAGGAGTCAGCCCTGCAGCCTGCCTGTCGGAAGTGAAGGACTTTGCGCTGTCTCTTAACCTCAGACTCCAGAGGGGGACAAGACTAGTGAGTCAGAGAGATAGAGGGGACAAGATCCTGGGACATCCTTTCTCTACTGTTCTGAACTATCCCTTTGATGTGTAGATTGCTACTCTTTGGGAAACTTCCTTCCTTCCTTCCTGTTTCTTCCCCACCTCCTCAAACACACTGGCACTCTTCTCCATCTTGCCACAGTGAGAGAAGGACGCATGTCCTGGATCTCCCTCCATCCTAGTTAATTAGGATAGGCAACTATACTTTATCCTATCCAGAAATGGATTTCCTACAATAAATGAAGTATATTAGTTAAATAGACAAAAGACTCCTAGCAATTTTGTTCCAAACACAGAGGTTTGGATGGGCTTCTCTGCGCACAACAGCCTTTGTGCACTCTGCTAATTTAACAGGGATTTGGGCATAACAAAGCCCTCACAATCCGACACTGCCTGCCATCCTGCAGGCCTGCCGTGGGTGCACTTTGGCTGGAGGGTTATGCGCCAGACCAGCCTCCCTCCTGACCATGTGAGGACAGGCCAGCGCCATGCTAATGGATGCCTGACCAACTGCACAGGAGGGGTGTCCTGGCTGTCTGCTGACACCATGAAGGAGAAAAGGGGGAGCTTTGCCTCATTGCTGCCAAACTCCACCTTCCATCTGCAAAGTTCAGGCAGAGTCCTCTCCCCGCCCCCCCCCGCCCCTTGAACATTTGTCTTTAACTAATCTGGTTTCCTTGGTGATTAAAAAAACGCAAATGCTGATTGGACTGTTGTTTCAGAAGAGGAACAACGGCTTCTTCAATAACTATGCAGTCTTCCAAATCGATTAGTCAACATTTCTGTCCTATTCTTGATGGGGGGGGGGGAGGGCATTCAAGCCAAGTTCCCATTCAAGGAGCCAATCGTATTCCTACTGAAGGATTGTGGATTTGCAAAGGGAGCATTAGCTGTATGGCTGGAAACACTGGGTAGTGAAACACAGCCAGAAATCTCCCAAGAACCCCTTCTCTTTAGTCAGTATTTGGAGCATCGGCTTCTTTCTGAAGGTCCAAGAAGGAGCAGAAGAAGGAAGAGGAGGAATGGTCACAGTATAGAGTGCACGGCTTTAGTCAGGAGCATTTTGTTTATGGGGCAACCTCATGCCAGCACCACTGCGCACTGTACCATTATCACAACTACACTCATCTGCTGTACAAGTCATGCAAGGTACTGCTGCACCAGAGAATACCCAGCACCAAAACCCAAGGATTTGTGTTTGTGCAGACAATGACGTGGTGCACATCCATGCAGCACATGTGAAGAGGGCTAGATGTGCACCCAAGCACCACCAGCTCACTCATACCTCCATTGGCATCCTACTACGGTTCTTGCACAAAGGTGATATTCCAAGTAGCTGCCGTGGTTGGACTGCTATTGAGCTATACTGCAGGAGTTGTGCCATAGACCTGTACAGTTGAATCCGAACAGGCACGAGAGGAAACAGCTTGTTCAAGCACATTTTTACATGGACACAAGAAGCTGCCTTATACTGAATCAGAATCTTGGTCCATCAAGGCCAGCTCTGTCTACTGGCAATGGCAATGGCTCTCCAGGGTCTGTCGACTACCCAATCCTTTTAACTGGAGATGCTGGGCCCTGACCTCTTCAGTCAGTGGACTCCTTGGTACATATCCTTTTGCATTGTCCTTACATAAACCAACTTAGGCTAAAGTGGATTACACCATGTTTTAACAAATGGTCCACATCTTTGGAGCAAAAGGTTCAGTTCTTCTTAGAGAACTCTGACCCTCACTGTACTTATTTTGTTGCTCTGGTTTGGAGGCTGCAGAGAAGAGGGGAAGGGAGGTGTTTTTAGAGATGGGTCTTATTTAAGTTTCATTGTTCACGACCTTGGTCTAAGAACAGGGGCGAAAGAAAGGAGATGCTGGGATTGATCCTGTGACTTTCTACATGTCAAGCAGATGCTCTACCAGTACATCATGGCTCATCGAGCCATTCCCCCTCCCCCATGCAGTCCCTTCATGCCCCCCAAACCCTCTGCTGACTGTTGGGGGACCCCTGTGAATAAAATGCATTCCAGCATAGGGGCTGCTACAATGAGAGGAAAACCAGAGAAAATCCCCTGCACAATTTTTCCCTGCTAGTGCAGTGGTTTCCAAAGTAGGCAGTACCACCCCCTGAGGGGCAGTGGGATTACCGAGGGGGGCACTAAGAGGCAAGGGGGCAGCAGGGGGTGCTAGAAGTGGGCCCCTTCAACTGTGTTGTTGGATAGGGTAGGGGGTGCTGGGGTTGAGTTTGTGGAACCAAGGGGGCGGTAGCCCGAAAGGTTTGGGAACCACTGTGCTAAGTGGAACAAACAGTGGGCTGAAGGTTGCACTGTGGCTCCTCCCACATATTTTATTCACAAGCCCTACCCCCCAACACCAACACCACCTCACCAGAGTGTTGTGCAGAAGACAGAGGGGAGAAGGGGAACAGCCACTTCTACGGGCTCCTTCCACTTTGCACAAGTTTGAATTAATCTACAGAAAGCTATCTGGGGGTTTTTCCCCTCCCACAATACCTTCTTGGTCACTTCATGCTCTGCATAGTCCACTTTACCACAATCTTGGCATGCTATGATTTGTATTCCGTTATTAAAAATCCACAGTGAAGTTGTGGGAAGAGAGGCCAATGCTGAAGGTACTTCTGTTACAAAAATGGAATTGTTGTTCTGCACATATTTAATTGCCCTCTAAAGAATTATTTTGGTCACATTAGGAGAAGACAAGAGTCTCTGGAAAAGACAGTCATGCTAGGAAAAGTTGAAGACAGCAGGAAAAGAGGAAGCCCCAACAAGAGATGGATGGACTCAATAAAGGAAGCCACAGCCCTCAATTTGCAAGATCTGAGCAAGGCTGTCAAAGATAGGACATTTTGGAGGACTTTGATTCATAGGGTCGCCATGAGTCGGAAGCGACTTGATGGCACTTAACACACACAAATAATTATTATTAGGGTTCCCAGTTCCAGGTTGGGAAATACCTGGAGATTTTTGGAGTGGAGCCTGGGGGGGGGGGTGAGGTTTGGGGAGGGGAGGGACTTCAATGGGGTATAATGCCACAGAGTACACCTTCCAAAGCCTCCATTTTCTTCAGGTGAACTGATCTCTGTCACCTGGAGCTCAGCTGTAATAGTGAGAGATCTCCAGCTACCACCTGGAGGTTGGCAACCCTAATTATTAGAGTCTCTCTTCCTCCCCCCCTTCCCCCACAAATGCATGCTGTAATTCATTTCAGATTTCCTGCTTCAACTACACTATGCCATAAAAGTTGAAAAATTGCAGATCTTGATATTGGTTCCTTCTTTCTGGCAAGCATTTTCTCAGAGCTGAAAGTGTATTTATTTAACAACTTGAAACATATAGCTCTCCTCATGCCAAATCGAATACTAGTGCAGGAACATCAACTGTGTCAGCGCAGTTCAGGGATTAACTTTGCTTACTGAGTCTGCTTGCTGCTGCTGCTGGCAGAGTACAAAAAAAACCCCATTCTCTCAAGCCACTGGCTTTACAAAAACTGTAAATGCTGAAAACTTTATGCGTCGAAAAGCAGAACTTCCCTTTGCATGGAACAACGTGGCATCTGTGCAACATCCAGCAACTGCCAAGATGCACATGCAGATATAAGTATATGTGGTCTGTTACAAGCATAATTGTTTATAGAACAATCAATAACAAAGAATGAGAATTCAGGGATGCAAATAGCCACACACTTACTTGCCTAAGAAGAAGAGTTGGTTTTCATATGCCGACTTTCTCCACCAGTTAAGGGAGAATCAAACAGGCTTACAATCACCTTCCCTCCCCCTCCCCACAACAGACACCCTGTGAGGTAGGTGGGGCTGAGAGTGTGACTAGCCCAAGGTCACCCAGCTGGCTTTGTGTGTAGGAGTGGGGAAACAAATACAGTTCACCAGATTAGCGTCCACCGCTCATGAGAAGGAGTGGGGAATCAAACCCGGTTCTCCAGATCAGACTCCACCGTTCCAAACCACTAAACCACGCTGGCTCTCTAAGGGATGCTATTAAAAACTAAGGGATGCTATTAAGAACACATGTCTGCCAGTTATCACAAAAGCAATTGCCGAGCAGGGAACATGTGCAGCGAAGGATCAGTCAATGGGAGGGCCCACTGATTTTACCCTGCCTATGCTCCTTCTGCCCAGTCATTTTCTCCTTGAAGCCAGGGGGCTTGGGAAGGGCGGAAAAATGTCTGGTAGAAGCACTTACAGGAGAGAATTGGCGGGTGGGCAAAGGATTAATACACTCCTGACCACCATTTACTTTTCCTGCAAAAACGTCTACATTCACATTTGGAAGGAAACGCTGGGCGGAGAACCTCATCTTCTCCTTGTAAAATGTGGTTCTTCCTTCATGTAAGTAGCAATTGCACATGTGAGTGACAGCCCCTCTGCCCCAATCCACCTCCCTGGGCCAGAAAGCTTCCAATAAATTAGACCAGCAGTCACATCACCTTGGCTTGCTATCCAGCCAGGACTCATTGCTTTCCCACCTGCATCATCGAGGCAGACAAGGAATGGAGCCCAAAAGGACTTGGTCTTGGGAATGCCCAACCTGAGCAGACACAGGTTCTTGATGTCGCCACTAAGGCCAAAGTGACCTGCAAGTTTTCACCACCTTCAGCCAAGCTTAACGGTTTTGGATGCAAAGAGAGATGCTACCATTTGTGGTTCCACGGGCAAATGGCTCCCCGGAAAAGGGGGGAGGGAGGAACAGCAAAATACAAACACTGTACTTTCTGGGTAATAAAATGGCCACAGCTTTATTGATCACAACAGAATGGAGAATTGGCGGAAAACCATGGGGGCGGATCTAAGTATCGGATCACCACCCTGTCATCTGATGTATCGAAAGCATCGATAAACGGCCCAACCGCCTGTTGGGACAGCACCGGAGTAGCGCTTAGATGACCCCACCAGGACGGGAATCTCTGTGTGAGGTCAGCGCCACCTGGGATTGGAGCGCCGAACACAAGCCCCCCCAGCTGGGCAACGCTGTTGTACTCCATCCCAAGACCCTTTATGGGGGTCCCCACAAACGGGAAGGAAAGGCACCTCTTCCCATCTTGGATCAGACCCCAATTAGAGCATTTTCACCAGAATAAGTAAAAAACAAGCTGATTTTTTTACAAGTAATAATAAAAACAAAGACATACATCCACCAAGGTAACCTTGTGAGGCAAGCAGCAAATTTTAGTAAGAACACAGCAGGGAGAGGAGGCATTAAATAAGAAAACCCATTAACACACATACGCACACAGAAGACAGGTTATTTTAACTACAAACAAAGCTACAAAGCCCCTTAGCTAATGAGATGAAGATGATAAATGTCTGAGTATTAATCTGTGCTCATGAAACAGCAGATGCATGTGTGGGTTTGCCAGGCCTTCTCTCTCTCTCACTGGACTGCTTGAGCGCTATCAGGCTAGCAGCTAACTCAGAGGTAAAATGTTCAGCAGGGATGGAAACATGAGACACTGCATAAACTGTGAAGGCAAGCAGAGAGAACATTTGGGACACAGATATCTTGTCAGATGTAACAGAATTCAGCCATGACAGGCACACTGCTGAGGACGAACCAAGCGGCATGCTGGGTCACAGATTCCCAAAGTGGCAAGATGGTCCCTAAAGATCTTCAGATCTGGCCATCTGGGCAAGAATCCTTAAACCTAAGCCCAGTAGACGGGCCTACTCAGCACCCAGGGCAAAGGATCAAAGTCTTTCAGGAAGAAGGAGAAGAAGAAGAGTTGGTTTTTATATGCCGACTTTCTCTACCACTTAAGGAAGAATCAAACTGGCTCACAATCACCTTCCCTTCCCCTCCCTACAACAGACACCTTGCGAGGTAGGTGGGGCTGAGAGAGCTCTAAGACAGCTGTGACTAGCCCCAGGTCACCCAGCTGGCTTCATGCGTAGGAGTGGGGAAATCAACCCGGTTCACCACATTAGCCTTCCCCCGCTCATGTGGAGGAGTGGGGAATCAAACCCGGTTCTCCAGACCAGAGTCCACCACTCCAAACCACTGCTCTTAACCACTACACCATGCTGGCTTGATTAGAGATCACAAACCCGCTGCTGCCAAGTCCCTGGCTATAATTGATTGTTTGTAAGCCCTCGGTGTTCTGTGAAGGTCTACCTCCTCACTGTAAGTGTTCACCACAGGAAGGAATACAGAGCAGGGCATTTATGAATTGATGGACAGACGCAGGTATGCAAGACCCAGATCACCAAGGATTTTAAAGGTCTGAGCCAGAACTTTAGTCATAAAGCTTACTGGCAATCTGTGAAGTTTCCACAGAGCTGATTGAACTTGTTCCTGTCTATACCGGTCAGGAAATGGGTTCCCAAAGGTTTTCAAGAGCAGGCCCCACGTGAAGATCAATGCTGTAATCAAACCTAAAATTACACAGATTGTTCTAGGAGGAGACACAGCTAGAGCAGTCCTGTTCTCCATTACTACCCATTTCTCCAAGAATAAGGCAGATCCAGGAACACCCAGAGGCTACATACTGACATTACATCCACCCCATCAACGATAGTCAAAGCCAAATTTTCACAGCACCATGTCCCTCCACTGTAAGCAAACTAAAAAATTAAGGGGATAAACTTATATTCATTGTAATTCACATCTCAAGGTTTCTAAACTTCTCTTGTCCAAGAAGTTAGCTCAAAACCCCACCTGATGCTAACCATTTGCAAGACAAAACACTATCAGTCTCCAGCAAGTGTGGCTCTACGTAATTGAGAGTTCACAGGTTACAGATATATGCTGAACAAATTAGCTGGAGCTTCCCAATGTCAAGTTCCACTGTAAGCTTTAGACCTAAACCAACTGCTTGTCTCTGCCCTAGACTCTAATCCACACAGCCAGAAACCTCTCTAAAGTCCCTAAGAAAAGTTTTCCTATACAGCCTCCCTTAATAACTTATTCCATTGACAAGATCTTATTAAAGTAAAATTCTTCTGTCTAATACTTAGTAGTCATCTGCAGCTAAAATGCAAGCCCACTGCCACAGCCAGCGTGGTATAGTGGTTAAAAGCGGTGGTTTGGAGTGGTGGACTCTGATCTGGAGTACCAGGTTGGATTCCCCACTCCTCCACATGAGTGGTGGAGGCTAATCCGGTGAACTGGATTTGTTTCCCCACTCCTCCACATGAAGCCAGCTGGGTGGCCTTGGGCTAGTCACAGCTCTTAGAGCTCTCTCAGCCCACCTACCTCACAGGGTGTCTGTTGTGGGGAGGGGAAGGGAAGGTGATTGTAAACTGGTTTGATTCTTAAGTGGTAGCAAAAGTCAGCATATAAAAACCAACTCTTCTTCTGCTTGTCCTGCGGTGACCCGAGCTTTTCAGAGTTTTGCATATAATATCCTACTACGTTTTTTTCCTCTCTAGCTAACTTTAACAAGAGGCTTGGCTCATATAAAGCATTTCACAGCCCCGTGTTTGCAGATTGATACAGTGAAGGGTCTTGTGAACTCCAGGATGTGTTTAAGCTCATAGATCCAGGGCTGTGAAATCGGTTGAAGGTTGAGAATCCTGAACTAACAACTCCTGCTTACACAGATACGGAATCACATACTCACTGCATGCTTGAACTGAATTCTGAACTCCACACACACACTCTACATACTGTAGGCAATGGCCCTGCTATTATTTATACCCTTATCCCAAAAAAAGAACCGAAGGAACAAATGACCTTTTCTCCATTTCAGTATTTTTGGCCTCTGGCAGCTCTCTTGATTTTGTGTACAAATTAGACATTGGCCTGTAGCCAACCACGCAGTCCCAAAGCATCAAGCGCACTTGTGTTTTCTTCAGAGGGGACGGCAATTTCTACTAAGCCCACCCTCCCACTGCAGCCCACAGAGCTCCCTGAAATTTTATTTCGGGAGGAGGGGATCTCAGCGGACTTTCAGGAGCAGCAAAGGGGGTAAAGAGGTGATCTGCAGTAGGAACTAACAAAAATTGTTATCCCTCCTAAGAAAAATTAAGGGCTGTGGCCTTGGGGAGGGGCTGTGGCTCAGTTTGTAGAGCATCTGCTTGGGATGCAGAAGGTCCCAGACGCTCTACCACTGAGCCATGGCCTCTCCCCATTCGTCCCACAGCTGTACAGAATGCTCACAGCCGATCTACTGAACAGGCACACCCCCATAATAAAAGATGAACCTGGATTCATTTTATTAATTTTTGATGCAACCATTCAAATGCCTTAGACAGAAGGTTATATTAAGTTTCATGTTCTCTCTATCTTCCCCCCACCTCTTTCTTTTGCATGACAATGATGTCTCTTTCTCTCCCAGCTCCAACAAAAACAAAGAATTGCTCACTGTGGCAGTGCTGTCGTTTTGCTTTGTGGAGTGACAATGATCCCACGACTGAATGCCAACCCAACGGCAAAGCTGACCTGCTCATGTGTCTCTTGAAATTTATTAGTCCCCCATGATTTATCAGCGTAGCCAACAGCCTGCGCTCGGTGCAACTTTACGGTCATGTGTATTTCAAACATTCTTCAAAGATCAGAACAGCCACCAAATAAGGAAAATGATATATAGTTTTTATTATGCAATAAATGAAGGCTATCATTGAAACATAAAACAAAATGCTGCTTAATCCAGAAGCGAAATAGCCCTCGCAGTGTTTATTTTCCAAATGGTTTTCAGCTGTAAAATTATGCTTCACTGCTCCATTGCTGGGTAAGTGACAATAGGTTGGATTCAACCAGATAATTCTGCTGGTGAAAAAGGACGGATGGGTCCCCTTGACCACAACAAAAGTTGTGATGGGGATTGTGGAAGGGTGCAATAGTAAGGAGGGGAAATGGACCAGATTGAGTCCAAAAGCTGGCTGGATCCAACCTATCATCAAGAGCAGAAAAAGTATTAAAGGAAGATTTTATTATCATGCATGCAAAAAAATGGAAGACAAGTGTAAGTCACATGAACACACGCGAAGCTATATTGAATCAGACCATCAATCCATCATAATCAGTATTGTCTACTCAGACTGGCAGCAGCTCTCCAGGGTATCAGGCTGAGGTCTTTCACACTACCTCATGCTTTTACCTGGAGATGCTGGGGGTTGAACCCAGGACCTCCTGCATGCCAAGCAGAGGATCTACTACTGAGTCACAACCCCTACTCAAAAAATAATCAGAAACCAAATGCTACAAAGCTAAAGAGAGACAGTATCAGTAACGGGACAGTTGCCAGCGTTCTCTGCCTGAGGAAAGAGGGTTGGGCACAAGGATTAGCCTCACCAAGCATGCAATATTTTGCTGGAAGGGAGATACTGCATCCAGCAGCTGGATTCAGCAGGTACTTAGAGGACCATGTTATTATCAGTGGTCCACACACAAATCTGATGCCCCTTTCCTCACTACCTGGGGTCACTGCTGCCCTCTCAAAGGGCTGGCTTAGACTGGACAGGTGAGCAATGCCTACAAAAGCATAACAGACTGTTGTATCTCCAGCTCATGGGTAGAGAGCCAGCAGTTCCTAGAAGTAGTGAAATATCATTCCCTCATTCTAGATATGGATGTGGACACAAACGGCTAGGTTTTACTTCAGAGGACTGTCACAACAAAACGGTTCTTGCACCCTTCCCTTGGGGAATAACAACAACAAACTTCCAAAGTCATGCATGACCACAAGATAACTTTGCATAACCACAAGATAACTTTGCATAAAGCACAAAAAATGCTTTAGAAGTCTATGGGGGAGTGGTCATAGCCCAAATCGAAAAAAATATAAACACTCATACCCAAAATAAATTAATAAAGGATCTAACCAAAGCCCCCTGGGTTGTTGTTGTTGGTATTGGGGGTAGGGGAGTTCAGGTTTAAACAGAAAAAAGGCCAAAAAAAAAAAAAAAGGCTTGATTTAAAACAGCAATTAAAAACTCCAGCAGACTCATTCAACTCAGCTTACACACCAAGCAAAATTCAGAGCATAAAAGAAAAGAAAAAACACCACCACAAAAACGCAGCGTTAATTTGAAAATCATGCTTGCCTTCACATTGCCCTTTAACAATATAAAATGATGCCACAAAAATACTTAATACAACACACCACAAGTCATTTCAAAAGCTATATACAGCACATAGGCAGAGGCCATCCAATACATAACATTATTATTATTAATAATATTAATATTATTATCGGCTTCATTTATAGCCCGCCTTCCTCACTGAGACTCAAGATGGATTGCAAAAAAATGAAAACCAATTCAATCGGACAGCAAAGGCCTCCAAGGAACAACACAGAAGAACTAGGATTACAGAACGGGAGGACAATGCAAACAAAATACTGGCTCAGGCAACAAAAACTGTCTAAGGGATAGCATAACAGAGTCCTGCCAAAAATGAATCCCTTTGCATTGATTTCAGTAGGAAAGATAAGCATGTACTGAACTGTTCCACTGGAATCAACAGAATTTAATATGCTTAACTTTGACTAAGTCAGACCACACACATTATAATAAAAACACAAACACATATGCATGTTAAACCTTAGAAAAAGAGCACCAGATAGCATATTCCTTTACACTATGCAGAAAGGCCTAAGAACCTGAGGCTGAACACTCAGAAAAAAATCACACCTGTGATTATATACCAAATACGGCTTCATGCGGAAAGGTCACAATCATCTTTTTTTTATTTTTTTTAAATTGTGGCTAGGAACAGATACATCGGCAAGATCTTGGTTATATGGAATACATCCTTTGAAAGCAGGTTTCTACAACATACCACAGACCGCTTATGAAACTTCCCTCCAGTTTCAAAGAGGTCTGCCACGCAGGATGGGGCACCGATCTAAGAGAAGCCTGTCCATACTTCCTTTGGCACAAGCAAAAAACTGTGATTCTTTGGAACCATGCCTTTGTGTACAATAGTTCCTTCTGGATTCCCTATAAGAGGGTACACGCCGAGTACAGTTCTCACACATTACAAAAAACAGCACAGTTACACACAGTACAGGCCTATACCCATTAATTTCAGCAACAAGCAAAGATGCTCGAAGAGGCATGTGCCGCAGGAGCCCAGAACAGGCAATTTTCCTTGCATACATGTTGAACTATTAGCACACCGTACAGCCGATATGACCTAGTTCAACTCAGGACATCTAACCCATTCTATCGCTCAAAAGCAGATTACAATTCGGAGAGGCACCGACTAAAAGGTAATTGAAAACTGCTGGCTGGCAGAAGATGCTACCAACCGGAAAAGAGAAGAAACACACACAAACTCCAAAGTCGCCAGTTTACGCAGAAGTCCCCTAAATCTAGGCTTCAATTCAATTTTTAATTCACCTTCCCTGGTTGTGGATTCAGTCTTTTCCCCTCTTCCTTATCTTCCTGCGTACATAGCAAAACTCGTACCTATTCCTATACAGAATAACACATTTCCACTCCCCTTAGAGCTAAGTACTTATCTTGTTTCATTCCTCTAAACCTATGCAAATTCACATTTTAATCTAAAAATAACTTCTGAAATTCAGCAAATTAAGAGATGCTCGTGCATGTTTATTTAAATGCCCCTTTTCAGATGTGTCCGATTCAACCTTACTCCCTTTCCTACACCATACCTGAAACAGAAAACACAGCAACCAAGCCGGAACTAAAATACTTTTGCAGATCTTCAGCTTGACCTATAAAGCCAGTCAGACCGACAGTTTTGCGAGATATGAGTGATTTCTAAAGGTGAGGTCGCTAGGCCCAATCTCCTCGGCTGTGACGGCCCACATCTGGGGTTCATTACATACTAATTCTAGATGCATATGAGTTGGCTGTAACAAGTCAGTGACATGAGAAATGTTCTCTGCGTTTGCTCAGAGGTACTTTCTCTTTATACGTACTGTTTATTTTTAAATTGCCATCAACATGGACAACACTTTCCAGAATACAAAAAGTCCCACCAATGAAGTGCTGGGTCTAAAATTTGGCCCTGGAGAGGAAATCAAGGGAGGCAAGGGAAGGGCTAATAAATAAGGGGGAGAAAGGCGCTTTAGAACTGATTCCTAAGAGGAGTTTCCAGGGATAAATCCTTAGCCCAGTTTAAAATCTGCGTTTAGGACTAATTCAGCACCACCACTTTTTGGAATTCCTTTGCGATTCAGGCCGACTGTTTGCCGCACAACTCCCAAACACACAAAGAGGAAGAGGACTGTGTCAAACCCCCTGTCCCAAATACTTACTGGCCTACATGCAAAGAGTTGCACAGATTTGTCTTCCACCCCTCGTAGTTTGCAAGTTGGTACATTCATGCTCATAACCAGCAGGTCACGCGAATTGTCTGCTAAAGCTATATTTGGGGGGGGGGGTAAGAGACACCCAGCTGCAGGCTGCCACGAGCCCTAAACATTTTCATTGCAACCTGCGGTCAGGGGAACCAGACTTCACAAAAATGGGCGCTCCAGTTCCACAGAAAAACCGCTCAGCCACCGAGGCATCAGCGGCGGCCTGGCCACGGTGTCAGCTTGCCCGATGGCGAGCGGGCCCTGTGGGCCCTCGAGGAAGTGGGGGCCCTTAAACATTAGACAATCTGTTAAAAATAAATAAATAATAATAAAAATTAAATGATAAGCCTTATAGTTGTGGGCGGGGGCCCCTTTGTCTCCTGGCAACCACTCTTTTCCCACCCAGTCCGCCACAGCCCTGCATTTTTGAGCCAGGGGTCTTCCCACCCAAACAAATGCTTTCTTTTTCAGATTCTTTCCTTCTCCCTTCCGGACCACAGCGGTGCCCAGGCCGCTCGACCCGGCCCCCCCAAAGGCTTTGCAACCCCGGGGCATCCACGCCGCCTCCAGGGCCCCTCCACGGTCTCCAACACCCCCTCCGGCGGGGAAAGTGTTGCATTGGATCCAGGCCCAATGGATCGTGAGTGTGGTTAGAGAGAATCGGGTCAAGCACACAATAAAACAGAGTCAAAGACTTTTAATCCAACAAAAATCCTTGACTTTCCTAAAAATAGGGAGGGTTACATGGAGTAAAAACAAAGAACCATCTTTCTATCTACTTCCCTATAAAGCACGCTAGGAATACTAGCAGTTTTGTACATGAGGATGGCCAGGTTAACGGAATTTTTGCATGGAAAGGATATGGGAGAATTTAAAAAAAAAACATGGGTTAAGGCCACCTCCTATTGGGACAAGCTGGCAAAAACGGACTTTACTTTATGAATTAATGAGATAGAGAAATCTTTTTTTTTTTAACAATTGCGATTTATAATCTTAATGGATACAATAAAACCGTTGGTGAAGGGTCGCTCTTTAGGCGGGTGGAGGGGAAAGGGTATCTTGGCTTAACGTTACAAATTAGTAACTATGAATGCATTAATTCTGGGATATGGATACCCTTTTATAATTTCTCGTATTCTTTTTGGTAATTTTTTTTGTTTTTTTCTTGTTGCATTTGTTGTTTTTTCTATGTTTTTCTTTCCCCTCCTCTCCTCTCTCCCCGCTTACCTGCCGGAGGATGAAACTGGTGGAAGTGGTGCTGCCGTCGGACCGCTTCAAGCGGCTCCTGCGCGTGGCCGTGCCGCGGGACCCCTGGAGCAAGGGGGGTGGGAGAGAGAACGAATAAAGGGAGAGCGTTATAGATCTATTGGGGGGGGGGGGTCGAGCAGAACCCAGTCCCGGGGGGGGGCTGCCTCCCCCGCCTCCCCGACCGCGCTTGCATCTCCCCCGTCCCCTCCCGCCGGGCACCTGGAGCATGGGGTCCGCCAGCCCGTTCTTGCCGTAGGAGGGAGGGTGCTTGGACATGCTGGCCGCCGAGGCTCCCCCCCAGGCGCGGTCTGGGCACGCCGGCGCTGCTGCTGCTGCCTGCCTGCCTGCTCGCCCACCCGCCGGTGCGTGCGCGCGGGGATGGAGCGGGCTCTCTGCGCGCTGCTGCTGCTGCTGCTGCGGAGCCCTTAAAGCCACAGCGGCGCCTTTCCCTCGCGCAAGGCGCGCGCGGGGAGGTCGGCCCGGGGAGGGCGCGCGGGCTTGCTGAGCTCTTCTGGGGGGGGGGGGGAGAAGGGGCTTCCGAGCGCTGCGTGGGAACAGGGCCGGATTGACGCATGAGCTCAACAAAGCTATAGCTTAGGGCCGCACTCTCTTGTGTGCGTGTGTAAAGTGCCGCCAAGTCGCAGCCGACTCATGGCGACCCCTTATGGGGTTTTCAAGGCAAGAGACTAGCAGAAGGGGTTTGCCAGGGCCTTCCTCTGCACAGCAACCCCTGGTCTTCCTTGGTGGTCTCCCATCCAAAGACTAACCAAGGCCGACCCTGCTTAGCTTCTGAGATCTGAGGCTAGCCTGGGCCATCCAGGCCAGGGCGCGTGTGTGCGTGTGTGTAAAAAGTGCCGCCAAGTCGCAGCCGACACATGGCGACCCCTTATGGGGTTTTCAAGGCAAGAGACTAGCAGAGGGGGTTTGCCAGGGCCTTCCTCTGCACAGCAACCCCTGGTCTTCCTTGGTGGTCTCCCATCCAAAGACTAACTAGGGCTGACCCTGCTTAGCTTCTGAGATCTGACGAGATCAGGCTAGCCTGGGCCATCCAGGTCAGTCACTCTCTTGGCCCCCCCCCCCAATTTTTTTTAAAGGAAATAATAACTGGTTCTTGTGGGTTATCCGGGCTGTGTAACCGTGGTCTTGGGTTGTTTTTTTTTTATTTTTTACGCAGCCCGGATAACCCACAAGAACCAATGAACTCTGAGCGTGAAAGCCTTCGACAATATTTTGAAATGATAACTATTTCACTATTAATATACTTCTTAATTCTATTCCAGTTCAACGATTGCTTTGATAAAATGCATATTTTTGTTACGTGCAAATGGCTTTCAATACCTGTTAGGTATTTAATTACCATATGGCATCTATTCAACACAAAAAAACAGCTAGGATGGTTATTGCTAAATCCTAGAAGCTTGTAAATAGACCTCTAATTAAGGACTGGAGGGGGAAAAAAACTATGGTTATGTATGTGGATGGCTAAATTAACTGATTCCCTGCATGGGAAGGATGTGGAAGATTTTAAAACTATGTGGTCAAAAGCATTCGCATATTGGGAAATACTGGCAAAAATGAATTTTATTAGTATTGTGAACAAGTTGTAGATTCAGTTTTGTAATTCAAATTATTGATAAAACGATTTATTAATAAACTGTTTAGACACTTCTCCGTAAGTCCAACACAGTGGTGGAGGGAGGTGGGAATATAATGGATAATTGTAATAAGAATGTAACAACTGTATGTTTGGTTCTTTTTTCTGGGAACTTATTATGTAGCTATCTATATTGTTGCATTTGTTTGTCTTTTTAATATATATATCCTTTGTTGTTTGTATTTTGTTTTTTCTGTTTGTTTAAAAATTTATTAAAAATCTTTAATAAAAAAAGCAACAATTTGTTGTTGGCAAAGGACAGCTGGACAGATCAAGGGCCCCATTACCTTCAATAGCTTAGGGCCTCATCAAAACTAAATCCGGCCCTGCGTGGGAACGGGGCTGGTTGTTTCCTCGGCGGGAGTCGAGGCGCTGCCACAGATAGGCAGATGAGAGAAAGGGCATCTTGGGCTTCTTCCGGGCATGGAGTAGGGGTCACTGGGTGTGTGTGTGGGGGGGGGGGAGGTAGTTGTGGATTTGTAGTTGGGCTTTTATTCTGGCTTTTGCCGTCGATAAATGTATTTAGGTCGTTGGCGGTTTCCTGCATTGTGCTGGGGTTAGACTAGATGACCCCCTATTTAGGTCGTTGGCGGTTTCCTGCATTGTGCTGGGGTTAGACTAGATGACCCCCTGGGACCCTTCCAACTCTATGGTTCTATGGCGGCGCTGTACAGAGAAATCCCAGCCCGTTGACTCCAGCCAGTTTGGAGGCCGGGTTAATTCTATATAGAAGCCACGCTGGCTCGCGGCTGTTCCCAGGCGAAGCTGCTCTCAAATGTAGGGAGGGCGTATGGTTAGGAACATATGAGATTTGGGAGAGAAGCTTACAGTGCATTCCTAGAGAGAGTTTCAATGGGCTTAAACTGGAATTGCTCTCTTTAGGGATGCACTGTTAGACTGAAAGGTTTCCGAGGGTGGTCGTGTAGGTCTGCGATAGAACAGCTAGATTCCAGTCCAGTAATACCTTAGAGACCAACAAGATTGTCAGAGCTTTCCAGAGTCAAAACTCGAAGGGATCTGACGAAGGAAGACTTGACCCTCGAAAGCTTATTACTCCCCCCCCACACACACACACACAAACCTTGTTGGTGTCTACGGTACTACTGGACTCAAATCTAGGTTTCAAAGCGTGGAACCTACTTACCGTGCGTCAAAAATAAAACAGAGGAGTTTTGTGGTGCTGGAAAAACCATCTTTTTGTTCCAGCATCAACTTTCATGGATACTGGTGGATCCTCGTAGCATCTGAAGAAGCCTGCTTTAGTGTACGAAAGTTATTGCTGGGATTTAAAAGTAATGTGCTTATCTTTTAGGGGAGGGGCTGTGGCTCAGTGGTAGAGCATGCAGCAGGTCCCAGGTTCAATCCCCAGCATCTCCAGTTAAAGGGACTAGGCAAGTAGGTGATGTGGAAGACCTCAGCCTGAGACCCTGGAGAGCCGCTGCCGGTCTGAGTAGACAATACTGACTTGGATGGACCAAGGGTCCGATTCAGTTTGAGGCAGCTTCATGTGTGTTCAGTGACTCCTGTTTATTTTTGTTCCAACAGACGAGACCCGCTGCCCCACTGGGCCTATTTACACCAAGTTACCTTCCGCACACAAGTGCCCTGCTCTGCCGACAGACCTAGCAGTGAAAGGGGCATTTATCCCCTCAAGGTCATCCAAACATTCACACTGAGCCAGGGAGAATCCAACGGCAGCTGGAGATGGGTGGAAGTTAGAGCACTTTCCCACCCACACCCCACTAAAAAAGAAAAAAAATATCTAAAAATAGTTCTACATTTTAAAATATAACTTCATGTCACGAATTTAAAAGCTTGCATGTTTGTGTTCTAATCCAGATAGGCCAATGCCAGTCCTAGCTGTGCCCCTGCGGACTTATATATTTATTCAATTTCTATCTTGCCTCTCCCTGAACAGGTCAGGCTCAGGGTGGCTTGCAAGATTTTCCAACAATTAAAACATATAAGTTACAGTTAAAATTCACCAGTATCTATTATCTCAATGTACCATCCTCAAAATTTGGGCTACATACCCTCTATCATCCCTCATAAAATGTTCTCTGTGATGATCTTTAGAGTTCAGTGACTGCAGGGTATGGCTGGCTTGACCTTCATATCCTTTATTCACCTGCATCAGAATGGGTCCATGTTGTTGTTAGTTGTTTTGTGATTTTATTATTCTTCCACGGGTCTTCCAAGGAGCTTTCCAACCCACCGACAACAGCCTTGTGAGGGAAGTCGGGTTGAGGGCAAGCGACAGGCCCAAGGTCACCCCAGTGACCTTCCTGGCTGAACTGGGTTTTAAAAACAGTCATCCTCTGGCGTTCATACATGCTGATGCCTGAAAGCAGTTGGAGGCATGCTGATGTAGAAGCGAATCCCATTGTTCAATGAATCTGTTCCCACATAAGGAATGCCTACATATCATAGAGAATGCTTCGTCAAATGTAGTGGGACCTCGTTTAAGTAGAGATGATATTAGGTCACCATAAACAAGCGAGTCCAGCCTATGAATAGGGGCTAAACTACATACCAATGGTGACAGGGATTGGATCATAGATGCTTTTAATGTGTCATTTAAAGCATCTGCTAACAGGCGAGTGAAAGCAGCTGAGATGACAAGGAATTAGGTTCTTTATTGTTCTCCCCCTCTTGTTTGGTGCCCCAGTAGGGAGGGAAAAGGCAAGCATGATAAAAGTACCGGTCTTTTTTCCCCTGGGGAGCTAGAAGCAGCCTTGAGGAGGGGACTGGAATGATCAGGGAAGTAGTGAGAGACGAAAGCATTAACCATTCCTGTAACCTCACTGCACACTCTGACTCACACAGCTTTTTGAATAAATTATTTATTAGGGGATACAACTATAGATCCCCTGAAGGCACATGTAGGCTAGTCTCACTGAACTTTGCATGACTTTCTGCTGATTTTGTTAATTGAAAATTTTGTTCAGATTCCTTAATACTGATATTGTACATGTTCAAATTAATCCATTTAGTAATTATTTCCATAGGCAATACATTTCCAGCTGTAACTTCCCCTCCCCACACACTCCCATGCAATTAAGATTAAATTCTTGTGGACTGTATTCCTCACCACAACATTCTCCCACCTGAATTTCAGACACATAGAGGCAGTATCCCTGGGATGAAAACAAATGCTTTAAACCACTAAGCACTTGGTATAGTAAGGAAAGCCAGTGTGGTACAGTGGTTACAGCATCAGACCAGGATCTGGGAGGCCCAGGTTCAAATCCCTTCTCTGCCATTTAAGTTTACTGGGAGAACTTGGCCTAGTCACACACTAATTCTAACCTACCTCACAGGATTGTTGTTATGAAGATAAATTGGAGGATGGGGGGAAAATGTTGTGAGCAGCTTTGGGTCCCCACAGCACAAAGGTAAAGGTAGTCCCCTGTGCAAGCACTGGGTAATTCCTGACCTACTGGCTGACGTAAGATCCCATCATTGGACCTAGTCAGTTCAGATTCCAATATTAAGAGGTAATTTCTTTTGGATTAGTTACCCCTTTCAAGTCAGATTTCTTTTAGAATGTGATCCCAAGATACACACTGTTCAACAGTTACAGCCTACTCTCTAGCGATGCCTATCATTTGCTCTCTTCAGCAGGGCTGCTGTAAGGTCTCCCACTTGCTGATGGAGCTGGACTAGTGGTGCAAATCCTCCTGACACTATGAAACTGCTCATATCTTAATACAGTAAAGGTGTTTTGCTTTACAGGGCATCAAACTAAAACTTAAATTAATCAACTACAAATTAACTAGAGCGCAAATTTTAAGCAACGGAAATCGCAATTTACAGACTTGGGACGCCTGCAGTCTGATCCCATGGTCCCCAAACCCATTGACATTTTGCTGTAGGACCATTCATAATGAATGTTCTGAATTTTGTAAACCAAAAGCCTTTCATTGGTTACTATCGGTGCTATTCTAGCATAGGGGCTTGCTTCTTACTGCCCAGACCCTTCGCAGGTTTAAACTTGAATTACAATAATGGGAGGGGGGGAGATTCTGAGTGGGGGGGGGGGAATCCTGAACACAAACTGTTTCTTGCGGCACTTTTGCTACACCAAATGGGCAGTTGGAGAATAAGATGCACAACAAATGGGACAAGTTGAATTTTATCTTGGTAACAGGCTGCATAGCAACAGCAGAACACAAAGGGCTACCAGGAGGCAACATAGTTAATTGTTACTGGGTCAAAGGATTTCTTTTTTCATCTTTTAGTATATGAAACAGTGCACAGAATAATTGCCTAGTAAAGGCAACACCAACCATGTGGAACACCTACCTAAGTAGGGGGGGGCAGGTTACACAGCACAGCAGAATCCCATTTAAATCTGGCCTTCGAAATTCAGTGGCTTTGCTCCTGGCTTATGGCCCAGGATGTTCCTATGGAACATTAGTTTAATTGAATCTGTATGTTGTTGAGTTGCTGTAACAGGCAAGACCGTTATCATCTTAACTATGGTTTTATTAATTTTGGCGATGAATCCCAGGTGCTACACAGCGATCCAAGATTGTAACAATTCATTTCTTAAGAGGGTCATAGTCTATTATCAAATAACAACCCTAGATTTCCACATTATCATTTGCACATGATGTCTGAAAAGATACTTGGATCTATGAAACCTATGTGGACAAAAAACAACATATGAGGGAGAAATTAAGCAAAATTGACCCCTCATTCCTCCTCCAATCAGAGCTCCACTTTCAGAGGAGAGGCAATTGGAGCAATATTTCCGTTCCTCCCTTCAGATACCCCCCCCCATATGGCTTTTGGTCCAAGCGCCTCTTTTGACTCCAGGCAATCTCTTTCCAGAACCGAAAAAGGACTTCTGGGAAGAAAACAAAAAACGAGGGAAATCCATGCCTGCCAGCAGAAAGACACAGTCTTGTGATTTGGGAGCATTCCTCCTTGCACATAAGCTCAGGACACATTAAGCAAAAAAAGTAGGGCCACAGGGGCTCATGGCAAGCTTTAACGACCCCCAACCCCATAGAAGCTTAAAGAAATATGGCACATGCTGGTTGCTAAAAACATAATTTTGCTCTATCAGTGAAGCACCAACCACCAAGAGGAATCAAGTTCATGATCTTGGACCAAGAAAACCCTAACAAGCAGCAAGTTGAGGAAGCCAGCTCCCCATCTCCCACTTGTAAAAGTAGAAATACTGAAGGAGATTCTCCACTATATTGGATTGTGGTGCCTGTCTAAATTTTCTACTCATTGCTATTTGACCTGCACCTGAAGGTATTTTTTAATTCAGTTTATAAACAAGTTTCATCATTACAGCAGTTTCAAGTTTGAGCTTCAGACATTTTTGTGCAGTGTAAGCCAAAGCACCATAGTTTAATCTTATTTGTGTAATTTTTATAGGTAAGATGAATGTAAACACAAGGTGGTCGACATGCCCTCCCCATTACAAAGGAAGTTCAACAGCTCCAGTAATGACCAAAGAGCAAGCGGAGGTCAACTTTAGCCATGCTGGGTGACCAAAACCCCTATGGTCAGAGTTACCAGGCTGTTGTTTTGCAGGACTGCTAATGGACTTTCTGGGAGGCATCTATTGGCAACTCAGGTACTATCAGAGTTCTTATTCCTTAAAAAAAATGCTGATTTGGTTGGGAGAGATCAAGGCTTCACAACCAGCAGTAAGATCAAGCAGTAATGTTCAGAACAGATTAACATTTTGAATATAAGGCAACCCTATCTAAATCCACAAGATACAGCGGATTCAGTCAACGCAAATAAGCAACTGGCAACACAGACTTCAGAGGAAGAATGAATCACAGGAACATTTTGGTATCAAGCCATATAAGGTTGGTCAGTTATACAATCTTTTATTTCCTACTCTTAACTGGGTCACAAGGTGTCCTTAGGTTGTATTAGCTTCTATGAGTAATGGCTGTGAACAATACTCTATATTCTATTCTCCCCCCCCCCTCTTCAATTTCTTATTGACTGGTCTCCCATAACAATCCCCCCCTTTTTAAAATGAATAGCAGTTGAGAGTTGGCATAGTGTAGCCATCAGAGGTCTGCACGAGCAGCAGAGAAGCCCATGTTCAAGTCCCCATTATGCCACGAAACAGCGGGACCTCGGCCCAAGTCAATCTCTCTCAGCTTCACCTACCTCACACAGCTGCCGCAAGGATAAAATGGAGGAGGGGGCCTGAGCTGCCTAAAGGAAGGGTGGGATGAAAATGTAAATATGAAAACGATGCAGTGGAAATCAATGTGCAGAATTAAAAGGTCTTCCTTCCCAGCATTCATAATGCATCCTCAGTGTGCAAAGTTAGGTATGTATCGCAGCAATACATTGGCTTAAAGGCAAAGTGTTTAGAAAATAAACCTAGAAACTGAACGGTAGTGCATTTAAATCCAGCCTTTATCAGTCCACTCTGAGCACAGCAAAGTGAGCAGAAGGATTTCCCGTTCCTCTAGCGTGGCACAGTGGTTGAGAGCGATGGTTTGGAGCGGTAGAATATGATCTGGAGAACTGGGTTTGATTCCCCACTCCTCCACGTGAGCGGCAGAGGCTAATGTGGTGAACCGGGTTGGTTTCCCCACTCCTACACATGAAGCCAGCTGGGTGACCTTGGGCTAGTCACACTCTCTCAGCCTCACCTACCTCACAGGATCTCTGTTGTGGTGAGAGGAAGGGAAGGGGATTGTAAGCTGGCTTGATTCCCCCTTAAGTGGCAGAGAAAGTCGGCATATAAAAACCAACTCTTCTTCTTCTATCTCCCGAACAGGAGGTGTCAGTGATTTGAACCCAACCAAGATATTCTGCACAAGGCGCAATGCACACAGCCCCAGTTTGTTTGGATGGCTCCACGCCCAACTTGAAATGCTGCAGTTATACTGCTCAAGCACAAGATGGCAGCAAGGGCAGAAGTACCAAAGCCACGTGGGGTCAGGGGAAACTCAAAGGCTGGAAGTCCACAGACACATTGCCAACGCTTTTGTGGGGGGAAGGGGGGAGACGACACCACGAAGAGGCGCAGATGGAGAGCTTTTAACACCCTTAGAAGCATGAAAATATCCACGGCTTACCCATATATTAAAACAAAAAAGACTCGACTGAAATTTTTGTTAAATAAGGTTTATTCACACAAGTCTGTGCAAACATGTTGTAGGCAAGGGCTGGATGGATTTTTTTGTATGATCAAATCCCAAACTGTTAATACTCTACGTCGCCTATGGATAGCAGCTTGTGTAAAAACAGCCAAGCCAGTCTGTTGTAGAAAAGAATTTACTTTGCAGTTTGCACTTCAACAAACCAACCACGACAGGAGTTTCTATAGCGCAGAGAAAGTCCTTAGAAGGCATTCCTGCACTCTGCAGTATTCTTCTTTCCCTCCACCAATTAGCTCAAAAGCAAAATAACTTAATCCAGTTTCATGCACATTTGCCCCTAACAGGAATTAAGGCTATTCCAGGGGAAAGTCTTTTACACACTACATTTATTGTTACGGAAACCTGCCTATGCTTAACATTGTGACACACTGCTCTTGAGAACTGAACGATGCAGATAAGAAGAAAAAAGTATTCAGCAGGAAGACCACAGAAATAACATGACATAGCCACCCCTTAATTGGCAGCCTTTTGTTAGGTAATTCCAGAAGCCAACAAAACATGAAAAAGCTGACAAATGAGAAGTCAACACACAAAAAGCACACAGGGGTGTTTATAACACTGGGAGGAGGGTTCCTAGAAAGACTTCATAAGTATTGAGGCCTTTGACAACTCAAAAGTTGTTTATAAAAAGGTTCACTCTTAAAATATCTGATTCAGGGATTCAGAGACTGAACATTCTCATGGGCAACGTTCGAGTGGAAAGGAGGAAGGATTAATTTTTGTACAATTTAAGGTAGCAAATTATCTGGAAACAAAAAGCACGCCCTGCTTTAGACAGCCATGAAACATAATACACTACTATTACAAACTGGCAGGAATTTCTATTTAAACAGTTAATTTATAAGAAAAAATTACTGCTTATTTTTGATATAAAAATAGGTATAAGCCTGTAGCACATTCTTAACTCCATTCAAATCAATGACTTAATTCTCACTGATATCAATGGAATCAGGGCCCCAACTATGGAAATCTTTTGTGAGTTCCTTTGGCAGCATAACTATGATCATGCCTTAGCAATAAATAATGATGTAGTCTAGAAACGGGAAGAGGGATAGAGATGACCCATCAACACCAAAACACTAAATACACAGTCTCAACATCAAAATTTCTACATATTTACAACCTGCAGAAATGCATTGTAAGATTACAACTAGCAATAATGCCAAATGCAGCTGCATATAAAATTTCAGTGATTTTTAGAGAATGAATATACATATGTATTTGTATATAAAGTCTCAGATAAGTGTATACACACACACACTATTTATATATATTATATATATATTTATATATATATAAAGATCAAAATACAATGGGAAAAGGTTGTTTCAACTCAACATCAGTCAGATATTGGGCACCACTTAATGTAGTATCAAAGATTGTGAATCAATAAAAACTCTGATTACCTCTTGTATTGACAAACATGAAACTATACACTTTGACAAAAAATCCTCAATTTGTTTATAAAATGTTCGAGCTGACAGAAAAGAGACAAACCTTGCTTTTAATTTCCTAAAGAGCACCCCTCAAAATGAATCCTTTTAAATGAAGAAATTATTCATGTATCTATTCAGCCATTCTAGATCATCACCGGACAGAAAAAGGAAAGGTAGTACCACAAAGAAAGAAAGTCTTCAGCATCTTTTTTTCCTGGATTGGGTATAGATAGCTCACAGGCTGATTTTCAGAACTTTTTTTTAAGAGACACAGACACGTGTTGGTCCAATACGTAGCTTCATCTGACTATGCCCACACTTCTGAACAGTCTTAGCACCAGTATAGGTAGTCAAAGCCATTGAACAGGCAGTTTTGATTTGAACACGAATTTTACCTCACTGAAAAGAGAACACGTATTCGTAGGACAACATATACTGCAGGACTCAGACACGGTGTACAAAGACCATTAGATCTCTACACATTTGATCATTGTCCTTAGCTCTCCACTGTTCACCGCCCCCCATCCAGAGTACAGATCAGCTACATGTAAGTGTGAAATGCATGTGTGAAGACAGTGTTACAAAACTCAACAAGCAAACAGAACAGCCAGAGATAAAAGAACGCAAACTCTTTCCTTTGACTGTTTTCTGTTAGGAAAGGAAGCCAAGCACCTGAACACTTCAACTGTTCACACTACGAGGGTGGTCACCTAAATCCCTGTCCAACTCCGTGTTTATTTGATACTTAAGGCCAAAAAGACCTCTGCTTGTGGGCCTCTGCTATGATTAACCCATGATGCAGGCATGTCTCTGCAACAAGAACTGCTCTTTCAGTGTGGTCAAGGGAAGCTGAGAGAGAGAGAAGAGTGCAGAAGGTTGTTTCATTAGGGCAGCCTGCCCTTGGAAATCAAAGCACACTGCAACAAATAAAAATATAAAGCACTCCCCAAGACCCTCTCTTCCCTTACACTGGGCATAAAGGGGACTCCACAGAATAAACAGTGCTCATTTTCTGAGAAATGAAAAATGAGCAATTCAAGATGGCAAAAGCCAGAAAGGCTATTAACTTCCTCTGTCAGTCAATATTTCCTCGTCCCAAGTTCACAATGGCTTTATTGTACAATCATAAAAAAGCAATCTGTTAAGATGATCTAGCAGAGGGTGCAAAATAGGAAAAGCAAATTACCTAAATAAATTGAGTTTCAGGACAGCATTCCAAATTTAAACGTTCCATAAAAACAACAGCATTAATAGTCTGGAAAGAATGAATGGGAAGAGCTGCATATATAAACTTGCTTTCCGCTATCCCCTCTTATGAAAGAGAAAGTTGCTTTTATGGTGGTTTCATTGTAAAACAGAGAAAAGGGGAGATAGCCAAGGTTTAAAGGCCATTTTTGAAAGAAAAAAAACACATCATCAGCTCACCTTGTTTAAACAGCTATGCAGGGGGGAAAACGTTAAAACTTGAATTTAAGTTTTGCTTTGAAATTGCTTGGTTGTCTTTTCCCTTGAGCAGAAATATCCATTTAGATCAATGAAGAGCGATTTAAATGACAACCGTCAGCAACCTCAGAGACCGTTTTTGGGAACAGACTCTGCATTTTCACAGAAGAGGCTGTTGATGGTAATTTGTCTGTTGCTGTGGAAGAGAATGAACTGGAACTGCTGGATAGCACGTTCCTTGAGGCAAACTAGAAGGAATGTTCTGGTAGGCTAGCATATCCATAGGCAGGCTCATTGGTTGGGTATAAGGGACTGTTCTAGGCGGTGGAAGGCAAGAATTCTGGTAAGCAGGGCTGGACTCTAGACCAGTGCTGAAACACAAACAAAAACTATTAGCAAACACTCAAAGAGATGCCAACCCAGAAAGTTTCATTTTTGACTACTAGAAAAATGAAATAAATCATCAAAGTGTTGACGTATTAAATTCTCGGATTCCGTTTCCTGTCTGCAGAGTAGTACCCGGAATCCAAGCTCCTCCTCCTGCTTCTGTGCCCCCCCCCCCAATTGTACTGGGGAACAGCATGAAGGGATCGAAGGGGGGAACTGGTGAAAACTATACTACTTTTTCTGCTCCTCACTAAACACATTTCTGTTCTACAAGGAGGAATTCGAAAGAACAAGACATTTTATTAACATGATTTTGCTGAAGAAATTACCTTAGATAAGCTGTCTGAGCAGGCTGAGATGCTACTGATGAATTCATAGTTGGAGGCAAGGACCTCAGCTGTCCAATCTGATCAGTCCCGGGATTATAGCCTTGAGGAACACCGTGAACCAAATAGTTCCCACTGTGAGCATGGAGGGGATATGGCTATAATGGAAGAACAACACAAAATAAACTGTCTGAACTGCATGACTAATCATTACGATGAAGGTGCAGGGGAAGGGACTCAAATATACACCTAATAAATAACACAGCTATTTTGTAGGAAGCAGAAGCACTGCATTAAGTATGCCCAAAGTTTGTGGAGAATTTCCCTGGGCAGGCCCCAAAGAGTAATAGGAGAATATGTGTTCTTCCAAGGGTAAAGGGCAGGATTGCTTTCTTACCCTGAAAACAAAGTATTAACAAATTCCAGGCATTTGACCTGATATGATGGGTATTATAAAGCCCAGAATGAAAATTGCTACTAACAAGTAAGTGGCCTTCTACTTTCTGTATTAACTTATGAAGTAGAGAAGAGATAACTTTTCTTTCTTGCCTGTTAGAGCATAGACTCTACCACAATATGCTGCTGACCAGTTTTAGATCTTAGGAAGCAGGGCACATTTACTGAGGAGCAGTCTTACAGATAAACCAACCATAGGCTTGATTTGAACACATGCCTACAGAGCCTTAGCCATGGATGCTGTTCTAAATATCAGGGTTCAGCTTGGAACCTGTGAATAACAAGAACGTCTATGCAGAAATAAGTGTCCTGCAGCATCCTGTAGATTAATTTATTGTGCACTAAAACTTGCAGCCTGACATGGCTTTCTGAAGGCATGCTTAGGAGCACCATTTGATTCAATTTAATCAGAGTTTAAGTACAGACATACAAACTCAAAACGGGGATACACTGCATGATCCCTTAAACACTGGCTTGGATATTATGGGACATGTATGCATGCAGCTCTTTTCCATTCTCCCCCATATCTCACCTTTCTGCCCAATCAGAGCAATCAAAGTGGCTAACAATTAAAAGCAGAACATTATAATAACAGATTATAAAAACAGTTAAAAACAAAAGGAGAATACCTATATAAAAACACAGAGCCAGCAATTAACACATAAGGCAGGGGTCAACCACCAAATGAAACAGAAAACTCTCCACCCTATGATGAAAGACGATGGAACAGGGCAGATGAATATCTCTGAGAAGCAAGTTTCATAACTTCGGGGCCATGGCTGAGAAGGCCCTTTCTCAGATTCCCACCAACCTAACCTCAAAAAAGCAGGGGCAGCCAAAGCAGGACCACAGAGATGGACGTGGTGATTAAGTATGTTCATATGGGAGAAGGCAGTCCTTAAGGTTGAAGGTCTCACACGGACAGAAAGTAGATGGCTTGGAGGGTGGTGCAGTCAGGAAGGGGAATTAGGTGAAATCCTCCTCCTCTTCCATCAGCATATACATTCAGATCATATCACATTGTCCAATCCCCTTTTCGCCAAAAATGTTTGATTTCTGAAAAATCCTGGATACTGCTAGGAGAATTATTTCAAAAATACTGATCCAGCTTGCCTGAATTACACTTATTATTCAACACACACTTTGAAAGTGCTGCTTGCATTTTTGTAACGAATAAGCATGTGGGAGGAACCAATGAAGCCTCAACTCATGTGTGCAGTCAAGCACCCCTACCAGAAAATGGATTTTTCATCAGGATTCAATCGCATAAAGCAGAATTTAAAGAGTATTTTACAACCACAGTTATTACTCCTAAATCAGGAAGACTAAGGCAAAATCACACTGAAGGACAGGGGGTTTATACATGCACCCACTCTACCATGGCATTGTATTGTGCATTCAATTTGTGGGACACTTGCCAAAAAGACTGAGCATCTTGGCTCTGACAAGATTCCATCTTCATAGGATGCCAGTATACAAAGAACACCATCTTTGTTATGGGTGAATGGATCAATCACTTTCTATAGGGATACCATTCCTGTGCAGGTAAACCACATCAACACGGAAAAGATCGACGAAGTCTCGACACGAGTGCATCCCTACCAGAAAACTGATTTTTCATCAGGATTCAATTTTAGAAAGCAGAATTTAAGTAGTATTGTGCAACCACAGTTATTCATCCTAAACCAGGAAGCATTATCTTAAGTGCAAAGAATATTAGACCTCCAGATGTCTAATACTCATAATTTACTTTACACCCCCAAATATAATCTTTCATCATTGCTGAGAGTTCACAGCAAGGCATTATGGCTAAACACATCATCTTTGATGTGGCAGTTTCCATAGTAACTTCTTGCACTGATTATGTAAAACCCAATATAGGCAGTCACACTTGCCCTTTTTTTTGCTTAATTACTGCTTGCAAGTTATCTTCTCCCCCCCACCTTTTCTTGCTTAAATAAATGAGCATGAATGGTTGTATTTAGAAGGATCTCAAAGCCCAGATTTCGAAGTTATTCAATTTAGTGCACAAAGAGCTTGTTGCTTACAGGAATGATGGAGATAAAAACCAAAAGCAGTTTTGACTTCATTTGAAATTACAGCGTTTGTCCTTAGCATTTCTAACACATTTAGTCAGAATCTTGGATATAAATGTCAACAATCTACCCAAAAAATATATGCAAGAATATATCATTCTTCAGTGGCAAATGCTGATGTGTCACTAACTGTGATGCTGCAGTAATTGCCTTAGTAATTGTTCCAACAAGTCTTATGACGGGGCAGTTTAATGGATGAAGAGGATGCCACCATGTTTTGATATGCGCTGTTATAGCAGAAGCATATTTATTGGAAGAAATCTCTTGTTAAAGAGGGTTACACGCAAAATGTTCTCCAGCCTCTAATACTGACATGGTGGAGGTTAAGAGCTGCCTTCGTGGGAGACAGTGACAATAGTAATCAATGCTGCTTTGTTCCAAGCATATGTTGACATTTCACGCAGCGAGATTTCGGAATCCATATGGAAAGCTCAAGTTGTTTACAGCCCGGCTACGAAATCTGCTCTCAGTGATACTGAAATATCATTTGTAAGACGAGAACATTTGCTGGATAGCTCCTACATTTTTTAAAAGAACCCAGAAAAGAACCACTGACCTGCACTGGAACACCAGCTGTTGTGGGGGGATAGTGTGTGGACGAATGCATCTTTGAGTATGTGGAATACATAGGAGCTTCATTCATTAGT
Source organism: Euleptes europaea (assembly GCF_029931775.1). Classification (NCBI taxonomy): domain Eukaryota; kingdom Metazoa; phylum Chordata; class Lepidosauria; order Squamata; family Sphaerodactylidae; genus Euleptes; species Euleptes europaea. The sequence continues at coordinate 28,580,224 of NC_079326.1, forward strand.
TTGTTGTACATTTCCAGGGCTTCTAGCACTTTAACATTTAGTTCTGACAGCTCTGAATGCTTCCTAATCCAAAAAGGAACATGTCAAGTGATTTTGGTCATCATATATTTGTCCATGCACTAAAATTCAACACACCTGTATCTTTGTCCAGTTCTTAAATTTCCTAAGATACTTGGCAATTCTACACACACAAAGCATCCAGAGAACACAAGGCTATGCAGGAAGACTTGCTTGACAAGTCTGCAGTATCTCTGGATCTTGACTCCTGGTTTACGACTTAGCAAGATGACCAGAGGCGGGGGGAAGGCATCTATCTAGTTCTTACTGACTATTAATTAAGGATGAGACTATTAAACCTGAAGAGCACTTTTATGCTTATAGTCAATATTCAACCAAATCCCAGACACACTCATACACACAAACTTGAAATACTGAAAGGGTGGAAATCCTATGGGCACTTATGCTGGTGGAGAGATTTTTGCCAATTTGCCACTCTGTAGACCACCACATTGGGCCACGTACTGTTGGGGAGGGGGGAGTTCCTGAATCCTCAGGACAACGTTTCAGGGGCCCAGGAGACTACAACAGGAGCATCCCATTTCATGAGCAGAATTCCACTCGCAAATCATAAGCGCCATCAAACAATGACTAGGTTCACAATATTCTACAAAAAGACTTATAAACCAGACTTATAAACAACTGTGTGTTCTGATCTCCTGTCCCCTCTTTTTTTTTGCTTGTACATATCTTAGCAAAACAAGGTTCTATTTCTTCATTTTATCTACTAATCAAGCAAGTCTGGACAAGTTGAAAGAGTGCAAGAGAAATATGAGAGTTTTGTGCTCCTCAATGTCATGAGATGAGGTACAAACAAAATATACACTACAGGTTAATTTTATTCACACAAAAACAAACAACTTTTACCTATCAATTTCTTCTAGTTTTTCATCTATCATGGGGCCCATCTGTTGACAGATATCTGAAAATGTAAAATTGTTAAAGGTTAAAAATATACAGATCAAACATGGGATTGGACCCGGAGATTGTTCCACATATAATTTCTCCACTGGAATAGCTGGATCCAATCCTACACTTATTTAAAATACTTTGATGTCACCTCTCTTGTCACTAATGGTTCCGTTTATAATGAAAGCAGCTTGGAGGCAACTGTAAGCAATGTAAACAGATAAAATACACAATATGCATTTTAAGAAGCTTAATGTACACCTTATAGCAGGCCTTGGCAAATTTCCTTTGGCTCTACAAGCCAGCCCAAAAATTTAGGAGCCATTTTTCAGTGTAGGGATTTTGTATATTAATGATTATGTTTTCAAATTCCATTTAATGGAATACTGGAAGGAGCATAAAAAACAACTGCTTAAGAAATGAATTCATCCACCGCCACAAATGGTGAGAGTTACGTTTACATATAAACAAGCAATGGTAAGAACTTCATGCATATTTATTATGTCACACAAAAGAATGCTCTGATGAAAATGATAAACAGACTTTAGTACTTCCTATGAAGTACTAAATTTCTGAGATATACTACAAAAGTAACAGCTGAAAATACTAGGGGTCAAAATGAAATTTATAGGCTTCATAGCAACCTGGCGCCTCAGACTTGCCAAGCCCTGCTGTATTGAGTAAAATTATTTTTCTTTACAAGTATACGTCCAAGCTATTATAACAAGTAGCACTTGTGGATGTACTTAACTGATAGAGGATATTAATGTAGGGCCAATGTTTTTTAATGTTGTCTTCCACTTAATAATCTCTTGTGTTCTTTGCTTTCTACCATAAAGCTGTTACACTGTGACTAAATTATCCTATTTCATAGGCTTTCAGTCAATGGAGCAAATGTTGTAAGTTGCACAGACACGGAGGCTATGTGGGGCATTTAAGATCAAGAAGGCCTACGCATCTGACTGCAATACAGAATTACACTTGCACTCCTGCCCGTTCCCCAGCTCAGAAGACTAAAAGCAAAACCACAATGAAGCACAGAAGGATCCGTATGTGCACATACTCAACAACGGCACTGCACTGCGCATGCAATTTGTGGCACACTTGCCAAAAAGACTGAGCATCTTAGTTCTAACAAGATTCCATATCCACAAGATGCCAGTTTATCATCACCCTTAATTGACTTTCTATATAAACACCACACGTGTCCATATAGATATGATCTCACCATATGAGATGAACATACTTTTTTTTCCACACAAGCAAATCAGAAATTGGCTGCTGTCTTCTCAGTACAGGTGTGCTGTCTCAGCATGTGCCAAAATACAGATGCACATTCACTGCATGAGACACTGCATACAAGTTACACCTACTTTAAGGATTAAAATACTTTTGACTTTTCAGTATTAAGGCAAGTATCTCACAATTACTCATCTTGCATTCCTTCAGACTGAAACTTTCTTCACTATAATGAGAATAATTCATTTTCCAGCAGTTTGGAATGTGGCTGTTAACACATTAAGCAGAAGCCAATACTACCTTCTAAATCCAGAAGATCAGGAGAATCAGGTTTAGGATCTGTTGGATTTATACTCTGAAGTATCTGCAACGCCTTATCCATCTTACCCTGAAAGATGGAGAAAAGTATTCACTAAAATGGCACTGGCATGCAAGTTCACAGAAGTCAATTTTTCATCTTGCATCTAATGGATAAAGTATTTCCAGGAAAGTGATATCCAAAAGCTTCATACCTCATCTATACAAACTGGTTCAGGCTCAGCTTTTGCAGTTTCCTCTGCAGTATTTTCAGGAGAAGAGGGTTTATCTACTGCTGCTGCTGCTGCTAAAGAGAATATGAGAGCATTAGTCTCTTTTTACACTAGCTTCTCCAGATGACCTGAAAATATATTTTTTTTCTATTAACCTTCAAAAACAGTTCATAACATGCAGCCTGCTAATATTCTCTAAGCACAGAAACCTGGGATTTAATCAAGGGGTCAGTATAAAGGCGAATTAAATGGCAACTAGCCCAAGTCCACCTGCAGCTCTTTTGGTTCTGCTCCCGCTCAGCAAAGAGGCCAGACTGTGCCATCAGCTCCTGGAGTCTGCCAACTGCACACCTGCACCTCCCTACTACTGTATCCTGGTGATGGATCTTTGCTATAAAGCAGGCTATAATATAGCCACACGTGTAAAATGAGTCTTAAAACTTCACTCTTCTGAACTGAAAGCATCATTTGACATACGAACCCAGTGGGTGTCCTGAGCGCAGAACTCAGATGATAAGATGGAAGTTATTTCATAGAACCATAAAGTTGGAAGGGACCACCAGGGTCATCTAGTCCAACCCCCTGCACAATGCAGGGAATTCCAAAGTACCCCCCACACCCCCGGTGACCCATACTCCATATCAAAGAGTCTGATTAGCAATTCTTGAATACTTCTGTGTGGCAATGCTGCAGTTTGTTTATTTACAGAATTTGTATCTGCCTTCACAAGAGCCACCAAGGCAGCTAACAATTTAAAACATAGGAAAAATCACATTTTAAAACCATTGATATCATCCTTCTCCAAAGCACACACTATTAAAGCAAATTAAAAACAAGAGTTAAAATATGTACCAAGACATAAAAACAGCAATTAAAATGCTGGTCAGGAAGGAGGAATAACTGAGGGAATGCCAAACGAAACAAAACAAAAAATCTTCACCTGCTGGTGGAAGATGGCAACAGAAGGGGACAGATGAAACTCCTTGGGGAGAGAATTCCAGAGCTATGGCAACATGACCACGAAGGCCCTCTCCCAGGTTGGCAACTGCCTAACCTCAGAACATGGGAGCACCCAAAGCAGGCCCTTCAAAATGACGACTATAGTAGTCAGGTGGGTTCATAAGGGAGTAGGCAGTCCTTCCAGTATGCAGGTCCCAAACCTTGAGTTGTGCCCGGAAACTAATTGGGAGCCAGCGTAGATGGGCCAGGACTGGAGTGATATGGTCCCTATGACTCCCTTGACCAGGATGAAGCTTTTGATCAGGCTCAAACACAGCATTCAAGAACCGCCTCTCCTCACAAACAGCATTTCAGCCCATCTTTACCTGCACTTTTAGAGGAAGTGAACCCCTCCAGAGCTCAGGCTCATCTTGCATCTTGAAGAAAGAAAAATGCAGAGCCACAGAGGTTGAAAGGCGTTTACCTAACAACTTGTGGCTACTACAAAATTATACAAAATAGTAGTAACAAAAGTACAAAGCAATTGCAAAACACATATTGCATATAATGAGCAAAAACAAATGTGTAGATACTATAACCCAAACCGCAACAGTGACAGGCCTGCTGGTTAGTATCCAGGTTCAAAATCTCTTCTTCAGACTGTAACTGTAGCTATCATCAGAAATGAAGCAATTCTCCTTTGTGAAATATAGGTAATAAAAGACAATGAAGCCATAAATGCAATAAACATGTGCAGTGTAGAAGGCTACAGGCTTTTGAAATGGGATACTAGCCAGCAGACCTGTCCCTGTTGCGGTTTTGTGTTACAGTATCTACACTTTTGTTTTTGCTCATTGCATGAAGACTGCAATTCAGTTCTCGCAATTTCTTTGTACTTTTGGCATTACTATTTTGTATGATTTTGTAGTAGCTACAAGTTGTTACATAAACGCCTTTCACCCTCTGTTGTTCTGCAATTTTTTTCTGTCTTCTACCAGAGGTTTCTCCCCCTTCTTTTTTTCCATCTTGAAGTAATACACCACTGACAGAATGAGAAGGTACTGCCCACAAAATGCTAGATCCTTCACACAGAACAACAGTGATTGGGCAATCAGAGCACAGTTAGGCATTGTTAGTCAGAGGATTTAGATCCCGTTTCCTTAGTGACTTTGAACAGATTGTTCAATTGCATGGTACTTCCCTCCATAACACTAAATTTTAACATTTAAACGTTTACAAACTGAATTTAATTCATGCTTACCCGACTCGAGCTCATCATTTAAGTTAGAGGTCACAAAATTAGACGGGAACAATCCTATTCCTCTTTGATTTTCTCCTTTCCACCAGTTGGCATCACTGAGCAGAAAAAAATTTTACAACACTGAATTGCAATCCTGTACAGCCCCCTCCCTTCAAACCCTTAGGACACAGGCCTGGACTTTTCTTTATTTACACGCAGCTACTAACATGAACACACTTTTATCCAACAAGAAATCTGTTAAGGGAAAGTCACAGAGTCACCCTTAACCATTCGCTATGCAAGACAACCAAAGTACTGTAGGAACAACCTGTCAAATCGCCCAGGATCTTCTAACAGTACAAAGCTGAAAGGACCACTGCCCCATAAAACTACTTATAAACTAAAACACCGAATCTGAATTTGACACAAGTCACTCTGTTTTTTCTTCTTTTCAAGTAGGAGAGAAACATGGCAATCTATGCAAAGTCTAAGACCACTAATTTCAATTATCTTAGATTGGATTAACTCTGCATAGGATTCTAAGACCTTAAATACTGCATATGTCCTCCAAGCTATCAAAGGTTGAAAGAACTATGAAACAGATTCAACTAAGCCATTTCAGATGCATTCTTTAACAACACACAAACCACCAAGTGTCCACAAGGAACTGCAGGAAGGAGGACAAATTTGGAAATCTATCCCAGATTCTATAATGTCTCAGGGGATTGGAGCAGGCTAACTTTCACTTCCCACCGCTATTTATTTCCCCCCTTAACAGACTCTCAACATTCTGTGCTCCTGAAACATTCAGTCCTCATTAGGCTTTTCGTGTTCCCTGTTCTTCTGGTTAATTTACAAAGCTGTATTTTTCCTGCATATTGAAGGAGTCCCCAGACTATGTAGAGATGCCAGCTTTGTCTGTGGTGGCCTGGTATCATTTGTTGTTTTCATGATTGGCATGAGAGCAAGCCACTTTACTATTAGATACAGTGATGCAGTCATTACTTAAAGCAATTATAATTAATTCTCTTAAAGCAATTATAATTCCAATGCCAACTTTTCAATTTGATTTTTGAATCTCCATCTACCTGATAAGGAAACAATACATTAAAGAACACTAGAAATAGCTGTAGGTAACTGTCTCTATTGCTTTAATAGTAACCAATGGTACAGAACTAATTAAAAAAAAAACAATGACTTGGATCCTAACTTCATTGCCTTCCACCAGAGGAAAAAGGGGAGGATATTTTTGCTGATACCCACAAGCTGTTCCCAGGGGACCAGTGGTCCTTGGGGAAGATGGGGGGGGGGGGGTACAACAGGATGCGTGCTTCCAAAGTTAGCATCTGGCAAGTGTTAAATAGGATCCAAGCCATTTTATCATCTGCTTTCAGCCTGCTCCTGCCCTTGGGTGGCATTTGCAACTTTATGATAACCTCACAAGCAACAACAACAACAACAGCAAAAAGCACACTCATGATACTGGCTAGACAATAGGTTTGGACCAATTTATACAACAGGATGTTTCAAAATCTTTGATGATGTTGCTCAATTTCACACCAGACTGCATGTCAGGCTTTTAAAAATACAGATCATCAAGACAATTTCTAGTAATATCAATTAACAAGAGTTCCCAGATTCAGAAGCTGGGCAGGTGTACTGTACAGTCAGTTTGTATTCTAGTTGCGAACATTTTCTTCGAACGAGCATTCACTTCAACGGAGCTGCTAGTCAGTCACTTCAGATCAGAACCTAGTGCTGTAGACTGTTGTTTGTTTGCAGCAGTGCAAGTAAAAGCCAGTCTCGTGCCTAGGAAGGTTGGGAGTACTGGCAGGCTTCTACGGGACCCCACACTTAAGGCTGAAACACTGTTTTAAAGACACCTGGTATCAAAAACATTTATTGGGGTCTACATGCATAAATGAGAAGCACTATAAATTCCAGCCAAGAATGCAAGCTATCCTGAATTGTAAGAGGAGATCCACAGGGAGGGGCCGTGGCTCAGTGGTAGAGCATCTGCTTGGCATGCAGAAGGTCCCAGGTTCAATCCCCAGCATCTCCAGTTAAAGGGACTAGGCAAGCAGGTGATGTGAAAGACCCGTCTGAGACCCTGGAGAGCCGCTGCTGGTCTGAGTAGACAATACTGACTTTGATGGACCAAAGGTCTGATTCAGTATAAGGCAGCTTCATGTGTTCAAGAATGTGATCCAAGAGTAATTTACAGAAGTTAAAATATGCTTTGGACATCATCAGCAGGTCAGGAGCTCACAGCACAACATACAGTCAATATTAAGACAGGCAGTGAGTGCAGACAGCAAGAAAAAACTTGAGTTCAATAGCTACTTCCCTTCCCCCATACAAACTCAGGTAGAAATAGAATATACCTGTCATCCAAAACCATAATAATGTCACCACTCTTAAAGGTGAGTTCATTGTCCTCGACAGCTTCGAAGTCATACAAAGCTCGCACCTTCCTTGAGATTTTCTGATTGTTCTGCTGAACTTCTACAGATGGGTATAAAGATTTTGTTTCCATTTGTTGCTGCTTTTGTTCTTGCAAAGATAATTCAATTGCTATGATTTGAAAAGAAACACACACACACAAACTTCTTTTGTACTGGTCCAAACGAAAGATGAAATGTGCTGACTGCAACTTTTATACTGTAAGATCATGTTGCTTCAAGTTTTTGAGCTTGTATAATAAACTTAGCTTCTGGGGCCACATATGCTCAAGATCCTTGGATGCTCTTACATATGAAGATCAGAGTACTATTAATCCAACATCAGCGTAAGAAAAGTAATAGAACGGGATCTCTGCTTCCCTTCTAAGGCAATGCATAGGAATAAGGTGATAGTTCCAAGATCTCAGAGTCCCAAATACTATACAGATGAGTGGTCAGGATGCAGACCTCCCAACAAGTCTAAGGTAAGGGCTTTACTGTATACATGACTTGGGAGTTGATCAGCAAGCACTGGAGTCAGTTTGGACATGGTTGTTCCACATGTCTCCCCTCCCTGTGCATTTTCACAGTTGTGGAGTCAGTTTATTTTCTTCTGAACATGCCTTCAATAATGAGGATTTTTAAGGGAGGGTGCTGTCACAGAAACATCCTCCTTTTAAAAAAAACAGCACTGAAGCATCAATATATAGCTCGAGATTCATAACAATAGGGTTAGATTTTCTGAAATCCTAGCTTTCATTTTTTTAAAAAGTCTCTAGTTCGTTTCCTTGTGGAGATATGAGGGGAAAGGCTTATTCCCCCACAAGGGAAGGAGCTAAAGACTTAAAAAAATGAAAACTGGGAGTTCAGAGAACCTCCTAACCCTATTATTACAACACTCCAATGATATATCGATATTTTACTGCCATTAAAAAGAAAAGTAATCACTAGTCTTCAGGATGGGAAGGTAGGAGTGGTTTGAGCACGACAGTCCAATGATCAAACAGTGAACTGGAGGTGGGTCAGAGTGGGCAGGACAAAGAAGACTGACAGAAATATCAGGCACAAGAAAAACACTGACCCAAAATTGACTTACAGAAAAAGATTGGGGTAAAAGTGGTCTCAAAAGAACTGGAATAAAACCCATGAGGAAAACAAAAACCTGATGTGAAAACTAAAGGCACAGAAATGTGTACAGAAATCAGGGGGTATGGGGCCGAAATCAGGGGGTATGGGGCCAGAACCAATCAGAAAACCCCATATGGAAAAGCCCTAAGTCAGTGAGGGGAGGCATTCAATCTGTACCCGTCTTAGTTGATTGGAGGGGAGGAAGATACTGGCTACATCTGTTGCAATGAGCAAACTGACCATTATGAAGTAGCCAGCAACAACGGACCAAAATTGGTTGCTGCCTACCATTCCAGTAGCTATGAGCAAGTACAAATTCACAGTTTTAGGTGCCGTTCTAAGAAAAGGGTTTTGAACTAAATAAACTGCCATCAAATTGTAGCCTGCAAGTGTAATGTGACCAAGGTCACTGTTTAAGATACTGCTCATACTGAATTTATTATACAATATTAAATGTACAAAAGAAGCTGCATGTAGGCTTTTGAAGGAGGATAACACTTTAATACTTCAAATAGGAACAGTCCAGCAGAGGTTAACATTGCCAAGCATGCAAAGGACCTATAGTTCCTAAAGCACCCTTAAACTGACCCTCAGAACTGATCTCTCTGACAACAGTTATTGGCTACTGAAATCTCAGGAAGTCATGCTAAAATATTAAGACTTCCTCATTTCAAAGGAATTAAAACATACAAGTTCATTATTCTTGGCATATAACAGGGATAAATAAAAAAAATCAAGATAGACTTACAGTGCGGGCATAAGAGTATCAAACAAGGAAGGAAGTCCTTATACATAAGTTAGAAGAGTTCCTAATTTATATCCTCATTAGGATATAACTTATGTATGAGGACTTTCTCCCTTTCTTGTTTCTTGTCACCTTGTTTTACTATCTTCTGATGGTCTTAAGCGTTATATAGTTACTGGATAGATATGTGTATGCAATAACTGAATTGTTTACCACTGTAAATGTGATATTACATTAGACTGCAATTTGTCATACTTATGCTTTGTATTTTGATATAGAACAGGGATAGGAAACTTTTTTTGCCTGACAGCCCCCCCCCCAAACTTACATCACTAAGTTTGTGTGCCGCCACCCAAATTGGGAGGTGGGGGGGCGGACACAAGGGCTGTTCTTGGCCAGGCACCAAGCTGAACCCCAACAGTGCTGAGGTTCACCTCAGCTGCCTGGACAGGAGATGTGCCCTGCAAGCTGAGAAGACTGGTCCAGCATACATGCTGGAGGAGGGGGTGCCTACACCTGTTACATAACAAGATTCTGCAGAGGACTACTTTGGCTTAATGTTTGAAGATTATAATCAATTGTGTTAAAGAAAACAATGCGCAAGTGCTGTTAACCCATTAAATTAGCTGCTTCCCACTGCTGAAGAGTGGAGAGCATTCAAGACTCGCTGACAATTGAAAGGAACGACTTAAGGCCTTAAATATGAAACTGCTGGCAGGTGACTCATGGCAGATCTTGACTCACTTCAGAAATGCAGTGCAATATGCTAAAACGTTTAGAAATGGCAATAAGAGATGACAAATATGCTGAGTGCTCAACAAAGGGGGAAAGTGGGTTTAAAAACATGCATGGTCTAAGGATCATGTCCCTAACTAAGAGCATCCAGTTTCCCTACATCCTCCACAACCTTAAAAAACAAACATATTGCTTCCATCCTTGGCTTCCCAACCTCTAGTGCTTTCCACTCCACGGGTCAGCTTTCTTTAAGAGGAAAACATTCTTACACTGGAAGCCTCAAACTGTAATTCCGAGATGAGCAATATAACATTTGACGTGTTTTTAAGCCTTTTAGTTACTAATGCTTTACCTTTAGCTATATCTTCATCCTCTTTGTTCTTGCTTGATGAGACACTATTCTTGGCAGCGGTTGTGACACCCTGCTAACGTAATGGCAATATCAGTATGCTTCTCATGTGGGGGGGGGGGAATCTGTATTTGCTTCTACTTCAAAAAAAATGGCAGCAATATTAATTCAGCTGTATTGGGGAAGCGTCCCCCACCCCCAAAAAAATTTCAAACAAGAGGAGAGAGTAAGAGAAAACTTTTAAAGATGAAATGCTATGACTCAAATGCTTTGGACAGAAACGCAGCGATTCTGATTAAATTTTGCCACAAGGTAGTGACACATGTAGACTCCTACACAAATGCGAACTTGAGTCCCGAGACACAGATTAGAGACATTACTTGACATAACTGACGAAGGTTACAAGTGACATTGCCAAAGCCTGTGCCACAGTTTGAGACGGCGGCCGCTGCAGCACTTTTCTCAGTCTCCACTGTGAACACTGGGCTGGATTCCAGATGACATTTTCCAGTGGCAGGAAAGAAGAAGAGTTGGTTTTTATATGCCGACTTTCTCTCCCACTTAAGGGAGACTCAAACCGGCTTACAATCACCTTCCCTTCCCCTCCCCACAACAGACACCCTGTGAGGTAGGTGAGGCTGAGAGAGTGTGACTTGCCCAAGGTGACCCAGCTGGCTTCGTGTGTAGGAGTGGGGAAATAAATCCAGTTCACCAGATTAGCCTCCGCCGCTCATGTGGAGGAGTGGGGAATCAAACCCGGGTTCTCCAGGTCAGAGTCCACCGCTCCAAACCACCGCTCTTAACCACTACACCTGCCTCTCCCCTTCCACTGCAGCTCACTGGTCTCCACAAAATGCTGCTCCAGGAGAAAAGGGGACCCCGAAAAATAACATATGGGGAGTCTGTAGCAGGAAAGGTGGAGGGAGGGAAATCAGCAGAAATCGCCCATTTCGGTTGGATCCAAACCCAATGACTAGAACATCTTAAAACCCTATTATAATACAAATGTTTAATATTTTAAGTAATCCCTCATTGACTGATATGAGATACCTGATTGGCCACTGTGTGAACAGACCGCTGGACTTGATGGGCCTTGGTCTGATCCAGCAGGGCTATTCTTATGTTCTTATGATAAACTAGCTGATGGATGGAGATTGTTGCCCATATGGTTTCACACTATATGTAAAATCATTTGTAAATATGTTTATTTTACATGAAAATTACTACCTAGCATATGGTATTTGCTATATGTGTTACTGGTTAAAATACATGTATTTTCAGAACTGGAAAAAACTGGGAATGTAATTTACAAAAGCAATGGCTGATATCTTAATTCAAGCAAACAAAGGTGGGGAGGGGGAGAAACTTAAGATGCCACGGGGGCTCCAGTTACATTCACAATGTGTCATGCTAGAGCATATCTTGATAATAAATTGTTTCCAACATCCGCCGAGGTTCTCCTCATATTTCTTCACATTTCACACAGATGCAATCAAGTACAATCCAGCATCAGTAAAAAAAAAAACACCATGAAAAACACGGTGAAGTCATATTATATTGTGTGTGTGAAGTGCCGTCAAGTCGCAGCCGACTTATGGCGACCCCTTTTGGGGTTTTCATGGCAAGAGACTAACAGAGGTGGTTTGCCAGTGCCTTCCTCTGCACAGCAACCCTGGTATTCCTTGGTGGTCTCCCATCCAAATACTAACCAGGACTGACCCTGCTTAGCTTCTGAGATCTGATGAGATCAGGCTAGCCTGGGCCATCCAGGTCAGGGCCATATTATATTACTAAGCCTTTAAATAATACACTCCAAGTTAAGTGCTTCATTTACATTCCCCTAGAAATCTACAACAGTCCTGCAAGGCAGATCAATTTGTGTCAGGGGCTGTCAAGTCACAATTGACTTATGGTGGGTCACAAAATTAAAAATATGCATTAAAAACCCAGGCAATAAAAAGAGCAGAATTTCAGTAGTGGCAGGGAAGATACTATAGCCTTCAAATGCATATTGCTGGGAATGTGCCATAAAGTTGCAGCTGACATATGGTGACTCCAAAGAGCAGGGGTGTCAAACATACGGCCCATGGGCCAGATTCGGCCACTTGAGAGCTCTTATCCAGCCCACAAGCCAGCCATCCCCGTCCCGATTTGGGCTGGCGAGCCTGATGCAGGATTGCCAGCCAAGGTAGCCACCCCCCAGACATGATATGGGCTGGCGAGACTTCTGTGAGCTCGCCAGCCGAGGCAGCCACCTCCCCTCAGTCCCAATATGGGCTGGTGAGGCATGGCCCAGCCTGAACAAGTGACATTTATGTCATATCCAGCCCTCATAAAAAACGAGTTCAACACATCTGCTGTAGAGTTTTCAAGGCAAGAGATTTCCACAGGTGATTTGCGACCCAGGCCTCCCTTGGTGGTCTCCCATCTAAGTACTAACCAGGGCCAACCCTGCTTAGCTTCCAAGATCTGATGAGATTGAGCTAGCCTGGGCCATTCCATCCAGGTCAGGGTAGGCAGATCAGTAGCACCAAGAAAGGACTCAGGTGTTGGTCAGGTTGGTACTTTATTTTTTCCATTCCAAATCTTGCGATTTGTGCTTGTAGATATCCAGCTTCCTTAGAGTTATTCACTTTTATGAAATGAAGTTCTCCCAGGACACACATGTAAGCTTGGCTAGAACCAAACCAAACTCAGTTTCAAATGCTGTGTTTCCATTTGTCAAAGACATAAAAAAAAAAAAACTCAAATTAAGCCTTTAACACATACACACAAATTAGCGGTCTTCTTTGGTAACTTCTCAAACTAAGGGAACTGCAGCTTTCATGTTGTAAAAGACCTCATTTTAAAAAAGAAAAAGACTTAAAAGACAACTACTAGCTCGTTTCTCTATAGTACTGCATCATAATTCCTCGAAAATATCAGAAAAAAACATGGGAAGAAGGGATGCCCTCACTTCTGTTGGTCTGGATTGACTCAATCGCCAGTCAGGAATGCACCACCCATTCACTGATGGTTGGTTTGACTAATCATCAAGCCACTTATCGGAGTTCACTGCACAACAGTGCACAAACACGCTAGGCTTTCATGCATGCGTTCTCTCTCTCACAGCTCAATGGTGCTGCTACAGCAGAGGCATAATTCTTTGCAACCAAATTTAAATCTATCACAAATATCATCCATCCAAAATGAATTCATTTAAAGTACATCCTAACCTTTGAGTCAATGATTTCCAAGTATAGCCAGTGACGGCATGGCTTCTTGCGTGTGGAGTTTTGCAAAGTTTGCCATGAAACAAGTAATAAGGAGAGAAAGCTGAAGATAGGGGGTAGCTAAAAATAGGGGGTGGGAAGGAGAGAAGGAAGCAGGAATAGGCGAGAGATCATTTTTATTTCCTTAATTCCTACCCTGCCTTTCTCCCCAAGGGAGACACAAAGTTGCTTCTGATTTCATTTTATCCTCACAATAGCCCTGCGGATAGGTTTGGCTGAGTGTGTGTCTGGCCCAACCAAGATCAATCAGCAAGCTTCCATAGCACAGTGGGAATTCCAGCCTGGCCCTCCCAGAGCCTAGTATGCTACTACCCACTACACCACACTGCAGAGTGAAGGAAGGATGAAATGATGTGGGGGGGAAACAGAAGAAAATGAGATGCCTGTGGAAATGCCCCACTTGTTCATTCTACACCCAAGGATTGTCATCTCAGACCTTGGGGTCTCAGAGTATAGCGCTAAGAAGGTCTACTTGGAGAGAAGTTCACTTTTATTGAAGGAGCTTACTCCCAGAAATAAGGATTTCTGCCCCATCCTACTTGTTTTTCCTTATACATTGTTTTAAGTGCACCTTAGCAGTACTTCAGTGTATTCAGTGAAACCAACTGGCATTTGGAGCTCCCGTTATATCCTTTTAAAAACAGGCGTGTGCACATGCATGTGTACATGTGTGCGCACATGTGTGTGTAAAAATATATGGACCTTCAGAGAGCTCCCATTGTTTCCACAGGGCCAGGGCGGGAGCTGCATGCCTTTCTGTTTGCAAACAGCGCACACACCTCTCAAGAGATGAAATTACCCAACCAATTGCCTTGCATTATTGCTTAATTCTGGTGTGTCAATCACCCTTATCACTGCCCATGGCTTAGGCAAAAAAAAACCTACTGCACAGCCACAAACAAGTCTGGAAGGAATTTGCATCAACAAACTAATCCCAGGATCAGCTTTCTAGTATAATTTCCATCAATTACAGTAAATTCACTTGTAGTAATGGTTGCAGCATCCCTATAGTGAAGGTATTTTAAAGAGGGGGGGGGACGACCCAGACACACAACATCCATCCTAATGTAAAAAAAAAAACCAGTAAGGCAACCTAATAAATGTTGCCATGACAACAGCTGTAATTATTCATAATGCAAGATGGATTTGCAGTTAGTAAAAACAAAGGACCCAGAAATGCACAAGCAGAAACATAAACTGATTTAGTGCTCTTCTGCTTGAGCAAGATCTTTTGCACCATCCAGTACTTTTCTGTTCCCAGAAACTGGTTGTACAATATGTTGCACAAGGGGAAATGCTAATGAGGGTACAATAAATTTGACTTAGTGCAAAAGGCTCATGGTCATTTTCTTGCCTTATTACTTGTGCGAGAACTCTAGTGCAAGTAGAAATTTTGTGCTGAATCAAACCCAAACAGTGGGAAAAGCCACATGTGCCAAACCTTGCACAGATTTATTTCAGTCTAGTGACTTTTTCCCTGTCATTTAACACATTACAGCTTAGTTCTAACCCATTTAGAACAACTCAGTAAGAAATATGGCAAACTACCACTATATGGCTTTTAAAAAAACACCAGACAAAAATTGGTCATGCACGTGTCAAGGATCATGCACGTGGTCTAGAAGCAATTCTTGTGCAAACAATTTTAAAGTGCTCAGGGACAGGTTCAACTTCCAAAAAAATGACTTAGGCTAAATTCACATGGACAAGCATAAGTAGGGTGGCCATTTTAAAAGCAACTGTGCAGCAGCCACTCCACCTGTCAAGGAGAGTGATTTGGAGAAAGGCAGCAACAGCAATGTGTACAACAAACCAGAAAGTATCCTCAACAGGTGCTAGAAACCAGGTTGTTTTTCATCCTTCCACACAAATCTAGTAAGCAATATTATCTTGCAAAACAATTAGATAAACTGATTCTGAGCTTGGAGAAGGATTTCTATCCAAAACATTGGGCTAGATAATTTCTTCATAATAGATTGAGGAGATCTCTTTTCATGCCTTGTTTGCACCATAAGGCCAGCAATTTGTCACAAGGAAGTGATTTTCAAAGTTTTGTAATCCCTTTCCTGCCCTGACCTGGATAGCCCCAGGCTAGCCTGATCTTGTCAGATCACAAAAGCTCAACAGGGCCGGCCCTGGTTAGTATTTGGATGGGCAAGCTCTAAGAAATACCAGGGTCATGATACGGAGGCAAGCAATGGCAAACCACCTCTGAACATCTCTTGCCTTGAAAAACCTAGTCACCCTAAGTCAGCTGTGGCGAAAGTGAGAGAGATAGAGAAAGAAACACAGTTTTGTGAAATTGAAAACTAAACATTTACATGAAACAATCCTTAAGGCAAGTATGTAGCTTTCAAAAATGTTGCTGATACAGAAGAACAGGTTAATGCATGTGAAACAAAACAAAACCAAGTCTCTTACCTGATTCACAGTTGTAGGAAAGGTAACCCCTTCTTCCTTAAGGGATTTAATAGTTGCTGATATCAGACTAAACTGTGGATCTTTCTGAAATTCATCTGACCATTCGACCAATAAAGCTTTTAATTTTTCACATACTTTAGGATGAGCCTATGAAACAAAAATGCAAAGGAAAACACTGTTGTGTCTGAAGGAACAAGTATATATGTAGCTACAGTATGCTGTCAAAAAAACATACATTTTAAAATAACAAGTTGTCTGTACTTAGTGCAACCTAAAATCTAGAGATCAATATGGATACTGATAACATATTTACAACAGGTTCACAAAAGAATCGCTCTCATTGTTATTCAAGTACAAAATAAACTTCCAGAGATGTGAATGCTCCTGCAACGCTACTACTGCCTAGAAGAATAAAGGCTCTTTTCCTTCAACTCTGTTGCTGCTACATTTCACACCTCTCTTTCTTATACTGCAGACTCCAGCCTCCTTCAGAACGGTCATGAATAGAGTAAAAAATCATTTCACTGTTTTGTCATTCATAACTCCTCAAACGTTCAAGCTACCTGTTCCATTTACCTCTCTGCTTCTTATCCATTCAGTTCACTAAATCCTTTCCCCCCACCTAAGGTAATGCCAGAAGTATTAGATAGCTGTAAAGACACTATTGCAATTTTCACTAGCTTTCACCCCATGCGATACATACTAGAACCTTACCTTGTTTATTATTCCACGCACTTCTGTGGCAAAGTCACGTGAACAGATTTCTAAGTGGAAAATCTTTCCACAGTTTGAAACACAGGCTCCTAATAGCTAAGAAGTGGAATTGAGGAAGAAAAAACAAATCAATACAACCTACCATATAAAATATACAATGTTGTTATGACAAAGGCATCCAAGGTGATAACATAAAAAATACAATGTCATTCCATGCACAGGTACAAATATGATTCAAAGGTGAAACCTGTTCTTAAGTGCTCCTTTATTATACAAATGGAACAATGTAAACATTTTTCAAGATGCACCATTTGGTATACTTACGGTTAGTGCCTGTAGAGCAACATGGGGTATTTTGTGATTTACTCTCTTCAAAATGGCTTTAAGGCAGTCTTTTGCTCTAGAAAAACAACATCAGGTCAGACTGTCTTACTAAGCTATGAAATAAACAATGTGGCATGCAAAACTACTTAATGCAATCCCCACCACCGAATTGCTTGTTTCAATCTGGCTCACTAGCTCCTTGTTCAGGTGCATATTACTTTCAATATGGGAAGAAATTGCTGTCAAATATTCAACCTCAAACATATGGTTCAATCCTATGAGCATTCTACTTGGGTATAAGAGGATAGGTGATTTCATCCAATTCCCCTTCCATATTGCCGTCACCCATGTCACACTGCATTTTACTGACAAGCTCCTCCCCCCCTCAATTTTCACAGGCGGTTTTCAGGAGTCACAAGAGAGATGGGGGTTTGGAAGGATCTGCTTCCATTAGGAGAAAACTTGCAGTATCCAACCCAGAGTTTTCCCCTGGTAGTTTACAGTGCCATCCTAATGCAAAGTTACATTGTTCTGAGGCCACTGATGCCAGCAGACTTAGAAGGATGCAATTCTGCTTAGGATGGCACTATTCATCTAAATAGCAAGCAAATACATGCAGTCAAATAACTGGTTATTAATTAAACTGTAACTGCATAAGAGAACCATTAACTAGAATGTTCCTAGTTCGGGAGTTTGTTTCCCTATTATGAGAAAAGACTATTTATGTCAATGTGCTAATTTTGATTTATGGTTCAACTGCATTTATTTACGCTATGTCAAGAATTAGCCACATTTTTCCCTAAAGGAAAAAGAAGAATTAAAGCATCAGCATGGACAATTTTCTGTAGTGCACCTTTCCCTTAAATGGATCAGAGGTGTTTTTTTTTTACAAGATTATTTAACACAGCCACATTGTTGCATGCGCCAAAAGAGACTGGTATGAGCAAAGCTAATCCTCAGCTCTGGGCTCAAGACACTCAGACTAATTAGCAGACACAGGAGTTCAACAGGGACATAAAACCACATTCAGAGTGGTCGGCAAGCTAGAGAGAAAGCATCTTACCCATTAGGAGTGCTACCAACTTTGTCGCATATATCCATAATAAGACCCCAGTCTTCAGACGTGTTGTACTCATTTGTGGCCTTTTCTACAAAAGAAAAATAAGGCTTTGTCAGTCAGAACCTTTAAGACACAAGTATTCCTTGTTCGGAACTACTCAAACAAGAGCTTTTTTATTCTGAATATACTACTGTCAAAGCTACAACCTCTACGCTGGTTGGGTTCCTCCCAGGAAGCAAAGGCTAAGAGTGACATTAATTACAGTGCAAAAAAAAAATACTTAGAAACAGTACTATTATAATCATTATTGTCATCTCAGACGTTAAGCCGTAACACGGTTTCAGAAACAGTAAGTCCTTCATAGCTGTTTTATCCAAATGTAAACATGGCCATAATTTGTACATTGCCTCTTAGACCGCACAGGTGTCCAACCTGTTTCTTTTCCATCCAACCCACAGCTTGAGCTGCATTTCAAAGAGCGACTGGCAGAATTAGTATTTAGTGTTAAAATATCCATATTCTTAATGGAAATAATACCACAGCAGTTTTTCTAAATCTCTGCGTTTCTGCAACAAGACTTTTCTATCTTGGAGATAATTACTTAAAACCTTTACAAATATTTATAAGCTTAAGATGTCAAGGGAGGTTCCATAAGGTAAGTTCTGGAGTTCATCTGCTAGGTTCAAATACAGCTACAATACAGCTCTGTGAAATCTTTGAAGGTCAAGCTAGATAACAAGTCGGATGAGTTGGGAGAGGGTCTTAAAGACAGTAAATAGCAGCCATGCTGGATCACAATACAGGGGACTTAATCTTTTCCTTCCACAGCTATTTCCCTATTCGAATCAACTCCTTGGATCTTGTTTGCACTTAAAGTGCCTGCATGTACCCTTTGTTAAGCAAGGAGAAGTTCTGAGGTTCTGACTGAGATGAACAAAAGCAGAGTGGATAGGAAAGGGTTACCTTCCCTTCTGAATCGGGGCCCCACATATTTGTTTTATTTTGTTATAAATCACAGAATATTTGTTCACAAATCTACAGCTGTCCCAACTAACTTGATCCTCATTGCATTTCTTCCTAGTGCTTTTACAGGCAGACTCCTATAGTGACCAAGAAGAGTTAACAGAGCAAAGCTTGGACAAGTATTAACACTGGCCCAGAAAACTTTATTCAGAGCAGAGAACTGTAAGCCAAGATGATTCCCCTGAAGCATCTCTAGAAGGACAGATGCTTCATGCTTTTCTGCCATTCAGCTCAAGACTTGTACGAGGAGGCTTTTTATCCAGCTGGTGAGAGACTTTGATCTGAACAACTTCATATGAAAGAAACACACCACTGCCAAGAGTGTGAAGCGATTTGGAAATATCTATTGCACAACCTTAAACCAAGCAAAGAGAGCCTGAAGCACCCCTACCCCAGGATGTTGAATACAAGGGATTCTCAGTATAACCAAACAGGAAAAGAGTCCATGAGAAAATGACCTTAATTCCATTTTCATGGTATTTGCTGATCATAAACAAGCAATAAACTTAGACTAAACACAGAGTTGCGTGGTGGGTGCTTTTTACAATGTTGACTAGTTCCAGAAAGCAAAGTTCATCTGCACCAGTCTTCCTATATATCAACCACAGCTTAGAAAGCTAGGTTAATGGGACTCTCACCAAAGAGTGCATTGTCATCAGTCCAGTAAGGCTTTCTCGTCGTATAAAAGTATCTGAATTAAGGAAGGCTTTTCTGCAGGTTACACCAGCAACTCTAAGCAAGTTATTCAGTCATCATCTATAATGGCATACTGAAGATTATTTTTTTTCCTATCTCATCTCTTAACAAAAATGTGTAATATTTCTAGAGCTCTTTTTGCAGCTTCTCCAAAAACAGGTTATTTGCATTTAAGCACATCTGCTTTAAAAAAAAAACAATACAACTGATAATCTTCAAATTTAAGAGTCTGCTTTTTTAAAAAAAGAAGAAAATTCACATTTACAGTGACATCAGAAAATCTAGGCCATTGATGCATGGGAGGTTTTGCCTTGGATTTGCCACTCTTTAGATGCACATTTTTCCCATCCAGGTTCTCAGAACTTAACAATAAGCCCCCATGCAGAGTTTTGAGAATTCGGATGGGGGAAATGTGCATCTAGACAGCGGCAAATCCAAGACAAAGCCTCCCATGCAAAATGGCCCTAGTTTCCGAAGGTAGCCACGTTGGTCTTCAGTAGAACAGCTCGATTCGAGTCCAGCCGCACCTTAGAGACCAACAAGATATTTTGTGTATAAGCTTTCCAGAGTCAAGGCTTGGACGAAGAGTGCTTTGACTCTTTGAACTTTAAACTGCAAAAATCTTGCTGGCCTCTAAGGAGCAACCAGACTCAAATCTATCAGAAAATCTGTGTCACTTTAAATTCTAAAAAGTGTTTTGATTCAACAATTAGTATAAAATCAAAAGAACCTTCCCTGCATTTTTAAGGTACTGCAGAATGTGCTGCCATCAATAGGACAGAAGCAGCTACTGACTGAGTCACACTATCTATCTACAAGAAAGTACAGTCGAGTTTTCAGATGAACTTGTACTTTTGAAGAAAACAAGTCCTGGTGCTACATATATTTTAGTTCCTTTTATCCCTTAGAAGCTCCTTCATCAATTGATCTTGAGCAGCATATATCTAGGGTTGGAGGGATATAAGGACTGAAACAAATCTTGCCACTGACAATGTAGCCTTGGGGTCCCTATCACTTAGTAAAAAAGGCATTATGTCAGTCACAGAGGCATTGGATTTGTATATTAAAAGGGGGGAAATATAGTGCGATCGAAGTTCCTCGTAAAAGCGGCATTCCAAAAGGGCATGGGCTAATGAGTCAATAGAGCCAGAAGAGCAAGGGCAGATCCTGTCTGAGTATGGTATATTCAGAATTCTGCCCTGCATTACCATAGAAGGGTTAGCATTCAATCTAGCCAAGCAAAAAGCTCTACAGAGACGAGGAGTTGTTGGATAATATGTATAGGCAGGCAGACCACGTGGAGGGGGTATTCCGAAGAACTGGGATGAACAGACACGACGAGCACGAAAAGTAGTGCTGTTATAATCGAGCTCTTTAATGCGCTTTTTAATTTTGGCAAAAGCTTCAGTTTTCCCAAGTTCTGATAACATATCCTGCGAGAAGCCCAACAACGCCAGTTTCTCATCTAAGATTTTTTGCCATGAGGATTTAAAAGGGTCATGCTTCAGAGAAGCTAGGAACCCCTCAGTGCTAAAGCACAGTTTAAGGTATAGTTTAAAGGCGGCCAACCACGCCCTAGCTTCAAGTGACATTTGGCCAAACTCGGAACGAAGAGTAACGCCAGCAACACATCGAGGGGCATTTAGAAGTTTTCGTAAGAACTGAAGCAATGGACGATCTATAGATTCATTGATGACTGCAATCCAGATGGCAACACCAAAGAGGATAATTGGGGTAATTTTCAGGTTAAAAACCTGAATAGCCCCTGGAATATATTTGCCACCTTTGATGTGAAAAAAATTGACAATAGAACCAACCCCAGGTTTAATTTTGTTGGACACTGCTTTTTGATGGGCATTCACATATATTTTAGTGTGTATGCAATGTATGCAACCCACACAAATAAGTGTACTTCTGACCTGAGTTTTTCATACCTTCAGCTAGTACAAATGCTGCTGCCTGTCTTGGTATACCACCCATATATTACACCTATTCTTGGGAGAGCTACACCAGCTGCCTGGTTGCTTCCAGGTCACTAGAAGGTACTGGTTCCCACCTTAAAATTTCCACAGTCTGGTCCCTCCATATCTTAGGGAGGGTGTCATCTCATTGTGAGGTCACTGCCAGAGGCCTTGTTTAGGATGACTCACCTATGGGATGGGGTATCTGTTTGGTAAGTACCTGAAATCTGACTTCTGCTCTATAGCACCAACGTGGGACACTTGTTGCTCTGAAAACTGTTTCACTGTATGCCTGCAGGCAGCTTCTTAAGACACTTTCATCAGATCTACCTCTAGCAATAAGCTTTTCAGCATAAAAATGCTTCCTCGTTATGTTTTGCAACACTGGATAATATGGTTGTTACACTTTAATGCACTATTATTGTTTTTAGTTTTAGCCATTTTATTGGACACTGGATACTGGAAATGTTGTATATTTATATTTTTAAATGTATGACTGAAATCTGTAAAAGCACAAAGGCCAGTGCCAATGATTTCACAATCCAGAGAACACAGACTGCTTGTAAAATGTGCACCTGTCCTCGGATGTCAAAATGTGCACCAGGTAGAACAAGTGCAAGCAGCTGACCTCAGTTGATGCCACTATGGACAAGGACAGGGGGAGAGAGAAAATATTGTGCCATGTGCAATAGACTACACATGCAGCATCCTCTTCCATTACCGTTCAACTTTTTCTCATGGTATCTGAACCATTTTTCAGGTCACTCATGATACCAATTTAAACTTTAATATTTGATTCTTGAATAAAAAGGGAGAGTAAGATACAAAAATGTACAATAAAAAAATAAGTTCCTTGAACACCATTATTGTATAATTCAACTGTGGCCTGGCAGTAGTCAAAAAGAAAGCAATCTAGTCCAAGAAGCTTAATATAAATAAGTCAACAGCTCTGTTAATCGTACTCAGTCTGTGGCTCGCAGAAAGCCCCATTTGCAATTACCAGCACCAAAAAGGGCCACACGGCCATGGCATATCTTGCACACAATATTAAAAATACAACTATTAAGGTTAAATATATAATTAAACCTTTTTAATTTCCAGAGTACTTCTGAACATGTAGGATTATCTCTCCCCACCACTGCTAAACATATGCCAGCCCTTGAGGATCTGGCATAAGGGGAAGGAAGGGCTTCCAAGTGTGACTTATGATGACACAAAACAGAGTGCAAACTTTCATGTTCTCCAGTATCCATTATTTGCCTGGAGGGTAAAAAAAAAAACTTTCCTCTGTTAAAAGTTTCTGTCAACATTGCAGGAGAGGGGGTGATTAGAACCTCTTTCCATCTTAACTTTTCTACTTGCCAGGAGAATTTGTTTTTATGGGTTCAGCATTCAACACTGGTATGCCCCCATTTCCCCACCTAATTCAACTGCATATTCAGCCTTACACAGAACCCCTATATATTTACAGCCTTGATATAATCACAAAGGACAGGTTGGGTTTTGAAAAATAAACCTGTTAGTTTTACTTTGAGTCATATTAACACTGAAATCATCCCAATTGCTGAAGAGTTGTTCCTACCTTTCCCTTTCCTGTTCACTAGCCAGGATAGAGTGGATGGTTTGAGAAACCACCAGAGTCAAAGCCCCAACCCAGCAACTGTGAAGACATTAACAATGTTATCCTATACATGGCTAATCAAAAATCCCGCTTACCCTCAAGTAAGAGTGCACAGGATTGAAGACCAAGCGCTCATTACTGGGGAGGGAAGCTCCATAGGAGCCAGTGTGACCCACGCCAGCCTAAGTGCCCGTTTAACCTGGGATAATGGGCACTTAAACTGTCCCAGATGGCAAATGCTGGCCCCGGGGTTCCTCGCCACTGCACGGGGCTCGGACACCAACACAGTCTTTCACCGGCATTCTCCCAGTGTATTTCTCCATACCAGCAGCCTGAGAAGCATTCCTGGGGCAGTTTGGGGGTGGAGCTGCCGTTAGGCAGCTTCCTAACCCCTTTCAGGCTGGGAATGCCCCCTTTACCCTTACTGTGAGTTATGCCACCTTTTTAGGTGGCGTTGCGCCGTGGAAAGCTATGGAGCTGTTCCATGGGGCTCGCAAGGAAGGGCAGCTTTCTGGCTTCAGCAGGGGAGTGGGATCCTGCTGTGAAGGCGGCGTGGCTATGCGGCTTCCGGCCGCCGCCTAACCATCAGGAATGGGCTGCCCGTAATTAGAAGAAAAATGGAATGGTGGTTGCTGGACAGGATGGGCCCTTTGCTTCCATCCCTAACATGGACCTCGCAGTTCAGGGAGGCCTGCAGCGCACTCATCCTCCAGTCTTTCCAGCTGTAGCTCTTTCAAGGTGGAAACCATATGCCAACCGTAAGTCCCACCAGGTAATGGCCTTACCCGATTTCCTGCAATGTGGGGTGTGTACCACATTGGGAAACGGTTCTCATAGGCTGCATATCTGAGCCACTGAGTATCACTGGTTTAGGATATTCACTGTTATTCCTTGAGGCTAGACCATCTACCCTAGACCAGTAATTTCTGTTCTCCTATTTGCTTTCACAGTTTTTGAATCCTAACAAAGGCCAAATTAAATATTATATTGAAGACCAATTATCCGACCTGATGACATTTTGACCCTAAAAAGCAACCACTGAGGGGGAACGGTTTGGTAAAGCCTTTGTCCCTGCACTGTTTTAGCTGTAGTAAAAAAAAAAAAAACAGGCAAATTATACCTTGGTGTGGGCTGAGAGAAGATTTCCAACCCCTTACCATGTGTCCTGTCTCCAATCTGATCTACTTTTATGGATAGAAACATGATATACAGATATCATAGATATATAGCACAAAATGTATTTTGGCCCTTAGAGATTTATTGGTACTGTATGACGGGGCAGAAACCAGCACAAGAAGCTTCCGCATATTCTTGTCTCCAGCGCCATTACTGCTGGAATGTGCATTAACAGAATGTGGACAACTGCTAAGTTAGAATTCTGGATAAAGCCCTGATTCATCCTTGAGTTTGCTTTTGGACGAGTCAACAAGTCAGTTCACAACCTGACTCTTCTGCCCAGGAAATAAAATAGGGAGCCATAGATTAAGTTGCTCACAACCAATGGGTCTTTAAAGAAATAAAGGCCATAAACAATCCTGCTTCCTCTGTGTACCTAAGAAACAGCTCCTACACCCTTTAGAAAGGAAAAGCAACCTATTTCACTCTCCACTTTGAGCGGCAGAAAGTCAACACCGTGGAATAGAGTCATTTCCTTCCCAGCAGCAAGTCCAAACAAAAAATTCCCTGGTACGCAAATGAGCAGCTTGATCCTACGCAAATCTCCTCCTGAGCTCTTCCTGTATCTAACTAGGAGTGAGAAGACCCAAGTCCCCTTCAGCCACAAAGCCCCCTGGGGTGACCTTGGGCCAGTTGCTCTTTCTCAGTCTACACTATCACAAAGTGCTTTAGTTAGACTCAAACCTTCAAGGAAAGGCAGGGTACGAACATAGGATCTCGGTGTCTATCTACATCGGACTGCAGGCTCAAGGAAACACACCCAAAAGCCTCAGCCAGACCTCACACAAGAAACCCATCTAGTACACTTTTATCCCAACCTTCCTCCAGGGAGTACCAGAACTGACTTAACCCGTTTGATTTCATTCTCATAGGCTACGCTATGACCGCGGGGCTGCCCCACGGTCACCCATCAAGTTTCACAGCAATATAGGGAATGGCGCTTGGGTCTCTTTGTGAGCTATGAGCAGTGCATATGGTTAAGAGCGGTGGAGTCTGATCTGGAGAACCAGGTTTGATTCCCCACTCCTCCACATGAGCGGCGGAGGCTAATCTGGTGAACTGGATTTGTTTCCCCCACTCCTCCACACGAAGCCAGCTGGATGACCTTGGGCTAGTCACACTCTCTCAGCCCCACCTACCTCATAGGGTGTCTGTTGTGGGGAGGGGAAGGGAAGTTGATTGCAAGCCGGTTTGTGTGTGTGTTAAGTGCTGTCAAGTCGCTTCCGACTCATGGCGACCCTATGAATGAAAGTCCTCCAAAATGTCCTATCTTTGACAGCCTTGCTCAGACCTTGCAAATTGACGGCTGTGGCTTCCTTTATTGAGTCCGTCCATCCCTTGTTGGGTCTTCCTCTTTTCCTGCTGCCCTCCACTTTTCCTAGAATGACTGTCTTTTCCAGCGACTCTTGTCGCCGGTTTGAGTCTCCCTTAAGTGGTAGAGAAAGCCGGCATACAAAAACCAAGTCTTTTTCCTCTATCCTCGCAACAACCTCATGAGGTAGGCCAGGCCGGAAGCGGAGCAGAGCCGGGATTTGGGCCGGGGGTCTTCCAGCCCTAGACCCCCCACCCTGGCTGCCCCATGCCACGCAGGGGCCCGAAGAAACAGGACCAGCACGGTCCCAGCGCCGCGAGGGGAGGGGAGTCGGGGCAACGGGCGCCCCCTGACGCCCCTTCCCGGGGCCCCGATCCACCAGGAGAGCCTGTGGGCGGAGGGACCCCCTTCCCTCGGCTCGGAAGCCCCGCCCTCCCCGGTCACGGAGCAAGGCCTCGGCCCTCCCTTCGAGCCTCACGGGGAAGGGCATCGCTCCGCCCAGCCAGCTGCCTCCGTCAGGGCCACACGAAGCCGGCCCACTCACCGACGTCTTGCTCGAAGGGGTTGGTGGCGAAGAGCGGCATGGCGGCGGCAGCAACAACCCTCCGGGGCTTCCGTACCCGGTTCCCTCCGGCGGCTGTGGTGAAGCAGGGGCTCGGTGCGCAGCAAACCCTCGGCCCCGCCCCTCCTCCTCCTCCTCTTCCTCCTCCTCCTCCTCTCGCGCTCTTCCGCTCCACTTCCTCTTCCGCCTGCCGACGCCGTCAAGGGAAAGGACCCCCGCTCCGTCACTTCCGCCGGTTGGACGGAAGCCGGGTCAGCCGTTAGAATCCCCTCCTCCGAGGATTAAAGCCGGCCTTCCTGATTGGTCCAGGCGTCGTCCTTTGCGAGCGAGAAAGTGCCGCGGAAAAAATCAGGCAATATGGATAGACGCCTTAGTCCGAGGTCCTGGGGCGGAGGCGGATATAGAGTTCAGAGAAGACGGGGGGGGGAGTATAGGATCACGTGATCTTGGCATCCGCAGCCGTTAGAATCCCCTCCTCCGAGGATTAAAGCCGGCCTTCCCGATAGGCCCAGGTGTCGTCGTTTGCATGCGAGAAAGTGCAGCGGAAAAATCAGGCAATATGGATGGACGCCTTAGTCCGAGGTCCTGGGGCGGAGGCGGATATAGAGTTCAGAGAAGACGGGGGGGGGGAGTATAGGATCACGTGATCTTGGCATCCGCTTGGCACTTCGGGATTAAAATGGAACTGGCGTCTGTCATGCCCAGATATAAGGGCTGGTATAAAATACTATGTACTCATACGCACACACATGGAAGCTTTGGGAAAGTTGGCATCCGGGAGCCATGAACCAACAAATCATGCTCTCTGTGCCTGGTACGGCCTCTCACCAGTAGAGAGCTCTGAATTACGTTCATCTTCAGGAATGTGGTTTCTGGTGACCGTGCTCACAAGATCAGGCACTCACTAAGCGACGCCTTCAGCCAATATCTATAGGTTATGCTAATTAGAGCGAAGTAGACACTTAATTTGCATTGGTGCTTTTGTGTATCAATCTGCTTGTCAGCAGCCATGGGCCTGCCCCATGCGAATGCATAAATGATACTGGCTTTCCTTTGTTTCTCGGGTGAGTAACTCTGCATCTTATTTGTGGGTTATTTCACCCCCAGGGTCTCTGTTTAGCTAAATAAAGAACTGTTGCTCTTTTGAACCTCCTAGTTGTCTTCATTGGACTCTATAAGATAACCAGGGCACTTCACGTCCCGTTCTGACTTCTAATGATAAATGTACGGGGATGGGTTGTCGAGATGCTAAGGAATAGAGCGACTCCGGTCGAACGTCCGGTCACTTGCTATTTCCCCCGTTTGCCAGAAGTTTATATTACGGGTCAAACGTCTATCTCTACGAAGGAAGGCTGAGCTGCAGTGGATCGCAGCGCGTATGCGTCGTTATCGATTATTTTGCTCAACGACGGTCTAACTAGGGGTTACCACACTTGTCTTCCCAGCGATGTATTAAGAGTTTGAAAATGTTATAAAAAATACTGTTCGCACTTTGTTTGGCCCTTTCAGCTGTGAAGACGTCTTCCAACCATTTATAAGCCATGGTATCCAAAAACCCTTTTAAAGCGATGTTTTTTACAACATTTTCAAACTCTTAATACATCACTGGGAATACAAAGTGCGGTAACCCCTTAAGTGGGGATGTACACCTTAACGTGGGGGGGGGTTGTGTGTGCCGGGGAAGCTGAGCGCAATATAGTAAGGGGTCTAGACTCTTATCAAGAGACTAAACTCCTAGCAGAGTCCCTCAAGACAGAATGGTCATAGCTGAGACACCAGATGAAGATGCATCCACCCCCTTGAGGGATCAATGGCCACATCTGCAGAAGAGAACAGGCAGTTCCAATGATGATGGGGGGGAGGCAAAGAAATCCTTGAAGGTTAGCTGCTGAGCAGCAGCGGTAGTGGAAGGTGACACTGGCGGAGGATCTTTTGTAGATAACGGCAGTGCCACTACAGCTAACCCTGGTTAGTACTGCGCAGAAGAAGGCACTGGTAAACCACTTCTGACCAACCTTTTCCTTGAAAACCCTATGATGAGACAATCCAAAATAGAAAAAGATATAGTGCTGGAAGATGGGACCCCCAGGTTGGATGGCACTCAATCAGCTACTGGGGAAGAGCAGAGGACAAGTACGAGTAGCGCTGTTCTTAATGATGTGATTGGACTAAAGCCAAAAGAACATTCAGTGGTTGACGTGAATGGATGCAAAAGGAAAGTCCAAATCTGAGCAAGGCTGTCAAAGATAGGACATTTTGGAGGGCTTTGATTCATAGGGTTGCCATCAAGTCAGAAGCGACTTGATTGCACTTAACACACACACAAGTGTGGTAGAAAGAGATAGGTCAAGTGGGAAGAGAGGAAAGGCGTTGTAGAGAAGATAGGTTCTTAGGCACGATGCATGCACACTCAGAAGCAGTAGTGCTTAAGATGCCAGTGTGATCCTGTACTTACTTTACCTGGAAGTAACTCCAAATGAATTCACTTACATGGACACACATGAAGCTGCCTTATACTAAATCAGACCATTGGTCCTTCGTTAGTCTTGTCTACTCTAACTCGCAGTAGGTAAAGCTGTTTTGCGTCATCTACAACCTGATCCTTTTAACGGGAGATGCTGGGGATTGAACCTGGGACCTTCTGCATGCCAAGCAGTTGCTCTACCTCTGAGCCACTGCCCCCTCCTACAACAAAGTAAATTGTATATGATTTATCATAATCATTATAAATCAATTATATTTCATCCCTCAATCATCAGGATCCAAGGATGGCAAATATATAAAAATCACGTCAAATAGAAACAAAATGAAACTGCAGCATGAAAATACCACACACGCTCACACCCCAGTTTTATAAGTTCAAAAGCCCAAGGGAAGGAGAATCCTAAACGTGTTTATACAGATCATGAACACATGAATCTGCCTTATACTGAATCAGACCTTCGGTCCATCAAAGTCAGTATTGTCTACTCAGACTGGCAGCGGCTCTCCAGGGTCTCAGGCAGAGGTCTTTCACATCACCTACCGCCTGGTCCTTTTAACTGGAGATGCCAGGGATCGAGCCTGGGACCTTCTGCATGCAAAGCAGAGGCTCTTCTACTGAGCCACAGCCTGGGGTGCCCTGTTACCTCTAGAAGACAGTTAAATTCTGTTAAAATGGTTGCGAGGACAATCACATGTACAGCGCATGTCATGTAAAGTTCATTGTGTGTGACAATTAGTGTGTCAAAAGTTTTTCAGTGCCTTTTGGGGTTTTTTCTTTCTTAAATGCAAACAGTGTAAGAGAAGTACATGCTATGCTGTCTTTAAACATTTTACAAATATTAATCCAATACAAGTAATTTCTATATTAAAACTTTGAATGTGTTTGATTATAACACTTAAGCCACACTTGACTGCCTTCTATGCTTAATGACTTGTTTTTTATGCTCTGTCTTTTTTTTGTTTAAGAGCTTGTTTTTATTCTCCAGACTGTTTTTAATAGCTTGTTTCTAAACGTTTGTTTTTAATGGGTTATTGTTTTATAGTATTGTTTTAGTTGTAAGTGACCTCGAGCAGATCTTTGATTCAATATTTCATTTCAAGGACTTCGATTCACCAAACATTCATCTGATGGAAAGAATTTCCATTAACCGAGGGCAAATTTCCCACTTTCCTCTCCTGCTGCAGCCTAAAACTGCCCCTGAAATGTTAGTTCTGGGGGACGCTCCGGAACAGCATGGAGGGATCAGAGATTTGGAGTGGGAGGGGCAAACAGATGAAAATGGCCTCCCCTATCCCATCCAAGAAAATCCTCCATTGCATCCAAGACCCATTTTTGCTATTAAACATTAAAATTAAAACGGGGTACTTAAAATATTTACTAAATGTAAATCAAAACCAATGTGGTAAATCAAATCACAATCTATTCAGCATACTGGAAATTTTTCCAACTGAATTTCTCCCAGAAAATCCACTACTGGGTACAGGTCAATAGTCTCTAGCTTCAAGAAAAGAGACGACTAAGCGGGGAACATAATAGAGGTTTATAAAATTATGCATGGGGTGGATAGAGTTGAAAAAGAGAATTTTTTTCTCCCTCTCCCAAAATACTAGAGGGCATCCAGTGAAACTGATTGGCAGTAGATTCAGGGTAGACAAAAAATATTTATTTACACAGAGAGTGATTAAAATGTGGAATTCGCTGCCAGAGGATGTAGTAATGGCCACAGACATAGTCAGCTTTAAAAGGGGATTGGACAGATTTATTGAGGATAGATCTATCAGTGGCAACCAGCCATGGTGACCGAGTACTAAAGGGAACCTCTACGTCAACCTCTGAATCCCAGTGCCAAGAGGCAACAACAGGGGAAGGCTTCAGCCTCTGTGCCCTGTTGTTGGCCCTTCAACTGACCAAATTGCCCTGACCTGGATGGTCCAGGTTAGCCTGATCTAGTCAGACCTTGGAAGCTAACCAGGGTTGGCCCTGGTTAGTAATTGGATAGGGAGACCACCAAAGGAGTGTAGGATTGCTATCCAAATGCAGACAATGGCCAGTGCTATGCAGAGGCAGGCAATGGCAAACCGCCTGTGGTCATCTCTTGCCTTGAACCCCCCTCCCTTTCTTCCCATCAAGTCACAGCTGACTTATGGTGACTCCATATGGTTTTCCAGGCAAGAGACGTTCGGAGGTGGTTTGCCATTGTCTGCCTCCCCGTCACAACTCCGGTATTCCTTGGAGGTAATTCCATTCAAATACCAGCCAAGGATTGACAGTGTGTGTCTGGCCCAAGGTCACCCAGCAAGCTTCTATGGCGTGAGTGGGGATTTGAACCTCAGCTTCCCAGGTCCTAGTCCAACACCTTAACCACTACACCACACTGGCTCCCTTAAAAACTCTCTTGGGTCCCATAAATCAGCTGCAGCTTTATGGCACTTGACACACCAGGGGCTGAAGTATGAGGGAAGCTGGATAACGTGACCATTATTTGGCTAATCAATTGACCAAATTATATATTATGTGGCACTTCGTGACTGAGTCTTGACTTTCTGCTTGTAAAAATCCGGCGTGGAAATACAACTGCATTCTGAATGTTTACACAGGTGTGAAATATTTTCAAAGATCAAAGTTCTTTCAGTCCTTGATAGGATTGCAGAACAGAAAATCACACAGCGTCTTTGCAAACACTTTCAGACTTTGCATAGTTGCCTGGAGATGAGCTGTAATAGCAGAGCTCCAGCTAGCACCTGGAGGTTGGCAACTCTACTATTGGCCAGGAGGCCAGTCACTGAAGGGCTTGGGACACATTGGTGGGAGCCCAGGGAAATCCCACTCCAAGGTCTTTTCCAGTATCCAGTCCTGTAGACTTTGAATTACCTTCCTTCAAACTCTCATACAGTTATGTTAGTAGAATTATGTCAGAGTAAGAGATCTAAGGATTTGCACAGAAACTGTTAAGAAAATACAAGGAGGCGCAAAATCCAGATTTGAAAAAAAGTTGGCTGCTCAACACACACATTCATGTTTTCTATATTAGTGTCAGACTCGCTGGTTGGGGACCAGAATCAGGGAGGGGCTTGCCTTCCAGCCCCTCCTTTTCCAGTGAATCTATAAGCAATACCTCAGTGATGGGAGGATGGGGGCATTCATTCACCCTGGTTCTGTCTCTCCCCAGCCTCTGGCTGCCCTTTGGCTTTGAGGAAAAGATCTCCTTCCTCCTTGGCTGTCTCCACTCAGGTCTTATAAAGGAGTACCATGGGATGGGATTTCCCTGGGCTCCGATCAGTGTGTCCCAAGCCCTTCAGCGACTGGCTTCCCAGCCAATGGTAGGGTTGCCAACGTCCAGGTGGTAGCTGGAGATCTCCTGCTATTACAACTGATCTCCAGGCAACAGAGAAAATGGCTGCCCTGGAAGGTGTATTCTATGGCATTAAAACCCACTGAAGTCTCTCCCCTCCCCAAACCCCGCCCTCCTTAGGCTCTACTCCCCAAATCTCCAGGTATTTCCCAGTCTGGAGCTGGCAACCCTAACCAATGGACTGTCATCCCTCCACCCTCTCCAGCCTGCCATTTCCTCTCCAAATCTTTAAAACCTTGTCTAATCTTCATTTTCATGGCTAGGGTCCATCCCATATTTCCTCAGGCTGTTTCTGGACTGCTGAGCATTTCACCTATGATGCCAGGTTCCTCCACCGGCGGGAGGCTTTTGGGGTGGAGCCTGAGGAGGGCGGGGTTTGGGGAGGAGAGGGACTTCAATGCCAGAGTCCAATTGCCAAAGCGGCCATTTTCTCCAGGTGAACTGATCTCTATCGGCTGGAGATCAGCTGTAATAGCAGGAGATCTCCAGCTAGTACCTGGAGGTTGGCAACCCTACCTGCTCCACCAAGTCTCCAGTGGTCATCCTTCCTTCTCACAGTTTTCCGTCAATGCCTGACTGTCCTCTGCTGGTGTCACTTCACCATCCCTCCCCTGCTCATTTGCTGGCAGCCAAGGATAGTTGCCCAAGGCTCCTGCCACCCGGGTGGGGTCAGCCTAGGGCATGATCCTTTTCCTGCAGTAACTAATAGTAACAAAGAATGTATATCCCACCTCTTTATATACAGCTTACAGCACATCAATAAAATAGTAGCAGAACGAACTCTGTTAATATAGGTAGGTAAAGGTAAAGGTCCCCTGTGCAAGCACCAGGTCATTCCTGACCCATGGGGCAACATCACATCCCGACGTTTTCTAAGCAGACTTTGTTTGCAGGGTGGTTTGCCAGTGCCTTCCCCAGTCATCTTCCCTTTACCCCTAGCGAGCTGGGTACTCATTTTACCGACCTCGGAAGGATGGAAGGCTGAGTCAACCTTGAGCCGGCTACCTGAAACCAACTTCCGTTGGGATCGAACTCAGGTTGTGAGCAGAGCTTCGACTGCAGTACTGCAGCTTTACCACTCTGCACCACGGGGTACATTTGCTTAATTTATACAGATTGTAGAACTTCGTTTTTCTCAGCTGAAATCTTAAAAAACATTGTCACAGCAACAAAAAGCCACCATTATCATGAAGGCTCTGAAAAGTGCAGTCAGTATTAGAAGAAGAGTTGGTTTTTATATGCCGACTTTCTCTACCACTTAAGGAAGAATCAAACCGGCTTACAATCACCTTCCCTTCCCCTCCACCCAACAGACACCCTGTGAGGTAGGTGGGGCTGAGAGACGGTGACTAGCCAAAGGTCACCCAGTTGGCTTCGTGTGCAGGAGTGGGGCAACAAATCCAGTTCGCCAGATTAGTGTCTGCTGCTCATGTGGAGGAGTGGGGCATCAAACCCGGTTCTCCAGATCAGAGTCCACCTCTCCAAACCACCGCTCTTAACCACTACACCACGCTGGCTCTCTTTAACACAGTACCCACCTTTATCTCTGTCTGTTGATGTAGCCATGTCAATGTTCTAGTCTGAATCCGCTTCCTCTGATATGACAGCCTGTGGTAATATCAACCGTGGTAAGGTCCAAGAAAAATGGAGAGATGCCGACTCAGCTTTCAGTAATTCCTGTGCCAACATCAAAACATTGAGAAAATGGGTAAAGAATTCACATGGTCCATATGGAGGGGAGATATTTATTTTTTTTATTTTTTTATTTGGTTTTATACCCCGCTCTCGCTCCCCGGCCAAGACCAGGCTCAGGGCGGCTCACAACAACAATCCATACAATGATTATAAATACAATAAAACATAAAATCACAAAATAAAATGAAAACAATAATTTCCATGCCCATTAACAGCCAATAGATGGTAAATAATAAAATCTACGAAGCTAACACAATGGCGCTCATTTTGGAGCATAGGGCCACTGCACAGGGTTACCAGGTCCCTCTTCACCTCTTGCGAGAGGTTTTTGGGGTGGAGCCCGAGGGAGGGGGTTTGGGGAGGGAAGGGGCTTTAAGCCATAGAGTCCAATTGCCAAAGTGGCCATTTTCTCCAGGGGAACTGATCTCTATCAGCTGGAGATCAGTTGTGATAGCAGGGGATCTCCAGCTAGTACCCGGAGGTTGGCAATCCTACTGCTGCAAGGCCTGAGGACAGCCAGTTGGTAGTAATCCAGAGTGGTGTACCAGGAGAGGTGGTCCCACAGATATGAAGGTCCCAGACCATGTAAGGTTTTAAAGGTCCGAGACTGATGGAGGACCGAGAAACCTGGAAGAGTGAGATCTTTCAGGGTGACAGTCCTGCCCTTTCGCACACAGGTCTCAGTCACGCACACCAGATCCACGCCCTGCAAAATAAAGTAGCTCTGCAGCGTGACAGACTTATTGCTGATGGACCTGGAGTTGCACAACATCAGAGCGGGTCTGCCAGATAATAATGGCGGCTGGCGGCAGCTGCAGTTCACAAAAACGCCGAGAAACCATCCAGGGAGCTCTCCACACCTCAGTTAAAAACTCTGCAACCATCTCCAGAATCAGGTATTGCCAATCAAATTTAAAGTCTGAATTCAGAACCCAAAATTAAATCTGAAAAAGGTAAAAACCAGCAAGGGGCGGGAGCTCAGGGCGGGAGCTCCTACCCGGCCCCATCTTGATTCCATGTGAACTGGCATTTACCTAGGCCCACAAATGCATGGTGTCACAATATGAGGTACTTCTCCATCTCGACGCTCTGTGACAGCAGTCTAATTTAAAAGCAGCGAGTGTCTGCGTCCTTTGACCTTCCGTAAAAAGGCTCCATAACGGCTTAATCAACAAAACGTTGCTTTAAAGTCCATGGTAGTAAACTGTTATGGGCGTTTGAATTGAATAAACATTTCTTGTGGACTTTTAGAATCCAAATATTGTGGTTTCCCTATTTCCTGCGTCCAAACAGACAATCTCCTTCTCCAGCATCAGGACAGTCAAGTGAATGGTAGCCACAGAGAGACGCCCATTGTGACATCAGAGTAGAATACGCGATAAAGAGAGGACAGACATTGGAGAGGATTCATAAGAGAGCTAAAGAGCTTGGTGGCTTCCAAGGGCTTTTGTTATTTCTGAAAGATAGCTAGCACCTTCTCTTGAGTTTCCTTCCTGTGCCTTTCTCTTCTGCTGTGTCATATCTCACCTGCTCCCTTCCTCATCTGCTCACAGGGATAATTCTTCATTAGGGATACCTTCCCCAAGGCAAATTGTGCTTAATTCTTAGTGGTAGCAGAATGGAGTCAAGGCCACCATCTTACTGGACAGCTGCTTAGGGCCCTAGACACTCTATCGCTGAAACACGCTTGCTGAGCAAGCTGCCTCCTGGTGACATGACATCTTACAAGAAGAGTTGGCTTTTCTATACCCCACTTTTCTCTACCTTTTTCGGAGTCTCAAAGTGGCTTACAATCGCCTTCCCGTCCTCTCCTCACAACAGGCGCCTTGTGAGGTAGGTGGGGCTGAGAGAGTTCTGAGAGATCTGTAACTAGCCCAAGGTCACCCAGCATGCTTCATGGGTAGGAGTGGGGAAATCAACATGGTTCACCAGATTAGAGACCACCACTCATGTGGAGGAGTGGGGAATCAAACCTGGTTCTCCAGATTGCAGTCCACCACTCTTAACCACTACACCATGCTGGCTCTCTTAGTTGTTTGATTTGTTGGAGATATCACAATTACATCAGAACCAGTGCAGTGTAGTGATTAGAGTTTTGGACTAAGAGACCCAGGTTCAAATTCAAGCAATGGAAACTCGCTTGGTGACATTGGGCAAGTCTCACACACTGCGCTTAAACTATATCATAAGGTTGTTGTGGGGATAAAATGGAGAAGAGGAGAAAACGTTAGGAGATATAAGCCTCCACTGGGGAAAAAGGTGGGGTATAAATGAAGTAATAAATATTATGAGCTGTTTTACATGAAGCAGTGTGTAGGCAAAAATGTGGCCCTGTATCACTTTTAAAATGTTCTTTGTCTGCCGGTCTTTTCACATGTTATTATTAGTGCGCCAGTTATCTATAGCCAAGAACCATGCAAAAATATATATATAATCTATTAACCATGCATTTTAAACAAGACACCAAATTGCAGAAATCCTTAAGTGACCTGTTTTGTGCATAAATCTATTCCATTAGCAACAAGAGAATGGCAAGACAAATAGACTGACCCAGAGCTTACTGTCTCTTTAATGAACTCAAAAGATCACCTCATTGATCAAATCAATGTATCCAGCACATGAGATCATGGTAGGATGATCCTCTCCTCCCTGCCCCCTGAAAATGAATGAAGGAGGGAGTTATTGGAGATAATTCATCATGGAGATTAATACAAATATGTGTCATGTGAATGCTCTTATGCAAAATAAGGTGTACTTCACGCATGATGTTTTCCCTGTGTAGGTATAATCTCGGCATAGGGGAAAATGTGCAGGAAGAAATTAACAGATTCACTATGTCAATCTCTTGCATGAGTATTTAGTTTGCAGTTTGTGCTTGGATAGGGAGGCTGTTGCACATACTGGCAAAATCAATGCTTGGTTTGTGGCTGCGTGTACATGGTTTCCCCCTACTGTATGCTTAATTCTGTTTAGGAACAAGTTATCTGTCAATCAAACACTTATATGTTTAAGGGGTGTGTGTGTGTTAAGTGTCGTCAAGTCGCTTCCGACTCATGGCGACCCTATGAATCAACGTCCTCCAAAATGTCCTATCTTGGACAGCCTTGCTCAGGTCTTGCAAATTGAGGGCTGTGGCTTCCTTTATAGAATCAATCCATCTCTTGTTGCGTCCCCTTTTGGATGCACACCTTAATGTGTTGAGGGGGTTTGTGTGTAATCCAAAATAGAAGGTACCAGAGCATTTTCTCTCTTTTTTATAGAAATATACTGTAGGTGGCGCTATTGTCTTGTCATTTAAGTATGTTACTTCTCAGCATCAGATTATTGCTGAGGTTTAAAGTCGCTAGCTTTACTGCTGGCATTGAACAAACTGTAGCATACTGTTTATTGTTTTTTTAAAATGTATTTTTAGACATACCACACTCTTAGTAAAAAATAAACTCAGAGGCTGTTTCCAGCATTCAGATGTACAAAGTAGTATAATATTCATTATAAAATTAACTTTACAGGATGATACCATTAATCTGCTGTTACTTGATCGCAATGGGTTTCAACTGGAGTATCTCTGCATAGGATTGCACTGTAGAAGATGCAAGGCAGACAATTAATGTAAAACCTTTATATAAAAGGATGTAGCGTCAGCAAAAGGGAGAAAAGTCAGCAGAAGCAATGCGGGTGGCAGCAAAAAATCCCCAAAAGGTAAAATGCAAACAATTGCCATCCAAGAACACTTGGGAAAACAAAAATGGCGTTGCCTGACACTGGAAGGGCATCAGAATCTGTGTGATGTGGCAGGATATTTCATAAGCAAGAAACCACAACTGAAAAGGTCCTGTCTTTAGTGGTTGCTCATCGGCTTGTATCGAGCAGGTGGCCCTTCAGGTACCCTAGTCCCAGATTGTTTGGGGTTTAGAAGGAGGAGTAGAAGAAGAGTTGGGTTTTGTATGCCAATTTTCTCTACCACTTAAGGAAGAATCAAACCAGCTTACAATCACCTTCCCTTCCCCACAACAGACACCCTGTGAAATAGGTGGGGCTGAGAGAGCTCTAACAGAGCTGTAACTTGCCCAAGGTCACCCAGCTGGCTTCCTGTGTAGTAGTGAGGAAACCAACCCAGTTCACCAGATTAGCATCCGCCGCTCATTTGGAAGAGTGGGAAATCAAACCCGGTTCTCCAGATTAGACACCACCGCTCCATTTCTGGATTAAATTCAAAGGCAGACACTGTGAATTGAATCCAGAAATGAACTGGCGGCAACTCCTTAAGCACCGGCAAGACATATTGCAGATAATTAACACTTGTCACCAGCCAGACTGCTATACTGTACAAGCAAAATGCTGCTATACTGAGCTAACAGCAGCTCCTAGGCTCTCTTCAAAGACATGCCTGCTTAGGTGGCACTGCAGTCATCTACCCTGAAGGTAACCAGCACATGGAAGGAGGGAACTGGGAACATAAACAGATGAAGAAGACCCACCTTTCTGCAGATAATTTAAAGCCAGAGGTGCCAGCAATACCCTTCAATGAAACTACTCATTCAACCCAGGGGCCTTGAGCACTAGGGTTGCCAGGTCCCTCTTCACCACTGGCGGGAGGCTTTTGGGGCAAAGCCTGAGGAGGGCAGGGTTTAGGAAGGCGAGGGACTTCAATGCCATAGAGTCCAATTGCCAAAGCGGCCACTTTCTTCAGGGGAACTGATCTCTGTCGGCTGAAGGTCAGTTGTAATAGCAGGAGATCTTCTGCTACTACCTGGAGGTTAAGCAATCTTGAATATATAACCTGTGCCAGTATTAAGAATACTTTATAGAAGAGGCAGCACGAAGGCTCATAAATCAACAATCCATAATAGGAAAATATATATTTAGAATCTTTTATTTCTGTTTAGCTGCCCATCCAGCAACATTTCAGCTGAGAAATTTGCAGCAAGATGAGAGTCAGTCCTTATCAGGGAGATCTGTAGGAGACATCTCCCTAAGCAAATTGTATTCCTCCTACTTATTAAAGAGGCTGTTGGACTGGGTTGAGAGTAATGACATCCTTGGCTGGGAACAGATTGGCTTCAGAAGGGGTTGGTCTGTCATGGACCACTGTTTAGTGTTCTCCCATCTAGCCGAGAAATATTCCTCCCCCCGAAATGGCACCCTTTATGCGGGTTTTATGGATCTTAAGGGAGCTTTTGATACCATCCCGAGGGAGAGGCTATGGTTGAAACTATCACATTCTACTATGGATAGGAGGTTACTATGGCTTATCCAGCAATTTCATACTGACCTCACAGCTCAGGTTCGCTGTGGCAACCAAGGAGAACTAACCGAGCCTTTTGAACTGGCCAAGGGAGTTAGACAAGGTTGCCTCCTTGCTCCTCTCTTGTTTAATCTATACCTGAATGATATGGCAACCAATTTCTCAGAGTTTTGCCACCCCCCAAAGCTTGCAAGCCATTCCACCCCAATTCTACTCTATGCTGACGATGCAGTTCTCCTGTCCCGCACAAGAATTGGTTTGAAAAGATCTTTGCAAACTTTTTCTGAGTACTGCTCTAGGGAAGGTCTTAAAATAAACCATCATAAATCTAAGACTATGATCTTCACTAAGAGGAGAAAAATGCCTCTTTTTCGCTGTTTATTAGATGGCTTTGAGGTTGACCAAGTCAAGGAGTTTGTTTACCTTGGCATTCTGTTTTCCCATAACCTAAATTGGAATGCCCATCAAAAAGCAGTGTCCAACAAAATTAAACCTGGGGTTGGTGCTATTGTCAATTTTTTTCACACCAAAGGTGGCAAATATATTCCAGGGGCTATTCAGGTTTTTAACCTGAAAATTACCCCAATTATCCTCTTTGGTGTTGCCATCTGGATTACAGTCATCAATGAATCTATAGATCATCCACTGCTTCAGTTCTTACGAAAACTCCTAAATGCCCCTCGATGTGTTGTTGGCGTTACTCTTCGTTCCGAGTTTGGCCAAATGTCACTTGAAGCTAGGGTGTGGTTGGCTGCCTTTAAACTCCACCTTAAACTGTGCTTTAGCACTGAGGGGTTCCTAGCTTCTCTGAAGCATGACCCTTTCAAATCCTCATGGCAAAAAATCTTAGATGAGAAACTGGCGTTGCTGGGCTTCTCGCAGGATATGATATCAGATCTTGGGAAAACTGAAGCTTTTGCCAAAATTAAAAAGCGCATTAAAGAGCTCGATTATAACAGCACTACTTTTCGTGCTCGTCGCGTCTGTTCATCCCAGTTCTTCTGAATACCCCCTCCACGTGGTCTGCCTGCCTATATATATTATCTGACAACTCCTCGTCTCTGTAGAGCTTTTTGCTTGGCTAGATTGAATGCTAATCCTTCTATGGTAATGCAGGGCAGAATTCTGAATATACCATACTCAGACAGGATCTGCCCTTGCTCTTCTGGCTCTATTGACACATTAGCCCATGCCCTTTTGGAATGCCGCTTTTACGAGGAACTTCGATCGCACTGTATTTCCCCCCTTTTAATATACAAATCCAATGCCTCTGTGACTGACATAATGCCTTTTTTACTAAGCGACAGGGACCCCAAGGCTACATTGTCAGTGGCAAGATTTGTTTCAGTCCTTATATCCCTCCAACACTAGATATATGCTGCTCAAGATCAATTGATCAAGGAGCTTCTAAGGGATAAAAAGGAAAAAAAGGAAAGAATTGCAATTCAGCAACGACGCGAGAAAGTCCAAGTCATAGACAAGCAATTGCGTCTGCACGCGTTCTTGACCACGAAGGTTCCAAATGGTGCCCGAAGGTCCAATTTCTCCTAGGGTGCAGAAAGATCCAAGGGAGAGTCCCAAGGCAAAATAATACAACACAAAGAGAACGTGTAGCCAGCAGTAGCACGTTTCACTACGCCTCGTCAGCTCATTCAAAGATTATCAGCTCCTAATGCATGTCAATTTCACATTTACGGCATGCTGTTGGATGCCTCCAGAAGCCCAACATGTGTGTCTATTAGTCTTAGACTGTAAAGTGCGCACCCAGTGCGCACCCAGTTTCTCTCTTGGATTTTCTCGCGTCGTTGCTGAATTGCAATTCTTTCCCTTGTATGTTTTGTATTGTTAGGTTGTCTTAGGTAGTTAGGGGATTTTTGCCATTGTGTTTAATTGTGTTCAGGCAACAGCATGAAGTAATGCTGAATTTGCCTAGAAATAAAAGATTCTAAATGTATATTTTCCTATTATGAATTGCTGATTTATGAGCCTTTGTACTACCTGGAGGTTGGCAACCCCATTGAGCACTATCACACTGATAATGTTAAAAACAATCCTAATAACCCAACTCCAGACT
The DNA here is from genome assembly GCF_029931775.1 of Euleptes europaea. Classification (NCBI taxonomy): domain Eukaryota; kingdom Metazoa; phylum Chordata; class Lepidosauria; order Squamata; family Sphaerodactylidae; genus Euleptes; species Euleptes europaea. The sequence continues at coordinate 28,621,529 of NC_079326.1, forward strand.
TAGACTCATTCATTTATATTATTATGCCTCTCTATAACTTGAGGGGGGGGAATCTTTGCGACAGCCAAAGTGGTCTTGTGTTCAACGCCTGCTTTCAGTTTCTCTTCGGTAGGTATATTTGCTCTCCCTTGAGGAAGCGGCAAAATCCATAATTCTCTTATATTGGAGTGAAACACACATTCCGAAAGACAATGCTCTGATGTATCGGTTTGCCCCAATTGACCTTAAAGCACAACCGTGTAAGGACTCCTTATAGGATTGCCAGGTCCCTCTTCACCACCAGCGGGAGGTTTTTAGAGCGAAGCCTGAGGAGGGTGGGGTTTGGGGAGGGGAGGGACTTCAATGCCATAGAGTCCAATGGCCAAAGCAGCCATTTTCTTCAGGTGAACTGATCTCTATCGGCTGGTGATCAGTCGTAATAGCAGGAGATCTCCAGCTACTATCTGGAGGTTGGCAACCATAACTCCTTTGGATACCTGGACATGATGGATGGTATCCTGCCATTCCACTCAGCTAATGATGACACACTCCACTGGGACAAAGAGCTTTCCTTCCGTTTAAGAGGCTGTTCTACCAGCAGAAGAGCTCTTGCACCAGAGAAAGGCTCCTTGTGATGGGGAAATCTGCCACCATAAACCGAGCAGAGTGGGAGAACGCAGCCCATTATCTCCAAATCTGTGTACGTGTCGGCACCCTCGACAAAAAGGCGTCACCCCTTCTCTTTTGCCCAAGGATTAAAACATGTGAACCTTGCTTTTATCTTCGAAAAGAAAGACACTACTGTTATAATTTATACCCATTAAATTGTCTGAGTGCACATGATTCTGTTACCTTGCCAAAGTGAAGCGGATCTCAGCTGGCAATCTGCGCTCGGGAGATAAGAGCAGGATATAAGCGTAGTTAATAAGCAACTCATAAACTAACAGATCAGCAGAACGCCGTACAATAGTTATCAGCCATTCATTCAGTCAGGTCCTATGCATGCTCACTCAAAAATTCATTCCCACCAAACTCAGTGGGTCTTGCACCTAAGTAAGTATGCCTAAGATTGCAGCTTTGAAGTGACAATTAAGGGTTAAAAACTTTTGCACACCAAAGGCTATGAGGTAAGGTTAATTTGCCCCAGCAAGTTGTCTTTTAAATAGCTAGATTAGATCATTGAGGTAGTTTTTCTAAGGAGCTTTCAAAAATACACAGAGGAATACAATTCAGACTGCGCTAATTCAAAACAATGAAACAGTTTGGTTTTGGGGTGACAGCCCCCCCACACACACACTTCTTGAATACTGCCATGTTTTCCTTTACAGTCATTTTTTTCTGCCTTTCGAAGGAACTACTGTGCTATGTATAGATCACAGAGAAAGGAGGAATCTGGTGTAGTCAACCTCAAGAAAGACTTTTTGCAACCCTTAGCAAAGTAAGATCAGAGGGCTGCAAGCGAAGGGATGTCTCAGGTTTCTCAAGCAGCTTGCTAACCTGGTACTACCCTATCTATATTGCCCTGCAGGACTGCTTGACTTCACATAGCATGACTGCAGTTATACAGTGATGTCTGTCTTAGTGTATGCTTCATAGAATCATAGACTTGGAAGGGACCACCAGGGTCATCTAGTCCAACTAGGGTTGCCAACCTCCAGGTAGTAGCAGGAGATCTCCTGCTATTACAACTGATCTCCAGCAGATAGAGCTCAGTTCACCTGGAGAAAATGGCCACTTTGGCAATTGGACTCTATGGCATTGAAGTCCCTCCCCAAACCCCGACCTCCTCAGGCTCCACCCCAAAAACCTCCTGCAGGTGGCAAAGAGGAACCTGGCAACCCTGAATCATGAACCAGATTGGTTTCCCCACTCCTCCACATGAAACCAACTGGGTGACCTTGGGCTAGTCACAGCTCTTAGGGCTCTCTCAGCGCCACCGACCTCACAGGGTGTCTGTTGTGGGGAAGGGAAGGGCAGGTGATTGTAAGCTGCTTTGATTCTCCCTTTAAGTGGTAGAGAAAGTGGGCATATAAAAACAAACTCTTCTTCTTCTTCTTCTTCTTCTTCTTCTTCTTCACAAGAACCCTGTGAAGTCGGTTACTCTGGGAGAGAATTACTAGCCCCAGGCCACCCACTGAATTTCTTGGTAAGCAGAGATTTAAACCAGCATCTCCCCTCCTATTCCTGCATGCTTATTACTATGCCACGGCTACACAACTCTCAAATCTGAATGACTCCAAGTATCTTACTTGTAGTGCGGTATTCAGTTCCTAGGGGCACTTGAGCAACGAGGAAAAGTGGTATGGAAATTTAGTAAATTAACTGAGAACAATTTGCAGTACCTAGTTGATTTTGAGTTTCAGCAGAAAGTAGTGTTATTAAAATTAATTGTACTTATGTAAGAGAGAAAGAGGAGCCCCGTGGCGCAGAGTGGTAAGCTGCAGTACTGCAGTCAAAAGCTCTGCTCACGACCTGAGTTCAATCCCAACGGACGTCGGTTTCAGGTAGCCGGCTCAAGGTTGACTCAGCCTTCCATCCTTCCGAGGTCGGTAAAATGAGGACCCAGCTTGCTGGGGGATAAATGGAAGATGACTGGGGAAGGCTCTGGCAAACCACCCCGCAAACAAAGTCTGCCTTGGGAACATCGGGATGTGACATCACCCCATGGGTCAGGAATGACCCGGTGCTTGCACAGGGGACCTTTACCTTTACCTTTAAGAGAGAAAGGCTTCTCATAACCATCTTCTCTGGGTGACTGCACAAACTCGTCTTCTTTTACACAGTTTCCTCCTCAGAATAACTGGTGTCTGGCTCATCCAGACTCACCCCTATTATGATGAGAAGCACCTGCTCATTCAGAGCTCCTCTTTTATGGTGGGGGTGGGAGTGTGAAGTGGTATTGAGGCACTATCTGCTTGAGAATGCCAGAACTTGCTTGAGGCCTGTCAATCCTATGCATTCCAGCTGTAAATTTTAAAAAGATTGACTGCGTTCCCCAAGGAGTGACAGTTACTTTTTACCCTGTAAGCCTCGTCCTTCACCCCTGAGGCACGTAGTTATCACAGTGGAATGTTTTCCTATACACAGAAACCAAGGCCCTTAACATGCCAGCACTATTTGATCCTGTAACGTGCACAAAGCAATAAAACACTTCATATTGAGTACTTTTTGCTGGATCAAGGTAGACGGCATACCTTGCTGAGAGATTAAGTCTCTGTAGTAGAGCCAGCTTCTTTTCGAGCCAGATTCAGTTGAAGGGGTTTTATATTTATTGTATTCAGATATTTATTTGTATTCAGATATTAGAGTACCTAAGGGAATGCCTGCTCTCACATTGGTTTCCCCACTCCTTGAATTCTGCCAACAAAGCCCCACTCGGGATACCCTCTCAGGCAAGATAAGCATCCACTAGAAGCAGGGTGATTCTGGTGGTTGTACCTATGGCTTGGACCCACACAAGGTTTCTATGGACAGAAGGGATTTCTGTCCCTTCCACTGCATCCTCAAATATCCCCTGAAATGCTGCTCCTGGGAGGAAGAGGGTATGCCTTGTGGCCGTTCAGGTCTCCTATGTGGTGCAATCTATGTATAAAGAGAGAGCCTGAGAAAGTTGGATCCTTCTTGTAGAAACCAGGAGAAAGTGCCCTCCCCATATGTTAAAACCTTAGTGATGGCAACTACATTTGTCATGCTTGGTGCATAAAGCGGTGGCAAGGGGAAGTCAAAGAGTATGCTGGCAGGTCCTTCCCATTGGCAACCCCTCCGAGAGGCAGTACTGTGTAATCTGCCCAAGGAAATATATATTCTTCAGGGAAATATTCCTAATACCCTCTTGACCAAAGTGAAGTCAAACTTCTGTCTTTCCCAGAGTGACGTGAATACTCTCCTTTGCGCTATCAAAAAGCACAGAAAGCACATTTATTATTTATTATTCATATTTTATTGGGCCCAGATGAACAATTTATACCTCATTATGCTAGGTCAGTACCTCATGCACCACATCTGGGGTGATGACCCCAGAATGGCTTATCAGATTCATTTCTCTCTACATAGTGTCAGTTGTCAGATGGCAAACTCCTCGGGGCATGGGCTTATGTGTTTTGTAGAGGCACGCATATTGGTAGCACTGAATAAACAACAAATCAATCTCAGGTTTAAATTAGTTTTAAGTCTTCAACGATTATTTAATATGAATTAGTAAGCATCTAATATACTTTAGGCCGGCCTTTTGTTCAAGTCATAGTGGGTTGTTCTCATTTTAATGGGCATATAATGATACGGACTGATGATTCCATATGCATTTCTGGTTGTGAAAGCAAAAATGTACAGGATTCCAAGATTCTTCTCATACATGTGCCATGGGGAATATTTACCAGATAAATAAAAGCAGATTATTCAATTGTATTGAATTCAATTGTATTACAGCTTATTCAATTGTTTTGGAAATGCACGTTTAACTGTTCTCACAATCCAGTTAAAGCAGTATGCTTACATTTTAGTTAATTTAGTTTCCCTCACATTTAATAGGACAGGTGATATAATTCTGAGCATGCTTGCCCAGCTGACAGAGTGTTCAGGAGTCCTCCAGGGGGTCTTGTACATCTCTTCATCCTCTCTTCTCAATTTGTTCTTTTATTTTCCATTTTTCTCCTTAGGCAGCCCAATCCGGGGGGGGGGGGTTAGTTTGACTGCAGCTGGGAGCGGCACAGCCATGCTGCAGCCACAGAGGATTCCTGGCCACAAAACAAAAATTAAAACTGAAGAAAAATAAAACGTACCCAAAAATTCCCCATTGAAATCAACAGGGCTACGCCACCAAAAAAGGTGGCATAGCCATGCCGCTGCAAGAAGGGGCATTTCCGGGGCTGAAGGGCTTAAGAAACTAAGGCAGCTTCACCCCCAGGAACGCCCTGGGAATGTCTCTCAGGACGCCAGCATGGGGACTTGTGCCGCTGGAATGCTGCCAGGAGGCAGCGCCCAAGCCCCACACTACTGCATCGTGTGCCAGCGTGGATGCCACCTGTGATGGCGTAAGTACCTCTTATCCCGGGATACACTGCCACAGGGCCATGCCGGGTCCTAAAGAGCTTTGCTCCCCCCCTTTTTTGCTCCCCCCTCTGGTTAGCAACTTCTGTGATTTACATTTACATAGTACCTGGCTAACCATTTTTGTTAGTATCAATGGTTTGCTCTCATACCAGACATTCAAACCAAGTTCTAATTTTAGTTTCAATTTCAGATTTGAGAGCAAATTGTGGTTAGCAAAAGTGGTTGCACCAAAGTTTGCAATTCCTAGGTTTAGAATACATACATTGAAAGTAACTTGAAATATTTATTCTCATTATGGCGGTATTAGGCTCTAGACATTAGCTTTAAACTCTAGGCATGATTCCAGCACTACACACAAATATCCAGCATAGAGGAAGTAAACTTGGAAGATGATAAGCCAAGAATGAAGGTGGTTGCAGATGGAGGGAGAAGGCTGTGAAGGGAAAGGACTGGCCAATGAGGATATTTTCCACCTGTTCCTCGTTTGATGTAGGGTATGATTCAGAAACAGTAGGGAATCACGTGAGCACATGTTCTGGGGTGAGTTGTAGTCTGCTGCAGCAAAGGTAGAGAGGAGGGATTTTCTTGAACTCCATGGATCCTTTTCTTCTACCCTTCTCCTTCCAGGCCTTCTTTGGTCACTTATGCATGGGAGTTTTACCTGAGATTCGTTGCTCGCTGGACCCACACTTTCTTCTTGCGAAGCTATGTACCAGGAGTCTCCAAGCTCAAAACAAGAAGCTTGTGAGTCCCCACCCCTTGAAACTCTGCTTTGTAATTGGCTGTAGTCCTTAGAAGTCACACACACCCCCGAAACCCAAGTGCTGGGTCAAAAAGCATTTTAAAAACCAAAACCAAAACAGAGCTCCCTAAAAGGAATGGGGGGGGGGGGAGAAGAAACCCAAGCCTTGTTTCTGAATGCCTCTCTTCTGCTCAGAACTCCCAGGAAGCAGGAGGCATTTGAATTTCCGCCTCTTGACACACTTTGTAATTGGCTGTAGTTTTTTCTGTGAGAGAAGCATCACTCCCCCAAGCTTCCATGTCCTGCACTTTGCCTTATGCATGGGGATTTCAAGCGGGCTGAGATCAGGGGAGATGGAAGAATTGGGTTAATAGACGGATGGGAAGCCCCTGGATTTGTGAGGGCTGGCAGCGAGGTCATCTCTAATGGGTGGAAAACTAATGCATAACTCCAAGGAACAACTGAGACAGACTGGGGGTGAACGTGAGTGAAAGTACCCATGCATAACTGACCTTTGTTAGCATGGGCATTATATTCCCATCTCAGAGGGGGGAAAACTATCAATGAGTATAGGTAGTAGGACAGTGCTGTACTTAGGGTTGCCAGGTGCCCAGTGGTGGCGGGCAAACCCCCGGCAATTTGCCCCTTTGCCCGTCGACCAGCTGACAGTCGGCGGGCAAACTTGCACGCTCGTACACGCCGCTGCAGGTGACTTCCGGAAGTCCTGCCTTGCGAGGGGCCTTATGCTGCTCAAACTAAGAGTTGTAAACCGGAAGTGATGTGCACACGCATCGGCACGTCCACGAATTGCCATGCGATCCCGAGCTGTGCCTTAAAAGTCTCCCGCCGGAGGAGAGGTAGGACCTGGCAACCCTAGCTGTACTGCATATGTGCAAAATAAGACACCAGGACATGCTAATACAGCTGGAAAGCAATACAGCTACTATGCAGCTGCAAACTGACCCACAAGTAGTTCAAGATGTTTGCTCAGCAAATGAGTAAACAGTCAAATCTCAGGCTCAACTCGCCACATTTTGCAACCATCAAGCATGGTAAATTTGACTGCCAAAGTTGTTCAGAGTTAAAATTGTGGCATCCCTATCTCAGACCCTACCTTGCAAGTAGACTTTCTAGCCATTGGCTCCCAGTGAAAAAAATAATCTGACCTACCCTTGACCATTAATTAGCAATCTTCTTAAGAAAAGGTGGCTAGTGTGAAAGCTCTGAATTACAATTTATCAAGAAGCTTGATGCTATACAGCAGGGGTGGGGAACCTTTTTTCTGCCAAGGGCCATTTGGATATTTATAACATCATTCGCGGGCTATACAAAATTATCAACTTAAAAATTAGCCTGCTATATTTGGTCAAACATTTAGCCAAGAGGCACGACCGAGTGTCTGCCACATAGAGCGACTCGCTTTTGAGCTCTGCTGTCCCCAGCTGGGCCCAAGAGATTCAGGCAGGGCAGCATCCTTCTGAGCTAGAGATCTGCCAGAACCCATGAAGGGCCAGACCAAATGATTTTGCGGGCCTTATATGGCCCCCGGGCCTGACGTTCCCCACACCTGCTATACAGTTATGGATCAGGATGAGATCCTCTCACACTACAAATGTTAAACTATCTTAGAAGGCCTTGCCTAGGCTGTGTTATTTTGCTGCTATTGTGAATAATTGCTCTGCGTATCTTGTATAACGTTGAAATGTCACAACTTCATGAATGTAATTGGCTTTGGATATAGGATGGTGAGGTCACACATGAACACATGAAGCTGCCTTCTACTGAATCAGACACTTGGTCCATCGAAGTCAGCATTGTCTACTCAGACCAGCAGCGGCTCTCCAGGGTCTCAGGCAGAGGTCTTTCACATCACCTACCTGCCTAGTCCCTTTAACTGGAAATGCTGGGGATTGAACCTGGGACCTTTTGCATGCCAAGCGGATGCTCTTCCACTGAGCCACGGCCCCTCCCCGGCCACCAGCGGGGGTGGGGATACTATTTATTTATGTCTCCACAAATGCCCCAATTTTGTGTGTATTATAACTGCCAATTTAGGCAGTTATAGATTAATTTAGATTAAATAATCTCTAGTACACAAACGCTTATGCCACAATAGTGTTTATGCTGCCACAAGACTCTGTTTTGCATACCTGGACAGTGCTCCTATTACAGTGTTTTATTTATGTTCTTAAAATTTTTCAATCCCACTTGTCTCTGTAAATGGGTTCCAGAGTTAGGGTTAGGGTTGCCAGGTTCCTCTTCGCCACCTGCTGGAGGTTTCTGGGGCGGAGCCTGAGGAGGGCGGGGTCTGGAGAGGGGAGGGACTTCAATGCCGTAGAGTCCAATTGCCAAAGCGCCCATTTTCTCCAGGTGAACTGATCTCTATCGGCGGGAGATCAATTGTAATAGCAGGAGGTCTCCAGCTAGTACCTGGAAGTTGGCAACCCTATTTTCAGTCAATCCAATAAAACTAAGAAACATCACATAATTGGTTCCACAGGGGGGGAAATGAAACAATAGAACCCCAAAAGAAGTCTCATCAGTGCTAACAACCATAATTAAAGGCCCATTAAAAGTCTTGGCAAACAGTGCCTCTTCTTGAACTCCAGAAAAGACTACACGCTTCCCATGCCCTCCAGTAACCTATTCTACAAAATGCAATAACAGGGCTCTCTGATGGAGGACTAATGGATACTTGTAGGTAAAGGGATGGTAAGAAGGCCCGAGGAGCATGATTGGAGCATGAGAGAATAGTTGGTACTGTTGTTGGGACTTTGTACTGCACACTAGTCTGAGAAAACTGGTTACTACTTTAGAGTAGGGTATGTTGTGGGCGCCTTCTCTGGCATTCAACTAAGCACAATAAAGATAGGCTCAAACATCTTGCTGAATGCTGACCAAGATATAAGGATTCTTGTAGGTTATCTGGGCTGTGTGACTGTGGTCTTGGTATTTTCTTTCCAGCAGCTGTAGCAGGCATCTTCAGAGGAGTAACACTGAAGGACACAGTGTTACTCCTCTGAAGATGCCTTCACACAGCCCGGATAACCTACAAGAACCAATGAACTCTGACCGTGAAAGCCTTCGACAGTAAGATGTAAGGACTTGGGGGGTGGGCAGCGGCAAGCAAGTGGGTTATTAAAGAATTAGGTCATTAGGCTCTCCTTGTGTGTGAATACAATATCATATTCTCCTCCTGCCAAATGGCCATGCAGAAGCCAACATTTCACTGGAAACCCTGATTATGGCCATGCGTTCCAGTTAATGATGCATAGTAGAATTAAATGTCATATTTTCTATGCCTATGTGATATAAGGAATACTGTGGAAAAGAATTGAGAGGTTAAAAAATGAATCATGATCTCTTGCCACACATGCATACTTCTAGTAACTGGGCCAAGCAGACAGCAGTTGAGAACTATCAGAAGACACGACTGTCATTTCTGAAGCCCAGCCAAGCCCTGCTGGGATCAAGACCAAAAAGCTTGAGGCTGGCAGTTTAATTCCTCAGTTAAGACTAAGAGCTGGCGATGCTGGTGGTTGCAAAGGAGAATATATACAAGAGCCAGGTCTTTGGAAGCATTTCTTTGACATGTAACACCTAGCCTTCTGACTCATTGTTTTAAACAACTTTTCAGCAATGACAGAAATCTTAGGGTTTGTGATGTATCTAGTCCTTGATTCTCACCATTATACTGAACTACCCAGTGTGATTGCTGGCTAATGCTCCTCAAAGTCTACAATGGATTAAAACAGCAGATTCCAGAAAGGAAGCCATATTTCATTGTAGCCAAGCCCACAATATTAGGGGTGCCAGGTCTCTCTTCACTACCAGCGGGAGGTTTTTGGGGCGGAGCCTGAGGACAACGGGGTTTGGCGAGGGGAGGGACTTCAATGCCATAGAGTCCAATTGCCAAAGCGGCCATTTTCTCCAGGTGAACTGATTTCTATCGGCTGGAGATTAGTTGTAATAGCAGGAGATCTCCAGCTAGTACCTGGAGGTTGGCAACCCTATTTGTGTGCACAGAGCCGGCTCTGAGCGCTCTAGAGCCGGCTGGGCGCGTGTGCGTTGGGAAGGTGCAAGCCGGCGTTCCCCGCCCTGACGGCCAGCTGGGAGGCGGGCGGGGCAGCACAGAGCCAGCTGGGCGCATGCGCCGGCTCGCTCTGTGCGGCCCCGCCCGCCTCCCAGCTGGCTGTCGGGGCAGGGAACGCCAGCTCACACCGTCCCAACGCGCACGCGCCCAGCCGGCATTCGCTCCATAAGACAAGTTTTTAGAGGAGGAAAACAAGATTTTTTCTTGTTTTCCTCCTCTAAAAAATAGGTGCGTCTTATGGAAAGATGCGTCCTATGGAGCGAAAAATACAGTATTTTATCAAAGTAATTGTTGAACTGAAATACAATTAAGAAGAAGTATAGCAGGCGGGGCCCATTACTTACATCATAGGAGCCTACACAACACAAAACACTGTTGCTGTATGTAGGTTTTATTTTATTTGTTTTTTATCTTATATTTTGGAAATGTACATCCAGGTTTTTTTCCTTTAATTTTTTTTTGGGGGGGCCCCAAGAGAGTGGGGCCCTAAGCTATAGCTTGTTTAGCTTATACGTAAATCCGGCACTGCTGGTGTGGCATTCCCAATTAAAATCTTGCCTCCGCCATGAACTCACTGTAGAAGCTACTATGAACTACAGATATATGGTAGGTTATCGGGTGCATCTTATTATAGTGTAGCCAAGCCTCAAGCTATGGCAGGAGACCTCCCACCAACAATGGTTGTTGCTAGGGTTGCCAGGTGCCCAGTGGTGGCAGGCAACCCCCCAGCAATTCACCCCTCTGCCTGCCAACCATCTGAGGCAGAGGGGCAAATTGCTGGAGGGTTGCCCACCACCACCAGGCACCTGGCAACGTACACGCAAGCGCTGGTGCCGCCTCGCGAGGGGCCTTTCCCTCTTAGTTTGAGTCGTAAAAGGCTGCTTTACCACTCAAACTAAGAGGGAAAGATCCCTCACAAGGCGGCACTTCCGGTTGTAAACCAGAAGTGCCGCTCGCACGCAGCCTCATAGCCCCATCGCACCTACAGCCCCATAGCCTCCTGCCGGAGGAAAGGAGGGACCTGGAAAGCCTAGTTGTTGCCCACTGTTTTCTGGCCTAGCGCCGAATTGGGGAGTGTCTTGGAGCCGGTTACTTACTGCAGCCCCCCAACCCTGGCCACCCTTGGCATGCAATAACCACCCCATGATCCTTCTACTATGATGACCTTAGCATACCGTTAAACACGCAGAGACAGTAGCTGGTATGGAAATGGCCACACCTTTATTGGTTACAGCATCAGGCATTGGTGTTGCATAGGAGCTGGATCCAAGGCATTGGCCCGACCCGCATGCCGACCGATGCATCCTACTCCCAGCCCGCCTGCTGGGAGTAGCCTGAGATGGCAGCATGTGGGACCCACTTGGGCAGATGCCTGCTGTGTGGTCCCATGCCACTTGGTGGGAGACCACCACCCTGACCACCCCCGACTGGGCATGTCTCTATTCCAGGCCTCCCCAAAAAAACCTGATTGGGGTCCCCAGAATGGGGAAAAGGGGGTACGTAGGCCGCCTTTCCCCCCAAACTGGATCCGGCCCCATGCCAAAACAGCCACAAGAGACGGCTGGGGACCAGCTGGGACCAAGCCAACCCCCGCCAATGCCTACAGCTGCAACCAATCTTTTCAGCCATGCTGGATGTCATGTAGCTGAACATCCATCCCCCAGGAGGAAAGGAGGACCGTGCCTGGGTGGACAATGCCTCCCAGCAGCAGGAAATGTCCGTGTGATGAATCACAGAGTCACTGATGTCTACTGCCATCTTACCAAGGGCCACCATGGCTTTTTGTCTGGCTCTGTCCACCTTTTCCAGGTGGGCCGACCCACCATGACTGCCTCTCCGGGAGTTCAGACCTAAAGCTGCTGGTGTCGGCAACCTGCTGGAGATAGCCTGCCAAGCCAGTCTGCTCCCGCCAGCCCACCCACTAGGGAGGGGCTCACGAACAGCGAGACCTGGGGTGCAGAAGCAATGTGAAGCGAGCATTACCGGCAGCCCAGAGCCCAGTATGCACTGAATGGCTCCTCTTCCCAGACCCCTTGAGGGAGTCCCACAACAGGGGAGGTGTGCAGCGGGCAGGAAATGTTCCAGCTGGAGTTAGAAACACTATGGCTCCTTCTCCAGCTTCCCCACCAGCAGCCATTTTGTGGCGGCATGCTGGCTGCCCAGCTTATCCCTCGCCTCACCAAACAAGCCCCTGAACTTTGTACCAGCTCCCAACCCTCCCCAGGGCATGCCAGAAAACTGGGCTCGTAGGTAAGTCTGACCCTTGCTACTCTGAGCAGCAGTTGGAGAATTTTTTTTTAACTGCTGGTATCACACATGGTGTGATATCACTTCTTGGGAAAGTTCAGAAGTGATGTCATGGCACTCTAGGAATCGCTGGAAACTCTACGGTTTTACCTTGATTTCTAGAGCCCCTTCATGTCAATTCCAGTTTTTCCCAGAAGTGATGTCATGGTGCACACAACAAGATAAAGAAAAAGGCAATCCCTCAAAACATCCTACAAAAAAGTGCAGCAGCACAAAAGGGGAAAAGAACCTACCCACCATCAATGAATAATATATAAAAAGTCTATTTTGAAAACATATAGTTGCATAAACATAAACATGTACAATTACGTAGAAGAAATATATATATTAGGAACAGGAAAATCCAATGGCTATTTGCAAGCAAACGTGAATGAGAAAGACAAGAGCCGAGTAACATTCTTACGGCCACAAGTTTCTAACTTGCCTGTCAGAGACAAACTGGTATCTTCAGCTTGTCCTTTGACTGGTGGCTTCATACAAGAAAGAAAGAACCATGCTTTATATCTGAAGAAAAGAATAATATTTCTCTAAAGAAGATACTTCAAAACATCGTGCAAGCAGCCATAATATGTATGTGTTATTCCTAATGCTTGCAGCCTTTTGACTTCTGGCTGACTATACAATGACGTTACTCAGTTCTCAGTTCAACTTTCTCATTCATGTCTGCTTGCAAGTAGCCCTTGGAGTTTCCTGTTCCTAATATATACATTGAGGGTTGGCCTTGGTTAGTATTTGAATGAGAGACCACCAAGGAAGTCCAGTGTTGCTACGCAGGGGCAGGCAATGACAAACCATCTCTGTTCGTCTCTTGCCTTGAAAACCCTATGGGTTCACAATAAGTCGGCAGCGCTTTCCACCATCAAAATATACATTTCTTCTATATAGTTGTACACATTTTTCTGTGTAACTGTATGTTGTTGTTTTTTCAAAATAGATTTTTAAAATATTTTTTCAGTGGTAGTGGGTAGGTTCCTTTCCCCTTTCGTGTGACTGTGCTCTTTTGCAGATGGTGCACACAACACTAGCATGCCCCTGTCCCCACCCTCCAAGCCCCCCATCGGTTGCCATGCAAGCCCTATCAACACTAGTCCCATACAAGCCTTCAAGGGAATCTTGTGTGGTGTCTGGAGTTACGTTAGTTGCATTATTGCTACGGCAGATCTGTCTGGTCTGTAAATTTCTAACTTAGAAGCCCAGTTGCTTTATCAGCTACTAGAAATGCTTCTTACTGAATACGTTTCTGGCTCTCATGATAACAAAGATAAATTTGAGAATCTGCAGGTAGATTTCTTGTTAAAGGATAAGACATCAAACAAAGCTGGTATTAAGTGCTCACGGACTGATTTCAAAATTCTTTCACCCTTCTCTGGAATAAGCATATTTATGATGCTGGTTGGCAGCCCAATCCAAAGGCCAATCGTACTTTGGGACGGCATAGCCATGCCACCTCTTGAGCGGCTTTCTGCCCCCCTAAAACATTATTTTAATGCCAGAAAATTCAAAAACCCGTGAAACTCCTCCATAGGGTTGTACGGGAGTATCACAGGGCAATGCCAATTATTTTGCTAGCATAGCTCCACAGCAGCGCAAAGGGGCATTCCCAGGCTGAAAAAAAGTTTGGAAGCTGCCTAAAAGCAGCTCCGCCCCAGGAATGCCCTGGGTATGCCCCCCTCCCCCCGATGCCGGCACAGACACACACTTCCAGGAACGCAGCAGTGCTGATGACCGAGGCCTGTGCTACCACGTCGCTCCCCAGTGGCTGGCATAAGTTGCCCTGTGCTGGTGCCTGTGCCACTTTGCACAGAGCAAGTGGCACGGACGCTGGCGTAGGGGGCATGCCAGCTCCTATGTGGCTCCAGCCTCCCCCCCCATTCCATTCAGGATTGCGTGGTTATTCGGATGCTGACCACTGATCAATCCAGCCTAATACTGTTTACTTCAACTGGCAATAACACTCTAAGTTCATGAGAAGAGGTTTTCCCTACCCCTCTTATTAGAGCCTCTTTCTACTGGAGATTCCATGGATTTAACTTGTGGCTTCCCATATATAAATCATGTAATTACAGTCAGCTGGGCTCTGAGAAGGAAGGAGAAAGAGAGCCGCTAGAGTGCAGATTGTACCTAATTGCGGAAAGGGATTGCAGAAGCTGATTGTTGTTGACTGGGGAGGTCCTGCTTTGCCTGGGGTTGACTGCTGGCTCCGCCTTCTGTTGGGTGAGCCTTGAACCGTATAGGGTTCCTCCTCACCAGAGGAACGAGTAGGGTTGCCAACCTCCAGGTATTAGCTGGCGATCTCCTGCTTTTACAACTGATCTCCAGCCAATAGAGATCAGTTCACCTGGAGAAAATGGCTGCTTTAGCAATTGGGCTCTATGGCGTTGAAATCCCTCCCCTCCCCAAACCCCACCTTCCTCAGGCTCCACCCTAAAAACCTCCTGCCGGTGGCAAAGAGAGACCTGGCAACCCTAGGTGTGAGCCTTTGGTGCAAACCGAAGGGTGAGGGCTCAAGGGCTCTTACCCTGTGGCTCTTTGCCTAGGGGTTCAGGCCTGGGGGCCCTGTAAGACGCTAAGAAGTTTGTAAATCCTACATGTGATATCCTTTTTGCTTCTGCGAGTGGGGAGTCTAGTGAGGCAGTTTGTCAGGAGAGTTATCAGGGAAGTGCAGGAAAAAAACTGAACCCCTTCTGCAATGGATCACAGCAGCATGGCTGGTGAGTAGGGTTGCCAGGTCCTTCTTCACCACTGGTGGGAGGTTTTTGGGGCCTCAGAAGGGTGGGGTGCAGGAGGGTGCATTGTGCAGGGGGTTGGACTAGATGACCCTGGTGATTTCTTCCAACTCTATGATTCTACTCTACCACTAGGCAACTGCTAGTTTGCTACTTCCTATATCTGTCTCCCACATTGATAAATGCATTGCACACAATAATATCACTTCTGCCTAACAATCTTCTCTCTCCATCACCTCCTACCCTTACAAACAATTCAAAGTTATGAAAAGAGACCCAAACAACCATCCCTCAAATATTGCAGCTAATATTAAGTGAATGGGCTATGCAAAGATACTTGTGTTTTTCCCATTTGCTGTTTATTTTGATGCTGGGATTTTAGCTGGGATCCTGAGCAGATCCCGCAGCACAGGAAAACCTTAAACAATTGCCACGGCACCTGTAGAAGAATGGAGATTTCACTTTTTAATTCTTTTTTTTGCTTTTCATGAAACCAGCATTTTAAAACAAGAAAGTGCTTGTTGTGAGCTTCAGACACTGATCTAAAAAATAGATGGGGAAAGGTACTCGCTGCTTAGTGTAAACCTTTGCCTTGCAGCTGAGCATATCTGTCTGCTGTTCATCACAACAAACTGGAAAATGTCCAAGATGTGGGGTGGGATTAGTGGAGGCATTTTATGAATGGCCAAGCCAAATTGTTTTACGTTCCATAGCCACACACTGTGTTGAATGTTGCTGTATATTGAAGAGAACCATCTAGGCGTGTCTGTTTACCCTAGACTTCATCGGAATGGCAGAGGAGTCGGTCTCTCTCTTTCTCTCTCTGTGCGTGAGAGATCTTCACTATTAGCTGTCCTAATTATCCCAGGGACTCTGTTCTACTTTTTCTGTGTGCATCAGGCAGGCTGATCCTTTGCCTTGGAGTTACATGTCTGCAGTGCCAAAAGCAGCCCTTTGCACACAATCTCAGCGGCCCACATGAAAGGAGCTTAACTTTGATCCAGTTTTCGGTATTACGAATTCTGGCACAGTTCCACCAAGAAAGAGACAGAGAGAGAAAAGAGAGACGAGGAAGAGACAGACTTTAATTCTTTGTGTCGTTTCGCAAATTTTAAAATATAACGTGGGGCAGGGGGAAATGTGATGCTGGTTGTAAAATATTTATTTGCTAGTGCACCATCTTTCATCCAAAAGACATCAGACAACAAAGTAGCATGCTGAATAGGGCAAATTGCCTCCAACGTATGCAGAATGTGGCTCTGTTAAGAGCATACTTAATAGCTGCGTTGGTGGCAGAACAAGAAATAAGCAGGACAGTTCTGGGTTAGGTAAAGAGATAGATGTTCTTTTGCTGATGACTTTAAAAAAATCCATCCAGCTTCTAAAGTACACTGAGGTCATTTATGCATGGGTACTTGGACTCACATTCGCCCCCTGTCTATTCCAGTTGTTCATTGGAGTTCTGCATGAGTTTTCCGTTCATTAGAAATGAACTCTCTGCCAGCCCTCACAATGTCCAGGTCTTCCCATGATGCTTCCCTCTTTCCTGAGCTCAGCCTCGCTGAAATCTCTGTGCAGACAGCAAAGTAGGGTAAACAGAAGCTGGGTTTCTCTCTCAGCCAATCACAAAGCAGTGTGTAAAGAGGCGGGGATTCAAATACTTCATGCTTTCTCTGAGTTCTTTTTGTGCAAAAGAAACGCTTTTTAAAACCGAGGCTTGGATTTCTCCCCACCCCCCCTTCCTTTCAGATTGCTTCGTTTTTTTTCTTAAAAAGCTTTTTTATGCAGCAATTGGGTTTGAGAGTGAATCTTCTTTCACAGTGAGCACTGTGAAGTAAGCCAATTACAAAGCAGCATTTAAAGGGGCGGGTCTTTATTTGAGTTTGGAGACTGCTGGTGCAGAGATTCCCAAATGGAAAGTGTTGGTCCAGCCAGCAACGAACCTCAGGTAAAACTCCCATGCATAAATGACCTGAATGAGACATCCTGTTTGGAAGAAGAAGCCTAAATTGAAGGTACCACCAGAGTTGCCAATAGTAGCCATAGAGAACCAGTAAAGCAGTGATCCCCAGTATGGTGCCCAAGGATGCTGGGATCCCTGTCAGTGAGTTTCCTGGTGCCTGATTCCTTCTTCCCCCACAGCAAAGACCCAGTCCTGCCTTTCCTCCACCTCAATGAAACAGGAGGTGCTCCTGAACAGCCCAGTAGGCATCACCATTTGTATCCTCAGGAAGTCCCCTTTCGGAAACAGCCACCTTCATCATAGGAGGATCCTCAGCTTGGACCTTCCAAACATTTTATGATTGGCCCCAGCTCCCAAAGCAGGTACTAGCTGGAGATCTCCTGCTATTACAACTGATCTCCAGCCAACAGAGATCTGTTCTCCTGGAGAAAATGGCCGCTTGGCCACTGGAGTCTACGACATTGAAGTCCCTCCCCAAACTCCGCTCTCTTCAAGCTCCGCCCCCAAAACCTCTCACCAGTGGCGAAGAGGGACCTGGCAATCCTACAAAGCAGCCATTTCATGATGGTGCACATTCTAACTATTCTCACAATTACAGAGGTGCCTACAAGTTCGACAGAGTTGGGATGACTGGGTCAAAGTGTCAGGACAACTGAGGAGTGTTAATTTCATTGGGTTAATTGGGTGACTTTGGACCAGTTACTCTGGCTCCACTCAGACATCATAGGAAACTGGTTTGTGCAATGAACTCAGACATCATAGGAAACTGGTTTGTGCAATGAACTCCGATTATGCTATAGTATGTAAGTTTTAAAATCCCATTTTTTTTGTCTTCATCTTGCTTTATCTCCAACGCCAAAGCTTTCTCTGTGGCCACAAGAAACAGTGCTACTAAGTTTTGTGTTCAGATGTCACAACCAACTGTGGCTAACAAACCAACTACAAATGCTACTTTGGAAATACCATCTTGGTGCAGGGTTACAAACTCTGGTTTGGGAAATTCCTGGAGATTTGAAGGATTTGGGGAGGAGAGTGACCTCAGTGGGGTATAATGCCATACAGTCCACCCTCCAAAGCAGCCATTTTTCTCCAGGGGAACTGATCTCTGTAGTCTGGAGGTCAGTTGTAATTGTGGGAGCTTTCCAGGCAGTACCTGGAGGTTGGCAAACCTAGTTTGGTACCAACCAGTAAACTGCAGTTTGTTGGATCTTGTATACAGACATCACAACTAACTGGGGTTTGTTCAATCAAACCATAGCTTTGGTGTCTGAATGCAACCCATTCTCAACTAACATTCCTCACACAAGATGCTGTGAAACTCACTGAGTGACCTCGGGCCTGACATTTTCTTTTAGCCTACCTAACTTACAGTGCTATTGTGAGGGTAAAATAGAAGAGAAGGGAACCTTATACACAGCCCGAACTCCTTGTAAAGGTGCCTGAATAAAAATTGAATAGATGTATTTACGTGTGTAAAGTGCTGTCAAGTCGCAGCCGACTTATGGCGACACCTTATGTGATTTTCAAGGCAAGAGACTAACAGAGATGGTTTGCCAGAGCCTTCCTCTGCACAGCAACCCTGGTATTCCTTGATCTCCCATCCAAATACTAACCAGGGCTAACCCTGCTTAGCTTCCAAGATCTGATGAGATCAGTTTATACTATGCTGCCTTCCCTAATGCATGTATTAAGATATCCACTGTTTTCTCCCATGGAGACATACAGTGGCTTATAAAATCATTCCCCCCTCCTCCCTTTTATATTCATAACAACCCTTTGAGGTACGTTAGGCTGAGAGATCATGATTGGCCTAAGGTCGCCCAGTGAGCTTCTATGGCAGAGTAGAGATTTGAACTTGGGGTCCCAGATCATAATCTGGCACTCTAACCACTGCTTCAAGCTGGTTAGATAGCTGATACCTATAGTTTTACCTGTGTGTTTTACCTATGTGTTTTCATTGACTTTAATTTAAAAAAAATTGTTTTCCATTTCCCCCTTGTTGGAGTGTAAGAACTTTGGCACTCACCGACAATAATTTACACCTTGCTCATCCTATCTTCTTTAAATGTGCCTTTGGTCAATCAATAGTTTATTTGCAGTCATAGGCCATCAAATAAAGCACATTTGCATAGTTAAATATTATAGGATAAAAACAAATACAAAATAGATTTGCTATTAAAATGGTTAAATGGTTAAAATGGCTAAAAATGGCAAGATTATCAAGGTGCGTAACTAATTAATATCAGAGCAAATACTAAATGTGGGTAAAATTAGAATGCTTGATAATATCCTAAAATTAGAGGCTAAAACTAGAAGGAAAAACAAACAAACAGGTATTCAATCTACAGGATCAAACAGTATTCATTCTCTATTTCCTTAGCTATTGTAGGTTCTTAAGCAAACTCTGCCTGATTTTAATTGCTAGCCAAGCAAACCTGGCCATGCTTGCAGGTGCCTTTGGTCTGTTTCTTTCATATGGAGCTGCTCAAGGGAGGGGTGGTGGTGTAATTATACTGCATTATCTGCCTGAGGAAACAGAAACTTGACAGAAACTGGTATAAAAAGGATATTCTTTCTCTCTCTCTCTCAGTAATAATACAGGCACACTGAAGAGAAAATACATCTTCTTTTAATTCTGTGAGGACAGTAATGTAAGGGACAACCGCTAGTTTCAAGTGACTCTCCTCTCTGCACTTAAGCTTTCTGGGAGCAAAACTAGATGTGACGGTAGCCACAGGGCCAACCCCTGGCCACTGGGGCCATTTTAGAGGAGAATTTAGCCATTTAAAAATGGTCACAAGGGCCTGATCCTGATTTGGCTTGCAGCATGCGGGCGACGGATGATCCTGCTCCCCTTGTGTTTTTTAAAGTGTTAAAATAACCATAGAGCTAGATTCAAGTCCAGTAGCACCTTAGAGACTAACAAGATTTCCTGGGTATGAGCTTTCGAGAGTCAAAGCGAAAGCTCATTCCCCCGAAAATCTGGTTGGTCTCTACTGGTTGGCTGCTACTGAACTCAAATCTAGCACTTCTGTTGCAGACCAACATGGCTACCCTCTGAAACTGCCTTGGATCAGGTTCTCGTGGCAATATTGAAATGGCTAAATTTTCCTCTAAAATGTAATTAGTGGGCACTGTTTGGCCCCTTGGCTGTTGTTATGCCTACTTTGGCCTTGAATTACTTTGGACAATAGTCTCTTAGCCTAAGCTACCTGACAGGGTTGTTGTGAAAGGAGACTGGGAACATCATGTATGTTGTCCTGAGCAATCAGGAGGAAGGGTGGGAACAGCTTTATTTTGCCTTCCTGCAGCAGCCTTTTGCATGCACAATTCCTTACAGAAATCTGGAAGGGAGATCTGCATAAAGAAGCCCTTTTCAGTGCACAGATTGCCCTTTCAGAGCTAACATCCATTACTCCTATATTAGAACAAGTCTGCATTGTATCAAGTTGAGAAGTAATTCAGTGTTGCAAGTAGCAGGATAATTACATTTTCTTTTTATTTTGTTTGATTATTATCCCCAAACAAATCAGTTGTTTTTATTAATGGCTTGGAGTTTAAAAAAAAAATAGAAAGAAAGAAAAAGAAAATCAGATTTTTTGTAAAGTTGTGTGACTGTTAAAATTTAATTTGTTGTATTTATTTATGGAGCATTGCCCCACTTTTATCCCTGATAGGGACCCAAAGCAGTTTACAAACATACCTAATAAACAAAAACGAATCAAGCAAAATGTAAGCAAAACACAAAACCATATCCTTTTCTGGTTCTGAATCTGGTGGTCAGCTCACTATATGGCTCTGAGTGGCAAGCCAAGAACCCTATAGCTCTTCACCTTTCACCTTTGGCTATGCCAAGGCTTTCAATACCTGCAAACAGGAAGGAGACACAAAACACAGCTGTATAACTTGCAGGATGTTACTGCAACACCTCCCCGCCCCATGCTTTGCTTTGACAATGAAGGAATAATGTTACAGGTTTCCCAGCACGATCATATATCTAATTCTGAACTGGGCCCTGGAGTGTGGGTCGCAGTGGGGTCATCTACAGAAAAGTGAAATGTTTCTACAAGCCTTGAGAACTCCCTGGTTTGGAAAAAAATAAATAAATACAAAATGTAATAATCCCTTCAAAAAAGGCAAAGCAATGGGTGAACCTGTGCACACATCACAACTTTAAAAAAAAATGCCAACTGAGCCTGTGCGCATTCTGTATTTGTTGAATGCAAATTTGGCCAGTGGCAGTAGAGCAGCCCAGTAATCCTGCTGGTGACTGCTGTAGCACCGCAAATACTGCTCTAGTGTGGAATTGGCTCGTTCCGTCTGGCTGTCCGACTGGGGATGATGAGCAGAGGTCAGATGTGCCTGAGTGCCCAAGAGGGGGTGCAAAGCACACCAGAAGCAAGACGCGAATTGTAGACCCGATCTGAAATTAGATGTTCTGGGAGGCTGTAGAGTCGGAAGACGTTTTGTAGGTACAGACGGGCGGTCTCGTGAGCAGAGCCTGTTGTTCCTGGATACGTTCCTGGAGTGAGGGTGCGGGGGTGCGGCAATGAATGTTTCTGGCAGCAGGATAGTTGCCAGTAGCTAGCATATTCAGGTTTCCAGGATAAAGCATCTACCCATTTTTTCTGGGTCCTGGGGATGTACCGTATGTGGAAGTGGAACCAAGAGAAGAACAAGGACCATCAGATCTGTCGCTGCTTCAGCCATTTTGCCATCTGTAGATGCTCCAGGTTCCAGTTATCCGTCCAAACCTGCACTGGGTGGTGGGCTCCCTCCTGATGCCTTGTTGTTTTAATATTGATGAGTATTATATTGTTGCTTTTATCATTTTTATTGCACTGTTTTTAGTTATGAGGTGCCTCAAGCAAGTATCAGGCAGCACATAAATATCCTAAATCAAGTAATATATAATAGTTGAACTATATATGCCGTGGTGTTTAAAGCTAGTAACAACTTAAGGGTGTGTGTGGTGGGGGGGTATAGGTGATTTCGATTAGAGCCTGAAGTATTTTAAACTCTCCTTCCCTTCACCCACCTAGGAAAAGCTGAAGGTAAGCATGTGGTAACCATCATAGGTCGAGTCTGCCTTGCAAAGATCCCATGAGGGGCCATGGCCCAGTGCCAAGCTCCAGGTGGGGCCTGGAGATCTGGAATAACAACTGATTTCCAGATAACAGAGATCAGTTCCCATGGAGAAAATGGCTGCTTTGGAGTAAATGGCATTAAACCCTGCTGAGGTTAGGGTTGCCAACCTCCAGGTACTAGTTGGAGATCTGCTATTAGAACTGATCTCCAGCCAATAGAGCTCAGTTCATCTGGAGAAAATGGCCACTTTGGCAATTGGACTCTATGGTATAGATTCCCTCCCCAAACCCCACCCTCCCAAGGTCCCACCCCCAAATCTCCAGGAATTTCCTAACCCAGAGCTGGCAACCCTACCGAGTAGTAGAACACAAGCTTGGTATGCAAAAGGCCCCAAGTTCAGTTCCTGGCGTCTCTTGTAAAAGGGTAGCATGTGTTGAGAAAGATCTAAAAGGGGAACACATGAACACATGAAGCTGCCATATACTGTATCAGACCCTTGGTCCATCAAAGTCAGTATTGTCTACTCAGACCGGCAGCGGCTCTCCAGGGTCTCAGGCAGAGGTCTTTCGCATCACCTACTTGCCTAGTCCTTTAACTGGAGATGCCGGGGATTGAACCTGGGACCTTCTGCTGGTCAAGGCCAGCATTCCCGGCAGTCGGTTATCATACGGGAGTGCTCAGCCTCCATCTGGGCCAATCATTAGTGGAGGTACCTAACAGGTAAAAGGTGCGTAGCACAGTATCGATCCAAGTTTCACGTCAGACGTCAACAATTGTGGGTTATAGTAATGGCCATTTCAATAGCTTTCTCTGAGGTAATCCAGGCTGGGTCTTTCATCCAGCCTATCCCTTCACTCTGCAAGGTTTTCCAGAAAGGTCCTTTGCTGATTTCATTGCTGATATCTTTGTGAACTTTTCTCAATAAATCTTGCTTTTTAAGTTTACTGGTGTACAGCTGTGCCCACATGAGGCAGTTACTCCTCTCTTTCTTGCTATTATTTGGCCGAACATGGAAAATTATGCCATATTTGCAGTGTCTAGAAGATACTTAATTCACTCATTCATAGGGAGCACATTCCATATTTATGGCTCCATAAAGGATGAAATATTATAAATGGCTGGATGGGTGGCAGTGCCTAAAGATGTCATTGGGTGCGAAGCCCGAATATTCACATTTCAATTGAACTTTCTGAGAATCTGAGATACAGAAAGTGGATTACGCCTCCATTTCTGTGGAACCGTTATTTGGCTATGGCACATGATATGTAATTTGGGGCCGTGGTGTTTAAGTGCAAGGGCTGCTTTGTTTAAAAGACTTTTCAACTTAGTAATTGGTGACTGTTGCAAAGGTCCCTCATTTGGCTGATAAGCAAAATTATATACACACAAAATGGCAGGGAAGGTTCTTGTTGTGACTGTCTTTTAAAAGTACTTTTCAATACATCCTGTGATTATGGTCATTAAATTCACACAATGCCACAAAATAATCAACAACGAATGCCTCTTTGGCACCCAATTATCACTTCCAAAAGGCAAACAAACACAGCCAAAGATTAAAGACAATATTTAGCCCTCCCAAATGAGGAACCCTGCTTCCACAACTCCTACACATGAAGCCAGCTGGGTGACCTTGGGCAAGTTACCGCTCTGTTAGAGCTCTCTCAGCCCCACCTACCTCACAGGGTGTCTGTTGTGGGGAGGGGAAGGGAAGATGATTGTAAGCCGGTTTGCGTCTCCCTTAAGTGGTAGAGAAAGTAGGCATATAAAAAACCCAACCCAACTCCAATAACTATGAGAACAGTTGTCTAA
The DNA here is from genome assembly GCF_029931775.1 of Euleptes europaea. Taxonomy (NCBI): domain Eukaryota; kingdom Metazoa; phylum Chordata; class Lepidosauria; order Squamata; family Sphaerodactylidae; genus Euleptes; species Euleptes europaea. Next base: position 28,645,285 of record NC_079326.1, read on the forward strand.
GAACTCCAGATCAGTATAAGTCCTGTGCACCTGTTTCTTTGTCAAACCAATCAAGACAGAATTTCCATATTTCACATTAAGGGCTAGGGTTACTCCATTTCTGTTAAGGTTTTGTTGCCTGGAACTCATGAGGAATGGAGGTTGCCTGTTAATCCAATGTGTCAAATACCCAGATTTACTGCTCTGCCCTGCTGCCTACCCAAAGAGACCAAACCCCACCACTGGTAACATCATGGTGGCAGCTCCCATGCCTGGCAGGGCCCGTCTGTTCCCTTTAGTCCATGGAGCTATCCTATCCAGCAGGCAGACAAGTGGGCCAGCTGTCCAGAAGCCTTCCAGCAGAGCAAGCCTGCAAGAGCTTTAGGAAGGCTGAGGGGGGAGGAGGTACCTGATGTCAGTGGCAGTGCCAGCTCTCTGAAGCTAGGGTTGCCAGCTCCGGGTTGGGAAATACCTGGAGGTTTTTGGGGCGGAGCCTGAGGAGGGCGAGATTTGAGGAGGGGAGGGACTTCAACGCCATAGAGTCCAATTGCATAAGCGGCCTTATCTGAAGCTCAGCAATGGCCTGGGGTATCAAGATGGCCAGATGGAGGGTTGGAAGAGGGACACGCACATACCAAAAGACACAGTGCAATCCTAAGCAGAGTTACACCATTGTCTTCAAGAATCAGGATGTGTTCCATGAATCTTACTGCTGATTTGCTTGCAAGCTGGCAGGGCCCTACATCATATAGTACATAAATGCAAGAAAATGTGTTTTGGGTAGCTTCTGGAAACTCTAAACATGAAGGGAACAGAATGAAAAAAAATAAGGCCTTTCCCCACAGAGCTCTTTCTCTCCCCACTCCTCTTTGTTCAACAACCTCTGTGATGCCCTACTTCCACAACCAGGACCCATCTATGATCTCCAATCAACACTGGGACTGGGCATGATCAGAACATCCACCTACACAAAGCCATCTTGTCTCTCCCCTCAACTTGCCAACTGGCCAGCTGAACCTAAGGCACCATTAAATATAATGTGTGTGTAAAGTGTTGTCAAGTCGCAGCCGACTTATGGCGACCCCAGCAAGGGGTTTTCAAGGCAAGCGATTAAGCAAAAGTGGTTTGCCATTGCCTTCCTCTGCAGAGGCTTCCTTGGAGGTCTCCCTTCCAAGTACCGACCCAGCTTAGCTTTCCAGATCTTATGAGATCAGGCTGTACTATATCATTCCACATCTCAACTAAATATAATAAAACATATTAAATACAATACAAAAAACATAATGGGACTTTCCCAGTACAATAAATCCCACAGTATTTGGTTGATTTTCTTCAGACTGGCAAAGTCACTCACCTGCAGAATAATCCTGAGTTTTTAAGAAAATCTACAAATGTTAAAAGTACATTTTCCCTGGTATAAAAGACCTCAACATAAAAAACATCTTCAAGCCAAACTGATTTTTTAAAATCACTCTGTTGGCCATTTTGTGCTGATTTTTCATCTGAAACAAGGCCAGATCACACCCCTCGTGAGTTACTTACTTTAATGATACTGTTTATATGGCCAGTTCAGCCCTGAACAATGTCACACTGAGACCAAAGTCCAAAACGCACGGTCAGTTAGCCCAGTTCCAGCCCTGTTACAGCCCAGTTCCCTCCCAGTTTCACCCAGGATCAAGTCTTCGCAAACGGACGGTACCTTATTTACTCTTCTTTCAGCCCTGTATCGAAGCGAAACGAACCCGCCTTTTCCCATTCCTCTTCTAGGAGAAACAGAAACAGAAATAGGGGAAACACAGATGATTGGCATCACTCACAACCAATCACGAGGCAGTTTGTGAAGAGGCAGGGATTCAAATGCTTCCTGCCTGCTGCTACTTGGGAGCTTTTTCTGAGAAAAAGAAAGTCTTTTTTAAAACGAGGCTTGGATTTCCCGCCCTTCTTTCAGGTAGCTCAATTTTTTGTTTTTAAGTTCTTAAAATGCTTTTAAAATTACAAGCGGGGGTGGGGGGTGGGGGCCTCCATTAGTGAATTCGAAAGGACCAATCACCAGGAGCTGGGGTGCGGGGGGGAGGGCTTACTCAGCAGGAACCCGCATTTTCTGTTTACATGGATCCATTTGCACATAGTTTAGTCCCTGCTCATTCCAGGTAATACGGGTTCATTTGATCCTGGGTGGAACGGGCATGGAACTGGGCTGGAACTGGGCTAAGTGACCATGCGTTTTAGACCCAAAATAAAAAGGGGGGAAAGGGGAGGGAGGAACTATCTAAAAAACCCATAAGGAAATTAGTATTTTTAAATCTTAATTGACTGGGGAAGAAATTTGTCAACTGCCAATGTAGTATTAAAATCACCCCTGCTAAAAGACCCCTCAGATTATCCAGTTCAGAGATAGATTCCCAAATAAAAGGCTTTATCCATCTGACTCTAGCCTTGTTGAGCAAGTCACAGCTAAACAAGGAATGCTGAAGAGTGTCTATTTGGCCAGAACCACATTGACATACTCTCTCACAGTACGGTACCCTATTTAAACGTCCTGTTAAGTCCCCTGATGGGATGGCATTCAGACTAGCCAACATAAATAATTATCTGTATCACAGGATTATCAGAAAATCAAAGTACATTGGGAGGGATCGCGGCAAGTTTAGACCTAGGTATAGAGGTGAGCACACCCTACGTGCTCTTATTGTAGTACTTCCAGAATCCAGTTTTTGCAAGCAGCTCAAGATGGAAGAAAGAGCTGCTGATGACCTGTGCTCTTTTCGGTCAGAAAGAGAGATTCCTAAAGACTGGATACGACATTCAACCAGTTTACTCCACAGTGTTTGAGTTATGTTCTCTGTGCCAAAATCCAGAGCCATAACTTGGATAGGCAGAATAGAATTTCAAGCATAATAATGCTACCTTCCACAGCTTAATTTATGAGGTGATAAATGTGACTTTATTATAAGAACGATTTCTAGTGGTTCAACCTGCATGCAAAAGTGTTGTAGAGACACACAAGCTGTTCTATGTCTAATTAAGTGCTTCTCCCCACCACCACCCGATGGATTGTGCAATTCATGCAGCTAGAAAACAATGGATTGTATTTTCCGTGTTTAGTTTAGTCATTCGTTTGGCATTGAGTCTGAGGTCATCCATCCAATCACACGCTGCAGCATCTCAGTTTGAGCTAGCAAGGAGAAACAAAGAAAGGGAAGCTGAGTCGGCAAGAACGGGACAGCGCTCATGTGTGGAAAAGTACTCCGCTAAATAGCTTTTTGATAATGGTGCCACAGTCTGTTGTGCAGCATTATTTAAAATCCTTTTGAATAAGTAATTCGCTCATAAATATCTTGCTTCCTTGCCCAGCTGCTGATCATACTCAATACTGTTTTCCTGTCAGAAGCAATAATTACTGGCTTGGCTTGGGCTTGCAGCAAAACGATACCAGAGGCAAAGCCAGGAGTCAGACATCAGCCCACCAGCATGCTGAAGCTGCTGTACGAGTGCCTGAATAATTTCATTCAAATGAACATTAATATGTTGCATTAGAATAGAATCATAGAGTTGGAAGGGACCACCAGGGTCATCTAGTCCAACCCCCTGCACAATGCAGGAAATTCACAACTACCTCCCCCCTCCACACCCGCAGTGACCCCTACTCCATGCCCAGAAGATGCCCAAGATGCCCTCCCTCTCATCATCTGCTTAAGGTCATAGAATCAGCATTGCTGACAAGATTTGCAGGAAAATATTTGTAATACAATACATTGGAGATTGGAAAAATCCAAACATCCATAGAAGTAGAGTTGCCAGGTCCTACCTCTCCTCCGGCGGGAGACTTTTAAGGCACATCTCGGGATCACGCGTCAACACGTGGACGCACCGACGCACGTGCACGTCACTTCCGGTTTACAATTGGAAGTCCCACCTCGCAAGAGTCCTCATGCCACTCAAACTCTTAGTTTGAGTGGCATAAGGCCCCTCGCGAGTTGGGACCTCCGGTGCAGCAGCATGTACGTGCGTGCACGTTTGCCCGCTGACCGTCAGCTGCCCAGCGGGCAAAGGGGCAAATTTCAGGTGGTTTGCCCGCCACCACCGGGCACCTGGCAACCCTACATAGAAGGCATGGCTGCTCCTTTAAGAAAGGTGTGCCGCTGAGATCTTGTAAGATTGAAAATGAGCAGCCATTTGGGGGTCATTAGGCAGCCCACAACCAACACTGCTGATGATTCCAAGCCACCATTAGAGGCAGGGGAGGAGGGAGAGAGAGAGAGAAACTGAAAGAGGTCAAAGATAGGAGGAAGGGAAAGTAAATATGTGGGGGTTGGCAGAAAAGATTAAAAAAGCCAAAGATGGGGGGAAGGGGAACAGAAAAAGGTGGGTGAGAGAGGGGTAGAGGGTGCCAGGGGAAGAAGCAGAAAAAAATAGGTGAGTGAGTCGGTGGGTGGATGCGAGAGAAAGGAAAGGCACTGCCAGGGGATGCAAAGAGGGAAAAGCACAGGGAGAGAAGGATTGGAGAGATTCCCACCACTTTGAGTCCTTGCAGTTGCCACATTTGTACAAAACTATTTACCAACTAACTTACATACACATCGTGGCAACTTTTCACTTGGTACATTCCCCCCCCCCCTGTATTTCCACAGCTGGAATCACTGAGAATGTCAACTTTTGCTGGCAGAAGATAATACCGGAGAGAGTAATTTGCAATTACACTTGATAAACAGAATATGTAAAACAGATAACATCTGTTATCAAGGAGTGGCTCATCACAGGTGTATCCTTTGCACTGCAGATGAGGTGATGAAGGAGCTGTGGTTCAGGTGATAGCGTTTTGCATGTCAAAAAGTCTGAGTTCAGTCCCTGGCATGCAGAGAGCAAGCAAGTGTTTGCAGAGACCTTTCTTTGTCCTAAGAATCTGGACAGCCACTGCCAGTCACTGTAGAAGATACTGTACTTTCCGGATCCAATGGCTTGTCTCAGCAGATTAATGTTTATGACAAACATGTAAAAATTGGTGCTTGGTTTTATGGGGGTGGGGAAGACCAGAGAATCAGCCTCCCCCAGGCCCACACAGAAGGAAATCAGAGGGGAAACCAAAAATAATAACAGTAAGAATAAAAGCAAATTGGGACAGGAGCCATGCAACAACTACCCTTACTTGAGGTGGACTTATCTGATTGGCTACTGGGAATGCTCTCTTGACCCCTCCCAGGAATCCCATTGGAAGGGAAGGGTGTCTCTTTTTCATTGCCAGGGAAACAAATACATTCAAAGAAAAACAAGACTGAGGAAGCAGCAAGGTAAGACCTGAACCCGAAACAAAAAAAAAAACCCACAAAAAATTATGTCATGCATTCCTGTAATCCCGAAGAATTCCAGAATGATATTAGTCATTCTAGAAACCATGGAACCAGCCCCCAAAAAGGCATTTTTCAAGTTGATTACACGTACGGGAAATTCCAGATGCACACCCCTAGCAAGAATATGTGGAGCAGGGCACTGGAATGAGTATTGTTACTGTAAAGAATGTGCTAATTCCTATAGTGTTGTGTGCAACCTATGGGACTACTTATCTAGATATGTATTATCTGTTTATCTCTGACCTTGTGACCATCAATATTATGCCAATAAAGGTTATCTGATTCTGATTCTATGGGACTACTTAAACCTAGGTGTGTTAAAGGTGCCCCTGTCTCCAAAGTATTTGTGAACTATTTACTGAAAAGTTATGAAAATGTTTGCATTCATATTGAATCTCCTGGGATTACAACTGATCTCCAGGCAACAGAGACCAGTTCACCTGGAGAAAATGGCCGCTTTGGAAGGTGGACTCTGTGGCATTATACCTAGGGTTGCCCGGTCCTTCCTGGCAACTGGAGGGAGCTTTAGAGAGGCAGATTCGGGGGTGGCGATCTGCACCCCCTGCGCAATGACATCACTTCTGGTTTGATGTCCAAAACTCTATGTCATCATGCAAGGGATGCAGATTGCTCTCCCCCCTTCCACTGGCCTGCTTCTATCCGTCAACCAGCTGAGCAGTGGCGCGAACTGGTGGGCGATTGCCCACCGCTAGTGGGCAGCTGGAAACCCTAATTATATCCCATTGAAGAGTCTCCCTTCCTCAAACACCGCCCTCCTCAGGCTCCACCCCCAAAATGTTCAAGTATTTCCCAACCCAGAGCTGGCAACTCTAAGTCAGGCAGTGAAGCTTGCTGAGAGAATACTGATAAGGTAAGTAAAGAAGACAGTATAAGTGTTCATCTGTGAAACACTGGAGCCTTTGCAATGGCGTGAGAAGGAAGGTGGCGTCTCAGCTAAAGGAGACCAACCACTCACACCACCAATTCAATATTAAGAGAGGAGGGAGGAATGATGTTGTAAGTTGCTTTGAGTCTCCAATGGGGAGAAAAGCAGGATATAAACAAACAATGCAACACAATATAACAACGTGACCAGAAAAAAAGTCATCTCCGCTATGTATAGAAGCGAAACTTTCAGGGCAATGCTAAACTGTGGTATACCCTTCTAAATCCATTGAAGTCAATGTTTAGGATTGCCACTATTAGAAATTCTAAGCGAGTTTACTCAGAAGTAGGTCCCATTTTATCCAAAGGCGCTTTTAGGAAAGTGTTAAGACTGTAGCCTAAATGATTTATTGCTGCAATGGACACTATGAATTTTAATTTCCTGTATTTCAAATATGTGTGAAATCTCAGCCATAAATTGCATTAAGGTTTGCACAATCTGTTTTTGAAAGGCCTGTGAGAAGAAAAGATTTACACAGACATTCCAACATGTAATATTTTTTAAAGCTCCACAAAACAGATGCACTTAGCTGAAAATCATGGAACAAAAATCAGGGAACAAGTACTTACGTTTGTTTACAAAAAAAAATTCTCATTGTCAGAATCGGAAGCAAATAATTTAAAATATATTCTTTAGGAAACTTGAACTTTGCTGTAATGGGCATCCTCAGAATTTCAGCAAATGTAAAGCAGCTCCATTCCACAAAAGGACACTGTGTGTGTGTTTGTGTTCTGTCAAGTCACAGTTGACTTACTGTGACCCTCTAGAGTTTTCAAGGCAAGAGATGTTCAGAGGTGGTTTGCCATTGCCTGTGTCCGAGTTAGGACTCTGGTGGAGGTTGCCCATCCAAATACTAACCAGGGCTGACCTGTGCTGGTGAAGATACAAGCCAGGAGAGGAGGATGGGCAGTTTTTATTGATTCTCTCCTACCACAGCAAGCCTTCATATCACACCCAGCACTGTTCCTAGGGGTTCCCTGAACCTCATAGGTGGTGATTTGGGATGGGGGGAGGGGGTTAAAGCAGGCAGAGTGTACAGGAAAATCCCATTCCAAATGAGTAGAGCTGAACTTGCAGGTCGTAAGAGCCCATGGTTATTATTTATTATATCTTGGTGTAGTGGTTAGAGTGCTGGACTAGATTCAAATCTGCCCTCTGCCATGGAAGCTTGCTGGTGACCTAGGGTTGCCAACCTCCAGGTACTAGCTGGAGATCTCCTGCTATTACAACTGATCTCCAGCCGATAGAGATCAGATCACCTGGAGAAAATGGCAGCTTTGGCAATTAGACTCCATGGCATTGAAGTCCCTCCCTTCCCCAAACCCCACTGTCCTTAGGCTCCACCCCAAGAACCTCCCACCGGTGGCAAAGAGGGACCTGGCAACCCTATGGTGACTCCAGGCCACTCACACACTCTCAGCCTAACCTACCTCACATGGTTGTAGTTGCGAGGATAAAATGGAGCAGGTAGACAAGACTGAGCTAGCTTCTAAAAGGCAGCAAACTTTTTGTAAAGTGTGTTTGCCCTCAGAGCTGACATCTGGAATATGCAGTTTCTTGAGGGTTTGAAAGACTTGTGGCTTCCTGAGACTTGAGTCCTCTGTAATCGAGCAGTGTTCTCTTTTGTATGCTTTGAGTGTCTGTCAAAACGGGACAAGACGACAGAAGAGACCTATAGTCTCCATAATATTTTTTAAAGGAATGCAATTATCGTGAGAGTGTTGAGAGTTGTGTGACCTATTGTTGGACCATATTTGGTCCAACAATATTGTTGGACCATATTTAAAAGAATTCCTTTTATGATACCTCAGGTATATTAACGTGACAATGCATCAGATTCCTGCTAAAAATCCTCTTTGATTGGCTTTGTTTCCAGGAATGCCATCTGGAAAGGACTTGTTTTTCTCTCCCTGCTAAACCTTATAAAACCATGAGTGATTTGAAATGGATCTTAAGTATCATCTGGTCCAACTCACAGCAGAGGCAACTGTAAATCATCTTTGGTAGATATTTATTCTTCTCGCTTCATCTTAAAACCTTGAAGGGGGTGGGTAAGGAATTTTACAAATTCTTTGGGTAGATTATTTGGGTTTCCTGACATCCAGAACTTGATTCAAAACAGGCTTCAACAAAAGGATCAAGCCCAAAGAAATCAATTTTAGTGCTGGGACTTTGGCCCTAGAAGATGTCAAGTAATAAGAGGAGAATGCTGTGGCTCGTGTGTGGAGTGTTTCTGAACCACTGAAACAAGAACCTATCTTCATACCTCTAGGATTAAAAGCACAATTCTTCAAGGTCAGGTGATTGAAGGTGGGGCCAATGAGGGTGGGGCCCACATGGAGCACAGATTCACCCAGCCTAAGATTTTGTTTTAATTACTTTGTGGTATGATAACTTCCATTCAAATAATGAGAGCTTGGTTTTATGATAGAAAATTATCTTAATAAAAACATTAGTGCCACCGGCACCCCACCCCCCTGGTGTTATTGCTAGGGTTGCCATCTGCAGGCAGGGAATTTCCTGGAGATTTGGGGGAGGTGCCTGGATTTGGGGAGGGGAGGGAGCTCAGCAGGGATGTGATGCCATAGAGTCCACCCTTTGACGCTGCTATTTATTCCAGGGTAAATGATCTCTCTAGAACGGTATGTATACAATATCAGGTGGGACATCATTTTGTCCTCCCCGCCCCCCAATGTAGATCCAGCCCTGGACTCTCCAGCAAAAAGTCTTTCATATCACCTGCTATCTGATCTTTTTAACTGGATATATCTGGGACTGAACCTGGGATCATCTGCATGAAAAGCAGATGCTCTACCACTGAGCCACAGCCCTTCTCCAACTGGCATTGGCTTTCCATTTCCTGAAAATCACGCTCAGCTTTCACTGCTGAGATTTCCATTGGCACTGTCTGTGCACTTTGAAGCCTGTCTGCAGCCTTAATGACTAGAAATTAGCTCTGGGTTGTGTGAAATACTTGGAGATGTTGAGGTTGGAGCCTGGGAAGGGTGGGGTTTGGGGAAGGGCCCTCCCTTGGCAGGGTATAATGCCATACAGTCCACCTTCCAAAGCAGCCATTTACCCAGGCAAACTGATCTCTGTCCTCTGGAGACCTGTTGTAATTCCAGGAGATCTCCAGCTAGGGTTGCCAACCTCCAGATAGTCAGCATGTGGCTCAATATTCAATTCAATCCAAAGCAAAACCAAGGGCTAATTTATTCAAATAAAAACATACAAGAATAAACCAACAAACCAAAGTAAGAGGTAGAAGTGTTAACATCACACAATTCGCCTCGCAGGGCTTAAGGCAGCACCTCTGAACAACCTCTGAACAAGCAAAGGGCTATATACTTCAAATGTGTTTCAGTGTAGCCAAACTGCTATAATATTATATATTCATAAGCCTTTGGGCTGCTTTGAAACTGTATCTTTTCTTGTTATATGTTATAGCCGTTTGGCTACATTGAAACACATTTGAAGTATATAGCCCTGTGCTTGTTCAGAGGTTGTTCAGAGGTGCTGCCTTAAGCCCTGCGAGGCGAATTGTGTGATGTTAACACTTCTACCTCTTACTTTGGTTTGTTGGTTTATTCTTGTGTTTTTATTTGAATAAATTAGCCCTTGGTTTTGCTTTGGATTGAACTATTCACTATTTCCAGCATAGTTTTTTTCACTTCTTAGTTAACCTCCAGATAGTAGCTGGAGATCTCCTGCTATTACAACTGATCTCCAGCTGATAGAGATCAGTTTCCCTGGAGAAAATGGCCACTTTGGCCATTGGACTCCATGGCATTGAAATCCCTCCCCTCCCCAAACCCCACCCTCCTCAGGCTCTGCCCCAAACACCTCCCACCAGTTGCAAAGAGGGACCTGGCAACCCTATGAATGAAGGATGGGAGAGCCTACAGGAAAGCTGGTTGGAGCCTTATCTAGGGGAAAGGGGCAAGAGGAGTCAGGAGCGAATCTAGAATCATAGAATCATAGAGATGGAAGGGGCCATACAGGCCATCTAATCCAACCCCCTGCTCAATGCAGGATCAGAGCATCCCTGACAAGTATTAATCCAGCCTCTGCTTAAAGACTGCCAGTGAGGGGGGAACTCACCACCTCCTTAGGTAGCTGATTCCACTGTCGAACAACTCTTACTGTAAAAACTTTCTTCCTAATATCCAGCCAGTACCTTTCCGCCCTCAATTTAACCCCATTATTGCGAGTCCTGTCCTCTGCTGCCAACAGGAACAGCTTCCTTCCCTCCTCTAAGTGACAGCCCTTCAAATACTTAAAGAGAGCAATCTTGTTTTCCCTCAGTATAAGTGGGCCAAAGAGGAGGACTACTACCAGACACGAGGCTGTGAAGTCTGGTAAAGCGTAGGGAGAAAAGGAACAAGGTCGTGCAACCCTCTTTGCCTCCCAATCTGAGGCCTTCAGGGATAGCGCGGTGGTGGACACTCCCACAGACAAAGGGGCGATGACGGGGCTTCACAAGCAGCATACATGGCTCCCTGGTCTTTGGTTCTGTATGCACTGAACCACTGGTACAGAACAGTTGCTGCATCCATTAAGGAATTGGCTGACTCTTGAGTATGTGTGGTGTTTGCCCCAGTAGGAAAATAATACAGCTGAGCCTCTGAAGCAAGTGGTTTTCAACTGTCTGGGAAGGGCTGTCTCCTTTCTCTCTGCACTGAGGTTTGCCAAGATGGCATTGGAAGGAGCCAAATAGAACACATGGGCTTTTGTCAAAAATCGGATTTGTGCCATGAAATGGGGTACAGAATGTGTGCGTTTGTAGTCTTTTTCCCTAGTGAGATGATACTTGTATAGACAGGAGCTGCTCTGAAAAAAGGAATTGAGACAGGATTAAAGAGACCAGCTTCACACAAAGGAAGAGCTGCAGCTAAAGTCTTAAGGCCTCCTCTTAAATAAACGTGTATCTGGGGTTCTCAAGAAACTGCCCTCTCCAGGGTCAGGAGGAGGAGAGGGAGGGAGAGAGCCCACGATAAAAGACAATTTCTCTTTCATTTTCCAAGAAAAGGGGAGGAAAACAAGCCACCCTTCCTCCAACCTGCCTGCTCTCCTTCCTGCTGTGTTTTAACAGATGGCATCAGCAGGGACCAGAGCGGAGTGCTTAGTAATAATACCAGAGCAGTGTGGTCTCTCCCTTGGCTAAAACCATCACATCGGTTCTGAAGCCGCAAAATTCAAGCGGATGCAGGAAGGCTGTCAGAGTAAGCTTTGAAACTGATCCGTATGGATATAAAGTAAACTGGGACCCAATCTCAAGAGGGACAGCAATGGTCCCAGGAACAATTGCTTAATAGAACCACAGCTGACAAACGAGTTAAGGGAGCTCGATGGGTCTGAACGGAGTTTAACCCCATGGAGCTCAATAGGAATAAATTGGTCTGAAACCCGTTACACTGGCTTGGAAATTAGGAAGCCGAGCTACTTTTGCTGTGAATTATCATTTCGTTTGCTGCCGCTACATTCTTGTGTTTCATGCCTTTGCTTAGAAAAAATAGGGGAAATTATGCAGTTTTGCCCGAGTGGGGAAAGATGAGATCGCTTGGGAAAACTTTCTAGCAGTGGCTTAAATTATCCCAATTGTCGGATGTATTTTGTTGGATAATAAAACTATCCAAGGCAGAGCTCACCCAGCAAAATCAAGGGTCATTTATGCATGGTTGCTTTACCCTCCTCGATTCCCTGTTTCAGCCAGGATCAAAGTTTTCAGTATGCACGTTACCTCATTCCTTGGAAGCTCACTGTTTCAACGCAAATCAAACCCGGATTTTCCCATTCCTCTTCTGGTCCGAATTAAACCGTTCATCCTGGCTCATTCCAGAGCCACAGAGTGTGCTTATTCCTTTCTTGGGCTGAGCTTTGCCCCACCCTTTTCCAGACCACTTTTCAAGGCAGCATGCTGATAGCCAAACAGGGGAAGCACAGAAGATTGGCTTCACTCACAGCCAATCATGAAGCAGTGTGTAAAGAGGCGGGGATTCAAGTGCTTCCTGCTACCTTGGAGCTCTTTCTGAGCAAAAGAAAGGCTTTTTTAAAATGAGGCTTGGATTTTTTAAAACGAGGCTTGGATTTCTCTCCCCCCCTCTTATTTCAGATTGCTCTGTTTTTTTGTTTTATGTTCTTAAATTGCTTTTTTATGCAGCAGTTGGGTCTGGGGGGAAGGAAATCTCCAATGGGGAACAATGTGAGGTAAGCCAATTACAGAGCAGCATTTAAATGGTGGGATGATTTGAACATGGGAGACTGCTTTTCTGTATTCATGCCTCCATTAGCACACAGTTTCGTCCCTGATCATTCCAGCCAATGCATACAGTTTTCCTCAACCCGGGTTACTTTGATCCTGGCTGAAATGGGGAATAAAGGAGGTTAAAGCAACCATGCATAAATGACCAAGGTGTCAAATAACTGCCGTGCTAAAATAAGCCACAAAGGGGTCTGAATTATAGTACAGGCTCATCCCTCGTACATGTGTGATCAAGGCATGAAAGGAAATAATCATAGAATCATAGGATCATAGAGTTGGAAGGGACCACCAGGGCCATCAAGTCCAACCCCCTGCACAATGCAGGAAATTCACAACTACCTCGCCCCTCCACATCCCTAGTGACCAGAAGATGACCAAGATGCCCTCCCTCTCATCATCTGCCTAAGGTCACAGAATCAGCATTGCTGACAGATGGCCATCTAACCTCTTCTTAAAAACCTCCAGGGAAGGAGAGCTTACCACCTCCCGAGGAAGCCTGTTCCACTGAGGAACCTCTCTAACTGTTAGAAAGTTCTTCCTAATGTCTAGACAGAAACTCTTTTGATTTAATTTCAACCAAGACTACGGTTCAACCAAGAAAATACCAAGACCAATTTTAAACCAAGAAAATACCAAGACCACGGTTACACAGCCCGGATAACCTACAAGAACCAATGAACTCTGACCGTGAAAGCCTTCGACAATATTTTAATTTCAACCCGTTGGTTCTGGTTCGACCTTCTTGAGCAACAGAAAACAACTCGGCACCCTCCTCTATATGACAATCCTTCAAGTACTTGAACATGGTTATCATATCCCCTCTCAGTCTTCTCCTCTTCAGGCTAAACATACCCAGCTCCTTCAACCTTTCCTCATAGGACTTGGTCTCCAGACCCCTCACCATCTTTGTTGCCCTTCTCTGGACATGTTCCAGCTTGTCTACATCTTTCTTAAATTGTGGTGCCCAAAACTGAACACAGTACTCTAGTTGAGGTCTAAGTCAGTACAGTCCACCTGACTTTGGGGCAGTGATACACAGTGGCTCTGGAACCAAATATGGCTCTTTGACCTGCCACTTGTAGCTCTTCTAAGCACTGTTCCCTGCCCTGTGTTTCAGCAAAGTGGGAAAGACCATTGTTGGTGGAGCTCATGGTTGGCAAGAGTTTTTCACCTTGAAACAGCCCCCACCTGGGTGAGCCTCCCTGAGGTGTAGGATTCATACCAGGGATGGAAGTAAATACAGCTCTTTTGGTTCAGAGTAACTGCAAATATGGCTCTTCACAAACCACAGAGTGAGCACCACAGCCTTGGGGCAATCCTTTGCGGCTTCACTGCTATGGTTTTCTTTCCCTAGCCCATTGAGGGGTTTCCACAGGTTTTTTGACCACTCTTATGTTTTAAATTATTTTTATGTTATTCTTAAAACTCATACGTCATGAAGTGATCAAGTCTGCACATACATCTCCTAAATGATGGTCAGAACTACGAGCTCTTTGGTGGGAGGTGGAGAGACTGAATCCAAGTATCACCTTCTTCCTTGTGCCCACAGCAGACTGGCAAAATTGACGATCTCTTTGTTGAATGTCTACACTAAAAAACCTAGAGTCCAGTATAGTACGTGCACATAAGGATCTATGTGATGCTGTTGTGAAGAAGAGCATTTTTTCAGATTGTACAGTAAGTGTGGTTGCGGAATGCTAGGGACTGTGCTGAGCTGCTTCCTAACCCCTTCCAGCCTGGGAACTCCTCCCTACGCCTCAGCAGTGCTGTGCCGGGTTTTTGCTGGTGCAGCATCACTTTTTTCTATAGGGCTCCCCCCCCCCCATTTTTTATTTTAAACATTTTTAAAGCCCTTTTTCCTGCTTGCGATGCCTCAACCACCCAGTGCCCGGGTGCCACTGGGCTCAGGAATAGGCTGCCTGACTTCCCAATGGGTCATATACTTTCCAGTCATTGGGAAATAGGTGTGGTTTGCCCCAAGCAGTGGTTCCCAACGTGGGGTACAGGCCCCACAGGGAGCAATTTGAAAGCTTGTTTTGACCAGGTTAATGGCCTTCTAAGACTTCCTCCACGTGAATTGGAGTTCACTTTTTGAATAATAAGAATTATATGTCACGGGGGGGGGGTGGGATCAGGATTTTAGAGATGCTTAGGTGGGGCATGGCCAAAAATAAGTTGGGAACCACTGGCCCCAAGGAAAGACAGTTATCTTTTCAGTACAAGAGAAATTAGCATGTGATGGGTGTGTCTTTTACCCACCTCTTTGGAGACAATCAGCCATAAGCTATTCATTTTGGGGTAAATTAAGATTACAATATCCAAAGTTTAGTGAAAACTTTGCTGCTGGAACACTCCTGCTGTAAAATAAACCAGGGTTAAAGCCTGTTAGGTAATTCCTAATTCAAAAAGGAAATTGCATAACATGGAGCTCAGGGTGTAAAGGCTTAGGTGGCTCTATTGTTGACTGCTTGTCAATGCAGAAGCTCATATCACACCACCTCAGACAGAATCAGCTGTTGCACAAGCGTATGTGCATAGCCAAGGAAAGTGGTATTACATAATATACAGAAAAACTGCTCAGTGAATAGAGGCAGAATAAAAATCTTTCTATTTACCTGTGCATTTATGTATTATGTTTGGATCCCTATTCTTCATCAGAATCGTCTCTCCCAATGTGTTTTCATAGCAGTTGGAGGAATATCATCAGTACAACATTATATAAGGAGCAGTGCTGAAAGGAAGTGGGCACACATCTTAACATATTTTTTTAAGTTTCCAGTTTTGTTTTCAAATTTTAATATTTGAGGAATGCTTAAAAATCCCTAAGGATATAATTATTACCTTGCCATACTCAAACCTTTATATCCTCCCACACCTAAATACAACAGCATTAATAACTGAACAGCTTTTAAATGTTTAGATTAGAAAATCAGATTTTGCAGGACAATTTAAGGGGATACGAGGTAGTCACTGAATTAGAAGGCAATTTAGAAATAGTTAGAATTCTTTAACATTACTGACAGTTCAGTCTGATATCTTGAAACATTGTAGATTAATCCCCAAACTGTCAAGTATTTAGTAATTTATTTGATATCAGATTTGGAGGGATATTATAAAATGGTTATGCTCCTCTGGTAAATGAGACTGTGACTGATCTAATACAAGGGTCGATATTACGATCTCTTGGATGCTGCTTTTTTTTAAATAGATGTGTTTACAAGGTTTCTTTCTGTATTTGAAAATGACCCTCTAATAATGTCTTTTACTGTTTTAGGGTCAGTGGTGAGAGGTACAAGCCAAATGTATAAGGAAAAGTAAACCTTATAATGAAGACAGGCTGCACAGAGGTAATACTGTACCTCTGTGTGTGTGTGTATATGTGTATTAAGTGCTGTCAATTTGCTTCAAACTCATGGTTACCCTATGAATCAATGCCCTCCCAAACATCCTATTGTTGACAGCCTTGCTCAGGTCTTGCAAACTGAGGGCCGTGGCTTCCTTTATAGAATCAATCCATCTCATATTGGATCTTCCTCTTTTTCTGCTGCCTTCAACTTTTCCTAGCATGATTGTCTTTTCCAGTGACTCTTGCCTTCTCATAATGTGACCAAAGTATGATAGCTTCAGTTTAGTCATTTTAGCATCTAGGGACAGTTCAGGTTTGATTTGATCTAGGACCCACTTATTTGAGTTGGTGTTTTCTTTGATGGTCCACAGTACCCGTAACACTCTCTTCCAACACCACATTTCAAAGGAATCTACTTTCTTCCTGTCAGCTTTCTTCATTGTTCAACTTTCACACCCATATGAAGTAATAGCATGAATGTACTTGATCTTGGTTGCCAGTGATACATCCTTACACTTAAGAATATTTTCTAGCTCCTTCGTGGCTGCCCTTCCCAGTCTCAGTCTCCTGATTTCTTTGTTGCCTGCAGTCTCCCTTTTGGTTGATGATGGAGCAAAGGAATAGAAAGTCTTGAACAATTTCAATTTCCTCATTATCAACTTCGAAGTTGAATAATTCCTCAATAGTAATTACTTTTGTCTTCTTGATGTTCAGCTGTAGTCCTGCTTTGGCACTTTCTCCTTTAACTATCAGTAGTAGTCCTTTCAAGTCTTTGCTATTTTCTGCCAGCAATGTAGTATAATTGGCATATCTCAAATTGTTAATGTTCCTCCCCGCAATTTTCACTCCACCTTCATCTAAATCTAATCCAGTTTTCCTTATGATATGTTCTGCATATAGATTGAAGAGATAGGGAGATAAAATACATCCTTGTCTAACGCCTTTGTCAATTGGAAACCATTCTGTTTCCCCATATTCTGTCCTAACAGTAACTTCTTGTCCAGAGTACAGGTTGTGCATCAAAACAATCAGATGCTGTGGCACACCCATTTCTTTTAAAACCAGTCATAGCTTTTCATGATCCACACAGTCAAAAGCTTTGCTGTAATTTATGATCTGCACCTCTACCTATTATTAAATTAGTTACCTAAAATCAGTATTCAGTTGGCTCTCTACAGCTCATTATGCATCATGGTGTACAACAGAGCACTAATTAGTGCTTTCTGAGTTATATCCAATAATCATTTTCTATTGGCTGAATAATTCTGCCGGATACTTCTGCCGGCAAAGGATGTGTACTATATCTGCTTAATCTCTCCTCTCCCTACAGACTCCCATGACATTCCCAGCACTGTTCCTAGGGGCCTCCTGAACCCGTTGGGTAGAGTTTGGGGGGATCAGAGTAGACCCTGGGGTTTGGCACCCCCTATGGATTTTTCATGCCGTAGGTGACCCATGACGTTTCCTTCAATAGCCCCCCCCCCCATAACCTGGGCATTCACAGAGTTGGGTAGGCAAGAAACTAATGCTAACTGGACAGCATGAAGCCAATGGCCACCTGCTCTTAGGGGGCAGGGCCAGTGTGGACTGGGAACAGGGGAAGGCAGAACAGGCAAGTACGCCGTAGACTCCCATGCTGCTGCTGGTTATGTTGTTGGAAAAATCTCTGGAGCCTAATTTGAGTGACAGAGGATTCTTTCCTCCTTCGGAATCAGCCCCTCCCTTCTGTTGACAGTTATTGTAACTAACTGATGCTGCTAACTGCCACTGACAACTGCCTGTCTCTGTCTGCCTCACACTCTCTCTCAAGATGTTACACTGTTTTAGTTAAGATGCGATAAAAATGATAGAAACCTCTTAAAGAAAATGTTTGTTTTGAAAGACTTTAGGAACATTTATTAAAACAGTTTTTCTTATAAATTTCTCCACATTCATAGAATTGCCTGTTTGGAATCTGCTGTTAAAGAGGTGGAATATCCTGCATCTAGTCAGTGCTGGGATGTTACCCCACAAGAAGGGATTGGATTAATTTCCTCCCCCACCCAACACATGTGACACACCCAGGTGATGGCACTGGGGCCAGTGGTACTGCCTGGGGTTGCCACTTACCATCCAGGACCCACCTTGAGCCTCTTTTGATGCCCTTTGGTACCCTAGGCAATTTCCTAGGACTGCCTAATGGTATCACTGGGAGAGGAGATTTGTTGGTCTATGGATGGCCCAGGCTAGCCTGATCTCGTCAGATCTCAGAAGCTAAGCAGGGTCAGCCCTGGTTAGTATTTGGATGGGAGACCACCAAGGAATACCAGGGTTGCTGTGCAGAGGAAGGCACTGGCAAACCGAAACCGCCTCTGTTAGTCTCTTGCCATGAAAACCCCAAAAGGGGTCGTCATAAGTCGGCTGCTACTTGACGGCACTTTACACACATGTTCAAATTAGCTCAATTTATAAAACTTGCTTCTTTTTGTTACCCTATTAATAGAAGCAATTTTGCCAGCATAGTGTAAAATTTTTTAAAAGCCCTCACCAGTCAATGTTGTCTTCTTATCTCTTTAATCCTACTCTTTGGTTAATGTGTGAGGTTACAACAGCATGTAATCCTAGAATGAAGCCGAATCTTAAATATCCCATCGTTCTAAATCGTCATTTCCACTTCAGAGACTCTCTTTCACCTATTATAAGAAACAAAATAATATGACTTCTGTGAGTCAGTTTGAGAATCTTTTATTGCAAAGCTTAGTGTCCAAAATATACAGAACGAAGTATGTATTAATTCAGTGCAGGGAAAGTTAAATTAAGAAATTCTGGATAATTTGTGGAATCTCATTTTTATAGCTGGTGCAGCAAATATTCCCTTGTGTTAATATTAAAGGAAAACATTGTAAAGTGCTTCATTGTCCCCTTATGGACTGAACAGATAGGGTTGCCAACCACCAGGTACTAGATGGAGATCTCCTGCCATTACAATTGATCTCCAGCCGATAGAGATCATTTCACCTAGAGAAAATGGCTGCTTTGGCAATGGGACTCTATGGCATTGAAGTCCCTCCCCTCCTCCAACTCTGCCCTCCTCAGGCTCTGCCCAAAAAACCTCCTGCTGGTGGTGAAGAGGGACCTGGCAACCCTATGAACGGACTTTGTAGAACAGGAGAGGATAAATGTTGGCAATGATAAAAATATTTTAAAAAGAAATAAAAATAAATGTTTATAATTGAGATATATTGGGCAATACTTTTTGTGTTGATTGTTATCAAAGACTTTTTCATAGGTCAATTTAGTCTCTTCTATTTCCTGTGGGTTAACTACGTAGGCCTATTTGCCTTATCCAGTTTTTGTAGTGATCTGCGGTACCTGAATAACTCATTTTGAGGATACTGCTGTTATTTACGCCAATTCCCAACCAGTTTCCATGTGATAGCCTACACCAAAATTATCTTCAATAAAATGAGAGAATGCTTTGGGAAAGTATTAAGGGTTTGATTTGTCTCTGAGATCATCCTCTGTCTTCTCCCTCATGTTTTATCCTGAAACATGACGTTTGTAGTGCTTCTACATCAGGTTTCACTCATGCTAGGGTCTGTTTTATCAACCAGGTGGTAAATTGCATGCTAAGCCAAACAAACTGAATGAAAAAAGTGGGAAAGGTGAAGCAAGAAAGATGAAGAATCTGCAGACTGGTAACGGCTGAAGCAGGATACCAGCCAAGCTCAAGGAATTTATATACAGGATTTTATCCCAGGTGAGGTAAAAGTACATACAGTTTTCATAGGACTTCACTCACCCAGATCTTGGAGTAGCAGTTAGAGGAACATTTCAAGACACTTGATCTTAGAATCTCATCTCTTTTTACAAAGAATACATTCCCACTGGTGAAGGTTGCTACTTCATCACAAGGACCACAACAATTTCTGTTTAAAGAAATGTCCTTGAGCTAGATTCAAAGTTTCATAACTGCATTTCTGAACTTCTTCTATGGCCTCCATAGAGGATGTTGTTATTTAGCAAAGATTGCAAATATCTGCAGCTGTTAAGTGCTGTTAAAAGAGCAGGCCCATATTTAAATCTAAAAACATACCATATTGCCATGTTGAGCTTCCAGTGCTTAGGGTATAACGTAGAGGGTGGCTCCAGACAACCCTTGGAGAACAAATTAGAGGCTTTGGCAGCCCTCCCTTGTCTTAAGGCTTAAAAAAAAATGCAGTTCAGGTCTGGCAGAAAACTGTAGTGGGTTTAAATGTTATCGTGCATCTCTGACAATTCCCCTATTAAAAAGAGAGAATCCTGAAATGAGCCTTATTGTTTTGGCAATGTCAAACAGCCTCATGAGAGATCATGTCAGTTCTGTCGTCCTAACAGGTCTTAAAGGGAGCTGATGTCACAAAACATTTTATTCTGCAAACAAAAATGTATCGCTTGGGACTTCGAAAATTATATCCTAGGAAAAAAGAAGTATTTCTTTTTTTTTTTTTAATATAAATTTTATTAGGTTTTATACTAGAAGTTTTCCATTACATTGAACAACATCTATAACAATATCAAATTTCAATTCTAACTTAAAGTTGTTATACTTCCATATCATATAATAAAAAAAAGAAAAAAGAAAAATGGAAAAATTTTTTGACTTCCCCTTCACCTCTATCTGCCTCTTAATAAAAAGTTCATCCCGTCGTAGGTAATCTAATCTTAATAAACTATCAATACCATATATAGAAAAAAAAATCATAGTCTGTTAGTAAATATACTTATACTTAATCATTATAAAAAAAAATCAGAAATAATCCTCTGGATCAGATTAGAAAATATTCTTCCATTCTTCCCATTTTTAACTCATATTCACAATAATGCATCCACGCCCCCCATTCCCCCAAAAACCGAACGTCATTTTCTTCATTTAGAATAGCTGTGAGTTTTGCCATTTCTGCAACTTCAAACATTTTAACAATCCAGTCTTTTTTCTCAGGAGTTTCTAGCCCTTTCCATTTCGCTGCATAAAGCAGTCTCGCAGCTGTTGTGGCATAAATCAAAAAAGTTCTTTGTATTGCTAAGTCGTCTGGAATCATACTCAGTAGCATCATTTCTGGTGTTTTGGGTATATTCTTTTGTAGTATTAATCTCAATTCATTATAGATCATGTCCCAGAAGTCTTTGGCTTTGTCACAGGTCCACCACATGTGATAAAAGGAACCAATTTCTTTGTTACATTTCCAACAAGTAGGGGACATCGTTTTATAAATCTTTGCAATTTTCTTGGGTGTTAAATACCATCTATACATCATTTTATAAATGTTTTCTCGCACTGACTGTGCTTTTATTCCTTTTAGATCTTTGGACCATAATCTTTCCCATTTATTTAAAACAATATCATGTCCCAGATTTTGAGCCCAATCGATCATAGTTGGTTTAATCGTATCCTGCTCACAATATATTGTTAAAAGGAGATTATACATTTTAGAAATCAGTTTTGTATTATTATCTAGTAAAATCCTTTGAAAAGATTTTTCTTTAGAGAAACCTTTTTTTGCATCTTGTATAAAAACTGATTTGATTTGGTAGTATTGGAGCCATTGTAAATCATCCTTAAGAAGTTGAAAGTCTTTTAGTGAGCATTTCTTTCCTTCCCAATTAATTAGATCTTGATAAGTAATAAATTTGTCTGGTCTAAGTGGGCGCAAAGTTAGCATTTCTTGAGGCGATATCCACATCGGTGTTTCTGGTTCCAAAATATGTTTATATCTCATCCAGATACGAAGTAAAGAGGACCTGATTATATGATTACGAAATGTTGCTTGTAATTTAATTTTATCATACCACAAATAACCATGCCATCCACTTAAGTTATTATAACCTTCCAAGTCTAACAAACGTATATTTGACAAGTTCATCCAGTCTTTTAGCCATACTAAAGCTGCCGCTTCAGCATAGAGTTGAAAATTAGGCAGTGCTAAACCTCCTCTAGTTTTTAGATCCACCAAGTATTTATAGGCAGTCCTTGGTTTTTTCCCTTGCCAGATGAAGTTTGAAATGTCTTTCCTCCAAGTTTCAAAATATTTAGTTTGTGATATTATTGGTAAATTTTGGAATACGAAGAGCATCCTCGGTAAGACATTCATTTGGATCGTTGAAATACGTCCCATTAGTGACAATTTTTTGTTTGACCATATAATCATATCAGTTTTAATCTTACCCCATAACTTGAGGTAATTGTTGGTTATCAGATCTTTATTCTTTGCAGTAATCCAAATTCCCAGGTATTTAACTTTGTTAGCTTTCTCCCAGCCAGTATATGATATAAATTCCTGTTGCTGTGTTTCCGATAAATTTTTAAATATTATCTTTGTTTTTTCTTGATTCACTTTAAAGCCTGATACTTTTCCAAAATCGTCCAAAGTCTCCTGAAGTATATTCATTGACTGTGTTGGATTTTCCAAAATTAGCAGTAGGTCATCCGCGAATGCTCTCAACTTAAATTCATGTTTTTTAATTCTTAACCCGCGGATGTCCTCCATACTTCTTAGTTTCACACATAGCGGTTCCAACACCAACAAAAATAAAAGTGGAGACAAGGGACATCCCTGTCTAGTCCCTTTCGTGATTTGGCAATTATCTGACATTGATTCATTAACCAAAATTTTAGCTTGTTGGGAGGTATAAATAGCCGATATACCTTTCTGAAAACGATCTCCAAAATTCAATTTATCCAAAATCCGTTTCAAAAAGTTCCAAGAGACCATATCAAAGGCTTTTTCTGCATCCAAAAATACAAAAGCCGCAGTTTGTTGAATATTCTGGTCATAGTATTCCAGTGAGTCTAGTAAAATTCTTACATTGTCTTTTATTTGCCTTCCTGGTATAAAACCTGCTTGGTCCTCGTGTATAAGATCCTTAATAAATTGTTTTATCCTACATGCCAAAACCGAAGCAAAAATTTTGTAGTCCACATTTAGCAGCGATATAGGTCTGTAATTAGATGTTTTTTCTGGATCTCTTCCTTCTTTAGGTATCAATGATATAAATGCATGTGACCAAGTCTCCGGGGATGTTCCCTCGTCCAAAATTGCATTGTAAAGTAAGCCAAAAAATCCAACTAAATTGTCACTAAATGTTCTATAAAATATTGCAGTAATTCCATCTGGTCCAGGTGTTTTATCCGTCTTTTGTCTCAGTATTGCTTCTTGTATTTCTTCCCTTGTTACTGGAGCTTCAATACATTCTCTCTGGGTCATTGACAAAGCTTTCATCTGTATTGAGTTTAGAAATTTATCTATTTTCTGTTTTGGAGTATTTTCTTTCTGATATAACTTAGAGTAGAATGAAACAAATTCTTTCTGAATTTCTGAAGTTGAATAAACTGGTCCTTTAACAGTTTGGATTTTTGTTATAATCTTCTTTTGAAATGAGTCCTTCAGTTGTGTTGCTAAAAATTTTCCTGGTTTATTTGCATATTCAAAATACTTTTGTTTAGCAAGTTTCAGATTTTTATTCATTTCCTCCATTATTACCAAATTTAATTGGTGTTTAGATGCAGAAATCTTTATTTGAATTTCTCTTTTCTCCTCTTCCTGTGTTACCGTTACCAATTTCTGCTCCAAATTTTGTAAATTCCAAAGTATATTGTTTGTAAATTGCAATTGAGTCTTCTTCCAGGCCGAATGTTTCTGTATCATAAAACCTCTCAGAACAGCTTTGAATGCATCCCAAACTGTATTCAAAGAAGTTTCCCCATTAAGGTTAATTTCAAAAAAGTCTTTCATTAAAGCCTGTAATTCCTTTTGTATCTTATTGTCTTTTAAAAGTTTATCATTCATTCGCCATCTAAATGCTTGTTTATTGTTCCAATCAAAAGTAACAGGATTATGATCAGAAAAAGTTCTAGGTAAGATATGAATTTTACGTAGTTGCGTGAAGATTGATTTACTGGCCCATATCATATCGATTCTGGAGTGTGAATCATGTCTTGCTGAATAAAAGGTGTATTCTTTAGCTGTTGTATTCATTGTTCTCCAAATGTCTTGTAATTCTAATTCTGAAGCCATGGTAAAGAAAGTTTTAGGCAAGCATCCATCATTGATGTCTTTTGCTTTTGATTTTTTGTCCAGAGATGGGAGAATAATTCCATTGAAGTCGCCCATCAATAAAATTTGGTCTTTTGCGTGCTGGGCTATCAAATCGTGTAATTTTTCGTAGAAGGGTTTTTTCCCTTCATTGGGTGCATAAATTCCAACCACTATTGTCCTTTGTCCCAGTATTTTAGTTCTGATAATTACAATTCTTCCTTCATTGTCTTTATATACTAATTCTGGACAAAGATTGGGGTGGGCATAGATTACCACTCCCTTTGTTTTAGTTTTGGCTGAAGCAATAAATGCTTGTCCAAGCACCTGTTTCTCCAAGTATTTTTTATGCTTTGAAGCTATATGGGTCTCTTGTAGACAGATTAGGGAGTATTTATATTTCTGTAGATATTTGAAGATTCTAGCCCTTTTAGTTTTCTCATTCAGTCCATTTACATTCCAAGAAATTGCTTTTGCCATAATGTAGTATTTTTTAGCAAAATAAAAAGTCTATAATTTGGTACCTCCTTCTGCACCCTGTACCTCTTCTTCTTCCTCTTCTTCTTCCTCCTTCTCTCCAGGTAATTCTTTAAGGTCCATCTTATATTTTCTCAGAAATTTCCCCACATCTGCTTGAGATAGAATTGTCGTTTTCACTTCCTTGTAGGTGAAAGCCAAACCTTGTGGCATAATCCAACGGTATTTGATACCATTAGCTTTCAGTGTAGACACAAAGTCTTTGTAGTTATTCCTCTGTGAGAGTAGATGCCTTGGAATATCCTTCAGTAGTATAAGAGAGGAATCTCCTGCTGACACTGGATTTTCATAATGAATCTTCATAATCTTATCCTTAACTCTGGTGTCATAAAACACTATCATCAAATCTCTTGGCTTAGATCTTCTCATTCTGGCAGGTAATGGTATCCTATATATTCTATTAATGGCTTGTTTTAATTCTTGTTCATCTATCTGAAATAAGTAGGCCAAGTTTGGTATTGCAGTTTCTTTATTGTCTCCCATCATATCTGGAAAGTTGCGTATACGAAGATTGGTCTCTCTCACTCTCATCTCCATCATTGCCATTTGATTTTTTGCCGCCATCTGATCAGTTTGTATTGTTTCAATCTGTTTTTCTTGGCTTGTTAATTTTTTCTTTGTGTCCTTGTGCTCATCCATCACTTTCTTAATTGATACATCCATCGCTTGCATATCTGTCTTCATAACAGTCATTTGAGTTTTTACTTCTTTCAAGTCTCCAGTGACCACATCCAACTTCTGATTAATAGCTTGGGATGCTTGACCAAGATTTGTCATCATAGAAGTCAACTGTGCCATCTGTGTAGACATCTGTTCAAACTGTTTATTTGTTGCCTCAGTTTGTTTAGTTAGCATATCCTGTAACTTTTTTTCCATGGTCGAGGTTTGTAAAGAGTCCCTTAGTTTAGTATAGGCAGGGCTGTGTAGTGAGCCAGAGCGGGGTCGAGACATTTACATTCAAAAAAAGCTGGTAAAATACATGTCCACAGACAGGGCCTTTAAGGTGCTGATTAAAAATGATAATTCAAACATCAGCCTAATAATTTTTTCGGGTTGAAAAGAGTCGAAATTGGCTTTAAAATTGCATTTTAAAGTTTTAAAATACCAGTGAGTTTTTTCGGTCGCTCTAGATTGGGTTAATCAGGAAGTATACCGGAAGTTGCAAGTGCTGCGGACCTTCTACCGCCTCTTCTCGATGGTTATTCCTTCAGGAATGATTTCAAAGTAACTCGAGTGCGACGCATATTCAGTCCCACAGCTACTTCCTGTTGTTTTAGTTCCGATGATAGAGAGGGTGTTATAGAAAGTCTTCCGTTCCAGGCGCTCCCTTACTACAAACGTGGCAGGAAATTCTTTTCGCCGGAAAATCAGGAAGAAAGATCACCCTCCCCTTCCCTCGGACCTTCTCATTGGTGATAGTTCTTGTCAATCTAAAAGGTATCCTTCCGACTCTTTGTTATGGTTTAGGCTGATCAATTTGATAAAGGTCCTGTCGCTAATCCCGATGACTAACTCAGATCAAACTTTTTCAGTTCGAATTAAGGAGGAATGGGGGTCTCAGAAATGTTCTTATCAGCCCCCCGTCTGTTCAAATATTCCAGTAAATAGACGCAGAGTTCTTTGTACTCACTTGGGTGTCAAGAGGTGAGGTTCTTTTCTTTATGTAGTCCTTATGCTGGTAATAAGGTGGTGGAGGGTAGAGCTTGAGGCCAGAGTTGCGTTTTGGCGATGTCCTTCCCTAGTGCCCTCGCAGGACCGGCGTCCAGGACTCCGAGGGGCTTAAAAAAGCCCCCTCAGAGTACCTAGGAGGTCAAACCGCGTTTGCGGGCTGCAGGGAGTTCCTGCTTTCCAACCCACTTGCAAGGGTCGGATTGGGGTATCTATGTACCCCAGAAATAACGCAAACTTGGATTTCTCCCAGGACAGCCTGGGGAAATGGAGTGCTCTCTCCAGCGGCACCACCGGAAGTCCGGAAAAAAGAAGTATTTCTGAGGGGGGCGGGGAGGTGTCAATTTAGATGGGATCCCAAAGTTGTATCTCTTGCATAACCTCTTTTAACTTGTTACATTCCCTGCCTACCCCCAGCAGATGCAAACAGATCATAACTGATGGATGCAGCGCTGGTACCTAAGAAGAGTCATGACCAAAGGTGCCCATAGGGTAGCGTTGCCAGGTCCCCCTGGCCATCAGCAGAAGATGGGTAGGCTTGCCTGGTCCCACTTCGCCACCGGCAGGAGGTTTTGGGGGCAGAGCCTGAGGAGGGCGGGGTTTGGAGAGGGGAGGGACATAAATGCCATAGAGTCCAATTGCCAAAGCAGCCATTTTCTCCAGGGGAACTGATCTCTATTGGCTGGAGATTAGTTGTAATAGCAGGAGATCTCCAGCTATTACCTGGAGGTTGGCAACCCTAAAGATGGGGGAGTAGTCTGGTATCTGAAAATTGGATCTAGCTTTTCTTTACCTGAAAGAAAGAAAAGGACTATGAATAATGTACTAGAGCTTAGCTGATGCCTTGCATCTACATCCAGAGAAAAACAGAGGCCTACTTATATTACACATTATATGTACAGAGAAATCCTGTTTATTCAGAAACAAGACCACTAATTCAGAGGGACTTAACCTCTAGTAAGTGTGTCTAGGGTTTCAGCCTTACTTGCTGCTGTTTCTGCATATTATTTAAAATGGGGGTGGGGAACAGTTGCCAACCTACAGGTGGCAACTGGAGATTACCCACTATTACAAATAATATCCAGACAACCAAGATCAGTTCTCCTGGATAAATTGGCTGCTTTGGAGGGAGGATTCTATGGCATTATATACTAATGAGGTCTCTTCCCTCCCCAAAGCCCCCTTCCCCAGGCTCCACCCCCCAAAATCTCCAGTTATTTCCCAGCCCAGAGTTGACAACCCTAGTAAAGAAATAATTTTTTCTAGCCTTTCAGGAGTGAGCAGTGCAGTTATACATTTAGACTAGGGTTGCCAGGTCCCTCTTTGCCTCCGGAGGGAGGTTTATGGGGCGGAGCTTGAGGAGGGCGGTGTTTGGGGAGGGGAGGGACTTTAATGCCATAAAGTCCAATGGCCAAAGCAGCCATTTTCTCCTGGTGATCCAATCTCTATCGTCTGGAGATCGGATGTAATAGCAGGAGATCTTCTGCTACCACCTGGAGATTGGCAACCCTAATTTAGACCCAAAATGCAAATCGGTGACATTTATTTATAATAGTCTTGACCTGATGGGGGCAGAATACACAAAAACCCTGGAAAATCCTGAGACCAGTAACCAACTGAATCCTAAATTCAGGGGCCTGTATCCAGCCCTTCACACCTGGATGGTACAGAGTTTCCTTTCCATTCTGGCATCCTTTCTAACTCCCAGAAAGATCGCTGCTGGGGCTGAAATATGCCATTCTTGGAACTGAAAAAGCTTCTGTGTGAAAAATAAGATTATCCATTTATGCTACCTGTTAATTTTCTCCCTAAGTGGCTTATTTATATATGCACTCATTGCCCTACATCAGTGCAAACATTCTTGAAATGAAATGGCGTTTGCAATCCTAAACATACCAGAAAGTAAGTCCTATTGAATTTGTGGAACCTGCTTCCAGATGTTGTTTTTTAGGATTGGGTGGTAATCCTTTAGCCTTAACATTGATAACAGTGAGTTGGGCTTTGGGTAACTGGGTGGCATCCTACTTTAGGGTAGAGGAAGGACATCCAGTTTAAGGAGACCACCACAAATTTATGTGGCTCTTCTACTGGAAACAGACTCCTTAGGCTGGAGGAAGGCTTCCATCTTTGCTCAGTGGAGTGGTAGGACACACCCCAGTGTTGGTGTTTACCGGTATATATTTGGACTGAAGAATAAGCAAGTGAATGACAAGCTTTTTGTCTGCTTTAGTGGGCGAATGGGTGAATGTGATCTCCGCTATGGAACATCCATTCAGAACTGTAGATAGGGTTGCCAAGTCCCTCGTCACCACGGGCAGGAGGTTTTGGGGGCGGAGCCTGAGGAGGGTGGGGTTTGGTGGGGGAGAGACTTCAATGCCAGAGTCCAATTGCCAAAGCAGCCATTTTCTCCAGGGGAACTGATCTCTATCGGCTGGAGATCAGTTGTAATAGCAGGAGATCTTCAGCTAGTACCTAGAGGTTGGCAACCCTAACTTTAGATCAGATCTCATGTTTTTATTCGTTGTACAAGCAACAAGACTGGATCTGATGGCAGCAAAAGCCCCCAGGAAAACACAATAGAGTCTAGCTAGCCTCTACTGTTCCAATGAACACACTTCCCTGTGAAGAAATACTTATTTAATTAATGGGGATATGAGATAAATGCTGTAATCTTGTCTGACTTTAATCAATGCAGTTGTGACTTGTTATTCTAATATGTTTTAAAACTTCATATGTTCTTACCTCTACCAAGATTAATTATATGTAGATCAGATAACTAGCATAATTGTTCTTTTCTTAGACAATAACACCAGATTGCTTTTTACTCGGTTGTCTTGATGTGGGTAGTTGCAGCTCCTTTCCCAGTTGACCAGATTGGTTCCTTCACCGTGCAGGGCCCTCAAATTATTAATCAAAACTAAGCTCAGACATATTATTTAACCAGTGCAAATAAATAAGTTCATATAAGAATATGATCACTATTACAGACTCCTGACCCAAAGCATGAACAAGAATGAAGCATTGTGTGATGTGATTCATAGCCTTTATGACTATTCTTGGGTTGGCTGCCAGGAAAATATGGGCTCTAGTAGTCAGTCAGAGAGCTACTAATGCTGTTTAATTGCATATGTATAATTATATTCATAATAGCACCACCACTCATGTCTGTATCAGAGAAGTATACATATTCAAGCAATTTCAGAGGTTACCTGTGTTGGTCTGCAAAAGATCAGCTATATTTGATTCCAGTAGCACCTTAGAGACCAACAGAATTTTGGGGGCATAAGCTTTTGAGAGTGCAAATCATCAGATATCCTGAGAAAGGGAGCTTTGACTCTCAAAATTACATACTCCCAAAACCTTGTTGGTTTCTAAGGTGCTACTGGACTAGGAATCTAGATATTCATACAGATTTTTCATATAGTGCCAAGTCTTACAAAGCCTTGCAAGCTACCTGTGACAGAAAAGATTACAATAGTAATCCCAGCTATAACAATAAGGTCCATTTTTGTGCTGTCCTCAAAGTAAACATGAAGGCTTATTTGATTATATTTAAACAGCAGTAGGCTCCTAGTGAAAGTGTGACTGGTAAATTGCAGACCAATGAATGAGTGTTAAATTTCACTCCAAAGCATACTTAGCTTGAACATCAGACTTTACGAGGGGAGATTCCAATTGTAATTGCTCAAGACCTGCCCTGGTCTCTGATAAATCAGGGCAATCCATGATATCTAGTGGAGGCCAGTGTTGCGTAGTGGTTACAGCATTACTCTCAGACCTAGAAGATCCATGTTTAAATCCCTGTTTGGCCATAAAGTTTGCTCCATGTCCTTGTTCAGTCATTCTTTTTCAGTTTCACCTACCTACAAGGTAGGTGAGGATGAAATGGGGCGGCAGAGCAGCCCCAGTCTTCTTTGGTGGTCTCCTATCCAAATACCAACCCTGCTTGGCTTCTGAGCTCTGTCCAACTAGACTCTGCACTATTAGGGCTACTATTGTCAAAGGAGCCCCGTGGCGCAGAGTGGTAAGCTGCAGTACTGCAGTCCAAGCTCTGCTCATGACCTGAGTTCGATCCTGATGGAAGTTGGTTTCAGGTAGCCGGTTCGAGGTTGACTCAGCCTTCCGTCCTTCTGAGGTCGGTGAAATGAGGACCCAGCTTGCTGGGGGATAAAGGGAAGAAGACTGGGGAAGACACTGGCAAACCACCCTGCAAACAAAGTCTGCCTAGTAAACGTCGGGATGTGATGCCTCCCCATGGGTCAGGAATGACCTGGTGCTTGCACAGGGGACCTTTACCTTTTATTGTCAAAGTACTAGAAATAAAATAAATATTTAGAGAGCTGTATGATATTCCTGTCTCCGTATCCTGATATTACATTATGGAGTTATTGTATGTGGGTTTTGAGGAATGCATCCTATATTATGATTTTAGTGTGTACATATGGAGCACACAATAAAACTGTAAAACGGTTAGATCCAGGGATGCTTGTCAGATTCAGGAATGCCCAGCACATCTTTTAAAAGATGAGGTTAAATATTTGTCTAGGCTACAGGGAACTGGTTGTGGCCAAGCATATGCCTCTTGTAAAGTGTGAACTGGACTGTTATGTCCAGTCTACACTGGACCTTGTTACTGTTTATCACAAATAGTGTTTGCGGACCCCCACCCCATTAAAAAATGTTTATGTGAGACAGCGCTTGTGTTAAACTGAGGATGCTTTTATAAATATGTGTCATTAAAAATGGTTTCTTAATCGTTCAGAAAGTGTGTGTGCTTGATGTAGTGGTTAAGAGCAGTGGAGTCTGATCTGGAGAACCAGGTTTGATTCCCCACTCCTCCACATGAGCAGCAGAGGCTAATCTGGTGAACTGGATTTGTTTCCCCCTCAAGAAGCCAGCTGGGTGACCTTTGGCTAGTCACAGCTCTCTCAGCCCCACCTACCTCACAGGGTGTCTGTTGTGGGGAAGGGAAGGTGATTGTGAGCCGGTTTGAGTCTCCCTTAAGTGGTAGAGAAATTCACAGTGGGTAGCTGTGTTAGTCTGACCGCAGTAGTAGAAAAGAGCAAGAGTCCAGTAGCACCTTAAAGACGAACAAAAAGATTTTCTGGCAGGGTATGAGCTTTCGTGAGCCACAGCTCCCTTCTTCAGATACAGCTAGAATGTGAATCCATCTGTCTTTAAGTAGAGGAGAGTGAATTCAGACCTTAGGGAACATAAGAAAGGCCCTGCTGGATCAGACCCAAGCCCATCAACTCCAGCAGTCTGTTCACACAGGGGGCAAACAGGTGCCTCTAGGAAGCCCCTAGGTGCCTCTAGGAAGTGTCACATACCCCACTCCCAGTGGGCAGCCGTGTTAGTCTGTCTGCAGTAGTAGAAAAGAGCAAGAGTCCAGTAGCACCTGAAAGACTAACAAAAATATTTTCTGGCAGGTGTCTGAAGAAGTGAGCTGTGGCTCACGAAAGCTCACACCCTATCAGAAAATATATTTTTAGTCTTTAAGGTGCTACTTTTTTCGTCTTTAAGGTGTTGGTCTTTAAGGTGCTACTGGACTCTTGCCCCTTTCTACTACCCTTATTCTAATACTCTTGCCCTTCCAATACCCTTTTCTAATACGCTTGCCCTTTTCTACTACCCCACTGCATTCCCGTGGGGGTCTTCTCACTAGGGAGCGAGCCAGCGGGGCCCCTCGTGCGTGGAAAGCAAAACCGGCGCGCGCCTTCTGCATCCCGGCGTTGCAACCCGGGACTTTCCAAGTTGTTAAAAAGAAGAAGGAGGAAAAGAAGAACCACACACACACCCACCCACCCCTTTCTTTGCCCAACGCGTCTTGCTTCGTTAGCCCAGGAGGCCAACGGGGAGGGACTACGATTCCCATCTTTCCCTGGGCTCGGGGGGCGGCCCCGTCGGAGGCGGCTGCGGGAAGGGGGCTTTGTGCTGCGGGGCGCGCTCGTCTGGCCGGCGGCTCATCCCCGGGCTGCGCTTGGACGGCGGCGCTCGGTTGCATCCCGCGGCGGAGCGCGCATCCCGCACCATGCTCCTCCCCGACGGGACGGCGCGGGGCCGAACCGGCGCCGCATGCAGCAACCGCAGCAGCTGAGAGCCCGCGTCCCCTGGAAACGAGCCCGATTGCGCTGGGGAGGAGGAGGAGGAGGAGGAGGAAAGGAAGGGAAGGGAGAGCAATGAAGGGGGAAGGCGACCGTTTCCGCGGCCGGTGCTAGAGGGAGACAGAGATCTGTGCATCCCCCCCCCCTTTCCCATCCGCGGTTTTCCGATTCGGCGGCCGGGGAGGAAGGGCAGCTCGCCAGGGGGGTGGGCGAGGGCAGGGCTGAACGGGGGCCGGCGACCCTCGCGAGCGGGCGAGGTGGACGCATCGCCCCCGCCGCCGCCATGGGCAACGCGGGCAGCATGGACGGCCAGCAGACGGACTTCAGGGCGCACCACATGCCGCTCAAGCTGCCCATGCCCGAGCCCGGGGAGCTGGAGGAGAGGTTCGCCGTCGTCTTGGTGAGTGGCCCTTGCCTTCCCACCCACCCACCCCGCATCCCGGCCGAGCACCCCCATGCAGACGGAGAGAGAAAGAGGAGAGGGGGGGGGGTCCGCTCGCTTGGGTCCCCTTCGCTCCCTCGTTTCCTCCGCCGCCTTCATCCCCCCCCTTGAAATGGGACACCAGAGAAGACGGTGTGTGTGTGTCCTGGGGTGGGGGGGTGGGGGACACGTCCTAAAGACCCCGTCGGGATCTCAGCTGTGATTTCCTTTTTTTAATATATATAACATATTTTTATTGTTTTTTATAGTACAGTAGTTTCCATCATTCATTAACATGATTATATGATATAAACGATCTTTCTCTCTTCTCTATAACTAAGTCGAACATTTACATTGACTTCCCCTCTCTCCTCCTCTATCTTATGGGTAACTTTAATCGCCACCTTTGCATTTAATGGCTCATTCGATACAATACTTCATATAGAAACCTGATTACAATTCTTAAAATCTAAATCATTGCCCTGGATAGTATTTCTCCCTTAATCGATTGAATTAAGAACAAAGCGTAGCCTTCCACGCTTCCCAATTTAACTTCATGTTGGCAATATGTTGTGCACGCCTCCCATTCTCCCACAAATTCTCCTTTTGGTTGACTGATGCCGTGAGTGCAGCCGTTTCTGCTAGTGGGGTCTGAGCTGGGCTTTCCGACGCGGGGCCAGCGGGCGGCTGGAAGTTGGGAGGAGGCGGCCCCACTGCCTGCGGAGCAGCTGATCCATTGTTCGGAGGGGAGACGGGGGCTGGCGGGCTGGCTGGCGCGCGAGGGGAGGGGAGGGGAGGGGAGGCGGGCTCCCCTTGCACCGCTTCCACGCCCCCCCCACCCCCAGCCTTGAAAGCAAACACGTTTTCAAAAGGTATCTGAAGAAGTGAGCTGTGGCTCACAAAAGCTCACACCCTGCCAGAAAATATTCTTGTTAGTCTTTCAGGTCCTACTGGACTCTTGCTGTTTTCTACTACTGCAGACAGACTAACACGGCTGCCCACTGTGAATTGTGTGTGTGTGTGTGTATATATATATGTGTGTGTGTGTGTGTGTGTGTGTGTGTGTGTGTATATATATATATATATATATATATATATATATATATATATATATATATATATATATATATATATATAAGCTCATACCCTGCCAGACAATGTTTCTGTTAGTCTTTAAGGTGCTTCTGGACTCTTGCTCTTTTCTACTACTGCAGACAGACTAACACAGCTACCCACTGTGAATTATGTGTGTGTGTGTGTATATATATATATATATATATGTATGTATGTCTATATATATATGTATGTATGTCTATATATGTATGTCTATATATGTGTGTGTGTGTATATATATAAGCTCATACCCTGCCAGAAAATATTTTTGTTAGTCTTCAATGTGCTACTGGACTTTTGCCCTTTTTCAGATACCTGAAGAAGTGAGCTGTGGCTCACGAAAGCTCATACCCAGAAAATATTTTTGTTAGTCTTTAAGGTGCTCCTGGACTCTTGCTCTTTTCTACTCCTGCAGACAGCTAAAGCTCATACCTTGCAGGAAAATATTCTTGTTCGCCTTTAAGGTGCTACTGGACTCTTGCTCATTTTCAAAAGCGTTTTCGTCCCTCTCGCCGCCGAGCGCACCGGTAAAAAACACACACACACACAAAAGACGCGGCTGCGGCTTCCAGATTGCGGGAGCGCTCCCCGGCGCCGGTGGAAGTTCTGGCTGCGCCAGGCGGCCATTCAGTCGCGGCTGGCCTCTTCCGAGGAGAGGGCTCCCTCTCTTTGCAGCAGGGGGGGAGGAAAAGGAAGTCGGAGGGTCTGGGAAACGAAACAAACAAAGCTACACTAGAAAAGGGCAAGAGTCCAGTAGCACCTGAAAGACTAACACGAATGTTTTCTGGTAGGGTAGGAGCTTTCCTGAGCCACAGTTCACTTCTTCAGAAGAAGTCTGAAGAAGTGAGCTGTGGCTCACGAAAGCTCCTACCCTGCCAGAAAATATTCGTGTGAGTCTTTCAGGTGCTACTGCACTCTTGCTCTTTTCTATTACTACATACAGCAAGAGAAGTGAGCTGTGGCTCACGAAAGCTCATACCCTTCCAGAAAATATTTTTGGTAGTCTTTAAGGTGCTACTGGACTCTTGCTCTTTTCTATTGCTCTTTTCTATTACTACATACAGCAAGAGAAGTGAGCTGTGGCTCACGAAAGCTCATACCCTACCAGAAAATATTTTTGGTAGTCTTCAAGGTGCTACTGGGCTCTTGCCCTTTTCTACTTCTGCAGACAGACTCACATGGCTACCCACTGTAAACAAAGCTACAGTCCTTGAAGAAGGAGGAGGAGGGGGGAAGTGAAATACATTCATAGGCTTGCTTGGAAAGCCTGCGCGTTTTGTTGTTTAAAAGTGTGTGTGTGTTGTGGGGGGCGGGGTTTGCGTGGGTGGGTGGGTAAAACGTATAGTCTCTTCAAGGTTTTCATTCTTATTTTTTTATTGGCTTCGTTGGCTGGAGGCATTTCAGGGTTGGCCCTTTCTTGTCTTTTTTTTCAAAAAATAATAATTCAATAAAACCTGCCTCGCTGCAGCTGTGTCCACAGTTTTCACAGCAATCTGCAAAGCTTGAGATGAAGAGGGCATGGCTACACCTCCTTTTTTTTTTTTTTTTTTTACCTCTGAGAGGGTTTGGGGACTTTGGACTGCTTTCTCCTCATGTAGACCCCGAAAGCTTTCTCCTCGTTCGGTTGAATTAAGAGCCAATTGATAGATGGTGCAGATTAAATCTACAGAATTCAACCATTTGACCCATCCCCCCACATATTTGACCCTAAACAGTCTTCAGTCCAGTAACTTTACTTTTGCTGACCATTGTGTTGTCTCTGTGTCTGTTAGTGGAACTCAGTACTGCCTCTAACCAACTTACTAGTACTAACTTCTAGCGGTACTGGTTGTGGATTTAACTTTTGGTGTGGCAAACAGTACAAATCATAGAATCATAGAGTTGGAAGGGACCACCAGGGCCATCTAGTCCAACCCCCTGCCCAATGCAGGAAATTAACTACCTCCCCCCCCCCACATCCCGTGACCCCAACCCTCCATGAAAAGTTAGAGGCACGCATACAAAGCGCAAGCAGCATGTAAGCCATTGTTGAAAGGAGCAGGTGATTTTTGTTATCTGCTAGACAGGCAGGAAGTTTTGCAGCAGCCAGGAGGGTTCTGTTAAATTGCTTTAGGAGGCTGCCGATTTTTAAAATCAAAAGTGCTGTGCGAGTTGCTTTTCAGAGACTTCGTTGCTATCAACAGCGCCTCAGACGTTCCCTATTTCTCTGCATCTCGAGTAATGTATTATGGAAATCAGCTTTTGCAGCAATGATTGTCTTTCTGTCATGAGTTTAGAACCAACAGTGTAGTGTACCTTGAAGGAAACAAATAGGAATCACTTTTCTCTTTGCCTGCACTCACACCACATTTTAATTTTACAAATGGCATCCTGTCAGATGGGCCTTAAGTAATAGAATGTGCAAAAAAAGTAGTTATTTTCAAGGGAAAGCAGCAGTGAGGGTACGTGTGTTATGTCCCATGCTTGACCTGATGAAGAAAACTTTTTCTTTCCTTTTTAAATGATACTTCCCAAATATCTAGCAGCTGCTACTTTAGAAGTGTGTCTCAGTTTACAGCCCAGATGCAAAGATGAGTCCACATATTTTTTCCTGGAGTGGTCGAAGCAGTTGTGAAGAGGAAGGGCTAATCTGTGATCTACTCCTAAAGGTGTGCTACGTACCTACATCACACTGGAAGGAGGGTTTCCCCCATTGATTAGAGTATGAGTATAGAGTTTTCATCTGTTTTGTTATTTCCTGATGAGTTTATATATCATGTGAGCAATGCATCTTCTAAGAAGTTGTTGTGACTTAAATAAATGCACCATTAGGAAGGACTATATGGATGGAAATCTTTACATTTATGTTGATGGGCACGGGAGCAACCATGGAGGATGTCAGCAATAAGCCGGTCCAGGCTGATCTGGAATCTGCCCATTTGAAATGGCTACATTGTCTTCTGGTTCATGGACGTTTGGTCACTTTATGAGAATAGATTCCAAAAGTTAGAATCCTTGCCAGCATTTACGGCCTCTGAGAGTGATGGCTGCCCGGATTCCAAGTGATATTTGTGTTCACAGCAATTAGGGTCTACAAGAGAGAGGAGACCCCTCTGTGAGCATTTTGGACTGTGCCAAAGTGTCCAGGTAAGCTTGGAAAAAACGAAGTGCTCCAGGGGGCAAGAAACAGATCTGTTTCATTTCAGGGCCAGACTCTGGTGGTGTCTGGCCCCAATTCTAAACAGATCCACAGTGGGAGGTTAACCCATACATTACAGTGCCTGAACCCTCCTTTCTCCCAATTTTTAGGCTATGCCTTATCACTACTTCACGTTTGCAGTTCTTAGACTTCTGAGTAGGTGAGCTAGAAGCAGTGAGACCAAAATGGGTCAGGAAAGAATTTCTGAACATAGTGATATGAAAGGCAAAACCTTAAATCTCTCTTGTATTGGAAAGTATTACACATTTAGTATGAGCTGCACAATTTCAAAAATGCATTCATTTTTGATGGTTTGTTTATTGTATTATTTCCCTGTTGTATCTGCCTATTGAAAGTTCATAGTTGCCTTTTTGAAACGTTTGAAAATCATTTTAACTATACAGTTAAATAACTATGCAGTTAAATAACTATAGAATAACTATGCAGTTTTACTTTGGATTATATTCAGGGCGGGTTGAGATGTTAATTTAATGTTGAAAGCAAAGGAGTTAAATACTAAAGTGGGATTGCATGTATTTGAGTTGAAGGTAGGTATTACTAAATAGGGAACTTTTTGCCAGGGATAAGAGTTCTGGGTTGTGTGAACAGATTAAGCTACTTAACTTCTGCAGTACTACCATAATACTTTCCACTTTCTCTGAATGGGTAGCTAAGCTTATAAACTTGCATGGATATAACATAAATGATTCACTGTATTCAGTTTTAGCACATCCATTAATTATGACATCATGTAAAGTATACAGTAAAGTCAATACAGTGCTTCAGTAATAGAACTATCTTCTATCTGTCATGTAATATAGGTCTTGGTGGGTGGCTGTTTATGTTAATTTTTTAATTACTACTGATTGACTTGGTCAGTTTATCATGTGAATAAGCTTGTTAGTAGAAGAGCTTGCATTGGTACACCAGCAAAGCAATCCTAAACAGAGCAACACCTTTCCAACACCACTGACTTCAATGGACTTAGAAGTATGTAAGACTGTTCAGGATTACAGTGCAGATTTAATGGTAATTACTCCAGGGATGCACCTATGACCAATCTTATGCTTCATTTGCCTAGCACATTCCTCTTGCCTCTTCTCTCCCATGCTTATGCTAAGTATTCTCGGTGCCTTTAGTTCTTCTTTATACTTATCCTTGTCCAGGACTGGAATGGTAATGCTGTGCCATCTGCATACTGCATCCACAGTAGGAATTTATTTGTGTGCAAAAATCCCGTAGTATTGCTTTGAATAAATGGGGAGGTTATCAAGTGCAGGGGATTTCCACATGGGTATCTAGAACAGGTTGCTGTATCAGGTCATATTTATGTAGAACTAGAAGTCTGGTTATGACATAGTCCTGTTAATCAGGCTGCGAAGGTTGACTACACTATAAATAGACATAAATAGAATCACTTAAATAAAAAAAAATCAAACTATTTACAGTTAAGGTTGCTGGGCAATGCCTGGCAACCAATGAGAAGGTTGTGGACGGAGAATAGGAAACTGGGACACCAGCTGGAGCATTACATCGCTTCTGGAACCAATATAAGGTAGCTCTAGGAATTGCTGGAAACTCTATGTTAAAAGTTTCCAGTGTTTCCTAGAGCTACCCTTTGCCCATTTTGGGGTTTTATCATAAATGGTACAGCACTGTATGCAATGCTGTTCTTTTTTAAAAAAATTATCCCATCACAGCTTAGGGTATTGGTAGGCTACAGTGGGCTTGGTAGCCGTATTCACAGTGTTAAGTCTGAGCACACTTAGTCATTGTAGTATCATGTAAAATCCTTACTGAATACATAGAACCATATTTTATCTGTGAGCTATGTTCTGTCTACTTGTGATGGATGCCACAGTGCGAGCTTGCACTGTGTTCTAAGAATATAGGTCCATTAGGAAGTTGGGTAGCCTTTCCTGTATTTTTCATATGGTTGAACAGAAGACTGGTTAGTTTGTTAAGTCCCTTCAGTTAAGGTGCATATTTTCTTTCTAAACTGGTTGGGTTGAACTTGCTCTGTGACTGGACCACTGAATTTTCCCCGCAGAACTCTTTCACAATGTGAGGTCAGGTACATTGTTTTAGAATGCTTAATGACCAGGAAGCTATCCAGTTGTTTCTATGTTCCAAACTTTTGAAGCGGCAAAGCTCTGGTTTTGTTGGGAAAATCTTAAAACGGAAGATGAGAATAGTGTTACCCCAATCAGACCATGGGGGTTACTGCACTTTGTATTCCCAGCTATGTATTAAGAGTTTGAAAATGTTGCAAAAAACATCACTTTAAAAGGGTTTTTGCATACCACAACTTATAAATGGTTGGAAAACGTCTTCACAGCTAAAGGGGCCAAACAAAGTGCGAACAGTCTTTTTTATAACGTTGTCAAACTCTTAATACATTGGTGGAAATACATAGAAAGTGCAAACAGTGTATTTTTTATAACATTTTCAAACTCTTTACATTGCTGGGAATACAAGTGCGGTAACCCCCCATGTTGACTTTTTGACTTTCCTTGACTTGTACTTGAAAGCAAATTTTATTATATTCTTTTCACTGAGGTGGTATTTGTATATTGTTACTGGTTCTTAATAATGCCTATTTCTAACTTAATTTAAGTTGTTGAAGAAGCCTGAAAGTAGCAGCAACACAATCCAGCTTACTTCATTGCCGTAGAATTTCTAAGCAGCTACTAGAAGCTGTCCAACTGCTTGACAATCTTTCTTTACTGTGATGAAGTGGAAACAGCAATGAAAATGCAATCCTGTGCATTTACTCCATTCTGAGCACACTGGAATCAAAGGGCTTAGGCTGGTCTAACTCTGTATAGGATTGCATTGTTAGAAGTTTTTAAAGAATCAGAGTGAAAAATCAGAGTGAAATTTTAGCATATAGTACCATTGTTTTTAATGTCATATTCAAACATTTATATTTGTATTCAACCAGGTGTTTCCTGCAATCCCAAAAACACTTCCCTGCTTGATTAAATAATATTGGACTTAATTCTGTGCAGATCTTTTTAGGGTTGCTCCTACTTGTACCAGTTTTGCCATGAGTATATCTGTGGACATAGTTATTTTCTCTCTTTAGCCACATCACAGTTTTTTTTGTAATGGTGCATATTATAGTCCAGGAGGCTGAAAACTGTAATTATTAAGAGCTATTACTAACATGGTTGAGCACACAGAAAGCTCAAAAATTTATGCTGGAGGGTTGCCAAAGCCTAGCTCTCAGAATTTGAGTGCCTTGACCTGGAATATGAGTGAGGTAATGAGGAACATGGAGCTTCGAGACTGCGGACTACTGTTTTGTCACCACTGAAAATAAGAACTGGCAATGCTAAATATCTGAGATAAGAGCTTTGACATGAGAGGTGTGCCTTTCCGACATGCATGAATCTCTAGGATTTTTAAATTTAGAAATGAATTGTAGAAACATATGCCCATGGAATGTGCTATAAAACCATCTCTTTGTGTGTAGAGGAAGCCTTAGTTATATGTGTCTGCCAAAAAAACAGTGGGTTATAGATCAAATCAAGCCTGAACTGACCCTAGAAGCTAAAATGACTAAACTGAGGCTATCGTATTTTGGTCACTGGAAAAGACAGTCATTCTAGGAAAAGTTGAGGGCAGCAGGAAAAGAGGAAGACCCAACAAGAGAGGGATTGACTCAATAAAGGAAGCCACAGCCCTCAATTTGCAAGATCTGAGCAAAGCTGTCAAAGACAACATTTGATTCATAGGACATTGAGTCATAGGGTCGCCATGAGTCGGAAGCGACTTGACGGCACTTAACACACACAGTCTCTGTAACACAGTTAATGGGACCGAAAGCCATTATATACACAAGTGTATCTGTTATGCCTGAAGAGTTTCTGTAGAGCAGGACAAATACCTTGCCATCCACATGTATATGATTTTCAAAAATATATGTATCTATATGTCACAGTATATTCAGAGGTTGTATTAACTGGTTCCCCACCACCCCCGCTCCCCTATTTACATTTTAAAGATAAGAGTTGGGGGAAAGTAATATCTGAAGCAACCGTCATTTTGTCTGGACTGTGCCCAAAAAATTTGGACGGAGGCGGTAAAGGCTGAAACTTCAGTGATTCCATCAGGGTGGTCTCTTTTTTAATAGTGTGTTCATGTTTACGGAAGACACATGGTCACGAAGAGGGGGCCGAGGTAGAGTCTGCAGAAGGGTCTAAAATCTGATGAGCTGTTGCTGACATAATCTAATCATTTGCTCACATGTTTGTGGTTATCCTAACATGAAACATCTTATTCTTAAAATGTGCTGTTGCATTGTGCAAATGACTGTCCTTCAGAGGGACACAGAACAATACATTTTTGAAAAAGGAAATGCAACATAACGATGTCTGGTAATCCGTTTTTTATACTGCATACGAGGTCTCCCCATTCAGTTTTGTGCTCACAGTATGCATACGTGTGGATACTTACT
Organism: Euleptes europaea; assembly: GCF_029931775.1. NCBI lineage: Eukaryota > Metazoa > Chordata > Lepidosauria > Squamata > Sphaerodactylidae > Euleptes > Euleptes europaea. The sequence continues at coordinate 28,686,700 of NC_079326.1, forward strand.
TAGTATCTATGCTTGAGAAAAACGTGATTGGATACCTTCTCTGGAGTACAGTGTGTTGCCCACAAATGTCTTAACAATCCATTCCAGGCATGGGAACTCAGACGTGAAAAATGTGTTTCATCAGAGTAACTATCTCCATTAAATTCAGCTAATGCTGCATGTTACCTTACATTCCTTTTCATATATGCCTTAGGAGTTGTGGGATTCAACCTTGGAGTCCTGTGGGCTAGACATCATTTTTCTATACCTGGCACCACCAAGGCTACTGTTTGGAAGTGCAGATTTCATTCACCTGGCATACAGACACCATGGATCAAAACCCTCCTTATATACTTCAGTCTGATAATCTTGGAGGGTCAGTCTCATGATACTGCATATTGTGTTGTTTCAGTGCCTGCTGTTGGATGCCTTTTGTTCGAGCAACTTGCGTGGAGAGAAGTCACTAGTCGGCTACTGTGTTGATTCAGACTGCTTCCCTCCCAGCAGTTCTCCCAGCAACAGTTGTAAGGGTGGTATAATGGATACTAATCAATTAGTCACCTCCTAGCAGAGGAAGGCCTAAAGCCTAAAATACTCTCTACAAGAGTGTATTTTCAGGTGACTGCTGGAATGACTCCTTGGGTTATTTGCACTCTGGCCTAGGATCTTCTGGGTAGCATCACTACCCCCTACCTACAGAGCTCACTACCCACTACCTCTGCATGGCTTCAGCCAGGAACAGATATGCACATTGCCACTCCAATTGCCATTGGTGGGTTCCTTCCTGTATGCCATCTCCTACACCTTTCTCCTGTTCGGTTCTTTGGCCTGCTGTTCTGTTTCTTGATATGCCTCGAGCCGCAGGAACTATAGCATTGCTTTTGAATTTAGGCCGGCATTCAAACTGTCCCTTGGCCCTCCGCCTTCTGATTACCTGCAGCCTCACAAAACACTGAAGCTTGATTCTCCAGCACTCAGAACCTGAATCCAGGTGTCAGACCACCTCCCTCCAGTGGAGTGATTGGGGATTCCCATGTACTGAAACGATGTAGGGCAGATATCGTGATGAGCAAACCTTCTAAAATCCTGACCTGTGTCTTCAGGCTGTAAAACTTTAATGTTCTAGCTGTGAGAGAAGGGCATCTTGAAAGCTGTGGGTGATTCCCATTGCACTCTTGGGGAGGCAGGACTAGATCTTAACCATGTCTTCCTGGGCAGAAATCCACCCACTGCTCTCAGTTTCCATCCTGCCTCAACGGGGAGAGCATAGTGTTTCTCTGCACTGAGAATTAGCTCTTAGGGAATTTTTTTCTATTATTCTCTGTTCCTTTCACTATCAATCTTGCTCTTATCGCACCATACTACCCTCTAACCTCCTCTGGCCTCTATATTCAGGCCAGCGCCATTCCGCCTAGTGGGGAAGCCGCTCCAGAGGCAATCCTAGACTTAGGACCTAACTGATGAGGCTGATGCCTCTGAAGAACCAAATAGTAAATCATGGTTCAAATGAAATAAGGAATTCTTTCCTAATTTTCACAACAAAAACTTCATTGTCCCCTTTCTGGAATATTTTGATCTTCTGGTTAAAGCTTAGTGGGACAAACCACTGGCGAATAGACAGTTCTTTGCAACCACAAAAAGTTATAGAAATTGGACTTTCATGCTATGGATCTTTTCCAGATTCCCCAAGTGGATGCCCCAGTGGCAGCCTTACAGTCCTCAGACCTATTATTTGAGGATGGGATAGGCTACATTTGAGATTCCTTGGATAAAAAGATGGATTTTTTTGGCTAGAAAGTCCCATGAGGCAGCAACCTTAGCTATCCAGGTTAGAGCTACAACCTCCATATTTGCTGGAGCCTCAATAGTGTGGTCTGGAAAACTCATTCAATTAACTCCTAGGGACAACAGAAGGTTGTTGAGGACCTTAGTAAGACCCTGATAGCAGTCACCTTCATGGCTGACGCTTCTTTGGATGTGATGACCTTCGCGACCTGCTAAGATGCAGCCACAGATGTAATGCAGAGAGCCTTATGGTTTAGAGCATAGCGAGCAGATTTTAGATCTAAGTCCATCCTTATGGCATATATCAACATCATGTCCTGGTGCGGACTGACAACATGACAGCCAAGGCCCACCTCAACAAGCAAGAGAGATAACGATCATCCACTCTCTACAACAGTGGTTCCAACCTTTTTTTGACCAGGGACCACTAGGACTTTTTGTTCGGTGCAGGAACCCCAAGGTTCAAAATAAAAATTCTGAGAATTTGAAAATAAACTTTAATCATAACTGTTAGTTAAACATTAAGCTTAGAATAATATTTGAATATATATATTTATAATAGAGAACTTTTAATTGAAAATATTAATTTATTATGGGTTTATAACTTTGTTTCGCGGACCTTAATTTAATTCTCGCGGACCCCTGGGGATCCACGGACCCCTGGTTGGGAACCAGTGCTCTACAAGGAGACGGAGCTGATTCTCATATGGGCTGAATCCGACCTGAAATCGATGTAAATTTTGCTTTAATGAATAGACCCTTTACACTATTTTATTCTTATCAAATAAAGTCATTTTTAAATGGGTATGCTTATGGGTGTGAAACATTGCATATTTTCATACCAAATTATTGACTTAATCTGTTGGTGCTTTCTTGATGAAGGTATGAACCCATTCTGTCAAGCTGCATGCGTCACTTGCTCTTCCCTTCAGTCAGATCTGACTAGCCTGGACGAAAGCAATAGGCTTGCTTTTTAAAAATACTCTGATGAAGAAGGATTATTGTGTGGTGCCTGCATTAGCAAGGATGAATCCATACATCACAATTCATTCCTCTTGGAATATGCATTTGGACAGAACCATAGAATAAAACCACAAGCTTGGGGACAAGTTGTTTCATTCAGAGAGTGCCTCCTGTGTTGGTCCCCTGAGGACCTAAACATGGAGTCCTCAAAGCCAAAGCACTGATTTTGTAAACTTGTTATAATCTGAACTGTTCATAACCCCATACTGGGTTAACCTTGGCCTGGTTTACATATGTAGCTGAACGAGGTGGCAGAGGGCTGAGTTGGTAGAATGGGCTGTTACCACACAGACTGCAGTTGAGGATTTAAATTTTTCCCTCCTGTTCATTAATAATTCACAGTAACTGGAAAACTAGAACAGCATGCAAAGAGCTAAGCTAGAACCCTTTCACTTTGATGTGCTAATTGTTCTTTATTTGCAAGGGATTTTTTTTACAGGGGGTGAATTTCCTACCTTCTTGTACTTCTTTTTCTTTTTTGCGGAATGCAAAGGGAACTCTACAACCTTTTCTTCATAGGACATTGTCACCTGTGCATTAGTGTAGAATGCCCACAAAGTACAGTGGCGAAACCACCTGCAGAGTTTGCTTTCTGCAAATAAAAAAGCACCCAGAATACAATACTACTCCCAGAACATACTGATTTAAAATTTGGGGGTACATTCTTACCCCAGTCTGTAAAATGCATTGGTGTAAAAATACCCCATGAAGTTTTTTTAAACGGAAAACACTGATCCAGAGAAGCATTTTAAGTGCTTTGGAGACATACCCCCTTCCTGATAACCTGTCAAATATGATCTCCGGGTGTATCAACAGATGCTTAGTGTATAGGACGCAAGATGTGATAGTACCACTGTAAACATTACTGGTCAAATCCCATTTGTGTATTGTGTCATGTTCTAGCAGCCTTTTTTATAGGAAGGACATAGAAACTAGAGTGGGTACAGAGGAGAACGGTGAGGATGAGTAGGGGTTTGCAGACTAAGCCTTATGAGGAAAGGTTGCGGGAATTAGGAATGTTCCGCCTGGAGAAGAGGAAGTTGAAGGGGAGATCTGATTACTCTTTTTAAGTATTTAAAGGGCTGTCATTTAGAAGAGGACAGCAACGTGTGTTTCAGTTGGTGGAGGATAGGACTTATAATTGGTGGGTTTAAATTATGGGTGGGGAAATATTGGTGAAATATTAGGAAAAAACTTTTAAACTTTATGGATGGTTCAGTGATGGAATCGGTTGCCCAGGGATGCTGGGGGTTCCCCCTTCTTGGAGGTGTTTAAGCAGAGAACAGTTGCTTAAGGTCATCGTGGCTGGTGGAGGGGCTTGGAATGGATGGTCTCTAGGCTCCAACTTTCTATTTCATGATAATCTGGAGAACATTTACTTCACCACAGAGATAAATTCTTGGGTTAGAAAAGTACCTGGATTATTCATTGTAACAATAATAATAAATTAATTATTAACATTATTAGTTTTACATGTTTCCGTTAACACTATGAAAGTTTATCTTGGTTTCTGATATCTTAGGTTCAAAGCATAGGTTTGGTTATTTCAAATTAAATAAATTGCTTGATAAAGGCACAGTACTTGTGTAAGTTATTCATTATACGAAAAGGGAGTGGTGAATTTACTCAAAAGAAACATTGTGCCTCGTTTGAAAGTGTGTTTTCATGCGCTGGGTGTTCAGGTATTATGAAGCACCATGACTTCTATGACCACAAACATTTTTATTTTTGTGGTTACTTTTCTACCTCAAAATACATTGGAATTTGTCTTGGGTAGTGAATATACTCCAGAGTACATTATGTGTAATTTTTTTCACAGATTTGATAGAAGGTTTTCAGGCCAATTGTATACTTTTAAGAACTTACGATGGCTGAAATTACTAAGCTGAGTTTGTTCTTTCCATAATAGCGAAATGTAGAAACACTGACACAAGCCTGGGGGTTAAGGGAGGGAAGTAACAAGGCATTTAACCTTGTTAAATGGGGAGGGGCTGAGGCTCAGTGGTAGAGCATCTGCTTGGCATACAGAAGGTCCCAGGTTCAGTCCCTGGCATCTCCAGTTGAAGGGACTAGGCAGGTAGGTAATGTGAAAGACCTCTGCCTGAGACCCTGGAGAGCCGCTGCCGGTCTGAGTAGACAATACTGACTTTCATGGACCAAGGGTCTGATTCAGTATAAGGCAGCTTCATGTTTTCAAGGCATTTAACCTACACAAATAGAGATTTACATTTAAACTAGTTAATATATAAGACTATATGCATTGTTTTACTCAGTGAAGGACGTACACTATTTGAGAAATCATGCAGTGATTTTACAACTTTTTTTTAAAAAAAGAAAGGGTTTGGCTACAGTTTGGGGCACTAATTAGTTCCCTGTGTTCAGTTTTGTGTTACGAAGTTTTAAAATACAGTGGGGTTGTGAACACTGCCAGCAAAACCTCATAAGGTTGTTTGCTCTTGTATTACTTTTCCTCCTCTTCCCCCTTTTTTTGCCAGTCCCTTTCTCTGTTCGCTAGGAGCTGTTTAAGTCAATCTGTTTGCTGTTGGGGTTAAAGAGCAGAGTTTGGGGCCAAACCGGGTGGGACTTTGGAAAGTCTGTGATTGGATATCTGGCACGCCTCTTTATTTTTGTAAATAGCAGCTGCGGGAGGCTTCAGCTCAGATCAGGACTGCAGGGAGGGTGGGGGTTTAATTACCCCCCATGTGCCATGTCCCCAACTTCAAGTGGCCCCACAGAAAATGGTATTTGATCTATTGAGAGTAATGTAGCCTTTCTGTGCAGGAACTATACATTTCATTTAGTGGGAAAATATGAATTATCGGGGGTGTTTGAATCTGGGAAAATGGCACGGGGAGGGGAGAGAAAACTTCCCTGGTGCCTCCATCCTGATCAGAATAGGGCAGAATTGGGCTGTCTTGTGGCTGATGTTTACCAAAAAGAGCCACAGTGGAGATCTGATCACAAGCCTAGCAGCATCTTATCTGTTTTGTCCAACAGTGTCTTTTGTCAGTGTCTTCCTCATTTTCTAAGTATTAGCCATCGTTAAGGTCTTATAACATTAGGCCATGTAGGAAACATTTGCTGTGAATCATTTTCATGTTTTCTACACTTCATAGTCCATGAAGATGAGAAAGAGTCTGTAATGTACAAGGCATCTTTGGGCTGTTCTAAGCAGAGATTCATGCCTCTTAAGTTTCAATGGACTTAAAAAATAGTGTAATTCTGATAATGATGTTGCTGTTGGAATTCAGCACACACACACACTCCGCATCACTCATCTGGTTGAGATTTCTTTCTTCCTTCCTTCCTTCCTTCCTTCCTTCCTTCCTTCCTTCCTTCCTTCCTTCCTTCCTTCCTTCCTTCCTTCCTTCCTTCCTTCCTTCCTTCCTTCCTTCCTTCCTTCCTTCCTTCCTTCCTTCCTTCCTTCCCAGTTTATTTTATTTTATTAGATTTCTACCCTGCGCTCTTCCCAGCCAAAGCCAGGCTCAGAGCGGCTAACAATCATTGGAGAAAATCCAACATTACAGCATAAACATTCCATATAATACAATACAGATTAAAATCAATAAAATTTATACAGTAAACCAATGATGCCTATTAAAACCAGTTGGTGAACATTAATAGCACACTGGAGCCACAGTGAGTCAGGGGGAAATAAGTCAGGACTCCACCAAGGAATCAATTAGATGGAATAGAATTTTTTTAAAAAAAACAGAAATAGTGATGGTCAGGGAGGCCAGCTATGATATTATATCAACGGTTGCTGTCCTCAACTATTGGCCGGGCAGAACAGCTCTGTCTTACAGGCTTTGCGGAACTGCGTTAGGTCCTGCAGGGCCCTGGTCTGATTGGACAAAGAGTTGCACCAGGCTGGGCCAAAAAGGCCAGCCCCCTTCCAAAATACACACACACACTAGTAAGCTATGAACCTGGAGAAAGGTGAGATATCCCCTGAATACGATCCATGTCACAATATTGTGCTTTTTAAAAAAACCTTCTTTGACACACTATTTTACCCTATAGAAAAATAAGAAAAACCAGCCCGGCTCTATTCGATCCCTGGGGTCAGAAAGCACTTGCAGGGAAAGACCTGGTGCTCCCTCGACACCCCCTCCCTGCATTCAGATCACTCGGTGGTAAATTGCCTGAATGGAGGGGGTCTTTGCATTGGCTGCTCTTCTCTTCATTTATATTTATAAATTTAGTGTTTTATTGCTAAAATTGCACAACCAAACAAAAAACAGGTGGGGGGGATGGCTGAACAGGAAAAGAAATGGAGGTCTGAAACTGACAGCGCTCACTGTGGAACTGCCCAAATAAACAGCCTCTAGTATTCCAGCTTCGAAAGGAGGGGTTGGATGAGGGCTGGGAAGGGTGTGTGGGAGGGAGGAACGAGAATGGTGGGCCGTGGGGAGACAAACCCAAACTTAAACCTATGCACAGGAGTGGCATCTATTTGCATCGAATGGGCAGACTTTAAATTCATGGCAAAACAGCATCCCGAAAACCCCGGGGAAAGTGTGAGGTGGGAGCAAAGTGACTTCTGAAGGTCAGAAAGAATCATGCACCAATGAAGACCTGAAGCAGTCTGGTGGTGATTGTGAAGCTAACTACCGTGCACAAAAGGCCTTTGTCTCCTTTGGGTAAGACAGACAGCAGCTACCTGTACTCCTTGCTAGAAGCATGAAAACAGACGTGTGGGAAGCTGCACCTGTGTCAAGAAGGTGCCATTTGGCTTGGGATTTTGAATACTGACATCCCTTGTGGGCTGTGCTTCCGACATGTCAGATCAGTAAATTCCTTGCATCTGTTATCCAGATTCACTGTAGGCTGAGCGCTGTCATTGTGCTGGTGCTTTCAGGTTCTCGGAAGTCAGAAAAAACAAAAAAAAAAGAGCACCTGAGTATGAGGGAAAAAAATCCCCTCTGAGTTAGACATGCTCCTTCTTGGTCTGTATCTCTGCATGTGCCTGCATGAACCCCCTGGAGAAGCTTTGGAAGGTCAGCCATGAGAATTTTGTGATAGCATCTGAGTTCTTTTTACGTCTCTCTTCCCTTTTAATGTGACTACAGAACCGACTGACTCCGTAAACAGCCCTTTTCCATCCTATTAAAGCATTTAAGCAAGTATTTAACTTTATTGTGTTGATAGACCCATTGAAAATAAAAAGGCAGATACATTTAAATGCACATGGAAGTGTTTTGCTGGATTAGGATCAAAGGGTGATGTCAAATGTACAGAAGAAAAATCTTTAGCTCTGCAGATCTCTCTGCAAACATAATGATTATAAACAGCTATACTGCGTGCTTCACCAGGATCATACTGTAGAGGTTGAGCTACACATGCAGAAGTTCTTGGTTGAAGTATTGCTTCTGCCATGACTACTGCCAGGCTCTCCTGATGGCGTTAGCCAGTGTGGTGTAGTGGTTAAGAGCGGTGGATTGTAATTATGGAGAACAAGATTTAATTCCCCGCTCCTCCATATGAGTGGCAGACTTTAATCTGGAGAACCAGGTTTGATTCTCCACTCCTCCACATGAGCGGCAGACTCTAATCTGCCGAACTGGGTGTGTTTCCCCATTCCTACAGATGAAGCCTGATGAGTGACCTTGGGCTAGCCGCAGTTCTTTCAGAACTCTCTCAGCCCCACCTACCTCACAAGGTGTCTGTTGTGGGGATAGGAAGGGAAGGCGATTGTAAGTGCTTTGAGACTCCTTAAAGGTAGAGAAAATCGGGATATAAAAACCAATAAATCTTTTAGTCCTCAATCTGCAGATTCATTAAAGCATAAACTTTTATGGGCTAGAGCAGGGTGTCGAACTCAATTGTTACGAGGGCTGGATATGACATAAATGCCACTTGGTTGGGCCGGGACATGCCTCACCAAGCCCAGATCAAGAGTGGGGGTGGGGGCTGGCTTGGCTGGCTCGCTGGCCGGATAAGCGCTCTCAAGGGGTTGGATCCGGCCTTCAGGCCTTATGTTTGACACCCCTGGTCTTCGAGCTTGGATTGCCACCAAGTCTGGAGAAACAAGTCCTGTCCTTTAATAGAGTCTTAATGTGTGACAGTGGGTAGTTCAAGGTTTTGATAGCATGGAGGTAAATAGCACTGCTTGGTAAATAACATGTCTTTAAGTCTCTATTAATGAGGCAGGGCATTTTTCTCTCTAGGTTGTAGGCAACCCTAGCTTGATCCTACTTCTTCAGATACATGAATTGGTAATATAATTGATATATGTAAATTATCGTGAAAACTCAGAATGGTTGTTATATTCAGGTTGAATATTGTTTATAGTTGCTTAGAAAAGGACATTTCTTGTCTATGCTGTGCAAAAGCTGGTCGTGACTGATGGCGACTCACAACATTTATTTATTTAAAATATTTGAGTCCTGCTTTCCAATTGGGCATCATTATAGCAGCTAGCAACAATTTGTTTTTAAAATTCAAGCACCAAAATAATAGCACAATAATTGTAATCAACACTAAATTAAATCTCCAAAGTGCAGATTAGAAATCTGGTATCAGGAGAAGAGAAGAATCAGTTCAGACAGAACTCAAGGGCAGTTTTTGAACAGCCATGTTTTTTCTAGGAGGCGAGCAGTGAAAGGGATAGGTGGACTTTCCCAACCAGGGCATTCCATAATTGTGGTGCAGCCACCGAAGAGGCCCTATTATGTATCCCACTCTGTTGAAAATGGTGAAGGGGTACAGAGATGGGGCCCGTATTTGATAGGTATGTATGCAAAGATGTGGTCTTCAGGATAACTAAATGACATAAATCATTTAGGTCAAGTTTTCAGAGTTTAAGTACTCATATACACAAGATAAGTTATGATAATAAATGATGCCAAAGTCTTTTGTTTCTAATTTACAAAAGCCGTTCATCTGTACCAAGACTAGCAGCAAAATAATAGCACTGTCTTGTCAGAACAGACTAGAGCAGTGATGGCGAACCTTTTAGAGACTGAGTGCCCAAACTGCAACCAAAAACCCACTTATTTATCGCCGAGTGCCAATGCGGAAATTTAACCTGAATACCACCCCCAGAGGGGGCCCAGAGGGAGAGGCTAGGGTTGCCAAGTTCCTCTTTGCCATGAATGGGAGTTTTTTGGGGTGGCGCCTGAGGAGGGTGGGGTTTGGGGAAGGACTTCAGTGCCATAGAGTCCAATTGCCAAAGTGGCAATTTTTTCCAGGGGAACTGATCTCTATTGGTTGGAGATCACTTGTAATAGCAGGAGATCTCCAGCTAGTACCTGGAGATTGGCAACCAGTTCCTTAGTGTTTTCTCTCTACATATCAAGACAAATGGAAAGGTGTTTGAAGGATGGCTTGTGGGCACTTCAAAGGTGGAATAGGACTGCACACCCCTCCGCCCGCACAGACCCGGAGGGCGCTGGAGAAGCCGCTGGAGGGAAAGAAGGAAGGAAGGAAAGAAGGGAAGGGAGAAGGAAAGGTAAGGAAGGGAGGGAGAGAAAGAAAGAAAAAGAGAGAGAAAGGGAGAAGGAAATGGAGCAAGGGAGAGAAAGAAAAGTAGGGAAAGAAAAGGACAGAGGGAGACAAAAAGAAAGAGGCCATTTATGCATGGGAGGTTTTGCCTTGGATTTGCCACTCAGTGGGGCGTGGCAGCGGCGGCAGGCTTGTGAGAGGCGAGCAGGGTAGGGCAGAGGACGCCTCTTTCGCACCCACCGGCCAGCCACGCCCCTCCACCCGCACAGAGGGCGCCGGAGAAGCCGCCGGCCATGCCGAGTGTGGGCGCTCGGCTTCTGTTCCCCGCTCTCCCACCCACCTGGCCCGCCACGCACGCTCCAGTGGCAGCAATGGCGGCAGCTTCTGTGGGAGAGTCCGGAGGCCACCCCCAATGATGTCGGAGGTTCCCCACCCCTGGGCTACAGCCTCCCCCATCCGGGGCAGGGCAGAGCCGGAAAGGCCAGCGGCTTGGAGGAACCGCACGTGCCGGCAGAGAGGGCTACGAGTGCCGGAAGTGGCACCCGTGCCATAGGTTCGCCAACACGGGACTAGAGTATCATGCATTTCTTCCCCAAACATATTTGACAGCCAAGAACACCCAGAGAAAGGGATCTCTTCTTTAATAAGAATGAAATTACTTGAATTTGCAAAGTACACAAATAAAGGGGGGGGGGAGATACACAAAGGGTGAAAACACATGGTCACTTTAGCCTCCTTTATTCCCTGTTTCAGCCAGGATTTAGCCAGGAACGAACACACGTTCGGCAAAACGCATGTGTTCGATCCTGGCTGAATCCTGGCTGAAACAGGGAATAAAGGAGGCTAAAGCAACCATGCGTTTTCGCCCGAAGACACTGGCTGTGATCAGGAATACCAGTGATAATCATGGATTTGGCTGGAACATGTAACAGTTTGATGTAAGAGTTGGCTCATTTTGCTATTTTACTGTGTCAGATGTTCTGCTTTTTAAATTAAAGTTAAAAACAGCCATGGGGAATGTAGAGGGAGAATTTATGGTGGAGTTAACTCTTTGTACTGTTTCTCCAGTCCACTGAAGGCTTACAAAGGGTGTAACTCTGTATAGGACTGTATTGCTGGTCTTTGAGGGTGATCAGCAAAGATGAACATATCAGGCTTCATTCACTCATGTCTTCTGCAAGACGTCAGGGCAGGGCTGGAGGGGTAGACAGTTTGGCAGTTTTGGATAACAGAAGCAGTTAGTGGTAATGATCCAGCCATAGCTTTGGCAGAGATTAGAACTCAAGTGATTCCTTGGAGAAATTTTTGTCCCCGCTGGGCATAATTTTCTTCCTTTTCCTCTCTGTACATATTTTGATAACCAGAGCAATCACTGTGTTTGTGTAAAGAGTGCAGATCATCCTGAGGATATGATATGCGTTTCACTAATCAAGTTGGAGTATTTTTGACACTGTGTTAATTACAACATATTTGACAAATGATTTTTTTGTGGTTGACAGCTTTGTTGTATGCATACAATGCTAAAATGGTAAAAAATAGTTTACTCATTTAAAGAAATCTTAGTACTACTTATGATCTGAACAGTCAAGCAGATACATTTTTAAACAAGCTTCTGAAGTCACTGCTCCTCCGTATGTGAGCTATATGCAAAAGGATACTTTTTGATGAACATAGAAAATACTGTGATTCTGCTGCGGCTAAGAGTAATTAATAGATAGGAAGGTCTCAGTGAAGAGAGGTGTATGGTAAAGAAAAAAACTAAGATTTTGCCTTTTATTCTGAGTAGCTCTACGTTGGGAATGACTCCGTTGGGAGTCATTTCACAAACTGCTGTTCTTTTCACATATAAAACTTTGTTCATCGTTGTGGCCTCAGGAAGGAGGACGGAGGGAAGAGATTGTGGCAGCCTTTAATGTCACCCTTGCTAAAATTTACTTACCACTGGGCTGTCCACATAACCTCTGTGGTTTGACTGTTGGCCCCTCTGCACAATTCTAGAGGCAATTACATTGGGGGTGGGGGCACCAAGTTCCAAATGAGCTCTGAAACAAAATACTAAACATGGAGAAAAGTGTTTCATGGGTTGAAAGGGACATGTATAAAATAGTTTCCAAGGGTAACCATGTTGGTCTGCAGTAGAACAGTTACATTCTAGTCCAGTTAGATTCTAGTCCAAAGATAGGACATTTTGGAGGACATTGAGTCATAGGGTCGCCATGAGTCGGAAGCGACTTGACGACACTTAATACACACAGCACCTTAGAGACCAACAAGGGTAAGAGCTTGTGAGAGTCAAAGCTTAGAAGGAATGGAGATCTGAGTCTTTTTATTCTGATCAGAAGGTGAGAGGGGTGTTGAGAAGAATGCTACTATAGCCGTGTTGGCGAACCTATGGCACGGGTGCCACTTCCGGCACTCGTAGCCCTCTCTGCCGGCACGTGCGGTTCCTCCAAGCCGCTGGCCTTTCCGGCTCTGCCCTGCCCCGGATGGGGGAGGCTGTAGCCCAGGGGTGGGGAACCTCCGACATCATTGGGGGTGGCCCCCGGACTCTCCCACAGAAGCTGCCGCCATTGCTGCCACTGGAGCGTGCGTGGCGGGCCAGGTGGGTGGGAGAGCGGGGAACAGAAGCCGAGCGCCCACACTCGGCATGGCCGGCGGCTTCTCCGGCGCCCTCTGTGCGGGTGGAGGGGCGTGGCTGGCCGGTGGGTGCGAAAGAGGCGTCCTCTGCCCTACCCTGCTCGCCTCTCACAAGCCTGCCGCCGCTGCCACGCCCCACTGAGTGGCAAATCCAAGGCAAAACCTCCCATGCATAAATGGCCTCTTTCTTTTTGTCTCCCTCTGTCCTTTTCTTTCCCTACTTTTCTTTCTCTCCCTTGCTCCATTTCCTTCTCCCTTTTTCTCTCTTTTTCTTTCTTTCTCTCCCTCCCTTCCTTACCTTTCCTTCTCCCTTCCCTTCTTTCCTTCCTTCCTTCTTTCCCTCCAGCGGCTTCTCCAGCGCCCTCTGGGTCTGTGCGGGCGGAGGGGTGTGCAGTCCTATTCCACCTTTGAAGTGCCCACAAGCCATCCTTCAAACACCTTTCCATTTGTCTTGATATGTAGAGAGAAAACACTAAGGAACTGGTTGCCAATCTCCAGGTACTAGCTGGAGATCTCCTGCTATTACAAGTGATCTCCAACCAATAGAGATCAGTTCCCCTGGAAAAAATTGCCACTTTGGCAATTGGACTCTATGGCACTGAAGTCCTTCCCCAAACCCCACCCTCCTCAGGCGCCACCCCAAAAACCTCCCATTCATGGCGAAGAGGAACTTGGCAACCCTAGCCTCTCCCTCTGGGCCCCCTCTGGGGGTGGTATTCAGGTTAAATTTCCGCATTGGCACTCGGCGATAAATAAGTGGGTTTTTGGTTGCAGTTTGGGCACTCAGTCTCTAAAAGGTTCGCCATCACTGTACTATAGGATGCAAAGGTACAGTGCCTATTGTATTCAGCTTGAGTAGAGCAGAAAGGAAATGCTTGGGGGCAAAAAATTAGCATCTGTAGTAAGATTAGAATCCTGTGTCCCTATTCAGCCCTGGGGAGTCCATTGTTCTGAACTGGAGAATGAATTTAAAATCAGCAGTCTCGCTTGTAATTTCCCCTTGAAGGTTCTTTGTTTGAGGATTGCCACTCTTAGGTCAGCAGTGGAATGACCTGGAAGATTAAAATGTTCTCCCACTGTTTTTTGAGTGTTAGGTTTTCTTAAGTGTAAGGATGTGTCACTGGCAACCAAGATCAAGTTAATCATGCCATCGTATTCCCTATTACTATGTATGGGTGCGAAAGCTGAACAATGAAGAAAGCTGACAGGAAGAAAGTAGATTCCTTTGAAATGTGTTGGAGGGGAATGTTACGGATATACCGTGGACTGCCAAAAAAAACAAATCAGTGGGTTCTAGGTCAAATCAAGCCTGAATTGACCCTAGAAGCCAAAATGTCTAAACTGAGGCTATCGTACTTTGGTCAAATTATGAGAAGACAATAGTCACTGGAAAAGACAATCATGCTAGGAAAAGTTGAGGGCAGCAGGAAAAGAGGAAGACCCAACAAGAGAGGGATTGACTATAAAGGAAGTCACAGCCCTCCATTTGCAAGATCTGAGCAAGACTATTAAAGATAGGACATTTTGGAGGACATTGATTCATATCTGAAGAAGTGAGCTGTGGCTCACGAAAGCTCATACCCTACCAGAAAATATTTTTGTTAGTCTTTAAGGTGCTACTGGACTCCTGCCCTTTTTGACTATTGATTCATAGGGTCGCCGTGAGTTGGAAGCGACTTGACGGCACTTAACACACACACACACACACATGGTTTTTAACGTCAAATTTATGTCCATTTATTCTTTTGTGTAGGGACTGACCTGTTTGTCCAATGTAGAGAGTGGATAATATAGAGTGGGATAACTGAGAACTCAAGCCTCCCCTTGACTGCAAGTAGGGTTGGAATCCAGATTAAATTCTGCCCATCTCCTCTTCCTTCTGCAGACCCTCAGTTTGCCCCTCATACCATTAGTGAGAGTCCCCTGTATCCCACCAGAGCAGCATTTCCGGGAGATCAGTGGACCACAGCAGGAGACAGAGAGGGAGGGAAGTTCTACTCCACTGACAATTGAAAAACCTAGTCTAGATGTGGCAGTCTCAGTGGACAATCTGCACCATAGTGGATTATTATGGCTATGAATTGTGCTCACCTTCTAAGGATATTGCCAGCTGAAAGAGAAATAGACAGTGATCATACTGACGATGGATATATTATCCATACAGCCACCTATCTTCCTACATTTGGCTTGGTTGAGATGCGACAGCAAACCGTGTTTTGCCACTGTGTGAATGAGGCTGTGGGATCCTTGGGCTTGTGCCCCCACCCTTCTTTGATGAGTAGCTTGCTAATGAACTGTGGTTTGCCGGCACATCAGAACGGGCAAACTAGTGTGTGCTTGCCCTGCAGACCAGGATTCCAAACAATGGTATCCCCCATTGTGGAGTCCTGCTTTTCTGGGCAAGTGTGAACCACAGTTTGCTGATGGGCAGGCAATGGCAAAGATTACTTAGCTGGCTGCAAGAAAAGGGGAAGGAAGAAGAGGAAATGCCTGAGGGTTAGTGATGTGGGTTTGCAGAGAAATTTGTTAAGGAAAATTTTTCCTGGAAATGTTTTCCAGAAACATCTCTGATTCAAACTTTTAAAAATAACAAAATTTAATTCGTGTTAGCAAAAGAAGGTGAATAACCATGTATAACCCATTTACAAGCTACTGGGGTGTGTCCATGCATCATATTCTGCATATAGCCCATCCAGCATAACTGATTTGCAGCACAACAGCCCTGACAAGTATAAATTGGCTATATTTACATATGTGGGGCGGAATTTTTTCCACCGAAAAATATAGCATTTGAAAATTTCTTGGGAAATGTTCTGTTTGGGGAAATTACCTATCCCACGTCACCACTGAGAATCTCTCACCCCAACCACCAGCTCATTAATGTAACAATAATCCATAGTTTGCCATTATCTAAGCTCACTTTCCGTAAGACATCCAAAACGAGTATACACTTATTCAGCTACAAGAGTTTATAACAAATAAATAATCTGTGAGCTATGGTTTGGAAGTAGTCTTTGTTGTGTGGAATATTTTCAAGATACACAGCACAGATGTTGGCAGGGAAAGGAATTATTAACTGAGGGGCTGGGTTTTTTTTAAATTTCGGGCTGTTGATTATTTGGAGAATCTCTCTTTTCTCTTTCCTTGCAATGGCATTTTAATTTTTCCAATGTTTGGTTTCAATTTCTTGTTTGATTTTTGTGCAATGGGGTGTTGTTGTTTTTTTGTAACGTAGGTGATGCCATATGAATAATAAAAATCAAGAATGAATTTATAAGAATGTGTGCTGAATGAGAGGCCAGCGTGAAGGCTAATTGCCTCTTGGGGCCTGGAGAGGGAAAGGATATCTTTATTCTCACCTTGGAAAAACTGACTGTTTCCATGGTAGTCGGTGCAGCGGGGCAATGGCTCTTGACTGGCAACGTTCCACCTCATTTGGAATGGAGAATGTATCCGTGGGGGATGTAAAGGCAAATAGCATGAAGGTGACAGGGCATTTCCCCCCAAAGATTCAGAAGGAGTGGAGGAAAACAGATTCAGAAGGAGTGATATGGAAGCAGAGATGGAACCCAGGATTGCAAGTCAATATGAACACAGGAGGGCCGGCTGAGAAGCAAGAGATTCTGATGTTGGCTTGCGGAAGAAAGCAGAGCTGTAGCCAGAAGGCAGGCATTGTGCCTGTGAGCCAGAAGACTGAGCCAAGAATGTTGAGAAGAATCCAGGAGAAAATTGCTCCACGTGGTTTGAAATTTGTTCTGGTTACTCCATGTTACATCGACCTGGAGCCGCTTGGGTTACATCTGAAAGTGCTTGGTTTTTTTTTTTAAAGAACAAAGTGTATTCTTTTGTTTTTCTCCCTTGTAAGCTTCTAGAATCAAGCACTGAAGCTTAGTCTAATAGAGGATTGGGAAGCTGTTTTGTAATATTGTCGAAGGCTTTCACGGTCAGAGTTCATTGGTTCTCGTAGGTTATCCGGGCTGTGTAACCGTGGTCTTGGTATTTTCTTTTTCTTTTTTGTTTTAATTGTGTAGGCTGAGTTGATAGGGTGGATGATTTTGGGAACCATGGATGATTTTGGGAATTGGCTTATCTATCTTTTTCAGTCACCCAAGGGCAAAGGCCATGTTTGTTTGGCACTGAGTAAGATCAAAATTCTGAACCCTATAATATTAAGCAGAACAAGTTTGGTATATCAGTCAGCCAGAGCCTTGAGATCTTGGGGCCTTCCTGTGGAAACTTGCCTTATCTAATGTTAGGTGGGAGGGACTTTTTAAAGGGCCTTGTAAGCAGCTGTCTCCAAGTTATGATACTCTGGGGGTTACCGCACTTGTATTCCCAGCAATGTATTAAGGGTTTGAAAACGTTATAAAAAATACTGTTCGCACTTTCTATGTATCCCCACCGATGTATTAAGAGTTTGAAAACGTTATAAAAAATACTGTTCGCACTTTGTTTGGCCCCTTTAGCTGTGAAGACGTCTTCCAACCATTTATAAGCGGTGGTATCCAAAAACCCTTTTGAAGCGATGTTTTTTCAAACTCTTAATACATCGCTGGGAATACAAAGTGCGGTAACCCCCTCTGTCCCCTACTAGCACTTTAGGTCTTCCAGGGGTGGACTAAATAATTTCCCCCTCCAGATAGGGTTGCCAACTCTGGGTTGGGGAATTTTCATAGATTTAGGGGTGAAACCTAAAGAGGTGGGGTTTGGGGACGGGAAGTACCTTGATGAAGTATAACACCATAGAGTCCACCCTCCAGAGAAGCCATTTTTTCAGGGGAACTGATCTCTGTTGTCTGGAGTTCAGTTGTAATACCAGGAGATATCCAGGCCCCACCTGGAGATTGGCAGCCCTACCTCCAGAGGAGGCAATTGAGGAAATATCCTTTTTTGTTGTTGTTGTTTGTTTTAATAGTTAGCTTTTTTGCTCTTTTTTTGCCAGCGTGGTGTAGTGGTTAAGAACGGTGGTTTGGAGCGGTGGAGTCTGATCTGGAGAACCGGGTTTGATTCCACACTGCTCCACATGAGCAGCGGAGGCTAATCTGGTGAACTGGATTTGTTCCCTCACTCCTCCACACGATGCCAGCTGGGTGACCTTGGGCTAGTCACAGCTCTCTTAGAGCTCTCTCAGCCCCACCTACCTCACAGGGTGTCTGTTGTGGGGAAGGGAAGGTGATTGTAAGCCGGTTTGAGTCTCCCTTAAGTGGTAGAGAAAGTCGGCATATAAAAACCAACTCTTCCTTCTTCTTTGGTGTTTCACTGTTTGTTTTTAATCTGCAGAATGATTTTTATTGCTTCTCTTGATTATGCTGACATTTTATAATTTTTGATGGTTGGTTTTTTTTTAATGTAGTTAAATAATTTAATGTGTGATTTTTTTGTCTTTCTTGGATGTCTTTAGTGGGCAGAAAAGGGGGAGTGATATAAATAAACTAAG
This sequence comes from Euleptes europaea, assembly GCF_029931775.1. Taxonomy (NCBI): domain Eukaryota; kingdom Metazoa; phylum Chordata; class Lepidosauria; order Squamata; family Sphaerodactylidae; genus Euleptes; species Euleptes europaea. The sequence goes on from NC_079326.1 coordinate 28,705,007, forward strand.
TCAAAAAATTTTTCCTATTTTACATAAGTCTTCTTTTGCCAGTTATAGGTGTTGAACTGCAGTTCAGCAACTCTGGCCACTACTTAGTTACTCTTTGAGGAGCTCCCTTGGCTTCTGAGATTTCACCAAATATTGCCCACACACTTTCAAGCATATCTTCACACACATAAAGGCTTGAAACTAGTGACAGACGAACTCCTCTTGGCTTCATTTAGAATTGGCTCAGTATTTATGTATTTTCTCAACAAGCACTTGAAAAGCTCATCTGTTTTCTGAAAGTTCTCTCTTGGCTTTTGCAATATTTTGGTGGACATTGGTGCTGTCTCATAGCACCTCCTGGAAATTTAACCACTATTCTTCTTTGTCCGGGGGGGGGGGGGGAGAAGGAAAAGAAACACAATTGTGAACAAGAGGGACATATTGGAATTGAGGATATCAAACACACACAAAGGTTTGCTGGAAAAAATAGAGAGAATTGATCCATCCCAAAAGAGAAAATGCCTACCAGACAAAAGGCTGCTTGGTCACTGATTTAGTCACATAATTAACAGCAGTTACCAAGAGTTTCATTTAGTCTAAGTTGGCTAATGTTCTGGGCATGTACCTCCAAAGCAATTGGCTTGTAGTTTAGAATCTGGTAGGAGCCCCGTGGCGCAGAGTGGGAAGCTGCAGTACTGCAGTCCAAGCTTTGCTCACAACCTGAGTTCGATCCCAATGGAAGTTGGTTTCAGGTAGCCGGCTCGAGGTTGACTCAGCCTTCCATCCTTCCGAGGTCAGTAAAATGAGTACCCAGCTTGCTGGGGATAAAGGAAAGATGACTGGGGAAGGCACTGGCAAACCACCCCGTAAACAAAGTCTGCCTTGGAAACGTCGGGATGTGACGTCACCCCATGGGTCAGGAATGACCTGGTGCTTGCACAGGGGACCTTTACCTTTTACCTTAGAATCTGGTGGATGCTTCCTGCTGGTGTTCAGAATCTCATTTAACGTAATGAGCCAAAAAACGTCTGGAGGAAATAGTGCTCAGATTGCAGTAAAGCTGAGCATTACAGTCTGCACAAATTAAGACCAGATAATTGCAAATGTTGTCAGCAGCAGTACTTAGAGCTAGTTGGTTGGGTCCAGCAGTAATTTCCCCCAACAGAAGGAATTTCTGTTAGTGGAACAGGACTTCCTTGGTTTTCCTCTCCTGCGGCAGCCTGAAAGGAGGCCCCCAGAAACAGCCTGAGGCGGGAAACCTGCAGCAGTAGAGAGGATTCAGAGCCCCGTGGCGCAGAGTGGTAAAGCTGCAGTACTGCAGTCAAAAGCTCTGCTCACGACCTGAGTTCGATCCCGACGGAAGTCGGTTTCAGGTAGCCGGCTCAAGGCTGGCTCAGCCTTCCATCCTTCCGAGGTCGGTAAAATGAGTACCCAGCTTGCTGGGGGTAAAGTGTAGAGGACTGAGGAAGGCACTGGCAAACCACCCCGTAAACAAAGTCTGCCTAGGAAACGTCGGGATGTGACGTCACCCCATGGGTCAGGAATAACCCGGTGCTTGCACAGGGGACCTTTACCTTTTAGAGAGGATTCGGCAAAAACCACAGGCCTTCCATTACAGAAATTTGCACAGGATCCAGTGGTTTTTCCCCCCTCTTCTGTTTAAAATGAAAGCGTTTTTCATTGTGTGCTTTTCCTGCAGTCACAAAAGAGACACAGCTTTGGTTAAGGATTTTCCTATACAGTAGCTTCCTCCAACACAGCAACTTCCCCCTGTGGCTGGTTTAAAGCTGTGGGGCTAAACCTGATGTGGGGGAAGGTACCTTTAATAAGGTGAAGCAGTTGTCATGGGTTTTGCGTAACCCCATCTAGGTTGATCGAGGTTGACTTTTGGATATAATTGAGGGGGTTTAGCAGGAATCAATGTGGGGATCAGCAAAACCCCTTTGTGGCTTGCAGGTACTTCTTGTGCTTAACCAGTGCCCTTTGACATCTAAAACCTTCCTAGCTGATTCATGTGCGCGTTTCTTTATCTAGATTTCTCACCATGATCATTCATGTTTCCTGTCTGCTCGATTCATGATAGCTGCATTAGTCAACGGCTGGGTGTGTTAGTTGCATAGGATCCAGAAGAAGTCATATACAGGCCAGAATCTGGGTGGGCCTTGTCAGTGCTTGAGCACGGTGGCCTCCTGCCATAAACAAGTAGTAAACGAATTTTTCTTTTAAAAAAGGGAGAATATGTGCAAGATTTCACATTTGGCAGTTCAGAGAATGCCCATTTGTTTCTGGTGCTTGAAAACTTTAGTTCAAGCAAGGGAGCCATCCCTGGGTCTCCTGTGTATTAAGGCTGCACCCAGATTTCAGGGGTTTGTCACTGCCTGTCTTGGTGAGCGTCTGTGCCAAACGGCACGTCATGGATTGTTACATGATATGAGAAGGAATGTTGATCTCTATAGACGAACGATAATGAAGCTAATTATCTTGTAAACTCTGCTGCTGCAGAATAGAATACAATAGCCAACCCCCAGTGATTACATGGGGAAGATAATAAGGATACACACATCTCGTTACAAATGGTAATAAAGGAGAGTGTGACTCCCAGCACCACTGAGAAGCAAGGACTGCCACCCAGGAAGACACACACAGATTGGTCAAGGGTGGTGGCGACTGCACCCCAGTGGGAGAGACAAATGCCACACACTGGGATGTAGGTAGGTGTGGCCAAGCCTGGGGTGGGGCAGGTTGGCACAGGGCATGTCACCAGCAAAAGAGGAAGGAATAAGAACCCATTATAAGGAAGGGCAGGGGAGGGCTCAAGAGAAGAAAGTGGGGCCCAGGAGAGGAGCCCAAGGCAGGGCAGCAGAAGCTAGAAGGGAAGGAGTTAGACGGTGTTAAAGCAATTGATAGTTCTTGACCTGGCTGGATAGCTCTATTAGGGTGAGCTCTTGAGGAAGTTGTCCTTCACAGCCATGGGTTGGAGCAGGGGTGGGGAACCTTTTTTCTGCCAAGGACCATTTGGACATTTATAACATAATTCGCAGGCCATAAAAAAAATCAGCTTAAAAATTAGCCTGCTATATTTGGTCAAACATTTAGCCAAGAGGAACAACTGGAGACGGCTCCGAGTGCCTGCCACGTAGAGTGACTCGCTTTTGAGCGGATCGACAGTCTTAGATCCTTCTGAGCTAGTGATCTGCCAGGACCCACGAAGGGCCAGACAAAATTATTTTGCTGGCCTGACGTTCCCCACCCCTGGGTTGGAGGACCTTGTGGATCATCACAACCCTGAAGAGTGAAAGAAGAAGGCAGGTGCGGAAGCACCCAGAACAGCACAAGCGCTTGTAGACCTGGGTGCAATAAAGCTTATCACAGAACCGATGTGTTATCTGGTGGCCAGCAGCAGATCTGAGATACAACACGTGGGATATAGTATATCGAGAAGTTACCACTGGAGCTCTTTCAGTTGAGGTTGGGAAATAATCCTGTTAGGCTATCTCAATATCCTTCATTGTTCTAATGCCTCATTTTGTCCAGCTTAAAAAATAGGAAGACCTTAAAAATTTTTACGTTGTTTGAAAGGTGGTAAAAAGAAAACTCAGCATCTGAATTTTTTAAAACATAAGCCTCAGCTAATGTGCGTTTTGGAAAGTTGAAGAGTAGTTCATTATTGCAAAATGTTCCCCAGGATGCCCTTTTCCCAAATCAGTTCTTGCCAGCATTGCTATCTCTTGTGTGGGCGGAGGCTGTTTAGAGTGAAGGTTGATGTGTCTCCAGAGTCTTTTGTTTGAAAGATTTGATGCTTTGGACCCACTGCTGTAGAAAGAAGATGAAAAATTAAGGCCTTCCTTTGGAGGCAACATGCTGATTAAGTCCTTGAACGTGAGTGTGTTTATTCTGCTAACCAGCGTAGCTCAGCTCAGTTCTCTTGACCTTGTTGGCTTTCTGATATCCCTTTCATATCACTATCTACCATTTCCCTTTAGAATCCAGACAGACAGTGCAATCCTAAACACAGTGATATTTTTCTAAGCCCATGAGTGTAGAAAGGTGTAACTTTGTTTAAGATTACGCTGAGAGTTGGTTCCCCTAGCCCTTTTTTGTAACCCCACTGGTACTGGATATTTTGTGTAGAAAGATATTTTTTCTTGTTCCTAACATTTGCAAGCAATTCATGATTCCCTTTTATCTTTCCCCTGACTCTCTGGTTGATTTCCTGGCAGATGCCTGTCTAAGGGCATAGGAGGTGTATGCTAATCTAACTTTGTAGAAACTAGTGTATCCTGAAAGAGCAATGGATTTGTTCTAGATGTCTTTCTGGCACTCGAGTGTAGATAGGCTGGTAATAATTGCTTGAAACATTGTGCACCGACTGATATACAGGCACATTTCAAGATCTCACAGTATGATAACTTTCACACATTAAAAAATCAGACAGTGTTGGCTTTTTCCACCAAGGCACTCCAGGTTGATTTGGCAATGTCTGCATTCAGTCTCATTGTTGTAAACATAGACTTCATGTTTTTTGTAAGTATATTCTGCATTATTTAATTCTGCGTTTCAGAGTGGCTTGTTGTTATTCTCGCAGGTCTTCATGTGAATACTATACATCTACTCTGACTGGTGCAGCAGCTCTCCAGGGTCTCAGGTAGAGGTCTTTCACATCACCTGAACCTTTTAGCTGGAGATGCCAGGGTTTGAACCTGGGACCTGGACTTCGGCATACAAAACAAATGCTCCACCTCTGAGCCAGACCCTTGGTTGCCCTCCTAGCTCTACAGCAGGAGTTAGATGACAGATTTTTTCAGAGTTGGTAGTTTGAAAGAGGTGTGGCTTGTATACCCAACACCATTTCTGTGCTTGTTAAAGAGGGTTTTTAGGTTTTTATATTTTTTAAATCTGCAAAACCTGTTTGTACGAAGGCGACTGGAACAGAAGAGATGTGTATGTACACTATGGGAGATATTGTCTTTCACCTCTCTTAAAAATGATTGTCTGCCTTGGGGTTGGTGGGTTATTTCCAGATAATTTTTCTCAACCCTTTTTTTTAGTTTGGTTCTTTATTTTGAAAGATGACCCCACGTGTGTGCACATATTATATTATCCTCTAGCTTGTATGTTGAGCCACAGTCCTGGACTGACTTCTTATTTGCTGCGCTCAGACCTTATGATAACGTGTGGCTAAACTCTGGTTAGTCTGTCTTATTTATGTAACAAATCCCAGGTTTGTGCATAAATCCTGGTTTGTCTGCTTTTTGCCTCTGCCCCACCTCCCAGCAGGGAAGATATCTTCCCCGAAGTAATATGACTGTGGTCAGGTGGCCATGAGGGACAGCGCTACTCAGCAAACTGTGACTTGAGAATTCAGACATCATAAAACACCCTACTTGTGGCATATTAGGTACCAAGTGTGTTTAACAGACCCTCATGTGAAACTCCAGTGTAATGCCATCCAACAGAGCAGGGTTTGTTGGACTGTCTGTAACCTGATGTCACAACTACCCAGGGTCTGATCAAAGACACAATTACAAATCAAGGTTTATCCTGACATCTGAATGGCCCCAATGTGTTAGCATATTATTATATATTGCTTCCATGATTAATGATATTACAGAGGATAGATCTCTTCAATGGGAAAAAAACACCTTTGATCAGAGTCAGAAAAGGCAGCTTATTTATTTTTGAACTTTATTACACGCTCTCTGGATGGTGAGAAAACCTCCTTTTATTTTTTTTTGTGCTGCTGTGATAAAGTGACTTTATTTGAACATTCCAGAGGATAAAAATTCATGCAGCCTAATAATTTTGGGGTGAAAGAAAACTGCCTGTTTAGCATTATTGATCTGATAAAATATTTTAATTTCTTTAAGACTTTTAAAAGAAATGACTGTGATTTTGGTGTCTGGTAATTTTTAAAAATTAAATTGAAATTAATTTTACAGTTCACGTGAAAAATTAAGTTATTTCATTCTGAACTGTAAATATGCCATTTTACCTTTCATTTGTGGTTCAACCAGATTAGATACCCAGCAACTGTGTGTGTAAAGTCACCAAGTCGGAGCCAATTTATGGTGACCCCATAGATTTGCAAGAGATAAAGAGGTGGATGGCCATTGCCTGCCTCTTCATTGTGACCTTGGACTTCCTTGGTGGTCTCCCATCCAAATACTAACTAGGCTGGACCCTGCTTAGCTTCTGAGGTCTGACAAGATCGGGCTAGCCAGGTCAGGGCCCCAGTGACTGATACAACTAATAAAATCTGAAATGATAGGAAAGATCATGGCATTTATAAAGTCATATCATTTTCATCCTCCCCCGCTACAGGTAAGTTCTCCTGCCAGCCTGCTGATTGTTGGTGGGGGTCAGGGCCGAGGGTGGAGGATCCCCTACCCTCCGCGGGAGCATGGCAACGCTACTTGTCACATCTCTTGGACAACTCAGGAAGGGTCTCATGTCCCACATAATCAATCATAATCTCGCCTAGAAGAATGAAGCATCCAGGCTTTCTTATTTCTAAAAGTTTTCTGTTTTAAGAGGAAGTGACCTAACCCACTCAGCAGGAAGTTGTTACGGAAGAGCAGACCCTTGATACTGATTACATTGAAGGTATTTAGAAATGTTCATCTCCCCCTTCCCCTTTGTTTACATTATTTTTTTCTTGTGATAACTAAAATGTGCTAAATGAAGAGAATCATTGATTTACACAACATGTTTCATGGCTATTAAGCAACAATAAACCTAAGATAAACTGCTCTTTGCTGTGGCCTTTTGCAGGAAAAAAAGGATTTAGTTGGACACCATTCATACCCTCTTTTATGGAGAGACTCCGTTTGAAATTCGAGTTAAACGTAGCATAATGTAAAGAGGCACAGGCTTGCTTCACAGATGTTTAAGTTGAATTGTGCCGCTTGTCTTTATTTCTCAGCTGGGGTTAAGCCCCGAACTGCACAAAATGAAAATGGCCTTTTTATTGCCTCGGAGGCTACATTGTTGGGTTAATGCCATGGATGCTTGGCGATGAATGCTGGAGCCCCAAACAGCTGCCTTTGGAGTGTGCTAGAACTGTGATCCCATATGCTGCTTACCAGCCCACTGGGACAGAGTGGCTCAGTCAGAGACACTGAGACAGTGTTGGCTTTCTAAAGTTTATTATTTATTTTTTAAAAATTGGGAACAAATGGGCACACATGATATTAAGTATAATTTTTTTGCCCCAAACAGTGTCTACCAGAGCTATGATTAAAAACATTAGTTTTAAAAAAATTAGTTAAACATTAAAAACATGAGTTTTCTTGCATTTCCAGCAAAATACCCCAACTCCTGTTCCTGATCTTCAAAAATAGTTCAGCATCCTTGCTTGTGTCAGAGTTGGAGCATCTGAACAGTTATGCATCCCATGACCGTATTTGTTTGAAGTCAAGCTGTATTGATTTATGTGGGATTTAGAAGCAAGACATCAGGTAATAGGGAATGGGAAAGACCTCTGTTGGAGACCCAGGAGAACTACTGCCAGTCTTATTAGACCAGTGATTCCCAATCTGGGGTACGGGTACCCCCAGGGGTACGCACCATGACGTTTAGAGGTACGCAAAAAAAAATTGAGTAATAGATGAAAAAGACACATACTCTGTAGACGATCAGGATCGGGCTGGAGGAGGTGATTGCAGCAGTTCCTGGTGCGCTCAGGCACAGTGTGCGGCGGTGGTGATGGGAGAGCCCAGGTGCGCCTTGTGGTTGGTTTCTTTCGCCTGGTACCCGGTGAGGGGTGGAGCGGAGGAGCTTGCTGCTGGCTTCACTCCTTGGACTCTGAGGAGGAGATTGCCAGGCGCCCTCGTTGGCCAGCTGCGAGTGGAGGTGCAGGGGGGACCTGCGTGAGCATGCCAAAGGCCGGCTGCAAACAGAGGTATAATGTCCCCTCATTAGCGAACATGCTAATGGTCGGCTGGGGCACTTCGTGACTGCAGCAGGCCAGGCACCTCAGTCATGAGCCATACGTGTGGGATCTAAAGTCTGCTGTTGCTGCAGGCCGAGAGCAGCCTGGCTTTCTTCAGGTAAGGTGTCCCCACGCCAGCCGCTCTGCCGCCTCACACTCTTTCCTGGTCCTGCCAGGAGCACCACCTAATCATCGGCGCTGCCCTTCAGACGAAAGCCAAAAGGCCACAGAGCCGGCAACAACTGGACGAGGGAGAATGGGCCTTAAACAAGGAAGTGTTCCTTCAGATAGCGGAAAGATTCGGACGTCCCGTCATGGATCTATTCGCCGCAGGTGACAATCATCAGGCTCTGAGGTTCCTCTCATCATGTCGGGATGATGCTCTAGGATTCCACCAGAACTCAGTAGTAACAATACAGAGTTTGGGTGGAGTCCTAGAGTTTTGTCCTGGCGCAGTGATGTTACTTCTCAGTTCACACCAGAACTTATTTGTGGCATCACAGTGACACCAAGTAACATGTCTCCCCCTCCCTGAGCTCTTGCTGGGTGCCAACGCTGGGTTGGCAACTCTAGCAGAGCTTTTCTCCAGCTCAAGGAAAGTTCTACTATGGAACATGTTTCTTTGGCCAGAGCAAGGATGCTCGGGCTGGTGGAAGCCACCACCATTAGTCAAATGGAAACATTTGGCACCTATTGTAACTCTATGCATGGATTAAACTGTTTTATGGTTAACCTCTACTGAGTATCTGCAGATCACAGAGCCATTATCTCTGTACAGGGGAACAAAGGCATGTCTGCCCATTCTTCCCTCCCCTCGTTGATTTGGCCTCGTTGATTTGGCCTTTGATGCATGCAGTCTGACATAATGAGCACAATCAGCATGATCAGCTTCAAAGTTGCTGATCAAAAATATAACATTTTGCTTCATCCTGATGATGCCCTGCTGGCATTCACTAGTCCTATGTCTGCTACACTTCACTACTAATAATGATGGACTTCAGATCATTGTCTGAACACATGAAGCTGCCTTATACTGAACCAGACCCTTGATCCATTAAAGTCAGTATTGTCTACTCAGACCAGCAGTGGCTCTCCAGGATCTCAGGCAGAGAGGTCTTTCACATCACCTACTTGCTTAGTCACTTTAACGGGAGATGTCGGGGACTGAACCTGGGACCTTCTGCATCCCAAGCAAATGCTCTACTACTGAGCCACAGCCCCTGGGTGCACCATCAACTGAAAAGAAACCTGAACTTTACTGCTTTTGATCAAAAGTAGCTGTATGTTATGATAATTTGGACTGTTATTGGTCTAAGGATGAAGTAGAATAGTTTGGGAATGCGGCTTCTCCAAAGCATATAATCCAAATGGTTAGAATAAATTGAAGTCACTTGACCAAAAATAATAGCAGAGTTGGGAGTTTTGAAACATACTAGATCTTACAGTTGGTGAATGAATAAAGGTATTATATAATTTAATATAAACGTTGAGATCATTGTCTCTTCCCATATCCATGAGCTGCTTTTGTAAAATTAATCCAACCCTTCTGTCATTCTGACACAGAGATAGAGAGAGCTTGCATTTAAGTTTTGAAATAATAATTGTATACCAGATGAGGAGGATTTTTCAAATTTAGCAACAGCGCAGAGTGTGAGGAGTAAACTGGCATCCCAGTTTCACTCTGATCCACATTGCTGCAAAAAAAGAAACCTCTGTTTTTCTTGAGTCCTTTATATAGAAAGTGGCAGCCTCTTTTATGGAAGCTGTAGGAAGATGCAAGTATGCTAAAGCCTTCATAAATGTGAGGACCTATTACTGTATTATAAAAGAAATATAGTCTGGCTAACAGTAAAAAAAAATGGAGACAATCCACTAGAATAGCTCTAATCTGAACAATATTATTTTGGCCGAATGGATGTGCAATTTTTGAAAGGTCAAAATGAACTGGTGCTCTGGAGATAGAAGAAGAGATGGTTTTTATACCCCACTTTTCTCTACCTTTAAGGAGTCTCAAAGTGGCTTACAGTCACCTTCCCTCCCAACCCCACAACAGGCACCTTGTGAGGTAGGTGAGGCTGAGAGAGTTCTGAGAGAACTGTGACTAGCCCAAGGTCACCCAGCAGGCTGCATGTGGAGGAGCGGGGAATCAAACCCAGTTCTCCAGATTAGAGGCCACTGCTCTTAACCACTACACCACGCTGGACACCTCCCAAAACTTCAGTTCTTTTGTATTACTACATGGAATGCAGAATCCGGATTCATCCTCCCTATCCCATTTATATCTACATTGTTAAATCAATGCCAGCACTTTCCCCCTGACATTTCTTCAGGAAATTTCTGAATCCAGTATTGTCCAAATAACATCCAACATTGCTTAAACAGTATTTTTTGAATTTTCAGTTTCCTAACATCTCTTTGCTACCTTATCCATTAACATAACAGCCTGGCGACCATTTTATGTTAAATATGGATGAGAATTGGTTCAATATATAAGCATATAGTAATGAAATATTAGGGTTATAATATAAGAACATGATATTTAGAGTTGCATTCGAGTTATAATTAAATGAATTAGTATGGCATTGAATATAAGGTAGCATAAATGATTATTTGACAAATTTGAGATGGACAATATTTTAGAACAAAAACTTAGAAATATAACTTAAATGTATTAGAAGTAGTATTTGGTTTAAGACTGGAGGTGGGTTGCAAGGATTGCGTTGTATGTATCACTCCCATTATCATTTCCATTTTCCCTTTTTTACTTTTTATGTATCCAAAAATTAATCAAAAACAAAAAAACATAATATGCCTGATCTTACAAAGCCAAGACTCTATGAATCAATGTCCTTCCAAACGTCCTATTGTTAACAGCCTTGCTCAGGTCATGCAAACTGAGGGCTGTGGCTTCCTTTATAGAGTCAATCCATCTCATGTTGGGTCTTCCTCTTCCTGCAGTCATCAACACCATGGAAATACTGGCTGGATTGCTGTCACCAGCAAAAGATGCTTAGATTTGGATTTTCAAGGTGAAAGTCCTGGAGTTGTCCCACATTTAATCTCCTCTAGAGATGCTCGGATAATGTGCACTTAATAATTCATTTGTACTGATTTATGTTCACGGACCCATTAGTTAATAAGAAGTGTCACAAACACTTTAAAAAAGTTGCAATATGTTGTCAGTGTGAATTCAGCAATAGGCTTATCAGGGAAAAGCAGCACTGAAGAAGAATATCTTTTCTCTGCCAAGTTAAACGCAGAGGTAGCAATTTAGCATAGGCCAGGATTGGATTAACCTTGTTATGAATAAGGTCATGATGATTAAACGTCATTGATGCAAGAACAGCAGTGGATGGGTGATAAAATACAACAGAAGGAAAAGTTATTATTGTGACTAACATTCAAGGCTTAATTAGTAACAATGCATTTAATATGACAGTCAACTCAGAATTGCTGAGCTGAGCTAATGGGCATAAGAATCACAAAAATGGTTTCCCCCCCTCCCACCTGATCTGCTTCCTCGCCCTTAATATTGAACATGAAGGTCTTAAATACATTTGTAACATCAGGAACATCAATCCATTTGCACGCTGCTGCTGAAGTCCAGAATGAAAAGGGTTGCCAATCTCCAGGTGGGGGCTGGAGATCTCCCAGAGTTACAACTGATCTCCAGATTTTCTCTGCCCTCTTGCATTACTGATCAGATAGTTTCCTCATTAGCTTAAAAGAGAGAAGGCTAGGTCAAGTGTGGGTTGTAGCACCCCATAGTTTCAGTCTGAAAGCAGGTCATATTAAAGTGATCAAGCCAAACTTAATAAACAAGTCCATCGGGCAAAGAATAAAAAAGAAAGACACACATGCCAGCAAGTTAACAAACCACCATTGAAGACCATGACCTTTTCTCAGCCTGCAACTGAATGACTCTTGGCCAGCCATGTCCTTTTTCTCAAAGGCCAGGCTTTCTCCTCTTTTAAAATTCTCTCTTGCTTTCCGATACATCATTTAATTTGTACCAGACTTCAGTATTTTAAGAAGTAATTTCTGCTGAGCTTCCCCCTCACCCCACTATGTTTGTTCATACATTACAAACTAAGCAGTCAGATGCATAAAAACTACAACTGTGAAATGTTGTGCCCAGTCTATACTTATTTTGCCTTCAAAATAAACTTTTAAAAACATGCACTAGCTAGTAATTGTTAAGTCTGTCATGCAAGAATTCGGCTTGCATCCTTCTGCTTTGCTCAGGAAGGGTGGAAGCCCTCCTCCAGTAGAAGGAGCCTTTCACCAGTGGGAGTGACTCTTCTTTCCATTGGAGGAAGGCTCCTGAGTTTGGAGGAAGGATTGCAAATGTGGTGGAGCACAGGGCTAGAATAGCCCAAACCTGGATGGCCCAGGCTAGCCTGATCTCGTCAGATCTCAGAAGCTAAGCAGGGTCAGCCCTGGAGACCACCAAGGAAGTCCAGGGTTGCTTACAGAGGAAGGCACTGGCAAACCACCTCTGTTAGCCTCTTGCCTTGAAAACCCCATAAGGGGTCTCCATAAGTCGGTTGCGACTTGATGGCACTTTACACACACACACACACAGTGCTAGAATACAAGCTACTAAAATTATTAATATTATTGTCCTAACATCCCTCATTGGTGCTTTGGGTTCTTCACATAAAAATGTAACAAATGCAGCATTGTAGTGTCATTAAAAAAACAGAATTAAAAATATAGAAAATCAATAGTATACTCTTCACTACTTTAGAAAATAAATGGATTTCAAATGTGTGATAGAGGTGAGGAAGAGAGAACGGCACAAGTGAAAGTTCCTTTTTAGAAGAGGCCTGATTATCATCCACCTGGTTCTCCCATATCCTAGTCCAACACCGTAACCAGTACATAAAACTGCCTGTCCATGTTACCATACAGAGTAGTGTCTGAGCATAGGTAGTTATGAGGTTGATATTCCAGGAGCAAAGATTGCTATTTAAGATCAAATTAAAACTACAAAGACATACAGCCCAATCAAAACATCTCAGTTGAGAATAGGAGTTGGATACTTGCTTATGGATTCCTTCTTCTTTCCTTTCATGATTGGCAGGCACAGGGAAGATGGTGTTTGCAACTGGAGGGTACATTTGAAATGTCAAATGGAACTGCACTTAAGGAGAAATGTGTGTGAGCCTGGCTTGTCGCTGTGCTCCCCTTGTTCCTTCCCCTTTCTTCTTTGCTCTGACAATAATGGTAATATATTTGAAACCAATTATTTGTGGTCAGTATGATGGTGGTTCATGCAGGCCTCAGGATAGTGAAGCAGGATGTTGTTGTCTGTATCAGGTTATTGTCTTCACGCACTCCCACACCAGTAAGCTCAACATCTTTCCCATTTTTTGCATGCTTGTGGTCAGTGATAAGGAGTGGTTTCTGCTAGGGCATAAGATCAGCCATGCTGAATCAGACCGACGGTCCACCTAGTCCAGCATCCTGTTTCACACGGGTCAATCAGATGCCCCCAGAAGGTCTACAAGAAGGGCATGGATGACAATGGTTCTACCTGCTTCTTGCATTGATTTACAGCCTCTGAACATAGTTGTTCCATTTAGTTGTGGCTGAAAGCCATTGATGGACCTATCTTCTATGAATTAATCTGATCGCTTTTAAAGCTGTCATTATTTCCTGTGACAGTGAATTCCACTAGATAATTTATTATTTGAGTGAAGAAGTACTTGCTATTGCCCATCCTGAACCTGCTGTCTATTGATGCCTATGAGTTCTAGCAATATTGGGGGGGGGGAATCTCTTTACTTTTTTCACTCCTCACATAATTTATTATAAACTTCCATCAGCCCCCCTTTCCCTGGCTGAGGTTGCATTTTCTTCAAACCCAAAATTCTTTAAGTTTAACTTGTAGGAGAGGTGTTCCAACCCCTTGGTTCCCCTTTTCTGCACCTTTTCCCAGAGCTGTGATATCCTTTTAGAGATACAGCAAACAGAACTGTACACAGTTCTCCGAATGTGGCCTATGTAGATCTATGCAAGGGTATTACAATCTTGGCCATTTTATTTTCAGTCCTGATAATCCCTAACATGGAACACAGGAAGAAATAGAAACACAGGAAGAAATAGAAAGTTGCACACTCCTGAGAGTGGGCTGTAGTCTATGGACTCTTCAGTCTGAATAAAAACCTGTTAGTTTTTAAGGTGGCACAAGACACTGGTTTATTTTTATTGCTAGAGACTTGTTTCTTCCTTTTGCCTTTGTTGTACAAAGTGTTAAATAATGTTATGCTGATTGTATGTTATGGTTGCAATGTTATGTTTCTTCTCTAGGAGCCACATTAAGGATGTTTCCTCAGTAAATGTTTGTGGGGCTAGTTTGTCATGGATTTCTAAAGGTGCTTGTACCTTGCTCAGAATGGTCCTGCCCAGCAGCAGCATTCATATGCTACTGAAGTGCCACACCCGCTGTGGTCTGGCAGTAATTTGCACTAATAATGTATGGAAATTCTGAATTGCGAATTGCCTGGATTACATGGTTAGTTCCCACCCCATAGTTCTAGATGGTGGCATAGGAAATAACTACTTAGTCGGGGCTGCCCTGACAGCTGGAGTTCGTCTTCGGTCTTCTGTGCAGGCACACATTGGGGACTGCACTTGCGCAAGCCTGCTACGGAAAGGAATTGCTAGCTTCTTAACCCTAGTTAGGGGGTGCCGGCTCCACCATGCTTGAGCTAATTTTTCCGCTGAAATTCTGCATCCTAGTGGAGTGGCGCCCCCTCTCCCTCAGTTCTTTCTTTGCCACTGATGAGAAAAGACTTCCAAACAGCTTCGCTCTCATTTCAGCTCTTTTTGTCAATGGTTTTGTCGCTGAACTCCCTCTCATGGTTCAGTCGGCTCTATTTAAGAAGTGCCTTAAATGTGGCACTAAAATGACAAAGACAGATGAACATTCCCTCCGCCTTTTCTGTTTAGGTGAGTTGCACAATGGGGGGGCATGCAAGCACTGCCAGCAGTTTGTCCCCAAAGCTTGAGCCGACAGGGCTTCTCACCTGAAAGCATGGCTCTACAAAAAAGTGCTATCTGGATCTCAAACAGTGACCTCAAAGTCATTGCCCGAGTGAGACCAGACTCAGTGTCCAGAGTCTGTCAGCTCCGTCCACTCAGATCCAACGCTGGGTTAGCATAAGAGACATTCTCGGTCCCCAGAACTGAAGTGAAAGAAGAGTAGTGCGTTGGAACCACTGCTGAAGAAGGCTTGTTCAAAGACAAAGCAACTCACCAAAGATCCTTCTGAAGACCTTAAGGAGCTGGTTCCAACCAGCTTGGTTTTAATGGAACCTATAATCTTGGAGGATGTATCTACACCTCCACCCCCTCGCTCTCCTTTCCTATGTCTGAATCTGACTTTGACCTCGCAGACTTTGTAATGCATGAGTTTCAACAGGCTCTGGAGTCTACCGTTTCCTCAGATCAGCCTGCTCCTCCTTCCCATGTTCCCGCCTTTGCGACAGGTCAGATGACTTCGGCTCTGATGCAGCAGCCTCTAGTACGGACTGCTGCTCAACCCTGTTGGGTTCCACAGTGGCCTGCTCCTCATCAACATAATCTGTGGTCTGGGTATCCTCAGTGTACCCACAATGGACACCTCCTCCTACTCAACATCAACAAATGCCAGCTCCTTGGGCTACCCCAGTCTATGAACCAACTTCTCAGCAAACGGCTGTAGTTCAACCAGAGCTTCAATTCTCTGTTCAGGCGAGTGGTTCCAACTGATCTGGGCAACGTAGGGTTGCCCAGTTCCGACGTAGGGTTGGAAGCACCATTGGAATAATCCCTGACTGATATGGTCGGGTATGCCCTCCCCATCTCTCCAAGAGATGATGTAAGGCATTTTTCTGACTAAATGATTTATATTACTAAAGATTTGGACATTGATACTAAATCTTCCAAACCTAAGCCCAAGGAGAAGATCCTTTCGGCCTCATACTCGGAAGTCCCTGTTACGGTAGCATTCCCTGTCCCAGAGGACTTCATGGGCATGGCCCAAAAAGTGTGGGAAACACCAGCTTCCACTCCATCAACATCCAGAAAGGTTGAAAACCTTTACAAAATTCAACCTGCTAACTGCAAATTTTTATTTTCGCACCCAACTCCCTCATCAGTCATTGTGGCAGAGTCTCAGCCTAAGCACGGTCAGGGTAGCCACTCTGCTTTCCCTGTGTCCTTGATGTGGAAAATATGCTTTTCAGTAGCACTTGGTTGTTGGTATCATATGAACTGGGCCTCATTTACTCTCTTGCCCATTATACCAGATTTCAGTTGGGCTTGGTGAATCCTATCTAGGCATTAGAAAGGATTATGTCAGAATCTAGCCACTGAAACACAAGCCTGAGTGATGTAAGCTTGGTATGAATGACCAGTCTGTCCCAGTGGAGCAAAATGGCTCGCTATGTGGCCCCAGATATAGTCTACTGGGGGGGAGCTTATCTCCATCCCCCCCATTTCTCCACCTTCTAGATGTGATATAATTTAAACAGCAATGTGCCAGGAAATCAGCCAGGATTAAACCAGGATGTCTGAGTTCACACATCACATGAAACAATGCACAACAAACCAACTTTAAAGCATGGTTTGAGATCTGGTTTGACATGCTCATGGCTTCATGTGGTTTCTGAACTGAGTCCATCTCACTTCAAGAAGGGAATAGTTGACATCATAGTAAACACAGTCCACGGGAAGACGTTATGGGTTGTATATTGTTGTAAATTTGTCCATAGTTGTTCTGGCCCCAGTAAGTTTCTGTTTATATCAGATTCTTTGTTTTGTAAAACTGTCTAGTGTACATCACTTGTGTGGACTCCACAGTTGACTAAGAAAATAATTAAAGAATTTAGTGTTTTTTTCCATTTTCCTTTGCTCCTTATTTTAAAAGTCTGTAACATTTGTTGACACAATGGAATCCTCCCTCCACTTACTGTACTGATTGTTTAATTTAACCGAGATTGCGATCCCATAACTTTGCATTAAAAAAAGCTATCCATTTTATAGCTTTGGAAAGTAATAAGCAGGGGATTAAAGATTTCATTTTGAATTGTCTGACATCCTGAGCAATTTGTCAGCTGTGCTTTTCAGATTGAGAAGATTTTAAACTGCTGTTTAAAGATAAGGACATTTTGCTACCCATGATAACACTTTTTGTTTCCTATAAACGGAAAGGGTGGTTTTCCCTATGCTGTTGTGTAAAATTCATTGTTAAGCACACATCTGCATTTTCGAGTCACACATTCAAACAAAGAGAAAACATTTTTTTCTCATGTGCAGAATGTCATGTATGTAGGCGATCACTTTTTGTAGTTACAAGATGGAACTTCTCTAAGCTCACTCCTGATCTGTGAACTTCCTCCCCCCTCTTTTCCCTTATTTTAAAGTTTAAATTCTTGAGCTCTTTTGTAAAAAGAGCGAGAATCTCCATGTAAAAACACTGGACATGGCCAGTTGGTGTTTGCAGTTGGCATCTTCTTTCAGATACAGCATGGCTACAGGTTCAAACTGGGTTGCCATGGCATTCTCACATGACTTGCAGAAACTGCAGAAGAGAATCAACCAGCACTGGGGAGATGAAGGGAGACATCTAGGATAAAATTCTGCCAAGAGCTACACAGAGGAGAGATCTGTGATATATGTTTCTCAATTTAAATGTAAATATACACATGGCTGCAGTCCTAAAACCAGTTCTTGCAGAGCCATAAAGAAAGGAAGGAAGGAATGGGGGGGGGGGAGCAGTGGAGCTACTCTGGAATAAATGGATTGTGGATGGCAGGCCTGTTTGTAGTTCTCCAGTGAATTGTTTCATTGCTAAATGCAAATTTCCTCTTTTCAGTATTGAGAGCTGCAAATTTTCAAAAGTAATGTGTTAAACCTTCCACAGTCAGCCTGAGGTATTAAAGAGCTAGGACAGTATCAGCAGAATGTGTTTCTAAGTAAAAAACAACAACCCAACAGCAAACTGATCCTTCTGAATTCATTACAGTCAACCTGCAAGGTATTTTGAATAATAATGTAGGCTAAACAGTGCCTGGTGAAAGCCTGTGAGTTTGCATTAATGGACTGTTACTCTACCCATTGAGATGAGATTGTGTATGGATAAGATGGGTCAAATGTATGTTGCAGAATTCCAGACCATTGTGAAATTTATCTTTTAGTTTTGATTTTCTCCTGGGTCACCTTTCTGTCTACCAATGGGCTCTCCTGTACAATTTTCAGGATAAGGCAAGGGGAAGAAAGTTTTATGTTAAAACTATCTGAAGAAGTGAGCTGTGGCTCACGAAAGCTCATACCCTACCAGAAAATATTTTTGTTAGTCTTAAAGGTGCTACTGGACTCTTGCCCTTGTTAAAACCCAGTCATTGGTTTGCAAAAGAAGGAAAGATGCTTCACATTTATGCATAGCTCTGTGTAGTATCGCTTTAATCTTAAGTATACACAGCTACCATTGTTGTGTGTGTGTCTGTTGGGGGGGTTTACTTAATTATCTACTATTGTGTGGACTTGTGATTGTGTGGACTTCTTCATTCTAAAAAAGAATTTCTACGTGTTCTTGAAATTTTATAAGCATTTTTTATTCACTAGGTAAATTCAAGTGTGACCGATAAGTCTTGGCAACTTGACCCTGCAGTTTCAAAATAAGTATTATGTTTCCGTCCATCAAGAATGTTTCACATGAAACAAACTTTATAGGAAATTCTGCTGTATTAATAAACAAGAGGAAGAACCCTGATCTTGCTTTCTTGTTCTCTTTAAAAATATATGCCTGATGCCAAAGGAAGTTCTTAATAAAGCTGTAATGTCTCCACTTTTGGCTTCCTAAGAAATCTTCAAGAATTACAATCTAACTTTTATCATTGCTTTGGTGCTGCAGTTCTGAACAAATATATTGAGAGTCAAATATTTTTTTAATTGGTTATTTGCATAGTAATATCACCAGGACAGTAAGAGACAGGCCTCCCAATCCTCAGATCATTCTCAAAGCATGTACAGAAGAAAGAGAAGAAGAGGAGTTGGTTTTTATATGCCGACTTTCTCTAATACTTAAGGGAGACTCAAACCGGCTTATAATCACTTTCCCTTCCCCACAACAGACACCCTGTGAGGTAGGTGGGGCTGAGAGAGCTCTAACAGAGCTGTGACTAGCCCAAGGTCATCCAGCTGGCTTCATGTGTAGGAGCGGGGAAACAAATCCCGTTCACCAGATTAGCCTCCACCGCTCATGTGGAGGAGAGGAATCAAACCTGGTTCTCCAGATCAGAGTCCACAGCTCCAAACCACCGCTCTTAACCACTACACCATGCTGGCTCTCTAAATGGCAGCACAGAATCTGTTTCCTTGCATTTATCACATGAAATCATCTAAACATGATGGCTGCTTGTGCTACTGCTACGATTCATGATGGAATCCCTTGCTATAGTATGCGCTGGACAGATGGTATGGAAATTTAGAAAGCGAACTTGCTACAAACAACCACTGTTCCTTTTAAAAATGTCATTAAGATAACTAAAAAAAATACTCATCTTCCCTTAATAGCTCCTGTCCCTGGAAGAAGGAGAAGGACATGCTATTTTCACAAAATAGTTATATGGATCCAAGTGTGGCCCACAGTTGATGCTCATAGTCATTCAAAGAGCAAGTACACACACTAGGGGACAGATTGTAACTTCTCCCTTCCCTCCTGACAACAGCCAACTGGAATTTTTTTTTAACTGGCTTTTTAGGAGCCACGTCTGGGAACCGGCATCCACCCTCCGATTTCAGCCAGGTGGCAATCCTATTGATTCAAAAGACTTCATAGGGATACCTGGCACTGATCTCTGCCTTGGCAGAGGAGTCCAGGAAGAATAGGCTTTGGCTCCTTGCCTGACACAATTGATTCTTAATCACTTGACCCAAAACAAGAGGCAAGATTTGCAGTGACAGTTGCGGGCTACTACAAACAAAGCAAATGAGAAAACTGAAAGCCTTTCTTTCCTCGAGACAAAACCCTGCTAACATTATTTCAGCAATCAAAGAGGAAGAGAACACTAGAGTATTGTTACTTCTCGGAGGGCAACACAGGGCCCGTTTTTGTAGCTCAGCTCTGTTTTAAAGAAAGGTCTACAGTGGAAGAGTGAAGATTTTGAAAGCCATTTGTCACACCTTTGGCTGCCTTCTTTTTGCAGATCAAGGATTTTTTTTTTTGTCTTTACTCAGGGACAGCCTGCCTATTAGACATTGGCCTGTAGTGGTTGGTAATTTAGCAGAGGAAGTAAAGGTGCTCCCCCACCCCACACTAAACCTGCTGTCATAAAACTACCAGCCAGCTCTTTGACGGATTTGAATTGGAAGGGAACCACATATGGAAAAAATAGGCATAAGCCCAGAATATATAAACTCCCACCGATAGCCCAAAAGGGGGGGGGGGAAGTGTCTGGAGAGGCAGTAATTTTCAGGCCTAGACACCAACTGTGTCTGAAGGGAAAGAAAACGGCTTGCTTTTTTGCAGGCATATGTTTTCTTACGGTTGGCTGGTTTTGAGTGGTTGGACACGGGCTTTAGCAATTAGGACTTCTGACTTCAAGAACAGGGAGACTTTCAGGAATGGTTTTGCAAAGGGCTATGATGAAAAGCTGCGCTAAAAGAGCAGAGGTCTGTATATGGAATTTGAATTGCCGTCAACAGAGGTTTTTTTTTGTGTGTGTGCAAAGGGCTATGATGGGGGGGGGCTGAAAAGCTGTTCTAAAAGAGCAGAGGTCTGTCTACGGAATTTGAATCCCACTCAACAGAGTTGTCCCTTGGGTGCAAGGCCCTGGACAGATGTTTGTTTGTTTGTTTATTTAAACACATCCTGCCTTTCTCCATGGCTCATACAGTACATAATTAAAACATCAACCTCCCGCCCCCCTCAGTTTTACTCCAACCTAATAAAGCCTAATAAAATGACTGCATCCAACACTCCATTAAAAGCTCTGGTGAATAAAACAGCCTCCTAAAAGTTTCGAAGGATAGCCTAAGGGATCTGCCTACTCCCATATAAACCGACCATTACAGTCATATCCAGATGCTCTGCTTCATGCGCCCTCACCATGATCAGAGACTAGATGTGTGGCAACCCAGAAAAGGCCCGTCTCAGTTGTGGCACAAAAATTATGGGATTTCCTCCGCAGGGAGATTCGTTGGTCCCCTTTTGTCAGTGTCTTCTTCCACCAGGGTTTTGACTGGCGTTCCCTCACTGGTTCCCACTGACCGTTCCTCCCACTCTTGGGTTTATGTGTTTTGTTTTTATGTATTTATATGCGTGCTTAGTCTTGTTTTAATGTTTTTATTGCTTGCTGCCTTAGGTACCCTAAATTGGGTGGAAAAAAGCAGGCTTCACCATGTTTTAAATACCTCATAGATGTGACATTTTGGGTTGGGCAAGATGTGGAGAGGAGCAGGAAGGCTAATGTGTGATTGTATGTCCGGTTTTAGGATATGAAACAATATGCAATACAATGGAATTGTATTTTTCCTGAGACTCTCCTCAGACTTTGCATCATCATGAGACTGCAGGAAAGGAAGCTAGAATGCTACAAAGTTTTCCCTCCTGGAATGCTTGGGTATAAGGCGATTTAAAAATGGATACCTATTACAACGTCGTCTGGATCTGAGCAACCGAAAACACCTTCTTCTATGATACTTCCACAATCCTTGATTTTCTGCTGCATGTATTTGCTGGCGTTCTTTCACTTTTCCATTAATGTTCTAAAACGGCTTGTTGTAGCGATGGTCTGTCTGACAGTGGACTCTGTGGGTGGTTCCATGCGGAGGCAATTCTTTACAATCAAGTCATTACTCTTCTGGCATTAGCCGCATGTGGAATTACAACGACCTCACGTTGGTGAACATTGACTGCACTTTATACCTCTGGGATTTTCCCACCTACCAAAGGGGTCTTGTCCTGTTCTAATAATGAATCCACGCCCCCTCCCCTTCGTTTGATGACATTGGTGGAGGGATATCTTCATAATTTTATGTTTAGTTTGCGCTGATACATCACGACACTGGTGAGATCTCCTAATGACAGAACTAAAAATAGTGCCAAATTCACAATGGTGTAATGACGCCGACTAAAAAAATAAGAATGTCACCGGTGGCAAGCTGTTCAGAGGTTGACAGCTGGAACTGTGCTTTCCCACGTATCCCAAAGCCCATGTCCTCCTGAGAAGATGGGGAAATAGCAGCACATAGAACAAAGACCCTTCGTGCAGCATGGAGATTACGCTTGTAAGTCTGCCAAAGAAAAAGCAGCCGGTCAGCTTCTAGAAAAAAAATGGGGCCATAACAAGGAAAGAATGGAAGAACAGTGGACTAATGACAGTCCTACCTAGAACTCCTGTTATAACTGAATGAATGGATGGTTTTATTTGCATTTAGCCATAACATATGGCTACAGACATATCAAGTATACCACAAATACATAATAAAATATTAGATTAATAACATACTGGATTAATAATAAATATACATAATAAAACTTTGCTAAAACGATGCGTACAAAACAACAAAATAATAGCTAAAAATTGTGGTGGTGTCCCAATCGGACAATGGTGCCTAGCGACCATTAAAATCAACTTGAAGGATCTACTCCCTTAGCAGCCATATTGGCCCTTATTTTCTTTGCTGCCAGAGCATACAGGGCAGTCCTATAAGAGACAAACCCATTTGTATCTTTTAACAAAAATACTAGTTTCTCGGCTCTAGGACAGGTATTTAGGCCAGAAACCAACCCGGCAAGAAATTTAGCCCTGGGTTCCACATATAGAGGGCATTCAAATAAGTAGTGGTATAAATCCTCTATAGCAGATATTCCACAGATGCAAAAACGTTGGTCTTTTGGAATTTGGCAATAACGCCTGGACAGTACAGCCGTTGGCATTGTTTGAAACCGCAGGGACGTAAAGGCTGCTCTAGGCTTGGGGTTTGGTATATTGACTAAATAAGTAGCTCTAAGATGGTCAGTTTTGGAAAGTTTAAACCAAGGAGCAGTTCTTGGGCCTGTTATAACTGGGTGTAGAAACAATGGTAATTGTATACTACACATCACTAATGTAGAACCGCTCCTGCTGTGTATGTGTACATGTATGTGTCTGAATTATCCACGTACACATGTTTTGTCTGATGGGCTGAGAAAAAACAGGATCTACATTCTCTACTGCAGGGGTGTCAAACTCAATTGTTATGAGGACCGGATATGACATAAATGTCACTTGGTCGGGCCAGGCCATGCCTCGCCAGCCCAGATCGAGAGTGGTGGGGTGGCTGCCTTGGCTGGCTTGCAGGCCCGATAAGAGCTCTCAAGGGGTGGCCCACGGGCCTTATGTTTGACACCCCTGCTCTACTGTGTCCACAAGCAGTTAGAAGGAACATTTTATGGTTGTGTGATGTTATAGTGATTTCTATGGCTACTGGTTTCAATATGGATAATGGGGAAATAGTTCTCTTTTTTTACATTTTATGCTTAAAGAGAGTCATGTGCGATGGGAATGGCTTTAGTTCAAAGAGGCAGGAACGCTGAAAGAATGTAAAAGCACGCGAGCTTTCAAGAACATGCTGCTTCAAATGTGCCTTCAGGGTTCTGTGTGGCTTGCTGCTAAAGTTTTTTTTTAAAAAGAAAGAGGCTGTCAAAGAAAATGATTCTTCTTGCAATAACATAGACAATATTAATATTAAAGATAACTTTTGTTTTCTTCTCAAACAACAAATCATCCGTACCCTTCTTCCAAGGTGCTTGGGATAGCAGTATCATGGTCGTTTCTGTCTTCATCATGGTGGTAAGTAACATAATTATACTTTGAGGAAGCCAAGGGCACTCTGACAAATGAGAAGGCGGGCTGCTCAGGGAATCCATTGAGCAAACAAGCAGCATTCCCTCCCCTCGTTCCAGACTATGGCTTGGATCCACTGGAAATTCCCGGCTTTGCTGGGAAAGGGCGGGGCACAAATGAAATAAATAAAATTTCCACCAAAGGAAGGGATTTCTTTCCCCACAGCATAACTTCTGTAGTGTAAACCAAAGGCATGAGCTTCTTGGCTAAGAATAAAAATGTGGCTGTTGGACACGTATGTTTACTTGGAAGCAAGTCTGTTAAATTCAATGGGATTTGCTCCCAAGTAATAGTGCAAAGGATAGCAATTTTATGACATCACTGTAGTTATTATGAGAAAGCCACAGTTGTGTTTGTTTGCAATTTTTACTGTTGGATATTGTTCCTCCATGAAATATGAAACAGCTAAGGATATTGGTATATCTCAATGGGCAGCAGAACAGCTATCACGTAAACTATAGAGGAAGTTGTGGTGTTTTGTTTACTTGCTGAAGGTTTCATGTTCTGTTGAAGCCATGACACCCTACACTAAAGACTGAAGATGCCTGGGCCTTAAGCACGTAGACCTAGAACTCAGACTTCTTGAGCATAATGTGAAATTATCTCATTTTTCCATCTGGGTTGTGTTGCCACCACAGCGACCAGAAGGGTGGTGCTAGTGGTTAGGTGGTAGAGCAGGGCTATTGAACAGAGGTGGATAAAGGCCTCTTCCATAATTATTTCAAGGTTAATTTATATTTCAGTGAAAAGTCCAGCTGTTGTTACTTTATAGAGGGTTTTGCAATTGCAAACATACAAATAGACCCCTTTACCTTTTGAAGGACCTTTTATATGTGTCCTTTTGGAATCTTTGATCAGTAATACAGAGAGGGAAAGTAAAATATTATGTCTTTAGCTTTAAAAGTCATTTTAATCCCCACCCTCACTGCCTTACAATTAAGGGTGGCTTTATTTTGCTGAGCTGTCTGTTATGCCTAGGCAACTGTCCCAGATTTGTCTATAAATCTTCATGTATTTTTGCATGATATACGATGCCCCAAGGCTAGAACAGCTCAACCACTATCTTTTAATTTTTACACCCTCCTTTTTAGTTTCGGAGCACAAGCTTTTGCTGCAGCTGTACACTGTCAGGTGTGCAGAGTTAACTGTTAGTCTGGGAGCATCAAGAACCCGCCGGTGTAGCATAGTAGTGGAGAAGAATTGGATCTTGGTGACCATGCAAACCATTAACCTAACTGGGTTACTGCAAGCAGTTTACTGTCCCTCTGTGAATTAAACACACGAGAAAGAAACGTAACCACACCTCTTGGAGGAAAACATTCTGTAGCACTGGGGAAAACCAGAGAATGCTCTTCTTCTTGCTGAGGCATGTTGGTCCTGAAGTGTGTAGGTCAGAATTGGCACCTTGAATTGGACTGGAAACACATCAATATGTTCAAGGGCATTACCAATTAGGCTACATTGTGGGATTTTGAGGTTAAAAAAATGTATTGTGAGATCCTGTTTGTCCAACAGGGATGCATCAGATGTAGTTGCTAAAAGGTGCTTCTGACTACTGCCGTCATCTGTTTGTTCAACAGTAACCCTAGGCCCAGAAGCACATCCAAGTTATGCATGTTTTGGCTAGTTTATTTAGATAATTATACCCCTCTTTTCTCCACAGTGGGGACTCAGAGTAGCTCACAACATCATTCTCCCCGCCTCCATTCTGTCCTTACAGCAACAACCTGTTCGGTAGGTTAGGTCTGAGAGAAAGCGACTGCCCCAAGGTCACCATTGAGCTTCCATGGCAATGGTTATGTTAGCCAACCAGAAAAGAGTGGATAATGTCTGTATCAATGTTGAATGCTAATGGTGGAAACAAACTGCATGAGAAACACTATACATGTGGCTTCAACTTTATTGTGCCTCCCTGATATTGACACGTTGACCATAATGTTGGAGCATGATCTGTTTTTTAAAATTTCACACCCTGGGCCTTCTGTGTCAGTCTCTGTTTGCAGAGGCCGTATGCCAAGAGAAATCTCACCAAGTCCAGTGCACTAGGCTTTGCTTTGGCAACACTATGGATGCAACACTTGAATGTTAAGAGAATGTATGGATGGAGCAGGCAGATACTATCTGACTCCTCCGCTGCAATCATGCTCTGGAGAGCTGGACTGTATGTCAACTGTGCCTCAGTTTAGAAAACAACATTTCAGAATGACTTCTTCTGTCCTCATATTCCCAGAACTTCACACAGTCTGTAGTGAGAGGATGAACAACAGTTCACATAAACCAATAGAAAGGAATCTCTGTGTTTTGGATCGATTGTGGATGATAACATCTTGGGCTGGAGGAGTTGGCAAATGTTGCATGATAGACTTCCTTAAATGCACATCTGGTTTACAGATACACGGCATTTGTCATTTGTTATGCTTTCTTCTAAAAATATGGCTCGAGAATATGTCCTGTTCTTTTTTTCCTCCTCCCTTTCCCTTAAAAAATGTCTTAAGTAGCTGTGCAAAGATGCAGGGAGGCAGTAGCTAGATTAGCTCTCCCTATTTTAGGAGTAGCCTCCACCTGTCAGCAACATATTTTGCTATAATTTGTAAACATGGGAGGAAGATGTCAGCAAGTAGCCACTTTCTCCCTTCTTTAGAAACAAGATTGTTGTGAGCAGTGGAGAAGGGAATGAATTAATATGAACCACTTAGGTTGTCATACCAAGCCAAACAGAAGGGAAAAGGAAGAAGCAACCCCCCCAATAAAAATGTTAGTAGAATAGTTGCCAGTGAGGTGCATACTTAGGTCCTTTCTCTTTCTGCACCACAAAACAATGGGCAACTGAATAGTCACTGAGTTTTGTTGTATGTGTGTGTGCTCACGCAGGATAGTATTTGATCCAGGGGTTACTGAGAAGTGAGGTATGAAGACCTGGATGCAGGCAGCCTCAGACTAGCCTCAGGGGGTGTAGGCATCCATTTCTGCGTATTATTTTAAAGAAACCACTATTTGCACATTTGGTGGTCTCGCATTCCTTTGAATCCCTTCTCCAAATCTCCAGCAGTTATAAAAATACAAATCCTAGAAATATGTGCTTGCCATTTAGAGATTGTTCATCTCTTATTTGGCAGTCGTCATAAAGGGTCCCTTTTAGAGAGATTTGTTCATGCGTTCCGAATGGCCATTTCTTTAAAAATATGCAGGCATTCTGCCTTCCCAAGATCATTGTTGAACGTGAAAATGTTTGAAAGCAATTAAGGACATATTTTGGGGTTGGAAGGGCACATGGGGCAGTAATAGACATACAAATATACGTATGAATATAATTTCTTTTGGATGGCTTTATGATCTGTGCGGAAATGGTAAGGAAACATGTTGAGGCTAATAATCCTGTGTAGAGTTATACCAGCAGTGCAGTCCTAAAGAAGAGTTATACCACGAGTCCACTGAAGTCACCGGGCTTAGAAGAGTGAAACTCTGGTTAGGATTGCATTGTAAACAAATTAAATATTACAATGAGGAAGAAGGGCAGCCTCAGAAAGGACTGTCCAGGTATGTAGGATTTTATCACATCAGTCTTGAATATATTTAGCTTTTTAAAATTCACAAAGAGAGAACGAATCAGTACACTGCCCTAAGTTCCTTGCAGGAAGGATAGGATGAAGTACAGTGGATAGATAGATCTGCTCTTAGTAAGAGATAAAGATTGGTCATTTCAAGCATGTCTTACGGTGCCATCCTAGAACATTTCCTTGGCAGCAAGTTTCACGGAATAGACCTGAGTAGGATTCTGATAAGATCTGCTGTTAGTATTTGACAAATATTTTTGAAATGGTTTCACCGTATGTTCATTAAAGTAATTTAAGTTTTTAAAAAAATCCACTGCTTTTGCTAAAAAGAGTAACTTTTTAATATACTTCATGGAATGATTCCCCCACCCCACCCCACCAGCATGTTTTTGATTCTGTACCTTGTTCTAATTTTCAGGCTCTGTTGGGTCTGAAGTTATTTAGTAGGAGATGGGTACAAATAATTCGAGTAAAGTGTTGTGCGAAAAGAACGTCCTTGCTGCCTGCAACACGAGAAAGACATCATGCACAAGGCATTGGCAAATGCCCAGACAAGAATGCAGTAAAAAGGGCTGACAGGAAATATCTATATTTTACATGAATAGCCAGCTGTAAGAACCTTGTCAAAAGCAGTAAAAAAAACCCTTAGAGGATTGCTTGTAGATTCTGCTTCCTATGCTTCTACCATGTGGATTTGGTCACCTGCTTCAATAAGTAGAGCAGTCTTACACTGCAAAAGTGTAGAACTTAAGTCAGAAAGCCCTTTTCGTACGTTCTTGCGGCTGGTTGTGTTGACTTGTTTGTTTTATGATTTATAAATTCTTTTTTTGGGGGGGGATCCTTTTAGAGTTTGAGACATTTCAAATGGAGGTAGCTTTGATTTAGAAACAGAAGGAAGGCATGGCTCAAGCGTCTTCACTATTGCAGTTTATTGCTTAAGCTGTCATTTCCTAGGGATGCCTATTATTTTCCAGGCTAGTTGGGGTATGGGATAGAGGGTTCCCATTTCAACCTTTTTTTATGCTGAAATGAATAGAAATATTTGATGAGGATTAGTTCCTTACAGGCTTCCCTCCCTCCATGAGTAACAAATCAAGATTAATTTTGTTCATGATTAAATTTGTATTTCAAAGCTGCCTTGGTAAAGTTAGATCATTTTTACCTCTTCCTTGGTTCTGTTGTAAGCAGCTTTCACATGAAGTCATGCTGTTATTTAGCATATTTTTCTAAAGGTATGTTTCTTGGTATGGAAGGCAGCCTCCTTAAGGAAAATAGTTGGTGGGATAGACTTCAGTTTTTCAGTGCAGTTTAACAGCATGCAAGAAATCAAGGCAGGCGGAAGGTGAACTTGTTAGAAGAGTTGGTCTCTACCACTTAAGGAAGAATCAACCCGGTTTACAATCACCTTCCCTTCCCCTCCCCACAACAGATACCCTGTGAGGTGGGTGGGGCTGAGAAAGCTCTAAAAGAACTGTGAGTATCCCAAGGTCACCCAGCTAACTTCATGTGTAGGTGTGGGAAAACCAACCCAGTTAGTTTCCTCCTCCTTTTTCCCGGGTTACCCCCTTTCTCTTTCATATACAACCTTCTACTCTTTCACCTTATGCCACTATGGTTTCACACAGACAAATCGATACACAAATTCCCATCTTGCTGTGTTTCCCCCCTTCATTCCACTTAATGATAGCCGAAGCCAGCTGATTCCAACCACTGAAGAGAGCACTATAGCTCTGGTTGAGCAGGTGAATAGATCTAGAGGCTTGCTGCCGGTCTGCTGCCAGGTCATTGTTTTCCTCGCTGTAATAATTGGGTGCACCACGGAAGCATAAGGAAAGGTATAGTATGACCTGCTGAGAAGACCCAAGGATGCTTGTTCATCTGCCCAGTAGTTCAATCCACAGTTGTGCTTCTCTTCTCAGGAGCGGTAATCAGCTGAACACTCAGCCAGCCCAGCCACCATGGAGAGCAACAGGGGGTAGGTGGGTGTCTGTGTGTGTAGGGGGGGAGGGCTTGGTCTGAGCTGATGGGTAGATGCAGGATTGGCTGTGAACTGTTTCCACAGGTCAGCCCAATCCCATTTTGTATGTTTTGGGGATAGACCTGCCCTTGAAGCTTATAGCAGTAGCTTGAATGATCAGGACTTCAAGCAGGATTTTTCTGTAGTTGATTTCAGGTCACTACCAATGTTATTTTGGTACTGGGAGGTTGTAGAAAGTTGTGTAGACAGAGTTTAAGAAGACAGAACGTATGCTTCATTTGTTCTTCACCTACCTCCAATTTGAATCAAATTTTCACTAACAACCCTTTCTTTAAAATTATTGTGTTCTCCCCCCCCCCCGTTTAATCCCAAGTACTACTTATAATTGCTATGCAGAATTATTGATTATAGCTGTGTTAACAGTTTATGGGGAGAAAGAAGGGAAAAACCCTTCTCAGAACTCCACAGTAAAAATGGAGCTCAGTTGTCACATACTTCACTGATTAGAATTCAACGTGCTAAACTGGAAAGTTAGGCCTAGTCTTCCGAATAAGCTTGCACAACTCCTGTTGACTTCTCTGGGAGTTCAGTGCAAGCCTTCAGAACACAATTTGGCACTTGTGGAAAATATTTCTGTAATAAAGCCCTGAATGAGGTCTTTAGTTTTAGACTCTTGTGCAACACCAGAGAGAAAGAGAGACCGAGAGAGAGAGATCAGCCAACTTAAGGCCCAGTAAGTCTAGGTAAACCCTCTGCATCGGTCACCATATGTTTCCAATCAATATTTCTTGGCTGCCTCCAGGAATTAACCAGTCTGATTTCACCTGCTGGTGTGGCAGCTTCACGTAAGCAGCATTAATCTAGACTAAATTGCTCACCAAGGCTTAAAGCGCAGTTTGTGTACTGCTGTTGCTCTCCGATGAGGAAAGGGGGCTTTTTTTTTTACCTTCCTAGAAGGTTGACATACATTCCTAATAGCATTCCCTAAAGCATTTTACCGTGTTTTAAGGAATGGGTGCACTGTGAGTGCCATTGTAAGGTTCTTTTTCATCTGCATGATTGAATTTAGGTCGAAATGCTCAGGCCGTATGGTGTTTGTACAGTCTCTTTCTTGACCTATGCTTTAATGGGAGTTCAGCTGGGGTTCAGGGCAGGAGATGGAGGCCGAGGAGAGAGAGTTTTGCTGTTAAGTGTTTAGCCAGAAGCTACATCTGCAAGAATAAGGAATGGAACCTGTTAAATGCTTTTTCCTGTCAGTTACTGACGGGGGGCCTGGTGCAGAATAAAATTGCTGCAGAATAGACTTCTGGGATGGTAGAATGGGTAGAATCCCTGCCCTGTAGTCTAAAGTATATCAATTATAAGTAGGGCTCTGGTTTTGAGGTGAAAAGCTTTTGTTTATTCAGCCGGGGGGGGGGGGGACACACAATCATTTTAAAGCAGTGGTTCCCAACCTTTTTTTGACCAGGGACCACTAGGACTTTTTTGTTCGGTGCAGGGACCCCAAAGTTCAAAATAAAAATTCCGAGAATTTGAAAATAAACTTTAATCATAACTGTTAGTTAAACATTAAACTTAGAATAATATTTGAATATATTTTTTATAATAGAGAACTTTTAATTGTAAATCAATGTGATTTTTGAGCTTGCATCCTTTTTACAAGCTGGGCAATTCTGGGGCTAATACTGTTGCTCAGAGCTACATGAATATCATCACTTGCTTCCAATCGATTTCTGGTCTTGTTCTTAATTATAAGCAAAGCAGAAAACCCTTGTTTGCATAAATAAGTTGTGGAGAAGAGCATAAGATATTGCAAGGCGAATCCCCGAACTGTAGGATATTAAATTGCTTTTTTACACCAGAACTCTTCAAGAGAAACTGATTCAAACGCATCCTTACAGTGCCTATCATTTTGGAATTCAATGAGCTCTTCCTGGATTTCTTCTGCAACCTCTTCAACAGCAATACCAAAAGGATTGCAAATCAGCTTTTGGGTATCTTTTGATTCGGTCTGGTTATATTTCTGGAAGTAACGGTGGAATTCATCGACCAGCATTTGCAGATGACTTCTGATGTTGTCTTGTATTTTTGCGGTGATCATGTCATCTTTAATATCATCGACCAGTGCTTTTAATGTCACAAACGCAGAATAATTGTTTTCGCCTACCCATAATTGAAGTTTGCAAATAAAGGCACGCAGTTTGTCTTCAAACATAAAAATGTTTCCCACACCTGGTAAATTTATGTTTCCAGAACCTTGCAACTGTAAGTTTAGTTTATTCAAACGTGAGAAAATATCCACAAGGTCAGCCAAATGCATCTGACTTTTCGAATCAGAAAACAGCTCTAGTAAATCTTTAATTTTCTTCTCGGCTAGAAACAGCTCAACCTCTTTTCTTAATTCAAATAACCTTCCCAGCATATTGCCTTTCGATAGCCAACGAACTTCGGTGTGGAAAAGAAGAGTCTCATGATCGGAGTCCATTTCAGTGCACAGTTTTTTAAAAAGGCGTGTATTTAAGGCGCTGCTTTTAATAACATTGACCACTTTTATGGCCATTTCCATGGTATTAACAAGGCTTTTAGGAAGAGTCTTGGAAGCTAACGCCTGACGATGTATGATACAATGAGTTGTTATTGCTGAAGGATTCTTCTGTTTTATTAATGTTGCTAGACCAGAGCATGATCCTAACATGGCTGGAGCGCCATCTGTACAGAAGCCGGCGAGCTTTTCCCACATAATGCTATGTTTCTCAAAATACTCCGCTATTATATTCATGACGTCGATACCTTTTGACGTTGTTTCCAGTTTTTGCGAAATCAATAATTCCTCTTTAATAGTGTTGTTGTCGTCTAAAAAGCGGACAAATACAAGCAACTGACTGCAATTAGAAACGTCTGTCGATTCATCACACTGCAAAGCGAAACATGGCGAATTTTTTATTTTCAAAACAAGCTGCTCCTTGATGTCATTTGACATAATTTCAATTCGAGCTTTTACCGTGTTGTTCGATAGAAGTATTTCTTGTATTTTCTTTTTGGCTTCCATCCCTAAAACCTCTTCGACAGCTATCATCAAACAAGGTTTGACGAGTGTTTCTCCTATTGTGTGTGGTTGTGTGAGGCTCGCTTGCACCTTCCCCCGGCCTCCCCGCCCCACATGTTCCTTACTTGTCGCACGCTGCTCCCGCGAGTCACCACCGCACGCCGCCGCTCTCTGCACCTGCGAGCCACCGCCATGCCGCCCGCATAAGTATTAATTTATTATGGGTTTATAACTTTGTTTCGCGGACCCCTGGTTTAGTTCTCGTGGACCCCTGGTTGGGAACCAGTGTTTTAAAGGAAGGGTGTACCGTTTCAGGCTGCAGGTGGGGAGGTTACATCCTTAATACTACCTACTCTATGAAAAAGCTCCCTGGAAATTAAAATTGAGCACACTAGGCAGAAAAGTTCTAACTTAACCTTTACATACCATACTAGTTTTCCAATTGAAGGAAATTAGGTATGTAGGGATGTATTGAAAAACACCCTGAGCTGGATAGACCCAGGCTAGCCTGAGCTTGTCAGATCTCAGAAGCTAAGCAGGGTCGGCCCTGGTGGGTATTTGGATGGGAGACTTCCGAGGAACCACCGGGGTTGTGACGCGAAGGCAGGCAATGGCAAACTACCTCCGAATGTGTCTCCCCTTGCAAACCCTACGGGGTTGCCATAAGTCAGCTGTGACTTGACGACGCACACAAAAATGCACCGCATAAAGTAACATTTGAATGCATTCAAAATAAAACTAGGAAAATAGTGTTTCATATTGTTTTTTCCCCTTGTTTATTGCATAATTTATTTTCTTGCTGGCCTCAGGAACCAAATTTCAGGGAGCTCAGTGGGCCTCAGCAGTAGAGGGGAATTGGCAGAAATCAATGCCTCCCCCTAAGAAAACTTATGTGCTCTTAAGATTTTGAAACAATATATTTTTGTGTGTGTTTTTGCCCATTTCTGGGGTAGTTAGCAAAAGAAGGAAACCGCCCTCTTAAGTAGACATCTTTTCAGTGCTCCTATTTTCATAATGTTTATTGAGCTGTCCAGCCGTGGATGTCGTTTGAAAAAGCTCAGCGCTAGTAGCACATTGGAAGATCACAAAACTGTATCTAAATATCCTCACTAAGTAATTGGTCGCTTTATGTTCCTCTGTGTGTTTTATCAGTTGCTTCATAACGGGGTTATTGTTTGCTGGCCCTGTTGGCAGAGCGTGCCTGTTTGCAGTTCATTGAGTCACAAGTTAGCCCCTTAGTTTGTACATTGCTGCTAGCCACATTAATGGAAGATATGATCATGCTGCATTCCTGACTTATTTTGTCATGAAAGTAGAGGGGAAGGGCTGGCTATGGCTCAGGAGGATTAATCCTGGTTTGAATGAATTTGGTGAGAGTTTGTATGCCCGCAGAATGACTCTGGCAAATGTAACAGGCAAAATGTTCACCTCTGCTTAAAAGATTGGAGAGTATCATAGGTGCCTTGTATTAGAAAGCCACGGAGAGAGCTTTTGTCATAATATTTAGTGCAATCCTATTTTGAGTTATTCTAGTTGAAGCCCATTTATTTCAGTAGGGTTAAGATGCTGGGATAAGAGCCCCATGGTGCAGAGTGGTAAGCTGCAGTACTGCAGTCCAAGCTCTGCTCACGACCTGAGTTTGATCCCAACGGAAGTCGGTTTCAGGTAGCCGGCTCAAGCCTTCCATCCTTCCGAAGTCGGTAAAATGAGTACCCAGCTTGCTGGGGGTAAAGGAAAGATGACTGGGGAAGGCACTGGCAAACCACCCCGTAAACAAAGTCTGCCTAGTTAAACGTCAGGATGTGATGTCACCCCATGGGTCAGGAATGACCCAGTGCTTGCACAGGGGACCTTTACCTTTTAAGATGCTGGGATAACTTTGCATAGGATTGTACCATTAGATACATATGACCCAGTGCTTGCACAGGGGACCTTTACCTTTTAAGATGCTGGGATAACTTTGCATAGGATTGTACCATTAGATACATACTCGATTTGTCACAAGCGGACTCTTAATCCGTTTAAAACAATAGAAGTTTGCCTGTGTCAGAAAGAAGGCAGTGATGGCCTTCTTCCTTGTTTGCCTACATCACCCTGTAATTAGGAAAGTGATAATGACATATGATTTCTATGAAAAGAATATACTTAGAAACAGAGAAGGTCAGTTAACTGGTTGACAGGAAATTCATAAGACTAAATAGGAAATTTGGCAAGACTGTGCAGGGAATTTGTAAAACAAGAAGGATTCTCAGGTGTTTTGATATCTTTGAGTAGTGGAGCAGGTGGTGGTAAATGAACTTGTTGAATATGTTAAGTCAGAAGTTCTTTTTTCTTAGTACCCCAGAGGTGTACAGCTGTAACTGTAGCTGGTAGATCTCATTGCTGCTAAGGGTGGGTTCTGTGATTTGTTTTGTTTTTCATTTTGGTTATTGATAGCATTAATGAACAATGAACATGGGGTTACAAAGAAGCAGATTAGGAAGGCTGAAAGCCCGATCACAGGAGCGGTGCTTATTGACCACGGATTAAGTGTGATGATTATAGCATAGGTATATGGTTGACTGCCCTGACCTGGATGTCCCAGGCTAGCCTGATCTCGTCAGATCTCAGAAGTTAAGCAGGGTCGGCCCTGGTTAGTATTTGGATGGGAGCCCACCAAGGAAGTCCAGGGTTGCTGTGCAGAGGAAGGCACTGGCAAACCACCTCTGTTAGTCTCTTGCCATGAAAACCCCAAAAAGGGGTCGCCATAAGTCGGCTGCGACTTGACGGCACTTTACACACTGTTGATTAGTTATCATTGTTCGTGCATTAGGAGAAGAGAATTTTCTCACTCTTCTGCCTAGGCACAAGGAATTGTTTGATAGTTCGCACCTCAGAAGTCCAAATACCATTTTCTGTTGTGCTCGGTGATATAGACAGAAAACTAGCTCTTCTACAGTTCTCTAGAAGTTTCCTTGTTCGTCTTCTCCTGGTCCCTGCAAGTTTGTCCCAATGTCTACCAGTTGCTAACCACTGCATGATGGCAGAATTGATGTGCCGCTTTGTGGTTTACGGTTTATGTTACTTTCTGTCCCACAATGCTGTAGTTCTGTAACTCACAGTGCAGTCCTAAGCAGAGTTACACCCTTCTGAGCCCATTTAAGTCAATTGGTTTAAAAAGATGTAACTGTGTTTAGGATTGCCAATAACCCTAAAGAAAAATGTCCTGTTCATTTATGAGGCTTAATGTGTACAAAATGAACAACTGAAGCTTTACGTGGCATGGAGGTAAATAACATCACCAGCATGACATCCCATTAAGTCTCTATTAAGGACATTTTTTCCCTCCCAGCTCCTTATTACACATTTAGTCCTTCCTTGATTGAATGATATGTTGTACGTGCAAAGGTCCAAATCAGTTTATGCTGCTTTTAAAAAGTGCATCTTAACACTAAACAGCAGCGTCAGGTAAAGTAACAACATTACCTTGTATATGAATTGTTCTGTTACGCTCCCACAGCTGCATCCATATTGAAAACTACCATGCCAGTTAGAAAACCAGGCTAGGACTTTTCCCCCTGACACCTGTCTATGGAGGGAATTATTTGCATGGAGGAGCATTAAATAATTTGAGCCTTCTTTTGGAGTCTGAAGTGGTCCAGGCCAGAGATAGATTTTGTCACTTTTGTAAGCACTAGGCTGGGGCAGGCAACTCCTAGCACGTGTGCCACCAGCAGCATACCCAGACCGTTTTGCTTGGCACCCAGGGCCACATCTTTGGCCATGGCACTGGCAGCATTGCTGGGGCCAGAGATACAGGCAGAGGCAACAGGCATGCCTATGCCCGTCATTGCCTCCCAGACCTGCACAGCCACCACCAGAGTCCAAGGCAAAGGCCCCATGATGCCTGCAGTGCCACTGGGGTCAGCGTGGTGTAGTGGTTAAGAGCGGTGGTTTGGAGCGGTGGGTGTGATCTGGAGAACCGTTTTGATTCCCCACTCCTCCACATGAGTGGCAGAGGCTAATCTGGTGAACTGGATTTTGTTTCCCCACTCCTACACATGAAGACAGCTGGGTGACCTTGGGCTTGTCACAGCTCTCTTAGAGCTCTCTCAGCCCCACCTACCTCACCTGGGCCATTAACGCATGTCCGATTTGGTCTGCTTCACCCACCCCAATGTAGCGGTTTTCTAGTGGTCGCACGCACGCTGGCCCCGCTCTGCGGATCAAATCTACTACGAGCGCAGTTTACTTGCGTGTTTTCCAAGACCCGTCTTATCGCGAAATAGAGATCACAATCGAGATAAATCCGGTTGTTTCGTCATGCGTGAGCTTCCGGGTCGGTATTCCATCAGTCCTTGCCGCCCAAAACTCCTATAGCCACTCCCACCGCCCCTCCCATCAGCATTCACGGCGTGGTAGAGTCAGTCCTGCACACACCATTTCCCGTTCTCTGATCTCTTTCCACTCCGTCCTGTATGGAACTCTTCCTCGGTGCCTGACTGACCGACGGCAGCTGTCCTTACTGCATTTACATTTCTTCCGTGGCGCAAGCTACTTGCCACACATGGCCACATAAAAGGAGAAAAACCAACGTCAGGAAGTGAGGTACGTTGGTATACCGGCATATCATTCTAGGGGGGGGGGGGAAGGAAGACGCCAAGCACTCAGTCGCGTGACTATGATTTAATGACGTCGGTAGCGACGAACACTCCCCGAATATCCCACGTTATCCCATGCCCCAAATGCATGGAACACCGGGTGGTGCACATAGTGTGGGATGGGAAACGGACATGCGTTTACTTTTATGATCCCAGATTAAAATAGTGTGAGATGAGAGAGAGATTAACCGGTGACATCTTGCCCATGCGTTAATGGCCATGGTGTCTTTTGTGTGGAGGGGAAGGGAAGGTGATTGTTAGCTGGTTTGATTCTCCCTTAAGTGGCAGAGAAAGTCGGCATATAAAAATCAACTCTTCTTCTTCCTCTTCTGCGTTGCCAAGCACACAGCCCTCGCCCTCATTTTGTTTGCTGGCATCTTTACAGGAAGACATTGGGCCGCACAGGTTGCTTCTTCCCGCACTAGGGCTGAGTTGCACAGCTAGAGTAGAATTATCAAGTGCAGAGGAACTGAAAGATCACACCTAACAAACCAGCCTTTCTGGCTGCAGTACAAACTGAAAGAAAAACATTATTTAAATAATTTGTCTCTGTGTTTTAAGTATGGCATTATTCTCAGGATTAAACAAGTGTGTCTGTTTTGGCGCAGGGGAGTGGCTCACATGCTGTGAAAGATTTGAACACTGACTATCAGCACTGTGCCCTGCAGTTGCTTCTTGCTCACAGGTTGTCTGTCTCTCTCTCTCTTTAAAAATTTCATGTTTATATCCTGCTTTTATATGAGGACTCCTCCCAGTGTTTCCCATCCAGGTTCCTAACCAGATCGGCACCCACTTAGCTTTAGCAACTCTGTAGCATTAGGTGTTCCCAGATAATTATCTCTGTTTTTTTAAAAAAATTGGATCATGTCTGGCAGCCATGTGACCTTCTCTTCTGCTGGAAAACCTTTCAATATTATTTTGTATTGGCACTAGATTTTGTATTGGTCTTTTTATTATTACAAAACTTCCACTTTGTATTGTGAAAATTCTATTTTTTTTAAGTATGCAGAGTAATGAACATGTGTTTTATAGCCTTATCTCGTTAGTGTAAAGATGTTTTTGGTTCATTTGGCTCAGGAGAATGACAGATGTAGGCTACAGCTGGTTCACAGTTGCCCATACTTATCGAAATAAGTAGTTTTTCAGTGCACATATTGAAACAAGTAGTTTTGCAGTGCACATTAACTGTGTTCTGGACTTCATTTGAAGTAGAACAAGTGATACTTTTTGTTGGGACAACATACATTTGTGAAAGGGTATGCATAACTACGCAGGACTGTTAATTGGGCGCAACATGCTGCAGTGTTTCATCAAAAGCATTTGTCCAAAAACATACCCAAGCAGATTATGCCAGGGCAGATTACCTTCCATGGGATCTTATACACAGACTTTTATGTGCATTTTTGTGAAAGGTGTCCTGGACCGTCCAAACATAGAGATGGAACTCCCGAGGTTGACAGAATGATGAGCGATTTCATTAATCACAAAACGAGGTAGTAACTGAGTAGAGATAGTGGCTGAAGTAACCCTCTTAGCTCTTGGGTTGGCTTCTTTCTTTTCTTTGCAGAAATAATTCAACCAACTAACTGTACATTACACCATCTTGCTTCATGTTCATAAAGTCCTTAAACATTTCTGGGTTTGCAGTGAATGGTTCCAGCGCTTGTGATCTGTGAAACTGCCGTTTTAAATTAGTTTTGTATTTTCTGACTTGCTGGAGAGCTGAATTTGAAATGATCTGTTATCAGCATATGGCATTCAGTGGAGATAATACACCACGGATGCTTTTGTCTTACTTTTTGTGTGTGCTGCTTATGAAGAATGATCTTGTCTGTAGAGAGACAACTTTTACAAGTATGGATGCAGTACTGGTTTCTATTTTCTTTATGGTGAATCTAAATAGTAGCTTAAGTTCAGTGACTAAATAAGAGTGACCTTGAGAGAATCTATGTTGAAACCATGTTGAGATCATCCCTCCCCAAATTGGTTGGCAATTATTAGTCTGTTGCTTCCCTGAACATATAATTATGTAGTTAGCTGTAATAATGGAAATCCATTCACATGGCTTTTGCATTCAAGCTGCATTAGGTATTTCAGTCAGTTATACTGGTATAAATCTACCAGTCTACTATAAATCTTTGCCTTTGAAATTGTTTTCAAAAGCCAGTGGGAACCAGTGTTTTATAGTGTTCAGCATGTTGGGCTAGGATCTGGGAGACCCCGTTCTGCCACAGAAGCTTGTGTGATCACAAACTCTGAGTCTAAGGCTGAGGGGGGTGGGCAAAGCTCCTTAGGAGCTGGTGTGACCCCGCGCCGGCATCCGTGTCACTTTACCACGGTGCGCAATGGCACCTATGTCAGCACGGGGGGGCAAACATTCTGGTGCTGGGGAGCTGCAGGGCTCTGCTGCTCGTGAGCCAAGCTGGCAGGGAATTCCCGGAAGGAAAAGCCCGTGTGTGTGTGTGTGTGTGTTTGGGCTTTCCCAGGGGCGGAGCTGACATCAGTTTCCCCTTTCAGCCCAGGAACGTCCCTTGCCGCTGTGGCGTTGCCACTCAACCTCTTTTGGTGGCGCAACCCCATTCTTTTCTATGGGATTTTTTTTTTTTTTTTGCCTTTTCCATTTCCCCCCTTTTAAATTTTCGTTTTCTGGCCCGGAAGCCTCTGAGGAGGAGGCGCGGCTGCACCACTCCCGGCCGCCGCGTATCCACCTGCCCCCTCAGGAATGGGCTGTAAGTTACCTCCCAAGGTTGTTGTAAGGATAAAATGGACAGGAGAAGAACAACGTCAACCACTTTGGGTCTCCACTGGGGCGGAAGGCAGGGTATAAATGATGGGGAGGAAGGCAGGCTATAAACTATGTATAGAAGGGAGAATTTGCAGTCATACATAAGTAGCAATATCGGGAATATGTTTCCCTGACCTGAATAGCCCAGGCTAGCCTGATCTCATCAGATCTCAGAAGCTAAGCAGGATCGATCCTGGTAGATATTTGGATGGGAGACCTCCAAGAAATACTAGGATCGAGGCACAGAGGCAGGCAATGGTAAACCGCCTCTGAACGCCTCTTACCTTAAAAACCCTATGAGGTCACCATAAGTCAGATGTGACTTGATGGCAAAAATAATAATCATACAATTAATTTTGATTCATGTTCTTAGAGTCAGGTCAACTTGTTTCTCAGGCAAACAGATTTGCTTATGAGTCGCATGACCAGTGAACTCATAACTAAACTTTTTTCAGTCACTTTTTGGTTTCCCCTCCCAAAATTAAAGATCCAAAAAACAGATTGCACAAGGTGCTTTGTTGCAGATCTGAAGTTCTTGGCTCACATGGGATGCTGCTAAGGCAAACGGATTAATTGCATAAGTCAAGACAGCAGCAAGAAGTGGCGAGACTTAAAGGGCTGGAAAATAGGTTGTGCATTTGCAATCAACTTGGGGCCAATTCACACCATCCGACTGGCGTGTTCAGTTGGGCTGCATCCTGAACTTAGTACAAGCTGTAGTAGCATGAGTAATCCATGGTGCTAATAATAATAATAAGCTGTACTAATCAGTAGCCTTACTTTATAGGGCATCTTCACACAGAGAGCAGGCCACTCTTTTGGTTTGGTCTCTTGTCTCACTCTCTATATCACACTTCTATTCCACGCACTGCACTGCCCGGTTGTTTGTGCTCCCTAAGCACATTAAATCTTGACATTACGATTCAGTCTCTTTCTGGTTTTGCAGTAACTGAAGCTAAAGTTTGTGCATCAGGAACACAAGGTGCCGAGTGCTAAAGAGTGTCCACGGCCAAGCTTATCATGTTGTTCTTAAGGATGTACAAAGAATCAAACAACAAAAAAAGTATGCGTAGTGAAATATTTTGAAGAACTTGGCGGGCTCCAGCCTTTCCTGTCTCCTCTTTTGTTTTCCAAATGCATCAGCAGATGGTCATGGAAAGGCAAAACCTGTACCTTGAATGACCTTTGCCCTTGAAGAAGGTGTAAATCAGTTGTGTCAGGAAGCCTCTATCTCTAAATATGCCTAAAGAACTTATTTGGTGGTAGGTGTAAACAAATCTAATTAAGGAAAATTCTCCAATGTTTTAATTATCTAAATGCATTGCTGTGGTGCTAGGTGTTTAAACTGTTGTCATGTCTCAGGAGGTGAAAAATTTGCAAGTGGTTACAGAGACAGGTTTTTTATTTTTGCAGAAAAATTAATTAGAGAATGAGCTACTGAAAGCAACTAGTTTGGAGATGTGTTTCAAATAATAATGGGACCTTTTAGAAGTGCTGGGACTTTTTATTCTCTCTCTCTTTCTCTCTCTCTCTCCCCCCCCCCCCGCGTTGTCTATCCAGTAGGTTGATTCGGTACTTTAAAGAGCAACATAAGGCTCTGTTAAACGTGTCCATCCTTGTCCTGCTGTCTTTGGAGAGGTAGAAAGCATGAGTGGCTCCAAATCAACCAGGAGTATTAATGGGGGAAATAGTCTTCAGGTAGCTTAAAGGGTCCGGTTGGTTGCTACATTCATCTGATTGGCAAGGAGGTGGAATTCTTGTCCTTTTTAGGTCCCCATGCCTCTTACACACAGTTGGGCCAGCAAATCACTTGACTTTCTTGACTGAATCCATCTCTTCCCCTGAAACTCGTAATCCTAGCTGACGATTTTCCATCACCTTCAAGCTCTCAAGGTTTTCTTTAAGTGGAATGTATACATCTTATTTAAATAAGATGGTGAGTTTATGGTGAGTGACTCGTGGCCTTTTGTGGACTTTGAGGGCAAATTTTGTCCCAGGTCATGTTATCCCCCCTGAGAATCTAAAGTGTACAATTTAAGTCTTGCATGACTGATTCATACATAATGCAACTTATATTCTGCATTTGAATATAGATATTTTTAAGGCTGCCTCCTTCACTTTGTTGATATCTCCTGGGTTCACCCATCTTTCTCATTTTTTTGAACTGCTCTGCAAACACAACACATAAATACACTGTGGATTGTTCAGAACTGCAGCTGTCTCAAAAGTGGGTCTGGGCTATATGCACACATTATTATCCAGTTATGAAGATATAGACCAAGTTTTCATTAAAAATGAATGTATCTACTTCTGACACTGTAATTACTGTGTATTACTTATTAACATTTTCAAAATTTGCTCCATAGATTTTTTTTGGGATATTCTTTCTCATGGCTAAGCTTACCATTACCTATCTGTGCAAGAACGCCTTGTAGTAATTTTCACAGTTACCGGTATGCTGATATCTTACATGACCTGTTGGTTGTAAGGATGTTGTAAAATCTGCCTCATTGTAAGAACAGGTGCTACTTACTGCATTTGCAACCTTGGAGCCAACTCTAAATGGCTTTAAATAAAAGTTTCTAAGATAGTGGCAGTTGGGTACAAGAGCGTATAGCTCAGCAGAAGTGCGAAGGTTTACAGTTTGATCTAAAGCAGTTGAGACAGTAAGCTCATATTCATGCCTGCTTAAGTAGATGCTGCTACCTGGAAATCAATATGGTTTATACCAAGTAAGAGAGCACTATTGTCATAAGCTTATGAACAATAGTGTGGCTGCTTAGCATTTATATAGGGTATTTCGTCTTTAAAGCACTTTAAAAGATTAACTGAAGAAAAGCTAGTTGTGCTCCAACACTGAATGACCATCGTACTAGCTTCTGATGGTTGAACATTCCCCTTCTCTAGTGATGGAAGATACCTCTTTAACAGAAAACCAACCCTCCCCCCAAATAAAAATCATTTTCAAAGGCCTTTAGAAGAAGAAGAGTTGGTTTTTATATGCCGACTTTCTCGACCACTTAAGGAAGAATCAAACTGGCTTACAATCACCTTCCTTTCCCCTCCCCACAACAGACACCCTGTGAAGTAGGTGGGGCTGAGAGAGCTCTGAGAGAGCTGTGACTAGCCCAAGGTCACCCAGCAGGCTTTGTGTGTAGGAGTGGGGAAACCAACCCAGTTCACCAGATTAGCATCCGCTGCTCATGTGGAGGAGAAGGGAATCAAACCTGGTTCTCCAGATCAGACTCCACCACTCCAGACCACTGCTCTTAACCACTACACCACGCTAGCTAAACATGGGAAGGATTGGGCCCTGTTTTCTTGACCTTTTCCACTATGACACCACTTGAGGAAATAATTTTGTGCTTCACATATTTTGTTATCTATGTTGTGAATTCTTAGCTTGAAGTCAAATAGTTCAT
Source organism: Euleptes europaea (assembly GCF_029931775.1). Classification (NCBI taxonomy): domain Eukaryota; kingdom Metazoa; phylum Chordata; class Lepidosauria; order Squamata; family Sphaerodactylidae; genus Euleptes; species Euleptes europaea. Next base: position 28,748,222 of record NC_079326.1, read on the forward strand.
TAGATAATTAGGGTCAAACCACACATTATGTAGCAGATTCACCACCTTTCTTGCCTTCCCTCCCTCCAGCTTCCACTCTCCTCTCATTGGAGTGGGATTTGCAAAGTTTCCCTGCTTGCTTCGTTCTAAGCAGCAAAATCGCTCCTCCTTTTTTCTCCTCACCAAAGTAAAAATTATTTCTTTCTATATTGGAGGAGCAATGACCTCAGCACTAGTGGCCCTAACCAGAAGGACATGGATCTTCCAAGTTTTTAAAAAAACTATTTAGATATTGATATCCTGTCCCCACCCCCAAAGGGAACCCAAAACAGGTTACCAGTAAACCTCTATGGCGGGGGGCGGGGTTGAACTTGGACCTCCCATATGCTAGTCTGATACACTAATCACTGCTTTACGTTGTAAGAATATATATGGAAAGTGTCAGGGCCTGTATTTGGCACAAGTCCTAGGGGGAGGGAAGATGTAATTTGTGCTTTACAGCATGTTTGCCATACTGGTTGTCTCTTTGACTTGCAAGATAGGCTATGAAACTTCGAGGAGTAAAAAACACACACATAAAGGCAGTACAATGTAAACAGAGATTATAAAGATGGTTGCTCATCTTCAGTCAGTTACTTTTGCATTGATCACAAAAGTATTATGCAGTTTTTCAGCTTTGCCTGGATTTATAATTGGTGAAATGTTGATACAGTTGACCTCTAACAGGTCAAGGGTATTTGTTTTGACTGTGTCCACAGACCGATGAAGCATGGAGTAGGGGTCACTGGGGGTGTGGGAGGGAGGCAGTTATGAATTTCCTGCATTGTGCAGGGGGTTGGACTAGATGACCCTGGTGGTCCCTTCCAACTCTATGATTCTATGTGGTACCTGGAATACTTTCAAAGATGCCATTTTCTGAAGTTACCTTTGAGACATTCCCAGCTGATCCACTGCCACATCATATCCTGAAATACCAGGGGACCTGGAACACATGAATACTCCTATGTGACCTGATGGATGGAGGAAACAAGTGTGTGGTAATACCCACATGATCCTGGTGACTCCTTTTTCAGAACTTCAGAATATAACTATGGCGAGGGATCTTATCTTTCATGTTAGCCAGATTCTGTAGGAATCATGCTAGGAAACGTTGAAGGCAGCAGGAAAAGAGGAATACCCAACAACAGATGGATTGACTCTATAAAGGAAGCCATGGCCCTCAATTTGCAAGATCTGAGCAAGGCTGTTAAGGATAGGACACTTCGGAGGACATTGATTCATAGGGTCGCCATGAGTCGGAAGCGACTTGACGGCACTTAATACATACACACAGATTCTGTAAAGACATTCAGCATCCTCATTCAACATAAGCATTAGCATTCCATTAATTTCACTGAGCATAGAGTGAATCTAGCACGTGACAAAAAAAAATGTAACCTTTATGCTTCAGCAACAAGTAGGATTATGAACAGGTCTGGAGAAAAAATTTCCCATCCCAGGCTTAATATGTGGAAATGAACAGCTGAAGCTTTTCATGGCGTGGAGGCAAATAATATCATCTGGTAAATAACATCCCACTAACCCTCCATAAAGGACAGGACATTTTTTCTCCGGGGAGTTGGCAACCCTAGCCTCAAGAAACCTTGACTGAGATGTAGCCTACTATTTTGCTTGGCTAAAGATGGTGCATTCTATCAGGGCAAAACACATTCCAATGGCACGGGGGTTCTGCCGTGACAGCATGACGGACAGACCGACCGAATGCAATCCCATTGTTGGAGCAGTTAGAATAAAGCACCAGATGGACCAAGAAATTTGTGAAATGCAGCCATAAAGTAGTAGGCTAGCATATGAGAAGTCCTTATTCTTTTACAGCCTTTTTCATTCTCTTGAGCAATATGCTGTGTTTTAGAAGCAGGGCAGACCTGTAACAAAGCCCTGGCACACTTTCACCCAGCCCAAATGATGCACTTTCAATCTACTTTCAATGCACTTTGAAGGTGGATTTTACCGTGTGAACTGGCAAAATCCACTTGCAAAAGGTCGTTAAGGTGCACTGAAAGTGGATTGAAAGTGCATTATTTGGGCTGGGTGAAAGTGCCCTATAGTGTTTAAAAAAAGAAACAGCCTACCATTTTGAATGGCAGGGAAGGGACGGGTAGCTTTCGGAATAGGCCACCAAGCTGTTCCTCTCCTGTGGCGTTTCAGAGTCCCTGTTGCTCGTCCACACAAACTGTGAAATTCCCGAGACTGCTTCTCATTAAAAAAAAGAAAAAAGAAAAAAAGAATTGGTTTGTAACATCCTGCTTACTCCTTCGCTTAATCTGTCTCACTGGATTTGTGTGGGGATAAATGAGCCGTGTCCTGCATTTTGTGCTGTGAAAGCACTGTAGAAACATGATCTCTGAAGCCCCGAGGTATGTGTACCGTCTTCTTATTGGCTTTCCTGTGCTGGTTCTGGATTTCATAAGATAACAGCACAGCTGTAATTGGAAAATTGTGTTTTATTCTAATGTCCTTTTGCTTGTTATGTTGTTTTTAAAAGAAAGTTCTGTTGTTAGGGTTGAACACGAGCAGCAGGAATAACCTAATAAATGTGCCAAAGTCTGTTAACATTTAGCTACACCCTGATTTTGCTTCTTTTATGGGTGTAACGGGGTTTTTTTTCTGTCCCTGTTCCTTTGTGGGGAATGGTAGAAATGTTCCTTGGCTAATTGAGTTGGCCACGTAATCCCTGTCTGTAGCCACCAACCTGCGTGGAAATGATGAGTTTAGGATACTCTAAGAACTTGACCTGCGCTCAACTTATTCCCATGTAAGGCAATTTGATATCATGATTTCCTGAATCAAACTCACGTGTCACTTTAAGTGCTTTTCAGACTCTCTTTCACTTTTGGTATGCATGCATTAAAACCAGATGGAAAGCTTTAACTCTGCTTTTGTCAGGTTTTGAATTGAATAATGGCCGAGGAAATACATTTCCGTCTTCTTGAAATGCATGATCTTAGTCCTACAAAGGTACACATCAGAAAAACGAGAATGGTTGATTTCAAGGATTGTTGTATGCTGCCAGGACTTGTCCTCTTTGTGACATCTTTCTGATCCAGGATCTCTCCAGGATCAGAGGAGTGTGCCGAATATATTAGGTGCTGTGGAACACAGGCAGGATGGTGGTGCTGCAGTCGTCTTGTTCCTGGAGGCACCTGGTTGGCCACTGTGTGAACAGACTGCTGGACTTGATGGGCCTTGGTCTGGTCCAGCAGGACCTTTCTTATGTTCCTATGACATGGATACAGATATTGCCAGTTTTACATTAGGCAATGTAGGTGGTCACCTAGGATAGCACTTTTTAAGGAGGGTGTGTGTAGCATTTTTTTCCCCAGCAGGTGGAAGAGAGAGTTTTCCAGTGTTACCTCACCATATGTAGGAGCCCCGTGGTGCAGAGTGGTAAGCTGCAGTACTGCAGTCCAAGCTCTGCTCACGACCTGAGTTCGATCCCAACGGGAGTCGGTTTCAGGTAGCCATCTCAAGGTTGACTCAGCCTTCCGTCCTCCCGAGGTCGGTAAAATGAGTACCCAACTTGCTGGGGGTAAAGGGAAGTTGACTGGGGAAAGCACTCGCAATGAAGATCCTGTTGAGAGCCATCAAGTGAAGGTGATACCCAGGCCAAGGACAGGTTAGCTGCGGCTTTCTGGGATCCAGAAGCTCCAGAATATAAACTATAGGAGGAGACCTGGGAGAACATTTTTATAGAAATAATACAAATTGTGCGACCGTGTGGTTTTTGTACTATGCTAAGTGATACGTTCGGTCCTTTTCTCTGTGGTTATGATTCCCTCCCTCTCATTTCTACTTCTTTTTTCCACTCTCTGTTTTTAAAGAAGCGCTGATCCTGGCTATGAAAAGTGGACCATTATATAGTATAGTGGCAGACAGATCATAGTAGATTACCAAGGGCATGCCAAGTTGCACTTGACAGTCTTCGAGTTGCAGCTTTCCTCATGTTAGCAAATGTGATGCCTCAGCCTCCGACACACACAAACGGCTGACTTGCTAAGTGCACTTTATGTCTTCCCGTGTGTGAAGGGCAGAATCTTTCAGCTTCTCGTATCCCCATTATGGTCTCCCTGCCATCTCTTACCTTTGCTTTCAAGACTGCACGACAACAGACATCTGCCTTAGTCTGACAAGAGGACCCAAAATATCGCTACATCTTACATAATTAACAAACCTCCCACTTATGGGTGGATAATGAGCTTTTGCTGACAGTGGCTGTCAACACTGAGTCTCATCGTCTGGTGCTGAAAAAGCATTTTATTGTTGGACAATATAATATGGGAACTGGGACTGTCAGTGATGCCACGGGGTAGGCGTGTGATATATGGCCACTGATTCCTTCCTTCCCCAGCTGTCCTCCTTGTGCCCCTTTTTTGTTCTATGAGATAGAAAAAACTTATTTACTTATACTCCGCTTTTCTTCCCGATGGGGACACAAAGTGGCTTACAACATTGTTCTCCTCTGCTCCCTTTTATCATTGTAACAACCACCCTATGAGGTAAGTTAGTCTGGGAGTATATAACTGCCCTGAGGACAAACTTTCCATGGCAGACTGGGGATTTGAACCTGAGTCTCCCAGATCCCAGTATGGCATTCTAACCAGGAACCATTATAACCAGCTGGCTTGCTACTTGCTAAGGATATAAGCGCACCCTGATCTGATGCCTGTCTTTCTTGGCCTTACCTCTGGTAGCTTTGCACTTCAGGTGGGGAACTCATGTAAGGATCACTATGTCATGCACACCACTTCAGCCCACTCTGTATCACTGTGTGGCCAAGGCTTGCCTGTGTTTCTTCAGACCTTGTAGGATCTAGTGTAAGGATCATTACAGCCTCTCCTCCAGCAATGCAGATCCTTATCTCCTGAAGGCTGAGGGGGTGGGCTTCCCATCAGGTCCTCTTGATCTGAAGAAGAAGAAGAGTTGGTTTTTATATGCCGATTTTCTCTACCTTTTAAGGAGAATCAAACTGGCTTACAATCACCTTCCCTTCTTCTCCCCGCAACAGACACCTTGTGAGGTAGGTGAGGCTGAGAGAGCTCAAAGAGAGCTGTGACTAGGCCAAGGTCACCCAGTAGGCTTCATGTGTAGGAGTGGGGAAACCAACCTGCCTCACCAGATTAGAGTCCGCCACTCATGTGTAGGAGTGGGGAATCAAACTCGGTTCTCCAGATTAGAGTCCACCGCTCCTAATCACTACACCACGCTGGCTGACTGAGTCTTGCTGTGCTGTTCCAGATGCTGCCTGCTCTGCCAGTTTGTTAACATGGAGTCAGTCCTGCTTTTTGGGAGTAGGATCTTGACCAGGTCACTTGCTTTCCTTTTCCACCAAGTCCATTTTCCTCAACACTGAGGAACAGTGCCTGACTGCATATACAAGCAGAAATTGTTTCTGCTGTGTTCTAACTTGGGGCAAATTGTATACTGTACCAATGAGGGCTGCTGCTTTTGTACTGCACAGAGGGAGGCAAATACAAGATTTCCAGGGTTGAAGCACAACGGCTTGGTCCCGAAGTGCTCTTTTTACTCACGATAGACGCTTCAGCTTGTGGAAGATAGGGAAGGGCCAGGGCTCAGTGGTGGAGCATCTTCTTGGTATGCAGAAGGTCCCAGGTTCAATCCCCAGTATCTCCAGTTAAAGGGATTAGGCAAGTAGGTGATGTGGAAGACCACTGCCTGAGACCCTGGAGAGCTACTGCCGGTCTGAGTAGACAGTACTGACTTGGATGGACCTTTATGGTCTGATTCACTATATGGCAGCTTCATGTGTGCGTTCATGTGTATGTGAGGGTGATTTTTCATCCATTTCCTCTCACTGTAACTGTAACTCCCATGATGATCCTGGGGATCTGCAGGAGGCACAGTTTCAGGGGGAACAGATTACTCCAGTGGGAGGGTGAGGCGAGGAGGTCACCATTGATGGAGAGCAGCTTTGATTGCACTGCGTAGAATCTGAGCCTCTTCCTCCTGCGCATTGAACTAAAAACATGGGCCTGGTTTAAGATGAGGAGCCTCTGTTGTATAGTGTACAATTTTGTTGCTGCCTTTCTCAAGAGTAAAACCTGGCCTTTGAAAAATGCCTTTTAATCACCCCTTCTTGAGCTTTGTAGCAATTATTTGCCATGTCTCTCTTATGTCTAACCAGCAGGGCCTCGAAGGTGCCTGTCGTATATGAGACAAAATTGTTCATTATGTCCTTCGCCTGTTTTGATTATGTGAAGCCTCAGTGATACGAGGCACACTGTGGGCAACCCAGTGATGCCCCCAAGGGCATTAAGCTTTACATCTAACCATTTTTCATCCATTATGCATGCCATAATATGACACTGACAACCCATATTTTCTTGAGAAAGTAAAGGGTAATTTATTAAAGGTTTGCTCCACTATATTAACCCATCTATCTACAGCAACAGAGTTTTTGTTATTTTCTGCAGGTTTCAAATGTCTGTCATTCAAGGTTTATTTGGTGCCATTTTCCTCCCAGGTTGCCCTAAGGAAACATAAATTCTGAATCAGGGATTTTTTTTTTTAAGAAGAGGAAAGCAAACTCAATTTTACATTGCATGTGTTTAAGCTGTGCCACTTATTCTAATTTCAACACGTTGTATATAATTTGAACTTTTCTGCAAGTGTGATGTCAGCCAAAAAGGGAGAGTTGACCCAGAGCTTTTCATTAGGGCGAATAATAGGTCTTGAGGCACAGATAGCAGCAAATAACTGAGGGACCTCTTTACCTTGAAAACCTGTATCTCTGCCTGTTGTCCTGTGCCAGGAACTTCCACCACTACCCCCCACCCCAGAAAATTTAGGCAGCAAATTCTAACTTTGGTTCTGATCATGTATGTTGCAGATCGACAGTATTACAGTTTCTAAAACTGCAGTATGAAGTACACACACATGCATTCAGACACACTACATAGACTGCACCCCAAGGTATGAGGAACACAGTAACCCTTTAAAAAAAAAGAAAAAAAGACAACCTTCTTTACATATACATTATAGACATTGGCATGAATCCAACTTTCTTCCAAGGAGCTTTCCTTCAACTTTTCAACTTGAGTGGCTCTTCCGTTGAAGGAAGTATCACTAAGTCAGAGGAACACTGTCTAAGTTGGAGGAAGGCTTCAGACTGCTCAGTGGAGTGGAAGATAGGGGTAAGAGCACTAGACAGGCAGGTGTCAAGATGTGGTTGATACATTTGGGGACTGTGTGTGTAACTAATATAGTTAAGTGACAGGTTTGGGGAAGAGAGAGAAACTTTGGAGGTATGCAGAAATATGGTGTGTGTGTGTGTGTATCATCACACAGCTTGACCGGCAGGTGTCAAGATGTGGTTGATACATTTGGGGACTGTGTGTGTAACTAATATAGTTAAGTGACAGGTTTGGGGAAGAGAGAGAAACTTTGGAGGTATGCAGAAATATGGTGTGTGTGTGTATCATCACACATAAGCCACAGCTGACTTATGGTGACCCTGTAGGGTTTTCAAGGCAAGAGATGTTCAGAGGTGGGTTGCCATTGTCTGCCTCTGTGTGGGCTGAGAGAGTTCTGAGGGCACTTAGACCGGCCCAAGGTTTTGGTATATCTAGTACATTTTGCCATGTGTTAGCCTGAAGTGCTTGCCAAAAACAAATCTTAGGATATATTCAGTTCTGTGCTTTGGACGAGACAACTGATCAGTTGGTTTTTTAAAAAATTCTTTGGCTGGCAGAAATACTGGGTTCTTTCTTTTATCCATTCATTCATTCATTACAGATCATAAGAAACAGACCCAGCCAGCTTCTACATTCAGCTCCTGCAGAGTGAAATTAGCAAAGCTGTTGTCCCTCTGAGGGGTTCCCACTGGTACTATAATATTCTCTTTCTGCTTCATTTTAAAACAGGCAGCCCATAATTTTCACTGGTATTAATTGGGGAACTAGGCAGTAAAATGACCCATTTTAATAGTACTGAAAGCTAATGAGGAACTGTGGGTGTAAAATAACAAAGCCTGGCTCTCAAAAGCGTTAACTTCCATCTCTCTCTCTCTCTCTCTCTCCCCCCCCCCTTCTTGGAGGCCATATCTAGACCATATCTACGGCAGAGCTCACATCCATGGGCTCTGTGTACAAGGTCAGATACTTTGTGAGACGCGGAATTAGTAGACAGCCGACTTGAACCACAGCCATGGGAGTTTCGTCTAGCAGATAATAGACATAGCTGCTTGTTTCCTACGGATTAGTACTTATTTATCTGTCTGGAATTCCTGGTACCACTGATTAGTGATGGTCTTGCTTGCTGAAATCCTGAAAGACGTTGTCTGCTAATCACACTGAAGTTGCTTCTGTCAGAATAAAATATGACAAGAGATCATGGGTCTGTGGGCAGATGTTCAGAGCTGTACACTTGCATTTTCTGCTTGCTCATCGGTTCCAGTTTTCCTTGTTCTTTGCATGGCTCTTCTCTTGTAAACAGACAGTGGTGTTCCAGATGCCGGTGTTAGTACTTGATCGATACTGCATCTTCCACATTACACATTTGCTGGAGCTGGCTATTGCCGTGACTACAATCTTAAGGGTACCTTTGGATATGCCCCAAGTGGATTGGCTCCATCCTGACTGTGGCCAGTCTAGGAAGTATCTGCATGTACTGCATTTGCATTTGCTGGGTCAAATGTTTTTAAATGGTCTTTTCGTACTCTGTATATGGATTTCAATCCATTGCTGAAAGTGCTAAATAATATAATTTTTTTTGTTGGCTGAGGGATGCTGTTCATTTCCAAAGCTGTGTATGAGTGCTGATCTCTCTAGTATCAGAGGAGCACGCCTATTATATTAGGTGCTGTGGAACACAGGCAGGACGGTGCTGCTGCAGTCGTCTTGTTTGTGGGCTTCCTAGAGGCACCTGGTTGGCCACTGTGTGAACAGACCGCTGGACTTGATGGGCCTTGGTCTGATCCAGCAGGGCCTTTCTTATGTTTTTATGTAACCCAGTAGGAATTTTAAGGCAAGAGGCTTCAGAGGTGGTTTGCCATTGCCTGCCTCTGTGTAGCAACCCAGGACTTTCTTGGTGGTCTCCTATCTAATTACTAACCAGGGCTGACCCTTCTTAGCTCCTGAGATCTGATGAGATCAGGCTACCCTGGGCTACCCTGTTCTGTTTGTGCTTTTGGGGTACAATGAACAAGGGGAACCCGTATAAAGTTTAGCTTTGGTTAGTGAAGCATTGTGTGGACTCCTAACATAGGAATCTATTGGCATTGGCTGTGGGAGTGAATGAAACCCAGTGTCTGTTTGGAATGGCATTCATTTAGGGATTCATCAATTATGGCATCCTTGTTTGTGCTCCTAATTGATACATCCCTAAATCAAATGCAATTCTCAGTGGAGTACTAGGTTTCATTCTAGCTAGGACTTCCTTGTTGGTTACTCAGGCAATGAATATAGTATATGGACTTGTGCTAGCTCCTATGCACTGAATCTCCTTTGTTGCAGAACTTGAGAGTTCTTACTGATTTTACAAGACAGTCACTCTAGGACAAAGGGCATTGTAGTGTTAGAGGGCACTCTGCTGGAGTTTGGGGTACCCAAAACTGACAGAGTTGGGGTGAAACAAATCAAGACGGTCCTAAAAAAGGAAGGGAAAGAAGGAATGTAAACAGGCACATTTCACTACTCCTTCCCCACCCCGGCTCTAAATGAGCCATTTTATGAATTGGCTAGTTAGCTGCTATTTCATGATGGATGCCTCACTTCTACTGCTCCTCAATGTCTCTCGTACATTTTGATAACCGTTATGGATGAAATGTGCTCTGAACTGTGTACTACGATTGATGGCATTTTTGCCATTTTGTTCACTTGGCAAGCTGCCCTTTGTACTTCTTTCCTTCCTGCCTTTACTAATAATGCATTGCTAACAATTTGGAATCCCCAACCAATCTTTAAAATGTTTTTTTTTTTTTAAAAAAAATAAGCCTTAGAGTTCACTTTCTATAATCAAAGGCAGCATGATAGGTGTTGTTAAGTTGCCATTTGTCAGGGTTACTTTCTTTTATACCGTTGCTGCTCTGTCGATTTTCAAAGGGCACTGAAGCAGGAGTAACATTAATCATACTGGAAGAGCCAATGATGCGAGCGTGCCCTCTTGCTTTTTACCTACCAGCGAGGAATTGCGGTGTGAGGCTTTGCCAGTGTGTTAGGAAGCCCTTCTTCCCGTGTCTGCTTAAAGAGTCCAGTCTTGAAACTGACCAAGGGAAACTTGCAATTGATTGGGGCTCTCTGTTTCTATTAGGGCGCCTGTCTCTTTCTGTATACCTGGGCTGAAGTCTCTTTCCTGCACAAAGCTTGTGTTTAAAATATAGCCTCAGTGTAGATGATGTTGGGGAGGAAATCGAATTATTCCACCCCCTCACTAGTTTTGCTGTGGACTGTACTGCTGGGCTCCCGCTGGAGTAGCAACAAAAAAAACTTGTGTATGTTCTGTGATGGGCCGTTTGGCTGCAAGATGAAGAAGAAGAGTTGGTTTTTATATGCCAACTTTCTCTACCACTTAAGGGAAACTCAAACCAGCTTACAATCACCTTCCTTTCCCCTCTCCACAACAGACACCCTGTGAGGTAGGTGAGGCTGAGAGAGTGTGACTAGCCCAAGGTCACCCAGCTGGCTTCATGTGGAGGTGGCTTCAAGCACCGGGTCATTCATGACCCATGGGATGATGTCACATCCCGACGTTTACTAGGCAGACTTTGTTTGCGGGGTGGTTTGCCAGTGCCTTCCCCAGTCATCTTCCCTTTACCCCCAGCAAGCTTTTTACCGACCTCGGAAGGATGGAAGGCTGAGTCAACCTTGAGTCGGCTACCTGAAACCAATTTCTGTTGAGATCGAACTCAGGTCGTGAGAAGAGCTTGGACTGCAGTACTGCTTACCACTCTGTGCCCCGGAGCTCGAGTTTAGGGCTTACAAGAAGATAATGCTTTATTTATTTTCAATATTTCTATGCCACCTCTTTACATTCCTGCTGGAGGCAACTTACAGTTAAAATCACCATAATATAAAAAAACAAAAAAAAAAACAAGCTATTAAAAACAAGCCTTGAAAATATTTGATAAGGGATGCTGATGATAATATGAGAAGTGAACCATCATGATCCTTTAAAACATTCCAGTCTTGTTTATGGAGGAGAAAGATCTCATAAAGTAGCTCACCAGAGGTACATTTTGAGGGATGTCCTATATTTGTGCTTGTAGAACAACAGCTTGGGTTGAGGATTTGACAACCGCACCATTAAGGGAGCAGATGTATTGCCGCATGACACTTGGAAGACGTCTTTACTACCTGACTATCCTTAAAGCTACCCTGCTTTGAGAGACATTTCCTTGAAACTTTGGGAAGCCTTGACTTCATTTGGTAGCAGAATTTGGAAAATGAAAACTATTTATTAAGATAGCCGGGTCACTTACGTTCTAAAGCCCTTTAATTGGGTTCCTAGATTACTCAACAATTTCCATGGTAGCAATAAATCACAGGGAAGAAAGCACAGTGGAAATCCAGAGACTGCAAGATTTCCTGTTTCCTGATGCCCATCCTTTTTGCTTGGCTCCTGCTTTGCAAGCCAAATATTTGTGTTTGTTTTGCTTTAATGAGGTGCAGAACACCATCATCAGTAGCTTGTGTAATGTTGCATCATCTACATTTTGCACCTGACAGGTTAGTCAAAATTGGGCAGATGATTTTTTTAAAATTGAATTGTAATTACATCCTCCTCTAAACCTTCCTTTGTCCCCACAATTAGTTGATCAGTTATATCATTAGCATGAGCATATAAAATCTGAAGCTATATGCATGATTAACCAGCTGTATGCATGATTAACAAAACGTGTGATAAGAAAGCACCATGGTTTTTCTCCCCTAGGCAGTATATTTTGGGCCAATCAAAATACATCATTATTTTACATCTTGTAGGAGCCCGGTGGCGCAGAGTGGTAAGCTGCAGTACTGCAGTCCAAGCTCTGCTCACGACCTGAGTTCGATCCCGACGGAAGTTGCTTTCAGGTAGCCGGCTCAAGGTTGACTCAGCCTTCCATCCTTCCGAGGTCGGTAAAATGAGTACCCAGCTTGCAGGGGGTAAAAAAGATGACTGGGGAAGGCACTGGTAAACCACCCTGTAAACAAAGTCTGCCTAGTAAACGTCGGGATGTGACGTCACCCCATGGGTCAGGAATGACCCGGTGCTTGCACAGGGGACCATTACCTTAGGTTGCTTTAAGTGAAATTTTAGTGTTAAAAAGATGTGTGATATGGATTGTTTCTCTGGTTTACAGTGCAATCCTGTGCAGAGTTACTCCAGTTGACTTCAGTGGGTGTGGACTAGAGTAACTATTCCAGCAGACCAGGTCAGCCTCCTGCGCTGTCACAGAGAGCCCCCCAGCCACCCAGCTCAGCTCTCCCATGGCTGGAGCCGTGCTTACCAGGGCAGCCTCCATGCCGCTCTGCAGGACTGCAGGAAGGATGGAGACCAAGCAGCGAGTCCTGCCACCGAGGAACTCCTGACCCCGTCCAGGCTGGGAGCAAATGTCAGCACCAGAACACCCCACGCCCAGCAGAGAGATAGGAGGATGGTGGTGGGCAGGGTTGCAAGTGAGGCCAGCCTCAGCTGATCAGCGGCGAGCAGGGGGAGGGCGAGGACGGTGAGTGAGCCCAGTGTCCCTCCCAAAGGGCGGAGCCAGGGAGGCTCATTTGGGCAGAAGGGCCATATATGGACTCCCAGGGGGTGGAGCCAGGTAGGTCTTGGGGGAGGAAGGAGTGGAGCAAACCCTTTAAAAAGGAGGCCAGGAGCTGAGGCTGAGGATGATGCAGGCTGCCTGGTTCTTGTACCATGGGGAACTGAGCAGCCAGGGAAGGAATATATATGTGTGTATGTATGTATATGTGTGTGTGTGTGTGTGTGTGTGTGTGTGTGTGTGTGTGTATATATATTTGTGTGTGTGTATGTGTATAATTATCTGTGATATTTCTAGACTTTCTGAAAAATTTCATAGATGATTTGAACTGGCATTGCACAGATGTATAACTCTGGTTGTTTCCTAAGCATGGCAGATAGGGAAAACCATTCATTTTCTACTTTGCATAGAAAACTAATATGCATCCCCAAAAGATTGTTCATGTTTTTTCCACTGTAGTAGATCTGGGGCACTTTGTTAGTACTGCAGATCTTGGCAAAGCAGGTTGATAGAAAGTTGTGATCTGTTACAAGCAGTCCCCCTCAGGGCATAGCCCCAGTTGTTGTTGTTAACTTCATCTATAGTCTCCCTTTCTCACTGAGATTCAAAGCAGATTACAAAATATAAAAAGCTATTTAATCAGACATCAGGGGCCTCCAGTAAACTATGCAGCAGGTCTAGGATTATAGAAGTGGAAAATAATGCTAGCAAAAAAACTATGCAAGACAATAAACACTGTCTGGCATGGCATCCCATAATGAATAAAGGGGGTTACAAAGGTAGAGGACATTGCAGTACAAAAAGGGAGGTGATATATACAGTGAACTTTGCAAGAGACTACAATCCTATCCATTATAGAAGCAACCTCTTGTGCTGTTTCATAATCCCTTTGTAAAAATGCCCTCCTGAACATTTCTGTTTTGCTTAAAGGCAGGCCGTTCCACAAGGTGGGAGCCACCACAGAGAATGCGTATGAATGAGCAGTTGCTGATTTTACCCATTTGCAGGGTGATATCTTCAGAAGGCTTTACTCAGATGGTAGGGCATAGCAGGAGAGGCGGTTCTGCAGGAATGTCGGCGCAAGCCCATTACTGGCTTTGTGGGTGATAACCAGAACATTGAATTGAACTCGGTAGCTGATTGTTACTCAATGGAATGTCTGTAGAATGGGTGTGACATGCACATTCTGCTTGATAGCAGCTCAGCTGCGATATTCTGTACCAACTGGAATTCCCAGGTTGTCTTTAAGGGCAGACCCATGTAGAGTGCATTACAGTAGTCTAGCCTCAGGGTAACCATAGCATGATCTGTGTACCCCGATCAGTTGAATTAAAGTAGGAGGCCATCTTCTGAATTAAAATAATGCAGCTGGATTAGCTTGCTTCTCCAGTAGTAAAGCTGGATCCTGTGTAACCCCTGGGCTCTTAACTGAGTCAGTGAATGTCATCTGGACCCTATCAAAAGTGAGAAGCGCAATGTCCTTCAGGACTTTAGCCTTCTCAGTCAACATTACCTCTATCTTTCAGGATTCAGTTTCAGCTTGTTCAAATGTAGCCAAATTAACAACAGCCTTGGAGGGAGCATTGAGCTGTGGCTGCTACATCAATGCTAGGGCAATACCTCTTGATGTTTGAAGGCAACAGACCATGTCTTGGGGCCATGACCACCACCACGAAGATGGTACAGCTCTTTCCCCCAGTCCTGAGAGCCACTGTCATAGTTCATGGATCTTAGATTCTAAGCCCTGAATTTATTTCATTCAGATGATATGGATTCCCCCCCCTGTTTCTAGTTTTCTTTTTACCTCCCCCTGAGTAGATTTCATACTTTATGTATATTAGAGAATTGGTGTAGCTTTTGCCTTTCAAGTCTGGCTAGTGCAGTTTTATCAATATTCTTCACCCTCCAGCACACACAATTTAAAGCAGAACATAATTTTCATATTAAGATTTTACAAATTACTCTGAAACATAAATTGGCTAGCTGGAATCTTGATCTTGCAAGGGAGCAGAAAACTAGAACTGAAATTCTCTCTAAGAGTAGCTCCGAACTTTATGAGTCAGTCATGTTTGCTTGTGTGACATCAGCGTTTCCCGGACCAAATGCTTACAAATGTAAAAAAAGGTATGCGCTCACCATCGGAGCATTAGAGAGCCACGCGCAGAGGAGTCTGCAGCACATGCACTCGGTGGTTTATCTAAAAACATCTGTTTGCCCCACTTTCCATGTTTGCGTGCTGCAGGGAACTATTGGTGTAACACTGGTTGTACCCACAGCAACAACAACAAAATGTGTCAAGGAGGGAGCCTGTTATAATTAATTAAGTTTTGTTTCCCTTTCCAGAGACATTTTGCCATAAAGTGGTGTGGGGACACTGCAAACGGTTTAGAAACTAAAGCGGCCATGAGAGGAAGGGCTCCCAAACAGCTGGGCAAAAAAGGAGGCGGACGTTTTGAGCTTGGGTGTTTTTAATTTCCCCGTTTTGACGCAACAAAAGGTTGTCTGTGTTTGCTTCGCTCACGAAGGGGGCGATGTTTGCCGAGAGGCCCCTGAGTGGTGGGAGGAAAGTGGAGGAAGCTTGGTATACCACGAAAGAGAAGTGGGAAGAACGAATCTGCAAGGAAAAGAACGAGGCCCGGCAGAGAAGGGCTTCTGTCGTGGCTAAGAAAGCCGGGCTGCTTTTGCCCGTCCGCCCATGAGGTGTTTAGTGTTATTGCCATTTTCTGTCTTCACACTAGGTGAGCATAAAAGCGTGCATCAGGGGTGTGAAAGCGAAAGACTGGCTCCTTTTTTGCTTCTGCAAAGTTCTTATCGTGTAAAGGCATTGTTACCGGACTAGTTAAAAGTTGGTCCTTGCCACGGAAAAAGAGACAGAAAGAAACTGTCGTAGCCATCTTATTTTTTCTAACCACAATGGATGGTCCCCCTCTCTCGGAAACATAACACATGGCTGACCTCTCTGCTTAGATTTACAACAATCCTCACAGTCCTGGACATGCCATTTCACTATCAGTAGGAGAGCTAAAAACAATCCAGAGTGTAACTTCAAAGAGTGGCATGGCATAATGCATAGCAGTGTGGAAAGCTGGAGCTGCTGTCCACGCCATAAATTACCTAACTCTGCTTCCAAACATGCCATTGCGTTTTATGAAAGAATTTAGATGAAAATAAACGTTCTTGGCTTCTTTCACGATCTTTCCTTTGTCGGAGCCACACATTTCTCCCTCCCTCCCTCTCTCTCTTTCTTTTTTTTTTTTTTAAAGACGCGGGCGTTCAAAAATATTACACTTTGGGGTTGAAAGAAACCTTTGTAAATACCGGTAATCGCCAGACGTAGTTCTAATACTGGCATGGATTATAAAGTCAATCTGCTTCACATTGGTTCAACCTGAGAGGGAGGGAAGTCCCTTGAAGACTAAACATTGAGGGTTACTTGCAAGGGTAGGTAAAAATAGATTTGAACATATGCCAGTGCTCTTTTAATAAAGGGGACCCGCTATAGAAACAACCGCTAGTGCGTCTCTAGTAAGTTTTCTTTACCTATCGGGCTTTTAGGAACAAAATCTCTTTAACATTTTTCTGTACAGGCTGACAAAGGATACTTCAGTCACAACACCAGATACTATAATATAGTAAGAGAGGCAGATCAATTAAATGTAGCAAGAACTAGCTAACATAAATTGTATTATTTGTATCGTAAAACTTTGTGTAACTGTTATGAAGACCGAAAGATCTAAATCACGGGTTCCCAAACGGGGGTCCACGGACCCCCAGGGGTCCGCGAGAACTAAATTAAGGTCCGCGAAACAAAGTTATAAACCCATAATAAATTAATATTTTCAATTAAAAGTTCTCTATTATAAAAAATATATTCAAATATTATTCTAAGTTTAATGTTTAACTAACAGTTATGATTAAAGTTTATTTTCAATTTCTCTGAATTTTTATTTTGAACCTTGGGGTCCCTGCACCCAACAAAAAAGTCCTAGTGGTCCCTGGTCAAAAAAAGGTTGGGAACCACTGATCTAAATAATACACAAAAACTCTAAATACATGGATTGTATGTCTTTCAGGACGTGTGCCAGTTCCCTCTCAAGAAATCTTTTATGTTGACCAGTGATTTAAAAGGATCCATACATAGGATCTCTAAAATGTGTGGCTCACGAATCTTTCAGTAAGGTTAGGCAAGATAAGGTCATCAAGGATTTTCCTCAGGCCATGAAGGCCCCTGTTGTCACAGAATGGCTGTGCACTCACAGACCCGTCTGGAGATGAAGCGGAGGTGGGCAACGGCCTGAATGCATGCTGAACATCAGCCCAACAGACTGTGTTCCTTGAGTTCCTGAAGTGGTGACAGTGCTGGCTCCCAGTGTGTCTGGCCAAGTATATCCCTCAAGTCTTCCACCCCATTGTGTTTCCAAAACACCAGCATCTTCATAGGCAAGCATTGTGGATTTTTTAAATTCTTGGGTTTCCTACCCCAGGATGGCCAAATCAGCCTGTGAGCCATGCATCTTGTAAACTATCCATTAGATGAAAGCTTAAGGATGGTCACTTTTTTAAAATAACATGCTTTATTGCATGGGTTCTCAACAAGGCAGGAATTCCCCCAAGGGGGGATTTTAGGGTTCTGGGGGAGGGATTGGGACCACTATTCAGCAAAGTGTGATGCCCTGTAGAGTATGTACAATTTGTAAAATTGTTGTTTGTTTTTAATGTAATCGGCAACATTCAATAAAGTTTATGACTATCTTGGGAAGGAGGGGATTATATTCCAAACAATGGTGAAAGGGAGGGAATGGAGTAAAACAGGTTGAGAACCATTTGTGTCTTTATTGTGTCTTGGCTCTGAAGATCCACAGTGAGTGTAACTTCATATTTTAAAGGATATTTTAGTAAGCTTTGTTTACTGACATAGTCCCAAGTAGGTTTATATTCCAAACAATGGTGAAGGAGGGAATGGAGCAAAACAGGTTGAGAACCATTTGTGTCTTTATTGTGTCTTGGCTCTGAAGATCCACAGTGAGTGTAACTTCATATTTTAAAGGATATTTTAGTAAGCTTTGTTTACTGACATAGTCCCAAGTAGGTTTTTGGGTGTGTGTGTTAAAAATGTCATTTCATTCTTTTTCTTTTTCCCCCCCATTAATACACCTGTGTTTTACAAAGTTCAACTGAAACTTTTCTAAAGAGTGGGTGAATGACAGTGGAGACTCGCAGACATCCATAAAGTTCAGATGGATGGCTTGGAACCACCATGTCATATTGTGAAATTGAATTATAGCTTGGATAACTTGCTTGATATATTACTTAGTGGAATCAAATGTGATTCTAAGTGCATTTTATGTGAATTTTCCAACCTATTTTCTGCTGTTTGATCTTCCTTAGGGACATTTTTTTCTCCATCTTTAAGCCTGGTTCATTTGAAGCATAAATCTTCAACAGATTAAGGCATTTTCTTTGGCATGCCAGAGAAAATCAGCTGCAGAAATTCTGCATTTTTGTTCATTTTTGTTCATGCCAGAAATAGTTAGCACGCTGGAAATATTCACCGGCATCTAGTCAACTGGATCACGCAGCCTTTAGTCAGATGGAAAAATGCTGTCCTTACCGTCTTAGAGGGAAGTTCACAAATAGCTCAAGAGAGTTAAGATTCAATTCCCTCTGTTTCTCTCCTCATTTCTTTCTGCAGAGCACTTTGTAATGACCATGTGTCCAGAGCTTGTAGAACTCACAGTGTCGAAACGACCAAGAGTGTTCTGGGTTCTTTTCTCCCCACGGAGCATTTTCCACAGAACAGGATGTCTAACTCTCAAAAATGAGAATAAAACAAGTAGTAGCTGCCACCCTTCTGTTACACCAAGCAACTAGAGATGTTTTCAGGTATGAGATGAGAGTTTTCAGGTATGGGATCCTGGACAGCCCCTCCACCCTCATACCACTATTAAACAAAGGGTTGCATCCATCTTTTGTATGGGTGGCAGTACCCCAAAAAAGGCAATGCTGGTCTTTGCAGGACTTGCATAGACAAAACTCTTCTGGGACAGGGGACTGAGGTAAGAAGGGAAATTGGGTGAGATTGTGTAAAAAAGCCGGTGTGATCCAACCTAAAAGATTTAATTGTTTAAAAACAAAAAGAAAACCCGCATGGACTGGCATTTTAAAAGAAACAAGAAATAATGTTGATTTTAGTACACTAACTTAAGATATTAACTGCCATCACACAGAAAAATGCTGGCATTATGAAGATCCCACAGAATTCGCTGGTTTTTGTAGGATTAGACACCAGTGTACATACAAAGGGCTGCTTTCCCCAACAAGAAAATAGGGTTGCCTATCTGGTCATTTGCTTTACTGATTCATCTTTTGTATGGAGGGAAGCAGTGTGTGATGGAGTCCTGCCAACTGAAACTCAAAGAACTGTAACCTAGCTATTATTTAAATTTTTTACCCCTTTCTCTTAATCATAGATCCCTAAGACAGTTGCATCTGCCACAATCAAATGAGGTGATGGCCAGAGTAATGTATTAGTTGGAGTAGGATTTAGTAGACCCAGGTTCAAATCTCCACTCTGCTCATTGGGTGATCTTGGGCCCCTTACATACTCTCTCGATCTACCTCGCAGGATTGTTGTGAGGATAGGATGGGGAAGATAGAACCATGTACGCCACAGTGAACTCTTGGGAGGAGAGTGTACAAGAAAGATGACATAACAAAGCAGTGGCAGTAAGAATAAATACGACCACAATATTAAAAAGTCAACAGCAATATTAAAGTGCTGTATAACTGAGGAAAACCAATCCTGTTTGGCTATTTCAAAGGAACAATGAGCTAATGAATGTGGAGGGTATCTCAAAGAAGGGTAGCATAAAATGGAGGGTTAGCTGGGCAGGCACTATGAGGTGGTAGAAAATGCCATCAAGTTGCAGCTGATTTATGACAACCCTGTAGGGTTTTCAAGGCAAGAGATGAACAGAGGTGGTTTGCCATTGTCTGCCTCTGTGAAGCAGCTGTGGTTTTCCCATGTGGTCTCCCATCCAAGCGCTAACCAGAGCTGACCCTGCTTAATCTGAAGAGATCGGGCTAGTTTGGATCATCCAGGCCAGGCAGTACGAATAGTAGGTCAAATAGGCTTCTTTCTTCTGTTAGTGGAGAATGTTTCACCTTTTACCTCATGGCTCACTGAAGATCTACAAGACTTCTTGTGCAATCCTTACATTTACATTCTTACATTTATTGTGACGGCCATTGGCCAGCACATCTTGTGCAATCCTAAATGTTACATTCTTCAAAGCTTATTTACTTCAGTGGACTCTGTTTAGGATGTTACAGTTAGGTACTTTTCACACGTGCCGAATAATGCACTTTCAATCCATTTTGCAGCTGGATTTTAATGTGTGAAACTGCAAAATCCACTTGTAAACCATCATTTAAAGTGGATTGAAAGGGGGTTGAGAGTGCATTATTCAATATGTGTGAAAATGCCTTGGTAACTAAACAGAGTTAGTTAGTAACAGTAACTAAACAGAATTAGAAAGGACTCTATTTAGGATGTTACAGTTAGTGCTTCCCCCTAACAAAGAGCTACACGTACTACTTATTTAGATATTTCTACTCTCTTTTCCTCTATTCATATCCAGAGTCACTCACAATGCCTAAAACCACCAATGTAGTTTTTTTGTGAAAACATACAGATATTTAAATTGACACAAAGAACTTGCAGCAAGACCACTGAACACATGTTAATCTTTTGTTTTTTTGGAGCTCTCCTGTGAAAGAATAAGATTTAATGTTTACAGGTTTCTACAAGGTTTCTTGGTTGATTTTACTTAGAGAGGATACATTTATTTAATCCCAGCTTTCCCTCAGAGGCCTGTTTTTAAAGGAGGGAAGCAAGGGAGGGGAGTTCTGGAGCATCAATTACGTTATTGACTGTTTACCTTGACTGGTTAGATGAAAAGCGTGTCACATGCTGTACTTCAGCTCCGTGGTGCCAGGTTGGAGGAGTAATTTGTTTTAATTAGATTATAGCTCTCTTCATTTGAACTGTGTCACAGAAATGTTCTTTTAGTTTGCCGGATTCAACCCCTAATTGCTTTTCGGTGCATGTCATTTTGAGAAAATGGAAAGCGAAAGATCAGAAGAGCTGCCCTGGTTATTCGGTGTCGAATACTAAAGGCCTTGGATGTATGTGGGTCAAGAGACTGATCTCAGGACTATTCAGGGAACCGGTGAACACTGGCTGTTTTCATGCACTTTCTTACAGGCTGTGCCTTAGGCTACATTCATGCTTGTTCATCCTCATCTGCTTTTCTGAACATTAGTTTCTTTTAATGTTGTGAGTGTATTGTTTACCATGCATCAGTACAGGTGCGGGCTCCACCCCTGCCATCAGCTCTGTCCCTCAGGCGGTGCTGATACTTAATACATTGGTAGTCAATAGGAGCCCTCTGTTCTGCGTCATAAATGTGGAAGCAATTTTGCACTGCCACAGGATCAACGGAACCTCTTTTCATTGTTTCAGTCTTGAATGCTTTAAGTACCCACCTTTAACCAACTATGAATTCATTTGTAAGGTAATATGCAAGAAATGTATCATGCCTTAAAAACAACAGGACAGTGTAAAAAAAAAACCCTATCCTTTCTGCCCCATAGCATCTAAAAAGGCATAACACAGACACAAACTGGTTTGTTTTTTTTTTAGTTACGAAACAGAGCCACTTTAATAAACTTTGAATTTAGCAGAGTCATGCCCTGGAGTCTGAATGTGCATCATAAAAATATAATATAACAGAAGGCCTAAGCAGAGTTACACTTTTCTAAGCCCACTGGCTTCAGTGGACTTAAGAGGATGTAACCCTGCTTAGGTTTGCGCTGTAAGAGTAGGATGTTTTGGCTCTGAAACCTCTGCAAGCGAAAAGGGTATATCGGCGACTTAGCAACAGGGCGTTCATACATTGTCTGCCCTCCAAAAACAAAAACGCTCTCTTCTCCCACTTTTCACCTTTGCTGTCATAAAAGAACTTGAGTAACTAACCATCATGCCTACAGTTTTATTATTGTGAGAGAATACTATTAATTTCAAAGGCTGGTAGACTTGGCTGCTGATGAAATTCACTCGTGAAAGGGTTTACGTGCAGTAATGACTTCCCTTTCATTAACAGCAACTGGGCTGCTTTGTGTAAGTAACTGCTAATCGCCCTCAATAAGATTGGCTGCAGAACCTGCAGAAAAGGAAGTAAGTGCCTTATCCAGCAAAGCTGTCTGTTTGGGGCCGCTGGCTGGCTGGATATAAATTTTACTGCAGAGGGTTGCTATGTGGTACAGGAATGCGGGAGCCTCTATGAAGGACGCCAAGGATGGGACTCAGTTTGGCAGACCAAAATGGCTCCTTTGGAACTAGTTCTGGCCCATGGCTCTCAGGAGTACCTGTTCTTGTTAGTATACAGTAGCACCGGTTAAGCTTTCCTTTCACAATGCCCCCTTCTTTGCTAGACTCAATCTGAGAAGTTATTGCCCAGTTAGAACAGATGTTGAAAGTGGGATGGATAAACATTCACTCTGCTGATGACCAAGTAAAGCAGGGGTATCTTGTCTTGAAACCCCTATGGGGTTGCAATAAGTAAGCGGTGACTTGACGGCACTTTACACACAAGGTGTAGGGGAGATCTTACCTGGAATAAGGTTATATGCTAAACCAGCGCTTTTCTGGACCAGTAGGTATGTAAGTAATGTGGTTAGTGCATATAGAGAAACTATTCTGTAGGAAGGTGTTTCATTGTCATTTTCTAGCCTTTACTTGGTACTCATATGAGCACTGACAGTGTAATCTTAAACATATGACATTTTCTTATACTGAATCAGATAATGGGATCTTCAAAGTCAGTATTGTCTACTCAGAGTGGCAGAGGCTCTCCAGGGTCTCAGGCAGAGGTCTTTCACATCACCTACTTGCCTAGTCCTTTTTAACTGGGGATGCTGGGGATTGAACCTGGGACATTCTGCATGCAAAGCAGATCTTCTTCCACTGAGCCAATCCCCACTTTCATCTTCTAAGACTATATAAGTCAATGATCTTACAAAGGTGTAACTGCTTAGGGTTGCACTGTGAGTGTACCTTGTGAATGAAGAAGAAGAAGAGTAGGTTTTTATACCCCACTTTTCTCTACCTTCAGGAGTCTCAAAGCGGCTTACAATCACATTCCCTTCCTCTCCCCACAACAGGCACCTTTTGATGTAGGTGGGGCTGAGAGAGTTCTGAGAGAACTGTGACTGGCCCAAGGTGAGGCGGCTTCATTGGGAGGAGTGGGGAAATGAGCCCTGGTTCTCCAGGTTAGAGTCCACCGCTCTTAACCACTACACCTCACTGGTTGTAGACTGAAATCTTTTTGCAAACTTCCCATTCAAATTCTCAGATATTTATGCAAAACGTATGCAAAAGATAAATCTCAGGTACTGATGTTAAAGTGTTACCTTAAAGGAAAATAATAAATCTTTAAAATCTTGATAAAGTCATAAAGGAAACCCTTAAAGGAAAATAATAGATGATATTTTTGCTGTGGAAGGCTAGAGCGTCACTGCAGTAGTTCCACAATGGCTGTTGTCCACCTTTTACCTGGTATGCAAGCATTACATGTGACATAATAATTATAATTATACTGAGATTAAAAAAATACTAGTGAAGGAAAGGTTTTCATTGTCCTGAGAAGAATCTGGTTAGCCTTGAGATTCTGTTCTCCCGTGACATCTTTCTGTCATTCTGATCAGTATCCTGTAGAAATTTAGTTCTCTCTCCATCAGTTCCAGCCGCCGGTGCAATCTCTTGCCAACGTAAATGTTTTCTGACATGGGCCAGCCTCATAGGGGCATCCAATACCTGCCTCCTCTCATCGCCCTTCATACTCTCATTGATGTCACAAGAGCCTTCATTAGCTGTTTTATTGGCGAGAATAACTGGAGGTGATCCGGAGGTGGGCCCTGTTGGTTACCTGGCAACTGCAGTCCTTAGTGAAGTTATATGAGGAGGGAGTGATGCTTCTGGGGTTTTACTGTTCCTTTACATAGAAGGCCCCTTCTCTCTTTCCTGTTAAAACCATGGCATCTGGAGTTATACTAGAAGATGGTAATTGGCCTATTACTATATCTTGGCTAGTGACTGAGGCTGCTACCCAATGTAAAGAGCATTACAGTGCAGACTTCAGTTCCCAGTAGGTTGCAGCACAAATACTTATTAATTCTTATTTTACCTCTGCAAGACTAATGGAACAGTGCCTAGTTTGGTGGAGGACATGCAGGAGTCCAGTGAATTTGATAGTTTAGTAAATGAAGGAATGCTCGATTGTAGTAAACGATTAATGTCCTGTTGTCCAGAAGGGCTCGCTCAACTATTAGTGGCTGAGAGGGAACTGACAGGACTGGTCCTTATCCTATAGTCCTTACAGTTCCCAATGAAAGTCTACTTTCTCCTCAATGGGAACCCAAAGCAGCTTACATTGTTCTCCTGTCCTCTGTTTTATCCTGCTGCATCACTACATTAGGGTAATGCACTATTATAGGACTGTTTGTGCCCATTGTAGGCATTTGGCAAGATTCCCCCCCCCCCACACACACACCGGGTAATGTAGGTTATACTCACTTGAATTATCGCCAGTTATTTTGCTTCTTAATTCCTTTGTTGTGAAGATCAGGTTCAGTGTTGGTTTTCCCCTCTTCATGTATTTTATAACTATCCATCGTGTGCTTGTAAATTGGCTTCGTTACCTGGTCCAGGTGCTTGTGAGCCACAGCCTTTGCCTTGGGGCTAAACTATTTTTATTTTAAAAAGGTAAAGATATGCAGGAGCCCAGTGCAAGCGCTGGGTCATTCCTGACCCATGGGGTGACGTCACATCCCGACGTTTACTAGGCAGACTATGTTTACGGGGTGGTTTGGCAGTGCCTTCCCCAGTCATCTTCCCTTTACCCCCAGCAAGCTGGGTACTCATTTACCAACCTCGGAAGGATGGAAGGCTGAGTCATCCTGGAGCCGGCTACCTGAAACTGACTATTCTGCCTTTCTGCCCTGACAAGGGCCACCAAGGTGGTGAACAAATTAAAACATACATGATAAATCACATTTTAAAACCATTAAAGTCACCCCTCCCCAACACGCATCATTAAAACAATTAAAAACAGAGCTAAATACGTACAAAGACATAAAAACAATTAAAGTATTGGGCGGGAAGGAAGGATCACTGAGGGAACATCAAATGAAGCAAAAAAAGAGTCTTCACTAGCTGTTAGGAAGATGTCAGCAGAAAGAGAAAGACAAATATTCCTAGGGAGAAGAGTGTTCCAGAGTTTTGGTGCCGCAACTGAGATGGCCCTCTCCTGGGTTGCCACTCACAAAAGGCAGGGGCACCTGAAGCAGGGCTTCTGAAGATGACGATGGTGGTTGGGCAGGTTCATAAGAGAGTAGGTGGTCATTCAGGTAAACAAGATGTTCTTATCAGTTAAAGTTGTGGAAGTAGCAGCCATGGGCCTCTCCACTGGAATTGGGACTATGGTACTAGGAGAGCACGAGTTAACCCTTTGGAGATGGGCAGTAGCTCAATGACAGATCACATGCTTTGCATCTTGAAGGTCCCAGGTTCAACATGGCATTCCAGTTAAAGAGTCTTATATAGCAGGCCCTGTATTGGGGAAAGACATCTCTGAACCACTTCCAGTAAATTTAATGAGCTAGATGAACCAATGGACTAATGGGCTTGAGTATGTGTGCATTTGCACGCCCCCCCCCCCACTTTTGCACCCTCTCCACAGTTTTAAATTAGCCCACTGGAGATTCTATTTGCCCTGACAGGGGAACTTATTTTCCCACACCTGCTGGAGCAAGTTGTTATCCAGCAGCTTTATATACAATGAGGAAAATGACATGAGGGAACAAGTCACTCCTCTCCTTATCCTTCGCTGCAATCCAGATCATTAACCCTTCCACTGCTGCTATTTGAAAGAACTTTAAAGAGATGCAGATTCAGTCATGGATTTTAGTGTTTCTTCTGGCTTTGACCTTCAATAAGAATAAGAATAAAAAGACGTTTAATTTTACATCTTTCTGATATGTTTTTGTAACCTTGAATACTATCTTCATTGGCCTTTCTGAGAGGGCTTTTCTGTGACTGAAGCAGAATTTGTTTGTAGGAGCAGTTAAAACGCTTAGGGCTGTTTAGCTTGGAAAGAAGGAGGCTGAGGGGAGACACGATAGAGGTCTATAAAATTATGCATGGTTTGGAGAAAGTGGACAGGGAGACTTTTTCTCCCTCTCCCATAATACTAGAATGTGGGGTCATCTGCTGAAGCTGGAGGGTGAGAGATTCAAAACAGATAAAAGGAAGTACTTCTTCACACAATGCATAGTTAAATTGTGGAACTCCCTAACCCAAAATGTGGTGATGGCTGCCAACATGGAAGGCTTTAAGAGGGGAGTGGACATGTTCATGTAGGAAAGGGGTATTCATGGCTACTAGTTAAAATGGATATTGGTCATGATGCATTCCTATTCTCTCCAGGATCAGAGGAGCATGCCTATTATCTTAGGTGCTGTGGAACACAGGCAGGATGGTGCTGCTGCAGTTGTCTTGTTTGGGGGCTTCCTAGAGGCACCTGGTTGGCCCCTGTGTGAACAGACTGCTGGATTTGATGGGCCTTGGTCTGATCCAGCAGGGCTTTTCTTATGTTCTTGTTTGTATGTGTGTCTTGTTAGGGGTGCCAGTATAGGAGTGCTTGCCTTAGTGGATGCTGGATGGCCCTATTACCATGCTCATTTTCATTTTGGGCCATAGTTTGCTCCTCATTAAGCCTGATGAACTGTTTAACCTAATTACCATCTGAGGGATTTATTTAATGCCAAACTGGGCAAGCCAGAAAAAGCCACAGCTTGATTTAGCGGAGGATATCTTCCTTCAGACAGTTCTGAAGAATTCTGACTTCAGTTTTTTCTCAAGGGGATTGCTCATTAGGAAAAGGAACCTGTCTCTCATATTAAATGAGATTTCATGCACAGATCTACCCCTTGAGGTATGGAGGATGTAGGATGTACAGAATATACTTGTTTCTGCAGGTGAATGTTTATTCTAGGTGATGATTAATATAAGTTATTTTTTAGAGGGGAACTCATTAAAAGGACTTTCAGAATAACTACTGTTTATTTTTTCAACTCATATTTCATATCTAAAAGCTGTGATTATGATAATTAAAACATTAATCTAATAAATGAATATTCTAGCTTTCTCTCCTTAACAGTTGGTTTGGAGTAAAAAACTCGAGAGCATTTCTATGTCGCTTTTCTCCTATTTCCTGTACCCATAATACACCATGCACATGAAAATGGAGATAAATATAATCTCTGAATGGGATTCCTTTGCTGCCTATGTGCAATATGATATCATGTTGGTTTCCTCATGTGGAAGTCACAGCAGTAAAGCTGTTCTGGTTTTCTTAATAGAGTGCAGGGGATTTCCATAGAAATAGGATAACTGAGTGGGGAAACATGATGGTGTGGGTAAATGTGGAAAGAAAGAAACCAAGAGTTCTTACCTCAATTAATGAGTAAGCTTTTTGGAGAAGCAGAAACCAAAACTATTTTTACAGAAAAGTTGGGAACCTTTTTTCGGAGTTCCCCATCTGGGGTTTTTTGACCATTAGTGGCTGTGGTGAGCAATAAGTAAAAGAGATAAACCCAGCATAAAGATGAGTGTAGCAACTAGCTATGCATCGGCTCCATGTATCTTAAGACTCTTGTTAATTCTTATTTTGCTGTGGTCAGATTTAGCAGCTTAGCAAATGGGATTTTTGTTGTTGATGATGGGGTTTAATCAGAATGGTATTACTAGATATTATGGGTCTTTTAGGGACCATTCCTGGAAATTGGGCCCAAAGCCCTTAGGAGGCCGACTACGGCCTCCGCCGGTGCAGGGGCCCACACCGATGGCGCCCGGAAGGTGCACGCCGGCGTTAGTGATCCCAGCGTTAGTGGTCCCGAACTGCCGCCAGCACAGGCTGCAGCAGCGAGCCATGAGGTGTTCCAGCGCCTCGGCAGGCGTTTCCAGGGTGTAACGGCGCCGGCTGCAGGGCAGGGCTGACATTAGTTGGCCTCCCGAGCACTTTTGGCTCGGGAACACCCCTTTTTATTTTTGCAAAGATGGTGTATCTCCCGTGCAACTCTCATAGGGTTCATGGGTTTTTGGCACCAGGCAGAGAGGCAACGCAACTAGTTTGCCTCCAGCGCGGGCAATCCTTTCAGGAATGCGCTGCTAAAATAATCTCAGTAAACATGAAGTGTGTTTGTTATGTGCTTGCATGTCACTTCTGACTTTTCCTTCTTCAGCTGTGTTTGACTGAAGCCCATGAGGACTAATTGATTTTATTTTCCTTTAATAGTGTGTTTGGGTGTATTTCGTATTACATTGTTCACTGTGGTTCAACATATTTCACTTAAGCTCTTGGGTTTTATGTGTTCCTTATTGGTTTACTCACTGAGGTGATTAAGCCCCCAAATTAATACGGAGAAGCTGTGTCCCAGTGGATGTGCGTGAGGCTTTGAAAAAACTGTGGTCCCACCTAAAGATGGAATCTAGGACGTGATAGATAGTCACTGTGCAGTAGTGAGAAGCCCACAGTGGTAGTGCAGTATGAAAACATAGGACAATGCACTGAGAAAGCAAAGACCAACCAACAGGGCCCAGATTGGAGAGCACAAAGTCTACTGAAGGCAGAAATTCTCCTTCTGTGTATTCTAGGTCCACCTGCAAAGGAAAGTCCATTTTGTGTAGAATAGCACTCACTTCTTAGGAATTCATTCTGAGGAGGCTGATATGCCTCCTACTCCCTCTGTGGTTAGTGTTGTAATGCTGAAGATAGAGTTGAGGGAGTTCAAGTAAAGAATCATCATATCTGAGGACATTAGCAAGAAAACATGAAGGAGAATAGAAGCATAGTTCCTTGGATTGTCTCTCTTCTACAACTGAAGAAGTCTTCACGAATTTAGTCTCTTGCCTTGAAAACCCCATAAGGGGTCTCCATAAGTTGGCTGCGACTTAACGGTACTTTACACACACACACACACACACACACACACACACACACACACACACACAATATGGTCCACGATGCAGGTCATTGTTCTTCTCAGAGTCCTTTTATTCATCCATTTGTTTGAAGATTGTAGTTCTGTACCATACTGCCAAGTCATGATCCATGAACTCTCTTCCCAACTTTGGGTTTTTCGTCTATGACACACTTCCCTTTGTTCTTCCTGGTGTTGCTCAAGATCATTAAAATAAGTTTCGGGAGAATCGTGTTCCCTAAAGGCTTGATGTGCATCTACTGGACTAGTTAATTAGAAGAATTCTTAATTTCTAAACTGTTTTTTAAAAAATTAATTACACAAAATCATATTGGTTTGGGCAGGATGTTTTATTTTTATTAATATATTATTTGTTTATTAAAACATTTATACCCCACCTTTCCTCATGGTTCACGGTGGCTTACAATATTATGTTGCTCCCTACTTGTGGTGTGACATGCCACTATCCAGTTGATACCCATGATTCTACATGTCCCACAGAGCTTTTGAGAGGGTTAGGGAATCTAGGTCATACTTTTCCACTGACAAAATACTGGAGTTTTGAGTTCAGTCTCCTCCACCAGAAACTCTTGTGGCCAATGTGCAGGTGAAGGTGAAAAGTACCTTCTTTCTCATCCTTAATGGTATTTGTTCCTAACATAAGCTGTTTTGGTGCATCACCAACTGTTTAAAAAAAAACTAGTTTTCTGCTTTAAAAAAAGAAGATTATCCTCAGTGCAAGTCAAATGGACAACTTAAAAAATCTATATATCACTTAGTTTAGCTGGGGTTTTTATTTGTTTGTATGGTAGAGGACTGTAGTAAGGACTTCAAATATTTTGTGTGAGCTTTTGACAAAAACCACTTTTTCTCTGATCTGGCATTCTAAGGAGTCTATATTTCCTGCTGCTGACAATACTGATCAGTGATTAGATATTGCCCACAGGAAAGGCTGTATGGTGGCTTACAATGAAGCATGCTGACCACTTACTAAACCCTAAAACTAGCCAACACCAGGATTTTAAACAACAGAAATCCTGAAAGAACTAAGCACAGAGCTTTCCGTGGGTTTTGCCCTGAATGCTGTACTCTGATCAGGTGACTTTCAGCTCGCTCCTAAGCAGAGGCACACCTTTCCAAGTCCATTGAAACCACTGGGCATTAAAAGGGCGTAACTCTGCATAGGATTGCATGGCTAGTCTTGCTTCGACTGCCTCCTCAACAGAAGGCCAGACTATTAAATCTGTTTGTTTTAATTGCCTTTGGTCAGAATGCAAGCTTTAGATTTGGCTCTGTGTCAGATTCAAAGTGTTTAATTAATTAAAGAGGAAAAGGGGTTCTCTCGGTCAAGCGGTGCTTAATCACTTGTCCACCTCAGCCATGCCATAGTATAATTAGAGTGCATACATTAGCATATTGTTTGCTGCATTATGGGTAGATACGCTGACTCATTAATGTTCACATGTCCATGTATGAGTGTAATAATCAGCTAGACACCGACTGACTTAGCTTTTTGTTGGTATTGATATTACCCATTCTGGAGATACTGCTGTAGCATCTCAAGCACGGTTCTGTTAGACCGTGTTATGGCAAGGAAAAAGAACTTTCAAAGAGGACGCTCTGCAACAATTTTCTTGTTTGTTATATGTGAAAGTGTCTTTACAGGACCCTTGCAAGGTTGGTCTGGGGATCCATTCCACTGTTGTAGAAGCAAAGCCTCAGTTGAAACCTGGTTTGTACCAAGGAGGTTGATACTGGTTAGGTACATGCCATATGCAATAAACCTGACCACGTTATGTAAGAAAAGGGTAAAAATGAATTGTTAAAAGGGTATAACAGAAAGAGCATTCTGTACACACATAGGAGGACAGTGTGGTTATGAGTGTGATCAGACACCTACAAGGTGGCATATTAGATTAAGCACTTTAGATAATTACTTTTTCTCTTTACGAGCTAGCACATGCCAGAGTTCATTAATGAAAGCCAGGAAGAAATAATACTCTAATGGAAAAAGAAAATAGGATCTAACCGTTTAAAGATAACATAATAAACAGCTATATTAATAATGTTGAACATTTGATACACGGCTGATTTTTTTTTTTTACAAAGTTGTTTCTGACATTGGCTTGTATCCAGTGAACCATGAGTGGCAAGAAGCTTGCAGGATGGGACTTTCCTGCCTCCCCTTCCTCCTGCAGTTCACTGCCCCCCCCCCCCAAATTTCCTGCTTCTGTGAGTCAGGGCTCTTATGAACAGTACTGGGGGACAAAGGGGTAAAGAGGAATTGGTGAAAATGTCCTCCCCAGTTGTGTCAACAGAAGGTGTCTTCCATCGGCAGATAATGATGGTAGGATGCAAGCCGTTCTTCAGCTAAATGCTATTTTAAAGCATACTTTTAAAAAAAAGAGTTTTGTGTACTCTCTTCAGCATATTAAGAGAAACAGTGAGAGAGATTCTTGCACAGGATGCCTGAAAATGAGCTGCATTCACAGGAACGCCACACAGAGTGGATCTATGCGAAATAATGCAGAAAGGGTACTTTTGAAAAGCGTTCGAGGTCTTATTTAGCCTCAGAATACATAGTTACAAAATGTGTGGTAAATAGTGTATTTAATTTTTTTTAACCTGCTTGTGAATTATATGTTATATTTAGATGCTTAGAAGCCCCAAAACCATTCTGGAGATTATTCTTCATGCTTTTGAGGTGTCAGCAGTAAAAGTGGGTCAGAGAAGATTTATATGTGCTTATTAGGTTCATGTTTCTCACTCTGCCTAAAGACTAAAAAATGAAGGTGGCATTTTATTTCTAAAACAGAGAAGAACTTTGAAATGTCCCATGCATTATAAGCGGCACTTGTAGGGCGCTGTTTTAAATACCTTTAATTTTTATTTACTGAGGAGTGAAGAAAGAGAAAAACTGGGAATAAATCTGTGCTTCTGCTACAAGAAACACTGAAGACATTGTAACAGTTAAATGCCATCATTGGGCTTTATTAGTAATAGGAATTAGTAATATTTCTAGTAGGAAGAATAGGGGGTAGTCCACACATGCTACCTATTCATTTCTTCCCTTAGAACAAGAAGTGGGAGCATTCTAGTTCAACAAACCAATGCTTGCTTTTTCCAAGTCATCTTCTGTGTCAAGTGGAAAGAAGCAGTGGAAAAGCATACCCATGCATCTGTTGAATTGCATGTCGTGCACTGACTTAACAAATAACAATTTCTATTATGGCCACAGAGATGGTTTTCTGAAGCATATTGTATTGAAGCATATTTCCTTTGTAGTGTGTGTATGTGTACTCCTGGATGCTTTAGATTTCATTGAAAGCATTTTATGAGCAGTCATTGAAAGGAAGTGTGTGTAAGAGGTCAGCATTTTAGTAAGTCTGTGAAATACTCTTGAGCCTATTTGCAGCCTTGCAATAGGTCTTTATTTATGTTTAATACCAGTTCTCTGGAATTATTTTTGGGTGGGGTGAAAGCCAGTGAGATGTCCAACTTGACAGCTATAGTGTTCCTTTTTTAAAAAAAAACTCATCTTCTGCTAGTGAAAAGTGTTGATGCTGAATAAGAAGTTTAAAAGAACCTTTCAAGGAAAGGATGGATTGCGTATACACCCCAAGATTGCTTATTACTTGCATAACAGCTTTGACTACCTTAACATGAAAGATGCGCCTGCAAGTAATGTAATGGAACTCAAAACTCAGAAGCGGCTGAGTTCAGTGTAAGATTTGTTTGGCTTGCAAAAGATCCCAAGCTCTTTCTCTGGCATTAGGGCTGTGCACTCCCCCCCCCGGATTTTTTGGGTTCGGGTTTAATAAACCCAGAATTTTTCAAAAATCTGAAAAGCCGAATACAATAGATTTGGCTTTTATTGAAAAAATGCTTAAAATGTTGGGTTTATTAAACCTGCACTTGAAAAATATATGGCCCAGAGCCCAGCCTTCAGTTCTGCGCTGCTGGGGCATTCAGATCCACACTGCTTGCCAGCTCAGACCTCCACATGGAGGTTGGAGCCCACGGGCAGCGGGGATTTGAGCGCCCCTGTGTTCAGATCCCTGCTGCTAGCCAGCTTGGACCTCCATGTGGAGGTGGAACCTGCAGGCAGCGAGGTTCTGAGCGCAGGGAGAGGAAAAAGTGGCAGCAGGGCCAAAGCGTCCTGAATAATGCTGAAATATTTGGCTATAGCCAAATGCACATGCCTATCGTTTCCATTTAAAGGACCTCAGGTAGCAGATGTATAACACCTGTAGAAATCTGTGGTGGAATCTGACATTCTTTATTGTTTGAAGTTCAAGAACATTTTTAGTGTTTGTTCTCCCCCTAAGAAGATGATTTGATGTGGTTTTCATCTAGTTTCATCTACTGGTTTTTTTTTATTAGCTGTTATTTTGTTGGTTCTGAGTTCTTTATTTGTTTAAACTTGTGTTTGCTGTTTTTATGTATGCTTTTAAATTGTTACAGCATTTGCTCCATTTTGTAATTTGATACTGTAAGTCTCCTTGAGTAATATTTATAATAGAAGGGAAAGTAAATAAAACCAGTAGTTTAAAAACAATTTAATTAAATAAATTAAAAAACAAATAAACAAAGTAGGATTTGTTTGGCTTTATGCCAGTTTGAAGCCTCCATGACTTGGATCCCACCTAGAATTTCCATGGACAAAAAGAGGAAGGAATTTTTTGCCAGTTTCCTCCTCTCAAAAACCCCTTGATTCCCCCAGACCTGTTCTTGGGGATCCTATGTCCCTTAGGAGTAGCATTTTAAGGGGCCTATCAGGCTGCTGCAGAATGGGAGAATCAGCAAAAATTGCCCCATCTCCTTGTTCCTGCAGCAATTCTACGTGGGATCCAAAGCAACCCTAAACCAGTTTATCATCTACATTTTGCACCTGACAGGTTAGTCAAAATTGGGCAGATGATTTTTTTAAATTGAATTGTAATTACATCCTTCTCTGAACCTTCCTTTGTCCTCACAGTTAGTTGATCAGTTATATCACCAGCGTGAGCATATAAGATCTAGAGCTATATGCATGATTAACCAGCCGTATGCATGATTAACAAAACGTGTGATAAGAAAGCATGCATGGTTTTTCTCCCCAGCCAGTATATTTTGGGCCAATCAAAATACATCCTTATTTTACATCTTGTAGGTTGCTTTACCTCTTGTAGGAGTCCCGTGGCGCAGAGTGGTAAGCTGAAGAACTGCAGTCCAAGCTCTGCTTATGACCTGTTCGATCCCGACGGAAGTCGGTTTCAGGTAGCCGGCTCAAGGTTGACTCAGCCTTCCATCCTTCCGAGGTCGGTGAAATGAGAACCCAGCTTGCTGGGGGTAAAGGGAAGATGACTGGGGAAGGCACTGGCAAACCACCCCGCAAACAAAGTCTGCCTTGGAAACGTTGGGATGTGACGTCACCCCATGGGTCAGGAATGACCCGGTGCTTGCACAGGGGACCTTTACCTTTTTTAAGTCTACTGAAACTAATGACCTTAAAAGGTTGTAATCCTTCTTAGAATGCCGATATTTTTCTCCTACTAATCATCCTACTTTTCTACTTGCTTCGTGTTTAGTGGCACTTAAACGTGCTTTCACTTCCATGTACTAGACAGGGCAATCAGAAGCAGGTCTACTTAGAATCCTACTGTGGTCTCCCCTCCCCCTTGAACCTGGGTTTCCCAGGTCCTAGTCCGACACCTTAACCACTACATCATGCTGGCTCGCACTCTGGTCTAGGCAATGGGATTTATTCCCAGGCAAGTGTTTTTCAGATTACACTGTAAGACACCTGCTCTTTATTTTGATTCATTCAACAGAAGTTTGACTATCCTTATCTGAAAGATGTGCGTGCAGATCATGTTACAGAACTCAAAATGGGGTGTGTTGAAATGCCTGTTATTTTGCTGAAAGGTGCCCTGAAAGGTGAACCAAGTTGTAGGATTATATGAGGCTGATGTTGAGAGGTTACCTAGGAAGGCTACTGAGCTGGTGAGATCCTGGCACTGTTTTAATTTCATGCACCGTTCAAGAGAATTCATAACATATTGGCACAGCAAATGCCTCCTGGCTGCTGTAATTCAAAGCTGTAACTACTAGTGCATTACTGAACTTCTAATCTGACGAAATCAGCAGAATGGTGGCATTCAAAGACTAGACCATGTAGACACTTTTTTGTTTGTGTTTTGCTTTAAGAAGGGCTTTGGGAATAAAGCAAATCGGCCAAGAGCTAAACGAACCAGGCAAAAAAACACAGCAGTTCAACACAGTAGGCATTTTCGTTCTCATTCCCTCCACAAAAACCAGATGTGTGCTGTTAAAACTTATTGCCTGGCTAGCACGCACTGCTCGTTTTCTAGGGAGACCACCGTAGTGACTGAATAGAGGTTTTTGTGTTGTGAGCCCTTGTTCCCAATGACTCACTCCCGAGCTTCGCCAGCAGTAGTGGAAAGGAAATCTAGAGAACTATTGGAAAATGTTAGAGCTGCGATGCATATTGGTCGGATTCTATTTTCATGTTGAAAGCTGCCCTTTTGACAAGGTAGATCTTTTCATCGAAGTAGGCAATCCAGGACCCCTTCCCACCTCCTTATTGAGGCTGTTATTGAGGATACTTAGAGGGAGAGCAGCTTCCCAGCCCTGAAGCTGTGATATTTCTCGAGAAGAATGTCTGGGGAATTCTTGTTCCTTGACAAGTTGTGCAGTGTGTGCTGAGGGGACTTCGGCAAGCCTGTACCAAAAGGGTGTGCTGTAAAAAATCAACCCATTTCAAAGTGGGCGGAGAGCTGTCCAGTCTCTTCGCTAACCACAAGTGCCTCAGTCAGGGTTGGTACCCAGCTTTGGGCTCTGTGAGAACTATGTAGCCCTTCCTGGCATATCTGAAAGAATCTAGTTTTGGGGAATTTTCTAGCTCAGGCAGGCAAGTTAATCTGATTTGCCTTTGAAAGCCCTTGAAAGCCCTAATCCAGTCCTTAGCATGCTGCTTGCCGTACTCACAATTTTGTGGGCAAGACAGGCGTTTCCTTTGAAAAGGCTGGGTCTAAGCTTTCTTCCAATCATTTCTAGACCATAGCTAGATGGAGATTTATGTATGTGTGTGAGAGAAAAATGAGTATTTTGTTGCGTATTTGAAGATTTTGTACTTTACATACTCCTACATTCTGATTTTAAAAACAAGGATTGATCCCTATTAACATTCTTAATTTAAGATGGGAGATTCCTTCTTCTTCCCCTCATATAGTAACATGTTTGTGCCTATCACAACCTCTGAAGAACTTGTTCACTACTGATGCTGAAAGTGTCATCAAGTTGCAGCTGACCTATGGAGACCCCATAGGGTTTTCAACACAAGAGACGACCAGAGGTGGTTTGCCTATGCCTGCCTCTGTGTATCAACTTCCTTGGAGGTCTCCCATCCAAGTACTAACCAGGCTGACCCTGCATAGCTTCAGATCGAGGTAGCCTTGGCCTTCCAGGTCACGGTTGTTCACTGCTAATCAGCCCTATATTTGGAAGGTCTTCAACAGTGTGAAAAAACTGCAGTGAATTATTCTGACTGCACACTTCCTGTGATTATCAGGGTAGAATACAAGTTGGGAGGGGGGCATGGAAGAATTGTGACCTGCAGCACATACATATTTTTAGCATTGGTTGACACACAAGATTTTAATACACACAAATCTTATGGAAGAGGTAATAAAAATACAAACTTTTAGCATCTACTTCATGATGTTTGGAGAATGTGGGAACACACATTGTTAATGGCACTGAATGGTGAAGCAGATGAAACTATGTATTTCATTTGGTAATACTTTTACGCATTGCTTTTCTCTCCAGTGGGGCCCCGAATCAGCTTACATTGTTCTCACTTCCTCCATTTTATCCTCATAACAACCATCCATTGAGGATGGTTAATCTGAGAGAATGTGACTGGCCCAAGGTCATCCAGAGAGATTCCATGGCAAAATGGGGATTCAGACTTGGGTTTTCTGGATCCTGATTCGACATTCTAACACTGCACCACTCTGGCTCATTTCATCAATTTTGGCTGATTGTAGCCAGCTAACCCAGGCAGATTGTTATGCAGGAAGCATGTTGAGCGCCGAGCAAACTGGCATCCTTTCTAGTTGTGATGGCCAGAACGCTTGCACCTCTTATTTTTGAACGTGGCAGTGCTGTACTAAAGACAATTAGTTCTATCAACACAGCAAAACTCACATAGAGTGACAAAAAATATTTATTTATTGCACATTTAATGTTTAAATTGCTAATTGCTGTCCATATAGTGAGAGATCAAAGAGTGCTGCAATTAGACTGATACATCCTTGGTTGGCGTGATATACAGCTGTGTCCTAACAAGCGTATCTAAATAAAGTGGGGGAAAGGGTATTTCATCCTTTCCTAAGAGCAACTTCAAGGACCCTTTGCTCATCTCACTGCAGGGGGCGATGGAAAAATTCCACTTTGAACCATTACAAAGAAACACAGAGCACAGAAAGCATTTGTCACTTGTGCTTTCTGTCCCCTCCCCTTGGGTTATGTATGAAGTTCCTGTAACCTAAGATAAGTTTGATATTAGCACTCAACATGCTAATTCTGAGGGAAACTACAATTTCTTTATTTTCCTGTCTGGGAGTGGTAGCTAACCTAGACCTAATATACAACCATTGTGTTTGGGAGAGGCACTTACCCACCTTGCCTATCCCCAGAAACTATCTGTGACTTTTTAAGACATGACTGCAGGACAGCTTTGTACATACTGTTGATTTAGTGGTAGAATGTTACACTGGAAGTATAGGAAACATGAGGCAAGAGACTTGTGAAGCCACAGAACAGGCTATAACACTTTATGTGTGTGTGTAAAGTGCCTTCAAGTCGCAGCCAACTTATGGCGACCCCTTTTGGGGTTTTTATGGCAAGAGACTAGCAGAGGTGGTTTGCCAGTGCCTTCCTCTGCACAGCAACCCTGGTATTCCTTGGTGGTCTCCCATCCAAATACTAACCAGGGCTGACCCTGCTTAGCTACTGAGATCTGACCAGATCAGGCTAACCTGGGCCATCCAGGTCAGGGCCTTTATATTCCCATTTTAATTCAAGGGGATGGATTCCTCAGAGTCGGTGCTGAAAATTGGCTTCTCCCAGTTATCTGATCGATCTTTCCTAAGGGTGATAACTGAGGAACAGAATGTCATCCTATGAAGTTAGAACACTTTGGTTCACATGTCCCATGAGGTCTGAAAATGTGCACGAAAATGCGTTTTAAAATCTCCAGGTGGGTTATGGAGGCCCAGCTGGGTTATGGAGGTTCAGCTGGGCCTCCTTGTGGAGGCCCAGCTGAACGTTGTATTCAGTGGATTTACATAAAAGTGGATTCAGTGGATTGACACAAAATCTCAGAGAAAAGGACAGGTGCAGGACACAATTCTTTTACCAGATCTTCAAACATTTAGAGCACAGTGGTTTGTGTGGTATTAAAAATTGGGAATATACAATAGAACTTTCTCAGAGGTGTTAGATGTAGTTGATGTGCATGCAGTTTACGAATGAAGGCTCTTTTATATAAAATAACATATTCCTTATATTACATTCCTTTAGTTCTAATTTGTTTCTGTCTCTTTAAATGGCTTAGGTCCATCAGTCATAAGGAAGTTTATCTTTTTTTAAAAAAAAATGTGTCCTTTTAAAAGGTCTATTTGTGATCAAACAATCAACGTACACTCCACAAAATGTATTAGGGTCAAAGTTTAAAGAGAATATATTTTTCCCTGTGCATTTACGCACAAAGATAGCCTGATGTGGAATTACCAAGAATGCCTGTCCTTCAGTTTCATCACCATCACAGTCCACAGTTATTGTACTCAAGTTTGTGGGTTGTCCGGACATGCCAGTATGTAACCTCTTAGGGTGGATTGAGGTGACACCAGCACACAACTTTTGCTTTGTAAATCTGAACCAGCAAGTAATTATTTTCTGTGCCAT
The DNA here is from genome assembly GCF_029931775.1 of Euleptes europaea. NCBI lineage: Eukaryota > Metazoa > Chordata > Lepidosauria > Squamata > Sphaerodactylidae > Euleptes > Euleptes europaea. The sequence goes on from NC_079326.1 coordinate 28,787,028, forward strand.
AAAATCATGAAAAGCTACTGGCCTAGCAAAACAGTTCCGACTCTTTAATTTCTGGGAAGGCTGTGGAGCAGGGAGTGGAGTCCCTGAATTGCCTTGACTACTCGATGAAGGTTCTGGTTGGCCTGTGGCCTGAGGAGATGCCCTGCTGATGGGGTAGACAGGACATATTGGACGATTGCACGGTGGGCCAGATGGCTGAAGGCTACTTTGCCCATGGCAGATAATGCTGCTTGCATTACTGCAACACTATGTATGCACACACAAAACCCAGCTGATCTCGGCACTATAAGAAAGCACAGGGCTTTTCTGCATCAGATTTTTGCTGCAGCTCAGCTTCTTAAATGCTTTGGTTTTTCCCCTCCCTTACATGTAGTATTGTTGCTTTAAAAAAGAGTTTTTCCTGTTTTTTCTCCTCCAGTTCCAGGGGACAAAACGGAAACAGTTGAAGAAGAGGGGGTAAGGATAAAATCCAGGAGAAGGACTGACAAATTATATTGTCTGTGAGGGAGGGAAACAATGCAATTAAGAAGCTGAACTGCATTAAAAACCTGGTGTGGAAAAGCCCAAAGTGTGAGCGACAGATGGGCTTAAAGTAGCCACATGCTAGCCTGCAGGAAAGAGAGAAATAAAGGGGAAGAATGTAGAAATTGAGAATTGTCAGGGGGAAAAAACTACATAATGCATGTTAAGAACATAAGAACGGCCCTGCTGGATCAGACCAAGGGCCATCATGTCCAGCAGTCTGTTCACACAGTGGCCAACCCGGTGCCTCTAGGAAGCCACAAACAAGACGACTGCAGCATCATCATCCTGCCTGAGTTCCACAGCACCTAATATAATAGGCATGCTCCTCTGATACTAGAGAGAATAGGTATGCAGCATGACTAGTATCCATTCTAACTAATAGCCATGAATACCCCTTTCCTCCATGAATATGTCCACTCCCCTCTTAAAGCCCTCCAAGCTGGCAGCCATCACCACATCCTGGGGCAAGGAGTTCCACAATTTAACTATGTAATGTGTGAAAAAATACTTCCTTTTATCTGTTTTGAATCTCACCCTCCAGCTTCAGCAGATGACCCCGTGTTCTAGTATTATGGGAGAGGGAGAAAAACTTCTCCCCGTCCACTCTCTCCAAACCATGCATAATTTTATAGACCTCTATCATGTCTCCCCTTAGCCGCCTTCTTTCCAAGCTAAACAGCCCTAAGTGAATAGTGGTCTGACTTGGTATAAATCGGTTTTATATTATTATGATGGGTAACGGTTGGACATTGAAGAAAGCTAATAGGAAGAAAGTAGATTTCTTTGAAATGTGGTGTTGGAGGAGAGTGTTACGGATACTGTGAACTGCCAAAAAAACAAATCAGTGGGTTATAGATCAAATCAAGCCTGAACTGACCCTAGAAGCTAAAATGACTAAACTGAGGCTATCGTATTTTGGTCACATTATGAGAAGACAAGAGTTAGTGGAAAAGTTGAGGGTAGCAGGAAAAGAGGAAGACCCAACAAGAGATGGATTGACTCTATAAAGGAAGCCACAGCCCTCAACTTGAAAGATCTGAGCAAGGCTGTCAAAGATAGGACATTTTGGAGGACTTTGATTCAGAGGGTCGCCATGAGTCGGAAGCGACTTGACAGCACTTAACACACACAACGGTTGGGTTTGTTATAGAACATAAATTTTGTTCTTAAATGGGGAGGACAGAGGTTATTTGGGGAAGGGCCATGTGGCTCAGTGGAAGAGAATGTGTATCACTTGGTATAAGGCAGCTTCATATGTTTGTGGTAGTACTAGCATTCAGGACTGGAATTTCAGTTCCAGTTTTTTGTCGTTTCCCTTACATTCACAGGGAGAGGGTGGCAGTGGTGGATTAAACTCTTGCTTTTTATCCTTTCATTTAGTAACTTTGCAATGCGTAAGAAGTATACACGCAATAGAGAAAATAGCTATTGGATCTTAGTTTATTAGAGCATGAAAAGCATTACTTTTCTCTGTGTCTTGTTCGTTAAAATAATTTTTTTTGTCACTTTCCCAGCCTCACACTGGTAACCCTTGAACTCTGTTGCTGAGGAAAACATATCAGAATGAACTGAAATGGTTCAGTTTAGCTATTACATTTCTTGATAATCAGTCATGTGATCTCCTACTGTAACTGGGAATTAAATTAATTTCATAATTCTTGGAGTTTGATTATATTTAACTGTTGTGCCAAAGCAATGTTATAATTAATTTAAAAGCATAACTATTTGGCATCAATTGAGGGAATACAGTAGTGAAAACATTGAAATTGATTTCCAGTTATTGGTTAGTATATATGTGCTTCGGTTTATTTTATGGTTTCATGACCCTTTTTCATAATGAAATGTGTATTCACTATATCTACACTACAGTTCTGTCCATGGTCAATTGCTTCATCTTGAGTCAGAACTTTCTTATGACAGATCACAGCCATGCAATTTAGGATGCCCCCTATTACTCCCATCTTAGTAGTTTTAAGTGGTGGTGAACTGTAGCCTGGCTATGTGGTGAAGCACACAGGCTACATGGCTGTGTGGAATGAGCCAGTCCAAATTTCACCATACATGATAGACTTTGGATACTCTCCAGGGCTATGGATTGAGAGAATTAAGATGTATTGCTAGGAGGTGTATATTACTATAGCTTACTTCCACTTGACAAAGCTTGTTCATTCTCAGGCTGTGGGAGGGCAAGTTGTGGTCATTGTTGAGGTCAAAAGATTCTAAGGATATAGTATTAATTCCTCTCTGTATTTCATCCCGAATCTCTTCCAGGGTGAAATTATCTAAGCTTGTTGAGCACCTCCTTTCCTGTTCTCCTCATAATGTTTGGTAAAGTCATGTAGATTTCTTTCCTGGGAGTAAGCCCCAATTAGGGTTGAGTAGGCTTTTGAGTAGACCTGCTTAGGATACCTCTAGATTTATTTTGTGCTTCTGCCCAAGAGCCTCCTGTTCCCTCTCACTTGGCATTAAATGAACATATTCTTACGGGCCCTGACTTCCTGTTTAATCTTTCCCTGTGAAAGACTGCTGATATTGGCTACATTGATTTCTTCTTTCTGATCCACTGTCTTCTAACGAATACACAGAACTTAAATGGGACGTCTCCATGTATGAGTTTATAGGTTTTTCTTAATGGTATCAGCAGCAATGTGAATACCCTGAAGCCTGTAACATTTTGTTCTGTTTGGTCATGTTATTAAAGTTTCAGCAATTTCAGATCACAAAGGACTGCATGTTCGGAGCTGTTGGGACCATCAGTGCTCCATGGTTCTGAACTGCTTTGTATTTTGCCTTCTGGATTGTAATCCAAGATGTTTCTCTTTCAGAGCTTTTAAAAAAATATTCTGGCCTCTCCTTAGGCAGTACTTTGGCAACAGCATCACACAGAGAATCTCTCTGTCTCCTCTTCATGTGTCTAGTCTTTTTTATTTTAAATAGCTAGTGGAGGTGGAGGTAGGAGTAGGAATGGACTGGTGCCTGAATAATTAGCAAGTTGCGGCAGATTTTGCATAGTAATAGCTAATATGAAGGGTTGGATCGGATATAAAGCTATCTCCCTGCTATCCATCTTGGCAACATGTACTGTTCCACCACCCCGCCCTACAGTACATTTGTTTCTCTCCCCTGAACAAAATTTACAAAGTCCTGTAGCACTAATATTAACTTGAGCTGCCATTTTACCAGAACCTGAAACCGTGGCTTGATTTGGCTTTCAGATCTAAACTGAGGGGAACTTTAGTTAACATTGGGCTGGATTTTAATTGCCTTTTCCTCTTGTGGAAGGCTCTTCTGCAAGTGGAAAAGAGGAAAGGTTTGTGTTGATTTCCCTACTTACTGCAGGCTCCACTTTTCCCCAAGCAGTTCTTGGGGGTCTGCTTAGCTCCCAGGGACATGATTTCAGAAAGGGGGCATAGTAGGCTGTAGTGGGAGGGGAAGGAATGAAAGTTATTTTCCTTGAGCATTAGTACACTGGATTGAAACAGAATCCAAGCCAGTGTTGCTGACAAAACGCGGATATTTGTCCTAGGAGTAGAAGGATCACTAGACAGAGCATGCTGTTGAGGTTGGCTTCTGGTTGTTGACAATTCACAGGGAACCAGTCATATCTGTACCAGCTCAGAACAGCAAGGGCTTGGTTTTTAAAAACTCCTGATAACATGGTGTTCTTGTACCAAATAATGTTAGTTTTTAACTGACTTTTAAAGTCACATAAACTGCACTTACATAGTAATCAAATTCTTCCCATATGATTTCTGGGCTGGTTGTTGGATGAGCCTGTTCTTTAGATAGACAGGACTTACACCCTGGTGGAAGACCTTGGCTTCTGAACAGAATGTTCTCAATTTATGAGCCAACCCTTAATTCTTCCTCTAGTGTGCAGATGGTTTTCAGCTACTACTGCCTGGATTAGTTTCTTTTAAAAAAATAATGTTGAAAAACTGGGTGGAAAGAATCCCAGTATAATTTGCAGACAGGTTATGATTGGGTGTTGCATTGATCATGTGCTACGAGACATGTCATGAAATGTTGGAGGGGTGCAATTTGGAGAAACGTCCAATCCTTTTGCTGCATTAATGTTTTTCTTCCAATAAACTTAATTTCCTGCATTGGGCAGGGGGTTGGACTAGATGACCCTGGTGGTCCCTTCCAACTCTATGATTCTAAACACCTGAAAATGGTTAACAAAACAGCAAGTGCAATAAAAGACCCTAACTGTAATGTAATGAAATGTTGGAGGGGTGCAATTTGGAGAAACGTCTGATCCTTTTGTCACATTAATATTTTTTCTTCCAATAAGCACCTGAAAATGGTTAACAAAACAGCAAGTGCAATAAAAGACAACCGCAACAGCGGCGTGGTATCTGCTTGGTACCAATGTGTGTCAGCAGCACTGTTGTGAGGAAAGATTTACAAATGCTTGAATTGGACAGGCAAGCTGTATAGTAAACAGTCCATCAGACAATGCAGAATTGTGTCAGGCAAGGAATGAAGAGTCATCACCAATGCAACACTATGGCCATACTCCCCCCCCCCACTTTCTTACAACTTATTCAGAACAATGCGGTCTTCTTCTCAGGCTGCCCACCACTTGCATTCTGAAACATTTTCACATAGTAATTTTTTTGCGTGGCGATCTTTATCTGTTGGTTTTTAAAAAATGTTTCAACCCTGCCCCTCTTTAAAACAAATCTGCCCATTTTTCTTAGATCCTGGGAATGAAAAGTGGGGGATTGCGCCTGCAAAAATGTGACTTAAGGATATTCACTTCAGATGTTTGCTTGTTTTTTCCAATACAGAGAATAATCTGTATTTCAGAAATGCATTTTTTTAAAAACAAAAGTGTGTGGTAAAACTAGTGACTTTGGGGGCATGTATATAGTTCTCACCCTGACCTGGATGGCCAAGGCTAGCCTGCTCTCCTCAGATTTTGGAAGCTAAGAAGCGTCGGCCCTGGTTAGTACGTAGATGGGAGACCACCAAGGAAGTCCAGGGTCGCTATGCAGAGGATGGCAATTGGCAAATCACCTCTGAACGCCTCTTGCCTTGAAAATCCTACGGGGCTGCCACAAGTCAGTTTTGTCTTGACAGCTCTTTACACACACATATATGGTTCTCAGACAGAACATGGATTGTCTCACAGGTCTGGAGATTAAATAATTTTGGGGAAGTAATTTGTGAGGCTTCCATTAACCCCTACCTTTCCTGTATGTGAATACTGCAGAAACATGAGCATGGGAAATTCTGGGCTTCTTTCCCACCCAGTAGATAAAATTTCTACTAGCCATTCCCATGTGGTTATAGTGTTCTCTTTCTTGCTCTCTTATCTCTCCTCCCCAGTTGCATGGGAGAGTGCCACCAAAAAGTGGCTTCTGTTGTGCCTGTGAACTGGACCTTTATGGCAGACAAGCTTTCTTTCAGGAAGTTTGTCTACAGTCACCACTTTTGTTATTGTGAAACTTGTGTTGTGTTTTTGGGGATCTCCCAGGTTTCCTAGAAAAAGAGTTTAGAAAGTCTATAAAACCACACCCTGCTTTGCATCATAAGAAAAGGAGTAGCTGTTGAGATCTTTATGAATGGAACACTGGTATGAACCATTGCATAAAAGCTGTTCTTAGTTCAGAACAACTAATGAGAGATTCTCAATGGCAGTTGAGCCATAATATTTGTACAGGTTTGATTTCCTGGGATACTTTGTTAACCACTGTTTTGATGTTTCCCTAAAATACTTTTATTTTTTTAGAGTTTGTGGCTTTGCCTTCTCAGCTTAAGGTGTATCTACCCGGCATTGCCTTCTAGCATGAGTGATTCACCACCCAACTAAAAATAACAAACCCTCCACCTATTTTAGCTTTGAAGGTTTTGGAAAATAGCTCTTTTACAAGCAGTGAATTAATGATGCTTCAGCATTTCCAAAATCTGGAACTTCACAGGCTGAATATTGACTTTCAGATGTATGTGGGGCAAAAATAATTGTCATCTGCTTGCTGCTAAAACCGTTCAAGCCGTTTTAATGCATGAACTCTTGGTGAAAAACTTGTCAAAAGGGAAGAGAAAATTAATATTTTATTGCAGTTAGATCACTAAAGTTGAATATGTACCTCTTTTCTTGCAGTATTATAACAAAGGAGGTGCTTAAAAAGGAACAATACGGGGTTTACTTTGCTGATAATCCTGACTGCATTCAAATAGATGCCAAGCTAGTATACAGTGCATGTGGATCCTGCAGCATTGATGCACATCAGACACACATTAGACCCAGGAACACAAAAGCCACATTAAATAATAGATTCTAGACATCATTAAAAAATTGGCAAATTACCAGTAATTAACATGGCAGTTTAAAAACTTAGAAAGTCTCCTCCATCAAGTCCGGTTAGGCCCATGAGTGGTGGTGACCTTCTAGGTTTTGTAGTAGATAACCTTGAGAAAGAGAAAGCTTGAGCATCTTTACTTACTAAAATTACAGCTCCGGGTATTAGGCTTGCCAACCTCCAGGAACTAGCTGGAGATTTCCTGCTATTACAACCGCTCTCCAGCCGATAGAGATCGGTTCACTTGGAGAAAACGGCCGCTTTGGCAATTGGACTCCATGGCACTGAAGTCCCCCTCCTCAGACTCCGCCCCAAAAACCTCCCGCTGGTGACAAAGAAGGACCTGGCAACCCTACTGAGTATGCTTCACAGCATCTGCCAGTTCCTGCTTGCCCAATACCACTACCTGATTCTTTGCCTGCTGTTCCATCCAGGTGTCCTTGGAGAATAATGGATGCTGGGTATCTTTCCTATGTTGAATCCCTATGCTTGGGCAGCCTCAGTGCACCCCACAAAATAAACAAAAACAAACACTTCATCACCCATAAGGTTTTTCTGATTCTGAGCCTAGCAGATGTGGGGTGCTCCTCAATCCCTCTCTCCCTTTGAATAGATGAGGCCTGTGCAAGCTTGTTTCCTTAAGTGCTGATTTAGAGTGTAAAGGAATGGCTATCTTTGTGCCAGTTGTTGTAAAGAAAATGCTGTTGTAATCCCTCTGGTATTGAGGGGGAGGGATGGACACCATGTCCACATACTGAAACAGCTCCCATTCACTCCTTAGGCAGGAGAATTTCCCAGTGGGATGTGCCTGAAAGAAATATTACCAACTGAAAGTAGAATTTGTTTTAAAATTACATCCGGATTTTTAAAACTGAAAGCTACATAAAAATCAATAAAATTCTTAGAATAGGAATAAAGGTTTTGTAATAGCTTTTGGGTACTTTACTGTAAAGGCTGAAGTCCCTTGTTCAACCTGTAGCTTCTGCTGGGGTGCAGCATCCCTGACTCCGTGCTGAGTTTGGGAACCTTGTTTCCTTTTCGTAAAGTAAGAAAATATCACAGGATCCATCCCCAGCTGGAACATCTCAGTTCCCTTCTGATTAGTCTTTGGAAAGGAATCTAGTAGCAAGTGGATAAGGAGGCTGATTTATTTTTCTCCAGGTGAGCTCTGTCCCCCACCCCCTCTAGTCTTGAGCCATACAATGTGGTAATATTCCCATGGGATACCCCTAACTCCCTTTTGCCATTGCTGTTTCCTCTTCTGTTGAAAGCAGAAGGCAAAACTCTTAAGGGCACTTTTTTTTGCCAGCACTGAAATTATACTCTTTGCTAACATCAAATTAGCTATGAAACACAACAAAAACAAAAGATTAAGACAGACATGCATGCAATTGTTTGTGTCTCTCAAGAGGGATGTTAGTGTTACTGATGGGAAAATTTAAAAAATGTTCACACACACGCTTGAAACAATGACCTGAGCTGACTTTTGGGTATCTTATAGGGATAAGAATTCTCACAAATGTCTTGGGAATTCAAACCATGGAAAAAGGAAGCTTTCATTTCCTTCTTCTGCTCGTGACACTCAAAATCTATTATCGAGCAACTTAATTTATCTTAACTTGCCTCACTGGAATCCTTCCTTATTCTGGATCAGCTGCCTGCTCTCTCTGGTTGCATTTTGTTCTTTGGACGGATTTCATACGCCTTGCGATAGCAGGATACGGGTGGAAATGTTGCAACAGACTTTTACATAAGACCATGAGGTTGTGCTAGAAACAATATAACAAAGACATTACTTGGGAAGCTCTCTGAGAAGAAAATCAAACCTGTTAAAAAAATTAAAAGTAGGGAAAATCCCCCATTGCAACCAGCGGGGCTATCCCACCAAAAAAGGTGGTGTAGTTGCGCTGCTGTGAGGGGCGTTTCCGGGGTGAAAAGGGTTAGGAAGCTGCCTAAACACAGCTCCTCCCCCAGGAAGCCCCCCCATGCCAGCACAGGCTTTCTCTTCCAGGCATTCCCTGCCAGCGTGGCTATGTTGATGGCAGCGGCTGGCGCAGTTCTGTGGCTTCTCAGCACCAGCGTGTTTGCCCCCAGGGCGGCGTAAGTGCCCATTATCCTGGGTTAAATGGGCACTTACACCGCTTCGGGTCACACCAGCTTTTAAGGAGCTTCGTACCCCCCTTTAGGAACGCCGCCTTACTCATAGAAGTAGCTTTTTAAGAAGACTGTTATAACCAATCTGACCAGCTGTCACATCACACCGTTTTTATAAGACGGTCTATTAGACATTGGGTGTTTTGCTCACATTTCTAGATCACTTGATCCTGAGAGGCAGAGGATATACTACATGCTATTTGCAATGATCCCAGCGCGAATGGGTATAAATGTGCATGTAAGACATTCCCTTAAAATCAGCTGTAGAGACAGAACATATCAGCAACTACATTCTGCTTATGTAGCAGATGAAGCCAGTTCTAGAGGACTGAAATTTTTGAGGTTGATTTCAGGAAAAATAAAATTGAACATCAATTTGTTATCAGGTTGAGTGAAAGGCAGTGCACAATTTTCCATTAATATGTTCAGTTCCGTTATCACTAGTTGGCATATCTCAGGCATCCTAAGGAAAAGAAGAATCTCATAAGAGGAATAGTCCCTTCTTAAGAAACATTGCGTTACATAACAGTAGAAGAAGCAGACTTCATGATTACAGTTTTTTTTAAACACACACATTTAATATGAGATTGACCAGCTCAACCAACATGTAATGGGATATCTGAGTCTTTCACCACTAGGGTCACGAGTTCAAGTGCAGACCAGATAATGGGTGGCTTAAAGCAGTATCCAGTTAAGTAGCAAGGGATACTTTTCTTTTTCAGCAAGGGATACTTTTCTTTTTCAGAAACGTAAGTTCTCCTTTTATGCTACGAGGGGGGGGGAATTATAGCTCACTAGAAACAACCCTCTAAACAACTATTCGCTATTTTGTTACTTTAGTCTAAACCCACTGAAATCATGACCTCACACTGAAGTAATCCTGTTAAGCATTGCCTTGCTAACATCACATGCTCACATAGGCTGGAAATACACTATGGATATACTATGTGAATTATGTCCGGTGCTATGGAACTTTGTGCTACAATAGGCTAACATGGCTGCCCCATGGGTAATTGTGTGTTTACTTTCTCAGCTGAGATTTGATTGCCATTTCAGTGCATGGTGCTAACCATGTGACAAAATGATGATAGGTGGCAGATTCCCTCCAGGATCAGAGGAGCATGCCTATTATCTTGGGTGCTGTGGAACACAGGCAGGATGGTGCTGCTGCAGTTGTCTTGTTTGGGGGCTTCCTAGAGGCACCTGGTTGGCCACTGTGTGATCAGACTGCTGGACTTGATGGGCCTTGGTCTGATCCAGCAGGGCTTTTCTTGTGTTCTTATGAGTGATGCCATAAGTGTCCACATGGTCTGCCATTTTTACATTGTCTCAGTTCAGCCCAAGTTTGGGGCTTCTGTGGGCTTTTTGCAGGCAGCCTGTAATATCCAAAAGTATTCAAGCCTACTGAACTGTCTGAATCCATGCAGCTAAGTGATATGGATTAAAAGTATTGAGTAGTCTAGATCGTAATAATCCTTGCTGTTTGCAGGATGGAATTTCAGCCACACTGTGATGAATCAGTTTGAAACATAAAAGCGATTCCTCTTCTTCGCACCATATCAGTAAGGAATTCTTTCTGTGAATTTCTTTGCTCTGCCAAAGAGGTGGAGTGACATCTCAGGCGTGATAGCTCACGGGCCCACAGCTACACCAATTTATCTCACAAGGAAGTGAGAATCGGTGGATTGCTTTTTACACATTTGCTTTGTATAATACCCAGTTGGAATTCAGAACCGTGTGCATGGAGCTGACCCACTTCGTAACGATATTCTCCGGAACAAAGAGGCAAATTATCACACCCCAGTGAAAAGCAGAATATGTGACATCATAATTTTTCAACAACCTTTGCTGAACCTGCTGCTTCAGCCTTTTCTGGTCAATCACGTCTGAGCGCTACTAGATTTATTGAGAATATTTCTATGCCACCTCAAGTCCTGCTTGAGATGGCTTACTGTTGAAAAACACAGTATTTTAAAAAAGCAATTAAAAACAAGCCATAGTCATAAGCAGCATAAAAACTGCCCATAAAACTGTTTAAAAACCTGATAAGATAAATCCCCTAATTAAAAGCCTGGGTCAAAAGACATGTAGACCCGAACTAGAATCCTAGGAATGGAAGCTGGAAAGGAAGACCCACGCAGGTGCAACATCATGCTGTGAATCTCCACTCTTCTTCCAGCGTTTTCCGGGAAAAAATCCACGTGTTGCCCACCAGACAGTAACCATTCTGACCGTGCTTCATGCACACATGGCTGGTAGGCTCCCAGTTTGTGTGAATGGAGTTTAATGATTGCTGAGGGATAGAAACTTCCTCCATTTTTATGACTGTGGTGAGGCCCACTCAAAAGGAAAAGCCATTTTTTTTTAAATAGCTCCTATCTGGTTAATATCATGTATGCACCAACCCTTAGAGATAACAGAGTTATTGGAGGTTGCAACATTACATATGGAAAGCTTTAATATAAAGTAGCCCAATCAGCTTTGACAAACCTCTACTAAGCTTTCATTTTTAAAGAGAGAGAGAGAGCACGTGTGAGAGAAAGGAACGGCTGCGGAGGTAAATGAATATTCATTCTGTCACCTCATATTAAACAGGAATTCAGCATAGCATTAAGCAATAAGCTCTGCTTTGGGCCAGCTTTTGTCTGTTGGAGGGGGGTGGACTTTAAAATGCTGAGGTTGGAGGCATATGCTAATGGTTTTGGCCAGCGTCCAGGTTTTTGTAGCCTCCCTGGCTACAAGGCTGCATAGCAGTGCTTTGTTGGAAGCAGAAAGTGTTTACATTCACAAAATTTTGAGTGGTTGTATGAGTTCAGCCAACGTGGGTCACGTCCCTCCGGCCTAGGGCTTTTACTCTGATGGAAGAGAGCAAAGGATACTGAAATGTAGCTGAGCGTGATATGCACTGTCCCAGGAATATGGCTTTTTAAAAATAATCCTGAAATGCAGCTGTTTCCTGTTGCTGCTTAGCAGTTAATGCTATGCTAATAATAAACATAATAGTTTTGCTTTCGGGAGAGACAAAAGGCTGTTCCTGTTGTGGGGAATCTGTCCTGCAGGTCATGAAAGCAATAAGGTTCTGATGGAGGCATCCTATCTTCCTGGGTATTGGGACCATCTATTTCTTGCTTCTTTTTCTTTTTTTGCTGTTAAGTCACATCTGATTTATGGCGACCTCCATAGGGTTTTCAAGGCAAGAGACATTCAGAGGTAGTTTGCCAGGGCCTGCCTCTGCGCCAGGATCCTGGTATTCCTTGAAGGTCTCCCATCCAAATACTTGCCAGGGTCGACCCTGCTTAGCTTCTGAGATCCAATGAGATCAGGCTAGCCTGGGCTATAGTCTGCTCATTTAGCAGGTAGTCCTCTGATGCAGTGAGCTCACCCTTCACTTCATGGGTTTGCAGTGGGTACAGTTGACTATCAGTTGCCCCAGAGGCAAAAATCTACAAAAGAGATGAATTGGTGTACCGCTTAAGTTCATCCAACACCACTGAGCCAATTTGAGGGAACTGCTACCTTCTTCTGACTTGGTCCATGAGTTCCTATGAATGGATTAGGCAGAATGCCTCTAGATTTTGCTGCTTGAGACAATCCAGGAGGGCTTGTTAAATCAGAGTGCTCTGATACGAGTAATTTGTAATATTGTGGTGACCTTTTACCCTGAGGGGAAGGTATTGCTTATTTTTCTTATTATGTAGTTATGACAACTCTACTAAGCTTCATGAAGTTATTTATGTCCCCCCCACCACCATTGTACATGGCCCTCTACAAAGCACAAAAATATATGCCCCATCTAAACTTTTGCTGTAAGGGAGATAGCAATGAGAGGGGAGGGAGGTGAAAATGGGGATAAACAGAAAGGAACATGCGTTCATTTCTGGTACATGTACTCAGGCTTAATTCCAGCTGTGAAGGAGGCACGCATCCAAAGGGTTTGAGGGTTTGGAGGAAGGGACTGAATCGAACAATGCGAAACAATATTTCCGGTCGTAGCTGTGTTTGTGAATGTATAGTTTATGTCAGTGTGGAGAAATCTGGGATGCAATTCTGTGGGGCTTCATAGCATATGGGTTCCTGTTTCACTGTAGTTATGTTTCAGTGTCTCTAGTTACTTAAATTTCAATTCATTTTCTACATTTTCCTCCACATTTTACTTTTGGTTTCCGTAAATTAGTTAAATCTGCCTTTTGACAAATCTGTGTCAAGAACAGGAATGAAACTTTATAAGTTTTGTTTGGTGGTTAGCATAAGACCTAAGTAATTTGGGAATGTAGAGTGGGAGGGTAGAGAAGCTGTGTACTTATTGAGCCAGCATATGATTGGCAAGTAGTAGACAATAATATGCATTATGAGATCCATTGGCAGCTGTTTCTTAAGGCTTCGTGCTAACAAGCAGGAGCTGGGACACTGGTGAGATATGAGAAATCTGTTGTGCTGTTCTAGAGAATGACGTCCTAACCCCCATGGTCGACCAGTGCAGAAGATCAGAAAATTTAAGATCGATTAGATATAAAACAAACAAAAACAATCCAATTAAGTTGATTGCACTCTTAGGTACTACCCTTGGAAAAGGTATGCACAGAATCATAGAGTTGGAAGGGGCCATACAGGCCATCTAGTCCAACCTCCTGCTTAATGCAAGATCAGCCTACAGCATCCCTGACAACTGTTTGTCCAGACTCTGCTTAAAGGCTGCCAGTGAGGGGGAGTTCACCACCTCCCTAGGTAGCTGATTCCACTGTTGAACAATTCTTAATGTAAATCCCCGCCCCCAATATCCAGCCGGTACTTTTCCGCCCACAATTTAAACCCATTATTGCGAGTCCTGTCCTCTGCTGCTAACAGGAACAGCTCCCTGCCCTCCTCTAAGTGACAGCCCTTCAAATGCTTAAGCAGAGCAATCACGTCAACCTCCTCTTCTCCAGATTAAACATTCCCCACTCCCTCAACCTTTACTCATAGAGCTTGGTCTCCAGGCCCCCAATCATCCTTGTCGCTCTCCTCTGCACTTGCTCAGTTCTGTCCACATCCTTTTTGAAGTGAGGCCTCCAGCACTGCACACAGTACTCCAGGTGTGGCCTGACCAATGCCAGGGGCAGGTCCAAAGGTGTAATCCAAAAGCCAACTCCAAGAGTTCAAGCTGAGGTCCAGAAAGAGCAAACAGTTCACAGCAAGGCCAGGAGCAGATAGACATGTTGCTTCTACACAGCTACTCTCTTTCCAGCTGCTTATCAACAGCATGCCACGCAGGCAGCCTGTAATGCTATGCACCTGCAAGCCACCTCAGACCTCCTCCTGGGAATGCTCATCCCCGCTTTCCGTGCTGGGTCGGTACCTAGCTGTCAGTCGAGCACTTCATCTCCGATCTTGTAAAGTCTTACGTGTTCGCCTCCTGCACCGTTCCTGAGGCTCTGGTGATGAGGGGGGTGAGCAGACGGGCAGCTGGCTTTCTGCAGCTGGCTTGGAGCGGGAGGAATTGCTGCGCTGGTCCTTGGCTGAGGGGTTTGGGTCTGGCCCCACAGGGGCTGCTTCTTCCTGTGCCACCTCCGCTGCTGGCTGTGTATAGAAGGCAGGGCTGCTGGCTGACTCTTCATCAGAGGACTCATCGGTGTCCCTGGGACCTGGCTGGGCCATGACACTGGTCTTCCTTTGAATGGAGAAAGGATTTTTCTCCTTTGTAGATGCAATTCATGATGGTCATCATATTTCTGTTAGCAGTTTAGGAACAAGTTGCCAGAAGTTAAAACTGATTGGTGTAGGAGCCCCGTGGCGCAGAGTGGTAAAGCTGCAGTACTGCAGTCCAAGCTCTGCTCACGACCTGAGTTCGATCCCAACGGAAGTCGGTTTCAGGCAGCCTGCTCAAGGTTGACTCAGCCTTCCATCCTTCTGAGGTCGGTAAAATGAGTACCCAGCTTGCTGGGGGTAAAGGAAAGAAGACTGGGGAAGGCACTGGCAAGCCACCCCGTAAGCAAAAGTCTGCCTAAAAAACGTCAGGATGTGACGTCACCCCATGGGTCAGGAAGGACCCGGTGCTTGCACAGGGGACCTTTACCTTTTTAAAACTGATTGGTACCTACATTTTTAAAAACTCAGGTTGTACTGTTACCTGAACTGGACCCTGAGGGGGGAAATTAGCATGATATAGGATCTTCAGCCAGATAAAGGGATCTTTTGCCTTTGTATACGGAGGTTTTATTCCTGTGCAATATTCCAAGAGAAAATGCAACAGAAATCAAACAATTTGAACTAAATAGGATATTTATTTACTAGCACTTAGACACACAACTAGAGGTATGTCAGCCCTTGGCCCACAGAACCAGAAATCACCACAAAGTCATATAGAGTCCAAACAGATGGCTTTTACTGGTCAAATAGGCATACAGTGCAAACGAATAAAATGACAGCTATGAGAGACTCACTAGCTGGGAGATAATATAAGGCAGAAAAGGCGGGAGATTACAAGCATAGGCTGAATACAGTTTCCCAGGAGCTGAGTTCCCAGGCCTAGGTATGCGACCTTGAGGGCCAGACAGTACAGCGCAGAGACAGAGGCAATAACGAAACCGAGATAGCAGCCTGACATTCTGCTCCCCTCAAGGCCCCCTCCCAGTTCGCAAGGGGGCTGGCTTATCCGGGTAAGCAATGTGAAAGGCGTTGACGAGGTCGGGGGCGGAGACATCCCGTGCGCGCACCCATTCGTCATAGGCAGGGGGGAAATGTTTCCAACGGACTAAATACTGCAGGTTGCCATGGTGAACACGGGAGTCAAGGATCTTGGAGACTTCGAAGTGTTCCTCCCCCCCCACCATGATGGGTTGCGCAGGAGGTGGATCCGGATGCCACTGTGGAGAAGCAACATGGGGTTTGAGGAGGCTAATGTGGAAAACAGGATGCACACGCCTCAAGGATTTGGGGAGAGCCAGTTCCACCGTGACAGGGTTTATGACCCGGGTGATGGGGAAAGGGCCAATGAATTTAGCACTGAGCTTATGGCACGGACGGGTGGAACGGAGATTTTTGGTGGAAAGGTAAACCAAAGCACCCACTTGCAGATCACCCCCGGGGGAGCGATGTTTGTCAGCTTGCGCTTTGTATTTACGCTTGGCCCGGTCGAGGTTGCTAACGAGCCAGGGCCAAGTGGTACGGAGGGCGTGTGCCCAGGAGGCAATGTCGGGGTTCCCCTCCCCCTCTACATCATCTGCAGGAGCAATAGGACTGAAATCTTGTCCATACACAGCAAAAAATGGGCTAAAACCTGTGGATTGATGCATGGCATTATTGTAGGCATATTCTGCTAAAGGTAACAGTTCCACCCAGTCATCCTGGTGGTAGTTAACATAACAGCGTAAATAACATTCAAGTACAGCATTGACACGTTCAGTTTGACCATCAGTTTGAGGATGGTATGCACTAGACAACCCTTGTTCCACTCCCACCAACTTGAGGAAAGCTTTCCAAAACTTAGAAACGAAACCACTTCCGCGGTCACAAATTATCTTACGCGGAAACGAATGTAAACGAAAGATATGCGTCACGAAGAGGCGGGCCAGTTTCTGAGCAGAGGGGATCCCTGCGCATGGAATCAAATGTATTTGTTTAGAAAACAAATCAGTAACAACCCACAACACAGTTTTACCCCCACTGAGAGGGAGATCAGTCATAAAGTCCATAGCAATCACTTCCCAAGGTTTGCTGGGCGTTTCAAGAGGTTGTAGCAGTCCCGGGGGTTTGCCCTGCGATCGTTTCGCAGCGGCACAAACGGGACAGCTGCGGATGAAGGAGTCAATGTCGGAACGCATTCCCCCCCACCAGAACTGTCTGCGCAATAAGTGAAGGGTTTTCAGAAACCCAAAGTGCCCAGCTGTTTTGGCTCCATGAGCTAAATGTAAAACGTCCTTCCGGAGAGCTTTGGGTACATACAATTTCGAGTCCTTGTACCAGGACCCTCCCTGTTCCAAAACACCAGGAGGTAGGGTATGAGCGGAGCGTTCTAAAAGGCACTGGTCCCGAAGGACATTTAAAAAGGACTCGGAGATGGGGATTTTGGAGGGGGCCCCCCCGTCGGCCATGGAGATCTTAGAAACAGTTATGGGGCTAGTGCTTACGTGCGGCGGCGCGCAGACTGCAGGCGGCTGGGCGGCCGGAGGGGTAGGAAGGGCGGGAACGCCGGTCTGTTGCGGTGGCGGCTGGGCAGCCGGTTGGGCTGGCGGAGCTTGTAAGTTGGGTAAGGCGTGCTGATGCTGGGATCGAGTTTGCACAGCCAGCATAGGTAGGGCCCCACGTTGCATAGGGGTGAACAGAGAGTTGGTGGGTCTCTCGAGTTTTACCGGATATTGTGGTAAACGGGAGAGGGCATCCGCGAGAACGTTCTGCTTCCCAGGGACGTGCTTCAGGGTGAAACGGAACTGAGCAAAGAACTCCGCCCACCGTTGTTGTTTCGCCGATAGCTTATGGGACCCCGTGAGGGCAGCTAGATTTTTGTGATCGGTCCAAACCTCAAAGGGGACTTTAGACCCTTCCAAGAATTGCCGCCATAGAGTCAGTGCATGATGAACTGCTGAGGCCTCTTTCTCCCAGATGGGCCAGTTTAATTGAGCGTGCGCAAATTTTTTTGAAAAGTAAGCGCAAGGGTGAAGAAGACCATCCGGTCCTTGCTGGAGGAGAGCCCCTCCCATGGCTACATCGGAAGCATCGACTTGCACAATGAACATTTGATTTGGGTCTGGGTGCCGTAGCACCGGCTCCGAAGTGAAGAGGCGTTTGAGGGCCAGAAAAGCGGCTTGGCATTGCTCAGTCCATAGGATTTTTGCGGAGGGCAAGCCAGCCGAGCTTACTTTTCCCTTAGTTTTCAGTAGGTCCGTAATGGGTAGAGCCACCTGGGCGAAGTTAGGGATGAATCCCCGATAGAAGTTTGCAAATCCCAGAAATTGTTGTACTTGCTTACGGTTGGTGGGGGGAGTCCAATCGAGGACGGCTTGGACTTTGGCGGGGTCCATGCGAAGACCTTGGTGGGAGATGATGTATCCCAAAAACGTGAGTTTGCTTTGATGAAATTCGCACTTAGCTAGTTTTGCGAAAAGTTGATGGTCACGCAGGCGTTGCAGAACTTCCCGGACCAGAGCCACATGCTCGTTCATAGTTTTCGAATAAATGAGAATGTCATCTAAATAGACCACCACCCCACGATATAGAAGGTCATGTAGGATTTCATTGATGAGTTGCATGAAGACCCCCGGGGCCCCTTTTAATCCGAACGGCATCACAAGGAATTCATACATTCCGAAACAGCTAGAGAAGGCAGTGAGGTGCTCATCCCCTTCGCGGATACGGACTCGGTAGTAAGCTTCCACCAAGTCTAATTTAGAGAACACACGGCCTTCCTGTAATTGTCCCAAAATATCCGATATTAATGGGATAGGATAGGCGTTGGTCTGGGTAACCGCATTGAGCTTTCTGAAGTCAATGCACAGGCAAAGGTCGCCCTCTTTTTTCCGGACGAAAAACGCGGGGGCCGAGTTTGGGGCATTCGAAGGGCGAATGAACCCTCTGGCGAGGTTTTTGTCCAAAAAGTCCCGGAGGACAGTGCGCTCGGAAGCGCTCATAGGGTAAATCTTACTCTTGGTTAATGTGCAGTCCTTTACTACTTCAATCGCACAGTCTGAGGCCCGGTGGGGGGGTAAGGCATCACATTCCCTAAGGTCGAAGACATCTTCAAAGTCCCGGTATACAGCAGGTAGAACCGGTGGTGCTGGGGCAGTAGAGGTTAATGCTGGAACGGGCGGATATAGCAGAGCAAAGTTCTGCCGATGCTGGTCGCAGGTGGGACTAGCGAAGGAGATAGTGTTTGTTTCCCAATCAATACTGGGACTATGTCCTTTAATCCAGTTAATTCCCAAGACCACTTCAAATCGGATAGGGGCTATAGTGAAGTCTATTTGTTCCCAGTGGGAACCAATTCCCATTGCCACCCCTATGGTGCGGTGATCAACTGGACCCCCCTGGAAATGGCTTCCGTCCATTTGGGCAAATTGGACGGGGGCGGGTAAAGCTTCAGAGTCGGCTCTGAGTGCAGCAAAAGTGGCTTCGCTTATGAGAGTGCGACAGCAACCGGAGTCAATTAGTGCTTTGACGGGGAGTTGTGGGCCACCGTTAAGGTGTTGTAAAACTGCATCCACGTAGACGGTGGAGTCCACTTCTTTGATTTTGGTAGGAGCATTCGGTTTGATAGGAAGATCCTGAGAGGTCTGTGGAGACGCTCCATTCACCACAGACCGGAGCCGTTTTTTGACAAGTCGAGGGGAGATTCCAGGTTTAAGGCTGGAGAAATCCAAGGATTTTCCTCATCCGAAGAGGGAAAGTTGTCCCCCAATGGGGCACTTGTAATCCGAGACCCGGCGGGGTCGTTGGTAGTAGGCAGGGAGGCTGGGTCCCCGGCATGGAGTGCAGAGGGTGTGGGTCTTCCCGGAGCTGCGCTGCGGGTGGCCGCGGTGCCTCTGCGTGGTGGACGACCTCGGGCGCGGGTTGTCGTGCTGGGACGAAATAATTCCTGGCAGCGCGGGCAAACGGCTGCAAAGTGGCCCATTTCTCCGCAAGTAAGACAGGCACCCCTCTGAAATCGGGCTTCACGTTCCTGGGGCGGACGTGGGGGATTTCGTGGGACAAGCAGTGGTGCCTTGGGTTGAGGCTTTTGGGTGCCTTTTTCCTTGTGCTTTTGACGGACGAGAGAAATAAAGCGTCGGCGGCTTTCCACTTCCTCGGCTAATAGGATCCAGTCTTCGAGGGTATCGGGATCGCCCCGCATGTAAGACCAGTTCAGAATGTCAGGATGCAAGGCTTCCCTGAAATGATGGATCAGGGTGGTCTCGGGCCAACCTACAATTTTACTTGCCAGTCGTTGAAATTCATCGGCAAATTCTCGAACTGTAGCAGAGCCTTGTTTTAATTGTAAGAGTTCCGTTTTGGCTCTTTCCCCCAGGAAGGGGTCCTCAAACCTCCTTCTCAGGGCAGTCATGAAGTTGTTGAGGGAACGAATAGCACGAGAGCGGGTGTCAAACTGGAGGACCATCCAGTCAGCCGGTTTACCTGTCAGAAGGGAAGCTACGTAACGCACCCGGCTATCTTCCGTGGGGAAAAGTTGTCCTTGTTCTCGCATATAACTGTCCACTTGATGCAAGAAACAAGGCAAAGTCTCGAGAGATCCGTCGTACGTAGTCCTCAATTTGAGTTGCTTCCAAGGGCCGGGCGCAGGTTGGCCCGGTTGCACGGGTGGTCCGGGCGGAGGAACAACAGGAGCTCCAGGAGGCAAGGGTGGAGCAGGCACATTAGCGGGTGGTTGGGGTGGCTGTACGGGTACCCCCTGACCCGGTATCGGAACGGGCTGTCTCTGAGCTATCAGGGTTTGTTGTAATTGCCTGTTCTCCTGAAGCATACGTTCCATTAGTTCCTGGAGTTGATCAACACGGTCGGAGAGCTCCCGATTCTGGGCTCGTAAGAGATGAACCTCCTCACTTGGGCCACCAGTAAGATGAGGTTTACTGGTCCGGAAGCTTGTGGCCCATTGAGAGCTATCCCCATATAGATCCTCGTCTTCAGACTCTCCTGAGTCTCGACGTCGGTCAGCCAAACGGCGTGCGCGTTGGGTCGCGCGCGACGGGACAAACGCCGGGGAAAAAGACAGACCTGATAGCCCTTGTACATTGTCCTTGGGGCGCGTGTCCACGTTCGCCCGATCCCTAATCCTTGCTGCAGCCGCCCTGGCTGCTTCCGCAGCTTCTCTCTCTCTTGCGACCTTAGCCGCTTCGGCGGCTTGCTGATCCGCAAGAACTTTGGCGTTCTCAAGTCTTAGGGCAGCCTCTGCCGTAATGCGCGGCAAAAGTTCTGTCTCCAGGAGTGAGAGTATGGGGTCGGGTTCCCCGCCCAGCAGAGGTTGTACTCGAACCGCCAGTGCGGGTGCCTCGGCTCCAAAAGTCGAGGTCAAAACTTGAGCCAAGGTGGCTACCGGGGTGTCCTTTGTACATTCCACAAGGAGAAGAGCGGTGCTAATAGCGACTCGCTTGGCCTCAGCCTGACAGCTGGCTGCATCCGGGATCAGGGAAAAACCCTCCGGCGGGGCTCCCGCCATGGTAGAAAGAGTTTCTCGAGAAATAAGATTATCCAAAAGTCCAGTTAATATTTGTAAATCCTCAGTTGCCAACCGGGCATCGTCCAGTAATTGATCCAAGTCTTGAAGATCTAAACGAGTATCAGTATCCTCCGACGTCAACATCCAGAGAGTTCCTTTAAGAGATTGCCACTGTTCCTGTACCAGTCCCCTCAAGCGGCAAACCTCTCGGGTAGTCCGGAAAAGTTCAGCGATTAAGTCTTGTAACAGAGTAGGATCCTCAGAGAAGGGCTCCAGGGTAGTAGATCACCTGGAGAGCTGCACAGCTCCCATCCAAGTGGCAGGCGAACCCCCCTGGGCTCCAGCCTGGCTAGTAGAATGGTGAAGAGATAGCTGTCATAATGTCAGCCCTTGGCCCACAGAACCAGAAATCACCACAAAGTCATATAGAGTCCAAACAGATGGCTTTTACTGGTCAAATAGGCATACAGTGCAAACGAATAAAATGACAGCTATGAGAGACTCACTAGCTGGGAGATAATATAAGGCAGAAAAGGCGGGAGATTACAAGCATAGGCTGAATACAGTTTCCCAGGAGCTGAGTTCCCAGGCCTAGGTATGCGACCTTGAGGGCCAGACAGTACAGCGCAGAGACAGAGGCAATAACGAAACCGAGATAGCAGCCTGACAAGGTAGACCAAAATTGCCTCTAACTTTTAAGACCACAAATACAACTACATGTGTAAAACCCAGAATAAAACCACCCTCTCCCTTCTAATAAAACACATGCACACACACAAAACTGAGAACGGGGAAAGGAATTGGGAGGGAGGGAAAGTGGGTAATACTACCTGATCCAAGGTGGATGAGAAGCTGAGAACTGCAAGGAGTTCATAAGGCAGAAGTCTAATAGAGAGAAGCCTGCAAAGCAGTTACAGGGGTATGTTGAGGTAATGGAAGAAACCTGGCACACTTTTCAGTGAATTGGAATGGTCTTTTTATGTGAAGGGTCCCATAGTTTGGCATGGGACTGGATTTTCCCAGGCTCAGGATTGGTCCAAGAAATAAAGTTTGAATTTGATTGGGCAGTTTGAAGGTAACTGCTCCCAAAATTCAGTGGGAAGAGTAGGAAATGATACCTGACATTCCAAGGTGAGGTGGTTGATGGGTATTTTTTAACATATTGACAAAGAACCAGAGGATTGAAATGAAGGTGAATTGTCCTCATGATGGCCCATCCTGAGTGGACAGATTGGAGGTGATATTTTCCCCATCAACTAGAAATGGCCCATTGGGATGAAAACATCCTTTGAAGCAGGGGTTATGCAGGTATTATGTATGCCTTGGAGCTGGGGGGTATGTAAATTCCTCATTTTGCCTCCTAGGAGCCCCATGGCGCAGAGTGGTAAGCTGCAGTACTGCAGTCCAAGCTCTGCTCACGACCTGAGTTCGATCCCAACGGAAGTTGGTTTCAGGTAGCTGGCTCAAGGTTGACTCAACCTTCCATCCTTCCGAGGTCGGTAAAATGAGTACCCAGTTTGCTGGGGGTAAAGGGAAGATGACTGGGGAAGGCACTGGCAAACCACCCCGTTCACAAAGTCTGCCTAGTAAACGTCGGCATGTGACGTCACTCCATGGGTCAGGAATGACCCGGTGCTTGCACAGGGGACCTTTACCTTTTACATCCTGCCTCCATGCTGGAATGTCCTCTGGACATGGCTGGCCAGATGTGCGCTCTGAAAACTTAAGCCAAGAAATCCCCATTGCTCTTTAGGTTTTCAAGGGGATGCCCTTCAACAGAACTAAGAGGAGATTGGGGATCAAATTGGAATGTCTCAACTGAGGAGAAGACAGGGACCTTACAATTCATCTGTTAACCGGATTTGAACCACCAGTCATTTCAGTCACCCAGAATATAAGGAGGATGGTACATTACACAAACTAGAACAAATGTTCCTATAGGGATACAGGAGTAGGTATTTAAGCTCCTTGCTGAGTAGCACCTTACTTTGGTTGAAATACAGAATATGTTTCAATCTAATAAATTCTGGGAAAGGGAAGATTGTTGAGGGTCACCTGCGGGGACTGGGGGTTAATTCTGGCAATATATTTGACTTAACATAATATTTAGGTTGGGTCTCAATAATGGGAATTAGACCCAGAGGTAAGTTTTGTCTGGGGGCCTGTGTCAACTGTTGGCAGCCCTGAGATTTTGATGAACACTACATTAACATGTGGTGGTTATGTTCATCATTTTTGGACAAAGGTGTGTAACAAATGCCATCACACGAGCTGTATGAACCCTGTGGTAATAGTACTGAGTATATATTCAGAGGATCAAGCAGAGATATTTCAAAAGAAGATTATTTTTCGGCTTCTGAATGCTGACCAAGTAAAAACACTTACGGCTTGGAAAGGTCAAAGCCAGCCTGTATAAACCTGGTAGAAGAGGATATAGGACCCTCTTACTAAAGACAAACTGTCACAACAAATAGGAATTTAATTAAACTAGAAGCATCTTCTGCCATCTGTCATCCATTGTACACAGATTGATCATGTCCGAAAACTGTTCTGCCTGTTAAATATCAAATAATTCTAACATACTGAGGGTGAAAATAGACAAAATCTGTTATAAGATCTCCTGATGTCTTTAATTTAAATTAAAAACAGCTGAGGGGCAATTTGAATCAGTGTAGGACTTCCCAGGCTCTTTTATATATGGACCCCCCCACAGCTGCTCTTAGCTCTGGGAGGGAGGGAAAAAAAGACAGTTGGCCTATCATTTTTTTACTATTGGGTATTACAGCATCTGTGGGGAAGGGGGAAGTCCTAGAAACTGCATGAAGGGAAACAGATAATTCCTCTGATCCAATCCAAATCTTTTTCTTGCCCGGCTGCTTTTGAATAAGTTTATATATCTGGGCATGGCTTTCTTATCTTGTCTAGTTTCTCCTCTGAGTCATTATAATTTATTTTTTCACTGTGTGACCACTATTACTCAGTATAATCTCTTCTCCCCATCATCTCCTGTTCCAGTTGTGTAGACCCTTTTGTAGCTGCTTATCCAGTGGATCCAATGGAGTTGTGTTTAGCACTGTAAACTTGTAGTGTTTCCCTGGCTGCATAAGATATGATCATACAGTATGCCGAAAATCCTTATGTAGGGTAGGATTGGTATCTGTTTGGCATCTTAGAACCAAACACAGAAATGCAACACAGGTAATAAATAACTCTCCGAGATAGTTGATCTTAACAATAGCATAATAGGTAGTGCTATGATATTTTGTTGGAATCTAGAAACAATAATGAGTTCCTATTCTGAAATGAGGCTTTAGGAAGTGTTTAAGACGTGGTTTGACTAGCCTTCAAGAAATTTGATCGGGTCTATTCCGGTACCAGTTTAAGCAAACAAGTAGCCTCTGGTCTTCCTTTCTGTGTGGTACAATCAAGCACACGGAAGTGTGATCAGATACAATCCAGTTGCCTATTGTCATATGATGGCTACATTCCAAAGTCAGATCAAGCATTCTGACTCTAATCCAGAAGCGTGGTGCAGCCAGTGAGCTTTTCATTGTTCCCTCCCAGGGTTTAAAGGCAACTTAGCATCACGAGTGATATCAAGAGGAAAGCAAACAGCCATGGCTGTCGCATACTTAGCAAGGGATGGTAGTCCAGTCTCCTGCTCTGTGTATAGTTAGTCATTTTACCCAAGAGCAAGTATAAAATGCCACTTGCTTAACGAGGTCTACTTTAAATGTTTGTGATGTACTTTCTTTGGATTGGAAGAAGTGAGTACAAGTAAGATTAGCATATTATTCAAAAAAGGACAGGACAGATCTCCTTTTAAGAGCTCTTAGCAGCATTCAGTAATTCCATTTTCCAATGAAAGCATAAAGTGATGGGCAGCTGTTGGATCAGGCTCTTTGAAGAATAGTCCTTATTCTAGGTGCAAAGTAAAAGATGTGTATTTTACAGAAAATAATGGAATAATATAATTACAGCAGAAATTCAGTAGTACAGAGCAGATATCATGAGCAAGACAGACACGTAAGGGTATTTCAGCTGGAGTTACATGCATACGGTAATAAGTTTTGACAGGAAACTAAGATTGCGTCAGTGGGTAGCTCAAGAACCAATTTCCAAAGGAGTATAGCTCAGTGATAGATCAGTTATCTGAAATACCATGAACAGAATATTGCTTTATCACAGAATTAGGGACTTAAAGTGTTATTAAGAAAGGGGGTGTACAACACTAATTTCTACATGGATGGCACTCTTGTGTAGGAATGAACTTGCTACTTATACATAATAAGCCCTTTTTATGTTATAATCACATATTTATAATAATTATAAAGTTATAATCACATGTACCAAGAGGATGGCAACTGCGCTGAGGTCCTCCCAGTATGTGCAGAGTGCAAGTCAATGCATTCAACAGAATGGGACATCTAATAAGGATTGCAATAGGACTAAGATTTCAGAAATCCAAAACAAAGCAGAAATCTGAACAAAGCATTGCTATTGAACATGGTGTGTTAAACAAGTGGGAAATGATTTTCATCAGCAGAAATGCAATGCAGCAGTAGCAACATACAGCAACAGATAACACATACTGTACACAGTAGTAAAGTCTACAGACCCATTCCCTTTGTTGAAACATCTTCCTAAACCATTCTAGTATAATATAGTCCTATCACCTTTATAAAAATGCCCTCCTGAACAATTCTGTCTTAGTTTGCACAATGGCAGAAGCATGGAAGTATGTGTATGGATTACATATGTATTTGCCGTAATATGTGAACATGGCTACTGTGGATTCCCAGGGTTTACCACAGGTACACAGAACAGTTTTCATGCACATAGGATTATCATATGAACGATAATCTATATGAGGGTAAATTGTTAATAATCACTTTACGGAAGTGCTTTCTTAGGGCAAACACAACCTAATATATGTCCAAGAGCACCATCTAATGCATTGCTAGGGAAAGCTAATTATATTTTAATGCATACACAGGGAGGTATCATTAACTAATCTGGATAACTTAATAACCTAATGGCTATATCTGGATTCAGTCTGAGTGGAAATTCCATATTACAAATAAAAAATCTGCCTATTACATCTTTATCCAGTCTTTCCCCCAAGGGACTTGGGGTGACAAATTTTGTTCTCTCTTCTACATTTTGTCCCAGCCTTAAAGTAAATTAGGCGAAGAGACTGTGGCTATCGCAATGTCACTCATAGTACAATCCTAAGAGCACTTTCCTGGAAGTGAACCTGACTGAACTGAGGATTCTGAATATAGGATCCTGCCAAGGATTGCTCTCTTAATTATTCAAGGTCTCCTTGTTCCATGTCCAACACTTTAACAGTTTCACCCTCATGAAAAACGAGAATAACTGACATGCATATTATATGCGTTTTGGATTCCACCTTGGAATGGCAAACGCTACTATAAACAGCATAGATAACAGTGTCAGAGTCACTAAATAAAATACAGCTGCTCAGGATACAACAATAAAAATATTATAGCCAGATGTATTTGCATAGGTCATAGAAAGAGAAGATCTTTCTCATACAGCTGGGACACTGGCAAAATAAGTTCCTATTGTCAAGAGAAAGGGATATGTGCAATATAGGGAGTGTCTGTGAAGTACGGCAGGAGCCCCATGGCGCAGAGTGGTAAGCTGCAGTACTGCAGTCAAAAGCTCTGCTCACGACCTGAGTTCGATCCCAACGGAAGTCGGTTTCAGATAACCGGCTCGAGGTTGACTCAGCCTTCCATCCTTCCGAGGTCAGTAAAATGAGTACCCAGCTTGCTGGGGGTAAAGGGAAGATGACTGGGGAAGGCACTGGCAAACCACCCCGTAAACAAAAGTTTACCTAGTAAACATCGGGATGTGACATCACCCCATGGCTCAGGAATGACCCGGTGCTTAAGCACAGGGGACCTTTACCTTTTACCTCTGAAGTACACTGAACCTCAAAGCACCCCTAGGCCCTTGCATTGCACAAGCCTGTTGATTTCAGTGAGTTCTGACTTTGAGAAATTTTCTCCCTGGCCTTGTGCTGCTCTAAGATCACGGTTCAAGGTGATTTAGTGGTTCTGTTGCCAATAGCAATGCTTTACATAACCTTGGTGCTTCGTGTAGTCCTGGAATGCTATTTAGATCCTCATCTACTAGGAAGGATTAAAATAAGACCCCTCTCAACAAAATCACAGGTAAAAAAGAACTCTGGCTATTGTTAACAGCCTTCCATCTACCATGCGGGTTAGCAGTCGGAGTGGAGAATGAGAAAATTTTTGTAATTTAAAAACAAGGTAGAACAAGAATTGTGGCCTGAAGGGAAAACATTTGCAACGG
Organism: Euleptes europaea; assembly: GCF_029931775.1. Lineage (NCBI taxonomy): Eukaryota > Metazoa > Chordata > Lepidosauria > Squamata > Sphaerodactylidae > Euleptes > Euleptes europaea. The sequence continues at coordinate 28,814,484 of NC_079326.1, forward strand.
GGAGAAAAATAGTGAAGCAATATGCTCCCATAGGAAAGCGGAAAGCACCACAAATTTATTCTCTCAATGAGTCACTTGCTGGAGCAATGCAATGGGCAATTTTCAAGAGGGGGGGGGACAGTAAGAGTTAAGAATGCAATCATTTCCTGCCTTTTTACCTGTGAAAATATCTAGTTCATAGGTCAATGTAGATAGCAGAAAGGTGTGACCGATAAGCTGGCTTCCTTAAATGGTGCTGAACTTCTAATCACATTTTAGAAGTGTGAGATTCTAGAAGAAAAAGGCAAGGGAATTCATTGATGTGTGAATTTTCAAGGGTGGCAGAAATCTTACTTTCAGATTCTCTAGAGGGGTGTCTCTCTCTCTTCGAAAGGGAGAAAAGACATGTAAGATTCACAGACTGCTTCTGAATATGTTCAATCAGAAGTAAATTTCCCTGAGGTTAGTGAGGTTCTCTTCCTAATAGTTCCGCTTAGGACTGCTGCTGTAGGCTTATTTCACATACAGTGCACAGGCAAACTTTCACCTACTATGCACAGGTTTGCAATTGAGTCTGCTCAATGGAGAGGTTCAGCTAATCACAGCTCCTTGACAAATGTCCCTAATATGATACACATGATTGCAAACACGTTGGTTGCATTCATGCTTTAGCTTTGTAATTCCATCTTTAAAATTTCTCAGGTGCCCACCTAAAATTTTAGGGTTCAGTAGTCCTGTGACCTAGTAGTCTTACAGCGTTGCGCCTCGGGGCTCTAGACTGATGATATAGAGAAAGTAAAACAGCAGTTCAACTCAAAGGAGCCGCTTCCACATCTGTCCTTTTCAGTGGGACTTGGGCAGAATCAGTGCTCAGTGGTTTGGAGCCAGGTTGGTGTTCAGTTGGAGGTGATTGAGCTATAACTCTGACTACCAATGTTACGCAACTCCAGGTAGAGTAATTACAGGAAGAAACAGACATCACACTATAGATGTCTTCAGGATAGTATATGAATCATTCTGACGCAAAATTAAAACATAACATTTTCTTGGTGGGGTTGAAGGGCATTACTGTGAGACAACTGAGGGAAGAAATCCAGTGACATTAATAAAATGGTGATGTAGCTAAGAAGATTGTCCAAATGTGTTTTGAAAAGTACACAAGAACAAGTTGTGGGGGACTGCAAGGACTCCTGGGAGGGATCTCATTTCCCTCCTCAGTCCCCTCCCCACACTATTTCCTCTTTTCCTTTCCCTGACAGCACTCACAGCTTTTCCCCTTTCCCTTCTTGTGGTTTCCTAGCAACCCTGAAATGGCCGCTGAAAACTCATACTGTATTCTTTCAAGTTATTGATAAACATTTACTTCTTAAAGCTACAGACTTCTTTTCTGTTCTTTGGATTTTTTTTAACCCCCAGTATATATTTTTAAGAGTTGACATTTTTCGGAAAACCTGGGGCTTCTCTGTCTGTCATTAGTCCCGTGGTGTGGATTTTTTAATCTACACTCTGAGGCAAGGTTCGGCATTAGATATAAGATAAAGTGCATTTTCACTGCATTTAGTAGTGTTTTTCTTATTAATTGAACACCTAATGTGAATCACTGTAAGGAAAAAAATTGGCTTCTGGGAGACTAGATGAGTGGGTGAAACTCCCCCCTCCCCAGGCTGGAAGGAGTGTTGTGGCACTGTAGTAACCATCTTTCCCCTCACTTGACAGTGGACATGTTTTAAAGAGTATTTTGCAAGGCTCATCTACGCTGTTTATTCCTGTATTGAGTGTTTTTAGGATCTTGAGGTGTAATTTCTTTCGTTCAGTCTTGTGTCACTTGCATTCCACCACTTTGGAATTTCAACACTGTTGTAATTCCAGGTATGCAACCAATGTTGCACTTCCTGTTCAATATTTGTATGGTTATGAAAGTCAAGGTAAGCGATTGCTAAATCTCATTTGCATTTTCTGTTTTCTGGCAAAAAAGTGGTAGATCTTTTAATGAAATGATATCCTGGTGATTGTAATGTTGAACAAATGAGATGTTTTTTTCCCTCGTGAACACCAGCTTGAAAGCCTGAGGCAGAAATGATCAGGGGGTTTCTTCCCATCAAAAAGAATTTGAAAACTGGGATCCTCTGACGAATCATTGAACTTACACTCACAATCCTTCATAACTTTCTCCCCAGTGTATTATAGTATCCCATTTCTGAAGTAGATGAAAACACATGTGATTTTCTTTATATGAGTTCAAGAAAGTTGTATAGCACTGAATAGACAAATTGTTCCGTGTTGTATTTCACTAGATACCTGTGGAAATACCGCTGGCTTCTTCTTGATGCATTAGCAAATTTCATTGTGGAATATGTCCTTGCAAGCTTCTTGTTTCAAATGCCTGAGGAATTTCCTTCCCTGATTCTCCAGATGTATACACAAATGTGCCCACGCGCACGCACGCACACACAACTTAGTACACAAAAATCCCTCTTTTGTTACTCGGCCTTCTAAATAAAGCTGAACTACTGTTCTTACTTCTCAAAGAAGCATATACTAGGAGGCCAGCAATTTAAAAACTTTCTCCTCTAAGAGAACCCTTTTTGGTATCAGTTTGTCTGTCAAAACCCCACGAGTCCTTGCCATCAATCCCTTGCCTGTTGCAAATACTGTATTTTTCGCTCCATAAGACACACTTTTTTCCTCCTCAAAAGGGGGGGAAATGTCTGTGCGCCTTATGGAGTGAATGTGTGTGTTAACTGGAGTCGAATTGCCGAGAGGAAAGTGCTGGGGTTCCTGTGTCTGTCCGGCGGTCTGTCCGGCGGAGCTCTGCTTCCCCCTGCTGCAGAGAGGAGGCTGCTGGGGTTCCCTTTCATAAGGTTGCCTCCCCTCCAAACCCCGCCCCCGAGCTCATAAGGGTTGGGCCCTTTCACCTGCTTCCGGGTTGGGCGGTGGTCTCTGGACGCGCTGCTGGCCCTGCCCTCCCCCTGGCCGCGCCCGGCCGATGCTCAGCTGGCCGGCGGGGTGCTGCGCCCTGCCCACTCCTGCGCCTGCTCGCTGCCTCCGATGCGGCTCCCGGTTCCCACCCGGTGGCCGACCTGAGGGTCTCTGCACGTTTCCCCTCCTGGCTGGTGTCCTGCGGAGGGGAGAGAGGGAGCGGGTAAGCCTGCGTCCTGCCTCCCCGGCCTCCCCCAGGCCCCGGCGTCAGCCTTCCCCCCATCTTCCCTCACTTCACCGTTTGTGCCAGGTGAGACTGGGCAGCCCTCCGCAGAGGGGAGAGAGGCATCTGCGCTACGTCCCGCAATCCCTGCCGGAGGGTCCATCGCGGGACACAGAATATATTTTTTCTTGTTTTTCTTGTTTTCCTCCTCTAAAAACTAGGTGCATCTTATGGTCAGGTGCGTCTTATGGAGCGAAAAATACGGTAGTTCTTTTCAAAAATGACTGTTATTTAAAGTGTTGTTATATACAGACATAGGTGGGGCCGAAATCCAAGGTAGCTTTCTGCCAATGCAAGACCCTACCAACTGCAAAACAGGAGTTTCTTGTCTTCCCCCTCTTTCTGCAACCCACTGAGCTCCCAAAAGGGTGCCCTTGTAAAACAGAGGACCCTCAGGAGACAGGAGTGTGGTGAAATGAGGGCCTGCATTAAGAAAGCGGAGTGAGGGTCTGCAGTGAGAAAGCAGAGTTGGAGAAAATTCCTCGCTTTCTCTGGTAGAAAATGACCTTTGAATTCAGTCTCTTGAGCTGAAAAAAGAAGTCTTATCATGAGGACTTTCACTTTGTCAAACAGAAGTATATGTACAAACAACTGAAATTATTCAGTTATTGGTACCCTAAAATTCAGAAATGACATATTAAAATGTATAATATTTAATGCTCAGACAACACAATAGAAACATATTAGGTAATAACTTCCTTATGGAAAAGCCTTTGAGAAATAGGGAGCCTTTGTATTTGTCGAACAACTATTTACACAAGAGATAAAGGAATACATGCCTGTAGCTGGACTAATTTGGTGGGTATGTTTTTCCATTAGCACAATGCATCAAATCCTTCGATATCCCAGAATTCTTTCTGGGGATCAGCTGCTTTCCAGCGCTGTGCTATCATCACAGTGCAAATTATTCTGGGCCATATTTTAGGAAGCATTCTCCATTAATACTGGACATTGGCCAAACCTACTGGGCTTCTCTGTGGCTCTGCATGAACTAAGAATGTGATCCAGAACGTTGCACATTTGCAGGGCGAGGACAGTAGAGCTGGGTAGGTTGCATTGTGGGGAAGCTTCCCTGCCATTACCATTACTGCCACTAAGGAACACTTAATAATCTTCCGAGGAATTTACGGGTTGTGCAAGACGCTGTTTGGAAACCTCTATTATGAAAGAATTTTCTCTACTTGAACGTTGAGTTTGAAAGAAACTTGTGTTTCAGAAGTCCATAACCTCATTTGTGGATTGCACCTTTGGAACTCAGCGTTTGAAGCTACTCCGAAAGGTCTTTACTGCAATTGATGACCTTTGCCCTGTAATGTTTAGACAAACCCGTTTGTATCCATTCGGGCATTTTATTGGTGATGGTAATTGGCCATTGTTTTCAATTTTGAGTCTTTCTTTATATGTGAAGGGCCATATCAGTGCAGGCACAGATTAGAGCCCAAGTATGTAAATTATCTCCTTCAGTTTGCATTCAGTGACATTTTAAAATCAGAATGTTGCCCTGCTGTTACAGTAAAAGAGTACTTCATTAGCATTTTAATGACATTTCAAGATCTCTTTTTTAAAAAGCCAAAGCTTTTAAATATAGGCATTTAGCTATTCCTCTGCCAGGGTAGGAAAGAAGAGGCATCTTGATACACAGGGCAGTAGAGTTCATTCTGTATCTGCAGTCCCTAACTCCTACATCTCAGGAAACAGAGTGTTCAAGGCAAAAGAGTTTTTAATGATTTCAGAAGAGTAGTTCATCAACCTGTGCCTTTGATAGTGGAGCTGCACACTTTTTTTCCACTTGCAGGACTCCCATGCCTTTAAAACTGCTCAGATCAGGGACATATTTAGTAGGTGAAAGTATTCCTAGCGCAGCAAATGTCTCACCTGTTATAGGTGAGATTCTTGATTGTGGGTGGTTACTATGATATAGCCCTGACTTGGATGGCTGAGACTGGCCTGATCTCATCCGATCTTGCCTGGTAAGCAGGATTGGCCTGGTTAGTACTTGAATGGGAGGACCACTGAGGAAGTCCAGTGTCACTGTGCAGAGGCAGGCGATGGCAAGTCACCTCTGTTAGTCTCTTGTCTTGAAAGTCCTATGGGCTCGCCATAAATTGGTTGTGACTCGACTGCACGTTCCACCACCACTATGATATAATGTAGGATGTAGGGATGTTATTTACATCCATGTCATGAAAAGCTTCAGTTGACATTTTCACACATTGCATACCTAGTAAAGGTACTGGACATTTTTTTCTCCAGGCATTTGGCAACTCTAGTGGAATATTAGTTGGGAGCAGCTGGGAAGCTGGTAATGTTTCTTGTGTTGTCTGCCTTCAAACCACTAAGACCAGGTAATATTACCCGGTCTGGCCACTGTTTACTATTTACTTACTGCATTACCTGAAATTCATGTTTAGCTTCATTAATATGACTACTGTGTTATTGTTTTTTCACTCTCTCTCTGTCTTACAAGTGACCTGTATGTTTTATAAGGTCATTTAAGGGCATCTGCTTAACTAGTGGCTTCAGTATTCACAAAGGAGAGTGGCTACTTCTTTTTTTGGTTTTGGTTTTCTGTCTTTGGATGGTCCAGGCTAGCCTGATCTCGTCAGATCTCAGAAGCTAAGCAGGGTCAGCCCTGGTTAGTATTTGGATGGGAGACCTCCAGGGAATACCAGGGTTGCTGTGCAGAGGAAGGCACTGGCAAACCACCTCTGCTAGTCTCTTGCCATGAAAACCCCAAAAAGGGGTCGCCATAAGTCGGCTGCGACTTGACGGCACTTTACACACACACAACTTTGGTGCATCCTGTTTGCCCCCAACCTCACCACTCAATCCAATGAAGTCTGCATTTACAAGTCTCTACAAAAGGCAGAGTTGGAGCTCTCTGCTTTTTTTTTCTTTTGTACTGAACATACAACCTTAATGAAGAATCCTTGAGAGTTCAAAAAGTTTGCTCACTAAATTTTGTGACATTTTGGCCAATCCTAATTTAATATTGCCCTGACCTGGATAACCCAGGCAAGCCTGATCTTGGCAGATCCCAGAAGCTAAGCGGGGCCAGCCCTGGTTAGTACTTGGATGGGAGACCACTGAAAAGTCTACGATTGCTACAAAGAGGCAGGCAAGGACAAACTGTCTCTTGTCTTGAAAACCCCTTGAGGGGTTGCCATAAATCAGCTGCGAGTTGACTGCAATTTATACGCACACAGTCTAATATTGGGCTACTTTTGTTTTTGAAACTTTTGTATGGATCAGTGTCACTACTTCCAACCTGTTGTATGTGGGCATAAAGTTCTCACTTGCTTTCCTGTGCTTTCAGTTTCTTGTTTGTTGTTTTTTCCTCCTCAGACAAGTTCTGATCACCGTCTAGCGCTGGGTGTGTGTAGAATCACTGCCACCAGTTATTAACCCCCCACATCATATTTGAACCACACAATGTTGCTCCTTTATCTCATGCTTGCCCAAGCTCCCTGTGTTTGCATTTTTAGATCATGTGAATGTCCAAGAGATAACTGGCTCATGGTCGTTCATGATAATGATACTTTGCTGAAGAGAAACAATAGCGGTTGAAAGCTTGTTGTTGCAAAAGGCTGTAGCATAGTAGTAGGGACATACATTTTCCATTCAAAAGGTCCTGGATTCAGTCCCCATCTTCTGTGGTTAAGAAGGATCTCAGGAAGCAAAGCCGGGGAAAGACCTCTCTCTGCCTGAGACACAGGCGAGCTGCCACCAATCTACTCTTAGACATTACTGGGCAAGATAGACCAATAGTCTGGTTCAGTATTAAGGCAGGTTCATACATTCAAAGAAGGGTTTTTTAATGTCCTGTCAATCTGCATTATCCTCTGGCCTCTCTCCTTATCCTGTTTTTGTCGTATTCCACTGTCAGGCATAGACCGTGACCTCTGTGGGCAGTGGGCAGGGATGTTGATATCTTTGCTCCTGGAGAGCCAGCATGGTGTAGTGGTTAAGAGAGGTGGTTTGGAGCGGTGGACTCTGATCTGGAGAACTGGGTTTGATTCCCCACTCCTCCACATGAGCGGCGGAGGCTAATCTGGTGAACTGGATTTGTTTCCCCATTCCTACACACAAAGCCAGCTGGGTGACCTTGGGCCAGTCACACTCTCTCAGCCCCCCCTACCTCACAGGGTGTCTGTTGTGGGGAGGGGGAGGGAAGGTGATTGTAAGCCGGTTTGATTCTTCCTTAAGTGGTAAAGTCAGCATATAAAAACCAACTCTTCTTCTTCCTATTATTCTATAAAAAGCCATGTACATTGATTGGGCTCTTTGCTGCGCTGCTCTAGGCTTTTTAAGTAAATTGGGAATGGACAAACGATGCCATGCCCAATTTTTGCACAACCCGCCTGGCTCCTGTTTCTTCTCCTTCACTCCAGAGGAAAAAAACAACAAAGAAGAGGGATCTGGACACTCCCTCAAAGCCTCCATGGGGATGGAGTGAAGCTAAGCACAGCTCTCAAAATGGCAGAGCTGAATTTCTTATTACCCCCTCCCAAAATTTAAAGAATTTTTTGTTTGTTTGTTTCTTTACCAAACTGGTTGTAGTACTACAACACTCTTGGAAAAAGAGAGAGAGAGAACCTTTTAAAGGGTTGTAGGGAGGAGGGAGGAGCCCCGTGGCATAGAGTGGAAAGCTGCAGTACTGCAGTCCAAGCTCTGCTCACAACCTGAGTTTGATCCAGACGGAAGTTGGTTTCAGGTAGCCGGCTCAAGGTTGACTCAGCCTTCCATCCTTCTGAGCTCGGTAAAATGAGTACCCAGCTTGCTGGGGGTAAAGGGAAAACGACTGGGGAAGGCACTGGCAAACCACCCCGTAAACATAGTCTGCCTAGTAAACGTCGGGATGTGACATCAACCCCATGGGTCAGGAATGACCCAGTGCTTGCACAGGGGACTACTTTTACCTTTAGGTTGGAGGGTCTGCAATAGGGAGGAACAAAGGAGCGGGGATGGCAGCACAGCAAGTGGCATGGTAACAGGATGTGTGGATGCTGTTTCTTCTCTGTTTGCAGCTGCTGCCATGGGAAGGGAGCAGTTTCACACTCCTGTCTTGGAAGCAGCCTTGAATGCTTGAACCATGAGTGTTCCTATCTGCTTTGCTACAATCATTTACCATTGCACAGTAGTAAGTGGGGGGGGGGGAGGATTACCACAAGTAACTCATTACTCCTCTGTCCTCTAAACCTTTATAGAACCTGAAACTAATCCCATTTGCTTCATCTGCTCTTCCCTGACAGTTCTCTTTTCAAAAAGGGCAAGAGTCCAGTAGCACCTTAAAGACTAACAAAAATATTTTCTGGTAGGGTATGAGCTTTCGTGAGCCACAGCTCACTTCTTCAGATACAGCTAGAATGTGAATCCATTGGTCTTTAAGTAGAGGAACAGTATGTAAATGTGAATAGCAGGCTTGATTGGATTAGGTGTGATATGCAAAAGAGTCTGTGATGTCCAGGGGAGAGACCCACACCCATCTCTCCCCTGGACATCACAGACTCTTTTGCATATCACACCTAATCCAATCAAGCCTGCTATTCACATTTACATACTGTTCCTCTACTTAAAGACCAATGGATTCACATTCTAGCTGTATCTGAAGAAGTGAGCTGTGGCTCACGAAAGCTCATACCCTACCAGAAAATATTTTTGTTAGTCTTTAAGGTGCTACTGGACTCTTGCCCTTTTTGACTACTGCAAACAGACTAACACGGCTACCCACTGTGAGTTCTCTTTTCAACATCCTTTTTGTGGGACGCTCTGTTAACCAGGAATTCAAAAGAAAGCAATTGACGTTAATTACAACCACATTGAAGGCAATGGCAAACCACCTCCGCTTAATCACTTGCCTTGAAAACCCTATGAGGTTGTCATAAGTCAACTGCGACTTGAGGGCACTTTACACATGCATACACAAAAGCAGCGTGCTCCGGCTTGTTCTTGTCAGACCCCTCTCATCCTGAAGCCTGCTGTGGTCACCCATATTTGCTTTCTCTTTCTCTGCAGAATGCAATGAACTTGCCTCCTGACAAAGCAAGACTACTCCGGCAGTACGATAATGAGAAGAAATGGGAGCTGATCTGTGATCAGGTAAGAGGTGCTTTTTTTTCCAGGCAGCTTCTTTAAGGGACCTATCTAACCTGTCTAAATTAGCAAATTTTCTCCATCTAAAGAACACAACTTTACTCTTCCTTCTGCTAAAGTTAAGGGAGAAAAGGCTGAGTTACCTTGCCGCTATCTTGAGGAATTCAAGCTGGGAATCTCTGGGCCGCTTGTACAGAATTTAACAGATAACCCCTCGGCTTTGGTCCAAGTAGCTCCCTGTAAAAATGGGTGTATTTTTGTGGATTCAGAGGGAGGGCTGGAAATGATAGAGAAATCCAATTGACAATTAAATGTGCTGTCATGGAACTTGATGGGATGGGGGAACAAACTTCACGACTCTGAATTCCTTCTGTTCCTGCATAGGTTTGACCTACCTAAATTAGTGGAACAGTTTACCAAAGTCAGGTCATGCCATCCTCTTCCCTAGGTCTAGCAAATGAAACTCTTAAAATGTAGTGGTTGCTGCTTTAAGAGATGGAAATAGTGTTCTGCTGGGCAGGAAGCCTTCTCAGGGAGGGCCAATTAGTGAAGACCTCTCTATCTGATATAGGGTACCATCTGAGGCTGGTGGTGGGAACAAGCTGTTTGTCATTGCATCAACGCACTAAATCACATCTGGTGTGAAACTGGATGGGATTCATTGCATCAGGGTGATGCCCTAGGATTCAACCAAAACTCCATGGACAAACCATAGAGTTTTGGGTGAATCCTAGGGTGTTGCAATTATGCAATTACTTCACTTCTGGTTTTGGATCAGTAGAGACCTCATGCATCGATGCAACACTAAATCGTCCGCCCTTTCCCCCCTCCACCTTGTGGCAGAGGACGGGTCCAGGGGCTTCCCTAATCTGATAGCTAAGAAAGACTGTTTGCTGGCTCCTAGTTGTGTGTGCCTGCCACAATGTGCAGGATTCAGGTTCTGACATACCACTGCAAACATCACTTTTTGAACATATGCGTGCTTTGTCTGGAATTACCATGTGCCTAATTTAAGACACTCAGCCCTGGAAAAGGATTAGCAGTAATCCCAACTGGAGGAGGAAGTAGGTGCTTCACAGTGGTTAGTGCTGTAGAGTGGAATTTGTGATATGTCTGATGGTGAAGAAAGCTGATAGGAAGAAAGTAGATTCCTTTGAAGTGTGGTGTTGGAGGAGAGTGTTATGGATACCGTGGACTGCCAAATCAGTGGGTTATAGATCAAATCAAGCCTGAACTGACCCTAGAAGCTAAAATGTCTAAATTGAGGCTATCGAATTTTGGTCACATTATGAGAAGACAAGAGTCACTGGAAAAGACAATCACGCTAGGAAAAGTTGAGGGCAGCAGGAAAAGAGGAAGACACAGCAAGAGATGGATTGACTCAATAAAGGAAGCCACAGCCCTCAATTTGCAAGATCTGAGCAAGGCTGTCAAAGATAGGACATTTTGAAGGACATTGATTCATAGGATCGTCATGAGTCAGAAGTGACTTGATGGCACTTAACACACACACACTGTGATGGTCAGGAAAGGTGCATTCTGCCTATATCTGGGAGAAGTCAGCAAAGGGTATGACTTTTGGCTGTAAACTCATACGAATGGCAATGACTCAGACCACAGGGCATGTCAAATGTAAAAACCCTATTGAAAAACGTCCTATTCTTAATTTAGAGCACATTCTGTTTTTCTTTTTCTTTTTTGTAATATTTATCTTTGTGTTGACTGGTATGGGATAAGGATGACATTACTGTCTGGACTCAAGCCCAAATGGTACTAGGTTAATTTAAGCATGGTTTCTTGGCCTTTACTGAATTCTGGTTGGACTACATCCAATTCCTGATGGTCAGAATTCCAGATCTCAACATGCCTATCTCAGTTGGCAACCTTACAAGAGACTTGACTGAATGCTGTTTACTTATGACTGTATTTCCAGAAGTTAGACCACCAACACAGTCCTATGTCATATGCTTGCTCTGGTTCTACAACATACAGAAAGGAATGATGACTTTTACTTGTCTAAAGATTGATGAAATTGCTCCTAGATTATTACATTCAACCTGAGAACAAGTGGGAATATGAGCTATTACCTTTTAAATTTTGTTGTTTTTAGTAATGCACTTTAATCACATCTATTCCTGGCCTGGGTAGCCCCAAGTTAGTCTTATTTGTCAGATCTCAGAAGCTAAGCAGGGTCAGCCCTGGCAAGTATTTGGATGGGAGACCTCCAAGAAATACCAGGGTTGTGATGCAGAGGCAGCAATGGCAAACGACCTCTGGACATCTCTTGCCTTGAAAACCCTATGGGGGTCGCCATAAATCAGCTGTGACTTGATGCCCCCCCAATCTGGTTCAAAGAGAGGAGGAAATTAATGGTTGGGATCCAGCCAGTTCCTCACCCCCACTAAATCTTGGTCAATTGCGCTCCTGTTTACAGCCCCTATCCTACATGTTTCTCATCCATGCGGGTCCCTGATAGACTTTCTTGGTGGTCAAATGGGACCCCTTCCTCTCTTTTTCACCAGTGGACAAAGTGGTTGGACCTGACTAGTTGCCTCCATTTGTGGAGACGAGGTGTTCTTGGATTCAAGGCTACCAGTCAAATAGGGGACACCTGACAACCCTAGCAGGGCTTGATTTTAGATTAAAAAACCAACAGGCCACATTCAGACATCTAGACTGAAGCAGATTGCTTGCATTTGGCATGTTTGGAACTTTGCCATTGGGTTTACACTGAGGCGTACCCCAAACTGTACAAATAGTACATCAAGCTGTAGGATGCGCCCTATATTTCTCCCCAGAGTAGGTTGTCAGATCACCTTGGAGAAACATTGCAAGTTCAGAACCAGTAGCTTGTGTTCTTGATCTTCTACGCCGAACATTTAAAGCATTGTGCTGCTTACAGTTACAGTTTACAGAGACACTGTGGCAAATTGCTTAATCTGCTGTAAGTAACTCATTTTCTTGGGGCTGTTTGCTTACAGTCAGTAGGAATGCCTCTGTGAACCGTGAGCTTTGCCCTTGGTTTCTATACATGGTGTTTAGCAGCAGGATCCAGGAAGAATGAGGTCACTTATAGGAGTGGGGCCTAGCCACTGTCATTCACACCTCTGAGTCAATTGGACTCCTTTACAGCGCAGGCAGCTCTGCCAGATAAGGATCTGTAGTCTGGAAGTCTGCAGATGCCGTGATAACAGCCCTGAGGAAGACAGGTGAGAATTTAAATCTGGAGAAAGTGACAGAGACGTCTGAGTAACACTTGTGTATTTTCCTAGTGGTGTTGGAAACACCTTTGGCTCAGAGCTTTTTCTTTTTTCCCTGTCAGAAAGAAGCTATTAAATGGCCCCAGCTGTGAGTTTCTTACATGAGAGAGGATCGCAGAGCAGGACCAAAGTCCTCTTAGCTTCCCCTGTGCCACTTCCTCGCATCTCTGTGAGGGCTGTAGGATCTGTAGCGCTTCCGTGATCCAGTAGCCCATCTGCTGCTGATCTCTTGACTCTTGGAGGGGTTGTTAGCAGCGGGTGTAAATTAGAGTCGCCAGGATGCAGACGCCTCATGAAGAGATTATAATGAAGCATATGGCGCATTAAATATTTATATCTTTTACCGTGTAATTATAGCCAGGCAATTTAACCATGGTTAAAGCCATTTTTCCAAGGATAGATTCTGTGTGTCGTGTATGTCTCAAACGTAATACAGACAGAGACTCATCTTGTTTGGCTCTGACAGATTTACCTTAGTTATGCCTGGATCTGAATTGGGGTTAGGATGCGCAAGGCAGAGCACAAGAAAGGGACTGGAAAAATAATATATATTATTTTTCCCCATCTGGTTTTGAGTCACTAGCCAGCCGAAGGAATTCATGACCCCTAAGACTGTATTTGGACATTCTAAACAGGTACAAGTGTGAAAAGAAGCACAAGTGAGTTTACTCTGTTAATGTTGCAGCTCAGTTATTATCTGGAACTAGGTGAAGTATGCATATTATACAGTGGCCTGGTTTTCTCTCAAGAAAGAGTTAAACTACAGCACCTGTGTTAATGAAATTAAATCAAAAGACTTTCCGTCTAGACAGTAGGAAGAATATCCTAACAGTTAGAGTGGTTCCTCAGTGGAACAGGCTTCCTCGGGAGGTGGGAAGCTCTCCTTCCCTGGAGGTTTTTAAGAAGAGGCTAGATGGCCATCGATCAGCAATGGTGATTCTATGACCTTAGGCAGTTCATGAGAGGAAGGACTTCTTGGCCATCTTCTGGGCATGGAGTAGGGGTCACTGGAGGTGTGTGGGGGAGGTAGTTGTGAATTTCTTGCATTGTGCAGGGGGTTGGACTAGATGACCCTGGTGGTCCCTTCCAACTCTATGATTCTATGAATGGGAGACATGGTCATTAATCTTGCATAGGAGGAGAAGGTGTCCCAGGGTTTTCTACTGTTTCTTCAGCAAATGAAGTCTGTTTTGGGGAGATGTTCAGAAGTCTGTATAAAGAGGAGGTAAATCTGGTACATATACATCTTTGTACAGATTTCTGAACATCTCCCTAAAACAGACTTCAGTTGCTGAACCATTGTTCTAGTACACTCATAAGTCAGTGTATATCACAGCTGCGCCAGAACAATGGTTAGGTAGAGTGGTGAGGAACAATATGCCAAAAGAAACAAAGGTCTGTTCTTGGTTATAAATTATAATCTCAAAGTAGGTGACTAGTATGTGTTAGACAAGACAGCAACACGATCAAGGACCGTCTTCTATCCTTGATAGGATGGTGGCGATCATGATCATTGTATCTCTGTGGAACTTGGGTTCCACTAGTATATTCTGTGGGTGATAGGGTGGTGGCAAAAAATGTTATTAGGATGACATCGCATGGGGTGGGGTGGGGTGGGGTTGGGAACGTATTCCAAAGCTCTTTTTTGCCCCCTGATGGCTGGTTAAGACATAGCAATTCAATTTTGGAAGGGAGAATTTCTCTTCAAGAGGAGGCTGAGGATTTCCTTAAGGTCTTACCATCTTTGTGGTATTTTTGAGTGGTGGCTCTTTATAACAGCTGTGTGATCTTTATTAGGCGGGAGGCTAAAGACAAGAGAGATTGGCTAGTAATCAGCTTACCACCTAAAGCTACCTAACCAGGGATTCTAACATGGTGTCCTCACATCTAAACCCAGTACTCTGCTCACTGTACCTAAGCAGTGCAGCTGTTAATAATGTTGGGGGGGGGGAGGGGGGAAGGGGAGTAGATAACTGTATTTTGGAGGAAATGAAGGGAAGCTAAGATCTCTTAGTAAGTTTACAAAGCTGTTCTTTGGAGAACGTGTGAATGGTCCAGAGTCAGTTCTACAGCACCTGTTTTGCCTCCCAAAGGTCCCAGACCCAACCTGCTTGCATCCCTATGAAGCTTCTGCCAGTCAGAGGCAGCAGTAACCAAGATAGATGGACCAGTGATATGACTTGCTATCGGGCTTGCCATTTGCCTGCGTGTAGTGGATAAACCCCCGACTTTAGCCCCGATCCCCCATGCTCAAGAAATTGAGAAGCGGGAGAAAAAAATGGCTGGAAAATGGCCTCCACAGTGACACTCTAGGACCGTGTTGGCGAACCTATGGCACGCGTGCCACAAGCGGCACGCCGAGCCCTTTCTATGGGCACGCGTGGAGCCGCCGCCGCCCCTGCCCACCCCCCGCCCCCTGCCCCCTCCTCGCGGCCTCGGCGCCATCTGCCTCCGTTACCCCGCTCCGCCTTAGCAGCAGCAGCGCCGCCGCCCCACCCAGGCGCCGCTCCAGACCCGCCGCCGCCCGCTCATGCTCAGCCCCGAGGGCTGCCCTGCCGGCCGCACCGCTACGCCCGCCGAGTCACCCCCGCCCCCTCCTCCGCCCCCTTGGCTGCCCGTCCCCCTCCTCCGCCCCTCCTCGCGGCCTCGGCACAAGTTTCCGCCGCGCCGCAGCCAACTTTGTTGAGGGGCGGGGGCGACTCGGCGGGCGTAGTTGGGCGGCCGGCAGGGCAGCCCTTGGGGCCGAGCATGAGCGGCCGCGGCGGGTCCAGAGCGGCGCCTGGGTGGCGCGGCAGCGCTGCTGCTGAGGCGGAGCAGGGCAGCGGGAGGCTTGCGGGAGGCTTGCGGCGGGCTGCTCTTTCGCTTGGACTTGCCACTGAGATGAACATTTCCCCCATCCAGATTCTCAAAACTGCATGGGGGTGGGGGTTGTTGTCTATTTGTGTATGGGAGGTTTAGCCTTGGACTTGCCACCCAGATGCACATTTCCCCCATCCAGATTCTCAAAACTGCATGGGGGGGGGGGTTATTGTCCATTTGTGTATGGGAGGTTTACCCTTGGACTTGCCACTCAGATGCACATTTCCCCCATCCAGATTCTCAAAACTGCATTGGGGGGGGGGGGTTGTTGTCCATTTGTGAATGGGAGGTTTTGCCTTGGACTTGCCACTCAGATGCACAACTCAACAATAAGCCCCCCTGCAGAGTTTTGAGAATGCAGATGGGGAACATGGTGTTTGTCAGTCATTGCCATGATTTAATTTTATGGATGACAAAGGATAGTACAGTTAGTTCTGAAAATGAAATCCTTAAAGTGTGGAATTCTCTGCCAAATAATTTTAAATCAATGAAAGCACTTGGGATTGCTTTCCTTACTTTGTTTGGATCATTTTATGTTTGTGAGCATAAGATGTTAACGTACGAGTTGTTTTTTTCTAAACTAAAACCTCAGTATTCAGGTTAAATTGCCGTGTTGGCACTTTACGATGAATAAGTGGGTTTTGGGTTGCAGTTTGGGCACTCGGTCTCTAAAAGGTTCGCCATCACTGCCTAGGAATTTCCTCATCTATGTTATTTACCATAGAGATTAGGGGAAGTTCCTGCAGCATCACCCAGAAATGCTGTCACATCCTGCTCCAACTTCACCCTCCCTAGGTCCCGCCTTCAAAATTTCCTAGCGTTTGCCAATACAGTGCTGGTGACCCTAGTTGATATAAGGCAGCTTTGTCTGTTCTTAGCATGGTGTAGCAGCCACAATATTGGACATGAATGTAGGAACCATAATTGGAATTTAAACTTAACTTTTCTATTTCCAAAAATCTGTATATTATTGCCCAAGGGATTTCCTTTTAAACAACAATCTAAGAGTCAAAATAAAAATTCAGTGTCATCTTCGAGACTAAAAACATTTATTTCAATATGAGCTTTTCTGAATCATAGCTCATTTCTTCAGACATGTAAAGGGAAGATCATACTGGGAATTCTTAGGGGAAGGAATTGGTCAGGGGCAGGGGGGACTGAGGCAGAGAAGCTTGGCATGAATTCTGCCATGAAGCTTTCATGGGGAAACAAAACAATGATTTTAATTTTTCAATGACTTGACCTTGTTGATTAAGTTAATTGACTGTTGACCTGTTTAATAGACCAGGTCTAAATTGCTGTGTAACTGTTGGGTTAATATAAAATCACATGAACATAAACCAGTCATAGACAGTACTGACCTTGGTAGACCAGTGGGATACTGAGTCAGACCATTGATCTGTCAAAGTCTTTATTGTCTACTCTGACTGGAAGTGGCTGTCCAAAGTATTTCACATTATCTTTCATGTGATCCTTTTAACTGTAAATGCCAGGGATTGAACCTGGGACCTTCTGCATACAAAGTAGATGCTCTTCCTCTGAGCTACAAACCCATGTGCCTTCTGTTGCTGGGTGTAGGATATTCTGAAATCAGCTGCATCTACGT
This sequence comes from Euleptes europaea, assembly GCF_029931775.1. NCBI lineage: Eukaryota > Metazoa > Chordata > Lepidosauria > Squamata > Sphaerodactylidae > Euleptes > Euleptes europaea. The sequence continues at coordinate 28,831,483 of NC_079326.1, forward strand.
TTTTATTTCCTGTGGATGCTGTTTTTAGACTGCAAGACTTGGTTTATGAGAGGTTTCTCTACTTACGTTATAAAAAGGTTTTGTTAGCGACAAGGGAACCTTAAAGAACATTAAATAGCTTTCTTGTTAATACAGGGTGGGCTATTTTTAGAATCTAAAAGCATAAAGCTTTGGATAAAACGCACCAGTGAATCACTAAACAATACCAAGAGAGGTGTTTGAGATTTCATTTGTCCAATTCACATTCCTTTAACAAACATGTTAATGGTTATAATGATGGGCTCTGTTCTGTGAATATTCCTTTTGATGGCAAACACACATATTCCCTTTTTAATATGAGTCTAAGACGATGTGATATATATATGCTCATTTTTTTGCGAATTGTAATTTAAGAAATCCTAAAGAGCTTTGCAGAAAGAACTTGAGGCAACATGCCATTTCTCCCCATGGCCTCATTTATAGTTTTAAGGAATTGCATGGGGATAGTGGAGGAACGTACACATATACCTGTTTTTTATTGTGAGATGAGCTTTTTTTTTTAATGCTGTTCTTTTAAAAAACTTTATTGAAATAGAAAATGTGTACAGCAGATAAGAAGGTTACAATCCAGACCCGCTGCTGCTGTGCTAGTCAGAAGATTTATTTTTTAATGTAGACGAGCATTTAAAAATGTTGTTTCTGTCACATATTCTGAAATGGTACTGTCCAGTCCCCCCCACCCCCAGCCGTTTAGGAATCTGCTACCTCATTCTGCTATCTCCATAGGCCAGGACTTTATCTTCTCATGCAGGTGGAGGAATTCTAAGGTGGCAGAATGGACTGTCCCACTTTAAGCTGGAGGTTGGGAATGCCATTTTGGAATGCTGCCCTGAACACCAACCCCCCTACAAGCAAAAATAAGGGACAGTAGCTTGTTCTGTGCTATGCTAGGTTTTCATTTGCAGGAAGCTTTCTTGCATAGGAGAGCATACAAAACGGAGTCTCTGCCTACAGTTTGGAATGGTACAGTCCATTTGACCAGCTGAAGAATCTACCACTCCGTTCCCACCTCATTGTGTAGGTTGGGTAGGCAAGACCCAAGCCTGAGACTTTGGGGAACAATATAACTGTTAAAGGTAAAACACAAGTCAGGCTCCTACAGAGAACATAAAGAGCAGCTTCTTTGGGACGGAGAGCTTCCAGGCTTGGTCAATGTTTTGTTATTATCTGACTAAAGGAGCTTTGACTCTTGAAAGCTTATACCCCCAAAAATCTTCTTTGTCTCTAAGGTGCTACTGGACTGGAATCTAGCTCTTCTGCTATAGATCAACAAAGTTACTCTCCTGAAACTATTTGTAATTACCATAGCTGTTCAGTTAACATCTTTTTTTTTTTTTTTTTGGCACAGCTGCCTATTAAACAAACTGAATGCGGCTTTTTAAGGCTGAGGTGCTGAATGTCATTTTACATTTTGACCTGAAGAACATCTTGGGAAAATGATGGTCCGTTTGCATCTGACCATTAAGAGCTAGGCAAAGTTGTATTTTGAACCTGGTAATGCCAGTCTTGGATGTGAGTGGTATGGTGTAGCCTGGTCTTGTCAGATCTTGGAAGTTAAGCAGGATCTGTACTTGGATGAGGGACCACCAAGGAAGACTCTGCAGAGGAAGGCAATGGCAAACCACCTCTGCTTCTCACTTGCCTTGAAAGCCTCTTGCTCGGTTTGCCATGAGTCTGTTGCAACTTGGCAGCATATACATGCATACTGACAAACTTTGTGGATGTTGCAGAAAACAACTAGTGCAGTGAGGCCTGATATTTACTTATTTGTTTAAGTATTTATACCTCACTTTTCTCCAAAATTGTACCAAAAATGGCCTACAACAGGAAACAAACCCCACCACCATATAAATAAAGCAGTAAACAGACAAACAAACCAAAATTACATCTTGAGCTGATCCTGGACTCATCAGCTGGCCATGCAAAAAACACAGGCTGCAAGCCCTGGGCAAAAACCAAAGGGCCAAGAGCCCTTTGCCCCCTGCCCTTTGGCTCATGCCTCTGCAATACCCACTGGTATTCACTGGTATTATTACAAGCACTGGTTCACTGGTATTATTACAAGCATTTGAATCTCTGTGGGCATTGCTTCACATACATGGCTTTCAAATCAAAGACTTGCAACCTTGCTGTAGGATTTCATCAACTGACCCTTATAGGTGTGTTTGTTGTATTTGCCCTGAAGCTGTGGAAACCCCCACCCCCGGTTATTTTCTTTTAAAAACATCAAAAGTATTGTGAGACTTAAAAAACAACACCACCTTGTGCTGTCCTTGGGGTGTGAATATACATTAACATGTGTTCTATTTCACCCAATTTATTGAGGGGGATGTGTGTGTGTGTGTGTGTGTATTGGGATATGTGGAAACATCAACCTTTGAAGAGGAGTTGGTTTTTATATGCCGACTTTCTTTGCCACTTAAGACAGAATCAAACCGACTTACAATCACCTTCCCTTCCCCTCTGCACCACAGACACCCTGTGAGGTAGGTGAGGCTGAGAGAGTGTGACTACCCCAAGGTCACTCAGCTGGCTTCGTGTGTAGGAGTGGGGAAACAAATCCAGTTCACCAGATTAACCTCCGCTGCTCATGTGGAGGAGTGGGGAATCAAACCCGCTTCTCCAAATCAGATTCCACCACTTCAAACCACTGCTCTTAACCACTACACCATGCCGGCTCTCTTTGGAATAAAATAAATAAGTAAAAGGATAATTGAACTATTGTCAAGAATGTTTTGTGGGAGTGATTTAAAAAAAAAAACGCTCGCCATATTCGGATGGTGTCTTTTATTGCACTGAGGATACATTACTGGCTTTGCTTCAAGAACCTCTCAAGCTATTACTGAATGGCCCATGTGTGTTCGGCTGAACTACCACGCTAATCTGCTACAGCAGAACTGAGCACCAAGTGAATCACTGCCAGAAGAATTTTGACCAGAGTGGCATGTGCCATAATTGTAATTACCACATCAACAAAGTTGGCCCTCTGCTCCCTTTGAGTGGGTTTTTTTTTTTGCCTACAAGGAAACATTTAACTCCTAGTTAACATTATCCAGCTGTTCTTTGTTGAGAGTGAATACATTCATTGAGCTGTACAAAAAAATAGTTTCATTATTTTCCTGGTTTTTTTCCTGTGTATGTTTTTCTTCATTTCTATCTATAAAAGTACTTTAGCTGTGAGCGTTGCTGAGCAGTTCATATCACTTCCTCTCACGTCCTGCCACCTTTTCTCATTCCTCCCACCATTGCATCTTTTACCAGGGCTGAAAGTGAAACCAGATAATATTTGCAACAATTCTTTATACAGTATTATTTTTTTGGTCATCAAGTCACAGCTGATTTAGGGCATCAAAACTAGCCACGATAATCTCTTCCGTGCTTGCAAGATATGTAGCCCAATTGATTCGATAAGAAAAATCGACTGTCTGACTACAAGGCCCTCCATACCTGTGAGAAAGAGTTTCTGGTGATTTTGTGCACGCTATTTCATTAAACCTTTCTTTCATAGTTAACAGGAAAATACAACCAAAGCCAGTGTATTCAAAAACTACTCCCAGTTCTTATCAGCCTTCCAGAAGCTCTGCAATATATTTTCATTTTAGCAATCTCTCCCCTTAAACATTAACAGATCAGCAGAAATTTTAATTTCTTATTATATTTCAGAGCCTTAAGCATTTTATTCCAAATCTTTATATAGTCTTTATTTCACTAATGATGAAAACTGTTTAGTAGAAATGCACTGGAAGAAAGAAAGGAATACTTTTTTGGGGGAAGAGTAAAATTACAAACCCTTAATAAATAACACAAACACACACATATTTGCACAGATGACCTCAAGGCCAAACACTATTGTAGTGAAAACTGGTATAATGTAGTAGTTTAGAGTAAGAGTTCTAAACTGGAAACCTCCAGCCTAAATTTCATCCCAACCATGGTTGACTTTAGTTGTGATGACTTCTCCTAGCCTCAGCTCCTATTCCAGCGTGTGTTAATCAGATGTTGTTTTTTTGTAAGCACCACATTAATTGGTTTCAGCATTTTTCTGTATTGTTCAAAATGAAATTTGCACTTTTCCCTTGGGAAGATATGTAAGCTGTTCCCGGATTAGGAGTTTGTATATCTTGCTGAAGGGGACAGTGCAGAGTTCTACTTAGGATGCTTCAGAGCAGCATGAAGACAGGAATCTTGTTCAGTGGGAGTAACTTTTGAGAAACTTTGCTGTCTTACAGCAGAACACATTAGGTGACCTATGGGCTGCCTGAGAATGCTCTTTCAGTCAAATCAGTATGATTGATAGGTTGGCAGCAGAACCTGAGTCCCTCATTGTGCCATCCTAAAACAAGAAGACGCATATTTTTATTTTTATTTTCTTACATCAACAGTCACCACAAAGATTTTTAAAAAGTTTTCTTACTTGCTTTAATGTTTCCCAAAGAATATGTGGGGGTGATTGGAAATTAAATGTATTCTGAGATTTTCAAGCAACAACACTTTTAGAGGAAAATGGGGATAACCTCATACCATGTTAGCTCATAATGTTCCCTAATCATTAAAAGTGTTCAGTGCTGCCAAAAGAATACCAGATTTCTTGACAATTAGACTAAACACAGCAACATTGTATATTCGTTGAAGAACTCCCAAGCAGAAAAAGGATAAACTGCTCTGAATAATGAGGAGAGAAATGTTTTGTTGGTGACTGGTTTGAATATTCCAGTTTTCAGTAGGCGCGAGAAAAATATCAGTTTTCTTATTAGGGTTGCCAGGTCCTTCCTGGCAGCTGGCAAGAGATGTTGGGAGGCGGGTACAGGGGCGGCAATCTGTGTCAGTGTGTGATGATTTCACTTTGCCTCCCCCCGGCTGTCCCCGACTGCCTGGATGCCTGCTGCAAGCTGGGGCTGCTGCGGCGCCCGTGCTCCAGCAGGCCCTCAGCACCACTTTGCTTGCGCCCCACCCTTGCCCATTACCACCAATCTGGTAAGGTGCCACTCGCTGGGGCTACCCAGCAGCAGCTCTGCCCTAGGGGCCTCAGCAGTACTTCCGCAAGGCTTCCCCACCTTTCCCCTTGCACACTCCGGCCCCACAGTTGCTCACTCGCTGGCCGCTCCAACTTCTCGGTACCTCCCTCGTCCCTTGCTCCCCTCCCTGTGTTGTCAGCACGCACTGACATAGATCACACACCCCTTTGGTCGGCCTGCTTCCTCCCGCCAAATAGCTGAGTGTTGGTGGGTAAGGGCAGAAATCCCCAGGAGATTGCCCACCGTTAGCGGGCACCTGGGAACACTATTTATCACTAACATTACTTCAAAGGTTGCTTGTAAACTGCTTTGTAACTGGACTTCATCCCTCCTACCCTGAAGGCATACACTTCTTTACTCACGTAATTAACACTGCAGTCTTAAGCAAAGTTACACCCATCTAAGTCTGTAAAGGTCAACAGGCTTAGAAGGATGTAACTCAGTTTAGGATGGCACTGCTGATCGCTTAGTGTTGCACTGGCCTGTTCATCTAGCTGATAGCGCTCTGTTCAGATCACCATCATCTTTATGACAGGCCCTAGTGCTATAGAGACTACAGTCTAAATTCCACCAATTGATTGAAAGGAGGATAAAAAGACTATCAGTTTTAAAGGTAAGCTACTTTAGGAGCCAGTCTAGCTGAAAAGTGGGATATAAATGCATCAAATAAATAAAAATGGCTACAGGAAGAAAAGAGGAATGGGAAAAGCAAATGCTTTGTGTTATATTGTAGCTCTGTTCCTAGAGGAAAAGAAGAGCCCTGCAGTGAATAGAGTTTGCCCCATGACAGTGTAAAATCCTCCATATGGTGCAAACGAATTTAGCTGTTATTCATCAATCTGAGTTGTGGACTTTAAATAGAATTTACTGGTGCAATAACAAAAGCCTGAACATCTGTGTTGCAACCTGCATTTTACTTAGTTGGTTGGATCCTGCCAGATTTTTTTGCTGATTCTCACACAATTCCCCTCCTTACTATTGCCCCATCTTACATAACTTTTGTCCATGTAGGTCCCATGGTCCGTACCTCAACATAGCTGTTTTGGTGGTCAAAAGGGACTCAGCAGAAAAGAAGGTTGGATCCAATGTACTGAGAGGAAAATGAAGAATATTTCTTTGCCATAGTATCAGTGTGGTTGAGGACCATATATTCGATACCTGCTTCTTATTTTCAGTGTCTCTGAGCACACATTCAGAGTTCAAGATGTGAAATGTATGATCTTGGGTAAATTACATAGGTCAAGATCTAGAGCATTTCCAGGTATTGTAGATTTAGAATTCTTAAATGTAGAACCCTTGGGTGATATCCAAAGATTCCCTTTGGATAAATTGTACATTTTCCTCTGCTAGAGGAAACCTCTCTCCAAAGGTGGAAGGCTCCTCAGCTGTTGGGAGGGAAACATTAGATCTAACCTTTTGTTTACATAGGCAGGGAAACCTCAGGTGTTCAAACACAAACGTTTATTGACTACCTTGGGTCATCTACATTTTCTGACTGATCATACCGAATGCTGTACTTTCTCTGTGTTATTGTCTACATGGTCTGTTATGTTTAGATGAAGATGGCTTGAGGGTCATTGATGATCATTTTCCTCACTTTCTGAATCTCTGAATAACTCCTTGATCAGATAAACACATCTGTGATTTCGATAAATCAGCTGACCTATATAAGGAGAACTTTCTGAGCAGAAATAGTCAATGCAGTGTATTGGATGGGTATCTGTTAGGGGACCTAAGTCGATTTTTTGTTCAGCCATGACCTTCTAGTGGTTACTATCTCTGTTTATCCTACCTCACTGGTTTCTGTGAGAGGAAAAATTGGGATAGGTCCATGTACATTAGTATGAGTTTCTTTTGAGGCAGTGCTAGATATAAATGTGTTGTTCTGTTTTGAACACTACAGAATACTTGAGCTTCCAATGCTGGTTTACCTGTTATCTAGAGAGCTAAAATGGTGTTATTTCTAGCCACGGTTGAGGAATGGGTTAAGTTCTCTATAAAGAAACTCAAAGGGTTAAGTTGCTGCCCTGTTCTACTCTGCCTTGCTTATTTATTTCTTCAGTCAAAAGATTTCTGTCCTATTTTCCTCTATGTTTGAAGTGGCTTCTTCAATAAAATCAGTTGGGTAAAATACAACAAAAATGTGGTACAGCATCCCACTCAGCCCCAAAGCTACATAAATGTGACTGTCCAAAATATCAATAGATGGCATACAGAAACCATAGACGGGCAGAATATTCTCTCTGTCCAGCAGTAAAATTTAGGGGGGAAAGTAGCTGACAGATTCAACCAGAAAAGACCTGCTTACAAAGGTTGTGGAACATAACCAGAGAAGTTGCTTTATGGCTTCTTCTGATAGGCTTGAATTTCTGGCAAAAAAAAGTGTGAATGTAATAGGCACTTTGATTTGGTGTTGGTAGAGGGATCCCTGTGTCATAGAATCATAGAGTTGGAAGGGACCACCAGGGTCATCTAGTCCAACCCCCTGCACAATGCAGGAAATTCACAACTACCTCCCGCACCCAGTGACCCCTACTCCATGCCCAGAAGATGGTCAAGATGCCCTCCCTCTCATGAACTGCCTAAGGTCATAGAATAAGCATTGCTGACAGATGGCCATCTAGCCTCTGCTTAAAAACCTCCAGGGAAGGAGCACTTACCACCTCCCGAGGAAGTCTGTTCCACTGAGGAACTGCTCTGTTAGAAAATTCTTCCTAATGTCTAGACGGAAACTCTTTTGATTTAATTTCCTGGCATGCATATTGATTAAATCACGATCTCCCTTTATCTGAAAGCCGAGAACAAAATATTTGGCTTCTACAGAGAGTCATCTTTTCATATACCTTTCAATGTATTGACACTGAGGTGAGCAATCGGTTCAGAACTGATCTGTTTTCCCAAACTGAAAATAGAAATGCATATTTTTAAGCATTTCAGTCACCATTCCAGTCAGCTACCTCTAACTTCATCTTTCCCTCCATTTCCCAAAGCAATGTGACTTTCATTTGTTTTTCAACGACTAGTTAAATCTTTTCCAAATAGGCTTAGGCTTAGCTCTGACAAGGTGCCGGTACTTTAAGGACTTCTGTAGAAGTGTGTGTCTGGATGTTTTACTTGCCTCTGTTCAGTTCCGATCCCTGAAGTGTATTTAGCCCAGATTGGAAGATTCCAGCAAGACCTAGGACTTCCAGAATGTTTCATTTGCAAGCATAAGGGGAACAATAGAAATTGAAGGCATGCCAGAGATAGGAAGTTAGAGTGGAGGGAATGGATTGCAGACAGTTGTAAACAAGTTTGAGCAAACAGTATCCCCAGCAGGGTAATGTGCTTTCTGCAGCCATTAGTTTTTAAATAGATCTGTCTGCTCAAGAGATGTTGGGGTGGGGGGAGGGATACTTTTGTCATACGAGTTTCAAGCAGATGATTGCATTTTATGGATTATACATGCCAGGTTTATGATTCAGTGAGTAGTTTCCCACACCCGTGTGCATCAGGGAATAGTTTATGAAGCTTTCTATTTCTTCCTTTAGCTGTGCTTCAGACAGACGTCACATGCTGAGGTTTCGAATTTGCCCCCACCCCATACCTCATCCATAAGAGTGGCCTTTCCTGGGGTAAACAATCATGTATTTGGAATTGGACAGTCGTGGATATAGCCAGCCATCATTTCCGTGCCAAGGAAGCCAATGATGTGGGTTTTCTGGAGAGATCTGATTTGGAACATTTCCCAGAAAAATTTCCTAGCCAATTAAAAATTTTTTTAAGTAATATTAGCAAAATTTAAATAATTTTAGCAAAAGAAGGCAAATACACCATGTACAAGTCTGGACCATGTGCAAGCACTGGGGTTTGTCCTTGCTTCATATCCCACATCTAGCCCATCTAAAGGATGACTGATTTGCAGCACAACAGCACTGGTTACCATTAGGGTTGCCAGGTCCCCCCTGGCCACCGGAGGGGGATGGAGAGGTAGGGTTGCCAGATCCAGGTTGGGACTCTTCCTGGAGATTTGGGGGTGGAGTGCGGAGAGGACTGGGACCTCCAGAAGAACTGAGCTCTGTAGAGCCGGGCTTGGGGATCTGAACTGTATCTTGACTGGTGGGCTGCACAGGACTGGAGGAGGTGGTCCTTCACGTTTGCAGAACCTTTTAAAATAACTTTGAAGGCAAAACGTTTTTGTGCCCAGGTCTGTCACCTCAAAAAAACCTAAGAAGTGTTCTTAAATTAAAGAGTGGTACAGATTTTGAATCCTTGGGGTGATTTTATTTTTAGTATTCGTTAAGGAGTGTTAATATATTAAATACATTATGTTTATCTGTATTTGTGGTTGATGTGTACCATGTTATTTTTAATTGTTCCCATTTTTTGTATTTTTGCTGTATTTGCTGGTCATGGATGAAATAAATACCTTTGAAAGCTTTGAAGGCAAAAAGGAGTGCATGAATTGTTGAGGTCTCTTCGAAACTGGACCCACTGGTCTAGAAATGTTACATCTGTCTTCCTCTGTGTGTGTGTGTGTTTTTTTTTAAACTTATGACTTATAAGCATTTAGGAAGTTTTGCATTTTGTAACTAGTTCATATATCTTTTGATTTCCAAAAACAAGGAAGCTCTTAATATGATCTTTGCCAGTGTTTTTTTCTAGCAAAATAGTAGGAGGCACTAGTGGAGAAGGCTAATGCATAGAAACATTAACTTAAGGATAAATGTGGCATGTTGTGGCAAAGAAGAAGGCATGTAGGCTGTAGTGTATGCCAACAGGTGCGGTAATAAGTGGGTATTTAAAAATTGTGTAATTCATGAATCACTGTTTTAAGAAAACAATAGAGCCTTCTATTTCATTCTTCCAATTGAATTTGGTTATTGATATTTATCATTCAAGAGTGCTAGTGCTCGGGGTAGTCAAAAGCCCATTCTGAAGCACGATAAGCATATTAATATGTATGAGATTTTCTTCTTGTTGACATTAAACCTGGATGTGGTATTATGAGTCAGTACTGTGGGTTTAATGTATGTTTACAGAAGATAAGCAAACACTTAAAATATTGTACAGAAGCACTGTATGTCGTTCAAGACATTGTCACACGGTGTGATTGTGAAATCAGCATATAAACAAAAACTCAAGTTGTGAGCAGAGCTTTTGACTGCAGTACTGCAGTTTCCCACTCTGCGCCACGGGGCTCCTTGCAAACTAATACGAGCTCTTTATTGTAAGGAATTCTGTTTCTAGATAGGATAGGGTACAGATAGGTTCTTAAACTAGTGTAACTACCTAAAATGGATAGAGATGCAGGATACATGTCCTGCACGCATGGTGCCAAGATGGAGAAGAGAGGGTTGTGATGCGGAGGCAGGCAGTTGGAAGCCACTTCTGAATGTCTCTTGCTCTGAAAACCCTGTGGGGTTGCCAGAAAGCAGCTGTGACCTGACGGCACACCCACAGGCTTAGGATGTGATTGTTGGCGTTTGTTTGCAGCTCCCAGTGATTTTATTCTGTTTTAGAGTAGAATCATTAAATTTATTTGCAATGAAAAAAAACCCTTCAATTTTCATTTGTATACTGAAGCTTTCTGAGTTCTGGTATAATTTCCTCTTAGTTATAGCTGACTCTTTTCATGTTCTTTTGGTTTCATTTTCAGAGCACCTACCTGCTCCAAAGCAGTTAGTTATTAAATAGTAAAGTACAAGGAGATGTTGAAGCAAAGAAGAAAAAGGGGGGAAAAACCAGAGAAAGGGAAGGCAAAAATTCAAACTACAGATGTGGCTTCCATATTCATGGCTGTGCTTTGGATTATTCTACAGATGGTTGCCTGATCTCATCAAGCCTTATGAAAAGTTATAAATGTGCATAATTAATAAATTCTTCCACCTGGAACAAGCTGAAGAACAAGAGCTAAAGGCAGTTAAAATTGTTTCCACAAAAGGGCTGAGGTTTTTACTTCTTTTGGTTAGACAGAAGAAAGAGTACTGAAGAAAAAGAAGGAAAAAATAAAGAAGAAAAAATACAGCACAGTTACATAAAGTATATTGAAATTGATAAGCATATTTAACACCTAAAGCAAGTGCATCTTCCTATGGTGCATAATTATGCTGTGGAATTAATTTACACAGGAGGTAGTAGTGTTGTTAACCTGCACGACAGTGTTTTGCTTTTAATTACAGGATGTTTAATTCTTCCAGACTATTTGGCCTCTTGGGCCACTGTTCTAGTGTTTAGAATATAACACAATGTGGCATATTTACTAATTACGTTTGACTGTACTACAGGCATAGTAACTGTTGGATGACTAATGATTGCTCTTATTTCCTACAGGAAAGATTTCAGGTGAAGAATCCTCCACACACTTATATCCAGAAATTAAAAGGCTATCTCGACCCAGCAGTAACTCGGAAGGTAAGAGGTTTGTTTTCTTTAAACACCAAGTTATAGAATCAGCAAAGTAGTTAAGATTTTTTTAGGCTGTACCACTTCAGCTTGGAAGTGAGGAAATAAAGTTGCATGTTCGAATGCTTCTCACCCCTGTACCCCTGAAAATGATTCCCTAATAAACAAAAAACCCTAGTCTGTTTGGGAGAAAACCATAGTTTTCTCTCTGATACGTCACTTTTCTATATATAAGGAGAATTTTTTAAAAATACATTTGTATCTCTCTTCTCCTCCCTGCCCCCCTCCAAGACCCGTAGCCTAAAGTGGTATAGACCACCATAAACTTTGCCGCTCAGTCCTGCTGATGACAAATGCTGGCTCTTCCTTGTCCATAGGTCACAGAAATGTTTTCTAAATTTAAAATAAAGTGCAAGCATGCTCCATTCTATTGTAATATGGCTGGTTGAGCATTGAGAGCTGTCTTCACAGGTCAGCGGACAAAAACCTCCAAATAAGTATTGCAGACCCAAAAGACTTCTGGTATGATGAAGCTTTAGTGATTTCTTGAGTGCCATGAGGCACCACAGGGTTTAGGGGTTGCAAAACATAGCACTTGCAGGCCCCAAGTTCAGATCCATTCCAGATTATAAGTACCTAAGAATTTATGCTCAGCTGGCCAATTCTCTATTTCTGGAGTGAATGTGATGAGACAAGATTTCGAAAAAGAAGAGTTGGTTTTTATATGCCGACTTTCTCTACCTCTTAAGGGAGACTCAAACTGACTTGCAATCACCTTCCCTTCCCCTCCCCACAACAGACACCTCGTGAGGTAGGTGGGGTACTAAACAATTCCTCAGAGTGTTAATTTCTGCCTCCCTTAGCAATGAAAGAACTGAAGACAAATTTTTATATAATCCTAGATGAGTAGCCGTGTTAGTCTGTAGCAATAAGATAAAACAAGGGTCCGGTGATGCTTCAAAGACAAAGTGATGGTGAAATAAATTTTGTTATACAGTCCTGTGCAAGTAAAATCTGTAATGGCAGATGCAATTAGTTTGGTCTGAGCCCAACACCGAGAGACCCATTTTTATGATGTTCCCAAACATGCCTTTCTGGGAAGAAGCCATGGTTCAGTGGCTTAGCTGATTCTTTGCATGCAGATGGTCCCAGATTCAATCTGCGGCATCCCCAGTTAAAACGATCAGGTAGCAGGTGATGTGTAAGACCTCCATCTGAGAGACCCTGGATAGCCGCTGCAAGTCAGAATACACAGTACTGACTTTGATAGACCAATAATCTGACTCAATATAAGGCAGCTCCATGTGTTGTTTCCACTGGTTAAGACTGACCCAGAAATAAGACTGGCTATTGGAAGGAAGGGGGGCACAAGCAGTCTGACTGATGGCAGAAACCTTCCTAGGTTAAAAAAAAGAGGGGCTAGGGTTTTCTCACAAGTGGGTTCAAGTCTCCTCGCACACATACACACTGACACCCTAGCTGCATGTTGATCAGAGCCTGGGGGTCAAGGAGAGGGAGGACTGAGGACCCAGTACTTGCCTAGTTTGTTCAGTGACAGTAGTAGGAACTGATCCACAGATGTCAGGTAAACACCACAGGTCTTCTGGTTTGCATGCCAGGAGGGTACAACTGGAAGGCCAGCTGATAATCCACCTCTTTCCCTCTCCATATTTGTGCTGGGTGGTGTAGAGAAGGGAATGGCCCTGCTATGGATATGTGTACTTGTGAAAGACTTCAGTGGGGTACAGTATTAACCTCAAGTCTTATCCACACTGTAGAGATATAGATGACTGACGAGTCATTCAGTTGGGACTGCTTGCACTCCAGCTTTTACAGTCCCCATCCATCCCACGTGGCTTTTGTCCACAAAGATCCCATGATCCCCAGCACAGTCTTTTGGGGTGGTCAAAAGAGACCTCTCCACCTATTTTCACTAGTAGAAAGGTTGGTTGGCTCCAAACCCCTTGGGTGGTCAAAAGCATTCTATAGAAAGAGATATTTTTAATTTTCAATGTATTATATATGTTATTTACCATATATTTAAAAAGAGGGGATTGGAAAATGCCTAGGATATACTGATTTCATAAAAGTGCTTCCTTCTGCTTGTCTGATTAGCACTTGAGTACTTCAGGATATGGAAATCTACTCTGCATCTTAATTTTTATGTATTCTCTGCTTTCTTTATATGTTATTGTTCATGTAAATATGACACTCAAGTGCTTCCCCCCCTTTTTTGTATCGTGTAGAAATTTAGGAGGAGAGTTCAAGAATCTACACAAGTACTACGAGAGCTAGAAATTTCTTTAAGAACCAATCACATCGGGTAAGAATCATTTACTGTTGTTTTTTCTAGTGACCTTTGGATGAATAACATTGGGCACAATCCAGCCAAAGACAATTCCTTCTAAAGTGATTACCTCTGTCTCCCCTTTGTGGTCCACACTGAAAAATAAATAGTGCACAACATTGTTTTTTAAACTTTCCATCTTCAGAAAATCCTGAATGACCAGAGGAGTTGACCAAAGATTTATTATTAAATCTCACACTTAAATATATATATATATAGCTAAAAACCACCCGCATTTGGAGGTGCTGAATAAAGAAGTGCTGGGGATTGTAACCTTTGCCCCATGTTATTTTTCTCATTCTACCCTCCCTCACCCACAGTTGTTGGGTGCCCAGAAACAAGCAATTGCCCTTGGTTTGTTTTTGTTTTTCTCTCTGGCAAATAGTATCTTCAGTGAGCAGGGATTTCAATAGACAAATGAGAGAAAGCCCCCTCTCCCTCACAATCCTGATCTGTGTCGCAACCCCCTTTTCTAAATCAGATGGATCATGGATTGCCCACTATGTTGTCAAATTTAGCTTTAAGCTGCTGCTGAATCCTTCAGTATTTGCCGTGGCACCCCTAGAACTCCAAAGGATTCTGCCTTATATAGGGTACACTCTCTTTTTTTTAAGTGAGTTGATGCAACGAATTTTTGAGGTTAAAGTATTCTATTAGTAGATCCGATACTGACGATGGATACCACGAATTTGTGTCTTTAGGACCCTACATTCCTTGTCAAACCAAATATTAGAGGGGTTTTCCCTTGTTTTCATCCTCCCCTCAGACTGCTGTTTTGCCGAATCAGCTATACATGTTATTAACTTCTCATACGATTTAATAGCTTCCCATTGGTTTTTAGCACTAATTACGGACACTCTACACTCGATCAAAATCTCAGTTTTGAATAGTCGATAGATCTTTTGGGTTAAGTCTGTAGACCAAAAGATCCTTGGCAAAACGTCTAGATTTTCCTTTGAATTTGGGGTTAGAATTGTTAGATTCATGGGAAGATAAAATTTAATAGCCATAATTAGAGGCAGATGGTCACTGACAGTGCAGTGGGTACACTCTCATTTAACACAGAGCATTAGCCTCGTTGTCATTCCACATCGGCCGAGGAAGGCCCAGAGCACATCCAGCAGTCCCCTGTTGGACAAACAATTGTTCAATTTAGCTTGACTTCATTGAGGAACCCCTGATAGGTTTCCAAGGATCTTCATGGATACAGTTTTGAAACCACTGCTATAGAGCGTGGCATTGTGACAGCATTATGGGGCCTTGTTTTTATACCATCATTGCTGTTGCTACAGCAGTGATAAATTTGGGACAGATAATTCAACAACTGCACATTTGTTTGAAAGAAGAGCTACATTTCAAGTATATTTGTGTCTGTGTCCCCCTACATTTTTCAGGAATCTTTTTATGTGAAAGGTCTGGGAGTCCCTTTTGTGTTGTCTCTTTCACCTTTTGCAAAGCACATTGAAGTGAAATTGACCATGAAATACCAAAGTTGGGCCAACATTTCTAATACATAGTTGGCTGAGAAACAAATGTTTAAACGGTATCTTTCATACTGCTTGCCAGCAAAAAGTCTGCAAGCAATTGTAGCAGTTTGTCATCTGTGGAACTCTAAGCTTTGGAAATATTTCTCAACCTAACTATTCAGTAGAAGTTGTCAGCATGTCATCCTATTCTTACCATTTTTTGGAAACTTGCACATGGGTTATGTTTTTTTTTTAAATCCACCAAGCAAAATTCATGGCTTACCTTATGCAAAACCAGATGTTAAATATGATTGAAGCAGGAAACTGCTTCTGCTAGCCTCATTAGGATTCTGAAGTCATATATATGCTGTAATAAATTTCTTTCAACAGTATAATTGTTCGTTTAATCAGATTGCTTGTATGCAGCTTTTTGTACCTAAGATAGCAAATAAAGAACTTCCTCAAACAAACAAACAAACAAATAAACACAATGTTTGTCACAAGCTAGCTTCCCTTGGTCATATCCTCACTTAGCTTAAAATGGGTTGTGTATATTCCTTCAAGCAATATTCACAAATATGTTTGGGAACAATCCAGGGGGTTACCGCACTTTGTATTCCCGATGTAATAAGAGTTTGAAAATGTTATAAAAAACATCGCTTTAAAAGGGTTTTTTGGATACCACGGCTAATAAATGGTTGGAAGACATCTTCACAGCTAAAGGGGCCAAAGTGCGAACAGTATTTTTTATAACATTTTCAAACTCTTAATACATCGCTGGGAATACAAAGTGCAGTAACCCCCCAGTATCAATGTAATATAATAGTGGAATCAGCTGATAGGCAGATGGTGGCCACTGGATCCAGTATTTGCAGAGCAGTGGCTTACCTCCATGCTTTCCTATTAATACGGCTATTCTTGCAATAGAAGAGTTACCATAAGATGTTTCCTTCTCAGTTTACATGAAATTAAATGGACTTGTAGGGCTTCAGAGTTCCTAGAAAACAATTTTACTAGGTGGAAGGTAACTGCTTTATAACATGAAAACGAAAGTTACTTTCCCTTCTGCCTTAGAACTGGCTGAATAAATCAATCTTTACGGTGTCACCCTAATCAGCCTCCGTAGAAGTCAATGTGCTTAGAAGAGTATAACTCTGCTTAGAGTGGCCCTGTTGGTCACCATTTTGGTAAATTGTGGTAAACACATGGTATGAAGTTGACTTCTAGAACAGCTGTTATTTAAACGAAAAAAAGAATTGTCAAGGGGTATTAGCCCTCTAAGAGGAAGAGGAAGACCCAACAAGAGATGGATTGACTCAATAAAGGAAGCCACAGCCTTCAATTTGCAGGATCTGAGCAAGGCTGTCAAAGATAGGACATTTTGGAGGACTTTCATTCATAGGGTCGCAATGAGTCAGAAGCGACTTGACTGCACTTAACACACACACACACACACACACACATTAGCCCTCTGCTTTCCTTCCTCTTCCATTCTCACATTAGGTGAACTTTTAATGATAGTGTACCTATAGAGAGATGAAGAGTCACCTCCATTTTTCATTCTAACTCTGTTGTTCTAGATTGAATGTTGGCTAGATTGAATGCTAACCCTTCTATGGTAATGCAGGGCAGAATTCTGAATATACCTTACTCAGACAGGATCTGCCCTTGCTCTTCTGGCTCTATTGACACATTAGCCCATGCCTTTTTGGAATGCCGCTTTTACGAGGAACTTCGATCGCACTATATTTCCCCCCTTTTAATATACAAATCCAATGCCTCTGTGACTGACATAATGCCTTTTTTACTAAGTGATAGGGACCCCAAGGCTACATTGTCAGTGGCAAGATTTGTTTCAGTCCTTATATTCCTCCAACACTAGATATATGCTGCTCAAGATCAATTGATCAAGGAGCTTCTAAGGGATAAAAGGAAAGCACTGTTGTTCTTGTAAGTGAACTGTCCTTGGCTTTTCCTTTGTATAAATCTTTTACAAATCTTTCGGCAATCCAAGGCTGAATTTTGTTGGTTTGGGTGCAAATTTTATTGGTTAATGAAGCTCAGGTTGTAACTGAAAGCCTGTTCCTGACTCTCAACTTAATGTACCTCAGAAAGTGGTTGGTGTGATGTTGCCTGGGTCCCTTGGATCAAGGGTACAAATTAGATAAGTTTTTTTAAAAAAATCCAACCTAAATAAAAACGATTGGTGGTGCTTATAGGTGTTCAGGTTTGCATTGGCTTTCTTTTATATGGAGAGTTTTTCTTTGTACTTGAAGCAAGGTAGAAAGGCAAGAATAATTCAAAATAAGCCACACAGCACTCTTTATGTCCTTTGCATTGTAGACTGTTTCAGGCTTGCAGGTTTCCCCAAAAATAATATACATGTTAAAACTAATTAGGTGTGATACTACTGAGTGCATCAGATTATGCAAAAATTAGATCTTAACAGCTTTTGAACCCTCAAGGGATCCTTCCGGCTTTGTGATTCCTTATGAACAAAGCAATACAACTAAATATAGCGGCTCAGGTTTGCTATGCTTTTGAGTCAATTAACCCTGTAGAACAACCTAAGGAAATCTCAGAATGTATTTGGTTTTATTTTAGCAGACTCTAGCTTGCTTAGTTACTGCCTCCATGTTATTGTCGACTGACTGGCGGAACTTTTCCATAAGTTAATTTCCAGGTTTCCTCAAGTACTGAAACATGCGTTTGCCATCAGGATTAATGTCATGCAGAGCAGGACCAAATTTCTTGATGCCTGAGGCAGAAAGTCAAGATGGCTCCCACCCCCCAAGTTGTAAAAATATAATACACTAACAATGCAACCTTATGCAGAGTTCTTGCATTGGCTTAAACTGGAGTAACTCTGCATAGGACTGCCCTGTAAGTAATTTGACAGCTCGCTGACATTACATGGCCCTCCACAGTCTTTTCCGAAGTAGGTTGTGCCACCCTGCCCATTGGTAGAGATAGCACTAAAGACTGTGTAGTTTTGCATTAGTTGGGCTTTGGTGGCTTTGTCATCTGTCTAAAAGATCTTCAATGAGCAAATGAATAGTTTTTGCAGATCTGAGAAATGTTCTGTGAACACGAATATGCTAATTTCCAGTGATTTTTTTCTCCCCCCAACAGTTGGGTCAGGGAGTTTTTAAATGAAGAGAACAAAGGCCTGGATGTCTTGGTGGAGTATTTGTCATTTGCACAGTATGCCGTCACGTAAGTAAGACATGGGCTTCAATTCATTTGCAAAAAAATAAAAAAATAAAAATTTGCATTGATTTGTCTGTTGGTGTCCTCAGTACATCACAGGGCATTTCCAGAATGCCCACATTTGTTGCAAGAATCCTACTGTTCTAATAATTATAATCCCCTCTTTCAAAAGATTCCGGCCAGAACTCTTCTCCTTATAAGTTGCATTGCTTCTGAGAGTATATTATGGAACTGTGAAGACAGTGGCTGTATGCCATGTTTGAAAAATATAATTGTTTACAACCTTATGATGACTCTACTTATAGAAGTCCACTTATCTTACAATGATAACACATCAGTACTCAGAATAGTCAGTGAGAATCAGTGCAAACATTCTGTAGAAATGGAAAAAGGCAAAATCACAAGGTAAATCTGCCCCAGCATGTGAAATGAGACTAAATATCTTATCTGCACTGAGATCAGTAGGCGGTTGGTAATCTGTATGGCCCATGAGTTCTGCTTTGCCTGTTTATAGCAGAAGTGGGGAAAGCCGATGCTCACCACAGTCAGGCTTCTGCTTTTCCCTGATTCTCAGTGATTTGAAGTATCTCTGAAAGGAGGAAGACCAGAGTAACATGTTATGGCAGTGGTGCGGTTGCTACCAAAAATACTTCTGCAGGGAGGGGAAGAGGCGTGCAGATGTCATGTGCAACTGACTTCTCTCATGAAATCCATTTACAATACAGTTCTGCTACTGGGGGAAAGTGAGCTTTAGTGCCCTTTCCCCATTTCTCTCCTTGCCTTAACAAGGGCCTGCACAAGTTGTGGCTCATTGAGCCAAAGGCTCCTTTCAGCCATCTGTTGTGGCCCTCAGGAAGTGTCACTTACTCTTCCCTAGAATGGTCAGCATGGTGTAGTGGTTAAGTTGTCAGACTAGCACCTGGGAAACTCAGGTTCAAATCCCCCCTCAGGCAGTGGAAGCTTGCTGGGTGACCTTGGGCCAATCACACACTCTCAGCTGTGACCCTGGCTAGTATTTGGATAGGAGACCTCCAAGGAATACCAGTGGTGTGATGTGGAGGCAGGCAATGGCAAACCAACTCCAAATGCCTCTTGCCCTTTAAAACCCTACTAGGTTGCCATAAGTCAGGTGTGACTTATGGGAAAAAAGAAACACACGCACAAAGCATGGTAACCTTAAGAAGAACCTCAGTGTGTGTGTGTGTGTGTGTGTGTGAGAGAGAGAGAGAGAGAGAGAGAGAAAGAGAGAGAGAGAGAGAGAGAACAGTACTGACCATAGTTGAACCCTTCTATGCCCATTTAAATCAATGGGCTTAGAAGGGTTTTGCTCTACTACAGATGGTGCTGAGAGAGACCCATCTCCAGTTAAACACTAAGACTTTGGTCAAGGACTGTTAAAACCAAGGAAGTACTTATGCCTGGAGTTCACCCATGGCAAAAATACTGACCTCAGTTGCATATTGACAGATGAAACTAAATTAGTACACCCAGTTTATTGTTTTGTTCATGGAAAATAAAGAGGGGTATGTGATTCCATCTCTGCTGCAGCACTGGAGATTTGTTGTCAGCAACAAATCAAGCCATTACTTGTCAGGAGAGGACTGTAGCAGGTTGTAAGGTTCTTCTTCACTTTTCTCCCTGTGATGGCCCTTTTCCGTTTCTCAAGATCCAAATTTACTGTGAAGCGTACATGAAACTAGCACTGTGTTCCAGCTCAAGGGGAAATGTGTTAACAGTGCATTCTGTCGCTCTTTCCTTGATCGTAATCTGTTGGGACATAGTAAATCTGCAGATGTTCGGAAGGAAGGAAAAAGCTATCTACAGCTCTCCTCTCCCTCCCCCTCCCCTCTTTCTTTTGCAAACCTGCACTGAAATGCCTATTTCCTTTTTAGATTTGATTTTGAAAGCTTGGAAAACAATATGGAAAATTCAGTGGACAAATCTAAACCTTGGAGCCGATCCATTGAAGACCTACATCGAGGAAGTAACTTGCCCTCTCCTGTTGGCAACAGTATTTCCCGCTCTGGCAGGCATTCCACTCTACGGTAAGTGGAAGAAATATGCCTTTTTGAAGAGGAGGATTCTTTTCATTTTAATTTGCCCAATAAGTGCCGTATTCCTTATACTGTTTACCTTTATTTTGGCAACCACCTAACCCAGTCTCAGAAATCATTTCCGCTGTTAATTTGAAAATGCTCTGAAGAGATTAATATATATTTAAAGTTGTAATGAGCTGAGTTTAGGTTTGTCTTGTGGTGCTTTTCTTGGGCAGCTGACTGCTTGGCGTACAATTATCTTGTCCCCGAGAGTGTCCTCTCTTTGTTTATATAATGAAATTGCAGAGCAGTTAAGTTCCAGCATATTTGGAAAAAAAATCTTCAGTTACATTGCTAAATAGTCAGCACTTCGGAGAGCTCTTGTTACTTAGTAGTGGGAACATAAACAGAATGAACATAGACATCATTCAGCTGTTGAACCCTTTATGTTTGGTATTTACTGTGTGTGTGTGCACGCTTACACAGATAGATAGTATGTATATATCATGATGGGTAGCCGTGTTAGTCTGTCAATAGTAGTAGAAAAGAGCAACAGTCCAGTAGCACCTTAAAGACTAACAAAATTTCTGGCAGGGTATGGCTCATGAAAGCTCATACGCTACCAGAAATTTTGTTAGTCTTTAAGTGTGCGTGTGTGTGTGTGTGCGCGCGTGTGAAGTGCCTTCAAGTCGCAGCCGACTTATGGCGACTCCTTTTGGGGTTTTCATGGCAAGAGACTAACAGAGGTGGTCTTCCAGTGCCTTCCTCTGCACAGCAACCCTGGTATTCCTCGGTGGTCTCCCATCCAAATACTAACCAGGGCCGACCCTGCTTAGCTTCTGAGATCTGACAAGATCAGACTAGCCTGGGCCATCCAGGTCAGGGCCTTTAAGTATATATGTGTGTGTAATTATACACATGTCTTACGTGGAACTTCCAGTGGTCCTCCACCAGATTACTGACTCAAGTCCATACTTACATAGTTTCAGTAATGGTACAGCTTTCTGGGGTTCTCAGAGCATCCCTCCTGGCTGTACAGCATTTTTGTTGAAGTGAAGCATGAACTTCGAAACAAACAATAATTTTTTACTAATATTTAAACCTTTGCTCCTTGTCACTGCCTCCTAGCTTCACAGTATCTATGAAGACCTGTATGCGAAGCTGTTTAATATTTCTTGGTAATACCTGGAAGTCTTTGCTGTAAGAACCAGCGTTCATGTATGAAGAACTTTAAAGTAGTAATAATGTAATGACAGTGCAGCTCATGAGGCATGCACTGCACTTCTTCACAGACACTGTTGATGGTTCTGTAATAATCACAAAGTAAAAAGGTAAAGGTCCCCAGTGCAAGCACCGGGTCATTCCTGACCCATGGGGTGACGTCACATCCCGACGTTTACTAGGCAGACTTTGTTTACAGGGATGGTTTGCCAGTGCTTTCCACAGTCATTTTCCCTTTACCCCCAGCAAGCTGGGTACTCATTTCACCAACCTCGGAAGGATGGAAGGCTGAGTCAACCTTGAGCCGGCTACCGACTTCCGTTGGGATCGAACTCAGATTGTGAGCAGAGCTTGGACTGCAGTACTGCAAATTACCACTCTGCGCCACGGGGCTCCTAAAATTCCATAGTAGTTCTTGTTTAATGTCTGCCTGCTCTTGCTTTTCAGTATTCTCCTAATAACTGTCACATAAGTAGCATTTCACTAACAACTTTGTTTGTTCATTTTTCAAATGCATCAATCATTTTGCTTTTTGGTATTATGGGAATTTTCTCAGGGTCCTTTTGGGGGGATGTTAATCAGATTAAATACAGAATGTAAAGAACTCACTGATTCAAGCTGTTTCTATCTAGAGTATCTTGTGAATTTGATACCGAGGTAGATTCAAGAGTGCTTAGTGGCTATATTTTTAATACCTCCACCAGTGGAGGACTGTGGGCAGATACAGATAGGTAGTGGAGTCCTGGTAAAGTACCCTCATTCGTATACTGAGCTGATGCTACTCAGATGGCCAGGATGGGCTTGACTCATTGAAGGTGCCATTTGTGTTAACCCATCCCATGTCATTAATCAAAGTGCTTACACTGATTAACCATTATGACAGTAGCATTTCTTTAGCTACTACCATACTGCATTTTAGGGCATTTCCTTCTAGACACATCATGGCAAGGATCTGGTCCACAAACACTGTCATATAAACTCAGCTTGCCTATGGGTGGGGTAGGAATCTTGCAAGCTCCTGGGTTGCTCACTTGAGAGCTGCGCGTGTGCAAACTGATTCTTATCTTTTGTTTGGTGAAAGTATCAGTCTTAAGAAGGGTATTGATATTGAATACCATGTTGCTTTGAGTTTCCTTGCCCCATTTTTTTTGGATTTTGCCAGTGAGACTAAAAGTAAAGAAACTTTTGCAACTCAGAAATCAATGGGGATTTAGCTTTTAATATTATGTTTTTCACCAACTTTCTTGGAAGTTCAGTAGTAACCAGTCAAGCAGTGTTAGTGGACTTAAAATAGGCTTAGCGGGTGCTGCTGATTCAGGCTTCAGAAGCTTGGAGGGAATTAGGAGACTGATAGATTTGCAAAAGAGATTCACACAAGTGGAATGAAGGACACCCAGGATTGGAAGCAGAGGCGAAAGATCAAACTGTTAAGCTTACGTTTGATCTGAAAACTTGGAAGAGAAGGTATTTATAGTACTGGAAGAGTAACAGGAAACCTCCGATAGATAAATAACATGAAGCTTTCCACCAGAGATAAGGTTTCTGCTATGGGGCATTTGCTAATCTGTAGGAAAACCATCATAGTAGTATCTCTTGTGTTGCTTGCAGATTGTAGGTTCTTTAAAAGAAAACACTGTTTAAAATGTGATAAACCAATAGCATTGTGTTCAAGGTTTAATGTCTGCACTGTCCACATTCCAGTTTTGTTCCTTGTTTCCTTTGAGACACATTTGTAGTAGAAATGCAGAATTCAGGTGTGCATGACACATTGCTTACATTGTTTTCTCTTCCTTTCTCCGTTCCTCTCTTCCCCTCTCTGATCTTCCTTGTTGCTTTGTTCCTTCTGCTCCCCACCCCATATCAATTCCGTCTCCTACACCTTTCTTCTGAGCATTTCTGCTTTTCCTCCTTTTCTCCTCCATGTTCATCCATCTCTCAAAATGCCATCAGAACGGTTTGTCCGCCTGAACCACTTCCGTTCAAACGCCGCGGCCAGAGCTGCTTTTCATTCAACTGCCTCTGGAGCGGCTTCAGTTTACACTCTGCTGGCGAGGCTTCAAGCCGGAGAATCTCGTAAGTCAGGGGTGTAAAGCTACACCCAGGAAAGATGCATAGTACATGGCCGCAGGTTCTTGCAAACTGCTGTCCATGTATTATAATGATGGTGCCCGCATGTCATACACGAAAGGCTCGTGATACAGGAACCTTCTGTGTATGTGATGTAGGTTATCTCATTATATTTCATATGCTTAAGCTTACTTGTCTTTTTTTTTTATTAGACACGTTTAAAAATTATAAATTGGGGGAACAGCAAAGAATTCCCCCAATTTTCACCTACAAGAATCTCTGAGCCAACTCAGGGGCTTAGGTAGCCTTACTTCCTCCCTCTGCTTTCTCCTCCTTTAACTGCTTCTCAGGTGGTCTCCATAATCTGCCTCTTCTGAAACCCGTCAATCTGTTTTTTGAAAGTTCTTTTTTGTTGTTTAAGTCTTATGTGTCTGCATACCTGGGGAGTCCCCCAAATAGGTTAGCAGCTTATACCTTTTCTGTGGGTGCCCCTTCTCTGTTGGGTAGTTTTTGTCACCCAGAGAGGGACCAGCCGGTTTATCTGCACATACAGTGAATTCTGCCATCTCCTGTTGCCCGTGAACAAATGTAAATAAACCACAGACTCTACCATTATTTTGCTATTCAATATTTTATTGTTTAACTTTGTTATTTTAGTATTTTAGCACATGATATTTTTCACAATAGCAGTCTTCCAGAACTCGGCGTGGCTTTTTTTATAGACGTTGTCCTTGTCGTCAAGGAGGTCTTTTGATTTCCAATTTAACTAGAGATTCCAGCCAGTATTCAGTTCATCTGTAGTGTCCTGAACTGACTAAAATCTGAAAGGCAACTGCAGATTGTGACTCCCCAGGCATCCCCTCCTCAATTACACATAGCGGTGGCAGAATCTTTCTCGGATCATATCTGTCTGATAACTGAAGCTCTATATTTGTGCAAGGGCCATTAAAATTAATGGGGGCACTCCTTGGGAGAGAATATGGTGGGTGAAATTGGGAAGCCCACAGAGCTGCTCTTTGTGGAGAATAGCATAACTTCCAAAACATTTTATGGTTTGCTTTTCATTACAGGGAACATTCCGCTATTCTCTGTTTTTCATTTATAATTCAGATGAACCTCCTTTTCCCAGTTCCTTTTATTGTTTGCCTACATGAAGCAGAATGGAATTTATGCTACAGAAAGGGGCGGGGGACCCCAAAGTTTCACTGACTTTATTTATTTCATTCCTTCTTTTCTTCAAAGATTTATTCCACAGCCTTCGATGAAAGCACAGAGTGGCTTACAGCAAAAATAAAGTCACACCCAGTTTGCTCAACAAACCCCCAGCCATATTTTTGCCATCAAGTTGTAGCTGACTTATGGTGACCCCCATAAGGTTTTCAAAGCACGAAAAACTCAGAGGTGGTTTGCCATTGCCTGCCTCTGTGTAGTGACCCAGGACTTCCTTTGTGTTCTCCCATCCAAATACTAACCAGGGCCGACCATGCTTAGCTTCTGAGATCTGATAAGATCAGGCTAGCCTGGGCCATAAAACAGGGCACCATAAAACATCACGAATGAAGCATATTAACATGCAGTGAAGAGCCCTCAATACTAGTCCCATCCTAAGTATAGCCACACCCTTCTAAGCACATACTAGTTAAAATGGATACTAGTCATGATGCATACCTATTCTCTCCAGGATCAGAGGAGCATGCCAAATATATTAGGTGCTGTGGAACACAGGCAGGATGGTGCTGCTGCAGTTGTCTTGTTTGTGGGCTTCCTAGAGGCGCCTGGTTAGCCACTGCGTGAACAGACTGCTGGACTTGATGGGCCTTGGTCTGATCCAGCATGGCTTTTCTTATGTTCATATTGGCTCTAATGTACTTGGAAAGGTATAACTCCACTTAGGATGGCACTGTAAATGAGATCAATTTGAGCCCTCATAAAAAGCCCTTTCCTTCCAAGCCATCCAAAAAGCTGAAGGGGATGGGAACTACCAAACAGTTTCTGGAAGCCCACTTGAAAGTCTAGAAGCAATTGGGGAGGATGCTCTTCAGTGAGTAGCAGCAATCCATGCCACCTGCCGAGAGGGCACTACACGAAGGAACTGCTGGGTTGGATGAAGTTGGCACAGGAGGATGCAGTCTTTTCACTTGTTTCCTCTTCCTGCTGTAGTTCCTCCCCTGTGCCATATACTACCACATTCCAGAAGGTCTCTCTCTCTCCCCCCCCCCCAAGAATAGCAAGAAAGAGGAGGCAGAAATTCCCTCTTCTCCAGTCAGGACTCAGTTTGTGGAAGTTAGGATCCAAGCCAATGCTTCACTCAGATAATGCAGGGGTCTCAAATTAAAGCTACTACAGAAAGTGAAGTTTTTGTAACCCTGTTGAGTACGTAATGATCTTCAAAATCCCATTATGGTTGCCATAGGTTCTGTCATTGTGCATTGTCTTCATTGTATGTTTCTCATCAGCAAAAAAGCAGACATTTTAAATTACAGGTGAAGGGAGGGAATATGCAGAGTCAAAGATTGGCAGGGTTGTATCACTCTAGCCAAACTGGGTTCTGTAATGTGTTGACACCCAGCTATATAAATATGTATACCATATGAAAATCATTTGTGGGCTGTGACATCAGTGTGCTTCTTCTGCTTCATTTGTTTTCCATTTGTGCAGGGCTAGTAATTTTAAAAAACCATGAAGGAAAATGTGCCCCTCTGCGCTGTATTTTATTTCTGTTCTCTTGACTAAATTTTAAAAGCATTACTTATTTTTCATTCAGTTAAACAGCATATTCCTGCTAGATCCCTTGAGCTGATTTGCTAACACAGCACTTCATAGAACTGGGTTTTAATATCCTAGTCTGTTTACTTCCAGTGTGACATAGGATTGTCATCTATCCCTGATAGGGCAGTTAAGACCTTTTGAGAAGCTCTCGTCCAGTCTTCAATGTACCATTCTTGAGCAAGGTGACTGAACGAGTGGTGACTGGACAACTTCAAGAATTGCTGAATGAAGTTGATTGGTGGGTTCAGCCCTTGGGACTGAAACAGCCTTGTGCACCCTGGTAGATGACCTGCTGCAGCAGATGGACAGCAGATGTATGACTCTGTTGATTCTCCTGAACCTCTTATCATCTTTTGGTGCTATCAGTCATTTATGGTATATGTCAGACTCTGACTCCTGGGAGTCCTCCAGTGTCCACACACTACAGGAGTCTTAGAAAAGAGGAAGGGGTTCATACCACCCTTAGCCCTCTTTCCTTCAACCCTTGGTTTATCCTCTGGCTACTTGAGTGTGGGCAGGCCAGTTCTCTTCGACTGGTTTTGGGCCATGCCTAATAAAGGCCTGCGTAGGGGCAGGACCATTTCAAGTGTTTCCAATGTTCTCTGTTTAGGGATAGGACTTGACCCATTCTCAGTATCTGGGCCAATGGACCTCCCTTGTGTTCCTCTCCCCCATCAGCCTCACCTCCAACTGGCTGGTGCAGCTCCAACCTCCAGCTGGCTGGTGCAGCTCTCAAGAAGCCACTGTTGCCTGCCTCTGCCTGCTTCCAGGCCCCTCCTGTGGCTCCTGCCCTAGGCCTGCCCCTCTGGGCCTCTAACAAACTTGCCAACAAGGTTTGCTTCCTTTGGGCATGCCGGTGAAGCTTCTTCCCCGCTGCTCCGTGGCCACTCCCAGCAGGGTTGCCTGCGTTGGGCTCACCATGGCTGCTTCCCTTGGCTGCCGCCGTCCCCAGCATTGCCCTCCGCCATCCACCTTTGAGGTGTCCTCCCGTTGCTCCCTCTATCTCATTGATGTGGTAGCCCTCCAGAACTTGTTGGAGGGGCCATGCGAGTGTGAGGAGGGCTCCTCCTGCCTTACTATTGTCGCAGTCTCCCGGCCTGTCCCTGGAGCTACCAGGGAGTGTGGGGAGAGTGCCTCCTGCTCTGTTGACATCATTGTAGCCACCTGATCTGTCCCCAGAGTTGCTGGTGTGTGTAGGGGGCTCCTCTGGTCCTGACGTCACCACGGCTTCCCATCATGTCCCTGAAGCTGCTGGTGAGTGCGGGGAGGGCGTTGCCAGCCTCGACACTATCCTTCCGGTCTGTCTTTTGGAGTTGGAATTGGGAGGCACTGTTTTTCTGTGGTTACAGTCATTCTTGTAAACCAAGTTTTCAGAAAGGTTTCAGAAAGTGGTGGAGAACTGTTGCTTGGTTCCTTGGCCTCTGGCCTGATAGGTCCCCTGTCTCTAGCTCAGGCAAGATTTTCACATTCAATGTATGCAAACTTAAACACCTACGATGTATAATCTTACATTGACCAAAGTAGGATCCAAAAAGGACCAAACGCGTTTCGGCCTGAGAAGGTTTTCCTCAGTGGTCAGTCATAGAGTTATAATCTAGCACACATCCTAATGATATAATTGTGTCATAATAAACAGTGCTAGAGGCCTTATGTTTTTAACTTGACTGTGCACCTTATAAAAATTTATATATTTTTAATCATAGAAGCACATACACAGATATTCTCCGAGTGATGACAGTTCTAGTGCTGGAAAGATTTAGGCTCACACCAACGTGTGAGCTGCAGATGTGTAACCAGTAATTCTAGAAGTGTCTCAGCCGTATTTGTCAGCACGTTTACAACTAGGACTATGTTTTGGACTTCACGTTAAATAGACTTTACTTCTCTTTCTTGCACTGCTTAATGATATAAGGCTCAAGTTGTCTTAAGTGCTGAGCAATTCCTGCAGAGGGTAAACAGTCCTTGTTGTCAAAGTGATTAGAAAGGTTAAGGACTTTGAGATTAGGTTGTTCTCTGAAGCCTCAGAGTCACAGGGAAACTGAGGATTAATGTACCACCTGTTGTTTAAAAAGTCTATGAATTGTTTTCTCAGACTCTAGAGGCCCCAGGCGAACAGTTTTTTGATGAAACCTGAACTGAACTGAAGACGTTTGTAGAACGTATCACCCAAAAGCACTCAATTAAAATAGCAAAATAGATTATATTCAGTGATATAGTTGGAGAGTGGGAGATTTCCTGGCTTTGAGGAATAACAACCAGGCATCTCACTGGCATCTCACTGTCAGCCTTCTCTTTTCCATAAGGCTGTGAAGAAATAAATTTTAGGCTCACGAGTAATTCATCTCCACAATTCATATGGGAAAGACGTTTCTGAATAGTGAGGGATTTTCCCCTGAACGATAGGTACAAATTTGTTTCTTGTTTGTGGTATGCTCCTTTCTGTGATGTTCTTAGGTTGTGGAGAACTTGCAGGGTTGGCTCTTTTTTTTGGGGTGGGTGGGTAGTATTCCTGTCATTCCTGGCAAAATGTTAAAGAGGTTGAACTGCTCTGTGGGCATTGCTGTGCATCACAGCTTTCTTCTTTCCAGCAAGGTTTTCCTTGCACTTCCTCGTAAAAACTTACGTGTTTTATTTTATTTATTTATTTTATTCAATTTATACTTTGCTTTTCCCCAACCAGGTCAGGCTCAGGGCAGCTTACAACAGTATTATGTATAATATAACATAATTTAATTAGGCTAAAACATGACATTAAAACATATACATTAAAACATACACCTACAATAATGTAAATGTTCCCCAGTGGGCCCGTCACAGTCACAGGCAGAGGGCCACCAATGATCTAATAACAATCCTCAGGGATATGTGCATTTGGAATATAGTCCCCCGCCCCTGTCCAGTTCTCTCGCAGAATGAATTGAATGTTTGTGTGTATTTCTCAGGGATTGTGCTGAAAGGAAAACAGGGATCACACTAGCGCCATTCATGTGACAGTTCCGTGGATATGAGCATGGGGAGAGAGAGCAGGACCATTTCCCCTGACGTCATCCTCCAACTCACGTCTCAGACTGTAGACAGAGCCTTCGCAGGCTCAAAATGCATGCGTACAGGGTGCGTGGCCACATGCGTTGAGACCACATGCGTGTAGTTGGCACGTTTTAAAGGCTCTGTTCACAGTTTCGGATGAGAAGGAGGGAGGTCAGTGGGGCTGGCAGGGACAAGCCACATGTTTGTGCCTTATGGATATGTCAATTTCATCTCTTCATGGCGTCCTTGCAGTCCCACATAGGAACTGCACATGCACAGTTCCCTTGTGTGCCCGCACGGAGGACCACTTGATGAACAACAGCTACAGGTAAGCAACACTGTTTTCTGTTGCACAGTTAAGCTCTGGAATTCATAATGGTGTGATGAAAGGCTAATGTGAACTTGGCTGTAGCAACTGAAAAGTATCTTTAAAAATGTGCTGCTGGGGTCAGTGCTCATAATAATACTTACCGTGTATGTAGTGCTTTATTATGTTCTCAGTGCTACAGTTCCCATGCATCGTATCAGTAATCCATGCAATAACCCTGCATTATTGGTATTGTAAATGGGTGTCTGGGGCTGAAAATCACTGCCTTGCATAAGACCACCTAGTGTGTTCCTGGTTACGATGAGATTGCAGTTAGGGGTTTCCTAGCTTACACTTGAAAAGTAAAAAAGTCTGGTAAAACTGTTGGAATATGCACATCATCTTATTTTTTCCGGAACAAACTTTTTATAGTTTGACTTTGAAGGAAAGAAGAAGGAAGTGATAGGAAGGGTGTGTGCGTGCAAGAATACATATGAGATTAATTAATAGAATCAATATACTCTGTGTCACAATCTCTAACCTACAGCAGGAAGAAAAGGAGAACCATCAGCGTATCCAACGGCGTTTATGTTTGCCCTGACGTTTGGTAGGAAAATATTAAAAGAAAGCAACTGCAGATCAGGGCATAACCTCGCCCGCTAAAATTTGATTAGGGATCATCTTAAGAGTTTTTTTGAACGAACCATATAAACTGATTCCAGTGTTTCCTGTCACTGCAAAAAAAACGAGTGAATGTTACAGGTGGCTGGTAAATATTAAAACCCTAATGACTAGACACAGTGAAAACAGATAAATAAATCACATTTTAAAACTGTCACCAGTACAATAACCCTGAGACAAAAAACAATCAAGCTAATAAACGGTGATATGTAAATCAAGGCAAAAATTCCATTTTTCAGTCTCCTGTATAAACTTTTTTTTTTAACTTGCAAAGCCTGTTGTCGTTTCTTCACCTGATCATCTGCTGACGTGGGTAGGGAACTTCTCTAAGAATATCTCTTAAGGGCTTGACACTTAATGTACTGAACCATATTCTTCAAGGGAAATACAAACCACACAATTATACACACACACATAGAAGAAGAAGAGTTGGTTTTTCTACAATGCTTTTCTCTACCTTTGAGGAGTTTCAAAGCGGGTTACAATCACCTTCCCTCCCCCACCCTGCTACAGCCACCTTATGAGGTAGGTGGGGCTGAGAGAGTTCTAGGAGATCTGTGACTAGCCCAAGGTCACCCAGCAGGCTTCATGTGGTGGAGTGGGGAATCAAACCAGGTTTTCCAGATTAGAGTCCACTGCTCTTAACCACTACACCACGTTGGCTCTCTTTTGAATGAACACATTTACATAGTCCCATAGTACAGAGAAACAAAGGTCATTATTCTGAAACTCAATTGTTTTTAATCCACCTCTTTCTTATCATTAGGTAAAGCATAATAAAATGCTTTCTTCATGCCAGAATGGGTGGGAGGATCTGGTACCATTACCGAATGGCATTAGGAAGTGACTCCTGAGATTGTGGGCAGCGTCCTCGGTGCAGTGCAGATGTTGCCAAGGCAAGTCTCAGCAGAGGCATAGCTTATTAATTGGAAAGCAATGCCCAACAAAAACCATTGGAGTTGTCACCTGTGATGTCATCACCTGTGCTCAGACTAGGTGCTACTATCCACCTAGCAGTCATAAATCCATTTCTGGGTGTCCTCTAGCAAGGGTACTGGATCCCACTCCCCATTCAGTAGTACTCTGAAGTAGAAGTTGGTAGTTCTCAGTGAACCTCCACGGTTCACCACCAGAGAGGCATGCTGTCTAACTCTATAGGTGTGTGCCCTTCGCACCGAATTGAGCATGCCTTTTGTGCTTGAGGATGCATACCTGAGTACAAAATAGGGTTGCCAGGTCCCCCATGGCCACCGGTGGGGGATGGAGGGGTAGGGTTACTAGATCCAGGCTGGGAAACTCCTGGAGATTTGGGGGTAGAGCCTGGGAAGGACAGGGACCTCAGTGGGGTGGAGTCCACCCTCCAAATCATCCATTTTCTCCAGGGGAACTGATCTTTGTGGTCTGGAGATGAGCTGTAATTCCGGGGGATTCCCAGGTGCCATCCGGAGGTTGGCATCCCTAGTACAAAAAGCAAATTGAAAAGTCATCTCTGGGTTCTGTTATTTGAAAGACTTTGCGAGTAGTTCCCAAAAGAGACCTAACTTATCATTCTTCTGGTTTCACAACATTCAAAACATTTTTTTAAAGTTCCATGTTTCATTTAAAGCAATATTTTAAGAGGACAGGGCATCTAATGTAAAGGTGTCGTTATTTGATGGAATATTGAATATTATGGCAGTGATATACCCTGTGGTTTCCACAAACTACAATATAAACTTGCTGTAATTGTTAACATCAAAACTGAACTGGCTTATTTCCTTTTGTGCCAGGATGAATCGCGTATGAGTAGTAAGAAAGAGACCTTTGAAAGGTTTGTTGCACAGCATGATAAAATATTTCAGGTTTCGGTGTATCTGCATTAAATATATATTCTCTGCATTAAATATACTCATGACTGCTTGGGGTGTCTTTCCGTCATAATTTATGCTCACCTAAGCTTTCTAAAAATAAAGAATTTAGCCACATTGGATTTATTTTCTGTCAAAGGGAGCATAAGTTGCTTGCAGTTTCAGTTCGGCACAGATTTAAGTCATAGCTAGCATATAACACCCTGATTTATTGACCAGTTGGAGACATAGATTTGTGTTTGGCAAAAATAGTGAATCTCTTGCTGTGACAGTGCAGGGAAATGTATACAGGTAACAATATCAGCTGCAGTCTGCACAATACTGCAAGTGTGCCCTCAAATGAGTTTTTGAGGTTCCGATTCAGTACCAAGCGATGGGTATAGAACATCCACTTCCCCCAGTAATATACTGGCATATATCAGCGGCTCTCTTTGATTAACCACCTTTTTTAACCCTTCTTCCAAGGAAGTCAGGGTGGCTTACATGGTTCTCCCATTTCCCCACTTATGACATTGTGAGGTAGGCTAGGGTGAAAAGCAGAGTCACTGGCCCATGGTCACTAAACAAGCTTTATGGCAAAGTGTGTGAACCTAAGCCCCCCTCCCCCAGTTCTGTGCTGACACTCTGTCCACTATACCACAATGGCTGTTCTTAGAATGCTTGCCAGCGTGGTGTAGTGGTTAAGAGCGGTGGTTTGGAGCGGTGGACTCTGATCTGGAGAACCAGGTTTGATTCCCTGCTCCTCCACATGAGCAGCGGAGGCTAATCTGGTGAACTGGTTGGTTTCCCCACTCCTCCACACGAAGCTAGCTGGGTTACCTTGGGCTAGTCACACTCTCTCAGCCCCACCTACCGCACAGGTGTCTGTTGTGGGGAGGGGAAGGGAAGGTGATTGTAAGCCAGTTTTATGCTTCCTTAAGTGGTAGAGAAAGTTGGCATAGAAAAACCAACTCTTCTTCTTTCCTATGAATACCAAGTGAGTTTAAATGCCATTATTTTCTCTTAGAGATTTCAGTTTCCACATGATTGTGTCAAGGAGAGTTGATGGGACTGCTGTTGTAGACCAAATAGAAATATTTTCTGTATTATGAAATAACATTGGAGTAATATCTCCTTTATACTTGCGAGTAATGCTTTCAATTTGAATGCAAATATAATGATAATTCTATCCAGACCAGTACAGTTTGGCTTCATATAATTCAAAATGGGATATGTTTCTTGTTTAGGATTGTGACAGTAGTTTAGATGGAGTTCAGTGTTTGGATGAAAATGTTTAAAAAAAACCCTACAAACCTCACTTCAGATAGAAAAGTAGCACAGCATGAGGAACAATGAGCTCAAACTTTTTTGTCTGATGAATACAGAGCATTACTGTGATCAAAGGTGCCATCTCTACTACCAAAATCGTATCTTTGTCCATTTCTTTGTGTTCAGAGTAGATGCAATATGGCTATGCCCAGAGAAACCATTCCTGGGTGTATGAGTGTGTACTCATGTGTATGATCTCGTCCCTAAAGTCTGAAATGATCAAGTCATAGGATTCCAGAAAATTTGTGCCTTCTCTGTATGTACAGATTTGGTCTCCATGCATTTGGAACTGTCATGTTCATCCTTAAGGTGGTTTTGTGGCCATTGTTGCTTGCAGTGGTCAATTATATAATAGTTCGTAAGGAATAACTAAGTTAAAAGTATTTTGCATTACCTAACAGTGTAGACCTATGTTTCTAGCTTTATATACGTCGCTATATATACAGTAGGGTCACAGTTCTTGCAGTGGCGGTATGGAAAAAGAAAGAAACGAATACCTTAGAGACTTACGCTGAAGGAATGTGTAGATTTTTTGGGGGCCTAAGTAGCACAGCAGTGATTAACAGATCAATCCCTGCACTATGCCCTGATGAAATGTCGAGCCCAGACAGGTATAAGATTATAAACACAATGTAAACAACAGCTAAGCTACCATCTGCACTTACTGTTGCAGAGGAGTCTGTTTTCTTAGTAATGCAGGTATTAACCTCAAAAGACATAGCAGGATAGATTTGTAGAAGATAAATATTGGTTCTGAGAATTCTTATTCAGAAGTTTAATCTCATAG
This sequence comes from Euleptes europaea, assembly GCF_029931775.1. Classification (NCBI taxonomy): domain Eukaryota; kingdom Metazoa; phylum Chordata; class Lepidosauria; order Squamata; family Sphaerodactylidae; genus Euleptes; species Euleptes europaea. The sequence continues at coordinate 28,865,994 of NC_079326.1, forward strand.
CTCTTCAATTTCTACCTCGTGGCTAAAAGGTCTTTGGAATTTCCTATATACACGTATACATAGATGTGTGTGTGTGAATGAGTTGGATTCAGTGGTAGATTTCTGGCAACAGAAGGGACGTCCATGTTAATTTTAGCCAGTTCCCTCTTTCTGCTGTTACATTAGGAATTGCTGAACAATTCAGCAATTCGTAATATAACCCAGTTGTATCCAAACCTATAGTAGGCATTCCATTAAAATCTATTGCTAAGATAAAGTTTAATGTTGTTGTTGTTGTTATTGAGCATATGTCAGTAGTGGTTAAGAGTGGTGATTTGGAGCGGTGGACTCTAATCTGGCAAACTGGGTTTGATTCCTCATTCCTCCACATGAGCGGTGGATGCTAATCTGGTGAACAGGGTTGGTTTCCGCACTCCTCTGCAGGAAGCCAGCTGGGTGACCTTGGGCTAGTTATAGCCCTCTTAGAGTTCTCTCAGCCCCACCTACCTCCCAGGGTGTCTGTTGTGGGGAGGGGGAGGGAAGGTGATTCTAAGCTGGTTTGATTCTTCCTTAAATTCACGAATATGTTCATGCGTATGGTTCTATGGGTGGGCAACATGGTAACAAATTCCAGTCTGTGTTTATTTTGTTAAAATCCAATGGCTGATGGCATTACTCTTTTATCTGCAGGTATAACACCTTACCAAGCAGAAGAACACTTAAAAATTCACGATTAGTGAGTAAAAAGGATGATGTCCATGTCTGCATCATGTGTTTGCGGGCCATAATGAATTACCAGGTATTTCAGTTGCTTGATTGGATAAATTTGTTTGAAAGGAGCGATTCTCAAACATGACTGAAGTGGGCTTCCTTCCCTGAGTCAAGAAGATGTCCAGGCATTGTACAGGCAGAAAGAGAGCTAAATCCTCAAAAAGCCAATGCCGGGAGTTAGAGATCTGCTTGGACAAAAAAGCCATGTGGGCTGCCCAGGGTGCTCTGAGAAGGGGTCATCACACAAAATTGCTCCTCCAGGCTCTTTCTCCATAGGTACTTCTGCTAGTGCAAGAAGCTCTGTTGGCACAGTGGGCAGAGAAGGGCAAATGTATGGCTTCCATGTTGCTTGCCTTTGGCTGCCTTTTTCCCAGCCCCAGGTGTCAGTTTTTCATGGATCAAAATGGGATGCTGAAGGAGGGAGAATGCTGGGAATATCCAAGTCCATGAGCGCCTTCTGCTCACACTTTGTAGCATCCACCCTGGAGACTTTAGGGGAACGATTACTCTTCTTATCTCCTGGAGCAACACGATTTTTTAAAAAGGAGATTGGAGAGGACTAGGTCATATGGATGCAAATTGTTATTCCGGGGACCAGAACATAAACTGGGGGTGGGGTGGGGGGATGACAACACTTTGATCGCCACATTACTAATCAGTGAGAGAGTTGACACCCTTATTCCTGTCTCAATCGAGATACCTTCTGAGAGGTATTGGGGAGGAGTTTGATTCATTTATTTGAGAATAACAGTGAAGATAATTTGTTATAAAACTAGTACAAAAGCCTTCTATCTAAGCCTAGTAAACTCAACATTATATAATTAAGCAGCGTAAATATGTTTCTTTTTTATATACTACAAAAGGGTGTGAGTATATGGATATCCAAATGTTTTTGTGTATCACAGTTTTACCATACCACGATGACTTTTAGTGTTCCTTATGTGGCTGAAATTGGCCCTTTGTAGAGCTAGCATAGAACACCAAGGACCAATATTTCACAAACAGGTGTAGGAATTTTGTCTATTTGAATCTCCATGGAAGGAGGATAGGATAAAAATGTTGTAATAAAAAAACCACTATTGCTTGTTGTGCAGTGAAAATTACCCTGTGTTTGGGGTATGTCAGCATTCCTTCTCATGAGTAGCACTAATGATTCCCAAAATGATGCTTATGGGAGCCATTGCATGTATTACCTGGCTCCCACTTGCCTTCTGAATCCTATGGGCCATGAATGATGCACAAAAATTGTTCTTTATCAGCTGATTAACCCCTTTGGCAGCTAAATTTTGCTTGGACCCATACCTATTTTATGGTGGTACCCCTCCTATTTCCTCAAAATTCCAAAATTGCCCACTGCCTCAAAAAACCTGTGCTTTAAAGTTTACAAAACTAACCCACAGTGGATTAAGAGCCTTTCTTTGAAGCATGGAAAGGTACGTTTCATGGATATTTGAGCATTATTCCTATGCAGGTGAGGGAGAGACGAAAGAAAGTGAAAATCCCAACAGTTTTTGCTGTAGAAATTCTAGGTTCAAAGTATCACAGAATTCTACTGGTACATAGGAAACATTTCCCCACAAAACTCCAACTTATGCAAACTCTTACAAAACCAACAAACTAGACCACCCTACATATTCTATTAAAAAGACATTCCAAGGGGGAAAAAAGAATAAGAAAAAAAGTTTGGCAGCAACACTGGACGAGATATTTCAGATATACTTCCTGAGAGCCTGATATTAAACCAAGAATGCTTGCTTGTTGCTCTTTTTCTTGCCAAGTCTATGTAGATATATTAGAACCGATCGGTGGCTGGTCATATCATATTCAGATATTACCATTTTGCAGTGTACTCTTAACTTGTATTAGGCATATTATTTAGCCTGATGTCCATATGTGTGTCATATGATTTTTAGATGATAAAAGTGTAAACGTTAATGTGACAAACATGTTTGGAAACCTATCATACCAATTCTCCTGTCAGAGACCCAGGATTGGTTACAGCCCTTTAATTGCATGGCACATGGATGTTGTTTGTGTTGCTGTGTACCACCTCAAGCATTTTTAGAGTGGGAAACCAATAGTTTGAATGAAGAATGATACATTTGTTTGAAAAACTGTGTTTGCTGCCATGTGTTGTGTGCAAAGGCTAGAATTTATCCATTTTTCTGACTTTCAGTATGGATTCAATATGGTCATGTCCCACCCCCATGCTGTCAATGAAATTGCACTAAGCCTGAACAACAAGAACTCCAGGTAAGTTCCTCTTTGATGCTGGAAACGTTGGTGTCCAGCTGATGGCTTTTGCCCACTTCAAAGTGCTTTGCAAGAAATGCCTTCTTTACATACACTACAGCCCCCTGTTAATGCCGTCTCAGAACTGGGTTCCTTTAATCTGAAACTTGTGGCTGCTTTGCTAGAGTTAAGGTTTATGCATAATGTATACCAGAGAAATTGCTTATGCATTAGTTGTTGGTTTTTAAATTAGGAGCGCTTTAAAGAGATTGAGATTTCAGCTTCATGACCCAAGGAGCTATTCAGTATTTGCAGTATCTTGCCTGAAGTATCGACAGGCGTCAATCTCGTGAAGTGGCAGCTGAACATTTAAAAATATTATTTTCAGATGTCGTCACATCAATCATGAAAAAAAGCTGAATTGTCACATTGTTCTAACTGGCTGCTCTCTCCCTTTCTTTAAACAGAACAAAGGCCCTGGTCTTAGAACTCTTAGCAGCAGTTTGTCTTGTAAGAGGAGGACACGAAATTATATTGTCTGCATTTGATAATTTTAAAGAGGTAGGTGATTCTGTTTCATCGGAAAGCAGCATATGCCTGCACAGCTTTGTTGGATAAGGTTTGTTGAACTCGATGGCTAATCTTTACTTCATGGGGCTCGGTCTGAGTGCATTTTAAATAATACAACCGTTTGTAGCAGCATTAATATTGGATACATGTTAGATATAGGTTCAAGCACACATTGCATTCTATTTCTGTTCTGCTGAAATTAGACATCTTTTGCATAGCAAAACACCAAGGCTGTCTAAATTTAGGATTCCTAGTGGGAGTTATACTTCACATTGCAACATTTGGTTACAGTAGTCTATTTAGTTTTTTTCCCAACCTTGCAAATATAAATTTTAAGCCAACTTGATTTATGCTTCCTCCACATATCCACTCTTAGACCCCCTCCTTTGCCTTTTCAGCTATCCACTCCCCCCTCCCATTTTGCTTGATAAGAAATTAACCTTTTTTCTCTTTCAAATTCAATAATTTAATCACCACGCCAGAAAAAAGATAATTGTTCTGCACTGAATGGCATGAGTGGCGGGTGATTTTATTAAATATATAGTTTGCCTTTTCAACCTCTAACCATCTGAATTCAGGCAACATGCAGACACAGTAGTAGAAGGCGTGCTGATCCATTGGTATTTGAGTGCTCAGAAAGAAGCATGGGATATATAGTGTGACTGAAAAATGGTCTCTCAAGAAAGAAATGGGGATCTTAAAGAACACACACACACACACAGAATCTCCTGATCAGCATTAATGCACTGTGGAACAATGTAGAATACACAGCTGCTAATTTAAGGTGGTTTCCACAGCTCTCTTAATTCCTGCCCAGTAAAGATAGGCATATATAATCATGCATGACTCAGCCTGGCTTCCCTGAAAACAAGAGGGTCTTCAGCTTGAAGAGTACTTTGTCAGCGTGTTTCTTTTGGATGAAGATCTCAGCTACAGGATTCAATTCTGAGGGAAAGGAATGCCTTAACTGAATGTGGCTAGTAGCCATGGACGGATCTATTGTCCACAACTCTAGTCTAATCCCCCATCCCATAGACAGTTTCATCTATACTAGTGGTCATGACTACATCTACTGACAATGAATTTTACAGTTTAAATTCATACTGAACTCAGAAGTACTTCCTTTTGAATGTCCAGAACTGGTTTTCTGTCGACTTCAATGGGTGTCCTCAAGTTCCATTCATCATAGATAGATCGATTGTTTATTTACGGCCCTTAGCAGGATAAAACCAGAAACATGGACTAAAATATTCTTACAAACAAAGAATTACAGTCCAAGTTTTATAACACTTTAAAAAAGAAATAACAACCAAGACACTTCTGCCAGTTGGGCTAAGAGACTGTTCTATGGCGTCGAATTTTCAATGCTGTCGAGCAAAATTTCGCAACCTGTAAAGTGATTGAAGGATTATCCCCTTGTAGGAGCAACTCAATGTTTTCTCCTGCCCTGTCAGGTCCCATTCTCAATAAGAGGGGCTCAATAAACTTAGAATAGGGTAATGTGTAAAAATTACAGTTCAGGAGGGCGAGCTCAATAGTTTCTAAGTCCCCTGATTTATAGGGGCAGAATCTTTCCTTCCTGGGTATCTTCTTAAATTTCCCCTCTAGAATAGCAGAGGGTTAGGCTGCACACCTGGTTCCATTCATGATTTAGTGATTGTGTTTGGTACCATTAGTGCTTTTTTTAAAAAAAGGTGTCAGTATTCATAGATACGTTGCCCTGATTCTACCCTTAGGACTTGGGAGAGTACCCTCAGAAAGGTGCTGCTTTTCAGTATTGCTGAGTACTGCCTCAAAAATAGCCCTGGATACAATAATCTGTATACTGTTTCCCAAATGTGGCCCCTATCTGCAGATATCTAAATCTGTGGATCAGGTCCACACTTGCACTAAACAGATGTTTCTGCAATCATGGGGGGCACCCCTAGGTTTGCAGAAAAATCTGACATTAAAAAAACATTGGGGGGTTTAAATCCCCCCCCCCAAATGAAAGAGCGTTCTCTGTGCTTGCAGAGAACCTCAGGTGGCACAGTCTGGGAGCAGCCCTGAGCCTGGCCGTGGCACTACCCGGGAGCCATAATGTGCCTGGTGGTTGCACATCCGGGGACCACAGCAGGCCCAGCAAGAAAATGGGGAGAGGAGATAGGATTCCCTCTTCTGCGAGTTTTGCAGCTCCCCCACTGAGCTGGGAAGGAATTCCCCACACACACATACATGAATTGCACATATCAGGAGTGTGTGTACCTGCAGTCCCCCTGAACATTTGGTTGCCATATCTGAAAGGGACAATGCACAGACTCTGCATGCATGTACAGGTTCTTTACATACTATGCAAAACCCCTGATTTTTCAGGGTTCTGGTTTGCATGTATCAAAATTGAAAATCTGCTCATTGACCCTTTGCCGATTATGGATATCAGGCAGATCTGTGTGCACTTGCTGATCTCCTGTTGCATATGACATAATGTTTGAAAAGGGATAGAGTATGACTTCAAAATAAACAATATGAAGAGAAAAAAAATGAGTCCCACCAGAGTCATTGCCTGGATGCAGCCAGTCTAGACCCATAAGTAAGGCCTGGCCTGGAGCTTTCCGTATCCTAGTACCCTGGAACAATTGTAAGAAGTATAATAGACTTCAGAATATTTACACACACACCCCAACATGTTGCTGGTGAATACTGGGATATCCCTGTGTACATGTACTTTGGAAGGGGATCAGAAGTGGAGTCCAGTAATTTAGAATGCAGAAACCAAGCAGCCAATACAATCCTGACTACAAATATGTTACAAGCAGAGAATAAATAATCAAGTGTATTATGCAGTTGAGACAAACCAATAATTGAAATCAATCTCTAGCTAGCGTTACCAATATTTCAGAGCTACTGGCACAAGAAGCAGAAATCCAGCAAAGCTTTCCCTACTGTTCTGTCTCCATGCTTAGAAAAGTTGGATTTCTGTCATGTAGTTATTACAAGTAGAATAGCTTTGACAAGACAAAAAAAAAATGCCAATTCTAAATGTAGGAACCGAGAGAGGAAATATATAGCAGAACCCAGTTATCTCTGCTCTACCTCAATCTCTCGCCCCATGAAACCCCTTCTCTAATGATCTCTTAGCAGAATCATTGGCAGAGCCTGGGAGAGAGTATTATAGTTAAGGATGATATGTGAATGGCAAAATGTCAATAACAGAACATATAAAGCAATCCTCAGATACAGGAAGGAGGGGGAAATCATCCATTTCTCAAACATTATTTTCCCCACAATCAATTCATGTCATTGCAATGAAGCTTCCCCAAAACATAAGATTTTGTTCAGAAATATAGGTCTAAAATAGTCAGAGAAAAGTTGTTCCAGATCACCTGCTCCCCTCTACGTGCTAGAATTTATGAAATTTCTCACACTGTTTATGAAATGATTGCTGGACCTTATCTGTTAAATAAATTCACTCATTTTCCGTTGTGTTACTTGTAAATAATATTAAATCTGGCCAAGAAAATGGGTTTGTTGGCCTGATGGATAACTCTTGTTACGTTCTTATTCTAGATTTTGGCAATATTTTTTCTTTTTAAAGGAAATTTGTCTGTGACATTTAGAAGCTGTTCCCACTGGATAATTTTTCTTCAACTTCTGACAATTCCTTTAGAATTTTTTACATTTTCTTTTTTACACAGCTTCTCTTTCTGTCTTTTAAAATAACGTGCGTCTTTTCAATAAGAACGAATAGTGTGTCGAAGCCCACAAGCTTTCTCATGGGCGCAAAAGGGAGGAGGGAGTCCTCTTTGACCACGGAAACGCCTATGCTGGGAAACATAGGACCTGAATGGACGAGAAAGCCTGTAATAAGTAGGGGAATTGGATGTGACTCAGTGACAGCGCTTGTGGGATCCAACCCTCTGTCTCAGTAAGACAGAGCTGAGCCTGTTTCTCTTATCTGTCCTCCTCATAGTATTTGGACTTTATGGGAAACTGGAAATCTTACAGTGCATTCCTAAGGCGACTTACTCCAGTCTAAACCCATTGAAATGAATGGGCTTAGACTGGAGTAATTCTCCTTAGGAATGCACCGTTAGTATGTCCCTTGTAAGTAAAGGTAAAGGTCCCCTGTGCAAGCACCGGGTCATTCCTGACCCATGGGGTGACATCCCATCCTGACATTTACTAGGTAGACTTTGTTTATGGGGTGGTTTGCCAGTGCCTTCCCCAGTCATCTTCCCTTTACCCCCAGCAAGCTGGGTACTCATTTTACTGACTTCGAAAGGATGGAAGGCTGAGTCAACCTTGAGCCGGCTACCTGAAACCCACTTCCATCGGAATCGAACTCAGGTCATGAGCAGAGTTTGGACTGCAGTACTGCAGCTTATCACTCTGCGCCACGGGGCTCTTACGTCTCTTGTAACCTTGTATAAAAATCAATTAGCTGTAGTGTTATCGAGTACCAAAGATGTTTTGCCTTTATAGGTAGAAGGAAAATGCCTATTGAAAGGGAACCATGGACACATTTTAGAGAATAAGGCCAAACACATTTCTTTTCCATGCTAAGGACGCCCATTCTGTGCTGATGTGCATGTGAATCAGCCTTTGAATTGCTGTATAGAAACAGCAGCAACATGCAGACATCAAGCAAAATCAAGACCTGTCTTGAAATCGTTTTCTGGGTTTTAGTCAGTCATATTCTCACTGGGATTCCAGACGATAATTTACTTGAGGGTGGGGGGAAGGTAATAAATCAAAACTTAATTGCCTACTGCATTATATACTGTGTTACATTATGTATACATATGCATCAAGTTATGTAGGGAAGCATCACTGCAAAAATACAAAACAATTGAGGCCAAAATAGATAAACTGAAAGGGCTTAACATACACACAAAAACACACACATTAATAGGGCAGCAGAATTTGGGGGCTGTGATGGAAGGGTTCAGTTGTGTTTTGTTAGTGTAGGGGATCTTGGCAATTCAGTGCTTTGGCTAATGAGCCCTAGCTCTGCATTATTTTTTTCCTATGGGGAGTAAGAGCACATTATTTAGCCCCAGAATCTCTTGCAAAGATGGACTGAGATTCAAATGTATGTATCGAATTCAGAACAAGAATTTATTGCAAACAAGCCAGCTTTATTTGAATTGGTCACTGCAGCTATTTTATGTTACAAGTAATAGGGTGTGTTGGAAAGTGTGAACCAATCATTTTCCCCTGGAGCAGTAATCTGCAGACATTATACCCCTCTCATTAAAGGGCAGAAAGTATTTTCAGCCTAGTAAACACAAAACAACAGTTTATTTAACCAGAAACTTGCAAGATAATGAGTCTTTTTTCTCCTTTAGCAGTCTGTAAGCATGTACCGCTAGTCCCCAAACCACACAGTGAAATAGAGCTATCCTGGAATGAAACTGGCTGATCACACTGGGCCGTTGTAGTATGAAGAAAAAAGGAATAATCGTGTCTTCAGAATAGATGGGGCAAAGGAAGAAAGGAAACATGTTGAAGCATCACATCAGTGTTTTGATTTTAAGCCTACAAGCATATTTAAAAGTAGGCCGTGTTTATGTCTGTGTCCTAGCTCCTGTCCGATGCCAAGTTTTCTGGGAAATGAATTTTTTTTCATCTTATTCTTGCATTATCACTGAATATTCTGTAACTTTAAGGTTCAGTGAAGTCCCAAGGCTGTGACAGTTGCCATTTTTAAAATGTTAATTTTTTTAACGAACGCAAACAGACATAAGAACAATAAAACATAAGTTCAATATAACAACTGCCATTCAAAACTACAACTATATTGTCAGCTTCTCTGAATTACATTGCTCTTTATTTACCACATATTCTTCCATATCTATTAGCACATTTATTACTTATTGCCTAAATATCTCTCATTTTATCTATATTTAATTCAGTTCTGTTCCAAATTTCTAGCTATATAATTAAAAAGAAACATTTAATTTCCCCCGAAATTCTGAGATTGGCCTATCTTAGACAAAGATTACATTAGAAGATCTCTGTAAAAAATAATCTCTTTGCTTCAATGTCACAATATAAATGCTTAACTACCGCAAATAATCAGTTCCCAAATGCTTTATTTCACCGCATATCCAAAGAGATTTCCTCTTAGCTATGAATTCCATTTGCGTTGGGCTTTACTATTTTCATTCTATTGATGGAAATGCCTTCCATGTATAGGAAATTTAGTTGGGATCCAGCCAACTTTGTATATGTATGGTAAACTGACATGTGTAAGTACAGTAAGTAAATTTCTTATGTATGTTCAATGTGTCTGTTAGTATTCTTAGGTCTGTAAAAATAAATATGCTTATGCAGGCCCAGCATTCTGGTTAAGGCATGTTTGTTATATGCTGAAAAAACACACTGATTATATTTTGCAACTGGAAGGGTTAAAACCACTGATCTATTTAAGTGTACCAGTTGGAAACAGCAGCACATTGGAAATCATGGTAGTTGATCAGAAGCCATTACTCTTGATAACAAATAATATTTGAGGTTGTTTCCTTCAAGCCATCTTCTTCTTTTCTTCTGTTTTTCTCCTACTTATATTTTTAATCTGTTCTAATTTTCCATTTTACTATCTTTTTCCAGTTTTGTTTCCAACTGTCATTAATATTTTGGATTATAAATATCAGTTGGACAAGACAAAAAGCAGTTTTAACATTTGTCTGGCCACTTCTGCTGTTATTCTGGGAAGAAAATTCTAGACATGGTACCTGTAATTTCAGCATTTTGAGACGGCAGTTCCTGATCTCTTCTTATAACGTTGTCACAAGTTGGGATTGATATTTTTGTGTGCTTCTCTTAGTACTTGTGCATGTCCACCATGAAATGTCAGGGATCTTGTACTATCACTGACAGAAAGTGGAAAGTTTATACCCGTTACAGGCCTTCACGTCTGTTACAATTGCTGACTCTGTTGTGATTGAAAATAAATAAAGCCAGAATACAGTCTGTGTACTATCAAGTTTCAGCCTAATGTCTCTCATTCTTTGCAGCTTGATTCTGGCTTTTGTGATAAGGATCAATCTTCCTGCGGTTTATGCATCGCTCAAACCAATCTGGGTTGTTTGTGTTCAGACTGAGGAGAAAAAGATCTGTCAAGCATCCGTGGTTCCAGACATCCTAGATTCTCTTACTTTTGCCAGCCCACCACAGCTGTATCCATTCATCCATTTTTCCAGTTTAATGAACAAGGAAGCTTGACTGCATTTGCTAGGATGCCCCTTGATACGCACAACCAGCTGTCAGCGTGGAGATATAAGCAGTTCATAGACTGGAAGAGAGAGCAGGCCCCTGTCCAAAATGGTCTCCCTCAGAGAGCCATCAATTTTTTTGGTACCTTTGCCAAGGTGGTGCACCAAGACATGTTTCCTAGGCAGTATAATAAAATGGCTTCTGTCAGAACTCTGATGTAGTCAAGTTTCATGGAAGTTAATGAAGAATTATCATTGTTTCTGTGCCACAAAGTTCATGGACACAGGTGAAACTATTTCATGAAAAGGAATAGGTTTGCTAGGATGGCAGATGTTCCTAATGGTCTTGCTGCTTGCACCTTTAAGAGCATGCAGGAGCCAGCGTGGTGTAGTGGTTAAGAGTGGTGGACTCTGATCTGGAGAACCGGGTTTGATTCCCCATTCCTCCACATGAGTGGTGGAGGCTAATCTGGTGAACTGGATTTGTTTCCCCACTCCTACACACTGAGCCAGCTGAGTGACCTTGGGCAAATCTTATTCTCTCAGCCGCCCCCTACCTCACAGGGTGTCTGTTGTGGGGAGGGGAAGGTGATCGTAAGCCAGGTTGAGTCTCCCTTAAGTGGCAGAGAAGGTCAGCATATAAAAAACAAACTCTTCTTCTTTTTCTTTTTACTCTGGTGAACCTTTTCCTGACACAGATATAAACTTTAACCTGCTTAATTTCATGCTGCTGATAATAGCACTGGAGCAGCAGGTCAATAAAATAACAAAGGCTATAATGCCGCACTAGGATTCACTGTTCTTTGCAACAGGATGGGAATGAAGAAATGAACTGCCTGTGGTTTGGTTTCTAAATAGGATTTATTTTTCTCCTTAGGCCAGCATTAAATAGTGATTATCTGCTGTGGTTATCGTCTAATGACCGTCTACTGTAGTAAACTGTTTAGAGAGATATGCTAGAAATTGTTCGTGCTTCAACTTTTGCCGGTTTCTAATGCAGAGGATTTCAGTGGTGCTTTTAATGCTCCCTCTAGCGTACAGATTCATAATAGACTTTCTGTGCAATTCCTTCTCAGGTTTGTGGAGAAAAGCAGCGGTTTGAGAAGCTGATGGAACATTTCCGAAATGAAGATAACAATATCGATTTCATGGTGGGTGTCATAAGCTTAAGACGTGTTGCATATTTCTCTGCGTTTTCATGCATTACTTTGAAGAACATTTATTGTTTTACGTATACATTTCACTTATAAAGAGGAGTTTCAAAGTTTCTCGCAGTGTGCTTACCTGAAGGCAAAAACATTTAAATTTCCACAACAAGACAACTTGTAGTCACAATGGGGTAGCACAGGCAGTCATCTGAACAAAAGCAGGCTAAAAGGGAAAAAATCAGAAAACATTAGAATAGCACCAGTGATACGTGTGGCCTTTTTGCCTCCTTAGATCTACATGAAATGGCCATCACCCACTTTCGTTAGTGATGTAACAGCAACCAGTAATATACTGGGTGTCAGAATATCTACTCAGAAGTTCAAAACAAAACTAAGACATTAAGCCTAGAACATCTATGTCTTCTTCCGATCATGCATATATAAAAGTATTCATTATTACTATGGAGCTTATTGGAGTGAAAGCAATGATTTCCTGGCTCACAGTTTATGTGGTGCTCATGAATGAGCCAGTCAAATAGAAAGGGCAAAATATAAGCCCCGTGGCGCAGAGTGGTAAACTGCAGTACTGCAGTCAACTGAGTTCGATCCCGACGGAAGTCGGTTTTAGGTAGCCGGCTCAAGGTTGACTCAGCCTTCCATCCTTCCGAGGTCGGTAAAATGAGTACCCATCTTGCTGGGGGTAAAGGGAAGATGACTGGGGAAGGCACTGGCAAACCACCCCATAAACAAAGTCTGCCTAGTAAACGTCGGGATATGATGTCACCCCAAGGGTCAGGAATGACCCAGTGCTTGCACAGGGGACCTTTACCTTTTTAAGATACCATTAAACCCCTAATATAATTGACTGATCTTTCAGTCTAATGAAGGTTTTGGATTTGCACTTTTGTCTTTTAAAATGAGTATTATGCATGGCATTGAATCCATGTGAGAGGTATTTTGTGATCCTGGTTCTATGTGTGATACCTACACTGTTTCCACTGGTTCTGTGCCACCTAATCTAATTATAAAATGATAATGTCTGCATGTTGCCATATTTCATTCATGGAAAACCACTGATAGGCTGTAAAAATCCAGTTGTTGAAATTTTGATAACTGCTAATTCTGGAATAGGAAATAAGAAATGCGTGTGATGCCTCTAGGTTAAGCATTTCAAAGAATACAAATAATTTTGGGGAAGTTTGCTTTAATAAACAGGAATGTTAACTGAATTAAATAAAATATGAAAACCTTATGACATGTGAATCACAACACAGATGGGGAAGTGGCACTATTGCAGTTTCCCTTCTTGTTCTATAGATAAACGTAACACTTCTATTTTCGCTAGTTCCTCAGTTTCCTTTTGCCGAATTATTCACTGATCCCACTTCCCTCTGAATGACAGAGTGGTTCCAAAACAGACAGTATAGGTTGCATGTTCACTAGACCAAACTTGCTGATGTGTCAGTCTTACCCACTGAAAGTCTGCCATTTTGGATAATATCTTGGTGTTGCCACTGAAATACTTGTGAAAGCAACCTCGAGAGCATTTCTTAATGACCTGCTCCAGGTTTAGAGCTTAAGGGAGATGGTTCCCCCCATTCCTAAGGTGGTGTGATGTGGTGTGAGTGAGTGCCTCACAGTTGCTGCACCTTGGATCTTTCAGACACTACGGTCCTTGAAAGTAAAATCAGAATGATACTGCCATGATGGTAGCAGATTGAAGGTTTAAGGAGGCTACTGGGGTAAGGGCTCCTTAGTAGGAGTGGTAGTATATGAAAATCGCCAGCCTTTTTGAGTTCTAGCTAGATGTATCATTTTGGGTGCCCACAATTGTCTATATTGTATTAGTACCACAGTGGCATAGGCCACAGTGGCCCAGTTGATGTGCTGGGAATTCTAGTTGACCTGTGATGGTACCTAGTCCCAAAAAAATCCTAGAACTGCACAGTGAGATAGTACATATGTATCTTTTGAAGGAAGTGGCTTATATCCACTCACAATCACAAATGTGTTCAAAGTACCCACTGCAGACTTCATGGAAGAACTATCTGATGGCCTGTCACAGGCACACTGCTCCATCCTATTTGTGTTGATGCCTTAAGCAACTACTGCAGCTGCTTATACGAGGAAGTAAGAGATGAAAAACCCTGAGGGTATTTTTAACTTCTTCCAGCAGCTGACAGACTTTGTATCTAGAATTAAGGGAGAGAAATGGGCAACATGTGGTCAACTAACCAGAAAGCTTTCTCTCTGTCAGGAACAAACCCAGCAAATTCAGATAGCAAGCAACATCATGAGAGAAGGATCAGAATTGTTACAATGATTTTTTTTTTTGAAGGATTGGGCCTTGATGGGAATTGGGTTCAGGAAGATGATAGGAAGGTCTGGCCCAGCACAGTGGCTACACAGAAGCAGGTCCAAGAACACCAAAAGCGGGGGGGGGGGGAGTCAAAGATGGATGAAGGAAAGGATTCACAGCTCAACTACTGCAATCTAGGGTGGGGGGAGTCTTCCCAAAGAAGCAAGTTAATTGGTTTGAAGAAACAGATTTTTGTGTGAGGTGCCAACTAGTTGTTCTAGGTTAAAACTGTTCGCCTTACCAGATGCATCTTCTTGCCACCTTTTGCAGAAGCTGTTAGAAAACTGCGGACAATGAATTCTGAGCATCAAACACAAACCCTGCTGCATTACATTCCAGGTGCTGCTGGGTGTGTGGGAGAGTAACTCCTGACTATCCTTAGGGCCATGTCAAGCACATACACATCTGCAGACTCACAGAAGAAACATTCACTAGCATTTCTCTTTCAAGTCACTAATGAGATGTGCCTCACAACACGTTGGGGAGTTAGGACTCTTAAGACTTGGGCTTGTTACAGATAAAATCTACACCCTTGGGTTGTTTATCCCCTACTTCCTTTTCCTTCTTCCCAACGATTAAAATATAATCATTATGGAGAAGAAACGGTTGAGAAATTAATGGCACATGGCACATGTCAGATCAGATTCTGCTGTTGCCATCTGGTTCTAACTCAATCTGCATGTTGTTAGAAACAACATGTGGCTAATGTGTTCCAGGAGGTTTGGGAAAGAAGGTGGGCTTTGCATCTGCAGATGGTCATTGTGGACCCCGTGGGCCATTTGAGTTTTGGGACCATTTGGGTTTCCCATCTTTATCATGTTTATTAGGCCGAGGGGTCAAGCCAAGCCCTGTGGTTCTTTCTGAAACATGAATAATTGCGCTGGAACATAACTGCAATGGTTACTGTAGACTGTTGACCTTCACTTGGCATTAAACCTGGGGTATGGAACCCTTTGCCCCAGAAATAAGCACTCCTGGAGTACAGAGGAAAAGAAGATCTGAAAAGACATTTTGGACATTCTTGCGACTGTTGTGCCAGCAAGCTGCCATTTTAAAATAATCCAGATATATAACTCGAGGGAAACAGATTATTTTGCTTGAGTTCCATTAAACGTGTGCTCACTGTTAGGGTGGACGTGCGGATTAGTCGCCATCACAGCAACCATTTATTCAGTCCAGTCAGTATTTTTTTTTCTTACTGCACTGGTTTGTATCAATCAGATGTCTGATTTGTAGGACTACAGCGGAGAGTTTGGTGAAATAGTTGCTTTAATGAAGGAAACTTTAAAGACTTTTCAGAGCTGGATTGATGCACAAGCTAAATAAATTGCAATTTAGGGCCTCAGATTATGAGGGCTCCTACATACAACAAAATTACTAAATTACTATGTTTATTAATGCTATGGAGCCTCTTAAACGAGACATAGTTAGGGCTTCAGCCCTTCTTAATCTGCCCCTGAGATTTGCCATGCCTTTAATTTATTAAGAAAAGGAATGGCACAATTTATGGAAAAGGGCAAAGCCACTGCATTGACTTTCAATTAATCTTGGCTGTATTCCAGGAAGCAGGAAAAAAGGTTTCTTAGGTGAGTTCTTTCCAAGAGCCGTGCTTTTGGCCTGTATATTTCCATGGCCTTCCCCATCTCTGTTCTCTGATAGGCCAGATGTAGCGTTGTGAGGCCATGCTGGGCAACTAGCAGGAGTTCATGGGCAGGGAGATGCAGGGGCTGCGACATCAGTTCTGGAGGAATCTCTGAGGTGACATTACGTAGATCAAGGAATTGCCAGAAATTCTGTGGTTTTACCATAGAGTTCTGGCAATTCCTAGAGCTACTCTATGTCACTTCTGGGTTTTCCCCAGAAGTGATGTAGCAGCGCACATGACACCAATGTTTTTAAAATTCATTTTTCAAGGAAAGCTGCCATAGTGGGAGGGCTGGCAGCCGTAACCAGGTGTTCAGAAAACTTTTTTAAAAAAATAGTGAAGAAATTATTCAGTAAAAAGGTGGATACAAATAAATTTATAAAGCTTTGTTCTGAAAATTCAGACTCTAAAGTATCTGCATCTAGCACCACAATCTGTACCCGCAGAATACACAGAATTGTTGTTGTTTAATAAGACAGCCTTATGACAACGAATGTGTTCCTTTGCAAAAGAAAGAATACACCTCTATTGCATCTATTATCAATATCCATTTTGTGACAACTGTTCCTTTATAGGTGGCATGCATGCAGTTCATCAACATCGTGGTTCATTCAGTGGAAGACATGAATTTCAGAGTTCACCTCCAATATGAATTTACAAAACTAGGCCTGGATGAATATCTGGATGTGAGTATAACCAGCTCATCATGGACTCCCAAGCATGGTATCAGAGGCGACTGTTTCAGTGCATTTGAGTTTTGTGCTGGGACTTGATTGTGCAGATGATTAATTGTCCCGGGTTCTTTTAACAGGAACTGGCCGTGTGTGTTTGTGTGTGTCTTTATTTTATTTTGTAAACAATTGCCAAATAGTGGCCCTACTAAAACAAAAGAGCGTTAGGACCTATATATGTAGGAGATCTCTCTCTCTCTCTCTCTCTCTCTCTCTCTCTCTCTCTCTCTCTCTCTCTCTCTCTCCCCCCCCCCCAAACCAACCTGTCATATAAATCTGAACAATGAAGCTTTGTGGGGGGGTTTCTCCTCGTTTACAAAAAGGTGATCCCTCGCCTCTTCTTTTTCATGTTTTCTTCTCCATTAAACGTGTGCTCACTGTTAGGGTGGACGTGCGGATTAGTCGCCATCACAGCAACCATTTATTCAGTCCAGTCAGTAATTTTTTTCCTTACTGCAGTGGTTTGTATCAATCAGATGTCTGATTTGTAGGACGTTGACATTGCTCTGTTGCATGCCATGGATGACTGCTTGGCTAAGGGGCTGTTGTTTTCATTTGGTAGACTTCAGATGTGGCTGCAAGATAGTCCGAAACTGGGGGTGGAAGGGTGGGGAGCGGAATCCCTTTTACTTCGCATATGCGGTGACCACCCAGCTCCTGGTGCTAAGAGAACTGAATGGAACCAGATGCTACACACGCTTCTGATGCAGCGACCTTTGCTCCAACAAAATGCTTCTGCTTCGTGCGCCTCCCTCTGCTACGCTGACCTGGCTGCAAAGGCAGCTGGATCCATTTCAGGCCTGGCAGGCAGTACTCCCCCCCCCCCACTGATCCTATTGAGTCAGCGTAGTGACACATTTGCTCAGACTACAGCTGTGCAGACTTCTGAGGGTTTTATTCATTCTGTGTCCCCGTCATTCAGTCATGGGACTCATCAGACAAGATTGCCTTCTTGGCAGTACCGATTTAACCACAACTGTGAAGATGGAATGAACTAATGATTACGCAGGTATAACTGAGAGAAACTACAGTTACTGGGATGAAGAAGAAACTTCGAATTCTCACTTGCAACTGAAATGATCAGGGGCTAGAGCAACTGTCCTATGGGGAGCAGTTAAGATGCTTAGGGCTGTTTAGCTTGGAAAGAAGGCGGCTAAGGGGAGACATGATAGAGGTTTATAAAATTTTGCATGGTATGGAGAGAGTGGACAGGGAGAAGCTTTTCTCCCTCATAATACTAAAACATGGTGTCATCTGCTGAAGCTGGTGAGAGATTTAAAACTGATAAAAGGAAGTATTTCTTCACACAACACATAGTTAAATTGTGGAATTGAGTTCAGTTGAATCAGGGAAGCATTATTCTGGAATGACTCCAGTGGACTTAGAAGGGTATAACTTTGCTTAGGATGACACTGCAAGTCTCTTTCAAGTTAAGAGGAAAAGAAACCAACTAAGCTTCCCCCGTAAACAGTAAGAAAAATGGCATGGGGACAAGCAGACCACATTACTGATAGTGTACTTTCAAGTCAGTGAGATTCCACTCCCACCCTCAAAATCAAAATGAAAAAATTGAGAATTATTCATTGATACTCAACTTAATCAGTATTGAAGTGTGTGTGTACACACACAAGCAAGCAGCTACTGGGTTGTACTGAATAAAAAGCAATAGCTGGATGTAGAGGTCCGATCCTGCATATACAGTTAAAAATAGGATAAAGGACTGTAAAACCAGGCAAACTAAGGCCAAACTAAAACCCCTGGAGACATGAATTAGCCAACCGGAAATTCAACAGCTTGCCTAAGAAGGAAGGACTTAAAACATTTTCTGAAAACTGGGAGGAGGGGATTTCCAAATTCATGGAATCATTAAAAAAAAAGTCAGCATTAGATTTTACCACCACTACCTGTACCTCCGCCCTGACTTGGATGGCCCAGGCTAGCCTGATCTTGTCAGATCTCGGAAGCTAAGCAGGGTCAGCCCTGGTTAATATTTGGATGAGAGACCACCAAGGAATACCAGGGTTGCTGTGCAGAGGAAGGCATTGGCAAACCACCTCTTGTTAGTTTCTTGCCATGAAAACCCCAAAAGGGGTCGCCACAAGTTGGCTGCGACTTGACGGCACTTTACACACACACACACACACACACACACACACACATCCCTGTACCTCCATTAGTGCAAGTTCATAGAGCATAAACTTTTTTCAGCTATAAAGATATGCGAGATGGAGGACATAAAGGAGAAGGCGCTTCTTCAGATTGCCCTGCCAGTCACTCCTAATATTCATGTCTTTCAAATTCTGCATTCCAGGTATGGAGCAATATGCATGACTATGGCTATTGGATGTGGAATGTAGCTTACAAAACTTTTTTAAAACTTTCAGGGTTTTAGAAAAAAACACACCTCAATGTAGCATGTATTAGTAATAACTGTAAAAAACATGCATTTCAGCAACAGGTGTCATTGGTTGTTACCCCTGTTTGTCGATTCTTTTATCTATGCCCCATTCATTTAGTGACTTTTGTTTTGTTTTGCTTTCGAACTTTCAGAAGCTGAAACACACAGAGAGTGATAAGCTGCAGGTGCAGATTCAAGCTTATTTGGACAATGTGTTTGACGTGGGAGCTTTGCTGGAAGATGCAGAGACGAAGAATGCTGCCTTGGAAAGAGTGGAAGAACTGGAAGAAAACATATCTCATGTTAGTATAAACACTAATGTTTTGTTTTGCTTTTTAAAGCAAGGGGGTTAGCCAAGCTGGTGTGTTATCCTTGCAGATGGGTGGGCTGCACAAGGATCACTGTATCGGTGCGTTCAACTGTTAACCTCAAATATATTTCAGCTGGCCTACACCATCTTGTGGTTAAGAGCGGCAGACTGTAATCTGGAGAACCGGGTTCGATTCCCCACTCCTCCACATGAACCCTGCTGGGTGACCTTAGGCCAGTCACAGTTCTCTCAGAACTTTCTCAGCCCACACAGAGGCAGGCAATGGCAAACCACCTCCAATATATCTCTTGCCTTGAAAACCCTACGGGGTACCCATAAGTCAGCTGTGACTTGACGGCACCCCCCACCAATATACCAGTAACACTCTTTTGCTCATTCTTATTTATTATTGTTGCTGTCTTGATGGGGGAAATCAAAGATGTAGAAGGAAATGGATTTTACTTGAAACAGATCATACCTGAGTATGATTTTTAGTCCAATATACAATTGTATGCCATGTTTCATCTTGGCAGCATTACAGAACACGTCACCCAAATCACTGCAAAATATCACTGAATGGCCCTCCTATTGTTAGGAATGAAATCCAGGCTTGTATCCAACAAAGCGCCTGCAGAATTCTCAGCTCTCTCCCCATTCATTTTTGATGCTTGGAAAGACTATTACGGGGGTCCCAGGACCCATGTGGACAAAGAGCCTTATGTGTCCAAGAACTGCAGGGAGGAGGGGGAACGGATTATCTGATCCAGCAAGGATTGATCCAGCAGCACTCCTTTCATTTTTAGTGTTTTCTAAACTGGTGATGAACTTTGCTCGAGAGGTTTGCTAAGAGTTACAGTCCTGTCACGTATTTATTTATGGCATAGAATTGACTTTGGGCAGCTCCATTTTGGCTCTGGAGTGATGTATGTCATATGTGGAATTATCAATTCATGCATGTGAATTCTCAGTTATCAATTCTCTTGCCTTCTCCGATTACTGTCTTACTGCTCCAGTGCCATAAATGAACTCAAATTGTTTTTTGTTTTTTTTGCTTGTTTGTTGAGTTACGTAGTACTGGAGTATTTTATTTCAATTGAAATTCAATTCCAGATGGAATCACTTGGGAGAATAGCTTCAATATGAACACTGCAATAGGCTGGAAAAATTAATTTGCATATAAATTGCACATTCCATGGATGTATTGAACACACAAATACAATCAGTTGGAACTTCATGCCATAAAAGTACACATAGAAATCTCAGTTGGGGCCAAGATGTACAGTATGTGTATGCAAAGTAGATTAAGACTGAGGAAGCATGGCCTTTGCCAGAGGTCCCAAACCTTTTGAAGCCTGCAGTACCTTTAAAATTCTGACATAGGGTATTGGGCGCAACCACAAAATGGCTACTGCAGGAGGCGGAGTCACCACAAAATATCAAGAGTGAGGTTACGCATAATAGTAACTCCTCAACATTTCAGGTTAAGCTCTGTTTAACAGGATGCCTTTTAAAATGTTTGTGTAAAAATGTTTAAAAATATTTTATTGCATACACACAGCTTAGCTTCATTCACACAGTTAATATCCTTTGTGCTGTGGTGGCAGCTGCTTCTGAAGCAATGTTTTTTTGAATCTGCACAGCCAATCAGCTCTCCGGTGGCCAAATAGAAGACCTGCTGGGCAAAAGTCCCACCTGGCCCTGCCCACTTTCAAAAAACACTTGGGCACCAGGAAAGGTGTTGGCTGATGCTGTGGCTCCCATGGGCCCCATTTTGGGGACCCTTTGCCTGTGCATTTGAAAACCTGAGCAGCAGGGATCATGCTGGAATTAGGGTTGCCAACTCCAGGTTGGGAAATTTCTGGAGATTTTGGGGGTAAAGGCTGGGGAGGGTGGGCTTTAGGGTGGAGAGGGACTTCAGCAGGGTATAATACCATAGAGTCCACCCTCCAAAGCAACCATTTTCTCCATGGGAATTTGTCTCTGTAGTCTGGATATCAAGGGTAACTCTGGGAGATCTCCAGGTCTCACCTGGAGGTTGGCAACACTAGATGGAATGAATAGATGGGGTTAAATGGTTATGCTTAAAACAAATTTTAGTCCCCAAGAGATCAAATTTCAAGTGATGGCTCAGCAAAATCTTGAAGATAACACAATTTATCCACCACCATGTAGTATTTGTGTTTAGCCTTTAAGTGCTATAAATTGTGTGTGCAAAGTGCCGTCAAGTCACAGCTGACTTATGGCGACCCCTTTTGGGGTTTTCGTGGCAAGATACTCACAGAGGTGGTTTGCCACTGCCTTCCTCTGCACAGCAACCCTGGTATTCCTTGGTGGTCTCCCATCCAAATACTAACCAGGGCTGACCCTGCTTAGCTTCTGAGATCTGACGAGATCAGGCTAGCCTGGGCCATTCAGGTCAGGGCGCTATAAATTACTAAAAAAAATTAAAAAAATTACAGGATATTTCTTGTTCTTGGTATGCACACTTTGTTAATTATGTAGAATAAATCTCAAATGCTAGTAAACTAAAGAATAAACGGTATTATAGATTCTGTTCCATCAGTAACACACTCGGTCCCAGCTTTTAAAATGAAGCTCAAACCTCATTCTCAGATGATGAAGGTAAAAAGCAGCTGTAGCCTAGCTCTGCCCGCCTTGCCCTGTACTGTCCACTTTGAGTCACTGTAGCTTTACGAGGTCTCAGGCCTGCGAGGTCTTTTACAGCCCTCCTCCTTGATCTCTTCTTAAGTCAGCATGGTATAGACTGAAGCATGGCCGGTCTTTTGTGCACAAAGTATGAATTCTGCCACTGAATTAAATTAAATTAAATCAAGGGAAGTAATACTACCACAATACAATACGATTCTTTATTACGGTCAATGACCAGCACAGGAAAAACAGGTAAGATACCAATTTACATACGTCTAAAATACACATCTGAATAAAACATGCTGGCTCGTTTGTTAATATAGATAAACCACTTGGCGAGAAAGGGGAGCACATGTAATTAAACTATATCCCTTCATTTTCAAGACTGCTGAGTAGCACAGACCCTCCTCCGTCGTAAATCAATTGCAGCGGCACAGAATCTAGCAACTGAATACGTTGTATCAGAATTTACATCTTGTAGCAGAGATGGAATATGTAATTGTCCCATATGGCTGGAAAATTTATGAATTAATGGTAGGATGAACCTTTCTCTGATAGCTGTATAAATATTGGCAGTGGAGAAGAACATGTTCAAAGGTTTCTGTGTAACCAGAACCACAGGGGCATTTTCTCTCCTCATATGGCATCTTCCTGTAGTGGCCTTCCTGGATGGCTGAGGGGAGGGCTTGGCATCTGGCCAAGGTGAAGCCACTGAATTATGCTCTGGAGTATAGGCCTATCTGTGAATTGAACCTGGAACTGCTAAATCCAGCAGGAATTGTGCTTTTAGACCAAGAATTCAAATGGGTTGGAGGACCAAATTCCCCACTTAAAAGATGCTGGAAATGCATTTTTTTCACCCCAAAAGTCATTTTTTTTACTATCCTGTCAATCTACTGCCTTCACACCCTAACATTATAAAAATTAGTAATGTTTCCTAAAGTTTTGACAAGTGTCCTGTTTTCAGACATTGCTAGTGTGAATGTGATAACAAAAAGATCTTACGTATACATACATATCATATCATGGTGGCATGCAGTAATAAGAGCAAATAACAGTGCAGTTTTACACATGGTTACACTCTGAAATCAATAGGCTTTCAAGGGTGCAACTGCATAGGATTCAACTGTATGCTTCTTTGCCTGTAAAATGCACCATTGCCCTAACAATGAAAGAGATTCAGTTGTTTTTACAGAATCTGCCACAGTCTCCATTGAGAATCCGTACCAACTTGAGAGGGCATGAGCCATTTATTTAAACTCCATTGCCTTAGACCAAAAATGCTGCTCTCAGAGGCCTTGTAAGTAGGGAAGATCAGGATCTCAAAACCTAATAGCCTGGTAGGGCTGGAATTAGGAGCCCTGCCATACAGGCCCTAAGTCCTTATTACATGTGCAACTAGGACCACCCATTAACGAAGAACCACATTCATTAAGCAGGTGTTCATCTACCGCTGTCTTCCTGTTCTGAAAACCTGTCAGTGCTTTAGACCAGTGGTTCTCAACCTTTTTCCAACCGTGGCCCCCTTCTGACCTTTTTTCCTTCCTGTGGCCCCCTGTCCTACTGGTAGAAAGGTAGCTATTTAAATGTTTTGTTTGTAAATAGCCAAGGAACAAAGAAGCATTAACAGCCACACAAAATGCACACAGCAATTTTCACCTGTGGCCCCCTTGGAATATCCTGGGGTTCCCCGGGGGGCCATATGGCCCCAGGTTGAGAACCACTGTTTTAGATAAACAGAATTTCTAGACTAGAATTTCTCGTGTATTTCAGTCCCTGGGATTTCTTTTTAATTGTTGAAGTATCTCTTACCAATTAACCTCTTTTAACCTCTCAACCTCAATTAACACATAGATATCCGAAAAACTTCAAGACACAGAAAATGAAGCTATGGCCAAAATTGTGGAACTGGAAAAACAGCTCATGCAGAGAAACAAAGAACTGGATGTTGTTCGAGTAAGTGCTTGCTTGCAGATTGCAGCTCTCCATAGATTGCTCACAAGTATCTCAAAGTTTAAAAAGTGAAGTTTGCTAGACTCACAATCGATTTTGGGTGGATTTACTTACTGCAAGAATAAGATAACTATTTCCAAAGTGTACCTAATTGGAATAATAATGTTCTGAAAACTTTTGCTCTTTTAATATATCCTTTAATAATTTTAAGGTGAGATTCAAAGGGCCATAATAAATAGCACTTCGTTTGTGTTTCTTCAGTTTTAGTACACTGCCCTGTCCTTTATGTTACCCAGGGAGCAGGGGGAGGTATACTTGTGTATCTATTCAATCATGCAACCGACACCACGGCGTTTGAGATCAAGAGGCTTTGAATACACAGATATCTTACTTTCCAAGAAAAAGAGATACTTGTCTTAAGCAAGGATAACTCTGTTAGAAAAACGAAGAGAGTAAAAGCTAAGAATGAAAAGGCAAATTCCAGCTGGAAAAAGTACATTGGTAGATTACGCTAGCAAACTACCCCTGACAAATCACTTTTGAGTCAAATGCCTTAAGAGACTGACTTTAGCATATTCAGATGAGAATCAGCTTTATTTTGGCAGACTCAAATAACATATTTTAGCAGATTAATTTGGCAAGACCCAATTAAACAATTCCTAGAATCCTTAAGAATTAAGATGGCCAATTGTGTCTCACAGTGAGTCCATGAGAGAGAGAGAGAGAGAGAGAGAGAGAGAGAGAGAGAGAGAGAGCTATATGTGTCTATCTCTGAAGGGCACAGACAAGATAAGAGAGCAGAAAGGGAATGAAAGAAAGATAGTGGAAGGGGAGGCTTAGGGGATCTGAGAAGGAGATCTATGCAGACGACATTGGGAAAGGGGTAGGGCTGGCAGGAACCAAGGCAGGAAGGGGGGCATTGGGAGAGTCAAAAGGAGATTTGAGGGCAGGACCCAGGTGCTGGGTCACTGGAGCACAGCGAAGGAGGAAGGGACAGCACAGTAGGAAGAACCATAAGTGGGTGGGGTCAGAAAAAGAGGAAAGATAGTTGCCTGTCTTGAAGAATTGTCTCTGTGGTTGTGGCGCAGGCGCGAATGAAAAACCTGAGCCATTTCTGTGATGGAAAGCTGGGACATTTCTTGTCAGATTTCTGCCCCTTTGGGGGGTAACTTCAGAGGACGATGTTCTGAAAACTTCATTTGCACAGGATATAGGTTTACCATGAAGATTAACTCAGGAGGGAGACCAAATTGTCCTCTCTGATGGGTTGGGTGTTACAGTGCCGGTTCTTGAGGAGGTCTGGGGTGGGGGCAAGTGCACCAGGCACAAGGAGGGGGTACGCCAGTGCAGGCATGGAGAAGAGTTTCTGCCCAGCATGTAGCTGCTTGCCCGTCTTCATCACCCACACTGCACCTGCAGCAGCTGCACGCGAGGCCAGGGGGTGAGCAAGCGAGCCATGGTGGCATCACAGCAAACACCCCTGGGGCCACCAGTGCCTGCTCCAGCGTGTGTGTGCGCATGTGGCACACCCCCTCTCTCCCTCCTGCCCCAGGCGCTCCTTCTCCCAGCTCCATGCCTGGGGTGTTATTTTGGAAAGGTGTTAAGTATTTTCTGATGTCTCATAAACACTGACCATTCTGTTGTTCCGGATATGATGATCTCAGAATACAGGAAGCAAGCCTCCAGATGGGATTGCTTATTTCTGCATGGGACACCTTATTGTCTCACCTTTGTGATGGCATTTTAGCTAGCTTTAATTTCTTTGTAAGATGCCATCTACCACTGTGGCTCAGTGGTAGAGCATCTGCTTTGCATGCAGAAGGTCCCAGGTTCAATCCCTGGCATCTCCAGTTAAAGGGACTTAGGCGAGTAGGTGATGTGAAAGTCCTCAGCCTGAGACCCTGGAGAGCCACTGCTGGTTGGAGTAGACAATACTGACTTTGATGGACCAAGGGTCTGATTCAGTATAAGGCAGCTTCATGTGTTCATGTGTTGCTTTCTTAGATTCTGGGTTTGCAAAGGGTGTGTGAGTGTGACTCGGTGCTATTTCCACCTATATCTTATGGCATCACATGGCCCTAGATTTCTGGCAGGTGATGTGTGTGTCTTATGCTAACAGTTTGAACACAAATCAGTTATTTCCTTTGGACTCTTTTTTCCAGGAAATTTACAAAGATGCAAATACACAGGTCCACACACTGAGGAAAATGGTCAAAGAAAAAGAGGAGGCCATTCAGCGGCAGTCGACACTGGAGAAGAAGATCCATGAACTGGAGAAGCAAGGGTCCATTAAAATTCAGAAGAAAGGAGATGGTGATATCTCCATTCTTCCTGTCGGGGTGGCTTCAGGGTCATCACCCTCAGGGTCCGAAGCTAATGCTGGCACGTGTATAGGGTCAGTTTCTGGCCCTGTGCCTTCGGTTCCATTGCCACCTCCTCCACCACCTTTACCACTGTCAACAGCGGAATCAGAAGCAGGTGAGAAATGTTGGAAGGATCTGGAAGCACTTTTGAAAACCGTTCATCTTTTGCAAACTATTTGTGCCACCCCGCACAGAGTTCAATCCTTTTCAGTCCATTGGCGTCAGAGGGCTTAGAAGGGTGCATCTCTGCATAGGATAGCACCAGTAAGATAATGAAGCTTACTTTGACATATTCAGGAAGACTTGATTCTTCCCATGGAAGACAGTCCACAGAAATTTACATGTGCTTACAGTCAAATGGGGGGAAAAGACTGGAAGTACAGTAAGTTCCTCTGAAAGAAGCCAGTATGTTTACCGTCTTGGTGAATGCCATCAAATAACATCTTGCCTTTTTGTTCAGTAGTGCAAAATGGTCCCGTGACAGCACCCGTGCCTCCACCACCACCTCCGCCTCCGCCTCCTCTTCCTGGTCCAGCAACAGAACCGGTGCCAGCTCCCCCAATGCCACCCCCACCCCCACCATCAGCACCTCCTCTTCCTGGAACAGCCTCCCCTACGGTAGTTTTCAACTCAGGGTTAGCAGGTAAGAACCACCAAAAGTTACCAATGCTGACTTTTGGGACATTCAGTAATGAATTGCAACAGTAAAGTACAGAGGTTGTTTCTCTGAGTTTCTCAGTTGTGCATAGAATTTGTCTGGGGTTCGCCAGAGGCACATGGTTATCATAACATCCATCTGATTTTGGACAGTCAATTGAGTTGGGAAATGTAGCTCCTTCTCCCCAGATGCTTTTTCCTAATGGGGACTCCAGCGGAGGGTAGCAATTTTAACTGAGAAAACGTCCAGTGAAAAAAGGGTTAAGGAGCCCTCCCAAAGTGTGTGCTGGTCTTTCATTCCATGGTTTAATCTCTGGGGCTGCATTTCGTTAACAACAATAGCAACGAAAACAACAACCTGTACTTGACTGAATCTGCCACAAAGGGGAAAGCTTTATGTCACTAAAACCAGGCCTTTGCTTATCCAATTAAGTCTATAGGGGCCCAAGTACCCCCCCTTTATTGCCTGTATTACAAAGATTCAAAACATCACTTTCAAATAACACCTTTCTAATCATTGCACCCATGGTGCAGAGTGGTAAGCCGCAGTACTGCAGTCCAAGCTCTGCTCACGACCTGAGTTCGATCCCGACGGAAGTTGGTTTCAGGTAGCCGGCTCAAGGTTGACTCTGCCTTCCATCCTTCCAAGGTCGGTAAAATGAGTACCCAGCTTGCTGGGGGTAAAGGGAAGATGACTGGGGAAGGCACTGGCAAACCACCCCGTAAACAAAAAAGTCTGCCTAGTAAATGTCGGGTTGTGACGTCACCCCATGTTTCTGGAATGACCCGGTGCTTGCACAGGGGACCTTTACTGTTACCTTTAATCATTATGAAAGGACCGATCTTGTGTGGCATGGCTCCAAAAGTCATTGGTCTGGACATAATTGAAGTTTCACTACCTTTTTGTTCTGAAACAGTAGTTAAAATATAAAGAAGTTTTGCTTGGGCTATTCAGTCAGCAAATTCCATTGGCCCACAGCACCATCAGTCCAAAATCAATTGACGTTTGTTACACTGATGATCTAGAGAGGAGGGAAATAGAGCAGCTGATGGTTTTCTCAGCCAGAAGCTCAGAGGGCTGTTACTCAGGCTTTGAGAAACATTGCGTAACCCTTAAAACCGAAGCTTACTCTTACTAGCACAGTACTTCCTCTACGGTGGATGGAGGCCTAACTTCTATGAGTCTCATGGGAAGTTTGTGAGGAGCTAGAAAGACTTAAAAGGGTAAAAGATGGGAGGAAGGAAAGATAAAGCCGGAAGGGGGAGGAGCAGAAGAGGTAAAAGGGGAAAGTTGAGTTGGAACAGAAAAAGGTGTTGGGAGGGAATAGAAAAAGGTAGGTAAAGTCAGTAGGAGGGTTGGAGAGAAGGAAGGAGGAGAGGCAAAAGTGTAGACACTGCCCAGGGAAGGCAAAGAGCAAAAGCAAGGAGGGAGAGAGGAAATAAGGAAATGAGACTCCCCTCACCTGTGAGTCCTCGCAAGTCCCCCTCCCCCCACACACTTGTTCTCGCTGAATCTGCATAGGATTAGCTCCTTTCTGAGAGCACATTTGTGAGAAGCAGAGTCCGTAATGGAATCTGGCAGGGAAATAGAACATTTTAAACCCAATGAGCCACTCAACCCCTCTATTCTAATACTTTAAAAACAAAATGAACTAGCATTTTGGTGTTCAGGGCTTTATGCCGATGCTGTTTATTTGGCTCCCCATGCAGGCTGCAGGTCTTAGCAGTCTCATCCTTGAGTAGGCCCCCTTGTACATGGTGGGACTTACTTCCGAGCAGACAGGCTGCCAGTTAGCCAGTTCAGGCTTCGTTTCTCCTTCCTCCTCCTGAATTTGATCCATGTTCGTTCGTCCTTCAGTGGTACACGTGAAGCTGGTCGAGAACAGGTTCAGTGCCAGGCTCTGAAATGGTAGCGCTCTGTGTGGCTTTGTTTGTCCTGCCCCGTTTTTCCAGTCCTTGGCTTGATATTGTCATTATTCACATTCCTCCCTCAAAATCCGATGTTCAGTCAGCTTGCTAACCCTCTGTTTATTGTCTTGCTACAATTCATACATTTTCCTTTGAGTTCTCTGTGCTTTGGAGGAATATGAATCATGATTCATGTATTTAAGCCACTCTGTACAGAACCCATTAATAAGAAAATGGCTCACCACATTTCCTAAGTGTCACTGTCTAAATTTCAGGCATGGTGTTGGAAACTTTTCATCACATATCTGGATTTAGGCCTTGGACTGAATGTCATTTCCACTCTCTTTTTGTGTGCGTTGAGAACGATGCTTTTGGAAACTGAAAAGACTTTGTCCGACTCAAACTTCAAGGCATCTGCATTCCAGTGATCAAGCAAGTTAGATCAGGGGTCCACCAGTCCACTTGTGAGGGTGCCAGGAATCCTTCTGGCAAGCAGAGCCTCCAGCAGCTTACAGATCACGTCAACAAGTGAAGCTGCCTTATACTGAATCAGACCCTTGGCCCATCAAAGTCACGATTGTCTACTCAGACCGGCAGTGGCTCTCCAGGGTCTTCCACCAGGGTCTTTCTCCAGGGCAGGGGTCTTTCACATCACCTTCCTGCCTAGCCCCTTTTAACTGGAGATGCCGGGGATTTAACCTAGGACCTTCTGCATGCCAAGCAGATGCTCTACCACTGAGGCACAGCCCCTCCCCTAAAGGATCCCCTTTCCAGAGTTCCCATTTCCACAGCACTTTGAAGAACGTAAGAAGAAGCAAGAGTGGACATGTTCATGGAGGAGAGGGGTATTCATGGCTACTTGTAAAAATGGATACTAGTCATGATGCACACCTATTCTCTCCAGGATCAGATGAGCATGCCTATTATATTAGGTGCTTTGGAACACAGGCAGGACAGTGCTTCTGCAGTTGTCT
Source organism: Euleptes europaea (assembly GCF_029931775.1). NCBI lineage: Eukaryota > Metazoa > Chordata > Lepidosauria > Squamata > Sphaerodactylidae > Euleptes > Euleptes europaea. The sequence continues at coordinate 28,895,837 of NC_079326.1, forward strand.
TGTTCTGCAGTGGGCTTCCTAAAGGCACCTGCTTGACCACTGTGTGAACAGACTGCTGGACTTGATGGCCCTTGGTCTGATCCAGCATGGCCTTTCTTATGTTCTTATGTCCTCCAAGCTGTGAAAGAGACTTTCTCTCTCTTACCATGTCTATATTATGGTACAAGTTAGAGTATTCCATCTCTCTCCCAAGGTCTCTTCATGTGCCAGAGGACTGGAAAAATATGTGGGTTGACGGTAACCACAAATAATGCTGACTGGTAAATCCCCCTGTGCATGAAGCAGAAAAGGCTTTATTGTCTTCTAAGTTACATAAACCACCGAATATCCAAATACCTAAATGTCAGGGTCTAGTTGGGGCTATGTGGTCCTACAGCAACCTTCTTGCAAAGCTGTCCTTGCAGGTAGAAGGGTCTTCTGAAATGCATACTGTGAGATGCAAGAAGTGGAGGAAGGGGAAAGTGATAGATCCTGTTTGGCACTTGCTTAAATGAAGTTGTTAAAGTCATCGTGCCTCCGTAGTAGAAGAGACTTGGCAGGCACATTCTTGATTCACTGTGTTGTTATGCTGCCAAGAGCCAAACTAGCTGAGACACTGGGAGTTACATGATTGGAGCTCCACACTTTTGTAAAAATGCAATTCTAAGGTATGTGGGGGGCTGGTTCTGGTCAGGACTGCAAGGGGAAGGTGGGTGAAGCCTCCTGCCCCCCAGTGCTGGTTTTTTGACCTGAAACCATCCCTCAGAACTGCTGTTTGCCTCATTTCCCCAGTGCACATTTTCAATAAAAAGCTGGAAACTGTAGTCACTTAAATTATTGTTTTTATGTAAATCCCCCTTTCCCCCTTGATCAGGGAGTAGCTTTTCACATAGTTTCCCCCTCCTCCACTTAACCCCCACTACAACAGCCCTGTGAGGGTAGGTCAAGCTGAGAGATTGTGACGGGGCCAGGGTCACCTGGCAGGTCTTCCGTGGTCGAGGGAGGGATTCGAACCCAGTCGTTCTGGGTCCTAGCCCTACACTCTGTCCGCTACACCAGAACAGCCCTCACTGCGTCTTGTCTGGTTTGGCACCACGATAAATTTGTGTAGGAAAATGGTATTTCCCCACTTTGTTGTGTTGAATACGTAGTAACTATGAACAGGCTGTTTGATGTTGGTTTAATATGGTTATTAGTAAAAAATGGTAACGTGTGAAGTAGCCCTGAGTTGCCCTTATTTGTTCTTTTTTTGGAGTCAGTGAAAGCAGTAAATTGCTTTTTTTGCTTTGTTTATAAATTATTCCGTGGTCTGTGCTGCTAACCCTTTTCTTCTTTATTCCTGCTGCTTCCTTGTAAGATGGGCCAATCAAGCTTTTCTGTAGGTTCCTCCTTGCTAAGTATTTTAAAGTGGTTCTTTTTTCCAGTGTCACCTCCTCTCCACCCCATCACCCATATCCATTCGTGTGTCATTTTAAAACCTGGCTTGCTGTGTTTTTTTGCAGTCTCTAAAAGCATGAACGGCTTTTGAGTTTACTGAAAACATGGTTGGAGTGCAAAACCTTCTCAGGCATTTCTCCCTCACTCCTGTAACTTTATAATGCATGCATGTTAAAGCTCATGTATCTCTGTGAGACACCAGACTAACACATCACTACTCCATGTGCAATTCTCACTATATATTCATCAAGGTAAACAGGCTATCGTATTTTGGTCACGTTATGAGAAGACAAGAGTCACTGGAAAAGACAGTCATGCTAGAAAAGTTGAGGGCAGCAGGAAAAGAGGAAGACACAACAAGAGATGGATTGACTCAATAAAGGAAGCCATAGCCCTCAGTTTGCAAGACCTGAACAAGGCTGTTAAAGATAGGACGTTTTGGAGGACATTAATTCATTTGGTCGCCATGAGTCGGAGGCGACGGCATTTAACACACACACACATTCATCGAGCCATCACCATGTTTTAAAAACATTATTGACAGGTCAGGTCTCAATTTATACACAACCCAAATTTAATATAATAATCCATAGTCTTTATATTGTACATTATTGCTTGAAGTTCTTCATATATGTGATTACAGTAATTCTTACAGAAACACAGTAAGGGACCAATATTATCTCTCTTTCCCCCACCCCAATTATAAATGGAAGCTTGACATCAGTGGTATGACTATTAAATCAGAGATCCATCTATACAGCCTCCTGTCCTTGCTCAGCAGAATAAAGATGGGTAGACTGTTTGAAGGGTATGGAAAGTGGTCCTTCCCCACTTTAGCGGATGATTTTGGGGAAAACATGTAAAAATGTGTCCTTGGCCAGACACTTTCACGAGAGATTGAGTTAATGGTAATGCTGGAGATGAAAAGAGGAAGATGGAAAGGTATCAGGTTGTTGGGATGGACCCATCCCAAATCTTCACACATGAACAGTGGAACCATTTTGGAACAGAATTCTTGATTATCTGTGGTAAGATGCAGATGGTGTTCTGTCCTTCAGATGATGGCCCTCTACTCAACCATACCAAATGCCAGTACCTGATCACATGTCAATTTATTGACAAAATGCCTTTTTTCAAAATTGGAAGAATTAGAATTATGGGTTCTCTATCATTACAGACACTCGACATTTAAATCTCTGTAAAGTGGTTCAGTTTGAAATCAAAGTAAGGCCTTAAAAGCCAGTGTGGTGTAGTGGTTAAGAACGGTGGTTTGGAGCGGTGGAGTCTAATCTGGAGAACCGGGTTCGATTCCCCACTCCTCCACATGAGCGGTGGACTCTAATCTGGTGAACCAAGTTGGTTTCCCCACTTCTACACATGAAGCCAGCTGGGTGAGTTTGGGCTAGTCACAGCTCTCTCAGCCCCACCTACCTCACAGGGTGTCTGTTGTGGGGAGGGGAAGGTGATTGTAAGCCGGTTTGATTCTCCCTTAAGTGGTAAAGAAAGTTGGCATATAAAAACCAACTCTTCTCCTTTTCCCTTTTTCCTTTTTCCTTCTTTTTTCTTCCTTCTTCCTTCTTCCTTCTTCCTTCTTCTGATTCAGTGAAGGATGATCTGGTCTGGCTTGATTAATTAACCTAATTTTGAAACCAAGGACAATAAAAAATTTTTTTTGCCTTAGTGGATATTTTAGGTTTTTAGTGTGCCCTAGTATGCCATTTAATGCATCTCCTGTATCTTATGAAAATTAAAGCCTATAATTAATGAATTGTTGATTACTTCAGTATTTCCAGTGATGGACATTCTACCATCAACTGGGCTGAAAATTACAGAGTTTAATGGCTCTTGTGTTCAGAAGGCTTTTATTCGTAGTAATTAACCTACATTTTCCTTATTATTCTTTTTTTTCTATTGGTTAATGAGCAAAGCAGCCATTCAGAACTACTTTAGAAGACTCGGTAGACTAGAGAATTTCAACATTACCAATAATCTGAAAAGTAATTATGCCAAGGCTAGAGAACTTTCCTTTACTTTGTGACACAGAAATGTACCCCTGTCCCCATCCATCCCTTCTGATGGCTGGTAATAGGTCTTTTTAAAACATTTGTTTGTAGACGACTTAAGCAGAGTGATACCCTTCTAAGTCCATTGAAATTAATGGTCTTAGAAGGGTGTGATTTCTGTTTTGGATTGCACTGTTAATTTCAAACATGTCGTTAGCATAACTGAGTGTCACGTCATGAAAATATGCCATATTAGGATGCAAGCAATGTATGGGTTGGATCCAAAGTCTGTCTTCTGGGAATGAAGGTGCAATTCTACTTGCCCGAAAGGAGGGCTGTTTTTGTCAATTCCCTCTTCCCTTTGCAGATCACCACCACATTATACTTCAAGACGAAATGGAAAAAATTCTGCAAGCAGAACTTTGGATCCAATCCTATGCAAATAACCATATTAAAGAGATCCCGTATTTGAAACTCAGATCAGAGATTATCATGTGGAACCTTGCCCTTCAAAATCTGGAAAGAGCCACACATACAACTTGTCCCAACACTGTACATAGGACCACTGGGAATTGGACAACCCTAGATTTATAACTATAACTTCATAAATGTAGTCGATCCACCATTGACTGAAGTGGATTTAGAAGGGTGTAACTCTGTTAGGATTGCACTGGAAATGCCATATTTTCTGCATGCTTTACAAATAACTGTATATCTTCATGTAGTGTTTTTATATGAGACATGGCCTTAGTAATGATATCTGTGATTTTTGGGTAAATGTGTGGATGCTAATTTCTGTTAATTAATATAATTAATAATTCATAGTCTGTTAATGTCAGTATGGTTAGAAGACCATGATAGGAAATCGCTGGCTAAAAATTACACAGGGCTTAATTGAGAATCCAGCTTCCAAGGCAAACTAGTGACAAACCATTTTATAGCTTTCTGGCAGGGATATTTGGTAGTCCCAAGCAAATCCTGTGGGGAGAATATGGATTTTATCAGAAAAATGCTTTTTTGTTCTGTCAGATCTTTATAAACTCTTTCCTTATGTGAACATTAGGCAAAACCCACTGAATTAAAGATACATCTCTCTGTCTCTCCCCCCCCCCCCCCCCATCTCCTGATGTAGCTCAGGGTTTTCAGGCATTTTAAAGTGTGTGTTTGGCTTGCCACACCTTCAGTGTTGAAGCACCATCTCCAAGAATTAGGGTTGCCAGCCTCCAGGTGGGCCCTGGAGATCTCTTAGAATTACAACCAATCTTCAGGCAACAGAGATCAGTTCCCCTGGAGAAAATGGCTGTTTTGGAGGGTGGACTCTGTGGCATTATATACCAATGAGGTCCCTCCCCAAACCCTGCCCTCCCCAGGCCCTCCCCGCCTAAATCTCCAGGTATTTTCCATCCCAGAGCTGGCAGCCCTACCCAGAATTGCTGTTTGGTTGCTGTAGGCATTTACTGGCTGTTTCAGAATTTGTAATGGCACTTTCTGTTTTATTTAAAGCTGTGAAAATCAAGAAGCCGATTAAGACAAAATTCCGCATGCCGGTGTTTAACTGGGTGGCTCTAAAGCCCAATCAGATTAATGGAACAGTCTTCAACGAAATTGATGATGAAAGGATCTTAGAGGTATGAGCCACACACATCATGCTTACATTTGTGGGTTCTTTTATTATAATAATGGTTTGTGGTTAAGAGGAGGAATCCTTCATGTCTGGCTGCTGAAGTAAAACAAGAGGCTTGTGGGGCCTTCAAACTAATAGAATTATACAGCATAAGCTTTTGTGGACGTTTGGAGGATCTCTAGTCCACAAATGTTTATGCCATAATCTTTAAAGGTGCTGCAACATTTCTTTCTTGTTTTATTTTTGAGCTGTTGTTCTATGCATTGGGAGAGCATTGAATGGGCTCAAAACAATGGGCTGTAGACTTCTGGACTGACCTATTTGGACAGCCTGACTTGAGCCTGATTTCAACATGGTGCTATCAGAGGCTAAAGGCCTTTCCCTGTGGGACTTTACACTCATACAGTGTCTTTAAACCAGGTGGCTACCTGTGGAAGCTGCAAAGCTTGGTGAAAGTGGTTTGGCTTGAGGAGGAATCACACTTAAATCAGGCTTTACTCGTGTGCCAAGATGGGCTGAGTTAATAAATACATTCATTTTCCTTTTTCAAGGAACTTGATCTTTCAAGAAGCTTTTAATGGTCTTTTATGCATGGGAGTTTAACTGGGGTTCGTTGCTCGCTCGACCCACACTTTTCCATTGTGAATCCAAAATTTGCTATGCACCAGCAAAGTCCCCGAGCTCAAAATCCAGAAGCATCTCCTCATCCCTTGAAAACATTGCTTTGTAATTGGCTGTAGTGCTTACTGTAAGAAAAACATCCAGCTCCCCTCCCCCCCCAGCGGAAACCCAAGTGCTGTTTTACAAAACAGTTGCGAAAACCAGGAGTAACCCAAGTGACGCTTTAAAACCATTTTTTTTTTGTGAATGTCTGCTCAGAAAGAACTCCGGGTGGAGACAAAAATCAGGAAGCATTTGTATCCCTGCCCCTTTAAACGCTGCTTTGTAATTGGCTGTAATGCTTACTGTGAGAAAAACGTAGCCCCCAACTTCCCTGTTGCGCACTTTGACTTATGCATGGAGATTTCACCCAGGCTGATCTCAGGGGAGATCGAAGAATTGGGTTTTTACAGGAACACCTGGGATTTGCGAGGGCTGGCCGCAAGGTCATCTCTAATAGACAGAAAACTCATGCATAACTCCAAGGAACAACTGAGTCAAACCAGGGGCGAACTTGAGAGAAAGTACCCATGCATAAATGACCAATTTAAACTTAGGAATGCCCTGAGAGGGCAGAAAATGTTTCTTGTGTTTCATTGTGTAATACAATTTCAGTGCCTTGTTCGTTGTATGCATTATACCGGCCTTTATTGCATTATTTTTACAACTCTGTCAACTCTGTCACGTGTGCATGTATGTGCCTTGAGTCTCAACGAGAAAGGAGGACAATAAACGAAGTAAGCCGGTATGTTGAATTAATGGTCTGTTCTGCTTCTTGCACCCCTTAAGGAGGAATCCTTTTTCAGACATGTTTAGTAAAAATTATTCCATTGTTCTTAAGCACAGTTGCAAACTCAGGCTACCAGGGCTCCCTGATACAATTTTATTATAATTGGGGTGGTGTGTAGGATTGCCAGCTCAGCGTCTCAAGAAGCTTAATTTGGCACACAGTAACACATTCTGTGGGATTTTGCGCTCCTTCAGAATCACAGCATGCACACAGCCCTGCTAATAGTTTCTCACACTATTGTGTTTTGTGTCTCTGCTACCGAGTATGTGTAGGCAGGAGTATTTTTTTAAACCATTTTGTGTATGTAGCGTTATGTTCTCAGCTGTGACTTTTAAGAAATGGATTGTTTCAATGCAGATTTTAGAACTGGTTCATTTCTGTCTTTAAAATAGGATTTAAATGTGGATGAATTTGAAGAAATATTCAAGACAAAAGCCCAGGGCCCAGCCATTGATCTTTCTTCAAGCAAGCAAATAACTCAGAAAGGATCAAACAAAGTCACATTATTGGAAGCCAACAGGGCGAAAAATCTTGCCATCACTTTAAGAAAAGCTGGGAAGACCTCGGATGAAATATGCAAAGCTATTCAAGCGTAAGGGAAAGGTCTCTTTAATGCAGTGCTTAGTTATATTACTTTAACTTGCAAGTAATATTTCTGCAACTGGAGGAGCTCCAGAACATCTACCTACTTCTCACAGTCAATGGTGGTCATATAGACCAGTTGATCATTAGCTGTGATTGCAATCCTTTGTGCATTTACTTGAGAGTAAGCCCTGCGGAACATGGTGGGATTTAGTTCTTAGTATAGATGCATGACCTGACCTGGATGGCCCAGGATCCTGATCTCATCAGATCTCAAAAGCTAAGCAGGGCCAGCCCTGGTTAGTAATTGGATGGGAGACCCACCAAGGAATGCCTGGGTTGTTGTGCAGAGGCAGGCAATGGCAAACCACCTCTGTAAGTCTCTTGCCTTGAAAACCCTACCAGAGGTCGCCAAAAGTCATCTACTACTTGATGGCACTTTACACATGCAAAAATGCATAGGGTTAAGCCATATATCACTGTACTGTCAAAGCCAGCGGGTGATTTTCTGAGGAATGTCATAAATATATTTCTGCCAAGATTCTTGTCATTCAATACTTTCATTCCTAGCAGCAATTGAAATACCATCCTAAGATAAACATGTTAACAATTACAAGAGCAAGAAAGGGCTAGTTTTCCTTTCCTCAGGGTTTGAATTCAGTCCAAATGTCCCGGATGAAATGTAGGTGGTATTGCGTGTGTGATTTATGTTTAAAATGTATAGGCTGCCTCTTCAAATGCTCAACCCAACTAGTAACTAATAAGACAGTAAATCAGTTCTAATAAACCTGGAAGCTTTAATACTTAAAACAGTTCAATAGAACAAACACAAAGAGTTTTTTTGTCTAGCTTGCAAAAGCCATCCTGAATAAATTCACTTTGCATTTCTTTTAGGAGGAGTGTCTCCTGTGGTAAATCATTCCATAGTCCTGGGATTACCATGCTAAAAGTGCCGTTTCCCCGCCCCCTTTGATCAGTGATGCCCAACATTGGTGGCTGTGGGCATTGTGGCACCTGCTGATGGCTTTTCCAGTGTTCATTGGCTTCTTCAATGAAGCATCTTTCCCCAAAGCAAAGAGCCAGTCGTGTTTTTTCTCTTATTAGAGCAAGAGAGGTTTCTGAAGAAACCATCAGGCATGATCAGTTTTGTGTCTGCCTGGAACCCCCATTCAGAAACATCTGCCTATATCAGGAGAATGCTTAGCTGGCAGCATGCCAATATCCTTTGATTGGCCCCAGCACCACATAGCAGCCACATGTCAACTTCATGAAACACAGCTTGACAGCAGGAATTGGCATGATTGGGGTTGCCAACCTCCAGGTGGGGCCTGGAGATATCCCGGAATTACAGCTGATCTACAGACTTCAGGGATCAGTTCCCCGGAGAATACAGCTGCTTTGGAGGTACCTCTCCTCATCAACCCCACCCTGTCCAGGCTCCACCCCTAAATCTCCAGGAATTTTCCAACCTGGAATTGGCAACCCTAGATGTGATTACCATCTAAAGCAGGGGTTTCAAACATAAGGCCCACGGGCCGGATCTGGCCCCTTGAGAGCTCTTATCCAGCCTGCGAGCCAGCCAAGGCAGCCACCCCCTCCCACTTTCAATATGTGCTGGTGCGGCATGGCCCGGCCCGACCAAGTGACATTTATGTCATATCCAGCCCTCGTAACCCCTGATTTAAAGTGTGGCCTAAATATTCGCAGGATAGATTGTAGCCTTAATAACATGCAGTGATTTGGGATCTCAGGTTAATCAGAGCATCACATTTATTTAGGCTTATGGAAACTAACTCTTCTGATTAACAACTCACTGCCACCCTCTTTTTGTAATTATCCTTTTTTAATTTTGGGGTTTTTTTTGCATTGAATAGATTTGATCTGAAGACCTTGCCAGTCGATTTTGTCGAATGCTTGATGAGGTTCTTGCCCACTGAAAATGAAGTGAAAATGTTGCGGCTCTATGAACGGGAGAGGAAACCCCTTGAGAATCTGTCGGATGAAGACCGGTTCATGATGCAGTTTAGCAAGATTGAGAGGCTGATGCAGAAGATGACCATCATGGCATTCATTGGCAACTTTGCAGAAAGCATCCAGATGTTGACTCCAGTGAGTAAAATGCAGAGCTCAGAACTTTCTCAAAATGGAACTAGAACTGGAATTCTAAGGATTGTGCTTATGTGTACGTTATATGGTTGTAGCGCAGTTGCTGCCGTTATCATTAGAAGTGGGCAGAAGTTCTCTCCCGATAAATTCTTGCTGATCTTTGGTAACTTACCTTTAGTTCCTGCTTAGAAGTCAACTTGGAACTATGCAGAGATAAAAGCATTGGGATCCTCTGTTCTCCTTTCTGTTAAAAAAACCTGACCCCTTACATGTGTGATTAAACATGTAAAATTATAAATAGTAATGATTGTCTGAGATTTCAGTTGCTTCACTTTTATCTACTCCATTAAAGGGTGCCTTTTCATGCTTACGTCTCGTGGCACAAAGCTTAACACTTTGTTTGCCCATTCATTGTAGTGTGAGATAGTCCTACATTTCTCCCATTGAAATAAATAAGACTTTATAGTGGTGAACTTTTGCCAGATCATGCCCTGCATTGTTATAACAATTTTTAAGCATTTAAAGTAGTGTTTTCAGCTGATTTAATTGGTCTATATTCTGTCTTTTAATTGATTAAGTTAATTGATCGTCATTAGGTACACACAATGGAAATCTCAAGACAGAGGGTTTTTAACACTTTCAAAGGAGGTCAGCATGGTATTCTCACTTTATGAATATTTCAGTTAAAAGGGCCTCACCCACAGTTTCCAGTTTGCATTTGTCACCAACAGGACAGGACCCTTAGGGAGTCCTTTAGTTTCCCGTATTTTGTATGCTTTTCTCACTCACTAGTAGTTTTTAATGTAGGAGAAGGTCATGTAAAGAGAAGAATGGCAGCGATGAATCATGAAGTTATAGAGCAATTGTAAAGAATTTAATTCCTGCATACAGGTACCTTAAATGACAGAGAGAGGAAGGAACCTACACTTCTGGGTAGCCTGCACAGACTCAGAAGTCATAAGCCCTAGAATCTTGAACGTAACAGCTCTACCAGTTACTCGGAGAAAATGTTTTAATTGAAAGGCAATCTATTGATCAGCTGCACTGTTAAACCAAGATCATCCCAGAACCCTAGTTTAAAATCAGTCACAATCCCATCCTGGGGTCAGCTGGTGAAATGGAAAGAGATAAACAGTACCTCGTGCTGTACTGCTAGAGTCTTCCTGAAATATGGCCTACGTAACAACAGGCTCTCTTGCAGCTTCTAATTTTAGATTTTACAGATGTTCACTTTCCTTTCTGTGTTTGTCTTTAGCAACTACATGCAATAATTGCAGCATCTGTCTCGATCAAGTCATCCCAGAAGCTCAAGAAAATATTAGAAGCAAGTATAATTTCTCTTACTTCTCTCTTTCTCTCTCTTTAATTTTGGTTGAAGACCATCTTGGGTGGCTATGCTTACATGAAAGCTAACCTTTCATTTCCATCACAATAAGTTATACATTTAGCTCATGCTTATTATGTTTTCCTATGATTTCTACAGATAATCTTGGCTCTTGGTAACTATATGAACAGCAGTAAAAGAGGAGCTGTTTATGGGTTTAAGCTACAGAGTTTAGATCTGGTAAGTAGAAGAAAAACACCTCTCCAAACTGACTTGCACTTAGTTTTCACCTGAAGATTGCCTGCAGTTCTTCATTTACTTGGCTTAAGGAATCTATTTATTTGATTGACTGATTTGATTTCTTTTGTGCCGTTCAACCAAGAAGGATCCCCAAGGTGGCTGTAATAAAACAAAACATATAATTACAATGGGGGTGCTTTCGTTTGCTTAGATATTCCTCTGGCGTAGCATCCCAGTTGTTATTAGTTATTGTATTTGTTTTCATTTCTTTAATCCAAACCATTGCCACAGTTATTGCAACCTAAAGGGTCAGTTTCCAGGCTGTTTCCTTCCCCCCCACTGCTGCAGGTCTGTCCAAGGGCAAAGTGGGAGGAGAGATTCTAGCTAGGGTTGCCATTTCCCCACTGGGTGTGGGGGATATTCAGCCCCCCTCCCACTGCTGATTAGCTGGCCAGCAGGGAGACTTATTGGCAGTAGGGAAGGCCTACATCAGTGTCTCAGCATCTATGCTGACAAAGTGGTAATGTCACTTCTGGTGAGAGCCCCTCCACATGGTCTGCCTGCCTATACATATTATCTGACAGCTCCTCGTCTCTGTAGAGCTTTTTGCTTGGCTAGACTGGATGCTAACCCTTCTATGGTAATGCAGGGCAGAATTCTGAATATACCATACTCAGACAGGATCTGCCCTTGCTCTTCTGGCTCTATTGACACATTAGCCCATGCCCTTTTGGAATGCCGGTTTTACGAGGAACTTCGATCGCACTATATTTCCCCCCTTTTAATATACAAATCCAATGCCTCTGTGACTGGCATAATGCCTTTTTTACTAAGTGATAGGGACCCCAAGGCTACATTGTCAGTGGCAAGATTTGTTTCAGTCCTTATATCCCTCCAACACTAGATATATGCTGCTCAAGATCAATTGATCAAGGAGCTTCTAAGGGATAAAAGGAAAGGAAAGGTGTAGGCCTCCCACATTGCCAGTAAGTCCCCCCACCAGCTGCCAGGTTACCTGACAACCCTAGTTCTAGCAGATGAAAGGTAAACTGGTGAGGAAATGAAACAATAACTTTAAATAGAGGTGAATTACAGGCCCTAAAACTTCATAATCCTACCCTAGTTCATATTCTCTTCCTTGCTATTATTCCAGTCAGTTGGAGTCTCAAGGAAAACAATGTGAATTACAGATTGGCCTAAATTTGCACTTTCAAGAAAATGTGTTGAGCACCATCCTGTACTTTGCCAGCTTTTTGCTATATCCATCTCTCTGCTTCTTGAGGACAAAAATCTGGCACTTCATAAATTTTAAAACAGTAGAAGGGGAACAGGCTGGGTTAAATCAGTGATCAATCCAGTGAATGTAATGAACAGTGATTGCTAAGGTATACTGAACACATTAGAGAACATTCATTGTTGTTTTTTTATTCTCAATAGTAATACACAGTTACTTGGAAACCCCTTTGGGAGATCGACTTAGAAATGTGATTCAGATTATTCTCCTGTAAAGTGCTGCCTTTTTTTTTTTTTTTTTTACAAAGCCTGATTTATTTAAAAAATCAGACAGCACAGGAAACCTCTGTGTTAATTCAATATATGCCGGAATCTTAGGCTTCTTTACTTTAGTTCTCCTCTTTTTTCCCATACCAACACAATTTGGACACATGTATGTCATGTGATTTGGGCTGCAAACCAGTTGGATTTAAAAATAAATATTTTGGCTTGGGGATTAGGATACTAGAAATTACCCACTGAGCAGGGAGAATTGAAAGAGACAATATTTGGAAAGTTGCTAGAGAAATAGGACCCTTTCTAAAATACAGATCTTGCCTTTGACTATTCTGTCTAGATCTTTGTGAGATTTACAACATTTTCTTTGAACAAGAGTGTGTTTCTTAGGTAACAGTGAGAAATCTTCAGTTGCACACACATTTTTGCTTTTCTGCACTGCAGCTGGAATTAATGCCACAACTATGATTTCTAAAGAAGTGCTGTTTATTTTTTGAAAGGTGTCTTGGAAGTGGAAGGAAAAAACATCAACATTGGAAACAAAATTCCTCATTTATCATTTGTGATTATGGCCATTTGAATGACTAGGTCCTGCCTTCCCATGACACACAATTCCCTCTCTGGATGTATGTGTTGTAACTGTGGCTTAGAACCAGCCAACTGTCAACAGAAGGCACTAGAGGATGGGGTTTTTCTCCCCATGTTCTCTCCTTACTCCCAACAGTCCCTTCCTGCCTCTGGAAAAATTATTCCTAGAGTTCTGGGATTCTTGTACAAAAAAGCATTGCAGGTCAGGATGCTGCAGGGAGGAGGGGGAAAGAGGTACAATTGCTGCTTCCTTGGGCTTTGGTCAGCAGGACTGTGCTTCGGAAGAGAGCCTCGTCCTACATGATTTGTTGTCCACCAGGGTCCTGTAACTCCAGGAATTATCTTTTCCAAGGTTGGGAGGTGGATGTGGGAAAGATCCACATGCCTTCTGCTTGACAGTTGATTGGATCCAGGACTTAATTTTTTTTTTAATGCAGTCTATTCTCACACATCTCTTTTGTCTCTTGGTTTGCAGCTACTAGACACAAAATCAACAGACAGGAAACAAACCCTTTTGCACTATATATCGAATGTTGTGAAGGAGAAGTATCAACAAGTATCGCTTTTTTACAACGAACTTCATTATGTAGAGAAAGCTGCTGCAGGTAATGAGTCCACTGTTCACTCTCCACATTGGTTCAAATAGATTCCATGCATAAATGCAATAATAAGTTGTACGCAACCAGGGTGTAGGTCTGTTTTTAAAAAGGTATTGGCTTGTGTAAGATAAGTCGGACATCTCATAAGTATTTCAGGAGCACCACCAGCCACAAGCAAAATATCATTTAAAAATGTTTCCCTGTGCCTTCTGGGTAATCCTGAAGCCATAGAATCATAGAGTTGGAAGGGACCCCCAGGGTCATCTAGTCCAACCCCCTGCACAATGCAGGACATTCACAACTACCTCTACCCCCAGCGACCCCCACTACATGCCCAGAAGATGACCAAGATGTGTTCCCTCTCATCATCTGCTTAAGGTTATAGAATCAGCATTGCTGGCAGATGGCCATCTAGCCTCTGCTTAAAAACCTCCAGGGAAGGAGAGCTCACCACCTGCCAAGGAAGCCTGTTCCACTTAGGAACCGCTCTAACTGTTAGAAAATTCTTTCTAATGTCTAGATGGAAACTCTTTCGATTTAATTTCAACCCCTTGGTTCAGGTCCGACCTTCTGGGGCAACAGAAAACAACTCGGAACCCTCCTCTATGTGACAGCTCTTGGATGTCTTCCTCCTGTCTAGTTACCAGCCTGTTTCCCTAGACCCTCCTTCATACCCATTTCTTTGACTCCCACCTCACCCCGACTTAAACCGGCATGGTTCCAGTTACTCTTTCATTGCTTGTGGCTTTTCCTAGACTTATGTCCATGTCCTTCTTCCTGAATATGTTTCTATAACACGGAAGGTTTGTCCAGCATCTTGGTATTTATATTGAGTGTTTTTATGGCTTGTGTTCATAATATGAAGATATATCTGGGCAGAAGTCAATACCTGTACTTGGACTGACAAAACCTTAGCTTCCCTTCTATTGTAACTATCACTTCCTGTCACTTTTCTCTCCTCTCAGACTTGCCTAAGGGCCTAACTACACAATACATTTTTGGCGAGTTGGATCTGGGTTTCCTGGACCCAGCTCACTTTCTCCACAGCCACACAGCAGTTGAGTGGAATTTCATTTAAAAAAACAGCAGGAGCTTGATTCAGCTCAGAACTGAGCTGCCCCCCCAAACTGGTGGCATTTCCCTGAGCTGCAGTGGCCCCTGCAGGTTACTATTTGCATAACTTTGGAGCTGCATGTGCTCAAAGTACTCCTGTGTGGGCTACGTCAGCTCAGTAAAATGGCATCTGGGGAGACAAGAGGCCCTCCTCTCCCCACTCTTTAGTTTAAAGCGGAATTGGGCTATTATTTTTAAAAGGATATTCCCCATAGTGGCTGTGTGGGCAGAGTAAGTCATTTAATTTGGCCCTACGTCTAAACCTTCTTGCCTGCTATTGCATCAATTTAGTGTTTTGCACATGACTTAGGATTCCCCCCCCCCCATCAAGTCACATCTGACATATTGTGACCCTTGGTGGGGTTTTCAAGGCAAAAGATGTTCAGAAGTGGTTTGCCATTGCCTGCCTCCATGTCACGACCCTGGTATTTTGTGGAGGTCTCCTATCCAAATACTTGCCTGGGCCCAACCCTGTTTAGTTTATGAGATCTGATGTGATCAGGCTAGCTTGGGCTATCCAGGTCAGGGCAGGACCTAGGCTGCTGGGGCTTAAATCTTTTGGTAGCAGCAGTGGAGCAGAGGAGAGCCATGAACACCACCCTGGGCTCATTGAAGAAAAGATGGGATAAAGGTAGATATAAGGGGATGGGGAGAGGGAATGTATGTCTCTCATTAAACTCTGTGGGATCTGTGCGACACATTTCCCAGCTTTGCTACAGGGGATCCTTTAAACTCAGATGGAAGGATCAAATAGGGATGTGTGTGCTTGAGCTTAACATTTCAGATGTATTTCATTTTTTTATTTTATTTTCAGTATCCCTTGAAAACGTTCTGTTGGATGTCAAGGAACTCCAAAGAGGTCTGGACCTAACAAAGCGCGAATTCACCATGCATGACCACAATACCATGCTAAAGGAATTTATTCAGAATAATGAAGGGAAGCTTAAAAAGTTACAGGATGATGCAAAAATAGCCCAGGTATTCCATGCAGCCCGGCTCTTTCTAAAGTGCTGTATTGATGTACGTACCTCTCAGGATCTGGAAATGAAGGAATCTGTCATCTTTTCAAGCTACAGTGACTGAGAAGAACAGGGATTCACCCTAAGCTGTTTTTGTGTTTGCAGTACTAGTTAGTGTTGATGTGACACCCACTGTCATCCTCTGTCGCTAACAGTGCCATCCCAAGCCAAGTGGGTCTTCTCAGAATCCTACTCAGGTCCTTCCATAGAGGCTTATTCCCAGGAAAGTGCATCTTTATGGCACTGTTAGAATGGCGTCACATTTAACCCGACAGCCATATTTCTTTCACAGGCAACAGTGTTTAGCTAACAAACAGGTGCCTGTAAACTTCTTTGTACATTTGTCAGTCTCAGTGAGGCTTCCCAGCCACACAGACAGTTGGTGTTAAATATGTGGCCTTGTCAAGGCCTGATTTTATTAACCTTCACAGACTTCACACCATGGGTGAAAACGCATGGTTGCTTTAGTCTCCCTTATTCCCTGTTTCAGCCAGGATTCAGCCAGGATCGAACGCATGCGTTTTCGCTGAATGTGCGTTCGATCCTGGCTGAATCCTGGCTGAAACAGGGAATAAAGGAGGCTAAAGCGACCGTGCGTTTTCGCCCCATGATTTCAGAGAAACTGCTTAGTTTGCATCGTAGAAATCATGTCTGGACATGAGATAATTTGATACTATGAAGCGCCAAGGTGAGTTCAAAGCCAGGAAGCATCCAGAAGTTACCTATGTTTGAGCCAGTTCAATCAATCAATCTTGATTAAAACAGTCATAGACCAGCACAGCTCTTCACAATTTACCACTGAAACCCTTAGTATTACACAGGTTTATACAAATTGTAAAGAGTTATTTGCACAATTATTATAAACTATTTATACTACCCATTAAAATTATTGGCATACCGACGTTCTCAGCAGCATCTGACGGATTCTACAGGCCGCTGCACAAAACTTTGCCGTTCCTGCTGCAACCCATGGATTTTCATCTATTAGCAACATTTTAGTATACCCCAGACCTGTTTGAGCCAGTTTAAAGTAGTCATCATGCTCTACAGTTATTGTAAGCCCTTCCAATCCTGGTCATACCAATCTGTTCTTCACACACACACCATAAACGCTAGAGAAGCCCAGCAGCTATATGATACCATCTTCAGAGGCAGATTGCATTGCCAAGTTTTCCTCGTTTCCTAGCTCAGAACTGTGAGATCATTTCCCCTTTGCCTGTCAGACAGTGCATGTCAGGTAGTGGGAGGTACCTGAGAGTTGGTGCTTACTTTGTGCATCAAGGATGTGGGTTGCTTCCGCCTGCTTGCATCTTTCACCATCTTGATAATGTTTGAAGTCTAGAGACCACGAGGTTACCGCCTTTGCTTCTTGAATGAATGAATATTAAATGTAAGTTCAAATGCCGCAGGCAGCGATGGTAAAATTTAAAAAGCCAGACTGGACTTCGTATCCCTGGAAAGCATATCTTGTAAATCGCTTACAGTGGACAAGCACGATTTTAAAAATGTGCTGTAGTGGGGTTTTCAAAGGTGTGGGATCTAAGAGGGCTTCGCTCTGGAGGAACAGCTAGAGGTGCTTATCTGGAAGATGCTATAGGATGTATCTTCTCTGTTCATGTTTTCTTGCCTTGTTTCTCTGTTCGTTAATTCATATTTTAGCTCAGACTTTAGCTTTAGACTTTTTTTTCATGCTACATGTAAAGGAAAATGGCTTTTAAAAGTCTCCCTTTTTGCAGGATGCCTTCGATGATTCTGTGAAATACTTTGGAGAGAACCCCAAGACGACTCCTCCATCAGTCTTCTTCCCTGTGTTTGTACGATTTGTGAAGGCTTACAAAGTAAACATGCATTCTAGTTCATTTGTCATCTTACTCTTACGGACATGGTTCAGAATTTCTAACCAAATCTCTTTTATTTTTTATTATTTATGTTATTTTTTTATTTACTTCATTCATACCCCACTTTTGTTCCCATCAAGGGCCCAAAGTGGCTGATGACATTCTCCCCTGCTTTTTATCCTCATAACAACCCTCTGAGGTAGGCTAGGCTGGGAGTGTCACTAGCCCAAGGTCAACCAGCAAGCTTCCATGGCACAGTGAGGGTTTGAACTTGGGTCTTCCAGATCCTAGTCTGACTCTCTAACCAATGCACCACGCTAGCTCTTATTTTGTGGTTATGCGGTTTGTTCCTGCCAAGTATACAGTCTCGTAACTCCAGCTTTGTGATATAGGAGGACCAGAAGTAAAACACTAGCAGTAAGATTTATACTGAAATAATCAAAATGAAGATTGATTTGTACCTCAGTCATGAGCTGCACTTTGGCAACAATTAAGCATCAAGTTCCTCAAAGGCATTTTGTATTCTAAGACAAGTGACAGCCCAGCTGTTTGTTATGAAGGACACTGAAAGCCACTGTTAGACCTTCTTCTGTCAACCTACAGAAGAGTGACCGGTCTACTTGTCTATCTGCCCTTCCCCAAGGAGCCTGGAGTGGTCTATGTGGATTCTCTCTCTCTATTTTTCCCCTCACAATAATCCAGTGAGGTAGAAAGAGTGGTTGGTCCAAGGTCACTCCCTGACCATCATTGCTGAGGGGGGACTTGAGTGTTGTTTATCTACAGACTTGGGGGAACCCCCAGGTTTGCAGAAAAAGTCCTAATTTTTTTAATTGGGGGAGGGGTTTAAAATCATCTCCCACCACAGTCTGTGCAGGCAAGGTAAAAGAAAAGAGACCTCACAATGTAGCATCATAAGATCTTAGCTACCATTTTTAGTGGTGGTGGCCACTGGTGGCTGTAGAACAGGGCTGGCCAAAGAGAAGCAGCAGTAGCTGGGCAAGAAGTCAGCAAAACAGTAGCACCGTTTGTCATATGGAGGGTGGTGCCAATTTGTTTACTGTTGCCCCAGAAGGTCACACCAGAACCAACGGGTTGAAATTTGATCAAAAGATTTTCCGTCTAGACATTAGGAAGAATTTTCTAACAGTTAAAGTGGTTCCTCAGTGGAACAGGCTTCCTCAGGAGGTGGTAAGTGCTCCTTCCCTGGAGGTTTTTAAGCAGAGGCTAGATGGCCATCTGTCAGCAAGGGTGGGCATCTTGGCCATCCTCTGGGCATGGAGTAGGGGTCACTGGGGGTGTGTAGGGGAGGTAGTTATGAATTTCCTGCATTGCGCAGAGGGTTGGACTAGATGACCCTGGTGGTCCCTTCTAACTCTATGATTCTATGATTCCCCAGTTGCTGCCCCCCCCACCTAGGGGAGAAGGTCGGGAAGCAGAGGCAGCTAGGAACAAGGAGAGGAGGGCCCATCAGCCCCTCTACTGCTGTTCTCTTCTGCCTTCCCCCTTGCCCCTACTTGGGAGGGAAGGTGGAGAAGTAGCAGAAGCAGTGTGGCTTAGAAGAGGAGGAGGGTGAGACTACTTCCTCCCCCCCCACCTCCCATGCGTTGCTTATGGATGGAGTGCATTAAAAATAAATCCCATTCGTTGTCAGCTGATCCGAGCTCCCAACAGCCATGTGTCTTTCTTTAAACCCATCAACAGCAAGCAGAAGAGGAGAACGAGCTGAGGAAAAAGCAAGAACAGGCACTAATGGAAAAGCTGCTGGAGCAGGAAGCACTGATGGAACAGCAAGACCAAAAGGTAGGAAGCGATCCAGTCTTTTCCCTGGGATAGATGAACGAGTGGCAGTGACAGGCATCGGCATGATGAAACGGGTTGACTGTGGCTGGCTGGTTGAATCTTCGGGGAGGGGGGGCGTTACGGCAGCCACGCACCCAGCAAATTCCTTCCAAGATGCTTTCTCTGAAAGAAAGCTGCTGAAGCTCTGCTTTCCAGAGAAGTATTTCATAGGACCCTAAGATCAGTTTCAGGAACATGCCTTCTTCTGAGTCATTATTTTGTTATCCTGAAGCCCTTGTTGTGATACTTGGCATTGGGCCCTGTTCCAAAAATGGATAGGAAGATGTAATGGGTTGTTATCGCAAGCAAGCCTGGTTATTCAGTTTACTGAGGGCCAAACTATATGCTGCGGTGGACACAAGTTCCAACCTCTGGCTGCCGATGCCATTTTAGAGGAGACTACCCATTTAAAAGTTGCCACAAGAACCAGTACCGCGGCACCAGGGGATCTTGTCCATCCCCCCACTGCCTGTGCCTTTTCAAGTGCCAAAACAGCCATGAGCTTCTGCACTTTAAAAGGTGGAGCGGGGAGGAACAAGATTGCTTGTTGCTGCAAATCAGGGCTGGGCCCTCTCAGCTATTTTTAAATACCTACATTTTCTCTAGAATGGAGTCAGTGGCCACTGGTAGGACCCCCGTGTCCACCGTAATGTGTCGTTCGGCTCTGACATAGGCCAGGATTCAGTGGAGCATTTCTACAGGTAGAAAGATTTCCGCTTGTGGAAGGTGACTTTCTTACCTGGAGCAGGAGCAGCATTTTGAGGGGCATCTTGGCCTGCAGAGGGCAGGTGAGAAAGCTGCTCCCTGCAGGCAGAAATCCTTCTACCCGTGGAAAGGCTGCTGGATCTGCCATCGTTTCTGATGTAGCAAAATATGAAGACAATCAGCAGGAGAGACTCCAAAGACAACAGCAAAGAAAAGATGCCGTACTCAAATGAGCATTTTCTGCCTGAGATATGAGACCCTCCTCCACGCTGATGTCATCTTTTAACTATATCATTATGAGCTTCTCTCATGCAGGCTCAGGTTAGAAAAGTGCAGCCTACAAACATGCCTGCCTTGCCCCCTAAGGTCATTAGTCTCCTATAGAAGACTGCGCGGGCTTAGGGAAATATTCCTTCGGGGGTAACGAATGGCTTGGACCCCCAAAATGTCATAAAACAATGCACATCAGAAGCCAGAGCCATTCATGCATTACTTTTTCAAAGTTTGATCTGCCATTTTGGTTTTCAAGCAGAACCCATACGTTTGTAAGTGATCCTGGGTCTTAAGGCAGCGTTAAAAACGATTTTAAAATGCAAAGGGTTCTTTTGTTGTCCTTTCTGAAGGTGGATTGCTAGCCTTTTTTTGCCCAGCCCCTCGTTTAAACAGTTTGCCAGCGGAGGCTGCAGCCTGATGCCTGAAAAGAGTACGTTGGCAGCCTCCGCTTCCTTGAGAAGCCCCGTTGACTGACCTTTGCCGTCCTGTTCTGCTCCCTTTCAGTCTCCTTCCCATAAAACAAAGAGGCAGCAGCAAGAGCTGATTGCAGAGCTAAGGCGGCGCCAAGTCAAGGACAATAGACATGTGTATGAGGGGAAAGACGGGGCCATCGAAGATATCATCACAGGTAAAAAGATACACTGTTCTAAAGACAATATGAGGCGTCTGTTGATAGCGTTCACCTTTAGCAGTTCTGCTAAAGCAGTGGTTCTCAAACTTTTTGGGCCACCGCCCCCTTGGTTCCACAAACTCAACCCCAGTACCCCCTACCCGATCCTATAAAAAGCATTATTTAAAATAGGGGTGTGCTTGACTCACCAAAGAAGATAATAACAATAAAATTTCAAAACATTAACAATTAATTGCACATCTATTCAAAATCAAATTAAAACTTTTTAGTTGAAATTGATTCAACAAAACTGATGAACTTGATCCAGTGGTACCAGCTCTTCAAAGTCTGGAATATTTTTTTTGATAGTTTCCACCAAATTTGCCAGCATGGTGCCATAGCCTGATCTATTGTAAATTAGTGGGGCCCACCTCTAGTGCCCCCTGCTGCCCTCTTGCCACCCCCCTAGGTAATCCCCCCCCAGGGGGAGGTACTGCCCACTTTGGGAACCACTCTGCTAGAGCTTTGCAGCCCATTATGAACGGTGACAATCAGGTGTGCCCATCCTTTAACAAACACAGCCCAGCGTCCAGCCTACTTGCCAATCCATGCCTTTTCGGTAGCAGAGATTTTGACGAGACATCGTATGTGTCATTCTGCACCCCAGCATGCTGGCATGACTAAAGCCATTCACAATTGAGAGTGTACATTTGTGCAACAGATGCATGCGGTAAATTGTCGAATATGGTTGAGCCACATGCAAAGTCACTGGCGCTTAACCTTATTTTTCAGAGCTCGTGTTTTCCATACGATGCTACTAACTATAACTTGCTGTGGCATTAAAACCACAGTGAAGGGCAAAATCATGCTGAATGATTTAGAACTTCAGAGCTGGCTGTTTGTTTTCCTACGAACGAATGCTTTCCCCTTTTCTGCCGTCTGCAGTTGAACCCAATAGGGTAACAGTGGCTGGGCCTGATTTTTAGCAGATGTGACATGGAGGGGTTATTATCTCCCGAAATCTGATTTTGGTCCGTGGCTCTGTAACACCGCGCATGTTAGGGACCATAAACAGCCACAACTTAGGTTCCCCCATGTATTTTGTATTGAGCAGCTAATCCCTGCATCCGTAAAACTAATATTTGAGACCTTTAGTACCAAAGACAAGGAATTTTTATTTATTTCAAAACATCCTTTACACACCGTAAAGCCTTGTTCATCTAGGACTTCACTTCCATGACTGCTCCTGGATGCGCCATCTGCAAATTTTCCCTTATGTATTCATAAGGATTCTCTGTGGTTGTGTAGCTTCTTTTCCCTACAATCCCAGAAGAGCCAATCAAAAGTGGGAAATGCCCCACACAAAAGAAAACTACGTTCAGATAAAAATTATGCAAATCTGTGTCTTAGTTTAAAATACCAGTTGTACAACACCCAGTCCCTGAAAGAAAATTTTGACAATTGCCCAGCCAAAAAAATCCTATTGTGGTGAAATGACCAATAAGCCATTTTAGGTGTCTTTAACAAAATACTAACAATGTACTAATGCAATAGATCTTTGCTTCTTACTGTGTTCTGTCTTGTTTGGCTGTTATTTTCCATGCAGTGCTGAAGACAGTGCCCTTTACCGCTCGAACGGCCAAGCGTGGCTCTCGGTTTTTCTGCGAACCTGTTCTCACAGAGGAATTCCATTACTAAACTGTTCCTCTTTCACTCCTGATGCTCTTTTTTAAAAAAAGGTTGCTGTAGGTTTTTGATGTTTCTTCCTTTTGCTGTGGATCTTGTGTAAGGCTTTGTGGCTGTGGAATGGATTTGTGATGTCTGCCGTGTCCCTGGAGTTGTATGTCCCATCGTCACCTCATTGCACGTTCCCATCTGCCAGTAACCTTTTGCTCCCTTCCATAAGAAACACGACACTTCACAACAGCTTGTGCATTTCAGAGGCCCCACTAGTCTATGTGCTAAATGCCATGGAACAGCAAATGTGGAAAGTCACAGAAATGCCTTTTAGGCCAGTGGCATTTGTGCAGCCCACACGATTTGCAAAGCATTTTTCCCCCTGGGTTGTAATGATAAAGAGTGACAGATGGTTCACCTGTTTTTTTTTCCTGTATCATTTTCTCGGGGCTCTTACCTTGTTTCCTTTTGCGAATTGATCTGCACTGCACAAATCCTGTTTATCTCTGGAAGTGGGTTTAGTGTGCATGCGTTGTGCTGAACTTCTGTAGGCTTTCCTTTGTGGCATGCAAGAGACAGTCACCATTTTCTTTTCTGTGATCTGGAAGAGCGTTCCACATCCGCCATGCTAACTTTTACTTGCATGTTTGTAATTGCATGTGAGAGCAGATACAAAGTAAGTAGCCCCTCAATCCTCGCATGTCCACATCCACGGTAGGTTCAGTTCCATGCCAACTTAATTGGAAATCTTCTTAGAGCCATATATTAACAACACGTAAGATAACACTAGGCCTTTCTAGGCCTTTCATCAAGTCAGTCAGTCTTAATTATTGGGCACCAACAGAAGCCCCGCGGGGCCACAGTACTGGAAGCACACCTTGGTTTTCTGAACAGAGGTATAAGAAAATCTTCATGACTATCCAAATTGTTTACAAGCTAAGGGGAAGACTCAAGATGGGTGGCTCAGACTGGAGAAAGCTAGTCAAAGACTCACACGCTGGCTTTGCCATTGTAGACGTTCCAGGTGATTGTTGTGGAACTGGATCTATTGACATCTTGTGGTGTAAACTGTAAAAAGGGGTGTTTACCACTGCATGCGCCCTGTTCTTTGATACAGAAATCTCCACTCTTAACAAGAACTGTGTTTTGTTTCCTACCTGTGCAATATATTTTAGCGGGGGCCTTTATTATTATTTTTTAAATGATGAATGCTGACTGCATCCAGCTCGACTTCTGTTTGCTCTTTCAAGTTAATTGCTGAGCAGTCATCCTGGAGCCAATATTCAAAGCAGCTTGGAGTTTCATTACTAAGAGACTGGGGTGGGCCTCTCTTCTGTCCCTCTCCTTCCTCTCTTTAACAACTTCTTGCGGCCTTGGCCTCCTTCTGCGCCTCCTCTTGCTTTACTTGCTAACTTACGTAGGTTTCGATTTTTAATTTTGTTGTTGTTGTTGCTTTCAGGGCACTAAATTGAGTTGCTCTTCGTGTTCCATCCCATTTTTTAACTTAACCATCATTCTGTGTGTTTTTTTTTTCTGTTTAGCCCTAAAGAAGAATAATATCACTAAATTTCCAAATGTTCACTCGAGGGTAAGGATTGCTTCTAGCACACCGGTGGTGGAGGATACACAAAGCTGGCAAGCATCACTTTTTACTTAGCTTCCTCCTCTCTCTGTATGCCACACAAACTGCTACAAAATGCAGCCCTTTAACAGAAGTGGGAATGCGCTCGAAGGGATTTGGAGATTGTTTTCGGGTCTTCTATGCTCTGCTTTGACATGGAGAGTAGGGGATAGGTTAATCGTCAACTCTTGCATGCACCAAATGGCAACATTTCCATTCCGCAAACTTAATGGCCACCCCTTCCCAGAAATCAGAGTTGTCTTCTACTACAAGACCGATGTTTCTCTTGCATGCCAGCCTCTGGATTGCAAGCCATGCCCAGGCTTAAATACCTGCAACAGGAAGGCAAATGGAAGCTCAGCCGAGTTCTTATGCACCCGGAATAAACGTCCTTAAGATTCTCTTCCCTGTTTGAAAATCCTCTGGCGAGGCCCAGATTTTTAAAAAAACATTTTTATTTTTATATTATAGGGTACAGAAAGCAGAAAGGGGGGAGGGAAAAATAAAAAAGGAAAACAAGATATATGCAAAAGTGTCAGTATCTGAGCTTTTAAATAATTTACAATTTCATCACTTCATCGGACGATTCTTTATATTTCTCTAAATAATTTCTGATTTAACCATCTTGTTAATTATTCTCTAGAGAGTATTTCAGGCATGTGAGTAATAATCATATAAAGGTTGCCATTTTGTCTCGAATTCTTCCATTGAGTTCATTCTCATCAACTGTGTTAGTCTAGCCATCGATGCAAAATCAAACAGCCAGGCCCAGATTTTTAATACGTATAACAGGAGAGGGTGGGGGGAAACCCTCAGCCCAGCTCTTCTTCAGCCGGTACACATGGTACACTTCCCCTGCGTTTTAGGCCAGTACTGTAATTAAAGGAGAGAAAAGTATTCAAAGGTAGGGTTGATGTCCCTTTCCGTGCCTCCTTTGCTGCTGCCTTTGGGATGGATCCTGCAGTCTGTCGACAGAAGGCCGTGATCGTTCCTGTCCCCAGTTGTGGGATT
This sequence comes from Euleptes europaea, assembly GCF_029931775.1. Taxonomy (NCBI): domain Eukaryota; kingdom Metazoa; phylum Chordata; class Lepidosauria; order Squamata; family Sphaerodactylidae; genus Euleptes; species Euleptes europaea. The sequence continues at coordinate 28,920,984 of NC_079326.1, forward strand.
TGCATGGACTAATAGCCGTATGTGTCTGGGGAGGGGGGTATGCACTGAATGGGGGAAGGGGCAAAATAGCCCTCCTGCCCTCTGGTGTCGGAGAAGCCGGTGCTTGTGGAAGAGGCAGGAGGGAAATATTTTATTTTTATTCATTGTTCCCCCACCCCACCCCAAAGCTACTGATTTTGTTCTCTGCTGCTTTCATTTCATCCACACAACGACCTTCTGAGGTTAGTTTAGACTGAGTGTGTGTGACTGACCCAGCGTTATCCAGCAAGCTTCCATCCCAGGATGGGGATTCAGACCCGGGCCTTCCCGGAGCCTTGTCCAACGCTAACCACTGCACGCTGGCTCTCTTTTGCCCTCTTTCTCAGTCCACGCCCCTGATCCACATGCCTGTTAATCCACTTGGATCCCACAAGTCCGGTGTGACATCTCCAGGGGGCAGGAATACGTCATATCTTTTTGCCTCCGTCAGAGAAAAGAGGCAGAACCAAGCAAGTTCACCTCAGATCCTTTTGTTTTTGTACAGCTGCACACATGCCCTTAGTTATGTCACTAGGGCAGGGGTCTCCAAACCTTTTGAGCCCGCGGGCACTTTTGGAATTCGGATACAGCGTAGTGGACACAGCCACAAAATGGCTGTCACAGTTTACCTTCAATCACACACCATCCTTGTGTGGTGGTGGCTGCCGCCGCCAAAGCAACTTTTTCAAAAACCTGCACGGCCAATCAAATCTCCATGTTCTCAGACGAGGCAGTTCCCTGGATACCAGCTTCGGTGGCATCAGGAGCAAAAGGGCTAATGCCAGGCAGGAGACACTGCCAAGGCAGGAAGAGAGTGGCCCCAGGAGACTGGCAGATGGATTCCCTGTCCATAGAAGACAATCTGGCTCACATCTGGGAATGGACTTTCTTGGGATTGGAAGGAGCTGCTGGGAAGAGGGGAGCACAAGAAACATCCTTGATATTTGTGCCAATGACTGGGAGGAACCAAGCCTTTGATCACCTTCCTTTTCCTAATAGTGGAACAGGCTTCCTCGGGAGGTGGTGAGCTCTCCTTCCCTGGAGGTTTTTAAGCAGAGGCTAGATGGCCAGCAATGCCTAAGGTCATAGAATCAGCAATGCTGATTCTGTGACCTTAGGCAGATCATGAGAGGGCATGGAGTATGGGTCACTGGGAGGGGGGAGGTAGTTGTGAATTTCCTGCATTGTGCAGGGAGTTGGACTAGATGACCCTGGTGGTCCCTTCCAACTCTATGATTCTTTCAGTGGCAATAGTTCCCAGTCTGATGAAGTGACAAGAAGCCGAGTATATATAGTTAGTAAATTCTTACCGTTATCACCAGCTGTCTGTGCATGGGTGGGAGAGGAGAGATCGTGTGCTGTACAGAACGTTGATGGCTGGGTTTTGTCACCGAGCCCTGCAGTGCCGTCATGTTTTCATGGGAGTCATCAGCAACCATTCACTTGTGTGGGAGAACTCATTGACAACATTGCAGTGCATGAAAACCTGCCTCTCCCACTAATTCAGCGTCTGGGATGAAGGCCTCTTTTCAGTTATGCCTCATTCTGAATTAAATTAGCAACAACGAATTAGCAACGATATTGTATCTACTGTTCCATAGAATTCATTTGGAGAGTCTGAAGAATGAGCCATCCCTTAGCTGCTCGACCTCACCCCCACTCTGTCTTCTGCCCTTTTTTAACGCGACCCCAGAACGTGACGAAACCCTCCGACCAGATTTTTATATCTGTTGGCTGAAGACCAAAGTTTGTGGCAGGTTGAGGAGCACGGTCTCCGGCCCTTCTCCTTCCCCTTGGCCTGCTCCTCTCCTTCTCTTACTGATCTTGCAAATGCTTTCCCCAAAAGATCAAGGTGGCGTGCCCTTCCCCTCCCTGACACACTCAAAGCATTCTTCCCCACAATCAGCAAATAGCCTGAGAGCGGAGAGAACATTAAATGAGTTTGCAGAACGATTCCCCACCTCAGACCTGACTTTGTCGGGGAGGGGTGGGGGGATAGCACTAGTGGGTTCTCTGGTTGATTACAGGTTGGGGAAGCTAGTGCACTGTTGCTTATCGCCATATTGGCCCTGTCTCTCACACCAGGCCTCTTGAATCTGAATATTGGCAAACTAAGCTGATCTTAGCATGAACCAGCTATGCTGCTTGTAGCTTAACCCTTTAGGGAAAGAATATCGGCAAATTCACACACGTCAACATAATTCAGAATGTTTCCTTTCATGTGGCACTGAAGCTGACCATCTTGCTGTTAATCACTAAAACACCTCAAGTGTTGCTCTCCCACATCCATCGCCTATAGTCCAGAGACTGCTTTTTCCACCAACGCTCATTCAGCACAGAAGGTGAGGAAATAAGACAGTTTTGGATTCCTTTCCCTCCATCGCCCACAGTTCTTTCTTCCATTGTTTCTCCCATCCTTTCTTCAAGTAATCCAGGATGGCAAATGTGGGGTGAGGGGCTGCGGCTCAGTGGTAGAGCATCTGCTTGGCATGCCGAAGGTCCCAGGTTCAATCCCCAGCACCTCCAGTTAAAGGGACTAGGCAGGTAGGTGATGTGAAAGACCTCTGCTTGAGACCCTGAAGAGTCTTCGAAGAGGGGTTGTGGCTCAGAGTAGAGCCTCTGCTTGGCATGCAGAAGGTCCCAGGTTCAATCCCCAGCACCTCCAGTTAAAGGGACTAGGCAGGTAGGTGATGTGAAAGACCTCTGCTTGAGACCCTGAAGAGGGTTCGAAGAGGGGTTGTGGCTCAGAGTAGAGCCTCTGCTTGGCATGCAGAAGGTCCCAGGTTCAATCCCCAGCACCTCCAGTTAAAGGGACTAGGCAGGTAGGTGATGTGAAAGACCTCTGCCTGAGACCCTGGAGAGTCTTCGAAGAGGGGCTGTGGCTCAGAGTAGAGCCTCTGCTTGGCATGCAGAAGGTCCCAGGTTCAATCCCCAGCACCTCCAGTTAAAGGGACTAGGCAGGTAGGTGATGTGAAAGACCTCTGCTTGAGACCCTGAAGAGGGTTCGAAGAGGGGTTGTGGCTCAGAGTAGAGCCTCTGCTTGGCATGCAGAAGGTCCCAGGTTCAATCCCCAGCACCTCCAGTTAAAGGGACTAGGCAGGTAGGTGATGTGAAAGGTCTCTGCCTGAGACCCTGGAGAGTCTTCGAAGAGGGGCTGTGGCTCAGAGTAGAGCCTCTGCTTGGCATGCAGAAGGTCCCAGGTTCAATCCCTGGCACCTCCAGTTAAAGGGACTAGGCAAGTAGGTGATGTGAAAGACCTCTGCCTGAGACCCTGGAGAGCCACTGCCGCTCTGAGTAGACAGTACTGACTTTGATGGACCAAGGGTCTGATTCAGTATAAGGCAGCTTCATGTGTTCTTTTGCCCATTTTATTTTCAGAATTTCCCTGTGGGGTAGGTTAGGCTGAAAGAGTGTGACTTGTCCATGGCAACCAGTAAGCTTCATGGCAGAATGGATCCTTGAACCCACATCTCCCCATTCCTAGTCCACCATTTTAATCACTACAGAGCTGGAGATGTGACACTACAAAGCACTTGCAGGAAAGGGAACATAAGGACATAAAGATTTCTCCACCCCCCTTCCTTTCAGATTGCTCCGTTTTGTTTTTTCTTCTCAAAATGCTTTTTTATTTGGCAATTGGGTTATGGAGGGTGGTTTCTCTCACAGTAAGCACTACAAAGCAAGCCAATTACAAAGCCTCATTTAAAGGGGTAGGGGCTTGATTTGAGTTTGGAGAATGCTGGTGCATAGATTCCCAACAGGAAGGTATGGGTCCAGCGAGCAACGAACCTCAGGCAAAACTCCCATGCATAAAACCGTAATTTACCCAGTGGTTTCCTTGTAAATTTAGTTACTGTTCTGCTATTAAGAAGATGAGATGAGCTGTTTAAAACTATGGATGGCTGGGCAGGTTGGTGCTGATCTGGGAATCTGATGCTCTGGAGTGTGGTCCTAGTATTTCAAAAGGACTATGGATTTGGAGCGGTTTGCCAGTGTGGTGCCTGTGGGCATCACGGCACCCGCCAATGTGTTTTTCTGCTGCTCACTTGCTTCTTCCCCAAAGCAAAGTGCCAATCGTGGATTTTATCCATTTCATTGGAGCAGGAGGTGCGTCTGAAGAGGCCAGGAGATGCCACTCGTGTCTGCAGGGACCACCTATTTAGAAACAGCTGTCTTCTTCATCATAGGAAGATGTTTGCTTTGAACTGCTAGATATTTTCACTGATCTCAGCCCCCATGATAGCCATTTTACGATCGTTACCAATCCACCGGGGCAGCCGTTTTGTGATGGTGTCTACTAAGTAGTCTCAAAATAACAAAAATGCAGTCCCTAAAGGAGAGGGAGCTCTTGATTAGAGAAAGAAACTAGGAGATGAAGATATTGGTTGTAATAACTTCTGTAAACAATTGAACTAGCTCTTAGGCTGCATTCTAGAAAGCATTAGCCTGTGAAACAGTGAACTCTTAACATGTTGGCTGGGGGAGTGACATTCGAAGGAGGTGGGAAGCAAGAGTGAATCCCAACCTTCAGAAGACACCACTTAGCATAGCTGACAACGCTAGTGTCTGATCTTGCCCTCTTGATTAAAAACCATCCCTTCCTCCCCTTTCATTCTCATTACGGATAAACAAGAAATAGAAACTGACTCATGGTGGCACAATGTACGATCCTTGATGGGGGGATCTTCATTTGAAACTCCCTCCCCCCCCCCCCCGCCACATCTCTCTATATGGAAAGTGCTTTTATGCCAGGGAGAAACTGAATATAGTTCCACTACACGCAGGAACAATTTGAGATGGGGCACTTATAAGCAAGCCATCACCCATAAAGCTGATGTGTTTTCATTCATGCAATCACAAGCTTGTAGCTGTCCCTGAAGGATATCGTAGCCCTCTTTGTACTGCAGCGCTAGGTCGAAATTGCACGCAAGGGCCTATTTTTACTAGTCTTTAATTAATGAGCTTTGCTCTCCATGAGTTTAAAACATCGCTTTTTCTTCTTTTGCTACAAGCTGCTTTGATTGGCTACCAGCAGGATTCTTTTTTCTTGTCTAGATCCAGACCCCAAGATCCACCTGCTTCTGATCCTTTTTCATGTTTTCAACTTCGCAGATCTTAGAAACCAGCCCTACAGACGAGCCGATGCGGTGAGGAGAAGCGTGAGGCGCCGCTTCGATGACCAGAACTTGCGCTCTCTCAATGGTGCTGAAATAGCCATGTGAACTGAACTGGGGAAACCGACACGTGTAAAGTAGAAAGTGGGGCATGACCGATACCTTTGTCATGAGGACTGTTATGCGCACTACCATTTTAATTACGGCCTTGATCACAGTACATTAACTTTCCTTCTGAAGGGCTTACTAATGCCAGAAAATGCATAGGAATGCAGGAAAAAACGAGAGAGAGAGGAAGATGGGCTTTCTACTCAGCTGTAGCTACCAAGTGCCTAAATTTTGAAGTACCTGCTCAAATTAATCAAAGCAATAGGACATTGTTTGATTGGTTTTCTTTTTTACACCAATACATTTGTTCAGTATTCTTAACCAAAATGTAAAATACATGTTGTATTTTGTTGCTGTTGTTAATGAAAGGTCTCCAGGAGGCATTCTTAATTTCATGACCAGTTGTATATAGATAATACTACTGTGGACTTATTATGATTTTTATTACATTCCTGGAAGGTCTAAAGGAGTTGTTTTCATCTTCAGCTGCACATTAGCTTTATATATGCATACATAAGTATATGCATACATAAGGGCTTATTGTATGTAAAGGGAGAAAACCAATAAAATGAATGGTACCCTTTCAACGATTCACTTGTCTTAAGGCTGTGGGATGCATCCATAAAAACCGAAGCTGAGACTGATGCAGCTACAGCTTCCAAAGGGTTACAGTTAATTGGGATAACCAAGTCTTTTGTTTTCTGTTGTAAATAGGTAGGTAATATGAGGTTTATATCAGATACATACTGCCTTTGTTCAGATTCTGCCCATTATACATCGAAGGGTAATGAAGCAAGTCAGAAGACATAGCTCAAATTTTTTAGCGGTGCAGATAGAAAAATAAAGAATGATGTATGAAATTTTATTATGGCATTCTTCAAGTAGAGGCAGCTTTGTGGGGGTAACTGGTATTTATTAATTAGCACTAAGATATTAACTTCTCAATAATCAGTATTAGAACCCCTGAGGACCACAATGGTCCATTTTCACTTGCTGGAACAGTGAAAATCCGGTGCCCTACTAAGCCAACTAGGATACTCTTCCTGAAGAACAATTTTTATATCTGCATTCTCCATGAATGGGAAGTTCAATAACTTGCTGTTTGCACCAGCTGGGATCATGATTCACCGGCTTAATAGTTGAAGGGCAGCAGCCTGTTGCATTCGCCAGTACATACATTCTCTCACTTTAAACAGATGTGTGTGCAGAAGCAGGCTTCCATGTGGCTCACAAGAACTGTGTGCACAGATAAGTGCCGTTTGGTTATCACTTGACACCATTGTGTTGTTTTTCAAAGGTATGCACATTCCCATCCAATTTTGGATGTGTACCACTTATGTGTGCTAATCCCCTTCTCTGGATTTGGGCTTATGTCTTAACTTTCGAATCCATTAGAACACTTAAAAATTGTTTTAGCTATGAATAGTAGCAGCTGCAGCTCAATACGTTGCTACTATGGCAGGGCACTTGATTTTATTCTGAAGTCAAAAACTGGACTCATGGCATCTTGCTTACAGCTTACTTTTCCTGGTAGCACTGCATCACTATGTTAATTGTAAAAAAAAAAATTGTATAGTATTTAACCACTGAGTTTATTTTCTTTTTATGTTGTGCTTATGTGAACCACTGGTAAAAGTCCCATATTCCTTTGATAATGTGTAGTTATATGATAATCTGTTTTTAAATGTACAGATATTTTGCTACAGAATTGGTGCTTTTTTATGGTTTTTACACTTCTCTTTAATTCCCACTGTAGCCTCTGGGTAATATTGTAAATATTGTTTAAAAAACGCATCAGCCTGTGCTATACAATCTGAATGTTATTTTAACTTATAGTGTTTTTTTTATATATATATTTAACTAAATGGACAGTTTGGGGCTCAAAAGTTACTATGTTGACCTTTTGCTTACCTATTTACAGAAAATTTATTTTAAACAACTGCCAACTGCTCTCTTGATTTACAGCAAATGTACACTTGACATACTAAAGAGAACATGCCAAGATGACACCGTTTTCTTCTACTGGAAGATGACTGTTTCGATTGAGATATAATTGGGGCAATATAATTTAATGAGAAACAACTGCACAAAGATTAAACATATACTAAAAAGGATTTAAATATGAACAAGCGGGCTGTAATGTTGGCATGTTCTCTTCAATATTTTATCTAGTAATAGACCTGCTTCTTAGCAATATTATAGGTTTTATAAAAGCAGTTCATGCTACTTTTCTGATCTGTTCATGGCATATGATTGAATAAACTATTTACACTACTACACATTGAGGCAGAGTTGACTCATTTGTTCAGGCAACCTAATATAAATTGGATTCTATATCTGCTTGAAAGTGAGGCTATTTGCTCTAACATTCCAACACTGTGTGTATGAGTATTTTTCCAGCACCCTGCCATGAAAGGGTACTACCTCAAAAGCACAAGATGCTTCGCTTCAATAGTGCTGAGCCACAAGAGTCCAAAAATCCACAAAGCAGTGTTTACTGGATATGTTAAGTTTTTAGTCCATTCTTCTCCAGTGGGGAAACCTATGGAATCCAATTTTATTGCATTGCTTGTTATTGTATGTATTATACTAGTCTTTATCATTTTTATAATTTTGTAATTTGCCTTGAATCTCAAGAGAAAGGTGGATGAGTAATGGAGTAACGAAGTATAGATGGGGGTCAGTTATAAGCACTACAATAATTCTGATTCTCAGGGTTTATCAACCGTGTATTTCAATTGTAGGTAGATTTGAAGATTTCGGAATAGTTATAAAGCATGTTTGTAAATCAATGGTAAGTGATAAAACATGCATAAATAATGCTTATTGCAATCAAAGCACACACAAAGACTTTTTACAAACAGATTGAAGTTATTTAAGGCCAATTTAACTATAGTCCCTCCCCCCATTCTTACCAGAAGTTAATGCCTTGGTTTAAAAAAAATGTGTCTGAATGCAGAGATGTGTCTGTAGTTCCATACAATAGAGACTGGACTTTAGAACAAATCATGAAAGGAAGACATTCCAACACCTAGGTTGTTTCCACTACACTGTCTTAAAATGATGTTAGTTTATGAACACATGAGGAAAGGTCAGAAGTCCAACTTAAGAAGGTGGTCTAAGCACTGTGGCAAAGTGTGTCATTAAAGTAGAATGTTAAAGAACAGACTAGCCCAAGTAACAGGAAGTAACTGCTAAAGGAATATGAAGGAACATGAATTTTATATTTTATTTTTCCATTAAACACAAGACAGGCAGCCCATTCCTGAAGGTGGGTGTGCGGTGGGCAGGAGTGGCACAGCTGTGGCGCCTCCACAATTTACAATGTAAAATGGGGAAAATGCTCCCATAGAAAACAGCGAGGCTACGCTCCCAAAACAGGTGGAGTAGTAATGCTGCACCTCGAGGGGGTGTTCTCGGGGCAAAAGGAGTTAGGATGCTGCCCCCTGGAATGCCCCCCCTCCACTTCTGGGATTTCACTCCCAGCGTGGCTTACCAGTGCCGGCATGAATGCCCCATGCCAGCGTAAGTGCCCCTTATCCCAAGATAAATGGGCACTTATGTCGGCATGGGGTCATGCCAGCTCCTATGCCAATTCAAACCCCCCTTCAGCATTACGCTCGAAGACAAAGCTTTAAGGAATTGTCTTAGAAATATGTTTCTTCATGTAAATTATGCAAAGCAATAAAGTATATTATAAGTAACTACTCCTGCATTGGGGAGATAGATGGCTATAACTTCAAAATTCCCAGCTGTTTTTGCTCTGGCATTTCCCCCACTTATTTCAAGCTCATTGTACTTACACATGTTATCAGTCTGAGCACTCTAACTAGGATTTGCTTTTGCTATGGTGTTTAATTAGTGAATGGTATTTACATTGTTCTCCAAACAAAAACCCAAAGAAAGTGAATTTTTGCCAGACTGAAAATATATATGTATTTTTTTAATTTACTCAACAAAATATATTTTTTAATTTACTTAAATAATATATATCCTTGGCCCTCATTCTTGCATCTGTAACTTCCTCGACACTACACCACATGTAAAAGATTGGCTCTGTGCTCTAACATGTAAGATACAGCTGAAAAAAAGCCAAGAGATAGTGCTTCACTAAAAAGGAATTAGTCTGTAGATGAGGTGCACATCTTCTGTACTCTTATAGCAATGCAAGGAATGGATCCTATTAAGAACATAAGAAAAGCCATGCTGGATCAGACCAAGGCCCATCAAGTCCAGCAGTCTGTTCACACAGTGGCCAACCAGGTGCCTCTAGGAAGCCACAAACAAGAAGAGTGAAGCAGCACCATCCTGCCTGTGTTCCACAGCACCCAAGATAATAGGCATGCTCCTCTGATCCTGGAGAGAAGAGGTATGCAACATGACTAGTATCCATTTTGACTAGTAGCCATGAATACCCCTCTCCTCCATGAACATGTCCACTCCCCTCTTAACGCCTTCCAAGTTGGCAGCCATTACCACACACACAGGGCAGGGAGTTCCACAATTTAACTATTTGGATGTGATAACATACATTGTATGCCACTCTAACAATCAATGTGGATTGCTGCACACAGAAATTCTAAGGAAACCAGTGAGACCTACAGATGACTCAACCCCTATAAATCTTCATTTGCACTGTGAACTACTAATCTTAACATCTCTTAATAAAAACAACAACACACAATATCCAAAATTAGTCTGTGAACACCATCAGCATATTACACTGCTGGGAAAAAAGGTTTCTACATAGTTGCTGGTGCTGGCTTTCAACATTACCCCTTTTTCTTTTCAAGAAAAGATATACTAGCAAGAAGCACTACACAAGAGAACTCAACCTCCATGTGCTGTCTTCAAAATAATTAAATGAAAAGTATGTGAGATCAGCATGTATCAGCTGTACAGAGCATTTTAAAAACAGGAAAAAATACTAGTGCACGCTAGAAGACAAGGTTTAATAAGTGATAAAAATGTACAAAAATATTCAAATCAGAAAGGTTTTAGAATCTGTACCACAGTAGTCAATACTCCTCATTGTATAGGGCAGATAGAACTCATCAAATCAAGGTTGGTCAGAGGCTATTTATAGTACAAAGGAAAAAGAGCAGACAGAAAGAGACCAAGTTCTTAACATCAGGTCAACATTTCTCTTAAAAGCATTAGGTCAACATTGATTTTCTAGACAAGAGTATTGCAACTGCTTCTCAAAATTTGGTGGTACATTCTGAGGAAAGTCCTTAAGGCATCGTATTGCAATAAATTTAGTCTGATTTTGCGATTTCTGTTTTAACATCAGATTAATGCTGAAATAATGTCCTCTGCCAAAAATTTTACATCTATTATAATAAAAAAATGGTAGCTCTATTATTACCTCAGCACAATTTAGTGCCTTTTATAAGCAAAGGCCTTTCAGGATTTCCATCAATCATCTATTGTTCACAGTTTTAAAACCTGACACTAAAAATTTCGCTTCAGGGTGAAACTTGGTATTATTTCAACCGAAAGACAAAAATTCAATACAAATCACCAAAACATCCGTTTGGCCAGCAAGGTAGTGTACAAAACCTCAGCAAAAGGGGTTTGGACCACTGTAAATCAAGAAAAATATTCAGCTCTCTTCTGTCTTTCCTTCCATTTGCAAAAAAAGAAAAAGAAACCTAGATAAAAACCCCAATGGAAGTTGAACCGCAAGAAAATTAGACCATCGTTCCAAAGATAATTACTTGAGCACCTCTTCTATCGTCCCTTTCCTGACCTTGGCAAGAAAAACAAGTTTGTGTCTTTCCAGTAAGTGTTCTGAACGTGAGAGGCCTGAAAAGCTCTGGTGCTTTTCCAACCCACTACAGAAAGGGCTTGAAAAACAAAATGATCTTCTGCTTGTCCTATTCTACGCGTCTTTATGTGCTCTCTGAAGAATGTCGAGGTGCATGGGGTATATATACAGGCTGCCTAGATTAATCAGAAACAGAACTCAGCTTGAATGCTTAATGTTCTTTTTCTTTTTTTCTTTTTGCCAATTTGCGGCCAGGCGCACAACAATAGTATTTGAAGATATTTAGTCACGCAGTAGAGCTGAAAAGCCATTGTAATATCAATGGAACTCAGAACATTAGAACCCATTTCCTGAAATTAGTCATCTATAATTTTTATTAAATCACATTGTAAACATATTTGGTATAAATATTTCTTATTGATCTTCATCCAGTTGCTCCAAGAGGGTCCTCCTTTGTTTTTCTAGTTCACCTTCACTTAATTCACTACCAGAGGTATCCCAATTACCCTGCAAAAGGATAATGAAAAATTGACAAGCTTATATATTACAATGTCATATTCAGCCATCATAGGTGTTTTCTATTATTTATTAATAACTACCAGCAATTTCATACTTCAAGCAGTCTTAAACCTGAGGAATTTCAAGATCTACCAGATATACCACAACACAAACCTTTGCAAAACTGAACTTGCCATTTAAGTGTTGGCAAGTTTACAACAATGACAGACTGAAAAACTGGGCTAAAACTAATAAGATTAATTTAAACTGAGATAAATGTAAAGTTCTGCATTTAGGCAGGAAAAACCAAATGCATAATTATAAGATGGGGGAGACTTATCATGGCAATAGTATGTGCAAAAAGGATCTAGGGGTGTTTAGTAGATCATACACTGATCAGCAGTGTGATGCGGTAGCTAAAAAGGCAAATGCAATCTTGGGCTGCATCAACAAAAGTAAAGTGTCCAGATCACACAAAATGATGGTATCACTTTACTCTGCTCTGGTTAGACCTCTCAAGAGTATTGTGTTCAGTTTTAGGCACCACAATTTAAGAAGGACGTAGACAAGCTGGAACGTGTCCAGTGGAGGGCAAAAAGATGGTGAGGGGTCTGGAGACCAAGTCCTTATGAGGAAAGGTTGAAAGAGCTGGGTATGTTTAGCCTGGAGAGGAGATGACTGAGAGGTGATATGATAATCATCTTCAAGTACTTGAACGGTTGTTTTCTGTTGCCCCAGAAGGTCACACCACAACCGACGGGTTGAAATTAAATCAAATGAGTTGCCGGCTAAACATTAGGAAGAACTTCGGTTCCTCAGTGGAACAGGCGTCCATGGAGGTGGTAAGCTCTCCTTCTTTGGAGGTCTTTAAGCAGAGGCTAGATGGCCATCTGACAGCAATGCTGATTCTGTGAACTTAGGCAGATCATGAGAGGGAGGGCAGTAAGGGTTGCGTCAGTGCTTGGTTCTAGTGACCCTTTCTTACATGCCCAGGGTTAAAGCCGATCGCCACTTTGGGGTCAGGAAGTGATTTTCCTCCAAGCTAGATTGTCCAGGGATCCTGGAGGTCTTTTTGCCATCCTCTGGGCATGGAGCAGGGGTCACCGGGGTGGGAGGTGGGTGGGCAGAGAGGTGAATTTCCTGCATTGTGCAGGTTGGACTAGATGACCCTGGAGGTCCTTTCCAATTCTGTTCCTATGATTCTAACATAGCCAACGGCACGGACTGTCTCCAAAGACCTGCTTTTAAGCACACCACTGGAGTTTCACTTTTTTGATTTAATGATAGCAACACCACCACCTTTTTAAAGTGTCTGAACCATCATTTCCATCCCAGTTCCCATTACAAACCACACTGAAACATCCTTAAATTTACCAAAGGTTTGCTATGCAACACGGGCCTTCGGTTTGAGAAAGACCAGTTCAGAACTTTCTTGGGGTGTCAACGGAGTTGGCCGCAAAATTCTTTGGAAGAAAGCCATTAACAACATTAAAAAATACATCTAAATGGCTTTAAGTTGATTCGGTCAGTAACCTGGCTTGCCTTCAAGGCTTGACTATGATGGCACAATCTTTTCAATGCTCTGCTGCCACCAGCTCTAAATGTAGGAAAACAGCTGTTTAGAAAACGATTCAATGGCAGCGAAGTCTTAACAGTTCCAGCCTTCCCCCTCACCTTTCTCTTGTCCTAGGAAGGAGAAGGAGTAATTACCTAAGCAGGAGCTCAACTTATCCCTGCTGCTGGCTGGCTTAAAGAAGAAACACACTAACATTAAACATTTTTTTTTACTTCATTTATACCCCACAGGGACCCAAAGCAGCTTATATTCTTCTCCTCCCTTTTATTCTCACCACAGCCCTGCGAGGTATGTTAGGGCGTGAGAGAGTGACTAGAGCCTAAGGGCACCCAGCAAAGCTTCCATGGCAGAGTTGGGATCTGAACCTGGGCCTCCGAGATCCTAGCCGGACGCTCTAACCACTACCACCGGCTGCTGGACCAGCAACTGGCATCTGGAGGGACACTGCCTCTGCACAAGTCATTTATTGGAGGAGGAGGAGGAACTCACTCAAATTGCAATTCTGAAACAGCCCTCCATGTGAACAGCTGCAGTGCACCACTGCTACATTAGTGGTGATTTTAGAAGCATGGTATATAAACTACAACTTGCTAGGTACAAGATACTGAAAATAGTGGAGATGGATGCTTGTCCAAGATATGCTTCAGGGCATAAATGTAGTTATTAAATCATGCTGCTCTAATAAGGCCTGTTCCGTAGGCCGGAATAATCAGAGATTATAAAACACAATCTCTCTGCACAGAATCTTTTTTTTTTGGTTGTTTGTTTTTAAGTATTGTTATACGTAAACATCTGCACAAGCCACGTAAGGCCTTGCAAAGCTGTAAATACAAAAAGACAACACTCTCCCTCTCCCACACAGTAAAATAATTTTTTTTAAAAAACAAGCAAACTTACAGAATCTTTACCAGGACGCTTTTTGGGAGGCGATTTATGCTTAGACTCAGATCTTTGCCGACTTCTTTCCTTTTCGTTCTCTCTCTCTTTTTTGTCTTTTTCTCGATCAACATCAGATTCCGGAGAATCCTGTATAAAGTAAAACAAAAGTATAAAGCAAGGCTGGACAGAAGGCAGAGCGAGGAAACGGTCAGTGAAACAACGGTCAATTTCCAGTGGACCATCTAGCACCTGCCAGTTGCCAGGATTCTAGATACAAATGAGCTATAAGAAACTAAGGAAGGACATGGCCAAACTTACCTAGTTCAGAAGCCCAAAATCAAAAGATACTTACTGATTTATGCCTCCTCTTTTTGCTCTTCTTTTTGTGTTTCTTTGACTTCTTGTAGCTTCTTTCTATTAACGCATTAAAAATTAAATACAGATTAAGACTAATAAAACGCATCACTGTTAATCTTCTTTTAACGAGATCTAAAAACTTACCAGATTCGGCACTGGAAGAGCGTTCAGAAACTGACCGTGACTCTGAGCGTTGCCTCTTTTTCTTCGAATGGCTGTCGTCATCCTCTGATTCCGAACCCTATAATTAGAGTGTTTAATATTTAGCATCACCTTTAAAAGTCCACTTGGGATAACTAATTGCTTTGATACGGCACTTTATTAAGGGCCCTACCGAACGAGAGCGAGACCGCTTTCTGTGGTGCTTCTTAGATTTTTTAGAATGCTTCTTGTTCTTTGAATGATGATGCTGGCATTCATGCTGCAGCAATAAGAAAGATAAAACATTAATTATTCCTTTGGTATATCCTGATGGAAAGCAAGACCCAACCTGCCTACACTGACAACACACCTCCAGAGCCTCTTGTTCTGAAGGCATCTGGTAACACATTTCTGTATCTGTAACTTGCCTTTCATCCCACTGTCCCTGCAAAGTCCCATTTGCTAATATTACTCAACTGCTTGACACTTCAATAGCGAGTGAAACTGCAAATACCAAACACCCCTCGTGAGGAAAGACATTTGAAAGGAATGATATACAACAGTTTCAATAACGTGTTAGCGGAAATCTTTACAGTAACCCTTGTTGACAAAAGTTAATATTTTTCCAGTTGTTAGGGAATTTAATAAAAACGTAATCTAATGAAAGATGTAAAGTCACCCATTAAAAATTAATTACAGTCCACACTCTCAGGTAAGAAGCTAGTATTCTAGTAAAGATATTCTTCAGCACTCAGTGACACTGACAACCATCCCAGTTAAATGGGCCAAAGTGAAAGATCTTATACAATGTTTCATGAAGAAAAGCACTTGCTGTCTTTCAGCCTAATTTTCCAATTCTGGATAACTTTTGGCTTGCACCTGTGTGAAGCTGGCAGAATGAGGGCAGCACACAAGAAGAAGAGCTGGTTTTTATACCCCAATTTTCTCCACCTTTAAGGAGTCTCAAACAGACTCTACCTTTAAGGAGTCTCAACAGATACCTTGTGAGGTAGGTGGGTCTCAGAGTTCTAACAGAACTGTGACTAGCCCAAGGTTACTCAGCAAGCTCCGTGTGGAGGAGTGGGGAAACCAACCTGGTTCACCAGATTAGAGTCCACCACTCATGTGGAGGAGGAATCGAACCCGGATCTCCAGATTAGAGTCCACCACTCTTAACCACTACACCACGCTGGCTCTCACAGCACTTGTTACTTCTGCACTGGGTGTGGGGGGAAGCAAGGAGGGCATTTACAAACAAGCCTCTATTACAGTGTTCCTACATACTCTCGTGTTCCCCAGCATGCATACCCTGTTCCTGCCCTCTCCTGGGGGTTCAATATTTGCTCCAAGCACTTCCCATGCTATTAATAAGGGGAACAATTCTGGACAAGGTAAAAACATAACCATAACCCTTTCATAGTCTTTACTGATCAAATCAGAAGAAGAAGGGTAGGTTTTTATATGCCGACTTTCTCTACCACTTAAGTAAGAATCAAACCGGCTTACAATCACCTTCTCTTCCCCTGAGGTAAGTGAGGCTGAGAGAGCTCTAAGACAGCTGTGACTAGCCCATGGTCACCCAGCTAGCTTCATGTGGAGAAGTGGGGAAACCAATCCAGCTCTCCAGATTAGAGTCCGCCACTCCAAACTATCACTCGTAACCACTACACCGCAGTAATCAATATTTGCCTTTAAGAAACCGAACAGAAGATGCCCTGTGACAACATGACTAACTAGAACAGCTGGTTACCTCTAGTAAATACATGAAATCCTTAAATATTCTTTTTCTTTCTGATTCTAGAGTGATGTCTTCAAATGCTGGTTCTTTCACAAATCTTTCTCGAATCTACGAGTGAGAGGAAAATTGTGTATAGGTTTCTAACATACATAATGTTTTTCCATTACAAATGTATTTCAGGATAAAAAAACATCCACATCTTACGTGTGACGTAAATACAAGCCAAGAGTTTTTTTAATCTTGAGTTATTTCCACAGCACACCAGAAGATTTTTTTACAGCATTAATTCATGAATGAGATTTAATCTGTCGTAAAACTACCAGAAAATCTAATTTATGTATTCAGTATCTGATACTGTAATTTAAACCTGAAACACATATAATCTGCATTTCATAAAGAAATAGTACCTCAGTATTAAGAGTAAGGATGTGAACTAATTATTTACTTCTGCTTTTTCATACATACATTTCCTTGTATACTTTTTAAGTGCTAGATGATTCCTGAAATTGCCTCCTAGAATTCTGCTGGGAAACCATTATTCCATGGCTGTTTCCCTGAGTTAATTAATTTGCAGATTCAACTTTACTTGCTAGCCTTCAGTTGGTTTATCATTCTGTTTACAAAGTCTCTTTGATCCTATTAAGCGTCCGCGGATTGGGAGTGAGGTGTCAACCAATATACAGATAACACCCAACTCTTTTTTCTCCTTAAGAACTAAGCCAGGTGGTTCTGTGGAAGCCCTGAATAGATGCCTGGAGAAGGTAACGGGATAGATGAGGGCCAACAAACTGAAGCTCAATCCAGACGAGACTGAGGTGTTATTGATCAGTGGGAGAAGATGCTCAGGGACTGTGGAATCAGCCTGCACTCCCTCCTGAAGGAGCAGGCTGGTAACTTGGGGGTGCTACTAGATCCTGGTGTACCTTCCTCTGTATCTTTCCAATTTTTAGTATATGTGCTGCCGAAGCGAGCACAGGATCCTGGCATGCTGAAAGAGGCTGGGGTCTCCTCTGTGGCTTGCGGTACCTTTTATCAGCTCTGGATGGGATGCCAGACACAGACATTCCTCAAAAAGGCCACAGACATCCATGTTCTGATCACACTGAAGATAAGTTACTGTAATGCACTCTACATGGGGCTGCCTTTAAAAACAGTGTGGAAACTTCAATTGGTCCAAAATGTGGCAGCCAGGCTATTGGCAGAGATTGATGACAGGGATCATATTACTAGGGATCATATCACTCTTGTGCAGAAAGATCTATACTGGTAGCCATCTGTTTCTGGGCACAATTTAGAGTGTTGGTTCTTAATCTAAACAGCTTGGGACCAGGGTATCTGAAGGACCATCTCCTCCCATACTATCCAGTCTGCCACTTAAGATCTGCCTCTCAAGCCCTGCTCTCTGTGTGTCCACATTCAGAGGTTATGCAAGTGGTGAGTAGAGACAGGGCATTTTTTTGTGATGGCACCTCACCTCTAGAATGCCCTTCCCCTTAAGGCTCCCATGCAGCCTGCTTTACTTCTTTAAGGCACCAGGTCAAAACACATCTTTTAACCCAAGCTTATGATTAGGGGGTTTATCTTACCAGCTTTTAAATGGTCTGCTTCTGTTTTACGATAGTTTTTGAACTGTTTATGTCCAGTGGCTTGTTTTAAATACTGTGGTTTTAACCGTAAACCGCCTAAAGCAGGACATCTTAAGAAGATGGGATTCTATTTGGCACATTTATGCCAGTATTTTGCTACATATTACCGTATATACTCGCGTATAAGCTGAGTTTTTCAGCCCAAAAAAAGGGCTGAAAAAGCCGAACTCGGCTTATACGCGGGTCAATATGCTAAAGGAGGGAGGGAACTTACCGCCGTCACCGCTACCGCCATCGCCGCTGGGCCCGTGTGGCTTCCCCCAGCTGGCAGCGGCCGGGGGGGGGCCTCCTACAGGCGCAGGAGGGCCACGCCGATGCCAGGCCCGCGCACCTTTCCCCGGCCGGCAGCGGCCTGGGGGGGCCTCCTGCAGGCGCAGGAAGGCAGTGCCGCCGCCGGGCCCGCGCAGCTTCCTCCGGCCGGCAGCGGCCTGGGGGGGCCTCCTGCAGGCGCAGGAAGGCTGCGCCGCCGCTGATTCGCCACTTCTCCCGGTGAGTAGGGGGTTCAGGGGCTCTTCCCCCGCCCCCCCTTGGATGGCACTGGGGTCGGGGTGGGTCGGGAGGGCCCGGGAGGCCGGCGGGAGGGCGACCTGGGGCAGGGGCAAGATCATCCCTGCGCTCTAAAATGGCAGCCGCCATTTTAGAGCGCAACATTACCGGTAAAGGGAATTTCTTATTGACCCTCGGCTTATACGTGGGTCAATAAGAAATTCCATTTTCTGGCCTCAAATTTGGGGGGGTCGGCTTATACTCGGGTCGGCTTATACCCGAGTATATACGGTAAGACACTTTATGTGTATTTGGGAAACCATTTTTCCCTACAACTTTCTGATCATGTTAGTAATAAAAAATTAGCCACTTTATGTATGAAGGGATGAACACAGTGTGTTGAACAACAACAACAAAAAGACTTTCCGAGACACTGCTGCATAACACTTACCTCTTCCCATACTGCATCCATTTCAATTGGGGGAGTGGCTTGTTTTAGCATGCTCTTAAAAGCAGATTCTTTCCGTTTCATTTTGCGAGCTTCTTCTTTCTCTCTCTCGCGCTCACGGGCTTCTGCCTTTTCCAACAGCTACATTAACAGAAATCCAAATGACCATTCAATGAAATACATAATGCACAAAACAAGCAAATAAAACAAAAAAACACAATTTCATTTCGCATTCTGATCATCGTGTGTGTTGTGTTTATCACATGGAGAATACTTTTTCTATTAATCTTAGTGTTAAAGACAACCCTGAAGGTCACACCACGTAATGACCAAGATTTCAAGATCCCAAGATTTTCTTCCTCTTTTTTTCATCATGCAACCAGACAAGTACTGAGGAATTTGAAAACTTGCTCACTACATCTAGTTCACCCTAACATCAAAAAGTTACACTATAGGATTATTTTTTGGACTTTCCTAATAGATCCAAAATGTTTTCCATTATCATTTTCTCCTACTGAATCTCACAACACTAGTAATACTATGAATGATGCAGATTTGCAAATGTTCCACACTGTGTTAGAACACACTGCAAACTTGCTATCAATGGGTTAGGTTTTGAAGGCTTTCCCTCGTGTGGAATCTTTCACTCATGACATGTTTCAAAGCTAGACTTCTGTATGAGAAAACGTGAAGCTGAAATTAAATATTTTGTTTGAGTAACCTCTTGCACAAGAGCTTGGGAACTTCTATAGCACCACGTGACCTCTTGTCTGCAAAATGCGTACCAGCATTCATTTGACATCTCAACAAGGCTTTCTGGGACCAGCGCAGCGATCTTAAGGTTTACAGAAGAAAATTTAAAACTTACGCTATTGAAAGCCAGTTTGATATTTCCAGCATCTAACGTGGTAGCTCTTTTAGTTGAACTGATGACAGTGACAAAGTCTTCAAAAGTAGTATTCACTTCAACGACAAATCCTTTATCCTGCAAAACAGCAATGTCGATAAAACTAAGAGACATGGAAATCTCATGGTAGCAATCAGTCAGTTTTTTGCAACAGCACATGAAATCCCAGTTGCTGGCCCACAATGTATTTAGTCATTTTCATATTAAAAATACTTCCCCCCACCGGGCACTTAAATAAAAAAATTTGTCCTCACCTTTAAGATGTCTTTTATTATCTTTTTCTCATCATGGTAGCGTGCTTTCAAATCTTCAACATAAAACTTAAAGAGGTCAAGGGCTGTGGAGCCTAATAAAAGAAACTGTATTAGTCTAACCAACAAACAGCACATAAAAGTACACTATCAGCCCCCAGCCACAATTTGCCACAAACGTACACCCACTGTGTGTTATTTTCAACAGATTAGAAACAGAAAACATATTCACCAGGCTGACCGAGCATGTTCGTAAACCTGATATCAGAACTTATAGTGGGATACAACTCCATCCACGATGACATTGAATGCAATTGGCCGTGTTCATGCAGCTCATCCAAAAATATCTGGGGGTTGGGGAGAGAAGAGTTGAAAGTGGGAAGTTTAATGAACATTTAAACTATAATTTAGAGGGAACTGTACCAGATCTATCCTTTCTACAGCCTCACAGTATCAGGAGGGAATGCCCAATTCCAAAAGAGAAGCAGCTGCTACTCCGACTCCTCACTTACTACAGCATCTATTTCCACAAGACAGAACAAAGCACCATTGCAAAATACAAACAGGTATTCTGTATACGTGACTTGGTATCAGCCTTGGTAAAGTGCTTGGCTGCTATAATTTTAGGGAACCTACTGGTAATTAGGCAACAAGTCAACATTTTTTGTCACAAAACAGACTTGGGACATTTTGAAGCTCTTAAGGTTTCTAGGTAAAGCAAAATGAAGCAGAACCAGAAAACTTATTCCTTCATTTTTTACCCAGAGGATATGTCCCAGAAGAGGATCAGTGGAAAAGAAACCACATTCAAGTAAAGACAGTCATGTTCTGCACAAGCATATAAATGCTACAAAATTGGTTTCATGGAATCTCAGTATTGAAATTACTATCTGCACTAATTATTTGCACACTGAAGGATACCCAGGTAATTTACAGCCTAGTCAATTCCTTATATAGCTGAAAGCTATTCTTTTGTTTCTGATGTTAACATTTTGTCACCAACCTGGAAAGATTCTCGGTTTTTACGCTGTCGCCGCCTTTCCCTGAGTAAGCTCTTTTGTTTTTCTTCCTCTTCCTCTTTTTCCAAAGCTCTTATGTGCTCTTCGAAGCAAATCAAAGCATCCTCTTTATCCATATCTAGAAAAAGCAGCAAACTTTTTTTTAGATAAGTCTAATAGAAAGCTAGTTAGAACAATATTTTATCAAGGTTTTTAAAGGTCTGGGGAAAATGTGTTTCATAACTCATGGAAGTTTTATAGACAAAGTCTGCATCCAGCCTAGTTCAGTTTAAAGGAAACTACTGCTTCAAAAGAGAAAAGAGGAAAACCCAAAATTACGGACACCAGTATCCTGTGGAAAACTGACATGTTTTAAGATTGAAGCACTTTTTCAGAACAATAGCTTTAAGAGAAACATAACAGGAGACCAAATGTATTTCAAATTATCATGGGGAAAAAGAATATATATCACTGAAACACGTTAACAGCCCATTACTGAGCTTTCGGCAGCCAGGGGTGGCAGGGGGGAGGCGCCGCTGCAGCACCTCCTAAGCAGTTCTACAGCTGACAAAAGGTTTTTCTTTTTAAAAAAGCTGCTAAAAAGCAGGCACAACCTCGCTCTTCTCCCCGCCGGCGTACCCGGGGCAAAAGGAGACAGGATGCTGCCTACAGGCAGCCTCGCCCCCGGAACACCGGCATGGGCCTTTATGGTGGTAGGACACTGGCGGAAGGCCCTGTCGGCGCCCCAGGGTGGCACTACCACGGCAGCACCGGGAGACCAGTGTCCAGGCCTCTCTGCTGGCGTTTGGGTTACTTATGGCGGCATAAGTAGCCAGACGCTGGTGTGGGGGCTCCCCAACACTGGCACAGCCCCTTCCTGCCTCCTGAGGACTTTCATCCTCAGAAGTCAGGAATGTGCTGTAAGACAACAGCTGACTCATTAATGCCATTCTTTTTGGTTCAGTAGAAAGTATTTCATATATTTTAATTCTTCCCAAAATTTCCGTTTGGTTTTTTTTCCCTGGATACTTTTTTGAGTACCTTTTAGAACAGAAGAGTCCGGTATTGAATTTACCCCAGACAGCAAGCACAAGGACCCACATAAAGATCTTTTGATTCTGAAATATAAGCCTGAAAATTGCTCAGGTAAGGGAGCTCTAAAATGGCATCGGAGCCATTGAGTATGTAGATTGGCTCATTGATGGCTTAGTTAAGAAGGTGGTCTTGACCACTCTTAGAAATTGCAGTGACAGAACAGAGGCATTTTTCCAGCCTGAATGGCCCAGACTGCACTGAATATCCAGGTTACTGCACAGTTTAAGGAGGCAGTAGTTTCATGATAAAAAACATGCTTGGGGTTATGGCAGCTGAAATAGCAGTGTAATAATAATTCTACAATAAACAGACTACAAACTTAGCCTCAATGATTTAGTTGCTGCTGCCCCCTAGTCAGAGCTAAGCCTCAGACATTTTATCCTTACTCTGAAGTTCCTCATCCTCTGCAAACGTGGGATTGTCCATCAGATACTGCTGGGCCTCTGACCACGTGGTACAGTAAGTAACATTAGCCATGTTGTCCAGGATGTTTTTTAATGCTTCCCAGTTCCTCTTCCTTAACTGCTTGGCTTGCTCCTGAAAAAGTAAGTCAGATAAAGTTTAATAGCATTCATTTCTCTGAAATACCTGGTATCAAATGTTATCTTACTGTTAAGGGCTTGAAACAAGTCCAACAATCCATATGTTTCAGACTAAGGCTGCAATCCTAAAGGGGGGAAGCTCCTTAGGTGCCAGCGTTATCCTGTGGCGGCATAAGTGCCCATTTAACCCTGGATAAGGGGCACATATGCCGTCACAGGTGGCATCTACACCTGTGCTGGGATGCAATGCAGCCACACAGGGCTCAGGCACCAGCGCTGCCCCTGGGCAGCGTTCCAGCAGCGCAAATCCCCATGCTGGCATCCTGGAAGGTGTTCCCGGGGGCAGAGCTGCCTTTAGGCAGCTTCCTAACCCCTTCCAGCCAGGGAGTGCCCTTTCTCGCAGCATCGTGGCTATGCCACCGTTTTTGGTGACATAGCCCCATTGATTTCTGGGTAAGTTTTATGTTTATCTTATTTTAATTTTGTTTTGCGGCTGGAAATCCTCTGTGGCTGCGGCATGGCTGCGCCACTCCTGGCTGTCAACCCCCCCCATTAGGACTGGGCTGCTTGTGAAATTCACCACCATATGACAATGCTTCTTTCATAAGGAAAGGTGACACTAAAAATGTTGCATTGCCAGAGTGCAGACAGAATTCAGTTTGGACCCAAAGACTTCTCCTAGAACGGTTTAACTTTTATATCACGTTTTGTTTTTGTTCTATCTTAACTATTTTACAATGTTATATGCTGTTAACAAGGAAGTGTAACTGGCCAAATTCTCCTATCCAACAAGATTCAGATAGGCATAAGGATTCCATAAGATTCATGTTAAATTTAGCTAGTTAATTTAAGGCACTTGGTGAAAATATGTCTGAAATAAATGGAGCATACATTTAAGTAATAGTGTATTAAAGATGA
This sequence comes from Euleptes europaea, assembly GCF_029931775.1. NCBI lineage: Eukaryota > Metazoa > Chordata > Lepidosauria > Squamata > Sphaerodactylidae > Euleptes > Euleptes europaea. Next base: position 28,944,474 of record NC_079326.1, read on the forward strand.
AACACATTGTTAGTTGTCAAAAACTAGCCATGAGCTTTCACAGTCAGAACTAAAGGATTGATATCTGTATTCACAATCGTTAAAAATTTAGGCAGCTTTTTCCAGTTACAATGAAGAAATGTATAAGTTCTAAAATCTCTACAAAGAAAGAATAAAAACAGGTAGAAAGAATTCAACACAGTAAAGAAAAATAATTACTTTTTCTTTTTTTGACAGAAAGAACAGGACATCTTCATAGATTTCAAGACGGTCACGTTCAGATATTGCGTTCCAGACCTCCATCTCTCCAAACATTTGTTCAGCTTTTCTGTACAGAGAATCATAAGGAAAAAAACTGTGGACTCCAGTATCAACATATTCATTTTGATTGTTCTTGCTCTTCCCCATTAGTCACCCCATCCCTTGGGAAAAATTGTGAAACAAGACGATCAGATATTTATAATTTATTTGGATCATGCAATGCTACCTAAGTTGGGTTTATTACCACAAAATTATTTGCTCTTGGCAAAATCAAATAGAATACACACTCTGCCATGGCAGGTCTTTTTTAATTAAAGAAATGGAATTCTTTCTTCAGATTCCCAGGTTATATCATTTGAAAGCAGTCCTACTGACATACACCCCCATTCATACCAGACTTAAGAGCCCCTGAGGCAGCAATCAAAAAAATTGAAATTAGCTTTAAAATGCATACATATAAGTCAAAATAACAATCTCAGGTTGTCACCTGTCTTGCCTTAGATGAGGGGGCACCTGAAGGAGGGCCCCTGAAGTTGACTGTAGCAGACGGGTAAGGGTTCATATGAGGAAACAGAAAGAGAGAGACTCCTATTGCCTCTTCTTTGTGTTATGTCAGCTCATCAGATGAGCAGGTTCCCAGTACAGGGATTACCCAGCACATCACACCCAAAGCAGGTCGGGGTGGGGGTGAAACATGTTAACAATAAGATTTGTGAAATTCCCCTCCTTACCCTATTATAAATTGTGCAAATCCACTCTAAACGTAAAACAGAATTAAAAGTTCATAATTATTTTCCCCTCTAACCTTCTCCAAGCTAAAGAATTTTAAATCTGTGATTTAAATCCACCCAAAAAGCATTGCATATCAGGTCCATCTTACTTGTATCTGGTCGTAGAAGTCATCTTTTCATGGTTTTCAAGGAAACGTTGGAAAGACTCTTTTGCTTCTTTGTATTTTAATCTTGCTTCTTCTTTTTCTTCTTTCTCTGTGTGGACTTTGTAAGCATTAAATGCTTGTTTTTTCTCACTTAGCTTTGCCAAAGCACTGCAAATTGAGAAAAAGAAAGTATTTAATTATATATACATAAAACAGCCATTACAATTATTAATTTTTCAAAGAATTATTTTAATCCTATATACAAGGCAAGAATTTCTAAAAGTGTTTAGAGTGACTGCTTTTCTACAGGATGAAAGTCACTATTAAAAAGGATGAGCCAACTTGAACAATTATATGAAGAGCAGAACATTAATTTATGTAAACTCCCACTTCGGTTAAAAAGGATTCAGAATAGATTATACCTGTATCTTGGATCATTTATGATCATTTTCATAGCTTGTTCCCAAGAGGCATTGGATGGTACACGCTGTGAAAATATTAAGTGAATAATATAACTTCTGCCATTGTCATTTTTGTATATGCAACAGTACACTTAATAGACATATCTAACTTGTGAGACACCACTATCAATGTTACTGATATCGAAATAATATTTGTCTCAAGAATTGTCATAATTTCCTGTTTCTCACTTTAAAAAATACAGCTTCCATAAAATTAGCAAACATAATACACAGGACACTTTCTACCACTATGTTTCTCCAACCACTTCTAGAAAAGCAAGTAGATTAAAAGCATCATTGGCCAACTCAGAAAACAGTAACACAGTAACCTTTCAAACCTACAATGATATTTCTGTAGCAATGTCTGTAACACAGGTCCACTTAGTAAAGAAATGTCACAAAGACTCTTTTACAAAAAATGACAATTCAAGAGGCACAAGAGGACTGTCAATGTTTTTAGACCCAATTTCTCTTCCTCTCCTACTCCCAAATTCTAGACTAAGGCATTTTGTCTATCATGTTCTTTTTCCATGTGTAGTTCAGCATAAATGTCCTTTTTCAAAATTTCTTACAAAAATCAGCCAGTTCTCTCAAAGCAAGTATTAAACGTGCAACTCTTCACATATTAAATATTAGATGCAATATAAAAACCTTTTCTTTCAATAGTTCTTTAAATGCTTGCTTGGCTTCTTCTTTTGTATTCCATGTATAGGTTTTTTTAATTGGTTGGGCTTCCTCCTCATCTTTTTTGGGGACAACACTATAGATTGAAAAAGAAAATATTTGTTAGTTACCCAAGTAAGGTTTGGCGCTTATTTAAATGAAAAGACGCTGGGGTGAGAGCCATAAATAATGATACTGAACTTCTTCCCCTCCCCCACAACCCTCCCACAAATGGTAGCATAGGCAGAAATCATCTGAGGTATATCTAGGTTCAAGGATAACTGGGCCAGACTGCTCTTATTTCTCATAAGTAAAAATGCATCCATTAAAACCATAATTATATTGCTACTACATGTCCAGTTTAGTAATATTAAAAAGCTGGTTCCTTAACATCTTAAATGGAGAAGGCACTTTATTTTGATATGTTTCTACAAAGCCCTTTTCAAGAAGCCAAGAGAACATCCTGAAATCAAGAGGGGAGAATCCGTGCAAACACAGTGGTCTATTTCAAGAAACATTTTTAAAAGAAGGACAAATGAAATTAGGTTAAGAGTTTTACCCTTCAGTTGCAACATGAGCCCTTGGAAATGCAGGTATACCAAAAGTAACATTAAAAAGAATTAAACTTTCTGAACACTTATTGAGGATCTTTGGAGGTGTATTGTTGCTACGGCAAAAATAAAAGATTTCCTATATCCCTCCTCTTTTTCTTTATTTCCTCTTTCCGTACTTCTCTTCCATCTTTATTATGTACTCGTTTTCCCCCAGTAACTCCCCAGGGTTCCTTATGAAGTTCTCGAGAATCCATAAAATACACATAAGGTTAGTATTCAACAGTGACCATCTACTAAGAAACATACTGCAAAATTGGATTTCTATGTGAGATATTATAAATATATGAAAATCCAAAATGTTACCCCCTACAGATTTTCTTTTTTTTACTGCTGAAAGTTAAAAGAGAAAGTCCATAGCACGACTACAGCTGAATATCAAGAAAACAAAAGATTTCTACAGGAGAACTACACAACTTTAAGGTTGACAGTGAGGAAATTGAAATGGTTCAAGACTTTCTATTCCTTGGCTCCACCATCAACCAAAAGGGAGACTGCAGCCAAGAAATCAGAAGGAGATTGAGACTGGGAAGGGCAGCCATGAAGGAGCTAGAAAAGATTTTGAAGTGTAAGGATGTGTCACTGGCCACCAAGACTAGATTAATTCATGCCATTGTATTTCCTATAACTATGTATGGATGTGAAAACTGGATGATGAAGAAAGCTGATAGGAAGAAAATAGATTCCTTTGAAATGTGGTGTTGGAGGAGAGGGTTACTGATACCGTGGACTGCCCAAAAAACAAATCAGTGGGTTATAGATCAAATCAAGCCTGAACTGACCCTAGAAGCTAAAATGACTAAACTGAGGCTATCGTATTTTGGTCACATCATGAAATGACAAGTCACTGGAAAAGAGGAAGACCCAACAAAAGATGGACTGACGCAATAAAGGAAGCCACAGCCCTCAATTTGCAAGATCTGAGCAAAGCTGTCAAAGGTAGGACATTTTGGAGGACTTTCATTCATAGTGTCGCCATGAGTCGGAAGTGACTTGACGGCACTTAGCACACACACAGATTTTTAAATATGTTGTGTTCATGTGCCTTCTACCCTTTAGCTTCATTTTCTTTGACAAATCCGATTTTTTTTTAAACATAAAGGGTCCTCTTCTAGGTACTACTTACTCTGTGGACTCCTGTTTAGGAATTTCTTCTATGGAGTTAGCGACAACTTCCGCAGTCTGTTCCTGCACTATAGGGGCAACGGGCAGAGCCTGCTCCTCGGCTGCAGCACTGACTGCATTTTCATTTTCAGCAACAGGTGCAACAGCAGAAGGTTCCGCTTCAGGGGCTGCCACTGCAGGTGCAGCTGGGGCAGCTGGGGCAGCCGGAGTTTCCGCAACAGTGGGAGCTGCAATGGGAACCCCTGTGGCAACGACTGCTGCAGACAATGCCGAAGCGGTTTCTTCTGATTTACCACTAAGTAAAGAAAAACAAATGTCAATTGGAGGAACAACAGGAATTTCACCACAACGTATTATTATCATTTTATTATTTATTCAAATTTATCGCCTGCCCTCAATACTCAGCCAGCCAAGCTGGGCTCAGGGCGGATAACACTCTATAAAATCACATACAATCCCTAAAACATCAAGCTAAAAACATAATATCACACTAATTAAACAGCAAGATGGCATTTAAATAAACCAGTTGCCACTACAGAACTGGTTTACAGCAGATCACCCCCCACCAATGATGGGGGGGGGGGGAGGATGGGAAGGCAAGCAATAATGGATAACTCCCAGCTGCCCTCAGTTATACATACATGTTCCTTTGTTAGTACATTAATAAGCCCTTGCGGATCTTCGGGCACCTGGGCATCCTTTACCCCATTCTTCTTCACCAGTTAATTATACATTTCCACTTTTGCAGCTAACAGACTGCCATCATGTCCAAAGTGGCAAACTATGGCCTACGCTTTCCCTGCCAGCCAGGACAGAGTCAGACTTGGTGATCCTGACTGACAGTGAAAGTGTACGCCATTGTTCAGACACAACAGCAAACTATGATTTGTGATGGAAGCATCTAATCAGCTGATCATTCAATTCTAATCACAAAAAGGAAGCACATGAGTCCAAACAATCCCCACCTCAGGGTTGTTCACACAGCAGCAAGCCATAGTTTGGACCATGCCTGCACGTACTTGTTTTTACTGGGGGAAGGGAGGGTGTCCCAGTATATTCTTGGCAAAAGCCTATTTGGGCTATGGGTTTGCACTGATGACTAATTCTTCTGTCACCCCATATCCCCTGAAAAATGTCAATGACGCAGAACACAGACTTTGCCCATACTGACTCTATACAATTCCTCAAGAGCTTAATTAAGTCCAGTACATCAAGGGGATCTTGCAGAAACTGGCAATCTCCTGCCACCTTATCTTTCCTTGCTAACCCTGCTGAAACAGAAATTGCATAGGATAGCAATTTGGGCTGGGCTGAGGGGCATGGATCTGCAGTTTTCAGCCAGGTTTTTCTCATACAACCTAAGTAAACTGGTAAGTGAAGCTTTGGTGCTACTGGCCACAACTCACAAATTAGTCTGAAGCAAGAATTTAAAACATGCAGCTTCATAGACTCCCAAGTTCACCTATAGTGGTCACATAGGGTTTTGCACACAAAATTTAAGGGAAACTAATGTTTTCTGAATTAAAAAAGTACATTTAGCACTCTATCAAGCAGAAGTGAATGTAATGAAGGAAAATGAAAATTGTGTTAGATCCTCAAAAGCCATTTTAGCACCTTTCTTCTCTGCAGCAGCCACTTATGCACCCCAAAGCTGCTGCTGAGAATTGGGCAGTATTCCATGTAGCACAGGGGGCTTTAGCAAAGAAATGGGTCTCTTCAGCAATGGACTCATCCCTCTTACATGGGTAGAGCTTGTGGACTTCATTCCACTTGTACAAGGCCAATGTGTCTTATTTCTTTTTTTAAACACAGATGACATCCCTGCAAACTGTTTTCAAAACTGCTATATTTTAAGAAGTTTTATGTAAATATTTCTAGAGAAACTTAAACCCTCATCAATTAGAAGAAAAGGAGAGCCAGTGTGGTGTAGTGGTTAGAGAGTATTGGAGCAGGATCTGGGAGACCCATGTTTAATTCTAATCTCACAAAGGAAGAACAAGTCCAAACAGTCCCTTAGGACAGTTCACACAGCAGCAAGAAATGGTTTGGACCATGCCCACATGCTTTTACTGGGGGTGGGGGGAATCTCATTTTTCCCTTGGGATCCCAAATTTGAACCCTCACTCCGCCATGGAAGTTTGCTGGGTGACCTTGGGCCAGTCACACATACTCAGCCTAATTTACCTTCCTGGACTGCGTTGATAAAATGGAGGAGAATTATGTGTGCCGTTTTGGGTTCCGATTGGGGAGAAAGGTGGGGCACAAATGAAGTCAATAAATAATAAAGGACAGTCGAGGGCAATTGTACAATCTGCCTTCTGTGTTCTAATTGCAATTTAAAAATCAGCTACAGTAAATGTTTAAGTGTGCAAGCATGCTTGTACACACACTCAAAAGTTCTACAGATTAAAAGGAAACCAGGACATTTTACATTATTAGCACGTGATAAAATTAAATTTACTTCTTAAAAAGTTTTCATAAACCATGCAATTTTTTTCAAATCAAATATTTTCAAACATACCTGTTTTCTTCTGCTTTAATCACTGCTGTAGGGAAAAAAACGTATCAAATTAATTTGAATAAAACTGTGTAATTTACTCAGCTTCAGAAACGGATCCTAAAATGCTCTAGGCACAGTACACATCAGTAGTTGTGACAGATTATTATGTACGTGACAAGTGTAGAAGATAAGTCAATATTAACAAGAAGGTGGGAATGCCCCATTCCCAGTGTAACCTTGAATGCACAACAATCCTATCTGATTGGACCAAATCCTGGTTAGTCAAAACATCTTTTCTACTGCCATTCATCACATGTGCCCCGGTCACACATGAACACATGAAGCTGCCTTATACTGAATCAGACCCTTGGTCCATCAAAGTCAGTCACAGACCGGCAGTGGTTCTCCAGGGTTTCAGGCTGGGGTCTTTCACATCACCTAGTTGCCTAGTCTCCTTGACTGGAGATTCCGGGGATTGAACCTGGGACCTTCTGCATGCCAAACAGAGGCTCTACCACTGAGCCATGGCTCCTCCCAGTCCTTACTTTCAAATCACACCAGTAACTATCCAGCACAAGCAACATTTGTTTTATGGGACTATCTGGTGCCAGGCTTGTTGTCTATGGCCCAAGTGTAATTCAAAACAGCTCAATAAAAATGTAATTGCAATGAAGAGATTGAAAATCAAACTTAACTTTCTAAACACAAGCTCCGGGTCATAAAAGCCTGTGAAAGCCTTGGGGGAAAAAGGACACCGCACCCTGACAAAAAATCTCTCCTCCCTTCTTTTGTTGTTGTTGTATAACACATTGCCTAGTGACTGACTCAATTCTGTTTGGGCCCAATCCTGATTCCATTGACATAAATCTGATTGCTATTTGTGGACTATTCACTGCACTATCATCATGCTGTAACTCTAAATCAAGACAGAAAAAAAGATTCCATGGAAATTACCTTCAAGATCTTCCAGTTCTTTGGGTTTTGCCCAGCGTGACTCTTTTGTTTGGGAATTGTAATAGTAAGGCTTTCCAGAGTCAGATTTATACTCCTTCCATGGACATTTTGACAACATTTGCTACAGAAGAAATAAAGATATCACACTATTAATGTTGGCACGCAATACAATAAAGCATAAGTTGAGTAACATGTGAGGTTAATGTCATTAGAAACCATAGTCAGGATCCAAGGGTTGTACATGGAGTTCTGTATAGGGATGTGCAATTGGATATATCCAGTCCAAATATATACTTGGATATATCCAGTCCAAATATATACCTGAAAAATATCTTATCAATATCTTATTGATATTTTTGGTATATTTGGATATTTGGATGATAGTTGGGATTCTCAGCAATACTGGTATCTGGGTCCCAAATATTTTTGGAAATATTCAGGAATATCCAGGCTTGGCATTTTGAAGATCCCAGGCCTGGGTTTTGTCCTTCTAACAGGTCTCATGAGCAACGGGGGGGGGGGGGGGGGAAGGAGGCATCTCTTCCAGGCAAATGGGATTACATGTTAACGGGAACTCTAACTGCCCAATCATGATTCTCTCATAGCTTTCTGACCATGGGCAAAGAGGACAGAGTCCTCTGCCTAGTACATAATTCCTGCTCACCCCAGGCTGAGTGGAACAATGGTTCCCTCCTTGTAGAGGGCTGCCCGGGACCATGTGAAGGCAGAGTTTCCCGCATCTGACCTGCCCTCAGTCACAGAAGAAGAGTTGGTTTTTCTATGCCAGCTTTCTCTACCACTTAAGGAAGAATCAAACTGGCTTACAATCGCCTTCCCTTCCCCTCCTCACAATAGACACCCTGTGAGGCAGGTGGGGCTGAGTATCACTAGCCCAAGGTCACCCAGCTGGCTTTGTGTGTAGGAGTGGGGAAACAAACCCAGCTCACCAGATTAGAGTCCACCATCCAAACCACTCCTCTTAACCACTACACCATGCTGGCTCTCCACAGAACATGTACCTCTCACTGACTGCGCACAGGTGGTGACCCAAGGATGTTCTGGGCTGGGGTAACTTGCACTAGGCAGGGTGACAGAGACCACTGGGCTCACTATTACCAGGCTTTGCTCCTTGCCCAGGTACTCGACAAGGAGCACATGGCATCTCTGCTGCCACTGAGGAAGAAGTCAGTGGTATGAGAGACAGGTGTGTCTCCGTGGGCCTCATGGTGAATATGGCAGTGTAAATATTTGGGCAGCAGCACAGGCTGTAGGCCAGAGGTAGATTTACTGCATGGATCTTCTCCTTCACCTGGTGGTGAAGAATGCCTTGGGTGCGAGTTCTGCAGAATATCCAAAATTGGAAGCTACAACTTGTGATTTCCAGTGTCTGCTCCAGAACTGCCAGAATCTCATGAGTCACTTTTTGCAGTGTGAAAGCTACACATCTGTTGCCCCAGAAACAGGCACTGATGGGCACACTAGAGTGCTGTCTGCTCAGTGACATCAACACTTGCTGGAACTCCACCTGCACTTGAGCATCTGGCGGAGCAGAAGAGCACCCTTACCAAGCTGACCTTAGAAGCAGACACTTTGAAGGCGGAGGGATAGTGTTCACAACGTGGAGCAGCTGACTCTCTCCCAGATGGTGGAGATCCCTCAGCCCATGTGACACGGCAAACCTGGGTCTTGTCATTCCCTTCATCTAAAAACTTCAGGGGATGATGGGCGTCTTTCTGAACCTGGGCGCAGGACACTGCTGAAACGTCTGCTAGTGCAAAGGCTGCAAGAGGGCATTGAGTCTCGCTAGAACTCTCACCCAGCACCAACCGTGTTAGTGACCATGTGTGACCAGCACATCATGGGACGCCTCACTGAGCAGGCTCATTTGCTGGAGAAGTGAGCTCTCTCAGAGAATGGTGTGTTTGCTGGCCAAGACAGGCACATTGTCTTCAGCAGAGGAAGGGGAAAGCAGCTCTGATGCTCCCCAGCCACCCCTTCTGGGCAGCGTTCCCCCATGGCCACTTTCAAGATGTCCATGGAGATGGAGACCATCAGCGAGACAGCTGGCCCCTCTGGGAATGTGATGTGCACAAACCAGGATTCAGCATGCACAAATGATGAGAGACTATCTATCTGAACCCTACCAGTTGCGTTCCGCCAATCCATTGAGCTATGAGGTCATGAATGATGGTCTAGCCAGACCTCTCTCTTGTGGCTCAGAGGCTTCTCTCAAGCCCTCTGGAAAGACTTCAGATTGAGAATGTTGGTTTTTCCGCCCCCAGAGTGAATTTGCCCTCTGCCCACATATGTTCATTTAAATGCCATGCCATTATGAAACACCACTCAATCCTAAGAATGATTGACCAGTTATAATTTTAGCTTATTTACCTCAGCAGGTGTTTTAAGATCATCTGGTTTTTCCCACGTAGACTGTTTTGTGTCATTATTATAGTAGTATGTTCTTCCATCTGGTGACTTATGCTCTGACCATAGTGATTTCTAGAAAAAACAGGAATCATATAAAGAGATTCTGGAACGCATCAGAGGGGTACAATATAAGGGGCTACAAAAAAAGTTACAGAAGGAACACGATACCTGCTTTGAAGGCTCTTCATTAGCAGAATTGTTCGTGGTGGTAGCTTGAGGAAGAGGACAAACTACTGGGGGTGTGGGCTAAAAAAAAGAAAAGCATACAACTGTGATCTCTCAAAACCAGGAAGCGCTGACACTACAAATTAAACCTATGCATGTAGGCCTATCTTCAGATGTGATATGAAAAAGCATGTAACAGTCAAGCCTAGCAGCAAAGTACAATCCTGACTCTCTACAATGTGGGGACATTGTGTGCCTGTGCAAGACCATTCTCTGTAAACATCTAACCCTGAGTGAAAAATTTAACAAAACCTGACCAGCAGAAAAATACATTTACACTAAAAGTACCACTCAACAATCAGGTAGTAGTTAATTAGAAGACAGTTGGTGAAGAAAAGGTATTTTTAGGTCAACAGTATATTCCAGTAAACAACAATTGGCTCCTTTTTAACATTTTCTCTTCACATTGCCATGATTAACTTAAATAGTCTTTGCTTACAGCTACTTAAAGAACGTGATTGTATAGATGTCCTTAAAATACTTCATAAAAATAAACTCCTTTAATTCTGGGGTGCAACGTGATATACAGCCACTGTGCTGATCAGAGAACCAGCATTACAATTTATTCTGATATACTTAAGTTGCCCTAACTTTGACCACACAATTTAATATTGTGCAAGATATGAACAACATTGTGTTTTCCTCATAAGCCTACATGGGGGAAACTGTTTCCGCTTTCAGTGGTAGATCACCAGTTCATTCTACTCCTGGAGGCCCACCAAGCAGTCAGGGTCACAACATGCTGTAGCTGTGTGTGTGTGTGTGGGGGGGTTTAGAAAGTTTACTGCTTCGAGCACCATTCCACTTGCACTAAAAATAAGATCCAAACCACTGTGCACATTTAGCATTTTAATACAACAGTATTCAAAAATAGCAAAGTTAATATTTTCATTAATCAATAACTTTTTCGCCTTCCATGGTCCTCCACTATATCACTTAGAGAGAAGAATACAGGTAACACCCTTATATCATGCAACAAATCCTGTACTTCTGGCTTAACCCACCTATATATCTGATAGAGACATGTGGTTTCCACTGGCGAATATCTAAATCCACAGACGGAGCCACACCAACACTAAACAGATTTTCCTGCAAACTTGGGGGATCCCCAGGGTTTGCAGAAAAATCTGAAATCTTACAAAATATATATATTGGAGGGTTTAAATTCTCCCTCCCCAATAAAAAAAAGGATTTTCAGCACACTTACCATGATTCTGCAGAGGTGGCCAATGGGAGTAGCTCCGAGCCCAGCCGCAGCTCCCAAGCACCACCACTGCTGCGGCTGGCCTCAGAGGCCTCCAGGTGGGGCCTGAAGCCATGACAAACTCTGCAATGGGGGGAGATGGGATTCCTCCCTCTCCCCCCGCAGATCTCGCAGCCCCCCCCCCCGTGTGTGTGTGTGTGTGTGTGTATATATATATATATATATATATATATATATATTAAACAAAGCTGAACAGTGGTATGTCTAATTCCCAATTATTCAGTTCTGTTCTAGGTGTGCTGAGGGGCGATGTGATTGAGCTCAAGGTATTTTCCAAAGGAGAAACACTACGTTGACTTACAGGACACATACAAGAAAGAGCTAAAAAGTCTGTATGAGGGAGTACATGTATTAGAAAATATATTTTCCTTCACACATGCCTGTTTTGTAAAACTTGCTTGAAAATTTAGAATTGGCAACACTTCGCCTAGATTAATGCCCCCCCATCTCTGCCTTAGAAGTAAATAAATTACCAGAGCCAGGTTTACTAGTTCTGGCAGTTCTTTGAGATCAGAGATTAGTATGTGTGGCACATATCCAACCAAGAACACAATCCAGCCAAAATTAAGCACTCACAAGGATTTACAGCTGGAACGATTTAAGTAGCTGCTTAATTTTGGTTAAATCATGACCAAAACGTTTAAAACTGCCATAGATGACGTACAAAGTGGACAAACATATAGCTTTCAATGAGATCAAGATGAACAATATTCCAATTTTAATTTTAAATGAACATCTGGAATTCAGAAAACCTAGAAATTGCTACACTGAGTGCCTCCTTTATTTCTGTTCTCCAATGGTTGCACCTGATGCACATACAAAATACAATATAAGCCTGACCTGATAAGGCAAACATAATTCAGCAACCAACCATCCAGTTTGGGCCTATGCCAGTGGATTTATTTGTACCCACCTCCTATTAAAAACATATGCCCAGTAGTATTAGAGAGTAGGACAGTCACTCCTCAAGATGTGAAAACTTGGGAGGAGGGAACCAAAAAATTCAGAAAAAATGCTCCCTGGGCTCCCCTTCCCAATTTTTCAAATGGAAAAGTCGGGACATCTGGGGGAGCACTGGAGGGGAAATCCAATAAAACGTATTTCTCTCATTTTCCTTTTGAATGAGTAAAATATTTTTGGTGGCAAGCTTTAACTTACTGTGAATTTATAACATGAAGATTTTTCTTTTAAATAATCAACAAGTGTGTGAAAGCATACTCCCTACCCCATTACACACAAAGAAGAAAATGGCTCACATTTTAGAAACAACAAGAAACTATGAAAACCTAAAAAAGCTCCTTGTTTACCTGAGTTCCAGGGGGTGCCAAACCTATAAAATATGAAAAACCAAATTTTAGAGAACGTAGCTAGAGACCCAGCTGTACCTTCTTTAATGTCGCTCAAATGGCTTTTAGTCCTTGAGAAGACACTAGCATCTACATGTTACAACTCACAAGGTTCTTGAAAGTAACTATTTCAGGAAGACTATATTATGGATTTATATCCTTGTAACACAGACAAATCTAGTTGCATCTTTTTACAATAGCCTTTTTTCCTGCCAGAGTAATAAATATTTCAAGTATCTTTTAGATACTTCTGCACACTCAAGCCCCAATGCAGACAAGTAACTTCTCCAGAACACCTACTCAGATTCTGGATTAAATTATAAGAATCTAAAGAAAATTCTCTAAACCAATTCAGCAACATTTAACACTGTAAGGAATCTTCTGCCTCTCATGCAAGAGTCACTAGACTGAATTTTAGGGAGAAAATATATAGATAGAGAGAGATATATAATCTAATTATTATCATAAAAATCTAATTATTATCATATATATATACTAATATATGATAATATAATAATAATATATATGATAATAATTAGCTTTTTCTACTGTTATGATCCTTGGTTGAGTTAGGGAACCCCACCTACTAGGACATAAATTCCTTTTAAGCTGCCTTTCTGTGTGCTTTCTGGAAGGACCTGTATGGCTGTGATGTCACAAGACATGAATCTCAGCAAGTACCATTCTGTCCCCTGAGGATTAAGGGGGGAGGGTCCCTTGAATATAGAAAGATTTAAGACTGCTAAAGTAAATATGCAAAACTGATTCACAAGGTGCTTTTAAATGTAAGATTCTTTTCTAACAAAGGAATATTCATATTCCTGTAGTATATCCAAATTAACAATTTTAAATCATAACATGACTAGACAAATCTCTTTATTATTGCACCTTTTCTAACTAAAATTATATAAAAAAATTGTTTATACATACCAACTTGAGAATCCATGCTGTTCACACCTGGCTGTGGAAAAGCAAAACAACATTTAAAATTTATGGTGCCTACTATATGCTAAGTGATAAAATTTTGAGCAACAAAGTCACTACAACTTCAATGCATGCTCTCCCACCCAGCACATATTATATGCAAAATTATAATTGTGTTACACCATTAAAGCAACCTTGCTATACAGTTTGGTGTCAATTTTTTCTAACATCACTGTCAAATTCCTAAGAGAAAGAGCAAAGAATATACAGTAAGAGCATTCTCCATCCCCATTTATCATTGACCGAATTACTCCAGGCACCCATCAGAGGAGGCAATGCTCAATACTCAGCATTCGTAAATTGCAAGACCTTACTTCTAAACCAACTTTCATGCCCCATCCTTCTCAATGTCAAAAAGAGCCTGATGGGAAGATGGTGCTAACACTAAACCTAGTTAAAGGATGTAATTTGTAGCTGACATCGCATAGTTACACTGTTGCTTTGCCAGAAAATCAGTGTGGAAAAGGCATCACTATGTCAGATGAAAATATGACCCTTGAAAGCTAAGCCGTATGTACTGTTTATTGTTCAGATTAATTACTGTGAAGACCACAATGCAAGTACACAACATTTCTCAGATGACACTACCTACAATACTGGCTAAGACAATTTATAGTCTTGCAAGCTAATGCTTCAAGAAAAAAAAAACTGTTTGGAAAACTGTTCCATTAAGTATTCAACACAACAATTAGGCTTTCACTATCGTGTCAGCAGAACTTTCACACTTTCCCCATTATAAACAAAAATAAAAGCACTTTCTTCCATGGGGTTGTTCTGCCATCTTACAATATTAGAATTTTGTTTATGTTTGCAATTGAGGTAACAAGCCAGAACCACTTAACCTGAACCACTTTACTTTTAGGATCCACTGATAACTGTAAAGGTAAAAGGTAAAGGTCCCCTGTGCAAGCACCGAGTCATTCCTGACCAATGGGGTGACGTCACATCCCGACGTTTCCTAGGCAGACTTTGTTTGCGGGGTGGTTTGCCAGTGCCTTCCCCACTGATAACTGTAAGAATTGTAAATTCAAGGCAGGGGGCCCTGGCTCAGTGGTACAGCATTTTCTTTGCACTCAGAAGCTTCTGTAGGATTATTTTGAGCAATTTTTCTATCTAGAAGATATTATCATAGATGCTCGGTTTTGCAGTTCTCAAACTTGGTTTTGCAGTTCTCAAAATAAACATCCAGAGTTGAGAAAACGACCTTAATCCCATTGTTCCTTTGCAAATCAATGTACTCAGAATCAACCCCTTACCTCTTAAATGCTAAGTTTCAAGAAGTTAAATGAATAGAAGATTGTTTGAAGTGGAATAGATCTGCACAAGGAGCTAAGTGTGAGGAAGGAGAGGAAAGCAGTAAAAATTGAAGTGAAACCTTTTGAGCAAAATACCCCACAAGTCTTGGGATCTTTGTCTGTATAGCCTAAGGTTTATTACATTATTCTGTCCCTGGAGGAGAAAATCTATAATGGCAGCAGGCTATAAAAGAGGCCCCATTTGGGAATATTTTAATGAAGTTCCTTTTCCTATGGGTAAGGCAGGCATGTGTGCAAAATGCAAACACTGCAACAAAGAAATGCAAGGCCTGGTGGCCCAAATGAAATTGGAGATCAAAATAATTTCTTAATTATCTCTCTATGTATTTCTAATAGTATAACCAAATCAATATTTTTATATAACTGTAAAACTAATCTGAAAAGTTATTATTCTAAAAATGAAACCTTAATCTAGTTGTAAATATTAAGATTATACCAGCAACTATGAGTCTATGTGGAAAACCATGATTTAAATCTCGTCTTACTGACTAGTGATTTAAATCAAATCCACCCTGGTTCAAACTGAGACAATCTGCTGATGGCTACCAAACTTTTAGTTTCCAAATATTACCACCAGGCTTGTTTAGAGTTAAATGGTTTGTTCAATCTTGACATATAGCCAAAATGGCAAAACTGATTGAGAAAACCCAACAAACTAATCAATACACTCACTGAACTGGTGTTTTTTCCTGTAACTTTACCATGTTACCAATTGGGCATTGATTCCTTTGGGATATTTTCAACTATGTGACTGCTACTAGCTGTATATTTTTGTACTTAAGTTCTTTTGTATTTCAATATTTTTTAAAAGAAACACTTCAAGATGCAAGATACTGGAGACAACAGTCAAGTTGTCCATACAAAAAAATTCAAATGTTTTTAACCTGAAATACTCATCATGTAATGTTACAGTGAGTGTGCTGCCCTAATTACCTAGCAAAGGCCCTTTCTTGTTGAATAACTTCGGCAAGATTTTCAAACCAAAATGTCAAAGTATCTGAAGGGAACAGTTTTGAGAACATTTCAGGCAGGTAGAAACCAAGGAATATTTAAAATGCAAAACAGATAAGCAATGTGCCTGTAAACCTTCATTGTAAATATTAAGAATGTTAATTCCTAATAGGAAAGAAATCTGAAGCTAAGCACAATATATTCTAACAGAGAACAGAAATCCCTTCTTATGGAAAGCATAACTGCATTAATGTATACTGTACACATTATTTCTTAAAATGATTATGAAAAAGTGAGGTGCTTCACAGGATGTGCTCCTTGGATACTGAAAAGTAGGATAAAAATGCAGCAATATGCTAAGCATCCCAATCCAAGTTAAAATGTGGACTGACCAGTAGCGCTGACAAAGCCGGTTGACTGGTAGCCCGTAGAACATTAGGTGTCCTCAGGCAACAAAACACAATCTTTCCTAATGCTGGTATGAGAACCAAAGAAATCACTTGCACATGCTCAATAGAAGCCTGTGTCAGTTTCCTGAAAGCTGAATGCTGAGAAGACTCAGTTCAGCACTGCCAGACTGGACAATGAGGATTAAAAGGTTAAGACTCAAAGAAAAAACAAGTTTGAAGATGGTATTGATGGAATACAGAGATATTACCATTGTACATGTTTAGGAAGGAAGTTCCATGCACATGTGGCAGAAACAGAATGAGAACAAGACCTGACAGATGGGGTGGGGACAAGGCTTTAAAAGGTATTTGTGCTTGATACAAAAAAGGACGCGAAATCGATGAGGGGACTTTAGGAGGACAACAGCACAATCTGAGCAATGAACAGTAGAATATTTTCGGCAGCAGACTTTGGATAGAAATGAGAGAACAAGGTGTGAAAGAGAAAAGCAAGAGTGAAGAAAGTTACAGCAGTTGACGTGACAAGTAACCAGAGCATCAACCAGAATTTTAGCTGAGGGAATGGAAAGGAATGGGCAGATTTTTGTAACACTGTAGAGCATGGACCACAACCTTGTTGAACCTATGAGTACTTCTGGAAAATGGCTGGCATGGCTCAGTAGGGGGGCGAACAACCACAAAATAGCTACCATGTTGACATGGGCCAATTACAAAACACTGGCATTTCAAGCTAAGCTTCCTTCTATGATGGAGGCAACTGTTTCCAAAGTGTTTCATTTGGAAACTTCCTCAAACGTCATTCTCCTAGGCCTTTTCAGAAGTACATCCTACTCCAGTGAGGTACAGGAAAGCCTGGCTGTGCTTTGGAGAAGAGATGCTGTAAGAGGGAAGCAGACAGCAGGAAACACAATGGCAGACACCAAGACAACTATGGGCACCACACTGGGGCGGGGGGGGGGGCGGTCACTGCTGTACAGTAAGAAGTGACACCACGTAAACTTAATGAATGTGTAGAGTGAAGAATGGGAAACACTGAATAAAGCCGAGATTGCAAGACACATCAAGATGAAGAACACTGATATTATATATAGATATGGGGAACAACTAAACAGAGTAAGCTTGGAAAAACAGAAATAGTGCAGTACAGATTAAAAAATACATCTCAGATAGGAATTTAAAGAAGTGGGATTGTACAGAGGAGAAGTTTGGTATCATCTTACTACCATGATAACAAAAACCATGGTGGCTGATGATGTCACACAAAAACAGAGTACAGAAAGGATAGCAGAGGACCAACAATAGAATTCTTAGGGACCCCAACAGAGAGAGGAAAAGTGGAGGAGGAGCTTCCCCAAAGGAAAACACTGATAAACAATCTGACAGAAGGATGCCCAAATAAAAACAGCTGGAGAAAAAGACAAGAAGGAGGTGATAGTGAACTGAAGAGTTGGTGGTTTTTAAAAGACATTCAGCTAGAAATACAAGTCTATATTTGAAGTGTTTATGTGTGTAAAGTGCCTTCAAGTCGCAGCCGACTTATGGCAACCCCTTTTGGGGTTTTCATGGCAAGAGACTATCAGAGGTGGTTTGCCAGTGCCTTCCTCTGCACAGCAACCCTGGTATTCCTTGGTGGTCTCCCATCCAAATACTAACCAGGGCTGACCCTGCTTAGCTTCTGAGATCTGACGAGATCAGCCTAGCCTGGGCCATCCAGGTCAGGGCTGAAGTTTTTATATTGCTTTGCTAACAGAAAAAGAAAAACAATGGTATTAACAGATATGGAAGTATACAATTCTGTGAATTCTGCCTTTTAGTTTTGTAGGCAATGCTGACAGTTGAGCATCAAACAGTTAACTTAAACACATCACAGCCCAATAACGCACAACAAAATGTAATGTCCTAAAGCACCATATTTGTGATAGATGAATCTGTTTAAGACCAAAAACCCCCCAAGATGAACTAAATATGACAGGGTTTTTCGCAGTCGTCTTGCTGATGTATTAAGCAGGAGTTTGGTCTGAAATGTATCAAAAGGATACAGCAATATATACATGCACATATAAAATTGCTTATACCAAGTCAACCCATTTGTTAATCTCTCTCAGTGTTGTCTGCTTTGACTAGCAGTGGCTTTCCAGGATACCAGGCAGAGAAATATCTGCTACCTAAGATTTGGAATGACAAGCACTGAACCTGGGCCTTTTTGCCTACAAATAATAAAACTATGGTTCACTTTCAACAGCTGATAATGCCATACGATTTTTGATCCTTGAACATACACTTTTTTTTGGGGGGGGGGAGATCAGAAATTTACTGGTCATTTCATAAAGGTCTCCCTGCTAATTTATATTCATTCTACGTAAACATATGATGCTAATTCGAATTTCTGCAACTCATATTAAGGAACACAAAGCACTACCAATTTCTTTTCTGCATTAATTTTCACTAATTAAAAGTTTAATTGTTCAAACAGAAAGAGATTCCTGTTGTACACCTGAGAAACCCTAAAGAACAAAGTCAGATCCACCTGGTAAAAACTTTTTTAAAAATCACAAGACAGATTTAATAATTACCGGTCCTGTAGGCTGCATAGGAGCATGAGACATATGAGGTGCCATCATCCCGGGCATCACTGATTGCATCATTCCAGGCATCTACAAGTAAAATATTATTATAGTATGTGTTTACAGCTTACCATATGTTGCTGCACATATGGATTTCTTTATGTTGATAGAAGGATAGTATTTAACCTTGTTGAGACAGGATTTCAGGGGCATAAACGAATACAGAAAAATGAGTTAAAGTTTGTATAAATCTTATGGAGGCTGGTAGTTCAATTTGATTTTTCTAGTTATAATGAACTACAACTTTAAGTGACCAGAAGAACTGCTGTAGACAATGATAACATTTTGCAGCTTCTAGTGGCAGCTGGTCAAATGGGAATTCAAGGCAAAAATGAAGAAGAAGCTGGAGGAGCAGGGGGGAATGGACAGCAGAAAAGTTACCTCAAGAAAACAGGGCCCCCCAATGTTTTACTACTAAAATACCCAAAACATTAAAACTACCCAGAAGCCGCTGCAGGAATGGGGCCCAAGTCAATTAAACTCCAAAACTTCTAAATCAAGTTCCCAAACCAAAATCCCTCTGTGACCTACATAAACTCTTGAGGGCTCATTTACCTCATCTATGAACAGAGGATAATACCTGAAGAACTTGTCTCACAGTGCTGGAGTAAGAGTTATGCTTGCAAAGCTGTTCCAAGATGAAGAGTACTATAAAGTTTAAGAATTATGACTGCAGGGTTCAAAAAACATGAACTGTTAAAAAAAGCTGAGAAAAGCATGCAACAGGGAAGCAAACTAACTTAGCCGATTAAAATCACAACACTGCCCTTATTTCCTTAAAGCATCATAAATACGGGTGAGTGGGGAAATTCTTCACTTCAGTGATACTGCAAGACAATTATTACATGTGGGTCTAATACAGGCCATCCAAGGCAGAGACCCAATACAGTTACTATGAAGAACTAATTTGCATTTGTATGTGCATGCTACCTTAACTGGAAATGTATTTCTGAAAAAAAGGTTAGAGAGCAAAAGGTTTTACTTCCGGTATTTTCATTATTAGGAATTAGGAGGACCGCAGCAAGAGAACAGACTGTACATATACTAGTAATATATTCAATTGGCCATATTCAGCCAATTAATTTGAGTGGTGAGCCCCACAAATGGGTCTTGGGAAATAACCCCCCGCTATATGGTGACAGTCCCTGTTGGGTTGGCCACGACCCCATTCCCATATATCTTCAGGGAGCATCAGGTTACTGCTCCCTCTTACCTTCCATCTTGTGTGGAGGGAGAGGTATTTGGTAGGGCTACTGCTCCACCCTCAATCCACAAGGTTTTCTTGGAAGCGTGAGGAAGAGAAGAAAGAATGGGAGTGGCCCTCCCATTCCCCACCATCCTGTAGAAGCAGGAGAAGAAAGGAGTCTTGCCCCACTGCTGCTTCCATATAATTGTGTTCCACGCATAAGATGCTCCCTAAAACTTCTATCTAGGTACTTGCAGAAACATCAAGGATTTTTTTTAAAGAGAGGACTGCCAAACTCATAGCCTCTAGAACACATGCACCATGCCAGTTCCAAAATGCTGCCAGGTGGCACTTGATAAATCCAGTTTGTGCCATCACAAGGCAAATCACAAAACCAAGGGATTTATCAATTAGCTACTGGGCCAAAATAAAGGTCTCTATTTCCCATGGCCGCATGCTTGACAGTGCCACACTAATAACTGTGAAATACCCATCAATTTCTGGGATATATATACAACGCTCAGGATGTCTGTAATTTAAGACTGAGAGAATGGGACTTCTAATAACAATAGTAATAATTATTTAAATAAGGTTGACCCCAGTGAAGTATAGTGAAACCCAACGGGTAACTCTCCAGTGGAACACAGTGGATGTTGGCTCCCAAAAGCAGTAAGAAGGGGAGTAATTATTCCAGTAACAGTCAATGTTCTATGTGAGAAGGACTCGGAGGTCCAAACTGTTAGGCTAACAGACTAATATCTGTTACCAAAAGCTGTACCAACCATACTTATCTTAAAAATATCTTTCCTTATTCAGGTCTCTCAAACTTCACCTCCACAAAATCCATTCGAATATACCTAAATTATCTATTTGGTTCCCCCCCCATATATATAAAATTGTTTCCTTAACATGTGAAAATAGGGATGATGCAGGGTGACAGGGACGTGTATGAAAGAAATACAAATGAACCCTAACAGGCAGCACAGGGGGAGAATAGGAAGTATTTATTAATAACAGTTACGTCTAAAAAATTGGTCATTATAGGTGGACTTACTGTCCAACTACTTTGCATATGCCCCCCATTCTTGCTTAAGCTGCACTAGACTAACCATTATGTATTGCCATACTATTTGCAATCTGGAAGGATGCTAGTCATCTATCAGAGCTGCTAACTAAATACTGGGACACAGAAATGAACACCCTCAAGAAAGGCTTCAGAAAAGAGGTAAAGATACTGGCATGATGCGCCAAGACCAAAAGTGCACCAGGCACTTTTCTTCAATCTAGTTCTTCAATCCAAGCTAGCTAGGTCCCTTTAGAAGCAAAACTCTAAGCTTTTGCAGGTACTTTCCAGGACTAGCAAGGTCTATTGTTGGAGTAAGCGGATGCCAAACAAAGCAGAGGATTTCACTTTGATTCCTCCAAATAATCATAGAAAATGCAAACAAAAGATACAGTCACTGGAAGGGAGGGGGAGAGAAACAAAAGCACAGGCTGAAAGGGCCAGGCCATTCACTGACCATACCTTTGAGAATTATGGGGCCACAAGAGGGACAGGTTGTTTATGGTCATATCCAATGCCAGAAAACATTGGCAGAAAAAAATATAATTCCATTTCCACACACTGTTCTCTCTAACTACCAATATACAGTAACTCATGCAAGAGGCATAAGTGTTTTCAGAGGTTCTCTTCTTTTGTTCACTTTTAACTAATTCCTCTATAAATCCACATACCCCCTGCTTTCTATATGCAAGATTTTGTTTGCCTACTGGGCAAGAAAGTTTCTATGTCAATAAAGTAAAAAATAAGAATGTTCACAAAAACAATAACAAAGAGGTAAAACATCTGTAGCAACGTGAAGCTCTTAATGAATTACGGAAAGGACTAAAATAAATCTAAATTACTGCTTTAAGAAAAATCTTCTGTTAAAAAGGGTTACTGGTATAACAAAAGACACAAAAGCTAACTTACCTGCCCCATTTGTGGTCCTCCCATTGGAGGCATCATTTGAGGCATCATTCCATGTGATACTGGAGGCATATTAGGTGGCCTCTGGCCCATAGGATGTATCCCCATGGGTGGATAGTGAGGCATGCCAGGGTGTCCCATCTGCAAAACAAAATGTTTAATGACAGTTCAAGATTCCAAGTGCTCGAAAATACACAGAATAGTAGCACCATTACAACTTCTCTGGTTGACCACTCTGGTTGCTTAGGTCTTGTTATAACCTTGTCTCCACATTGTAGCCATAAAAATGGAAACATCAAATAAATTTCACAAGTTCGTGGAATTTCTCAAATCACAGCAATTAAAAGCAATAGTTTTCAACATTTGGAAAAGCTTGCCTCCATGAGTTACAAAAGAAGTTTGAATCTCTGCTTTAATACACCAAGTAACCACACGTATGTACTTGGAAAATTCAACCAACACAGCGAGACTTGCTTGTAAAAAAAAACCTGATAGATTTTATGAATATATCAGGATATATACATAGCTATATATCCATTCCCCTCCTCTCAACTGTATCGCAGGATGGATATAGATGAAATATGCTTATTTTTTCTATTTTCTATAACCTTTTGCTCTGATGCTAATTTCATCATTATATTGTGGTGTTTTAGAAGTCTTAAAAAGTGGTGTTCTGCCTTAACAAAAATAGTAACCAGCTTGCCAGGTGAGAAATGGAGTGATAATTTCAGGACACAGCTTGCAATCAGCACCATGAAGAGCAATCCTCTCTGTGCTCCCAGTCAAAGGAAATAATGTAAGTGCACACGGAATCAATACGTTCAACAATAAAGTTTCTATTTTCTCTATCAGCTATGGTCCAAGGACTGCAGATTTGAACTGCAGCTCCATATTTCTAAGGAAATTTAGCTACTAACATTTTAAAAGTGCAATGCTAAAGGTAAATGTTACATCGCATCTGTCCCCTTAGTGACACAAGATGAAAGCAGTTCTCTAATATCTTTTCCTAAAGGTTGAGGATCCCTTGTAGGTTATCCGGGCTGTGTGACTGTGGTCTTGGTGTTTTCTTTCCTGACGTTTCGCCCGCAGCTGTGGCAGGCATCTTCAGAGGAGTCACACTGAAGGACAGTGTCTCTCAGCGTCAAGTGTGTAGGAAGTACATTATCTTGATACCTACAGGACAATGATTAGCCCGTCACCTTCGATACTTTTTGCAGGACAATGATTCAGCTCAAACCCAACCCCTTTCTGACTATAGATTACTCTTCGTACGCGCTTGACGCTGAGAGACACTGTCCTTCAGTGTTACCCCTCCGAAGATGCCGGCTGCCACAGCTGCGGGCGAAACGTCAGGAAAGAAAATACCAAGACCACGGTCACACAGCCGGGATAACCTACAAGAACCAATGAACTCTGACCGTGAAAGCCTTCGACAACAGGTTGAGGATCCCGCTTATAAAACGTGGTGGAGAACGCCACGTGCATCCTTGTCCGCCACGCCGACCTCGGATCGCAAAGAAGCGCCCCCCCCTCCTCCCTCCCGAGCCCGTCGCTAAACTCACCATCAGGGACTCCCGGCCCATTCCGCCTCCTCCTCCGCCGCCTCCGCCGCCCCCCGGCCGCATCGCAGGGTTGAGGAGGCTCCCTCCGCCGCCGCCGCCGCCTCCTCCGCCGCCCACTCCTCCTCCTCCGCACCTGCCCAACAGCCTCCCCCTGAGCGGCTGGCGGGAGGAGGGCCCGAAGGGCAAGAGCGGCTCGGGCTCGCCCCTAGGCGGGAGCAGAGGGGCCAGGAGGCTGACGGGTTTCCCGGCCGGCCAATCCGGGCGCCCTCCCAGGCGGGCGCTCTTGGGCGACTGCTCCGCGCCGGGGGCCCCCACGGGCCGCACGCCTTCGCCGGGGTTGAGCTGCATGAGGGGCGGGGGCTTGGGCAGGGAGAAAGGGAGCGGCTGAGGGGAGGCCGCGGCGGCCCCCGAGTCCCCGCCGGACATCGCCTCCCCCCGGGGACGGCCTGCCTGCCTGGCTCCGGCCGGCGAGCCTGCCTGCCCGCCCGCCCGCCCTCCGGGGCCGGCCGGCCGGCCGGGCGCGCGGGAGGGGGAGGGGGGCGCTACGCGAAACCGTTAGCGGCGGGAAGGGGGGGCCGAGAGGGAAAGAGCGGGAGGGGGGGCGACTCGGGAGGCTGGGAAAGGTACGTGAGGGACGGCAAGAGGGCCCGGGGCGGGCAAAAGGCGCGCGTGGGCCGGACGGACTTTACTGAGGTAAAGGGGGGGGGAACTGAGGCGGACAAGAGGAAGGGGGGAGAGGGAAAGAGAGAGGCGCGCGCAAAGGACGCTGGGAAGAGTGCGCCCGCGAATGGGGCTGCGCGAACGAGGCGGCTACGGAGGGCCGAGAGGTACCCACGACACCTGAAGCGGACGGCGAACCCAGGCCCCCCACCCCGGAACGCGGCGATGTCTGGGGGCGGGGGAAGAAAAGCGTCGCTTCACGCGCCTCACATCCTCGGCCGTTTCCTTTAAGGGGGACAGTAGCATGGGAGGAAGGTGCATCCGCTGGCGAGCGACGTAAAGGAGGAAGGGGCGTGGCCTCGCGCTCCCCGCGTCGGCTCGTCCCCTTTCCTTTTCCGGTTCGCGCCATCGGCCCCGCCTCCTCCTTTCTCCTTCCGGTGGAAGGGATCGTTCGAACGGGCGTCCGTTGCTTTCCGTCCGCGCGGCGCGAAGAGTTGCCATGGCGACGCTCGACCGTTACAGGCGGGGCGGCCGCGCGGGTGCCGCCGCGCAGGGCCTCGGGCCTCCGGACGACGCGGCGGTGGCGCGGAGCCTGCAGGCGGAGCTGGAGGACGACCGCGAAGGGCACGGGGGCCTGCTGGGCACCGCTGGGAGCGCGGACGGCGTCCCCACGCTCCGGGCTGGCATCGCCCGCTTGCACCACGGGCGAGACAGGCCGGCGCGTCGTTGGCCCAGCCGGGCCTGTTCCGTGCTCTGTTGCCTCCTGGCCGTGTGTTCGCTCGCTTTCCTCTTGGCTGTTGCTTGCCTGGTGCTGAAAGGTGAGCGGGGGGGTGGGGTGGGGGGAATATGAATGAATGAATGAAAAACCTTTCATGGTTTACAATTACAATATTACAATTGTTACAGAAGGTACATAAAATATGCAGTCATTAAGATAAAAAATTACAATATTACAATTGTTACAGAAGGGACATAAAATATGCAGTCATTAAGATAAAAAAAAAAAAAACATAGGCCAGTCAATTCCAAAAAATAGAAATTACAAACTTCAGAGGAGTCACACTGAAGGACAGGGTGACTCCTCCGAAGATGCCTGCCACAGCCGCTGGCGAAACGTCAGGAAAGAAAATACCAAGACCACGGTCACACAGCCCGGATAACCTACAAGAACCGCTGAACTCTGACCGTGAAAGCCTTCGACAATATTTAGAAATTACAAACTTTGGGCTTTTTGAACTTTCATCACATCCACTAGAAAATTGGCAACATCTACAGTAACCTCCGGATCGGATTCATTTAATAAAAACTGACATCTTGCTTGTGTAGATGGGTGATATTTGGAAAGAAGCCAATTTTTTTAACCATTTCCCACGGGGTGTTTCCTATAGAGGGCAGACCAACAGAATATGATCAATTGAGTCCAGGGAATAGGTATCACAGGGACAAGTCCTTTCCTGGATTGGTATTTGTTGATACCTTCCAGCGGGGGTGAGGGGGAATATGTTGGGCGTAGCTAAAAGGAGTTTTGTGCCACCTGTGTAATGCAAGAGGGCAAAGCTGACGAATCAAGTAAATAAAAGGCTCTAGGAAGAGTTTCAACGAAAATGGGAATTGTACTTTGCATATGCTTCGTAATGGTTAGATCAGCGGTTCCCAAACTTTTCAGGCCACCGCCCCCTTGGTTCCACAAACTCAACCCAGCGCCCCCTACCCTATCCAAAGCATTATTCAAAACAGGGATTTGCATGACTCACCAAAGAAGATAATAACAATAAAGTTTCAAAACAGTAACAATTAATTGCACATCTATTCAAAATCAAAATAAAGTTTTCAGTTGAAATTTATTCAACAAAACTGATGAACTTGATCCAGTGGTACCGGCTCTTCAAAGTCTGGAAAACCTTTGTGATAGTTTCCCCCAATTTGGCCAGCATGGTGCCATAGCTTGATCTATTGTAAATTAGTAAACAACACAATTGAAGGGGCCCGCCTCTGGCGGCCCCCTGCATCCCTCTGGCCTCTTAGTGCCCCCCTAGGTAATCCCACCGCCCCCAGGGGGTGGTACTGCCCACTTTGGGAACCACTGGATTAGATAAATAGAAACGATTTAGAATAATAATAATAATAAACCATGTTGGGCGTTGGGGTTTTAAAATGTTTAACCTGGATAAAGACTATAACCTATTTAATTACAGGTAAGTGGATAAGAGTAACAAAAGTGATATATAGGCTTTAGTGGTAAAGCAAGAATAAAGCATAAATATTGTGATACGATCAACAGACAGTTGATAATGATTTTACATGCAAAAGGTTTTTATTAGTATAGTAGAATTAAGGTATGCCATAATGTTAGAAGAGTTTTGGGTTATGTCTGTGTGATATGTGGCTTGTTTAATTAGCTTGTTAATTTTTTAAAAAAATTAAAACAATGTGCATCAAAGACAAGAGGGCCGCCGGTGGATCAGAACTGTGGCCAGCAACTAGTTGCACACAGTAGCCACCAGGTTATCCTGGCCTTTCCCTAATGTTGCAGCTTTAAGCTGGTTACTTGCATTCCTCCTTTGCCATGTATTTTTCTAAACAGAGAAGTTCCACGTTCTTTAGCTTTTGGTAAAAGAAAAAGGAAAGTGTGCCAGCTCCCTAATTAATTTAATTGTCCTCTTCTGCGTAAGACTTCTGTTGCCTGCATTTGCCTTTCCCTTTGCTTCCTCTAGTGCTTTCCCCATTGTCTGTTTTAGATTATAAGCTTGTGGGTGTGAGGTGGGAGAATGATAAAATCAACAGCCAGAGTGGTAGTGGCTCTGAGTAGGATCTAGGAGATCAAGTCTCTTGAATCCCCACTCTGCCATGAATACTTTGCTGGATGACCCTGGGCCAGTTGTACACTTTCAACTTTTCAGAGTTTTCTGAGCATAAAGTGGAGGAGCAGAGATTGTTTTGAGCCACTTTGGCCTCCATTAGATGCACAAAGTTACACATGATTGAATCTCAGCTGGTTTAATTAAGCGTAGTTAAAGTATTGCCTAGTAAACCATGGGACAAAGTTGGTAAACGTCTTGCAGAAAAGTTGACACTGTAGGACAACTACTGTTTCTTTAAATGTTTCACATTATAAAGTTTTATTGCTAATTATTTTCATCTGCAGACTTGCAATTTGAGAAAGGAAAGACTGATGAAAGTATAGAAACAAACCTTTTAGGTAAGATTTTTGTAGCGATTTATTTGAGAAATGACAGCTTGTTTAGTTTTTTTTATAGATCATCCATTTGTGTTGGGACTGATCAACTAGTGCCATCCTTAAATTAGTATATTCTGTGGTTAACCTTTCAAAAGGACTATTTTTTGAAGTGGTGTCTTCTTACATTTGACTGAAACTTCATGTAGCCTTTTGTCATTGTCTTCCACCAGCAGGTGAAGACTGTTGTTTTGTTTGCTGTGCCCCCGGGAAACTCTTACTGACCCTCCTCCCTAGTTGTGTGTGTTTGCTGTTTGTACATCTTTATGGTCTTATTATATTACTAAATTTATATATAAATTTTAAATGTTTCAATGCCTGATGTTTGCTGCCTTGTGGACCCCTGTTTGGGTGGAACGGCTGCTTATAAATGCTTTCAATAAATAAATTAGGGACTTACTAATATTTCATGTTGACTGTCGCACAATAATTTAAAAAAAAAATTTTAAGCAAACGGGCAGCCCCTTCCTTGGGGAGGGGGTGGATATGCAAAGGCCAGGAGTGGCGCAGCCATGCTTCCCGGCCACAAAATAAATTTTTAAAAAGAACAAAAATAGAAAATCCCCATATACTTAATGGGGCACTGGCCCAGCACAAAGGGGCATTTTGGGGCCAAAAGGGATCTGGAAGCTGAATAACGTCAGCTCCGCCCCTGGAAACACCCCTGGAACGCCCCCACACCAGCGTGGTCTTTCCCTTCCAGGGATGTGAGGACGATCTGGCTGTGACATCTGTCACCCCACTGATCGCCAGGGTTGATTCGGCTGATCCGGCTGGCTAGGCAGGTGTCCCCTACCTCCCTCACCACTCCATGTGCGTCCCTCCCAAAGCTGCGCGCTCGGTGGAAGAGGATGACCATCCCAGATAGGAGTGTACCGTTCTTCGATCAAGGGTATACAATAGCTGCACTCCCCTGCTAAAACCTCAAAACAAGAACAAGGTCCTTCCAGGATTTTTCTGCCTGTGTGATAGCACAAGTGGCGGAAGCCTGCACCACTCCATGGTTCCATGGCACCTGTGTGTTTGCCCCTGCTCAGGCATCCATGACACTTTGCACTGTAGTAAACTGGCATAGATGCCAGTGCCGGATCCTATGGAGCTTTGCCGCCGCCCACCCCCCTTAGGATTGCACGGTTAGTTGCAAATATGAAATTAACACAAATGTCATGTCACAGTAATATTGTAATAGTGTTTTATAGCAGTTGCCTGAACATGAGTGTTTTACAGCAGTTGCCTGAATTATGCTTACTCCATTCACCAACTTTCTCCCTTTAAAATGAATAAGTATATTTCATATATGAATTGGGCAAAAATGCTAGTGTAGTGCTAGCTGCCAAGGCTCCAGTCTTAGGCACTGTTACTTAACTGAAAAATCTCATTGCGATGAATGAGATGTATTCCTAACATTCGTATAATAAGTTATGTTATTCTCTTAAGCTAGTTGTAATAATTGTATGCTTGTTTAGTTGGGGCAGACTTTCTAGCAGTGGAGTTGAGATATTTTGCTTGAAGTTGTGTTTTGAGCTTTTATTTACAATGGTGTTTTTTTCTTTAAGGGTTTTGGAGTCTCCTTATTCTTGCATTAGTGTCAGGTCTGTCATGTTGCAGTTTTTCTTGGACAGTGACCTATTTTGACTCCTTTGAACCAGGAATGTTTCCTCCTACCCCACTATCACCTGCCCGGTTCAGGTAAGTACTGTTTTAGTAAGACAAATGTGATTGGGTATAGGTCCCAGCAGGCTATCCATTGAAACTAATGCAGCCGTGCACACTTACACGGGAGTAAACACCAATAAAAATAATGGGACATGAATCAACTTGCTTAGGATTAGATGAATGCTTCATGCAGGCTAGTTAATGTATATTTAAGGATCAGTTTATTATTATTTTTTAAATGTATTTTGTCTCCTGTATGTTTCATATTAATGAAATCATGCTATCTCACATTCATACGTTTTAATGGCAAGCATGATTCTGTCTAGAGCAGCGAATTAAATGGTTTTGGCCAGCAGAGTGCATGGTAGCATCAGTTTTCATATTCTAAAGAAGATGCCTTCTCTTCTACTTTATTTATGAATTGTCCCATCCAAGTGAATTAAAATCCATTTTACAATTGACCTTTTACAAGACACATTGTAGCAAATTTTGGGAATACAGCTAAAACTATATTACATTAGAAAGTGAAATTGCTTAGCTGTAAAATAAGTTATCAAACGCTGATAACAGAAAATGTACGCACTTTCTGTAGACCTTATTTATTTAAATAAGCCCTGGCCAAGGGCCAGTAGCACTTTGGCTTGCACCTCTGGCCCTGCCAGGTTAACTGACTGCAGAAAGAAAAGAGGAAAAGTCAGCCTAGAAGGACCCGAGAAAACGCACTTCCACCCCCCCAAAAAAAAACCTCCCACAGAATTGCTATGTCTGTTTGTAATGTGAACAGAGATAAACTAATGAGAAAGGGTTTGTTTGACAGTACTCAGATGAATGTTGAGCTTATTTATTTAAAAATTATGGTTATCAATAATTCTGTAATTGGAGTGAAATTTACCATTTCCAGTCAAATAGATGGTGTTCATTTTTAAAAACTAGATAATTGTTTTACTCTCTTTGTTTCTATAACTTCCTAATTTACTCTCTGCTTCTCTTTTCAGGCGAATGACAGGGCACTCCTTTCACGTGGGCTATAGTATGGCCATTCTGAATGGCGTAGTGGCAGCTCTCACAGTAGTATGGTGTCTCCTTTAGTCTGCATGGACTCTGTTTCTCTCAATATGTCAGCCACACTTGAATGCCACAGTGCAGCAGGTCATATTCGTAAGAATGAGTTTCTTCACAGTTCCCAAATATTCCAAGAAGCAGCTGGCAACAGAATGGGAACAAACCACAAAATTAGAGGTGAATTGGCAGTGCATGAAGCGGTTGCCACGGTGACGCTGTTCAGACTGACTGTGTAGAAACCGTACTGTGAGAACTTGCATTGGTTAGCACTGTTAGAATGCTGAAGATGTGCACTGGATTAATACTATGGAACTTCCCTGTCATACAGTGTCAAATGAAATTTCAGATACTAACTCAACCTATTACATTTGTTGTTAAATTCTTAGAATTCTACTTTGTCCCATGGGGGCAGAAGCATGAATGTGGAGGCATACATTTTCCAAATGCTGAGACTGAATTAGGTCTTATATTTCTAGAATTATATAATTTGTTAACTGTTTTATAAAAAAATTTTATTTTATAATTAAACATCATGCATCAGGTCTTAAAGTCACATATTATTAAATAATTTATATTTTATAATTGCCTAAAGGGGTGTCTTGAATATGCTGGCAAATGTGAGAAACAAGTGCTAACTCTTATTAAACCAACATTTCTTTGGAGACTGCTGGCACACTTTTGATTTTCATGGTTTATGCAGAACAAGAAGGTTGGAAGTTTAGATTAATGATGATAAACAAATTAACACTTGCCTTCCTGTAAGGTAGATTGAATTGTTTGAATTCAGGTGTTACAGCCAGCAAAGACTGAATATAAACTGAGGCTAACAAACTAGCTGCAAGTCCTAGTTTGCAGCCTTGTTTGGTACTGACGAACAGACCCTGGTTTTGTAGACGGTTTGCATTCAGGCACCACAAATCAGGATTTGATTAACAATGGTTTCTTATGTCTGAATGCAGCCTAAGTTATCATCAAAAGGTTAGATCACCTGCGATGAATTAGTTCCATGATTTTTATTGTTCTAGTTTTAAAGTGTAATCCAGCTGAAGCTGAGCACTTTCAGTGATCACCAGCCAGCTATGGGGTTGCCATCTCCTGGAGATAACATAGGTCATATTTCCTGGGATAAACATTCAATCAATACCTTTATTGGCATAAAAGGGACAAACATTCAGTAGCACAGGAAATACAGTGGGTGAGTTTTAGCTGTATTCTTAAGTAGCATTTCTACTCCTGGGCGGAGAGGGATAGAAAATCTCCTGAGCAATGTTGAGCACATTTGTTTCACTGGAAGACTTGAGAATATGCTAAAATCTTTCTATTTGGAATCAACAGGACTTGTTATTTAAAACCTGCTCAGGTTTACTTGGGCTGACCGGTAGAAACATAGTATAGCTTTTATATGGTTACTAGTTCTTAAAATGCGTTGGTTTCCAGTAACAAACACCAAAGAATGTTGTTTTTTATACACTGTTTTTAAAATAGGAATACACTCAGATACTTCGATTCAGGGTATATGAAATTAAGAAAAAGTACCAGTTTCTGGCCAACAAAGTACTTGCTTCACTACCTCTGATATGTTCATGAATCATTGGTGCAGGGGTATTTTGTATAATTCATGTTTTCAGTGTGATTGGATTTCTTAATTGTCTCTGACACTGTGCTTACATGCTTAAAGGTTTTGGGCTATTCATTATCTGTACAACTATAACATGTACAGTATTTTAAAAATTGCTAACGTAAATTGCTAAAGCACTGTAATTATAAAGAGAACAGAACTGGATCGGGAATTGATAACAAAGTTAGTATTTTGAAGATTGCATGGCTTAGCTCCAAAGAAATAGAATTGTAGAGTTGGAAAGGATCCCCCAGGGTCATCTAGTTCAACCCCCTGCACAGTGCAGGAAATTCACAACAGCCTCCCCCCACACAGCCAGTTACCCCTACTCCATGCCCTGAAGATGGCCCCCAAAAAATCCTCCACGATCTCTGGCCTGGAGGGAAATTGCTTCCTGACCCCAAAGTGGCAATCAGCATTACCCTGGGTATGTAAGAAAGGGCCACAAGAGCCAAACACTGACACAACCCTTCCTGCCCTCCCTCAAATGAACTGCCTAAGCTCACAGAATCAGCATTGTTGACAGATGGCCATCTAGCCTCTGCTTAAAAACCTCCAAAGAAGGAGAGCCCCCCCCTGGAAGCCTGTTCCACTGAGGAACTGTTCTAGCTGTCACACAGTTCTTCCTAATGTTTAGCCAGAAACTTTTTTGATTTAATTTCAACCCATTGGTTCTGGGCCAACCTTCTGGGGCAACAGAAAATAACTCTGCACCATCCTCTGACAGCCCTTCAAGTACTTGAAGATGGTTACCATATCACCTCTCCGTCATCTCCTCTCCAGGCTAAACATACCCTGCTCCTTCAATGTTTCCTTATAGGACTTGGTCTCCAGACCCCTCACTATCTTCATTGCCCTCCTCTGGACACGTTCCAGCTTCTCTATATTCTTCTTAAATTGTGCTCAAAACTCAACACAACACTAGGTGAGGTCTAACTAAAGCAGAGTAAAGTGATACCATCACATTGCATGATCTGGACACTAGACTTCTATTGATACAGCCCAAAATTGTATTTGCCTTTTAAGCTACCACATCACACAGCTGATTCATGTTCAGTGTATAATCTTCTAAGACCCCTAGATCTATTCGCATATATTACTGCCAAGACATGTCCCCCATCCTATATTTATGCATTTGATTTTTCCTACCTAAATGCAGAACTTTCATTTTATTAGTTTTAGTCCAGTTTTCCAGCCTGACAAGATCATCCTGTATTCTGGCTCTGTCTTCTACCGTATTTGCTACCCTTCCCAATTTAGTCTCATCTGCATATTTAATAAGCATCCCCTCTATTCCTTCATCCAAATCATTTATAAAGATGTTGAACAACACAGGGCCCAGGACAGATCACTGAGGCGCTCCACTTGTCACTCTTCTCCAAGAGGATGAGGAACCATTAACAAGCACTCTTTGGGTGTGATCTGTCAACCAGAGTGCAGAACACTGGGATATTCCTACGGCCACTTTCTGCTTCAGCCCCCACCCCTCAACTGCTCCTGAGGATCGGACAATCTTTCAGAATGTTGCACTGTGGAACACAGTGGCTACAGCTGGGGCCAAGATTTGCACCACCCCCAGGCTGTGGAGCAAACTTAAGTGCCTTCTTGTACACAGGTTTTTGTGCCAAGCGTATGGGTATAAAAAAAGGTGTATAGTCTGTTTAGGTGTAAATGGGTATATGTGTTTTAGTTAAGTTCATTTTGTCATATTTTCCTGTATTATGTTAAACAATATTTTTATTTATTGAAGTTGTTCTGCCAATAAACTACTTTTGTTTATAATCAAGTGATACTCTTGCATGAATATTATTAAATTTCTCCACACATAACAATGTATACAGCAGTATACATGGTAGAATATATCAGTAATCAGAATTGCTGATGTTGGATTAGATCCTGCCTAGACTTCCTGGGGCTCAAGGAGGGGGGTGATTTTTTTTGCTGATTTCCCCACTTCCCTGACAGACCAAAACAATCCTTGAAATGCTGGTTCTGTGAAATGGGGAACCCCTAGCAATAGCTTGGGTCAAATCAGAGGTCTCCAGTGGGAGGAGAACTCCCCCCTTTACCTTGTGGAAAGCCACAAATTTCATTTGTCTCGTAACATTTCATTTAAAATCTCAGTTACATTTGAATCCAGGTCTTCCCAGTCATAGTTCTGTGTTCTAACCACTACAGTGGTACACTGCTGCCACCTAGTGGTAAACCGATGCAAAGCACCAATGAAATAGGTAGAAGAAGAAGAATTGGGCCGTTTATGCTTAGTAATTATCAGCATGTTCCAGGCCAGAGTGCCCCGCATATTTTTTTGATTTCTTCACACTGAACCGTCATTCTAGCCGTCACTGTGAAGCTGGTGCATACCTGCTTTGCATTTATTAAGAGCCCTTTTAACACGGCCTTTTGTATTTGCTCTGCCCCTGCATCGAAGCATTTACTGAAGGAACCATGAAAAATCACAGACGCGGCTTAGCTATGCAAACAACCATTGCTAATCACTATGCAAACAAAGGAATGAAGAAGCAGGCGAGTGGGGGGGTGGGGTTGGGACCGTGAATAGTCATTTTAAAGGATGGATTTTTAAAAAGCTTTGAGAGAGCATCAAAATCAACTGCATAAATGGCCTTGGTTTTTATACCCCACTTTTCTCTATTGAAAGTAGTCTCAAAGCGGTTTACAATCACCTTCCCCTCCCCACAACAGAAACCTTGTGGGGTAGGTGAGGCTGAGAGAGTTCCAAGAGAACTGACTAGCCCAAGGTCACCTAGCAGGCTTCATGTGGAGGAGTGGGGAAACATCCAGTTCATCAGATTAGAGTGCGCTGTTCATGGGTAGGAGAGGGGAATCAAGCCCAGTTCTCCAGATTAGAGTCCACCGCTCAACCGCTACACCACACTGGTATTGTTGCATCTTCATTTGTGAAGGAGATTAAAAACAAAACAGCACTGCTAGATGCTGAGGTTGTAACTGAGGCTTGAACAAGAGATATACTAGTTCTAGAAGAAAAAGTAGAGGCAAAGCACAGAGAAAGCATAGACATATACTCAAGGGTTATCTCTATCTCAAATATTTACTGGTTTTATGTCAGTCTGACTGTAATGGCTTCTATCAATATTCTTGGAAAGCAATTTATTTTATTTAGAAAATGTATATGCTGCCTCTCTAGAGACCTACTGCTAAAACAACACAACAAAACCAAACAAGGCATTAAAAGCAGAACCTGTTTGATTCTGACCATTTTTCGAGGCTTTTCCTCTTTGAGAGGGGTGCCAGAATTTGCAAAATAAAACAGTCATGATGGTCTTTGCATTCTTCTATGTCCTCGTTTTCTTTCTGCCCATCAATCAAGGTACTGTGATCCTGTCAAAGACCAGCCCATGTGTGCTTGCCACATGAATGTAGCTGTCACTAGAAAACAGGAGGGTGCTCTTTTCCCCAGAGACCTATCACTTTCTGTAGCTGCCTTTTTATTCATTCCAAAAGTAATACACTAGTTACAGACATTTTATTACTTACCTGTGAAAGCAAAGCCACCAGGCACTGATTATCACGCCTTACCCTACTCATTGTACTTAAAAACATTACTTCTCATCTTTGCTTGCCTTCAAATGTTCTGCTCCTCTTCTTCATGTTGTGGTTGAAGGACAATATTGTATATCACCAGTCTGAGGTGAAATGTATTTAACAGAATAAAATTAAAAAATTTTTAAAAATGTAACAGTTCAGATTGCAGGAGGAGGACTTGAACAGTTGATTGCTTCTCCATTGGGAAAAAACCCCTTACATACAAGATTAGTATACAGAAGAGAAGACTAGACTAGGAACCCACCTGAACACATATGCAGCTTCCTTATGCTGACTCAGACCCTTGGTCCATAAAGGTCATTACACTCTACTTTGACTGGCAGTGGCTCTCCAGATTCTCAGGCAGAGGTCCTTCACATCTCATAACACCTGATTCCTTTAACTGGACATGCTGGGGATTGAACCTGGGACCTTCTGCGTAACAAGCAGATGTCATACGTCTTCCCTCACCTACTTGGAATCTTGTTTTGGATACAATTTTTAAATTCAGGCGGATGATATAAAAGATTGTCCCATGAGCACAGCTGGAAATATAAATGCCTAGGAAAGGAGCAAAGCCTTATGAGGTCAGTCAAATCAACAGGGCATAGTTTAAAGTAGAATCATTGAATCATAGAGTTGGAAGGGACCACCAGGGTCATCTAGTCCAACTTCCTGCACAATGCAGGAAATTAACAACTACCTCCCCCCACATCCCCAGTGACCCTAACCCTCCCCCCACCATGCAGGATCCCACAATCAAAGTACTCCCGACAGATCGCCATCCAGCCTCTGCTTAAAGACCTCCAAAGACTCCGAGTCAGTGCATTCCACCATCGAACAGCCCTCACTGTCAGGAAGTTCTTTTAACTGCAGAAACTGTGAACAGCTCCAACTAAAGAAGAATGGCTTATAAATAGGGTTGCCAGGCAATTGCCTGCCAATCCATCATCGGCCAGCTCAGGAGCGGGGATTGCGCGGCTGTACCAACACAATTACATTCCTTCCGGTTTACATCCGGAAGTGCCCCATCGTGACAGGCCCAGGGGTTTGAGTGGTACAGTGGCCTGTTGCGACGTGGAGCTTCTGGGTGTAAACCAGAAGTGACATAATCACTTTGGTGCAGCCATGCATGCATGATTCCTACCCCAGTTTCTCCCCAAAAACCTCCCACCAGAGGAGAGGGGGGACCTGGCAACCCTATTTATAAATCTGGGGGATGCATAGGGTTGCAGCTTTGGGTTGGGAAATACCTGGAGATTTGGGGGGTGGATCCTGAGGAGGGCGGGGTTTGAAGAGGGGAGGGACTTCAGTGCCATAGAAGCAGCCATTTTCTCCAGGTGAACTGATTTCTATTAATAGCAGGAGATCTCCAGCCACCATCTGGGGGTTGGCAACCCTATGGATGCAAGAAAAAACAATAAAGTAAACTGCCTACAAGTCTTATTTGAAAGGAAATGTACTATACCAGTACTTATAAAACATATGGGCATCAGTATTAAATTATATATCCCAACAAAACCTGACCCAACAAGATGATTTGTAAATTGCTTCTTTGATACCACAGGTGAGCAATAAAATTTTGTGCCTGGTTGTGTTTGAATACAAACTATAAATGTCACTTCTGTATTGAAGACTGTACCCATTACATATTTTGTTTGCTGATCACCCCTTTTTATTTGGTCTATTGTGAATTAACTGTACAATTCAGTCTCATAAATCATATCCCCTAATGCCAAGAACTTGAAGGGTGCATACCATGCACTAAAACAGTGGTAGCAAATACTCTGTACCAGTATATCAGATATTGGCTTGGATCCTTTGGAATTTTTCCACAGGTGCAAGGATGTTGACTTGCAGAGAGCAACTTCCTCCCCTCCCCACTACGGCAGCTCAAAATGCCTTCCCATTCCGTTTTCGGGGAGGGCCCCTGTTCCCCAGAAGTAGCATTTCAGGGGGCATTTTTAGTCTCCTGTAGTGGAAGAGGGGAGGAAGTTGAGTTGTGACAGCAGCAATTCTTATGTCTGTGGGAAAACTCTGGTGGATCTAGGGTTGCCAGGTCCCTCTTCGCCACTGGCAGGAGGTTTTTGGGGCGGAGTAGGGTGGGGTTTGGGGAGGGGAGGGGATTCAAGGCTGGAGATCCGTTGTAATAGCAGGAGCTCTCCAGCTAGTACCTGGAGGTTGGCAACCCTAGGTGGATCCAAACCATTTCCCCCCACCGATCTACATTCCCCAGGATGAATTACAACATATGTTTTAAAAAATAGAAATACGTGTTCAATACATATAGTGATGTGCCAAAAGACATCCAGTGTGTTTTATGACTGAGCAGGGAGTTGTACTTGAGTCCTACATCTAAAGCAGTGGTTCCCAAACTTTTTGGGCCACCGCCCCCTTGGTTCCACAAACTCAACCCCAGCGCCCCCCTACTCTATCCAATAACACAGTTGAAGGGGCCCACCTCTAGCACCCCCTGCTGCCCCCTTGCCTCTTAGGACCCCCCCTAGCTAATCCCACTGCCCCCCAGGGGTGATACTGCCCACTTTGGGAACCACTGATCCAAAGCCACATGAATGACATCAAGCTGGTAATTAATTTCCAACATCAGCGACAAGGGAATTAACATATGTTGTGGCATTAAAAGTCTGTGACTCCTTAAATAAAAACGAATTATTAATTGCATGCAAATTTCCCATGCCTTAAGGAAAATAACCGAATGTGGGGTTTTTTTAAAACAATTTTCTTTGCAAATATTGTGTGGCCCTAAGTATAGTTGGGTACATACTAACTATTATAACTCAGCAGGACATATTCAGATCACTACTTCCTGTAGCTGTAATTTCCCCAGAAAATCTGTTGGATGCCTAAACTTGGAGTAATAATTTATATAAATTGTTCCAGCAGTGAACATAATTATATACTGTTGACAAAGAAAATCAACTTACATGTAAACTTTTAATTTGATTTTTGGCAAGAAATATGTCAGGAGAAACTTAAAATATTAAAAACCGCACAGGAGGTTGTATAGCTCACTGATAAAATATTAAAACAACTTGCTAATCCATGGTGGTATTTTTTTGTT
The DNA here is from genome assembly GCF_029931775.1 of Euleptes europaea. Lineage (NCBI taxonomy): Eukaryota > Metazoa > Chordata > Lepidosauria > Squamata > Sphaerodactylidae > Euleptes > Euleptes europaea. Next base: position 28,983,046 of record NC_079326.1, read on the forward strand.
GATAGGAGCATAGTAATGTAACTTGAAAATCTTTTTGATTCAAACAAATGTTACTTGTTTTGATTTGCATTTCAATACCTGCACAAATGCAAACAACAACGGTCTTGAAATGCTGCAGGTAAATCAAACGATACTGTTATGATTGACTGGATGTCTTTGCTTAGCACTCCTTACAAGTCACATGAGAATAAATTTTCTGTTGACCATTTTTCATTCAGACAACTTTGGAGGAATCCTTTTTAGACAAAGGAAAGGCCAGTCTAAACATTCCTCTTTGTTAATGCAAGGCCATACAGTAGATAATTTGAATCGATCTCAAATAAACAGTGCCATCCATAGCCAGCAGGGCTCTTAGTAGGAGCGGAAAAGAGAGCTGCTGGAGTGGTGAGTGTTTTGTTTCTTTTTTTCCTTCCCTTAACTGCTGGGGAGCATTAGCTGAGGTTACTGTGTGGGAGGACATTGGGTTTTTTTAAAAAATATTTTTATTGGTTTCTAGTATTAAATAGGAATACAGGAAAGGAAAAGAGGGTAGGGGAAAACATTAACAAGAAAGTACATATTTTTACCTCCTTAACAAGGTTCAAATTGTCGTCAATATTAACATAATATATTTAATTGTCAACTTCACTTTTATAACGTTTGTAAGATTTTATTATTGTTTTTTGGTTTTAATATATTCATAGAAGATATGCCATTTGTCTTTATTTGATTTTTGAGTGCCTGTTTGTAATAGTTCTGTTAAGTGTGCCATTGTTATAAATTCATATGCTTTATCAATCCAGAGTTCAATTTTTGGTATTTTTTTCTGTTTTCCACAGAGAGGCTAAGACTATTCTTGCCGCTGTTATCAGATATTTTAGTATGATTTGTTGATCTTTACTGCATTCATCTGGTATTTTACTCAGGAGGAAGAGTTTAGGGTCATATGTGATAGGTTGACCAATTATAATTTCTATGTTTTTATGAATTTTCTTCCAAAATTTTTGGACTGACATACACGTCCACCAACAGTGATGGAGGACATTGTATGAGGGTGTGTGGGTGTGTATAGCCTGCTGCAGAGTGATGCCTGTTTCAGTAAAGTGTTGTTTCGGTTTATCTCTTTTGCCTGGGTTGTGGTTGTACCTAACTTGAGGAAGGTGATTGCAGCTTATTGCGGAAACTGATTGTTGTTGATTGGGGAGGGTCAGCTTTACCTTGAGCTGACTGCCGGCCCCGCCTTCTGCTGGGTGAGCCTGCAATTGGGGATCAAGCCTGGGGACCCTATAGGGTGGGGAAAGAATCCTGTTATTGGGGCAGAGTAGATCTCTGTGCCCTTCAGGAGTTCTGAGTGAGTTAAGCATCTGCGTGAGTTTAGCAGTAGGGCGAGGAAGCTCAGGCACTAGGTCCTTATTCAGGGCAAGAGAGGCACAGGGCATAGAGGGCAGGGCACTGATCCCTTTTCATCTCCAGGATAAAAACACCAAATAAAAATTAAAATACATTATGAAGATCGAAAGCTAGCAGGGGTTGGGGGCTATCCAGTGTGCTGCATGGAATGTCACAAGTATGACTGTCTGCCCGCTAGACAGAAATCATGGGTGTGTGCTCGGTGCAAGGAGCTCCTGGCTCTCAAGGAGTAAGTTCATTTCCTTGAGGCCAAGGTAGCTCAACTGGAGGGGCTGAGACAGGTAGACAGAGAAGTGGGTAAGGATGTCGGGAACACAATAGTCACATCCCAGTCCAAGGGTTACTGTTCCCTGGCAGTCACAGATGGAGCACTTGGTGAAGGAGGTCATCTCTCTGAGGTAAAGGGATGTGGTACCTTAGAAGTGACCACTTCCTTGGTGGGTGAACAGATATCCTCTTGTACCAACCATATGCCTCCGAGGGGAGGGGGGTTTCTTGTAGTGGGAGACTCAATCCTTAGAAATGTAGACAGCTGGGTTTCTGGTGGGCACATGGACCACATGGTGACTTGCCTGCCTGGTGTGAAGGGTGCAGATATACCCCATCATTTAGATAGTTTGATAGAAAGTGCTGGGGAGGAGCCAGGGATGTGAGCAATGGGGTCCCTCAGGGATCTGTGTAGAGACCGGTGTTTTTCAACCTGTTTGTCAATGACCTGGAGCTGGGGCTGAACAGCAAGGTGGCTAGGTTTGCAGATGATACCAAATTATTTAGGGTGATTAAAACAAAAACAGACTGTGAAGAGCTCCAAAAGGATATCTCCAAACTGGAGGAGTAGGCATTAAAAAGGCAAAGGAGATTCAATGTGAGCAAGTGATGCATATTGGGGCAAAAAATCCCAACTTCACATATACACTGATGGGATCTGTGCTGGCAGTGATAGACCAAGAAAGAGATCTTGGGGTGGTAGTGGATAACTTGATGAAGATGTTAACCCAGTGTGCAGCTGCTGTGAAAAAGGCAAATTCCATGTTGGCCATAATTAGACAAGGAATAGAGAATAAAACTGCTGCTATCATACTGTCCTTGTACAAATCTATGGTTAGATCACACTTGGAATACTGTGTACAGCAGAGGTGGGGAACCTTTTTTCCGCCAAGGGCCATTTTGATATTTATAACATCATTCGCGGGCCATACAAAATTATCAACAAAAATTAGCCAGGCAAGCCCCAAGCAGGCAGCTGCCCCAGATGACCGGCCCCAGCGTGGGCAAGCAGACAGGCATCCAACCAGTGGTGCACTCGCCCACCTCGTAGCACAGAATGGTCTGTTGCACCAGCCGGGTGTAGCTGTCCAGCTGCATGCTGGAGTTGCTCCTGCTCTGCATGGTCGGGGCCGGATTCTACATGGTCGGGGCCGGGCTCCTGCTACCTCCACCTGCAGGGGTGAAATGAGGACACACTGGCTAAGACAGGGGTGGGGAACCTTTTTCCTGTCAAGGGCCATTTGCACATTTATAACATCATTTGGGGGTCATACCAGGTGTAGATCTCCCGTGGGGGGGAGAGGCTAGGGTTGCCAGGTCTCCGGCCACCACCTGGAGGCTGGCAACCCCAGGGGAGGCCATGCAGAGAAGGACTGGAGGGCTCCCCCGGTCCTCCCCCCTCCCAGGCAGGAGGGAAGTCAGCGGTGGGCCCCGAGCAAACGAGGCGCCAGGGAGGTGCAGCCCGTGGTTGATCGGCAAGGGAGGAAGGTAGGAAAACAGAGAAAGAGGAAAAGGGAGAGAGGGAGAAAGAAATGGAAAGAGGGGGAGAAAGAAAGGATGGAAGGAGACAGACAAAGAAAGAGACAGAAAGAGAGAGAGAAAAGCCTTCCTCTCCACACACACACCCGCCGGCCCCACATGACCTGGCCCCAGGCTCCATGCCCTCTCCGCCCCAGAGTCCACAAAAGGCCCCCTGAAGCCCGATCGGCTCCTGCATGCATACTCTGCTGCCGGGAGCCACGGGCCTCTTCCCCCCCTCGCTGCTCAACAGCCGACAGGCAGCAAGAGGGGCTTACAGTGTGCCCCGGTGTTCCTGCACGCTGTGGCTATAGGGGGCAACCTTGGGGGAAGCGTCCCTCCCCCTCCTTTTGCCGACTAACAGCCGTCAGTTGGCGAGAGGAGGTCCAAAGGGCGCTGCAGCACCCCTGCAAGCCATGGCCCCAGGAACACCCTCAGGGAGGGCCGTCCTATGCCGTGCCTCCATGGTGGGGCCCCGGAGCTCCCGAGGGCCACAAAAAATGTCCTCGGGGGCCGCATACGGCTCCCGGGCCTGAGGTTCCCCATCCCTGGTGTACAGTTCTGGTCACCACACCTAAAAAAGAATATTGCAGAGCTTGAGAAGGTGCAGAAAAGAGCAACTAAAATTATCAGGGGGCTAGAGCAACTGCCCTATGAGGAGCGGTTAAAACATTTAGGGCTGTTTAGCTTAGAAAGAAGGCAGTTAAGGGGAGATATGATAGAAGTCTATAAAATTATGCATGGTATGTAATTAGTGGACAGGGAGAAGCTTTTTCCCTTCTCATAATACCAGAACATGGGGTAATCTGCTGAAGCTGGAGGGTGAGAGATTCAAAACTGATAAAAGGATGTCTAATGGGTTTTATTACTCATGTGAGATAGTTTCAATAACACTGTAACCCCAGTCTTGAGTCCCATTGGGTGAAAGTTGGCTTAAAAACTCCATTAAAAAAACCCAAATAATTAAAATCACAGGAATAAAACATGAAGCCTGAAAGAATGGGTCCTAACTACCATCAGTGGAAGGAATGCAAATTTTTGCCATGTTCTTCTTCGCTCCTGCAGTCTCTTCTGTCTGCTGGGAAGTAGGGTTGCAGAACCTGCATAGATTTAACAACTATATAGATGGGGGGAGCTACAATAGGAAGTGGGGAGGAGACAAGATTGTTCTTCCTGTCTTGTCCACCCATGTGAAATGAGCAAAGATATGCACCTTTCATCGGCAGGAGGCAATCGAATGTCTTGTGCTATGGTTGAAGTCAAATGAAGATTAAAAAACAAACAAACGGCAGAGCACAACAACATCTGCTTTTTAATGATAACTACATATAAGGATAGCTAATGTCTTTTTGCCCTGACCTGGATGGCCCAGGCTAGCCTGATCTCGTCAGATCTCAGCTGCTAAGCCGGGTCAGCCCTGGTTAGTATTTGGATGGGAGACCACCAAGGAATACCAGGGTTGCTGTGCAGAGGAAGGCACTAGCAAACCACCTCTGTTAGTCTCTTGCCATGAAAACCCCAAAATGGGTCGCCATAAGTCGGCTGCGACTAGATGGCACTTTACACACACACTCACACAATGTCTTTTTGCTTCCTTACTCGGAAAGTAGCAATCTCAGGACACCAGGTGAGGCAAAGCTGCTGAACAGTGTGTTCCCATTGTTTTTCAAGGATGCACGTTGGGTACTGTTGCCTTTATCAGATGTCTAAGATTACTGCTTCTTTAGAAAGTAATGGGTTAGGGTAGCTGCGAATCATTATTGTAGGCACAAATGCAGTTATAGTAACTGGGCACACGATGTGTATTAGGGCTTGTTGTACATATCATATAATCATTATGTGAGGAGGCTCAAATTGCCTCTGCCAGATGACTGACTTCCATTGCTGCTGTAACATCTACAGCTGGTCACTATGTTATTCTTCTGCATCCTATAGAAATGCTCCTCTCCTTCATCAATTGTAGTCAGAATGCTGCAGATGCTTTTCTGCCCTGAGGCCACCCCCTGAAGCCACCCCTCTCCACTTGAGAATGGGACCACTCTACAGTATTTTGAAAGGTCTCCTTTAGGACCGTCTCTGTTTTCTTCTCCTCTTTCTGCTTTGCCTTGAGGAGTTCACATGTTCCCTGAGAGCCAGGAGTGTTTGCACCAAACCCCCATATGCACAGCTGCTGTCTAGCAGGAAGATAGTTCAACGTGTGTCATAAAACCAAATGGGTCAATCCTACTTAGAATCTGAGATCTGACAAGATCCGGTTAGCCTCAGCCATCCAGGTCAGGACACCAATCATGTTAAACCCATGTTATACAGGAAGAAGAAGAAGAAGAGTTGGCTTTTATATGCTGACTTTCTCCACCACTTAAGGAAGAATCAAACTTGCTTACAATCACCTTCCCTTCCCCTCCCCACAACAGGCACCCTGTGAGGTAGGTGGGGCTGAGTGTGACTAGCCCAAGGTCACCCAGCTGGCTTCATGTGTAGGAGTGGGGGAAACAAATCCAGTTCACCAGATTAGAATCCGCCACTCATGTGGAGGAGTGGGGAATCAAACCTGGTTCTCTAGATCAGAGTCCACCGCTCCAAACCACTGCTCTTAACCACTACATCACATATTGCACATAAACAATTGAAATGTCCCTTTCACTTCAAATAATGTGATTACTGGTTGACTTGTCTTCACAATCAAGATTTACAAATGTTAGGGGAATTATTCGCCTATTTTTGTTCAGGTTTACATTGATGGGATTTTACTGTCTAAAGCAGCCATTTCCTGTTGCATTTTAATCTGTGGTTACAGTGGCCACTGAACCCTTCAAGTAGATTAAATGAAACAGACCCAGGCAAGCAACAAATGCTTGGTGGAATCTGTGGCAACAATTTTCCATTTACAAGATCTTCTTAACAGGATGCATGCCATTAAAAAAAAAAAAGCCTAGAAAAGTCAGGTTCTCACCATTGGAATTGTGTTCACCTGCCTCTGTGAATAGGAGGACCAGTGCCCTGGGCATCCACGTGTATGGATACTTGCATGATTGATCAGATTTCCTTTTCTATCTGAGAGCGGAAGAATTGGAGAAATTGGGCGAATTGTATGTGCAGCTGTGTACTCACGCTGCGTAATGGACTACTGGCAGCAGGGCACACAATTTCTAGGATTACTTCCAGAGGTTTGCCCTCAAGAAATGGCCCTCATCTTATGAGCTCATTCTGCTGTGGCGGAGTTCAGTGGTTAAAAATTGCATAGATCTGAATATTTGGTTTCCCGCTCAGGTGTAACGACTCTAATTTGCTGACATGGGATGAACGGCAATATTATCATATTCTATTATAGCTGCATCCTTGCCCTCAACCTATGAAAAGGACATAAGAATACAAAGGAGGTATATAACAAATCACAGGCAAATGAGAACTTAACGTATTTCTTGGTTTAGGAGACACTGTGGTAAAGCTTCACTTTTTACTTCCCGCTGTAAAATAAAACAACAAACATTTTAATTAGTTTAGGTTTTTGACTGCAAGGAGAACAGCTGGAAGAAGCTGTTCCTGGACAAGTAAGAGGTTTCAAAAATTACTGTCTTATTACAGGCATCTGTCAACAGGCTGTTAGACTAGACTGGAGACGGGATTTCAGTCTCCTCTGTACGGTTTTGTGCCAAGCCACAGAGGATGTCTAGCCAAGATACGGGGGGGGGGGGGAGGGAAAGAAACTGCTCCAAAACAGCTGTGCTTTTTAAATTTCTTCTTGTGAGTGTTAGTCCAATGCTCCAATGTTCATTTGGTAGACCAAATGCAGTTAAGAAAAATAATTAAAACAAAGAAAATGATTGGTGGATGGAGAGGGGAGAGGAGGGGGAAGGTGGAATGGGAGGAGAAAGATTTTGCAGTGGGTGTTGCCAACAGAGCGGTGGAGAAATTAATAGTGTCTCCAACTTGTCCGCACCCCTTTGATTGTTGTCTTTGAAACAGGGTAAAGAAATACATCTTCATATAAGTGTTTGTTGAAAGCATGGACATATAATTCTTTGAAATCATTTCCAAGACCAAAAGGAAGGTTTTTGTTGCGAACACACAAAGATAAGACGTTTCCTTAAAAGTTGAAAAAAGCTAGTGCGGAAACGACCAACCGGGCTACTTCACTAAAGCAAGGCACGTTACATTTAAAAATGTCACCTATTTTAATACCAAGAGCCCCGTGGCTCAGAGTGTTAAACTGCAGTACTGCAGTCAAAAGCTCTGCTCATGACCTGAGTTTAATCCTGACGGAAGTCGGTTTCAGGTAGCCGGCTCAAGGTCAACTCAGCCTTCCATCCTTCCAAGGTCGGTGAAATGAGTACCCAGCTTGCTGGGGGTAAAAGGAAGATGACTGGGGAAGGCACTGGCAAACCACCCCACAAACAAAATCTGCCTTGGAAACGTCAGGATATGATGTCACCCCATGGGTCAGGAATGACCCGGTGCTTGCACAGGGCACCTTTACCTTTTTATTTTAATACCTCAAATAATGGCATTATTCTGGTTGCTTGGAGCAAGTCTAGCATTTGGGTTTTAGAAGACTTCCAGGATGCGTGAAGCCAAACTTGATGTAGATTTTGATGTAGATATGGGGCTGAACTGTTTGTCCCACTGACTTCAGAGGAGGCCTCGGTTTAAACACTATTGACATGACTGGAATCAATATGGATTGATTGGTCACTTACGAAAGAAAAAAATCCTTAAAGTCAGCAAACTGTGATTTTGATTAACACCTACATGCCCTGGGGCTAAAGAAAACAAACATTCCTTATCCTTGATAAGAAGAATCAAAGGGAACATGATGATTAGGGGTGGATTGAATTCAGAAAACAAAGAAGCATCGAGAAACTGGGTGAAAACGCATGGTCGCTTTCGCCTCCTTTATTCCCCGTTTCAGCCAGGATTCAGCCAGGATCGAACACACGTTTGGCGAAATGCACGCATTCCATCCTGGCTGAGTCCTGGCTGAAACAGGGAATAAAGGAGGCTAAAGCGACCGTGCATTTTCACCCACGTTCTTTCAAGTGAGATGCGATAAAATGCATCTTCCTACAACTTCAGGGTTGTTACAGTGTGGGGATTAGCTGTAGTTCAGATAATAGTTGATAAGAGAGCCCATTATACTGTGACCTTTTGGCCAGATGGCCTGAATCAGATACATCATTACTTTAATGTTTAATGTTTACAGCTTGGTTTCAGCTGGGGAGGGCGGGCTATAAATTGAATAAATAAATAATAAGTAATAACAAATGATTAATAAATATATAAATAATAAATAATAACAAATGATTAATAAATAACGTCTATCTCTGAAATTCTATTGGGTTATTGAGCTCAGCCCACTCTGAATTTAATAGATAAAATTGGCTTCTTTCACCTAAGCAAACCATGGCATCCTGACCTGCTTACTGGCAGTATGGTCCATCACTCTGATTTTTTTTTATTGTTCCCTAGGGCGAGATGCTGGAACTCTGAAACCCGGAAACTTTGAATCTTGGGACTGTGATACTATGCTGGAAACGAGTTCGACTTTTGAGAAACCTTTTGGAAACTCATAATTGCCTTGCTTTTGACTTTGCCTTGCCTACATTTTTGCCTAAGTTTGAACCAAAGCCTCAGCTGTGTAGTTAGAGTTTGCATGATAGCTTTCTTATTTTCTGTGTTTCGCCACTCATGTATTTTGCCTTGTAAACCTGCACAACTTTTTAATAAGCGTTCTTAACGTTTGCTTTTGGGGCTTATTTGACTCTTGAGAGGCTTCAATCTAAATCTAGTTCCTTGGGCCAGGTGGCCCACCTACTAGAACCTTCTTTTGTTTTACCTATGCTGCAGGTGTCCTACCTTGCAAGGTCGGTTTTGCTAATTAAATCTTGTAAAGGGTAGGAAGTTTGCTTTAGGTCCTGAAAAGAGCTGGTGGCAGACTACCCCACTGGGCGGTGAGGTTTTTCACACCCCAGATTTGTTAATTGTATGTTTGCTGAAAACCCTAAAGAGAACCCACAGGGCAGGTTGCTCTGCGGCTTTCACACATACTCTTACAGATGGAATCTTATCACCCAGATATTGCCTCCTGTATGTTTCATATGGTACAATTAGAAGCACAAATCAACCCCCTACAACCTCTTTCAGTTGTACAACTCATCCCCATAAAAATGTTGAATGTTAATACAGGAAGTCACTATTGGGTTTGAGCAGAGTGCCTTTCCTTCACCATTGAGGTTTAAATACAGGTGATGTGAGAGATCTATGATTTGCATCTCCAGCATACTATTTTACAGATTAACAGTTTCCACGTGTCTGCCTTAAAAATTGAGGGAATCACATAGGAGGGGGAGGTGTTTAACCTTTTTCTCTGGCACCATTTACCTGAAGCAAGTTATCTTCCCTCGAAGTTGCAGTTACCTCTTGGTGGGTAGGGCTTGGGGTTGGGGGGAGAGATAGCATATCCCCCCCCCCATCGTGGAGCTACTTTCAGTTGGGGGTGAACCACTGTTCTGATTGTCCAAAGCAGCAGCATGGGCTTGCTAATTAATAAACAGCACAGCAGGAGATATTCCTGCACTGAGCTACAGCCGGCTCCTACTTAACCAGAGCTAAGGACAAAGTTGCAGGGAATGATATAGCCTCAAAAAGAAAGGTTGCACATTTAATGGTGATATTCCTATACTATATATTCTTACTATAACTATAATGCTAGACATAAACCAACTCAATACTATATATACAAAATATCCCACCTGTATGTAATACAAATACCATACAGTAGATCAGTCATCATACACAATCTCAAGGTCAGAGGGTACAGCCTCCATATGTAACAAGTAGACTCCATGAACCATATCACTATTACTTCTTAAGGTAAGTGCCCATATCTGTTGTTGTTTTTTCCAGACATGTCCATGTGTGAAGCTGTTTTCTTTTCTTTTCTTTACAGGTTACCAGTTGATTGTTCCTGTTTCAAAGATTTCTTCCTCAGATGGTGCACATGGATTCTTATTGTAATAAGAATTACATAATAATAAATTACATAATAATAAATAATAAATATTCTTATTTCCCTTCCTTACTGGTGGAATGATATAGCAGCAAGTCCCAGCCCTGGCATCTTGCATTTCAGAAACAAAGCAGTTCCCCACCCCCAGATGTTTCACCCATCCATTGTCACCGCTGGAAGTAAAATGCCATCACACCTATTTAATATTATCAGAGCCATCCATGTACAGGATGCATCTGGAGTAGTGTTCTGGGTTTGAGAAAAACAGCACTTCCTTTTCCATATTGCCAGCCGTCTTCTAGCCATTAATTTGATCTTGCTCCCTAGGGTGGTGTTTGCCAGATGACAGCCATTTCTACTGCTCCATTAAGTCACTTTTGACGTCCTCTGTCCTTCCTTTTCTCTGTGACACACTCATATTATATTTATCATCTTCCTCTCCCCTTCTCTTCCCTCCCCCCGCACTTGATGCATTGAGTGCTCTGAGATGGCATAATGCATTGTTTTAGAACCAGAGCCACTTCCAGTGACTGGGGGATTCACATCGCTCAGATTAAAACTGAAGCACCCACCAGATGCTGATGCCATAGGAAGTTTACAGAGCCACTGATTTTCAATGAGACTTGAAATCAAATGCCATGAAAGATAGGACTGTATAAAAGGGAAGGTGGGGATTGTGACCGTTCTCAAATAAAGACAAAGAGACTGGGATGTCTTTGTCAACATTCTCCCTTCCACTGAATTGCTATTGATGAATTGCTATTGAAATGTCTTAATGCCTGAAGTGTATTCTTGAGTGCTTCTATCTGCTATAGTAGCACGGAGATTAAACACTAGGAAGAGCCTCTTTGTTTCTTTGTGCTAACAGGATTCATAACACCAGCACAGTACCTGTTGTGCAATGGTATTTTTTTAAATGTGAGGTAAATGTAAGAACAGTTGCACCTATGTTAATTGGCAGTACTTTTAAAATTCACTGCCTACTTGGTATATAGTTGATATAGTTCACTTGGCTAATGTGCAGGGTGGAGAGTATCATATTTACAGTGTAGGAGATACAATATCCATGTCACCAGGCCCCATTCAAAAAACAAAAAGCCTTTAAAAGGCTTTTTTCGAGCTTTGGGCGACTGGGAAATGGGTTAGGACGCTCCACCGCAGCTACTGTACTTTGGTCACATTATGAGAAGGCAAGAGTCACTGGAAAAGACAATCATGCTAGGAAAAGTTGAAGGCAGCAGGAAAAGAGGAAGACCCAACAAGAGATGGATTGACTCTATAAAGGAAACCACGGCCCTCAGTTTGCAAGATCTGAGCAAGGCTGTTAAGGATAGGACATTTTGGCTCAACCACGCCCCCCTTTCCACCCAATCAGGGTCCACAAGCTGGTAAATCTAAAACAAATTAAAATATCAGAACAATTAAAATATATTATAAAATAATTTGATTAAGAACACATAAACTACACCTGAAAGAGTGGCAGTAACTGTTATTGGGGGTATGCCAGACAAAAAGGTATAGAAAAAGGTATAAATATCAGGTTTACAACGACATTAGTCCCCTAAATATTAACTGAATAGCAGCAAGAATTCAGAACCTTTTATATCTTTTCAAAGGAATATAATTATTGAAGACATTTTTGCCACAAAATTGTGGAAGAAACTACTGCTGATCTCATGAGCCATATAATTTCACAACTTGTTAACATTGTGCAGATTCTCTGAAGCTGCTGTTTTCCTTCATCATTCCCCACCCACCCCCTTGGTTTTCTTTTCCACGCACATTTAAATGGATTGTTCATAGGCACAATGAACAGAGGGTATAAACTATTAAGAAATGCAAGTAAAATGATAGCAGCACTGGAGAAAAAAGAAAAATGCAAGGAGAAATCCTTCCCATGGTCTACTGGGAATAAGCTTTCAGGTGCATTTTTTCTCCTTTTGCATTAACTGAAAAAGTTGAACAGAGGGAAGTTCTCTTTGGCCCAGTATGCATGGCTGTTTCTCTCACGGTCATCCCTCTGACTACTTTGGGTCTTTGTTTTGATTATGCATGCAGTTTCTGACCGTCAGAGGTTGCCTCGCTCTTCCCCTGCGTTTCACCGTGTTTTGCCCGCGTTTTCAGGCACCTGTTTTATCTCAAATTTGAAAACGCGGGCAAAACACGGAAAAATGCAGGGGGGGAGCGAGGCGACCTCTGATGTGACCATGAGGGAAACAGCTATGCATAAAAGGCCTTTGTTTGGTGGTGTTTACATTTCATCCACTTCTTTCTAGCAATACCTATTCAAGTTTCTGAAAAGATCAGGTCTTTTTGTATGAAGTTTCAACAAACCATTCTTTTTTGCCTTTTTATCTTAGAAACAGGTAAGATTCCAGAATGGCGTACTTGAATAATATTTGTTGGAAATCTGGCTCATGCAACGAATGAAGTCCATTCTGATACTGAGTTCCCTAACTGCATTTTCAGAAGTAAGAAGTGCTGCAATAATGTTAATTTTCAACGCAGAAGAGAGATGGTAAGTCCAACTGCTTCCAAGTTCTAGTGACACAGGCGTAATTATTGTTCAAGCTGACTTGATCTCCGTATGAATTCACACTGGCTTGATAGAGTGTCTGTCACATCTTGGCCTATTCCCTTATTCATGAGCTTCTGGTAATCATAATGCAGACCTCAATGTAAGTGAGATATGCCAAAAAGATAAACATATCCCTCACAACAGCAATGCGTGTGCTATCTTGTAGAAGCATTTCCTAGAACAGGGCCGTATCCTCCAAATGTCATGGTGAGAGGGCTTCAAGATACACAGGATGGTGACGATCCAGGTGAGGCCCAAGTGGGGTGTGTGTAGAGTTAGTACACTTTATGTACTAAAGCGTGGTGAGGTGATGAAAATGAAAAAAATGTTATGATACTGGGTGACTTCAGCCATCCTCACATTGACTGGACAAATTGACTGGACATTGACTGGCTCGCTCAAGTTAAGCCACAGAAACAAGGTTTCTAGATATGTGCATTAAAGCAGTTGGTCACAGAACCAACTAAAGGTGCAGTGACTCTGGACTTGGTTCTGAGCAGGTCTCAAGACCTGGTACAAGATACAGATATTGTTGCACCGATTGAGAACAGTGACTACAATGCCGTTAAGTTCAGCTTTCATGTCAATGGAAAGTTGCCCCTAAAAGAGGGAACTTCACAAATATGAAGGGGCTGGTCAGAGGAACATTAAAAGGGAAAATTAAGAGAGTCACATCCCTCCAGGATGCCTGTAAGGTATTTAAGACTGCACTAATTGATGTTCATATAACATTATGCGTGGGGTAGAGAAAATGGATAGAGAGCTTTGAGGACACCCCGTAAAGTTGGTCAATAGATTCAGGACAGGCCAAAGGATATACTACTTTATTCAAAGAGTAATTAAATTGTGGGGATCGCTGCCAGTGGACATCGTGATGGGCACAAGCTTTGATGGACCTGAGAAGGAATTAGACAGATTCATGGATAGGTCCTCTATCCTCCCCAACAGTTCCAAACTTGAAATCCTAAACCAAGATTTCCTAGCTCAATTCCCTATTTGCTAGGTTTTGGTAATCTTATGGGCTATATTGCTGTGCATTCAGCAAATGTAATAAGCAAATCGTGCAGAACTGTAGAAAAAGTCTGTAAGAAAAAATCTTGGGATGGTGAAATTAAAACCTGACTCTATGCGAACTTCATGGACTTAACTTGCTTTTCATTGAGTTTTAATGTTCAATATTGTTTCATGATCTGGTCCCATTTTAATCCCCTAGTCATCTTTACTGTTAAAAGCAATTTCCTTTCAATCATGTGAAAGGCTGTGTTGTAATGGATGACACTGTTGATTCTTCTGATTAAATAAATTCAGATAGTGCATACTCAACCACTGAAGATAAATGAGACTATCACACTGCAATATCATTGTTAATAGTACCTTTTCACTTCTTGATTTACAGAAATCAGCAGGTTTATATATGATTCACATACCTACATATCACTTAGAATACTATCATGGTAGACTTACAGCTGAATATGACAGTTGTCTTCTTAAAACATAATGTGTTTTAATTAATGTCAGGTGTTTGGGTATAAGCCATGGCTTAGTGGTAGGCTATCTGCTTGGCATACTGAAGGTTCTAGGTTCAATCCCCAACATCTCCAGTTGAAAGGATCAGGTGATGTGAAAGATCTTGACCTGAGACCCTGGATACCAGACAATACTGCTCTTGCCTGACTCTGTACAAGACAGCTTCATGTGTTATCAAATGCTATCTATAGTGTCTGATTTGTGATGGCTTTTCTACACATAAATTATTTAATATTGCAATCAATGGAAGCAGAAGTTCATCCACAGTTCTCAAACAAAAATGGGGCAGGAGTCTCGATTTCTGCTATTAATCCCATATTGTTTGACTCCAAATGTAATGAAAAAACACATTAATGAACAATTGTAACACAGAGCTTTCATGGAGACTGGTATGTTATGATGATGCCTCTCTGTGAAAATATCAGGGCTTCTACAAGATTAGGAAACTTGGGTAAGCCATATATAGGCTTTTTAGTTATAAGTTTTATAAGATATTGCATAATTCTGTGATTCTACAATTTTAAATGTTTTTTTTTACCATGAGTTGATTGATATTCTGGAAGTTTGAATTATTGTATTGATTCTATTTTATTGGTCTCGGACTGTATTAAATAAATTTGATTTGATTTGACTGTTGGGACGAAGCACTGAGTGACTTCTGTAGTTCACAGATTGTTCCTTACAGTACGCCTCGCAAACGTTTCACTGATTAGAAAACACAGAAGCTATGAAGTTACAAAGAAAATAGAGGATCCCACCCCCCAGTTAATTTACAAGGTGAAATCTCTAAACCCAAAACCACCAGCCTCTTGATTATTTGCTGCTGAGTGCACTAGGAAGTACTTTCACATATTTTTCAATTGTGATACAAGGACTCCTCAGGGACGTACAGAATGTAGTCAGTGGGAGGTGTGAGTACTTTGATCCTTCCCAGTATCTGGTCTAGTTGGTAACCTGAAAGCTCTTTGCATTGATTGCCAGCCCTGTAGGAAAGCCTGGCAAAGTTCCATCTCATGCATCTGCCTTCCCTCGCCTTGGCCATGCTTACAAGTTTACCGCAGAATGCAGATTGCTTTCCAGTAGGAGCTGAAACAATCGGCTCCGTGACACCTGTACAAATAATGTCTAGAAATTATTTTGTTTCTGGCAACCTACACAAAAGTTTCCAGTTTTGAAAAAGGGGGTAAATGTTCACCTTGAAATTTAAGATATAAAAATGTGTGGAAACTGAGGTTGCAAAGTGGAGACTGAGTCTGTGTTTCCCCCTTTGGCTTGCTTTCTGCAATCTGGGCTTAACATGCTAAGCCTTGTTATACTTGATTTTGGAAGGGCTTTGTTCTGGTTGTCTTACACGATCTCTGCAATTTTTCCCCAAAACCCAGGACAGCCATTGGTATCTGCTGGGTTGTCACAGAATGAATCTATAATTTGGAAGCAGTTTTGAAAGTCCCTCCCCTCCCCTCAGGCTCCACCCCAAAAACCTCCCACCAGTGGGGAAGAGGGACCTGGCAACCCTACCCTCCAAATGATTCCAAAGTTATAGGAGTGGGATTTTCCCACTCACCAAACAGTCCTTGCGGATCTACCTTTTCGCAGCAGTCTCAGCACCCCAGCAGGCTCTGTTCTCTAACACCTGAAGCCCCTTTCAGCTACCCTTGGGGGCTAGAAAGTGGCAGCTGCTGGGGCTGTTCCTGCAGATGCCTTTTCACCTAGGTTATAACTATAGGCACAACCTATAGTTGTGCCTGAGATCCTTAGTCATTCTACAGCGTGGTTACATTTCCAGAGACTTAAAGAATTGTTTTCTGAGGGAGGTTCTCCTTCCCTAAGGGCATCACGATACTGTAGAGTGAAGGACAATTTGTGTGTTTATTTTCAAAAAGGCAAAGTTTCCATTTGCTTGTTACAGATAACGGTGGAATTGCGGTATGAAAAATGGATTGAAGTGCTAGGGAATGCAGCTTGAAAAGTACAATTGCCTGCTGTTGGCCAGCCTTTAAATAAATCTAATGGCCAATAACTTTCACCAGAAGTAAATAATAAAAGTATTATAATTTGTGAGATATCCATTAAAGAGGGGAATGCTAATATATTTCCTGGCTTCTTGCTTGTTTTATGAATGGCAGTATTCTCCAATTATACTGTGAAAACACCTCATAGTCTGCAGTCAGTTGGCTGGAAAAGAACGCGGTGGGGAGTGGAAGCGGAGAGGGCGGAGGCCAGTGGAAACAGCAAAAGCAGGATCTGTACTGCAGGGAGTGGGATTTTCCCACTCACCAAACAGTCCTTGCAGATCTACCTTTTCGCAGTAGTCTCAGCACCCCAGCAGGCTCTGTTCTCTAACACCTGAAGCCCCTTTCAGCCACCCTTGGGGGCTAGAAAGTGGCAGCTGCTGGGGCTGCTCCTGCAGATGCCTTTTCACCTAGGGTTGCCAACCTCCAGGTAGTAGCTGGAGATCTCCTGCTGTTACAACTCATCTCCAGCTGATAGAGATCAGATCACCTTGAGAAAATGGCGGCTTTGGCAATTGGACTCTATGGCCTTGAAGTCCCTCGCTTCCCCAAACCCCGCCCTCCTCAGGCTCCACCCAAAAAACCTCCTGCCGGATTCAAAGAGAGACCTGTCAACCCTATTTTCACCCCGAAGAATGGCCGCAAGAGGAGGGGGAATAGCCCTCCTCCGCAAGGTTGCCAGCTTCCAGGTGGTGGCTGGAGATCTCGCACTATTAGAACAGATGTCCAGGTGACAGAGATCAGCTCACCTGGAGAAAATGGCCGCTTTGAAAGTTGTATTCTATGGCATTAGACCCCATTGAAGGCCCTCCCCTCCCCAAATCCTGCCCTCCTCAGGCTCCACCCCCAAAATCTCCAGGTATTTCCCAACCTGGAGCTGGCAGCTCTAATCCTGGGGCAAGCTGAAAGCGATCTGCCCCATTGAGCTTTGGCTCCCCACAAGTCTGTGTCTTTAATGTTGTAAACTGCCCTACATAAAAAATCTTAACCCTATGCATTTTAACTGTATACTTAAAAGCATTTAACTCATTCCAAACAGAAAATATTTCAAAGGAGGTTTTTTTCCAGTGCTCTGCAAAATTTCCAGTTTTTCTGCTAGAATTTTTTTTTAAAAAACCTGGGGAGAAAGTGATGGAAATGTAAGCAAAGGTTTTTCCTGGATTTTTTCAAGGCCTTCACCTCTCTAGCTGCAAATAGGGCTGCCAATCCCAGTTTAGGACATTCCTGGAGATTTGGTGGCAGTCCCTTGGGAAGGCGGAGTTGGGGTGGGTGTGATGGAGCTCAGCATGGCTGTGATACCCTAGAGTCCACCATCTGAATTGCCATTTTCTCCAGGGGAACTGATCTCTGCAGCCCAGAGTTGTAATTCTGGGAGAACTCCAGGCCCCATCTTTGAGTTACCATTGCAATAAATAGCCAGGTATTCAACAGTTGAAGAAATGGAGGGAGCAGGTATCAAAGATATTCCTAGCCTGGAGTGTCAATCAGATCCCCCTATCCAGGCCCTAATCGTACCAATGTTATTGTTTCATGTACCTTCCAACCATATCAAATTAACCAAATTAAGTAGTTTGCTTTATGACAGAGGATACTAACAAGGCTCCTAGGCATTTCATGACTATATGCCAAATATCTAGCAAATCAATCTTTCCCCTTGCTGAAGCAAAAGCAGTAGGTATAAAATTTCTGATCTTGCCAGTGGCAATCCATTTATACACTTAGTGCTAGCATCATGTAAGTATGTTTTCAATCTTATCTTCAGCAAGGTACATATAAAAAAACATACTAATAATCAGTTTTGAAAGCTTATTCTTCATGGAAGCACATTCATTCTAATTTTAACTAACTATTCAATGATGCATTTTGAATGTTAGAGGGAGGGACCCAATTTTCTAGAAGCTGATGCAGTGTATTAATAAATTATATATATTACAGTTGGGTGGTATTCTGTATTCTCAACTATTATAGGTAAAATATTTATAGAAAGTCATTGCAAAAGGAGCTTAATCTATTCTTTGTGTGCTTAAACAGCTGTCTTTAAGCAACAATTATGTTTGCTAATAATATTCTGTACAAATATTATCGACTTGTAAACCATTGAGATCCTTTAATGGAATAGGAAAAACATGTCAAATTATGCAAATAATAGTTACAAAAATGTGATTTTTGTCTCTCTGCTGAATTTCATCACTATACTGGGGCTTCATAATTGCTAGCTCTAGTAAGCAATTAATTTAAATCAGAAGGAAGCAGAGGTGTGGATACTGATCCTCGTTTGATAGTGTGAAACTTGGTTAATTCTGAAAGAGCTAGAAAGTGGTGTCAAACCACCAGTGTATTTTTTATGTGCATTGGCGAAAAGGGCTATCTCCAGCATATGCAGTGTGTTTGAACTGGGCCCAAGAATGAGTAAAAAGCCTTAATTATTGCTCCTTGATTTTCTACAGTGTGGCGTGCCAACTGTGGGCCTTTGGAAAGGCTGTCAGAGCCACTCCTGTAACAACCAGGATCAGCCACAGGGTTGCCAAGTCCCTCCTCATCACCGGCGGGAGGTTTTTGCCAATATTTGGGTTTCAGTTTTACCGGCTACCAAAACCTGGGAATAAAGCCGAAGCCGAATAGCCGATCACTGAATCAGCCGAATAGGTATTCGGCTTCGGCTTTCCCCAGGCTTTTCCCTATGGGCTTTTTAAAAATGAGCTCTTGGGGAGGCATTTCTTGAAGTAGAATTCCCAAATTTTCAGGGTAGCTTCAAGGGACTCTCTTTGTATGAACCACAAAGTTTAGTAAAGATTGGTTCTTGTAGGTTATCCGGGCTGTGTAACCGTGGTCTTGGAATTTTCTTTCCTGACGTTTCGCCAGCAACTGTGGCAGGCATCTTCAGAGTAGTAACACTGAAGGACAGTGTCTCTCAGTATCAAGGGTGTAGGAAGAGTAATATATAGTCAGAAAGGGGTTGGGTTTGAGCTGAGTATTGTCCTGCAAAAGTATTGTCCTGTAAGTATCAAGATAATGTGCTAATGAGGGTATGGTATGTTAATATGGAACCATTGTATCCTGAAGTGATCTGTTAATGTGTGTAATCCAAAACTAATCTGTATGGCTATTGTTGAATGTTGTCTTTGTCTGGAGGTTTTTCAGGGCAGGAAGCCAAGCCTTATTCATTCTTAAACTCTCCTCTTTTCTGTTAAAGTTGTGCTGATGTTTATGAATTTCAATGGCTTCTCTGTGCAATCTGACAAAATAGTTGGTAGAATTGTCCAGTCTTTCAGTGTCTTGGAATAAGACCCTGTGTCCTGTTTGTGTCAGTCCATGTTCAGCCACTGCTGATTTCTCAGGTTGGCCAAGTCTGCAGTATCTTTCATGTTCTTTTATCCTTGTTTGTATGCTGCGTTTTGTGGTCCCGATGTAAACTTCTCCACAGCTGCAAGGTATACGATATACTCCTGCAGAGGTGAGGGGGTCTCTTTTGTCTTTTGCTGATTGTAGCATTTGTTGTATTTTCTTGGTGGGTTTAAACACTGTTTGTAGGTTATGTTTTTTCAAAAGTTTCTCCATCCTATCAGTGACTCCTTTAATAAATGGCAAGAATACCTTTCCTATGGGAGACTGTTTTTCTTGAGTTTTCTGATTTTTGTTTGGTTTAATGGCCCTTCTGATTTCATTCTTGGAATAGCCGTTTGCTAGCAATGCGTGATTTAAATGATTAGTTTCTTCCTTGAGAAACTGTGGTTCACAGATCCGTCTTGCACGGTCCATTAATGTTTTGATTATTCCTCTTTTCTGTCGGGGGTGGTGGTTGGAGTTTTTGTGTAAGTAGCGATCTGTGTGAGTTGGTTTCCGGTAGACCTTGTGACCTAACTGAAGGTTTGATTTATGGATGACAAGGGTATCAAGAAATGGGAGTTTACCCTCAATTTCCTTTTCCATGGTAAACTGAATGTTTGGATGGATATTATTAAGATGGTTTAGAAAGTCCACTAATTTTTCTTCACCATGGCTCCAAATGGTAAATGTATCATCTACGAACCTGAACCAGACTGTAGGTTTGTAAGGTGCTGATTCTAATGCTGTCTTTTCAAAATATTCCATGTAAAAGTTTGCTATTACTGGACTGAGTGGACTTCCCATAGCTACTCCATCAATCTGTTCATAAAATTCTTGATCCCATAGGAAATAACTTGTTGTCAAACAATGGTGAAATAAGGCTGTTATATCTTCTGGAAAAATCTGGTTAATCAATGAGATTGTGTCTTTAACTGGAACCTTGGTAAAGAGGGATACAACATCAAAACTGATTAATATATCCTTTGGATTGAGTCTTAACGGACTGATTTTGTTGATGAAGTGAGTTGAATCTTTGATGTAAGAAGTGGTTTTTCCAATGTGGTCCTGTAGGAGGGTGGTCAAATATTTAGCTAATTCATATGTTGGGGAACCAATGGCACTCACGATGGGTCGGAGTGGAACGGAATCCTTATGAATTTTAGGTAGTCCATATAATCGTGGTGGTTGTGCTTCAGTCTTGCATAGTTTTCTGTGTGTGTCGGGATGAAGAGTGGAATTCTTGATCAGAATGCTAGTTTTCCTGGTAATTTTGCAAGTTGGATCTCGTTTTAGTTTTTTGTATGTGGCAGGGTCCAGAAGTTCCTCAATCTTCTTTTTGTATTCTTCTGTTTTCATGATCACTGTGGCATTGCCTTTGTCAGCTGGTAGAATAATGATTTCTGGATCTGCATTGAGGGTCTTGATGGCGTTTCTCTCCTTGTGTGTTATATTGCTAGCAGGGGGCTTTGCTTTTCGTAGAATTCTTGCTGTCTCTCCTCTTATTTCCTCAGCATCTTCTTCAGGTAGATTACGAATGGCAGATTCTACATTTGCAATGATGTCTTCCACTGGAATTTGTGTGGGAGTGACTGCAAAGTTTCCTCCCTTAGCTAAGATGGAAGTTTCTTCAGGTGAGAGTTGTCGGTCTGTCAGATTGAAGATAATCCGTTTGTCGTCAAGTTTTGGACTGTTCTGTCTTCTTTCCTGTAATTTGTTAAACTTTTGCTTCTGTCTGGAAGTATGGCTGGTTAACCCCTGTTCCATTTTTCTGTAGGTGAGATTATCAATCTTGTCCCAATCATGGCTTCTCATTTTGTGGCTAGTATTGATATGTAAGGAAAACAACTCCTTGTCTGTGGCAGCAAGTTCTCTGCGGGTAGTGTGAATTCTCTCTCGTAAGAGAGCCCGTTCTAGATGGTCATAAATGCGGTTAGCTCGTGAAGTTTTAAAGATTCTTTTACTTGTGAGAAAAGATGGAATGGAACAAATGCTACGATCAGCAAAAGACAAAAGAGACCCCCTCACCTCTGCAGGAGTATATCGTATACCTTGCAGCTGTGGAGAAGTTTACATCGGGACCACAAAACGCAGCATACAAACAAGGATAAAAGAACATGAAAGATACTGCAGACTTGGCCAACCTGAGAAATCAGCAGTGGCTGAACATGGACTGACACAAACAGGACACAGGGTCTTATTCCAAGACACTGAAAGACTGGACAATTCTACCAACTATTTTGTCAGATTGCACAGAGAAGCCATTGAAATTCATAAACATCAGCACAACTTTAACAGAAAAGAGGAGAGTTTAAGAATGAATAAGGCTTGGCTTCCTGCCCTGAAAAACCTCCAGACAAAGACAACATTCAACAATAGCCATACAGATTAGTTTTGGATTACACACATTAACAGATCACTTCAGGATACAATGGTTCCATATTAACATACCATACCCTCATTAGCACATTATCTTGATACTTACAGGACAATACTTTTGCAGGACAATACTCAGCTCAAACCCAACCCCTTTCTGACTATATATTACTCTTCCTACACCCTTGATACTGAGAGACACTGTCCTTCAGTGTTACTACTCTGAAGATGCCTGCCACAGTTGCTGGCGAAACGTCAGGAAAGAAAATTCCAAGACCACGGTTACACAGCCCGGATAACCTACAAGAACCAATGAACTCTGACCGTGAAAGCCTTCGACAATATTTAGTAAAGATTGGTTCCCTGAAATTTTGGGAACTCTACCTCTAAAAATGCCCCCCGCAGGAGCTTCGGGAAAAAATTTGCATGGGCTATAATGGACCAGAATTTTGGGGTAAATATGGAAATAAGCCAAATACTGATATTTACCGGTATGGGTATTCTGTTTATTCTGAGTTTACAAAAAAAAAAAAAAAAAATTGGGGGCCCAATAAACTCGAAGCCATAATTTACAGAATTTTGTTGTTGTACAACCCTAGTTTGCATGTTACATCCCAAGATGCCCCTGAGGTCTTGTAAGACTGCTAGATCTCGCAAGACTTCAGGGGAACTGACTGAGCATGTGCAGCCTGCTGCATTAGCTCCAAAAGGGGCTTAGCAGCAGGCCAGTGATGACTTGGCAGTGCAGGCTGGGCAAGAGAAGACCAGTGGTGCTGCAAATCCCATTCCCAATTCTGAGGCCCTAGGAGCCCAGGCAGGACAGCAAAGAGTGTGATGGCTGAGAGAGCTGCTGAGAGCAGGGGCATGGAGACCCCTGAACCCCACAATTGGATGGAGAGTTTAGGATTAAGTAAATTGATTAAGTAAAGCAGGAACTGAAGACCTGCTAAACAGGCATTTTCCCTATTCCTAGATTTTGCATCCAGTTTGCTATTACAGCATTTACAAGCCCTTCCATCAAGTAGGATCTTGACATTTCTACAGCTCCTTGCTTATCTAAATATAGCGTTGGATCCAGTGACTCCCTTCTCCTTGTCTGATCCTTTCTTCTCTTCCTCTAGTAGTAGGGGTGTAAACTACAGGGGGCCAGAAGACTCCAAGCCCCACCAGGATTTTCTGGTAGGGGCAATGCCCCCTCTGGGCTCTCGGGTCCTCCAGGATTTCCCAACAGGGGCATCCGGTCCCCGGGATGCCAGGTAGGATCATAAAGCTGCTCAGGCTGTCAGGTTCTCAAGTTCAGTCAGTCCTGATTGTCTCTTTAGCAACTTAACAAGTTCCTAGGAGGCATAGGGCTGGTTTTGTTTGTTTGTTTTTGGAGAGGGAGGGGACCTTCAGTTGATAATGCTAGGGTATCATTGATTACTGAATTTCATTTTATGTTTTTTTCCTTACTAAAGAGCAAGTACTGTGAAAGGACAGAAGACAATATTATTTTCAGTTTTCTTTTCCTGCTCGTTTTATCACTGTATCATAAACTCCACCCTCAAGAGCTCTTGAGTAGCGAAGAGGAGTCAGGAAGGTTTGTGTCTGTCTGTGATTTTCAGCCACCGTCATAAATAAAATTACCATCGGCTGCCACGAATCGTGAAGGAAACAAGGTATAACCGGCATTTGGTAGAATGAAAGATCTCGCTTAAAACGTTAGGGAGCGTTTTGGGGAACGAGGCAATTTAATAACAGGCTTCCTCTGAAGTCGACGTGTCTGCATCTCGTTGAAAGCGAAGGATTGATTGCTTTGCAGTGCAGTCTTCTTATTGACTGGCAGCCTATCTCTTTTCTGAGGCAGAGTTGGCATTTAACATTTGTGCAGCTCTGGAGACCTGAAATGGGTTCCAGCTTAAGGCAGACAAAGCAGCGGTCCTCCTTGCCAATGTTATCAGCTCAAAGACATTGTGCACAGTAGCTTTTGTTATCAAGAACACAAGGTCTATGGTAAATGAGGCTGAAGTTAATGGAAAATTTCCTGTGATGGAAGGGACCTTTGGATCACGGTCTCATGTGCCAGTTAGTAATACAGGCAGTTTAAGAAATACTTTAAAGTGTGTAGTTCTATAAAAATGGAAGGAATAATCCTTTATTTTAGTAAACCTGAATTGCTTACGACTGGGTGGTGTAGAGGGCAGGCAGAAACAAATGCCTGTCTTAAAAATGGTCCCTTCATGATTTTGTTCTGAAGGCGCTTGTTTTTTTCCAGAGCCTAGTTGAAATCTTCAGGGTAGGAAGCCAATGGCTTACAGGATGAGTGGATGAACCTAGGCTTGGCATGTAGTAGGATCCAGGTTCAGGGTCTAATTCCTTTTATTAAAAAGAACATGAAATATCAGAACTGGGGAAAAGTCTTCATCCTGACGAACTAGAGAGGAGCTGCTGATCAGACCATTCTCAGCTTGGTAGACTGACTGTCTGCATAAGGCAGCCTTCCCATATACATAAGCTCTGTAATGAGACGTTATTCTGCACCGTCCTAATTTTGGAAGCAGCATTTATACTTTCCTCCTTCATCTTGGGTTTGGTATGAAATGCATTTTAATGTCACGACAATAATATTATTAGGATCCATCGGGGCATGGGAGTGGAAATCAGTTGATCCCCCCCCCCCAAAAAAAATTACACATGATTTCAAACCTCAGGCTGCTGTATGCACAGTTACTAGCAGTATGGTAATATGCAGTTTTCCCACCCCTTACTCCAGACTAATCCCATCCTCGGTGGTTGAGGAGGACAAAGGAGTGATCTGAGTACTTGCAGCCTAAAAGAATATATTTTTAGACTTACTGATCTGTGCAGCAGTTAAGCTAGATGATTTGATTGTCTACCAAATAACATATAAAATTCCTTGCGGTAGAAGGGTGGAAGGAAGTAAAAGTAATTTGCTTATCTATATAGGAAATTAAATTTGCAAGATGGGACCATTAATGGGACACTGTTATAGTCTCTCATTGCGATGTGTATATGGATTTCTGGATTATGAATGTTTTAACCACAGCAGCATAGCTGATATATTGCCATACTATACCCCAGAATATTTCCCATGAAAGAACCGTATCACATTATACAAAGATACTTGCTTTGCTCTGGCAGGCAAGAGCCTTTTTGTATATTTGTATGAAATATTAAAAGATGTTTTCATACCTAAGGGTCACCGTTATTCAAAATACTGGAGTGAGTGAGTGAGATTCAGAAAAAAATTATCTTTATTCACACTTATCCAAAATACTCTAAAATAAAAAAAAAATTGAGTGCTTACAAAGGGTCATAAAATGTGTGCAGGCTGGTTGCGCCAATGGCAGGTTCCCCATGATGCCCCATATCCACAAAATTATTGAAAATATTGTATAAAATTCCCTTTAGGCTATGTGTATAAAACAAGATATCTCATTATACGTATGCAAATATTCAAAAATACAGTAAGATCCGAAATATGGAACACTTCTGGTCCCAAGCATTTTGGATAAGGGATTCTCAGCTGGTACTAGGAAAACTCATACAGGCTGAACTATTTTTTTGTGCTGCCTTCTCCTGAACCACACTGGTTATGTGGGCAGGAAAGGTATGGTCAGAAAACTGAGAAGAAGAGAAAGTAAAAGTCAGGGTTTGGCCCTTGTTATGCAGACTACCACATCAGAGAATCTGCTGTAAGTGAATGGCCAGAGAGGCATTTCACAGTGGGGGTGAGGGCAAGGGCACAAGAAGTAGTGGGACCAGAATATGAGCAAATCTTAGAGACCTGTGGTGTCACTTTGAGAATTATGTTGCCTAGGCCAAAATATGTGTGTGAGGTGCTTGTTTCTAAATGAGCAAGCTTCATATGCACAATGACAGTATGCACCAGAGGCACACAGTCTTTTATTTATTTATTTATTATTTCCATTTGTTACCCCGCTCTTCCCGGCCAAGCCAGGCTCGGAGCTGCGTGCTGTCATTTCACACAGGGAGAAACACCTGCCTGGTCAGAAGTCATGCACGGAAGCTCACCGTGCTTTGCCCATGGCACTACTGCTCTCCAAGTTAACTTGCTTCAGAAGAAGTACTGCCTAGGCCCCAATCAGCATATGAAATACTGGTGATCTCTTTCCAACAGACAACACGACAGCCCCCAAGTCTCTGTGATGGCACACCCTAAAACAGTGATCCCCACTGTGGTGCCCATTGGCATATCCCCCCAGATCCCACTTGCTTCTTCCTGAAAGCAAAGAGCCAATCTTGGCTATACGGCACTTCATTAGAGCCGTAGGTGCTTCAGAAGAGCCCAGGCTTTGTGTGCTGCCGGGAATACCTGTGTGGAAACAGCTGCCTCCATTATAAGAGTATGCTTCGCTTGGAACTTCCTCACACTTTGTGGTGCCTTCTAATGTTTTGTAATTAGACCTGGACACTATGCCGGCATATTTATAATTGCCTCCCCCTCCCCATGACAACCATTGTGTTGTGGCACCCGCTTCCCGTTCCCAGTGTTCTCTAACTACCCTCTCGTTCAACAGGATTGTAGACCCCTCCCCTAGAGGCATCTGTGATGAATCCTCACTATCCTGAGTTGAGAGAAAGTGGGCCAGGGAGTCAAGAACTTGGTTGAAAATAAGTTGAGGGAGGAGAGGACAAACATTGCTGATAACAAATCCATTTAACACATGATGTTTATTGTAAAGGACAGAATCTGACATTTAAAAGTTAAGGCAAGCAATCTGTTAGGCCCACTCCACCCCCCGAGTTGAAAGCAACATGTTGGCCAATCTTATCTGAATGTCCCGAGAAAGATGCAGAATCCGGTAGCTTAGAAAAGAAGGATAAAAGATTAATGTATTGGCAGAGCATGGAATTGTTTCCTTAGACATGTGTAACAATTCGGTTGACAGCTTTGCGGCTGAGATGGTCAGGTACACAAAGCGAAGCAAAACCTTTTTATAGCTAGCAACTGTTAACAATTAAGAGTCCCTTTCATGTATTGTTAGTGGCATTATCCCATGCTGATGGATAACCTCTAGGAAGCTTTCATCTATTTGGGGAGGTCACATAGATAAAAATTGATTTGTGTACTAACAGTGCAAAACTCATAGAAACGTTGTCAACTTTCAAGATTAGACAGAGACCTGTCAAATTTCAGCATTACATGGAATAGGGAGAAAATCTTTAAATTAAGCAAAATTAATTGCTGGTTTTGACCCTCATCCTTTGTTCATTGTATACTACATGGATATGTCAAAGGAAAAATATTTCTCCATTTTCTATAGATGGAGGTGGCACAATGCAATGCTCATTTTCTATGATATGCACAAGACCCCCCCCCCCCCAAATGGCTCTGATCTGCAGGTTTGGGCCAAAACCTGATGAAAGACAGAAGAGTATTGATGATGAAGATTCACATGTGGAGGTGGGAACCAGTGTGGTGTAGTGGTTAAGAGTGGTGGACTCTAATCTGGAGAACCAGATTTGATTCCCCACTCCTCCACATGAGTGGCAGACTCTTTTTTATTATAGTTTAATAACAGAAACAAAACAAATAATAAAAATACAGAACAGAACATATAATACTGGCAGAAAAACACAGAATGATAATGTTCAAATACCAAATATTAGTAACCTAACTGAATTTGTTGCAATGTGTACTTTTGACCTGAAATATTAGTTACTTTCATATATTCATTTACTCTAGTCTACCTTTAAATAGCTTAACACCAATCCCTATACGTTTTTAGTTTTATATCACTATTCATAAAAAAATGAGTATCCATCTTTCCATAATGCCAAATAATTTCTATTGGATTATGAACAGCAAAAGTCTTTGGTAAAATTTTAGCATTTTCAAGATTGACTGACAGTGTTTTGGAGATCCAACACATATCAATTCTCAAATAAGATTGATGTCTATCTGAAAAAAAGGTATAGTCTCTGGTATTTAATTTTTTTTTATCCCCCAAACATCTTATAATTGCAATAAGTCCATGTAATTAAACACATTTTTTGGAAGTTGTGTCCTTTGTGTATCTTAGACCTGTCCTTCTTGAGGTCTACAACCCCATTCACATCTCCAGAACATTACCACTCCTCCTTGGAAGTATAAAATTGATTGAAAGAGGTTGTCAAAAAAATTTTATCTTGCAATATTGGTAGCATGTATCGTCACAACAGTGTATGTCTTTCCCTCTGGTCCTTTGATTTTTAAAATGATAACTCCCCCTTCTTTGTCCTTTAATTCCTCTGTTGTTTTTAATTGCAAATTGTTTACATAAATTGCAACTCCCTTTTTTATTGGCTAATGAAACAAATACAGCACCCAGTTTTTTTGTTTAATATATGCTTGTGTTTTAACTTTATATGTGTTTCTTGAAGGCATATTATGTCTGCTTTTAATTTTCTTAATGAATAAAAGGTCTTCCTAAGTTTCAATGCCAAATTTAACCCATTAAAGTTATAAGATTTAACTGCAGCTTGATCAAGTTTGTTTTCTTCTTTCTCTAAGAACTTGGCCAATTGTTTAGGGGAGGTTGATTTTGAGTTATTTGGAGAGTTTTCTCTCCTGTTTCTTTTGTTGGTCTCTGCTCTGTCTTGAGAGGCTAGCTCTTTTGCCAGCAAATCTGCTGGTTCAATATTGAAGATTATTTTTTCCCCTTTTGGTAGGAAG
This sequence comes from Euleptes europaea, assembly GCF_029931775.1. Taxonomy (NCBI): domain Eukaryota; kingdom Metazoa; phylum Chordata; class Lepidosauria; order Squamata; family Sphaerodactylidae; genus Euleptes; species Euleptes europaea. The sequence continues at coordinate 29,011,722 of NC_079326.1, forward strand.
ACTTCCAGAGCAAGTGGAACTAGCCAGCGATAACATATTTCTTTCCTTTGTAAGATCTGTTTTAGGAAATCAAAGTCCCCTCTTTTCTTAAGTAAACTCGCTGGCAATTCTTGAAAAATCTGTATTTGTTTCCCCTCTATCTCCAGTTAATTATGCCTTTGATGCTTATCAAAGTATCTCTTGATAGTATCTCTCGTTTTCTTGTTTGAAAACATAACTAGTATGTCTCTTTGGTAATTCCTATTGGCGAATCTTTAATTTATTCTGAATATGTCAATGATTTCAGGAAAATCTCCTTGAATTTTTAAATAGCCTTGCAATAATTTGTGGATTCCCCACCCCCTAATTTTCCTTTCCCAAAGTGCTCTGGAATTCCACAGAACCTCAAATTTTCCTCTCTATTGTGTACATCTAGTATGTTAAATCTTTGGCCCACTCTGTCTCACCAAATACCTTGTCTCACAGTTGAGATTCAAAATCCTGCTTTTTAACTTATCTCTTGAGTATTTTCTTGTTTTTGCTTAATTTCTGTTAAGTCTGTTAAAATTTCCTGTCTTGCACCTTGTATCTCCTGCTCTGCCCTTTTAAAGGAATCCTGCATTCTGCTTGTTGAACATTGGTATGTAATCTTTCTTCAATTCCTGACATCTTAGCAAATGCTTGACATGGAACTGTTAATGAGGGAGAGGCTTTCCCCATGCAGTTTGAATCTTCTTCTTCATATATTTCTTGTACTGTTTTTTAACTTTTTGGGGACCCATTAGCTTTGTTCTGTTTTTCCTTCTTTGTTTTACAATGTTATACAATCTATCTATATATCATTTCATATATCACTTAACCATATCTATATGGTTCAAACTAATTCATGATCATATTAAGATAGGATCTGAGAGTACTACACCGCTATATAATATGCTGTTTAATCTCTAAATCAAATATATATACCTTAAATATATTCAAGAATACCCTAAAACAAGTTTCTTTACCCTTCAGATTTTACAATACCAATTCTTTATGTATATGAAAAGGTTTAAACAACAGCTTTTTTTCTTTTAAATTGTCATTTATATATTGTTTTGATCCCCACCCCACCCCTGTACTGAGAAACAGTATCCCTTGGTATCTCTGAAGTGGCTAGCATTGGAACATATACTAGTTTGCATCTAGCTTCCCCCAAAAACCCTTCAGACAAAAGAGGTATTTTTGCCAATTTGCCCCTCCCATGGCAGATCGACTACAACTACTCCTCTATGCTATGCCTGGGGGCTCCCTGGAAAAAAAATTGGGTGACATTTTGGGCTGCAGAGGGCAAAGGAGGCAGTGATCTGTTCATCTATGGAAATCTGAGTCACAATCCACGCCACTGTCTGCAAACTGACCTACCTTATAGGACTGTTGTAAGGATAAAATGGGAAATCTATTATGTATGCTGCTTGAACTCTTTGAAGGAAGGATAGAGTGGTGGCTATAAAGGGAATAGATTAACATTTGCTTTGGCACTGATTTTTTTTTTTCCAGCAGTTACGGATTAATTGCTTGTATGAATGTACTATGGCACTGTGTGCCATTGTGTTGTGTGCCATCAAGTTGCTGCCAACTTTTGGCGACCCTATGAATTAATGACTTCCAAAACATCCTATCATCAACAGCCCTGCACAAGCCTTGCAAACCGAGGGCCATGGATTTCTTTATTGAATCAGTCTTCAACCTATGGAATTGCCTCTTTTAAAAAATTGTATCTTCCTGTCTAAAGATGAATTTTTCTTGCATATTTTAAATTTATGATGGATGAGAATTATGGTTGCCAACCTCCAGGTGGCACCTGAAGATCTCCCACTATTACAGTTGATCTCTAGATGACCCAGATCAGTTCCCCAAGGAGTGTCCAGCTGGCCTCGACCAGGGCCAGGTGGAGTAGTCTCTTTAGTGAGTCCAGGGCCCTGAGGGACCTTAAAGAGTTCTGCAGGGCCTGCAAGACGGAGCTATTCTGCCAGGCTTATGGTTGAGGCTGGCTATGTTTCCTTTCTCTATAAATGCTGGCCTCCCCAACCCCCCCCCCCAACTGTGGTCATTCTCCCTCTTTGCTATTCATCTACTCTCCCAACTCTGACTTTATGCTACACTTTGGGAGCATCATTGGACACTTGTCCTTTTAATTACTGTTGTTATAAGACTGTTTTAATTGTTGTTTTTAAAATGTTTTATCTTATCCTATTGTACAGTATGCCATGATGTGAGCCGCTCTGAGCCCAGCCTAGGCTGGGGAGAGCGGGGTAGAAATTTAAATAAATAATATGGCTGCTTTCGAGGGTGGACTCTGTGACATTGTGCCCTGCTGAGGTACCTCCCCTCCCCAAACCCTCCCCTCCCCATGCTCCACCCCCCAAATTTCCAGGTATTTCCTGATCCAGAGCTGGCAACTCTATTGTGAATATTTAACCTTTGTGTGTGTGTTAAGTGCCGTCAAGTTGCTTCCGACTCATGGCGACCCTATGAATGAAAGTCCTCCAAAATGTCCTATCTTTGACAGCCTTGCTCAGATCCTGCAAATTGAAGGCTGTGGCTTCCTTTATCGAGTCCATCCATCTCTTGTTGGGTCTTCCTTCTTTTCCTGCTGCCCTCAACCTTTCCTAGCATTTAACCTTTACTATCATGTTTAATATTAAAGTGAAGCACATGGCTGTCCATGTTCCAGTTTTGCTGACATTTCCTCTCCACTCTTTAATATTTTCATAGAACTGCTGCAGTTTATTAGTTTTACCTAACGGGAAGAATTCAAGCCGCTGTCAGAACAGTACTGAAGAATGGTGGAGTATAAAACAGCCTCCACAAACCCTTGTCTCATTTACAGAGGGGGAAAAAATGAAAGCCTTGCTTCTGTATAATAGCTTTTCTGTATTTGTCTACAACTAAGAAGTATCCCAACGAAAATGGAATCATTTAAATTTTTATCTTTTCATGCTTCTGGTTCCATAGCTGAGCTCACAGTACGACACTGGCTTCATTAAGCAACTTTGTACAGGAGCCAGTTGTGATTTCAAAGAACCATGTCTTGGAATGGGAACAAGCAGTTCCAGCAGATGCATTTTTAGCAGAAGAATCAGAGTTGTATGCAAATATAAGAAGAAATAAGGAATAATAAGGGTGAAGGAATTGGGGTGGTATTGGCTGGGCTGAGGTGAGGAGGAGAACTTTCCCCTCATCAAATGTTGTCTATACAGTTTTACAACCAGAACACTGAGGAGTCAGAAAGTTTAGGAGGATCTAACTCTGCTTAAGGTGGCACTGGAAATAGTGCTGATATATCTAATAGCTATCACCCACCCCTTCTTCCTTCCCCATTTGTTATTTTGCAGTTTTTCCTGTATTTTCCAGGTACAAATTATAAAGCAATGTTACACACAAACAGTAAGTATACAGAGACATGGTTTGACTTTCCAGTAGCATTCAGATTGGTTGAATAGTATAGAAATAGGGCTATAGATTCTAATCTTTTAAAATGTAATTTATAAACCATTTAGAAGCTGCATGTTGAATGATGACAATGCAGCCACGCAAAGAAAAATGGGATTTTAATCCATTCAGATTGTTTGGTTGCCATCTCTTGGCTGGGAAATTGCTGAAGATTTGGGGTGGAACCTGGAGAGCAGGGTTGCCAGGTACCCCCTTGGAACTGGCAGAGGTGAGGATTGGGGGGAACTGACTAGTAGCAAACTGAGGCCTAAGACTCTGTTGCTGGTGATGCATCAACACCGCTTCTAGTGCACACCAGAAGTAGGGTTGCCAGGTCCCTCTTCACCACCGGCAGGAGATTTTTGGGGTGGAGCCTGAGGAAGGCGGGGTTTGGGGAGGGAAGGGACTTCAATGCCATAGAGTCCAACTTCCAAGGAATACCAGGTTGTGTCTCGGAGGCAGGCAATGGCAAACCACCTCTGAACATCTCTTCCCTTGAAAACCCTACGAGTCGCCATAAGTCAGTTGTTACTCGAAAGCAAAAAAAAAAAAAAAAAATCCCCCTACCAGCTGGCTGAACAGTGCTGTGGGGAGGAGCCCCAAAAGTGGGGGATCCCTCATCACCAGCAGGGATCTGGGAACCCTTCTGGAGAGAGTGGCAACTAGGGAAGGGAGGAAGATCAGCTGGGTATGATGCTATGAAATTTACCCTCCAAAGCAGTCATTTTTTTCTAGGGGAGCCAGAGAGCAGTTGTGATTCTGGGAGATCTCCAGGAGGTTAGAAACCCTAGATTTCATGTGGAGCAAACCTAGAATGAGAGGATGACTTTAGAGGGGATTGGTGGATGTTGTGTGTGTGTGTGTGTGTTGTGTTTGGTGATTCAGACATTCCTTTAAATAACAAAGCAAATTATTCTTTCTGCAGTAGAGATTTTGTGTCTTCTGCTTGTAACTAAGCAACAACAAGCTGAGTTCTCCCAGGGACAGAAGTACTTTGCTGAGCTTCTTGCAATGCCATAATGAGCATTTTGAAGGATGTGCATGCCAGTTATTATCAGTGGCTTTTTAACCCCCTGCAGTCTCACGATGAAGCAGTGAATTCAGAAAATCTTTCTTTTCTTCTTTTGTTTGGAAAGCTGAGGGAATTTGAAGGTCAGCTTTCTATTTCTTCATTTTGAAGTTTCACCTGTTATGTGGGTTTTCTTACCCTTTCTTGGCCCTACCATGCCCTTTCCTCTGGAATATACCGCTGCCTTTGTGTCCTTTGTAAGTGTTCTTCTATTCTACGGCTATTTAAAAAGGCAATGCAAAGACTCTCCTTGCCTGACAATTCAAGATCACCTAATTTTGGAAGGTATACAAGCAAAATTGTCCATCAAAAGTTACAATTATAAAACTCCAATTAGGACTGCCAATCATAAAAGCCAAATAAATTAAAATGCAGTCCTAAATGAAACTGTCTTCAACTGCCTCATGAAGGTCAACAATGAGGGGGCCAGGTGCGCCTCCCTTGGGAAGGTTGTTCCATAATTATGGGGCTGCCACTGAAAGGGCCCCCTCTTGTGTAGCCACCAAATGAGCATTTTTAATTGGTGGGACAGTCAGGAGGGCCTTTCCCAGTGATCTTAATTCCGGGGCATGAATGTCCAAGGAGAAGATGAACTTTTAGAGACCCCACTCCCAAACCATGTAGGGCTTTAAAGGACAAAACCAGCACCTTGAATTGGGATTGGATCAGGAGCCAATGTAATTGCTGTAATATTGGGGTCATATGTTCCCGAAAGCTGCCCCCAACCAGCAGTCTAGCCACAGCATCCTGCACTAGCTGCAGCTTCCAATCTTCAAGGGAAGCCCCAAGTAGAGTGCATTGCAATAGTCCACTCTAGATGTAGCTAAGACATGGATCACTGTGGCTAGATCTGACTGACCCAGGAACAGATGCAGTTGGTGTACCAGCTGAAGCTGGGCAAATACATTCCAAGCCACAGTAGATACCTGGTTTTCTAAGGTGACCACTGTATCAAACAGCACTCTCAAGCGGCGAACTCTCCAAGGCAGGAGAGATTGCAAATTCCTGGTCTGTCTTTCCACTAACCCAGAGAACATTAACCCTATGAATCAATGTCCTCCAAAATGTCCTATCTTTAACAGCCTTGCTCAGATCTTGCAAATTGAGGGCTATGGCTTCCTTTATTGAGTCAATCCATCTCTGGTTGGGTCTTCCTCTTTTCCTGCTGCCCTCAGCTTTTCCTAGCTTGATTGTCTTTTCCAGTGACTCTTGTCTTCTTATAATGTGACCAAAGAATGATAGCCTCAGTTTAGTCATTTTAGCTTCTAGGGTCAGTTCAGGCTTGATTTCATCTAGAACCCACTGATATGTTTTTTTGGCAGTCCACGGTATCCGTAAAACTCTCCTCCAACACCACATTTCAAAGGAATTGACTTTCTTCCTATCAGCTTTCTTCATCGTCCAGCTTTCACACCATACATAGTAACAGGGAATATGATGGCATGAATTAACTTGATTTTGATGGCCAGTGACATACTTAAGAATCTTTTCTAGTTCCTTCATGGCTGCCCTTCCCAGTCTCAATCTTTTTCTGATTTCTTGGCAGCAGTCTCCCTTTTGGTTGATGATGGAGCCAAGGAATAGAAAGTCTTGAACAATTTCAATTTCCTCATTATCATCCTTAAAGTTGAGTAATCCTGTAGTCATTACTTTTGTCTTTTTGATGTTCAGCTGTAGAAAGTGCTTTTGCTCTTTTAACTTTCAGCAGTAATCATTTAAAGTCTTCGCTATTTTCTGCCACTTATGTAGTATCATCGGCATATCTCAAATTGTTAATGTTTCTCCCTTCAATTTTCACTGCACCTCCACCTGAATCTAATCCAGTTTTCCTAATTATATGTTCTGCATATAGATTGAAGAGATAGGGAGCCAAGACCAGCCTCTAAATATAAGTTAGAGTTTGAAATACAATTAGGCTCTTGAAAAATGGCACATAAAATTTTTGATTGTAAAGTTTCAATTTTAGAGGAAAATGTAGGAAACCAAATTGCAGTTCCGTAAAGCAGAAAATATCTAATTTTGCCTTATAGACTTCCAGAGCTAATGGAATAGATTGCCCTCCTGAATGATAAAAGAATCTCATAATTGCAGCTAAATGTACTTTATTAGAACATATGAACTGTGGAATTAATGTTGTACATTTGCAGAAATATTCAATGTAAAACTAAGCTACACATATGAACTACAAACTATACAGCAGAGGCTTAAATTTCCTTTTAAAAGGGAAGAAAGCCTGGATATTCTTGGCCAGAGGCTTATGTTTCTGAATTACTGAGAGTTCAGTGTTAGTGCAGATTTGCTCGTTGCATTTTCTGCCTTTTTTCATGACCTTTCCCAGCCTTTTCAATGGCTAGAGAGCAAAGCTTTCACAGCACTTCCTACATTTTTTAGGCTACATGGCAGAGTGTTCGTAGCATTTCCTGCCTTTCTAATGACTTCAAGTGCAGAAATGCTCTCCACCCTCTATACTCCAAGGGTATATTATGCTGACTAATGATGTAATGATGTAATGTAAACAATATAGTGCATGTTAAGATTTAAATATGAAGACACGATGCTAGAAATTAATGAATAGGTTCAATCGCAATGTATTTTTCTGGAGATGAGAATGATGATAAAATTGATTATATAAAGTATAACAAAACTCAAAACTGACTGTTTAAGAAATAGTATGCTTAGCGTCCTGGAAGTGGAAGTCCTTATATGGTAGTCTGTAGTAGCGCAACTGAGCATGTGCGGTAACATTCCTAAAACAGTTCAGAAGCGCTGTTACTCCAATGCATGGAGTTTTTTCAAGACAACCCCTTGTCAAGGTGATTGAAACAGTATAAATACAGGCAGGGAAAGGGCTAGAATTTCAGACCTCTAAGGGAGGCTCAGAAGATGGTATTGGTATGTATGGCTTTACAAATATATTATTCTAGAATGTGAATTGGATACTTTGAACTAAGTCAGACTTCTTTAACTGTTATATTTTAAGTATTGGATTTTAAAACTGAATAGTATGTAGAACTTGCTTGCTTTACTGTATACATTGTTACTGAATTTTAAGACTTTGTAATTCTTGTATATACACACATATATACATAATTTCATTGGAGCACATCAATAAAAAGACTTACTTTTTAAGTGAGTAAAGTATTTGAGTCCTGCTTAGTAGGTGATTAACTGAATAAGATAACATACCACTTCTCAGGAAGGGATCAATTCTAAGAGCTAGTCACTCGAAAGGCACTGACCCGCTTCAATTGAAAGAGGCAAAGTAGAAGCCTAAGTAGTTAAAGTTCGAAACTTGCTTAATCCTATGCCTTTCCAGAACCCAGAGATCTACTTTCCATCGTAATGGGTATTTCTGAAAACATTGAGGGGCCCAAATTGACTCAGGAGCATGATGCACTGGCAGGAGGTGCTTCAGTCATCCCTCCTTTCTACCCCATTCCACTTTCACTAGAAATGAAAGCCCCCAGGGGGCTCTTTGTCCCTCTGCTGATTCACATGTCTGTCTAGGACATGTGGGCAGGCATATGGGACCAACAGAGGGATCAACAGCCCCCCCTCCCAGCCATTTTCTGGCAAAAATCACATGGGGTGGAAGGGAGGGAAAGCGACTTCCTGGTGGTGCACCATGCCCCAGAGCCGATTTGCCCCCCCCCCACGTTTTTTAAGGGGAGTTCTGGGTCAGACATGAAATGCAAGTTGGGTTGCAGGTTTCCCCAACCTGACTTGCATTTCATTTATTGTGTAATGAGACCTTCAGTGAGAAAGGAGGACGATAAATTCTGGCTTGGATCAGTTCAAAACTGCCCGTGCGTGCAAGCAGAAGCGCTTCATGTGGAGTTTTACTGATTTTCTCTCACCGCTCTGAAAAGTAACTTCAGAGGGCCAGGGGATTCTAGAGCAATGCAGAGGAGACTACAAATGAGAGGCATTATTGGTGATTCCTGGGGGTGTGGGTTTGGGTCTTTGTCTCTACAGATTTCCAGTCCAGAATGTAAGCTTTGTTTTTTTTCCCTCCAAAAAAGAGCAAGAATAGAAGTGTGACCTAACTGGTCAGAACTCAAAGTTCAGGCACAAATCAATCATAGGGCATTAAACAGTTTCTTTTGTTGGGGTCTGAAATGGTCAACCACAGCGGTTAGAAACAAATTGCTCTCGCAGCAGGAGGGGAGGCCTGTTTCAATGGAGCTGGCATATTGCGAGAGTTATTTTGAATGGCTTCCCTGTGTTCAGAACTAGGGTGGACTAGGTTTGCTGACTGACCTTTTTAGAAGCCCAGGATTCTGTTGCTGATCACGAAAGGGGAAAACTAATTTACCTTCGCCTGTCATGGTTTCCTGTTCCCATTAAATAAAACGTTCTTTTCAGTGTGTATTTTTTTTGTACAGAAAATGTGTGCATAGTGAGCGGGGGTTGGGGTTGGTGGGTGATGTCCGGAAGCATGTTTAAGCATTTGAGAAATTCAGATGTCCCACCACATCTGGCCATTGTCACATAGACACAAGCGCACACTAATCTTCCCACTGTGACAGGAACAGCTGCTAGAAAGCAATGGGCTTTACTGCCCTGTTAGGGTTGCCAACCTCCAGGTAGTAGCTGGAGATCTCCTGCTATTACAACTGATCTCTAGGTGACAGAGTTCACCTGGAGAAAATGGCCACTTTGGCAATTGGACTCTGTGGCACTGAAGTCCCTCCCCAAACCCCACCCTTATGGTTGCCAGTTCCCTCTTTTCCTCCAGCGGGAAGCTTTCGTGTTTAAGCATGTGTGTGCACGGGTGTGTGCGCACGCTGACGCACGCACGACACTTCCGGTTTAGAAGCGGAAGTGCTGCCTCACAAAGGGCCTTTACCTCTTCGTTTGAGTGGTAAAGCGGCCTTTTACCACTCAAACGAAGAGGTAGAGGCCCCTCGCGAGGCGGAACTTCCAGTTCTAAACCGGAACTTCCAGTTCTAAACTGGAAGTGCAGCGTGTGGTATGCACATGCGCATGCATGTTTGCCCACCGACCCTCAGGTGGTCGGCGGGCAGAGGGGGCAATTGCCGGGGGTTTGCCTGTCACCAGTGGGCACCTGGCAACCCTACCCACCCTCCTCAGGCTCCACCCCAAAAATCTCCAAGCATTTCCCAACCCAGAGCTGGCAACACTGTGCCTTGTATGTTTGCTTAGGAGGTGAAGGGGCATAGAGTTGCCAGCTCTGGGTTAGGAAATTCCTGGAGATTTGGGGGTGGAGGGTGGCGTTTGGGAAGGGGAGGGTCTTCTGTGGGGTATGATACCATAGAATCCACCTTCCAAAGCAGCTGTCTTCTCCAGGAGAACTGATCTCTGTAACCTGGATACCAGTTGTCATTCTGGGAGATCTCCGGTCACCGCCTGGAGACTGGAAACCCTAGCTGCATAACATAAACAAGCTGCACTGTCAGGATGGCTGGCTGTGCCTGCTTACTCTGAGCCATGCCACAGCTGCCAGCAAAGATGCTTATGTGAATACCCAGCTCTGCTAGGGTTGCCAACAGGTACTAGCTAGAGACCTCCTGCTATTACAACGGATCTCCAGCTGATAGAGATCGGTTCACCTGGAGAAAATGGCCGCTTTGACAATAGGACTCTATGGCATTGAAGTCCCTCCCCTCCCCAAACCCCGCCCTTCTCAGGCTCCACCCCAAAAATCTCCAGGTATTTTCCAACCTGGAGCTGGTAACCCTAAGCTCTGCCCAAGGTGATACCAGCAACCGCACCTGCTCTGCCTGTCCACCTGCCAAGTAGCAGCCAGCAGCAGAAGATGCCAAAAGCACTATATATCATGAATTTTACTGTATTTGTTCAAAGTATCATAAAGCATGGGAGCAACAATAAACATCAATTTCAGTGTTCTCAATGATGAACAATTATTTTCAATGGTAAGCACATATACACATATAACCACATCAATCACCAAGGCTATGTAGCTCTGCTACAATCATATGTTACATCAGAGAGTAACACAGTTGGACAATAGTCACATAGTCCTTATTAATAAGAGTAATGCAGGTCAATTGTAATGTTTCTTCAGATGTGATACTCTTCAAATTGTGTAGCCTCTATGGTCCTGTTATCACCCTGTTTCGACCCTCTAGGTCTTCCTCAGAATCCAACACCCAACTAGGAGGGAGTTACAGAACAGCCTGTGTTGGATTCTGAGCAGTGATGGAGTGCTGCTCAGCTTGGCAACCGAGAGGACCAGGAGAAGCAGCCTCCAGGTCAAGCAAAGTGTGTGCGCTCACACACACTTCTGCATGAGCGTGCACCCATGACTCCAGTACTTTTTTACTCAGGTTGGAGCCTCTGAAGCCAGCTTTTCACTTTAAAAAGAACTTTTTTTTTTTACATTAGACCTATAAGAGTGTTAGGCATTCTGGGATGAGGACATTATACTCTTTGCCAATAAACTCTGCTAAGGTAGGGTTGCCAGGGTCCCTCTTCGCTATCGGAGGGAGATTTTTGGGGCAGAGCCTGAGGAGGGCGGAGTTTGGGAGGGGAGGGACTTCAATGCCATAGAGTCCAATGGCTAAAGTGGCCCTTTTCTCCGGGGAACTGATGTCTATCAGCTGGAGATCAGTTGTAATAGCAAGAGATCTCCAGCTAGTACTTGGAGGTTGGCAACCCTACTGCTAAGGTTCATGGTGCTGGTTTTTAAATGATAAGAATATGTGCTAATTTCCTCCATTCCCCCCTTTCTGGGTAGCACATATTACTTCAGCCTTCCATAAAACTGTTGACAGGGTTTCAAAGAAGCCACAAGTTACTCAAAATAATCTTTGTCTTTATTCAGGTTTTACAGCCCATAAATCATACACCAAGAAAAGCATTTAAGGATTTTAAACAGCAGCAAGAAAAATGTAGCCACATCATCCATGCAGGCTTTAACAAAAGCCACTTAGAAACCATCTTAATTTGTGGGTATAAGATGTGGCTGAAAATCTGAACAACCATTTTGCAAGAATTTTCTCCCCATCTTTATTATCTGTTATCGTTCTGGCCTTTCTTTATTGTGCTGCACTACCATGAATACAAATAAAGACATCAAGCTGTTGTATCCAATGTTTTGAAACATTTTTGAAGGGACATAATTGTGTTATCTTTAAAAAGCACACAAGTCTAACCAAGACACAGACCATGGAATTAAAAAAAAAACAATTTTACACAAAAATGAAGAAGGTCATCCTCACAGGCAAAAGTATCTCATTTTCTCTTTGTGATAATTTGGCTAAATTTTTGCCTATGAAAGATTTTGGAGGGGAAAGCTTTAATGGAACTCCCTGGCATATCTTTTTCTACAAACGGTTTTCTACAAACGGTTTACTACTTCTTCACAGCCATTTCTTTCCCCATCCTGGAGCTTTGGCACCATTTTAAAAAAACAAGTGTCTTCGTGAGGTAATCTCTGACAATCGGGGGTCAATATGGTGATGTCATTTGATCATACAGCCACTCATTGTGATCTCACCAAGACAAGTGAAAGTGCCAACACCTGGCCCTCATTCTGAATAGTCAAGTAGACTATGGTGCCATATAACTGTGGCATGATGTGATGTGGCAAAGGGGTAACATAATTATTTTTGTCACCTTCGCAAACGTCCCTTCCAAATCCCTCAAATTAGGGTGCGTGTTGCAGGTGAGAAAAGTTTCCCCATCCCTTTCAGGTCAGTCCTGAGCTAACCCTTTGCATATGATCCTATTGTATTTACCTCATAATGATGTGGCCCATTTAATACAAATTCCTTTGCCCTTGGGGAGATTTCTTAGGGGCGCCAGTGTCCATACAGGGCTGTCTTCCATTTAAGAGCTATCCCTTGAGTCCCAGTTGAAACAGCATTTCTGTATTCCTCAAAGCAAGAACAGAGCTGCCCTTCCATTGAAATGAAAGGGGAAATCCATTGGGATTTTCTTGCATCCCTTGAAGCACAACTTCTTTTCATGCCGTCACCCAAGCGATACCGGCGCTATCTGCTTCCACGTGTCTGTGCTGTAACCTGTTCTGCCAGAGCTGTCAATGTGTTAGCTTTTTCATGAGCAATTAATTTGCACATGGATTGAGAGAGAAAATAAATGAGGACAGGAGGATAGCAGCAGAAGTTTCTGGGATCATTTTGTGAGCAGATTTTAAAGCGTCAAGGTTATCACTTTAGCAACCCTGTGGCCCCGTCTGAGTGCATGACTACTCTCTGTTCCTAAATCTCATTATTCTTTTAATACCATTTTTCTAGTCTTTCTGTGTGCTGCCCATCGGCTGAACCGGTTTTCTCTTTTTTCCCCTGGGCCTGACATCTTAATTGACATTTCCCCCCCTGTAGTTTCTAGCATTAGGTGAGTACCGTGGAGCTGACTCTGTGCATTTTGCCATGGCCTGCTTGGCTTTTCAGCAAGGTTCTTGTTAGTGACTGACAGGAGGAAGCGCTTCAGGTGAATGTGCTCATTTAGGCATAGCGTGAGACCACAGGGCAGGCAGCAGGAGTGGGAACAGCTCCAGAAAGACAGAAGTGATCGTCTACCATTTTCCTTAGGTGGCTGAAATAAGCTGAGGGCAAATGTAGGAGAGTTTGGCCTCTAACAATGTTCTTAGGGTACAGATTTATTTAATTATTTTATAAAATAATAGTTAAATTGTGGAACTCCCTGCCCCAAAATGTGGTGATGGCTGCCAACTTGGAAGGCTTTAAGAGGGGAGTGGACATGTTCATGGAAGGAGAGGGCTATTTATGGCTACTAGTTAAAATGGCTACTAGTCATGATGCATACCTGTTCTCTCCAGGATCAGAGGAGCATGCCTATTATATTAGGTGCTGTGGAACACAGGCAGGATGGTGCTGCTGCAGTCATCTTGTTTGTGGGTTTCCTAGAGGCACCTTGTTGGCCACTGTGTGAACAGACTGCAGGATTTGATGGGCCTTGGTCCGATCCAGCAGGGCTTTTCTTATGTTCTTATGTTCTTATTATTTAAATTTTTTTAAAATTCTTCTATCCCGCTGTCCCCGACAAAGCTGGGCTCAGAGCAGCTGACAACAAAAGTGAAACGCATTAAATTCAACAAATACATTAAAACCATTCGTGTAATAATAAAAGCCCCATATATATAGCAATGATTAAAAACAGAATATGTTGGTACATACCGTATATACCCATGTATAAGCCGACCCGCGTATAAGCCGAGGTGCCTAATTTCTCCCCCAAAATGGGGAAAAATTAGGCACCCGCGTATAAGCCGAGGGTCGGCTTATAAACCCCCCCCCCTCCCGCGCGCAGGCTTACCGTTCCTTCTGGGCTCCTGGCGGCGGGCCCGGCGGGGCCGGCGTAGCGGCCCCCCTGCAGCCACAGGGGGCCTCTGGAGGCCGCTCCCGGCCTGGAAAAGGCGGCGGAGGTAAGTTCCCCCCTCCCTCCTCCCTCCTCCTTCCCCCCTCTACCGTATTGACCCGCATATAAGCCGAGTTCGGCTTTTTCAGCCCTTTTTTTGGGCTGAAAAACTCGGCTTATACGCGAGTATACACGGTAAGTACATAAATGGCCTAACTCAGTGGTGTCTCCGGTATGCAGGGCCAACAAGGGCAAGTCAACAGGCAGTAGGGTTGCCAAGTCCCTCTTCGCCACTGGTGGGAGTTTTTGGGGCGGAGACTGAGGAGGGCAGGGTTTGGGGAGGGACTTCAATGCCATAGAGTCCAATTGCCAAAGCAGCCAAATTGATCTCTGTCGGCTGGAGATCAGTTTTAATAGCAGGAGATCTCCAACTAGTACCTGGAAGTTGGCTACCCTAACGGGCAGTAAGTCCCCCCCCCCCACATCTAGTAATCAAACTAGTTGAAGATGTTAAAAAAGGGGGGGGGGGAGACAGGGAGGCCAGCATTGATTGAAAAATCATCGCTGTTCTCAACCATAAGCCTGGTGAAATAGCTCCATCTTACACGCTCTGTGGAACTCCTTAATCACATGGCACATATTACGTGTAGTTTGGACTTAAGGTCATGTGATCTTTGAGCGAGTCTTCAAACTATCAGTTCTCTAATGCTTTTAAATATAAGGGGAAATCTCTAAACTATAAGTTTTCTCACTACACTTACTCCTAGGTAACAGCTTCCGCACATAAATTCACTGCCCCTCCAGATGAACAACTAGTTTTTTATTTAACACAGCAGAGACCAGGTTTTCTTCATGACTCAAATAAGTGAGCCAATCACATACTTTAAGAGAAGCCAAAACTTCACTGGCCTCAAGTTAGTGGAATCTGTAGAGAAATCTTCCTTTCCAATGGGTAATAGGCCCATCAATTACATTGCATTTAGGAAACAGACCCATCTACAATTGCTTGGTCTTAATACTTTAAATGGACCCTCTGTAGGTACAGTGGAGAAGCATGAATGCGCAGGGGGATGATTCATACAGTTGGGAGTAATCATACAACTTTTGTTGATCCTATGGCTTAGGGTTTCCAACCTCCAGGTTGGGCCTGGAGCTCTCCCAGAATTACAACTGATCTCCAGTCTACAGAGGTCAGTTCCTCTGGAGACAATGGCTGGGGTGGAGCCTGAGAAGTGCGGGGTTTGGGGAGGGGAGGGACTTCAATGGAGTATAATGCCATAGAGTCCACCTTCCAAAGCAACCATTTTCTCCAGGTGAGCTGATCTGTGTCGCCTGGAGATCAGTTGTAATAGCGGGAGATGTCCAGCCATCACCTGGAGGTTAACAACCCTATGGATATACCACCTGTTTCAAGCTATGTGGAAATGAGTGAGCATTCATTCTTCTTTGCCAATTCTTAGAAAAACCCTTTAAGTAAATGTGTGATTTTAATGACCCCCCCCAAGAACATTTTGTGGGTTCTTAAGTCTACTCCAGGCAATAAAACACCCTATCTCATTAAGACAACCTGTGATTCGCTAGCAGAGAAAGCTTTATCTTAGCAAACAGCAGCAGCAGCAACAACAATAATAATTTCTTAGTTATATTTCTGCACCCTGCTTTGTTTAATCATTGCATTTTTTATGAGACTTTAGGCTTAAGTTTCCTCAGTGCCCTTGTGAGCAAAAACAGTAGACTTGTCCCTTTACCCCACCTCCTTTTCAGACAAAACAATTTCTAGACACAAATGTTTTCAGTCTGCAGTCTGCCTAACCTGCACATTACAAATGAAGACACTCATGTAGTGCTTTCAGTACATTTGGAACACAGATTAAATATGGAGCGCAGGACAATCGCTTCTGTAATTGTCTGAAATTAATGTGATTCCAAAATGTAACAATTTTGGCTTGTTATGGGATATCTGCTTATTATATCTGTGTTTTACCAGGTCATTTACAAATGCAATCTGCAGAGAATAATGTTGTTTACTTTCTTCAGTGTTAGTGATTTTTCCCCTGGTTGTTATGCATGTACAATTTTTAAGATAATAAAAATTACTGTTCTCTTTGTGGGGGAAAAATGATAAGGATATCTTGGAGCCCACCAGAAGAGATGTATATTGATTTCTGTGAAAACTAATTGTGATAAAGGTAATATACAATGTATGGCTTGTTACAGCAAGCAAACATTATCGATCTGATCATATAGAGAGACAAATGGAACTAGGTGCCGCATGAGCCGTTTCTGGCATGGATGGTTTGGGATGCTATAGATAATATTTGCTTTGGACTTGCAATGGACAAAAACAGAAACTAGTTTATTATCTAACTATACCCTATTTAATTTTAAGTCGAGATATTTAATACATATTTTATTTATCTTCTTTTTTCTGGTTAGAATATCTTTCCGTTTTTTAAAAAAAACAAAAAAAAAGTTGGCTGATTATATAAATGGTATAAATTCATTCTAACCAGATTTGGGGCGGGGGGATATGCTTTCTGACAATAGCTTTTCCCAAAGTGCCCTGCCTTGCAATTTCGTTTACTTAAACTGCCTTTGAGAAATTCCAGCCGTTTTCATGATGTGCATTTTCTGTAACACTTCTCATTATCCAAAATCAAACAGTTGATCAATTGTACTACAGAGGCATATGTTGTTTTATGAAAGTGGTGCGTAGATTTCTCAAGGTACTCATACATTAAAAAAAAAAGGAAAATCAGAGGATTTTCCCCTCCCACTTGCTGGGAACTATAAAAACAGTGCTTAGTGGAGGAATTTCCTAGCATCAGTGTAAAACGAATCTCTTTCTTTGTAATGGACCATCTCAACCCATTAATGAACAGGGTTAATGGAAAAAAACTTCCCATAGCTGTACCAGAAACTGCACATGTGAGAATATACCACAAAATAGAATCATGTGACATTACCACATACAGTTGTAAATAATGTTTGAAGGTAGTAGACTGGTATTCTTTTTATCTGATCAAAAGCTGAAAAGCCAGTTAACTGCAGATGTTGCTACCTGTGTAGGTTCCCTTCTGAGTTTGTCATTAAAACTCAAGCTAATCTCCTGTCCCTGTTCTGTCAGATTTTTACAGATTCCACCTCTAACCAGCCATCATGTTTCATGAAAGCTCCTTCCCACCAGTTTACAGCTACTATTGATGGAATAATGAGAGGGAGGGCAGGAAGCAGCCAGATACTTCTCCTCCACGCCTTGCTCTAGCTCAGCAAAGAATTCTCTTCTCAAGGAAGCCCTAGAAATGGATGTGCATAGAAGGGAGTAGGGTTGTTCCCTCTGCCCCCAGTCCTTATGTCCACACATCAAGCCCACTGGTTGCAGAAAGCTATATAAGCACCCAAGTATATGCGTGAAAACTCCTTCACACAGTCAGGACTGCTTCTTTTTGTGGCTTTCCAGGTGCACAGAAGAGATTAAAACACAAGCCTTCTGATGCACTGGACTTGACGCACATATTCAGCTGAATGCACAGACATCAGAAGCTGGCCAGTAGATGTGATCCCTCTTCTCTGTGAGCACACAAAGTGCATGCTTTTAAATGTTTGTGCAGGGCTATTTTCCATGGGAGCCGGTAATGTTCCACTGTCACTGGAGCCTATGTTTCTGAACAGGTTAATATGTGTACATATTTGTTCTCAGAGTTCTTTAAGAATATGATGGATATTTTCCGATTTTTCCTGACGAACCAGTTACAGCAGGCAACCCAATGTGGATCTTAGCCAGATATTATTTTGCAAGGCTGCTGAAGTACTAGTGATGCCTTCCTTTATGTGTATCCAGTAATACCCTGGAGTGTGTCTGTGTTGACATGGTTCCCTCTGGAGAAATGTTGGAAGGCGCAGGACTCATTCTTTTAAAAAATTATTGTTATTACTATTACTATTACCATTATATCCTTTTGCCAGCAGGAGGTGCATCTTGTCTTTCTAAACACAACAGAAGTATGTATGGGAATGTGATTTTACTCTTGATCAGCCACAGTGGTGCTTTCTCTGTTTAAAGCTCTGAAAAGTTGTTTTTCTTTCTCACAAAACCTTCTTGATGTCTTATTTCTTATAAAGCACACACACATGATGGGGATGCATGTTCTCCTTTCATTAGGGTTGCCAACCTCCTGGTACTAGCTAAAGACCTCCTGCTATTACAACTGATCTCCAGCTGATAGAAATCAGATCACCTGGAGAAAATGGCAGCTTTGGCAATTGGACTCTATGACATCGAAGTCCCTCCCCTCCCCAAACCCTGCCCTTTTCAGGCTCTGCCCCAAAAACCTCCCGCTGATGGCAAAGAGGGACCTGGCAACCCTACCTTTCATTGTTCTCCTATTTTATTCTCACAACAACCCTGTGGGGTAGGTTAGGCTGAAAGTGTGTGACTAGCTTAATTTTACCTAGCAAGCTTCCATGGCAGAGTGGGGATTCGAACCTGGTTCTCTCAGATCTTGGCCTGATCCATTAATCCCTAGACCACATTCATACACACATTGGTTTGCCTCCTGCCATATGTTTCCCTTGCCCCAGCAGGCCCCCTACAACCCCTTCACCACTCCAGCTCACTTCCCCTGCCTACTCAGGCTTCCCTATCCTCCTGCTCACTTGTCCCCCTATCAAAGCAAGGTGAGGATGCAGAAAGAGGCAGGGAGGCAGGGGGAGGCAACACAGAGGTTTGCAATGCTTGCCTATGGAGGAGGGGGGACCCCTTCCAAACCCCATAAAATCGGACCCCCCTGACCCAATCTTAACCAAACTTTGGTGGTCATGCAAGGACAGTCCCTTCAAGCTATGCTGTGAATCTGGGGGCTCTGCCTTGAAAAATGACCCCCCCCCCAGGGCTGAATTTTTTCAGGAAACTGGAAAATAAGCCTAATGCCCATATTTACCCGTATGGGTATTCAGCTTATTTCAGGTTTCCCCCCCAAAATTGGGCCCAATAAACCCGAAATTTACCTTTTTTTTTGTACAGCCCTAGTTTTAAGTCTGCCCCGATTTCAAATTTTAAGCCCGTCCTGTGTATACTTGTCACTTGGGGTTTTTCTCCCCATGGCCATTCTCACTTCTCCCTCCCACATGTCTGTCCCTCTCATCCAACCGTTCCCCTCGAAACCATTATCAAGTGCACTAGCGAGAGAAACCATTAGGCTGCTTATTTGGTCAATTTCCCAGTGAGTGTGGGTCAGTTTCTGACTGAACAGTTGAGAGAATGCTGGAATAATCACAAACAACCTAGGTGGCTGCTTTTGATCAGTTTCACAGGGAGTGTGGGTCAGTTTTAGTTGGCCGCCCTCCACTTATACGTGTCCTCTTATAGGCATGAAACCCTTTTGTTGTTGTTGTTTGCAAGTGCAAGACTACAATGGGACGATGAATGTCACAAATGACTGTGCAAGTGTTTTTATGTTTTCTTATGACCCCTGCATTGAGTTACACAGAAACAAATTGGTTGTGTGTGTGTATGTGTGTCCAGACCCTTCTCTGCTTTGGCTGTAAAATGGCCACTTAGTTCAGATTAGATGGAAGAATCCCGCTGCAGGGCTGGTGGGGACTGGTAGCGTATTAAAAAATATATATACTACAGCCAATTACAAAGCAGAATTTTTAGGGGGGAGGGACTCACACATGTTTCAGATGTTCTGCATTTTTGCTTGGGGTGCATAATTGATCACAAGGCACTCCCGGAATTTCTTCAGGGCAAAAAGCCCCTATGCATAGTGTTTTGAGAATTCGACTGGAAATACTGTGCAGTTAGAGAGCAGCAGATCCAGCGGAAACAGACCGTGCATAAAAGGCCCAAATATCCCAATAATAATAAGTAATTTAGACATTGTCATGGAAGTCCTGGTACTATGTTGTTCCTGGCATTGTAACAATGGTAAATTATGGACAGTCCCTCCATTCACTGCATCAAATTATCCAGGTGGGTTGAAGCTTTAGCCACTGCTTCTGTCTCCTGGGCAGGCATGCTACCTCCTGTCATTGTCCCCCTCTTACTGTTTTGTCCAGCATACCTGCTAGCTAGAACAATGAAAGCATTTTGCTTTGTCCCTGCAGAGCAAGAGGGCTGGCTGTTGCTTCTTGCATGTTTTTTCAGAAGGGTGAGCATTAGCCCTTTGCCCCTGTTTCCCTCCCAGCCTGCTCCGCCTTGCTTCCTGTAGGTACAATTACTTTTCCCTGCCTGCCTAGTATATACTCAGGCCAGGTGATTGAATAACTCAGGCAAATAGGGCTTGTACTAACGAAGACCCCTGCCAAAGCTAGTGAGGCTGTGAAATGATTGGTGGAAAGTGAAAATGTAGTGCATTGGAGATGATCCAGTTTGATTAACTTTTTGGCTGGATTACATCCCTGACATATCTCACCTCCGCTCCTGCTTCCTACCGCCCCGGAAATTAAAACCAGGCAGAGGCACTGCTAAAATATTTACTGGACTGAAAGTTTTCCATCCACTTCCCAATGTCTGAAATCCATCCTCTGTGGTGGCCCAAAAGCAAGGCCGGCTATTCCTTTCTTCCATTTTCCCTTTCGCTATTGCTCTGATAACCCACTAACAAGAGGACTGTTTAAAGTGCATGTTCCCCTTATGGTTGGACTTGCTTTTCTTTTAAAAATCCAATCAAAGCCTAGATAACTGAAACTTTTCTTCTTGTTCTTTCAGTTGGATTGTTGTCTTTGGTGCATTTTTAACACTGTTTTAACACTTTTCCAAACCCCTAAAATCTCATTATCATATATGTGTCATCTCTTGCAGACTGGCACGACCATTTTGCACGTGCTCTTAAGAATGGTAAGCTTAACATTTGATGTGAAGGTATTGATTCATTTCACTTCCAGTACAAACCTGAGCAGAGTTATGCCCTTCTAAGCCCATTGACCTTGAAGGGTGTGACTCAGTTTAGGATTGGAATGTAAGAGACCCAGTCCAAGACTCATCTGTGGCAAACCAAATTGAAGTATGAGACACAAGCAGCAAGCAGCATTCCAGGTTAAATGCATGGGTTGAAGAGTTGTTTCTGTTGCAATGGAAGGGTGGGGAAGAGTTAAGTAAAGTTTGTACCTTTAACTCAAAATGCCATAGTGTTGGCTTTTGTGTGTGTGGAGGATTTGGAAAAACAGCATTTAAATTCTTCACAGTTCTTGAAGCCTAAGCTGTGCTATCTAAAATAACACAGATTCCACGCACTTAGTAGTTAGTGAATTTGGCAGAAAGCTTCCGATGTTTACACAGTTTATTGCACAGTTCATTAGGTTCCTCTCCCTTCTCCATTCTTGATAGTCAAACCATCCAGACCTTTTAACTCCTACACTAATGGGACTTTGTCCAAAAAGGGGAAAACACGTTGCTCAGCCACTAGGTAATGGTACTCTTCTATTCATTCTGTACCTAGTGCAGCGTTTGAAGTTAATCTTCAGATTTTTAAAAAATATGTTATATTTTTCTTCCCTTTTGCTCTCTGCCTTACAAGAGATCCATGAGTTTTGTTCTGTGCCTCAGGAAGATTCAAAGAAATGCTGCCTTTTATATTTTCAAAAGGAGACCCTCCGTCGTTTCTTTGTCCTGGAATGTCTTGCTGCATTCTGTGGTCTTTTTTATGCTAGACACAATCTAATCTAATTTGTCTGCAAAGAGCTTCCTGAATTATGGTCTAAAAGCTGTACTGTACTGAAGTCTGAGCCTCCACCGTGCTCTCTCTGCTGGGAATATTTGCCACCCTTACTCTCACCTCTAACATGAGGGCGAACTGCTAATTTGAATAGGTAGATTGGAGTCCAGTAGCATCTTAGACACCAACAAGATTTTTGGGGTATCCCGAAAATACTCTGAAAACTTGTTGTTCTTTATGGTGCTACTGGACACAAATCTAGGGCTGTTTATGCTTGGTAATTAGCAGCGCTTTCCAGGCTGAAGTGCCCCGCGTATTTTTTTTTTATTTCTTCATGCTGAACCGTCATTCCAGCCGTCACTGTGAAGCCGGTGCATACCTGCTTCACATTTCTTAAGAGCCCCTTTAACGTGACCTTTTATATTTGCTCTGCCTCCGCATTGAAGCATTCACTGAAGAAAGCATGCAGAA
The DNA here is from genome assembly GCF_029931775.1 of Euleptes europaea. NCBI lineage: Eukaryota > Metazoa > Chordata > Lepidosauria > Squamata > Sphaerodactylidae > Euleptes > Euleptes europaea. Next base: position 29,033,700 of record NC_079326.1, read on the forward strand.
TCCCAGCCGCGGCTTAGCTATGCTAATGGCTATTGCTAATGGCTATGCAAATGAAGGAACGAAGGAGCAGGCGAGTGGGGGGGTGGAGTTTGTTTGACTTTCTCCTCTTGCATGGGGACAGTGAATAGGCATTTTAAAGGTTGGATTTAAAAAATCAGCATTGAGTGAGGAGCAAAATTGACCCTGCAAAAATGGCCTAGCTGTTCTACCACAGACCAATGGCTACCCTCTGATAGTAATTTGGATAAAGAAAATATACAGTAAAGCCTTGCTTTTTTAAAAAAGAAAATCTTGTAGTGCTGTGCTGTTCAGTAGACACTAGTTATTTATTTTATTTCATTTTGGAAATTTAAATCTCACCTCTCTGCCTTCACCAGGGCTACCAAAACAACTAACAAATTAAAATGTACATAATAAAATAACATTTTAAAACCATTTTAAAAACCACCACCACCCCGCACAAACACACACACACATCATTAAAACAATTAAAAACAGAGCTAAAAACAGAACATGATATAAAAGCAACAATTAAAATATTGGTCAGGAAGGAGGGATCACTACCCACTGGCAGTAGGTATCAACAGAAGGATCAGTGTTCTCTTCTTGAAAGGAAACAAACCAAAGAAGCATTGCCCTTGGGACATCTTCAGAAAAGCAGAGAACATGTAACAGTTTTTATTGATGTAAATGACTATCTGGAACTTCATGGAAGAGGGGGAGCAGATGTTTGAGTCAGCAAACATCTGCAGGGAAAATTGGTCAAAACTGCAGTCTCCTGAGGCTGGTTTGATTTTTTTTTTTTTTTAAGGAAGATTTGGTCTTTGTTATACACATTGTCCACAATGTATGATTTGCTCCTAAAGAAGAGTTCAGTTTGAAAACTATTCACAGTGTTGTGATTAGTCATATGTCTTAACAAAGGTATTATTTTACTGTCCTTGTCAGGATTCTACCCCAGCCCATTTCCAAAATTTCCATTAAGCACCTCCTTCATCCTGAACTGTCCCACTGTGCAGGTAGATTACCTCTGCATCTGTTCAATACTATAGCCAGGGTGCCTTATCTTTTGAAGCCTGTGGGTTAGGGTTGCCAGGTCCCTCTTCGCCATTGGCGGGAGGTTTTTGGGGCGGATCCTGAGGAGAGCAGGGTTTGGGAGGGGAGGGACTTAACTGCCATAGAGTCCAATGGCCAAAGCGGCCATTTTCTCCAGGTGAACTGATCTCTATCGGCTGGAGATCAGTTGCAATAGCAGGAGATCTGCTATTACCTGGAGGTTGGCAACCCTACTGTGGGTACCTTTGGAATTCTAACACAAGGTGGTGAGTGCAACCCCAAAAATGGCTGCCACACTTCAGATCCCACCTACGTGTTCGTTGTCAAGAGGCTCATGCACACCAGAATTGCAAAACCAAGTTAGATGGACCTGTGGTCTAACGTGGGATAAAGTTGCTGCGTATGTTTGCGTATATGATCAAGGGATGTGCGTCTGCATTTCTGACTGACAAAGTACAGTGCTTCGGATGCTGCCAATGACTTGAGAGAGGTTTGGGCTTTTGCCTCAGGAACCTTCCAGATAATTAACACACACTTTTTAAAAGAAAAAAAATAGCCTTGTGTGATTCTGCAAATGGGTGACTAATGAGGACTTCCTGTGGGAGATTGTTCTTTGGAGTGCAGAAATGTGGTAGTTAGTTAAACCAATGGGAAAATTCAGGATAAGCACATCAGCAGGGAAAGTGGTCCAATTAGAGGAAGATAAAGGAGGCCAAAAGTTCCACAAAGTAAGTCCAAGTAAGGGCCACAGCCTCATCTGATTCCCCCCCCCCACCTGGAATGAGAACAGTTGTTAGCTTTGCTGTTAAGAAGGGAAAGAGTAATAGATTATCATAGCATCTGAATGGAACATGGTCATAAAGATTAGATGTTAGGTTGCTCCATGTATGTTTTCACTCATTTGGAATCTATGTTTTGCCAAGTGCATTGGCTGGAATTAATCTTGTTATCATCCCAAGGGGGTCTACAATGTTTCAATTCAAGGTTCTGGCATTAACCTTTAAAGGTCTGTATGGCTTGGGACCACCATGCTTTCAGGACCACGTACTCCCATATGAACCTCAGCACCAACCACTATGGATCATCTTCAAAGGCCCTGCTCCAGGTGTCCCCACCATTTGAGGACAGATGGGTGGCAACTCGGGAAAACGCCTTCCAGGATCAGGAATTCTGTGGCTACAACTAGGGGCCAGTTCAGTTCTGGCTGCATTAAGGAATTCTTTCTTTTTTTTCTTGCCTGGCTCCCCCTTAAGCCATTAGCCCAGTGTGGTATTTCTGTCTGACCAGGCTCTAATGCTTTCTACTTTTGCTGGATGAACACACAGGTTAAATCCCAACTCCACAACGTCAAAGCTCCAGTCCTCTTTGTGCAGGCAAAACTGCTCTACCCCGTCACTCCTGCAGGGGGCTGCAGAGGGCTTGGCACCAGAATGTAGGCAGCCTGTCTGTCTAGAACTGTACAAACCTCTTTGCCTTTCTGTTTGAATGGATCTTTTAGTAAAAACTTTCAAAACTTTACCATGGATAGTGCATCTCATGTTCATTTGCTTATCCTGGCGGCACCACCCTAGTGAAAGGATCTGTCTGCTACCTGGGAAGGTGTGCCTCAGACAGGATCTCCAAGTTCCCCTCCCTGCATCTATAAGAAGAGTGCATACTCCTGTCTAGTAAAATTTCACAACACTTTTTTTTGAGGCTCATCTTTTGATTTGCTTCTACTCTTTGGCTACACATACACACACACTTACAAGACTGTGTAACTTCTTCTCAATTCAAACTCAAAGAGTGATCTCAAAAGAAATCTTTCTTCAGTTATAGAATTGAGGGACTTCAAGTCTTTGGACAGTGTGGTCTCACCTTGTCAGGGTTGCCAACTTCCAGGTGGCAGCTGGAGATCTTCTGGGATTACAGTGGATCTCCAGGCAACAGAGATCAGTTCACCTGGAGAAAATAGCCACTTTGGAAGGTGGACTCTACTGCATTTTACTCCATTGAAGTCCCTCCCCTCTCCAAACCCTCCCCTCCTCAAGCTCCACCACCAAAATCTCCAAGTATTTCCCAACCCGAAGCTGGCAGCCCTACACCTTGTGATACATATTAACGAAAACAACAATAAGCAAACTTCAAATTTCCTCTTTCTTTTTTTCACACATAAGATTTATCTGACAAGGCATACTGAATAATAATTAGGGTTGCCAACCTCCAGGTACTAGCTGGAGATCTCCTGCTATTACAACTGATCTCCAGCCGATAGAGATCAGTTCCCCTGGAGAAAAGGGCCACTTTGGCAATAGGACTCTGTGGCACTGAAGTCCCTCCCCTCCCCAAACCCCTCCCTCCTCACGCTCTAATTCAAAAACCTCCCGCTGGTGGTGGACTGGGCAACCGTAGTCTCACAGGCTCTTCTGACTTTAATCAAGCCAGTCCTTTGGAGCTGAATGGACCCTGCACTCCTGCTCTGCCTTGGGGATGAACACACAGGTTAAATGCTAACTCCACAACGTCAAAGCTCCAAGCCCTCTTTGCGCGGGCCAAACTGCTCTACCCCTTCAGTCTGTCCTCTTTCTTTCCAAGACTTTCTTATAGTCCCTAAAATATTGATGCATCAATTTACAGGCAAGCTGAGGTCCTCCTGAGGCAAGCTACCTGCTGTCCCAGGCCCTCCAATCATTCTAGGAAGATTGCACTTTTTTCCTTGAAAAGTAAGCAGTGTCTTATGATGCAAAGTGGCCTTCGGATTAATTCCCGGTCATTGTAAACTGTGATTATTATCATAGTACATGCAGCATATGAATTATCAGGTAATGATCCCAACAGAGAAGAATCTCTGTGGTTTCAGAATTGCCTGAAGGATTTAGCCCATGATAATCTCGAATCCTATATGTGTAGGTCGTATACCTACCCCCTCCCTGCCACACACACACCTCAGAACTTCTTAAAAAGATTAGGCTTATTATTAATAAATGGTGTGGGTTATTATACACAAAACAGATGTGCGTATTGTTTTTTCCTGCCAGAAAGAGTAAGGAAAGCATGTTTTTAAAAAAAAGTTGAAAAAGATATAGTGCAGGCCAGACAAAATGGTAACGCAATCAATCCCCAGTTTCAAAACGAACAAGACAACCGGGTAGAGTATTTTCCATTAAATGTCAGTATCTCGCAGGATACAGAGCAGATTGTTTGACAGAGAGGATATCTGTTTTACGGCAGTACAGTCATGTACATTGGTAATAAATATTGGTTGCATTCCAGCATTATTTATCTGTAGGCACTTTGTGTCAGAATGGCTTTGTGGGACTGAGACTTTACAGACCTGAATACCTACGTGAATTAAGAAAAGTCGTCTGTTACGTTTAGCCCATAGGATTCTCACATACCTACACGGTTGCTGACCTTTCGTGCCTGCCTCTTGCTTTTCTTTTTCACTGTTAGACTGCCCTTTGAAGAAAAAGGGGGTGGGCAGTGCTGATCTTGGGAGGCAGTTGGGTTGCAGCTAGTGTTGCCAACCTCCAGGTAGTAGCTGGAGATCTCCTGCTATTACAACGGATCTCCAGCCGATAGAGATCAGTTCACCTGGAGAAAATGGCAGCTTTGGCAATTGAACTCTATAGCATTAAAGTCCCTCCCCTCACCAAACCCTGCCCTCCTCAGGCGCCGCAACCCTAGTTGCAGCGCTTAAGGAATTGAATTTGGCCCATGGCCTGCAGCAGTTGCTGAACTCTGTGGTGACAGTAAGCAGACTTCTGTCTGAATCCTCAAAGAGCTGTTGCCAGGCAGAGTAGACAGTGCTGCAGCATACTGGGCTAGATTGACTAGTAATCTGATTCACTATTCAGAGCTTCCTGAATCTGCTGCTGAGTCTTTGGACTTTTTGCATGCTGCAATTTGCCAGTAATGTATACTCTTGGGAAATTACTCCCGTGTTTAAATTCATTCGCTCCTCGATGACCATATAAAAATGTGTCAATCTGTATTTAAACCAACCACCGTTTTTGTATAAATTGGTTTTTGTGAATTGGTTATGAGATTTCAGGTATTGGAATAAGTTCATCCAAGGAATATGTCAGCTTTCCCTCTACTTGTTTACTGTGAATATAGAATTGTCATTCTTTGTGTCAAATGAATAACTGTAAATTTAACTACAAAAAAAACCCAGGTAGAAAATCAGCAGGCCCACAGGACTGCAATTTGGGGATTATATTTCTTGCTGTGAAGTTTTGCTTTCTTAAATATTCCTAAACACAGTTACATCCTTCTAAGCCCACTGAATTCAATGGATTATGAAGGGCTCAGCTCTGTTTAGGATGGTTCTGCAAAAAAGTATTTGCAAAATTTAAAAGTAACCAGTAGTTTTAATTGCTAAATTTCTCAACACATTTTAAACATATGCTTTGTTATACAGAGGAGTGTATATAAATACTGAACACATTTATATAAAAAGATACAATATATATCCTTCCACCATCCTCTACATAAAACTGGTAACTTTTATAAATTGCTAAAGAGCTTTATATTGACACAGAGATAGGGTACTGAACCTACAGGGAAAGAGAAAGCAAGTAGTAACTCATTGCCCAGACATTGCTGACATTTACGCAAGGTAATAATACAGAGGCCCACAGAATAAGGTTCCTTGTGAAATGGAAATCAGCTTGGCAAGGAATCTCTCTTGAATGCTCTGAGTTAGTCCTTTTCATCATTCTAATATGTGTGGTGCCCTGACCTGGATGACCCAGGCTAGCCTGATCTCGTCAGATCTCAGAAGCTAAGCAGGGTCAGTCCTGGTTAGTATTTGGATGGGAGACCACCAAGGAATACCAGGGTTGCTGCGCAGAGGAAGGCACTGGCAAACCACCTCGGTTAGTCTCTTGCCATGAAAACCCCAAAAGGGTCGCCATAAGTCGGCTGCGACTTGAAGGCACTTTATACTCACACAATATGTGCGGTAGACATCCAGCGTGGTGTAGTGTGGTGTAGCGGTTAAGAATAGTAGTTTGGAGCATGGTGTAGCGGTTAAGAGTGATGGTTTGGAGCAGTGGACTCTGATCTGGAGAAGCGGGTTTGATTCCCCACTCCTCCACATGAGCAGCGGAGGCTAATCTGGTGGATTTGTTTCCCCACTCTTACACATGAAGCCAGCTGGGTGACCTTGGGCTAGTCACACTCTCTCTGCCCCACCTACCTCACAGGGGGCCTGTTGTGGGGAGGGGAAGGGAAGGATTGTAAGCCGGTTTAATTCTCCCTTAAGTGGGAGAGAAAGTAGGCATATAAAAACCAACTCTTTTCCTACTGGTTGCATTATTTTTAATGACCATGATCACCCAGATTGTGAAACAGTTCTCCCCATCCGAGTATAAAACAAAAAGGAGGTTTTCATTCTGTGCATCACTATTCAGGGGGCTGCGTAGCAATAGACATTTGAATATAAAAGACTCTTCCCCTTTTCTATAGGCAAAGCTCTAACATATTATTGAATATTCCTGGTTTTGACTGGAAAAGTTTAATTAGTTAGTCCATCTCTGTTCATTCATGGTGGGAAAATCATTCTTTCCTGTAATAATCGACCGAAAATGGGATGCTTAGGGCTATGGTCCTGGAAACTCTATGGTCACTGCTTCAGAAACTCTATGGTCATTGCTTTGGGGCCAAATTATATGTTATGCTACAGTCACATATTAGAACTTCAAGTATGCTATTTAGCCCTAAAAAGCTTCTGCATGTATGTATAGCTACTGTATACAATACATGAAACCCTAGTTTGTTAGGGTTGTGCTTGCATGTACCGAAGCTAAAAGGTTTAGGGTTGCCAGCTCTGGGTTGGGAAATACCTGGAGATTTTGGTGGTGGAGCCTGGGGATGGAAGGTTTTGGGGACCTGAGGGACTTCAGCAGGGTATAATGTCATAGAGTCCATTCTCCAAAGCAGCCATTTCTTTTTTTTTTGCAGGGGAACTGATGTTGGTCGTCTGGAGATCAATTTTAATAGCTGAAGATCTCCAAGTACCACCTGGAGTTTGACAACTCTATAAAATCTACATTGCCTTTTCATGCAACATGGTGACCACATTTATTGGGAGGATCTTCCCGTTTCGAGTCTCTCTGTACATGTGGACTTTAACATCTGAAGAGGACTACATGCTGATGCTTATAATGATGGGGCATTCTTCCCACGATACCTTGTCATTGTCTCCTTATTATAGGCTGCTGATAAGCCTCTTGGCATTCCTTGTGAGCTGGGAGACGGAGCTCACCTCGCAGACACTGACTTTATTGATTCTTGGTGACCCAAACTCCGAAAGGAGAGATCTTTTGCTTTACCCGTAACTGATCGGCAGCGGGACAAACAGCTTATCCCCTTGGTCATTTTCTTCAAATGAAAGCACACAGGGTGGAAAGGAGGGAATACTGAAGTCCCTCTTGACACCACACCAAACTCAGGAGCTGATTTGTTCCCCCCAAACCTTTAAGATGAGTCCTGGGTCCCCCAACCCAACTCAAGTTCAATGTATAATCTAATCAGACCCTTAGTTGCCTGAGCCCAGTTTAGTGCAAATGGCAAGTAGGGCCACTAGCAGGCTCTATCAAGGACAAATCCATGAGCCAGTGAGAGCTTATCTGAATCCCTTTGTCAGGGAAGAGACTCTGGGCAATAATTTTGGTCACGTGACAACTGGAAGTAAGCAGTGGCCTTCCCTCCAGATTGTTCCCAAGCACTTCAGGGCATTGCTAACATAGATCTTGTCTAGGGTTGCCAACCTCCAGGTGGTGGCTGGAGATCTCCTGCTAGTACAATGGATCACCAGCCAATAGAGATCAGTTCACCTGGAGAAAATGACCACTTTGGCAATTGGACTCTATGGCATTGAAGTCCCCCCCTCTTCAAACCCCGACCTCCTCAGGCTCCGCCCCTGCCGGTGGTGAAGAGGGACCTGGCAACCCTAATCTTTTTCCACGTTGTTTAACTGCTGGTCAAATGGCCATAAATAAACAAACTGAAACTGATCTTGTCCCTGAGGCAAGGCAAAGGTGTGTCATTCATTTAGGTTGGTATCTAAAATGAACTGGTTACTCCTCTGTTTATCTCTTCTGTTCTCAGCCTTGCCCCCTTGTTATTGATACCTTTGGAAAATATATTTCCCCCTCTTGTTTGCCATTTGCCTTCATTCTGCTTCTTAAGTGCCTCCTTAGAAACTTCTTCTTCTTCTTCTCCTCCCCCTCCTCCTCCCCTTCCTCCTCCTCCTCCTCCTCCTCCTCCTCCTCCTCCTCCTCCTTCTTCTTCTTCTTCTTCTTCTTCTTCTTCTTCTATTAAACTGAGGGCTTTTCACTGGACAATAGTGGGCCTGGGCTCTGATGATCCATGGAAAAAAAAAATTAATTGTGAAGCTTTCATTTCTCCCAGCCCAGCTAAACCAATGCTGCTATTCAACTTCATTAAAACTCACTACAAAAATAACTATAATGTTGATAACGTGGCATCTATATGGTTTCCCCTGTGCTACAAATAGCAGTTCCCGGGGGAGCTCTTACAATCGAGAAAATGGTGTGTGGGGGAAGAAGGGTTAATCACCTCTCCGACAGCCACAGTCTGATATGACTTCCAGCTGTTTTTAGCCCTTTTGAAAAACAACATAGAGATCCTAATGATGGATCTCCTGGACTGTGCTAGTTTGGTCCTGTGAGTGCTTTGATGTAATCATTTGGAGCTGTGGCGGTCTTGGCTAACGCAAATGTGAAGTGCAAACAAATCGAGTAAGGTGCTCTTGCTGTTTCTAAACACAATCATCCCATATACTTGTTTTCATTTCTGCCAGAGACCTTTATGGCTGATAGATATAATTCAGTGAATAGATGTGCTCTGTTCTATAATCACAAAGTCATGGTAAAGATGCTTTTTGTGTGGTCTGTAGCAATTGTTTCCCATGAAAATGAAAGACAGAAGAGGGGAAGCAAGAGCCCCATCCTGTGCATGTTTATTCAGAAGCGGCTACCATTGTATTTGATGAACCTACTTCCTGGTGAAGTGTGCAAAGGATAATTTAGGGTTGCCAACCTCCAGGTGGGGCCTGGAGATCTCCTGCTATTACGACTCAGCTCCAGACTACAGAGATCTGTTCTTCTGGGGTGGGGGGGAATGGCTGCTTTGGAGGCTGGACTCTATGGCATTATACGCTGCTGAGGTCCCTCCCCTTCTCAAACCCCGCCCTCTGCAAACACCACCCCAAGATTGCCAGGAATTTCACAACCCAGAGCTGGCAACCCTAACAGAATCGCATCCCAGGTGTGCACTCCTGCACTAATTTATGCTGGGCTAAGCCTAATGGGTTTAGACCAGACTAACTCTGTGCAGATGAGATCATGCGTGTTCAGGGTAGTATGGCCGTAGGCTAAACTAACGACTAGTGGAAGATAGTAACACACAAACTTCAAGATGTGTGGCCAAATTTTGTGCTGCTATATATAAGGCCCGAAAGGATGTAATGTACAAATAGGTACAATTTGATAGATAAACGTTTTAGAAGCAAGCTTGCTTACCTTTTTAGATATGGGATTTTATTGATATATTTTATTTTGTGGACTTTTCGATTGACTGATACTGTTTTATTACAAATTTAATAGATGTGTTCTATTTTTGGTCAAATGACCGTAAAATAAAGATTGATTGATAACTCTGTGAAGGATTGCACTGCAAGTCCCATAATGTAGGTAAGAAGAAAAATGCTGCGAGTCAGAGGTGAGAGTGAGCATGGTGTCGTGGTGAAAGTGTCAAACTAGGACCAGGTTCGAAGCCCCACTCTGCCATGGGAGCTTGCTGGGTGTCCTTGTTGGGCCAGTTCACACATTCTCAGCCTAACTTACCTCACAGGGTTGTTATGAGGAGAAAATGGAGGAGGGGAGAACTTTGAAAGTTGTTTTGGGTCTCCGCTGGAGACCCAAAGGTTGGTCATAAATAAATAGCTCAATTTAAAAATTAAAAAAAGCAGCTCATGAGCTATCAGCAGCTTGCTGGCCACTGCATAATAGATCAAGCATCCCAAGCTTGCCAGCCTCTAGACAACTGATCTCCAGACTACAGAGATTAGTTCCCCTGGAGAAAAATGACTGCTTGGAGGGTGCACTGTATGGCATTAGAACCTGCTAAATTCCCTCCCATCCCCAAACCCCACCTTCCCCAACCCCAATCACAAATCTCCAGGAATTTCCCAACCCATAGTTGGCAACCCTTGAAGACGCAAAAGAAGATTGTAAACTCTAATGTACAGCATGGGTGAGAACACCAACTGCATCTCTGTAACCAATGTGTGACTGTTATGTTAAAACAGATTGTGTGGAAAGGCATGTGGTATTTTGGCTAATCTAAACTATCCATGCAGATTTACTCCAGGTGTTGGTTCTTCGCCTTCCTTTAAAACAATACATTTTAGCACCTATTCTCCCAAATTCATACTGCCCTGATGCCAGCCCAATTCCCCCTCCCACAGTACTTTAATATGCTCTTAGGCTTCTATTTACACATCTCTCTTCTGTTTGTTCATGTAATTGCTGCTAGACTTTATGCTAATGGTTTGAATGCTATCTGTTCACAAACACTGCAGATAATTTCTCTGCTCGGTGAGGTACAGCTTGTGATTAATAAAGGCATATTAACTCCTACAGCGTTTCCCTATCAACAGCCTGGATTGTGAACAAGTCACCCAGAACATGCAAGCCGTGTTTTACAAAGCCTGACCGAAACAATATCTGAAATCAGTGGCAAAGTTTACTGTTGTTCTGTTAAATTGCCAAATTTGCAAGGCTGTTGAAAGCTGCTAATAGCATTACTTTCTGAGAGGGTCTGGTTCACACAGGTATATATTTGCTCTTACATTGCTCACACAGGTATATATTTGCTCTTACAATCAACATTTTGTGATTTACAGCTAAATTGAGAGGATGAGCAACTTCTCCCTGTAGTACTGGAAGTGTAGCTGCTCATTTACACACGAAAGCCATCTCATTGCTGTGTTCACCAGGTGACAGACATGCATGTGCGAACGTGAACCAACTCAAAGTTTTTTTTTAATCTTAGGCCATTTATGCATGGGAGTTTTTGCCTTGGATTTGCCGCTCTCTATATGCCCATTTTTCCGATCCGAATTCTCAAAACTCTGCATGGGGGCTTATTTTTGAGCTTTGAGAATTCAGATGGAGAAAATGTGCATTTAGAAAGTGGCAAATCCAAGGCAAAACCTCTCATGCATAAATGGGCTTAGTTCCTTCGTGATATCCCAAGGAGTGGTTGAAGACTATGATGTTTATGTACTGATGGAGAATCACTTTTCCCCGTTAAGGTGCAAATGGAATTGCAAGGAGGGTACTACACAGCAAATCCAGTTCTATAAAGCTCCTCCTATCTCTGCATTTTCTTTTAAGACTAATTAATTACTTCCTATGGAAGCATAGGTCAGCATTAGCAGAGTGTTAGTTTCACATGTCATGTGCTTTTGGGGACCTCGAGCCTACTAGTGTTGAGTATTGAAATCAGAGCAGATTAACTGTTTGCACACTATTGCCAGGGTAGCTGGGGTAAGAGACTAGGAAGCCAAATTCCAGAGGCCCCAGTCACCTGAGGGACCTGGGTGGCTGAGCAGTGCTGTTGTAGTTTCAGTGGTCCCTATACTGAAGGGGAGGGGGAAACGTGACCTTCTTACTGCAATGTTAGGAGAATAAAATAAACTCTAGGGTCTGTTCTCCCCAGGGGTTGCCTCCTGTTGTACGCAAGCAGACCAGGGGTCTCACATAGGGTTGCCAACCTCCAAGTAGTAGCTGGAGATCTCCTGCTATCACAACTGATCTCCAGCCGACAGAGATCAGTTCCCCTGGAGAAAATGGCCACTTTAGCAATTGGACTCTATGGCATTGAAGTCCCTCCCCTCCACGAACCCCTCTTTCCTCAGGCTCCAGCCCAAAAACCTCCTGCTGGTGGTGAAGAGGGGCCTGGCAACCCTAGTTCTCCCCCTTCTCATTCCTTCAGTGAAGTCAGAAACTGAACACAGCAAAAAGCGAGGGCAAAAACGCACGGTCGCTTTAGCCTCCTTTATTCCCTGTTTCAGCCAGGGTTCAGCCAGGATCGAACACACGTTCGGTGAAATGCATGCGTTTGATCCTGGCTGAATCCTGGCTGAAACAGGGAATAAAGGAGGCTAAAGCGACCATGCGTTTTCACCCTTAATGTCGGGAAATCCCTTTTATAGATTATTTGAATTCCAGCACCCAGTTATCCCATTGGGTTAGTCCCAGTGGGAAACTTGGGGGGGGGGCTCATCTCATCTATGGGCAAGTGAGTCCTCAGGGGCTAATCTGAAGGTGCTTCAAATCACTGGCAGGTTGTTCCTTATAGCTAGCCAAGGCTACTGTGTTCCCCCAGACCTGCTAAACCTTTGGGTGTCCTTCTCTGCATGGGCAGCTCAGCCAACAGTTCTATTTCAGACACAAAGAATAGGGATTTTAGGGGTGGGGAATGGGTACTGTTACCATGAAATGAGAAAGAAGAGTAGGATGTGCAACAACCTTCTGTCCTCCGGATACCTTTGGGATCACACTCCCATTGCAGTCTGCCTGGCATTTTTAGTACTGTAAAATTAAGTGTGCTTGCTGCCCAAATGGCCGTATCAAGCAAATAATACTCATGGCATAGACATCTCTGCATCATAGTCTTATCACTCAAATGTGGTTTTTCGGTTTCATAATGGGGAATTCAGGGCTGTGCACCGTTCTAGTCTTTTCCTTAGATCTAAGGGTGAAAATCCAAAACTGATCTCCATCAATTGTAGCTAGCAAGTCTGCTTTTTGTCTAGAAAGTAGAGTAGAGGTGAATTCAGGCATATCACAGGTGGCTTCCCTGGACATGATCCTCCTTGTGGAGAATGCCTTCCTGTGCATAAAAAGTGTATCATTAATACAGAGGCATGGCACACCTTCAGTAAGAGCTACAGATTTCTCTTCCTAGTTCTCTTCCTAGGTCAAGATGTCACAGCAGCAGGAGGTAGAAATGTGCCGTCTGCATTTTGAATCACTAACTGATAAAGTCAGTAATAAAATCTGTAATTCAAAAGCAGTTTCTAATTCACACCGCAGATTGTTGCCTGAACTTCATTCCCTCCTCCCCACATACAAGCATTGGATTTCACCACCCATTTAATTTAGACAGGTCTGAAGAAGGTCATTGAAGTGGCCAGCTTTGTTTCTCAACTAGAAATATTCCTAATTCTGCACACCTGGTGTATCAACACTCAACACACACACAGTTTCTTGATGTATGTCTTTTGTTCTTTTTCACTGCATAGCCTGCCTCACTTGCCCTGACCTGGATAGCCCAGGCTAGCCCAATCTGGTCACACCTTGGAAGCTAAGCAGAGTTGGCCCTGGTTAGTACTTGGATGGGAGACCACAAACAAACTCCAGGGTCACTATGCAGAGGCAAGCAATGGCAAAAGACTTCGGAATATCTCTTGGCTTGAAAACCAGATGTTACAACTAGGAGAAGTATAAGGGGTTACCATATTTTGTGGCCTCCTTATAGCAAATGTAGGATGTGTTCTGGCTCTTAGCATTTCAGTTAGTCGTTGTAGTACGTGAAGGGATTAACAGCTGTATCCTACGGACATTTCCTAGTCCATTTCTAATCTAATAAACTTCAGTCACATCTCTTTCCTTCCATTTCTTTGGCTAGCTCTGTCCTTATTTGTACAAACAGTCTGTCTATACCCAACATTTTATGGTATTTATGTAACTGCTAGGTTTAGAAGAAATCGTCCTTCCTTTGCGTTTGTTGCTTTGCTGGTCACGTTATATATGCAAAAAACAAAACAAAACCTCTCTAAGCATGGGCTTATATTTTTGTTATTTTATTTATGTTTGTTTTTATTGCGTGTGGTTTGCTATCTTCCCTAATTCTAGATCTGCAGAATCGAAGTCTGCAACTATTTTCAACAGACTGATTCTCCTTGGGTGTTCTTTGGCCATAACTTTTTTGTTGTGAGAGTTTATCTCTTGCACACTGAAATTAGTCTGCAAAGACTGCCCCTGATTTTCTGACTGTTGACTATGGTCATCTGCTATTTCAGTCTTTGCAGGGTTGTGACATAAAATACATCTATGCACCAGGGGATTTTGCATTGTGCCTCAATTTGTCCTTAATGAAGTGTTCTTGGGAAAGACATCTCATAAATTGTTCTTGTTGCCATATGCTACATTTGACTTGTGGCCTGATTTGTATAAATCTTCACTAGGACTCAGTCCTGGCCGGTTTTTTGAACCAAGTCTCAGTCCTGGGAATATATCAAGTAATAATGAGTGAAAGTGACCCTGAACTGATTCGGAGTGCATTTCTTTTATCACTGAGTTATCACAGTGATAGTTATCACAGGAACTACATAGAATTCTACACATCAACTATCAGGGGAAGGACATCCAGATGTTGGTATTCTTATTTATGAGAGATGTGGGTGGTCTTTCAAGGCATACCTTAAACCTGGCGTCTCTTTTTCTAAGAAGTAAACACTGAGCAGAGGATTCCATGACTCAGCAGATATGGCTATCCCCAATTTTTAAGAGGCAGAGTTGTTTTTTATATGCCAGTGTTCTCTACCACTTAAGGGAGACTCAAACCGGCTTACAATCACCTTCTCTTCCCCTCCCCACAACAGACCCCCTTGTGAGGTAGGTGGGGCTGAGAGAGCTGTAACAAAGCTGTAACTTGCCCAAGGTCACCCAGCGGGCTTCGTGTGGAGGAGTGGGGAAACAAATCCAGTTCATCAAATTAGTGTCCACCGCTCATGTGGAGGAGTGGGAATCAAACCCGGTTCTCCGGGTCAGAGTCCACCGCTCCAAACCACCGCTCTTAACCACTACACCATGCTGGCTTTACTTGATCTCTACAGTAATTTAAAGGGAGAATAGTAACAGAAGGCTGGCTCTAAACCAAGTGCTTAAATCCAAAGTTACCCTTCCGCTCATGGAAAGAATCTTCCACTCACAGAAGGAATTCTGCTCACAGAAGGGCACCTTTGGCTTCTTTGGAAGAGTTGGTCACATTTTCCAGCCCTGAGCACTGTAAATGTGTTGAATCCAGAATTGCTGTTTGGAACTGTTGAGGGACTGAGATGAAACTCACGGTGCTAATTTCAGTGCTAGTGTTCTCAAAGTAATATATTGAGACAGGAGCGGACAGCTGGATCAGCATGTAGGATTGCTATAGCAACAGTATATGCTTGAGTTCTGCAGCAAATTTTCATATTTATTTACAAACTGTTGATACAATTTGCATACAGTCTTCATGGTGAATACCACCTGGCAGCGGATACTGGATGTGTCACATTTATCCATTTGAGCAGCATGTTCGGATCAAGTTTATGTGCATATTGCAGAATTTTATGGGGAATTTTTAAGGACATCTGTCTCCATAGATGGCATAAATGGCCCTTTGAGCTACTTTGCAGAAAAAGAGATGATGCAACTGTCTCATTTACTCAATTTGATCTCCCTCCTCTATCACAGTACCATAGCAAGAACCCCCCAAAACAGCAATGCCTAATAACCAGATTCAGATTGACAGCTCGTAGTATATAAAAAATACTGTCTGTCTGTGATTTTTTTTCAGTATCCAGACTTGATCTAACATGTTGTTGTAGAATTATGTTCAGTCAAAAATTGCAATGGACAGCAGGTCTTAAAATTATGTAAACAGCATTGTCTGACTTACAGCAATATTCTGCACAACAAAGAGACTTTTGGAATGCATTCATTTCCCAGTAAATGTAACATTGCTGCTGAATATGTTAGATGCTGGAGTGGTGTGGTGAACTATATGCTATATTAGTTCATATGTTATTGGCTTGTTTGAGCCAGCGTGGCGTAGTGGTTAAGAGTGGTGGTTTGGAGCAGTGGTCTCAGATTGGGAGAACTGGGTTTGATTCCCCACTCCTCCACGTGAGTGGCGGAGGCTAATCTGGAGAACTGGATTTGTTTCCCCACTCCTAAAGCCAGCTGGGTGACCTTGGGCAAGTCACTCTCTCTCAGTCCCACCTACCTCACAGGGTGTCTGTTGTGGGGGGGGGGGGAAGGGAAGGTGATTGTAAACCGGTTTGAGTCTCTCTTAAGTGGTAGAGAAAGTCAGCCTATACAAACCAATTTCTCCTCCTCCTCCTCCTCCTCCTCTTCTTCTTCTTCTTGTTTCTGGTGAGAAACTGAAAGTCATGAATATTTAGTCTTAATCACACTGTCAGTTATCCCTCTCTACACTCACTGATTTCAGCGGACTTGGAAGGGTGTAATTTTGCCTTGGATTTAATTTTGGTGTATATCACTAGTATTTGGGAACTATTAAAGCTGGCACCAAATGAAAGAATTGCCCTCTAACCCCAGAAATGAGACATCAAGTTGGATCTAACTAGTTTTTCCAGTGGAGAAAAGGGAAGAGGAGATGTTCTTTCGCCACATGGGACCTGCATGAACAAAAGCCATGTGGAATGAGGACTCTAGTAAGGAGGATAATTAGGTGAGGCTGAGTGAAAAAGCTGTCTGGATCTAATTAGATGCTCCTAGATTTCCATGTTCTGCTACTTTCTCTATTCCCTTCCATTTATCTTCTTTTGCCATTCTTTTATACAAATAATCTAATCAAGCAAATAGATGATTTAGGGTTGTTAAGGTGAAGATTATGTAGGAAATATTGGACTTCTTGTCGGTCCATTTTTTGCTTATCTTCTAATGCTGAACTTAATAAATGTTTACATTCTAAAACAACCTGAAGTTTGGTAAAGAACTGATTCTTGATAATTTTTCTCCATTCACAGGTCAGATTATTTTTCATAAATAAGAACAAAATAATATTGTTCAACTTTCATGGTTTCAAAGTATGCAGTTTCTACTCACGTAAGATTAAATATGAGGAGGCAAATTAGGAATGCACTTTCTGGCTCCTGCATGGTAAAAAATAATCTAGAGGAAGGCCCTGCTTCCATGTTTTCTTTAGCAGATCTATTAACGGGAGACACATTTTTAATTTTCTGATTTTCTACAGAGGAGTTAACCTTGCTGAGGGGAATAACTGTACTCTGGTTTCCTTCTTTTTTTAAAAAAAAGAAAAGAAGAGGAGGTATACATTTGAGTACTCTGTAAAAATGGCTTAAGAAGCTAAACATCAATAATATGCAATAGTTAGGGGAAGGAATAGTCTTGCTGGATCATAGCCTTAAAAACCAACCACCCAGCAACATTATCACACAGTTGAATAAATACAGTAGAGGAGCATGTCTCCAAACAAATTAAAAAGAAACCAATACACACTTAATAAAAGGGCATCAAGGTGAGGGTATGATTTGTGTTACATTTGAGTAATGATGTCACAGGCACTATCCACACAGTCCTGCACAGTCAGCTGCAGGTGGAATTTGGTAGGAAGAATAAAAGGTTATTTTTTCCCACCCATGTCTCTGCCAAACAGTTGATGATGCAGCCTGCTTGGAAGGATGGGGTGTGCACATTCCAGCTGTTAAATACATCTGAGGAACAATGTGCAGAGCACCTGTTGGTAAATACAATTCCTCACTCAGCGAGGGATATGTGTGACTGAAACCCCGGGTGACTCAGGTTATGTGTATTTGTGATAGAAAGCTCTGACTAGTATACAGTCCAGCATGCATCCTGAATGGAAGGAAGGATTGATGGGTGGGTGTGGCCATCATTCTCTGGGAGTCTTTCTCCTTCCTCAGATTCTTGGTGAAAACTTGATTTTTTTTTTTTAGTTTTTTATTTTCCAAATGGATATTACAAGACATACATGGAGATAACTTTTAAAGTGGCCAAATTTGGGTGGCAAGCTATGAGGATCAGGCGTGCATGGGTCGAACTTAATGGTTGAGCAATTTTAGATTTATATTTATGCTAATTCCAATTATGTAATATTTTAAAAATTATGCGCTTAACAGCTTTTATGAGTGAGAGATTGTAAGAAGTTATAGGGGTTTGCGCTTGATACTCTTTTATATGTGTTATGTTATGTATGTATATTTGGTATGTTTTTCTGCTGGTCTTAGACCGTATTAAACTCTTTTCTTCTTTCTACAAGACATACAAACATACAAACATATAAACATACACATCAAATTCTTACTTATAATGGAACTTACTCTGTAACCTCTATTCTAGTATAGCTACTTTTAATGTTATAATTCCATATTCAATTATGTATTTCTTACTTAAAACTTAACATACTATTATTTTTATCAGTTAATTATATACTCAAGAAATACTTTCCATTTTTCATAAAAATCAGAGATTGATCTATATTATTCACTAGAGATGTTAATTTAGCCAATACTCCTTTATGCATGGGTACTTTCACTCATGTTCACCCCTGGACTGACTCGGTTGTTCCTGGGAGTTATGCATGAGTTTTCCGTTCATTAGAGATGACCTCATGGCCAGCCCTTGCAAATTTCATGTCTTTCTGTTCCTGTTAAATCCTGATTCTTCAGTCTTCCCTGAGATCACCCCGGGTGAAATTGTCCTCCATGCATAAGGCAAAGCATGGGACAGGGGAACTGAGGGTGTGTGTGTGATGTTTTTCTCACAGTAAGCACTACAGCCAATTACAAAGCAGTTTTTTCAAGGGGCAGGGACTCAGACACTTCCATATTTGAGCTTGGTGACTTGCTGGTGCATAGAAATTTTTGGATTCACAACACAAGTGTGGGTCAAGCAAGCATCGAACCCCAGGTAAAAAAAACCATGCATAAACGACAGTAGTTGCATATTCTGCTACTTTGTTTGTCCATTCATTTACATCTGGGCAATCTTCTGCTTTCCACTTTCTTGCATACTCCACTCTTGCCACTGTCATCATATAGTTAAATAATTCATTATATATTTTTGGCATATTGTCTGGCAAAATATTTAACAACATACTTTTGAATCTGGGACAAAATTGATTTTCGATATTCTTTGCATTTCATTATGCAAATATTTTCCAATATTTTCTTGCTATTTTGCAAGACCACCACATATGATAGAATGTTGCATCAGTGCTTTGACGCTTCCAGCACTTCCATCAAATCCCTTATTTGCCTTTGTAATATCTTTACATATTATATACTATCTAAAATACATTTTATACCAATTTGTTCTAAGCATTTGACATTTTGTAAATTTAATTTCTTTTAACCATAGATTCTCCCACTGAGTCATATCTAGAACCTCCAGTCGGAGGTTGCCTTGCACTCTCCATGTTTTCTGCATGTTTTGCCTGCATTTTCTGGATTCTGGCTAAAACAACATCCGGAAAACACAGGCAAAATGTGTGGAAATGTGCAGGGAGAGCCAGGTGTCCTCTGACTGTCAGGAAAGGCATGCATAATCAAAAGAAAGCCCTGAAGCAGTCGGCATGGTGACCACGAGGGAAACAGCCCTGCATAAATGGCCCTAGAAAGACGTACAGCAAAGCAAGGCAAGAGGAAAGCAAGGTTTAATCATGTGACCAAGAGTTCCAAGCTGAAAGCGGGCCATGCAACTGATCCATTGCATATTCACAGAAAGTCCAATACTACTTAAAATTGTTCTATGCAAGCAACCAATTAAAATGCACAAAACGAGGCGGCTGGGCGGAGAATAAATGCCTAGGAAAAACAAGCACAGCCTTTTCTGAATTAGATGAGTTCAGAGGAGGAGTGCATGAATGTGATGACTCCCGTGCGGCTTGGTAATGACTTCTCTGCAGGATGCTGTCTGCAGTGAAATGAAAGTTGTGGCCCCGGGCAGGCCATGTGCAGCAGTTCTCCAGGCTGTTTCTATTAATGGAGCCGGGAATGGTGATCCGTAGGTCTTACGTCACTAGAATCATGACCATGTGACTCTCCAGTTGGCAGCTGGCCAGGAGTGAAAGATCCGAGACTGGGAAGAGAACCATCATTCAGCTCAAGCGGTTCAGTTTAACAGCAGCAAGGCGGATCATCCAGAGATTATGTGATGTGAGAAGAATCAGATGCCATAAATACACTTTGATAGAAAAAGAGACGGATCTGCTACTCTGGGGTTTCTTGCCTGTTCCATAGGGACAATTTGTTCTTGCTCCAGGCTAACGATCCAGGCATTTTAAATAAGGCTGGTACAATTCACAAAAGCCTGTAGGGCTTTGAAGTAAGTGCTTCTTGAAATGTAAACCTCAGCGTGCTGACTGTGGCCTATTGTTTTTTTTTGATATGTCCATTTTTATTTACATTTCGATACTGTACTGTGGTAGCAAGGAAATCACACTTCTTTGTGCAGTAAGAAATTCTGTACTGTAGGAACAAGGAAGCAACAGAACCTCTTACATAGCATTCATTTTCTAGGTGGGAAAATTCAAGTGAACAAAGATGAATAAGTCGATCAGTGGGAAATTTATACTGATTTTGCAAAGCAACAAAAATTCATATTTGTGATGAATATGAATTGCCCGGCAGCAAATTGTACACAGGTTCAATCTCTAGAACTGTGCTATTGCATGCCTTTTCTTGAAAGAGGTATTTGCCATGGAAAAGTTCATTGTAGTTTTTTCTAGTAAATTGCATGATACATTGGCTTGTGTCAGTGGGTTTTGTCCCCCACCCCCCAGCAATTTAAATGGAATTATTTCCCAGTTACATTGTGTGTATTGCCACTAAAAACATTTGAAACGGTTGGGCTCAATTTTCACCATTATGATTACAATTTTCTCCCTCTACAGAGTTCTCCGAAATGGAATAGTTAAAACATGCTGTCATACATTTCTCCCAATCAATAGTTTACAGCTCTGTGCTGTTCCATATCCAGCAACATTTTGCAGATAGACGCAGTATTGCTCTCATGTGGAAGTAACACCCATGTTTTCACACCAAGCAACATCGCCAGAGCTTCCCCACCCTCAATTATTCATTACTTGCAGGCTATATTCATTTCATCTGAAATCGCCTATACTTCTGAAGCAGGGTGTGAGGGTAAGCAGATCGTGAAAGCTCTGAATTTTTGAAAAGAAGTACGTTTAGTAGAAGGCTCAAAATTACAACAGAAAAAAGTACTCAAAACAGAATATGGGTGATTTAAAACGCATGCAGAAACATGTATACTGGATAGGCAGTTTATGGGATGTGGATGGAAAGAAAGTAGCGGGCACTTGCTGGCATTTGGGGATCATAAGCATGCATTTACAGTGTGCATGTGCACGCATCTGCTCCCCACTGCCATTAGAGATTTATATTCCAGAGACCTAGGAAGAGGAGGTGGGAAATGGAAGTGTGTGTATTAGCAATATATCTTTTAAAAGGCATCCTATAAATCTCCTCCAACAGCTCCCCCCCAAAAGAAAAGAAGAGGAAAAAATCAGAGCAACAGAGGGCTAAAACTGGGGACCTCTCTGCACATAGGGATGTACAGGCAGTGATAAGCAATGCTGGCAGAAATGCCGGACAAGTTTGGAGCCAGTGTGGATCTGTCCAGAAAGCAGACTGTGTGAATGCTGAGCACAGCCCGCCTCAAAATTGTCAGTTTTTTAAAATGAGCAATGACGCGGATCAACCATTTGCATAAGTTGAATACAGTCGAATGAATAAACTAGCTGAACCCATGCTTGGTGTCTCCTGTTTTCATTTGGCAGTGTTGGGGCAAACATTCAACTCTTGTAATGTCCTGTTATCATTTTAAAAGATTCAGGGATTCTGTTTGTCTCCTAGTGATAGGAGCTTGTGTCTCTCCCCTCCTCCCCCCACAAACTTGAAGAATAGTCAAGGGGAATTAAGCTGCAGGGGGGGGAAGAGATCAAGAGATGGTACAATAGAAGTTTAAAAACAATAAGTAGTACAGTTGAGAAATAACATGGTAAAATAGCTCTTCAAAACAGCAAGAATCTCCCCACCCCCCGCACACACACATACACTTTGTATGTTTGAAGGCCATCTACCTGAACTGATATTAAGCAGGGCCAAACTAAACACTACTCTTTAGAGTTGGGTCTGGGTGTCTGAAGAAATAAGATAGGATGTAAATGTTTTAAATACTATATCCTCAAGAGAAGACCTGATGTGTTAATGAGACTTTGCAAAAGGTATTTCGTATCACGAAATATCATTTCGAACACAATGTTGTGTATCAAACAATCCACACACCTCACAGAGTGAGGCTTTGCTGTTTTGTCCCCCCCCCCACTGCCACCAACTCACCCCCAAACTTTGTTCCAGGATGGCCAGCAAACCCTCAGAAAAATCATAAGGGAGGTAAGGGGGAGTCTGCATTGTGTGGGAGAGGAGTCAGCACTAAGGTCATGCAAAATATTTTTGGGTAAATTTCGGGTTCGGGTTTATTGGGGCCAATTTTTTCCAGTAAACCCAGAATAAGCTGAATGCCCATACCAGTAAAGGGGTATTTTTGGCTTTATTTCCGGGTTTACCAAAAAGCTTTGGGTTTATTATAGTCTATGGTGATTTTTTTCGAAGCTCCTGTGGGGGCATTTTGGGAGGTAGAGTCACCAAATTTGCAGCATTGCTTCAAGGGGCTCTCCTTGCATGAACCCTGAAGTTTGGTGAAGATTGGGTCAGGGGTCTCCCCCTCCTCTAAGGAGAAGCATTGAAAAATGTTTCTCTGTGGAGGAGGGGGCAACCCCTTCAGGACCCCATAAAATTGGACCCCCTGTCCCAAACTTTAGCAAACTTTGGGGTTTATGCAAGGAGAGTCCCTTGAAGCTATGCTGTGAATTTGGTGACTCTACCTCAAAAAATCCCCCCAGTAGAATTTTAAAAGTACTTACTTTTCATAGTCTGTAATGGCCACGTCAGCACCCAAGGATTGTAGAAAAACCAGTTTCCCATGAATGCTTGCAATGGACCCACACAACTGCGCATCCCCCCCATTGTACCACATCCCTCAGTAAACTCCTTAGATTCCTTTTTTAAAATCATTAAATGAGGTCTCTGTCATCCTTTTCTTACTGAAAACTTGCTACTCTCAGCCATCGATTTAGGAAAAAGATCCCGCTTTTCCACTCCCTGGACAAACACGCAAGCTAATTCCCCATTGCAGTCTGAATACATGTTCATATGTTTATGGGTGTGTGGTAACAACAGCTACAAATTACATACAAAAAAAGCATCCCCTTTGCAATTTTTCATTCTTTCAGCTAAAAATGAGCTTGTGTGTATATTAAAAATCAAGTGACCTTGCATATAAAAGACTTAGTCCTTCATATGAAAATTGTTCCTGGTGCTGTTCAAAACTAAAGTACAATATCATTTTGGACTTTAAAAATTCCAGTTTGTGCAATCAGAATAACATTTGCATTTGCAGGGTGTTAGAATAATAGAATCATAGAGTTGGAAGGGACCACCAGGGTCATCTAGTCCACCCCCCCGAACAATGCAGGAAATTCACAACTACCTCCCCCTCACACCCCCAGTGACCCCTACTCCATGCCCAGAAGATGGCCAAGATGCCCTCCCTCTCATCATCTGCCTAAGGTCTTATTTAATATGGATTACTCTGGTGGCAATATCTTGGTTCTTATAGATGCTGGAATATTGAAGGAATGAAGCTGCTCTGCACTTTGTAGAGTTTTAATCCATCCTTTTCAGTGGTCTTGTTTGAACTGTCTTGAAAATGCCTTGGCTGAATAAGTATCAATGTTATTTAAAAAACATATTCATGGCTATGCCAAGGATAGCATGTTTCTTAAAACCAACCTCTTTGCAGGCTTCCCCCCCCCCCCACATGATTTGCTTTTCACATTCACATGATAAGGGGATAAAAATTAGTCCAAATTAGCACTTCCTTTATGAGTAAACAGAGGTGAAAGTAAATCAGTACAGGCTGATACAGTGTCCTAGTAAGAAAATGGCCATAGTATTACATCTTATATTCTGCTTTGAACCTCTAAAGAGAGACAGTACTTTCACCCCTCTGGGGCAAATCACTCCCCCTCCAGCTTTAAATAGTGAATTTTGGTTGCTAGGAAACTTTATCGCTTATAGGTCAACTACAGTAGTGTGCACCGTGGAATATAATTATGGGAGTAGCCACTGGCACCTATTGGCTAGTGCCTATAATTGGTGATCACTATTTTCATACTCGTCTTCCAAATGCTTACAGAAAATTAAAAAGACCTTTGAAAAATATTTTTTCCTTTTTCAGGCTGGGCATTCGGTTTTGCACTGACAGTGTAGCAAGGCAGCCCAACCTAAGGGGGGTAGTAGTTGCACGGTGGTCAGGGACGGTGCAGCCGCACCGTTGCTGAGCCACCTCCTAAGTGGTTTGCGGCCAGAAATTGCAGCCAGCTCCGGAAAGGCAGTATAAAAAAATAAAAATATCAGGAGTCGGACACTGGCTGCTGGAATGGAGGGGGTGGAGCCAGAGACCTGGCGGTCTGGGAGGCAGGGGGCCACTAGGGGGTGGGGAGGCCAAAAGGGCTCAGGGAGCTGACTAGTGTCGGGCCTATCCCCAGGAACATTTCCTTTGGCACAGGCGCGAGCCCCTGCACCAAAGTTGCGCTGCCACCATGGCATTCATGCAAGTTTGGATGGCGCAAGTGGCACTCACACCAGACCCGGGGTCACGCCGTCTCCTAAGGCGCTTCATCCCCACCCTTCAGGATTGCATGGTTAGTCTAGCATTTTTAAAATGAGTTTCTGTCCCCCCAAAATAATCGTTTCTAGGATTAGCAGGGGAACATTAATGGGCAAAGCAAGAATTCCCTCTCATCGCAAAACACAAAAAGCTGCCGACTAGGAGATCTCTTGACCACACATTTACTCTGTTAAGCAAGCAAATCCTTCCTCTGGAAACTGGATAGTTCATTGCTAGCCCAGCTGGGATACTGCTAATGATGCACACTATACAGCAATGGAAAAAAAAAAAACCTTTGTGTTTTTTCCCCCTTGGCTGAAAAACCTCTTGATTCAAATGAGAAGCTTTCTTGAAATAATTTTGCAGTTTTTTTCATGCCTTCTCTATTGATCTCACAGACACAGAACTTTCTGTATTTCCGATTAAAGCTGAAGAAATGCTGAAATCAAGAAAATAACTGGATGGGGTCTCACCCTTCTGACCTGAACGTTTCAGTTGTACTTCGGTGCCAACTCAAAGGCTAACCTTTTTTTTTTCACTGGGGGTTGTTTCTATTCATAAGCATCACTGTAGGTTCTCTTTCTCATAATGGTATTGGTAGCTTGAAAAATAACCTATTAACCTGTACTTTAACACATACACACACAAGAAATGGATAACCCGTTGACTCATCTAGTTTGTAAAATTGGTCACAACTGGAACACACATTCAAGCAGCTTTTAAAGTCCACAGCCTTTTGGTGGGGACAAATGAAACTGCCCTAAACGACTGATCTTTCCCCTCTGGAGAAGATCAAATGGCAGTTCATGTACAAGGATGACCAATAGAACAGTTGAAATGCTGTGTGCAGTTTCGCTCACATTTTTGGGTACTGGCTTGTCATGCAAACACAGCAACATGTCATGCTTCTGCTCTGCCCAGGGTGGAATAACACATAACCAAACATGTTTCCAGAGCACTGGGGAAGCCTCTCACTGATGGAACACACTGATTGCTTAATTTTAACATGCATTATTTGTCTCTTTGGCTTACTCTTTGTGCAGAGATATACTTGAATTTGCTGGACCACATCTGAAAGTTGCCCACAACTACCAAGTTCCTGGGTATTTCCTTTAAAAAGATCAACCTGGAATCATTTTAGTTCACTAATGCGTCAGTCTCTCCCCTTATTAAAGAAATCCCAAACTGGGGATCATGTAACTCTTACTTACTGGCTTTTCTGCACAAAAGCAACCATTCCTACCCATTTTCACCTGAAAATCCAACACTGTATCACGGGGTGTAGATGGCTGCAACAAATCCTGCAACCACAAACCCCAGACTCTGTGAGGGCATGAAGAAGAAGAAGAGCTGGTTTTTATATGCTGATTTTCACTACCTTTTAAGGAGAACAAGAGTTAGTTTTTATATGCCAATTTTCACTAAGGAGAAGAAGAGTTGGTTTTTATATGCTGATTTCTCTACCTTTTAAGGAGAATCAAACAGGCTTACAATCTCCTTCCCTTCCCCTCTCCACAACAGACACCCTGTGAGGTAGGTGGGGCTGAGAGAGTTCTGAGAGAACGGTAACTGGCCCAAGGTCACCTAGCTGGCTTCGTGTGTAGCAGTGGGGAAACCAAACTGGTTCTCCAGACTAAAGTCCACCATTCTTAACCACTACACCACTACATTACATTTTTCATAATTAGCTTATTTTGAAGGGCCACCTCTCCCTCTCTGAGCTTGTGCGCCAACACTGTTCTTTTGAGCAATCTTGGGTCTCTGTACATTCCTACAGCAAGGTAAGATTGGCCGTGGCCCATACTAAGACTTTTTTTTGGGGTGGAGGCAGTGGTGGCGGCAGCTATACTTTTGTGAAATGGAGTGCCAAGTGACGTTCAGGCTGATTAATGCTTCTTTAGGAAAGTTTTAAGGCATTGCTATTGTGAAGGGCTTTCTGCTGATTCTTGGATTTATTGTAGGCAACACTGGGGTTTTGGATTAATGGATATGGCATGCATTTATTGGTATCTTGATTGATATTAAATGGATGTGATCATTTTATGTATGTTACTGAATAAAAGAAGAGCCCCGTGGCACAGGGTGGTAAGCTGCAGTACTTCAGTCCAAGCTCTGCTCACAACCTGAGTTTCATCCCAACGGAAGTTGGTTTCAGGTAGCCGGCTCAAGATTGACTCTGCCTTCCATCCTGAGGTCGGTAAAATGAGTACCCAGCTTGTTTGGGGGTAAAGGGAAGATAACTGGGGAAGGCACTGGCAAACCACCCCATAAACAAAAAAGTCTGCCTAGCAAACGTCGGGATGTGATGTCACCCCATGGGTCAGGAATGACCTGGTGCTTGCACCTTTACCTTTTACTGAATAAAAATGTCCTTGAGCCTCTGGGGAAGGATGGTAAACAAATGTGTTTAATGAACAAAATCATTTTGCATTCTTGTCGACTTCAGTTGATAGAGATGATACTTTTGACCATGGATTGATAAGTTAGAATTTATACAATCAAGACTGTTAACTAAGGTCACCACCTAGAGAATGAGACAGCAATTTATGTGAGACCACAGCAGAATGTTTGATTTTTTAAAAATTGAATTTGCCATAGAGGAAACAGCTTCTTTAGAACTAGAGGGACAACTGTTTAAAAATAAGTCAAGAGGATTTCCTGGGTGCGTTAAAAACCTGGTACACTATGGATTTTATGGCTCACTTAAAGGAAGTTATTCATAGACTGCTTAGATTCTTTAATTTTATTTAGCATATGGTGGAATATCATAGAAAAACCTCAATAAATTGGATTGTCTGGTTTGTAACAGATTATGGAGCTCTGTTGCAGAGACTTTGGTGGGGGGGGGGGAGAAAAAAATAAACCAAACAAGTTTTCCTTTGCTGGATCAAGATAAAACAAAAAGAGGCTGCTTGATTAGTCATGTGTAAAAATGGTAGAAAAGTAAGATTATGGCAGCAGGCCATAGCTCCGGCCTACATAGTGCTCCACAGTTCTTGTTAGGATTCTAATGAGGTCAAAACAAACCACATAAACAAACACAAAATTACACACACACACACACACACACACACACACACACACACACACACACACACACACGTCAGATGTCCCACTAGCCAGATGCCCCAAATTTAAAGAAAAACGCTTCTCTTGATTTCAACCGAGTGTTGAAAGGTTAGTTACACCTTCTGACTGATATTGTCTCTTCTGCTGCTCATGCTGGGACTACATCTGGGTCCAGACAAGCTTACTTTCATCTGTACATATGATGGAAGGGCTTTTGTAAGACTGAACAATTCCTAACCAGTCCTCTTTCATCCTCCTCCTGGCTATGTTTCTTCAAGAAGCAATTTCCATTTTGATTATCAGTTTGCGTAAGCTCTTCCAAAGTTTTCCAGAATCTCATGGGGTAAAAGACACTCATGGGCACTGGGCTATTTCCTAATTGGCCTTATTTCTTATGTTCAGATGCTTACCAGAGGGTCTTCCAGCAACTGGCTTCGTTCAGTTTAACTGCTAGCTGGTAGGTCTTTTTCTTTTAAGTCTGTGGTCTTCCTTTACAGGTGGAAATCTTCCTTTTCTGTGCTGTAACCACCCAGTTTATAATTCCTTAGCTCTAACTTTGAAGGGCGCTTTCACACATGCCAAATAATGCACTTTCAATCTATTTTAAAGCACTTTGAAGCTGGATTTTACTGTGTGAAATGGCAAAATCCACTTGCAAACAATAGTTAAAGTGCATCGAAAATGCATTATTCAGCATGTGTGAAAGTGCCCTTGGTTCTGGGCATCTGGAACATCTACATTCTCAGGTTCCTTGATCATATGTTCATTCGAATGCCTGTATGGAGCCTGGTATACAGGGCTTTGTCCCCACGACTAGGGGACCTACCTTTTCAGGGTTGCATGGATGTGCACAGAGGTTCTATGCAGACATTTGAATGACCATTTTAGGTTGTGGGTAGGGCCTGACACAGCAATACTGCTCGATTTTTTCTGCTCCTGAACTGTTAATACGAACAAGTCCATTTAAAATCGAGGGCCAAACTAGACAATACATGTGACCTGAGTCAGGTTGGGAGCGTCAGGCTGCAGTCACACATGACGCTGGAGAACCAAAGTCCCCAAGTGCTCCGGGGCTCGATTTGGTTTGGAAATATGGTACAGGGAGAGGAGGGACTTCAGCTTTTTAAAATATTCATTGATTCCCATATCACTGAAATCTTGTATTACAATATTTTAAATTTACAACTGATCACTCTCCTATTTTGAAATATATGTGGGACAGAATGTACACCGTTGGGAATGGCTCATTATCTAGATTCGCAGTGTGTTCCCAGGGTGCTTTACTAAAGAGACAGATCAACTGTTATGCTAAGTATGCAACAGCGGAGTGCCCTGCAAAGGTATAATTAACTGGGGAAAAATCAAATGGAAGAACGCATATGCTTATTCTGCTCTCTGTGTTGGAATATCACAGTTTAGAACGCGGCACGTGTTTCCCTTACGGCATTATAAGAGAATTGTTGCCAGAGTCCTGGCAGAGAGACATTTATAATAAGGTTTTTGAAGGTAATGGTTTGAGGAGTAGATTGAAAACACAGTGGAGCTGACAGAACGGGAAGGGCCACTTTTCTCTGACCCAATCAGTGGTGGCAGCCACCTCCCCTGCAGCTTCACCACCACCTCCCCTGCAGCTTCCAGTCATGATCAAGTCAGAAGGTCTCTGTAGTGCTGATCTTTCTCCCAGGGCTGTCTTGCCATATAGCACCACTATAGGTTGCCCTGAATCTTATGCTATTGCCTGTGCTAGTGGAATGGCATGAAGTTCATTGTCCTTTCTGGCTCACACATCTCTGGATCCAACTTCTTATTTCTATTAAGTTTTAAAATCTGGTAATTTGTACATCCTGTTCAGATTTATATAATAAAGCTGAGCAAAATGATTGTGTGATATTTGGAACAGGTTGACAACAACACTTTAATATGACAGTGGTCCGTTTTTGCAGTGATAAAAATAAAGATGTGTGAGAAGATCCCAAAATAGCTAATTAAGATTGATCGTGTAACACCAATTCCAAATGATTACTCACTATGGGGGGAAATGAAGTTCTAAATATATCTGCCAGAAAGTCAGTTTGGGAAAGGGGAAAAAAGACCCTAATGAATACAAAGTGTTGCCATTAATAGCTTTTTTGAAAAACGTGATGATGCACTTGTCTGACATGGAACTAGTTCAGCATTGACCAGATGGTTGGTAGCAGATGGTTCACATTAGTCTGACTCCATGTTCCAAATCTGAGAGAACCTTAGCATTTGGATGAGATGCTCCTTAACACATTGCAAATGTATATACAATGAAGCAGGTGTTTTTATTAGAGGGATGGGAGAGATCGTCTGCACTGATAAGTTTGGTGAACGGACAATCGGTTGAAGTGAATGGAGTGCAGGAACCTTCTGGGGAACAACCAGGATTCTTGCCAGCTTATTCGAAGGATTGTTCCAGCAAATGGAAAATTACCACCTTCGAGGAGTACTGTTGCATTCTGCAAAAACCAACAAAAACTGGGGAGAAAATTCCAACCCAAAACAGACTAGGTAACCAAAAAAAGTTAAAGGAAAATGGGGAAAAAACCCCTATGTATAGAGTTATTACTGGCAATTACAAAAAGCTAAAATTATAATCCAAACGTTTTAATAAAATTACAAATATTAAAAACTGTGCATCATGTTTTGGTTGATGTTTGGATTGTATTGCCCATTTTTAATATTGTAATAAATTTTATTTAAATTAAAAAAAAAACTGTGCGTCAAAAACACAATCTTTGGTTACATACACATGTACCTTTCCCTAGTATATAAAACCCTTTTAGTAAAATTGCACTTGTATGCACACAGTATGTCACACAGTTACAAGCATCATGCCTATGACCAGGTACATTTCCAAATCACATAAAATACATGTAAATCAAACAAAACCAAACATGTTTCGGCCATGAAGCCTTCCTCAGTGGTTAGATCTTTGTCATACATACCATATACCTCTTTTGTTAAAATTACAACAAGCCTGACCAAGGCACTAAACATCCTGAAAAACAAGAAAAGGGAAATAAAAGAATTGATTTATATTAATGGCTGCCAGTCTGCCTGAATCCATTCTTCTGTTACCAGACTTCTGTGGTTAGGTTAGCAGTTGAATTTCTGAGGTTCAGC
The DNA here is from genome assembly GCF_029931775.1 of Euleptes europaea. Classification (NCBI taxonomy): domain Eukaryota; kingdom Metazoa; phylum Chordata; class Lepidosauria; order Squamata; family Sphaerodactylidae; genus Euleptes; species Euleptes europaea. The sequence goes on from NC_079326.1 coordinate 29,064,572, forward strand.
TGTATAGATTGTTATAGATCAGTCCTGTCCCAGGAAATATCACTTTGTGTAATATTTCCAGTATGACCTTTCTGGTTTTAACTTGCTAATATTGTAATCTTCTATTTCAGCTACCAGAGTTCTTGCCAGTATTCCATGAAAGTTGCTCTCAACCTGGATTCTTTCTTAGGCCTGGTTAGGAGACTGAAGTAGCAGAACCCAGAGGTGGAAGAATGGTAGAATGGACTGCAACCTTCATTAAGGTTAAGAGTCCAGTAGCACCATAAAGACTAACAAAAATATTTTCTGGTAGGGTATGAACTTTAGTGAGCCACAGCTCACTTCTTCAGATACAGCCAGAATGTGAATCCATCTGTCTTTAAGTAGAGGAGAGTGAATTCAGACAAGCATTAGTATGTAAATGTTAACAGTATGTAAATGTGAATAGCAGGCGTGATGGGATTAGGTGTTGTGATCCCATCCCATCATGCCTGCTGTTCACATTTACATACTGTTAACATTTACATACTAATGCTTGTCTGAATTCACTCTCCTCTACTTAAAGATAGATGGATTCACATTCTGGCTGTATCTGAAGAAGTGAGCTATGGCTCACGAAAGCTCCTACCCTACCAGAAAATATTTTTGTTAGTCTTTAAGGTGCTACTGGACAGAGAGACTAACATGGCTACCCACTGTGAATTATCTTCATTAAGGTTGTCATGCTTTCCACTATGACAGGAGGCTTCCTGCTAATTGTCTGTTGCTCACCACCCCTCTGAGCAACAGCTGGAGAAGAATAAGAAAAACCCACTGCTGGACTCTGCACCAGTACATCATTTCTGGGTACAACCTGGAAGTGACAATGCGTAGCTCTAAGAATTGCCAAAAACCCTATGGCTTTACCACTGAGTTTCTGGCAATTTCTAGAGCTACCCATTGTCACTTCTGGGTCGTACAGGAAGTGGCATATTGATGCCACTGTCACACAACCTCCCATGTCCCCATCCCTCCTGCTTGTTGCCAGGCTTGGACTGGCAACCCTATTCTTCAACCAGTAGGAGGTGGACTCTAGCTTAGGATTTTCCTTTGCATGGAAGAAAATTTTCATGCAAATAGAACAAAACTAGCAGGGAATTTGCAGGGAATTTTAAACCTAGGGAAATATTGCAAAATGTGATCCTCCACCTGTGATCTGAAATGGTAAAGTGCATTCCACTACTCATTCCTACTACCTTCTTCTGTATGTGTGAATCAGGCCTTAGTTTCTGTCTTCTGTTTTTCAGTCCTTCCATTACAGCAGTGTTGCTCTCAGCCTGAATCCTCTCTTCTCACAGTCCTTCCATTTCAACATTACACTTGCAACTGTTCAGAAGATGCACGAACACAGATTTTACAATGCACAAGTGCGGCAGGACTGTGATAACCTGGAATATCCAAATAGCCTTGACACACAGATGCTGAGCCGTTCTATCTTCTGCACAAAGATAGTTTTTATCTAATTTATCTCAGACCCGCACTATTGCAGGTTGCATCAGGAAAAAGAAACCAGCTGTGAGAATTAAGTCGTAAATAAGTACTTTGTAGCAAAGTTTCAGAACACCAAAGTGGATAATGCAGAAGAGGAATCTGAGTGAGAAAGAACTCTATAAGATTGACGTTGCTCCAAATGTCGCTCGGGGCTCTGTCATTTTCTTACTTCTCATGGAAGGCATGACTTATGGGGTGACATGAATCTTTCACACTTTAAATTTCACAAAGCCAATCTGTACCCAAGATTAATGCCACATGTCGACTGCTTTCTTGTTCAATTGTATTTTGCATTCCCACAAAAGTCAATGTTATTTACATATTTTTCTGAGATGATACAAGCCACAAAGCTTCTGATATAAATCAATCCCTTTCAGAGCAGCGCCGACAAAGATCAAGTCTAATGCTCTGATATCAATCTCATATTCCTGTCTGAGTTTCTAATTCTTCTGTTCGGTGAAGAAGGAAAAGCCTGATGCAGAATTCAGAGCTTATTTTGTGCTGCCTTTGACTTAATCCGCTGGCATGGGGTCTGAGGAAAAGCAACACTCATTAAGGGCAATCTTCCTGCCTGGCTCATCTGCTGTAGCAGCCAGTAAAGAGGAGGATGGTTCGATGGGCCATCTCATATTCTGCTTGGAGGAGTCGCTTGCCTGATTTTTCTTGGAACTGGTGTTGAGTTTAGACAGCAAAGCCTCCGAGACAGGAAACGAAACCTGATGGTAAGGTATCCTACTCTCTTCCCACTTCTCTCTCTCTCTCTCTCTCTCTCTCTCTCTCTCTTTTATCACAAAGATGTTTACCGCATTAACACAAAAGTCGGGACCCAAGAGTTTAACAATCTCATAAAACTGTAGCCATGATTTGATTTAGCTTCAGCGGTGTTAGAATGGAGATTGATATTTATATGTGAAAGTGGCTGAGCAGACAGTCACAAAAGCAGTTTAGTTTGGAGCTGGCTTTAAAATAGTAAGAACTTGTCAGGTAGCCCCATTTGCTTTGCAATTTGCTGCTAACTTTAAATGCACAAGTCTTTAAATGGCAACAAATTGCAGCCAGACCTTGATGAAACACCCTCATCTTCTGGGAAAGTCAATTAACATAATCTGGTTTTTGTCTGTTTTACAAGTAATTCAGCTATCGAACATGGATTTTAGACTTTCACTGGAGCTACAATAAGTATACAGGTATCTTTCCAACAGGCGATCCAATTCCCATAGTGGAAAAAACAACCACAACTCTCTTCTGCCACTCACTTCAAACCATGAGTGATATGCCTGGATTGCTGAAACCTATTTTGAGGGGGGAAATCATGTGAATTATGTCACCATGCCTACAGAATCTTTCCACAGAATATGAGGGCACTTTCATACATGCCCCATAATACACTTTCAATCCACTTTCAATGCACTTTGTAGCTGGATTTTACTGTATGAAATGACAAAATCCACTTGCAAACCATCATTAAAGTACATTGAAAGTGGATTGAAAGTGCATTATTCAGCATGTGTGAAAGCACCAGTAGTGTTATATGGAGCAACAGATGTATGCTTGCCCATGGTGAGCATTTGAGTGCTGTCTGAAAAGTGCTCCAACCTGGCCAATGGGAAGCAGAAATCTGATATACATAATAAAACACAGTCAGAATAATATGAAAAATGAAATATGAAAAAGGCCCAAACAGCCTTGGATAAGGGCTCTCCTTCCACCCTCTGCCTTTTTCTGACAGAAACGGAGGCTTGAAGGCTGGCAGTACTGTTGCAGTTGCCTAGGAATGGCCACAGAGGGCTTTTGTTTCACAAAGCTACTAGTGCTGCTTCTATTATTGGGGGGGGGGGCTGTATATATTTCTTTATATTTCAGATATTTCTGCAAACCTGTGGCTTGTCTGTTCATGACTCCTATCTCCAGATTCAAGTATCCACAGATTTGGCTATGTTGAGAATTAGAGATATTGATAGAGTGCTAAATAAAAAGGGAACACAATTCATGGAGTGAAGACTCCAGATCATGTTGGAAGGGAGAGGGTGTGCAGGCGCTCCAGCTAGAGCGCCAGTTGGGAAACGTGCTCAGACTCACAGGCCATTCATTCATGGGAGGTTTTGCCCAGGATTTGCTGCTCCCTAGATGCACGTTTCCCCCATTTGAATTTTCAAAACTCTGCACAGGGGCTCATTTTTGAGTTTTGAGAATTTGGCTGGGGAAAAATGTGCATCTAGAGAGGAGCAAATCAGAGGCAAAACTTCCCATGAATAAATGGCTGCAATGTTTTACCAGCGCCCCCCCCCCCTCTTGCAGACCTCCTGCTTACCTGCGGCTGCCCGGCCGTAGGGCTCCTGGATGGTGGAGTGAGTGTGTGGTGGCTGCTGCAGTCACAGCTGGGGCTGGGGCGCGGGCAGCTGGGCACCCGACAGACCCCCGCAGTGCTGCCGCCTGACCCGACTCATGGAGCGTGCCAAGGAGGGCCGGCCAGCTGGCTGACAAGCTCCCTCACCTGGTGGCGCCCCAGGAAAGAGAGAAAGAAAGAAAAGATGGGAGGGAGGGAGAGGAAGAAGGGGAAGAGATACAGAAAAAGAGGAAGAAATGAGAGAAAAGCCTGCGGCAGCCCTGAAGCCTGGGGAGGCTGGGCCAAACCTCCCGCCCACCCCCCGGCCTGGGAAGCAGCCCCGCGGCCCGGGGAGCCGGGCAAAAGCCTTCCCCACTCCCTCCCCAGCCACACACAGGCCCCAGGAAGCCCAAAAAAAAAGGCTGGGGGAGGGGGAAGGGGGACTAGGATCCTCAGCTCCGCTGGCCGGATAAAAGCCCTCCGGGAGCCAGATCCGGCCCGCAGGCCGCATGTTTGACATCTCTGGTCTAAGGAGTTACTAGCGGAAGATGATGCCAGAACCTGCAATTGTGAACAGACCTCTTCAGATATACTGCTTCATGTCAGCAGCTCTGTATCAGGGTGATGAGGTTGTAGGAAGGAAACCGATCCATTTGCCTCAAGTATCAGTTGCACCACAGTCATTCTTAATTAGATGAGAAGTGATTGCTGTATTGTCTGAAAGGTATCTGAACTGACCCAGTTTCTTTCTCTTTATGGTTTCCAGCCAAGAGAAATGTTCCAGCTTGGACCATTACATATGAGCTTTCACCTCCTGAAGACAATTAGTTTGGGGTAAGTTTGCTCGCCCGCCGCTTGTGCACCTGTTCTAAGCCAATCATATACTAGAGTTCAATCAAAACAGTTTCAAACAAGTCATTCTCAAAATGATCAAAATGACTGATGTCGTTTTGGAGTATGCTCTTTTATGGAGTTACAGTGGTGAAATGCACAGAGACAAATGTGGCAATGGTAACTATGACAATAAGTTTGTGGTCATGCCATATTTATTTTAGCATGCCCTCCCTCAAGGACACATGGTTCCCTCTGCCATGTTTATCTTCCCAACAATCCTGTGAGGTAGTTTAGGCTGAGTGAGAGAGAGACTGGCCAATGGTCACCTACCTATTTCATTTGTGGCAGCATGTATAGTACTTCTTTCTTCTATTTCATTCTCCCAACAACCCTGTGAGATGAATTAGGCTGAGAGAGTGTAAGTAGTGGAGTGATTGGAGATTGGACCCCAGGTCTCCCCTATAAGCTGCATTGGCTCTAAATGCAATCCAGCAATATTTGGGGATTACCTTTGCCTTCTATTGACACTAATCTTCATACCAGCACCCCAAGTACTTGGTCCAGCAAACTGGAAGACTGTTTTAACACTGGCTAAACCCGAGGAGTGGCTTAACTCAATAATCATTCCCATATTCAAAAAAGGTGCACCAGACTTACTGGAAAACTTTCGCCCAATCAGTTTACTATCAGTTATTGGGAAGCTGTATGGCAAACACTGGCTAAAGTAAATTTAAAAATGTTAAAAAAAGAACTTTTTAATGCTCACAACTGACTGCCCTTGAGGTGTCATTTTCCTTTAATAAAACCCAATCCATCTTGCCTTTCTCCATCTACTAACTGAGCCATCTTTTTTCCCCACCCTGCTCTATCCCCTGGGAGTCAACTAGGCCTGCCAATGAAGAGCTATATTTATAGCCTGAGGGATTGAGCCTGTCTTGAGTCTTTCCCGCCACATGCACCTAGTGCCATATTTATGCGCAAATATTTATAAAATACTCTCTTGATAATTGCTATTCCGTAATGATTTGTCTCCTGTATTAGACACTTAAAACAGACTTTGAGTTGATATAAAAATAATGGGGCAGCTGGTCTTAAAAAAGCACACACCACCAATGTCATATTTCACTGTTTTTCTTCTGCGGGTTACACTGACTCCTCATAAAACTTAGAATGGCTCTTATTTTTTAAATCTTATTTGTACAGTGCCTTTGGGATGTTTGACAGGGAAAGTACTTTATAGACTTTATTGCACTTTGTTATTGCATTGTAAACTACCCTAGGCTATAGTGTTGCCTAACCCTACAGCCAATCATGAAGTGAATAATAGACGGACTTCAGAACAGGGTACTGTGTATTTCAGGCAAGTGGAGAAAAAACATAGATTTTGGCATTGGGTACAGAATTCAGGCATCCCAAGTATCTTAGTAGAAAAGAGCAAGAGTCCAGTAGCACCTTTAAGACTAACCAAAATATTTTCTGGCAGGGTATGAGCTTTCGTGAGCCACAGCTCACTTCTTCAGATCTGAAGAAGTGAGCTGTGGCTCATGAAAGCTCATACCCTGCCAGAAAATATTTTGGTTAGTCTTAATGGTGCTACTGGACTCTTGCTCTTTTCTACTACTGCAGACAGACTAACATGGCTATCCACTGTCAAGTATCTTAGCTTTCATTTGTCTTGTTAAAGCAACCCTTCAGCTTTCCCCTAAGCATGTGAGCATAGATTTGGAAATGTCATTTTTATTAGTGACCACTGGTGAAATCTTTAAAGCCTAAAGCGGGAGAAGAATCCAGTAGAACATTTGTGGCATCAGCTCCCCAGTTAGCTCCCTGGCCCTCTGTTAACTTCTGTTAACAGATGCAAAACAGAGTTTTGAAAACAGGTGTAATGTATATAGGGTGCAGGCAAAATTTGAGTTACTTACACATTAATGTATTTTGATTACGTTTATGTTAGGGATAGGCATTTGAAACATGACTGATCTAATCCACAGCAAGCACACTCCAGTCGTTAACCTCAGCAGGGTACCTAATCCAGATGAAATTGCCTCCAGCTTTGGTCAGGAACCACAAACGAGCTATATCTCAATAGTACTTTTGCTGGCACTGCTATGTTTGTCATGTAGGGCTGCACATATGCTAGGCAGGCATAGGAAAGCTTTGCTGGGATGTATAGAGACAGAAGCCCAGACCTTGCTATCCCACCACACAGATGGGAGGGACAGAGGCTTAAGGCTCTTACAGGGAAAGTACAAGCAAAACAAGCATAGATGAGTGAGTGAGAGAGGATGAAGGATCTGAGCATCTCTTTCAGGGCTCAAACAGATCAGATGCACACGGCTCACCCATTATTTTTTTCAGGCTCAGTACAAACTTGTAATACAGCTCCCCCTGCACATTAATACCACAATCCCTCTTCCCATACATACAGTCTCATGAGTTGTGGGGAAAAGTTTGCTTTAATACTGTTACATATTTTACATTTCTAAAAAAATGCCACCTTTTGCTTTAATAACAATACCTAGCCTGAGGGTTGCCAGGTCCCTCTTCACCACCAGTGGGAGGTTTTTGGGGCAAAGCCTGAGGAGGGCGGGGTTTGGGGAGGGCCTTCAATACCATAGAGTCCAATCGCCAAAGTGGTCATATTCTCCAGGTGAACTGATCTCTATCAGCTGGAGATCAGTTGTAATAGCAGGATATCTCCAGCTAGTACCTGGAGGTTGGTAATCCTACCTGAGAGTCCTACAAGTGTACTAACCATTTTGTACCTTTTTGGTCATGTCCTGTCAATGTCTCGATTTTTTTTAACACATGAGCACATGAAGCTGTTTTATATTGAATCAGACACTAGGTCCATCACAGTCAGTATGGTCTACTCAGACCAGCAGCAGCTCTCCAGGGTCTCAGGCAGAGGTATTTCACATCACCTACTTGCCTAGTCCCTTTAACTGGAGATGCCAGGGATTGAACCTGGGACCTCCCGCATGAGCCACAGCCCATCCCCTTTAATTCTAATGGACCAATGTGGCTGCAAACGTTAGGCCAATTAACTTTATTTTTCTGGCCTTTTCATTGCAAAATCATGAATTATCCACCCTGTTGATGTCTCTTGCAAGTTCACATTAAATAGACAAGATAACTAGGCGGCTTAACCATTCTTGCCCCATTGTAGAATGCCTGCAGTTTTTGACGAGTGCTCACTTGCTGAGACGTCTTTCAGCTTCTGCCACAGTCACTGGAAGTATGCAAAAAAAAAATCACTTTCAGTTGTTTCTTGTAAATCTCATTTAATAATATAAGTAGGGGTCATTCAAAAGTAGGCTTGAAGATTTTTTTCAGGGGCAACATTTCACAAGGAGAATTCTCAGAAAGATCTGTGGGTTGCTTGTGAAGTACACATTTAGAAGTGCCTTCCAGTTCGCCAGGCTCTAGTGTGACATATTTTAGAACTGAATGGAATGTAAAACAAATGTTATGTGTTGCTTTGAATATGTACTCTCATTCACAGATGACGTTGTCCAAAATTGCATCAAGAGCATTCCTTCTGAATAAAGACTCTGGTTCTCCAGAGATTGTAAGATTTGATTCTCCAGGTTCAGACTTTCCATCATGAAATCATTTCCATTTCATCCCTCTCTTCTTTGGCAATTGTACCAAAAGTCCCATCATGCCTTCTGATACAAGATGTGCTTCCTGTGGAATTTTAGGTCACTCATCTCTAAATCGTTTTATTTCTTCAATAATAACAGCAATGAGAGCTACCTCTGATTCAAGAGCTGTTCCTCTGGCTTGTAAAATCTCGTCTCTGTCCTCTTGGAAGAACTTTGTACCAGAAGCTAGCCATCAAAAGGCATTAAATTCAGGTGAAGTATCTTCTTGGTGGTTCTACTTGTGATTGTGCTTCATGTATCTTTTAACTCTAGAGTACATTCCAGTGCTTCAAGTATACCTGGAAGATGCTTTGTCAGTGGACGGCTAGCATCAGCACGTGTACTCTGGTGTGTGTCTGACTAAAAGTGGAGTGAGCTGTGAAACCTGTTATAATCTTCCACCTCTCAGGGCTAACACTGAAAAACACAAAAAAATTGCTGAACACAACCCTCAAATGTTAATGTTTCAGTATAGCCTCCAGCAGCATTGATCGCCACAGGACTGAGCGAGTGGGAACCACAAGGAGAGTATGCAACAGTTTCAGTTTGGGACGTAATGCAGGTCTGAACACCTTTTATTTCCCCTTGCATGGTAGAGCCATTATCAAATTCATGACCTCTACAGTCAACCAGAGGAATGTTATGATGCTTCAAGCTGCCAATTAGCACTTCAGCTCTCTTGATTAAGTTCAAAGTTGGTAAACTCAAGAAACCTTTCTTGGATGTTATAGGTACCATTGTCTTTGTTGCAAATGACAAATCGCGATATTAAAATGTTCAAGCTTAGAGGCATTGGGAACAGCATCACATATGACAGAATAATAAAAGGCTTTTTTGGTCTCTGCAAGTAGGGACTTCTGCACATTCATACCACTTAATGCTGCCAGTCTGAGTAGACAATACTGACTTTGATGGACCAAGGGTCTGATTCAGTATAAGGCATGTGTTCATGTGTTCAATAAACTTATAATAAAATAATTCAATAAATCCTAAATAGAACTGCACTGTTCCTTTTATGAACGATTAATTCAAGTGATGTGAACTGAATTTTCCCTTTAAAAAATAACTGGCTTCCATCAGAATAAACAACAGTCCGTCACTTTCCTTCCATCAATACATCTTCCATGAATCTGCTGTGAGTTTTAGCCTCATGGCTGTCATTGTATCGTCGTGAAAAGTGTCAAAGGTTGGTTCGCTGACATATTTTTTTGGTTGCTTTTTTGGTGACATGCGTGAAGTTCAGCATGTCGATTCCTCTTTTGCTGATGGAAAAAGGAGCATCTTGACAGCACTGTCCACACGTGAGTTGTTTAAGAAAAGATGCCAACAAGCAGACTTGGTCTTTCTTACTCCACATTCTAAATAAAAGCTGTTAGAATCTGGACATTAATTGTGTGTGTGTGATAAGTGCTGTCAAGTCGCTTCCAGCTTATGGCGACCCTATGAGTTAATTCCCTCAAAAATATCCCATCATTAACAGCCTTGTTCAGGTGTTGCAAACTGAGGGCTGTGGTTTCCTGTATTGAGTCAAACCATCTCATGTTGGGTGTTCCTCTTTTCCTGCTGCCTTCAACTTTTCCTGTCATTATTGTTTTTTTCTCATAAACTCTTGTTTTCTCATAATATGACCAAAGTACGATAGCCTCAGTTTAGTCATTTTAGCTTCTAGGCAGAGTTCAGGCTTGATTTGATCTAGAACCCATTTATTTGTTGTTTTGGGGGTCCACACTGTCTGTAAAACTCTCCCCCAACACCACATTTCAAAGGAATCTACTTTCTTCTTGTCAGCTTTCTTCATTGTCCAAATTTCAAACTCATGCATAGTAATGGGAAATACTATAGCATGAATTAACTTGATTTGGTCACCAGCGACACATAGTTACACTTAAGAATCTTTCCCAGTCTCAATCTCTTTCTGATTTCTTGGTTACAGTCTCCCTTTTGGTTGATGATGGAACCAAAGATTAGAAAATCTTGAACAATTTCAGTTTCCTCATTGGCAACTTTAAAGTTGAATAATTCGTCAGTAATTTATTATTTTCTGCCAGTAATGTGGTGTCATCAACATATCAAATTGCTCATGTTCCTTCCACCAAGCTTCACCTTCATCCAAATCTAATCCAACTTTCTTTAAGATATGTTCTAGATATAGATGGAACAGACAGGGAGATAAAATACATCCTTGTCTGACACCTTTGCCAATTGGAAACCATTTTGATTCTGTCCTAACAGTAGCCTCATGTCCAGAGTATAGGTTGTGCATCGAAACAGATGTTGTGTCACACCCATTTCTTTGAAAAGAAACCATAGCTTTTCATGATCCAGACAGTCAAAAGCTTTGCTGTAATCTATGAAACACAAGCTGATTGTCTTCTGAAATTCTCTTGTATGCTCCACTCCAGTAACAAATTTAAATTTGCTATATGATTGCTAGTGCCTTTTCCTTTTCTGAATCCAGCTTGAACATCTGGCATTTCTCATTCCATATATGGTAACAGTCTTTGTTGTAAGATTTTGAGCATCACTTTACTCACATGAGAAATTAATGCAATCGTCTGATAGTTGGCGAAGTCTTTTTAAGAACTGGAATATAGACTGAGCATTTCCAGTCTGTGGGCCATAGTTTTGTTTTCCATATTCTTGTCAAGATTTTCATAGACTCTGTTTCTGTGGCTTGAAACAGCTCTATTGATATCCCATCCACTCCTGGTGATTTGTTTCTCCCAGTTGTTTTGTGTGCACTTTTGCTTAACTTTCTAAAATTGCAAATTCTTCTTCGAAAGATTCTTTATGGAAGGAATCTGTCATCCTTTCAACTCTTCTATATAGTTGTTTAGTGTATTGTTCCCATCTTTTCTTTATTTTGTCCTGGTCAGTTAATGTATTTCCATGTTGATCTTTCAGCATGCTTAACCTTGCTTTTAATTTCCCTTTGATTTCTTGGATCTTGTGGAACCTATCTTCTTCCTTATTTGTTGTTCTTTTCTATTTTTTTACAATGATGTGATGCACCCTTCTCACTCACACAGTGCCTACCACCCTCCACAACCTCTCTTCCAGGGTTACCTGTAGGTCAGGCCATCACACATTAACCCACCCCCCTTTAATAATTTCCCATCACTCAAACACTGCACAGAGTTATTGGAGTTGGGGACTCAAACACTGTTCAATTGTTGTTATTATATTATTATATTGTAGAGGTATATGTAATAGTTTGAATTTATCTATGAGTTGTGGTGCTTACTTATATTTATAAATGTGGGTTATGTTGATACATATAACACCAAGAGAAATTTAATAATGGATGATTGCATATTGTATTGTTACATTTATTAGTGTCCTGAGAAAGATTTCCTAAATTTCGAAACAGATGAATACCGGATCCCTGTTGATATGATGATCTGGATATATTGATCCGCAGGAAACACATATGCTGATCTATAAAGAATATTCCATGTGAATCATGAGTTACTAATACTCACATAGGATGGAGAATTCACAACTTTGACTTCAACTCCATGCTCTTTGGCTCTTGTGGGGTATAGACTTGGACATTCCCCATTTGGACTTTTGTTCATTTCTTTATTGTTCACTTACTGTATTATGTGTTATTGTATTTCAGTTGTTTGATTGTATGGTATATTTTGCACATTGGTAAATTGTTTAATGCATAACTATTTGGCATTCTGCTGTTTCTTTGTTTTGACTGAAGGAGCAGCAGCAGATGAGGAAGCAGGATGGGATACCCACATTACTGGAAATTTCGGGCAACACTGACTGGAAGCCTTTCCGTTCTGCAGGTCTAACCAAATATGTGTCAGTTCTGTGTTCTTTCAGCTATATGTTAAATTATTTTGGACACACACACCCCGGCTAACCTTGAATATTTTCATGGGTTTTCTAATGAACTTGCAAGTTGGAGCAGTGGACTCTGATCTGGAGAATCAGGTTTGATTCCCCCTCTTCCACAGGAATGGCGGAGGCTAATATGGAGAACCCGGTTGGTTTTCTCCACTCTTCCACATGAAGCCAGCTGTGTGACCTTGGGCTAGTCACAGCTGTATTAGAGCTCTCTCGCCCCCACCTACCTCACAGGGTGTCTGTTGTGGGGAGGGGAAGGGAAGGTGATTGTACGCCGGTTTGATTCTCCCTTAAGTGGTAGAGAAAGTCAGCATATAAAAACCAACTCTTCTTCTTCAAGTTGTATAATGATAGAATGGAACATTGTGACTGTGTAGTTGTGCTCAGTAGAAAATATTCTGGTTACTGTTCAGCCCAGTGAGAATTCTGTTAATTAGTCTTGTGCCTGGTGAGAGCTGGCCATCTGCTAAGGGGTTGATTTCAGCAGCACAAAATGATTAAACTTTCAACAGCCTGCTAGTACTAAATAACTTTATAAGGTTGCCCCAAAGACTAACTGAACATAAATTTTTTAGAAACCCTCAGTTATACTGCTCCAATTACTCATGCCTGTGTTTCTTTAGGGGTAATTTCCTGACAAACCCTGTCTTTGTTTGTAAGTCTGCATGGATAACGGGTATTGATGTAGAAGCTGTACCTCTCTCCACTATTGTCTGCCTTCTGAGAATGTAGGCTTTTTGTTGTTAACACACATTTGGTGCACAATAATACCCTTTGTTAGCTTTATGTCATACAACCTTGTACTGAGGTAATCTTCAGTCTATTGACTCTAACATGCACCAATAGCATATCCAAACTCTAGTCTTCATCAAGACTATGACTTAAGCCTATCCATCCCAATGGCAGATGTGTTTATGCCACTTACAAAGACTTTGTTTACATAAATAGGCATGTTCCTTGAGCCAATTTTTCACAAGAGTAGTTTCAGAAAAACAGCCCCCCCCCAAGTCAATCTGTGATCTCTTGACAGCGCAGTATATTTTGTTGATGTATTAAAACTGTCTTGGTGGCCATCATGAGGGCAGAAGGAGGGATATAAATGTGGTAAAATAAATACAATAAAAACATTTATACCCTGCCTTTTCTTGTAATTCGAGGTGGCTTACAATAATAAGCTTTCTTTTTTTTTTTTTAAAAAAAGTCTTATTTAAACCAGAAGAAAATAAGAGATAAATAACAAAATAATATGGACACGTGCCCACACATGCGTATCTTTTTTGGTACTGTTTTTTAACATGGTCCTAGTGACGTCAACGGGAAGGAGGCCAAAGAAAATGTGAATAATGTGTCCTTTGTGAGGTGATAAACAATGCTGTAGGATCCGATCTCTTAACATAGTTTCAAATGCAACTGTAGGATAAATTTGAAGATAGCTCTAATTACAACGTTCTTCTTTATTCACCTGGATGCCTGAGATCTTCCCTTTGTCTTGGGAATAATTTGTTTATAATTCTAATTTCTCACAGCTAATTTCTGTTAAGAACTGACAGTGTACTGTAGGTGTTAATGAAGCTGCCTACATGAAGGAGATAGGAAAGGTTAACATGTAATCTGTTTGTCTGATATTGCTGCAGCTTTTTTACTTCAAGAAATCCATGTAATGAGACTTAGAAACTCGCTTATGCAAATCTCTTTTGCCTCTTATTATATTCCAAGTCCCAGAGGAAAGTAATAAACCTATTGCAGACAGAGTTTTTAAGTTAGTTTTACCACTCTAATGAGGCTAATGTAATCATTCTCAGCCAAAGTGTCCTGCATTATCTAGGTTTGTTATTTGCTGTCCTCATATAGAATACAAATTTCTATTTTCAAGAGGGACAAATATTGGCCTCCTCTCTGGACTGACATAAGGATTTTTGCTCAAACTACATTTGAAACTCAGCACAACAAATAAAGAAGCATATGTCATGCAACTCAAATAGGAACTCTTATTGTGGTAACTGTTCATACTAGCATTGTCTGCTTAGAAAACCACTTTAACCTGATTCCTTGTCTATGCTTTATTATTATTGTCCATTATTAATACCTTTAAGGCCAAATTAACTCACATATCTAATTCTGATATGCTCAATAGATCTGCAAAAATGGACAGATCGGAGGGATTTCTCTACAAACCCGAAGGAAATCCAAAGTTTTCAGAAAAATCTGAAATTTTAAAATAATCCATCCATGGTTTAAAGTTCTCATATGAGGATAAAATGGAGGAAAGGTGAATATTATAAGCCACTTTGGGTCCCCATCAGGAAGAATAACGGAAAGCAAAGGTTCACTTTGGGGCCAAAACAGCCCTGGAAAAGGTCCTGTCACTCCTCCCATCACATCCCCCAATGACTTGCTAGGGACAGACCTGGAGGTAACCACTGGAGATTCGCAACTGGGCCCAGACAGTGTGCAACCACACAACTAGAGGGAACTTTTCCTGGACAGATGATGCTAGGGAGAGGACAGGAGGGAAAACTGAAGACGGGGGTGCCGATAAAGGTAGGTTGGCTAGTGGGTGGGAAGGAGACAAGGAAGCAGGAAAGGTGAAGAGACAGTGGGGGCTGCCAGGGAAGGAGGAAATGCGATGTCACTTGCACGTCCTTGCATGTCCCCTACTAGTGTGATCTGATTTCCTGACTGATCTTTCATAAGAACATAACAACATAAGAAAGACTATGCTGGATCAGACCAAGGCCCATCAAGTCCAGCAGTCTGTTCACACAGGGGCCAACCAGGTGCCTCTAGGAAGCCACTAACAAGACGACTGCAGCAGCATTATCTCTTTTAATCACAGTCAGGGCTGGGGAAGAGAACTTTGGCTCATTCCTTGCTGTTCTTTTGATATACATCTCCTCCCTCTGAGGAGATTTTTTTTCTGAGGGGAAAACATAAGGTGCATATAGAGCAAACTGGTGTGTGTGTGTGGGTGTCCCTCAGAAAAACAGAAGAAAGGATTAATTTCTCCACAGCACCATGACTCCAATTCAAGACCACAGGGCTACAGGGGGAAATTAAAGGAATGAATATCCAGTCATGACCATCACAGTCTTTATCCTTTATTATTTTATATGAACAATTAGTGACTTAAAAAAAAAAGACACAAGCAATTCCTTCCTGCTTTGCATGAATGAATCAGACTTCACAAAAGCAATGTTAGTCACGGTTCGAAGTTTGAGTTTGCTATGCTGTGGAGAAGCATCAGATTAGCCAGCTAACTTGCTAGAAAAAGAGCCAGAAAGAATGAAGAGTAAGGTTGCAGTGTGTTAGTTCATCGGCCATAATGCATGATTTAGAACTGAAGCACTGAACTGGCGCCAGCGGGTTCTGGTGATGACAGAGGTGCTGTTTAATTATTTAACTACCAAATGCAGAAATCAAAAAAAGGAAATGTAAGCACGTGCACGTAGACACACATACACACATAAATTCTGTATCACTAGTTGTAAAATGAAATTACGCACATCCTTTTTCCAGGAGTCCCCTTGATATCATGTTATCACTCTGCCATCCTCTTGTATGCAATAAATTTGGAGGTCTACCTCCATTGACCGTCAGCAATATTTATACTTAAGAATTAATTTCTCCCCATTCGGGGTCAAATTCTCATAGCTATGAGAGTATCTGCTTGTTTTGGGATCAGTCTTGTAGCCATATATATCATCATGGGAATAATCCTAAGCAGATCTACTCAGAAGTAAGTCTAGGGTTGCCAATTTCCAGGTGGTGGCCAGAGATCTCTCACTATTACAACTGATCTCCAGCTGATGGAGATCAGTTCACCTGGAGAAAACAGCCACTTTGGCAATTGGACTCTATGACATTTATGACACACACCCCCTTTCAACCAAATTTCCCCCTCTCTCAGCCCGGCCGTATATTCTGAGGGAAAAGCGTTGGCCTGAGTATATTTGTGAGGAGATTATTTTCCTTCTCCTCCAGTCCCACACCAGTATTTACCTCAGAGAGAAATATGGCACAAGAGGCTTTTTTAACTTAAACTGACAAAACAGGGAAGTTTAATGAGCAGAACTCACAGAGATTGATTTTCAAGGAGAAGGCAGAATTGGAGAAAACGTAGAGTCAGATTGATATTCACAAGATTACCTCAGATAGATAGTTTAGGTGTTTTCTTAACTCAAGTTCCTTTCGTTCTTAGTTTCAAGCTTAGTTCTGTCCCTCAGAACTGTTACTCAGGTTCAGACTCTCAGACTCTGTCCCCAGCCTAGCTCACAGGAGCGAAGGAAGCATGAGTTCCTTTCCCTCCTCAGAGAACTTACAGAAGATTGGGGAAATATCCAAAATCCCTCTTCCAGTTCTCTCTCTGACTACCCCACACCAGTGGCTGTAATCCTCCACACCTCTCTGCTACCGGAATAGCTCTACCTGAGAGACTAATTCCCCTTTGTGACCTGAGAATGGGCCCTCTCTAACACAATTCTCACTCCTGTCACTCCCACAGGTTGTGTGTTTCAATAGCCTCGGCTTTAACAGAACCCCTCAGGTCCACAGAGTACGGTCTGGCTTCTGCTCAGTTTCACTACCAAGCTCAGAATCTATCACAGCCTTCTCTGGCTGGTTCCAATCTTAGGACTCCTTTCACAGCCTTCTCTCAGGCTGTTTCCTAAGCTCCCAATCTATCACAGCCTTCTCTCAGGCTGGGTCCCAAGCTTCGAAAGCTTTCTGTCTCTCAGAGCTCAGAGTGTCAGCTCTCTGGCTCCGCCCACTCTTGGTCTGTCAGCTTTTGCTGCAGATGAACCCCTTATCCGTCACAGCATTGAAGTCCCTCCCGCCCCAACCCCCGCTCTTCAGACCACCCCCAGGTATTTCCTTTTTTTATTTTTTTATTGTTTTTCAAACTAATTCACATTCAATTGTGTCATTCCATTCACATAGTGTATAGTATAAACAATTTCTATTTTATCACTAAAAAGATATATATAATTGACTTCCCCTCTCCCCTCCTCTATCCATTTAATATCCTTATTTCTCTTTTTGTATTTAAAGTCTAATTCATTATAATAACCCACATTTATCATTATCTTAAAGTCTAATCTTTAACTTTGATATCTTAATTACTTCAAACAGTTTGAATTAGATCAAAACATATCCCTTAACATTTCCCAAATTAAGTTCATTTACACAATATGTTGTCCATGCTTCCCTTTCTCCCACAAATTCCATGTTGTCCTTTTGATTTATTAATGCAGTAAGTTTTGCCATTTCAGCCAGTTCCATCATTTTATCTATCCAGGCAGTCTTATCTGGTATCTCAGATGTTTTCCATTTCGTTGCATAGACCAATCTTGTGGCAGTGGTGGCATGTATCAAAAATGATCTCTGAGTCACTATGGAATCTGGTATTATACTTAACAACATCATTTCCGGTGTTTTAGGGATATTATATTGTACTATCAACCTTAATTCGTTGTAAATCATATCCCAAACTCTCCAGGTATTTCCCAACCCGGAGGTGGCAACCCTAAATAAGTCCCATTTTATTGAGTGAGGGTTATTTTCAGGAAAGTATTGCAGCCTTAGCTTGCTTGTGGGTAATTTCCAGCCTTACTTTGTACTGCTCATCAACATGACATGAGGTTTCTCCAACACCAAATATAAACTTTCTAATTGGCCCCATTATGGACGTGGGAGAACTATGCCACTGACGGTGGGTCAGCTTGTTACATTTGCATCTCATCACTTCCAGCTTTGCCTAATTTTCCGTGTTGAAGAAAGAGCCAAAGCATTCTGACCTTCCAGCAAGGAGACATTGCTACAAGAAAAGTCATCAACCTGGTATTAGAGAAGATGGTTTTGCTTGTGTTCAAAATAATTAGAAAGGCCATTTTAGATTTCTAATGACTCACCAGATTTTCTTTCCCAAGCAACAATGATGAAATGTGTGAGTTGTCTTACATTTAAAGTAACAGCAAAGGTAGACTTTTTATGATGACTTTTGATGTTAGGTGTTTGGTATTTTTTTAATCTGCTCATTCTAATAATTGTTCTAAGTGAATAGTTTAGGAATCTTTTGTCCAGCTGCATATTCTTCATCTCAATTCAACAGATGATGCAATCTGGCTACTTTTTTGAACTTTGAATATAGGATCTGGAATGTAATACTGACATATGGTTGTTGCTTCTGCTCAGAGAAAACAACAGTGCTGAAGCTAGAAGCTGGAAAAACAAACAAACAGAGGCACATAATCAGCATTTCAGTTACATCTAACCAGCTCTAACCAGCTGAGATCCAGTCAAAAGCCTGATAGTGCCATGTACCAGATGATGTAACACTAACCTGATCTTTTCCAAACATTATTAACATGCCCTGTCCTCCTCTGATTTGCAGAATTATAACCTAATTGATTACCATATTTTGGTCATAAAATTGCTGCATCTTATTGTTGAAGAACTGACTAAAGGATAGGGTTTTCAGCTCTGGGTTGGGAAATACCTGGATATTTGGAGGGTGGAGCCTGAGGAGGGTGGGGTTTGGGGAGGGGAGGGACTTCAATGCCATAAAGTCCAACAGCCAAAGCGGCCATTTTCTCCAGGTAAACTGATCTCTGTTGCCTGGAGATCAGTTGTAATAGTGGGAGATCTCCAGCTACCACCTGGAGGTTGGCAACCGTGCTGAAGGATCATATAACTAAAGCAGGCCTTGGCATTGAAGTCCCTCTTCTCTCCAAACCCCACCCTCTTTAAGCTCCACTCCCAAAATCTCCAAGTATTTCCCAACCTGGAGCTGGCAACCCTAACCCCTTGCCTTTTAGGCATGACGTTTCCCTGATCTAACTTCTTAAGCAGTGTTTTGGCCTACTTTTTGATATGTAGGGTTGCCAGGTCCCTTTTCATCACCAGCAGGAGATTTGGGGGTGGAGCCTGAGTAGGGTGGGGTTTTGGGAGGGGAGAGACTTCAATGCCATAGTCCAATTGCCAAAGTGGCCATTTTCTCCAGGTGAACTGATCTCTATCGGCTGGAGATCAGTTGGAGATCAGTTGTAATAACAGGAGATCTCCAGCTATTACCTGGAAGTTGGCAACCCTATTGGTACTGCTTTCAGCTTGCACTGAAAGTAATTCCTAAAAGGTAGGCCTGGAGAGTTGCTTAGAAAGCTGAATGGAGATGCCTGCCCACCCATTTAAATAGCTCTCCCACCCCCTGCCTTTTAGACATGTCTTTTCCAAAAAGCCTTTCCTTGGAAGCAGGGAATGGAGTACTCTTTAAGAAGTTTGTCTGGAAACTCCAGCCATGCCTCTTGGGATTTTTGGTGCAGGCAGGAACCAACTGATCCAGCAGTCCTAAATAATAAATAAAAGGATTCAAGTACATGCTCTCACTCCTCCTTTCCAATCAAAACTTAGCCCTCTGAGGAATCTTTTCTCTTAAATCCCTAGAAGGACTTTGTTATATGCACGTGAAATTATATGTACTTTGCCTGTAAGATTGCTTTAGACATACACTCGCCATACTCCAATATTCTAATTTTTTTTTTTGCAAATATTTTTTATTTCTTATCAACATAAACCTTCAAATATACAAAGAAAACAAAATACACACTCACAGCCCATTCCTGAGCTTTTGGTGTGCGGGGACAGTGGGGAGGAGGCGCCACCGCTGCGCTTCCTAAGAAGTTCCCTGCACACCGAAAACACAAAAAAAGCCTTTAACTGGCTTCTATTCATGTAAAATGGGGCAAAAAAGCCCGATAGAGAAAAGCATGGCTGCTCCTGCAAAAACCAGGCACAGCAATGCCATTCTTGGTGCTAGCATCCGGGGCTGAAAGGGGACAGGAGGCTGCCTAATGGCAGCTCCTCCCCAGAACACCCTGGGAACACCTCCCGGAATGCTGGCACGGGCCTTTACACCAGTGGAGACCCTCGGAAGGCCCCGCCAGTGTGCTGCGGTGGCGCAGCGGTGTCCAGAGACCGGCATCCAGGCCTCCACATCAGCGCTGGGGCCACTAACGCCGGCGTAAGTAGCCCAGGCACTGGCGTGGGGGGCTTGAATGCCAGCACGGCCCCTTCCTGGCCTCCTAAGGGCTTTCGCCCTTGAAGTTCAGGAATGCGCTGATACAATACATTCTCAATACATTACATGCACAAACAATATACATACAAAGTCTAATGAATTAAACTTTAGCTGAGTGGACCTAAAAACATTTTCTTAGTTTCCCTCTTGCAGCCTTCCCTATACAAATTATTATGACTTCATAATATTAAATCTATTGCTTTATAACATTAGAACTACTGCTTTTTAATCAGTCTTTCTCTCTCACGATGAAAGAACTTTAAACTTGTAGCAAAGAACACTTATTAAATCATTCTAATAGCTTATATAGACATATATGTTCAGTCTGCCTAGGAAACGTTGGGATGTGACGTCACCCCATGGGTCAGGAATGACCTGGTACTTGCACAGGGGACCTTTACCTTTACCTTTAAGTTCTTTTATATATTTTTCTATTATAGTCTAAATTTTGTAGTCTAAATTTTATTAATTTATTGATTGTATATTTGTAGCTTCCTGCCATGTATGGAAAATGGGCACTGCCTGGAAGTGGCTAAAGAATCCTCCTTGCCTTTCAAAATACTGAAGGGGGAGCTGTCAAAAGGGTACAAAAGAACGTAGACAAAAAACAGGATTGTTACTCTTGCCAAGCCATTTTAAAGTAAAGTTTTCAGAAGCTCTTTTTGATTAAGATCAGTTCATCTCCATGCCTCTAATATTAACAGAATTACCCAACTTAGTTCAAAGGGACTATACTAATGCTGGAAACCTATCTATTGCAAAGTTGTGTGCAATCCTCTCAAGTACTTCAGAAAAACAAGCATTATATGTAAAATGACACAGGGTGAACATATGTGGGTCAGGACCTGAGGTGGGGGAAATTGTTCTGAAACCTTAAAGTGGGAAGACTTGAGTCGAGGTCACAGAAAAAGTAGGCAAGGTGATAAAACCTCTGGATGCCGCTTTCAAACTGCAGCTTGGGGAAGCCTGTGATAGAATGCTCCATATACAAGATGTCCCTGACTTGAACAGTTTACCTGGGGATCTGATCTGTGCTTTACGTTCTTATATGTATGCAGTCAAAAGGTGGTGTAAGATTTTGTTTGTGCAGTGAATTCCAGTAAATGTATATGCTCCCTCTCCAGAGACCCATTCAAGGAAGCTCCTATGATAATGAAAATATTGTATTTGTTATGGATGTGTCTGACTCTTGAACGATTGGGCTGGTTCCTAGCTCCGAAGAAAATTTGTCAAGGCCTGGATTAAAACCTAGTTTAGACATTGCCTTTCATGTAGACTCATGGAAATCTCTTAAAGATAGTGACCGTACACACAGGGGAGAAACATTTGAAAGCTCCTTACAGTATGCACAGCTTCTTCCCCCATCCTCATGTGCATCATATGCCCATATTCATAGAATCCACAGGATCATAGAATCGGAAGGGACCACCAAGGTCATCTAGTCCAACCCTCTGCACAATGCAGGAAATTCACAACTACCTCCCCCACACACCCTCAGTGACCCCTACTCCATGCCCAGAAGATGACCAAAAAAACCCACCCTCCAGGATCCCTGGTCAATCTGGCTTAGAGGAAAATTGCTTCTTGACCCCAAAGTGTTGCTCGTCATTGCCCTGGGGATGTAAGAAAGGGCCACAAGAACCAAGCACTGATGCAACCCTTCCTGCCCTCCCTTTCATGATCTGTCTAAGTTCACAGAATCAGCATTGCTGACAGATGGTCATCTAGCCTCTGCTTAAAAACCTCCAAAGAAGGAGAGCCCACCACCTCCCGAGGAAGCCTGTTCCACTGAGGAACCACTCTAAATGCCAGAAAGTTCTTCCTAATGTTCAGCTGAAAACTCTTTTGATTTAATTTCAACCCGTTGGTACTGGTCTGACTTTCTGGGGCAACAGAAAACAACTCTGCACCATCCTCTATATGACAGCCCTTCAAGTTCTTGAAGATGGTTATATCACCTCTAAGTCGTCTCCTCTCCAGGCTAAACATACCGAACTCCTGCAACCTTTTCTCATAGGACTTGGTCTCCAGATCCCTTACCATCTTTGTTACCCTCGTCGGGACATGTTCCAGCTTGTCTACATCCTTCTTAAATTGTGGTGCCCAAAACTGAACACAATACTCTTGGTGAGGTCTGACCAAAGCAGAGTAAAGTGATACCATCAGTTTGCTTGATCTGGACATGATATTTCTGTTGATAAAGCCCCAAAATTGCATTTGCCTTTTTAGCGACCGCATAACACTACTGACTCATGTTCAATGCATGGTCTACTAAGACCCCTTGATCCTTTTTGCACATACTACTGCCAAGACAAGTCTTCCTTATCCTATAATTATGCATTTGATTTTTTCCTACCCAAATGAAGAACTTTTAACCCAGTTTTCCAGCCTGTCAAGATCATCCTGTATCCTGGCGCTGTCTTCTACTGTATTTGCTACCAGTCCCAATTTAGTATCAACTGCAGATTTAATAAGCATCCCCTCTATTCCTTCATCCAAATCATTTATAAAGATGTTGAACAACACAGGTCCCAGGACAGACCCCTGAGGCACTCCACTTGTCACTCCTCTCTAAGAGGATGAGGAACCATTAACAAGCACTTTTGTTAATGATCTAAACCACATTTTACCAACTTGTCAACCATGTGGAACATTATTAAAAGCCTTACTGAAATCAAGATAAGCTATGTCCACAGCATTCTTCTGATCCAGCAAGGTAGTAACTTTCTCAAAAAAGGAGATGTGGTTAGACTGACATGACTTGTTCTTGAGAAACCCATGCTGGTTCTTAGTAATCACAGCCATCCTTTCTAAATGCTCAAGGACTGACTGTTTGATATTTTTTTCTAAACCTTTTCCAGGTATAGACATCAACCTGATGGGTCGGTGGTTACCCAGATCCTCCTTTCCCCCCTTCTTGAAGATGGGGACAACATTTGCCTGCCTCCAATCTTCTGGCATGTCACCTGTTCTCCAAGAACTCTCAAAAATAATGGACAGAGACTCAGAAATTACATCTCTGTGTTCTTTTAATATCCTTGAATGCAATTCATCTGGCCCTGACAACTTAGTTTCATTTAAAGAAACTAGGTGTTTATGTACTAGCCCTATGCTGATCCTAGGCTGCAGCTCCCTTCCCTCATCATCTGTTCTGATTTGGCTATGTTGTACAGTGTTTCCCTCTCAAGAGAAAAATGAGGAAAAGTAGGAATTGAGCAGTTCTGCCCTATCTTCATCACTTGTTACAATGTCACTTTCCTACCCTCCTGAGGTGCAAACCATCTCCTGATAGAAGAGCTTCATCTCAAAAGCATAAGCCATGGTCCAAAAAACCAAACCTTTCCTAGTTGTGGTTCTGTAGCCAATCAACTGATACATCCTATGGGGATTACACACTTATACATGGCCTCATCTGTGGATATTTAAATCTGTGGATTGGGGCCACATAGCAGCAAAGGAGATCATCCAGGGTGTCATCCAGGTTTACAGAAAGATCCTATGGGTTAGAAAAAAACGAAGGAGACATTAAATCCCCCCAAATAGAGGAGTGTGCCTTCATTGTCCCAGAGAGATGAACAGGGAACTGCCATCGTTGTGTGAGATGGATAAGTGGAGGCAGTAGCACTGCAGGTGGGTGAGGGCATGGAAAGTGGGAGCCACCCCTCCCGCCCCCTGCCATCGCTTCCTACATAGCAGTGGGGAGGGTGTTGGTCTGGCAGGAAGGGCAGCAGGTAGGGGGTGTACAGAGAATAGACAAAGCAGAGCAGCAGGAAACAGGTAGGAGGGAGGGCAAAGTGACAGAGATGGGAACAGGCAGGAGACCAAAGCAATTGGGGGGTAGGAAGGCAAAATAGAGGAACGAGTGAACCAGATTCCCCTTCCTCCATGAGTTTCTTATGGGTCCCTGCGAGGGGGGAGTGCAATCTCAGTGGTGGATGGTTGGGTGAGCTAAGAGGGGGATGGGATCCCCCCATGAGTCTCATGGATCCCCACTTGTTAATAAACTCGCCTTGTTTTTTCTCTCACATGTGTCATCCCCAGAAGTAAGGACTTCCCAGTAGCCAGCACACCAAGCTAATATCTAAACTAGCCCTGAAATCTATAGGGTCTCTACAAAATATGTGTGATTATCAGCTCTTATTGGCTAGAATCAAGATGAGGCAGAACAGTGTGGGTCTTTGGCTTAGCTGGCCTGGGATAATATTGCGGAAGCAAAGGAAATGTATTCTGTTCCATTATCATGGCAGCTGGGAGTGCCCTGGAAAAAGAATAATTCCCCTGCAGCTGTATTGAAACCTGATGGATTTTTTGTGACGCATCACAGCTCGTAATAAGAGACAGATCAAAGAATCCCATGCAGCATAAAACATACGTTTGTTGTTAGACCTGGAAGCTGCTTGACTCGCTACAGAAAGTTCTGCTGTTACAAGGGAAGCTGCGGCATTTCTTTTTTTAATGACACAGCAGCTACTTTAAAAAACACAAGGCATCTGAGAAGTTCTAATAGGGCAGAAAATCCCATCATATTGTACTGTTATATAATTTTAGTTTCTCTCTTTCTATAAAATCAATTGTCCTGGGAGCTGCATTGCACACTGACAAATGGGTGCGCTTTTGTCACAAGCAATTATGTTATGCTACATTAAGCCGCCATATAATCTATGACGTTATGGGAGTCTGAGAGTATCCAACCTTTCTCGGAGAGGTATCCTTGGCTCTGTTAAGCTCTTGCTTAAATACGAACTGTAAAGAAAAGTTTTCTGAAGGCTTTGGAAAGAAGCACAGGAACCAAGCGTTAAGAGTCACTCTGTTCCCCACTAGGCCTACATTAATAGGGCTGCCTCCTGCCACTGTTCCCCTGAAGGGATCTTACGATTGCTTAAAGCCATATATTTGACTACAACAGCTGCAGGGGAATATCAGCAGGAGCAGAATGATACAGAGAGGCCATAAGCCACAATACATCCAAAGCGGAGGTTTAAGTAAATGAGGAGATGGTTTGAGGATACAATCAAGTATGTTCAGCAGAGAACAGAGAAGTCTTTCATAACTTATAGGCTCTGTAACCTTTAGAAAACAAGTGCTAATTCCGGTTTACCGTAGATGGGAACTGAAGCATTAGATAGTAAACATCCTATTTTATGCATTCCTAACCCTTGATGTTGTAAGGAACCCCGTGGCACAGAGTGGTAAGCTGCAGTAATGCAGTCCCAAGCTCTGCTCACGACCTGAGTTCGATCGCGATGGAAGTCGGTTTCAGATAGCCGGCTCAAGGTCGACTCAGCCTTCCATCCTTCCGAGGTCGGTAAAATGAGTACCCAGCTTGCTGGGGGTAAAGGGAAGATGACTGGGGAAGGCACTGGCAAACCACCCCGTAAACAAAGTCTGCCTAGAAAATGTCGGGATGTGACATCACCCCATGGGTCAAGAATGACCCGGTGCTTGCACAGGGGACCTTTACCTTTACCTTTTTTTTAACCCTTGATGTTAAGTCCCCCACCCCTGAATAAATTGTTATTTTGCTTAACAATGATTGATTTACCCTTAGGTTATTTAAAATGCTTACCAGTTCCCTAGTCATGCCTCACTGTTCAGACCTGTTACTGAAATAATATGAGGGACAGAAGTTGTGAGACAGAACGATAGCTGCAGAAAAACAACGGGAAGAGATTCACAGCAGGTAACTGCCCGGCACCCCCATCCATCTCAGTTAAAAATGGGGAGGGGCAGTAATGATGGTTGCCAGAGACAGATCCCTGAGGAAATTCTGATTGGTTTAATCTTGGCTGGGAGCATTAAAATGTCGTTTCAAAAGGCAAAATATATCTGGGGTCCTGCAGAGCAATTTCTGGGGTGTGACAAAGAACTAGAGAATAAATGGTTAGAATGTGATGGTTTTTATATTTGATAAATGCTGAACCACGTCAGCAGGGAGCTGGAAGGCAAGAAATGGTGTGTGAGTGTTTTTTAACGAGCAGAGATATAGATGTTTGAAACCGTGTTATGAATTAGCAATGAAGAACTGCTTTGAGGTAGAATTGCATTGTCTTAATGTTGCTCAAATTCACGGGTGCTTAAAACAATTGGAGGCTCCTGAACGGATTTGATTTTGAACCACATTATGTTTATTTCAACAAGAACAAATTACCCATATTTCTCATATTTGTAGTGCACCACAAACGGTTCTGTAGTTCTTGCATAAAACTTTGCAACCCAGAACACTAATTTTCGAAACACCGACTGTGACATGCTACGTGGTAAAATATGTAAGGGTTGAGAGTGTGCAGCTATATGTCATCTAAATATGAGAAGTCTGTATATTTTATGCAGGTTGAACACTGGGGGTTACCGCACTTTGTATTCCCAGCGATGTATTAAGAGTTTGAAAACGTTATAAAAAATACTGTTCGCACTTTGTTTGGCCCCTTTAGCTGTGAAGACGTCTTCCAACCATTTATTAGCCGTGGTATCCAAAAATCCTTTTAAAGCGATGTTTTTTATAACATTTTCAAACTCTTAATACATCACTGGGAATACAAAGTGCGGTAACCCCCACTGATGTCTTATGAACCCCCAGGAGAGCAGTATTTTGTGCCAAACTGCAACACGTGACTAGGGCTTTGCAGTTGATAATTAATCCAATAACGGAACAATGGAAAAGATCATCAGAGTACTCAAGAATCTCTTAATATAGACAAGCACAAAGGAGAGATAAGAACTGTCATATTTTTACACATTTCATGCTAATGGATCATCTCACCCACAGCAATTTTTCCCCTGTGTTGCACCCACCAACAATTTCAATATGGGCTGAATACTGATGTGCCAAACACTGATGTGCCAGACTGCAGCAGCATCTGCTTATGAAGAACATTGAAAATAAGAAACCATTGTTTCTTAAAGATCAAGCAAGCAGCTGCCATGATTTGTCTGAGTGGGGCTTTGGCTCAATGGTAGAGCATCTGCTTGGCACACAGAAGGTCCCAGGTTCAATCCCTAGCTTCTCTAGTCAAAAAGATAGTAACTGGTATGAAAAACTTCTACTTGAGGTCCTAGAGAACCACTACTAGCCACTGTAGATGATGATAAGCTACCATCAAGTCACAATCAACTCCTGGGGACCCCTCATGGGGTTTTGAAGGCAAGAGATGAGCAGAGGTGGTTTGCCATTGCCTTCCTCTGCATAGCAGCCCAGGTCTTTAGTCTCCCATCCAAGTATTGGCCATGGCCACTCCTGCTTAGCTTCCAAGAAGAAGAAGAAGAAGAGTTGGTTTTTATATGCTGACTTTCTCTACCACTTAAGGGAAACTCAAACCGGCTTACAATCACCTTCCCTCCCCCTCCCCACAACAGACACCCTGCGAGGTAGGTGAAGCTGAGGAATGTGACTTGCCCAAGGTCACCCAGCTGGCTTCGTGTGTAGGAGTGGGGAATCAAACCTGGTTCTCCAGACTCCATAGCTCCAAACCACTTCTCTTAACCACTACACCATGCTGGCTTTCACACCAAGCACTTGTAAGCTCAGGCTAGTCTGGGCTTTTCAGGCAGCAGAGTGTATAACACCAACCTTGATATACTAAGGGGTCTGACAGTATAAGGCAGCTTCAGGTGTTCATGTTATAGCAGAGGGGGGAAGAGTAGGAGCTGTGAACTGTAGGGTTGCCAGGTCCCTCTTTGCCACTGGTGGGAGGTTTTTGGAGTGGGACCTGAGGTAGGTGGGGTTTGGGGAGGGACTTCAATTTCATAGAGTCCAATTGCCAAAGCAGCCATTTTCTCCAGGTGAACTGATCTCTCTCAGCTGGAGATCAGTTGCAATAGCAGGAGATCTCCAGCTAGTACCTGGAGGTTGGCATCCCTAGTTCCAGAGGATCAGTAACAGTAGACAGTTCTGGCTTTGATAGACTAACACTTGGTCTAAGGCAACTTTGGGGTGGTCATGTGTCTCCCCTCTTGCACAAGTAGACAGGCAAGACTGGGCCCAAACCAGTGAGTGCTTTAAAACGCTAGTTATATTGGTAGGGTTGCCAGGTCCCTCTTCGCAACCGGCAGGAGATTTTGGGGGTGGAGCCCGAAGAGGGCGGGGTCTGGGGAGGGGAGGGACTTCAATGCCATAGAGTTCAATTGCCAAAGCGGCCATTTTTTGCCAGGTGATCTGATCTCTATCGTCTGGAGATCAGTTGAATTAGCAGGAGATTTCCTGCTACTACCTGGCAGTTGGCAACCCTATATATTGGGTAACATATGCCTTGTGCATGGTATAGTGTTGCTTTACAAAACTGAGTAGAAAAAAGGTAAAGGAAGACCTCAAAATATCAGAAAGACAAAGGTACACAACAAGATTTCAAAAAGTTATACAAAAATTGTGTGTAACATTTATGAAAAGCGAAATACAAAATAATTAGTTTTTAACAAGTCTAAATTCTTAACAGTCACATATCAAAATTACAACAAGAAGGTCACACATCAAAAAGTGCATTTATAATAAGTGATAATTCTTAACAAAGTCTAAGTTCTTAACAAAGTCTCACAGCAAGATTACAACAACAAGACAGGAATGCCAGCTGATGACTCCTGTTTCGGTCTCTTCTTCAGTTAATACCAACCATATCTGTTGACACCTGTTGTAAGCACTTGCAAAAACATAATAAATCTTGACCACTACATAACAATAATGTTAAAATATAATACAGAATATATACTATTTGAATACCAAAATTTTCAGTAGAATCAGAATATAAATAAGTCATCACTAAACCTGAAATGAAATATATAAACATATCACCAATCCACTATGCCAGAACAATATAATGAAACAAATAACCATCTAAAAACAAATTCATGGGCCCAGTTATACATGGGTGCAACGTACAATTTTTGCTTTACAAAATTGTACATGGGTGCAACATACTTCTGCTCTGTTGCCCACTGTTCGGTACCCCAGTTTTAACCATTAGAAGTTTAAGAGCCCTATTTTCATGATCATTGCCAAGAAACCTGGAGAAAAATGTCTTGTACCTTTAACAGAGGCTTGGAGATGGGCATCTGAAGCTTTTCATGGCATGGATCTAAATAACATCACCTGGTAAATAACATCCTATTAAACTTCTGTTAACAGGGCAGGGCATTTTTCCTCCAGGCAGTTGGCAACCCTACTTTTAGTGGAGCTCTGGAGCTAACCTAAAGGTGTCAAACTGTCTGTAGTAAAGGACTTTCTGTACTTTTAAATTGGAAGTCATTATAGTTTCACAGGCAGCTTTTGCAACTGGCTTGGAAAGTGCTACCAAGCATAACTGTAACAGCTGCTCCTTGCACCTGTTTTTAAATACTCTTTAAAAAAGAGGTATTTCTTTTAAAATGGCCATGCCACTCCATACATTAAAGGTAAAGGTCCCCTGTGCAAGCACCGGGTCATTCCTGACCCATGGGGTGATGTCACATCCCGACATTTTCTAGGCAGACTTTGTTCACTGGGTGGTTTGCCAGTGCCTTCCCCAGTCATCTTCCCTTTACCCCCAGCAAGCTGGGTACTCATTTCACTGACCTCGGAAGGATGGAAGGCTGAGTCAACCTTGAGCCGGCTACCTGAAACCGACTTCCGTTGGGATCGAACTCAGGTCGTGAGCAGAGCAGTACTGCAGCTTACCACACTGCGCCACGGGGCTCTACTCTATACATTACCCCTTTGTTTATTAATTCTTGCAACTCTTCCATTCTTCACTTTTTTAAAAAGTGGCAATTATACCATCATAGAATCATAGAGTTGGAAGGGGCCATACAGGCCATCCACTCCAACTCCCTGCTTAATGCGGGGGTTGGGGAGGGGAGGGACCTCAATGCCTCAGAGTCCAATTGTCAAAACGGCCATTTTCTTCAGGTGTACTGATTTCTATCAGCTGGAGATCAGTTGTAATAGCAGGAGATCTCCAGCTAATACCTGGCAGTTGGCAACCCTACATGCAGAGAGGATGGCCGAACTGCCTCTCCTACCTGGCCCACTCCTCCTGTAGGAGAGGCAGATCTGCCGCCCTCTCTGCATGCCACAGGGGTGGTGACTGCCCTCCTTGCCCCCACCAACTATCTTAGCATTCAATACCAATAAAATCTGCTAAAACTATAACTTAAGGACATTAAGTTTTAAACTCTGCATAGACTTTAACTGTATGAGTTGCAACCAATCATACAAACTTGAGTATTGCCAGCAGACACATAATTTTTTTTGTCTTTGAGATTTCAGTCTATTAGCTATCATTTGAATATAATATTTGAAACACAAAGCTTGGTTCAAAAGATGTGGCTCACTCATGGGATAGAGAAGCTTTGCAGTCTTTGAAATTATTGCATCCATTTACAACTTGATGGTTCACCAGTTCTGATGGTAATCTAGTTAATATTGATGAGTGTTTCTCCAAAGATTGAGTGGCTATAATTCTACTCTTTTAGACAGCAACCCTAAACATGTCTACTCAGAATCCTACTCAGGTCTATTAATAGAGCTTACTCCCAGGAAAGTTGTTTTAGGATTACACTGTGAGTTGCAGAATTTGGTTCAAGAATCAGATCAAGGTACAGGGACAAGGGTTTAAGGCATATGATCAACACTTTTCTACACTGCTAATTGTTATGAGTGTGCACTGGGAATATAACTCCTGTCCCAGCACAACCAGTCTGTTACCCTTGGGAGAGTAACTGCTGGCTTAAATAAGCTAATCTGAATGAAATGCTTTCCATTCTAGTTTGCTGTGCATTCTTTAATTTCCCTTTTATTTGACCGGTGAGGAGTAGGAGAAGAGCAGGGGAAAAAAGAGAGTGACTCAACTTGCCTGGGAAGTTGTCCAGCCAGAACACTTAGCCCAAATGGTATGATCTCCACTAGAGTACCTATAAACAGAAAGCATTTCTCTCAGATGCTGCACCAGTTTAAGGACTTGAGAGGGCTTCGGAGTGTGTCTTCCCAAAACATTCTGTAATCTTTGTTTCTGTGGGTGCTACATAGGCTGGGGCAAACCCTTGCTGTGGGAGATAAAAGCAAAAGTCCTTGACCGCAGGTGGAAGGAACAGAGGCATCTGCCCTATAGCAAAAAGTAAGCAAACACAAAAAGGAGACAGATAATTGATAATGAAGGATTAGATCATGTCTCTTTGAGAACTATTGATTCAGGCTCTGAGATCACTTGGATATCTTTAAAAGTAATTAGAACGTATAGCAGTGAGGAGATCAGATATGCCAAAATTTGCCCATTTGTGTGTTAAGCAAAAGGTCTATGTTCTTGTAGAAGCAGAGCACGTAGTGTTGGGGTGGAGGGGAACTCTGCTCTTGTTGTGCTAAGCACTTAGGTGTTTGCAGTTTTGGTTTTTCTCCTAGCCTGTTTGTGTGAGAATTTAAATTTCCTCTATAATATGGAATTTCTTCTGGTTCCTGCTCGAAAGTTGATAAGGAGAAATCCCTTGGGTGAAGGTTACATCCAATAAGAATTTCATCCCTGTTGTTTGAGACCCAGAAAAGTTCCAGAGAGAATGGAATGGGGACATTTTCCAAGAACGTTAAAACTCCTGCCGGCTTATCTCCCTGCACTCTCTCAGCTTGGCTCTTATAAAGGAAGTTAGCAAGGCTGAAGAGAAATGCTTCCAACCAACAAAGCACAGTACAGTAAGTCAGAGTTGGAGCAAATTGGAGCTTGCCCTCACGTCTGCACTCAAGGCCAAACTAGAAGGCCACCACAAGGGTACTGCCACCACAAGGATACTGCCACCATTTCAAAGTCAGTTTTGAAATGCTGCAAGGGCTCAATCCTCATTTGGCATACAATGCAGTGGGTTAAGGTACTCTTGTTTCCCCCTGCCCTGTGCCCTATCAAGTGCTGAAATGGCCACACACCCCAAGGCACGTGGTGGGGGAAACAAATGATCTGCCCTGCGGGTCCAATCAGGATTGGGCCCTCACAGCATTTTAAAATGACTTTAAAATGGTGGTGGATCCTCATGGTGGCCATGAGGACATTGTTATGTCTAGTTTGCCCCTCGTGTTCTAAAATTGAAGTTACACAGAAGTCCAGTGGCACCTTCGAAGCTAACAAAACACACTGTAGTATGAGCTTTTCATGAGTGAGAGCTCCCTTTATGCCTCTGATGAAATGAGCTCTGACTTCTGAAAGCTCATGCTGGAATATATTTTGTTAACCTTTAAAGTACTACTGGGACCTCTGTTTAATTTTGTTGCAACAGAGTAACATGGCTTTGGAGATTGTTACCATGGGTGAAGGTTACACTAAGAATTTCTCACTAGTAACACCACCTCCTCCCGATCCTTACTTTACATGTAACTAGGTCGGCACATGCATGCGGGTCCCCTACAATAGGTCTAATTTGTCTCACAGCAACTTTATATGAAGGTGTTTAAAGGAACTGTTGTAAATATGTTTGTGTGTGTAAATGACTACATAGGGTGGGTTTTCCTGTCTTTAACGGAGCTCTTGTGACAAAAATAAATAAATAAATCACAACTTGTTTTTCAAACACAGCTCATCAGGATACTAAAGATAATGTCTTTTGGAAGGCAGGCATAACCACATTTCTGACTTAGACCAGGGAAGAAAAAACTTGTACATTTCAAAAGGCCCTACTTGTACCATAACCTTGAACATTCAGTGGAGGAAAATAAGTACATTATGAGTTGTTTATCTACATTAAGGCTTTATTTACATAAATAAGGGGCTCAAAGTATAGTTCCCTTAATAGCAGAAAGTTTCAGGGCTGTCTTTTACATTGTCGGTTTCTAAGGGAGAAAACACTGGAGACATGTACTGCCATTTAAATATCTGTTTCTTAATAAACATACAGGTAGAACATATGGAATGTAGTGTGCTAACTTCTATGGCAACAACACTCTCCTAAGCACACCCTTCCATCTTTCTCATCAGATTACCTTATGAAGCTGCCTTGTACTAAGTCAGACCACTAGTCCATCTACATTGACTGGCAGAGGCCTTCTAAGATCTTAGGTGGAGAAAGACCTTTCCCAGCATCTGAGATTCTGTACTTGGAGATGCTGAGGATTGAATCTGGTGCCTTCTAGCATGGTACCATGGCTCCTCCTCCAAGGTTGCCAGTTCCAAAATTCCAGCTCTTTGTTTGGCTTCTGGCCACATTCAAAACTTCTTTGACACTGAGATAAAAATCCAAACCTGTTTCAGCTCCCACTCAGTCAAGGGTGCATGCCATTTATACCTAAGCTTGGCTTGTTGAGGTCAAACCATGGTATTGGTTATTGGTGGATAGAAATGGCTCATGCTTTGGATCTGAACCACAAGCAGAAACTGGTATATATAGTGAAAATGAGCAGCATTGGATGGT
Organism: Euleptes europaea; assembly: GCF_029931775.1. Classification (NCBI taxonomy): domain Eukaryota; kingdom Metazoa; phylum Chordata; class Lepidosauria; order Squamata; family Sphaerodactylidae; genus Euleptes; species Euleptes europaea. The sequence continues at coordinate 29,098,170 of NC_079326.1, forward strand.
AAGTCCTCTTTACAAAGAGAATAAAGAAGAGAGAAATAAGAGTTACACCTTTGATTATGATGTATGAAGCATCACCATTTTGACAGTTAAGGAACAGAGCCGCTTGATCTCTGCTTCGCTGTAGGGCAGTCCCCAAGACAATCAACATGATTAATTTAGCAGTTAAATTAGATTAGTTTCAGCAGCTGCACTCTCGGTCTTTGAAAGCACGACCCTTGGAGATGATCCCTTCCACCCCTCCTCTTTCAGATCAAATATTCATAGTGATTTCTCTAGCATAGAATAGTTCTCCCCCTTTTTGGCATAACATGCCAAAAAGACTCATGACCCTTGCCCCTTCCTTGGAAAGGATGTCAGAATAATATTAACCTTTGTAGTCGAGCGTGTGTTGTCCTCTTCCACTAATTGTAAAGCAATACATGTGTAACAACAACTGACATTTCTTATGAATTAATTGCTTTCCAAAAAGGGGGGGGGGAAATGAATCATGCCATCGAGCAAGATTTTCCAATCTAGCAAAGGATGAATGTGGACTCCTCAGAAAGCCTTTGCCTGGAAATACCCTCTCCTAGGATTGTCTTTTCAACAACATGGACTTTTCTTGTGGTGGGTCTATTCCTCTGGAAAAACTTACCACTGAGGGTGTGGAGGAAGCCTTCACTTGCTAAATTCAGGAAGGCACCAAAGGTGGTTTTGTTCCAGAGGGTGTCTGATGGAGGGCAAACTGTTTTGACAGATTTGGCTGTGTTAAGAATTTTGTATTGTTTTTAACTGCTTGTTTTAATTGTTTATTGTTTCTGGATGTTTCTGATGTTGTAACAATTGCTGATTTGTCAGCCACCTTGAGTTTGAGTGGACAGTGGTGTATATATATATGGGGCAGCACACACACACACACAGTATGGGGCAGCAACAAGAAGCCACTCCAAATGGTAATAGGAGCAGGTATAGTAAAGGGAAGAGCAGTTTGCATGGTGATTCGACTGGTTCAGATTTCCCCACTTAGCCACAAAGCTGGGTGATCTTGGCCAGTCACACTCTCTCAGCCTTACCTACCTCATACCATTGCTGTGGGGATAAAATGGTGCTGCTCTAATCTCAGTCATTTTAATAAACAGTCAGATTGAAGCCCAATCCTGAACCCAGATTTACCATCCTGCTATTTCCATAGCTTCAGGCACGATCTGTTTGGAAATCCCATGGACTTGCAGTGCCATAGACTTAGAAGGGTGTAACTCTCCTTTTCAAAGGCATTGCTGTGCCTACTTGTCCTGTGCCTACTTACCCAAAAGTAAGCAACATTGACTGTAGTGGGACTTACTTCTGAGTCAACATGCCTAGGATTGCATTGTAAAGATCCCTCTAACTGAAGTGGAACATTTGGATTATTGTAGTGGTCCGGTAGTAATTACTACTTTTTTATAATTAGCTAGCAAGGAAAAACCAGATGAAGGGAGCAAAAGTCAGAAAACGGAGCACTTTCTTATGCTATTAAGTACGCTTATTTTTAGGACGCTTCACTTGCCAGAAGAGACCTTGATGTGTTTTCCTCATTATATACTGAGAACGAATTCAGTAGGGAGAGTGCTATATAACAGTGAATGTTGCATATTTTAATCTTCAAGGGTAAAGACTGCAAACAAAATTTTGTTAGTAAAAGTTGTTTTGGTCCCTAACCTGATTAGAGATGGGAGCACAGGGACACAGAAGAACAGCTGTTGCTTCGTCTGACTTGGATTTCAGCAGAGGGCAAACTTCTTACACTTTCCTTTTAGATGAAATAATTTCCCCTTCTCTTCCCAGTGGCCCTATGTAACCCTTCTGGCAGATCTTGTAGTTAATAGAAAATTCTGTGATTTCTAGGAGGACATTGCTTTATGCAGGCTGACCTTTAATTCACATGCATTGAAACTTTTCATTTGCAGTGTTAATTCTGCTACAATGTAGCTTTTGCAACTTCCAATATAACATTGTTTGCCAGCTTCTACCTTCATAGGCTATTTTCCACCATGGCTATCTAGACACTTGGTGCATTTTTTATTAAAAATGCATCAGGTACACTAATGTGTAACTCCTAATGCAATTATATGGAAGTACTACTGCTACTGAAAGTAGCCATTAAATGCATAAATGTAAAAGGTTTAAATGCAGAGCTGAGCATCATAATACGCTAAGTATAATTATACAGAGTTATATTAAACAGGATTGGGCAAGTCATCTAGCACTGTTGGTCATCTGGGAACCATACCAGGAGCCAGTGAACAGTTGTAGCACTGAATATTTTTCTTGTTTATAATAATCCAGAATGTCCTGTGTTCTTTCCTTGGATTTGGCTACCAAACTACCTTGGGAAACACGTTGAAGGTAGAGTATTACAGTGGATACTTACCTCTTTTTATGTTCATTTGGGGGGAGTTAGAAAAAAAGGTACTACTGATTTTCAGTGATCTCCTGTTCACATTGCAAAAATATTGGTGGTGTTACACTGCTTGGTTCCATTTTCATCTCCTTTCCTCTTGCTGTTCTTGACCTCAGTTGACCTCCCTGGTATTGGAACCGGTGATCCATCAGCGGAAGGTGTTGAAGATTACGGCTCTTTCCCACTTTCTTCTCCCCCAAGCAGTCCCTTTGGAATTTGGGAAAGATGTACTCTGAGTATTTCCCGGTAGGAAGAAGAGAACAAAGAAGATCCATAATCCTTGTGTAAGAAGGTTGGTGGATCCACTCATTGACTGTGGTGGTCCATGGGGTTTTATTGCCAATCCCACAATGTAACTTTTGGAGTTACAAAATCATAAACTCTCAAACAAAATCATGAGGCTCACCACAGTAAAGAAGATGAAACAGCAGTGTGTATCAGTGAAGCCCAGGACATTGGGAGCACAGAAGGAAAATGAAATGGAGAGGCGGCTGCAGCCAGGAGAACAAAAGGGCTCCAAACAGCATCAAAATAATGAAAATGTTCAGTGGTGTGAGCAATCTTTTGGCAATTTGGATGCATCTCATGTTCTACTTTCGAAGCAAATTAGAGATTAGTTGGCACAGTCCCATGAAGTGTCCTTCCAGATGACTGCCCAGCTTTACTTGAAATCTCTTCCTCTGCTCTTCTTTTCTCTCTTGCCAAAAGTCTGGATTAAATAGATGAAGGGTCTCACAGGTCATTTGCCAAGTTGATCCCATGGTGTCACCAGCAGCAGCAGCATCCCAAATGACTGTCCTTGGTATTATGAAGATAGATGCATGAATTGTGAATTCACATTCCAGAGGTTCTCATATCTGGGCTATTACCACTGCATCGCCTTCTATCTGAGAATATATTGTGAATTGTTTGCAGAGAAAAGAGTAATGAATCAAGTTTATTCTAGGTGAATTGGTGACTCTTCTGGTCATTCAAAAAGCTTGGGCTGCTTCTAACTGAAAAATCGAAGCTGGAAATGTTTGGCTTGAATCCAATGAAGGATTTCCTTCTGTGGAACATGGTTTTCTCATTTCCCTCTCTCACTGCACCCCAAAATACCCCCCCCCCATGATTGACTGATTAAAGGACAAATATCATGGAAAGGCCCTGACCTTGATGGCCCAGGCTAGTCTGATCTCATCAGATCTCAGAAGCTAAGCAAGGTCGGCCCTGGTTAGTATTTGGATGGGAGACCACCAAGGAATACCAGGGTTGTTGTGCAGAGGAAGGCACTGGCAAACCACCTCTGTTAGTCTCTTGACATGAAAACCCCAAAAAGGGGTCGCCATAAGTCGGCTGCGACTTGAAGGCACTTTACACACACACACACATCATTGAAAGACTGATGGCCTTATGAAGCATGATCCCTGTTGCTTATTTTCAAGGCAGCTAACAGTGAGGAACAAACAAGAGAAGCTAGAAGAGCATAAAATCAAGTATAACATTAATTAGTCACCAAAAAGAAAAGCTGCTATTGTGGTTTAATTAAAAGATCACAGGAAATATTTAAACAACATTGTCAAGGAAAGAAGCTCAATTAAGATTTAAGTCAGTAGATTGATGCTCTTGTTCTTATACTTACTGAAGCTATTAAAAGTGGATTGTCACAAACCAACATCCTATTGTGCTATGCATGGCACCTATCTATAGCATATATTTTTTTAAATCTTGATTGAAGGCCCTTACAAATTCACCTGTGGTCTTTAATTCATGGAAGTTGTAAATTAAGGCATGTCTACCTCCCATATCAGGATGTGGAATGGTATAGTACAGCCTGATCTTGTCAGATCTTGGAAGCTAAACTGGGTTGGTACTTGAAAGTAAGACTTCCAAGGAAGACTTTGAAGAGGAAGGCAATGACAAACTACCTCTGCTTAATCACTTGCCTTGAAAATCCCACCAGGGGTCACCAAATGTTGGCTGTGACTTGAAGGCACTTTACGCGCACATCTTCCACACCATGTATGGTGTACATATGATGAAGAAGAAGAGTTGGTTTTTATATGCTGACCTTTTCTACCACTTAAGAGAGAATCAAACTGGCTTACAATCCTCTTCCCTTCCCTCCCCACAAAAGACACCCTGTGAGGTGGGTGAGGCTGAGAGAGCGTGACTGGCCCAAGATCACCCAGCTGGCTTTGTGTGTAGGAGTGGGGAAACAAATCCAGTTCACCAGATTAGTCTCCGCCACTCATGTGGAAGAGTGGAGAATCAAACCTGGTTCTCCAGATTAGAGTCCATCACTCCAAACCACCACTCTTAACCACTACACCACACTGGCTCTCATGCTTGCTTGCAAGTTAGGCTCCATAAACCCCACTTAGTGATGATTGGATCCCTAGGCCCCATTACCTATGAGATTTGATTTCTTGCTGCTGTGGATTTGCTCTGATGATATTTCATAAATATTCAAAAACTTGGGAGGAGTGGAGCCCCAGGAGTACAGAGGGAATGGTCCTTCCCTCCTCTCACCTAACTCCCCCTCTGTTCCACTCTTGCTGTTAGTGTCCATGGTGAGTACAGATAAAAGAGGTGTTTAAAGTGCCATGGATGCAGACTTCTGCAACCCTGTGGTTTAAGAACCATTGGGAAAGTAGCCTCATGGCTTTTCTAAGGTTGTTTGGTGTCAGCCAACTATGGATAGTGAGAAAATTAAATCTCTGGTTGTTTTTTGTTGTTGTTGTTGTTTTGCAAATCAACCATTTCTGGGCAAGGCAGCTCAAGATGCAATAAGAATGTCTAATGTGAATTAGGTGTTTCTCCAATTGATATATTTTTAATATCACATCAGAGAGTCTCCCATCCTGGAGCTGAACCCTGTCTCCAATAAAGATAGCATCTTGTTCCCCTTCCTTCTAACCAAAGCCTTGCTGGACTCCAGCAGCTTCTCAGTGTCAGTTCTTTCTTTGCTGCTGACAGTGGGTGGCCTGCTCTTCACTGATAGGAGTCAGATGAGGAATGGCACAGGCATGGAGAGTTGTATTGCACCACCCAAGGGTCCTTACAACATACAAGTCTTCTCTCCACATGCACCAGCTTGTCATCCTGATGGGCATTTTGCCAGTAGTAAACAAAAGCTTACTCCAAAGAGTTGACTGTGTCCTGTTCTGATGTTTACAGTAAACCTGTGGACTGCTGTAGAACAGTCCATGCTTTGGGATGTTTGGCTTCTCTGTACCAAGACAAAAAGCCCACACAAATTCATTTCATGAGAAATTTTGTTAATGTTGGCGGGCTTTATAACTGCCTCTGCTTCAATGTTGTTTCCAGGGTCCTCTGCAGACTTTGATTTATGAGTAGACATATGGATGAGCTATTCTGATCTTCAAATTTCATCCTGACAGAGGTTTGCAGATATATTTCATGTGTCAGGACTGAACCCTGATGGCTGTTGATCCACGTCCAAGGGCTAAATTTCTTCTGCGGTGTTTTTCTAAAAGTGTGACTCTATCAAACGTGGCAACAACAACTGGTTTCCTAAATCAGATTATGAAGTAACTGATAGAAATATAGTTCAAATCATAATGTTTGGTCACTGGGAAAATGCAATTCCTTCTTCATCTAGCACATCACTTGCTATTGAAGAGCTGGTACCCTGTGCAACCAGTGGTGATGAATGACTAAAAGAGCAATTCTAAGCAGTTCTATCCAGAATTCTACTCATGTCTATTCAGTGGGACTGTGATCCAGATTGGTCCCTGCATCACACTTGTCACATGTAGGTATTTTATGCATGGCTGTTTCACTCGCCATCACCACTCTGATGACTTTGGGTCTTTGTCTGGATTATGTATGCCGTTTCTGGCCATCAGAGGTCACCTCACTCTCCCCCTGCATTTCCCCATGTTTTGCCCATGTTTTGAGGGACCTGCTTTATCTTGAATTTGAATTTAAATATATAGCATTCACATACCCCAGATAGTATCACCATATCATCTTACGGGACGTATATATACTAAAGGTTTCAACCACTAGTCCTTAGTTCCTAGGGAATGCAAAGACTTATGTCTCTGGTAGTGGCTTCCTGCAAAAACAGCTAGCTAATCAACAGCTGTACCTTGGAAGCCTAGAGAAAGCATACAGGCATATACTCATCCATCCTTATTTTCATTCTTTCCATGTTCCATAATCACATTCTGCTTGGAGTTAATGAAAATTTATAATTGGGTTTACAGCTAAGCTGGACAAATCTTTCAAGGTTCCATATTGTTCAAGACTGCAAGAGCTTCGAGGGAAGAGCATTCTTCCATTGAAGATTTATACATGTCTAACAAAGCATTTGTTCAGTTTCCTTTGACTTATGAGTACAGTTGTTTTAGCCCCAGCTTTTGAATTCAACTACACAGCAGCACCCTGGAGAGTTGGATACAATGCAATTGCAGCTTGGTCTTGCAGATGCGATGAAAAACAACATGTCAAAATGAGGCGATTAGTCTCATCTTCACATCTTCTTGCTGACAAAATAAATGAAGTGGGAACAAAGGGGTGTGTGAAATTCAATGTCTGTGTTTAGAGCTGGTTTGCCAAATCCTCCCTTTGTGCAAGGAACTAACTCCCTGAAGAGTGTTCACAAACACAGGCCGTGTAGGACCAATCCTGTTAATTAAAGCAGCTGGCATCAGATTTCTAATTAAATTGTTCAGAACGTTATAACTTATTTCCTCATTTCTCTCAGCTCTGAGCATTGTAAAACCCAAGAGCATATTCATAACATCTGTGTCTCCTGGGTGTCTATGTGTGGGTCCAGATCAAAGACTTATCCCGATGGGCCTCAATATGAAGGCCATGGCCCTCAATATGAAGCACCTGCATCGTAGGTGAGCTTTCAGCTGCTACACTGTCACTTGCCGACTCTCATTGATTGGTCCATGAGTCAAGCAGTAGCTGAACTCCCAAATAATGACCTAAAGCATAAGCCTCCATGAAGTTGACAAAAATGGAAGCTTCACCAGAACCCTCTTGCCCAGCTTCCATTCATCTCAATGGGGCTTTCAGATGCTTCCAGAGGGGTAGCCATGTTAGTGGATTGTAGCAAAATAAAACAGTCCAGTGGCACCTTAAAGACTAACAACAGATGAGACTGCAATTGTAGCAATGATTACTGTAGAAAATGTGGTGCCTTCCAGGCTACTGGACTCAAATCTAGTAGAAAACAAGTAGAAGAAGAAGAAAAAGAAGATGAAGATGAAGATCTGGTTTTTATATCCCAATTTTCTCTAAGGAGTCTCAAACTGGCTTACAATCACCTTCCCTCCCCCTCCCCACAACAGACACCTTGTGAGGTAGGTGAGGCTTCAAGAGTTTGGAGAGAACTGTGACTAGCCCAAGGTCACCCAGCAGGCTTCAAGTGGGAGGAGTGGGGAATCAAACCCAGTTCTCCAGATTAGATCCTGCCGCTCCTAACCACTACACACCATGCTGGTTCTCTCTAGCTTTGTTAGACATACTAACAGAGAATGAATTTTTATATGATGTCTGTCTGGGGATGATGTCTGATATATGAAAATGAAGGTTTGGTACAGAATGTATTTTTTGAGTTTATATTAAAATTTAAATCATTAGAATAAGATCAGAATGGCATTTCATTTTTAGGACTGTAAAGTTCATGTTATCTTTGGATTTTAATAATCTGGATGCCTTTTCTTACTGAACCATTTAAGTCATACTACATCCTGGGTAAATAGCCCATGATTTATTTGTATTAGATGGGCTTCATTTTTCTGCATTCTAAAATTGCCTTTTGTCTTTTATAGATAGCTCAGAGAGAGGGGGATGGCAAAATGATGGTCATTGCATTAGATCCTGCAGCCATTTCTCTGGTGGAAGTGGATCTATCCCCACCGTTCCCATCCTTCATTCCCCAGCATTTCTCCATGAGCCCCAAAAGACATTGCTGAGGGTCAGGGGACCCTTTCAGACAAACCCTGTGGTTCAGGGAAGCCCTTCATTTCTCTTCCATCAGTGAAATGTCTGCAGTATCCAAAGGATCCTTATTGAATTCTTCCTTTTGTGAGAAAATAAAATTAAAATGCTAAAATAGTCTATTTTTTTTTTAAAAAAGTAAGACCCATGTGTGTTTTTGTCCTCAAGCACAGTTTCCTTAAAATGCATCTGAGTGGATCAAGATTCCTGCCATATGCACTGTCTACAATAAATCTACTATTTGGCAGCAGATCTTACTTTAGCAACCTATCACTTAAAATGAAAATTTCACCATCTGTTCCATATTCTAATTATACACTCAAAGCTAACAGATAACAATGATGAGTTTCATTTTCACTAGCCTTCTGCCAGGAATACAGCTTGCAAGTTGCAGCATAGCCTCCCTCCAACTGCATTCGTAGGGCACTAGGATTACAGCATCATATGTACTTGCTTGTTGATCTATGGACAGGCCAGGATTCAAATCCTAGAGAGCCTAGATAATTGGCTGTATCTTTAAAATACTATCACAGAACATTCTGGGTAGAATACATTTCTTTTGAAAGGACCACATAAAAAAAACCTTTGCCATTAGTGGCCTTGAAAGGCAGACTGGAATGGGATAGTTCTTCTTCTAAATCTTATTATCTGATAACGTGCTCTTCCTGTACATTTCACATTTGATTTTTTAGACACAACAACTGCATTTTTTTCCTGTTTGCAAAGAATATGGAAAAGGTTCAAAATGTGTGAGAGTTCTTCCCAAATATGTAAATCTTTTTGCCAAAATCCTTGGAAGAGATTGAACTCTTTTAAAAACACTGGAAGGATCAGCAGGCCTTTTGGATTCCTGCTTTTGACTTTGGTTAGTCCTCAGGAGTGTGCAAATTGTACTGTTAAAAGTAATTTATTCATCTCTGCAGATTCTGTGTATCCCCCCCCCCCAATATCTGAAGTATCTTGCTAATATCATGGAGGATAGGTTGGTCAGTGTCTGCTAGCCATTATGATATCTACTAGTCATGATGACTAAAAGGAACACCCATATCCAGAGACAATAAACAAGCCCTAGCAGGCAACATGTTGGCCACTGTGTGAAACGTAGGAAGATCCATCTGTCTGCCTCCATCACTGTATTCCTCCAGAGGATGAAAACTTATCTGTTTCATCTGGTGTTCCCTCAGTAGCCCTCCTCCCTGCTTGTTTGTTTTAACTGTGTATGCGGCTTGTTTAATTGTTGCTTATGTTTTTTATAGTATGCATGGGACTTACTCAGAGTGGATAGCCCAGGCTATCCCGATCTTGTCAGATTTCAGAAGCTAATCTGGGTCAGTCCTGGTTAGTATTTGGATGGGAGACCACCAAGAAAGTCCAGGGTTGCGACACAGAGGCAAGCAATGGCAAACCACTTCTGAATGTCTCTTGACTTGAAAACCCCACAGGGACACCATAAGTCAGCTGTGAATTTTTACTGATTAGGGTTGCCAGCCTGAGAAGGCCCTTTCTTGGTTGGCTATCCACTCAGATGTTGGGTAATTTATTTTTCTCATTGCTTTTCTTATGCTGGGATTGTTGATAGGAAAGTTTTGGTGTTTTGTCATTTACAAATGAGCAGGAATTTAAATCTTTAGCTCCCAAATGCATTAAGTGGGATAAAATCATAAATCTTTTATTGAAACATTGCCAGCAAGCAGGAATATGAAACGTGTGGGCTGGTCCTCTGGTTGCTGCAGCTCAATCTAGCCTACATGACAAAGGGGAAAGGTCATGTGTCTTCAAGGCAGTGTGGTATAGCCCAATCTCGTCAATCTTGGAGGCTAAGCAGGGTCAGACTCAGCACTTGGGAGGGAGACCACCTAGGAAAGCTCTGCAGAGGAAGGCAATGGCAAACTACCTCTGCTTCTCACTCGTCTTGAAAGCCCCTTGCTGGGGTCGCCATTAGTTCAATGTGACTTGACGGTACTTTACACACCATTGTGTCTTCACACTTGTAGATGTCTTCTTGATGGGCCTTGTGTGTCAAGGAATTATTTTGTTTAAGTGCTTGTCAAGCCTTGGGAGAGATTACTGCCCCATACTAGCTGAAGGAAAGGGACAGGTGTCTGTGGAAAAGGTACAGTTTTGATTCTGGAAGAGACATAGAGGGGGGAAAACAGCCACTGCTGAAATTGTCCGAAGCACCTTGGAGTGCAAAATCTCCCCCCACCCGGGGATCTGATGTGGTATAGTAGATCTGCTCTATTGGAGTGCCTCTGTGCCTCCACCAATGTTCTAACCTTTTTTCTGCTTTTTTTTTAAAAAAATAAGAAAATAACAAAATATTGTAAGACTCCAGTACCCGCTCTTTCTAAGGGAACCATCTTGGGTAAGTACTAGCCATTGGAACTTCTCCTTACTAAGACATATGGTGTAAACACAACAGAATGCTGAGTTTTTTGTTTGTTTGTTTGTTTTTAAAATAAGCAACTATAACAAAATATTATAAGATTCCAGTACCCACTCTTTCAAAGGGAACCATCTTGGTTAAGTACTGTGTGTGTTAAGTGCCGTCAAGTCACTTCCGACTCATGGTGACCCTATGAATAAAAGTCCTCCCAAATGTCCTATCTTTGACAGCCTTGCTCAGATCTCGCATATTAACGGCCGTGGCTTCCTTTATTGAGTCAATCCATCTCTTGTTGGGTCTTCCACTTTTCCTGTTGCCCTCAACTTTTCCTAGCATGACTGTCTTTTCCAATGACTCTTTTCCAGTGTTTATGTGCTAAAAACGCAGCATGCAAATGACATGTTTGCCTTGACTGCTAGTTCTAGTCAGGCCTGCCATTACACAAGTAAACAAAGGAAAACTGGATTCTGAAAAGGTGGGAGCATCTCTCTAACAGTAGATTGTACGCCTTTTGTTGTTATGATCGGGCCGTTTGGTTTCTAAAGGCATAACTAAACATTATGAATCTCACAGGGCAGTCCTGGGTCATGTTTCTCCCTCTGCTCTGTAACATCTAGCACAACTAACTCTGTGCTCTGAAGCTGGGATGGAAAATGCGTTTTCTGACATCAGAATTAAGGCATAGCAGATGGGCTAAGGGACCCCAGTATGCAGCGGCCTTTTGCTACAATATCCCTGTGCTTTTTATAACTTGTCATTACCCTCGAGGGAGCTTATAAATTAGAGCTAGGTAGAAACAGACCTAGTCAGTGGCTTAGGTTGGGGGGGAAAAGCCCAAAATATCCGGTGAAAAATTTTCACCCAAAGGTTGGGTGGAAAAAAGACTCCATTAAGGATAGAAATTGTTTATTTTGAAGGCGCTAATTGAAGGGAAGACGCAATGCTGTCTTGATTTGCTAAGGATTGCTCTCCCATATGGAGCAATCCCCCAGTTTTATTAATGAATACCAAAGTGATAGCATACGGGCCTGCCTAAATCTCCAGGACTGGACCTGGCAACCCGGTATGCAAGCGCACTGACTGCTTTCCAGCCGCGCGCCTGCCCCAAACACTACTGGGCGGTCGCGGCGCGGCTCATTTGAAACTGACACAGCCGCTCTCGCCAGCCCGGGCAACCAGCCACTAGGAACCAGATGCAAAGGGCCGTCTCTTGTGAGCCTGAGAGGAGCCATGTTCCTGTAAACCTCTGTTCCAGTAGCAGCCATTTCGCAGAGAGCTGACAGCCACGTACTCAATGCGAGCTGCTCCCCCTCCCAACTTCCTCCGTTGCTCAATGGGTCGTTAGCAGTGATCCTGATATCAAGATGAGTCATCCCCCCCTGTCCAGCTGCAGCGACCCCAGGACATTTGCACAGATCACACCCATTGTTCCTGAATGCAGATCACATCAGCAGAGAGATTCCAGACCATCACGGGTTGCGAAAGCCATTGGCATTAGAATAGATTTCCAAATTCTCACTACCCTGCCCTGGTAGACACAGCTTAATCCTTTTGTCACCTTTTGTCACCTGGGAACCTGGGAGGGGTAAAATCCCTCTCCCCGCCCCCAGAAAAACAGTATAACTGGGATGCCCCTGGCCCATTCAAGACACCTTAGGTCTTTCCTGGCACCTTTGCAGTTACTCTGTTGGTTTGGTTTTGCGCAGCCTTACCACGCTCCCTCCCGCCTTGCTGGTCAAGTCTACGGGAACCCCTGCCCCCCCATCTCGGTCTTCCTTTTCAATCTGTTATCAAACCTCACTGAGTTTCCGGAGATGCCAACTGACCGAAGATTGATGACATCCGGCTTGCAACAGAAAACACCAAAGTGACAAATGCTTACAGAGCAGATCACCTGGGGTTCCCTGAGACAGGACCATTTGTTACTATGACAGCAACTGGTCCGGCAGATGGGGGAAGCAATTGCATTTCTTACCAATGTTAATTGAGCCACATCCTGGAATGTCTTGCAGTTTGATTTCCCCAGCCAGGCCAAAGGCCTGGACCAAAGATTTTTCAGCAACAAGGAATTGCGGGGGAGGTCTCATTTCCTTGAAATGCCTTACCCCAGACACGGGAGGGAGGAAACGCTCCCATTGGGCTGCTGGGCAGAGGGGCGGGTGATGTGAGAAATGCCCTCAGGTGCGCGTGGAGAGGGGGAGGGGAGCAGCCCGGCCCCGTGTCCCTCTGGCTTTCTAGTAACAAACTCAGGTGAACTCTGTGCTGGGGCAACGGCGCGCATGCCACAGAGAGGGCTCTGAGTGCCCAATCTGGCATACTCCAGTAGGGCACACATGATGTGCTTGAATGTCTCTGTGTAGCTTGCTTCTTCCACCACTACCACCACCACCTAGTAGCATGGCAAGGTAAGAAACAAGAAACCCTGATACAGCCAGTAGGCCTGGCAAAGGGGCAACAAAGATGTCAACAAGGAACATCTGATACTGAGCAAGAACTGAATGCACCCACATTTGGAAACTAAGGAGGAAGTGCGAAAAGGTGAAGAAAGAGCAGAGATAGACATGGTGACATCAAAGAGATGAACAGACCCCAGGACCTCATCTTCGGACTGGAGCTCATTGCTATGACCATATTACAGCTACTTTGAAACAATGGGTGCCTAGTTATTTCCCGGTTCAATTCAAGATGCTGGTTCTTACCTTTAAGGTCCTCCAGGGCCTGAGATAAGCATACGTAAAGGACCCTTATGAACAGTGCAGCAGTTCCATTGTCCTATGCAATTAATTTGTCACAACATCTTGCAGGTTAGATCTGCTGCCACCTGACTGCAGGCCTTTTCAGCAATGGCTCTGATCATGGGTAACACTTTATCTGGAAATGTTAAGGTGTTCCAACCCTGCTGGGGTTTTTTTGGGAAGTTTCATCAATTCAAGACAGCATTTGGAAGAAATTGGGTCTGTACTTGCATTTGCACAATCCATCCAACTAAAATTATGAGTCTCAATACCTTGTGCTCTCATCTCTGCCGTTAGAATTTAAGTTTGTCTGGATTGCATGGTGGTTCTTTTTTTTTAAAAAAAGCCAAAGCAGAATGCCAAAATTTTTGACTAGTTAGAATGAATTATATTTAGCTTTCCTACTGAAAAGTGGAAATGAGTATAAAATAAAGGCTGTTTTGGAAAATGGAAGAGCATTCAAATGATTCTCCTGGGAACACAATCACGCTATTATTTGTTCAGCGTATGTTGTGGTGTTTGTGTGTTGTACAGTTGACTGCTGCTCGATCTTCCCCCAAGGGTAAGAAAATGGAGCTCCGCATCTTGCCAGACTCATAAAAATATTTGTAAGCGATAAAGCCTCCATCACAGACCTGAGTGAAATTGACAATTCCTGGCACTGTGCAGATGACTAATGGCTTACCCTGTCTGCCGGAAACTTTCCTTCTTCTCTCTCTTGCCTCTTGGGTGATTCACAGGGAACAATACATATGCAAATTGCTCACATCTAAGAAACTTCTCTGTCATTGCCACTGGAGAAATAAATAAATATGGGCATATGACAATGTGCTCCCTTCCTTTCAGCACTGAAGATCCACAAATAAGAATGGCGGTTGAAATGAAACTCTGCGTGTGAGTGTGTTTGATGGGGGGGGGGGAAATAAATGTATTTACTTATTCCCCTGTGTCACTTGCAGTTTTGGAAAGATGAGATTCGTGAAATATTTATTTAACCATAACACCTTGGACATGCTATCAAATGCCAAACAAAGCAGAAAGCAAGGATATGAACATAGGGGAGATGTCATACATCTTTCATTCCCCCAAGAGGGTACAGATTAAATCAGAGTAAACAATCTGCAAAACTTGTTTGACCTGAAGGTGAACGTATTTTCCCCCATGTTCGGTTGCCACTGTAATTCAAATGCATTAAAATTGAACTGGGTTTCTGAACTACCACTGGCATAGTTGCATATGTGGAAGGTTTTCTTAATGAAGAGATGGTGAAAAAATACATTTTATTACTGGAACTGTGTTCCTCTACCGCCGATTACATCTGCTAATATTGAAAGCCCATTTGTGTCTGCTCTGCTCTGCTGTGATTAGAGATCACCTGGCCTCTTTGGTGGTATCCAGCTCTGCTTAGCAGATTGCTCTGAAATGTGTTTTCACATTTTCTGGAAAGTGGTGCACATTAGAACATGAATTGCTCTATGCAATACAATGAAATGTGGTTGATACATTTTAGCGCTCAAACTATATAAACAGTTCTAGGAAGTAATCTCATTCTCAAATGGAAATCAAATTGTCAAAACAAAGAGCTCTGGGTAACTTGAAAGCATTCTCACCAATGTGTGACGTTTAGCTTTGGAGAGACAATGTGGTATAGTGGTTAGAATGTCCGCCTAGGATCTTGGAGACCCAGATTCAAATCCCAACTCTGCCATGGAAGCTTTGCTGGGTGACCCTAGTGAGTGTAAGCAGTGGCAACAGCCTGCTCTTCTTTTTGCTCTTCTTTTGGGGGGACAGGGGTGTAGGTGGTTGCTCCTTCCACTGTGGGGCCCCTGTTGTAGGGTTGCCAACCTCCAGGTACTAGCTAGAGATCTCCCGCTATTACAACTGATCTCCAGCCGATAAAGATCAATGCACCTGGAGAAAATGGCTGCTTTGGCAATTGGACTCTATGGCATTGCAGTCCTTCCCCTCCCCAAACTCCGCCCTCCTCAGACTCTGCCCCAAAAATCTCCTGGTATTTCTCAACCCAGAGCTGGAAACCCTACCTTGTTGTCCATTGACTAAAACTACCCCTGAGCAAGGATGGGCTTTGATGGTGACTGCTACCTGCTCCCATTAAAGGTGGGTGGGAAGGGGCGATCTTACCAGGCCCAAAAAGAGGCCCAGGCCTCAAAGTTGTCAGTGTGATGATGTCACTTCCAGAAGCAACGTCATCATGTCGCAGCCGACGAGGGAGACGCTCTGGTATTTGGGCAAAAACTCTATGGTAGAAGCAGTTTTTACCATAGTGTTTTGTCAGATACCAGAGTGTCTCCCTCGCTGTCAGCGACGTTGAGACCTAGGTCTCATATTGGGTTTGGTAAGACCTCTGCTGGCCAATTAGATGGCGCCAGAGGGAGGGGTCCCAAAGTGGGGGGATCCCCCGGGGGGTCTGGCAAACCTAGGCTGCACTGTTGCCTCTTTGCATGGCACTATTGACAAGGGCCAAGCTCAGTAGGGCACGCACAGGGGCTATTTGGCTTGACCTGCTCCTGGATTGTTTTAACCAGCCAGCCCATCCCTCTCTTCACTGCCTGTAATTATCTGCAAGAGGAGAATTCTTTGTATAGTAGTGATGCTTTGGAAGCAAGAAAACATGTTCCTTTTTCTTCTTACCCAAACAGCAAACCTCCTGGTCTGTCCGTCTATGCTTTCTGCTTCTAAAAAGAGGCAAATTTTACAGGCTGTAATTGCCTCTGCACAAAATGTGTAGTCAGGTGTTTCAGCTGTTGGTCATCAGAGTGTGCCCAAACAAGATTTCTCTGTCTTGCTTTTTCACATTCCTGCATATTAACATTTTCCTATTGTTCTGATGCTTATTGGCACGATGGAAGTTATCTACTGTGAAAAATTAAGCCAATCCATGCCTGGTGTACAGGAACAAGCTTTGCGCTAGGCATGATGGTCCACTATCATCACGGCAAGTCATCTCAAACCTAGACTTGGAGAGCTGACAGGCTGGAATTTTGGGAAACATAACTAGAAATAAACTTGAATACCTGAAGCAGACAAGTGAAATAATACATTGTTGTTTTATTTAATAGGGCTTTAGGAAACTACAGTAAAATTATGGTGCAAATTTAAAGTGCATGTAAAGTTGTATTTTAACCATTTATATTTTGTAGTGCCAATTTAAAGGGGGGAAATGAGTAAAAACATTTCCGCTAATCTGTGACACTTCCTATAGTTTCTATAGTATGAAGATCAGTTGCTATCTGTTGTTTCTGCCTCAGTCTTTCTCAATGCTGTTTTTCATAGTTTTTAGAATTTACTAGAAGGAAAAATTACATTGAGTAAAAATGCATATCCAAGGTACTGGGACTGTAAATATCCTCAGATATGGTGAAAAACCACATTCAACCATCACATTTCAGATACTACCTCTATATTGTACCCATGGTCAATAACTCCTGATAAAATATTATTTAATAATGGAGTTACTGTACAGACTTGGGCAAATTGTCTCCCAATATATCCTATTCCATTTCTGCCATGTAACAACATTTTAAAAAAACTGTCTTCTAGGGAATAAAGGGCTTCTTGGAGCTAGTATGGTGTATTGGTTAGGAGCAGTGGACTCTAATCTGGAGAACCAGGATTGATTCCCCACTCCCCCACATGAGCACTGGACTCTAATCTGGTGAATTGGGTTGGTTTCCCCCACTCCCTCACATGAAGCCAGCTGGGTGACCTTGGGCTAGTCACAGCTCTATTAGAGCTCTCTCAGCCCCACCTTCCTCACGAGGTGCCTGTTGTGGGGAGAGGAAGGGAAGGAGATTGTAAACTGGTCTGATTCTCCTTGAAAAAGGTACAGAAAGTTGGCATATTAAAAAACCAACTCTCCTCCTCCTCCTCCTTCTCATCAAAGGTTCCTTAAAGAGAAGATCTGAAATGGCAGAAAAGCTTCTTTGAACAGTATATTTCCAGTGCTGCCAAGGGTGAGAGGAGAGGCTAGATCAAAATTCAGGTGGCTTTACACTCTGGTACAAAGTCAGGTGATGCGCTTTCATGTTATGTTTGAGTTGAGTCTGGGTAGGGACAGAAATAATCTTTTTCTGGAGCCCACAATGGTTCTTGACAGTCTAGGTTGCCACTACCTAATACCCCCTATGACACAGCGATTCCAGAAAGTGTAGGATGTACTCTAAGGTCTTTTCCTGAGAGCAACATGGGGAGCGACAATGAGCCATATAAGCTAGACCAGTGTTCTATGTAAACTGACCATGCAACCCTAGAATCTGCTCCAAAATCTTCAGCAGGATTGATAATATTCCAGAAAGGGGGCAGATGAAGCTGCCTTACACCATGTCAGAACATTGGTCAATCAAGATTGGTGTTGTCAACTCTGACCGGCAGCAGCTCCCCATGGTCTCAAGAAGAGGTCTTGCACATCACTTCCCGCCTGATCCTTTTTAGACTAGAAATGCCTTGGATTAAACTTGGGACTGTCTATATGCAGAGCAGATGCTCTGCCTCTGAGCCACAGCCCCTCCATTAAGGGGAGATCTCATGTACCCTAGAGTGTTGAATAGGACTGGGGTGATCTGGGGTCAAATTGCCATGATACTCACTAGGAGACCTTACTGATTTATTTAGGGTGTTTGATGCTCCTCCAGGGCCCTGCTCAAGGTGGCCCTGGGCCAGTCATTCTTCCACATCTTCTCTGCCAACATTGAATTGTGTTGCATTTGGGTTCCCCCTCCCTTTGAAAATGGGGATGGGAAGGGGAGATAGCTAAACTTTCAATGGAGAATTGTGGCCTGAGCATGTGTATCAAGTTTCATTACAAGATCCATTCCAAGATCTCAATAACAAAGTCAGCCTGTTACAAATAAACTGAAAACGCTCACACATAGTGTTCAATGGGCAAATTAAACTAAAAGAGGCACTTTGCTCAGTCAACAAATTACAAACAAGGAGATTTAGATAACGGTAAAATCAATCATTAGAATAGAAAATGATGGTGGAAATATTGACTGGATCAGACGTACATGGCAGAAAAACATAGTTAATGATCTCTGTCCTTTGGATGTTAACTGACAGTATCTTAAAATGTATTTATCTAGACATGTCCTTTGCAAAGAAAATATCAATTATATTGTCTTTGTAACCTTGCACACTATTACAGTCACATAAATCTCCTGGGTTTAGGTACATGTGACCAGGATTGTTGCTTTGATGTCCAGATCTGGAAATACCTTTCTTCAAAAGACAGATGTCAAAGCCTGTCAAAAAGCATAGGGCACCAGCTAAAGAATATGACTTCCTATTTAACTAAGAGAAAGAAGAAAGATTCTTCCTAATGTATTCTCTAATCTAGAGCGAATGGCAGGTTCTTTTCTAACTGTCAGTCTCCTCCTGAGGGACGAAAGGCGGGGGGGAAGGAAGCATTCAGAAATGGAACAGAACATCCCGTGCACTGGGAGCAATAATTTCACAGGCTAAATCCATCCTGAGACTAGAGATAGAAGGGTCAGATCTTATTTCAAGGGCTCAAATGCCATCGCAATGAAAAGGTGTAATGGTGCAATTTTTTTCCAGGTGCTTCTCATCTTACATGAAATATTGGATTTGATGGTTCCTTATTTTCCATTTGTAGTACTATTTGTAGAAGAAAAATAGCTGGTCGCATACCACCATACCATAAACTATGGTTCAGAATACAATGCACAGTTATGCACACTTAAATCCATGGTAATGAGTGTGGCTTAAGTGTACTTTCTTTTGTGCTAGGCTGAGGCTGGAGTATTTCATTTAGCTAAGGCAAAGATATAGAAAGATCTTCTAAGATCTATCATAAATTGCTAATCCTCACTTTAGTCTCTCTCTCTCTCCCATCACTTGATGGCTGCCTCATTAAGGTTACATTAGGTTTCTAGAAGATTTATAGCCCATGCTTTTTTTTTAAATCACATGGAAGCTTACAATAACTTTAAAAAGCCCCATATCACTTACATTAAAACAATACTGTATTGGAAATAATTACAGAAGGAGTAGCAACAACCAAGTTGCTCCAGGTCCTTGCAAAGAGGGTCTCAGTCCCAGAATCTTCAGTGGTTGGGAAAATGTTATTACAGTAATCTGAATCATCCCGTTAGAAGTTCTGACATCTGAAAAGTTTCTACTAGCATCCATACTCTCCAAACTTCCAACAAAATTACACTCTAGGATGTTAACAGTACATTCAACTGAAATGCTGGTATTGTCCTCCTATTTTTACAGCAAATGCACAAAGGCCCTATCATTTATTTTGCATGTCCCTTGGGATACATTTAAGTACAATTTCCTTTTGGCTACTTACCAAGTATTCAGTAAGTTTCCTGTGTAATACTTCCTTTTCAATTAGGAGAGCACTCCCACAAATGGACATTTGAAATGGACATTTGGAAAGAATTTGTAAGACCCTCTGCTTGTGGGACCAACATCAGCTCTCTTCTAGGGTTGCCAACCTCCAGGTAATTAGCAAAAGCGTAGCACTGTGGCAAAATAAAGGTAAGTATCACAATGTTAAAAAGGTAAAGGTCCCCTGTGCAAGCACCGGGTTATTCCTGACCCATGGGGTGACGTCACATCCCGACGTTTACGAGGCAGACTTTGTTTGCGGTGTGGTTTGCCAGTGCCTTCCCCAGTCATCTTCCCTTTGCCCCTAGCAAGCTGGGTATTCATTTGACCGACCTCGGAAGGATGGAAGGCTGAGTCAACCTTGAGCCGGCTACCTGAAACCAACTTCCGTTGGGATCAAACTCAGGTCGTGAGCAGAGCAGTACTGCAGCTTACCATGGGGCTCACAATGTTATCGTACATATATATCTATATCATTACACATCAAAGAATCCACTAATAGTGAATTTTCTGTACAATATATTGTTGCAAATAATGTTTTTCAGGTTGCTGCCACATACAACCATTGCATAACTTTCTTGTTGTTACATAGCATACATTTTATACAGGCCAATATCCAGTATGCGTGTATACAATATCTCAATACAAAAACTGCAACACAGCACTGGAACTCAAAGTAGAGATTGTGCATGGCGAGACAGGCATGCAGCTAATAGCCCATTTCACTCAAAGGTTTCTTCAGACGCCATTGTTCGCATATGGCATGAAGCTGTGTTCAGCACTGGAGCACGTATAACATATCTCAACCGATGTGTAATGTCATGTCATCAAATGCAGGTGCATGTGATCCAAGGATGGTCACTAGCCAATCTCAAGATTTTAAAAGCCGGGATGGGCATGGGTCCAGGGCACAAGTGGTGGCCCTCACTCTTCCAAGCACCCTGTCAGCATCTATCATCTGAAGAGAGCTAGGGTTGCCAGGTCACTCTTCACCACCTGTGGGAGGTTTTTTGGGTGGAGCCTGAGGAGGGTGGGGTTTGGGAGGGGTGGGACTCCAATGCCATAGAGTCCAATTGCCAAAGGGGCCATTTTTCTCCAGATGAACTGATCTCTATCAGCTGGAGATCAGTCGTAATAGCAGGAGATCTCCAGCTACTACCTGGAGGTTTGGTAAACAAAGGTTAGCGTGCTGTAGGATACTCAGCAAACTAGAAACAGCACTTCACAAGCTAGACACAATGATTATAAAGTAGTGGTATTTAATAACATATCCACCACTGATAGTATATAGGCAAAAACATGTGTTGTTAATTATTGCCTTAAAAGTAACACCAAAGAGAGGACTATGCCTTGTTACAAACAAATAACAGTATTATAGGTAAGTCCATGAAAGGGGGTGCCAACCTCCCTTTCTTCCACAGATATGCTTCTTGAGAGTAGCAATTCAGTAGTGCAGTTGTTCTCAACAGAAGCCCGGTGATCTTTCTGTTTCAGCGATTAATGCTTTCTTCAGGGACCACTATATCATAAATTAGTACATAATACTAATTAACAAATAATAATTAATATAAATATGCTAGCAATTGGCTTAAACAAGGGAGAAAATAGAGAGAAGATAGAGCATCATACTCACACGCTGGCTGTTATTAACATTCTCTGCGTTGGCAATTTACCAAAGATACTGCCCTTAATTTTAAATGGTGCAGTCACATGTAAGAATCAACCATTAAAGAGACAATTACATTTTGCATTACAGAAAAACTGGATTCAATTAAAGAGACAGCTGTTACATATATTATGTTACAAATAGCATGCTAAATCCATCGAGGGCAGTATCTTTGGTAAATTGCCAATGCAGAGAATGTTAATAACAGCCAGCGTGTGAGTATGATGCTCTATCTTCTCTCTATTTTCTCCCTTGTTTAAGCCAATTGCTAGCATATATTAATTATTATTTGTTAATTAGTATTATGTACTAATTTATGATATAGTGGTCCCTGAAGAAGGCATTAATCACTGAAACAGAAAGATCACCGGGCTTCTGTTGAGAACAACTGCACTACTGAATTGCTACTCTCAAGAAGCATATCTGTGGAAGAAAGGGAGGTTGGCACCCCCTTTCATGTACTTACCTATAATACTGTTATTTGTTTGTAACAAGGCATAGTCCTCTCTTTGGTGTTACTTTTAAGGCAATAATTAACAACACATGTTTTTGCCTATATACTATCAGTGGTGGATATGTTATTAAATACCACTACTTTATAATCATTGTGTCTAACTTGTGAAGTGCTGTTTCTAGTTTGCTGACTACCTGGAGGTTGACAACCCTTACAGTCTTCCCATTAAGGAGGTTAGTGCATCCAGTATTAACTTCAAATATGTTTTACAACAATTTACTAATTGCTTATCAAAAAATGTCATCTACGCGGTCCTGTGCCCCTGTTTAAAAATTTACGTTGGCTCCACCTCCCGCCAATTAAAAATTAGAATTAGCGAGCACAGAGCCAGGATCCGCTCTAGGACCTTGGAGGCGCCGCTCACGAAACATTATTTACAACATGGCCACTCGGAAAATGACGTTTTGTTTTTTGCTCTGTGGCAATACAGACCTCGTCCTTACCAACAAGAAGACATCATAAAA
The DNA here is from genome assembly GCF_029931775.1 of Euleptes europaea. Classification (NCBI taxonomy): domain Eukaryota; kingdom Metazoa; phylum Chordata; class Lepidosauria; order Squamata; family Sphaerodactylidae; genus Euleptes; species Euleptes europaea. The sequence goes on from NC_079326.1 coordinate 29,120,693, forward strand.
ATATTACACCAACAGGAATTGAGGTATATTCATTTGTTTAAATCTATGTCACCCTCAGGACTCAACAGTGAGTTCGACTTGAGTAGTTTCCTTTAAGATCTTGATTTTCTTCAGCTGTGCGGGCAGATCATTTTGCTCTTAATGAGACATGAGAACCTTACCCATTACCAGTTATCAGAGATAGTAAGAAGCCCTCACGGGTCGCTGGTCACTTAATGGTAAGCTGTATATTAAATTATGGTTTGATTGCTGTTTGTAGATTTTGTACATTATAAGACATTATTATCGGTGGATATAACTTTTTTATTTAGGTCCATGTACCATATATAAACCCTAAGAATTTTTTGATTGAAGAAGCTACCGTGAAACGATTACGATATCCGGAAGTATCGTTTCATCTTATATTATTTTGAAACTTCGGTGGAGTAACCGTTTGTGTCATCTTATATTATTTTGGAACTTCGGTGGAGCAACCGTTTGTGTCATCTTATATTATTTTGGAACTTCGGTGGAGCAACCGTTTGTGGAATTCTGGTTTTCTTCACTCTTGAATTAGCGGTGGAGCAACCGCATGCAGAACTTGATTTAAATATCTTTGGAATGACGGTGGACTTCCCCTTTGAAACAGACGGGAATACCGCTTTTTGGACACTGACCTGGGCTTGACCACTTTCTTTTTGGATCTTAAGTTTGGACTATGGTATAGAGGTGATACCTGTTTACATATCTGCGTTGTTAACCTGAGACTCTGATATTGTATTATTTTTGTCTCATTACTAAATAGGTATTATTTATTATTTATTATAAGACTGAGCTGTGTGCTGTTTGTGGTTTCAACTACCTGGCAATTGGCAACTCAAGCAGATGTAGAGAAACAATCCTGTGGAAAACTCAGAAAAACCTGTGTGTTTGTGCGAGATTTTTGTGTGATTGTGCTGTAGAGCAATCTCTCAGGGTGGGAAACTGTCCTTGGCTTCTTCACTGCTCATCCTTTGGACTGTGTTGGTCATCTGCACCTAGGCCATATATATATTATATATATATATTAATAGCACAGTTTTATACCCTGCGTCAATGAATATTATTAGGCCAACAGTGGTGGCTGGCCTCAGGCAGTTGATTTGGGGCACCATTAAAGGGTGAAAAATGGTGAGTTCTTTAGTTAAATGTTTTATTTTTATTGTGGGACTATGATTTGGTATTTTCCATCTCAGGTCCCAAAAGATCCCAGTTCAGTTCTAGTTCCAGTACTCAAGGCCCATTTCATGCCACCTCAAAGTCACAGGCCATGAGCTTTCTATATTGCAATGATGTTACATAAGAATCACATGCAGATGTTCTGGTGGTAATTCAGGAGGCAGATTCTGATTATATTGGGGGGGGGCAGTTTCCTTTTCCTGGCCGAAATTTCATTAAATTAAAAAAGAGCTGGCATTTTATTCTGTGGTCCACTCTCCTAATATTTACCATGTCCTTTACGACAGTGGTTCTCAACCTTTTTCCGACCGTGGCCCCCTTCCGACCTTGTTTCCTTCCTGTGGCCCCCCTGTCCTACCGGTAGAAAGGTAGCCATTTAAATGTTTTGTTTGTAAATAGCTAAGGAACAAAGAAGCATAAACAGCCACGCAAAATGCACACGTGCAGGTCTTATTGGGAAACTGACATTTACAAAAATATACCCCACAAAAGGGGAATACGCTAATAAACAACAATGTTCACATACAAGGGAGAACAAAGCCTCTACCAGTGTTTTCTATTTTCTTCACTTGTGTTTTCTTTTTTTCTGTTTTCTTTCCTCAGTCACTTCTCTGTTTTCTTCACTTCTCAGGTCCCTCTGTGGCCCCCTAGTCTCATGCCGTGGCCCCCCATTTATGCAATTTTCACCTGTGGCTCCCTTGGAATATCCTGGGGCTGCCCGGGGGGCCATATGGCCCCAGGTTGAGAACCACTGCTTTACAGTATATGTCTGCACTGTTCAGAAATAGCTAGTGCAGGAAAGTCAAGCAACTCATAAAGTTATTCAGCTAAGAATGCCCAGTCTGCGCCTACTTTTCTCTGGCTGTGCTCTCCAAATGGATTTCTTCCAGGCAAAACCATTAATATTTTTTTACAGCTCGGGTTGCTGCTAAGTGCACAGTGCACTTGGTCTCTCTTTTTTCCTTCCCTGGGAGTTCGTCAGGCACACCCGGGACCAAAGGTGCTTTGCCGGGTCGTCTGTTCCATTTGTGGTTCTTTGCAGTTGCTAAGTGGCTCTTTTGACACGCGCCTTTCCGAGATGCTTCAGATCAATGCAAAACATACAAGCCAAACTCACAATCAACAACGGTTGAGCTACGAAAGGGGGGAAACTGAAGGCATTACCAGACTAATCAGCATTTCCAGTCTTCAGGATGAAAGTGTCACAGAATTGGTGCACTTTTACACTTCTGCCATTTATAACAATGCATTGTAAGAATGGAACCCCTTAGGACCTAACAAAATAATTTCCCAGTGACATATAGGAGGCTGTGCTGAATTTTGATGAGATTCTATTTACAATGGCAAAAATCACTACAGTCAATATGGGTAACTCCTAAGTTAATGCAGTTGCAATTGGAATTGGGAACCAGAACTCCCAATGTCTGATGAATCACCACATGGTCACTCCATAAGAAAAGGAAATGCAGAATCTCAAGATCACTTGGAAGGAGTCCATGACAAACTATTTCTCATACCAGCACTGTCCCTCTTCTAGAAACTAGGACATTCGTGGTAGATAAGTGCACTACAAAAATGTTCATTTTAATTTTGGGTCAGGTTTTTTTTTTTTAAGGGCATGATTTTCAGTACATGAAATGTTGGGCAGGGTCAATGCCATTTTTTAAATTTTAGGGCAGACATCTTTTTTGGGAGACTGAGAATTTCAGGATCTGAAAATCCCCTAGGAGATTTCTGCAGGGTAGCCAAGCCTCTTGAGAATCCAGGTGCCAACCTGCCTGCCCACCCACCAATTTGAGGCTGTGGTGGGAGCAGAATCTGTTGCCTCCAGTGCCGGGAGAAGTGATTTTAACTGGGAGAAAGGACGGCAATTCAACCCCTGAACTGCCATTGGGCTGATGTAAGTCAGATAAGTCTGGAGCTGGTTCAGTCCTGCCTGGTGCTTTGAAACTTTAAAAGACCATGTGCATGTGTGTGTGTGTGTGGGGTGGTGGTGGTGGTGGTGGTGGTGATAACACTCCCTCCCTGGGAACTACTGTCTGGTAGACCTGCCCCCCAAAGGCTAGGTCTATCTGACTATCAGCTATTAGTTGCCATCAGCTGCTAGTCACCTCTCTTTACATTTTAAAGGGTGATTCTTTTCTATGTGAAGATCTGGCCTCTGGCCTCTAAAGTCCAAATCTACTCCCATATAAACTAACAGCCTTTAAAATGCAAGGGAATGAGAGATGCCAACTGAGAGCTGATGGTTGGGGCCAGCTTCCTCTCGTTTCCTCCTCATTCCTCCCCAAAACAAAACCTTCCTGAAATTCTTGGAAATACATTTTTGTTCATCCCAGAATTTTGGAAGCATTTGGAGTCATTTTAGATGATCCTTGAGCTGATACAAGAGCTAATTTTGGGTTTAATTACTGTTTGAGGATATCTGGATGCACACCGCTAATCCCTAGCTGGGAAAGCTGCTGTCGCACAGACTCCACCAGCCCGGCCTGAAGGTTCTGGCATCTCGTAGGAAGAAGCCCTCCTACAGCGGTGTCCCTGCTGCAAAGAGAATTACAAGAGACACTAAGCTGTGCTGAGCCAGGCATGGAAACCAGTCATCTGCTCCCTGAGACTGTTGACAGATTCATGTCAACATTGATACAGCTTTTCCACAAAAGTATCACATGCGCCTCAACATCAGGGAGAGTGTCAATTGTCAACAGGCAACAGAAAGTTAAGTTTTGATGCAAGGCTATAACCTTCTCGCAACACTCCAAACAGCGTTTTTTTAAAAACCTTGATATTCCAGTCTACCTGAGCAGTGTCATTACGGAGCATCTGGCATGCAGATGAATGAGATTATCACACATGGCTTTGTATCTGGGTGACTAGTTGCTTGGCATTCTGTGGTATTATTGATGAGGCTGTCTCAAATGAGCCACAATTACAAGCATAATCCATTGCAGTAAGAACTTGTGCCTGCAGCCACAATTTGTGACTGTCCTGACTCATTTGTTTCCCCCTTCCCCATTTGTACTGAAGTTAGTTTAAAGGTACTTCTGTCTTAATTTTTGTGCCATGCTGGATTTCAAATGGGGGTATTCAACACTGCCGAATATATTAGGTGCTGTGGAACACAGGCAGGATGGTGTTTCCTAGAGGCACCTGGTTGGCCACTCTGAACAGACTGCTGGACTTGATGGGCCTTGGTCTGATCCAGCAGGGCCTTTCTTATGTTCTTAATGTTGTTCTTCTTGTGATTATAAGACCCATCTAATAAAGTAAAGAAACAGACCGATAAGGCTAGGCAGAACACCATCGGTTGTCACCTACAACTCTAATCTCAGACCAGTCCAAAGCATCATCCATTTCCTGTGGCAGTTCCTGGACTGGTTATATTTTTCTGGTTGGCTTTTCCTTGTTCAACAACCTAAAACATTACATTTTAATTCTATACATTTCATCGTGGACTTCCTGGGATATTTCCAGCTGCAGCAGACGGGCTACCCCGTCAAACATGAGCAATGGCCAGGAAAGCGAGTCAGTTGAAACTTGTGTTCCATTATTTGTGTGTGTGTATAATTCAAGTATCCTTGATTCTAGACTGGCACTGGGATTTCTTTTGTTACAGTTTGAACAAAGACTATGGCTTATTTATTACAAACAACTGATGAGAACCTCTCCCTAAAAAGAACTTGGATTGTGGTTTCAGAGTGCAAAGTATATTAGCTTCCAGACTATGTTTTATATCTTCAAAAAAACAGTGTGGTCTTGGTATCAATTCTGAAGCGCTTGAGAACTGCTAGAAATCTTCACATTATTCCTTCCAAGTGTTTCAGAAGTATTTCCTCCCAAGCGCCTTTCTATGTATCCAGACTTAGTCAGTTTAAATCCTAACGTGTCACATTTGTTTCAGATAGTGCCTCGTGTTACCACGGTTAAAATTTTGCAGAGTGGTGCTTTTCTCACCTTTAACAGTGCCCTTCCCTGAGTCCTGATGTATGTCATTGTATCAGATACCTCTAAATTATGTATGTAAAATGCAGTCGTGGCCTGTTGAACATGTGCATTCTTCCTAGCTCTGAATGGTGTCCATAAATCTTTCAGCGTGTACAGCTGGTTTGCTTTAAAAATACTCCAGGGAGGAAAGCAAGCGCAGCTATTTCACAACCAGAGAAATGTGAGGCAATTTTAGTGGTGTAATGACAATGAGTTGAAAATAATATGTTTGAGTCTGAGCACCAGAAAAAGGAGACAAAAACGGAATGTGAACAGAGTCTGCCCAAGTCACCCAAATGCCTGCTTGGGGCGGAACAATGGGGTGGGTGACCAGACCCACCAGATGACCCTGGAGGACCCTTCCAACTCTATGATTCTATGCCTCCCAAACCGAGGCTGGCACCACACTGGTCTAAGTCAAGCCCTGCAGCACTCAAAGTGCTGCTGAGGCTAAGCCTGCTTGTGGCTAACCACAGCATGGTCAGAGTTGAAAGGTTCACCTGCTCAGGGTGAAAAAAAATACTTCGAACCATCCCTGACTGCAAGAAAAAATTGTGGTTTTATGTTTGTTTGTTTTTTTACAATCATTGTTTTATTTACATTGTAAGCCACCTTGAGTTCTGTAAGAAAGAAGAAGAGTTGGTTTTTATATGCCGACTTTCTTCACTACTTAAGAAAGACTCAAACTGGCCTACAATCACCTTCCCTTCCCCTCCCCACAACAGACACCCTGTGAGGTAGGTGAGGCTGAGAGACTGTGACTAGCCCAAGGTCACCCAGCTGGCTTCATGTGGAGGAGTAGGGAAACAAATCCAGTTCACCAGATTAGCCCCCGCTGCTCATGTGGAGGAGTGGGGAATCAAACCCGGTTCTCCAGATCAGAGTCCACCTCTCTAGACCATGCTCTTAACCACTCCAAACACCACCCTCCTCAGGCTCTGCCCCCAAAATTTCCCACCTGTGGCAAAGAGGGACCTGGCAACCCTACCTGGAGAAAATGGGCACTATGGCAATTGGATTCTGTGGCATTGAAATCCCTCCCCTCCACAAACCCCACCCTCCTCAGGCTCCACCCCAAAAATCTCCAGGTATTTCCCAAACCGGAGCTGGCAACCCTACTGTGTGTGTGTGTGTGTGTGTGTGTGTGTATGTCAAAAAGGGCAAGAGTCCAGTAGCACCTTAAAGACTAACAAAAATATTTACTGGTAGGGTATGAGCTTTCGTGAGCCACAGCTCACTTCTTCAGATACCACTTCTTCAGATGTGTGTGTGTGTGTGTGTGTGTGTGTGTAGACTGGCCACCAGTATTTGAGGCATAGGTTGCTTCAGCGGGAGATGGAGAGTGGCCCTGAGCCCAGGATTGAGCCAAACAAAATAATCTCCTGAACCAAACCTGCCACACGGGCCACCAGTAACATGCAGAGAAGGGCCTAATTTACAAAGTGATGCTTTATCCACACACCAGTTATTTCTGAGATTTTAGTTGAAAGCTGCAGGATGGCAGACCCGGAGGTTAGTTCATTTCAGTGAAACTTAATCCCCTTAGCTAATGGAATCTGTGGTGTGATCAAAGCTTTCTTCACTGTGTATTTTGGTATTCTGTTAGAAGAATGCAGATGTCAGCCTGATGCCACTGCTGATTTCTGAGCTAGGAACAAAGAGGAAAGCATCAGATAAGTCCAGATTTCACCAACTTGAAAATCAATTTGAGTGCAACCACCTCCATCCTTATTGTTATTTTATATCCGCTTAACTTCAGAGGTACGTGTGATTTATTTTATCAGCAAAGCTATTAATTAAAAATAGGGGTTAGTGCTTTTTGCATCACTAATTTAATCTAAAGGAAAAACTGTCTCTGTAAAATAATGCTTTGGAAAAGAAGGAAGTTAAAAACTTTTTAAGCTAAGGCTTTTCATCCCCCTACCCTTGAATAGCCCTGTGCTCTGGGTGCTGTACTAGAGTAGAAGCGGGTATGTTGCATGGGACCCCTCCTCATGAAGCCCATGTCTTCTTGCACTCTGAGATCCTTTGGCCTTCAGAAGTCAGAGGTGCAGATGAAATCTATCCAGTCTAATATTAAGGCAGGGTCCCTCAATTAAGGCAGGAATTCCCATAGGAGGAAGTAGCCTGGCTGCCTGGATTCTCCAGGAGAACAGTCTTCAAGGATCTTTTCTTGGACCCCCCACCCATCCTCACACCTGTGGCCATAAGCAATGAGCCAGGATAATAACCAGAACTTTCAGAATCTCCCCTTGCAGCCACTCCACAGTTTTTCCATTGGGCAGGATTATGTAGTCCAATTAGGGTTACCAACCTCCAGGTCAGGGCGGGAGTTCTCCCAGAATTACAATGGATGGATCTCCATACTACAGAGATCAGTTGCCCTGGGGAAAATGGCAACTGGGCAAAGCTGTCCCCTGCTGAAGTCTCTCCTGGAGCAGGTGAGTGTGGGGGTTTGGACAACCTTTCCAGAAAACCAGGTAAATGCAGCCCTTGTAACTTTTAGAGTTGCCAACCTCCAAGTGGTAGCTGAAGATCTCCTGGGATTACAACTGATCTCCAGGTGACAGAGATCTGTTCTACTGGAAAAAATGGCAGCTTCAAAGGATGGACTCTATGGTATCACATGCCTGCTCAGTTCCCTCCCTTCCCCAAACTCTGCCCTTCCCAGGCTCTGCCCCCACATTCCAAGGAATGTCCCAAACCAGAGTTGGCAACTATAAATCCAATACTTTAAAAAGTAACTACAGAGTGTGAGAGACAAAAGTATGCAGAAAGGAAAAGAGGACCGAAAAACGACAGCTTTAGTATTTACCCTTGGCATCTCCTTTACTGAGTGTGCTGACTTACACCGTACCAACATTCAGGAGGTCAATACAAATGTCATCAGGGATCCGTGACTCACACATAAAGTGCCATGCGTGTGGTACAATATCCACAGGATTACCTGTACTTGTCACTGAAATCCTATGAGAACTGGGATATAAGCGAGGTGTGGTTAATGTGTTCTGCGAGGGGAGCCTCCGTGCCTCCGTGAGAACTGGGATATAAGCGAGGTGTGGTTAATGTCGTGTTCTGCGAGGGGAGCCTCCGTGCCTCAACGGATGGCTGCTAAAAACCTGGGAGAAGAAGGATGGTTTTAAACCCCTTCCTCCTCCAATCTGAGGCCAAAGGAGGGTTGACAGCAACCACATATAACCACATCTCCCTCTATACTTCTGTGTGCCAGTTTCGCTCCTCAGGCAGCTTTCTCTAGGTTATACCCTCAACTAGGATGGTCTGTTTGGCAACCGTTATGTCACAGGCTTTTTCTGAGATGGGTTCACATCTTCACTATTCTCATCAGAGTGAGAGTAGTGGTAAGAGTGGTGGTTTGGAGCGATGGACTCTGATCTGGAGCAGTGGACTCTGATCTGGAGAACCGGGTTTGATTCCCCACTCCTCCACATGAGCGGCAGAGACTAATCTGGTGAACTGGATTTGTTTCCCCAGCTGGATGACCATGGGCTAGTCCCACTCTCTCAGGCCCACCTACCTCACAGGGTGTTCTGTTGTGGGGAGGGGAAGGGAAGGTAATTGTAAGCCAGTTTGATTCTTCCTTAAGTGGTAGAGAAAGTCGGCATATAAAAACCAACTCTTCTTCTTCTGAGTATAAAGGGCATTGTCATTTCCAGCATTCAGGAAGGCTTCTACCAAAAAAAAAAAAAAAAAAAGGTTTCCAAGGAGTTTCAAAGCTATGAGGAACAAAGAAATAATTTGCAGTGACCTAACAATCTGAAAGCCAAAGATTTCCAATCGCATTTGTTGGTCTTTCTCTACCTCTGGGAATTTTTTTAGATTTTTCACTACCTCCGGAAAGGTAGGCAGGGAAAAGGCTGAAAACTCACAAAGCGTGCATTGCTAGGGAAGATCCTGGTTTCTCTCCACCCTTGTATTTCACTTATTGCTTTTTAAATCTGTTTTGTTTCTCCCCAGTTTCTTCAAAAAGTAGTAATAAAAAAACAGGAATTAATACATACTTTAGTCTTGGTGTATCCTAAAAGGGGGGGGGGGAAATCACACACACACCACAATTCCCTCAAGAAATAATGGCTTGGCTATTCTGAAATCAGCTACATTTATTAAGTTAAATATCTACAAGCCATTAGCATTCCATTTATAATTGCATATTTTAAGTAGGTGAAAGGAAAAAGTAGTCTTTTGCATAGTTACCATTGCCAGGGCAACCACTTTCTTAGTATCTACGTCCACACAGTGTTTCTTTCCTTTCTTTTGTCTGTGGTACACACAGAGCTTAAAGAATATTAAATGGTGGCAAACACAGGCTTAATTAAAATTCCAAAATCCCAACCTTTATCTCAATGCTTGAAAAAGGAATTTGCTGGCATTCATCCCCTTTCCAAAACACAATCCTTCTGATTAAAAGGGAGAGGGGGAATCTCCATTATTTGGTATCCCCTAAAAATAAATGACCTGCTTGCAAAGGCATCAGAAGCCTCACACAAACCGCACATAATGTATGTATAGATGGGCTGTTGCTGTACTAGCTGGGCACGGTTAGGTCAAAATTAAGGAATTAATTGGAATTAATGAGCTTGGAAAGTGTAACTTTGGCTAAATTAGGATCTGTTTAAACAATTTCAGTGGTAGGGTAGCCAGGTCCCTCTTCGCTACTGGCAGGAGGTTTTTGGGGTGGAGCTTGTGGAGGGCGGGGTTTGGGGAGGGTAGGGACTTCAATGCCATAAAGTCCAGTTGCCATCTTTGGAGAGGAACCTGCGGGTCCGTTGCGGTGTGGCATCTATTGTGGTGGTTTTCATTCTTCTGTTGACGGCTGGTGGAGCGTGCTGAAGGGATCTGGACAACACATCCTTTCTCCACGCTACTCCCCTCCCTTTGGACAGTATCCTCTGGTCGTTTTTTTCTGAAAAGAAGACAAGAATAGTTCTAAGGAATAAGCAAATCATCACTTACCTGGACTTATTAGGTTTTGCATGAAAAAATGTTATTCAACCATCAAGGCTGATATATTGTTGCCTATTTATTGCTTATTTATTGCCTAATTGTCATCCAGATGGATACTTTTTCTTGTGCATATTGTATATAGTTGCTTTTGCGTTCATGTTGTTTGTCTTTTGTCACTTTAGTCACAATATAGTTTTTTCATATTTATATTAAGATATTGTCGTGCTGTCCTTTTTTGCCAAACTACCTGGAGGTTGGCAACCCTATTCAGTGGGGTTATCCATTTTGAACTGGTGCTGCTTGAAAATGATACTGTTGGTGCCTAGCGGGTAGGACAAGAAGTCCCAGGGCTTAAAGCCTAATTATTTCACATGTGTGGAGTCTGGCTATGGTTACTCTATAATACAGAAAAATGCACTCTGCACATGCTTAAGGACACAGTCATATGTACAGCTAGCTGACAGAATCCAGACCAAGTCCTGACACTGGAAGCAAATTCTATGGCTTCAGCGTTCCAGTGCATCTAAGTGAGCCTTGGCTTAAATTCAGCCCTTGACATGGTGATCTAAATTCATTCTTATTCATTCCACATGCATTTCCCTCCCAAGCTTCCCACTGCCGCCTGCTTAGATGTGTTTTTGTCCTTACTAAACATTCTCATCCTATACTAATTTTCTGTACAGTCCTCAGAGACATCAACATTCATATATGTAGAATGGTTGGGCAATCAAATGTGGCAAAAATAAATTGCACTTAAAAAAAACATTTAAAACAGCAACATTATTCAAGCTATATAGGCAGATGGCAGACTATGACAGGGACAGGTTAGAGAGGGAAGCCAAAAGATGCTCCTCGTGAGGAAAGCCCTGAGGCATGACTGGAAGCAAAAGGGTACACCAGCAGCTCTGAGAAGCTTGCTCAGAGAAGACAAGACAAGCCCCAGGTGGAGCTGGTGAGGGCTAACCACCCTCTAAAGGGGCTGAGCCAGCAGCCATTAGCAGCAACCAGGAGTGGGTGGGGAGGCAGGTCAGCTCAGTTAGGGTGCTTGTTCAGGCAAGGCTTGGAACAACAGCTAATGAGGATGGCAGATGGAGAAGTTTGGGGAACGTCTGGGCCATGAGGCAGGAAGAGTGTTGTCAACTACTTCCTTGCCGTGAAGGACCAAAGCGAGCCAGCATGGTGTAGTGGTTAAGAGCAGCGGACTCTAATCTGGAGATCTGAGTTTGATTTCACACTCCTCCCCATGAAGCCTGCTGGGTGACCTTGGGCCGGTCACAGTTCTCTCAGAACTCTCTCTGCCCCACCTACCTCACAAGGTGCCTGTTGGGGGGGGGAAGGGGAGTAACTGTAAGCTGCTTCTGAGACTCCTTACGTAGAGAAAAAGTGGGGTAAAAAACTTCCTCTTCTGAGTGTGCTTGAGGGAATGGGACCAATGGACTCTAGACCCTTATACAGCTGGCTATGGGCTGTAGTACTACAGGTCACCCAGGAGACGCCCAGTCATGCCACACAGACCAACCTTTTTATTTCATAATTATTTTCCCTTATAATTCTACCCAGGGCATGATACACACGTGCAGGTGCCCTCGTGACTGTTGTGAAAGGATTGTCATAAAATTTATGGGTGACCTCTTCCCATTCCCCCTCCTCCTCAACTACACACATATTACATTGCAAGAGCCTTCGACACTGCACAGAGGGTAGTGGGTGCCTCCCCCCCCCCCCCGTATAACTATTCTACCATCCTTCTCCAGGACTATGGCTCAGGTTATTCCTGCTGTGAATGTCGTTTTTGCAGTATGTTTTAATCCCAAACTTCCTCCAAGGAGTTCAGAGCAGTTGACATGGTTCTGGATAGTAAGAATATACTTGCTGTCCTTTTTATGTATGTGTATGTATATTTATGTATATCTTTTATTTGCTGGTCTTGGGCCGTATTAAACTTTATTGATTGACATGGTTCTGTCCTCCTTTTTATCCTCACAATAACCCTGTAAAGTAAGGCTTCTCTGAGAGAGAAGGGGTGGCATAAGGTCAGCCCATGGGTTTCATGGGGAGGGGCTGTGGCTCAGTGGTAGAGCATCTGCTTTGCATGCAGAAGGTCCCAGGTTCAATCCTTGGTATCTCCAGTTAAAGGGACTAGGCAAGTAGGTGATGGGAAAGACCTCTGCCTCAGGCCCTGGAGAGGCGCTGCCAGTTTGAGTAGACAATGCTGACTTTGATGGATCAAGGGTCTGATTGAGTATAAGGCAGCTTCATGTAACAAGTGCGGATTTGAACTTGGAGCTTTCTACATCTGGTGCAATGCTTTGTGGAATTCACTGCCTGTGGAGGTAGTCAATGATGGCCGCAAGGAGGGATGGCTTAAAAAGAGAGCAAGACAGATTCATGGAGAAGAACCATGGTGACTAACTACATGTTCAGAGGCAGCAAACCTCTGAATACCAGAGCCAGGAAGCAGCCTTGCTCAGGGTAGCTGGTTGGCTGCTGTGTGAAATAGGTTTATGGACTAAAAGGACCACTGGCCTGATCCAGCGGAACTTTTCTTATGTTCTGAACCACCAAACCATGCTTGTGAACCAGAACTCTAGAGAGGAAATAGCTATGCCAGAATGGTGTAGTTGTCGTGGTACAGGCGAGGAGCGAGGGCTGTAAGCGTAGTCTGGGGAACAGTCCAAGGTCATTCACAGTGAAGGCAGAGTCCGAGATATCAGTACAGGCAAGGGAAGTCCAAAGCGTTAGTCAGAGCCAGTCCAAGAAGTCAGGATACCAGGAATCCAATGGATAGCAGGGAAACAAGGCAGATACTCAAGGAGGTTGGTGACAAGTTGCTTGCACAACAGCCAAGCCTAACTGATGGCTTAAATCCCTTCCCCTGCTGCTGTAGCAGCCAGCTGATGCTGATGAGGCTGAGTTCACAGGTGGTGCTTCAGCCCTGCTCTTCCTCATCACTGCTACTGGGGAGGTTCCTCTGTAAAGCCTTCAGCCTAGCACTTTGCCATCTCTGCTGCATTGCCAGACGGACCTGTTTTCTCCTCTGCTCCAGTGGCCCTGGGGAGGCCTCTGGAGACACTGCATGTTGCAAGGTGTCAGGTCCAACTGGAGTCCTTGAGCTGGCTGGCTGCAGACATGGTGAGTCATCCCCTGACCTTCGCTGATCCTCCCCTCCGGCAGGCTGTAGGCCCTGTGGTTGTTCCTGTGGGACTTCTGCCTGAGGATGTCCCTCTTCGTCAGAGGAGGTCTCTGCAGGCTGACTCATGACAGTAGTGGTTAAGAGCGGTGCTTTGGAGCGGTGGACTCTGCTCTGGAGAATTGGGTTTGATTTCCCCACTCCTCCACATGAGCGGTGGACGCTAATCTGGTGAACTGGATTTGTTTTCCCTCTCCTACACGTGAAGCCAGCTGGGTGACCTTGGGCTAGTCACACTCTCTCAGCCTCCCCTTTCTTCTTCCTCTTCTTGTCTCTGTCCTGAGGAATGATTGGAGCACTTCAGTCTGCACATGCTAAGAAGGCCTTGTTATCCTCACTTGACCAACAGCGATTCCAAGTAAAGATGTGAGATTTGCATGCGGCCCCCAGTGACAATAACAGAACTTCCACTCAGGTGTCAAACTGAAATGGGACCATGGGCAAAGCGCTTAATCTCATAAACTTTGTGTCCAACCAACTTCTCACTGAAACAGCTGTCCCATATGCACCAGCCCATATGAGTACAGCATGAAAATACCAGAAATTCAGCTACTATGTCTGAGATCTCTGTACTGGGCCCTCATGTATTTGCCCTTGTCGATCCTCTTATCTTTTACAAGCATTTATGCAGGTACTCCACAGACCCATCTGATTCAGCTGTTAGGCAGCTGGTTGGTGGCATGTTGGTGGTGAATCACTCCAGATCTCCAGATGACCTGTCCCAGTGGTTTCAGGCAGGTCCAGATTTAGGTTTGATGAGGCCCTAAGCTATTGAAGGTAATGGGGCCCTTTATATATCCAGCTGTCCTCTGTCAACAACAAATTGTCGCTGTTTTTTGTGTTGAATATATGCTATATGGTAATTTATGGACCTAATAGGTATCTAAAGCCATTTGCACCTAACAAAATATGTATTTTATCAAAGTAATTATTTTTTATCTTATATTTTGGAAATGTACATCCAGTTGTTTTTCCTTTAAATTTTTTTGGGGGCCCCAAGAGAGTGGGGCCCTAAGCTATAGCTTGTTTAGCTTATACGTAAATCCGGCACTGGTTTCACGTAAATGTTAAACAGCACAGGGGGACAGGAGGACTAGCCCCTGCAGGAACCCATGGCATACATTCCATGCAGCTGTTCAGCAGTCCCACAGTAACATCTTTTGGAAAGCGGCCATCTGGTATGTGCAGAAGCGCTGAAGCACAGTGCCCCCCTCCTATCAACCCAGCAGGCTGCTCCAGAAGAATGCCATTTTCCTTTAATTTTAAAGCAATTTTATAGCTACATCATGAAAAAGATAATTTTCTCAATCTAGTTTCCTTTTTGTCTCTTGCTTATGCCCTTTTATACTTAACTTTGTTTTTAATCGATATTCTGATAGCAGAGAGGGTTTTCCCCCCCTCTAATGAGGTAACAAAATCAATAATGTTTAAACTATTTGGTTTAATTGGCACACTGCCCCAACACAACTTGCTACTTACTTTAAATCTGCTTTAAATGGGTTTCTCATGATTTGTTCCCTTAAGAGCAAAAGAAAATGATATTCTTAAGACTTCCCAGTTGGGGTTCACTGAATGTTTTGATTGTCTCTTCTCCGAGCAATAAAACAAGACAATAAGCAGCCCTTGTAAAGTTTCATGTTGGGAGTCAGGCACTGAAGCAGGCTGCTTGAAAGAGTTTCCACTTTGCATTGCCAGTTTGGAGATCTGGGTTTGCAGTGGAAAACAGGATTTTTGATAGGTAGTATTTCATGTTTCTGAAAATAGCCTGTATCATATTGATCTTGCTTTGACCATGACAGTTTGGCATAACTCACGGAAAGTGATGCACTCAAAAAGAAGGAAAGAAAGGAAGGAACGCTGACTGATCTACTCTGCCAAACAGTATGAGTAATTGCAGATGTCACAAATTATTGAAGATGTCACAAATTAGCCCATTAGTAACATGAAGACGTCAACATTTGGGCATTCTGAGATCAGGTGCTGAACTTTTATTCTGCAACTCTCATGCAATGAGGAACTGTTCCAGCCCTCAGATCCATTGCCAAGCTCCAGCTATCGTTGCACGTATTCTTATCCATGGCCGTTTCCGCACCATTCACTTACAGCATATTATTATCGTGGTGGATCTGCGAGGTTTGGCTGCGTATTTGAAACTCCTGTCCACATGTTGCTGTATACATTGGGCCCAAGAATGTTTTTGCCTGTCCACACTTAAAAAAAAAAGACAATATTTTCCATGGGGAAGCGTGGCATCATTCGTGACTTTGTGGATGCCAGGACGCTCTCCCCTCTTCCTCTCCTTTTTTTGTTTTTTGTCAAGTCAAAGTGGTTAATCAAGTCAAAGTGGATGCAAAATTAATTTTTAAAAATTAACAAGCGGGGAAATGGTTGGCGGGAGGAGGGGGAAGGGGAGGGAAAGGGGCAACAAACTCCAGCAGCAAACCTGAGTCCTCATCCGGGTCGGAGCCCCGTTGACTCCCAAGCTGTGAAGGGGAAAGAGGGCTGCAATGGCTGCCCCTCGAAGCAGGGCATGGATCCTCTGCCTCTTCATCATGGATGGGACCTGCCGCCTCACCAGTAGTATCTCTTCCTTGCCCTCCTGGCCTGGCCTGGGCTGCTGCACTCGCCGTGGCACCCTTGCCTGCAGCTTGCAGGACTAAATAGAGCTTGGCGGGTTCCTGTCCTTCCACCTTCCCTGGGGCTAGGATGAGAAATGCAGTGGATGGAGCTGCTGCCCAGTTTTGTATGTAGGGGCGCCAGGTCCCTCTTTGCCACCGGTGGGAGGTTTTTGGGGCGGACCCTGAGGAGGGCGGTGTTTGGGGAGGGGAGGGACTTCAATGCCATAGATTCCAGTTGCCAAAGCAGCCATTTTCTCCAGGTGAACTGATCTCTATTGGATGGAGATCAGTTGTAACAGCAGGAGATCTCCAGCTAATACCTGAAGGTTGGCAACCCTATTTGGATACGAGCCAGCTTGCCCGGCCAGGGAGTGCCGGGCTGCCGCTGCCTCCTCACCCTCCTGGGCTCTGATGTGTGCATGGGGCCTGAAAGGCACTGCCGGAGTTAGTGCTGGGGTGGGGGTGGGGAGTGGGGATGGCATGTGAGAGTTCTCTATATTTGCCGGTATGACCACCATCCTGGAGATTTGGAGGTGGCCCGTGGGGAGGGTGGAGTTTAGAGAGGGACCTCAATAAGGTATAATGCCACACAGTCCAGCTTCCAAAGCAGCCATGTTCTCCAGGAGAATTGATATCTGTAGTCTGGAGATCAGTTGTAATTCCAGGAGATCTCCAGCCCCCACCTGGAAGTTAGCAACCCTGTGTGTGTGTGTGTGTGTGTGTGTGTTAAGTGCAGTCAAATCGCTTCTGACTCATGGTGACCCTATGAATGAAAGTCCTCCAAAATGTCCTGTCTTTGACAGCCTTGCTCAGATATTGCAAATTGAAGGCTGTGGCTTCCTTTATTGGTAGCAACCCTACCATGAAGTAAACAAAATAATGCAAAAGGTTTTTTTCCCCCTCACCCATGACTCCAGGCTGTGGCTGATCTCATTCAAGGCCACACATTTCTCTCTGGTTGGCCACTGTGTGAACAGACTGCTGGACTTGATGGGCCTTGGTCTGATCCAGCAGGGCCTTTCTTATGTTCTTATGTTCTGCTCCTTCTTTTCCATGGGTACACATGGATGAAGAAGTCTGTAAGAAGCACTTCTTCCATGGCTACAAGCCGCTCATTCTCCTCCACGTTGCTTACTTTTGCCCACCTCTGGTTGTTCCCTTCTCAGTGTTTTAGAATGAAGACAGCAACGTATGTCCCAGGTGATGGTTCGAAGACATATGATACAATAACTGAACTTAAGCTAAGCATATGCAGGTCTGCTCAGTGCGTGAACGAGAGACCTGCAAATCCTATGTATGCCTCTTTGAGATCCATGATGGAAGAAAGTCAATATACAAAATGTAATAAATGTGTACAAACTGAGCCTACGCCAGTTACTGAGAGGAGCACATTTGACTTTGTTCTAAGTGTTAACATTTTCCTTGGCAGAGAATATCAAGGCATACTGTACCTACATTTTGACACAATCTAAACTAAACTCCAGCATTCAGTATTACCACTGACTTGGGCAATTGTGTTTGCAAAAGAAACACATACTGTAGACTTTCTGTGCAAAGAAGCCTACAATATGAGCAATTAGCATCTTTTGAAAGACATGTTTGAATTATGCCGTTCTGCTATAACAACCGTAGGAGTTGAAGCCAACTTCACCGCCTGGGACTGATGTGATTCTTTTTCCTCCTCCTTAAAAAAGAGCAGCATGACAAAGCGATATGACAAAAATTTTGTCAGTTTTCCTCTTGATGGCACTGCAAATGGCTTCTCTGCAGACATTTTTGTATTTCATCAAAAATACAGTAGGATGCAAAAAACTTATCTTCAAACCAGACCTCGGTTTTTATGAGTCAATATTCACTGAACTTTAAACAGCATAACATATAGAAGGGAATAAAAGGCAGAGAGCACAATCCAGGCAAAGATAAGCACTTTGCAGCCCCACTGATTTCAGTGGGAGAGATTTGAGCAAGTGCCCCCTTCTGTTCTATTGAAATCAATATGTTTAATGTTGGCTAGAATGTGCCTCTGTTTTACAAACAGTTCAAAACTGTACCAATCTATAGATTGGTTCTAGGCATGTATAGAGTTCGTACAAGCTTGTTGAGAGTTTGGGCTTTCTTCTTGCACATGGGGTAGTAGCTACCTTTCCCTCACAATAAGGTCCTTGCACAGTGAAAGCATATTGGTGCGAGATCTCTTAACCAATTAAAGGATAAGGTAGTAGGTGATGTAAAAGACCACTGGCTGAGACCCTGGAGAGCCGCTGCCTGTCAGAATTGACAGTGTTGACCTTGATGGACCAATGGTCTGATTCAGTATAGGTTCACAGGTAAAGTTTCAGGATTATGAGCTGTTTCCAAAAGCCTCTCTGTTCCCCTCTCGTCTTGGACATATAATTTCCCTTTTCACCTTTAATTAGGTTTAAGTATTGCATTCATGCTGGTATCAATCATGTTGAAGACAACAAGAGAGCGTACTTAGCTGCTACTTTAAACCAGCTTCAAAACACAGTTTTAGCCTCTGGTTAAAAGGGACTGAGGAAAGGCTGAGGGACTTGGAAATGAGAAGAGGAGGTTGAGGGGGGACATGAGTGCTGTCTTTAAGTACTTGAAGGGCTGTCACTTAGAGGAGGGCAGGGAGCCCGTCCTGTTGGCATCAGAAGATAAGACTTTTTTTATTGCCGCTGTACCTTTAGTTTTGTGACTTGGATTTGTTATGCTGACTATTTTTGCTATAATTTTGTTGTCTTGTAACGGAGCGGGGGTTTTTTAACACCATTTTGGGAATTTGACTCATAAAGCAGCATATATTTTAAAATAGTCAAGGATACTATTTAGAATCCTTAGACTTAGGGATTTATCATATTTTAAATGTTTTTTCAAAATGTAATCATGTGTAGGACTAGGGACTAGGGTTGCCAGGTCCCTCTTTGCCACTGGCGGGAAGTTTTTGTGGCAGAGACTGAGGAGGGCAGGGTTTGGGGAAGGGCTTCAAAGCCATAGAGTCCAATTGCCAAAGCAGCTATTTTCTCCTGGTGAACTGATCTCTATCGGCTGGAGATCAGTTGTATTAGTGGGAGATTTCCAGCCACCACCTGGAGGTTGGCAACCCTATTGGAGACAGCAGAAATGTACACAGGCTGCTGCTTTGTGAGGGAAGTTGCATAAGGAGTCACTAATATCCTTAGTAAACATCATGGTTTTGAAATTAAAACAACAACAACAACAGCACATTAAGAAATTATGAGCCTTTTTTGATTCAAAAGAGCAAGATCATATTAGTCACAGAGTATATCTAATGTATTCTCTGAATGCAAACAGAGATACAGGTGCATATTTCTATTTATAGGAGGAAGCATACACTGGATTGACTGGAATATGGCTTTTTGTAAGCCTGGAACATTAATAAGTGTATTAACTTGTTCCAGAGTGGCTGGAGGAAGGAACCCAGGATTCTCAGACAGAGCTTGGATTGACCCCTTTCAGTGCTAAGAATGAACAAAGATAGAGCACGCTTAGTTTTTGGGGTTTTTTTTAATGCAAAAGGCCCATTGAAAAAATACTCAATGTTGTCAGCACAGTTCATTGTGTGTTTTTACCTCCCACTTTAAGAAATGCTTTAAGCATCGAGCAAGGCAATGATTTGCAAAAAAGGGGAAAGAAAACAGTGAGAATAGGTTTCATTTATGCTCCTTTTACTAAATAGATAAACACTGGAAAATTAGTAAACATAGCCCACGTTTGAAATTCCCTATAGAGGCATTTCCTCACAAACGGGTGCTTTACAGCATACTGCCCAGCCTGGTAGATTTTGGACTTTTGTTTTCTATTATTTAATGAAAAGAATGAACACAATGGTTGTGCAGACATTACCACCAAGGCAACCACCAATTCAGGTTTTTTCCATATCAATGCATTCCACTCACAACACATTCAAGCCAGTTATACTTTACATCCACCTAGCTCAGGGGTGGGGAACCTTTTTTCTGCCAAGGGCCATTTGGATATTTATAATATCATTCGCAGGCCATACAAAATTATCAACTTAAAATTAGCCTGCTATATTCTTGGGCGGTCCTAACAGCTCCATAGCTAATGACTCTTCTTCAAGGGGGGGGGGGAAGGTTCCTTTTCTCGGCAAAACAAACTCACATCCAC
Organism: Euleptes europaea; assembly: GCF_029931775.1. NCBI lineage: Eukaryota > Metazoa > Chordata > Lepidosauria > Squamata > Sphaerodactylidae > Euleptes > Euleptes europaea. The sequence continues at coordinate 29,140,796 of NC_079326.1, forward strand.
CTTGAATAGAGGCTATTCCTGTCCACGGGAGGGGGTGGATCACCAGTCTTAGATCCTTCTGAGCTAGAGATCTGCCAGGACCCACAAAGGGCCAGACCAAATGCTTTCGCGGGCCTTATATGGCCCCCGGGCCTGACGTTCCCCACCCCTGACCTAGCTGAACATATGGGCAGATTTGGAATTTTGAAAACAGGTACCAGTGCCACTACCCAATGGCTGCCGTGGGAGAGGGTGACCATAAAATGGCTGCCAGAGGGGCTGAAGCCAATCAGAAAATATTTGGAGATGCCAAGCCAAGTGTCCTCCTATGATGGGGACAATTATTTCTGGATACCCCAGGTTTACCAAGGGTGGTGGAGACTCCTGGGCTAGGGTTGCCAACCTCCAGGTACTAGCTGGAGATCTCTTGCTATTACAACTGATCTCCAGTCGATAGAGATCAGTTCACCTGGAGAAAATGGCCACTTTGGCAATGGGACTCTATGGCATTGAAGTCCTCTCCTCCCCAAACCCTGCCCTCCTCAGGCTCTACCCCAAAACCTCCTGCCGGTGGTGGAGATGGCCCTGGCAACCCTATCCTGTAGCAAGTTCTTCTCCAAATGGATGAAGGGAATTTGGGGTAGGCTCTTTGCTTGGAGAAAGAAATGTATTTATTTAAAAGATTTCTATCCTGCCTTATCTCCTCTGATCCAAAACCGCCAATGATGCAGCAACCCGGTTGTGAGGATACAAAATTTAATAGTCCACATTAACACAGATTGAAAAAAAATGCAAATTAAAATTTTAAAAGCACTCAAGATTTTTAACAAGCAACAATTAAATAAACATGCACACAAATAAATTAACAAACACTTTAAGGGAAAGCTTTGAGGAAGAAAGAATGTGTTCCAAGACACACAATGGTGAGCATGATGGTACCCATAGGCACCACACCGGGAATACACTGCCTTTAGGGTTACAAACAGGCCTGGAGTGGAATGGGCAACTCCTCATTAAAGCTAAGTGACTTGGGGACCTAGGCCAACTTGATAAATTGCATCTCCTCCTCTTGATAGAAGTTGGTACCCCGTGGGGCCCATTTTATCCTTTCACCAGCTCTGTTTGCCCCAGATTTATGCTCCTTAACTCATTGTCTAGTGATTCCCCCCTTCCTAAAATGTACAGTAATTTTATTTCCCTCATAACTTCCATCACATCCCTCTGCTGTTTTTAAGAAAGTCCAGCAGACAGTGCTGCTAACAGAAGTACAATCCTTCAAACCCTTTTTCAAAAAAATAATAATTTGTTCTCAGACTTGAGGGGGAGAAATCCACCAGTTCAATAATAGACCTGATACAAAGGCTGAGCATTCATGAAAATTTAAAGCTTGAGTTTTCCACAGGTTGTTTTTCATCTTTTTGAGCTGACACACAAGAAGAAAATGAAAACGATATAAAAATTTCTTTAACTGTTGAATGGTTGACTTCATAAGAACATAAGAAAGGCCCTGCTGGAACAGACCAAGGCCCATCAAGTCCAGCAGTCTGCTCACACAGTGGCCAACCAGGTGCCTCTAGGAAGCCACTAACAAGACGAGTGCAGCAGCACCATCCTGCCTGTGTTCCACCGCACCCAAAATAATAGGCATGCTCCTCTGATACTAGAGAGAATAGGTATGCAGCATGACCAGCATCCATTCCAACTAATAGCCATGAATACCCCTCTCCTCCATGAACATGTCCACTCCCCTCTTAAAGCCCTCCAAGCTGGCAGCCATCACCACATCCTGGGGCAGGGAGTTCCACAATTTAACTATGTGTTGTGTGAAAAAATACTTCCTTTTATCTGTTTTGAATCTCTCACCCTCCAGCTTTAGCAGATGACTCCATGTTCTAGTATTCCACTGCTATGAAATAGCAGAACTCCTTAACAATGGATAAATGGGAAGAGGGGCCTTATCTTTACATTTGTGACCCTACAGATTGTCACTGTCTGAATGATGCGAGGCTGCATTAATACAGGGGCAAGTGAAGCCACACCTGCTGTACAAGCAGCAGTGAGCTGGATTGAGGTTTCAGGGCCACCATTCACACAACCCCTTCCCCACACTGCTCACCACTGGCACTGCCCCTCCCCACCCCCTTCATGCGCCTCATGACAGTATAGAAGTGTTGACTTGACAACAATCGTATTGGTCCCCTTTCCCTACAACAGCTGGGCCCTGGCTCACAGTTGAGTTGTGGCTGAGTTTTTTTCCTCCTTTTAAGCCATGTTAAAGGAGGAGAAAGCTGGATCTCAGCATCGCCATGTTGAAAGCAGTGCTTGGATCGGCTGCAGAAAAAGCTCTCATACCGAGGCTCTGCCTGGAGCTGTTGTGCTAGGGTTGCATTGTATAGGGTACATCGTATCTGCTAGGGTACACTGTATCTCTATGGAGGTGCGGGGTGAACTTTCCCATCGTTTAAAGCCTGGCTGCTCCATTGAGATACATTGCGAAGATCACACGAAAGAATCTGAACACAGCCACTTTGCCAATGCTTTTCAATGAAGGAGGATAGGGCAACTGCTTCTAGACCCCATAACTCTGGACCCCCTGACCCAATCTTTACCAAACTTGGTGGTTCTTGCAAGAAAAGTCTCTTCTAGCTACCCTGAAAATTTGGGACCTCTACCTGCAAAAATGTCCCCCAGGAGTCGCAGAAAGCCCTATAGGCTTTATTGGACCCGAATTTTTGGGGAAACTCTAAAAAAAGCAGAATTCCTACATTTACTGGTATGGGAAATTCAGCTTTTTGGGTCCCCCCCCCCAAAAAAAAATCAGGAACAATAAACCCGAACCCGAATTTTAATGATTTTTTTAACAGCCCTAGTTGCCAGCATGAGGTTGCCAACCAGTGGGAGACTCACCAGTTGGGTGGGGCCCTTCCTGGTGATGTAGTGATGTTGCCAGTGATGCAATGGCATCACTTCCAGTCATGCAGGAAGTGACATTGTCACATTGCCAGAGACACTGACCCCCCCCCCATTTTCTCCTGCCGCCCAGCTGAGTGGCAGCAGGAACAACATCCCTATGTTGTGCTGTTTGCTGTTAAAGTCAGACCAAAGGTGTTTTTCTCTGATCCAGCTTAAAAGGGAAAGCCCTGGGAGCCCCACAAGCCATGCTTGGAAAGAGAACATTTGGAAACTCCCAAACAAAAAAGGGGAGTGCTGAGTGCCACACAGAGGGAAATTCCCATGTAGAAAAAGCCTGTGACTTTTCATAAGGATGGGCATCAAATACAGACTACTTGTGACACACAAATGTGTAAGCAACGCACAGGGCACTCCTGTGCAGAGATACTTTGGTCTAAAAGGTAAAGGTGCAAGCACTTGGTCATTCCTGACCCATGGAGTGACGTCACATCCTGACGTTTACTAGGCAGACTATGTTTGCGGGGTGGTTTGCCAGTGCCTTCCCCAGTCATCTTCCCTTTACCCCCAGCAAGCTGGGTACTCATTTCACCGACCTCGGAAGGATGGAAGGCTGAATCAACCTTGAGCCAGCTACCTGAAACCAACTTCCATAGGGATCGAACTCAGGTCATGAGCAGAGCTTGGACTGCAGTACTGCAGCTTTACCACTCTGACCACGGGGCTTCAGTCTAAGCTGACTGATTTAAGTGGGCTTAAACGGAATCCTTTCCACAGATCACAGTTGACAGTGGACCATTTAAATGCATGAAAGATCCTTATGGAGGGAACACGATGGAGGGAACTGCCCCTGGAGGTGGCAATTTAGAGTGAGATAATGGCTTCCATGTTCTTCCCCCACCTCTTCTTCCATGACCAATGGCTCCTACTGGTTGCAGCTGTAATGAGGATATGCAGCGCTATCCTAAGTAGTGTTATACCTTTCCAAGTCCTCCCAATACCTCTGTTTAGCTCAGCGGAGAATGTCTTGTGAGGAATATCCCACCACTAGCTTTCTGAGCTATTTACCTCAGTGCTGCTGGGTGCTAACTTATTTCCATACATATCTAATGCGACTGAAATCAGTGCAGCCCAGAAAAGCAGGCAGCATTTATTTTTTTGGTGTCAGTTCTGATGACAGGTTTATCGGTAATATTATGAATTATCTGTGGCAGCTTTTCTTACACAAATTTCTCACACGTTAGCTCATCCACTTTAAATATTCCATGTCAGGTCTTCTGCCTTAAATGAACGTGTTTATCCATAGCCCTTTCATTTAGTTTTCCAAAATTTTATAGTGTCTTTCTGTCTTGCTTGGTATGTAAAAGGAAAGATTCTTGGCACACCTAGGGAAAGAGAGATTTGTTGCCATTACTTGGCCTCGTTGCTACCCACTTTTGATCATTAAATTACAAGAAAATGCTAAATTAAAAATAAACAACAGCAACAATGAACAGACATGATTTTATAGACAAAGTACAAAGTCCAGAATAAGAATCCCCCCCCCAATCAATCCTCCCTGGGATTTGGAGGGGAATGGCTATGGCCATTAAAATGATAAAGAGTCTGAATCATTTTCACAGTGTAAGTATCCTGATTTAAACAGCAATATATTGCAACCTTTTTACAATGTTTATCTGGCACATTCCTATGGTAGTTTACACACATTCACATGCAAAATAGCCACAAGGATTTAATTTAGGGCATTTTAAAAAAATTCTTTCCTATCTAATGCCAGGAAAAGGGTTTCGTGCAGACTGGATGCTATTGCACTGTTTAATTCTTTTGCACTTTCTTACAATCACTTAGACCATAAAGGTCTCGCTGTTTTGCAGTTCGTATGAGAACAGGGAGGACTTAGCCTAGGGTTGCCAGCCTCCAGGTACTAGCTGGAGATCTCCTGCTATGACTACTGATCTCCAGCCGATAGAGATCCGTTCCTCTGGAGAAAATGGCCACTTTGGCAATTGGACTCTATGACATTGAAGTCCCTCCCCTCCCCAAACCCTGCCCTCCTCAGGCTCTGCCCCAGAAACCTCCCGCCAGTAGTGAAGAGGGACCTGGCAACCCTAGCTTAGCTGCTTCCTGCTGATGTTCTGTGTTTTACAGGCCTGGGTCCAATCTGACTGTCAAGAGACAATTTGCTATTTCCATTTTTATGGCAACGGTTCTGAATGACAGGTTGCTGTTTCCTGGATTTCATTCCATTTATTCCCATCCTTATTTGCATTTTCACTCGTCTTCAACTTGGAACAAAATAATCCTCTTTCACCTTTGAGCTGACCTTTTTTATTTCTTTAATAAGCCCTCGCATGTTTTTTATCCTCTTCTGAAAAGATTGTATAAGCCTCGGGTTACTTCCATAGGGAAGAGACAATAAAAGCGAGCAAAGCTGTATGTTAAAATGACAAAAAATTACAACCCCATTTATTTTCTCCAGGGTTTGGAGGTCATTGCAAGAAGGAGCTAATGTTTATCTAGCAGAAATATTCTTTGACTCAAGGGATCCTAATGCATGGTGAGGTGTGCCTTCTTTTCTTTTTACCCCAAATGTGTGGAGATTTCTAAATAAAAGAAGAATATCATGCTCATTTGCAGGAATAAGGGCAGTTCAAACCATGCATGGGATATGTTGTTTGTAAAAACAATGCTGCTCAGGTAATTTTAGATGCTAAGTGATATGAATGCATTTACCTGTTGTAGCTTCTCTGCGTTAATCCATTCCTGCATCTGAGAGGTCCTTTCAGCAGCTTTTTACCTGGATGCTCATTCCATACTTTGAATCTCTGCCATGCAAGCAGTGGCGTAGCATGGGTTGTCAGCACCCGGGGCAAGGCAAGTAATTTGTGCCCCCTAACCCGTGGATTTTAGCACTCGAGTCTCTTCCACTAGATTAGTTAAAGAAACCCTTACCCCCTAAGCACATGTATTGTTTGTTATGAAAATACTGATGTAATTAAAGTAAAATGCATCTAAATACAAGTTTATTTTCAAACACTTTATTGAGTGCAAACATGCATTACACATTCTCCACATTTTCAGCAGGTCTATGAATACAAATCTACAAATGCTCTGTCTCTATTTTTCTCTTTTTCCTGCCTTGTGCACCAGATTCTTTTTTGTATGGCATGATATAGGTGTAGTATTCTGCTAAAATTCTAAAAAAGAAAAAGAAAAAAAAGAAAATCACTTTCTTGCCTTGCTGCACTTTTAGCACCCCTTCATTGTATAACCATTTCTTTACTCTTAACATAATGTTTATTCACCTTCATGCCTATTGCCTTACTCTTTCAGCAAAAAAAATAAATAAATTAAAGGTTGCTAGACCCACTGGCTTACATCAACTTATGTTGAGCTGGAGCAGCTACATATGGATCGAAATCTGTCTCGTCACTGTTGAACCAACCAAACTTACCTGCAGCGGCGGCTTCTACTCAGTTCCCCGCATCTCCTCGAGTCCTCCCGCCTCCTGCTCGGCAGCTCAGCCAATTGCATGCTGGTTCTCTCCCGCGCTCAGTGCTGCGCTGGGCGGCTGCTGCACTGTCCCTCCCCCAGATAGTCCCTCGCTCTCTCTCCGCACCGCACCGCACGCCTGGCACGCACCCCCCCTCCACAGTGGGCGGCGACCCGGCGGCTCGGATCGGATTCGCACAGCCAGCACTGCAGTGAGAGAGAGTGAGTGAGTGAGCCAGGCAGGGGCAGAGAGCTGCGAGTGCGAGCGCGCCCCCCCAGATGTTGCGCCCGGTGCGGCCGGGCCCCCCTGCACCCCCCACGCTACGCCACTGGGAGGTAGGAAAGATGTCATGATGAATTAAATAGGTGAAAGCATTGGGAAGGCTACAATGGAATCGCTTTACTCTTTCCCCCAGGGTTACTGCTTGTGATTAGAGTCCTTTTTCAACATCATTTCCGATTACAAAATTGAAAAGGCTGTGATAAAAGCCAAGGAGGAAACTTTTTTTGGGGGGGGGGGAATCAAATTAGTTGAGTAATATGAGAGCAAAAATGACTATGGGTCTTTCCAGACAATTAGTTTACAACATAACGAATGCACCGCGTTTGCGGACCTATTTTTTGGGATTCAGACAGCATTACTGAAAAGAGCACTCCTGTCTCAGAGATAGTGGGGTTATTGCAATTCAGAGTACTCTCTGGAACGTGGCCCTCGTAGCATTTTAAAATCACTTTAAAATGGGGATGGCAGTCTTCGTGGCGGCCATGAGTTCACGGGCACATTTAGTTGGTCTCTTAGCCTGCCAAGAGAAGGCTTGCAACGAAGCTGAAATTGTAATTACAAAATGCTCCTATAATGTCACTCATCGTAGTGACTATTCAGGCTTTCCTTGAAACTTTCAACTGCGTTGGGCAGGCGGTAGGGTTGCCAGGTCCCTGTTCTCAACCGGCAGGAGATTTTGGGGGCGAAGCCTGAAGAGGGTGGGGTTTGAGGAGGGGAGGGACTTCAATGCCATAGAGTTCAATGGCCAAAGCGGCCATTTTTCTCCAGGTGTTCTGATCTCTAATGGCTGGAGATCAGTTGAATTAGCAGGAGATCTCCTGCTACTACCTGGCAGTTGGCAACCCTAGCAGGCGGAGATGGGTGGCTAAAACCAGGAAACAAGCTTCTTCAGATTTTGCCTTGACATCAGAGACACTGTTTCGAGAAAAGTGTCAATGAGGAGATTTGGGGGAAGGCAACAGATTTCGCAGTAAGATTCAAATGCCAGCTGCTTTATGATATAGTCAAGGTAACATTGCATATAGTTGTGGCTACTTTTCAAAAATAACCAGATACTGACAGAGAGTGACCTTGACTCTGTGGTAGAGCCAAGGCTTTGAGTTCTGAAGTTGCCATGTTCATTCCTGGGCATTTTCAGTTAAGGGATAGCATGTGTGAGGAAAGTCCCTGTGAGCTGCTGTCAGTCAGAGTAGACATTACTGAGATAGATGGACCAATGGTCAGACTTGGCCTAAGGCTAGGGTTGCCAACCTCCAGGTGGTGGCAGGAGATCTCCTGCTATTACAGCTGATCTCCAGCCGATAGAGATCAGTTCACCTGGAGAAAATGGCCACTTTGCCAATTGGACTTCAAATGGCATTGAAGTCCCTCCCCTTTCAAACCCTGCCCTTTTTAGGCTCTGCTCCAGAAACCTCCCGACGGTGGCGAAGAGGGACCTGTCAACCCTACCTAAGTCTGTTTCATATGAATATATGATATATAGATGTTCATGAGGAAAAATACATGTGAGCTGAATCAGCCTTAATAAGAACATAAGAGGAGCCCTGCTGGGTCAAAGAAGAAGTTTGTCTAGCCCACCATCTTGTTTCATACAATGGCCAACCAGTTGCCCTGGAGGGTCAACAAACAGGGCACAGAGGCCAAGGTCTGTCCTGATGTTGCCTCTTAGCATTCATATTTAAAGGTTTACTGCCTCTGAATATGGAGGCTCCCTTTGTCACCGTGGCTAGTAGCTGATGGTCCCATCCTCCCTAAATATGTCTAATCCCCTTTTAAAGCCAACTATGCTTAAAGCAATCGCTGCCTCCACTGGCAGTGAATGTCACATTTTAATCGCTTGTTGGGTAAAGAATTATTTCCTTTTGTCCCATCTGAATTTATTGCCCATCATCTGCATTGGTTGCCTTTGCATTCTAGTTTTTAGAAGAGGGAGAAAAAGGTCTTTCAATCCAGTATCTTTCCATTATTTTATAAACATCTGTCACCTTCCCCCCTCATTCACCTTTTTTTCTAGACTGAGAAGTCCCAGACTCTTTAGCCTGTCCTAACAGAAAAAGTGCTCCAATCCCTTAATCATCTTGGTTGCCCTCTTCTGTCTTTTTTCCAGCTCTGCAATGTCCTTTTTTGAGATACCACAACCAGAACTGCACACGGTATTCAAAACGAGGCTTCACCATAAATCTGTACTGGGGCATAATAATATTGGCAGTTTTCGTTCCAGTCCCTTTCCTAATAATCCCCAGCAGGGAATTTGCCTTTTTCAGTGCTGCGGCCCAGGCAGTTGACATCTTCACTGAACTATCCATTTCTACTGATTTCGAAACCCAGTACATGAGCATTTCACAATGCTTTCCTGTTTTTCACACATGTGCTCCAACAGTGGGAGAAGTATTCTAACGGGACGCAGTGGCCATTTGTGCAAGGTCAGTTTTGATGCTCGCTCAAAGCTCTTTTTTTAAATGCTACCTTTAAAATGCCTATTCACGGTCCCAACGCAAAAGGAGAAATTCCATCCCTCCCACTCGCTTGCTCCTTCATTTACGTAGCCATTAGCAATAGTCATCTGCATAGCTAAGCCAAGGCTGGGATTCTGCATGCTTCCTTCAGTGAATGCTTCGATGCGGGGGCAGAGCAAATACAAAAGGTCGCGTTAAAGGTGCTCTTAAGAAATGTGAAGCACGTATACGCCAACTTCACAGTGACATCTGGAATGACGGTTCAGCATAAAGAAATTTTTTTTAAATGTGGAACGCTTCAGCCTCGAACACACTGCTAATTACCAAGCATAAACAGTCTTAAAGTCTGCTGATTAAAATTATCTCTACAGTTTGGTGGCTTGCATCCACTGGAGGTTTTCCATGGAAGGATTTGCACACACACAGAGCAACTTTGTGGCCTCCTTTTTCCTTTTGCAGCCCAAAATATCCCCCAAATGCTAGTCCTGGGAGTCCCAGGAGTAGCATTTTAGGGGGCATTTTGGGCTGCAGTGGGAAGGGGGAGACACAAAAGTCCACTCCACAAGCAGCTGTTAATGATGCATTAGGACACATAGGAAATTAACAAGTGCAGAGAAGGCAAGTTTGCATGGTCTTAGTGCTGCAGTTCTACATGGACAAAAGCTAGCCTGCAAGACGCACCCATACAATTCACCTTGAGCTAGAATATCTGCCGCAGCTTTTTGTAAAATGGCAGCTTGAAGGAAATTTCCCAGCCCTGTTAAATATTTTGGAGCATGTCAAGGAAGGCTGTCACCCAGTGCTTTCAAAACACACCCCTGCCTTTCCGTCAAATCTACGCAACGGTTTCATTAGCATGACAGCATTTCCAGGACGTGCGTCTTGTCTCGCCAAAGATCTCCTCAAAAAGGCAGCATGTTTACTAAACATTTGAAACAGACACATGGAACAGGCTTTGCTAGATAGAGAAAAGAACAAGGTTTTAGGTCATCAGAGTACACTTCTTTTGCCAAAGTAGAATCGCGGCTCATTGTATTTATTATTTCTGCATCAAGTTTAATTGTAAATAGCCAAATATGAAAGAGATGGCACTAATTCATTCTACAACCAAAGCCCTGCCAAAGCTTCCTCCCCACCCTCCATCTTCAGTGCTTCCAATACTAAGTTTATTCACCTCGAAAACCATATTGCTAGTTCTTGCAGATATTGTTTGTGTTTACTGTACAGGGTCTCTTGGCATTAAAATCTGCGAGTGGTGGGTGTGATGATAACAGATGATAAATTGTGCATCTAGTGCACATGTGTATAAATACTTGCTCACGAACACTAAGACCCCATGCAATAGATAACCTGGCACACACACCACTATAGCTGCTGAGATATATTGTGATATTTTGACTTGTTTTACGTCAAGGATGTTTTTCTACTATATCTCTAACCAAAAGAACATACATGCTCTTGGCTTTTCATTTGTCAAGGATAAGCTATTGCAGAATAAGTTAATATGGTATATCACATACAGAGCCTTTTGCAATGTACAATAGCGAGAGGAGTGTTCAGGCAGCAGTCTCTTATGGAAAGAGGGCTGTTACATGTTACTGTTTTCACTTGTGCAATATCGGAGGGTATGAACAACACATCATCACAGGAGGCAGCCAAGTGAAATAGCAAAACTAAAGACTGCAAGAACGGTTTACTGGAATAGTTTACACTCCCTTTCCTTAGCAGCATTGCATAGTGGTGAGAGCCAACACGGTGTAGTGGTTAAGAGTGGTGGTTTGGAGCTTCTGCTTCTCCTCCTCCTCATATCATTCTGCCAGGACAACTGTGCTCAGGGGTAAGGATTATACAAATGTGTGCTTTCTGGTCCAGAGAGTGACTGAAGGTACAAATAGATAAGATGAATATCACACATCTGATTCTATCCATAAAATGCACACTGCGAGCTCAATTTTCCTCAGGCCCATGCAGGGAAAGGATAGTGTGTTTAATTGTTCTGCCTCTGTTCAGTTTTGATTTTGGAAACCAGGATCCCTGCTGTTTTATTAGCATATTTTAAGCAGGAAAATGCATTATTTTCTCTTTAAGTGGTAATAAAAATGCAGGGAACTCAGTTGTGGATGGTGAGACTGAGTGAATGTTAAAGGGTTAAACCCCTCTCCTTTCCACGCACAGCTTAAAGGCTGGCATATTGATATTAGTATTGTTGTATACATTATGCTTTCTTTATACTATTATTCTTTCCAGTGATTATTGTTTATTGGGGTGATGAAGTATATCTTATATGAAATGGTGTGATTCCGAAAATACCATTCCTGTTTTCATAAGATTTTTTTGGATCATGCATATACTGGCTACCTGAAGAGTGGATGATCACAAGGGACCTTAAAAAAAAAAACCTTTGTTCTTACAGAGACTAGAATTTGGCTTTTTGTTGCCTAATCATCACATGGACACTATTTACCTGTTGATTATCTTTGGTTGTAATATTTATGTACGTGTATGGTATTACACTTTAATGAGTATATGTTAATAAGAAATACATAGTATATTATTTATGAATAAGCTGGTTTGTGGCCATTTATGCTTTATTTTGAGTAGATTTACTGTGGTTGCATAAATGGTGAATTTTATTGTTTGGCATATTGATGTTGGCAGAGTGCTAAAGATGCAGAGAAGCATCAGACTCACTGATTATAGATAAAGTAGCTCTTTATTGAGGGAACTACATTTTAGAATAGGAAAGCTGAGAGACATTTTCTCTAGCTGACTAACTAGCTAAGGAGGGAGAGAGAGGGTAGAATGTCTTCAGAGAAGGAGGAAATTGTCCCTGAGAGTATCAGTCTGAGGACAGTCAAGGGGTGTGAAAAGGGTTGGAAGGTCTCAAAAAAGCCCTAACTAGCTGACCACCTGCCCGCCTCCTGTTGGGTCTTCTTCTCAGTTCCTTTGCACACTGGACATTGCAGCTCTTCCAACCCCCCTTCTCAAGGTCTAGTATGCAAAGTCCAAAAGATTCATCTTCTTATGTAGGCTTTCGAACTTGTCTTCAGGTAAGGGCTTGGTGAACGCATCAGCAATCATTTCTTCTGTACGACAGTACTGTAACTCAACAAGCCCATCTTCACACATAGTTCTCACAAGATGATACTTCACATCCATATGCTTGGTTTGGAGTTTATCTTCTCCGCCTGTGCAAGATTTATGTATCCTTGGTTGCTTTCAAAAAGTTGTATGGGTTTGGGTTCATCTATCCCAAAGTCCTGCATCAGTTGCAGTATCCATTTAAGTTGTTTGGACGCATCTTCTTGTGATACATACTCAGCTTCAGTTGATGATACAGCTACATTTCCTTGCTTCCTGCTGCTCCAATTGACTGATCCACCTCCATAAAAGAACAGGTGACCACTGGTTGACTTTCTGTCCCTTATATCTCCTGCCCAGTCTGCGTCCATGTATCCCACTAGTCTGGGATTCTCACTTATTGGCAACTTTAGCTTCAAATGAGTGGTGCCATGCAGATATCTGGCAAGTCTCTTGACTGCATTCTCTTGTGTTCAGTGACTCCGCCTTCCTGCACAACATCACCACAGCAGCTGCTATGTCAGGGCATGTTAGTGTGCTTATGTATAGCAATTTCCCAATTGCTTCTCTGTATTGCTTGTTGTCAGGTAGAAGTTCACTGCTTCCTCCCTGATTCAAGTAATTCGATTCCATAGGACTTCTGACTGGTTTAGCATCCTTCATATTCATATTCTTCAGCTCTAAGATCCATCTTCAAGAGCTTCTGCTTCGAGACATAGCTGAACGCCTTTGATCCAAAGTCTCTTAAATGATTCTCACTGGGTTTGTACCCATACCAGCGTTCATAAGGCATACTACTTGTGCCTTTGGTAGGTAATCTGTTTTGCAGGTAAGTTGCAGTATTAACAGCTTCTCCCCAATATTTTTCTGGTAATTTTACATCATGCAAAGTACATCTAGCCATTTCAGTCATGGATGTATTCTTTCTCTTGGCCAGACCATTGATCTCTGGTGTAAATGTGTGTGTGGGGGGGTGAGATGATGAAACGCTTAATTTCATTTCCCACATACTCTCCTCCATTATCTGAATGTAGGGCCATTGGCATGAGCTGGAACCTATTGCTGACCAAAGCTATATAACTCGTAAGTTTGAGAGTATCAGTTTGAGGACAGCCAGGAAGTGTGAAAAGGGTGGAAAGGTCTCTAGCCTTACAGCCCTAACTAGCTGACCACTTGCCCACCCCCTGTTGGGTCTTCTTCTCAGTTCCTTTGCATGCTAGACATTGCAACTCTTCCAATTGAGAATGCATGAGATGTGATATTTGTCTGGTGTGTTGAGCCCTTAAACACACAAACAAACTCAATATTTATTTTCTGTTACCTTTGTCAGAAGCAATGTTGCAGAATATGGATAAGCTAAGCATTTATTTACTGACTTATTATTTACTGATTTACTATTTATTTAATGGAGGAAAAAACACCAAATGAAAAGTCCCATCTGTTATTGTTATTCTAACCAAAATGAACAGGGAAACAAAAGAAGGTTTTTTTTAAAGTTTTTATTATTCTGGTGCCTTCATGTTTGGTTTGGAGAGCAAGGTGAGTTCAGACGGAGGTTGGAGAGAATGAACACACCTACTACTAATCTGCCAAGTGAAATGGGTTTTGCAACAGAAGAGATTTTCCCTGATAAGTCTTTCTATGTTTCTACCATATAGTCCTGGCTTCAGAGCACTTCCTTGATGCTATTTAACCAGACCACACCCCCCCCCCTTGGCCTGAGTTAATTCTGTAAGACTGAGCATTTTCAGATTCTTTCTTTCTAAGCAAATTGCATAACTTCAGTGTGACTGACCTGTTTGTGACAGTGTGATTGATTTGCTATTTTTAGTAGTGCGTGAGAGACAGTGTTGCTGTGTAGCTAGTGTAAGATTTGCTTTCCTTCTGGTTTTAGGGTAAGCATGCTTGTTAATTCTGGAAGGGTGTCAGTGCTGCATTCAGACATCATGACAACGTGAGATTAAACAGAGGCTGGCCAGCGCGAAGCACAAACATGGTGTTTGCACATTCCCTTCACCCTTCCTACCTTCCTCCTTCCTTTGCACCTGGATCCCAATTGATAACTTTCCTGTTGGATTAATCTCCAGTTCATCAATGATGTCCCAGTTGAGTTACTCTCTACAAACTGGGATTCTACAAGAGGAGAGATGGAAAGAACTGGGGCCTATAAGAAAGCTGGCATTATGCCCAACGCTGACAAATCTCTGCTTGAACCCTGTTTTTTGTTGCACAAGATGTGTTATGTGAGTTTAGTTGGGGGTTCCCCTACCCCAGTCACATCTCACATGTGACTGAGGAACCACCTTAAAACGTGTTGTGGGGCCCAATTCTGCTTTGGATTGAAGAGTAGAAACACAAAACCAGCACACACAATTCAATGCAATACAACTATATTAAAGTGCAAAATATCACGTGAAATACTTAACTAAGGACGCTACTATTTACAAAATATACAGGTACACAAAAGTGCAAGGAGCAACATCAATTCTATGGATTCAATTACCGTAATCAAGGTACGTATTTCTAATATTGTTCATATTAATAGTATTGCATATATGTAGCAATGCTACAGGTAAGTGGTACTAGAAATGTTTTGTTGGATTGAAGAGCGGCAGGAGGTGGGGCTCAGCAGTGGAACAAACAGACCCCCACTTCATGGCCATCTTTTGGTTGCAAAAATGGCATGGGATAAAAGGGAGGGGAAGCTGAGAGCCAGTGTGGTGTAGTGGTTACGAGTGGTGGTTTGGAGCAGTGGACTATGATCTGGAGGAGGAAACAGACCAAGGAAAAACTAGTCTCCTTTGTATTAAAAAAGATCTAACTCCATACAAATGACCAACAAAGTTACATGTCATGGGCATTAAAATAAATGCCTCAAGTGTCATAAAATGTGCTTGCAAGACAGATAAAACAGTTTGGGACTAGAGTGTAACTTGTACTGGGCAAAAATAGCAAAACAAAATGACCTCTTTTTAAAAAGCATGATTCTCTGGGCTCACTTAGTTTTTGCAAGGTTACCTTAGGGAGCTGGGAGATATAGCAGAGAGAAACTGCAACAGCTTTTTCACTGAAGTAGTGGTCTGGACAGTAGAGAAGTGGAGGAGTTCTTTTCTGGTCAAATGAGTGCTGGGGTACACTCTTACTACTTAAAAGATGGACAATTAGCAGAAGTCGCAGCTGTAAAGTGTCATTGCAAACATGCACAATTATGTCTATCTCACATCACAGCTTCTGAAGCAATATTGCATCTTTCCATAAACTTTACTCACTCCAGAAATGGGTATCCCCTTCCCAATTGTCTTCAATCCCTGACCTGGATATCCCCAGGCTAGCCTGATTTTGTCAAATCTTAGAAGCTAAGCAGGGTCGGCCCTGGCTAGTATTTGGATGGGAGACCTCCAAAGAATACTAGGGTTGTGACGCAGAGGCAGGCAATGGCAAACCACCTCCCAACTTCTCTTGCCTTGAAAACCTCACCAGGGGTCGCTATACATCAGCTGTGACTTGATGGTGGGGCGGGGGGAAGTCTTCATAATGACTTTTCCACCTAGAAGTACAGATGAGCATGGAGAATAGTACCTGAATGGCAAAAAGTTACATATCATTATGGAGAGCAGATTCTGGTGGAGAAAAGTAAAGGATATTTGATGACTCACAGATGTACCATTCTAGCCACAGAACACTAAGAAGGATGTCATTCACTCCCACTTCAAATGCAGTGCTCTGGTCTCCCCCCCCCCACTTAGGCTGCATAGAAGTCTGGGTCCCAGCATCCCTCACCCTCAACATGATAATTAGCACTTATTTGACCATGAAACTGAGCTTGCCTAACAGTTAATTCTTCTCTTTTGTGTTTAAGCAATATCACAACATGACGAAAAATCAAAGATAGAGAATTCAATAAGTTTGGATTTAATTACAGCAGAAGCCAGGACACTGGCACTTAAAAAAATGCAACAGATTGCCTTGTTGTGGATCCATATCAAAGCTATGAGCCTATGTGCTAGAAAATCTAGCAGGTTACTTCAGCTCGTTTTTTGGGAAGATACTGTGGTGTTAAATTTTTAACAAGTGACAAATTGTCAGAAATACTGCCTTGGGCAATTATTCAGCCATTTGGCTGCAGGATGGGGAGGGGGGGAGAGGATTAGTTTTATTGGTGGTGGTTGTATGTCGGGACTACAGTTGTTAGGAGGAAACCATACCTGGTGTACTGGGCGGTTGTGGCCTGTTGGGCGAATGTGGGCACCTATGGGAATGTGGGAGGCCAGTACAGGGTCGGGGATACCAGTGATTTAGGGACATGGGAAGTATGGCAACGGGAACAGGTATTGATACATAAACCACCTAGTAATTTCAATCCCACTAATAGCATTGAAGAAATTATTTACATTTTATTTTTATTTTTGAGTGCCATCGTGAAGCTACAGACAATGCAAACTTAAGATAATGTAGGCCAACAACATTCAATATAATGGATCATCAATTAAAGGTCACAGCCTGCCATGTAACAGTGCAAGAAAGCCATCTGTGAGCCAGCAGATATTTTATATAAAGAACTCCTGTTGAACTCAACAGGAGATCTGTAAGCCAAACAGCTCCAGAATCAAGTCAGTGCAAAAATAAATTAGTTTATCAGTGGTGGCAGCTGGCACTTCATAGGCTTTTTATGAAAGCTTGTTTTCCTATTGTTTGTAGAAATGCAAAATTATTTTTCTTTCCAGTTTCCTCATCAGGGACTCGAGGCACAGAGCACAGCAATCAGTTGGAACTGCTAAACAGGAGACTCAATCAGAGATGCGACAGAGACACTCATGGTCTTAGAATGTGGAGCTCAGCAACCTGACTTGCTTCTTCATGTTGTAACGATATAGTGAAAAAGAGTGGATCCTGATATATATTGTTCCGACTCTCTTGGAAGGAGAATACAAATGTGATTGATTTAAAAAATACATTTTAACAGCTACATCACAAAAACTCTTCTAAGGGAAAAGGGTAACAGATAAATGCATTAGCTTGACTGGGATGTAGGTTCAAGTTCCATCTGTGCAAGGGGTTGTTTATGTGGGTTTGTGTGTGTGTGTTGTGTGCTGTCAGGTCATAGTTGACTTATGGCGACCCCGTAGGGTTTTCAAGGCAAGAGATGTTCAGTGGTTGTTTGCCATTGTCTGTCTCTACGTCACGACCCTGGTGTTCCTTGGAAGTCGCCCATCCAAATACTCACCAGGGCTGACCCTGCTTAGCTTCTGAGATCTGACAAGATCAGGTTAGCCTGGGGTTATCCAAGTCAGGGCTTATGTGGTTTTAGGCAAGTCAAAAGAAAATATTAGAGATTAAAACATTTTTAATGCACAAAAATTCTGTGTTTTTGTATGCTTCACCAAAACGTATAAACTGGTAGCCCAACAGTGCAGTCTAAAGCAGAGTTATACCATTCTAAGCCCACTGACTTCAGTGGACTTGGAAAGGCATAACTCTGTTTAGGATTGAACTGTAGGCTGTGAGTTTTGTGAATGTGTATATGTATGCTCAGGTATGGTGAAGGGAAAAAAAGTTTTGCAAACAGAGGGCTATGAAATGCAGATGGCAGTAGTCCCTGCTGCTGTGTCACATTGCTATGCAGAGCCAAAATGTACATGACATTACACCAAAGAGATGTACTGGTGATAAATGAACATAATAAGAGAGATAAAATCGCCACATAACGAGAAAGAATAGTTCTGTGTCACGGGCATCTTCTCACTTTATGCTCCCAATCTGGATTGAAACATCATTTTTCCAGTCACAAACCTCTAACGTGCATACACCCATTGTATCTAGGGTTGCCAACCTCCAGGTGGTGGCTGGAGATCTCCCGCTATTACAACTCATCTCCAGGCGACAGAGATCAGTTCACCTGGAGAAAATGGCCACTTTGGCAATTGGACTCTATGGCATTAAAGTCCCTCCCCTCTCCAAGCCCCACCCTCCTCAAGACCCACCCCCCAGAATCTCCTGGTATTTCCCAGTCCTGAGCTGGCAACCCTTCCCATACCTGTCAGTGTTATTCGAACATGTGCATATTTAAAAGAGACCATATCCTGGCAAATGGCTTACACTCTGGGCTGGCCCCTCTCTGAAGCTCTGGGCCCAGTTAAGTGTATGTGTTCCAACCCACTCAGCCACCCTTTGCTTGTTTAGACATGGCATTCCATACTAACCTTATCACATTCTTCATAGGCTGTTAGATTCAGGTGCAGTAGCACCTTAGAGACTCTTGGCCTGCTCCAGAAACTTCAACTGATCCAGAAAGCAGTGGTGAGGGTCCTTATCGGGACTCCTTGGAGACCACATATCCAACTGGTGCTCTGCCAGCTGCACTGACTCCAGATTGAATACCGGATCAGGTTCATGGTTCTGGTATTGACCTTTAAGGCCAATACCACTGTACCTGAGGGACCACCTCTCCAGATACACCCCTCAGAGAGCATTACACTCATCCAATACCAACTTGTTGGTGGTTCTTGGCCCAATTTGTGTCCAGCTGTCCTGGTGGAATTCACTATTAAATGAGACCTAGGTCCTGTAGGACTTAGCTCAGTTCCACAGGGCCTGCAAGACAGAGATGTTCCTCCAGGCCTATGGTTGAGGACAGCAATGGTTTCCATCAAAACTGGCCTCCCTGTTCCTACTCTTTAGGTGTTATAATCCTGTTCCATCTTACCTACCCACCCTCTTCTCCTGACTGAAGGTTTTATTAACGTTAGGGTTGCCATCCTCCAGGTACTAGCTGGAGATCTCCTGCTATTACAACTGATCTCCAGCCAATAGAAATCAGTTCACCTGGAGAAAATGGCCACTTTGGCAATTGGACTCTATGGCATTGAAGTCCCTCCCCTCCCTAAATCCTGCCCTCCTCAGGCTCCACCCCAAAAACCTCCCACCAGTGGTGAAAAGGGACCTGACAACCCTAATTAACATGCTAATTGGCACCTTTGGATACTAGGAATGTACAAATTGGGGATTTTATTAGAGATTATAATGATAATGTATTATATATTGAACTGTATAATGATTATAGTTATGATGGTTGTGAGCCACCCTGAGCCCGGCCTTGGCCAGGGAGGGGCAGGATAAAAATCTAATAAATAAAATAAAATAAAAACTAAAATTTTCAGGGTATGAGAGTCATACCTCAAAAAACTTGTTGGTCTCTAAGGTGCTACTGCACTTGAACCCAGACTCATTTCGGCAGCCCGCTGTACACCGATTCTGACATGCTGGACTAAAAGTACGAACTAGCCTTAAAGTGACACTGATTCTGACTTCATGCTGAGCAAATATTTATTTATTTAGGGATTTTTACCCAGCATTTCTCCGCAGCAGGAGACCCAAAGCGGCTTTCAACACTGTTTCCCTCTCTTCCATTTTATCCTCATGACAGCAATGGTCTCCCAGATCCAAGTACCACATTACTCTATACTGGACAAGCTACATTGATCTGAGTGCCTTCGTGAAAATGCCAGCTGAATGCATATCTGATACCAGGCAGAAACAAAAGAACGGGGGTGGGGGGTGGTTCAACCCCCTAAAGGATTCTTATCTCTTGCATGCAGTGGCGTAGCGTGGGGGGTGCAGGGGGGGGCCGGCCGCACCGGGCGCAACATCTGGGGGGCGCGCTCGCACTCGCAGCTCTCTGCCCCTGTCTGGCTCACTCACTCACTCTCTCTCACTGCAGTGCTGGCTGTGCGAATCCGATTCGAGCCGCCGGGTCGCCGCCCACTGTGGAGGGGGGGTGCGTGCCAGGCGTGCGGTGCGGTGCGGAGAGAGAGCGAGGGACTATCTGGGGGAGGGACAGTGCAGCAGCCGCCCAGCGCAGCGCTGAGCGAGGGAGAGAACCAGCATGCAATTGGCTGAGCTGCCGAGCAGGAGGCGGGAGGACTCGAGGAGACGTGGGGAACTGAGTAGAAGCCGCCGCTGCAGGTAAGTTTGGTTGGTTCAACAGTGACGAGACAGATTTCGATCCATATGTAGCTGCTCCAGCTCAACATAAGTTGATGTAAGCCAGTGGGTCTAGCAACCTTTAATTTATTTTATTTTTTTGCTGAAAGAGTAAGGCAATAGGCATGAAGGTGAATAAACATTATGTTAAGAGTAAAGAAATGGTTATACAATGAAGGGGTGCTAAAAGTGCAGCAAGGCAAGAAAGTGATTTTTTTTTTTTTTTTTTTTTTAGAATTTTAGCAGAATACTACACCTATATCATGCCATACAAAAAAGAATCTGGTGCACAAGGCAGGAAAAGGAGAAAAATAGAGACAGAGCAACAAGCTAAGTTAGCTGGAAGGCTTCACCGGTTTTTGGTGAGTACTGCTGAAATTACAGCAGGACCATCAGCAGCACCACAGGAGACTCATAATCCTGATCCTGTGTTGGTGGACATTCCTGTTCCTGCATTAGAAGCAGAGACAGTTTCATCTAAGGATGTTTATACTCAGCCAAATCTGCCAGAAAATATTGACCAAAAAGTTTATACTGATATTGGCTATTGGCCTGAAACCATGGATGAAACCTTGAAAACTGAACTTGTCAGGCGAAGGACAGAGGAACTGCAGAATAAGGATGCATGGTTTCCAAGAGACAGTAATGGCAGGTCATTTTCCAAGGATTGGTTCTACATACATTTGGAGAATGGTGAGACTATGTTAAGGACATGGTTGGTGTTTTCTCCTGTAAACAATGCTGCATATTGCTTTCCTTGCATGCTTTTTCAGAAGGCTAAAGGGAAAAGTTCATTTGGAAAGTCAGGTGGATTTAATGCATGGAGAAAGTTAAGCCCTAGATTACTAGAGCATGAGCGCAGTTCATATCACTTGAGTGCATTTACAATGTGGAAAGAATTAGAAATGCGGCTGCATAAACAGGAGACTATTGATGCTGCTGCCCAGCTTGCACAACAGAGGTCATTTGAAAAATGGAAGGCAATCTTAGTCAGAATACTTGATTGTGTTCTGTATCTAGCCAGGCAAACCTTACCCTTACGTGGTCACTCTGAAGATTTAAATACAGATGGTAACTGTGGAAATTTCTTAGAAACTTTCAAGTTACTCGCCAAATATGACCCAGTTGCCAAACAACATCTTCACAGAGTACAACGCACAGATGGTTACATTGTGTCCTATCTCTCTCCACAGAGCCAGAATGAGTTTATTAGCCTGCTCGGCGATCACATTCGAACAGTCATCTTTCAAAATATCATAAAGGCCAAGTATTTTGCTATAATGTTTGATAGCACTCCTGATATTTCACACACTGACCAAATGTCCCAAGTGATTCGATATGTGCATATTGAAGATTCAGGAGTCCATGCGACAGAGTCTTTCATTGACTTTATTCAGTTATATGGGAAATCAGCTCATGTCATTACAAAACAAATTTGTGACAAGTTGCAAGCTGATGGCCTTAAACTAGAGCATTGCTACAGCCAGGGATACGACAATGCTGCGACTATGGCTGGACACATTAGTGGTGTACAAAAACGTATTTTGGATATGAATCCCAAAGCAATGTTTGTGCCATGTAACAATCACTCGCTCAATCTTGCTGGGATGCATGCAGTTGGTGTTGGGACAAAGGCTGTTACTTTCTTTGGCACTGTGGAAAAGGTGTATGCATTTTTCTCAAGCTCCACCCACAGGTGGGATATCCTTAAGAAACATGTACCAATTCGTGTAAAGCGATCGTGTAACACAAGATGGAGTTCAAAGCATGAAGCTGTATGCGTACTTGCTGAACACACTGAGAAAATAATAGACGCTTTGGAAGCGTTGAGAGATGGGCCGGAAGAAACCTCTGAAACCAGGGGTGATGCAGGAAGTCTTTTAGTTTGCATAATGACATATGTTTTTTTCTCTTTCTTGCATTTTTGGAACCCAGTACTAACCGAAGTAAATGATACTCAGATCTACCTGCAGCAAGAAGGACTTGCGCTTGATCAATGCGTGCAAAAGTTAAAAGCATTGGCTTTATTTTGTCATGAAAAACGTGATAGTCTAGTGTCAAAGGCAACTGAGAAAGCTCTGCAGGTATGCAAAACCTATCGCATACCTACAGAGAGAAGAGTTGGAAGACGCAAGAAGATGGATGGTGAGAACAGTTGCGATGCTGGCTTGACCTTAATACAGGAAACAAGCAGAGAACAACTGGAAGCAATTGATCAGCTCCAGGCAGAAATTAAAAAACGTACTACGCAGATGAATACGCTTCACCAGAGATTTGCTTTTTTGCAAATCCAAACATTGTTGGATACTGAAAAAGATGATTTTATTAAGAAACAAATTCAGCACACGTGTGCTCAGTACACAGAATTGAATGCTGCATCTATGCTCACCGAAATAACTCGACTTCGGCACCACATTATCTTGTATAAGGAGGTCAATCCTGATGAGCAGGTTGCAAACTGGTCAGCTTTAGATTTGCTTCGCTGGGTGTATAAGTGGAAGCTGCAAGAAAGTGTAACTAACTTTGTTGTCACATTAAGAATCTTTCTTACTATCACTGTTTCTACAGCGAGTTGTGAAAGAAGTTTCTCAAAACTTAAACTAATTAAAACATATCAGAGATCTACAATGAGCCAAGAAAGACTGAGTAATCTAGCAATACTGTCCATTGAGAGAGACTTTAATGTAGATTTCAATTCCGTTGTTGAAAAATTTGCGCTAATTAAAAGCAGGCGAATTTAAATTAATCTGTATATACAGATTGATATCTTGCACTTCTATTAAAGAATTACAATTAGAGGTACAGGATTGAGGAAGTTGGCTCCATCTAGCCCAGTCTTGGATCATCTCCAGGGTATGGTTCCATTTTGATGTTTAGTTTTTGTTCTTGATATTTGTTGTCGTTTACGATGGTTGTGAGACAACATATAATAGCATGGCCCATGCTAGGTTACTACATTTGTAGATTTGTATTCATAGACCTGCTGAAAATGTGGAGAATGTGTAATGCATGTTCGCACTCAATAAAGTGTTTGAAAATAAACTTGTATTTAGATGCATTTTACTTTAATTACATCAGTATTTTCATAACAAACAATACATGTGCTTAGGGGGTAAGGGTTTCTTTAACTAATCTAGTTGAAGAGACTCGAGTGCTAAAATCCACGGGTTAGGGGGCGCAAATTACTTGCCTTGCCCCGGGTGCTGACAACCCATGCTACGCCACTGCTACCTCCCACCCCCCAGCAAACCATCACAGTGTGAAAAGCAATGGAAAATACCTACTGATTTCTTGTTTGCAGAGTGTGCAGGTATCGCTCCACAATTACAGTCTACAGATGAACTGCATGCAAGACAGGCTCTGGGAGAGGGCAGGAAGGGGGTCCCTGTATACTTGGAGAAACCTTGAGGTATGCAGGAGAATTTGTCGGTGTGTGTTTAGAAACACTCACACATATTCAGCCCACCCACCATTCCAAAAACCTTGTGGAGTCCAAGGGCTGCAGTGCACGTTTGTGCTGCTTTCACGCTGGTAATGAACGTTGGTAGCAGAAAGAAGCACATGGCCATGAGTCCATAGCTGCCTGGAACTGGCAATCAGATAGAACGAGAAACAATTGGGAAAACTTGTACCCCCAAAATTATTCTAATTGCCTTTGCAATCAGGGGGCTTGAGAAAGCGGATTCTCCCCCCGCCCCTGCAGCTGCTTTCAACATTCCTGGCCTGCTGGAGCACAATTAGTCCACTTGGGAATTTTTTTTCTCCCTTTGGGTTAATTTTCAAAATTGTGGGTTGTTGTTGTTTTTTGCATGTCTGGAGAGTCTTCCAAATATGTAGAGACCTCAGTCTTTTCTGTGAATGGCCTTTTGTTTGTTTGTTTTGTAGTTGTCATCATTCACACGGGGACCAGTTAGTTTACTATGGGCGAAAACGCATGGTCGCCTTAGCCTCCTTTATTCCCTGTTTCGCCCTGACCTGGATGGCCCAGGCTAGCCTGATCTCGTCAGATCTCCGAAGCTAAGCAGGGTCAGCCCTGGTTAGTATTTGGATGGGAGACCACCAAGGAAGACCAGGGTTGCTGTGCAGAGGAAGGCACTGGCTAACCACCTCTGTTAGTCTCTTGCCTTGAAAACCCCAAAAGGGGTCACCATAAGTCGGCTGCGACTTGACGGCACTTTACACACACATACATTCCCTGTTTCAGCCAGGATTCAGCCAGTATCGAATGCACGCATTTCGCCGAACGTGCGTTTGATCCTGGCTGAATCCTGGGTGAAACAAGGAATAAAGGAGGCTAAAGCAACTATGCGTTTTTGCCCTATGACTAGGGTTGCCAGCAACGGGTTGGGAAACACCTGGAGATTTTGGGGGTGAAGCCGCCTGAGGAGGGTGGGGTTTGGAGAGGGGAGGGCCTTCAATGCTTAGAGTCCAATTGCCAAAGCAGCCATTTTCTCCAGGTGAACTGATCTGTATCAGCTGGAGATCAGTTGTAATAGCAGGAGAATTCCTGCCACCACCTTGAGGTTGGCAAACCTAAGTATGACATCGATGCCCTTTTCAATTGTTATGTTATACCATGCATACAGGGAGAAACCCCTACACACAGAGATACTCTTGATAATGATTGTTGGAAGAGGCAATGAATTTATTTTCAGCTTCAGTGCATGCTTACCAGAACCCTGTGGTACTACGGGTTCTCATGTAAAGAAGCTGAAAACATACACACTGCCCCTTTCAGACAAAACGGAAATCGTGAGTACTGGGAGGATCTACGTGTGTAGTGTGTTCTTCCCTGTACACGTGATAAAACATAATGACTGCAAAGTGCAAGAGTGAGATGAGATGGTGAAAGCCAAGTGGTGTGGGACTTGATTCTCTTCAACCTGAGCCCTTAATGTGGAAATGAATTGGCCCTGTGTAGAGTTTTGGTATGTGCCGCGCAAGCTATCTCTTTAGGGAAGGGACCATGGCTCAGTGGAAGAGCATCTGCTTTGTATGCAGAAAGTCCCAAGTTCAACCCCTGGTATTTCCAGTTAAAGAGATCAGGTAGTTAGGTGGTGTCTACTCAAGATCCTGTAGAGCCCAGTCCACAAAATGAACACATATGAGTATGCAAGATTTTTCTTTACCTGTCTCCAGAGTAATTTTCATGTTTTATTAATGCATGTAGAGTTCAACATGTAATTTAAACTCCAAGCTTATCTGGGTACTGGTCCCTGGTTTCATTTGTAAAGGGAACACATGTTGGCTCTTTCTTAAAAAAACAACAGATGTATGAATGTAAATGTGAGATGTACATGCGTTTACTGTAACATGTGTGCAAGGCTACTGTCAATCTGAGTAGACAATGTTGACAGACCAGTTGTCCCACTCCCACAGTCAGACATTTTGCCAAACAATAGAATCAATTTAAGAAATGAAGGCAACTGCTGCCCTTACATTTTAAAGGATAAGGGAAGGTGCCTTGTGTGGGCCGAGACTGTGAGTACAGCTCCATTTACCCTTGCTGAGCTCTCTTGCCCACTACTTCCACAGAGCTACAAGTGAAAGGACTGAAGGGTGAGGAGAACATTCCTCAGAGGACACTTCTTGCTGGACTCTGTCACCACCCCACCAAGGGTCCTTTAAATGGCCTCGAGGAATAGGGTTACCAGCTCCAGGGTGGGAAATATCTGGAGATTTTTGGACTGGAGCCTGGAGGGTGGGGTTTTGGGCGGAGAGGGACTTCAATGGGGTATAATGCCGTAGAGTCCACCGTCCAAAGCAGTCATTTTCTCCAGGTGAACTGATCTCTTTTGCCTGGAGATCAGTTGTAAGTCCAGGAGATATCCAGCCATCACCTGGAGGTTGTAAACCCTATCCAGGGAAGCCCAATTTGGTGAAACCTCCTCCATTCCCTATGCTCTGGCCACACACATTTCCTGATTCTAGAGGCTGACCCCTTTGCCAGTGTTGAAGATCCAGGAAGTATAAATGGAGGGGAAGGGGGATAAAGGAAAGTCTTCTCCTCCTATCAAGCGCCTCTTTCTATTTTCAACTTCCCCCCCTCTTGGAAGTCTACACTTCTCCCATGTTTCTAATTTCAAATAATATATGTACTCCCCATTTATTTGACTCTGAACTTCTACAATGCAAGGAAAGCCAAATAAAAATGTAGAGGTAAACAGGGTGGATTGCTAGTGGCCCTGTTACTCATGATGGTGCATTAGAAAAACAAACAACAGGTTTATTTGTGACATGTTTGGCACACAGCAGCAACTTGGCAGTGCTTAATAGTTCCCACTAGACGTCTAGCTCCTTCTTCTGTTGGGGCTGAGTAAATCATAATCTTCATTTTAAAAAAAAAAAAGCACTGCCACAGAAGCAGGCATGTTGGGATTGATAGGCCATTAAGTGACCATACTCCTGTTCCCTAGGGCTGTACCTTTCACTTAAAATAACTTTCCCCCCTTTCTTCTGTCATGTTATTGATGGAGTGAGGGACACAGAACAGACATATGGTTTGTGTATTTTTTCCCCACATCAAATACTTTTGTCACATTCTCCTCTTCTCTCTGGACTAAAAATAATTTCTGAAGGAAGAGGTGAAATAAGGTGTAAGCTTCTAGTATCCAGTCAGTGAAGTTTTGGGGTTTGGGGTTTTTTTTGTGTGTGTGTGTGTAAATAGCTGTGAGAAAGACCCATACCCACAGCCTCCCTGTGTAGCTATACAATTCTCATGTGTGCCTCAACAGCGTGGGATCACACTATACTGAAACAATTCCAGTGTTTCTGTATGTCCTAGAAAGGATGCTCATCTCAATATGTAGACCGGACAACAGTAAGTTCATAATCCAATTTATGGGGCCATGATATCTGTCAGAAAATGGTGCAAGTTATGTTCTTAACTAGGGTACAAGAGGCAGAAGGTATGACAGTAGAGAGAACAGACTGGGAGAAATGCTGCTGCCGTAACATCTGAGCAGTCTGATAGCCTCAAAACCAATAGAATTAATTGTGTATAACTTCTTCTGTGACAGAAAAGGGCAAGAGTCCAGTAGCACCTTAAAGACTAACAAAAATATTTTCTGGTAGGGAATGAGCTTTCGTGAGCCACAGCTCACTTCTTCAGATACCTGAAGAAGTGAGCTGTGGCTCATGAAAGCTCATGCCCTACCAGAAAATATTTTTGCTAGTCTTTAAGGTGCTACTGGACTCTTGCCCTTTTCTACTACTGCAGACAGACTAACACGGCGACCCACTGTGAATTTTCTTCTGTGACAGAAATTTTAACCATGGCTCTCTGAATAATACTCAGCGATTAGGTTCATGGTTAGGCCAAGTAATTTGCAAATGATATTGAAACATGTACTAATACCCTGCCTAACCTCTTTTTACCTGTGATTGTATTGTATTGCATTGTATTGTACTGTGTATTTTATTTTGGCCTATGGCTGTAAGAATAAACATCTCTCTCATCTGGTTGTTATAACATCTGAGCTTGTTTGGCGGTTCTAGCAGGGGAGCGCAGCTATCGTATACCCTTGACCGAAGAACGGTACACTCCTTCTATCTGGCATGGTCGTCCTCTTCCACCGAGCACACAGCTTCGGGAGGGACGCACATGGAGCGGTGAGGGAGGTAGGGGACACCCGCCTAGCCAGCCAGATCAGCCAAATCAATGGGGTGACAGATATCGCAGCCAGATCACCCTCACATCCAACATCTGAGCTGTGATTTTGTTTGCCTATCTCCAGGTATGAAGGTGGTTGGCCATGACCAGAGGTGGAAGTCCTTGGATGCAAGCCGAAGAGCAAGAGCCAAAGGACTCTTGGATCCTGATTTGGAGAAATATGGGAAATACTTTCATTTAAAAGGTTGAGATTTTAAAATTATCAAAAAATGTTGATGCCTTTGCTAATTGAAACGTATATAGAAAATAATATAACTCCTCCAAACAAACACTTTATTACTGCCTTGCCAGAAAAATACATACAGTTAGTTCAACGGGCAAATATACTCATATACATACTATATGTTGTTACAACATAATCCTTCTTTCTGGGATAGTCTGAATACATAACTACATAGCCAATGGATGCCCTTTTGAGGTTGATCTTTCATTCCTTAGGAATACTCTTAGATTGACGGATTTTAATCGCTACAGTGCAGAACCTGGCAGTGGAGGATGTAGCCTGCTTGTTTTCCCCCAATAACAACATCTGCAATAAATCTGATTGCGGTACCCCTGTGACACCTTTTATTAGGGGGGAAATGAGCTGGACACAAGCCTCATTATACCATGGACAACCAAATAAAACATGTGCCATTGATTCCAGCTCCCCTGACCCACAGGGGCAGAGTCTCTCTGATATTGGTATCTTCTTAAAACGGCCCTCCAACATAACCGAAGGGAGAGCCTGGACACGAGCTAAAGTAAATGCTCTCCTATGGCTTCCTCCTTCCAACTGAAACAGATAGGATGCTGGGGCTACTTTGTACCTATTATTCTCTGTTGATATGAAGGCAGGACACCTCCCCACATCCTCCTGTCTTTCTATGTCCCAGATCCTTTGTTTAATTAGACTTTTAGCCTGTTCGTATCCCATCTGAGACACGACCAGTGGGTCCAGTCCTATTCTAACCAGCTTCCTAAAGACTGCCTGAAGCCATGATGATTTGAAATTATCCTTTAGAATCAGGGCAGAAAATCACATTGGGTTGGTGATCATTTTAAGCCACATTAAGATAGATGCCAGGCTCACTCTGGCCTCCACTCTCACCATCCCCGTCTCCAGGCGGATGTTAGCATTTGACACAGAACTAGGGACATAACTCCTCCTATTCACATATGGAAGCAAAGCTGGTGCTATTGAAGTAAAGATAGAAAAGTGAAGAGATGCCTGAAGGTCTGGGTGAATATAGATTTTCACCCTGAATCTCTGAAGTCTTTTGTGCCTAGAAGGCTTTTGGACTAAACAAGCCAAGAAAGCAGCAATGGGGGGAAAAACACACTAAGAACTGGTTCTGATGAATATGCCAGGGGCCAAAAATACAAAATATCTCTTCTGTGAACTGGAAAACTACAACTTACCCATTGTGAAATTGCAGCTCCAGTGTTGCACTGTTCCCACAAGTTGACTACTTGCGTGAAAAGCTTCCCTCCTTCCCAATCCCGGAAAGCTAGGTAGTTACTGCCCTATCTTCAGAACAAGCTGAAAGAAAGTTTGATTGACAGGGCGATCTTTTCTTTTGCTATCAGTCATTCGACAGAGAAAACATGAACGTAATCAATTTACATTCCCTAGCAGGAAGGAGCCCTGACCTGGATGGGCCAGGCTAGCCTGATCTCGTCAGATCTCAGAAGCTAAGCAGGGTCAGCCCTGGTTAGTATTTGGATGGGAGACCACCAAGAAATACCAGGGTTGCTGTGCAGAGGAAGGCACTGGCAAACCACCTCTGTTAGTCTCTTGCCATGAAAACCCCAAAAGGGGTTTCCATAAGTCAGCTGCAACTTGACGGCACTTTACACATACACAGCGGGAAGGATGGGCTCATTATGAAGTTGCACTCTTGGGTGGAATTCCGCCCTGTATTTCTTTTAACATTCAGGTCAAATCATAAAAGTTGCTGAAACATCTGTGGATGGATTGCCTGCATATATTTTATTGCTAAATGGCACCTTCATGGGCACGTGAAAGGAATTCTTCTCATTATACTTTTTGGGAGGGAAGGGGGTATGGTACACCCCAGTCTCATCAGATCTTGGAAGCTAAGCAGGGTCGATACTTGGATTGGAGACACCCAAGGAACACTCTGCAGAGGAAGGCAATGGCAGCCCCCCTCTGCTTCTCACATGCCTTGAAAGCACTTTGCTGGGGTCTCCATAAGTTGGTTGCGTCTTTAGAGCACATACGTATGATGCTTTTATTTTTTTTAACCTTTTAATTTTATGAAATAATAATCAATACAAAAAGATACAAACACACCAAGAACAAAAACATTAATACAAAAAGAATATAAACTAGAGAAAATAGAAAAACAGACAAATAAAAGGAGTTACACTGAGATTACTACTATCCATGAAATTGATCTCACATGCTTAAATCAAAATACTTGATAATTACCATCTTTAGTGTCATAACTACCATCTTCAGCAACATTAATAAACCTGAAATACTACCTGTTAATTTCGTAATAAACTATAGCAACACAAATGTATTATGTCTATCATATAATCATAAATTGCCTCTTATTTGATGTTTCATATTTATAATATCTTAACATTATACAAAACAGATAATCTTAATCTAGAAATTTTATCTCTCAGATCACATATATCTCTCAGATCTCATCTTCCCTCTCAATCCACGTTTTGAGAAGAATATATATAGTAGAGTTTCCATTTATCCTAAAGTTCTTTAATTGGCCTTCTGGTCACAAAGTTTGTCAGTTTTGCCATCACTGCATAGTCTGCGAATTTACTCTTCCAGTCCTCTATATCTAGGCTGATTTCCATTTTGCTGCTACTGTGACTCTAGCAGCTGTTGTCATATATTTAAACAGTTCTTCTAGAGTTTTTGTGATGCCTGTTAGTATGATTCCCAGCAACATGTTTTTCGAGTCCATTGGGAACTTAAATCTTAAGATTCTCTGCATTTCCGCATGTGTTTCTATCCAATACTTCTTTATTCTTTTGCAGGACAGTCCTTTATACTCCCTATTCATTTTCTGAATGTTTTTAGGAGTTTTCAAATTTTCAAAATCTGTTAAGTCTCTTATCCCTTCACCTGAAGACTAGAAATCTTTCTTTAGTCTTGAACTTAACTGAAAATATAAGAGCCATTGCAAGTTTTTCCCCTCTTCCTTGATCTCTTGACATGTTTTGATTTCTCCTTGAGTATTGATCGTATGATGCTGTTCTGATCTAGAACTGCTGTTGCCCCTACTGGATTAACTATACAATTTGTCCATATGTTGTTGTTTTTTTTTAAAAAAATTACATTTAGATCCCACTTTTCTTCCTTGGAATACAATATAATCTACATAAGGTTCCTTGAAGGTCTCCCCTCCAGGAGCTGACTGGTCCCAGACCTGCTTTAGCTTCAGCAGTGTTGCTGGGCCTGCATATCATATTCTGGGTCTATTTTTTTCCCAGTAGGGGCAAATAGTAACACTAGGGGGCTGTTTGGGGGTTACAAAATTGGACAGAGCGCAATGCCTACTTTGACCCTTGCTTCTACCCCAAGACAACTAGCAAATAAAATACTGAAATAGGCCGGGGACCAGAACTGTAAAGCAGAGCTGGCTGGCTGCAGTAGCCACTATTGGGGAAGATGAAAATCCTTTAGGGCTATGCCAGGTGTGGAATCAACCCAGGGGGCAGGCCCAGATGTCAGAAAGGGCCTTAGAGGAAACTGTGAGGTGAAGCCTGGGTGAAGGAAGGTGAGAGACAGGACTGAAGAAACTCCCCACTGGACCTGAGGAAAGGAGAGCAGAGTTAGACAACTCCCTGCCCTGGGTGGGCAAGGAAGGGTTTTCTACGCAGATGATGCATGCTAATAAAAAGGCTTGAAACGTGCATCTCTAGCATCCAGGCAAGTTTGTGAAAGTCATGGACCACCATCCCACCTCAAGTTTGCTACGCATCCCCCCACTGTATGGTCCCCAGGGGCTGGTTGGTGGCAGTGCATACAGTATCTATGTGGGGCAGCAGATTTGCTGCCCCATGTAGGAGTGCCTCTGTGGCTCCACTTGTGTATTTGTTAAATAAAGCAGATTACAAAACTGTCATAAGTCTGTTTGCTCTACTCCAAAGGGAACTAGCCCAGTGTCCACCACTTCCTCGCCCAGGGGCAGTGTCCAGGGCCACCACACCCTCTAGGTCAGGGGTGTCAAACATAAGGCCCGCGGGTGTCAAACTTATCTGGCACGTGAGCCAGTCAAGGCAAACCCCCCCCCCCGATCTGGGCTGGCGAGGCCTGGCCTGGCCTGGCCCAACCTAATGACGTTGATGCCATCTCCATCCCTCGTAACAATTGAGTTCGACACCCCTGCTCTAGGTCCTCCCTTCTGTCAGCCATGCCTCAGAAAGGGTCTCAGGAAGGGGGGTTGGCAACACCCTTGGATGGTCTCTCTCTGGCCAGCAACCTTTCCCTGACTGACATGGGATAAGTCTAGCCCTTTATCCTTGGTCTTTCCTGGGCTTGCCTAATAAAGGCTTGTCTGGGGGTAGGCTGACCCTGCATTTCACCAATGCCCTCTCTCTGGGGGCAGGCTCATGGTGATTGATGAGAATCTGGGCCACTGGCATCCCTGGCTAGTAGGGTTGCCAGCTCCAGATTGGGAAATATTTGGATCTTTTGTGGGTGGAGCCTGAGGAGGGAGAGGTTTGGAGAGAGGAGGGAATTCAATACCATAGAGTTGGGGTTGCCATCCTCCAGGTGGTGGCTGGAGATCTCCCGCTATTACAACTGATCTCCAGGTGACAGAGATCAGTTCCCCTGGAGAAAATGGCCACTTTGGCAATTGGACTCTATGGCATTGAAGGCCCTCCCCTTCCCAAGCCCCACCCCCCTCAGGCTCCGCCCCCAAAATATCCAGGTATTTCCTAACCTAGAGTTGGCAACCTACCCTTGAGGTTCCAAGAGGCTGCTCTGCCTGCCTGCACAGACCCCAGGAGGCCACAGTTGTTGCTGGCCTCCTCCTCTGGTTGCTGCCTGGTACAGCCTGCTGCCTGAGCCCCACCTCCCATCTGAGGCCTGTGCTGGATCTGCTGTGGGGCATTTCCAGGCATGGCCTTGCCCCTTCCCCCACAGCTTCTTGTGAGACTGCCTACCCCAGCATGCCTGGGCAAGGCTTTCCCCTGCTGGAGACTCTTCTGGAGAAGGTGAGTGCTGTGGTTGTGGCCAACCCCAGGCAAATGGTGCCCTTGTAACCTCACCACAAAGAGACAATGGGACATGTTTAACATTATAACATGATGTAAGGCACACACACAGCCTCCCGACTTTTGACCACGTATAGCATTTTGTTCCAGAAATCAGTAGATGTGTGAGCAAGGTGCTAGATATTGGGCACTCAAGTACCAAATTCCCAAAACACCAGTAGTGTAATACATTTTATATTAGGTAAACCAAAATGTCACCAATTAATGTGAAAGTGTTTTGAGTTGTCTTTATCAGGCTGCATGTTAGACAAATCAAAAAAAGGAGGGTGTTGGGAGAGAGACTAGAATGTTGGGCATGATCTACATGGTCTCCAGACCCAAGAGCTTTCCCATAATTTCCAACATCCCCCTCCCTGTTTTCTTAATATCCAGCCTAGGGCTGTCAAAAAAAAAAATTCGGTACAGTTCGGATTCAGCCGAATTTGGCCCTTGTGGGTTCGGTACGTGCCAAAGTCCGAACTCCCCCACTTCGGATCCGTTCAATTCGGCGGGAATTCAAAGTTCAGAAAAAAAATTCGGCCGAATAAAGCCATTAAAAACACAATCGCGCCTTTCCGCGGCTCTGGGGGGGGGGGCATTTTTGGGCTTAGAGGTCCCAAACTTTCAGCAGAGCTTCAAAGGACGTATATTGAAAGACTCCCCAAGTTTTGTAAAGATTGGGTCAGGAGGGGCTGAGA
Source organism: Euleptes europaea (assembly GCF_029931775.1). Taxonomy (NCBI): domain Eukaryota; kingdom Metazoa; phylum Chordata; class Lepidosauria; order Squamata; family Sphaerodactylidae; genus Euleptes; species Euleptes europaea. Next base: position 29,174,582 of record NC_079326.1, read on the forward strand.
TATGGGCCCTGAAAGGGGTCCCCCCCACCCTTAATGTGTATCTCTCAGCAGAGCTTGCCGCCCATGCACAAAGCTCCCAGCCCCGCTGATGAGAGCAAGGGCGGGGCAGGTGCTAAGAACTTTGCAAAGCAACACAACTGAAAAGCAACACCTTTGCAAACATGCAAAGGGCAGGGCAGGTGTGAAGAATTTTGCAAAACAATACAACTGCAAAGCAACACAAGCACGCAATGCAACACCTTTGCAACAGTGCAAAGCAACACCTGACACCTGGGAGTTTGCATACCATGGAAAGGGACAGAGGCAGCTAGCTATGCATAATGAGCAGGAGGGGGTGGAATTTCTCCTTTTGCATTGGACTTGGGACCAGGCAGATGCATTCTTTAAGTCACCATTTGAAAACCAGTTTTGAGCAAACATCAAAATAACCTAACTGATCTTATGAATGAGGAAAAACCTGAAGAATAAAAATGAAGGCCCCCCCCCCTCAAACCAGGGAGAGAGAGACTGGAGGGGGAACACACACCCCAGGCAGAACCGGCAAAAGCCCCCTTTGGCTTCCCCCCCCCCACAGAAACTGCTCCCTCCCCACACTCACACACAGACTCTGCTTTCCCCCACACACACACACAGAAAAGAAAAATTATAGATTAAAGCCCCCAAAGGGGTCTTACTGTTGCTGTCTTCTGTTCCAGCAGGAGGGGCTGGGAGGCTGGGTAATCCAATATGATTCCATTTGTATCCAATATAAGATCCATATGCATGCATCTCTCGAGGGTGATCCATTCATCCCAATAGGGAAAAGGGGAAAGCCCATATCTCGGGGGGCCCTGACCCAATGTTTACAAAACTTGGGTGGTCTCTTAAAAAGCCTTGACTGAAGCTCCGCTGAAAGTTTGGGGTCGGCACACCCAAAAATGCGCCCCCTGCAGCCACGGAAAGAGAAAAGGGGGGGAGCCGATATTTCAGCCCCCACTGAACCCATCTTTACAAAACTTGGGTGGTCTCTTAAGAGGGATTCTCTGAAGCTATGATAAAAGTTTGGGGGCTGAACTTCCAAAAAAGCGCCCCCTGCAGCCACGAAAATGGAAAAGGGGGGAGAGGAAAAAGGGGTGGAGCCCATATCTCGGGACCCCCTGACCCAATGTTTACAAAACTTGGGGGGTATCTTAAGAAGCCTTGTCTGATGCTCCGCTGAAAGTTTGGGGTCGGCACACCCCAAAATGCGCCCTCTGCAGCCATGGAAAGAAAAAGGGGGGGAGCCCATATCTCGGGACCCCCTGACCCAATGTTTACAAAACTTGGGTGGTCTCTTAAGAAAACTTGTCTGAATATCCCCTGAAAGTTTGGGTTCTGTACCCCAAAAAATGCGCCCCCTGCAGCCACAGAAAGGAGTGAATGTGCACAAGCACCCCCTCACACACACATGAGGATTTCCCTCTCTCTCTCTTTCCCCGGCCGGCCGCACATCAGCTGATTCCTCCAGTACTCAATCCTGACTGATTGGCCAGAAGAAGACCCAGCTTGGCCACCGATTGGCCGGGGGAGGAGAATGCTGCTTACTGAAGGTTATGCTGCTTACTGACAGCCCCGAATTGGCCGAATTTATTCGTGAACTCCCGAACTCGCTGAATTCGGCCCCCCCGGTTGCCCGCCAGTTTTGAGTTCGGTTCCTCCCGAACGAAAACCGCCGAATCAAGGGAAATTCGGCTGATTTTCAGTTCGGGCCGAACCGAATTGACAGCCCTAATCCAGCCCAATGAAGAGTTCTGGATAACTTAAAAGCATTCTCATTGATGTGTGAGATTTCATTTTGGAGAGCCAGTGGGGTGTAGTGGTTAGAGTGTTGGACTAGGATCTGGGAGGCCCAGGTTTGAATCCCCACTCTGTCACAGAAGCTCATTGAGTGACCTTGGGCCAGTCACTCTCTCTTAGCCTAATACACCTCACAGGGTTGTTGTTGTGACTCTAAAATGGAAGAGAGGAGAACAATGTTGTAAGCCTCTTGGGGCCCCCACTGGGGGAGAGAAGCAGGCATAAATATAGAAATAAATAACACTGGTGGTAAAAAGTGCTGTCAGGTCACAGCCGATTCATAGTGACCCAGTTTTCAAGGCAAGAGACGTTCAGAGGTGGTTTACCATACCCTGCCTCTGTGGAGCAACCCTGGGCTTCCTTGGTGGTCTCCTATCCAAATGCTAACCATGGCTGACTCTGCTTAGCTTCCAAGATCTGATGAGATCAGGCTAGCCTGGTGAATATTACACTGTTGACTTTTTAATATTAGTTTGAATAATCTGCCTGTGATCTTCCATTATCAAATGTTCCTTCTGGATCTGTTTCCTACTTTTTTGTTTTTGTTTTCAGCCTTCCCCAGATGATCCATGGCACACAGATGGAGAGAGATGAAAAGACGGGAGCCTGACCTCTTGTACGTAGCTTCACTGTTGACATACAGCAAGGCTGTAAGGAGAAGACAGGAATGTGCTGCTGAGTTTTCAGACAGATGATCAGATAAGTAACTATTTGCCCTGAATTCTTAAACAGTTTTAAAAACGTTTTAAAGTTTTTCTAAAGGGTGTTCTTCCTACAATTTGGCAGGATCTACTCGCTGGGTGATAATGGAAACAGCAAATGATCTGATAACTATGCAGATATTTTGCCAATTCATAATATGGCTTAATGAAATTTCCATCACTGTTCTCGTACAACATAAACAGATCGCTTTATCAGGTGTCAAAGGTTTCTAAGTGTTCTATTAAAACTGCCTCTGTGATAGAATATGAAGTGGTCAAAAGAAGCTGTTTTCATATCGCTGAGTGCTTGTTGGGATCAAGATCCTGAAACACTCAGGCATTAGTAACAGAAACCAAATGGTGTGATTCTTGCTCTTAATGGCATCTCATTTATGGAGTCCTGAGACTGGAAAGATTATTGTTGCCTGACCATTTAACCATAGAATCATAGAGTTGGAAGGGTCCACCAGGGTCATCTAGTCCAACCCCTTGCACAATGCAGGAAATTCACAACTACCCCCCAACCCAGCGACCCCTACTCCATGCCCAGAAGATGGCCAAGATGCCCTCCCTGTCATGAACTGCCTAAGGTCATAGAATCAGCATTGATGACAGATGGCCATCTAGCCTCTGCTTAAAAACCTCCAGGGAAGGAGCACTTACCACCTCCCGAGGAAGCCTGTTCCACTGAGGAACCACTCTAACATCATTTACACCACTGGTCCTTTGCCTTCCAAGAACTTGCAACCACTGAGCTTCAAACACGTGACAGGAAGTGACACGTGACACACAAAGATGGCAGAGTTACGACCTCAAAGTGTCAAACCCAGGACTGTAGGTAGCAGACTAACAGTGCAATCCTAAACAGTTACATTCTGGTAAGTCCATTTAAGGTCTTAAAAGGGTATAACTCTACTTGGAATTGAGAGAGAGAGAGAGCCAGGGACAGGAAATGCAATCCAAGCACTGGGAAATATACCATAGTAAGGTACAAACTAGGAGCCTCGTGGCGCAGAGTGGTAAACTGCAGTACTGCCGTCCAAGTTCTGCTCATGACCTGAGTTTGATCCCAATGGAAGTCAGTTTCAGGTAGCCGGCTCAAGGTTGACTCAGCCTTCCACCCTTCCGAGGATGGTAAAATGAGTACCCAGCTTGTGGGGGTAAAGTGTAGACGATTGGGGAAGGCACTGGCAAACCACCCCATAAGCACAGTCTGCCTAGTAAACGTCGGGATGTGTCATCACCCCATGGGTCAGGAATGATCCGGTGCTTGCACAGGGGACTTTTACCTTTACCTTTAAGATACAAACTAAAGGTCAGAGCCACGGAGGAATACTTTTCTCCACTTAGTCATTTTGCTTTGGTGTTCTACTGCTCCTCTCATCCTACTCACAAGGAGAAGCTGGAAGTGCAGCAGCCCTACTGTCTATACAGGCACGCTGGTAGTGAGTCTTTCCAATGGGCAACCCCCCAGGGCTTGCATCTCAGCAGATAGTGTTTTGCAACTCACTTGAGGGTCCCAGCTCATGGCTTGAAGGTTTACATCGTGTTTTGGACTAAGGGGCATGTGGGAATAAGTGCTGTTCAGGGGCATTAGGGAAACTTTATTTGTTTTCCTTTGCTTGGCTACCTTAAACTTGTACGAGTGCTTATTTGTGTGTTTGTTTGTTTTGGCCGAAATCTCCCATTTGGGATGCCTTTCTTTTTGTGAAAAGAGTTTTTGTGAAAAGAGCAGCTTGTTGTACCTCTTGGCTTTTTCTATTTTTAAATGTAGTTTTTAAATAAAACCTTTGAAAATGTTTGTTGGGATTCTTTGTACACCTCAGGCTTAGGGTTGCCAACCTCCAGGTACTAGCTGGAGATCTCCCGCTATTACAACTGATCTCCAGCCGATAGAGATGTTCACCTGGAGAAAATGGCCACTTTGGCAATTGGACTCTACGGCATTGAAGTCGCAAACCCCAGACTCTGCCCCCAAAATCTCCAGGTATTTCCCAACCCAGAGCTGAGAACCTTACTCAGATACGGTGGCCAAACGAGGCAGCTCCCCTTTACAATAAAAGGGCCTCTGAAAGGGGAATTGAAGGGGGAAGAGGAGGTAACCTGATCCCCTCTTAAATAAAGGCAAACCCTCAGAAGCCTGTTTGGTGGCAGTGACTTACCAAGTGGCTTACCCACAGGTTGAGTGGGGTTGGTAGAAAGGAAGCTGAAAGGGGGATGACTGGGCTGTCTGCGGCTGCCTTCCACTTCAGGGCCCCTCCACTCCTGTCACAATAAGCTTCAATCCTAATAAAAGAGGAGAAAGTTTCTAGACAACTAGAGGCACCAATAAGGCCATTAATTTTTATTTTTTTATTTTTTAAATCATTTATATGCTGCCTTTTCTCATGGTTCGGGGTGCTCATATATGACCATATACATACAGGACTATTAACATCATTACTTGTAGGATGTCCTAGAGCCTTGAGGAAACAATGCCTTAAATTATTACTGTCAGATACAAGTGAGGTCTTAACAAATGGAGTTGCTAGATTTGCTTGGTTAGCAATAAAAATAAGATAGTGCTGGACCAAATCTATGGAAGTATAGGATGAATATTGTTTGGAACATATAGATTGTTATTTTGTACCAACCCTATGAATTTCTGTGTACTGATTATTTCCGTAATGTCTATGTTCTTTTTAAATATTTGAATTTTGTTTTATCCTGAATGTTTGTGTTTTACCATATATTTTGTAATATTTTGTTTTATTTGATGGTTCATGACTGTAATAAATATGATTGATTGGTTCAAGGTGGCTTACAATAATAGTCTTAAAATTCCAGTTAAAACCAAAAGTAATTTTTTTTGGCTGTCAAGTCACAGCTGACTTAGGGTGACCCTGTAGGGTTTTCAAGGCAAGAGACTTGTGGAGGTGGTTTGCCATTGCCTGCCTCCACATCACAACCCCAGCATTCCTCGGAGGTCATGCCATCCAAATACTAGCCAGGGTCAGGGCTGAGAGTGTGTGCCTGGCCCAAGGTCACCCAGCAAACCTCCATGGCATGAGTAGGGATTTGAACCTGGGTCTGACACCTTATCATGCTGATAGAAAACCCCAAATCTCCCTCTTCTCCTTGCCTTAAAAGCCAATTCAAACCCTTTCAAAAGCTCTGGCAAACAAGCAGGTCTGGCAACATCTTCTGAAGATCTCCAAGGAAGGGGCTCCCCTCACCTCTTTAAGAAGCCCGTTCCACAGTTCAGAAGCCATGTTGAAAAGGCCCGGGACTGATGCCAGACCGACCCCTCTGAGAGGGGGTATAGCCAACAAATGGCTGCCTGAAGACTGAAGCTGGTGCACAGGGACATATGGACATATCTTAATATCTGCTATTCCAATACATCACAAAAGTGCCATCTTTTCAGTAAATGTTCAGACCGGATACTCTTCTGTAGTTGGTTAATTTGGACATCAGTGCAGTATCTCAAATCATTTTAAACCAGTCTGATAAAGGAAGTGGGTTTACCTTTTTCTGGTAGAAAACTATGCATATTTGGTTAAATTTAAAGTTAGAAGTAACTCCTGTATTCTGTCCTTCTAGTAACTCAAAAGAGTAATCCACTGCTGCCCCACCACAAATATATTATTGTTCATTACCAAAATATGTGTAAAATGTCTGCTTTGGAACCCTGATAGTATCCCCCCCCCCATGAGATGATTGTGTGGTGGATGTTTGGAAAGTGCCGCCAAATAGGGTTGCCAACCTCCAGGTGGAACCTAGAGATCTCCCTCTATTACAACTGATCTCTAGACAATAGAGAGCAGTTGCCCTGGAGAAAATGGCTTCTTTGGAGAGTAGACTGTATGGCATTTTACCATCTCCTCCCCAAACGCTGCCCTCCCTAGGCGCCACCCCCAAAATCTCCAGGTATTTTCCAACCCAGAGCTGGGAACCCTAACTGTCAAGTAATTGCCAATTTATGGCGATCCCATAGGGTTTTCAAGGCAAGAGACATCCAGAGTTCTCCATTCCAGTTACTAACCAAGGCCAACCCTGCTTAGTTTCCAAGATCTGACAAAATCGGGCTAGCCTTATAATATGCCTTACCTGATACTATTGAAATAACAGTAGTCTCAACCCATCCAGAACCTCAGTCACTTGTTCAAAAGATAAAATTTAATCATTATACAGTAATTCATCTAGAGAACACAAATCAAATCTTCTCCAGTTATTAATATCCCCCAATATATCAGTTTCTCGGACTGCCTCTTCAGTATAAATCGCTGTCATTGACAGAAAGCGATTTGGAGATAGCTGTAATTTTAATTTATACCAAACTGTCAAGGAAGATAATACAAATGAGACCTTAACTATTGTTCCTTTTCCACCCTCTCTTCTGGAACCAAACAAGATCATCCCAAAAGATGGTAGAGTCTTTGCTTGACGTTTCCATCATAGTACCCTGTCAAGCTGGAACCATGTGGTGCTAAGTGATCCAATGCTGACATTAATCCAAGCTCCATGCATTCCGGTTCAGCTGCTCCATTGTTTAGGTGCACATACAACAGCACATATGACATACTGCAGTTTGCTTGTGTTTCTTGTGCGTGCAGAATTGATATACAACTGACTTGGGATCTGTGGCCATGCGTGCAGAGGAGGTGGGTGGGTTTGCTTTAGGATATCTTCAGGCCTGTGATTTTGCATCACTCTGCTGACCTTTAAATCATCCATTTTTGAAACATTGTGTTACAAGAAGGCTGTGTTATTTTGTTGCTGCTCCCACGCTGGAGAACATTGGAGGTTAGCTGATAATACATTACTGTTAAGCAGTTTGTTATGTCTCAGAAAGACAGTTTAATGAGGCCAGACACCAGATATTCCATAAATACAGTATGTACCTTTTGCAAATCAAGCCTGTTGGCTGGCATCCCTGTGTGGACAAGAGGATTCAAGACAGCTAGTAACTTACAATAGTTCAAAACAATTGAACTCTGCATAGAAGAATGATCACTTTTTGAGGCTGTTGCTGCTTCCTCAGGTACAAAGAAGTTAAGGGGTGGGGAAAGAGTTCTGAACCTTTAGGTTGTACTTTTTACTAATATCATAATTTATAGATGTCTCTTTTGCATGGCTTAAATCTCAGAGCACATTCCACGGCACGATTCTCTTGCAGGAACTGGGCGAAGACGCTGTGCTTGAGGAACAAATGCATTAGCAATTCATCTACCCAAAATGCCTCCTGTTTTTTTGTGCTTGCCATCAAACTGAGATATTACATTTTGCCTAATTATATTTCACAGAAGAAGGGTTTATTTTCAAGGAATGCTCTCAGAGTCACATCGCCCTCTCTCCTTTAAACTGTAGCTTTAAACTCTACCCTACTTCGGGTTGTGAATGGTAAATAAATGGACAGGAATTCTTTAAAACTATGCCTTTGTTTTCAGGGATGGATCAAATAGGACAAGGCTATCATCTGCCTGCTGACTTCATTCATATAAAAAAAAGGCAAATGGGAGTTTCTAGGGAAAAGAATGTATAGGGGCAGGATGCCAAAACCATCATCCTTATCATGACTTACTCCTTTGCAGTTGATTTCTCCAGCCATCTCCCCTTTCCTGGCTCTGGAAGTGACCTGAAAATGGAAGGGGGAAATGGAAAAGCTGGCCCGGTAGTGCATTGGTTAAGGCCACCCCAATCTATGGTGGGAGGATTTTTTGTGTATGGAGAAGCATTTATTCATGTGGAAAGTGGCTCACTGGTAGAATATCTTTGCATGCAGAAGTTCCCAAGTTCGGCCCCGTGTATCATCAGTTTGAAAGAGATCAAGCGGTAGATGTTGTGAAGGACCTCCACCAGATACCTTGGAGAACCAACTGCAAGTCAGAGTAGACAATACTAACCTTGATAAATGAATGGTCAGTAGAAGACAGTTTCATGTGTTCAATGCATCTGTTTGCTAACAGTCTGGAAGGTGTGCAGCCTGGAAATAGCGTTGGCTCCTAAGGGAAAACTAGAACTTTTTCCATAACAGTGTCATTCCTATCTAGCCCAGTGAGTATCAAAACAGAAGTAGCACAAAAATCTGTAATCAAGCTCTTCCATTTTTTTAGTTTTCTGCTGCATATTACTAGAAGAGGTGTGTGTATTCATCTTTTTTCTCCGGCAAAGCTAATTGCAACCTCAGAACGATGATTTAAATCATTGAGACATGGGAAGAAAGGGTTAAATCCCCCATCCAATCTCTAGCCAGCGTGGTGTAGCGGTTAAGAGAGGCGGACTCTAATCTGGAGAACCAGGTTTGATTCCCCACTCCTCCACATGAAACTTGCTGGGTGCCTGTGGGCCAGTCTCAGTTCTCTTAGAACTCTCTCAGCCCCACCTACCCCACAAGGTGTCTGTTGTGGGGAGAAGAAGGGATTGTGATTGTAAGCTCCTTTGAGACTCCTTAAGGTAGGGAAAAGTGGGGTATAAAAACCAACTCTTCTTCTTCGCAGCTCATTAGAGCTATCACTTAGCTTAGAAAAATCCACAACAGGTCCTGCTCTCCAGAGCAGATCTCTTGTTTCATGTCTGTTGTGATCCTGAAAGGATAGATAAGACAATGGGAAGATGCAGGAAGAGTCTCCAAAGTAGGGGAAAATGTGATATCCACTTACCCTGGAATTCACTGGCAGAAACCAGCAACCTGAGTAAAGACAGCCTCCACCCCCTTGCACTCAGTTTTTCACTGCAACATCCAGCCAATCGATTGCCAGCTACATCACCTGTTGTCAGCTTTGCTTTGGGAAGAGGCACAGTGGAGGGGAGAGTAGGCGAATCAAAGTAGGGGGAAATACAATTATGGAGAGAAGAATAAAAGACATCCGTAATGAGAGAGGGTCTCTGAGCCTCTTGTATGTTTTAATCAGTCAAGGAAAACAACAATGAGCAAAGGTGAGACTCAGGAGGAAGCTGTCGTTGGAGTCCCTGTGGCTTTCTGGCTCCTTTCTCTTTGTTTAGGACTGTTGGTAAAACTGGAGAAAACACATTAACCTGCCTGTGGCAGCCATAGGCTCATCATGTTTCCACAACTGCATTCCTGTGTGATGGGTTTTATTGATCATAGGTTAAAACTGTGTGTTTAGAAATCAGATACTTAACTAGCACCGGCACCATGCAGATTGCATTTTATTAATTTATTATTACTAATTACATTTTATCTTGCCTTTTCTCCAAAGAGTACAGGGTGATGTAAAAAGTCTTCCTGTGCCCAACCCCCTGGGGTTGCTAACTCTGGGTTGGGAAATTCCTGGCAATTTGGGGATGGAGACTGGGGCGGGGAAGAACCTCAGCAGGACATAATGCCATTGAATCCACCCTCCGAAGGAGCCATTTTCTCTAGGGGAACTGATCTCTGCTGTAATTCCAGGAGATCTCCAGGCCCCATATGGAGGTTGGCAACCCTGTTTTATGCTCATGACATCCCTGAATGAGTGACTGGCCCAAGGCCTCCCAGTGAGTTTCATAGCAAGCAGGGATTTGAACCTGGGTCTCCCTGGCCCTAGCCTAATGCTTTTCAACGTTTTTTTGCTTGTGTTCTGTGTTCGGCATCTAATGAGGCTCTTGCATCCAACCCAACCCATTTCCACAAATAAATTATTATTTTCTTGTCATATAGCCACCAAAAAACCTTGACTTAGTTAAATGTCTTCAGAATTCCCCCTGTATTGAGGGTGAGGCATCGTGTGCTGATTAACTGGTGTAAAGCATTACTACTTACTGTGAAAGTATGATACATTATTCCTTTCCATTGTGTGATGGCCCCATTTGTGATTGCTGAAATTCTGCAAGCAATAATGCTTGTCTCTGATCAGGAGCCATCAGGTGGCCAGGCATGCTGTTTTGAAACTGAATTCTCTTCTTGCCTGCATCCCATTAAGCAGCACACAGACTACCTCTCAGACAAGGAATGTGCTTTTCTGCTCCAGAGCAAGTGCTGTTTCTCCCACTTCTACTGCCACAGTACCTGGCTCTGTCTTCACGATGGCTCCCTCCCTCCTACACACTTCCAAGACTTCTGATTAGCTTTAGTTTTAGGAACCTGGTAATGAACATCTGTTTATTTGCCTTGAATTTTTTAAGTTAACCCGGTTCTAGACCTTTTCTTTATAGGCTGGGCAAGGGTTGGGTGGAGAGGCTTCCTGATTACCACTAGAGGCAGCCAACTGGCAATTTGCACAGCTAGAGGGGCCAGTGCCTTGACCCAGATGGCCCATGCTAGCCCTATCTTGTCTGATCTCGGAAGCTAAGCAGGGTTGGCTATGGTTAGTACTTGGATGGGAGACAACGAAGAAAGTCCAGGGTAGCTACGCAGAGGCAGGCCATGGCAAACCACCTCTGAATGTCTCTTGCTTTGAAAACCCTATTGGGTCCCCATAATTTGACTATGACTGGATGGCATTTTCCAAACATCCACCACACAATCACTTGATATTTGGGGTGGCGGGGGGGGGGAGGAGATACTGTCAGAGTTCCCAAGCAGACATTTTACACATATTTTGGTAATGACCCATAATATATTTGTGGTGGGGGAGCAACTTGATGGCACTTTCCACCGTCAGAGGGGAAAGTGGGCAGGATATGATATTGTGATGGTTACAAAGGTTAACCAATTAAGAGTCTACAGAGCTGCCTTCTCCATGAAAAGACCTGATTTCCCCTCAGCTCAATTCACTTTGACATTTTGTACATCTGTCTAAAAAGGTGTGACTGCAGTGCAGATCCAAAGTGTGGGCTCACTACTCAAGGAAAGTACATCTCTATGCAACCTTGCTCTTTAAAACATTAGTCTTCAATACAGTGCACTTCGATATGGTGTCATTCTGGGGTTCAGCACATACATTTTTTAAGCCACAGCTTAATGGAAGTCCTCTCTCTCTCTCTCTCTCTCTCTCTCTCTTTCTTTGTGCATTGTATTAGTTTTAACTAGAAGTTTGTAGTTGCTAGACAGTGATGAAGTCCATTCAAGATCATACATGAATCTGCCTTATACTGAGTCAGACTCTTAGTTTGTCAATGTCAGTATTGTCTACTCAGACTAGCCGTGGCTCTCCAGGGTCTGTCAGAGGTCCTTCATATCACTCGCTACCAGATCCTTTTAACTGGAGATGCTGGGGATCAAACCAGGGATCTTCTGCATGCTAAGCAGATGCTCTACGACTGAGCCACAGCCCCTTCTTAAAAGTACTCCTTCTTGGTGCCTTTGTTCTGCTAACTTTTATTAGTGTCAAATACAAGCTTTTGTGGATCATCATCCAGACCTGGTATAAGGGGAGGACTGGGAAGACTGAATGGCCCAGGAACAAGCCAAGCTGAGCTGTCCTTGCAGTGCCACAAGACAGCACTGCAGGTGCCACTCAGCTTAGACCCACACAGTAGTCCTGGCTGATGCATTGCTGCTGATGGCTGTGTGAGAGGAGACAACCAGAGGGTTGACACCGGCCATTGTTGCCGCTGAAGGGGCAGAGAAGCAACTGCCGCAGTGCTGGAGCAGACTTTGGGCTGGTTCCTAGTTGCAAACAGCCCTTCATGGCAGCAGCTCACCAGGGATTTTCCTGGCTAGTTAAATGGACAGTCTGCCTCTGCCTGGTATAGTGCAGAGGCTGCGCATGCAAGCTGGATGGTTTGTATTGCACCTCTAGCCTTAAGCTGGACTTAGGGCTTAGTCAAAGCTGCTCGGTCTCACAATGCCATCTTAAGCACAGTTACACCCTTCTAAGCCCAATTGATTGAACTGGATTTAGATGGGTATAACTCTATTCAAGACTGCACTGGCAGCCTGATACCTGGAATATGGGAAAGCAGGAAGTGTTGAAAGGATAAGAATGTGTGTGAAATCCACCATTTAAATGTTAAATATTTTTCTTTGTGAAACAGGCGATTGGCACCCATTCACCAAAAGGCTGAGTATTAGATTCAAGGAAACGTAATGTAGCTGAAACTGTGAACCTTAAAACATCCATTTCTTTCTCTGCCGCCACTCAAGACCTTCCCTTCACATATCATAATTCTGCACTTTGCCAAGGGTTTCATTTTAGCCATGGCTCTCCCGCCCCCCATGAACATACAGAGCAGTAATTATGGCAAACATTCCTCCGTGTCTGCGTGGTGTTCCTTTCCATCACCATTCAGTAATGAAAGACAGTGCTAACTGACCTGGGAATAGATCGCCGCTTTCTCTCTTTAGAAATTAACTATTAACCATAGCATGCTTTGTATTAACAACGGGGTTGGAAAAGGTGGAAAGTTACGTGTTGACTATGCCTTATACTGTAAGACAAGCAGTAACAGGACTGTCAAAAAGCTCAAAGGTTGCCTGAAATGGATGTTTCAAATTTAAGAACTTTCTCTTGCTGTGTCAGAGCAAGAAATATGTCCCTCTTTTACTCTTAAGGATGAGTCGTTGGCTATTTATGCATGGCTGTTTCCTCACAGCCACCCCACCAACTACTTCAGGGCTTAACTTTGATTATGCTTGCATGTTCTGACTGTCAGAGGTCACCTCGCTCTTCCCGTGCATTTCTGCATATTTTGCCCGTGTTTTCTGGATTCATGTTTAGCCAGCATCCAGAAAATGTGGGGGAAATGAGCAGAAAGGTGCGGGGAGAGCGAGGCGACCTCTGATGGTCAGAAAATGCATGCATAATCAAAGCAAAGCCCCAAAGTAGTCATTGGGGTGACCATGAGGAAAAAGCCATGCATAAATGGCCAAAGACACTTCCCCAAAAGTATGAATCAAGGAGAGAGTTGGCAGAGCCAGTCCAGTATAGTGTAACTTAATATTTTCCTTCTCATTGAGGTTTAAAAATAGGGTATTGTGGCAGAAAGACCTTATAACCCAGACCGAATTATATATGATACTGGGGTTCCATAACTGGACCTCCTGATGAGAAATTTAGCCGCAAAGGAACCTTGAATGGGACTTAATATGGATGAAGGCCATGAAAGGTAGAGTTAAGGATCCCTTCCTTTAGGAGCCAATCTTTTCTCTCTGCTGGAGCTAAAGTAACCCAGAGCCTTTGCAGTCAAGGAAATGGTGCACAAGGTTGGGGAGAGCGGGGTAGAAATGTAAGAAATAAATAAATAACACTTCTCATATTTCTCCACTTTGCTGGGGGTTGCTTTTTGTAGCTTAAAATTCCATGTTTGAGAACCGACCACAGATGCCCAATGGGATGTGTAGATGGGTCCTCAGAGAACACTGGAGATTGGCTACATCTCATCCTGTGTGAAGCACAATAATCGGCAACTCTAGGATTGGAGTGAGAGCAGATGATCGGAGAAAGAAAAAACTCCCAGATCCTGTTACATCTTAATCAAACAATCTCCCATTTTCTTTTGCTATTCCCAGGGTCCCAAGCAATAGTTTCTCTCGGCCTGGCAGAAGCTTAACACTTCTTCCTTCCTTCCCCAGCCTGTCTCCCGGTCCTATCCTTTATTTACCATCACATGCCTCATAAAGGCAAAATCCCTTTTATTTCTGGAATTACATCAAAAGATCATATTGTGGTAATGGTTTTGCAGCCCAATCTCCAGGTCCTGCTAAAGTGTACCCATTTTGCCCTGCCTACACTATCTACTGTCTGTTTTTTTCCATAGTCATGGCTAGTTTTTGTGATAGTCTGCTCCTTTTGATTTTAAGGTTTTGGTCCATCCCTTCACTTTTCCATAGGGAAACATGGATACAACAGCTGTCTTTCAAGCTATAGGTACACACCCTGAACAGAATACCGCTGTATCACTCCCATTTTCCAAGTCCATCCCATGTATGCGCTCCTCCTACTGCCATGCAGCTTTAACCCCCTATTGTGTCATGGGTTGCATTTCTGCCTTCCTTAGCAACTTGACCCTCTTTTGCCCATTCTTTGTGCACTTAACCCTCTTAAGCAACCTACATGCTTTCCTGCCTTACTGCTTCTGATACCCCATTAGTGCAATGTCACATTTTCACCATATGGGGTTGCCAACAGCCTACAGGAAAAAAAATGCCCTATCCTTTTAAAGAAGGCTTAATGGGGTATTACTTACTTCCATGTCACAAAAACCTTCACTTGCACATTTCCACACATTAACCCTTTGCTAAAGGGGCAGGACATTTTTTTCCTCCCGGCTATTCACTGGCTAGCCCTGACCTGGATGGCCCAGCCTAGTCTGATCTCGTCAGATCTCAGAAGCTAAGCAGAGTCGGCCCTGGTTAGTATTTGGATGGAAGACCACCAAGGTAATACCAGGGTTGCTGTGCAGAGGAAGGCACTGGCAAACCACCTCTGTTAGTCTCTTGCCATGAAAACCCCAAAAAGGGGTCGCCATAAATCGGCTGCGACTTGACGGCACTTTACACACACACACACATTCACTGGCTATCTCCGTACACTAGAAAAAAAAAAGAGCCAAGGAATAGTTTTTTGTGAAAAAACATTTCTTGCTTCTCATTCAGAGCTGTAGAGAGCCATCATGGGGCCCCCACCCAAGCAGACTCTTTCTGCCAGAATACCCACAAAAAAAGTTTGATTAGAATTGGTTTGTTGCTACTGATACCCCCAACAGCACCTTGCTCAGCCCCCAGGACAACCTGGGTTCCTGGAATGTTGCCTCCCCGCCCCCCCAGCAGCATGGTCATCAATAACGCTTATTAATAATCTGTGTACTAACTGGAGGATTTTACATTAATAATAAGTGCGGTCAAGTCGCAACCGACTTACAGCAACCTTGTAGGGTTTTCAAGGCAAGAATTGAGCAGAGGTGGTTAATCTTTGCTTGCTTCTGCATAGCAACCCTGGACTTCCTTGGTGGTCTACCATCGAAGTACTAACCATGGCTAACCCTGCTTAACTTCTGAGATCTGACAAGAGCAGCTAGTTTGGGCTGTTCAGACTGCTAGGTTATGTATTATGGGTACTAAAGATGGGCTGTGCTTTGCCTGGCATATTTTATGGGGTATTTTAAAGCCAAACAAGGGAAGGTGGCTCAAAAAGGTTTTCCTTTTTTTCAGTGTGACTTACATTTCAGGGAAACCCACATCATCTAGCAGACTTACATCTGTATAAGACCATGCAGAACAGTCTTTCCTCTGCTCTCCACCCTCCAAGCAGCACTTGTACATTCTACTGAATCTGAGTAGTGCCACTGCTTTTAATAACACTTTCAGGGCCGAATTGCACAAATAGCAGTGCATGCTAAAAAAAAAGAAGACCTTCCTCACCTCCCTATCTTGCTCCCTTTCTTCAAATCCCCACTCTGCCGTGGAAGCTCACTGGGTGACCTTGGGCTGGTCGCACACTCTCAGCCTAACCCACCTCACAGGGTTGTTGTGAAATTAAAATAGAGAGGAGAAGGATGTAAGCTGCTTTGGGTCCCCCTTGGGGAGAAAGGCGGGGTACAAACAAAGAAAATAAATAAGATCACAGCTGGCATGAGGTGGCCCTGGGCTTGTTGCAGATCGCAGGCTCTATCAACTGGCCAGACACAGAGCCAGTCGATGTCTCTTTCTCGTCCAAGTTTCCTGTCTAAAAATAATTGCGCTAATAGAAAAATTACTCCCATTCATCATTCATTAGTGGCTGCCCATGTTTTCTTGGCTGGATCATATCCATGGCAGAAGATTTATCTTTCCTTCTTGAATCGATGCCTGATGTATGCATGGAGGCAAATAAACCTATGGTTGCTTGCCCGGTATTGGTTGCTTTATCATAACTTTTCTTGAATAAGTAAAGCACTTCTCCTTAACCATATCCAGAAAATCCAATTGCTCTTATCTTTGGGGGGGGGGGTGCTTTCAAATCCCTATAATAATTCCCATCTCCTTGCTCTTTGCATTTTACCTTATCGAAGAGTTTGCTAATTACACGTTTCGCTAGATCTCTCCAGGGGCTGATCGTAGCTTGCCCAAAGCACCTGGTGAATCTCAACATGAAAGGGCTGCCAGGAAACCCAGCCGAGAAGTTTCAGATATATTTTATTAAAGCAAACCAAATAAGAAAAAAACATCCAAACAAGACAGTTACCATCAGAGCACTTTTTTGTTATTGTTGTTTTGGGCTGTGTAAACCAAATGCGATTTATAAAGCCAGGGGAGCAGCACTCCACCAACCCCTGGCTCTTAGCAACAGAACAAGTTTCAAGTGATAGGTACAAAATGCAAACCGGACCCGAAGGGATACAATTTGAAAAAGAAGAGCGAGCGGCAGTATACAGAAGACAGCTTGAAAACCATTAAGAGTCGCACGATCCGCAGGAGCGTTTGCGTGAAAAGCTGCCAGCCTCCCCCCCAAGTCCCCAAAGCACCACATCCTGATTTATTAAAGGTGGGTTTTGTCTGTTCCTCTCCTCCTTTCAGATCTGGAAGGGACATGCGTAAGAGGTTTCACAATCGGCATTTTTGCGAGGATCGCTCCGTTCCCCCGTGTCTCAGTCCTCATTCCCCACTTTTCTTTTCCCTGTCCAACCAAACTGCAAAGTTGGGGAACGTCTCCGTCTGAGTGCATGTACATCGCTATTTACAGGACACACCAAAAAGAAGAAGGAAAAAAAAAGAATAAGGGCGAAATCGCACCGGAGGTTTTGCCTTGGGTTTGCCGCTCCCTAGACGCACATTTTCCCCATCTGAATTCTCAAAACTCTGCATTTGTTGAGTTTTGAGAATTTGGCTGGGGGAAACCTGCATTTAGAGAGCGGCAAATCCAAGGCAAAACCTCCCAATGTGTCTTCGCCCTACGAAGGCTTTCCGGCTTCCTAACTCCTGCTTTCCCCCCTCATCCCCCCAACCCTCCTCCCATGCCAGATGAGGTTGGTTTTCCCTCTGCCCCGGGACAAGCAGAAGAAACTCTCACTCTTTGCCCAGGCAAGAGTTCAAGGCTGCCCCCCCCCCCCGCCCCAAGTCTTCCGGCTTTCTGGCCCCCTCCGAGCATCTCCGGCGGGGCAGGAGGGCCGTCCGGCTCCCCCTCCCCTCCCCAGCCGTCCTACCGGGGCCAGGAGGAAGGCGCTCCGGGCAAGGCCCCAGCGGCCGCTTCTGCAAGTGCCCCGGGCGGCGGGGGCCCGGTCAGTAGGGGCCCACCACCACCGCCTCCACCTCCTTGGAGGGCCGCCGCTCCTTCACCAAGAAGTTGATCATGCCCTCCGACTTGATGAGCAGGTTGCAGCCCAGGAAGAAGATGCCGAAGACGACGGTGAGCGAGAGGACGCACATGACGGCGATCTGCACCACCCGCATGATGTAGAGGCTGCGCTCGTCCGGGGCCGCCACCACGAAGCCGTCGTCGCTCACCACCGAGCGCGGCGTGAAGGAGCGCAGCGCCCGCTCCAGGGACACGCTGCTGTTGGCCAGGAAGAGCCCCGCCGCCTCGGTCTGGTTGCCCAGCGAGGCGTTCATGGCCCCGGCCGGGAGGGGCAGCGGGCGGCGGCGCGCCGAGGAGCCGGGCCGGAGGGGCAAGAGCGCGGCCCGGCCTCATGCGGCTCCAGCTTGGCCGGGGGGCTGAGGCGAGGGCGCCAGAGGAGCTGCTGCTGCTGCTGCTGCTGCTGCTGGTGCTGGTGCTGGTGCTGCTGCTCCCCGGGCAAGGGCGGCCCGGGCCGGCTCGGCTCGTGCAGAGAGGGAAGAGCGCCTCGAGGAGCGCGCGCCGGAGCTCTGGGGCGCGCGGCGGCTGGCGGGCAGTGAGCGGCGGCGTGGCTCGCGGCGCCTCTTTTGCGCACAGGCGCGCCCCTCCACGCCCCCACGCCCCCCACCCGCAGCCTGGCGGGCGGCGCGCGCCTCTCCGGCCAGTCCCGCCGGCCGAAGCGCACGCACGCACCCTCGCGCGCGCAGTTGCGCTCCTGCCTTGAGGGGGACGCCGCCGCCGGCCTCTTCTGCGCCGCCCTCGAGTTTCCCCTCCGGGAGCCGGAGCCCGCCCAAGTTCCAGTTTCAGAGGAAGTCGGCGGGGAGAGCGGAGAAGTTAAATCGCAGCGGGTCGCCGGGTTCGTCTGTCTGCAGTAGTAGAAAAGGGCAAGAGTCCGGTAGCACCTGAAAGACGAACACAAATATTTTCTGGTAGGGTCTGAGCTTTCGGGAGCCACAGCTCACTTCTTCAGATACAGCTAGAAAGTGAATCCATCTGTCTTTAATTCACAGTGGGTCGCCGTGTTCGTCTGTCGGCAGTAGTAGAAAAGGGCAAGAGTCCAGTAGCCCCTTAAAGACTAACAAAAATATTTTCTGCCAGGGTATGAGCTTTTGTGAGCCACTGCTCACTTCTTCAGATAGCTGTATCTAGCTGTATCTGAAGAAGTGAGCTGTGGCTCATGAAAGCTCATACCCTGCCAGATAATATTTTCTCAGTGGGTAGCCGTGTTAGTCTGTGTGCAGTAGTAGAAAAGGGTAAGAGTCCAGTAGCACCTTAAAGACGAACAAGAATATTTTCTGTAGTACAAAAGGGCAAGAGTCCAGTAGCACCTTAAAGACTAACAAAAATATTTTCCGGCAGGGTATGAGCTTTCATGAGCCACAGCTCACTTCTTCAGCTACAGCTAGAAATTGAATCCATCTGTCTTTAATTCCCAGTGGGTAGCCGTGTTAGTCTGTCTGCAGTAGTAGAAAAGGGCAAGAGTCCAGTATCACCTTAAAGACGAACAAAAATATTTTCTGGTAGGGTAGGAGCTTTCTGAAGAAGAAGTATCTGAAGAAGTGAGCTATGGCTCATGAAAGCTCGTACCCTGCCAGAAAATATTTTTGTTAGTCTTTATGGTGCTACTGGACTCTTGCCCTTTTCTACTAGAGAAGTAAAAGGAGCTGATATGACTTCTGCTAACAAAAGTAACACGCACCGGCATCAAACGCTACACTAGTATGCGTTTCGCCTAATGTGCGTTCGGTCCTGGCTAAAACGGATTAAAGGAGGATAAAGCGACTGTGCATTTTCGCCCTATAGTCATATACACGAACACATGAAGCTGCCTTGTACTGAACTGCAAGTGTACTAACCATTTTGTACCTTTTTGGTCATATCCTGTCAATGTCTCGATTTTTTTTAACACATGAGCACATGAAGGTGCCTCTTACGGAATCAGACCCGTGGTCCATCAAAGTCAGTATTGTCTACTCTGGCCGGCAGCGGTTCTCCAGGGTCTTAGGCAGAGATTTTTCACATCACCTACCTGCCAGAGATGCCAGGGATTGAACCTGGGACCTTCTGCATGCCAAGCAGATGCTCTACCACTAAGCCACAGCCTAGTCTATTCATTGTCAGATTAACTTTTTAAAGTTACACAGTTAAATGAGGTTTGCACAACATACACAGTTAGCTTGACTGAGCAAGATGCTGTACTTCACCTCAGGTCGTCTTGATGTTAATTCCCAATGCCGATCCATCAACAGTTGGCATTACCCTCCCCTACTCTGAGTGGGGCCTGGCTTGGTAGCATCTTTTTCCTATCCAGAAAACTAGGCATGGAAATCAGAAGGCAGCAGTTATGGATAAATGCAGAGTTTAATGAAAGGTTACTTCTCTGCCATAGTTATGGCAACCATGACTTTAACTTGCTTCCAAAACTTTATATCTTGTCTTTCTAGTCCAATGGGAATAGATTAATCTGGATTAATCTGGAGTGGATTAATATGTGATCAATCCAATCACAACAACGTGCCTGGATTAGGGAATAGTGTTGTTGCAATCACCTCAGTGTCTCCTCCCCACTTCTATTTGCTGCCATAATATAAATACATTACCCTAGCAGATGTACACTTCATGCATCTGAAGAAGTGAGCACTGGCTCATGAAATAAATAAATGTTAAATGTTATTCACATCTATAAGGTGCCATGGGAATCCTCTTTGGTTTTACTGCTGTTACCCATCTAGAATTATTCTACCCTTGGTCCTGTACTCACAGTAATATAACATGGATTAAAATTTACAGTCCTAATTTCAGCCATAATGGGAATTATGGTTTAAAATAATAATAAAGAATGACAAATCCATTTGTAGTTATTTAAGTAAAGGTAAAGGTCCCCTGTGCAAGCACCGGGTCATTCCTGACCCATGGGGTGACGTCACATCCCAACGTTTTCTAGGCAGACTTTTGTTTATGGGGTGGTTTGTCAGTGCCTTCCCCAGTCATCTTCCCTTTACCCCCAGCAAGCTGGGTCCTCATTTGACCGACCTCGGAAGGATGGAAGGCTGAGTCAACCTTGAGCCGGCTACCTGAAACCAACTTCCATTGGGATTGAACTCGTGTCTTGAGCAGAGCTTGGACTGCAGTACTGCAGCTTACCACTCTGCGCCACAGGGCTCTTTTCAGTTACTTAAGTACACAAAAAAGGAATAAGAAGAGATCTGTTCCACAAGATCCAAGAAATCAAAGGGAAATTTAAAGCACGGTTAGGCATGCTGCAAGATCAGCATGGAAATACATTAACTGAACAGGACGAAATAAAGAAAAGGTGGGAACAATACACTGAAGAACTATTCAGAAGAGATGAAAGCATAAAATATTATTTCCAAGAAGAATCTTTTGAAGAAGAACCTACAATTTTAGAAAGTGAAGTGAAAGCTGCATTGAGAGCAATCGGGAGAAACAAATCACCAGGAGCAGATGGGATATCAATAGAGCTATTCCAAGCCACAGAAACGGAGTCCATCAAAATCTTGACAAGAATATGCCAACAGATATGGAAAACAAAACAATGGCCCACAGACTGGAAACGATCCATTTACATTCCAATTCCCAAGACAGGAGACATCAAAGATTACAGCAACTATCGGACCATCACATTAATTTCTCACGCAAGTAAAGTGATGCTGAAAATCGTACAGCAAAGGCTGTTAACATATACGGAATGAGAAATGCCTGATGTTCAAGCTGGTTTCAGAAAAGGAAGAGGCACTAGAGATCATATTGCAAATATACGCTGGTTACTGGAGCATACGAGAGAATTTCAGAAGAAAATCAGCTTGTGTTTCATAGATTACAGCAAAGCTTTTGACTGTGTGGATCATGAAAAGCTATGGCTGGTTTTAAAGGAAATGGGTGTGCCACTACATCTGATCATTTTAATGCGCAACCTGTACTTTGGACAAGAGGCCACAGTTAGAACAAAATATGGAGAAATTGAATGGTTTCCAATTGGCAGAGGTGTCAGACAAGGATGTATTTTTTCTCCCTATTTCTTCAATCTATATGCAGAACATATAATTAGGAAAGCTGGATTAGATTTAGATGAAGGTGGAGTGAAAATTGAAGGGAGGAACATTAATAATTTGAGATATGCTGATGACTCTACATTATTGGCAGAAAATAGTAAAGATTTGAAACGACTACTGCTAAAAGTTAAAAGAGAAAGTGCCAAAGCAGGACTACAGCTGAACATCAAGAAAACAAAAGTAATGACTACAGGAGAATTACACAACTTTAAGGTTGACAATGAGGAAATTGAAATGGTTCAAGACTTTCTATTCCTTGGCTCCACCATCAACCAAAAGGGAGACTGCAGCCAAGAAATCAGAAGGAGATTGAGACTGGGAAGGGCAGCCATGAAGGAGCTAGAAAATATTTTGAAATGTAAGGATGTGTCACTGGCCACCAAGACTAGATTAATTCATCCCATCATATTCCCTATTACTATGTAGGGGTGTGAAAGCTGGACAGTGAAGAAAGCTGATAGGAAGAAAATAGATTCCTTTGAAATGTGGTGTTGGAGGAGAGTGTTACGGATTCCGTGGACTGCCAAAAAAACAACAACAAATCAGTGGGTTATAGATCAAATCAAGCCTGAACTGACACTAGAAGCTAAAATGACTAAACTGAGGCTGTCGTATTTTGGTCATGTCATGAGATGACAAGAGTCACTGGAAAAGACAGTCATGCTAGGAAAAGTTGAAGGCAGCAGGAAAAGAGGAAGACCCAACAAGAGATGGATTGACTCAATATAGGAAGCCACAGCCTTCAATTTGCAAGATCTGAACAAGGCTGTCAAAGATAGGACATTTTGGAGGACTTTCATTCATAGGGTCGCCATGAGTCGGAAGCGACTTGACGGCACTTAACACACAAGTACACACCCTTAAAAGTCTTCAGGTGACTGACTTGCATCCTCCGTGTACAAGATTTTTCGTTAAAATCTGGAAAGAATGCACCATCCAGATACTTGTGCTTCTCAGTGGCAATGAATTCCCCATAGAAAACAGGGTGTAGTCATTTGACCTCAAACCTTCCCTACAGAACACCTTTGTCCCTCGTATACTTGCTTATGGGATGTCCACTCTCAATTTAATTCCCACCATTTTAATGAGGTTTCTGACCTGCTCACACTGATAATTTTATAGTTATTTTAAAAAAGAATCAATCTAGTTGCTACAATTATCTGAAAGGATGCAGATGATTTTTATCTCATGATCTCCCTCTAAACCAGTCTCCTGTTTTAGAATTCAGACTATCTTTTTATCTTTCAATATAGAGGGATATTAATACCTTCAAAAATGCTGGCTGTTTCCCAAACCATTAAAATAAATGGACTCTAAACTGCAAATAGTGGAATATCTGACACCTGTAAACCTATTAGCTCTATTATCAGCAGAGAGCAACTAATATGTTATCTGGGGGAAGAATGGAATTTTTCTGATACTAAAATATTGTGGTTTGAGTTCCAGGGAAAAGGCAATGTCCTGATTCATATCATGCATGCTTTGTACAAATGCATTTAACTGAAGTAACAGCGTGTTCACTATTCTTAGTATTATTTTTAGAATCATGACTACTATACAAGGTCCAGATACAGAAATCTAATTCTTGCGACACGTTTGTAGTTGGGGAGGGGATCGCACCAGAATTTAGGAATCAAGAACCATAGCGATATAGAACAAAACAACCACTCTGAAATAGCAAGAATCAGACTCACGTACACACAAATGGTGCTGTGTGCAGTTAGAAAACCACCACATCTAGCACCAAGGCTGCAGGTGGGATGGTGTACCTATTCATGTTAACCTATTCAGCACCTATTCAGTGCTATCAGCTTGCACCATGCTGATCATCTGGGAGACTGAATACAAGGCCTCCCTCCTCTCATCCCTTGACAGGTGATTGGCACCTCTAACATTGACAGCTTGGGGCATTTATGAGAGACATTTGCAGGTCCCAAGAAAGCCACAAAAGGATGTAAACGGGATCTCTTTCCCTTTCTGTTGTCTAATTTCTTTCTTTTCTTTTTTGCAGTTGGAAAAGAGGTTAGGAGAGAAAATCCAGCAATATCTCCCTAGATTAAACTTCTACTTAAATTCATCTATGAGCTAATTGCACAATCAGGTGCCAGATGGTCCCATGTGTTTGAAACAACACCTGTCTCCCTTTGTTCAGCTCATTTGCATCCAGGCAACTCTAGAGAGCAACGTGCCTACTTTCTGAACAAGAAACATGATAAATGAAGGGGTGACAATTGACAAATACAGCAGGACAGAAGGAATAATCTACTCCTGAAGCCTACTCACTTTACAAGAGCATCCATGTCAAAAATACTAAGTGTAAGAAAGAGAAAAAATATAATCAGATGATGTATCTATTATTTGTGAACACACATTATTTGTTTTTTTTTTTAATGTTCTCATTAAATATCCAGTGGCATGTATCTAGAACTAGGGAAGGGGCTGTGGCTCAGAGCTCCTGGCTTTGCTTGAAGAATGTCCCAGGTTCACTCACCTGCATCTCCAGTTTAAAAGGACCAGACTTTTGATGTTCTGAGAGCAGTTGGTAGTGGGTAATACTGACCTCGATAGACGAAAGGTCTGTCTCAATACAAGGCAGTTTTGTGCTTCTGGTTTTGTTATGTCTATTAAAAAAAACAACCAAAACCTTTTTGCCATTACAAAAGTTCACAAAGGTTAGGATTCTGGATCAGAATCTTGCTCAGTGTTAGGCGTGATCCCAAAATGATGTAACAGCTGTTGCTACTTGTTAGACGTGCAAAACAATGCAACAATAGGGTGTATTGCTGTTGGAATGAACAAACCTATATGATTAAACGTGTCCATTTGGCATTCTCTGTTTTCATGCTTGTTTGTGTCTTCATTGCAAGATATATCTCTTGAACCCTGAGATATCACGATGAAGTTTGATATACATGTTCATGGTGCAATTCTGTTTCAGGTTTGAAAGTTGGGATATATATCTAGGACACAGCTCTTGCTTTCCATCTTCGAACACCAGCTCAACCCCCATGCCTGTTTTTTTTAGAGGAAATGTAAAATGTAGCAGAATGTATTATCTACCTTGAAGACTGTGATATCAAAATGAAATCGAGTGTGCATGTGCTACTGATTTATTTATAGTCCCTGTGTGCCTTTCCAGAGTGCCCACTTGTGGCAGCTTTCAAAGTAAAACATGATAAAAACATAAAACAGCATAAAATAGTTAAAAAGTAACAAATTATTAGAACTCCATTGGAACGTCAACATTAAAAGCTCAGCAAGGGTATTAAAACAGCATAAAATAGTTAGCAGCATACTAAATGTCAAATTCAAAGCCAGTCCAACTTCACACCCATTTTCAAGGAAGAAAAAAAAAAGATGTACAATGCAGTGAAATGTATCTCTTCATGGAGTACACCACCACCATCATCTTATATTCTAATAGCAAAGTCGGCCTAATCTCTGGATACTTAAATCCAATGACTGGAGGTGTGAACGGGCAAGACAGATCTTTCTACAAAACCTGAAAAGGGCCCCAGGTTTGCAGAAAAATGTGAAGTTTATATATACACATAAACACATGCACACACAGGGTTTAAAACAACCCTCAAATGATAAAAGGAGCAGCTGTAGCTTTAAGCAATGGATTCTCTCAGTGGCTGTTGCTAGGCAACCAAAGCTTGGGTCTGTCGGTACAAGCAAGGGAGAGGGGGCAGAGCCCTTTCCAGGCCTATTTTGGCCTTTGAGGGAGGACTCATTGGGGCCAGGCCTGACAAGGATTGCCATCTCCAGGTTGGGAAATTCCTGAAGATTTTGGGGTGGAGTCTGAGGAAGGCAGGGTTTGAGGAGGAGAGAAGCCTCATCTGAATATAATGCCATAGAGTCCACCCTCCAAAGCAACCAAAGTAGATAAAAGGTAGGTTGGTGAATGGCTAAGAAGGGGAGAATGAAGTAGGGGAAGGGGAGAGGATATGGGGGTTGCCAGGGAAGGGAAAGAGGAAATAGAGGGGAACAGGATAGAGGGGGAAATGAGATGCCATTCCGCAAGTCCTTCAGAGTTTTTTTTATCATGCATGTGGCTGACACCACAAAACTGGGCCCCGGTTTTCCTAGGTAGAGGCTGCCAGGGGGAGAGCAGAGGGAAAGCCGAAGACAAAGGGGCAGATAAAGGTAGGTTGATTCTTGGGTGGAAAGGAGATAGGATTGCCAACTCCAGGTTAGGAAATACCTGGAGATTGGGGGTGGGGGTAAAGCCTGAGGGGGGTTTGAGGAGGAGAGGGACCTCAGAAGGGTATAATGCTATAGATTGCACCCTCCAAAGCAGCCATTTCCTTAGGGTTGCCAACCTCCATGTGGGAGCTGGTGATCACCCAGAATTACAGCTGCTCTCCAGATGACAGAGATCAGTTTCCCTGGAGAAAATGACTGCTTTGGAGGGTGGACTCTATGGTATACCCTGCTGAGGTTGCTTCCTTCCCCAAACCTTGCCCTTCCAAGGCTCCACGCCCAAATCTCCAGGAATTTTCCAACCTAGAGCTAGCAACCCTAAAGGGCAACTGATCTCTGTAATTGGGAGATCTGTTGTGATTCCAAGAGATTTCCAGGCCCCACCTGGAGGCTGGCAACCCTAGAAGGAGAGAAGAAAGCAGGAAAAGGGGAGAGGCTATGGGGGCTTCCAAGAAAGCGAAAAAAGGAAATAGTGGGGGACAGGAAAATGAGATGCCTCCCAAAAGTCTTTGTGGGTTCCCATTTGTCTATATATAGTGAAGCCAGCCAAATCTGAGGTTACTTAAATCTGGTGAGCTGTGAACGGGCAAGACAGATCTTTCTACAAACTGGAGAAACACCACAGAGAATGAGGCAGGGAAAGGAAAGAGGAGATGGTGGTTATCAGGAGGAGTCAAAAAGGAAATAGTGGGGTTAGGGGGATACAAATTCTTGAGGATTCTTGAGGATTTCCTACAATGCTAGTGGGCCTGGTCCAGTGGCCAGCATCACACAAATGGGCCACAGTTTTCCTAGGTAAAGGCTGCTGGGGTGTGTGTGGGAAAACTGAAGACAGAGGTGCAAATAAATGTAGGTTGACTGTTGGATGGGAAGGAGAGAAGAAAGCAAGAAAAGGGGAGAGGCTGTCGGGGCTTTCAGAAAAGGGAAAGATGAAATAGTGGGGAGGGGAAAATGAGATCCATCCCACAAGTCCTTGCGGGTTCCCACTTCAAATTTTATAAACCTCTGTCATGTCCCCCCTTACTAATCTCTTTTCTAAACTGAACAGTGCAAGATTCTTCACCTTTCTCATTAAGAAGAAGCTCCAACCCCCTAATCATATTGGTTGCCCTCTTCTGTACTTTTTCCAGCTCTGCAATGTCCCTTTTGAGATACAGTGACCAGAACTGCACACTGTATTCCAAATGAGGCTGCATCATAGATCAATAAAGGGGTATTATAACACTGGCCATTTTATTTTCAATCCATTTCCTAATAAGAATTTGCCCTTTTCACCACTGCAGCACACTGGGTTGACACTTTCATTGAGCTATCTACTACGACCCCAAGATCTTTCTCTCAGTCTCAAGTTCAGACACCATTAACTTATACTTGAAGTTGGGATTTTTTGTTCCAATATGCATCATTTTAAATTTACCAGCACTAAACCTCATCTGCTACACTGTTGACCACTCAACCCAATTTGTGGCGAGCCTCCTGCAGCTCTTCACAGTCATCCTTGGTTTTCACCATCCTGAATAATTTTGTGTCATCTGCAAACTTGGCCATTGCACTACTCACCCCTCATTCCAGATAATTTATGAGCATATTAAATGCTACTAGTCCCAATACTGATCCTTGTGGGACCCCACTCCTTACTTCCCTCCATTGTGAGAACAGTCTGTTTATTCCTGCTCTTTGCTTCCTGCCATTTAACCAATTTTTAATCCATAAGAGAACCTGTCCTCTTATTCTTTGGTGAGGTACCTTATCAAAAGCATTTTGAAAGTTCAAGTATATAATGTCTACCAGGTCCAAGTATATAATGTTATCTACTTGCTTGTTCACTTATTTCTGATTTGACAATACCCGTTCCTCTTTGCCCTCCTGGTAGTAGTTCACCTGAAGAGGGATTTGGATATTTGATAGACAACGTGACAAGCTTCAGAGAACCCCTTCTTTTGAAGGGTGTTTCTTTGAGTTGGAAGGCTTGAGTGGAGTGGTAAGATACAAGCCTTTGAGCGCATTCCTGAGGTAGGGGGCTGAATCACTACATGACCCCAAAGCCAGTGTCCGTGCCCCCTGTGCCATGCAAACTGGCACAGAGGCCAGTGTAGTACCACTTGTGCTGCCCCCATGGATAGCTGCAGCAGTACCTCCCTCAGAAGCTGGCTTGGCCTCCCGCCATTGTCCTGCAAGTCCTCACACTAGTGTCCTGGGAGGCATCCCTGGGGTGTTATGAGGGTATAACTGCCGGTAGGCGGCTTCCTGACCCCTTTCAGCCCAGGAACGTTCCCTTTTGTAACAGCGACGTGACCCCAAAGCCTTATGAGGTAGGTGGGGATGAGAGAACTCAGAGAGAACTGTGTCTAGCCCAAGGTCATCCAGCAGGCTTCATGTGTAGGAGTGGGGAAACCAACCCGGTTCACCAGATTAGAGTCTGTCGCTCATGCGGCAGAGTGGGGAATCAAACCCGGTTCTCCAGATTAGAGTCTACCACTCATAACCACTACACCATGCTGGCCCACAAGCCATCTTCAATCATTACAATTGTGCTGCTCCAACCATGTGTAAAGTGAAGTTGCACTATGCACAATCATTTTGCTAGGCATGGTCAGCCTTTTGTGTGAATAAGTCACTGTATATATTTTCCAGCTTCAGAATGCACAATCGGCCACCCAGATTTTTGAGGGCATGCAGTCATGTGTAGTGAAACTGGAAACTATGCACATTGCCCTATTCACACAAAATGGTGACCATATGTACTGGGAGGATTATTCTAGAAGGAGGCAGCATCAAGGGAAGGCCTCAGCCTCTAAGCCCTGTTGTTGGCCCTCCAGAGTAATTGGTTGGCCACTGTGAGGCAGGATGCTGGTCTAGATGGGCCACTGGGCTAATCCAGTAGGGCTCTTCTTGTGTTTCGATGATTGGCATACAAACGTTTTCTTAAAGAAACTCCAACCAAAACAGCATTATAACATTTAAAATAAAATAAAGGAACTAAGGAGAACTGTATTTATCTATATTGTAAAGAAGTACGTTAGGGCTATATATGCTCCTATTTATTTTTGAAATAAAATCACTGTAGTCCCCCCACAGCCCCATGCTGTATGCATTTGGTCTGAAACACGGAAAAGAAATAGATCAAACGGAACACATTCTAGGTCATGCAGTGACATCTAGTGTGTGAGAAGCATAATAGGCAGTCCTAGCTGAATTTAGTGCAATAGCTTTTGAAATTTAAAAAAGAGGCAAAAGGAATGTAGACTCCCAGTGGTTCTGTGTTACTTTGAAAATATAAACTGTTGCCAGAGATTCAAGACACCAGCTGATACATACTGCTGATACAATGGATACATCCTATGCTCTCATAATTAAAAAACAAACATATTTCTCACCTGTCAGTGCCAGCTAGAAAAACTGTAAGTTTTTGGCTAATATTCCTGGGAGGAGGAGTGGGAAAGCACATTAATGTCTGTAGGCAACCTGTCTATGATAGATTTGTGGATGTACATAAGAACATCAATTTCTGGTCCTCTCCCAACATGATAAACACGCAGGGACTACAGTCACATGCATGGGCTAACCTAAGAAGAGGAAACTCCAGCAACTGGACAAGTGTTTCTAGAATGTCTTCTCAATGCAGTTGGTTTCTGCAGTGCTGCAAGAATGGGGGATGGGAACAAAACTGGAATTAGTTGGCTCCTCTTACTGTTGGTTATGCTCCTGCCCTCGGACCAGTGGATACCAGCTGCCACTGACTGATGTAAGGATATTACATTGTGTGTTGCTACCTGAGTACAAATGGCTGTGTGCGAAGTTGACCCAAGGATAGGGCTGCCAACCTCCAGGTAGTAGTTAGGGTTGCCAACCTCCAGGTACTGAGAAAAAATCAGTACCAAAACACGCAATTATGCTGAACGCAAACACAATTTAGTGCAGTGAGGATAGTGCAATTCAAACAAACAACAGTCACACAAGACAACAAAAACAGTAAATACGTGGCTCCCAAAGAGTCTTCGAGAATGCCTTCTAGGATGATGTAAGCAAGTCCCAAAAGCTTCATGCGATTAATTTGTCGAAGACGGTGGGAAAGATCCACTGTAGAGCTGCTCCAAGCGCTTGTGAACGGTTTGAATTTTGTTTAAAAATTTTCTACTAAGGAGCTTTGTCTAGCGATAATTTGAACGGTGTGCTGATGAAGCCGCCGATGCGGCGGTGAAAACGTCAAAGTTAATCCGGACTGCGTTTCACGTTCTGACCATTCCTTACTGAGTGGATCTTTCCCACCGTCTTCGACAAATTAATCGCATGAAGCTTTTGGGACTTGCTTACATCATCCTAGAAGGCGTTCTCGAAGACTCTTTGGGAGCCACGTATTTACTGTTTTTGTTGTCTTGTGTGACTGTTGTTTGTTTGAATTGCACTATCCTCACTGCACTAAATTGTGTTTGCGTTCAGCATAATTGCGTGTTTTGGTACTGATTTTTTCTCAACTTCCTTTTAGTACCTAGTGCCTTTTTTCTCCAGCAACCTCCAGTTACTAGCTGGAGATCTCCTGATATTACAACTGATCTCCAGCCAATAGAGATCAGTTCACCTGGAGAAAATGGCTGCTTTGACAATTGGACTCTATGGCATTGAAGTCCCCTCCACAAACCCCACCCTCCTCAGGCTCTACCCCAAAAACCTCCCACCAGTGGCAAAGAGGGACCTGGCAAACCTACCCAAGGGGTACAAAAAGTACAAAGTACAAAGAGTAGTTGGATGCTGAAATCTCTGCATGGGCATTGGGCGGACAATTCAATAGGACACAGGCAATAGTGCTGAAATTATTATGCTTCAGTAGCCCACAGGGGAGAAGCATCAGGACCAAACTATCCTTGTCTCATTGGCTCTGGTTGCTGGGGAAGCCCCAGTGTGTGTGTGTGTGTGTGTGTGTGTGTGTATGTATGTGTGTGTGTGTATATATATATATATATATATATATATATATATATATATATATATATATATATATCTTTGGCAAAGAAAGAGTCGATGCAGACTGGAGGCTATGGGGTTCTGCTCGGTGCCTGTCCAGGAGGATGAGTGCTCAGCAGCTGTCAGACATGAAAGTAATAGTGCATTTCATTTTTAAAGAAAATCAAGTCTGCTTTGTAGATTGATGAGCTACTGACTAACAACATTCCCCTTTTAAAGTTGCCATTTGGCTGAGGGAGGTTTGGGATTAGTGCTGAAGCATGGGTGGAGGAATAGAATGATCTTCTTGTACCTTCCTCTCATATGAGTTTATATTATTTTTCAGTCCAAGAAGGATCTCTCAGATGGGCTCCCCAAGCCATTATCTCATGAGCTTAAAATGCCAGCCTCATTCCTTTCCCTCCCTCACACCAGCCATGGACAGAGACAGGATGTGAGGACTGTGGATAGGATGTACTGCTCTGAACTGATGATCAGAAGAACACAGAAGATGCTTAATGTTTAGGAACAGATGTGTTTCCCAAAAGGATAAATGTTCCACTGAAGTAAAAATAGAATATGGGGGGTAATCTTACAAT
This sequence comes from Euleptes europaea, assembly GCF_029931775.1. Lineage (NCBI taxonomy): Eukaryota > Metazoa > Chordata > Lepidosauria > Squamata > Sphaerodactylidae > Euleptes > Euleptes europaea. The sequence continues at coordinate 29,206,030 of NC_079326.1, forward strand.
TCTAAAGCAGGATTGCAAGACAGGAGCTTCAGGTTTGAAATCTGAAGCTATTGGGTGCAGGGCCAGATGTTGTGGGGAGGTGTCTGGTGGGGACACCTGCAAGGAGAGGGAGGGTGCCAGAATGGGCATGGGAAGCATGGGCATGGGGAGAAGGAGCGCTGCTACACCATGGTACGGGTGGAGCTGCCTGCCCACAGCCTTGGCTGGTGCACGTGCCACCTGCCCACCCTCAGCTCGTACCGGCCACTGCTCTCCCTCTTTTTTTCTGCGGGATGGCCGCCATGTGCCCCACTTGGTATGTTTCTCTCTGCTCCTTCCCCCAGCGCCTAGCCCCTAGGGCCACCAGCACCTGGCTCCAGCACACACATGCACGCCCAAGCATGCATGGCACACCCTCAAACTAGTATTAATGGGACAGAGGGAGTTTTTCAAAAGCTGCCAATATTATGTGTCATAGCTGTTATGGAAAGAAGGAGGAAACCTGGGAGAGGAATTGCCCCTGACATCAATAGCTTCAGAACCCTAATTTCTATTATCCTTTTTTGCCTTGGAATCTAATGACCCCCTCTCCATCATTTTTCTTTCCTTACCTCAGAAGCTTTTCAGCTATTCTCAGTTACTTTCTCCGCTCATCCAACATTGCAATAATCACCAAGACATTTCCCTCCTAACCTAATTTATTCCTGTCTTTGTCCCTCCCCTTGCCAGTAGCTGAACCACTCACACTTTCCTTCCCCACCCCCCAGGCTTCATGGCAATGTTTGCTCCCTCTTTTCTGGTGTCTTGACAGCACCAGATTTCTGCTCCTCCTCAACCTTTTATTTCTCTATTAGTTCCTAGCCATAGCCACTTCCAGTCTTCCTATATCTTGTTCATGAGTAGAAATCTGATCCTGATGTTTGAAGAAAAAGGCACGTATGCCATCCTTGGAGTTTCCCATTCCCATAAACATGGATCTGTTCTTATAGAAATGTGTGCAAATGAATGTATCTGTATCACCACATGTATATACATGCATGCTCTTGACACAGTAACTTGTGTTCTGGCGGATGTTGGAACTATGTCAGTTTAATTTATCTAAATGAACTCCACTCTATAAAGGAATTTATGCTTCCTGAATTCTATACTGCATACAGATTATATTGTAGCCTGGATCATTATATAGAAGAAATTAGAGAAAGGAATGTCCAAAGTAAGAGGTTCTGTGTGTATTGTTTACGCCCATCAAGTCAACAGTGTATGATTTGTTGTCTATGCAATAAAGGTAAAGTGTGCCATTGAGTCACAACTGACTCATGGCGGCCCCAAGAAGTTCCACCTCATGTGGTTTTCAAGGCAAGGAGATGAGCAGAGGTGGTTTACCATTGCCTTCCTCTACATAGTAGCCTGAGTCTTCATCATACCGACCCTGCTTAGCTTCTGAGCTCTGATGAGACTGGGCTAGTCAGGGCTAATTTGTGAAATATATGTCTCCTACACAATACTTCACTATCATTCTTCCTTTTCAACTGCACTGAAGTTGAAATGGCTTTGCTGTGCCCCCATAATTTGACTAAGTCAACTTCTTTTTTCTGCAGGGTAGAATAATGCCATCTCTACCTTCTGCATCATTGTCAGTGCAGAGGGCTGCCATCTGACTTGGATCACTTACGAACATCTGCTGTCTCTGGGGGTATCCATAATGGCCTTGAATCATTCAGCACTGTCAATATTCACAGCATGCACCTGTCTTCTGGTAGGTTATGAGGAAGAATACATTTCTTTATAACAGAGTTTTTAAACATGATTTTGCTTTGCTGAGTGCTGGTCTGGGCAACGTTTGCAGCATATCTCCAGCAAAAGGAATGGATCGTCCTAGGAATTGTCATTAGTACATTTGCCCTTTTTAACATTTGTTTCATCAGATAGCCTTTTGATGTTGTTGTTACAGTATAGTTTCTCTGCACTAATGAATCCTGGCTTCATAAGAGACAATGCAAGCCAATCCCCACTTTATGCATGGGCTCCAGCGATTTACAGAAGTAAACACGATAAAGAGCGAATGCATTTGTCGATCTGCAGTGGAGCAGGCCAGGGAGCTGCTGCCAGTCACTGCTCCCTGATGCGAGGGATCTTCATGAAATTCTCTTCTGCCAAAATAGACCATCCAGTTTCCTTTCACAGGCAAAGCATATTGAAATGGACCTAGTTGCGTTGCATTGTTATTGTTGTTCTATGCCCCTCATTTTCAGCACCTTCAAAATTATTATTTAATATATATTTAATTTCTTCATCTTGTGCAGGATGCAAAGAGTCCAGAAGGTTGTGCACCTGGGGAACGACAGGTGATCTCAGGGGCAAGGGGTTTGTACCTTGCCATGATACCCCCACCAAAAACAAGCCTATACACTCACAACCTGGGGAACGGTGTGTGAGTGGAGCATTCCACAAGGTAGATACATATGAATCATAGAATCATGTGTGTGTGTTAAGTGCCGTCAAGTCACTTCCGACTCATGGCTACCCTATGAATCAATGTCATCCAAAATGTTCTCTCCTTAACAGCCTTGCTCAGATCTTGCAGACTGAGGGCTGTGGCTTTCTTTATTGATTCAATCCATCTCTTGTTGGGTCTTCCCCTTTTCCTGCTGCCCTCAAATTTCCTAGCATTATTGTCTTTTCCAGTGACTCTTGAGTTCTCATACATAGAATCATAGAGTTGGAAGGGACCACCAGGATAATCGAGTCTAACCCCCTGCACAATGCAGTAAATTCACAACTACCTCCCCCACACTCCCCCAGTAACCCCTACTCCATGCCCAGAAGATGCCCAAGATGCCCTCCCTCTCATGATCTGCTTAAGGTCATAGCTGTTTTTTGTACTATGCCTATTAAAGGTTATTGAATTGAAGTCATAGAATTAGCATTGCTGACAGATGGCCATCTAGCCTCTGCTTAAAAACCTCCAGGAAAGGTGCACTTACCACCTCCCGAGGAAGCCTAAATGTCATATTGAATGCTGAAGTACAATATGTATTCAGATTTGTAATATGAAGCAAACTAACTCTCCAAAGAGGAGAGCAGAAGGTTGGAAGAATGCAATGCCAACATGCTGATACTTAGCAAAACAATGATAAAGCAGAACAAAGGGAATTCAAGGATCTCTACCCAGTGTATTTTCACTGTGCATCCCCATATGATAACAAAAACATGCTTTACATTCATTCCAGAAACATGTAAAAAATGAGAGACAAAACAGAGTAACCATTAGGGCTGTCGATTCGGTTCATCCCAAACCGAAAACAGTCGAATTTCCCCCCCGATTCGGCGGTTTTCAGTTCGGATGGAACCGAATTCAAAAAAAGGCGGGAAAACGAAGAGCCGAATTCGGTGAGTTCGGGGCATGCCGAATAAATTCAGCAAATTCGGGGGCTCAGAATCAGCAGCATAACCGTCAGTTAATAAGCAGCATTCTCCCACGGCCAATCGGTGGCCAAGCTGGGTCTTCTTCTGGCCAAGCAGTTGCGTTTGAGTGCGTGAGCCCAGCTGCTGGGAGGCCCAGGGAGAGAAAGAGAGAGTGTCTGTTTGTGTGTGAGAGAGATCCCCGTGGAGGGTTCGGGTGCACATTCGCGGCTTTCCACAGCTCCGGGGGGCATTTTTGGAGGTAGAGGTCCCAAACTTTCAGTGTAGCTTCAGGGGATCTTTCTTGCAAGAACGCCCAAGTTTTGTAAAGATTGGGTCAGGGGGTCCCGAGATATGGGGCCTAGAAGGGGTCCCCACCCAAATTTCCCATTGGAATAAAGCGATTAAGAACACATTTGCGGCTTTCCATGGCTCTGGGAAGGCATTTTTGGAGGTAGAGGTCCCAAACTTTCAGTGTAGCTTTAGGGGACCCTTCTTGCAAGAACCACCAAGTTTTGTAAATATTGGGTCAGGGGGTCTCGAGATATAGGGCCTGGAAGGGGTCCCCCTCAAATTGCCCATTGGAATAAAGCGATTAAGAACACATTTGCTGCTTTCCTCAGCTCCGGGGGGCATTTTTGGAGGTAGAGGTCCCAAACTTTCAGTGTAGCTTCAGGGGACCCTTCTTGCAAGAACCCCCAAGTTTTGTTAAGATTGGGTCTGGGGGTCCAAAGTTATGGGGCCTGGAAGGGGTCCCCCCATCCTTAATGTGCATCTTTATTCCATTTACAGCACAGTCGTGGTTTTCCGCTGCTCTGGGAGGGGGCATTTTTGGAGGTAGAGGTCCCAAAATTTCAGTGTAGCTTCAGGGGACCCTTCTTGCAAAAACCCCCAGGTTTGGTGACAATTGGGGCAGGGGGTCCCGAGTTATGCGGTCCACCTTATCCACACACTGGAATGATTGGGAGCAGGCGATCCTGTGCATCTAGAGAGCTGCAAATCCAAGGCAAAACCTCCCGTGCACAAATGGAATCATATTGGATTACTCCTGAGTCCTGACTCCCAGTCCCTGCTCCTGATGGAAGAGAAGAGTCAGAAGACATCCACAGTAAGACCCATTTTGGGGCTTTTCTCTAATTTTTTTCCTCTGTGTGTGTATGTGGGGGCGGGAGAAAGATTCTCTGTGTGTGTGTGTGTGTGTGTGTGTGTGAGGGGGGAAGCCAAAGGGGTGTGGGTTTACCTGTTCTGCTGGGAGGTGAGCTTGATTGCCTCTGTGGAGTGTGATTGGGGGGGTTACCTGTCCTGGGGTGGCTGAATTCTTTGTGAGTGTGATGGTTGCTGTGGAAGATTTGAATCCAGCAGCATTGAAATCTATTAATACTGAAGTTATGCAATTGGCGCAGGTCACGCTTACGCTAGTAGCCTTATGAGGTGCACTTTGGCTGTGTTGTAATGAAAAGATACGTTACCCATGCTTGTTACGCTGTTTACTTACGCTTTGAGCGTTGTTGGATGCACTTTCAGCGTAGTTACATCGGATGGGGGGGCCATACGTCGGGACCCCCTGACCCAATCTTCACAAAACTTGGCGGTTCTTGCAAGAAGGGTCCCCTGAAGCTACACTGAAATTTTGGGACCTCTACCTCCAAAAATGCCCCCCCGGAGCCGCGGAAAGCCGCGACTGTGCTGTAAATGGAATAAAGATGCACATTAAGGATGGGGGGGGGGGCACCTTCCTGGTGCTTACCGGAATAGGATTGGATTTATTTCTCGTCTGTGCTCCTGCTGGAAGACATTCACACAGTTTGATTTTGGTTTTTTTTCTCTATACCTTTTCTCCTGTGTGTGTGTGTGTGGGGGGAGGGAAAGCAGAGTCTGTGTGTGTGTGTGGGGGAAGCAGTTTCTGTGGGTGGGGGGAAGCCAAAGGGGGCTTTCGCCTGTTCTGCCGAGGGGTGTGTGCCCGCTTGCCTCTGCGGGAGTGTGTGTTCTGCTTTTAAAGTTTTAAAATTTAACGTTGAGTCTGTGCGGCGGCTAGCGAGTCTCTCTCCGCTCGGCATCCGGGCCACGCCTCCTCCTCCTTGGTTTATTCCCATTTGGGGTTGAGCCGAGCCGTACTGGTTTGAGGGGGGGCTTCGCCCATTCTGCAGAGGGTGTGTGCCTGCTCGCCTCTGCGAGAATGTGTGCTGTGCTCTGCTTTTGTTTTTTGCCCCTAGCCTGGGGTTTAGTGCGAGGGTGCGGCTTGCGTGAGTCTCTCCCCGGCGCCGCACGGCAACCACACCTCCTCCTCCTTGGTTTTTTTCCCGTTTGGGGCCGAGCTGTACTGGTTTGAGAGGGGGGGTTTCGCCCGTTCTGCCTGGGGGTGTGAGTGCCCGCTTGGGTCTCTCTCTCCCTGGTTTGAGGGGGGGGGGGCTTCAGTTGTGTGTCCTCAGGTTTTCCCTCATTCATAAGATCAGTTAGGTCTATTTTGATGCTCGCTCAAAACTGGTTTTCAAATTGTGACTTAGCAATGCATTTGCCCAGTCCCGAGACTCCCGAGTCCGATGCAAAAGGGGAAATTCCACCCCACCTGCTCCTTATGCATAGCTAGCGCGCCTCTGTCCCTTTCCATGGTTTGCAAACTCCCAAGGTCGCGTCATGTGTTGCTTTGCATGGTTTTGCAAACTCCGGGTCCAAACGGTCTATTTATTTCTATTCATTCCAATGGGCGGGGGGACCGCGTCCGAGCCCCATAAGTTGGGACCCCCTGCCCCAATCGTCACCAAACTTGGGGGTTCTTGCAAGAAGGGTCCCCTGAAGCCACACTGCATGTTTGGGGCCTCTACCTCAAAAAATCCCCCCCGGAGCCACGGAAAGCCGCGAATGTGTTTGTAATGGCTTTATTGCAATGGGCAGATTGGGGGACCCCTTTCGGGCCCCATATCTCGGGATCCCCTGACCCAATCTTTACTAAACTTGGGGGTTCTTGCAAGAAGGGTCCCCTGAAGCTACGCTGAAAGTTTGGGACCTCTACCTTCAAAAATGCCCCCCTCGGAGCTGTGGAAAGCCGCAAATGTGTTTTTAATCACTTTATTCCAATGGGCAATTTTGGGGTGGGGACCCCTTCCGGGCCCCAGATCTTGGGACCCCCTGACCCAATCTTTACAAAACTTGGGGGTTCTTGCAAGAAGGGTCCCCTGAAGCTACACTGAAAGTTTGGGACCTCTACCTCCAAACATGCCCCCCTGGAGCTGTGGAAAGGCGCAAATGTTTTTTTAATGGCTTTAAACGGCCAATTTTTTTCCTGAACTCCGAATCTTGCACCAAATTGCACAGATCCGAATCGGGGGAGTTTGGACTTCGGCATTTCCCAAATAAAAACAGGCTGAAGTTTTCTGGATCTCTGTGAAGAATAAAGAATTGATAAACAACAACTATCTTAAACTATGGAGTAAAATAAAAACTGATATGATCATTTGGTCAAATAAAAAGTTGTCATTATTGGGACGCATATCAACAGTCCAAATGAACATTTTACCAAGGATACTCTTCTTATTCCAAAATTTACCTATAATATCACATGTCAAATACTTTGATACCTGGAGAAAAGACATATTAAATTACATCTGGCAAGGGAAAAAACCGAGGATTGCTTATAAATATTTGGTGGATCTTAAAGTTAGAGGAGGTTTAGCACTACCTAATTTTCAACTTTACGCTGAAGCGGCAGCTCTAACATGGCTAAAAGACTGGATGGATTTATCTAACATTCGTTTGTTAGATCTTGAAGGTTTCAACAACATAAGTGGATGGCATGGCTATTTATGGTACGATAAAATCAAGATACATGCATCATTTCGTAACCATATAATCAGATCCGCCTTACTTCGCACTTGGATGAGATATAAACATATTTTTGAACCAGCAACACCGATGTGGATATCACCCCAAGAAATGTTGACATTACGCCCACTTAGACCGGACAAATTTATCACTTACCAGGAATTAATTAACTGGGAAGGGAAAAAATGTTCACTAAAAGACTTTCAGTTACTTAAAGATGATTTACAATGGCTTCAATACTGTCAGATTAAATCAGTCTTTGCACAAGATATGAAAAATGGATTTTCTAAAGAAAAATCGCTCTTTCATAAGATGTTATTAGATAATGACACTCAACTGATTTCTAAAATGTATAATCTTCTTTTAACAATATATTGTGAACAGGAGACAATTAAACCAACAATGATTGATTGGGCTCAAAATGTGGGACATGATATTGTTTTAAACAAATGGGAACGATTATGGTCGAAAGACCTGAAAGGAATAAATGCGCAGTCAGTTCGAGAAAATATTTATAAAATGATGTATCGATGGCATTTAACACCTAAGAAGATTGCAAGAATTTACAAAATGACGTCCCCTAAATGTTGGAAATGTAACAAGGAAGTTGGTTCCTTTTACCATATGTGGTGGACCTGTGACAAAGCCAAGGATTTTTGGGATATGATTTATAATGAATTAAGATTGATACTACAAAAAATATACCCAAAATACCAGAAATGATGCTACTAAGTATGATACCTGATGACTTCTCAACACAGAGAAACTTTTTAATTTACGCTACAACAGCTGCAAGATTGCTCTATGCAGCAAAATGAAAAGGGGCAGATACTCCTGGGGAAAAAGACTGGATTATGAAAATGTTTGACCTGGTGGAAATGGCAAAACTTACAGCTACTATAAATCAAAAAGACAATGTTCGATTTATGGGGGAATGGGAGGCTTGGATGAAATATTGTGAATATGAATTAAAACTGGGAAAAATGCAAGAATACCTTTTAATCTGATCTAAATGACATTATTAATATTAAGAATTATAACCATTTATATCAATAGAGTATGTTATATGAAATTTATATGAAATTTAAATGAATTTAAGAATAATCAAGATCAGACTATATCACGTTGGGATAAAATACTTTATTAAGAGGCAGACAGAGGTGATGGGGAAGTCAAAGAAATTTCCTTTATCTTTTCTCTTTTTCTGTAATGTTTATGTTCTTAATTATTATGGAAAATTTCTATTATAAAAACCAATAATTTTTTTTTTAAAAAAAAACAGGCTGAAGTTTGCCGAATCTGAATTTTACCGAATTTCTTTTTTCAACAGCCCTAGCAACCATGGCTAACATATGGCCAAATTGGTTGAAAGGGGAAGTGTTTCAAGGTAACAGAAACTGCAGGAGAAAATAAGGTCTGTTCTGGTTGTAACAGTCCAAAATTGTCTCTTTAGAGGTTTCAGCTACAAGGATTTTTCTTCTATGTGACATAAAATGGGTACCACATTATGAAGAAGTCCTACAGCTAGGTTTTTAGTTGTGTGACCTCCATTTGATGGGAAAGTTGGTGCTTCTAAAGATGATTCCATATTCTGGGGTGGACTGAGACAGAGAGGTCAAGTAGGGGGTCCCTTAACTTGCAACACATCTCCAAAGGAGATAATAACCACTGGAGATGATTCATCATGAAAGCCTTCCAGTGACGGGAGTCAGTGAACTTGGAAGGGTGTAACTCTGATTAGGATTGTTCTGTTTCATTGCTGCACAAATAGACTTGAGTTTTGTTTCCAGGACCAGGGAGCCAATATTTTCTAATATGCCTTTCTCTCTGTGTCTTTTTAAGTCTACCAAGGAGCTTTCATTTTGTTTGTTCCTTTTTTTTCTTTTCCCGACTCAACTCTTGTATCACTTAATGATGTTCAATTAACAATCGGGAATGTGCTTTGGAGGAGAGGGAATAGTGGTGAGATAGAAGGGCTTAAGGCACACAATAGCAGAGCTTTGCTGTGGGCCTTGCAGGCACTGCCAGTATCAAGGTGGAAATTAAATTATGGGGGTAACATTTTAAAGCTCCCTCTGCTTCAGCTGAGTTCTCGGTTGCGGTGTTGTTAATTACTTTTTTTGATCACGGCTCAGCTTCAGTCATTCTACAGACAAGAAAATTCCAAGAATCATGCAATCCAGTCTATCAAAGGGAAAAATTTACCCTGATTTCTGTTGCTATTTTTACCATCTCAGATGTACAAAAGGTGGGCTTCATTTCTCCAGTATGAGTTAAAGCCCCATACAAGTGTTCAGGGGCATTCTTGATGGTCTGTGGGTACAAAGAAACCTGGTGGTAATGTAATGAAGAGAGTCAGAATCAATTTCTAGTCACTACATTTTGAAACACTGTTGTGTTTAGCAAAATTGAAAATCGTTTCTGCACTGGCATGAAGCCATAGAAAAGTTATTTGGAGGGATATGTAATGTTCTCTCCCTTGAGGATTAAGTTGCAATCTAGGTAGGTTCCTTTCCATTCCCATAGAACAGAAACAACAGAAGTGTATCCAAGCATGCAGTTCCTGAGATGAAACAACATTTCCATTTGCAGAAGAGGGGATGGCGATTTCTGCAGAAAGAAGTTTTCGGGAGACAAGGTGGGCAGCTAAAGAAAGAGGAAGCAGGAAGGTTTCACTCTGCAGAGGCTGCTGATGGTTGGATACATACCATAGTATCTTGTAAAGATGAGCTGGGATGGCAGACATCCTACTGAAGAAAGCTACCTGCAATATATTAATATTCTATTCCTTGTCTTTGTGGGCATTGGAAACAAGTTCAAGAGCTAAGCCTGGGAGCAGTGAATTGTACTAATTTGCCTGTGCCAAAGGAACTCCAAGGAACTGCTGATTACAAACAGCAGTTTAGAATGCAAGAAACATAGTTAGAAGCAGCATAAAGTATAAATAGCAATATAAGTACTAGCCAGATTTCAGATTACAACACTACAGAGGAACACCAGTATAAAAATAAAACCAAGTCAACCAAGACAACAGTTATTAACAAAATAACCTAAACCAACAACTTAACCAAAAGTCAACTGGAACAAATGTGTATTTTCCTGGCATCTAAGTGACAGGAAAGGTAGTGTTGGGTGAATTCCTCAGGGAGGCTGTTTTGAAGTCATGGTGCCACCACAGAAAAGGCATGTCCCCCGGTGTCCATCTGCCTCAACTCAGTTGGAAGGCCAGCTGAATAAAAAACGGTCTTACATAGGCTGTGCAGATGCTTGTGTTGACTTGTATAGAGGTAGTCACTATTTGATTAATGGTTTCATTTTATCATCACCATGTTCTGATACGCAATGGCTGAACACTCTCAAGTCCTCAGGTTTCAAATCCATCTCCAAACACTTGAACTCAAATATACAACTTTTCATGGTATCATTACTGAATTTAAGACAGACCGTACATTTGCCACCCATTATTAATGGAAATACTGCAGCTGTTGCTGCTGTGTGTAATTATCTATCCACTTATTCATCCAGAATTCTAGCTTTCCTCACCTTGAGTCCTTACTATGGCAAGCTAATTAATAAAAGTTTACTACCCCTCTATTTCTTGTTATTTTGAATCTAGTATTCAAGATCTGCCCCGCCCCCCAGCAATTCCAGTTGTTTAAAGACTTCACATGACGGACCTAGAAAGATTCCTTTTGGACCTCAAATTGTTTTTCAACTTTTGTTTATTTTTTGTTATTTGTTAAGATAAATTTGTTGATTTCTTTTTTTTAAAAAAAACTCTTTTAAAGCTTTATTTTCTACAGTTCTGGCACCACTGGTACTTCAAAAAAAAACACTTCTGCTGTAATCTTGTTTGAAAAAAGTCTTGGTAAACAGCTTGCCGGCATTTTCTTTGACAGAATAATTATGAGGGGGGCTTTTTGCCATATAATACTAACATTTTTTAAATGGTTAGTTAATTCTATTACTGCCTAACCAGGTTCAGTTTTTCAAATGGCCTTTTATCATTTGGCGACCTCATTCTATGACCATGAGGTAGCACTTTGTCTGAGCATGAGGCTACATTCAGAATTGCTCAGGTGCTTTTGAAGACCACAGGTTTTTCAAGCATCTGTTATACCTTGGCAGGTATGACTCCAACTAATTGGCTGTTTCATACTCATAATATGACATTGTCCAGTGCCAGCCTGATTCTGGGACTCTTTCCTCTCCCCACTGGACCACTGCAATGCCAAGGCCACCAAAACCCACCCCCTAGGGCCACAAAAGACCTGCAGCTGCTGCTGACGCCAGGGCCTCCATTGTGGGCCCTGCCACCTCTGCTTGTCCTAAGGACCATGATGCCCCCTCAGGGACCGACCATGACCCTGGATCCAGGAAGCACGGGTTGACTGGAAGGGTCTCGGGACTGAGGCAGAGCCAGGAGACCAGGCCATGGGGTGAGGAGTTTCTGTGGAACAAGAAGGCTGGGAAAGATCCAACTGGGAGGAAAGGTGGGGGAAACCTGGGATGGATGCCCAGTCAAGCTAGGCCTGGACACAGGTGAGAATCAGCAGAGGAGAGTACAGATGAGGAAACAGGGAGCACCTGGTGGAGGGGAGTGCTGGAGGCATTAGCGGGAACACCTGGGGGAACAGGGGGGAGGAAAGTATAAAAGGGAAGAGGGAAGACCAGCTGGGGAAGAAGAAGGGTTGGTTTTTGCATGCCGACTTTCTCTACCACTTAAGGGAGACTCAAACCGGCTTACAATCACCTTCCCTTCCCATCCCCACAACAGACACCCTGTGAGGTAGGTGGGGCTGAGAGAGTGTGACTAGCCCAAGGTCACCCAGCTGGCTTCATGTGTAGGAGTGGGGAAACAAATCCAGTTCACCAGATCAGAGTCCAGAGGAGAAGGGGGGGGCATGGACTGACACCAGACATCCAGAGAGAGAAGAGAGGGGAGATGGTGAAGGGCAGCACGCTGCAGACTGGGAGGAGCCAGAGCATGGCTCTAAGCTCCCAGTCCAGTTCTGAGGCTGGTGGAAGGAGAACCCAGGGGACCTACAGGGGGTGCCAGGGACCAGGTCAGGGAGGCCAGACCTGACAGACATATTACCATACCATATCTCAGCATATTCTAGTAGTAATTTCCCTGAGCTGTCTTAACAGGCAACACGACTAATTATCATTACTTTCTTTTTTTGTTTTACATTTTGATTTTTCTTTATCTTTAATTTTCCTTATGTTCCTAAAGGCAACAGAAACAAAACTCGGTCATTTCCTTGGGGGTGTTGACGTTGGAAAATATTGGAGTCAAAATGTCAAGTCCCTGTTGTGTCGACAGAGCCATTGTCCAATTTGGATGCAATGTCCTACAAATAACAGTCTCTCATTAACTATCTTCTTTTAAATATATATATATTCTCTTTCTGTGTGGGAGAGGAGCATGAATGTGCCAGCTCATTAGTGCTCCTTCAGACTTCCATTGGGGAAGTTTAATGAAGGCAAGTACCTTTAATGTTTTTCCATGAAAGGCCTTGTTGCTCCCCTTCCACTTTCCAGCAGAAGGCAAAGTTACCCTCAGTACTAATATCACTTCCTTCCTTCATTTGGCGCTATGGTCTCATTACAAGTATCTTTATTCTATGTCTGCTTTTTTTTAAAGTGGGGAAAACAAGCATATTCTAGCTCATTAAATGAAAGTCTGAGGATGATGTAAGGAAGGTTTAATGAAGCAAACAGGCAGATGCCTCCGCATGGCCCCCCAAAGCCTTCTGGGGAAGCTTCTGAAAGGCTCCCTTTTCCCAGCAGAAAACGAAGATGTTCTCTGAGCTAATATCTCACCTCAGTGTCCTCCAGCACCCCAGAGCTTAATATTCAATATTTCGCTTGCACGTTTGTCATCAGCAAAAGTACAGTGTGAGATAATGGAAGGTTAGAAAATAAGCCCATCAGTCCTCGATGCCTGGCTGCCCTTTCAGAGTGAACTCTACCGTGGGAAATGCAATTGCAAGAGAGATCTTTTCCTTCCTCTGTCTCATTACTATGTGAAATTTGTTTATGCCCGAGATGTGGCTATCACAAACTGAGACAAGAAGCATAAAGCGATGGGGAAGTGAGGGACATAAAATGTATCCTGTAGTAAGAAGGGCACATATTAAGAATGTCTAGAATTTTCCCCCCTATTGTATACTGCCCAGCAGGGCTGCAGTGTCCTCATCTAGAGATGACCAATATACCTTTAAAGTTTCTGAGGTACCCAACTATGCTCAACCACTGGCTGTTTGTTGGCAGTCTTTTTGCAAGTTGTGACCAGCATTGTCAAATGTTTGACAAGCTTTCCACCTGTGTCGGAACAGTTCGAATGTGCTCCATAGTGCTGAATAGCTGATTGAAAATGTGCCATCGTGTACTGCTTTCCACAACTGTCCCAACCTTTTTGAAATACACAAAACAGTAACACAGCTTATGACTGGATGGTTCAGTGTTTGTAAAATGGGCCAGAAATGAAGGGGAAGAGGTCCTGTATTGTTTACTATTCTAAAAGAGAAGGGATGGAGCAGAGGTTAGGATGAGATAAGCTTGCCACTGTGGTGTAGTAGCGAATCAGATGAGGATTTGGGAAACCTGGCTGCAGATCCCTCACTCTGCCTGGGAAGCTTGTTGGGTGACCTTGGGCCAGTCACACACACTCAGCCTAGTCTACCTCCCAGGGTTGTTTGTGAGGGAAAATGGTGGAGAGGAAATTTAGTAAGCCACTTTGGGTCCACGCTAGAGATAAAAGTGGGGTATAAATACAGTAAATGAATTTGTTTCTTGTACCTATTACCTGCTGACCTTACTCAGAGAGATGACCATAAACTGCACAGTTGTGGGGCTCCTATCGCTTTGGATTAATCTGCAATCCCATTTTATAAGAGAACCAGGATGTCTTTCCTGTTTTCTAAATAAGTTTGAAACCTGAAGTAGGTGAGAAACCAGCTCTAATACATATATGAACTGCACAGTCGAGTAGGTGGCTTGCTTTAAGAGGAAGGGCCGGATCAAGGCTGAAGAGTCCCCCAGCAGGTTCTATGGATGCTACTGCAACTGGGGACAGGGCATTTCCTAGTTATGGTGCATGAGAATGGACTAAATAGAACAGTTCAAGTGATCGCACTATTTTAGGGGACCCTCAAACACATAATTGTTCCGGAGTTTAACTTCTAAAATGATCATTTCTCATGCTCACCCTTGTTCTTGGTACTCCAAGATGATAACGAATCACATGTTCAGATGTTCAAAAGCAGCTGGAAAGAGCTTGGAGCTAGGGGTCTTGGGTTCTTGCTCAAAACTAGGGTTTATACTGTTCTGAGACACTGAGGGAGGATGTTGTTATGGTGCCTCTTGCTAAGTTCCTCCACCAGTCCCATCAATGACCCTCCCCCTCCCTCTGCTGCAGCCAGCAGGATTTTTTCCTTGATAGCAGGAACTGTAGAAATAGCAAGAGAAGACCAGCAAAGGAATGGAGCAGGAGATGTTGAGACAGTGTTCGTTTATTCATGGGTACTTTCACTCATGTTCGCCCCTGCTCTGTCTTGGTTGTTCCTTAAGAGTTACGCATGAGTTTTCTTGCCATTAGAGATGACCTAACTGCCAGCCCTCACAAATCCCGGGGCGTCCCATCTGTCTATTAACCAGATTCTTCCATCTCCCCTGAGCTCAGCCCACTTGAAATCCCCATTGATATGGCAAAGTGCAGGACAAGGAAGCTTGGAGGAGGGATGTTTCTCTCACAGAAAGAACTACAGCCAATTACAAAGCGTGTCAAGAGGCGGGGATTCAAATGCTTCGTACTTCCTGGGAGTTCTTTCTGAGCAGAAGAGAGGTATTTAGAAATGAGGTTTGGGTTTCTCTCTCCCCCCCCCCCCGCCAATTCCTTTTAGGGAGTTCCATTTTGTTTTTGGTTTTTAAAATGCTTTTTGACCCGGCAGTTGGGTTTCGGGGGGGGGGGGACTTCTAAGCACTATAGTCGATTACAAAGCAGCATTTCAAGGGGTGGGGACTCACAAGCTTCTTGTTTTGAGCTTGGAGGCTGCTGGTGCATAGCTTTGTGAGAAGAAAAAGTGGGTCCAGCAGGCAACGAACCTCAGGTAAAACTCCCATGTATAAGTGACCCGTCTCAGTTGGGGTTATTATGAACTATGATATGAATGTGGTCAGTGTTCAAACTGTCTGTATTTAAACTACTAGTTTACATTAAAGTTGAATTCTTCACTGGGTTGCACTGATATTTTTGCTCAAAATTCAACTTGAACATCATGCAGAGAATAAGGAGGGCAGTTTAGAAGAAACATTTCTACCAGCTGCCGCATCTAAGCTGTAATGTTGTTTGCTCTTTGTGTCTCAGGGATAAACTTTGGATTTGACCAGAGGCACCAGCCAAAAGGGTCTTAGCCCTTGGCTCTTAGTCTGTGGCTCTTGCCCTGCAGCCTTGCACAAGTTCACCCACTGGATTAAGGGTCAGCCCAAGATACAATTTATTATTTTTGTTCGTATATTTAAATGGTATCTGTTTTTTTTTATTGTGTTTTGACCTCATATTCATAGTTGCAAGCTACTTAGGTTCCTTTTCTGGGGGGGACGGACACTGATGTCAAGTAGGCTGAGCAACTAATGAGCATCTAAATTAATGTTATGACAGCCAAAATCTCAGTTAATTATGTTGTATGAAGAAATTATGTTTGCAGCCTGGCTTGCTGAGGCTGCCTGTTGAACTTGTTTTTTTTCTTTTGTCTCTCCAAAAATGGAAAGTATGGGAGGTGAGTAATTAATAACATGGCATATTATAGCACTACAGCAAAGTGCTTCCAGCAAAAGATGTTGGGAAACTTTCATGCAGGGCAACAGTATTGCAATTCCAATGTTGTCTGCCCCCAGCTTCTGATACCCATGGGTATGCTGTAGCTTTGAACACAATATGTTTCATTTTGCTATCATGGTTATGAAAGGATGGAGGCACTAGGAAAAGCTTTGGGTGGATGAAGTTAAGAGATGATATTATTAGAGTGTGGCTTAGTGGGGTGTGGGACTTGTAATACTCCCATTTCTGGAGGCAACAGCCAGCTCTGGAGGGCATTTTCCCTACTGGATCATGAATGGTGTGACTAGTAGTCATTACACTATGACTGAGGAATGTTCTCCAGAAACTGAAAAGGGTGGAAGATAAGAAGCCTGGCTTTGAGACATCATGTATGAACATAAGAAATGTATTGCTGGCTCAGACTAAAGAAGATTAAAGAAGTTCACAAGTGGCCATCCAGATGCCCCTGAGGAGCTCATATGAGCTGAGTGTGGAGTGGATATCCAGCCCTGTTATCCCCCATGTTTTGAACTGGAAATGTGAAAAGTTGGGTTTTACTTATTTTAAATAAGTAAAACAAATACACATTCCAAAACAAATGCAAGGTATCTGCTCATTTAAAGTCCCAACAATCTTTTGGCCCATGAGCCACTTTCTCCAAAAGCTAGTTTCCAATTATGCAGTTGGAAAGGTGTAAAAACCAAATGATCTATGAAAGAAAGATTCACCTTCATATCATAAAAGTTGCCTTCTGTGCTGATAATGTAAGGAGCACACTATAATGAATTCATGAGCATACTTTTTGCTAGCACTTTTTCATACTGTCAGCTGGCTAAAAAAATCAATTTTGGACCACCATCATTTGAGAGATAACTCTGCCAGTATTGATGGTTTTGTATAAAAGTGCTCTCAAGAAAGATATATCATTGTTGCAACTGCAACTAGTTGAAGACGATGTAATGTCAGTGGGTGGTCTGATAAAATTTCAGTGTAGAGAAGGATCGGATGAAAATTACCATACTATTTTTGTTCATAAAAACATACAGTATAGCACTCATCATGATTTAATGGACAAGACAATGGAGCTGAAAGAATCAGGCAGGGAAAACACGCAAGGTTTCCCTGCAAGATATCCAGGTAAAACCATATAATGTGACAGGGTTGGATCCCATCTAAAAGTTCTGTGCATAGGTGCAACTTCCCAGCCTTTCACTGAAATCTGAAATGCCAGCACTGGTATTGCTCCCAGGCATGGGGGACCCCTGTGAGTAGCATGAGAGTGAGTTGAAGCACTGCCTTGGGAAGGGAGAACTGGTCAGTATCACCCTGCCCCTGTACATATGGGTGATAGATATGAAGAAAATCATAGCTGTGAAGAAAATGTGTTGAGGCCTGCCTTATGGAATCAGTAGATAGATCTTCACTAAGGTCAGTGGGAGGAGCATTTGTCTAGGACTTAATGGCTGTGTAGATACGCAACAGGTTTCTATCTGGACTTGTTCATCTAACACAATATTCTTTAGCAAACACTGTACTGTGTAAAGTAATGGAACCAGCGTGGGGACGCAAGTTGTCCCTCACGTTTCAGGATCAAGCCACAATTTGTGGGGCTCCAGCCTCGAATACAAATTACCCCCGTGTAGCGTTGTTTGGTACATTGGTTCTAGGCATAGCTCTATTGATCGACTGCTTGATGGTATGCCAATAAAGATATTGAAATTTGAAATTTGTTTACCTCAAGCATGCTGTTTTCAGTAATTTGGGAAGAAAATGTTGCTTCACTAAAACCCAGTGTAAATACACCTCATGCATAATGGGCGTAGGTGATACATAAAAATGAACAAATGAACTTTTTCCAGTTTAAAAGACTAAAGTTATGTTCAGAAGGAAAATTTACAAATGATAGTTTAATGTTTCTATCCAGAGCATACATTATTGGAAAGCTTTCTGCTACTGTATAAATGACTGCTAAATTGAAGATTAAATTAAAGGGTAAAGCAGTATATAAAAGCAAATCTTTTTAAATAAAATAATGGGAAAATAAAGTACTGAGAGTTGATATGGGAATGATCATTATTAAAATTCAGATGCATAGTATTTAATACCATTAGGTCAACAAGTTTTATTTTTAAAGTATATTTTTCAGGGTATAACCAGTGTTCACATTCGGCTGGCTGATATTGGAAACAGAATGCTGTACAACTGGACATTGGTCCGATCTAGGTAGGTAGTATTTACTTTCTCTCGCTTTCTCTCCACTTATGTTACTGGCAAGGAGTTTTATGGTGAGTACTAGCTGGGTTGGTTCCCTCTAGAGCATTGAGAGGACTGGAGAAGACTGGAGATAAAACAAGTGGGAGACCCACAAGGACTCATAGGAGGGGAATGGGGATCTCATTTCCCTCCCTCTTGTTGTTGCTCTTTGCCTCACTCCTTGACTTCTCTCTCACTAACCTACCTGCTATTTTTTCCTGCTTCTCCTACTAGCAGCCTCTGCCCCCACGTTCTCCCCACCTTTTTACTGTTTCTTTCCCCCAGCTCAGCTTTTTTGATCTTTCCCTCTCCAGATTTACCTTCCCTTCTTTCTATCTTTTACTTTTTAAAGTCTCTCCCCTCCACCTGCATTAATGCTAACTGAGGCTTGAGATTGTGAGATCTCAGTAGCACATTTTTTCTTAAAGAAGCAGACACTACTTCTGTGATTCTTGGGTTTATCTAGCTCTGTGTGTGTGTTTACATTTTATATATTTCTGCAAACCTGGAGCCTCTGCCAGTCTTGAAGAAAAATACCCTGTGTGTCCTTGGCCCTGTTGTGTGCATTTTTTGATCCACACTCTATGATTTGGCTCAGAATTAGATATAAAATGCTATTAGGTTAGTCTTATTTACAAATGTAGAAGCAGAGCACAAGAGTCACTCCTACAGGGCAGCAGAACTGCTACCTTCCATCACAAAGAGAGACCCTGAATGATAGGGTTCCCAAATGCCTGCATATGGCGGGAAAAGTCCCACCAAAATGCCACTCTGCTCGCTAATTAATTTAGCAAAAGCGGGATAAAAATGGCAGCAACACTCTATAATGAGGCTCTATGGTAACCACGGTAACCATAGAGACTACAAAGGAAAGTCAAAGAACATCGGAGGTCTGTTCTTAGAAGTTGACATGCGCTCTGTGGCCATATATAGTTCTGCAGAACCAGACTCCAAAACTGCAGTTTTTGGCTGGGCTGCCTGGCCACCTCCCTCTCCACTCCTCCTGAGCGAAGTGCTTGCTACTCAGCCTGAGCGGTGTGTGTCACCTTCCCCCTAATTCTTGACAGCTTGAGCCCCTTCATGAGGGAAAATACATTGTGCAGAATGAAAAGGCTGCGGTTCTTCCCCCCTTTCCTCCAGCCCAACCCTCTTGATCCTTCTCTTCTCCACCACCTGAGTCAGCAGCAGGTTGCCTTCCTCTGGCCCTCACACCTGCCACTATACAGGACAGTGATTCAGCTGGCCCTAGCTGCCATCGTTCATCTCTCTTTCTGTGGTCTGAGCTCAAAACTTGCTCTTTCTTTGCATACCTTCAGTTTCCCTCAGCTGGGTGGGATCATTTCCCCCAAGCTTTGCTAGGTTCTTTAATAGAGTTATTGGGGATCCAATTCCTAACAATTAGCCCTCATCGAGGAAACATCCACAGTCTTTTAGATTTTTTTGTTATGAGCCCAGGTTCTGTTCCCTGTGGGCCAAATCCATTCACATTGGGCAGGCTTCAATCTCATAACACGTCACTAGTTGTCTCCTTAGCGGCAATTATTTTCTTTCTCTGGCATCAGCTAGACATTATTTCTCCATAGGGTTGCCAACCTCCTGGTGGTGACTGGAGATCGCCTTCTGTTACAACTGATCTCCAGCCAATAGAGATCAGTTCCCCTGGAGAAAAGGGCCGCTTTGGCCATTGGACTCTATGGCATTGAAGTCCCTCCCCTCCCCAAACCCCACCTTCCTCAGGCTCCACCCCAAAAACCTCCTGCCAGTGGTGAATAGGGACCTGACAATCCTATTTCTCCAGTTCATATTAAGCATCTCTAACTAGAGGTGGGTTGGACTGTTAAAAGCCCTGGAGCTGTCTGAGCCAAGCTGCCCAAGCTGAGCCAAGTACTGGCTGCACTGCAGGGGCCTCTCAGCTTGGACTGGGTCTAAGCAGAGTAGCCCCTGTGCCACTGCTAGCACTGCAGCTCATTGTTGGTTGCAAGGGCAGCACCCCCCTGGGAACTTTTCAGGCACATTAAAGGGCCAATCTGTCCTGTCTGTAATGTCTAGACCTCAGTGTGTCCCAGAGCTAGAAAATAACACACTGAGATTTATGTGCTGATAGAAAACAAACAAAAGATCCTCTGAAACCTCTTTTGAAAGTATCATTTTTTGAAGTCTTGTTCATACCAAAGAGTGGGCCACCATTTCGATCTTGTTGATTACTTATGGTTGGTTGCCTGGGCTTTCAGGGATGTCCCCCCCCTTTATTTTATTATTTTGCATGCAGTTTAACTCTAGACTAGTATATTTCTCTGTTCATTGGGGAATTGTGCAGGTAGTGAATGCTCAGGTTCAAATCCTCCAGTGCTTAAATTTTCCAAATCTGCTGTAACTTTTGGTCGCAAACAAAGGAGATAAAAGACCATTGTGGTCTGTGATAAGAATAAATAAAACAGTACAAGGTGGTATTTCCACTACTGGTGTTCATATCTAGTTAATCAGGAAGAAATGTGATAGTAGCTTGCTCTCCCTATGGATGGGGGGAAAGAACAAATTTTATTTTCCTTGGCAACTGTTGCTCTTTTCCTTCTCCCTCCCCACCACCCACAGATATTCCCTGTCAGTGGATGTCAGTTGCAATATCTCAGGCTGCACATGGAGATAAAACAGGGTTCGTTTCCACAATGCCATTGCTTTTCGGTTTTAAAGAGACAACACAAATGGAAATCAGTGAATATTTTGTATCTGTGGTGAGCCCTGCAATTTTACCAGGCTCTGATGTTTCCCCCCAGTTCACTTGTGCATGAAGCAGGCATCCTCCCCTTCATGCATAAGGTAGCCACCCAAGTCTGATCAGGTACAATATCTTTTTTCTTCAATAAAGGTGGAGGTTTTTAATGCAGGTAAAAAGGGCTGCTTCACCTCGCTCCAGCAGGAGTCTGGAAAAGAACTGCTCACAGTGGGGATGTTTTGTTTCTGTGGTCTGGAAATCGCTCTGATTGTCATCCAGTCTCAAATACCCACTCCCGAGGGGTAGCTTTAGCATTATCCTTTCTGCTGCTAGAACAATTATTTGATAATTCAGCAATGCTTTGTTTTCTCTCTAGACTTTTTGTTTTCAACTCTTAGCAGATTCTTTTTGTATATGTATGTATTTCTTCCCAGCATCTATGGTTCAGGCAAATCACAAGTGTTTACTTTTCCCTGTAGCATAGTTTTCATTTCTGTGTGTGTGTGTTAAGTGCCGTCAAGTCGCTTCCGACTCATGGTGACCCTATGAATGAATGTCCTCCAAAATGTCCTATCTTTGACAGCCTTGCTCAGATCATTTCTGCCATTCATTAAAAAATACACATTAAATAATGTGACTGAGGAATATCCTGAAAACCTTTACACATCTGTATGAATTGATTCCTCATTTGAAATTGCTGGGCTTGGACCCTCTGTTATCTTCTATGTGTAAAAATGCAGTGTAAAAATACATATTTTACTCCTTTATTATTTATGGTTAAAGTAAGTAAATAAAGTATGGGAGGGAAGGTGGCATGGTATAGCCAGATCTCATCATATATCAAAAGCTAAGCAGGGTCAATAGTTAGAAGGGAGACCACCAAGGAAGACTCTGCAGAGGAAGTCAATAGCAAACCACCTCTGCTTCTCACTGGCCTTAAAAGCCCCTCCTGGGGTGGCCATAAGTCAGCTGTGACTTGACGGCACTTTACACTCACACAAGTAAATAAAATAGTCTATCTTGCTGAGACTCAATGCAGGTTACAAAAGTAGAAATCAATGCAATGAAAACAGTTTGACATACAGAAGCTGGAATACAAAACTTAAGAAAACAGTGCAGTAAAACCAAAATGATAAT
Organism: Euleptes europaea; assembly: GCF_029931775.1. Lineage (NCBI taxonomy): Eukaryota > Metazoa > Chordata > Lepidosauria > Squamata > Sphaerodactylidae > Euleptes > Euleptes europaea. The sequence goes on from NC_079326.1 coordinate 29,228,157, forward strand.
ACGTTGTTTCATGCACACAATCTTGCCATCTCAAATATTTGTGTCAGGAATATAAAGAATTCAAGTTGAAAGCCCTATTGGACCCAGCATTATTACTGGAGAAACAAGTTAATGCAGCTGCAAAAAAACCCTTCGTGAAGATGGCTTGATTTGGATGATCTGGCCATGTGGATCCATGCCACTCCAGGGAACTTCCCAGATCTGCAGAAAAATCTGTGTTAGAAATACTAATTTCAGTATACCCTCCCACCAAAAATTATCAGTTAGGCCAATGCATGTCCGGGACTCACATAAAGCAGTTTGGGCACCATCTTGGGTTGCCATAGCAACTCAAAATGGTGGTAGTGTTGAGGCTTTTATTGATCAGCTGGAGGAGATGGAGGTGAAGAATAGATGCTGGAGGTGGGAAGAAGAGAAGTAGGTGGTGATCAGGGGCAAAAGGGAGAAGCCAGCCAGTCAGCAGCAGTGAAAAAAGTGAAGCCAGTAGTATGGGATGGGGTTTACCTCCCCCTGTGATTCCTTCCAGGTTCATATCTGTATAAACTTAATATGGTAATGCTTTGAATCAACCCACCACCACTCATAAAGGCTGTCATGTGAAAAGAAGGAGTTCTGCTCTTCTGCCAGCCAATGTAGATGGCGGTGGCAGGGAATCTGTCAAATCCCCTTGCCTGTCTCATGCAAAAAGCATAGGGCTGGAGACTGAAGCGATATCCTTAAAGCTAGAAGTTTACTGATTGTCTTTTCAGAGGAAAGCAGCCTCCACTGCCAAAAATGGAGATAGCTGAGTTGGTGCAGAATAGGTATATAGCAGAAAAAACTGGGAGTAGGAAGAACGGTTTGACTCATTCCCGAAGAGGAATGGGAAAAGCTGAGTTCGTTTTGCGTTGAAGCAGCGTTGAGCTTCCAAGGAATGAGGTAACGTGCATTCCCAAAAATTTGATCCTTGCTGAAACAGGGAATAAAGGAGGGTTAAGTGACCATGCATAAAACACCCCAGTGAAATCTGTGGTAGATAAATGCTTAATTCACTTTAGTGGGATTTACTCAAGTATGAAGTTAACCACTTTGGACGTAGAACATAGAAACAGAGAGTTGGAAGGGGCCTCCAAGGTCATTATCCAGTCTAGTAAAACACTTGCACATCCCACTAGTTTGACAACAAGGGAAGCAAGGATGTAAATTTCTCCTGTTTATATCAATGAAATTTAAAGGTGTTTACCTTTGGCTGGATTATGTTGATTGATTTAATGATGCTTCTGTGTCCCTGGATAATGCCCCAGAAGTTATCATTTAGTTTGGCTGCAGCACACTATATTAAATCAAATTCTTTTTGGTGTGAATTTTTGCATGACATGTCTGCATGCATTAGTTGTGTATTTTATAAAAGGTAAAGGTCTCCTGACCCATGGGGTGATGTCACATCCCGACGTTTCCAAGGCAGACTTTGTTTGCGGGGTGGTTTGCCAGTGCCTTCCCCAGTCATCTTCCCTTTACCCCCAGCAAGCTGGGTACTCATTTGACCGACCTTGGAAGGATGGAAGGCTGAGTCAACCTTGAGCCGGCTACCTGAACCCGACTTCCATCGGGATCGAACTCAGGTCATGAGCAGAGCTTTTGACTGCAGTACTGCAGCTTAACACTTTGCGCCACAGGGCTCCATGGGGCTAAAATACGGGGTGTATTTTAGTAAGGAATAAATAGTGTAAATTTGCTGTGGCTCACTCTTCTTAAATTGGGTGGCATCTAATGGGGCCCCCTAGGTCAGTTAGCTCTGATGACACATTGAACACCCCAGAAAAGAAAGCTTCCATAACTGAGTAGTATTGAGGGGTGATAGCCATTCAGCTTAAAACACTGGAAGCTGTGAAACGATTTTTGTTGTAATCTTGCACAGTAGAACTACTATTAAATCTTTCCATGCAATTATCCAGTATTCTAACAATGAGTAAGTAATTAATAAATGAGTTTATTCCTAATGAATGATGGTTGAGAGTGAACAGATTGAAACTGAACCCTGACAAGACAGAGGTAATGTTTGTTGGGAAGATTGAGGTCTTGAAGGACAGTGTGCTTCACAATTTTGATGGGGTTCAGATGACCCTTGCTGACTCAGTCAAAAGCCTAGAGGTCCTACTGGACCCAGCACTACTACTACGGAAACTAATTCATGCAGCAACAAACAATGCTTTCCTCTAACTTAGTTTAGCCTGCAATATGGCATCCTACCTTGACGTGGCTGATCTGGCCACTTGGATCCATGCTATGGTAACATCAAAACTATACTTCTGAAATGCACTCTATATAGGTCTCTCAAAATCAACTCGGAAACTCCAGTTAGTGCAGAATACTGATATTACTATGAAGAACAAGGCAGTGTATTCTTAGTACACCCATGCTGCTGTCACTCCATTGGCTTCCCATTAGTTATCAGGTCCAATTCAAAATGCGGACTATCTCATACAAAGCCTTTCATGGCCGTGGACACTCATATCTATAGGACTGCCTCTCCTCCTATACCCCACCATGACTTCTTGACTCATCTGAGCAGGGCCTTAAACAGGTGCCACCCTGCAAACGGGCAAGATCAACAACTGCCTGTACCCTTCTCATGCTCCACTACCCCCCAAATCTCCAGGTATTTCCCAACCTGGAGCTGGCAACCCTAAGGAAGACAGGCCCCAAGCTGTGGCCGGCCATGGGTGTGGCTGTCTGTGGCATGATAGAGCTTCATTGCAAAGGACTCCCCTGGGAGGGGGGAGATGGATACTGGCAGGCTGCAGCTCTTGGTGAGGCCAGGCATGGATGTGGCAGGACAGCCCTTGAATTGACCGACTGGGGCATGCTGGGAGGAGGGGCAGATCACAGAAGGGCCAGCCCTGCCCTTCTTAGGCCCAGTAAGGCTTGAGGTACTGATCCTCAGGGTGCGCAGTGGGGAGGAGGGCAGGAGTAGCACTCCTCAGCCAGCACCTCATTTTTTGGGAACCTGCTGGTTGGAAGGGCCCCACATTGCAAGAAAGGGGAAGAAGAAGAAGAGTTGGTTTTTATATGCCGACTTTCTCTACCACTTAAGGAAGACTCAAACCGGCTTACAATCACCTTCCCTTCCCCTCCCCACAACAGACACCCTGAGAGGTAGGTGAAGCTGAGACAGTGTGACTTGCTCAAGGTCACCCAGCTGGCTTCGTGTGTAGGAGTGGGGAAACACATCCAGTTCACCAGATTAGCCTCCGCCACTCCTGCGGAGGAGTGGGGAGTCAAACCTGGTTCTCCAGATCAGACCCCACCGCTCCAAACCACCTCTCTTAACCACTACACCATGCTGGCTTGCTCCTCCACCACGGGAGCCTTTTAAGGCCAGGTTGGAAAAGTGCCAAGGAGAAAGAGGCAGGCACCAGCCCAGAGGTGGATGGGCAAGGCCTGGAGGGAGCAGGGACAAAAGAGTAGAGTGAATGTAACCCTCCTTTCCTTCTTGCTGGTTTGAGGCACTGCTGGAAACTCTGCCTGAGGAAAGGGATCTTGTAGGGTCCAGCAACACCAGACTCTGTCACAGAAACCACAGAAACAGACAACAAACTATAAATAATATAAATGAAAATAAATCAGAATAGCAAAGAGAAGAAAAGACTGAAATATATTCAGTGAAGTAGCTTTACTGTCACTGTAAGGGTCACTATCCACATCTTTATATATCCCAGAGACACTAATTTAGGATTAATTTTATGACAATCTTCGAGTATCCCTAGCCAGTAAATTGCCTTCAGAAAACCTTTTTTGTAAGGAAGCATTTTCAGTTTTATCGGGAAAATGTTTGGTGTAACATGTGAATCTCAACCCACAATGAAATTAAGATATTACAAAACCTGCTGGCACTTCATATAGATATCGAAGAAGTGGAATAGCTATTTAGTGTTGTTGAAATTACTGTCATACATTTTTGGTAAAGGTCAAGGGTGGGCAATGTAAACTGTACACAAGTCTTTATGCCTGGGGAAATTATTCCAATTTTTGTCATCAAAGTGAACATTCCTCAGGGAGTAAGCTCATTTTCTGTGCAAAGTAGCACAAATATACAGGCCAGTGGGAAAGCTTTATATATATTTTTGAAAAGATTTCATGTTGCCCACTCTTATTATAAGCACTAGGTTCTGGCTTGAGTCTCAAACAGAAATATGAAGCCAATCAGCTATGTGTAGCCAGAAACATACTTATCACAACTTGAACTGAATCACACTCATAAATATCACAAACACTCGGAATCAGAACAGAATTATATCTGACATTTGGAAGTGGCTGGAAAGCTAATCAGATAGTTATTCTGGCATCCCATGGTCTGTTTTCATTTTTTTCTGGATGGTGGAAAGTGCAGTGAAGGAAAACGGCAGCTCTGCCAGAGGAAAAATTTAGCCCCATGATAGATGGATCCTTTGCTTGCACACACTGGCAGACAGGGTTGCAAAAAGAGGAAAAACAAACAGCCATTGTCAGGCTTCCCAGCCCCAGGTGACAGGCAGACTACGTGTCATACAGATGATTTTTTTAAAAAGCACTTCTATGCTTCAGAGTAATCTATGACAATCTATGGGTTATATAAGAGCAGATGAGACGGTGGATCCCTTTATGAGTCCATTGATAAAAATGTGAGAGCAAGCATGCTGTAGTGGTTCAGAGGTGCAGACTCTAATCTGGATAACCTGGTTCGAGTCCCCACTCCTCCAAATGAAGCCTGCTGGGTGACCCTGGGCCAGTAACAGTTCTCTTAGAACTCTCTCAGCCCATGTGGAGGCAGGCAATGGCAAACCACCTCCAAATGTCTCTTGCCTTGAAAACCCTATGGAGTCACCATAAGTCAGTTGTGACTTGATAACACTTTCCACCATCACAAAAAGATAAGTGTTTCTGGGATTGGGGGCAGGGAGCCTGGCCAGGTAAACATAAATTTTGTAGATATGTTGCAATGGGCAGTGACCATTCAATTACCCAGACACTAATAGAATTGCCTCCCAAAATTTTTTTATCATTTCAGATTTTCAAATATTCCTGAAGGAGCATAACAACCTGTTACCTATTTGAAAGGAAATATCTTCCTTCCACAGACCTAAGCAGCAGTTGTGGAGAGTGCTGTATGCTAGGCTATTTAGTTTAAAGTCATCTTGTTTGTGGCTTCCTAGAGGCACCTGGTTGGCCACTGTGTGAACAGACTGCTGGACTTGATGGGCCTTGGTCTGATCCAGCAGGGCCTTTCTTATGTTCTTAAAGTAAAGTTAAGTTATATTCATCTTTGCCTCTCCAAACGTTACAAGAGAAAAATCAATTTCTCTGAAGCCACTTGTCATTAAATGTTCCCATTTTAGCAACACGGCAAAATCTGTGTCACAGATGAAGTTAGATTATTGTGGCTGTTTGTTCCAGCTGAAGATTTCTTTAACTTTCATAGGGAAAAAACCAACCATAACATTTCATCTGGCTTTGAAGGCAGCTTATTTATTGATTTTTAATCACTCAAAGTTTTTTCTTCCAGAAATGTAAGTATGGAGGGTTGGATCTAACTTCCACTAAAGAGGTTCTGTTAGGGGTCAAGGGACCCCCATGGACAAAAGCTTTGTGGGAAGAGGATTGTAATGAACAGGATAATTGTGCAAGCTTGAGTGAAAATGTTGGCAGGATCCAATCCATGTTTTAAAGAAAGACAAATAATATCAGAAAAGCGTCTAGACACCTTTGAGTGCTACAGGTTGCAGGAATGCTCTTATATGTTGAATATTAGGTTTGGTTATGCATGACAAGAGCCCCCAAGTTATACTTTTGGCAATGTGAAACCTACTGTTAGGCTTATGGTTGGGATGCGCTCATGTGCAGGTGCTGTTGTACAAGTCACCATCTCCTCATGCATCTTGTACAATCCAGTTCTCCAGTTTCTTTTATGATGGTGACATTTCTTAGCAGTTCAACCATGCTAGGAGCTGGGACAGACCATAGGTATACTCTTTAAAGTTCAGACAAACTGCATCTATACTCAGGCCCAGAACAGCAACACTGTATTGGAAATGTATAAGGATATTAGTGTGAATTCTATATTTAGAGCCAACATGGCGTAGTAGATAGAGTGCTGGATGTAGCCTTCTTCTGGTCACTCATTCTCTTGGTCTAACTCGCCACACAGGGTTGTTCTGAAGGTAAAATGGGATGATACCATATTTTCTAGTGTGGTAATACTATATAGAGAGCCAGCATGGTATAATGGTTAAGGTGTCAGACTAGGACCTGGGAAACCCAGATTCAAATCCCCACTCACGCCATGGAAGCTTGCTGGGTGACCTTGGGCCAGTCACACACACTCAGCCCTGACCCTGGCTAGTATTTGGATGGGAGACCTCCAAGGAATACCAGGGTCATGACACAGAGGCAGGCAAAGGTAAACCAACTCCAAACGTCTTTTGCCTTGAAAATTCTACAGGATTGCCATAAGTCAGCTGTCAAAAATTTGATGTCAAAAAAGAGTATTCTTTCCAAGAAATATTTTCTGCCACAAATGCGAGGGTGACAACAACAACCCCATCTTCATTTTTGTGACTGATCCACCATTTCCTAACAATTACCTAGCATATAAGGAGACCAGTCCTTCGGTAGAGAACTTACAACCTCTTGCAAGAGTCACAGGCAAGCTTTCTGTTGCTATATTGTACCAACCACCAAATCTATGCACACTATTTGTGAAAGCTAAAATAAAATCCCCTACCAGATATCCAAGATCATATAATGGTGCATCTATAGCTGTATTACTTGCTGTATGTTAAGAAACCAAATGGCTTTAAAAGCACTACTACTGGTAGGACCATTTTTCAAGCAGAATATCAATTGAAAGTCAAATAAGATAATGTTATTTGATGCAAGCACCCTATATGCTATATAAAGCCTGTTGTAAAAAAACAGCTACAGACTTACACACCAGATTCAGAAATATAAATCAGCAATCATAACATCAAGAATCTGTGGCAAAATATTTTAATTTTGAAGGCTGCCATTTCTCTAGCCTAGAAATATTTCCAGAGACAATAGAAACAAGAGAAAATTTCCAAATGTTCAGAATTAAAACTCTAACACTACATGATCTTAATATAAAGGAAAACCCTAAAATGAATGTAATTTTTTCATTACTTTGTTGAGTGCCTTGCTGTACTGAGAATTGTGTCCTCCTTACAGTGCCACCTAAGCAGAGTTATTCCCTTGGCTTCAATAGCCTTAGAAGGGTGTAACTCTTCTTAGGATGGCACTCTTTGGTTGCAATCCTAAAATATGTTCCTGGGAATAAGCTCAGGAATAAAATTGGGATTACTTCTGAGTAGATTGGTTTGTAGTAGTTCATTTAAAAGCCAATGTTTTTTTCTTAATCACATGTGGTGGACTTGTAATAACACAAAGAAATACTGGAAAGAGATACATGCTGAAATTCAGCAAATTTTAAAGATCAAATTTCCAATGGAAGTGAAGAGTATGCTATTGGGCATCTTGCCAAAAAATGTCATAAAAACTGCGGAACAACTGTTCAAATAGATGATTACAGCAGCCAGAGTAACATTTGCACACACACAAAAAAAAAATGGAAAGAAGAAGAGTTCCCAGACAGAGAGCAGTGGAAGAGCAAATTAGCTGAATATGCAGTAATGGAAAAAACTGACATGCTATCTGAATAAAAGACCAAGCGAAGAGTTCCAAGACAAATGGAAGGTATATTATTTATACTGTTCCTCAAAGGGGGGAATAGAAAAGGAATATCAAGATATGAGATGAAATTTAGAAAAAAATCATTGATATTTAGCCCATTCCTGAGGCGGGGGCTGAAAGTGGTCTGGAGGCGGCATGACCCCACCACCAGCATAAGCGGCCTCTTACCATGGAATCAGAGGCACTGGCGCTAGTGGCGGGGGCAGTTCTGTCGGTGTCTGGCTGCCGCGGAGCAGCACACTGCTCCTCCAATGCTGCAGTCTCTCCCGGACCTAAATTCCGGAAGAGAAATGCGGTGCCCGAGGGGGGGGCATTCCTGGGGGTGTTCCAATGAAAAGCAAAAAAAAAAAAAAAAAGCCCCTCCAGCTGGGATATGCCCCCTTGAACAACAGCATTGCTGCACCAGTTTTTTTCTGGCACAGCATTGATGTTTTCGATGGAGGGGAGGAAAGCCCCAATTATTTTTAGCCATTTAAAAAGGCTTTTTTAAGCCTTGCGGCAGCCAGGTAACATCTTTGGGGTGCTGCAGTGGCACCTCGGCTACGCCATTCCTGGCCACCACAAGGCTCATGAATGGGCTGATACTGTAATGAATATAGTTTAAATATGGTGTGGAAAACCCAATTTTTTAATATTGGGAATAATTATTAGAAATATAAAGCTACAACTAGCTTTTTAGTAAAAATATATAACAATTAATATAATGTCTTCTTAGTTATGTTATAATTCATTTCAATACACTGGTGAATATAAATATTGTGCCTAATTAAATAATGTTAAGATTTTAGACAAAAATATTAGGATAATCACTAATTAACAGTCTATATTATCTTATTACATATTGTTTGTAACTATATTTAACACTATTGATAGATCTTTCTTGTTCGTTGGTATAAATGTGTTGACTTCTCTTATTTGTAAAGGAGATCATGGTTTGATTCCTTCTTTTGTGGTAATCTCAGCCTTTAATATGTTTTTTTCATGTTCTGTTTTTATTCTTATAAAAAAAAATTAGGAAAAAAATCCAGTGGTTACTGGAAAAGACTGAAGCAAAACTTTAAACCAAATACATTTTAGCCTTTTCAGTTTTGCCACACACTTATCTGATCCGTATACCTCTAGGGAAAAAACACAGAAATTTTATCCCTGTTTAGGTGCTTTTAAAGTATATGCTCAAGGTTAATATTATTGTGTTCGGGTGATATCTGCATTGGTTTCGATGAGAAATGCTTTTCCACCTGTAACTTTCTCCTCATCCCATTATTGGGACTTAATTTTCAGATATTGTACCCCTCACCCAACAAAGATCCTCTTCTTCCAAGTTTGAGGCTGATGGGAGAAATCATACCAGCTCTCTAGGCAATGAAAAGCAATAAAAATAAAAAATCCAGTCTGTTTCCCAAATCCAGTTGTGATGAAATTCTCAGGGACTGTAGGTCTAATTCAAAAGATCCTTCCTGCCAAGCTGATGACTGCAAAAAAAAAGGGTCCCGGTTTTACAAGCCATTAAAATTCTCCCTTGTTGAGCAGGCAAAAAGGTGTGAGACTGAATTATTTCCTCTGTTTTTCCTGCTGCTGAGGTTCAGATGCAGGCAGGGGCCAGTTTTTAAACCAAAGTGGCAGGGGGGTTAACCCCTGCATGCATGCATGTACACACAACCTGTTTTGGCTTCATTCATTTTAGCATTTCCCTTCCTTCCAATTTACTTCCATTAAAGAGAACAATTAAATGTTTAACAGTGCGAGATAAAGTGTGGGAGGATGTGAACTTTACCTCATTCACCTGCATGTTCAATTATCTTAAAACAAATTGACCATCCCAATCTCTGCCTTACATATGCACAAGTGCATGGGTACATAATTGGGTTTGCCCAGAGCTGCTTCCATGTAAGGAGAGAGATCTGATCCCTTTCTCATCTTGCTCATCCCCGCCCCCTCTGTTTTTCTCCACTTTTCGTTTGAAACCATAGAATCAGAATACCCTCCGGTCTGCAAAGTGGGAAGGTTACCTGTTATGGGATGCAGGGAGAGGATGGAACGTAGCCAGACCCATTGCCTTACCACTTTACAAAGAATACAAACTGTTCTTTTGCTTCTTTTCCCCAAAATTGTCAGGCAAGCTTTCTTGGGGGATAGCATGATGGGATTAGCCTTCTTTCGCTTATAAAATCTGCTTCTTACAATATTATTTTGTTAAATTGATATTTATGGGGAATACGTTTCAAAAGATGCAGGCCTCCTCGCTTTCTGCAAGTTGTTCTGTCATCAATGATGATGCAATGGTGCTGTTTTGTTGTTGTGGTTTTGCTTATTCTAGTAATCTCTTCAGTGACTGCTCTTGGGTGTTACTTTAAAATCCAGTGTGGAGTCTCATCGGTTAGGCTAAAAGTCATGCTTGCATATCTGCACTGCAGGTATCACCTGCTCTTTCTGCAGTTGTTTTTGTACAGTGCTCAAAGATACAGAGCAGTTCTACACACTCTGCGTGTATGTGTTTCTGTACCTATGTTTGTGTGCCCCTAATACAGTTCTGCTCCCTGACCTGGATGGCTCAGGCTAGCCTGATTTCGTCAGATCTCAGAAGCTAAGCAGGGTCAGCCCTGGTTAGTATTTGGATGGGAGACCACCAAGGAATACCAGGGTTGCTGTGCAAGGGAAGGCACTGGCAAACCACCTTTGTTAGTCTCTTGCCATGAAAACCCCAAAAGGGGTCGCCATAAGTCGGCTGTGACTTGACGGCACTTTACACACACACAATACAGTTCTGCACCATGTACTGGTAGCATCTATAGGGGCTGTCAGATTCTGCTCCCAGCCTGTTTGAAAATCATTTGTGGACATGCAAGCTCTCCAACCATCAACCACCATGAAAAAAATTGTGCATGCCTCTCTTTTCATTCAGAATTCACATATACGTGGTGGCTAAGAGAATGAGCTATGAAGTCTCTACTTGAAATCTTGGGTCAAAACCCAATAGTTAAGTCTTAGAGAAGAGAATAAATGGATAGTTCTATCACACCCTATCTACTTTTCACCTTCTCCAGTTATTGGACCCTCACCCCCCACCAAATCACATACCCTTGAAGCTGTCCTAATGGACAGGTTATCCTTTTATTTTAGCATTCATTTCTGTCCAGCACCCCACACCTATGCAGGAAGAACTGATAAGCTCAAAAGAGCCTTGAGGGGGCCTTGCTTTGTGCTCCATCTCCAGCTATTGGCTTTGGTTCAGCCAGTACATGTGAAGTAGCCAGAATACAGTCACAGAAAGCCATTCTTCACAAGCAGGAATACCCTGTAGGTATATTAAGAATCCAAGAGTGTGCGTGCTTCACCCTTTAAGAGAAAGATAGTTGTTGACACTTCCTTGGAAGCAGACTTCTAAACAATCAAATTAATTTTGAGCAGATCTTCACTCAGAATTCTGAACTACATACAGTATATAAAAACAGCAATGTAAGACCACACTGAACAGCAGAAATAAAAGTGGCAGCATTAAAACAGCAGTAATAAATACATAAAAGATCACCATATTAAAAAAAATCTCTGAAACACAAATACGAGTGGTCTGGGTAAACAGGATACATTTTCTCTGAGGCTTAGAAGGTAACAAATATGGCCTCAGGTAAACATGCTTCTGGAAGGAGTTGCATAGGTGGGATGCAGCCACAGAAATGGCCCAAACTCTGATCATCAGGTGCTGGGTTCATATGTCTTTCTTTTCTTCTATGAGAATTCAACTCCATGCTTCTTAATGTCATATATGTCTTTTATTTTGTCTGTTAGTCATTGTGAAATGTCCTCTTGTCTTTGTTCAGCTCTGTTTTTTGCCTCAATATATGTGATCAGAATCTGGTAATCGTCATTCCTTTTTAGCTCGAACCTATTTCCCATCTTTTCTGCATATGTTCTTTTCCAGAGGACCTATAAACCAAAATACGAATGAGTCTGCAAAACATTGCTTGCAGCCAAGAAAACATTCTCAGTCATTTCTTTGCCGCTGTCAAAAAACTCCCCAGTGGTTTGCATCATTCAAACTGATCATTTCACTTTCTTCTAAGTCTTCCCTGGAGGATTTACAGCCACATAAAAATACTGTGATTGAAATCCTCTGATGGCCATCTCTTGAGATATTGGATATCCTGCTGAAGTTGCCACAGGGGTCACTTTATATATGAGTCTGTGTTACTGCATTTTTCAGCCACTGCTACAAACACAAATAGACAATAAAACAGTATGAGTAACAGAATAGGGGATCAGCCCATTGGAGTCTGTTTTTGAAACTGCTGAATGATGTGAAAACAGAAAACATCCAAGAACAATACAATGAAGTGAATTTTGAACACCCAAGTTACAGAGTAATCTTCTGGCATTTCTGGTGTACTTGGCTCTGGTGGAGGAAAGAAATCAGTGCTGCAGAAAACTGTCACAATTTCTCCTCTGATGTCCCACTGATGGGACAGTTTAGAGGAACCGGATCTCAGGTGGTTCCTCTTGGTGCCCTCTGTCTTTAACACATGCATTGGCATAATGGTGGCTGTGCTATAGGAATTATGTTACTTTGTGGAACAGCCTTGCTCAAGGCCTGGTTAATCAGTCATTTCCAAGACACATGTAAGACCCATTGCTCTCAACCAGAGAGTGGCATCTCACTTATCCCAGAGCAGTAGCCATGTTGGTCTGATGCAGCCATAATAACTGAAGAGTCTACAGGGACCCTAAAGACATGTGTGTGTTAAATGCCATCAAGTCGCTTCTGCCTTATGGTGACCTTATGAATTAATGACCTTCAAAACATCCTATTGTTAACAGCCTTGCTCAGGTCTTGCAAACTGAGGGACGTGGCTTCCATGGTTGAGTCAATCCATCTCATGTTGGGCCTTCTTTTCCTGCTGCATTCACGTTTTCCTAGCACTATTGTCTTTTCCAGTGACTCTTGTCTTCTCATCATGTGACCAAAGTACGATAGCCTCAGTTTAGTCATTTTACCTTCTAGGGAGAGTTCACGTTTGATTTGATCTAGAACCCACTGATTTGTTTTTTTGGCAGTCCATAGTATCTGTAAAACTCTCCTCCAATACCCCATTCCAAGTGAATCAACTTTCTTCCTGACAGTTTTCTTCATTGTCCAACTTTCACACCCATACATAGTAATGGGAAATACTATTGCATAATTATCTTGATCCTGGTCAACAGTGACACATCCTTACACTTTAAGAATCTTTTCTAGCTCCTTCATGCCTTAAAGACTAGCACATTTCTTGTTGCACAACAATTTGCGTGCCAGTGGTCATCTCCTTAGAAGCATAATGAAGTGGGTTCTGACTCAAGAAAGCTTATGCCATAATAAATATGTTGGTCTTTAAGGTGTAATGAGAGTCCTTTGCTATTTCTGTACCTTTTGATTGTGTGCGCCCCCTTGGCCTGGTGAAAAACTCATACCAGCTGGTTGTTTACCCCACAAAATGTTGGGTTTTGGGGGGCATGATAATTTTCTGTAGAACCTTTCCATGGTATCTATCTCTTGCATGCGATTAAAACTAAGGTCAGCTTCGAAGGTGACCTTTTTAGTAGCTAGAGTGAAATTTGCAAGTGATGTTGACCTCTGCAGAATCTGTGTTATTGACTGAGAGCTCCGAATACAGAACTTTTCTCTTGTGAAGTGGCTCATCTTTCACCATTCTGCTTTCTAAGTGAAGGCACTGTCCATGGTACTGATACATTGATCCATTCAGAAAGCTTTGTTGGTTTAGGACGGTGAAAGTAAATGCATAGATGAACTGTCTGTAATCCAGTATACTTTTAAGTTGTAGAGCCAGCTGCAGCATGTACCCATCAATGTATAATGATTTAGCCCTCAGTCTTACATTTTGTTTTCATTTAAATTGACAGTTCTTTTGATTTTTTTTACCTCTCTGTATCTTCTCTCTTCTTTGTCTGCTGTTCTTTAACTTTAGTTTCCTCAGCTTTATGGCCTTAGACTTGAAGAACATTAATAGACTGGAAACTAGTCTTATATGTGTGAATTTTCTGGGGTATGCCTTACTTGAAATGAAGCATTGTTGCTGTGAAGCAGAAAAAGATGCTTTTAATTGCTATACAAATTACTGCTCACAATGGATGGTAAGATATGGAAGGAGGATGACTTAAAAAGATACACACACACAGGATAACGTCAACCACAGTAAATTATCTTGTATAACTCATGTGTTGTATCATTTATGCTGGTCTCATGAGCATCCCAGTACAGAGTACCCACTGTGGTAGTCTCCAGAAAGTCTCCCGAAAGGCTGAACATTGTGGGAGAGAATAATAAAAATAAATACATAAAAATTAGTAGAGGATTTGGGAACTGAGCCAAGATTCTGAAAGGCAAGGATCCAAAACGGAGTTTTGTCTTTATTTTGTCTTTTGCCATAAGGTCACATCTGACTTATGGAAACCCCAGTGGGGTTTTCAAGGCAAGAGACATTCAGAAGTGGTTTGCCATTGCCTGCCTCCCCATCATGACCCTGGAGGTCTCATGCCTTTGGGGCTTTTTTGGGCTGGTGCTCAGTACAAGGCTAAAGTTTCCTGCCTTCACTCTGAATGGGCTTTGTGGGTTTTGTGAAGTATCGTATATAATCAAATCTAATAGGTCATGTAGTATCGTGGCATCATCTTACTCAATGTGTGGTTGGCTGGGACTGCACAGTGAAGGAGAACTGGAAAAAATAGTACCAAAGTGACAACTGATGTGGGGAACACAGTGGCTGCAAACAATCACAAATGACTTTAATACATTTGTGAATTTAGAGGACACAAATCACAATTTTCACATGGAAAATGCTTGAAGGTGGTCCTATGGTGCAAGCCTAAACACTCACAGCCTTTCCCCAAGTCATACATTCTCATTCCCCCAGTTCACTTGAGATGTGAAGGTTTATGGTAGTACAATTGGTGCCTGGGAGATGTCAGAGTTCCTATATTTCTATTATGCATTAGTTCATTCATTTCCGATGAATGGCTTCTTAGTACAAAAAGATAATCGATAAAAGATAATCCGATCAGTGAAAATGCAGAAAATGTGCTGCACATGCTAGGCTGTAAACCTTAATTCTGCACTGAGCACCTGATTTTAAATGCACAAAAACCTCCAGGAGATTTAAAGTTACAGTTCCCATAAGGACTATAGCTCTGCTCCGTTATATAAACATTTATGCTTTTATATATCAGTAACACAGCAGAGTTACAGCTGTTACGGGCACCGTAATTTTTCCTTTACTGTCTTGTGTATTTAAAATGCCCTCTAAGGACCCAATTTTGCAATTCCAATGCTGCCAACACCTCTTGCTCAGTTTAAGACGTTTGTTTTCAGGGGCCATTTTTCCTTCCAAAAACTTAAAGGTTGAGCCCTGTAAGGTATTCTCTGCTTGGCTTTTCATCGATGAAGAGCTGTAGTCAGAAATATATCCAGAATCCTGAAATGTCATGAATGGCAGAAAACCAGCTCCTTAGTTTAGCAGTTTGTTTGTTTGATTGATTTCTATGCTGCCTTTCAGTCCAGACAAATCCCTGAGGCAGTTTATGATAAAATTCAATTAAGTTGGGTTTCTTCCGTTCCCTTTGGCATAGTGATGATCTGGGGTGGCATGCCACCCAAACCTCACTTTTTATTTGGCTCTGGGGTTGTCCCCAGCCCTTCTCACCCACTCGCTCTTTGGCTTTTGGGAACTGGATGGTTACCGGTACAATCTGACACCCCTCTAAGCCCATTACCTTCAATGGATTTAGAAGGGTGTAACTCTGTACTTGCAAGACTGAACACTTCTTGTTTCCTTTACTCCAAGAATGCTGATATTTTCAATGTCCCAAGACAGAGAGGGAGGGGTCAGGCGGAGCAGGTTTGCTTTAGCCGAGGCACTAATAATGAACATTGAACTGACCTTGGCTATCTATCCGCAGAAAGTTCTGTTGCCTAGAGCTATCTGAGGAATCAGTGCAGATGGTAAAGAATCAGTGCGGCTTTTTGTGTTTACTGAGCAGAAAGACAACTGATTAAATTTATAGTCTGGGTAAGTGCCCTTATCTGATGTGGCTCACAGTTAGTTTGCCCCCCTGACCTAGAATAATAATCCAGTGAGAATGCAGACTAGTTTTAAAGTGCTGGCAGTTCTTAGTAACTTACTTGCTATTTTTCCAACTAGTTTTTAAATGCATTTACGAATAGAATGGTTTACCAGAATTAAATTTTTAGAGAGTCTGTTTTAGTTGAGATGAGATACTGGACCTTCCCCAAGTAATAAAAAAGAGACAAACACTTCTGATTCCTTTAAACGCCAGGACAGTAATGATAGCTAGAACTGAATTGTCACTCTTTGATGAATTCCTGCGTGTAAATGCAGAGACTTTGCAACAGTCATGTATGTCTTGATTTCAGGAAGCATGCATCAAATAGCAAAATATCTGGAAGGGTACTAACTCATCTAACCTGACTAAAGAGGAATCTTAAGATTTTGAAAAGAAGGGTTTTCTAAATGAAGCATCAACCCCTTCTGCAGTCCCTGGAAGTTTGATAACTACAAATGCAAGCAAGAGGGAGCAGCCTCCCGTGGGAATGGAGGTGGAAGCTGCTTTGCTCTCTCTTGATTTATACACTTAAAATTCAACCATGGAGAGGGAGGCCATTTATGAGAAGTCATGTTTGAGCCAGAATATCCATGCCCACTCCAATCCTAGATTTCTCCTTCCACTCTCTTTTAAGGGGCCCATAAGCAGAGCTTTCAGCAGGTTAGCTGTTCGTATGCAAGAATATTTTTTGAACACTGTGTTCATATTAAAAGGCATCCTGTTAAGCAGAACCTGTGCCTGAAATGTTGAAGAGTTGCTGTTAGAGTTATGCAGTACCTCACCCTGCCCATTGTGGCAGCCATTTTGTGGTAGGCTCCGCCCCCAGCGGCAGCCATTTTATGATTGGCTCTTACGGCTGTGGTTGGGATGACCACACAATGTCAGAATTCCAAAGGTGCCCACAGGCTCAAAAATGTTGGGGACTCCTGATCTAGGTGAACATATAATTTATTTAAGATATTTATATCTATCTCAGTTTCCTCTCCAATGGGGGACTCAAAGTAGCTTACAACATTATTCTCCTTTTCTCCATTTGGTCCTCACAACAATAACACTGTGAAGAAGGTTAGGCTTAGAGTGTGACTGGTTCGAAGCCACCCAGTGAGCTTCCATGGCAAAAGTGAGGATTTCAGCCTGGTTCTCCTAGATCCTCGGGTACTTTCACACATCCTGAATAATGCACTTTCAATCCACTTTCAATGCACTTTAACGATCGTTTGCAAGTGGATTTTGCCATTTTACACAGTAAAATCCAGCTGCAACGTGCACTGAAAGTAGATTGAAAATGCATTATTCAGGATGTGTGAAAGTGCCCCTAGTCTGATGCTTGAATGACTGCACCATGCTAGTGAACATACATATGCAGATATGCAGCCATTCTTTCACATAATACAAAAATTACTTAATAGTGCCAAAAACACTTGAGGCACTGGTGTGGGTCAAAATCATGGGCAATATCAACAGTCATACCAAAATGAATGCTTGCTTGTTGTAACAGTACATGTAAAACTTGTTTGTGTTTCTCAGGGTATAGCATAGAAAACCAGAGGGATCAGAGACAAAGAATGAACATGTATATTATGGGTAAAGACTGCTGTACAGAGAATTGTCCATCACAAATTTGAGAACGTATTTGCCCATAGGCTAGCAAAGGAGATCTATGTGCGGCTCAGTATACAATTTGAAATGTGCATGTGACTAGCTTGGGAATTGTCATGTAACAGCTAAGAATTATATTAAATTCCTTGCATAATCCAGGTAACACAAATGTTAAGTTGTGCTTTGGGGAAAGGAAAAAACATGCAACTCATCTCCTCTAGGAACAGGGTCAGGACTGTGGATTTGGCTTCCCATGAAATAATTAATATGTTTTGGGCTGCTTTACTAAAATAGTGCAGTATCACAGACCTTAATGTTACTATTTTCCAACAGGGATCAATTTGTGTTGTGATAAGATTGATGGGATGTGTGAACTAGTAATACAGGACTGAAGAACATCACAGGGCCTGACTGTAATTTTTCTCTTGGGTGTTTATAGTGGAATCATTTATCCAGACGTTGCTTATTGGGGCTATTCGTCTACTGTGGAGTAAGAAACTTTTCACACATTTTTAAAAAGGTTTTACACTGAATATCTTTCTAAAGATGCAAACTGTAAATGTGGCACAGGTGTGAAACTGAAATGTGTGACACACACAATTATCCTGTATGGCAAGAGAGGTAGGGTAGCAATAGGTAGCAATAGGGTAGCAAGGGTAGCAATAGGGTAGCAAGGGTAGCAATAGGGTAGCAAGGGTAGCAATACATACTCATTTTGTTCTCAGCCTGCAAGAAAACTGTATGTTTTCTGTGGCATTTGACTGATTTTGGATGGTCTTTCACTAGTCTTAGTAGTTCCAGTGAGTGAACAAAGAATGGACACAATCAAACTGTTCTCCCCTGAGAGTAGAGTTGCCAACCTCCAGGTGGGACCTGGAGATCTACTGGAATTACAACTGATCTCCAGAAAACAGAAATCAGTTCTCCTGGAGAAAATGGCTGCTTTGGAGGGTGAACTTTATGGCATTATACCTTCCTGAGGCACCCTGACCTGGATGGCCCAGGCTAGCCTGATCTCGTCAGATCTCAGAAGCTAAGCAGGGTCAGCCCTGGTTAGTATTTGGATGGGAGACCATCAAGAAATACCAGGGTTGCTGTGCAGAGGAAGGCACTGGCAAACCACTTCTGTTAGTCTCTTGCCATGAAAACCCCAAAAGGGGTCGCCATAAGTCGGCTGTGACTTGACAGTACTTTACACTCACACCTCCCTGAGGACTCTTCTCGAAATCTCTTCCTCTGCAGGCATCACCCCCAAATCTCCAGGAACTTCCCAACTGTTGGCAACCCTACCTGAAAATGTGCTGTAAAATTAAGCTATTTGCCTGCGTGCATCTCACAGAGGATGTTTGCAAGATCAGGTCATAACATCATGGCCTGAAAAATATGCTTCCCACCCCTACAACTTTCCAAAACCTTCTAACATTAAGCATGTTTAAAGACCCACCCCCCCCGCCGCCTGGTTTCAAGGGACTCCCAGGAAACCGGGCACGGGGTCTTTAAAGGCGGGAAAAGGCAGGTTCGGGGAACGCCAAACCTGCCGAATTTATCCGGCGATCGCCCGAACTTGCCGAATTCAGCACGTCGTTTTCCCTCCTTTTTTTTTGAGTTTGGTTTGGTTCCATCCGAACTGAAAACCCCTGAATCGGGGGAAATTCGGCTGTTTGTTCGGTTCGGACGAACCAAATTGACAGCCCTATTATTGGCTGTTTATTTAGAATGGGGAGGGGTTGGGGCTCAGTTTGTAGAGCATCTGCTTTGCATGCAGAAGGTCACAGGTTCAATCCCTGGCATCTCCAGTTAAAGGGACTAGGCAAGTAGGTGATGTGAAAGACCTCTACCTGAGACCCTGGAGAGCCACTGCCGATCTGAGTAGACAATGCTGACTTCGATGGACCAAGGGTCTGATTCAGTATAAGGCAGCTTCATGTGTTCATGTGTGTTCAACATTTTTGCCATACCCTTCCTCCAAGAGCTTAGGGCGGCATACATCAGTCTGGAAAGGTACAACATGGCAGCACTATAGCACAGGTAAGGGTGCCTTGGTGCAAGTAAGGGGATTAGACATGTTCATGGCTACTAGACATGCTAATTAAAGGGAACCTCCACATTCAAAGGCAGTAAGCCTCTAGGAGCCAACATCAGGGGAATAGCTTGGCTTCTGTGACCCATTTGCTGGACCTTGAGGGCAAATGGTTGACCACTGGGTGTGAAGCAGGATGCTAGGGTAGATGGCCCACTGGCCTTAACTAGCGGGGCACCTCTTATGTTCTTATGCCTCTAAACATTATTGTGAAATGAGAAAAAAAATGTAACACAGCTCCTGGTTGAGGCAGCAGTCCCAATAATACCCAGTTCTTCTCAGAAGTTCCTAATCAAGGAGACCCTCGGTGGCACATCTGGGGCTGCAGCTGCCTAATGTGTGTGAGAGCCTTCAATGATCTGAGGCCCATTGTTACCTGCCTGGAATTAGCGCTAAGTATTCTTTTTTTTCTAGTGATTACAAGAGGCTGACTTTCTAATAAGTCAGGAAGGATTAAGTGGTATTTGCTACTGACTCAATAATGAATCTGTCAATATCAAAGCTTGTGGCAGTGACAGCGGGAAGTATAAGAAAGGGTTGCTTTCCCCATATTTTCCCAGACGGTGTTGGAGCGTTGCATTCTTAATTAGACAGAAGCCAAATCCACATAAATCTCTCTCAGTGCAAATTTGTTTTAAATAAGATATTGATGAAGAAGAACATATAGGGTGAACGTTTCTTTTTTTAAAAAGGAAAAACAACCTGCTATTCCAAGGGAGAATTGTATTTAAAAAGCAGACATAAAATTTGTTGGTACTCGCTGTTGATTTTTTTTTGTCTCCAATTTTAATTTCTAAGCAAACTGGGAATTAGGAGCTTTATGGACTATGCATTGCAAATACAGTAATGAATAATATTTTGTAAATGGTTGAGTAAAACATCTCTTTTATTTCTTTTCTCTTGCCTTGAAAAGTCCCCCACCCTCTCAGATATGGCACTCTGCCATTTCTACATCAAACAATTCACTTTAAGGCAGTGATACTTACTCTGTAGCTTGTGAGCCGCATGTGGTTCTTTGACATGTTACCTGTAGCTCTTGACATGTCACTATTCCCCAATGTGGCACCTGCCCCAAGTTTCAGGAGAGTAAGCAAGAAGAAGAAGAAGAGTTGGTTTTTATATGCCAACTTTATCACTTAAGGAAAAAATCAAACCGGCTTACAATCACCTTCTCTTCCCCTCCCCACACTAGCCATTCTGTGAGGTTGGTGGGGTTAAGAGAGCTCTAAGAAAGCTGTGACTAGCCCAAGGTCACCCAGCTGGCTTCATGTGGGGGAGTGGGGAATCAAACCCAGTTCTCCAGATCAGTGTCCACCCGCTCCAAACCACTATACAATGCTGGCTCTCACCCAGCGAGGTTTGTGGCTGGCAGGTGGTTCCCACCTTGAAAAAAGCTGCCTCTGGAGGAACAGGTAAGCTGCAAGCCTCCTTGAAGTGCTGGCCTCATGCTAAAGATGGAAGAAAATGTGGCTTTTCTGGTTGATGGTGATTTCAAAAGTCACTAACCATGAGTTGTTGGAGTGGGTACCTCTGCTTTAAGGAATCCTGTTGCATATGCATTGATGAAAATCATGCAAAATGCCAACTTCTTCCTAAGCCCAGCTCCCAAACAGCTTGACAGTCCCTGGGGAAGAACATGGGAATAGAGCAATGTACCACATCGTTAGGCCCTGAATGGGGATTTAAACCTGGCTTTCCCAGGTCTAGTCAAACTCTCTAACTCTCTAACCACCATACCACACTGGCTGTCTTTTATAGGGCATGTTTGCATTTCATGTGTCTCATGCTTAAGTGTGGTCGTGAACACCTTATGATCCTGAACATTTGTGCTATTTTTCTGGCTCCTTCTCTGCATATGATGTAGGAATACAGAGCAGAAGAGTTAGTGTTTCAAAGTTATATTTCACTTCTTTTGTAGAAAACAGCTTATTTTTTCCCCTGGGGTTATTTTGGTCGTGGGCATACACCCATGAAACGCCTGTTCTTCTTGTCCTCATCAAATGTGCAGGCAGAATACAGCTTCTCTCTGAACTCCTGGCTTTCTGAAACTGCATGTTGTTCCTTATGTGTCCAGCTACAGCTCTGATCTTTCTGAGCCGAGAAACATTAGCACACTGTGTTTCCCATTGCCCTATCATTAAAGCCTTGATCTGGCATATTGTTGTGTGGTGCGCAGCATGGTATACCCAATTGCTGCGTTCCAGCTGAGGCCAGAACTAGTTACAGGCTGGTGGTAGACAGTCTTTCCTCTGAAGAATCATGAAAAGTGACAGCAGATTTCTCTGAGCACCCTCTCAAAAGGAGTAAAATAAGAGTAGTAATCATTAGCATCTTTGAGGCACATCCATATGCGTGGTCTCCACAAACCTTTGAAATCTTGCTGTCAGTATTTTATAGAGATGCTCGAACAACCACTGGTTCTGCTTTGCACCCTGTTCATTGGTCATGAGCAGGGAGCCATCTTTTCATTGATTCCTACAGCTGTTCATGAATAGTTAAAGCCTGTTTGTCAGGTTAGGTAAAGGCAGTCCCCTGTGCAAGCACCGGGTCATTACTGACCCATGGGATTACATCACATCACAAAATTTACTAGATAGGCTAATTTTACAGGGTGGTTTCCATTGTCTTCCCCAGTTGTCTTCCCTTTACCCCCAGCAAGCTGGGTACTCATTTTACCGACCTCCGAAGGATGGAAGGCTGAGTCAATCTTGAGCCAGCGACCTGAACCGACTTCTGTCGGGATTGAACTCAAGTTGTGAGCAGAGCTTGGACTGCAGTAGTCTGGAGTGAGCAGAGCTTGGACTGCTGCTTACCACTCTACACCATGGGTTATCAGGTTACTTTTTTGCATATTCCAAAAGCACAGTACAGTGCAACTGGCAGCATTTCTTGCATGCCCATTCTCACACAGCCTGATAAGAGATTTTGTCCACTCCCTCACAGGTTTTCGTCACTACATGCTGCTTGATAGCCAGTTGTTGGAATAAACAGTGAGAAAATCAAGTGAATGTAAAGAAACTGTGTGTTTTAAAATAAGTCTTACTGTTTGGTGTTTGTTTAAAGCTGTGTTATTGAGGTTATTTTTTTATGCCCATTTTCATAGTTTTGCATTTGTCTTTCCCCCATCATTTAATTGCCTGATGCGACCATTAATGGTCCTGGGGAGATCAATTTGACCTATTGCATAGATGCAAAAGCACCCATGATACAAGGAAATGGAATTCCACAATTTCAAGGAAACGAAATTGTACCACTTCCACAGTAAGTATGCAGTTACAAAGTTGTTTGGTAGGTGTTCAACTTATACTTTTTTGAAAGTGCTCCTCTGGCTGCCTAATCATTTCTGTTTCAATGGAAGGTGCTGGCTATTACTGAAAAATGAATAGGATTGGGGTCTTCCTGACATCACCGGGAAGCATTCCACTTTGTAGAGTCTTCATAGCCCTTTCTGTCCTGGGAACAACATATCTACAGGATCTAGGGTTGCCAGCTCTGGCTTGGGAAATTCTTGGAGTAGAGACTGGGAAGGGTGGGGTTTGGGGAAGGGAGGGACCTCAACTGGGTATAATTCCATAGAATCCACCCTCCAAAGCAGCTATTTTCTCCTGGGGAACTTATCACTGTAGTTTGGAGATCAGTTGTAATTTTGGGAGAACTCTAGTCCCCACCTGTAGGCTGGCAACCCTAGGACCACTTCTCCCAATATGCTCTTTGGCATATGCTCCACTCTGCCCAAGGATCAATGTATATTGTAGGTTCTATCTTGCAAGCAGGTTAGAACAGCATTGGCTCATTCCAGGGCTTTCCCAACGTGGAAGGTATCAGGCAACCACCCACATTGGGTATTTTTTGGGGAGTCAGTGAAAAACTTATTTGTGTGGACATTTATGTGAACTTGGGCTCTCTGATGTTCTGGCTTTTAGGATTGGGTTGAGAAATGGATCTTCGCTATGTGTGATATCGACTATGATTAATAGTTGACATCAATACCAGGTAAAATACTAGAACAGATAATTACACAGACGGTCTGTAAGCACTTAGAAAGAAATGCCGTGATCACTGATAGTCAACATGGGTTTCTCAAAAACAGGTCATGCCAAACTAATCTCATATCTTTTTTTGAAAGAGTGACAAGTATGGTAGATGAAGGGAATGCTGTAGATGTAGTGTACCTTGATTTCAGTAAAGCCTTTGATAAAGTCCCCCATGATCTTCTTGAAACAAAGCTAGTAAAATGTGGGCTGGACACTGCTACTGTTAGGTGGATTGGTAATTGGTTGACCAACCGAACCCAAAGGGTGCTCATTAATGGCACTACTTCATCCTGGAGAGGAGTGACCAGTGGGGTGCCACAGGGGTCTGTTCTGGGACCGGTACTATTTAATATTTTTATAAATGACTTGGATGATGGGATAGAGAGCATGCTAATCAAATTTGCAGATGACACCAAGTTAGGAGGGGTAGTTAATACCCCGGAGGATAGGGTCAGAGTTCAGAATGACCTCGATAGACTGGAGAGCTGAGCTATAAGTAATACAATGGATTTCAATAGGGAGAAGTGTAAGGTACTTCACCTAGGCAGAAACAACATAAGGCACAGGTACAGGCTGGGAGAGAGTTGGCTTGACAACAGTACATGTGAAAGAGATCTGGGAGTCTTAGTGGACCACAAACTGAACATGAGTCAACAGTGTGATATGGCGGCTAAGAAGGCCAATGCAATTCTGGGCTGCATCAATAGGAGTATTGTGTCTAGATCAAGGGAAGTAATACTACCACTGTATTCTGCATTGGTCAGACCTCACTTGGAATACTGTGTCCAGTTTTGGGCTCCACAAATTTAAGAAGGATGTTGACAAGCTGGAGCGTGTCCAGAGTAGGGCGACAGAATGGTCAAAGGTCTGGAATCCATGTCCTATGAGGAGAGACTTAGGGAGTTGGGTTTTTTTAGTTTGGAGAAGAGAAGGTTGAGGGGAGACATGATAGCCATGTTTAAATATTTGAAGGGATGTCATGTTGATGAAGGAACTAGCTTGTTCTCTGTTGCTTCAGAGACTAGGACATGGAGTAATGGATTTAAACTAAGAGAAAAGCGATTCCACCTAAACATTAGGAAGAACTTCCTGACGGTGAGGGCTGTTCGATGGTGGAATGCACTGCCTTGGAGGGTGGTGGAGTCCCCGTCTTTGGAGGTCTTTAAGCAGAGACTGGATGGCCATCTGATGGGAGTGCTTTGATTGTGGGATCCTGCATGGTGGGGGGGTGGGAGGGTTGGGGTCACTGGGGATGTGGGGGGGAGAATTTCCTGCATTGTGCAGGGGGTTGGACTAGATGACTCTGGTGGTCCCTTCCAACTCTATGATTCTATCTTTACTCTGTTTTATTACTTTTTAAAAGAAAAACACATCACTTGAGAGATAAAATTTCATTTGTAAGAACTTTTCTTTGATCAATAACCTCAAAGCAAAGGATTATCACTCTGTTGGGGTTTAATAATTCTTGGTGTCTTGTTTCAAATCCCACAGAACCAAAAGATTTAAAATCTAATTAGGTAACCTTTGAGTATTGTGGATGCTAAAGATCAGAAGTTTCATTCATTCTGTTGGCAGACGTCGGATACGATAAAACAGAACTTTCAGGGTACACCTGACAGACTGACAAATTGCCAGAGCTATAAGCAGTTCTATCACAGCGAGAAAACCTTTTGTTATTAAAGGGTCATTTCATTGTCCCTTTCTGGACAGTAAAAAATGAGGGCATTTGGAAATAGCAGATGAATATTAAAGTAGATGAACAACGTCTCAGAAATTAATGACAAACATGAGTTTAAAAATAGCAAGACATAGGGATGGCAACTTAGGTTAGTTATGCATGGGTACTTTCACTCACTTTCACCTGCAGTCTGTCTCGGTTGTTCCTTGGAGTTATACATGAGTTTTCTGTCTGCTAGAGATGACCTCGCTGCCAGCCCTCACAAATCCTGGGACTTCCCATCCCTCTATTAACCCAATTCTTCCATCTCCCCTGAGCTCAGCCCGGGTGAAATCCCCATGCATAAGGCAAAGCGCGAGACAAGGAAGCTTGGGGGAGGGACATTTCTCTCACAGAAAGAACTACAGCCAATTACAAAGTGTAATTCTCTCACCATCAGATATGTGCATGGTATCTAAAACTTCTTAGTAACAAAGAGTTTGTGGCATGTTAAAGACATCTCTTGTGTCATAAACCTTTGTCATGTGTCTGACCAAGTGGGCTCTGCCTCATAGCAGCTTGAGCCACAATAAATGTGTCATTCTTTAAGGTGCCACAGGACTCTTTGGCCATTTATGCATGGCTGTTTCCTCATGGTCACCCTGCCGGCTACATCTAGGCTTTGATTTGATTATGCTTGCATTTTCCGACTGTCAAAGGTTGCCTCGCTCTCCCTGTTCAATTCCATGCATTTCCTCTGCATCTTCTGGATGCTGGCTAAACACAAATCCAGAAAATGTGGGCAAAATGCACGGAAATGAGCAGGGAGAATGAGGTGACCTCTGATGGTTGGAAAATACATACATAATCAAAGGAAAGCTGCAGAGTAGCTAGGGGGTGACCCTAAAGAAACAGCCATGCTTAAATGGCCTTTGTCGTTTTGGATGCAGCAAACTAATGCAAAAACCTTCTAAAACATTAATATATCTAATAGTGAATTGGGTGGCTCATGCCAATTTTGAAAGCAGCCAAATTTGGCTAACCACAGGTAAAGTACAGATGTTTAGTCTACCCATTCGTCCAAGGAGCTCAGGGAGACATATGAGATTTTCCTCTCCTCCATTTTAGGCTCACAGTGACTCTGTGAATTAGGCTGGACACAGAGAGAAAGACTTGCCTGAGGTCTCATATGAGTTTCATGGTGGGCAGAGATTTGAACCCAGTCCTAGTTCCACACTCCAGCAACCACACCACACCATTGACAAGCATTGCGGGGAACCCTTGTGTTCCTTCACAAGGGGGTCCTGCTTTCCTTTGACCCAAGGAAATCTTAGGAGGCAGTTGGCTGGCGTTGTACTCTTTGATGTCCCCAAAACCACACGGAGAGACATAATAAATACAATTCTGGTGCCCCATTTAGCAGGGACATGGAACCATCTCTATACCTGGAAAGCAGGGATTAGCTGAGGATGCACCTGCAAGAGCTACCACTCTACTACTCTGCCTTGTATGTGGCATTAGTTCATTGTTCCACCTTTCCCCTTATATTTAGTTGGTTAAAGGGTGGAACTAGGGACACCAGCCTCCACGTGGGACCTGGGGATCCCCTGGACTCACAGCTCATCTCCAAACTACAGAAATCGGTTTCCCTGGACAAAATGGATGCTTTGGAGGGTGGACTGTATGGCACTGTACCCCCTGAGGTCCCTGCCCTTTCCAGGCTCCACCCCCAAATCTCTAGGAGTTTCCCAACCTGCATCTGGCAATCCTACCCCACCTGTCTCCTGTCAGTGGCCAGGGAGACCTGGCAACCCAAGTGAGGAACTATTACATACATTTTAACTAATGTTTGTTTGTTTTTACTGACTGCAGCTGTTGGAGCTGCATTTCAAAGGGGAGAAAAGAGTAAGGAGGGAGATGAATTTTTAAATCCTTAACCCATACCATTTTCTCATCAAAAATGAAACTGTTTTTATCCCTACTGGGGGAAATTTCCATACTGGTACTCTATAGGGCATCTATGTCTCCCTCAGGTTTGATCCATGGTGATTCATGTGACGGTCACCTCTAGACTA
This sequence comes from Euleptes europaea, assembly GCF_029931775.1. Taxonomy (NCBI): domain Eukaryota; kingdom Metazoa; phylum Chordata; class Lepidosauria; order Squamata; family Sphaerodactylidae; genus Euleptes; species Euleptes europaea. The sequence goes on from NC_079326.1 coordinate 29,255,436, forward strand.
GACTACTGTAACTCGCTCTATGCAGGGCTACCCTTGAGACTGATCCGGAAACTGCAACTGGTCCAGAACGCAGCGGCGCTGGTCCTGACAGGGACCCCTTGGGCAGCCCACCTCCAGCCAGTGCATCGCCAGCTGCACTGGCTCGAGATTTGATTCCAAATCAAGTTCAAGGTTCTGGTATTAACCTTTGAGGTCCTAATGGTCTGAGACCACTGTATCTGTGGGACCACCTCTCTCTATATATAATCCGCAGAGAGCCTTATGATCAGCTGGATAAAATCTATTGGTGATCACTGGCCCTAAGAACATCCGGCTATCCTCGACCAGGGCCAGGGCCTTTTTGACCTTGTCCCCAGCCTGGTGGAACTCTCTGTCTAATGAGACCTGTGCCCTGTGGGATTTAGCTCAATTCTGCAGGGCATGTAAAATGGAGATGTTCCGCCAGGCTTATGGTTGAGGGCAGCAGTGATTACCATCTGAAGCTGGCCTCCCCTCCCTCCCTCTTCTTTCCCTTTTCCTGTTCCCATTTTCTGCCCTTCCCCTGTTCACCTCCTGCCTCCTGAGGTATGACATGGTTAGAGATGGTTAATCGGCAGCCACCGAAGGAACATCGCTCCCGTAAGAATTGATATGGCGCCATTCAGATAGATATATTATTATATGCAGCATTGTTTTATTCAAATGTTTATCAGTTATTATGTAACTTATTATCATGGTTTGTACATTCGCTATGTATACTTGATGTTAGCTGCCCTGAACCTTGCACTGCCAGGAGAGGGCGGGGCATCATCATCATCTCCAGAAATTTGGGGTGGAGACTGGGGAGGGCATGATTTGGAGAAAGGAGGAAGCTCATTGGGGTATAATGCCATGGAGTTCTTCCAAAGCAGAAATTTTCTCCAGGGGAACCAATCTGTGTAGTATTGAGATCAGTTGTAACTTTAGCAGATCTCCAGGATCCACCTGGAGGTTGGCAACCCTATTCTCCCTCTATCTTTGTTACTGACTATAGTGCAGGCATATTATTATAAAGGCAATGCCCCATGCCTGCAGAGGGGGAAGTCAATTATATTTTCCTGTACTCCTACCCCACCCTTCTCTGCAGCACTGTCAGCATGATGCAGACAAATTATGTGCCTCTGTTTGATTTCCCATGACCCCAAGTTTGTTGTGCTGCCTTTGATACCTAAGGTGCATTTGACTCTTTGCTAGCAAGCACCACAAGAGATAGAATAGTGGAAACTAACTGAACTCACAGCTTCTATAGAATCAAGGGCTTTCCCAAGCCAGATAGTAAGCAATGTGATTGGTGTAAAGGTATGCTTTGGAAAAGCACCCCTATCAGCACAATCCTCTTCAATGGCAAGATCTTCGTAACTCTGCTGATTGGAAAAGCCCCTATCAGTTACTGAGTCACCTTTCCCCTCTTCTACATATCTGCTGAGTTATCTTCCTGAATGCCAGACAAACATGCTCTAGAATAAGGGACTCATCTAAATGTTACAGAATATTACTTAATGTCATTATTTTAAAATCCACTTTTGTTACAATAATACGATTTATAATTATGGTATTCTTGTTTTAATTAGTTGATTAGTTAATATTTCAGTTCACGTCCCTAATAAACAAATACAGATTTCAAACTCATTTTTTTGTCTTACACATACCAAGATATTTGGCGCTCTGAAATAAATTTCTGTAATGCAGTTCTTGGGTTTCCTGCCTGCTGCCTTTTTCTTCCATCCATTTGTCTCTTCCTATTGGAACAAACATTCTAATTTGGTTTTATCTGCCTGAATGTTAAGAAGATGGATTTTTAATTATGTTTGTATTGTATGTTTAATTTGGTTTCTTATTTTACACTGTCCCCCTTAAGCACTTTTCTACTTATGGCAGAAATGAAATTATTATAAAATGTTAAGATACATAAAATATTCAGAATCCATTTTAGGCCTGAACTTATAAACCTTCTGCTAATTTATCCTTTCAAATTGTGAATGTGCTCCAGTCTGCTTCCGAAATGCTAAAGGGATGAGCAAATGGCCTCAGCACCAAAGCTTAATTTCAGAGAAGCAAGTCAGACAGTAATGAAGTGTAGCATTTATTCCTGGGACTGAGTTTTTCTCCCCTGAAGAAAGCAAAAAAAAAAAAAAAAAAAAAAAAAAAAAACCTGTGTGCTTTCCTGTGACAATTACCTTTTCAGCTGTCTTCAGGGGAAATCAGGCACAAAATTCCCATTACAGTAGAAGAAGTTGTTTCTTGGCCTATTCCCAGTGCGATTAGCTGCACGGACACCAATTTGTGTTTAGACACACAAGTTTGAGACACCAGAATTTCTGAAAAGGGGGAGGGGGAGATCAAAATCAAATAAATGCTAAATGAGCTATTGTCTTACCTACTTTAGAAACTGAGGAGGATGACAAAGAGAGGGAATTTCATTGGCATCTTTTAAACCACCAAATTGTGTCTGAGGATAAATTCAGGTACATCACTGAGAATGTGAAGTTGCTGAGAATAAACCACAGGAGACAATGCTGGGTCAGAAAACCACTTAAAACCACTTCTTCAGTGTTCAGTATTACATTGGATTGTATCACACAATGGTATCTATTGTATGGTAGTGTAATACACAGTTGTATTACACAACATTATCTAATGACAACACACATTCCTAGAACCGTAAAATGTAGGTCAAATTGATCCATATTGAAGCATGGAATAAAGCAGCTGAATTGCCTCAACAGCCATGCCAAGGTAATATTTGGTATGCATTTCTCTGGGTTCATACAGGCTTGAAAAAGTATATGGGTAATCTAACCTGAAATTGTGAACCGTATCTACTCCCAGAATCCTTGTGAGAAATGATCGTGTGAACATCCTACCTGAAGAGGCTTATACAGTCCTGCGTGAATGGTATGCTTTCTGTTGTTTTCTGTTGCCTCAGAAGGTCGGACCAGAACCAACGGGTTGAAATTAAATCAAAAGAGTTTCCGTCTAGACATTAAGAATTCCTTGGGAGGTGGTAAGTGCTCCTTCTCTGGAGATTTTTAAGCAGAGGCTAGATGGCCATCTGTCAGCAATGCTGATTCTATGACCTTAAGCAGATCATGAGAGGGAAGGCATCTTGGCCATCTTCTGGGCATGGAGTAGGGGTCACTGTGGGTGTGTGGGGGGGAGGTAGCTGTGAATTTCCTGCAGTGTGCAGGGGGTTGGACTAGATGACCCTGGTGGTCCCTTCCAACTCTATGATTCTATTATTCTATTCTATGCTTAGTGCAAAGAAATGCATAGTGAATGTATTGGACTCCTCTTCCAGTCCAGATATCCAATAAGTCTATTTTTGGTTTTATTGCTTGGGTGGTGGGAGACATTCCTGAAAGTCTTGGGGAAAAGGAGTGAAAAGGTGGTGCTGGCTATTTTATACCATGTGTGTTGCTTCAGCCTGGATCCAGGTGGTACGCAGGGTGGGAAAGTATGGCAGTGGGAGAAGTGGTGGTGCAGTAGGTCACGCAGGGAGACATGGTGGTGCTCACTGTGTCCTATTTGTGGAAATGATCTCTCAAATGACTCCATTTTGACTGTGGTGCTGTGCAATGCCAGATCTGTGAACAGAGGAGGGGCTGTGGCTCAGTGGTAGAGCATCTGCTTGGCATGCAGAAGGTCCCAGGTTCAATCCCCAGCACCTCCAGTTAAAGAGACTAGGCAAGTAGGTGATGTGAAAAACCTCTGCCTGAGACCCTGGAGAGCCGCTGGCAGTCTGATTAGACAATACTGGCTTTGATGGACTGATTCAGTATAAGGCAGCTTCATGTGTTCATGTGTTCAACAGTAAGATCTCTATCGTATCTGACCTCTTTTATAAGGAACAAGTAGACCTAGCTTGCTTAACTGAAATCTGGCTGGATTAATCTGATGTTGTCAATTTGTCACCAGCTGGGTCGGACTGGAGGATGGGAGTAGAGGGTTAGGTACCAGGACATAGCTGGGGCAGACAGAAGGCAGCTTTGACTGTATGTACCTTGTGTTGGGCATCAGGGGCAAGTTAGGGGTCCTGCTGGTTTACCATTGGCCTAGCTTGATAGTAAGGGCCCTGGCTGAGTTGATGTAGGTGATGTTGGAATTTAGTGTTGAGGACATCAAGGATGATTGTCCTTGGACATTTCAATGTTATCAGGTCAGGCTCAGGTCTTCCTGGCTGCCATGACAACCATGGGTCAGTCTCAGGTTGTGATGGGCCCAACACATGAGAAAGGAGATACTCTGGACCTTCTGTTTTGCCAGTGATCTGATTAGGGGGCTGAAAGTTCAGCCCTTATTTTGGGCAGATCAATATGTTCTGATGTCATAGTTGAGCTTGCTGTCTTTCCCATGCAGGGGTGGTGGGCCATTTCAAGTGGTCCATCCTGGAAAATTAATGGATCCTGTTGGTTTCCAGGTAGTTCTGAGGGATTTTGAAAGTTTCCCTGATGACTGTGGGGGCCTTTGTAGCTACATGGAATGATAGGTTGGATGGGGTCATCAACATGGTTGTGTCTTGGCATTTCCTTCAATGCTCTGGTAGGCCCCCAACTCTGTGATTTACTAGGGAGCTGGGGATATGAAGTGGACTGGGAGATGACTAGAGTGGTGCTAGCAAAAGACTAAGGATGAATCAGACATAGCACATCACAGAGTCCATTTGCAGGCCTGTGAATTGGTGGTGAAGGCTATGAAAAAGGCGGCTGCATCAGTCCTGCTCAGTTGTTTAAAATGGTTTCTGACAGAGCTGATGCTGGACAGGGAAGCTGATGTTTTTGAGGAACTGGATCTGCTTGTCCTGGATGCAGTAGAGTTGGCTTTTACACAGCAGTTTAAGAGCTTGAGGTGCTCAGGGACCCAACCTAAGCTTTGCTGTTTGAAAAGTGGGTTGGTGTTGAAGCCAACAGAGACTTCTGTTAGCTGCATCTGCTGTGCCAACTTCCCCCTTCTTAGACTCAGCTGATCTGACCATGCCAATCCATGCTTTTGCCAACTTGCAGTTGGATTAATATACTGTGATACTATCTACCTTGGGATGCACTTGAAGACAACCCAGAAACTACAGCTACTTCAAAATGTGGCATGCCAATTATTGTCAGGGGCAAGTCAGTGGAAATATATTTTGCCAATCTTAAAATAAATACATTGCAGTTTGTTTCTGAGTCCAATTAAAGATGCTGGTTATGGCCTATGAATTTCTGTACGGCCTAGGACCCATATCTAAAGGACTGTTTCCTCCCATATGTCTCCAGGCACCAACTACAGTCTTCAGGCTGCCACCTACTTGCTAGTACCCCACTTAAGGGGGTGTGCCAAGCCAACTCCGGAGCCTGAACCTTGTCAATGTAGCTCCCACTTTGTGGGAGGGGCTCTTTCAGTAGGTGAGGGGTGCTCTACCATGAGAAATCTTTGTGAGGCACTGAAAGACCATTTTATTTGCCAGGGTTTTTAATGAGGTAAAAACTGCAGGCATCTTGGTTGGGGAGGGGGTATCTGGTTGTTATTCTTTTGGTTTTACATTGTAATGTTTCAATTATGACATGTAAGCTGTTTGATTGACATGGAAAGGTGGGGTATAAATTAGGGTTGGGCAAAAACAAAATTCCGTAAATTTTGTGTTTGGGTTTATTGGGCCCGATCCCCCGCCCCTCCCAGTAAACCTGAAATATGCCAAATACTGGTAAATATTGCCAAATACTGGTAAATATTGGTATCTGGCTTATTTCCAGGTTTACCCAAAAAAATTGGGCCCATTGGCAACTGGCATTGCCAACCTCCACGTGAGGGCTGGAGATCACCTGGAATTACAACTGATCTCCAGATGATAGAGATCAGTACCCCTGGAGAAAATAGCTGCTTTGGAGGGTGGAGTCCATGGCATTATATGCTGCTGAGGTTGCTTCCCTCCCCAAACCTCACTCTCCCAAGTTCCACCCCCAAATATCCAGGAATTTCCCAACCTGGAGCTGGCAATTCTAAGGGGGACTGATCTCCGTAGTTGGGAGATCCGTTGTGATTCCAGGAGAGCCACTGCCACCACTGCGGCTGTGTGTATAGGGGGGAGCAGGTGGGCAGCTGGGAGGGTGATGGGGGGAGAAAGAGAGAGTAATGGGGTAGGGGAGCAGAAAGAAAGAAAGAAAGAGTGATGGGGCAGAAAGAGAGATAAAATCACAGGCTTGGAGGAGAGAGAGAGTAAGAAAGGGGGCGGCAGGTGGGAGAAAGAGAGAGACTGGGATAAGTAGGGGGAGATGGGAGGAAGCAAAGGTGGGGGGAATTGGATAGCAGCTCCTGCCAAGTTTCTTGTCGGTCCCCACGTGTTCACTTTAATGCCATTTTCCTTCACTTAAAGCAGAAAGACAACACCATTTAAACACCTGCAGTTTTTTGACTTTACATAAAAACCTCCAGGAAGAGGCCGCATGGGCTTTGAGGCTACAGTAGTTTAACTACTGGGCAGCCATCGGACAGCATTTTGTAAGGTTTGCCATGATAACAGATGAAAACATCCTGCCTGGTTCGCTTCTTTCTGCTGCTCAGGTGAGGATCGATTTCAGGTGCTCTCTCCAGTAGAGTGAGATCAACGATCCATCCATCGCAGTGCTGTCTGCGCTGATGGTTTCCCTGGGCCTACTGCATGAAACATTTTTTTTAGCTGGAGATTTGAGAGACTGCAAATTAGTTTCTCATACAAGCATAAGTATGTGCTGAACTCCTGATCTGCAGAGGAGGATCTACCACCTTGAGAAGCTTCAAATTCCAGTCTGGGCATGACACATTTAATAGTTGCAGAAATACCTGTTGTCATGAGTGGATGCGCTCTATTTTGACATCCAGCAAGTGGTTATCATAAACCTTAGTTGTGGGAACATTTTCAGAGACACTTCGGAAGATAACAATGCTGCACCATTGAACTTCATGTGATTCTTCTTGAAACACAAAGATTAGACTATGCACGATTAGTGAAATGTAGTTTAGTTCAATGTATTTTACAGCTTTCAGAACTGGTGACTACTTTTTATATGCTACAGAAACACAGTATGTTGTTGAAAAATAATGGGAAGGGGAGGGAATTAATGTAATACTTGACTTCAGATCGCTCTTGAGGAACTGGTGTTTCGCATTGAAAAGATGAAGCAATTCAGCAAATGGTTTTGGTTGCTTTTGATAGAAAGCTATCACAAGTGTGCATATTTGGGCATTTATATTATCATACCTGTATGTATTGAAAGATGAAGGTCATTGTATCTCTCTGCTTCTCCAGAACGCTGTACTCATGTTATATGCTCAATTTTCCCTGGAGGGTTCAGGACAACTAATTCTAGATCTTTCGAAGTGGGACTCATTAAATCCTGCAGGTTGTCTAATGTATATGTGGGGGTGGGAGACAGAAGAGTAGAGATCAGTGGGGGAAAATTGTACTTTCCCTGTTGATGCAAACCTTCTTCAGAGTATACGGTCAGTGCCACATGCTTGGGCAAAACTGTGAGCATAACTGGAACACTGAGGAGACACGCTGCTTTGTAAACTGCTTGTTTTTTTTTACTGATTGGTTTTCTTTGGGCGAAAAAGCATGGTCGCTTTAGCCTCCTTTATTCCCCATTTCAGCCAGGATTCAGCCAGGATCGAACGCATGCATTTCACCCAACGTGTGTTTGATCCTGGCTGAATCCTGGCTGAAACAGGGAATAAAGGAGGCTAAAGCGACCATGCATTTTTGCCCTTTGTAAACTGATTGGTAAGCCTATCTCTCTGGCAATGAACCAGCAAAGTCCCAACTCCATAGCGTGGTTTCCCCTATACATACACATCACATCTTTGGAGTCTATTCTTTACACAGGTCAGTCAGTGGTAATGCAGAGATGTGGGCTTGGATTCAGTTGTGCGCAAGAGGAAACATAAATAGATTTAGTACAGTTCCACTTGCACAAGAGGTTGTGTGATACCCAGTGCTACCTATATCCTTTTTCCTCCCTACATCTTATAGTGCCCAGAAATTAGTAGCAAAATGTTTTGAGCAAGTGAGAAAACAGTTCAGGATACACTATGTTTAAGTTAGTGCAAGAGGCTAGACAAGGAGCTTAAGCCCTCCCAGCCACATATACCCTTTTCCCAACCTGCAGTGGTTCTAGCAGTGTGCTGTTTGGCCCACTGGGGAAGCCAATGTATTCACTTGTGGGCTTCCCCATCAGATCAAATAGTACCCCCAGTACTGTTTCAAGTCAAAAAATGGTGCAGGTAGGGAGGATGAAGCCTCTGTCCACACATTCCACAGTCAGATCTGAATTGGGCACCACATGTGCAGAAATTTAGGAGAGCCCCAAATTCACATATGACTGTTACACAAGGAAAGGGACCCCAGACCCAACCTGTATTCTCTATCATGTATCAATAAGAATTCATAAATATTGATGACCACTCCCTGATTTAGCAGAGAACACAGTTGATGTAACCCCTTGGAAATATTCACAGGCTGGAATTCCATTTGGAAGCTATTTGTTTAGCTTAAACGAACCAGCCTAGAAACCTCATTAGGTGTACCCACCTGGCACAACTCCACTCAACTTTCCAGCTCCTATATGCCCCAGTTCCTCCATGCCTGGTGCTTGTCTGCTGTGAGGGGGTTCCCATTCACATGACAGGTCTAGACCCGGTTGTGTATTTGCATCCACTTTGCAACCGAGATAGAAATGCATATACACAACCCATTGCCTCAAGGTGTGCTACTTTTCTGTGTGACGGTATCTGAATCAAGGGTTTTGTGTCTGAATCAGCAATCCAGAACCCAAGCACTCACTGATGCCAAGAGAAGCTTTTTCTTGCGCATCAGCTTTCATGCATCTTATAGGCAATAAATCACTATTTAGTGTTGGCAGTGTCAGAGCCAAAACAAGGTGAAAGCTTTTTAATGGCCCAATATTGCACATTTATCTGAAACGGAACTGATTGATTTTATTAGCTGTAAGGAACCCATTGACATTTTGAGCATTGACATGGGATTCTAGAGTCAAATCTTGCCCAATTGAAATAAATGGACAAGACCACTTTTATTCACCCCTGTGCCATTCTCCCCCCTGTGGGGAGGTGATCCTTCCATTTATGATAATAAAAGAAATAGCAGCCATTGACAGCTGCTGTATCTACTTCACTGTCCAAATTTTGCTTTGCTAATTAACTTACCTCTGCCCTGGGGAAAGCTATCTTTGCAATGTGAGAAAAGTTATTTATTCTCCTTACCCGTCTGGTTCTGATTCCTTCCTGAAAAAAAACTGTCAGTCACATCTAATTGAACTAAATTATGTGTGATAGATTGGAGAGGAAGTGCTGTTTGCTTGAGGCACAATAGAATCCTCCACTTTAGTTTCCCTGAGCTTCATAGCAGAATCTCAGCTGCTTTCCAGAAGTTGTGGCTAATAGGTGGTGTTGTGTGCTACTCAATGTGTGTTGCATTGGTCAGAGTTGTATAGTTTGACTTTCTCTGGTCCCTTCCCAAGCTCTGCTCAAGACCTGAGTTCGATCCCAATGGAAGTCGGTTTCAGGTAGCCGGCTCAAGGTTGACTCAGCCTTCCATCCTTCCGAGGTCGGTCAAATGAGTGCCCAGCTTGCTGGGGGTAAAGGGAAGATGACTGGGGAAGGCACTGGCAAACCACCCCGTAAACAAAGTCTGCCTAGTAAGCGTCAGGATGTGACGCCAAGAATGACCCAGAGCTTGCACAGGGGACCTTTACCTTTACCTTTTTTATCTGAGAAGTTTGGCTGCATAGTCGAAATCTCTGTCTGCATGTTGCTGTATACATTGTGCCCAAGAACGTTTTTTGCCTGTCTGCACTTAACCCCCCCCCCCCCAATATGTTCCACGGGGAAGCATGGCATAATTCGTGACTTTGCGGATTCCAGGACGCTCCCCCCTCTTCCCCTTCCCCTTTTTTGTTTTTCTCTTTCGAAAGAGGTTAATCACATGAAAGTAGATGAAAAATTAATTTTTAAAAATTAACAAGTGGGGAAATGGTTAGTGGGAGGAGCGGAAAGGGGGGGATAGAGTTTGTTGATACCATGGACATTAAACACTTTTAGAATGTTTCTAACACCAAACAGAGGGGAAATGGTATGGACATGAAAAGATAAGACAGTTCATTAAATGTTACAAATAATTAGTGCTGAAACGGCCAGTGTCTGAAGCTGAGGACTTTCACATCATCTACTATCTGAACTTTTTAACTGGAGATGCTGGGGATTGAATTTGGGACCTTCTATGTGCCAGGTTGATGCTCTACCATTGAGCCACAGCCCCTCCCCATATGAGGCAGATCTTCATGGATACAGCAGTCAGAAATTTACCAGTCAAGATTGGACTGGAGCAATGACCAGGTAATCCCAGGTAATCAGGATACAACAGCCTTCATTATTTCATATCTAAACAGTGGGTCCAGTCCTGTGGTTTAACTGCTGTCTTAAATGGTCTGGCTATAAATGAATGTGTACATCATGTTGGATTGTGAGGGCTTTGTTATGCCCAAATCCCTGTTAAATTAGCAGAGTGCACAAAGGCTGTTGTGCGCAGAGAAGCCCATCCAAATCTCTGTGTGTGCCAGGAACAAAATTGCTAGGAGCCTTTTGTCTATTTAACTAATATACTTCATTTATTGTAGGAAATCCATTTCTGGATAGGATAAAGTATAGTTGCCTATCTATTCTAACTAACTAGGATGGAGGGAGATCCAGGACATGTGTCCTTCCCTCATGGTGGCAAGATGGAGAAGAGTGCCAGTGTGTGAGTGAAGAGGTGGGGAAGAAAAAGGAAGGAAAAAGTTTCCCTAAGAGTAGCAATCTACATATCAAAGGGATAGGTCAGAGCAGTAGAGAAAGGATGCCCCATTGTCCCCTCTATCTCTCTGACTCACTAGTCTTGTCCCCCTCTGGAGTCTGAGGTTAAGAGACAGCGCAAAATCCTTCACTTCCAACACATCATTCGTAAGTTACAGCTTTCCAGGTGCTTAAAATGTCTGGAGGTACTGCTTGATGTGCTAGGCATGGAGCATTTTCCCTGACACAAAAGAGATTGAAAAGTCCCTGAGCAAGTTTGGTTGGTAGATTATAGCTATGAACACTCTGCCTTCAAATCTACCAGTCCTATCTGTACATGCTCTGTTTTACCACAGAAATCTGTTTTCGTTTCCTAGTTAGTACTTCATAGCAGTAAAGACGCCAAGGCCATTATTCAGACATCAGAGACTTCATAGTTTGTTCGTGATGAGGTTGAGCTTGGTTCATTCACAGTGTTCTGCCCTCCTCCCCTTGTGCTCACAGCTTGACACTAAAGACGTCTTGGTTTAGAAACTCTCCAATCTACCCTCAATTTGTTGTCACATATAAATTTTGGATGTGGTAAGGGTTTATATTGGTGTATAGGTGACCTTTTTGAGCCTAAAAATGCCACATCTACCTGTAAAGATATTGGTGTGCTAGCAACCAAACAAAATACAGTTGGGGGGGGGGAGGGAAATGAGCAATGTAACTGGATAGGTTGTGTTTAGATTTTTCTTTTAGCCAGGCATTATGGGACTAAAATAAGACTGCTTTGAAAATGACAATGACTTGAGCACATCCTAGTTCGACTATGAAAGAGTTCTCCTCATCCCCTTCCTTCCCACTATGGTTGTTTACACATGGCTATGATGTCCTTGGTTAGTCCCTCTCATGTCTCATGCTTTTCTATTCCGAGGTAAAAAAAACAAACACATGGTGAACTCCACCCTGCATCAATCCCGCAAATGATCAAGGAGGTATGTTTCCATGCGTAGCACCACAAGTTTACTTGGGGAGTGGTCATCATTCTTGTCACTGCTTTGTGATTAGTTGAGGCCAGAAAAGGGTTCACCTTATGCGGAGAGTTTTTTCTTTCTGATAATTTTTTTAATACAGGAATGCTGGTATACCGTCACACCAACATAACACACAAAACATCCCTTTTTTTCTGCAAGCATGGTTTCACATTCCTCCCCCCTGCTCTCGAATCTGTTTTTATCTGCCCACGCAAAAAAAAAAAAACCCTGCCTGATGTCATGAATTTGTTAGAGTGAGGCGGCAGGGCAATGACTGAAGTGCTACCCGCCCGCCACTTCATTTAGTTGGCATACCAACATTCCAACATAATGTCAAAAAAGGTTTTTTAACAGAACGAAGGAGCACTTGCGGGAAGTCTAGGCATTCTGACAAATGGCGGACATGTTCCTTGAGGTCAACCAGGATGGAAATGGGAGAAGGAGAGGGAGGGGGAAGTAGATTGGGGCCTGTCAGGACACAGGGGACTCGACCCAGGCACTGAGAAACACACCAACAAGCACCCGCAATTGCCACAAAACTTTACTTATTTTTGTAACAAAAGTGGATGGGAAAACCAGGGGCAATTAAGTAGGTTGGACCCGTGGGCGGGAGACATTCATACATTTTGACAATGGAGATTTGCTACATTCGTGGGAGAATCACAAGAGAAAACTGCCATTTGTTTTTGACCTATCTTTGCCTGAGACGTGAAGGGGAATCTGCTACATGTGAGCGGGCTTTCCCCCTGCCTCCCAACCTTTTTGCTGTGCAGGGTGGTTTGCCACCACTCAGGTTGTGCCCTTTATTTCTCTACCTGTGGCTTGAGTCACAGGTAGCAGCTACATGTACTGCCTCACATACCTCCTCCTCCCTAGTCAACTAACTAGCCCAGTCAGGAGTTTCTGGTCTATATGTGGAATGAGCAGTCAGGCACACAGGGAAGTATCTTTTTATTTACAAAAATACACTTTCAATTCACTAGACCACATGACATTGGAAAAACTATATCAAACACTACAGGGTATTACAGAACTAAGGAAAGAAAATAAAAAATATGAAGCTAAATTGTACAGTTGTACAGTCACTGGCGTTATCTCTGCATTCTCTTCCCTGGATTGGATACAAGCCTGCTGGAACTTTGAAAAATAGCAGCTGGTCAAGACAGACTTCACTACATTTGCTGTCCTGTCCCCCAGAGTTTGGCTGGCATGCTTCTAACAGGCTGTCCAGATCTTGTGACCCCTTCTGCCCCAGGTGGGATGGTTAAATTTTGACCTATTATGAAGCTGGGAGTGGATCCCCGTGTGTACCTTTTCTCCATTCAAATTAAGGCACACATCACAAATCTTTTACAACCCAACTCGGACATAAAAATAACTATCTTGCTCTTCCTGGCAGGTGGACAAATGGTTTCCTCTACCCTGCCAATTTTTCCCCATAAAGGAAACTCATATCCTCCCAGTCTATAATCAGAGAAGGTTTTATTGCTTCCTTCCCCAGGGAAGAATGTTTCCCCTGAGATCAGGGCCTCCCTGAGTGTAAATCAAGGGATCCTGCATCTCTTTATCACAGCAGATGATACCACTCCCTGCTTCTGGGGTGCAGCAAGGGAGCTGCCGTGTCAGGGTGGGCTATTTTCAGGATGTGAGCTGGGGATTGTCTAGGCCTGCTTAGATGAGCTATGATTAGCTGCAGAATTATCTGGAGTTCTAAATTCCACTGAAGCTGTAACAAGTGGACAGAAGGTAGTGGGGTTTGTTTTCCCCTCCTATTTGAGTTCAGTGAGGGTATCTAGACCTACCACCTATTTTTCTGGCATACTCTTATACCAGCAGAAGGGGCTGGTATCCTGGGTGAGAGCTTAGAATGCCGATTACCGGTAAGTCCCACTTCACCTACCCCCCAGGTACTGTCAGTGCTGCCCATTTCGGATGCTGCTGTAGTCACACTTGTGCCAGGGCTACCTCATGCCAGCCATAAGCCACTGCCACAAGGGCCTAACACTCCAGTTATGCTGGCATTATCTCCCAGAGATCACTGGTGTGGAGGCTTAGTTGTTATCCTGAATCTCTCCCGCAGATCTTGAGGTTTTCCTGTTAATCCACTAGCATTTTTAAATTGGGCAATGTGATACTTCCTGAGTTAGCAATGAAGACTGGAAAAATTTCAGCTATGTAAAACAATCAATATACTTCTGAAGCTCCTTGACCTTTTAGTAACATGATCTGTTGCAATAGAAGGCATTTGCAGATAATGACTTGTTTAATCAAATTTGCACATTTTAAAATTGAATAATCATTTCTTTTTCCATCCGTATTGAGGTTTTATTCCTCAGAGCAAAATTGCTTTTCTGAGTGGAAGGTATTACTAGGTTATGTGGCATCTATTTCATTTCTAATCTATGATATTAAGTAGGTCGCAACATCTGGAAATTACTTTCCTAACTTGCTAGAGAGTTGCTTTGAGACTACTTTTAAAATATTTTAACGTCTCATGAAATGAAATTATTTCCTTGTCTGCAGGACAGAACTTTTCTTGCCTTTGTTGAACTTGCCCTCATTTCTTCATTACAAAAATAATATAAAGCCCTTTGCTCTGTACCTTGTTCAACATTTTCATTTTAAAAAAATTAAAAAGAATCCAGTTACGGCTGCCCAAGCTAAATGCAGTCCCCCAGTGACAAAGGTGTTTTATGCATGGCCGCTTTAACTTCCTTTATTCCCCGTTTCAGCCAGGATCAAATTTTTCAGTATGCACGATGGTCTTTTATGCATGGGTTGGATCTCCCTGCTTGGAGATCTCCCTGGGTTCATGGCACATTAAAGTAACCCGGGTTGGGGGAAACTGTATGCATTGGCTTGAATGATCAGGGATGAAACTGTGTGCTAATCGAACCATGAATACAGAAAAGCAGTCTCCCAAGTTCAAATCAAGTCCCACCCCTTTAAATGCTGCTCTGTAATTGGCTTACCTTGTGAGAGAAGATTTCTTTCCCCCCAAACTCAACTGCTGCATAAAAAAGCATTTTAAGAACAAAAAACAAAAAACAGAGCAGTCTGAAAGAAGGGGGGGGGAGAAATCCAAGCCTCATTTTTAAAAATCCTTTCTTTTGCTCAGAAAGAGCTCCGAGGTAGCAGGAAACACTTGAATCCCCGCCTCTTTACACACAGCTTCGTGATTGGCTGTGAGAGAAGCCAATCTTTTGCTTTCTCCTGCATGCTGCTTTGAGGAGGGGGTTGGAAAAGGGTGGGGTGGGGAAGCTCTACCCATGAACAGAGTATGCATGCTCTGTGACTCCGTAATGAGCCAGGATGAACTGTTTAATTCAGGTCAGAAGAGGAATAGTGCCTGCTTCCCCACATCCCCATTCCTTCCCTTTCTGATCCTCTGTGCCTACACAAAAGTGGAGACTAATAGCGATTTCACTGGAACCTCCCGGAAAGTCCCCCTCCCCTGCTGAACTATGCTGTAGCACTACAATATAGTTCGGCAGGGAAAGCGCGGAAGCCCTTGAAAGGGTTAAAAGAGTTGATAAGTGGCTGTGAGGTGCCTCCTGCCCTATGGAAAGTGGATTGTAGCTCTGCCCCCTTCCTACATTGGCTACAGCAGGAGTGTCTACATGGATGGTGCTGCTGAAGGATGGTGCTGCTGCAGTCGTCTTGTTTGTGGGCTTTCTAGAGACACCTGGTTGGCTCTGTGTGAACAGACTGCTGGACTTGATGGGCCTGGGTCTGATCCAGCAGGGCTTTTCTTATGTTCTTATTATAATTGTATTATATATAATTATATTAGGTGCTGTGGAACACAGGCAGGATGGTGCTGCTGTGGTTGTCTTCTTTGGGGGCTTCCTAGAGGCACCTGATTGGCCACTGGGTGAACAGACTGCTGGACTTGATGGGCCTGGGTCTGATCCAGCAGGGCTTTTCTTATGTTCTTATTATAATTGTATTATATATATTAGGTGCTGTGGAACACAGGCAGGATGGTGCTGCTGTGGTTGTCTTCTTTGGGGGCTTCCTAGAGGCACCTGATTGGCCACTGTGTGAACAGACTGCTGGACTTGATGGGCCTTGGTCTGATCCAGCAGGGCCTTTCTTATGTTCTTATGATGATCCTCCCATAGTCATTTCCCCATTAATCTGGAGAAAAGGAGGTTTTTATATTCTCCAGAGTAAAAAGTGTGGGGGAGGGGCGGGAGCCAGATGAGGCCCGCATGGACTGGGCATGACATTGTTTGGATGATCCCTTTTACTGCAGGCACTTCCTGCTGCCCAAATGGGGAGAAATGCTGTGCAGAAGCAGCCACAGGTCACTTCTTAAAAGAAACAAAATTCTGGGATGGTTAATATATATATTGATTTAGTTTAATATGGTCCAAGAACAACAATAAAAACTTTTACATAATAAAAGAATAATAGCTGTATACATCAATAAATACTTGTCAAACATAATCATAAGAGAACCATTAAAAACTAAGCTTAAATAAAACACAGTTACAGTCCATATATAAATATAACAACACTCATCCATTAGGTTCGACCCATGCTCACCTAGTCTTCATTACTCGCCATCCAAATTTGGCCATTTTAAAGGTTAGCTCGGTGTCCTTATCTGAGAGCATGTTAGAAAGACGAGTTGCTCTAATTCTCCCTGGGTAGCCAGCTATTACAAGGGAAATGTCTTCTCTTATTTTATTATATATTTTGCAGTCAAAAGTGACATGTTCAAGGGTCTCTATGCTCCCATCAGAACAAGGGCATAAACGTTCACCATAGGGTATCTTTTTATATCTCCCTGCTGAAGGGAGAGCATTACAACGTAGCAACTGTAAAGGCGCTCCTATAATCAGGGTTATCCAAATGAATAAGATAAGGCATCGGGGCCACATTAGCAAGGGTGCTTCAATAGTTAAAAAATATATGTTTCTTTAGCCCTGAGATGTTCACTACAGAGGCTCTAGTTCAGAGATCTTTGCATGTAGCAGAATCTCTCTTCCTGGAGAAAATGATTTGGCATTATCAGCTGATTTAAGCATGAGACGAGTGAGGACTTTGAATCCCATTTCAGGGTCTCAAACTGTGCTATGGCCCATTCAAAGCAGCTATGCAACTTACTTTGCATGCCAGGATCCACAGCTTTGGTGGACATTGTATGAGTATGCTAATCAATCATGCTTTATATGGGCTGCAGCACTATTTAAACAAGACTCCGATTCCTTGCAAAGTCACACAGGAAAGCTCTTTGTCTTACCAGCATCATATTTACTTTTTACAAGGTGGAAGAAGGTGGTGTTCAGAATCAGTCACCCTGTTTCTTGTACCACAAATCAATGATGACCATTGACTGATCATTCATTGGGTGATGCATAGTCTAGTGACAGAGAGCATTCTCTCCTGTCCCTTCTGATTCCTCTTGCACATTCTGGAAAGGTGGATAGATGGAAGATTTAGGACGAATCAAGGTATGTTGCCAGCCCAAGCAAGGTTCCCTCATCGTCTCTTGTTCTGCCACTAGTGAGGCCCAAGCCAAATCTCTGTAACAATACCAAGGCTTGGACTCTGTAGCCAGTAATTCAGGGCCCAGAAGGTGGTGCCGGTCTCCTGCCCTGTCTCTGATGGATGGGAATAAGTTGGGCCTGTGATATATTTATTGCATACATTTCACTTAGGGTTACCAAGCCTCCTGCTATGGTAGGAGGTGTCCCACTGATTGCAGCCATTGCCAGTCACCACTCAGAATGGTGGCAGGAGAAACATTTTAAAAAACCATCAGTGTCCTCTATGCTGTTACATCACTTCCAGGTACAACCCAGAAGGGGCAAAGGGAAGTGATATAGTGATGTCACTGATGTCACATCCCTCCGATGTCCCTTCCAACCCTCCCACTGGTTGACAAATTACAATGGAGGTGTGAGTTGTCTTGCCCTTCGTTGTGCTGCCCTGAGCACATGAACACATGAGGCTGCCTTATACTGAACCAGACCCTGGGGCCATCAAAGTCAGTATTGTCTACTCAGACCAGCAGCGGCTCTCCAGGGTCTCAGACAGAGGTCTTTCACATGACCTACCTGCCTAGTCCCTTTAAATGGAGATGCCGGGGATTGAACCTGGGACCTTCTGCATGCCAAGCAGATGCTCAACCACTGAGCCACGGCCCCTCCCTAGTCAGTAGGGTGGCTTAGCCATAGAAGTGGCCTCATGAAAAAGGGAATCCTGGAGGCACAGAAGCCTCCTTCTGCCACAACATCAAGCTTGCTGGGTAGAACATGTGTTACACTTACTGTTCTTTCTCACAGCCAATGCATAGTTCTGCTGTTGCCATTCCAACCAGAATGTGATCGGGAGAAGCACAGAATGATTTGCCTAGAAAGAACATTTAAATAATCATGTCTCTTAGTCACTTTTTTTTTTTTTGGTTGGGAGTTGTTTGTTTTGATGCATAGTTACTATTCCACTGAGCTTGTTTTCATCACAGTTTGATAAATCATAAATAGCTAATCTTTTGAAAGAAAAGACGCCGAAGAGAAGCTGTGATTACAGTCAAAGAGGATGGCAAACATGAAAAAGCTGCCTCAGTCTTCTGAAAACCTTTCTGGTTTAGAGTTACTAAAAATGGTATTGATTGGGATGCTTCTGCATAACTTGACATTTACATTAGCACAAAGAGCTAATCGGGCTTTTCAAGTTGGCTAATCAAATTGCAGTGTTTGTGTTTCATAAAGGAAGATTTGAATCTGTATTTTCAGTTTCTGAGCCGCTTGATGAATATTTAATAATTCCAGAGCATGTGTTTGGTTTACACATCCATACTGTAGGAGTTCAAAATTACATCTCATCATTTAGCATTTTGCCAAGGCAAATCGTACTATGGACGTAAATAGCCTCAGACTATTAGAAGTGCAACAGCAGACGCTAGAGAAGTCACCGTCATCCTGAAAATTCTTGAAGTTCATCTGGTTTGAATGGGGTGTGTAGCATCATAGCAAATTATCTTTTCTCCATGACATCTGAGATGCAGTCCTATGCCTGTAGGGTTGCCAACCTCCAGGTACTAGCTGGATATCTCCTGCTATTACAACTGATCTCCAGCCGATAGAGATCAGTTCCCCTGGAGAACATGACCACTTTGGCAATAGGACTCTATGGCATTGAAGTCCCTCCCCTCCCCAAACCCTGCCCTCCTCAGGCTCCACCCCAAAAACCTCCTCCTGGTGGTGAAGAAGGACCTGGCAACCCTATATGCCTGGGAAACAAGGCTGAGTCATGAACCCATCACCTTATTTCCTGGGCTCTGTGAATTTCATGGTTACTGTAGGCCAATGGTTCCATTTCATGGTTCCCCAAAGGCCCATGCACAGGAATAGCAGGAGGAGACTCTCAGCCACCATCTAGCAGAATAGCTTGACACAACAAAGCCAAAGAACTTTATAGACACTCCATGCCCATCTCTGAAGTATTGTCCCCTGCTCCAGTGTTGTGGTTGGTGTTGGTGTCTACAATACTAAGAGCAAAGATAAAGGGAGGAACAGGAGTAGGAGAAGCACATTGAGATGGATTGATGGGATGTTTTCCTCCTGGTGAAAAATGCACTTTGAAACCTACATTAGAAACTGGGCTGCCAAGGACCACCATGAATCTCCAGGCCAAGACTTCCTGTGTGGCCACACCGTATTGCGCAGTCCTTATCCAAGAATCACATGCAAGCAATCACACAACTTGTTTAGCTCCGTTGGTCCCAGAGCATGGGCGCTGTGTCAACAGCTCACAGCAGTATCTTGTGTTACCACATTTACAATGTATACCACTAATCACCCCCAGTCTTACCCCCCATATCATGGGAGCAGGACCAGAATTATCCAACAGGCAGGCCAAACAGAGATTGGCAGGTTTCCCAAATCAAACTGAAAACCAAGGAGAGTGTTGTGTTACTGTAATATTTAGATCTCTTTGCTTGTTTCCATAGTCTGTGCCCAAAGCCTCCTCTAAACCTGATCAGTAGTAGCCAATTACTACTGGCACCTCCTCCTGGGGAACATTTTTTTGTTTGTTTTTGAACCCATAATGCAGTAGGACATTTTCTGGTGCAGCAGCCACTTGTGCAGTCATGCTATACCTATGCCCCCGGGTGATCTGGGTCATCAGAATTTTGTCTTTCTAGTCATCACCCTCTGATTCAGATAGTTTATTTGCGGCTCTTGGCCAGATAAAACAAGATACATGGACTAAAATGGCCTTACCGACAAAGGTTTACAGTCCGAGTCTTAAGTCACTTAAAAAAATAAAATAATAAAATAAATAACATCCGAGTTACATCTGCCATTTGAACTAAGCGACTACTCTGTTGCAATGAATTTTCATTGCAGCCGTACAAAATTTTGCTACCTGAGAGGTGACTGAGGGATTATCTCCTTGTAGGAGCTTTTCTATCTTTTCTCTTTCCTTGTCGGGTCCCACTCTCAGTATGAGGGGCTCAATAAACTTAGAACGGGGTATAGTGTAAAAGTTACAGTTCAGGAGAACATGTTCAGTGGTTTCTAAATCCCCGGATTTGCAGGGGCATAGTCTCTCTGCCCTGGGTATCTTCTTGAATTTCCCCTCTAACGTAGCAGAGGGTAAGGCTGCGCACCTAGCCAAGGTAAAAGCCCTCCTATATTTGTTTATCTCTAAGTAACAGAGATAAGCTGCTGGTGCAAGGATAAATTTGGAGTGGGGGGGGGAGCCATAAATAGGGGCAGTCTTGCTAGATCTACTTGTCGCTCAATATTTTTAACTCTTTGGTTTATAGATGACTTAGCTTGATCACACCCTAACTGAAGTAGTGCTAGGGGGGTAAAACCCAGGTTATTTAGTTTGTCTTCAATGGCTATTATCCACTTTGACCTAAAGGTATCACAAAGAATCAGTGGAAGAAGACCCTTGGGGTTGAAATTAATTTTCAGCCAGAGATAAAGCGAGGACAAGACAACCCTTGCCTCCACCTTCATCATGCCAGTTTCTAAACGGATCATAGCATTTGATACACATCTTGGCAATTGCAGGGCAGCTCTAAGAAACTTGGATTGCACTCGTTCCATGGGAATAAGACATGAAGTTTAAGGGCGGCTGGAATATAGTGTGCCTCTTTAGTCCGGAGAAAATTTATTATTGAACGGGCTGATCTTTCCTCTAAATTGGCAACATAGGTATTATGGGCCAGCTTGGAGCCAGATGCCTGGATTGTCATTCCAAGATATTTGAATTGGGTTACCTGTTCCAACCTATGGCCATTTATGCTCCACCTCCTATAATTAGGGCGAATACCAAAAGCCATAACTTTTGTTTTGTCATAATTAATAGTCAGGCATTCCTTCTCACAGAACATTCCCACTCTCACTAGCGCCCTCCTTAGGCCAACTGGGGTTCTTGAAAGAAGTACTGCGTCATCGGCATAGAGCAGAATATGAATATGCCTATCCGCTAGTTTAGGTGGATGTAAATCCGGTGCGTTCAAGGAAGTATGTTATTTATATAATAGGCAAATAGCAGGGGGGCGAGTAAACAGCCCTGCCTAACTCCTCTATAGGTGTTTATGTGGACGGTAAGATGTCCTCTTCTATTGAACCTGACTCTCAGTGCTGTCTGTTCATGTAGGGCTCGCAGCAGCAACAGGAGCCTTTTATCTACATTTGAGGCCATCACTCTCTGCTTCTAACTAGGGTTGCATTTGTGAAGTTGCCTGTGCACATGTCAAACTGAGTTTTTGACTAAGGAATCACTTTCCTGCCTCTCCAAGATTGACGTTGGTATGATAAGGTTTTGGAGACAGCTCGTTACTAATTGTGGTGAAATAATAGTACATTTTTACTGGCTCTTAAACAAAGGAACAGCCCAGTGTTGTTTAACATGGTTTTGAAAGTGTTAAATTTATGTGCTGTGCAGTTTCCCATATGCAGTGAATTGTTGAGGGATCCTTTATTTTGGTAGTTCGGGGTCCATCTTAGTATGTTCCAAAGAGTAATGAATACCATCTCTTTCCATTTCCCCCCTCCCAGGCTTCCTTAGATAATGGAGTTAACCTGAATTTTATAATTACATTACTGACCAAGTATAGACTCACACCCTAGTAAAAGAGAAACATACTCACCCAACTGTGCAAAGGCTGACAGAACCCCACTTCCTCATTCCATGGGTTAAAAAAACCCCATCTTAATCTCTGGTGTTCCTCCCTTATTGGTAGAGAACAAAAATATTCAAGAAAAGACCATGGAATGCTTGGAAGTGAAGAAGAGAAATCTTATAAAGTGCTAATGTCATACTATAATCTCACTCAGGGGCAACTCAGTAATCAATTTTGATAGGATTACAGTGCACTAAGTGGTATTTACCTCCTGCAGCCAAAGAAACTGTCATACCTTTAATGAGCTAAGAAGAAAATGTTCAGACAAATCAAAAGAGTTTTTTGTATTGTTGGAACTACGGGTGCTTCAGCACCCGCCGGTTTAGCTGTCATTCTGTTTGTTGGTCACAAGGGGAGAGCTGATTTATCATCAAGCAGTTTGACTATTCATAGGCAGGTCAACCTTGATTGGCAGGTTGCTCTCTGTGCATTCAAATGGCACAGTGTCATTTGCAGCATTTCAAACTGCATGTTCTCACACAGCCCAATGGAAATTCCTTCCCATAGGTGGTGTCACCATGTGATGCTCTGCAGCACATTATTTAAATAAAGAGTGAACAAACTAGTCAGTAAGTTATGTATAAACATGGTTTTTTTAAAGAAAGTTCTCTCATTTGGTGTTCATCTAAATCTGTGTTATGGATATTATTTCACATGTGCATTTTTTCACAGTCTTAGTTCCCCTCTTCATTTAATTACTTGACCCAAACATTGAAGACACTAGGGGCTTGTATTGTACGGTGGCTTGTATTTCATGTCTACCTTCTGGGAATTCCCTGGGTCCTTGGTCAGGATAGTGAGGGTTTTTTCAGACTTTACCCTTCCTTTTCCTTCTAGGTTGCTTTGCTCCAGAGTGGTGTAGTGGTTAGCGATGGTTTGGAGTAGTGGATTCTAATCTGGAGAATCAGTTCGATTCCCCACTCCTCCACATGAGCGGTGGACGCTAATCTCCTCCTCCTACTACTACTTCTCCTTCTTCTTCTTCTTCTTCTTCTTCTTCTTCTTCTTCTTCTTCTTCTGTGCCAGGAGCTGATCTGGGAGCCCTCCCCAGCCTTGGGTTGTGAGGGTTATATTATCTTACCAGGCCACAATGGCTCCTCCACCCATTTGGGAAATTTTGCGAGGCTGTCTTGCTTTGCTCTGCTCTCATTGCAATGGTGACTAGCCCAAGATATCAGGTGTCCCCATCATCCCCTTTTTGGAATCAGGCCAGGATGGGCCTGGGAGGCAGTGATTTATGTAGGTCTGACACCTCCTGAGGCTGAGATCTGCTCTGCTACCAAATCTGGAGCAGGGAAACTGAATCTGCCATGCCACGGTGAGGCAGGCTATATGATGAGGGCTAAATGCCTTCAAGTACTGTTCTCTCATATTATGTGCAGCCTCACACTGGAGGGGGGCACCACTGAAATGACCCAAAGGGTCATGAAGCCCATGTCCAGCCATGGCAAACCCTTTTCCTATCCTATTGGAAAAGGAGGTGGACTCCCCTTCATCATTTTATAACCCTTATGCCATCTTCTCATCTTGCAGAAGACTTGCATATGACCAGGCCTGGTCACATTTGAAGGGGGGAATTGCAGAGGAGGGTTGCACAGGTTACCTGCAAGTCACACTGGGATCTCTTAATAATGTGGATCGTTTCCTAATTTTGGTGCTTTCTCACACTATCCCTTCAAGTGTACTCTCAGGAGTTATGCACATTGTAGAAGACGATCACACCTGGGGTGGGGGGGACTAACGTGGGAACTAAAATACACAGATGCAATCCTACAGTCCAGTGTATCAAATTACACTTGCATCTCGCTCCTGGGAAATGAAATGCTGTGAACGTGATCTTCTTAGCACACTCTAAGGGCCAGAATGTGTCCTTCAACCATGTGATGCTACATTGGAGGGTACCCTCCGTAAACAGAGCTACAGATGGCCAGGAGCTAATCCCGCTAATCGCTGACACTGTGTCTTCATTCCCTGAGGGTTTATCAGGGAAGGTATGCTTTCTGGTTTTATTTGTACTTTGTAAAAAGATCAGGATGTCTCTCCATGCTGGTTCTGTGCAAGAGTGTCAGAAAATAGGTAAAATGATATTTTGTACTAAGCCAGACAGTTGTTTTAAATATACTGCAAACCTTCAAGCCTTAGGAGGTTTAACTCTAATCCAATCAACAGCTCAGACACTCCAGTTTTTTCTCACTGTGCCACTCTTGGTGAATAAGGCAGCAAGGGATTGTTGTACAGACTTAAATTATTTGCTTTGAGGTAATTTTGTTACATTTTGCTTTAAGCCATCATGCCTGAAGAAGAATTTCATAAAATTGGAAAGCCTCGTAACGTGCCGTTTAGCCCAAGAGAACCAGGGTTGTATATATGCCATGATTCTATGGGAGTGCAGCAGAAATGCAGAATGTGGATGTAAGGAGTGTTTTCCCGCTTCTCTTTTTTAGTACTTTTAAATTCTTGGGTTTATTTTCTCAGGAGTGAAACATTTCATTCAAGCCTGTTCAGTAATAAACAGTGAAATCCTATGCAGAGTTCCCCCAGTCTAAACCTATTCAAACCACTGGGCTTACACTAGAGCAACTATGCATAGCATTGCATTGTTGATCTGATAGAACATAATATTTTTTCAAGAGTTGTCACCATCATGATCTTGTAGATAGCCAGGTTAATGCAAAACAAGCACAAGCTGGGTTGGATCCAGTGATATGTAAGTGGAATGTGTTGATTGAAGCAGATCTTTCCCTTGTTCCCCACCTCTCAGCTTTCCTTTCTAAACCAGGGGAAAGTTTATTCCCAGCAGGGTTGCCAGCTCCGGGTTAGGAAATACCTGGAGATTTTTGGGATGGAGTCTGAGGAGGGTGGGGTCTGGAGAGGGGAGGGACTTCAATGCCATAGAGTTCAATTGCCAAAGCAGCCATTTTCTCCAGGTAAACGGATCTGTATCGGCTGCAGATCAGTTGTAATAGCAGGAGATCTCCAGCTAGTACTTGGAGGTTGGCAACCCTACCCGGAAGTGATGTCATGCATCTCTAGGAATTGCTGGAACTAGGTTTCTAGTGATTCCTAGAGAGATGTGATGTCACTAGGGTTGCCAACTGCCAGGTAGTAGATCTCCTGCTAATTCAAAGGATCTCCAGCCGATAGAGATCAGATCACCTGGAGAAAAATGGACGCTTTGGCAATTGGACTGTATGGCATTGAAGTCCCTCCCCTCCCCAAACCCCGCCCTCTTCAGGCTCCACCCCAAAATCTCCTGCCGGTTGTGAAGAGGGACCTGGCAACCCTAGATGTCACCCAGTTTTTCTTCAGAAGTATGCTGTTGGCCCACCAGTGATTTTCTTTGGAAGTATGCTGTTGGCCTACCAGTGATTTGGTTTTTTTTTTCCTCCCACCATGGCTCCAAGTGGTGGCAGGAAGTAGCACCCAGGGGCAGAGGAAGATGGCAGCCCTGGTTTCACCTCAGTTAGGCCTGGGAGAGTAAATGAAGGCCCAGGCTGAGGGAGCTCTGTAAATAAGTTATTCAAATAAAGTTGTAAAGTTGTTCAGATAGAGATTGTTTTTATGAGGACAGAAAGAACACACTTTGAAGCAATGGAAATTGTGTGGACTAACCACTAGTCAGGTCCTGGGACTACTCTGAGGAGGGTTTAGGGGACAAACCTGCCCCTCATACCATTTTTGTTATCTAGCAGAGGGAACAAGGAGAAGATTTGTAAGACTTGTGCGCATGGGTTGCTGGATCCAGCCCATTGTGAGAAAGAAGCCTGAGACCTTTCTATCTGCCCCAGGCAGAATTTGAGTCACTTTCTATTTTGGGCATAATGCCGTTTTCAACAAATATGTGTAGCCAACAAATCTAGACAGTCTTTCACTTAAACATGAATGCAAATCCTTTTGACAAAAGTTTGATTAAATACCTTCTTATAATGAAGAAATAGAAAGCTACAGTATAAAACAGTAAAAGAAATGATTGCTTTAGGATGATGCATTTCTTCGCTGCTCGGCTTGTGATCTTGTTACCAAGAAGGGCTCAAAATAACAGGGTTCCAAAACCCTTTGTCCAAGCCTTTTCAAATGTCCAAAATGGAACTAATGCATGGCCTCTGGGTCTGCCCTGGAACACTCCATCCAATCCATGCATCTTTTATGCAGCCATCAAGTAGAATCAAAAGGGGAGAGAGAAAATGAGCAAACACTGTTTTGGTCCTAGGTGGGTAGCCATGTTAGTCTGTAATAGTAGAACACAATTTGAGTCCAGTAGCCTCTTGAAGACCAACAAAATTTTCCAGGTATAAGGTTTCATGAGTAGGCTTACCAGGTCCCTCCTCTGCTCCGGCAGGAGGCTATGGGTCTGTGGGTGCGATTGTGCGTGCCACCTCGCGAGGGGCCTTTTCCTCTTAGTTTGAGTGGTAAAGCGGCCCTTTACCACTCAAACTAAGAGGAAAAGGCCCCTCGCGAGGCGGCACTTCTGGTGTGCACATTTTCCCACCAACCCTCAGGTGGTCGGCGGGCAGAGGGGTGAATTGCGGGAGGCTATGGGGCTGTGGGTGCAATTGCGAGCACCAACGCGCATCCGCGGCAGTTCCAGTTTACAACTGGAAGTGCCGCCTCACGAGGGGCCTTTTCCTCTTAGTTTGAGTGGTAAAGCGGCTTTTTACAACTCAAACTAAGAGGAAAAGGCCCCTCGCGAGGCGGCACTTCCGGTGTGCATGTGCACGGTTGCTCGCCGACCCTCAGATGGTCGGCAGGCAGAGGGGCAAATTGCCCGCCACCACCAGCACCTGGCAAGCCTATATGAGTCAAAGATCACTTTGTCAGGTATGTGATGAAGTGATCTTTGACACATAAAAGCTTATACCCTGGAAAAAATTATTGATCTTTAACAGGCTACTTGACTCAAATTTTGTTCTCCCCTGGTTTCATGTCTTTTGAAAACCTACAAAAGTTGGATTCAAACCTCCACAAAACCCCCCTGAAGTTTCCTATTATTTTCCACCTTATGCATCCCCTTTCAGTACCCCAAAATGCTTCTGAGGAACAGTGTGGGATACTGCGTGGGTATCTGCAACTCACTCGAGACATATATGGAAATTGTGGATATCCCCTCCTCTAAAAGTAGGGTTGCCAGCTCCAGGTTGGGAAATACCTGGAGATACTTGGGGCAGAGCCTGAGGAGGGCAGGGTTTGAGAGGGGAGGGACTTCACTGCTATAGAGTCCAATTGCCAAAGCGGCCATTTTGTCCAGGTGAATGGATCTCTATCAGCTGGAGATCAGTAGTAATAGCAAGAGATCTCCAGCCACCACCTGGAGGTTGGCAACCCTATCTACAAAAATACCTTTGGATCTAATGCAATATCTCCAAGATTGTGGAAAAGGTGACCACCCACCCATTGTAACAGCAATTGATTACCTTACTTTACATGTCATGGTGATGACAAAGAAACCCAGGAAGCTCACCCAGCAATCAGAAACTCATTTTCCATGCATTGTTAGAATCAGAACCCTAAATTGAATAAGAACAGTTATATTTACATTCCACCTGCTCATAATGAATACTTAACTAACTATTCATCTACTTAAACTACTGTATTAAGCATTCAAACTAAACTGCAACAAATGATGGCGAACTTGAAAAATCTGTCTTAGGCAAGGAGGATCCTGGGTGAGCAACTCTGGGTATCAAATGGATGGAGTTTGAAGCACAGCCATTCTTAAGGGGCCCCAGGTGTTGGGGATATACTTTAACCAGAATTTTTGTCCCATTGTAAGCTCTAACAGACCATTCCTGAGCGGGGGGGGGGGGACAGCTGTGGCGGCTGGAAAGGTGCAGCTGAGAAGCCTCCTCAGAGGCTTCCTGGCTGCTGCAAAGGGGGAAAAAGCCTTTTTCCGATATAAAAATGGGGGGGGGGAGAAGCCTTTCATAGGGGAAAGTGGGCCTGCACCACCAAAAACGGTGGTGCAGGACCACTGGCATCCCAGGAGGCATTCCGGGGCAAAAGGGGTTTGGAAGCTGCCTAAAGGCAGCTCCGCTCCTCAGAACGCCCTGAGAACGGTCCCCCGCCAGTGTACTCCTGGAACAAGTCCCCGCGCCGCCATCCCAGGAGGCATTCTCAGGGTGTTCTGAGGAGCAGAGCTTCCAAACCCCTTTTGCCCCAGAATGCCTCCTGGGATGCTGGCGCGGGGACTTGTTCCAGGAGAATGCTGGCGGGGGACCGCGCCAGCGTCTGAGGGCTGCGCTGCCATCATGGTCCAGGGGGCCAGCATAAGTGGTCCCATGCCAGTGTCCATGCCAGTTTGCATGGCACCAGTGGCACAGATGCTGGCATAGGGGTCATGCCACCTCCTAAGGCGATTCAGCCCCCAGCCTCAGGAATGGTCTGTAAGGTGGGGCAAACCAACATTCCATGTGGGATGGATGATTCAATGGGCCCACCTGTCTACAGCCTTATACAAGTATCATGGGTCTGGTCTACTTTTTTTCAGTGGAAGAATGGTTCAGTATATTTTCATCTATTTCCATGGAGTTTCAGGACACTCGTTTTAATTTTCTTATGGTAGTCATTTTCTGAAGGCTTTCCCTTCACTTCCAACTTATTGCACACTGGTACTAGCTTACAGGAATGAAAGCATGCAGGAACCATCCTTAATGATTTGGAAGCCTCACCTCCAACAGCCTATTACACATCCTGATGAGGAGGAAATGTATCCTTCAGTCATCAAGAGACTCCCTTTAACCCAGTGGTTCCCAACGTGGGGCACACGCTCCACAGGGGGGCAATTTTATTTTTAAGGGAGGCAATTGGAGAATGAGTTATTAACAGTGATTTTTTTTTGCATTTCTTATGGTTCTAGAGGCCTCATATACAGTATATAAATAGATATTGTGACATACACATTTTAAAAATTAAAATCAGAATGTACATGGTGGTCAGCTGGTGACAATGGAGAGGGGGAAATAGGAGTTCACTTTTTGAATAATAAGAATTATATGTCACGGTGGGGGAGGCATCAGGATTTTAGAGATGCTTAGGTGGGGCATGGCCAAAAAAAGGTTGGGAACCATTTAACCATTTATTCTGTGTTCAACATTGCAAAGCTTTTTCATGAGAAAGAATCTGAGTGCCAGGAGCTGTGCTGGGATGTGAAGGGTGAATTTGGGGCATTGAATTTCCCTTGGCTGCCTTGAACCATGTGATATCCTTCCAGCAAAAGCAAGGCAGGGTTATGAAAGAAGAAAACATTTCCCAAGAAGGCTTCAGCTTAATGCTTCTGATGCAAAAGGAAAACATAGAAGGGAGCTACTTGAGTGGCGTTGCAGTGAAATAAATCTCTTTTGGCAAAATAGTTTAAAGTAGAAGGAGCTTTCATGTAATTTGATTTGAGATCTGCACAAAATGTCAACGATTTTTCTATTCCTTGCTTTCTTTGGTGCACATAGTGTGTCTCCAGCACAAAGATTCATTCGCTATTCTCAAGCCTGGAGCTAAATGGCACCAGTTCATTATTCTGCTTTACAGCAGAGGTAGGTTCAGGAGCGGGGGGGTCATGAAGTGGAGAGGGAAGGAATTGGAGGAGATGGACATCAGCTCTATTTCCAAGGGAGACGGGCATCTGAGTCAAGCATAATATTTTGGTGGAAAGAATTTGTTCATAAGCACTCTTTGTATTTGGTGAAATGATCATTTCCCCCCTCAGTAATATAGCAGTTCTTCCTTGCTATGATTGATAAAAGTAACAAATTGAATGAAGGGAGAAGTAGGTGGTAATTTTAGATGTATTTTTCTCTTAGGGTAAGGTAAAGGTCCCCTGTGCAAGCACCGGGTCATTCCTGACCCATGGGGTGACGTCACATCCTCACGTTTCCTAGGTAGACTTTGTTTATGGGGTGGTTTGCCAGTGCCTTCCCCAGTCATCTTCCCTTTACCCCAGCAAACTGGGTACTCATTTTACCGACCTCAGAAGGATGGAAGGCTGAGTCAACCTTGAGCCGGCTATGTGAACCCGACTTCGAGTCACGATCGAACTCAGGTCGTGAGCAGAGCTTTTGACTGCAGTACTGCAGCTTACCACTCTGCACCACGGGGCTCCTCTTATTATAGCAAAATAATGTTTTGAAATTATGTGTCATTTAAACAACCAAGCCTCTTTTCATAGCAAAAACAACTTTTGAAACTCTTTTTCCTGAAGGGTTGCCCTGAAGCTCCCCAGGCCATTTGAAATTAGTTGCGCTGTTCCACATATCTTGGTTCATGTGTTCTTAGAAGTAAGTCCCCCACTGAGCTAAATTCCGGGTGATAAGCATGTTTAGGGCTGCTGCCAAAGCACTGGGGGTTCTCCTGCCAGACTGCTGTGAGAAAGGAAGGTGTTTTCATATGCACTGAGCTTAAGTAGAAAACTGGAAATGTTGCCATTCCCTCAGTGCTTTCAAACAGGCATCCTCAACATTGTTGTGCTTGTGGGCACTTTTAGGAATTGTGAAAAAGATTAGTGGGCACCACCACAGATGGCTCTGAGGGCAGGCAAGACTAGGGTTGCCAGGTCCCTCTTCACCACCAGTGGGAGGTTTTTGGGGCGGATCCTGAGGAGGGCGGGGTTTGGGGAGGGGAGGGACTGCAATGCCATAGAGTCCAATGGCCAAAGCGGCCATTTTCTCCAGGTGAACTGATCTCTGTCAGCTGGAGATCAGTTGTAACAGCAGGAGCTCTCCAGCCACCACCTGGAGGTGGGCAACCCTATCCAGAAAGGATGGACTGTTGAGGGCAGCTGAGAGTCAATGGAAAGATCACACTTCTCAAGCCCTTGAAAGCTCATACAACACTCCAGCTGATGATTTTGGCAGTGAGTGGGGTTTTCGTTCCCTCACTCCTACAATTCCTCTTTTCCTTCTCTCACTCCTCCTCTTCCCTCACTCCTACAATTCCTCATGAGTCCATAGTGTGTCTTTACCAATTTCCATCTGACGTTGCCACTAGGCACTTTCTGGAAGTCCCGCATGAAATATGCATAGTGCAGAATAAATGCTTAACTTGAACTCTGCGTCTTTGGAGGCTATGTTTTTCTTTTTCTTTTTGGCTTTGAATTTTTCTCCAATGACTTTAGATGTGAGAATTCTCTTCTTCCTTCATCTTCTCCCTTCTGAATTTAACAGGTGGGTTTATTTATCGTCTCCTGCAGCCAGTTCTTTTTACATGAATGGCGTGCTTTGGATTTGGAGGTCAGAGAATACCCTGAGAAAGCAACGTTTTTGTGTCAACATAACAGTAGCTAGAGCTCCATAGTGATAACATCAAACAAAATGAACAGCCTTCTGTTTTAATCTCCTTTTCATGTTTTCTTTTCACTCATTCATTTTTTATTTTCACTTTTTCCTATCTAGGTCAGATAGATTGGGGTGTCCCTATTCAATCTTACTGTTTCCTGATCCCTTGTTATCTCTTTTGGAGATATCTTGCCCGATCTTTGGCTTTATCAAAAATATTGTCTATACAAGGTCAGGCTTTAAAAAAACCCAAAACTTTTTCCTACTTATTTTTCAATGTTGAATGGGTTCTTTGCCTATTTTATACTGATTTTTTTCACTGTCCTTCGTCTGGTTTCATTTTTTAAACATTTCCTGCTTATTTTTTTTTAGGACTGTAGCAGCAAACATTTATTGGCTTTCTGTTGCTCTGCTCATTCTTTATTTCACTGCTCACCCACCCTCTATTTTTATTTAGTTTCCTCTTTTGATATCATGGAGACATTTTATTATGCCAGGACCAGATTGGATTTGCTAACTAACACGCTCAACAACTTGTTGAACTGTGTCTCCAAATATGCTTGAAAAGATTTATTCTTGAATGCGTATTATCTTATGGCCTGCTCCTATGACAGTCTGTGCTAAACAACAGTGCACAGTAGTAGCTGTGTAGTGCATCTCACTGGCACATGGCTGTTATCCATGGAATTGTGCAAGAGTCCAGACCTCAAGACCCCGGGACCAATTATTTAATGGCTTTGGAGATTCTGTACCTATAATGATCCTGAAGTCTCTGTACATCGTATCATAATGGTCTTTCGTTATCTAGACCCAAGCTCAATATAACCTTGAACAAGTCCTCCATCCCTCCCAATGAATATGGAGGAGAAGGAGAAGAAGAATTGGTTTTTTAAGTGGCATTCTTCCTTAAGTGGTAGAGAAAGTCAGCATATAAAAAACCAACTCTTCTTCTTCTCTTCTCTCTTTGTGAAACAGCCTTGCTCAAGGCCTGGTTAATCAGTCATTTCCCAGACACATGTAAGACCCATTGCTCTCTACCACTTAAGGAAGAATCAAACCGGCTTACAATCACCTTCCCTTCCCCTCCCCTCCCCACAACAGACACCCTATGAGGGAGGTGGAGCTGAGAGAGTGTGACTGGCCCAAAGTTACCCAGCTGGCTTCATGTGGAGGAGTGGGAAAACAAATCCAGTTCACCAGATTAGCCTCCGCTGCTCATGTGGAGGAGTGGGGAATCAAACCCAATTCTCCAGATCAGACTCCACTGCTCCAAACCACTGCTCTTAACCACTACACCATGCTAAAGCAGCTAGCCATAAGATGCTGCTTTAGTGTAAAATTGGTGTTTTGGTTACCATAACTGGGATCCATGGGAGTGGGGTGCAATCTCTTTTGGCCCCAGATTACTTTGTGTCTTTTTA
The DNA here is from genome assembly GCF_029931775.1 of Euleptes europaea. Taxonomy (NCBI): domain Eukaryota; kingdom Metazoa; phylum Chordata; class Lepidosauria; order Squamata; family Sphaerodactylidae; genus Euleptes; species Euleptes europaea. The sequence continues at coordinate 29,288,110 of NC_079326.1, forward strand.
CCGTTTGTTGATGTATAGTTTCCAAAAGAGAGATGTTTGCCTTCTGCCAAAAGCATTAATACACTGATTTATAGATCACAAAGGGTGGAGGCTGACAGGCTGGTGGCATGTACTCCTCACTTCTCTGAGAGGTAAGAGGCTCCAGGGGCAGCACTTCCTGAGGTGGCTTCCTTTGGAGAAGACAGCAGAGGGATCAGATGGCATTTCTGTAACATTTGTGTTCTTTGCACACAAAAAGGCAAGTAGGGCTTAAATGCAGTGGCGGATCTACGAAGAAGTAGAAGAAGGAGAAGAAAAGAAGGAGAAGAAGAAGAAAAGAAGAGTTGGTTTTTATATGCCACTGGCTTAGAAATCACCTTCCCTTCCCCTCCCCACAACAGACACCCTATGAGGTAGGTGGGGCTGAGAGAGCTCTAACAGAGCTGTAACTTGCCCAAGGTCACCCAGCTGGCTTCATGTGTAGGAGTGGGGAAACAAATCCATTTCACCAGATTAGCCTCCACCGCTCATGTGGAGGAGTGGGGAATCAAACCCGGTTCTCCAGATCAGAATCCACCGCTCCAAACTACCACTCTTAACCACTACACCACTATGAACCTAATGAAGTTTAAGCTTCAGGGCCCCTATTCCTGGAGGGGCCCTGAAGCAACTTTTTTTTTTAATGAGTGAATTTTTCAACACTGTATGGCCCATTTTCAATGACTCCACCCCACCACCCTGTTCTCCGCCATTTGGGTCTTGAGGTCCTTGCAAGGGCAGCAAGGCCCTTTGGTCTTGTTGGAGGTTGCCCTATTGTTGCTGGTTGCAAAGAGGCCCCCATAACAGTTCAAGATTCAAGGTACCAAAAATGTAGGTCTGCCACTGCTTACATGAGAGCAAAGAGGCATCCCTACAGGACTGCAGGATTGCCATCTCACATCAGAGGAGTAGTGGAGGGGAGAGAGACAGAGTCTGCACCCCAAAGAGCTTTAGTTGACTTGACAGTTGTTTGGTTTGCTTTCTCTCTCTGTCTCTCCCCAAACTCAAACTGCTATTCATTGGCAGACAGATGCATCTGACCCTTCCACACAGCTGTGGGTATTTGAAGAGAGTCATCAGAGAATCAACTCCTAACATATCCACCATCATAAAAGAGCATTCAGGTCCTTTTGTTGTAGGTCCTGGTTCCATTCTTCTGAGGACAGACCTGTTCACAGTCCCACAGCACCAGTTTTTCAGAGTTACCCTCCTGCAGAAATTAAGCTGGAACATGAAAGGCAATTTAAAGATAAGAGGAAGGAAAAAGGAAATGAGCCTGCTTTATTAAGCATAGTACACATAGGTCATTTTTTCACGGAGGTTTGGCACGGTTTCACCTTTGTTTTGCCCCGCTTCAAATTTTTCATTTTTCATGAAGGCTTTGAGGTTTAGCAGAAAAACGGCGTCAACTCTGCGTCTTCTCAAACCTGTGTTGGTCCGTTCTTTGTGGTTGCTACACGTTTTTTTTCGCTCCACAAAAAACGTTACTGGGTTCAGACCAATTGTCCCCGCCCATGTCGGCTAATTTCTCCTCCCCTGTGAACGGCGATTGGCTGGGAGAGTTTCAAGCCTGGGGGACAGCCTCCCTCCAAGACAGGACAGATCTCCCTCCTGCAAATCCAAGCCAAAACTCCCGTCACCCTTCTGAACAGGCAGCCAGTCTGCTCTGGGTCTCCCTCCTGCTGGTGCGATCCTGTGTGTGTGTGTGGGGGGGGCATCCTGAGAGCGGCAAATCCAAGCCAAAACTCCGGTCACCCTTCTGAAGAGGGGCAGCCAGTCTGCTCTGGGTCTCCCTTCTCCATCTGGATGGAAGTTCCTGGCAATGGATGGCCGGAGCTCTACGGGGTGGGGTGGGGGCACAATGATGACCATCTGTCAAAGTCTGGGAAAGGGGGGCGTGGCCAAGTATGGGGGGGAAGGATGGGGAGCATGGTAAATAGAAAAGTTATATAAGGAAATCGGAGAGACTGGTGCTTTTTTGGCTGTGGCTGTGTCCACAGAGGTGAACTGCACTGGGTAATCCGCTGGGCGGAGTTGGGGCGGAGTTGGGGGCGGGCATAAACCATGAGCTTTTCAGAAGGGGACAGACCAAACCGTTGTAGAATACCGCTTGCTTTGTTCCCATGAAAAACCAAAACTACTTCTGGATTGACGGGGACATGAAAACATGAATTTAAATCGCGCCCATGAAAAATAATTTTAAATCACTTTTTTTTTTGCTCCGTGGCAAGAGAGCATCAAAATCTTCTGTGAAAAGTGGGCCATAAGAACATAAGAACATAACATAGTGTTTGGTGATGGCATCTGTGTTCTAGGTGGTGGAGGGGAGCACATCTGGAAGACTTGAACAGATATTCCAAAGTAGGACTTGGAAATCAATTTTGGTAGTCCCTGTATAAGGTTCTTTATACACATCTGTTCAGTGCATTGGGGTGCATCCCATGGAGGATTGCCATGGATAGAGGGATGGACTCAATTCCTCATTCCTGCTGCAGACCTCCAACTCCCCCAGGAAGCAATATTTTGGGGGGAATTTTGGGTTGCAGAGGAAGGGGAAGGCAGGGAGGTCCTGTGCTGCAGACTGAAATCTCTTCCAACCATGGATATCCTCTATGGAATTCAAGCCATCCATTCTATGTTATCAGCTGGGTGTGCCATCTGTGCACATCTCCGCGTGCATGTGCATTGGTTTAATTTATTGTTTTTCATTTAAAAAAATTGTACACCATCTCTCAGCTTAATTGGTTTTAAAAGGGTTATAATGTGCATCACAGAGGTCTATCACTCTAGGACCTATCTGATAGAATTCCACTGGAAGATCTGCTGCTTGAAACCCAAAAAAATGACAGGAGTGTCCCAAGAACAGATCTCTTTTGTAATGTGCCTTCTGTTTATTTCAGCAGGGCTCTAGCAAGAGTTACCTTTGATTGAGTGGGCTTGTCAAACATAGAGATGAGTTGGCAAGATATGCTAGTTCTTATTATTACAGAAAATTTCATCTTTATCATACATTGTTAGGGATGATACTATTAAACAAAGATAAAATGAAAACTAAAAGCAAGAAGGAGCAAACAAATGAATGCCTGACCTGAGCATTTTGGTGCATTCCAATCCCTGACATCACAGTTCTCCTACACTGTGGTATTACTCCAGCTTGTACAACTGGAATTTTTTGTTTTACTGCAGTGTGAATATTCAAGCTGTCGAGATGTTTAATCTTCGGGGAAATATTAAATAATGAGTCTCGCTGATTTCTACTTTCCCCAATCTCAGTGATTTAATTTCAACAATTGTTTCTCTGATCTTTAACTGTGATTGGTACTATGCGAGTGTAATTGTCTTTGCATGATTAAATTTTTTATATCCCATTGTATTTCTCAGGCATGCCAGTATCTTTCTTTTTATCTTCATGTGACATTCTCAAAGTTGCTAGGCACAAAACAAAACGCTAAATAAATGAAGACGCCTCCAAAGGCATGGCGTTATCCCGTGAATGCCACCATCACAAAAATCCCTGTCTTTCTTACTTCTAGATACACAATTTCCTTGTTGTGTCGCATGTTACAGAAATGGCTTGAGCTTCTGATAATATGGTAGCAAGCACAGTCTCTTCACTTTAGTGGGGTTTGTTCTGGAAGAGTAGAGAGCATTTTGTCAGAAGCTCAAACATGCAGGATGTAACACAACAAGATTTTCCAGCTTGGCTGTCTCTTTGTCAGACCTGTAGCCACTGAATAAATCTAAAACTGTTTACTTTTTTCAGTTGGGCTTCATTTCCATCTCATTTAACATGTGAGGAGAATGTAAATGGTTTCATCTTTCAAGGAAACTCTGACTTCTGTTGACATTGCCTTTGATTCAGTACAAATGCTTCTGTTGAAGCCAACTAATAAGTATGTGGAATTTCACCACTCATGTTTCTGAAGTTGGTTGCCATAATTTGCATTGTGGGTGAGTCACAATGAGTGGGACACTTCGGTGGTGGAGCCAGCGTGGTGTAGTGGTTAGGAGTGGTGGACTCTAGCCTGGACAATTGGGTTTGATTCCCCACTCCTCTGCATTAGTGGCGGACTGTAATCTGGTGAACAGGGTTGGTTTCTTCACTCCTCCACATGAAGCCAACTGGGTGACCTTGGGCTAGTCACAGTTCTTAGAACTCTCTCAGCCCCACCTATCTCACAAGGTATCTGTTGTGGGGAGAGGAAGGGAAGGAGATTGTAAGCCAGCTTGATTCTCCTTAAAGGAAGAATCAGCATATAAAAACCAGCTCTTCTTTTTATACAGTCAAGTTTACCTCACAGGATGAATGGCAGTTTAGCAAATTGCTAGGTATCTATGCCAATAAAGGTTTGAATTGAATTGAAATTGCTAGATATGTTTCTACGGACAAGTTGTCTACCAAAATAATGTTTCTGTAGCACAAAAGCTTGCATGTGGTGGCCTGCCTAGAAGAATTTGCTGGGGCAAGTCTTTAGATTGCCTGCTGGTTGTTAATACATTCAACTGGGAACCATTATCAGGGATGTTTTGGGTAACTGCATTGCAAGTAAAGGTTGTGCAACACAAATTGCAATGCAATTACACAGACCTTTGAGAATGGTCCTGATTGTAGACATTCAAAAAGTTAGCCCAAGGCCCACTAAAATTAATTAGAATTATTTCAATATCGTGAAGAGAATTTGCGCTGCATCTGATCTTCGTGCCCGCCCAATAGCACAAATCTTAAGATTTGCTGCTTCAGCAGATGGAGTGTATATGATGGGGAGTATCAACAATCAAGGCAGTGAATTGTAAAACACAATGCCATGCAGCCATCAAAGTGATGTTACCAGCAAAAAATCTTAGCACAAAACATTTCCCTTTATATGGCCAATAAAGGCCGATGGAATAAAATAGACGCTCAGCAACATTTACTAACGTATGGATACTGCACTTGTGGCCATAATTTCTTTAAAATAAATAAAATGCAAGCTAGCCCCTATTGAGCATAACTAGGCCTCTACATACTTTGTCCCAAAATGCTGAGTTCTGCATAAAGGAAAGTCAAACTCTTTCTTCAGCATAATGCCTAAAATGTTGGATGGTGTTTTAAGTGAAAATGAAACAAAAATGATGGCGGCAGCATCTGTGGCAGGCATCAGATTCTACAAGTTGATAGCATAACGCACTGGGGCGCAACATTTACACGGGTCAGATTAGCGCCTAAAAGATGCTCCAGCAACTGAACAGGATAGAGTTTATGATGTTTCTCCTACTATAATCTCCCTTCCTCAGTTTAGTTGATACACGCTCAGGGAGCTCTATTGAATCTAGGCTCCACTGGGTCCCATGTGTGTGAGGGACTCTCCCTGTCAAGAAAATTCATCGGAAAGTAATGAATCAGAGAGCGTCAGCTGGACATCACTGAAAGTGGGGAGCACAGTGTCCTTCCAGACCTCGGCCTTCCAGACCTCCATTTTATCAGGATTTAATTTCAACTTGTTCATCCTTAGCCAACTAAGCAAAAACTTAAAAGAAACAAAGTGACACGAACATAGAAGAATCATGGTCTGATTTGCACAAGGGATAAGTGAAAGAGAATCCGGGATTCTTTTTTGGGGTGGTTGAAACAGCAGGGATAAAAAAAATGTGAAGTTGTTTCTGTTTGGTTTACATGATAGATTAGGTAGAGTAGTGATGTTCATTGCATCTTGGTGACACAACTCAACACAGCATTAACTGCTGAGCCGAAGCCCATTAATTTAAACGAGCTTAAACATGCTGGTTGCTGTATCGGTTTATGTTTAATTATATTTTGTATAGTTAATCCTGAAGACACTCAGGCATATCTGAGAGCAATATATGTCCAGGTGGAGGGAGCAGGAGAGAGCTATGTAGTTACAGACAATGTAGACATAGACTGCATACCAAGCAGATGCTCAACCATGGATCCACAAACCCACTCCTAGAGGAAAACCCACATGAAAACCCATGCATGCACAATTCATAGAGTACAGCCAAAAAAAGCACACACCACCCAGAATTAATGTGGCATCTGAAAGATGAATGCTTTTATTGTGGCATATGCTTTGTGGACTAGATGCAAAATAAGCCCCATCTTCATTGGAGCAAACATATCAGAGAACATTGGAGCAAACATATCTGTCAGCAATGCTGATTCTATGACCTTAAGCAGATGATGAGAGGGAGGGCATCTTGGCCATCTTCTGGACATGGAGTAGGGGTCACTGGGGATGTGGGGGGGAGGTAGTTGTGAATTTCCTGCATTGTGCAGGGGGTTGGACTAGATGACCCTGGAGGTACCTTCCAACTCTATGATTCTATGATCACTGTGAAATGTGCTGTGCTTAGTTGGTTAAGGGTGAACAATTTGAAACTAAATGGAGATAATGCTGGCCAGGAAGGCTAAAGTCTTTTCAGAAACTGTGCTCACCACTTTCAGTGAGGTCCAGCTGATACTCTCTGATTTAATTAAGAGCCTAGGGGTTATATTGGACCAAACATTACTACTGGAGAAGCAAGCCAGTGCAGCTTCAAAAAAGAAAACAACAACAACATTCGGTGGTTTCATCTAGCTTGGCGGTTGGCCTCCTACATTGTCTCAGCCAGTCTGGCTACTGTAATACTACAGTAATGGGTCTTCCCCTGAAGCCAACTTGGAAACTACCATTGGTACAGAAAGTGGCAATCCAATCATCCAATCACCAGGCAGAACATGCATGTCCACCCATCCTGCAGTTGCTCCATTGGCTATGGATTAACAGGGCCCAGCACATGTCTCAGAAAAGGGAGGTGGGGCTCAGGCAGCAGGCTGCACCTGAGAACTGGCCAGAGGAGGAGGCCAGCAGCAACTGGGGCCTCCTGGGCCTGTGCAGGCAGGCAGAGCAGCCTCTTGAACTCTCGGGGGAGGTTAGGGCAGGAGAAGGGAAGGCCAGGGTTGCCAGCTTCAGGTAAGAAAATTTTGGGGGTGAAGCCTGGGGAGGGTGGGGTTGGAGAGGGGAGGGACTTCAATGCCATAGAGTCCAATTGCCAACGTGGCCATTTTCTCCAGGGGAACTGATCACTGTCGGCTGGAGATCAGTTGTAATAGTGGGAGATCTCCAGCCACCACCTGGAGGTTAACTAAGATAAAGATAGTACTGGCTCTCAAAATGATTGCAAAACGTATATATTGACAATAACAAAAGTGCAAGTGCAATAGTGTGACAACGGAAACTTATCAAATCTAAAGACGGACTCAATACAGCAAGATAGTCAACAATAATATGTACAAACAAATATGCCAACTGAAAAGAAGTCAATTCCGGCTTGGGGTCCAAGTCTGGGAAGTACAAATACAAAGTCTCTTATTTTATAATCCTAACAGAAGGCAAAAAGAGGGAGATTGAAGTCGGGTCGGAACGCCGTCCGGATGCTTTGCGTTTTCGCCGCCACCGAGGGCAGCTTCTTCAGCTCTCCGTGTGCAAGGAGGCAATGTTCCTACAACTGTATTAAAACATTACAAGAAGCTTTCTCAAAAATTGGTCTCATTAGTTATACATATAAGTTAAAATTAATCATTCCTAACCAACAATGGATACAATTACATACCTTAAATATCAAGAGAATATCTTACATGTAAACAAGGGTGTGGTTCTCAGCTAGTCAATGCTTGCTCCTAGAGGGTTGCTCAATGTTCTGTCTTTGGTGGCTCAAGCACAGGTGTCATTAATTATAGAGCTCCTGGCTCAACAGGTAAGGTTTTGCTGTAGCACAGGTGTAACCAATCAAGAGGACAGGTAAGGTTTTCTTATGTTTATAAGAAACAAGAATAATCTAATTCGCTGTTAAGACCAAAGGGAAAATAGGATTTGAACAAATAAATAAAGCGTGATTCTTGCCTAAGCAAGATCTTTTGGACATTGTCAGCATCAAAAGAATTACCCTTGTAGACCCAGATTGCAAAGAATCTGATGTCGTTTTCATTATGTTTTTGCTCTACAAAGTGGGAAGTTAACGGGGCTTCAAAATTCAAAGATCTAATCCTCGATTTGTGCTCGCCTATTCTTAATTTTAAAGGGCGACAGGTGCTGCCCACGTACAGTTTTTGACATTTGCATGTGATCCCGTACACGCATCTGCTTGTGGAACAGTTGGAGAAATGATTAAGCCTAAACCTGAAATCTGAAGTGGTTGAACTGAATTCTTTGAGTGGTAAACTTAGTGGGCAAAAAGAGCAATACCCGCATGGAAAGTGACCTGTAGCAGCAGGAAGAGGACGTTTTATCTCAGCACCACCTGGAGGTTGGCAACCTTAGGGAAGGCCTGGCCAGGGAGACTATTGGCCCAGATTCCCTTCAATCACCATGGGCTTGCCCCTGAAAAGAGGCATTGAGGGAGTCCACCCCCAGACGATTCTTTATTAGGCCTGCCCATGGAAGGCCAAGGAGAAAGAGCTAGACCATTCCTATGAGGTGTTGGGGAAGTTGGCTGAGGGGGAGAGAGAGAGGGCTGCAGGGTAATATAGAACCTCTATCCTCACACTGCCTGGGAGCCTTACTGCACTCAGCCTTCTAGGGGATTTTTTAAAGTTGGACAACGTTATATAATAAATTGTTTCCGATGTGTTCCCTACTGCACTCTTCTATTCCAGCACGGCTGGCTGGGATGGGAGGGGCGGCGGGAGGGCTTCTCACCGGACTCCCGGGGCCCGCCACACCAAGAAGCGCACCAAAGAAGGGCGGCTGGCTGGGCTGGGCTGGGGTGTGTGTGAGGGCTTCTCGCCGGACTCGTGGGTCCTGCCGCCGCATCGAGAAGCGCCCCGGGTCGTTACACGGGGCACATGGGAAAAGTGGGAGTAGAACCCATTATTAGTGACATCACTTAAACGGAGCAAACCAATACACCGCTTGTAAAGGGTTTTTGGATACCACGGCCAATAAACGGTTGGAAGACGTCTTCACAGCTGAAGGGGCCAAAGTAAGTGTGACACCATTTTTTAAAACACTTTTAAACTCTTAATCAGTGGGAAAACATTGAAAGTGCGAACAGACTTGTTTACAACATTTCCAAACTCTTAATACATCGCTGGAAATACAAAGTGCGCTAAGCCCCTGGGTTTATTGGCTGGAGATCAGCTGTAATAGCAGGAGATCTCCAGCTAGTACCTGGAGGTTGGCAGCCCTATATTCCTTTTTGAAATTGATTTGTAGTGGAACAGAACTGACCAGAAGGAAACTTCCATATGGGCATGGGGAGTAGTACTACATTGCTTTGTACCTTTGTAATCCCGCATTCGGCATTGCTTGCAGTATGCTGGCCTGAATAGTTTGCTGTTCACATTGTCTTTTAATTTTGTATTCCTAGTTCTATTGTATTGTTCATTTGCATTGGCCACTGTATATCTTATACTGTATGTTCACATTGTTGCTCACATTGTCATTCAGGTTTATATTCTTAGTCCTGTTACTTTGTTTATTTGATGTCTTACTCAGTATGATTATTATGTTTTCTCTTTTTCTGTACTGTGCAATTCACCTGGAATCTCAGTGAGAAAGTAGGGCTATAAATAAGGTTAAAAAATATTAAACTTAATAACTATTCAGAGGGCAGCACGAGGAGGAACCTCGTCTTTTGGATGGCCATGTAGTGAACCACCCCACCCCATTTTGGCTTGTATTACTGTGCAATTTCTGCAGTTACATCTGCAGCAAAATGATAAGCCACAGGCTTAGTTCACATTTTAACTTCGCTCTTGATTTCTTGCTTTTTAAAAAATCATTTTATGGAAGCCCTGGGATTGGCACTTATTTCAATGTTTGGAGGTCCTGTTCAATGCATTCATCATTGGCATTAGATTAAAAGCTTGGTGCAGAATCCCAAATCCATTTGCTTAGGCTAGCATTTTATAACAACGATTATTACTTGCTTGAAATTCAGATAGGCAAAGCAGCTAAATGCAACATGATTGGAAAGTGCAAAGAGAGTTAAAAGGCTGTGATTACAATGGCAAATGTATTCCGCCTGCCTTTAGGCAAACATGGAGACTATCCCAAAATATTAGAGCCTCATGGCAATATCACCAGGTGATCAGAAGCAATGGAGAGCAGGACTTCTGCACCTTTAGCAGTTGTGTAGAAGGGGGAGATTTGGCCAATGCATTCTGTTAGAGCGCCTGAAGAAAGTTTGCCAACTATGATAGGATTTGGAAACTCTTTATGCTTTTCCAAGGATTTGGAAACTCTTTTTGCTTTTGCAGGTCACCCAAATGTAAATTGGCACAAGTCGTTTAAAAATAAGGCAATTGATATTAAAGGTTTTAAAGTATTGGAGGAACAAAAAAGGAATTATGCCCAGATTACAGAAACACAGACATATGGTAAACAACTGAATATACTAGTCTTAATAACCCAATCTACATAGAGTTGCTTATGATGGGCATATATCCCACAGTGGCTTTGGGCAAACAGTTTTAACACAGTTGTTCTTCAAAAATTTGCAAAGCCTGTGTGACTCCCCTTCTCCACTCAGACAGAGTGCCTACCACTCTCTACATCCCCTATCTCAGGTTCACAGTTACCAATAGGTAGGGTTGCCAACCTCCAGGTGGTAGCTGGAGATCTCCAGGTGGTAGCTGGAGAAGAATTTTCTAACAGTTAGAGCAGTTCCTCAGTGGAACAGACTTCCTCGGAAGATGATAAGCTCTCCTTCCCTGGAGGTTTTTAAGAAGAGGTTAGATGGCCATCTGTCAGCAATGCTGATTCTGTGACCTTAGGCAGATGATGAGAGGGAGGGCATCTTGGCCATCTTCTGGACACTAGGGGTGTGGAGGGGGGAGGTAGTTGTGAATTTCCTGCATTGTGCAGGGGGTTGGACTTGATGGCCCTGGTGGTCCCTTCCAACTCTATGATTCTATGATCTCCCACTATTACAACTGATCTCCAGGCAACAGATCAGTTCAACTGGAGAAACTGGCCACTTTGAAAGGTGGACTCTATGGCATTACAGCCCATTGAAATTCCTCTCCTCCCCAAACCCTGCCCTCCTCAGGCTCCACCCCCAAAATCTCCAAGTATTTCCCAACCTGGAGCTGGCAACCCTACAAGTAGGTCAGGCTGTCACACGTTGATACCCTTCTCCTGTCTTTTAACATCTCTAGACAGCCAGGACCATTTCACTTCTCAGGCCCTCTATTTCACTCACAGAGGCATCAGAAGGCAGAGTAGCACAGCCCCATTTAATATCAGGACCTCACTCAAACTCTTCACAGAGTTATTGGGATTGGAGGTTCAAACATTGTTCCATTGACACACTGCCACTGTTTATTCATGTTCTAAAAAGATATATAGACTGAGAGCATCACGTGTGTGTGTGTGTGTGTTTCTTTCCCTGAGACACACAGACCACAGGGTTAAACAAGGAGTTAACTTTTATTTGTGGTCTGAACATAACACTGAAGAAAAGTAGAGGTTACACTATTCCTTCTCCATTGGACTTTTGAACTGTTCCCTATTCCAGCATTTGGGGATCTTTTATTACAAATTGATTTTTCTTTCCATTTAGCGTTAAGCTTTTCTTTGCCTCAGCTTCACCCTCTCTAACTCCCAAATTGTCAACTTTCAATTACTGTTTCCCAACTGTCAACTCACCAACATTCTGTCAGTTTCCATTGGTTGCTTCCAGGGAGAGGCGTAACCTCACCTGTCTGTCACAGCCTGTTTGACAATAAGTGACAGAGAGACAAAGGATGGTGATGCTTCTAGAATATAACTTTCAATTCTCTTAAAAGCTGTTGTAAACATTCTGGCAATTCAGCAATGAAGAAGAGCCCCTTTTAACTCTATGCATACCTGTTAATTGGAAGAAAGGAGGTCGCTCAGTCTTTTCTTCTTCTTTTTACTGCAGCTGCTTTGTTTTTACATCTTGTAGCCTCTGATCCCGCTTTCCTTTATAGTTGCAGATGTCTCTCTGTAACCAAATAACTTTAAAAGCACTCAGTTGCAAGGGCTTCCTGGGAATTGCCTTCTTAATGTGGGTTTCTTCTTGCAAGTGGAAATAAGTAGCAATGAGTTCTAAAGTGTGCTGCTCAAAAGGCTACATGGTATATACTTACATACTAGGTATGAATTTCTCCTGAAATCAATGAAGTACTAGAATTTGGGCCAATGATATTTTCCAGATACTGCTGCCCTGGTACACTTTTCCTAAATATGTAACTTGCAAGCAAGGCCCAGTGAAACCATCAGGGCTTGTTTCCAAGAAATAGGTTTAGGGTCATATGCGTAGTCTGAAGATCATTTCACATGTTACAAAGTCCACATGGCCACTAGATATATTTCAATCAGATGTGTGAGTTCTGTGATCAAAACTCAGCTTCTACGTGTGCTCAGGCCTAATTTAGATTGCAACTATTGTGTCTGAAACAGCTCAAGGAAGCTGTCTTTTGGCCAATTGGGAGAACTTGTGTGTTTCCATCAGTACGCATTCACTTTCCCCAATGGGACAAATAGCATGGGAGGGAACCAGTTTTAACAAGTTTACCTCACTGGAACTTGTACATATCCTACACTGCAGAGAGAAAGAGTGGCTCACTTACTTATGCATAGTCAGCTAACAGCAAAAGGAAGTTGTGTCTGTCGATTTCTGGATTGGTACTTCACTCATTTAGCCACTAAATTCTGCTAGAATGTGCATTCCTGCTTGGCTCATCAGGGCTTAAGAGCTAAGCAAGGTTGGCCTTGGTTAGTACTTGATAGGAGACCACCAAGAAAAACTGGGGTAGCTATACAGAGGAAGGCAATGGCAAGACACCTGCTCATCTCTTGCTTGCCTTGAGAACCCCACGGTTGTATGGTTGCCATGAGTCACTTGCAGCCTGAGGGCACACCATTATGATTATATCCCAATGAACTTGGGTTCCTAGACTGAGAGCCTGTTGAGAATAGGGGGATTCACCAAAATAACAATTCTTCATCCAAGCATGGATGTGCCCTGGTCTCAGGCTCACATTCCTTGATATCATGGCCAATGTTGTTGAACTCCATATAAACGTAATGATTTTTAGAAAGAAGAAATGGAAGAAGCAAACCTGTCCTCAAGGACCCAGCTGTAGAAACACAAATTAAATTTCTTGCAGCAATAAATCAACTTTGAAGATGTCAGTAGAACTTAATTTCAATAATTAAATAAGCTTATAAAGAGTTTTGTGGTAAAGGTGACCTTTCCAGCAAGGATGTATGTATTTATTATATTTATATTCTTTGCTTTTGGGGCAAGGTTGGCTCCCAACATAGCTTGCAACAACCAGAATCCTTACATTGATACAATATAATGTATTAGGACTATATCTCTGTGTTATTCTGTCCTTTGGTTGTTGATGGCATGGTCTAGTTTTGAGATTCTTCACTGCAGGGTGGGGGGACAGAAAAAGCTGGAGGTGGACACAGGGGCTGGCTGATAGTAGAAATATGCACCAACATATAACTGTAGTTTAGGTCAGTTCACTTGCTATCAGCCATGTATGCAAGCAATATCCATGTTCAGACCGCCATTAGAACTTTGTTGGAGATGTAGTTCTGCAACTATCAGTACTAGGCACAGCCAAAATCGTACCACTTGGGGCTGAGACAACTATTCTGATAGAACTGTAGCAGCAAAATGACACATAAGGAGTTGATGGATATTGTGTGTGTATGTGTTAAGTGCCGTCAAGTCGCTTCCGACTCATGGCAACCCTATGAATGAAAGTCCTCCAAAACGTCCTATCTTTGTCAGCCTTGCTCAGATCTTGCAGATCTTGAGGGCTGTGGCTTCCTTTATTGAGTCAGTCCATCTCTTGTTGGGTCTTCCTCTTTTCCTGCTGCCCTCAACTTTTCCTAGCATGACTGTCTTTTCCAGTGTCTCTTGTCGTCTCATGATGTGACCAAAATATAATAGCCTCAGTTTAGTCATTTTAGCTTCTAGGGTCAGTTCAGGCTTGATTTGATCTATAACCCACTGATTTGTTTTTTGGCAGTCCAAAAAATGGATATTACTGTCCTCAAATGTACAATTCCAGTAAGAAAGCTGAAGTCAGTGTGCTTAGAAGTGTAACTCTACTTAGGACTATATAGTAAAAAACTGACCACAATCCACTTCTGTGAGTAGAATATTGTTGGAGAGATATTCATTGGGGGATTGCAGTGGCCATATTCATGAATGGGATGCACTGGAAATCAGAAACCCCCCTTCAAAGAAGTAGCTGTTGAAGTCTTCTGTGATGCATGAACTTGTGCCTATTCACCACCAAATATATGAACTGGCTGTTCTGTCTGTTCATAATGTGGCAGGTTAGAGATAGAGAAAAGTGCATAGATTTTGCACTAGGAAACGAAACTGGTTTTTTACTGGTGGGAAGTATGGGTTGTATCATAACTTTGGGTAGATCCACAAATCATTGGATATCGCACATTGGATATCCCTTATCATGATCATTCACCTCCCAGGTGTCTTATTCACAAAGGGAAATCTAGGAAGTGAATGACTATGATACTGCAATTTAGTTCAGTATCCTATGATCCACAGATTGTCACAAAATGGCAAAAGACAGGTAGGAAAGGATTCATTACCTTGCTTACACTGATGGTGTTAGGAGGGGGCAACAGGAGGGAACAGTTTGTTTCACTGCACATTAACTTTATTTTGTCTTTTGAGGCACCTTTTCCTTTCCTCCATATTGGCCTTCGCTGTGCTTGGCCTCATTTGTCCAGACTACCATTGAATTTGATTGACTATAGAAACCCACATGGTTTTGTTTATTAAGTATCCCCTGATGTCATCAGCTCAGGTGCAGCAGTGCATGGATCACCACAACAAATAGGATTAAGGAGAGCAGACAAAGCAAGCCTTAGAGTGCGAGAGCAAGGAAGAAGAAACATGTTGGTGTGGTGTAGAGGTGTTGTATCGGAGTAGGATCTGGGAGACCCATGTCTGAATAACTGCTGAGCCATGGAAGCTGTCTGGGTGACCATGGGGCGGTTGTATATTCTCAGCCTATCTTACCTCACAGAGTTCTTGTGAGGATAAAATGGAGATGAGCAGAATGATGTAAGCCACTTTGAGTCTACAACAGAGTGAAAGGTAGATTATAAGTGGAGTAAAAAAAATTATAAAAAAGAAAAGCACTGAAACAAAGCAAATATACTTGTAACAAGTGCTAAAAAGTAACCCCCAATGGGAGGTGCTTTTTTATATTCAGTAAATAAAACATAAAATGACATTAGACCCGGCACTAGAAATGGATGGTACTTGAAATAAACTCAACTACCTCCTTGGGTTGGGATTTACCGCACCCACATACTTGTTCCAGCATAGCGTAATGGTTAAGGGTGGTGGACTCTATCTGGAGAACTAGGTTTGATTCTCCATTCCTCTATATGAGCAGCAGACTCTAATCTGGTGAACTGGGTTGGTTTCCCCACTCCTCCACATGAAGCCAGCTGGGTGACATTGGGCTAATCACAGTTCTTTCTGAACTCTCTCAGCCCCACCTACCTCACAAGGTGTCTGTTGTGGGGAGAGGAAGGGAAAGAGCTTGTAAGACAGTTTGATGATCCTTAGAAGGTAGAGAAAGTCGGCATATAAAAACCAACTTCTTCTTCCTCCTCCTCTTCTTCAGAATTTAGTGTCATATATTTGGGTCTTTGCTGTTTTATGTCCTAAATTTCTATCATACATTTTACCTGTGACAGTTTATTCTTTATGGACATTCAAGGGAGCAAATATTATATCTCTGACATTTGTCTCATAGCTCAGTTTAATAGCCTAGCATACCTCTGGCATTTAAATGTTAAATCAAAACAAAATCCATTTTTTTCTTTATTAAAAATGGCTGTTTTGGTCGCTATTCAACAAAGTGAGTTTGAACACAGTTAGATATACACACATTTCATTTTGCTTTGGTGGATGCTAAATTTGCTCATGCTCACTTCATAAATCTCATGTCCATCTAGAATTGCTTCTGATGTCAAAGTCTTCCCTTTCCAGTGGTGCTCTAAAGTATATTGTTACATTTTATAACAGTTATATTTGGTATTATAGTTACCTTTTGTTATCTAATGGATGGCCAATGCTGAAAGATTTATACACATTGACATGGTTTGGGGGAGGGAACCAATTACAGCTCCCTTATCTTGAGACATTCTTTTACTTTAAATGGCTGGAATTAGTATATCAATCTTCTAATTGTGCTTTTATTAAACTCTCTTCCATGCTTGGCTTTTCTCCACAACCTTTTTTCTTCTTTAGTGCATTAAAAAAAAACCCTTATCCATTTTAGGGGAATAACTTACGGTGAAATTTATCTGGCTGAATATTGGCAGTGCAAGCATATATGAACATTTATTTCTATTCTAATGGGATTTATGATCTTTTGTATTCTAATTTGGCCATAGCATAGGCCAGAAAAATGCTTAGAAAAGAATGGTGTCCAAAAAGGGAATGCTGCGGTCTTTGATGCAAACATCACCAGCTGAACTAACTTTCATCAAAGTCTTAATTTACCTGCAAGCCAAGCCTGCTCATCGAATTGCCTCAGTATTGTTGTTTGATGTTGGACTCAAATGCAGGGTTGCCAACCTCCAGGTACTATACTATAATAAATGGCAGCACGTGGCTTCAAAGATAATATAATGTGAAATATACCAACTGGAAAAGAAAACAATATTATAGAATATAATAATTCTATTTTTTGGAAAATCCAAAACACAACATATATTCATAAACACTGTGTTGAAAGCCACACAGAAACCTCACTGGGTCTGAAACAACAAAAAAATGTATATATACAGATTGCTTTTAACAACAAAACATGAACAACATAAATTCAAGAATTATTTCTGTGGCCTTAACAAAGGCTCATGTATACTCAAGAATTATAGTCCATGAAAAATCACGAACAGACGAAGAAAGGTCCAAGGTGGGTCTATCACAAGTATGCATTTCGGAATCCAATCCTTCCTCAGCTTAGCCAACCTCCAGGTACTACCGGTAGCTGGAGATCTCCTGCTATTACAACTGCTCTCCAGCTGATAGAGATCAGTTCCCCTGGAGAAAATTGCCACTTTGGCAATTGGACTCTATGGCATTGAAGTCCCTCCCCTCCCCAAACCCTGCTGTCCTTATGCTCCGCCCCCAAAAAAACTCACCAATGGCGAAGAGGGACCTGGGAACCCTACTCAAATGGCACGAGAAGAACCTCTGTGCTTGCACTTAGGCCCCCTTGTCAAACACAGAACTACTTGCAATTCACACCTGCTTTGTACCTGCAGTCAGATGACCTGTAGTGGATACATTACATAATTTTTGCACCTATGCAGTTGGAGACGTCTCTCATGTTGGCACATATGCAGAGCTGACTGAAAGATTTGCAAATCTGGACTAACCTACCTTTGCCATGAAGCCATGCGGGAATGTGCATGAGGGAACTGATACGGATCTGGGCAGCTCAGCAGCTTGGGACAGATACCGGATGGCACTGTGATAAGGCACCCAGAAACATCTAAGGGTCTCCTTATACAATACCGGAAGTGCAAGTTGGAATGGGGCTTCCCCCAACCCAACTCACATGTAATGTCTGACCTGGGAATTACCTTAATTACCAAGTCTGCTCTAGAGAACAGTGCGGCTGCAGGAACAGATAAGTAGAACCAGCAGTGGGACAAAAAGCTCTGCTGTGGCCATTTTTTTTTCTGTCGAAAGTAGTGTGGTGTGGAAAGAAGGCTAAAGTCTCTCCTGCCCCTGCACCATGCTCTGGAACCAATCCCCCCCCCCCCACTCGCCCTGTTTTTAAGGTGAGGCTCGGGTCAGAAGTGAAATGCAAGTTGTGTTAGGGGAATCCTCAACCTGACTCGCATTTCACATATTGTGTGAAAAGACTCTACGTAGTAGAAAGTCTCATTTCAAACATGTGAGCATTGGTGTGGGTTTTTCCCTTTTGACAATGTACCCTTTAACAATTGGAAGTGGTAGCAGCAGGTGTGAAAGGGGGAGAGACATCTGAGACTGAGCAGTATATATCAGCACATGCACAGTCATCTTTTTGCTGCAGTTGGACATGTTCTGGCTGTTCAGATGCAGCTGACAGGGTGTTGAATGTCTGGCTCTCATGATCGCTACCTGAAGGTAGGATGCAAGCTGAATTGTTGTGTGGCTGTGCATTTTTTCTGATAGTTGGTGAGAGAGGGTACATTTGAAATGCAGAACTTCTCTTTTTGCATTTTTTTGGGGGGCAGGGGTTTGCATTTTTCAAGTCGATTGCCTTTTATTTGCTTCTGCCTATGTTCCCATATTGCATAAACGTTTTCTTTTCTCCCTCTATTCAGTGAAACAGAACAGGAGGTTTTCAGTGTATATGTGCTGTGCTTATGAGCTCCACACAGTACTCTGGCTATCTTAGGCACGAAGCCTATGTTGTACACATTGTATAGGCACTCCACATGACTAGGGACACTGTCTTTTGCGGGGCTCCAAATGTCATGTACCAAGCTTGCTTATGTGCACAACTTCTTCAGAAACAAGAGTTTAAATGAAGAAACTGGGGCACGGAGCGGGGTGGTGGTGGCTGATGGGGAAGCTTCCTAGCTTTCATCAGACCTCTTTCTCCAGTCCTTCAGGAAACAGACTGAGATCACTTTGTTTAGCAGGGCCTGTGAATAGGAAAGATGGACTGCATTGCTGTTTACTTTTGCCATTTGCTATCTTCCCCTTCAAGGCTGTTGTAGGCTGCTCTTTCATCTTGGGTTTCTGTTCTTTTAATTTTCCTTTGTTGTTTTATGTGTCGTAAATGTTTTATGCTTTGAACTACAGCTTGGTGACATTGATTGTGATGTTAGCCACATTCTCTGCCTTATTGAGGCTGAAGGGTGAGATGGAATTCCTTAAAATAAATAAATTAATGATGCTTCTTAAGGGGTGGGGGGAAGTAGGGGAGGTAGAGAAGGGTTGGGACCATATTCTGGAAAATGGAGAGAGACTGGGCTGGTTTGAGATAGAAGGCCCACAGAATGGGACTTTCTCCAGGGATTCTATAAGTCTTTTAAGATCTGGAGACAGTCAGAATGCAATGACATTCAGACACATTTTTACATCTTATTTAATGGGAAAATAAGCTCGTCCCATTCAATATTGTTGAAATGAGCTCATCATGATCATATGTCACATTTGAACAAAATAAGAAAGAAATCTAAGTAGTAGTAATTCATCCAAGCAAAAAACTATGGGATGTTTTGCCCTCCAGTGTACGAAGTTCAGTTACTGAATACTTTTTGTATGATAAAGCTAGCAGATTCCATTTGCCTCTAAGAAGCAAAGGAGAAATGATGCATATTGATTGGAGTGTTGGACTAGGATGGGGAAACCCAGGTTTGATTTCCCCATTCTGCACTGAAGCCTGTGGGGTGACCTTGGACCAGTCTGTCTTTCAGCCTAACCTACCTCACAGGGTTGTTGTGAGGAGAAAATGGAAGTAGGGAAAGAACCATGAATGCCACCCTGAACTCCTTGGAGGACGGGTGGTATAAAAGTTTACTGAAAAAATAAACATGGGTTCTGGGGGCTTACCTCAGAGCCCCTTTTGCTGGCTAAAAAATGTTAGTTTATCCATACTAGCATATTCTGCTACTTTATTTAGCCATTCAGCTGCATCTGGATAATCTACTGTTTTCTTGCTGCTGTCACCATATACTTAAATAGTTCATTATATATTTTTGGTATGTTATCTAGCAGAATACTTAGCAACATATTTTCTGGCTCTAACGCAAACTTAATTTTCAATATTCTTTGCATTTCATCATATATTATCATCCAATATTTTCTTGCTTTTTTTACAAGTCCACCACATATGATAGAAATGTACATGGGCCCTCAGTGGTTTGTAGTTGAGACTGATTAATCGAAAATAATTTGTTAGCTCAGATGTATATTCACTCAATTTTTTAGTAGCATGGGACAGGCAAAAAAAAGTAAGATGGCATTTTAAAAAACCCATCATGGCCCAAGCACACAGAACTACAATATTTTCTACATAAGATGTCTGTAGAAAAATAGTTCAGAGTGTGAACAAGCTAGGGGCATGTGGGGATGGATCCCTGTTAGGGTTGCCAGGTCCCTCTTCACCACTGGCGGTAGATTTTGGGGGCAGAGCCTGAAGAGGGTGGGGTTTAGTGAGGGGAGGGACTTCAATGCCATAGAGTTCAATTGCCAAAGTGTCATGGGCCCTGCTTTGGGAGCTGAGGACTCAGAGGACTCTGAAGCTGAAGTGGAGGAACAGGTTGCCTCTGGGCCTTCAGTACCTCCATTGCAGTCAGTAGCACAGGAGCCTGAAACAACTCAGCAGGAACCACAGCTAGGCAGAGAGATGGAACAAGGGCAGACAGAAGCTACTCTTCCCCCAACCCCTGCAGCAGAAGCTGAGAATGGCAGCCCTCCAAGCTCACCTGAACCTGATAGGCATATCAGGACTCGGCAGCATGTGATTTTGCAGGGTAAAAGGAGGAGTGCTCGCTTGGAGAGGCTAAACAGACAGAGAACTGGTGCTGCGTCTTTTCAGGATGAAGCCTAGCTTGGAAGTGCACTGACTGATAAAGGCAGTGCAGGCATGCTTTCACTTTGCGGAAGCAAACGTGCAGTTTCTCTGTGTTCCTGCTACTGCCTCTGATTCATCTTTCCGGCCGTTGACTCCTGCCTGCTTTGACGACGCCTCTGACTTCTGACCCTGGTAAATAACATAATCTTTGTCGCCTACTCCGAAAGGGGCTAAATATCTCCCGCACGTCTGAGGACTGCGGGCACCGCCCAGCCCTTGGCCTACGCCGGCACACAAAGTGGCCAATTTTCTCCAGGTGATCTGATCTCTATCAGCTGGAGATCAGTTGAATTAGCAGGAGATCTGCTACTACCTGGCAGTTGGCAACCCTAATCCCTGTGGGAGTTGGCATGATAGTATTTTGTACCTTGCTAGAGAAGACTTTTTACTCCCCATGAGCAATTTATTGTACACAGATTATATCAGTTCCATGTATGGAAACTATTTTCCTCGGGGGATCATAATTCATCCATAAATGTGCACCTTGAAATCCCAATGATTCTACTAGATGAGACCATCATAGAAATCTATGGGACTTTCAGCCTGACCCTGTGCATGTTTACTCAAACATAGGGGATTAATGCATGGGTAGAATGTTTTTGGTTCGCTCCTCTCTTATCTCACAATATTTTAATCCGAGACTGGATAGTCAAAGCCCATCCTACTATAAGTCCGAAGCAAGTAGGTGCTGGAGGCTCCCTGTGCATTTGAACCACCCATATAATGTGGGATAGTCTGCAATGTGGGATAGTAGGGGAGTGACCACCATGTCATTGCCCAAGGATTGGCTGAGGGGTTATCCAATCAAAGGCCAATTCTCCCCCCTTTTTTTTCTTGGGACACCAGCGTTCTGGTATACTATCGTCTCAACCTGTCAATAATAATAAAAAAAAGGCGGGAGAATTGATCAGTGTGAGTTGAGTGGCCAGTTGACACCTCATTGGAGTCTCCCTTCAGAGTGCTGTACCAAGGTTGTATTGTGGGTGAGCGATGTCGCCTGAAAGAAGATTCCTTCTGAGGAGAATTTTGCTTCTCTTGGCTCATTTGTTCATGGCATTTAATGTGCTGTGCCAATGTATAAGAAATGCAGCTGTGATTTCTGCGGCTTATATGCTACGTCATGGGCAGCAAAGAAGAGCTACACGAGAATTTATACATGGTTCTTCTACTCGTGTTGGAATATCCCATGTCCATGGATCGCGGCGATCGACTCATATCAATCGCAGGAATTGGTACACTCTTGCCCGCGTGCCCTTACCCAGGCCCGACTGGGAGTACCCAAAAAGATGCGATTGGTGGGATCGACTGGTTGCAGAAGTCTGGGGTGAGGAACAATGGATGGCGAGCTTTAGGATGACACGATCTACAGTAATGGTGATCACGGAAGCCCTGAGGGGACGTCTGGAACGTCAAACAATAGTGATGTGGAATCCAATACCTGTAGAGAAACGTGTCGCAGTTGCGATTTGGTACTTTGCTACAGGGAGATTGGTGGCAACCAAATTTGGCATTGGAGTGACAACCGTGGGTGAAATTATTCGAGAAATCAGCCTCTGTATTCAGCTGTACCTGTACCAGAAGACTGTTCGCCTGGGATCAGACATTCAAGAGGTTAGAACTAATAATTTACCTCAGAATTAATGCTGACTGTGCCTCTTCACCCCCCCCTTACATCAATCTTGTTCTAGAGGGTCAAGTGGTGTTTAAATCTTCTCAGGTCTGCATTTTGCGCCTGTCATCTCATTAAAAGCCCTCCCCCCCATTATTACTGTGAATTACATTGGTTTTCCTATTGGCGTGCCAGCTAGTCAATATATCAATACTCCAGGTGTCAATGCACCTGTCAAGCCATCGCACTTCACATGGGAAGGATGTACTTCTTTTGAATCAAGCTCGTTGTCTCGTGATCTTATTAAATTGCAAAGGAACTCACTAGTAGAAGTGGTGTGGATGACAGGATAGATGAGGGATCGATAGTTACTAGGTCATCTGCAAAAAGCTCCTGTGATCTCCCTGCCTCCACCGCCAGTGCAGCGTCATGATCTGTCACCACTACGACATTCATGCTGCAAGGAAGGTCTCTTGGCTGGATGCTGGGGTCCCCGTGAAAAATTCTATCAAGTTGTTTGTAATAGGTACAGTAACGTGGGGAGTTTCCGGATATACTATTGTGCCCCACGGATCTTTTGTATTCTTTACGAAGAAGTTTTGTCTTTGTGCGGCACTCTACTGCTGAGCGGTTATGACCCTGCCGCCTCATCTGTTCCGAAATCGTCGCAAACACATCAGTGTTCCTGTGACAAGATCCAAGAGCCTCCTGGACCTTGGCTTCTCCCCATATAGCGATGAGGTCCAGGGTCTCTCTCTCTCTCGCCACGACATCCCACGGGCCCCTTGTGAACGTCCCGATGCAGCCATGCTCTTTTGTCAATAAATAGACAGTCAAAAAATCCCCACACAAGCCCACACTCAATCCGTTATGCATGACCAATAGAGTGACGGAATGCGGGGAATGACGGAAAATGGGGGGAAAGGCGGCAATTGCTCGAGCAGAAAAGGGGGCGGGATGGGAGAGACCAGTAAGGGACGTGTCCTTGAATGAAAGGAGGTTAGTAGCGGGCTAGTCATGTGATTACATGCATGCCGGCGTTCTGGTAATGTAGCAAAATAAAAAAAATAGCGGTTTAGCACCGAAAAGATCGCTAGAAACCAGGGATTGCTTAACCCGTTTGAAATTCGCGTCTAAGGTGGGTCCGATGCGCAGTCCTCGGACGGTCATGCGTTTAGACCACGGGAATTCGCTACTTTTAAGGCACAAAGGCGAGACAAATTGGCCTAGCGTTAAACCCCATTGATGCCCCTGAGCTCATGGGCATTTATTCTCAAATTCATATGAATAAGACCACATTGCTAAAACAGTACCGCTTTGGCTCTGTATTGTCCAGGAGTCATTGGACTGGAGTTTATAACTACAAATAATCTAATACAAACATTATTTACTTTTGCTTCACTATTGACTAAATAGCAAAACAAATGTATCTATTTAGTTATTGCTCCCAGCCAGATGTATGTTTATCTAGATTTGTTTTGGATTATCAATGTACTCAGCTGTAATTCAAAATGCTTTTTAAAATAGATTTTTTTTCTTTAAAAGATCTGATTATTGAAAACCTTCTATTTCTTCTGAAAGACAGCATCTGCAAACTGAATGAGTTGGTTGAAGTAGGTTTTCCTCTTCGCCCAGGAGTCCTGTCTTCCCTGAAATGCTGAAGGCTGGGGCTGTGCCGTGGGTCACAGGGGGCTGCGGGAAGGAGAGGAAGTGTAGGAGTGGGCAACTTTCTTTTCCTGACCCTTGTTTCTGTACTTCGCTTTGGTGCATGGCATATTGTCCAGGAGGATCTCCCACAAGGAGACACAAAAGATTGGGGAACGAATGAATGATCTGCTTTTGGGCGCTCCTTCCATTTGTAGAAGTTTGGATCCAATCTTGTGTCTGCCACAAAAACATATAACAAATGTAGGGTTGCCAAGTCCCTCTTCACCACCGGCATGAGGTTTTTGGGGCGGAGCCTGAGGAAGGCAGGGATTGTGGAGGGAAGGGACTTCAATGCCATAGAGTCCAATTGCTAAAGCGGCCATTTTCTCCATGAACTGATCTCTATCGGCTGAAGATCAGTTGTAATAGCAGGAGATCTCCAGCTAGTACCTGGAGGTTGTGGGGAAAAGGAACCTCTATGCTAGTACCTGAGTTTGGAAATCAGCATAGATGCGAAAAGATTAAACAAAGTGCAAAAAACGTTATGGTGCTACACACTTATACAAACCACAAAGGTGATACAATGGATGAAAACATGATAAACATGAACAACAACAATGTAACTGATCAAAGAAGAACATACAAAAGCAGAACAGACAAAAGCTGTTCATACACAATCCAAAGGCAAATGCCTTTTGAAAAATGGAAGTCAACAGTCCTTAGTAAGGTAAGTATTCATAACATGTACAATCCAAAGGCAGAAGCCTTTTGAGAAGAAAAAGTCAACAATCCTTAATAAGGTAAGTGCTTGTGTTTGCTAATGGTCCCTCGAAGGTTGCTGAGTAGTGAAGATATAAACTGAAGGGGAAATGGCCGTTTCGGTTTCTTATATTAAACTCCTTCTTCAGTCCCCAAAACAGCTTGTTTATAGTTACATTTGACTGCTCTCACACTCTTTAGACCATGTAAGCTAATTCCACAGAGGGATAAGAGAAGTGTAGCAGTGCTATCTCACAGGTGAATAGAATCTAGAAATAGAAATAGACTCCCTGAAGGAGTATAAACTGTGTGAATGTATGTGTGATTACATGTTTGTTTGTTTATATATAAAATTTTTAATTAATTTTTTTAAAAGGCTTCTGCCTTTGGATTGTACATGTTATGAATACTTACCTTACTAAGGACTGTTGACTTCCATTTTTCAAAAGGCATTTGCCTTTGGATTGTGTATGAACTGCTTTTGTATGTTCTGCTTTTGTATGTTCTTCTTTGTTCAGTTACATTGTTGTTGTTCATGTTTATCATGGTTTCATCTATTGTATCACCTTTGTGGTTTGTATAAGTGTGTAGCACCATAAAGTTTTTTGCACTTTGTTTAATCTTTTCGCATCTATGCTGAGTACCTGGAGGTTGGCAACCCTAAGTGAATGGCACACACATTGCACTTCTAATAAGTAAACTTCCTTAGTTTTTGCATAAGTAATTGTTTCACTATGAGAGCATGGAGATTATCAATTACTGAATTCACAGTCGTTTGACAGAAGAGAACATGAGAAAGGAGAAACTGGAAGGGAGAGGTGTAAGAACAGAGCAAGAACTCTAAATACAGGGCCTTATTACAGAAACAAATGTTGCTAACAAATCGGTGAAGCAATTAGCGAGCAAAACATGTAAACACAATTGTCTTTCCATCAAAAGTGTGTTACTCCAAGCAAGCATAGTGGGAATTGTATTATGAGATTTTAAATACTTGAAAATTTGTTAGTGTTAATTGTTTCTGCCTGAAACATTTTCTGATCTAATGTGAATAGAAAACAAAAACTGTACAGGTTCATAATGGGCGTTGGACCTGTATCTGTTCTGCCATGATGTTTTCTTGGCCAGTATAAATCACCTATGATGCTAGGAGTTGATTATACAGTAAATATATTTTAGCAGTCAATATAGCAACTGAGATACTAAGCTGAGGAGTCAATTGTGGGACATATCCTAAGTACATCTACTCAGAATCCTACTCGAGTCCATTCAGTGGGGCTTACTCCCAGGAAAATGTTCTTAGGATGGCACTGTATGTTGGTTACTCTTGATAAACTGGTGAAAACCAACTATTTCACGTAATCTCTGTACAATCCTGATGAATTTTTTGGCCTCATGAATGCATGAGAATAAAGTATGTTTTGGGGATCTAAACATTTATTTTGTTTCATTTATACCCTGCCTTGCTCCCTAATGAGTACCCAAAGCAGCTTACATAGTTCTCCTCCATTTTATGCTCACAACAACCCTGTGAGTAGGGTTCCCAGGTGCCCAGTTGCCCGCCGATTCTTGACACTGCCCACCGACACTCAGCTGGTCGGTGAGCGGAAGCAGGCCAGCAAAAAAAAGAGGAAGCGATCAGCATCCCCGCGTGATGACGTCACTTCCGTCACAACACAGAAGCACCAGCATCTCACCGGGGAGGGACACTCTATGGAAACAATAGAGCTTTGGGGCAAGTGCTACAGCATCCCCTGGTTGCACCGGAAGTGATGTTATTGCAAGGGGACACAAATTGCTTCCCCCTGTACCCACCTCCCAAATGCTCCTGCCAGTTGCCAGGAGGGACCTAGCAACCCTATCTGTGAGGTAGGTTGGGCTGAGAGTATATGACTGGCTCAAGGTCACCCAGCAAGATACCATAGCAGAGTGGGGATTCAAACCTGGGTCTCACAGATCCTAGGGTAATATTCCAATCACAATACTCTAATCACTACTGGCTGCTTTTTAAAAACGTAATGCTCATATTTAAACATTTGTTTCAGTTTTGTGAAATTTGCTTTGAGAGCCTTCAGCTTCAGTCACTGAATTAATAGATCGTTTCCATTGGTTTCACGGAGAACATCTTTCCATCTGCAGCTTCTCTCCCGCATTCAATCAGAATGAGATTCTAAGAGGTCGCAAAATTGCAGGCAGAAGGAAGAAAGAATCTCTATTTTTATAGGCTGACCAAAGAAAGGAAATTTTTTCTTCAAGGCTTTCCAAGAAAGCCGGTAGTATTGCACAACAGGCACAAACACATAAATGATAAATAAAATGTCGTCAGGTATTCACCATGCCTATCAGGATTGTGAGGCCAGCTGTGTATTGGGAATGTGGGGGAAATGAATCAGGTAAGGTTGTTGCTTGCAGGGCCACCATAAGAATATAAGCCCTGCTGGATCAGATCAGTGGTCCATCTAGTCCAGCTTCCTGTCTCACATAGTGGCCAACCAGTTCCTCTGGAGGTCCAACAACAGGGCATAGAGGCTGAGGCTTTCCCCTGATGTTGTCTCCTGGCACTGGTATTCAGAGGTTTACCTATGGCTAGTAGCCACAGATAGACCTATCTTCCATGAATCTATCTAATCCCCCTTTAAAGCTGTCTATGCCTGTGCTATCACTACATCCGCCGGCAGCAAACTCCACATTTTAACCACTTGCTTTGTACAGAAGTATTTCCTTTAATCCATCCTGAATCTACTGTCCATCAGCTTTGTTGGATGCCCTCGAGTTCTAGCATTTGGGGAGAGGGAGAAAGAATTATCCTCTCAAATGCCTCTGCTCTGTTTGTAACATTTGCATGTGGATTCCCCTCCCCCATCATTGTCCTTTCGCTAATCGAGTGGAATCACATGTTATGGACGGTGGGACACACCCAGACCTAAGTACCCCACATCACACATTTCTGCATGGAATCATAGAGTTGGAAGGGACCAACAGGGTCATCTAGTCCAACCCCCTGCACAATGCAGGAAATTCACAACTACCTCCCCCCCACACACACACCCAGTGACCCCTACTCCATGCCAGAAGATGGCCCTTCTTCTAATCATCTGCTTAAGGTCAAAGAATCAGCACTGCTGACAGAAAGTGTCATTTGTTCATCTCTTCCCCTTTTTGAAGTGGAAAAAAAGCACATGCAGACCAAACATCGGTGAATGTTGTATTGCCACATTAGATACAGAGGATGATGCAAACAGAATCATTAACCTCCTCAGATTCAATCCTAGGCACACTTATGGGGGTGGGGGTGGGAGTAACCCTATTGAAGTCAAAGTCAATATTAAAAAGAACATTTACATTATTACTTCAGAACAATTGAGAAGTTTTGTCA
The DNA here is from genome assembly GCF_029931775.1 of Euleptes europaea. Lineage (NCBI taxonomy): Eukaryota > Metazoa > Chordata > Lepidosauria > Squamata > Sphaerodactylidae > Euleptes > Euleptes europaea. Next base: position 29,316,115 of record NC_079326.1, read on the forward strand.
GCCACTGGCAGAATTGAAATGAATGATGCTAGAATTGTCTGCATAAGAAACATTTTTACAGAACAGGAATACTTTTTTATTATTCTACAGAGCTTTGAAGAAAAATGACCTCTGTTTCCCCTTCTCTCACTACTAAATTAGTTGCTTTGCTTAATTGGCCTAGGTATTTTATGAGTAGTCGGATATTTTTGCAAAAGAACTGCTCTAAATAAAAGCCTTGAATAAAATTAATGAAAAGTCACAGGTAATGAACAGCTGTGTTTTAGACACTCCCACAAAGTCTGAAAGAGGTTTGCCAAGATGGGTATTGAAGTAATAAACCTGTAATAAATGTCACCACGATGGGTGCCTTGATTGGAAGAAAAGTTACATGCTCTTTCCAGCAACTGAACCTGTCAGTTATACAAATGAAAATGCATATTGGGCAGAAACAAGCAATAAATCTTTTACCCTCGAGATGAAATTTTGATTGAACACGAAGAAATACAGTGATAAGTAAATTAGCTTCCTGTTAATACCAAAGGTGGCTTCTTTTGAATATCAGCCAGCCTGTCTTAGAACATAATGAGTGTCTAATAAATATTCATGTGGGCCCTTTTTTAAATAATGCAAGCGCTTGAGATAAACAGAATCCTTGGGTTGGATTGCTTTTTGCCATCAGAGGTGTCAATCGACAAAGACAGTAACCAGTGATTGAAATGTGGAGCTCTTCAGGGGTGGAAACTGTCATTTGGTAGAATGGATCAGGCAACAAAGCAACTTGGCACCATTCTCTATATGACTTGAGGGGCTGTCATATAGAGGATGGTGCCGAGTTGTTTTCTGTTGTCCAAGAAGGTCGACCAGAACCAACGGGTTGAAATTAAATCAAAAGAGTTTCCGTCTAGACATTAGGAAGAATTTTCTAACTGTTGGATCAGTTCCTCAGTGGAACAGGCTTCCTTGGGAGGTGGTGAGCTCTCCTTCCATGGAGGTTTCTAAGAAGAGGTTAGATGGCCATCTGTCAGCAATGCTGATTCTGTGACCTTAGGCAAGTGATGAGAGGGAGGGCATCTTGACCATCTTCTGGTCACTGGGTGTGTGTGTGGGGGAGGTAGTTGTGAATTTTCTGCATTGTACAGGGGGTTCGACTAGATGACCCTGGTGGTCCCTTCCAACTCTATGATTTTAATGTCACGCCAAAATTATTTGTTCTGAAGGTCACAAGTACCATCAGAGAAGAAACTATATAAAGTGGGGGACATGTAACAGTCTTTTGTAGTTTTGAGTACAAACATGGAAAATAGGAGTTTTGGAGCTGCACTTGGACTAATGAGCTTACTGAATTTAAATCTTCTTAACTACGGTCCTATCCCCAAGTAAACGACTGCTCCTAAATCCCCTGTGCAACCCAGAGATATGCTGATCTAAGATTAGCAACACTATTTCGCTGGTAATGGCTTCTCTAGTGGACTCTTAATGCCATCAAGGCCCCGATAGTTCAAGAGGAAATATGGGGCAGAGTGGAAACATGATGGGAGAGAATTGGAGCATAGCCCCGCCCTCTTAAGGATCCTTCAACTGTAGCACTAATAGGATTGTCCTCCTGGCCTCAGGGGTTACCACTTCATGTTTCAGTTTCAGTACCTTTATTGGCATACCAAGGACAATCAAAAAGAGTAAACCTAGCCACTATACATCATTTTACCTCGCCTCTTAATTACATCACCAAGAAATTTGGCTACAGATTCAATAATCTCAGAACTTCAGGAGGATAACAAGTTAATCTTACTATCGTCAGCTTGATTAGCATAGTTTGATAGAAAAGGATCTAAAAGGGCAGCATGAATTTCATAATAAAATGGACAGTACAAAAGAATATGGTCAATAGTTCTTGTAGGTTATCCGAGCTGTGTGACCGTGGTCTTGGTAAACACAGCCCGGATAACCTACAAGAACCAATGAACTCTGACCGTGAAAGCCTTCGACAATATTTTAATATGGTCAATACTTTCTATCTCCCCCATAACACAGTTACACACTCTAGTGGAGTATGGAATTTTCTTGTATCTCCCAAACAGAATGGCAGAAGGGAGAACATTAAAACGGGCTAGTGTATAAACTCTCCGAAGATGGGGAGCAGTAAGACAGGAGAAGTACTCTGGGAGAGAGTTTAATAACTCCCAACGTAGTAGTGAACATCTACCAGAGGCTAAACTTCTGAATTCTTGCATCTCAACATCGATGATCCTTTGCTTAATCAAGGCATATGCAGCTCTCTCAAAGAGAACACTTTCCCAATGTCTTACTCTTTCCCAACTGGGCTACTGGGGCAGCTCGTAGTAGTTCTCCGCAAGCTTGTTGTTGTAGTTTCTGCTCTTCCTTGTTCATAAGGCCACCATTCCTACTCTTGACAGAAAGCTTGCTCCCCTTACACAGAACCAGTACAAACTGAAGTGTTCTGAACACTGTCCACACAGGATCATGGAGTCGATAGTGAGATCAAACTCTTCTCTTTGGGAGCCTCTGGGTTCCACATGAGTCTCCTCCTAGTCACTGGATTATGAGGATGATAGGCTATTGTGAATGGAATGTCAGTCCTGTATGGCCTGGGATGTTTTTAGGCCTTTCCTGTTATTCTTTTGCAGGATATATTTCAGCTGTTGAGGAATTCAAACATACCTTAGAGGAGTCCTTGTGAGCTCATGGCTGCAGATGTCTGTGGCTGCTCTCCTAACAACTGGGCCATGGATTGTATTTTATTTATATATTTATTTATCATACTTCTAGCCAGTCCTCCCCACCTGAAGCCAGGCTCAGGGCAAGGAACAACAATGAAATCATAAATATAATATACGTGTCAATTAAAAACATCTTATTAAAACTGTTCCCAGATTGGGAATGTGGGAAGGAGTTTATTTTCAGTGTTACACAGAATGGCTTCCATTTTCAAGAATGTAGCATTAGAATCTCCACCACTGCCCTCCTGAAGAAAGCCCTGAGGAAAACTACACAATATCAGCATGAGGGCTCACAATATAAATTCACTAGAAATAGTTTACTACAATGTAAAAATATAATACAACAGATACATCCGGTACCTCACAAATAATAATAAAGGTAAAGAACAAAGAATAAAGTCCTGTGTTTCAGTTGGGTTAAATTCACCTCACAACATGAAATATACAAAGTTCTTCAATAACACAAAAATGACACCTCTAGTTTGGTGGTCGTTTCGCATAAGCAGAGCTTCTTCAGTTGTTGTTCGTGTAAATATAGGGCACAAACGCCTCTGTAGGAGGAAAACTACAGCTTTCTTACATTTCCAATCACAAACATGGCTAAAAGTAAGTAAATGGACTGAAAGAACAGAGTTCAAAGGTAGGGGATTGAAAGGGCTAACAGAGTTGCACAGAGCTGTGTGTTGGTTGAAGAGCTCAGCGGAGGCGAGAGGTTGCAGCTCAGAACTAAAGGGCTGAGCCTGCTTGATGTCCAAAGCCACCACCACATTTAAAAGAGCCAATCTCATCACGGGCTCTCAGGGTACTCATGCATTTGCCATGTCCTTTGACGGGGGAGGGCATCTGTCTTCTTTCCTCTATGGTACTTGTGTTTTTATATAAGGTGGCCCCTTTGGGTAGAGATCCTGTTTTGCTGGACCTGGCGTGTGTGAGGAAGGAGTTCCTCCGCAGGTAGCAGCCACTGTACCTTTCTTGCTTTGGGCTGATAGTCCTGATATTTCATTGGGCTTTCCTCCAACAAGCTACTTCATGCTACCTCACCCCTCTTTGCTCCACCCCACTAGGAACCTTTCATCCCTCCTTCCTGCTCATCATCTCACTTCCAGTGCTGATGGATTTGTGCTGCAACACTTTCATTTTGGCATTAGCTGTGGTAGGTGGATGTGCAACTTTTATGCCCTCTTTACATCTCATTGAGGGGTAAAAATTCTTAGCGCTAGATGTACAGTTGTACAAATATTATTTTTTCTTTTATGGTTCTGGCCAAATAGACACTCTTCAGCATTCCTTGTTTAGCTGTGACTTGCTCAATGAGGCTAGAGACAGATGGATAAAGCCTTTTATTCAGGCATCGGTCTCTGAACTGGATAATCTGAGGATTCTTTTAACGGGTGGATTTTAATACTACATTGGCAGTCACCAAATTTCTTTCCCAGTCAATTAAAAAATACTAATTTCCTTGTGGGATATTTAGATAGTTCCTCTCCCCCCCCTTTTTTAAATTTTGGTCTCAGTGGGACATTGTTCAGGGCTAAATTGGCCATATGAACAGTATCATTTCTTTTAACTTTCTTGCAGAGATGGCAAGGCTGTTTTTTCTCCTGCCTAATTTCTTCATGAAATTCTCCATTTTCTATTTGTTTCTCTTTTTTACAGCTTTTATGTAATGTTTACATTATATGTCATTTTTATGTAATCGACACACAGCAGGTGTCAATTTTAATGGCAATATTTCTACAGAATTTCAGCAGTACAATTAGGGGGCGGGGAAGATGGTGGCAAGTTTCATCCTGAGTATGGAGAAGCCATAAAAAGAAGCTTGAACTTTCTAATCAAACCACTGTTGTCCCAAAATTTGATAACATCCCTACATATAAGTGGTGGTACAGTCTTAAGATGCCCCAGTATCTAATAGGGGATGTTGCTAAAAAGTTTGAAAAACTCCTTCTAAATGTCACAGAAGGTAGTTTCCTCAACTATGGTAACTCAGAAAGAAAACAGTGTGAGACAGATGCTAAATCAACTTTAGTCTCATTTTTGAAACCTGGCAATTTAAAGTTACTTGATTATAGTATCCATACCCCATTTCACTGCTACTGGGGAAGGGAACCAGAGGGTCTGCTCTTTAAGTTTAAGGGAATGGGGGAGAGGTGATAAACACTGGAAGGACAAACCGGGTTAGCATCGAAGTGCAATAGCTTTTAACATCGTCATACATTTTTACAGGATTTTCCCCTCTGGATTTGCTCTTTGGAGGCAATAAAGGTAATACAACCAGTGCTGAGGTGCCCAAGAAAACAGCTCAGATATTAAACTGCGATAAATCACGTGAACTAGATGGTATTCTCTAAGAGTCCTGGAAAAGTCTTGAAAGAGCTGGACTCCTGCCAAAAATATGTAGTTTATCATTGCACTGAGCCACAGTATTAGAAGAGCGGACTGAATGTCTTGTCTAGCTTTTAAAAAAACCCAGCTAAGATTTGTGTGAGGGACACAAGGGGAATACATTTCATTAAAATATTTGAATGCAAGGTTACTTCAACCTTCCGGTGTGTGTGAGAGATTTTTTTAAAAAAGAGTATCTCAATGTTATTGGAGTTCATAAACAGGAACGTATTCCTGATCACAATAGTAGGATATTATCCGTTGAGAAAACCATTGTTCCATGCAAAAATTAATGAGAAGCTGTAGCTTTCAAACGTATAAATGGCAACCTGTGAGCTTTATAATTGACACCTAAGCTTGGCGTACCCACAGCTCTACAGTTCTGAAGATATAATAAAATGAATAAATGGGATGTAATATTTTCAGCAAATACCAAAGAATAGTAATGGAAGTAATAATTCTTTACCTTTCTTTTAACTTGCTAATATGACAACTGAGTTTGAAATGATATAAAAGTGATTTTATATCTTTGTTTCTTCAACCTTCTTTTCAGGAAATGAAATCTATGTTGTTTATGCTTTTAATTTTTGAGTACATTTGGCCCTGTGCTATGGATTTCTCTCAATTGTTTCAGAAAAATAATCCAGCAGAAAGAACATCCCAGGTGGATAGTCGTGTTAGTCTGTGGCAACAAAACAAAACAGGAGTCCTTAACAACCAACAATGAAACAGTGCGGGGCAGCCATTAAATTGGCTCTTTTTTAAAAATTTGGCAGTTTAAACAATAATTTGACTATACATCCTTAGCCCCTTTCACTGCTACTGAAAAAATATAGCAAAACAAATTAGCAGAAGGTAGCCAATGGGTGACTGCAGCTATCTGACATAAATCTCTGGGCTCATTGTTTTTCACCTTTATGGAGTAACTTCTGGAATTTTCTCAGGTGAATATTTTTGTTGAAAGATCACCCCCCCCATAAATCTTAATTAAAAATGATATATTTAGCTGCATCCTGCATTCTTCTGGATGCAACTCACAAGATTGTATTTCAATAAAACCCCATTGAGGATGCTCAGGGATACAATAATGGTATCCTGGACTGAGTTTTTGTTTGCTCCTCTTTTTTAAAAAAGTGCCATAATTAATATAGATGATTGACAACTCCAAACAGAATGTGACAAAATAGTATGGTTCTTAGTCAGAACCTCAAAAGCACTCCATTCCTGTTTTGCACAGTTGAATGGACAGAATACCTTGTAACACATTATTACAATCTTCTAAGTCTACTGAAGTCAATGGATTTAGACAGGTGTGAATCTGCTTTGGATTGCACTGCTAAAATATCAGACCAAAGCAGTATATAGGGACAAAAGAAGATGTGCATGAGCTGAAACATTATATGGTACATTGAAGGAAATTAACCAACAGAAATGTGTTTTCAGTTATTCTGAAATGTAGACATGTTAGATTTATCTGTGCTATTTTAAAATGATTGGGCTGGCAACATTTTTGCTTTAAAAAAAGCTTTACATTCCCATTAGTTGTACCCTTGTTGAGAATTTTCACTTCTTAATCAAACTCTCTAATTTAGGCTGAACCCCTTATTAGAGAATTAAGCCCTACTGTACACAGTGGGACTTATTTCCGAGTGAACATTAAGAATTCATTTGCTTCCCCCACCCCCCGGTCACTGCACTGCAAAAGTTGCTTTGATACATGGTCTTCTGCAGAATCTGGAGCTGATCCTTGTTTAGTTTTGATATTGCCTGAATTGATCTCATGTATATGTACCACTTCTTTGGGGTTTGAGAGCCAGTGTGGTGTAGTGGTTAAGAGCAGCAGACTCTAATCTGGAGAACCAGGTTTGATTCCCCACTCCTCCATATAAATCCTGCTGGGTGACCTTGGGCTATTCATAGTTCTCGCTGAACTCTCTCACCCCACCTACCTCACAAGGTGTCTGTTGTGAGAAGGGGAAGATGACTGTAAGCTGCTTTTAGACTTCTTAAAGGCAGAGAAAAGCAGGGTATAAAAACCAACTCTTCTTGTTCATCTTGTTTCACTGCCTCTCCATTGACAAGCCTCTTCTTGATGAACATGAATTCCTCCCAAGTTATCTCAGTTGGATGGAGCATAGTTTATGTGGTAGACACTGTTGCTGCAGGGGCATTGATCACTCTCATAGCAAAACACACTAAATGTGAATAATATAGCTGCAGTGATAAACATATACTCATACTTAGGAACCCTGGTCAGCCTTTAAGATGCCACAAGGGTCTTTGCTGAGACCTCTGCCTGAGACCCTGGAGAGCTGCTGCTAGTCTGAGTAGACAATACTGACCCATCTAGACCAAGGTTCTGATTCAGTATAAGGCAGCTTCATGTGCTGTTTTCCTGCAATCAGCTGATGCAGTACTTGTCTTCTGGAGCACTTCTGTTGAGACAACAACCCTCATGATTTCTCATCAACAAAGTTCCTACTTGTTAAAACAAAAATAATTGCTTTAATTGGTATGCAGGAAAAGGATGTGTAATGGGAAAATACTGGATTACAGTTCTGGTCTTCCTGGATTCTTTCTTTCCCAGCTAGGAAAGCTGAGAGCTACTGTGGTGTAATGGTTAGAGTGTCAGACTAAGAGCAGAGAGTCCCAGGTTCAAACCCCCACTCTGCCATGGAAGCTTGCTGGATAATCTTGGGCCAGTCACACACTTCAGCCTGACCCACCTTATAGGGTTGTTGTGAGGATAAAATGGAGGCGAGGAGAATGATGCAAGCTGCTTTGGGTCCCCATTGGGAAGAAAGGTGGGGGTCTAACAGCGCATTCCTGAGAGGAATGCGGGCGCTGGGCTTAGGAGGCAACCCAGCGGCTGCAGCTAGTCTGCTGATTTGCATTCTGTGCGGCCCAAATCCTACAGCAATTACACTTCCGATCCACTCTGGAGCTCTATTCAAGGTGTTGGTTTTGACATTTAAAGCCCTACATGGCTTGGGACTGGGGTGTCTGAAGGACTGTTCTCTCACATACATTCCTGCCTGCAAACTAAGATTACAGGGAGAGGCTCTCTTGAATGTCCCATCAACCAAAAGGGAGACTGCAGCCAAGAAATCAGGAGATTGAGACTGGGAAGGGCAGCCATGAAGGAACTAGAAAAGATTCTGAAGTGTAAGGATGTGTCACTGGCCACCAAGATCAAGTTAACTTATGCCATCGTATTCCCTGTTACTATGTATGGGTGTGAAAGCTGGATAATGAAGAAAGCTGATAGGAAGAAAGTAGACTCCTTTGAAATGTGGTGTTGGAGGAGAGTGTTACGGTTATGATGGACCACCCAAAAAACCCAAATCAGTGGGTTCTAGATCAAATCAAGCTTGAACTGACCCTAGAAGCTAAAATGACTAAACTGAGGCTATCGTATTTTGGTCACATTATTAGAAGACAAGAGTCACTTGGAAAGACCATCATGCTAGGAAAAGTTGAGGGCAGCAGGAAAGGAAGAAGACCCAACAAGAGATGGATGGACTCAATAAAGGAAGCCACAGCCCTCAATTTGCAAGATCTAAGCAAGGCTGTCAAAGATGGGACATTTTGGAGGACATTGATCCATAGGGTCACCATGAGTCGGAGGTGACTTGACGGCACTTAACACACACACAACCCCAGAAGCCTACAAACACCAGCAAACGGTTAGATCCGCACAAATTGTACAGCTGGAGTGTATGCTACATCTAGAGTTGCCAACCTGCAGGTACTGGAAACTGGCATGGGAAGAAATCAGTACAATAATACAAAATGTGTATATTGTGTTTCAAAACATTTCAACAAGTACAATGGACTACAACAAGTGACAATAAACTATATATACAAAATATACAAAACGTGTTTGATGAAGTCTATGAATATTACAGTCTATAAATAGTAGAATCTTCTTAGTATATAGAAAAGTATTTTAAAAGTCCATCAGGTACATGTATAAATGATCACAGTCTTCATTAAGCATGATGGGTGGGGGACGGCCGTTTCAAAATTTCTTCAGCCCCATTTCCAATCAAGTATCCAAGCTTAATTAGATTCTATATATCATCATGAAGCCAGTTCACCAGTTCCCGTAGGATACTCCCAAGTGTAGGTAATAGCACGGAGGTGCTCTTTTCTTGTTTTGCTAATCTGCAGGTACTAGCTGGAGATCTCCTGCTATTACAGCTGATCTCCAGCCGATAGAGGTCAGTTCTGCTGGAGAAAATCGCCGCTTTGGCCATTGGACACAATTTGAAAATGCGCTCCTTATCTGAGCTGGAATAGCTGAACAGAGATAGTTTCTGAGCCATAGTTTGGATAATCTATACAGACAAGCACACCTATGCTGAAACTTAACGTAGTTGCAGCTGGAGTGTATGCTATATCTAGAGTTGCCAACCTGCAGGTACTAGCTGGAGATCTCCTGCTATTCCAACTGATCTCCAGCCGACAGAGGTCAGTTCTGCTGGAGAAAATGGCCACTTTGGCCATTGGACTCTAGGGCACTGAAGTCCCTCCCCAAACCCCGCCCCAAAAACCTCCCGCCAGTTGCAAAGAGGGTCCTGGCAACCCTAGCTAACATCTGGCGCTGTGGCCACTGAAGAGGATGCCAATGGAAACACAGTCTGCACCATTGGTATTGGAAAAGAAATGCACGCGCGCTCCGGAGGCGCCAGGGTTGCTGCGATGCGCCTCAGCCCGAGAGCCGTGGAGGACGAGCAGAGGCGCATCTCCGGGGACCCGATGGGGCGTACCGCAAAGGCGACTCCAGAGCGGCCAGAGGCCGGGCCGGTTACATCAACAGCGCCGGCAGCCCGAGGACGGCTCTCCCCCCCCCCCCCCGGCTGCTTTTGCAACAGGGAGGCGGGCGCGAGCGCGTCCCCGATTCGCCCACCCAGCCTCCTCGTGGGGCGGGCCCGTGACGTCAAGGCCTGTCCGAGCCAGGCCTCCGGCCGGCTGCTATAGGAGGAGCCCGGGCGAGGGGGGCGGCCCTTGGCGGCCCATGATCCGCCCCCCTCCAGAGATGCCCCCGCGCTAAGGGCGCTCCGTCTCCCCCTTCCGCCGCCAGCCCGGAGGGGACGCGAGGAGGAGGAGGAGGAGGAGGCTGCGAGATGAAGGAGCCGGCCGGGGCCGGGGGGAGGCGCCTCCGGCGAGCGTGACCTTTCCAGCGCTCCGATCCATCACACGTTCACGGATTGCGGCCAGAGGGCTTCCTGGCTCTTTCCCCCCGGAGCCCCAGCTGTTCCCTGGCAGGTGAGCCGCTCGGCAGACGGAGAAGGAGGGGTGCGGACGGCTCGGCTGCTTGGGGGGGGGGGTCGACGGCGGCACTGGAGCCCTGTGCGGGCAGGGGGAGGGGGGCGCGCGCAACTTGGGGCGGCTGAAGCCGCGCTCTTGCCTCCGGCTGCCTCCAAGGCTGGTCGTGGAGCGGGCAGCAACTTTGCTGCGGAGCAACGGGCGCGCGAGGCTTCTCCGTCGCGCTGCCGGTGCGGGGCGCGGCGAGGGAGGGTTTTGTTAGGACGCGGGGGGCCGTTTCCGCACGGGAGGCTTTGCCGCTCTCGAGACGCGCGTTTCCCCCCGTCCGGATGCTCCACGCTCCGCGGCCCTTTATGGCTGGCAGGTTTTGCCGCCTTGGATCGGCTGCTCTCCAGATGCACATTTGGCCCGTCCGGATTCTTACAACTCAACAACAAGCCCCCAGGCAGAGTTTGGATGGGGGAAATGTGCATCTAGAGGGGGGCAACGCCAGGGCAGAACCTCCCGTGCATAAATGGCCACAAGAACGTCAGAAAAGCCCTGCTGGATCAGACCAAGGTCTACCAAGTCCAGCATCAATGGCCAACGAGAAGCCCCCATGCGGAGTTTCGAGAATTCGGATGGGGAAAATGCGCATCTAGAGCGCGGCAAAGCCTCCCAGGCAGAGATGGCCGGGGAGAGGCGCCTCTCCTCGCATGGACGATGGGGACCAGCGGAGGCTGATAGCCTGTCTCTTCCCGGTGAAATTGGACTCGTTGCGCCTTGGCTTGAGGGAGGGGCCGTGGCTCAGTGGGAGAGCATCCGCTTGGCAGGCAGAAGGTCCCAGGTTCAATCCCCGGCACCTCCCGTTAAAAGGGCTCGGTGATGGGAAAGACCCCAGCCTGAGTCCCTGGAGAGCCGCTGCTGGTCTGAGTAGACCATACTGACTTCGATGGAGCGAGGGTCCGATTCAGTGTAAGGCAGCTTCATGTGTTCATGTGAAGAGGGGGGGGGGTCTCCTTCCAGGCTGTGGAGGACGCAGTACGTGTGACGGGGGGCGGAGTGGTGGGGCTGCGTGGCGAGGCGCGGGCAGGGGGATTACGCCGTAGTGGAGGCGGGTGGGAGGCCGGGGTGGCTTCCCTCCGCCCGCTTCATGCTGCGGAGGGGCGGCGGAGAGTCCGGCGGGTCCGCACTCGCTGAGCGCGGGGGCGCGCCTGAGGGGCCCCGGCGGTTGCTTGGCTGGCTGCGGGTCGTGGGGCTCCAGGAAGACCCCCGGTGGACGTGAAGGACGCCGGACGTGCCTGGTGGGACCCGTTCAGATCATCCCTTTAATGGTGAATAAGCTGAGGGTGGTTCTGAACTGCTGAGGACTGAAGGCTTCCCCTTGATCCCGTGTTTAATCTGGGCTGGGACCTTCCTGAAGCACCACACTAAACCTGAACACACCTGGAAATCGGATTTCTTTTCGGAGGGATGTAAGATGAGGATCCCTCATCTTACATCCCTCCTTCTTGTAAGATGAGGATCCCTCATTTTTATTTATTTTTTTAGAAACTAGCTGGAAGGCACTGGCAAACCACCTCTGTTAGTCTCTTGCCGTGAAAACCCCCAAAAGGGATCGCCATAAGTCAGCTGTGACTTGACGGCACTTTACACACACACAGCTGCCTTTGTATGCACTTTGGGGGGGGGGGCACAATTATGTTTGACTTTCTGCTGTCTTAGAGAATGATGCCCCGGCTCTACCTTTTAAATGAAGGGAGAATATCCGGTTTGGGAGAAAGATACCCTTCTAATGAAGGCATAGATAAAGCTCACAAAACGCTAGCTTAGAAGGTAGTTTCCTTTGGAAATGATGTCTTTGTACCCTTCTGGCACTTTCTGTAACCTTGTCTCTTGAATCAGCCTTGTACGGCAGCCCAGGCGCTTTGTAGACATGTGTGTATAGAAACGCCGCCTAACCCTCACAGGTACACCCGGATCTTGGTGCCGCTTCTGCTTTTCAGGCAAGGATGTTTGGGGCTGCAACGTGCTTAACCCAACAAGCGTGCCATTTCATACCATGCATGTTTCTTTACACGGAAGCCCCATTGAAGTTGGGCTTTGTAAATTTCTTTGTAAATATCAAAGACTGGGCTGCTACACTGCGATGCTATGCATACCTAGGGAGTAAACCTCAGTGAAGCCAATGAGAATCTTTGGAGTAAAACATGCACAGGATAATAATCATAATTATAAACTATAAACTTTCATTTATACCAAGCTGGGCTCAGGGTGGCTACCAATATAATTAATTTACATAGACATTTAATTACAAAAGTTAAAACATTCTAGTATGCTGCGTTTCCTCTAGTTCTGACTTTATCCCTGTAGGGAGAGATGTTATTGCAGCGAATACGGATGGTTGTAAAACATTGTCCATATAGCATATCTCGGGAGGGTGGGGGTGGAATCAGTGGACCAAGATTAAGTTAGAGCCTGTAGAAAGATTGAGAATATGGTATCACAAGGCCTGAAGGGAGCCAAGGGAAGGGGAAGGAAGAGAAGGGGGAAGAGGGAGGAGAAAAAGGAAGAGGAGGCCAGCATAACGGTGATACCGTTGCTGTTCTCAACCATAGGCCTGGCAGAACATCTCTGTCTTACAGGCCCTGCAGAATTCAGCTAAGTCCCTCTGTCAATAGACAGAGAGTTCCACCAGACTGAGGACACGGCCGAAAAGGCTCTGGCCATGGTCAAGGGCAGCCGGACATTCTTAGGGCCAGGGATCTCCAGTAGATTATTATTTGCTGGTTGTAAGGCTCGCTGGGGTTATATATATAGAGAGGCAGTCCCGAAGATATAGTGGTCCCAGATGGTTTAGGGCAGGGGTGTCAAACATTAGGCCCGTGGGTCGTAACTGGCCTCTTGAGAGCTTTTATCCAGCGTGCGAGGTATGGCATGCACAGGATCATATTGTAGATCTGCTCTTTCTTCTATTCTCCCCTGTAAAAAGCCAACACTTCTTTAACTGGTATTCAAAGCTCCACGTGTGCTTTCAATTTCTTTCTTTCTCTTGCCATGAAGTCGCAGTTGACTTATGGCAATAGGGTATCCAGTTCTGGAAAGGAGGATGTAAAGAACTGGAAGAGAAACCACTATTCTGTTAGCTGAATGATGCTGAAAATTAGAGTCTGGCCGCACGTCATGTCAGATTTTCTTCAATGCACAGTTTCCAATCCTGTTCAGTCCCCTGAGATAATCTTACTCCATGTAAGATCCCCTCCCATGTTGATTAATTTGTGAGATGTTCATGCCGGCTTGAGTTATGGACATGCTGTCAAATGGGATGTTGTCTTGTCATATATCTTTTCCAGGAAATAGCAGCATGTATGTGAATGTTCTCCCTGACCTGGATGGCCCAGGCTAGCCTGATCTCGTCAGATCTCAGAAGCTAAGCAGGGTCAGCCCTGGTTAGTATTTGGATGGGAGACCACCAAGGAAGACCAGGGTTGCTGTGCAGAGGAAGGCACTGGCAAACCACCTCTGTTAGTCTCTTGCCATTAAAACCCCAAAAGGGGTCGCCATAAGTTGGCTGCGACTTGACAGCACTTTACACACACACATGTGAATGTTCCAGGGTAGTGTGCAGCTAGGCCAGGCCAGAAAATTTAGCAGTGTTACATGTATGCTTGAGGATGAGGTCAAATGGAGCACAATGATTTCATTCTCTTGTCGTTCAGGTAACAGTTTAGGTCTACCTTTAGGTGAGCATTAGAGCAAGGGAGATGGACTTGATCAATCACATCCACCAATGCCCTCCTTGTTGTGTTACAGGAAGCTCAGCCTGAGTTTAGCATAGAGTCATTTGGAACTACTGTAGTTCTGTGTGGTAAATGAATTCTGGAAGGTCCAAAATGGGAAAGCTGTGCCTGGGTAGAGACAATATTGTTGAAAGTGTCTGCAGGATATTGAAGTTGGGATACTAAAAGTCATATACTCACACATGATGAAGGACACTATTACCACTTCATTTTCTGTTCAGAAATAAGGATTTAAATAGAATTCCATGATCAAACCCTGCTATCAACTAATCAGACCAGTGGTCTATCTAGTTCAACATCCTATTTCACACAGTGGCCATTTGCCCTGGAGGGCACCCAACAGGGCATTGATGTTGCCTCCTGCCAGGGGGTTTCAGATGTATACTGCTTCTGAGTATGGAGGTTCCCTTAACTCACCATGTAATGCAAGATTTCTGTGCATTTGTGTAGAAGAAGGATGTTCTAGTCATTGTTGCTTGTCGTACTAGAGTATCTGCTGAAATTTCCTCTTCTACACAGTAACTAAAAGTATTATAGTACTCCTCGTCTTCCCATGCATCCAGTATCCCTATAAAGGCTCTAAGGCTACATTTACTTGTTAAATGTATCTAGTGTTTAGTACATAGATCAATTTCAACTAATGGTTTAGAACAAAGGGTTTATTCTAAATGATTAATCTCTTTCACCATTATCAGCTGTATTGTAGTAAATGAAAGTTTTCAGAGGATGGTGTTTTGAGTTTTATTTCAGTTGACAATATGTGATGAAATTGTTACTATTAAATTATTCTTGTCTGTGTGAACCCATAAGATTTGAGTTCCTTGGAGGAATATGACAGTTGGCAAATGGCAGTTGGGCTGTGAAGTGGAACACTTAAGCAGGCTTAGATTATAGGAGTTTTTAGTAGGATTTCCTCAGACTGATGGGGAAAAAATTATAGAAATGCAAGAAGCTGATGCTGTATATTCAGCTAGGGATTAGTGGGGGAATTAAATGCTTCTGCTTCTGTTCTGGCCTCCTTAGGACCAACCCATGGCGAATGTTGTTAAATCCCGTTACCTTTTCCTCAGGTTTTGAACACTTATGTGTATTGTATGGGTTGTCACATTTTAGGAATCCTTGTTTGGGCTTAATTTACCCCTTATAGAGGCCTGGGCCTTTTGGATAGATTACCAGGGAGATAACAATCCCCATAATATCTCTTATTAGAATCAACTTAAAACGCATAATATTATGCAAGCTTCCAAGTTCACCAGAACTAGATGTTGCAAATTAAAATTAATGTTGTAATTTTTTGTATCGTTTGGTTAGTCCTAATAAAAGGTATTATGTGGATTGGATCTTTTGGGGGTGTTACTTTGGGAACAAGACAGCTGCTAACAACTTTGTTCCAAATAGAGAAGCATTCTAGTTCCTATGAAGACCTGTATAATCCATCCAAGGGAGGCAGTATAAGTAGGCAGGTGACACTGATAATCCTTTAATGTCTCTAGGGTACCCCCCCCCCGTGTATGTTACATATAGTTGTATACCACACAGTAGATACAACTCATGTAGTTGGTTGAGACATCTATAAGATGTGGTTAATATATCCGAATTTTGATAGTAAAGAGTGTCCTCTCTTAAAGAGGTTTTAAGTCCTCAAAGTTAGGGCTGTCGATTCAGTTCGTCCCGAACCGAAAAATCGCCAAATTTCCCCCGATTCGGCGGTTTCTGGTTCGGATGGAACCGAACTAAAAAAAAGGCGGGGGGAAACCGCGCCGAATTCGGCGAGTTCGGGCAAACACCAAATAAATTCGGCATGTTCGGCATTCCCTGAACCTGCCTTTTCCTGCCTTTTAAGACCGCCCTGCCTGGTTTCCTGGGAGTCCCAGGAAACTGGGCGGGGCGTCTTTAAAGTGCTCTGCGCTGCCTGCCCAGGCAGTGCGGAGCACTTCCCCCCAACAGCTCAGCTGTTGGGTGGGTCCCCGCCCAACAGCTGAGCATCGGACTGGGAAGGGGGGAAAGTGCTCTGCGCTGCCTGCCCAGGAGCACTTCCCCCTCAGCTGGGTCCCCGCCCAACAGCTGAGATTCGGACCGGGAGTGGGGGGAAAGTGCTCCGCGCTGCCTGCCCAGGCAGCGCAGAGCACTTCCCCCCAGCTCAGCTGTTGGGCGGGTCCCTGCCCCCACCCCACAGCTGAGCATCGGACCGGGAAGGGGGGGAGTGCTAACCCCCCACCTCCCCCTTCCCGGGACTTGTGTACCTATACTGTCTAATTTGGGTTTTGTTAATATGACAAAGGAAAAACCTGCATTGTGTGGAAGCCTAGCATCTTGCTCAGTGGAAATCCTTTCTCTCTCTCCCACCTGGTTTTTGAGATTATACAGGCAAATGTCCACACACTTTGAAGCCTACCTTCACAGCTTGAAGGCATGGGGAACAAGGGAAGGTCAGGCTTTTCAAATGCTGAACTCTGTACTCAGCAGCAAAGCCTGTGCCTGAGTGATGAAGCCGTGAATATTCATAGCTCTAGGTATAACAGCCCAGTGATATCTGTCTGCATGCTACATAGTATACTTTTTTTAAAAAAAGGTAAAATACCTAGTGGCCATTGTCATTGAGCTGGCAAGGCATACTAGGGAACGATTGGACATGTAGAATAACAGGGTACCTCTACAGGTCAGGACCACAGTTGGCCTGGATGGCTATCTGGGCATGCTGACCAAAGAATAAAGGGGCCTCCGTAACAGAATTGCCTTGAAGGAGGTCAAAGAATTAAGGAGTTTCATAAGCTTTGGGCCTTGGGGTAGGCTAGAGATAGTCTGATTCATACCAGTAGGTATAAGAAATATGTCGCTGTATTTTATGCCCAGGTGTCAGGAGTATTTGAGAATGTCAGCCAAGGACAGATGAGATTATTTAGTTCAAAAACGAGGTGTTCTAGTCACTGGCCAAACCATAACCCTAGGAATGAGAGGTGTAATAATTATTTATGACATTTATTCTTATGATTAAAAGTTGCAAAATGTATAAAGCATTAATATAATTTTATAATGTAATTTTATCATGCGGTATTTCTGAATTTAAAAATGGCCTTTCAAAATACAGTGAAAGGCGCTTATGTAACATTTCAGTCAATTAAAATTCCATGCATCGTGGATATAATTTAAATGTTTACATCGTATTGTGAAGGTTAAACCTTCATGGTGGAGGACTGTTGAAAAAGAATCAAAGTTGGCTGATATTTAAAGTATATGCAGTTTTTCCAAATTTCATTTTGACAAACTGCATTAAAACTTTTTGAGCTGTCATTTCTAGCATGATGATTGATTATACACAAATTAAACCAGTGGTAATCAAATGATAGTTCATACTGTTTCTGATGACTTCTTAAGGTTATTTTCAGGTGGTTGAATTACAGTAGTGGTTGATTTCCAGCCCCCGCCCCAGTAATTGCATAGTCTGATTCCAAATGCCATAGCATACACACAGCCATTTAAGAGCATGAATAGTTGTGTTGCTTTCTCAATGAAAACTGAAGCCAGCTTCTTTGCATGGCAGGTCATGGATCTCTTAGATCCATAGGAACTTCAGTGTTAGCATGTGTTCAGCAATTTTCACCACTACAATTATAATTATTTGCCTTCTTCAGGCACTTAATTCAAATGTAAAACCTTGAATTGCATGTGCAGTTTAAAGGTTTGCCTTCCCGACACTTAAATCCTATGTGAACAACATTGCATGTGTCCAGAAATGGCACAGGGGAGGGGGCTGCAAAGCATCTAAAGCATCTTGTGTGAAAAGGACTCTTTTGGTAAGGAAACTGGCAGGTTAAGGCAAGGTTTCCAGACTAGAGCAGAGGCAAATCACGGTGCCTCACAGCATTAACAATCATTAAGATCTTATTTACCAGCAACACAAGGTCCACCATGTACTGCTGCTGAGAAAATAAATAGAACTGACCTGTCAAACGTTGTTTTGCTGGCATATGAGAGTAGAATTATAGAGTTGGAAGGGACCACCAGGATCATCTAGTCCAACCCCCTGCACAATGCAGGGAATTCACAGCTACCTCCCTATAACCCCAGTGACCACTGCTCCATGCCCAGTAAATGGAAAACAGAGAGCTATTCCCAAAAGCTGTCACTTAATTGTTTACACTTTCAAAGTTTGTGGTTCTTTAAAATTGCATACAAAAGGGAACTGTGTCAAAATGCTGGTTTGTAAGCGTTAGGTGGGAAACATTTTGAGACATAATCACTTGGATGCTGGAAAGAGCTGAGACTTGAGTGGTATGAGCAGGTGTAGTCCAAATATGTCAAAATGTGATCTTGCAGTAGATGTATAATATGTAAGGTGAAACATACTCCCTGAAGGAGTTAAAACTGTGCGGATGTAAGTGTATTTCTTTGTCTGGTTTCTTTTAAAGAAAAATGTTAATAAAATATCTTTTTTTAAAATGTGATTTTACAGTGATTAGTATGAGGAAATGTGAATTTCTTTCAAACAATGGCCCTCTGTTGTGGCCATCAACCCACTTTATGTGTGTCCTAATTATCTGTGTATGATGCATGGATGGGACATATATGAATTTATGGATTAGGTTCTTTGACAGGCCTGAAAGAAGAAAGTTATTCTTCATCATTGTAATACTATTGATGTAGCTTTGTATTTTATATCCCATTAAGGCCTACAGCATTATTTGGAGACACGTTTCATTACCCTACGTGGGAATTGCTTACTACCCTGGAATTGTTCCATGAGGATCATGTAGACATACAATATAAATAACTTTTGAAGGACTGATGAAGAATTTCCAATTAAGAATTTGAAACGGCCATATCCTCCTTGTGAATTTCGGCATCATATCATTCAGATCACGCATTGAACTACATTATCTACAAAAATGGCAAATGTACTCTGATAGAGACTTTTGGAGAAATCCATATAACTTAGGTTGACATGCTTGCTGCACCTTGTTATATTCAATAGGATAGTGGATTTTACATGTTGTACATGTTGTTGTGTTATGTTAGTAGCATTTATGATAAAATTCTTTTGCACTTTGTTAATAAGTTTCTCTCCTGTACTGATTTTCTAATCTCCAGGTACTAGCTGGAGATCTCCTGCTATTACAACTGATCTCCAGCCGATAGATCAGTTCACCTGGAGAAAATGGCCGCTTTGGCAATTGGACCCTATGGCATTGAAGCCCCAAACCCCACCCTCCTCAGGCTCCGCCCCCAAAACTTACCGCCAGTGGCGAAGAGGGACCTGGCAACCTCAGGTGGAGGTTTTCACATTACCTACTACCTAATATATGGAGCTATGGGAGGCTGAACCTGAGTCATTCCACTTGCAAAGCAGGAGGTGGTCTACTGTGAAACTGTCACTTGAAACTGCAAGATTCCTTTCTTTTTTTTAATCACAAGCTTACATAATATGCAAAGGAATAAGTGTTAAAAGGAAATGGACTACATTACCTTTAATTGTGCTACATCTATCAGTTTGTAGAGGAAAAGGCTTAAAGAATAAATATTCATTGTGCATATTCCCTTTCCCCACCATCCTGTCTGGGAAGGAAGTTAAAATAACCATGCTGACTTGTTCCACTTAAACAGTTTATGAAGTGCAGGCTTATTACCGTATGATAAAATTATAGTTTCGGTTGTTGTTGCTGTTGTTAACCTACCAGTTTCCTTACCAAAAGAGTCCTTTTCACACAAGATGCTTTAGATGTTTTGCAGCCTCCTCCCCTGTGCCATTTCTAGAAACGTTTATTTGTGCTCCACCCTCCCCCAGCCAGGCTGGGCTCTGGGCCAACATGATTAACATACATAAACATTTAATTGCAAAAATTAAAACATAAAAACATTCTGACATGCTGTAATTTCTCCGGTTCTAACTTTGGTCCCCAACATATCAATGGGGCTAATTTGGAACGGGGTGAAGAGGACATCAGGGAGCAATTCTGTCGATGGCTTCTGAAAGATGGCTATGCTAGTCCTTCGTCAACTCATCTAAAGAGCTGCTGGGGGGGGGGGGTATTGGATCCCGCAGAGCATTCTGGAAATCGACTGGATCCATGAGTCTCTGCAGTCACCTAAACAGGGAGGAGTTGGGAGGCCCAAGCGGGCCTTCAGGGCAAAGTGGTCCAACCGTGTCACTCTGTCCATACCCATCGAAAAGATCAAGTCCAGCATGTGGCCTGCTTGGTGTGTGGGACCCGATACAAACTGGGAGAGTCCTAGTGTTGCCGTGGATAACACCAGGTCCAAAGCCAGTGAAGAAGAAGAGGTGGCCTCTGCTTGGACATTAAAGTCCCGCAGCACAATAAGAGCCCACTGCGAGACCACCTCTCAAAGGCTTTGCAGGGTATCTGCTAGTGCATTAGACAGCCGGTACACCAACGTGATAGCCAGATTCTCCTTGGTGTGCCTCACCAGGCCAACACAATCAATGCTGGTGATCTTCAGGATGGGACCTGCCATGAAGGAGAAAGCCACCTGAAAAAGCACAGCCACCCCCCGGGCCTTGGTCCGAGACTGGTGCAGGACCAAGAACCCTGGGGGGTGGTGGTGGGTAAGTTCTTTCAGGGTGACGGTTTTGCCCACCCTCACCCAGATATCGGTCACACATGCCAGGTCCACACCCTGAGCTGCAATATAGTTTTCCAGAGTTGAGGTCTTATTATTTATACACCTGGCATTAAACAACAGCAGTGCCAGAGAAGGGTTAACTGCCTTTACCCTCTCACCATTGTGTCTCGGGATGGGACAGAGATTGGAGGAAGATCAAGCATATCCATATTTCAGACGACTTCCTTTATATCGTCTCCTCCATCTGCCATACCTCACATAACCCACGATCACAGAGATCCCCGACTCATTGCTGCCCCCCATAGGATGTTGGTCCATTGTGACTCCCCTGGCTGGTTGTTACCCCAGATCTACAGAGCTCCGCTCTTACTCTCTTCCTTCATTAGGGATGCCAGCCTCCAGGTGGGACTTGGGGACCCACTAAAATTGCAGCCCATCTCCAGAATACAGTGATCAGTTCTTCTGGAGAAAATGGATGCTTTGGAGGGTGGACTCTATGGCATTGTATCCCACTGAGGTCCCTATTCTCCCCAGGCCCCATCTCCAAATCTCCAGGAGTTTCCCAGCCTGGATCTAGCAACCCTACCCCCCATCCCCTGCTGGTGACCAGGGAGGACTCGGCAACCCTATTTCACTGTCAAAGGTCATGGAATCAGAAAGTGAAGAGTTATCCCCCACCTCCAGTATTATAGATTTTGTTCTTAATCCAACATACCACACTCGAGATAAAAGAACACATCTTTCTGGAAGCTATGTTCAAAGCAGTGTATATGAAATACTTCACTTTATAGGCCATCACAAAATAATTATATACACACATTTTGTATGGCAACCAAGTATGCATATTACCAGAAATAGGTAATTATAACTATTCTCTCTATAATGAAGGTGCAGGGATTTGTGTGGTGAAGATAAATGAATAGTGGAATAGTAAAGCTACTTAGGGAGATTATTTCAGAAAATAAATTTGTGATCTTCTGGTTCACAGCTAGGTCTTTTGCTAGCCAAGAGTTTTGCAACCCCTTGGAAACTTTATAAAATCAATTTGTGTCTAGTTCATAGAAATTATTTTATGTGATTAACAAATATGAATTAGAAGTGGGAACTGCAAGGACTTGTGGGAGGCATCCTCCCCACTATTTCCTGTTTCCCTTTCCTGAAAGCTTCAATAAGGGTCACCCCTTTTCCTGCTTCATTCTTTCCTTCTAGGGTTGTCAACCTCCAGGTGGCAGCTGGAGATCTCCTGGGATCAACAACAAATCTCCCAACTGCAGAGATCAGTTCCTCTTAGGGTTGCCAGGTCCCGGTTGGGAAATTCCTGGAGTATTGGGGGAGGGAACCTTGGGAGGGTGAGGTTAGGGGTGGGAAGTTACCTCAGCAGCCATGTTCTTCAGGGGAATTGATTTCTGTCATCTGGAGAGCAGTTGTAAATCTGGGTGATCTCCAGACCCCACCTGGAGATTAGCAACCCTAGTTCCCTTGGAGGAAATGGCTTTATTGGAGGGTGTACTCTATAGCATTATACCTCTCCGAGATCACTCCCCTCCTCAAATTCACCCTTCCCAGGTTCTCCCCCCAAATCTCCAGGCATTTCATAACCTGGAGTTGGTAAACTTATCTCCATCCCACCCAACAGCCAACCTACCGTTATCTGCCCCTCTTTCCTCAGCTTTCTCTCTCCCCCCCCCCCCCAGCAGCCTCTGCCCAGAAAACTGTGGCCCAGTTGTGTGGTGTTGGTTAGAATCCTCAAGAACCTTTGGGGGGCACCTTACTTTCCCATCGGTCTCCCTCCCCACACTATTTCTTCTTTCTGCCCTCCTTGCAGCCCCCTATCCCTTCTCCTTTCCCTGCCTCATTCTCTCCTTCTCAGCCGTTTACCAACCTACCTTTTAGCTGCCTCCCATCTTCAGCTATATTGATTATTTATTTACTTCATTTATACCCCACCTTTCTCCACATTGGAGACCGAAGCAGCGGACATTATTATTTTCTCCTCTTTTTTATCTGCACAACAACCCTGTGAGGGTAGTTAGGCTGAATGTATGTGATTGGCCCAAAATCACCCAGTGAGCTTCCATAGGAAGATGGGAATTGGAACCTGGGTCTCCCAGACCCTACTCTGAGGCTCTAACTGCTACATCACACTGGCTTTCATAAGGTGGCTATGCTGGTCAATGACTGTATTTAATAAATTTTATCTTATCATAAGGTGGCTGCTGTTGAAAAGTAGCAACTGCCAAGCCTAGTTGAATCATGGCAATTGGGTGGTATCAAGTCACCCAGAGGTTGCTTCCAGGCCTAGGGTTGCCAGACTCCAGGTGGGACCTGGAGATCTTCCAGAATTACAGTTGAACTCCAGATGACAGAAATCTGTCCCCCTGGAGAAAATGGTACTTCAAACTCTGCCCTCCTCAGACTCCATCACAAAATTGCCAGGAATTTCCCAACCTGGAGCTGACAACCATAGTCAGGCCTGGCCCCAAGGTGCTCTCTCTCAAAGGCCAAAATTTGCTGCCCCCTCCCCTTTGCTTTTACTGACAGAACAAAGACTTGAAACCTATGTTTGCCTGGCAACAGCCACTGAGGAATTCCATAGCTTAAAGCTTCAGGTGCTTCTTTTATCATTTTTGGGTTTTTAAAAAACCCCAATGTATTTTAAAAAAAAGATTTTACACTTTTCTGCAAACCTGGGGCCCTTTTCAGGATTGTAGAAAGATCTGGCTTGCCCGTTCACATTTCTAGTCACCGGATTGACGTATCCAAAGATGTGGCCGATTTGGCTATTAGAATATAAGATATTGTATTGTCTGTGTTTTGGAGGTGTTGCATAATTCTTCCAAAAAATAATTGTGTTACAAAATTCTAAATTTTTTTAACATACAGGCATTACAGGTACTATGGAGAAGACTACTAATTTTGTTGCCAAGCAACAACTGTCAAAACCTAAGGCTCAGTCAAGCTGTTGATGGATTCAGCTGAGGAAAGTTAAAGGCATACAAAAGAAAGCAGTAACACTGCGGAATTCAATTTGGGAATACTTCACAATTATGCCTGTAGCATCGCTGTTGCCTAAAATGTAAGGGAAGGAGTGACACTTGATACTTCATGCTGAGAGTAGGAATGGACTCCTCTGACCAATGGAATTCCATCAGATATCATATTAATCATTCCTCATTTGTTGCCAAACAAGAAGCGACTTTCCACTTTAGATAATGTAAGTTTTCATACCAGGTATTCATTACAAGCACCAAGAAAGGAATTCTTATGCCGTCTTTGTGTTGCAACCTATGAGTAGCTCATGTGTGTGTGTTAAGTGCCGTCAAGTCGCTTCCGACTCATGGCAACCCTATGAATGAAAGTCCTCCAAAGTGTCCTATCTTTGACAGCCTTGCTCAGGTCTTGCAAATTGAAGGCTGTGGCTTCCTTTATTGAGTCAATCCATCTCTTGTTGGGTCTTCCTCTTTTCCTGCTGACTTCAACTTTTCCTAGCATGACTGTCTTTTCCAGTTACTCTTGTCGTCTCATGACGTGACCAATGAGTAGCTCACCTGGCATCAATTAGAGCCTATGCTTTTTTCCATGTGTGGCATGGCTCCCTAAGGAGGTGAGGGGAGCACTATATCTAGAGGTATTTAGGAGGGGCTGCAGGCTACTCAGTTTGCTAGGGCTTTTAATGGGGTAGAGGCTGCAGGCATTTTAATGGGTGGAATTATGCATTTTTTAAAATTAAATTTGCATTTATAAGATGCATTGAGTCATGGGAAAGGCAGGGTACAAATATTTTAACAAGTAACGTGGAAGAGAGCCTGTGAAAGTACGACTAAAAAGAAGCTTGCAGCTTGTATTCTATGACACACATGAAATGCCTTATACTGAATCGAACTGTTGGTCCATCAGGGTCGGTGTTGTCTAGTCAAATTGGTAGTGGCTCTCCAGGGTCTCAGGTGGTCTTCCACATCACTTACTGCCTGGTCTTTTGAACTGGAGGTACCAGGGGCTGAACTTGGAATCGATGGCATACAAAGCAGAGGCTCTTTCACTGAGCCACACCTCTTCCCTCACTCCTGTTTGTGAAGCGCGAGTTGGCTGACACTTCATTAACATGTTTAAACCTGTTCAATTTTAGATGGGAAAAGCAAATTATGATGTTTTCTGTATGCGCCTACATAAATACAAGGGTGTTTAGGATCTTATGTGCAGGTTGCTCTTGTGACATTAACAACAGATGCAGGTTCTGACTGTTGAGCCTTCTGAATGCACTCTCCAGAGGTCTACGGACTGCCTCTTTTCCATTTGTTACTTTCTATACTCATCTCTCATCCAATTGACGTAAGAGCTTATAAGGTGGGAGAGCTGGGAACAAATAGCTGTAGGAAAGAGAGAAACGAGGGGGAGGAAGGTGACCAGTGGCACTGTGATTTCCCTTACAGTTTCTCCACCTATCTCCATGGCAATTTACAGAATTCTCAGCAATTAGAGCCTTACTTACAAATGGTACTTCAAATGGGATGAGTGTAATGTGAAGCCTGTGTGGACGCCCAGGAGTGCATGCAAGTGCATGTACAGTTATGGCTGAAAGGTGCATTGTGAGTTTGGAAAACTAACCGGTGAGGATTATAGCCCACTTCCGCTCGGAAGCGACACTTTCTCTATTAAAATATTACTAAATCATGAATCCAGAACAATTATAATCCTCTTTAAGGGCAGTACAGTGAGCAGTAATTTATTTCTGTAATGCTCTTGTCCTTGGTTCAGGACACATGATTTACATGATCTTTATAGTTGCCTATGCTGCCTACAGATTGATTTCTGTTACAAGCAAGAGCCATTCTGCAGACAGCCCATCCAGCATGTTACTGATCTTCGCGTGTAAGGCAGCTTTCAGGCTTTTTACCATGTTAACAACAACTCCTTTTAACCAGTAACATTTTTATGGCTCCTCGATAATGAAATCTATAAAAGCCCAATTTTGTGCACTCTTTTGTGCATCCTCTTCTTCAATTATTCCCAAGATGCACACTTTGCTAAATTGCAAAGCTGGATCTCACTTGGCTCCTTTCCCCCCGCCTTCAAATCTCGTATCTGGAGGCTATGGTCGAACCTCCTAATCCCCCTGGCTGTCAGGTCTGGCAAGGTGAATTGGTAACCTTCCACCTGCCCAAATATTTTATATTAGAAATCATAACATTCCTGTACATCATTATTGAATTAAAAGGTCTTTCAAGGCATTTGAAAAGAACACTGTTCGACGCCAATACATATTGGATAGATTGAACCTTTGGGCTAGAAGCCAGTGTATCCTGGGATCCTGGCCCAAGACAAGTAATAGTATAGTGAAGAGGAAATTAAAGAGCCATGAACCTAACCGGATGCATGCTGTTCTCAAATTGCTTCGGCACCTAGCAGTCTGTTGCATCAGTCCCTGCCACTCAGTCTCCAGGTATTTCACTCTGATTCAGGAATGTGTGTTTCGCAGGATAATAAATCCTTATGGTAAGAGTATTATATTGAGACACACTGTTTGCTCAATTTATGCTAGTGAAGTGTTAAACTTCTGGAGAGAGATTGATGGATGGATTTTCAGTGCTACAATCTGTGCCAAAGTGGTATGTGCCTCAGGCTTTTGTAATCTGCTGCATCTGATAGAAGCCTCTCTTGGGACCTTGTTCACTCATTCTTTGAACTCCTGAGAGCTGGTCCTTCTCCCATAGGAAAAAGGTATATAGATTTTTTTTTAATAGAGGAAATAGGGATGTGGTAACACAGAAGGGCTCTTTTATGAATTCCCCCCCCCCAATGCTGTATTGTATGTTGGATGTCTTATACTATCTTTGTTTCCTTTTTCTCTGTGATCCAGTTTATTAGATGTGTTGTGCTGTGTATGTTTCTTTGTTGTCTCAACTATGTGATTAGGGATGCCAGCCTCCAGGTGGTACATAAGAACATAAGAACATAAAAAAGGCCCTGCTGGATCAGACCAAGGCCCATCAAGTCCAGCAGTCTGTTCACACAGTGGCCAACCAGGTGCCGCTAGGAATCCACTAACAAGACGAGTGCAGCAGCACCGCCCTGCCTGCGTTCCACAGCACCTAAGATAATAGGCATGCTCCTCTGATACTAGAGAGAATAGTTATGCAGCATGACTAATATCCATTCTAACTAACAGCCATGAATACCCCTCTCCTCCATGAATATGTCCACTCCCCTCTTAAAGCCCTCCAAGCTGGCAGCCATCACCACATCCTGGGGCAGGGAGTTCCACTATTTAACTATGCGTTGTGTGAAAAAATACTTCCTTTTATCTGTTTTGAATCTCTCACCCTCCAGCTTTAGCAGATGACCCCGTGTTCTAGTATTATGGGAGAGGGAGAAAAACTTCTTCTCCCTGTCCACTCTCTCCAAACCATGCATAATTTTATAGACCTCTATCATGTCTCCCCTTAGCCGCCTTCTTTCCAAGCTAAACAGTCCTAAGCGTCTTAACCGCTCCCCATAGGACAGTTGCTCTAGTCCCCTAATCATTTTGGTTGCTCTTTTCTGCACCTTCTCAAGCTCTGTAATATCCTTTTTTAGGTGTGGTGACCAGAACTGTACACAGTATTCCAAGAGTGGTCTCACCATAGATTTGTACAAGGGCAGTATGATATCAGCAGTTTTATTCTCTATTCCTCGTCTAATTATAGCCAGCATGGAATTTGCCTTTTTTACAGCAGCCACATACTGGGTTGACATCTTCATTGAGCTATCCACTACCACCCCAAGATCCCTTTCTTGGTCTGTCGCTGCCAGCACAATCCCATCAGTGTATATGTGAAGTTGGGATTTTTTGTCCCAATATGCATCACTTTACACTTACTCACATTGAATCTCATTTGCCATTTTAATGCCCATTCTTCCAGTATGCAGAGATCCTTCTGGAGCTCTTCACAGTCCGATTTTGTTTTAACCACTCTAAATAATTTGGTGTCATCTGCAAACTTGGCTACTTCACTGTTTAACCCCAACTCCAGGTCATTGATGAACAGGCTAAAAAGCACTGGTCCCAACACAGATCCCTGAGGCACCCCACTGCTCACATCTCGCCATTGTGAGAGCTGACCATTGATTCCTATTCTCTGCTTCCTATTTTTCAGCCAGTTCTCAATCCATAAGAGGACTTGTCCTCTTATCCCGTGACTATGAAGTTTGCTTAGCAGTCTTTGGTGGGGGACTTTGTCAAAAGCTTTTTGGAAATCCAAATACACAATATTCACAGGCTCATTCCTGTCCACATGCTTATTGACACTTTTAAAAAACTCTAATAGGTTAGTGAGACAGGACCTACCCTTACAGAAGCCATGTTGGGTTTTGCCCAGTAAACCTTGCCCTTTTATATGCTTGACAATTCTATCTTTAATAATGCTTTCCACTAATTTACCCGGAACAGACATTAAGCTAACTGGCCTGTAATTTCCTGGGTCCCCCCCGGAACCTTTTTTATAAATGGGTGTTACATTGGCCATTCTCCAGTCGTCTGGTACAGAGGCTGATAGAAGGGACATAATACGTATCTTTGTTAGAAGTTCAGCAATTTCCCATTTGAGTTCTTGAAGAACTCTAGGATACCGTCTGGTCCCTGTGACTTGTTAGTTTGCAGTTTGTCTAGACGTTCTAGGACTTCCTGCCTTGTTACCACTATTTGCCTCAGTTCCTCATTTTCCCCTCTCCAAAATCTCTGTTCTGGAAAAGGAATCTGCCCTGTATCTTCAACAGTGAAGACAGATGAGAAGAATTAATTTAGTTTTTCAGCAATCGCTTTATCCTCCCTTACAGTTCCTTTACTCCCATTGTCATCCAAGAGGTTTCCTAGAGGTTTCCCCAGAATTCTGGATCCCCCAGAATTCTGTCTTTCTTTCCTTGCGGAAACAGCACTGCGGGGAGAGTTATTTTGCACATGAAATAATTCTGTGCTTATGGAGCAGCAAAATAATCCCTCCCCCCCACTATTTCATTGCAGAAAATGGCCGAAGCCACAGATTCTGGTTATAGTTCAGGTTACTGTTGTGTAGGGGACGGGCAGCCCAATCCTAATGGGGGTGGTGGTTAAGGAGCGCCTGGGGGCAGTGCAGCCGAGCTGCCTCCAGAGCAATTTGCTGCCAAGCACATCAAGCCAAAATAGCAATTTTGAAGAAAAGCTCGTGGAAGTCTCCATAGAGTTCCATGAGGCTATGCCTGCCTTTTTGCATAACTCGACGCCTGCAAAAAGGGGTGTTCCTGGGCTGAAAGGGCCCCAGGAAAGCCCCCTTTGATGCCGGCGAGGCTGTGCTGGCACCCGAGTATGACACTGCCATGTGGCTCCCGAGGCGACGTAAGTGTCCCTGCTCTGTTGTTCATGCCATTTTTGCCAGCGCAAGTGGCAAAAGTGTGGTGTAGTGGTTAGGTGCGGTGGTTTGGAGCGGAGGTTTGGAGCGGTGGACTCTGATCTGGAGAACCGGGTTTGATTCTCCACTCCTCCGCATGAGCGGCGGAGGCTAATCTGGTGTAAGGTTAAGGCTGCAATCCTGAAGGGGGGTGGCAAAGGTCCTTAGGAGCCGGTGTGACCCCACGCCGGCATAAGTGACCATTTAATCCATGATAAGAGGCACTTACGCTGTAACGGGTGGCATCCACGCTGGTGCCGGGATGCCACTCCGTGGCTTGGGGCTCGGACTCAGGCACTGTCTCCTGGCAGCATTCCAGTGGCACAAGTCCCCATGCTGGCATCCTGGGAGGTGTCCATGGGGTGTTCCTGGGGGCAGAGCTGCCTTTAGGCAGCTTCCTAACCCCTTTCACCCTGGGAACGCCCTTTCCTGCAGCAGCATAGCTGCAACACCTTTTTTGGGTGTCGTAGCCTCGTTGTTTTCAATGGGGGCATTTTCCTTCTTTTATATTTTAAATTCCTTTTATTTTATTTTCGGCAGCTGGGGAGGCTCTGTGGAGGCAGCATGGTTGTGCCGCCCCTGGCCTCTGCCTAACTGCCCCCTCCCTTCAGGAATGGGCTGCCCGTGTTGCTGTGGCATGATCAATGACATCTCTTTAGATCCAACCCTTATGCTTTTTTTTTTTTTTTTGCTATCGCATGCCTTGAGTCAGCATATCTTTGTCGACTTATGATTTGCTACAGCAAAATGTATTGCTGAAGCTGGAATTTTTCAAAGCTACCCCTGATAAATTACAGGTTATACCTGTTGCTTTTGATTATTTTTGTTGTTGTAGTTGTTGAAAGGGTTAGTTTATTTTCCTGTATACTGTGGAAAGCAACATTACCGAATAAAACATCTTTTAAATAATAAAGCATGCAGTAAAATGAATTGCCTTTGTATTTGATATCCTCTACTAATTCACTGCATTCCCCTCCCATCTTAATTTACAGGGGGATGTTCTCATCATTGCGTTCATGCTGGCGTCTTTGGCTTGGATATGTCATTGGAACAATAGCTGTCTTCACTACGGTGTACTAACTAAGAACTCAATAAAGAATGAGGAGATTTATCTACTGCAAAGTGGTACTTGCCACTTCACTGATGTGGGTTCTTGTGGATGTCTTTCTGCTCTTGTACTTCAGTGAATGTAACAAATGTGATGACAAGAAAGAGAGATCTCTGCTGCCTGCTCTAAGGGGTAAGCCTAAAGTTTGTCTTGTCTATTATTGCAATGCATTGAGAGTTTGGCCATGTTTTCTGAAGAGAGTGAAGATATGATTTGATAGATGCATTGGAGTCCTTTGGCCAAAATGAGCATGCACCAGTGTCATTATCTCTTGATACCTACTACCCTATGAAACATATATCACATGTAGACAAGTCCAGAAAATCTCATTCTTTGAGTTCTGTCAAGTTCCCGATGACTTGTTTTCTGCTAATTAGAAGCTTAGATCTAGGAGAGCCCCAAACAGCATCTCTTAGTGATAAACATCAAGTTTCTCAGGGATTTGGTCAGTTGTTAATGATCATTTGAGGGGGGGAAATCAGCTATGTGTTATCACATTATTGTCCTATGATTGCTTTTGCCCTGGGAGAGAGTCAATTTAAAAGTTGAAAGTATTGACAGGCACAGTGAGTCAAAGTACTTAATACAGAGTATTTATTTTGCTCTGTTCTTAGTTAACTGCTTTTAATTCTAGATGACTCATTAAAGATAATTTCCTTACAGAATCTGACTAGTTAAACTCGTGTCAGATCCACAGCTGAGTGGAAGGCACTTGACTCACGCAATAGGTGATGCTCTTTGATTTCTGTAGATTCACATTTGCCACATCTTGGCTGAAGATCTCCTGACCCTCAGGGGCAGTTTTTGGGGTGAATCAACAATAGGGGAGCTACAGATAATAGAGGCAGGAAAGACCTGTTTGAAAACAAGTCTCTGTTTGTGGGTTCTTTGGATCCAGGCCAATAATTACACAGTAGGCCATCATTGTTCAACAGATTCTAGTCCTCCCCTCGACCCACAAATACTTTCTTGCTTATGCTCTTTACTTGAGCACATAGTTCTGAAAAGCGAAACAAAGTACGCCACAGATTTTTAAAAAAGAAGTCCCATGAGGAACGCATGAATGCAATCTCATGATTTAGAATCTCATGTAATCATCTTCAGATGTATTTGATTAGAGTGGTGTGGTAAGAATTCTTGTTTATCAGGTATTCTGACTAATGATTCTAATAATCAGGAAGAACAAATTTAAGCATTAGGAAATAATTGTTATCAATAAATAAAGAATGGCAATTAGACCATTTGCAAGCTGAAGAGGAAGAAGTAAAGCTTGTTTAATAAATTAGCCATGTTGATTTGTTCTTCCACACTAATAACACAGAGTTTATAAAAAGGAGGCAAAGTAGTTCAAGCCTTTAATGGGATTAGGACAAGTCACATTTAACTGGCCCCATTTTAACTCTTCATTTATAATGCATCTTTGGAATGTATGCCAACGAGAACACAAACACATAAATTTTATGATAAATGCTCACTTCAATTGATCCACTGATTTGTAGACCAAACCTGATGATAAATCAGTCCCCCCTACCATTTTATATTGTTTGGAGCTGCATCAAGTTGCTGTCTCTGCTAAAAACTGAACTGCGTGATGGATCATTTCAGTATGGAATGATCAGTTTGTCATCTCGTGAACTGATTCAGCCAGCTCAGTTGCCAAAGGCAAGGGGAACCTGGTTGAGCACAAATGTCTGGCTTCTCAGGAAGAATAGCATCTCTCTCAGTAGCCTGTTAACATGTTACAATGAGCACACATACATCCTGCAGGTACATATCAAAGGTGAAGAAACAATTGGTGCAAGGGAAATTATACTTTAATACATTTTGTAACCCAACGCATTGCGCTTAAAGCTTCTTCAGGGGGAATCTTTCAGATTCTGCTTGCATGGGATGCTGAAGCAGAATCTGAAAGATTCCCCCTGAAGAAGCTTTATGCACAATGCATTGGGGTTATGAAACTTATTAAATTATCAATTCCCTTTCACCAATTGTTTCTTTGCTTTTATTTGTAAGAAAAAGCCAACATGTGTTTACAAATGAAACCGGGGGCTCAGCATCTGGGTAAGCGTGCAGTTACAATCACACAGTCAGCTGTACATGCGTGGAATGTAACATGAGAATTATTCAACACGTGTGTAGAGAAAAATCAGGTATATGTTGTACGTGGTCTATACTGGCGTTCACTGTAACTTTCAAATGGCTTGCTGTGTCTTTCTCCTGAGTATCTTATTTACTTTTCACTGTAAATGGCTAAATGTTTTAAAATATTTGTTGGTATCTTGGAAAGGCATGCAGAATGAGTACTTCAGGATTAAGAAAAGCCCTGGTTACACAGATAAGTGGACATTCTGAATGAATGGAGAAACAGATTGTCAATGGCAAGCACTGATCTTGAGTTCATTGGAGCTCTTTGGTTTGTGCTGTGATTGTGAAACAATCCATACAATACTGATTTCACCTGTCACTACATATTGTGATGGATGTTCTGATGTCCCTGGACTGTTCATTCCTTACTTGCTGCCACCTTCCTTTTGTTGTTTCTACATTCCTTTATTGCATTCACTGGCATCTCAAAGTAACAAACTTTATTTTTCGCACCCATGGATAATATTATTTAGTTTATTAATTACTAGAATTACCATGTTGGCTGTTAGTACAACCCTTACATCTTTGTAGAATGGCTGTAATATTTCCACTTTAAGGAAAATATAATGTACTAGGAACACAGTTTGAGTGTGTGTGGCTACATATAATTAAAGTTATTATAGAAGTCAATTTTGAGATATACCCAGTCAGGAAGTACTTTGTCCCTAGGCCACCTGTGTGTTTTGTCAGTTTCCTTCATCCTACAGCAGACCTCTAACTTCCCGGTACCCCAGAAAGAAGGATCCCCTATGTCTCTGCAGAAGCATTTTGGGCTGAAGCAAAAGGGAGGCATCCAGAAAATCCCACTCGGCTGATGGAAATCCCATCTGCCAGTGGATCTTTTCTGCGGGATCCAACCCATGGCTTCTTCTGGGGCAGAATTTCTACCCTCTCTTATAATTTTCTCCCCTATCATCTTTTTTGAATAAGATAAATGCACTGTCCCGAAAAGCCCAGGCCTCCCTGCCCTGGTCTTTCCTGCATCCTGGTCAAGTGAGAGAAGGACGGACCCAGCCAACAAACCACCTGATGGCCAGCAGTTACCCCGCGAGGTGGAAGACATGGGGTAGAGATGAGCCTGCTGCCTCCAACCTGGCAGCAGGCCAACCAGCCCCTGGACTATGGGGCTTGACATGGGGGGGGGCTTCCTTTTCCCAGCTGGCAGACGCTAGCAAGCCTGCCAGCTGCAGCAGCCTCAACAGGCCTGCCCCCTCTGAATCTTCCACCAAACAGCTGACGGGCAGCCAAGCAAGGAGGGGTGACACAGGGCCACCTGGCCTAGGGTCTGGCTCCCTGACTCAAGGGAGCCTGAGAATGAGGATGGTCTCATAAGGCCTTGGGTGGGTGGAGTCAGGAAAGGCCTAGGGCAGGGCTAGAAGGGGGCCCTACCTATAAAGCTGGAGAGCAGAGGCCAATGTAGAGGCCCCCGGCTACCAGGGTGTTAAAATTATAAGCACCCTGGCAACCTCAGAAGAGGAGAGCTCAGGCTGTCCCTCTGTCTGGTCCAAGGTTGAGGAGGCTTATCCAGTGAGACTCAGGGCAGTCGCAGAGGGAGCCCCAGGGGACAGGGGGTGACCCAAAGACCCACAAGCACAACCCTATTCTTGCCCTTTGATTATCTTTGGTAGCTTTCCCCCATAGTTTCTACAAGACCTTTAAAAATGGATATCATGCCTGCATCCAATGTCCTCTATATAGACAATGCAACAAAAGTTTCATATTCATCTTTAGCTTGTGCACCTTCCTTCTTATGTACCATTGTTTTCATTCTTGTGCAGCCTACAAGCAAGTAGCAAGTTTAATTTGTCCATTTAAGTGATTCACTACAGCTTTACGTTCTGATCAAAGAAACAAGCTTCTCTCAGAAAAAATGCAGTTACTTAGTGTTAAGTTGTGCCTTTACCCCTGTACAACACCTAATATACAATAAAGAAAGAATCTTACATAGCAGTAGACCACTTAATACATCTTTCTACTGTTATAGTAATGAACATGCCTTGTGTGATATACTGTAACCTGCTTGATCAACATCTCTTTAAAATGGTTATTTCATTTAGACAATTGTTGTGTTGTTGGTTCTGAAGACTAAAAAATGTGAACTGGGTAAAAAATTATCTTTGCTTTGACCAACTTCACCTATGTAAGATAACTCAGGTTATCATAAAAATAATGAGCTGTACCACTATTCAGAGCACTTGTTGTACTGAAAATGTATAGTTCATGTTTCATGTTTTGATTTGGAGCAGTTTGTGTTAGATGTGACAAAATGCTTAGAAACTCTTGAAGTCAGGAGCTGTGTATCTTCACTGGTGTTCAGCCTGAATGGTCAGTTGCTGGGGGGGGGGACTATCATTTGCACAACTTAAAAAAACATATTTACTTATCTGTGATTGTGCAAAAGCAAGCATTCCACTCTGTCACCAAGGAAATCTTGATCTATAAACTGATGGTCCAGGCTGGCCCAATTTCCTCAGATCTCAGAAGCCAAGCGTGGTCAGTCCTGGTTACTACCTGCATGGGAGACTACCAAGGAAGTTCAGGGTTGCTACACAATGGCAAACCACCCCTGAGTGTCTCTTGCCTTGAAAACCTTATGGGGTGGCCATAAGCCAACTATGACTTGATGACGCTTTCCACCACCACCAAACTGAACGCTGTTTAAGCAAATACCCCTGACTGATATAGGGGCAATCAAAAACTTTCTTTGTAACAGCTTTTTTCCTACATTTAACTTACCCTTGCAATTCCTCATTCAGAAACTTGGTAATATACATCTGCAATGCAAGGCTGAGTATTCAATGTAGCTAACAAATTAACTATAAAAGTGCAATAACCCTTTTAATCAGATTGCTGCTTAAAGGTTCTCTTTCCCTCTCACTTCATTCTCTGCAGATAAGTTGTCTGAATAGGGCTTTAATGTGATATAGTCAGAGCAACAGAGACTTTGATTTGATTCCGATCCCTTAATAAATATTATTAAGGAGATTACTGCAGGATAGTACAGTATTTTGAAAGGCATACCTGGTTGTGATAAGTTTGGGTTATGTCGAATAATATTTTTTCCAAATGTTGGCCCATTATACTAACGAATCCTCCCATTTCAAATAGGTATATGTTGTTCATTTAAAACAACAAAAGACTCCCTCTCACCTTATCTATGAACTGTAAAAAATGCATGAATAGGAACACAATCTATGGGATAATTTGCAAGTATACACCATAGGGTTGCCAGTTCCCCCCCATCAATGGCAGGGGATTGGGGGGTGGGTAGGGTTGCCAGATCCAGGTTGGGAAAAGCCTGGAGATTTGGGGATGGCGCCTGGGGAGAACAGGGACCTCAGTGGGCTACAATGCCATAGAGTCCATCCTCCAAAGCATCCATTTTCTCCAGGGGAACTGATCTCTGTAGTCAGGAGATGAGGTGTAATTCTGGGGGGGGGGTCCCCAGGTCCCACCTGGAGGCTGGCACCCCTAACACACCAGCACAGCACTGCCAGTTTAGAGAATATCACTACAGGGAAAGTTCTGGAAATCTACACTTGGCACAACCCTGTTGTCTAAGTGAATGAATGAATGAATTTATTTACAGCAGTAGCCAGCACAACTCATCCAGTTACAACCTATAAAAGAGGAAGAATATCGAGATTTAAAAAACAGTAAAATCAATAAATTACCAGTTAAACTTAACCAATCCCAATATTACGGTATACACTCGAGTATAAGCCGAGTTTTTTAGCCATGATTTTTGGCTTAAAAAACTCACCTCGGCTTATACTCGGGTCAATACGGTAATACGGTAATTCGCCTGCCGGGCCCTCTCCCAGTGCACTCCTGCTGGCCAGCTGATGGGCGGGCTGTCCCGCCTTCTCCCACCCCACACGATCGCACCTTCGCGGCGGCGGTGGCGGCTTCTTCCCACCCCACCCCACACAATCACGCCTTTTGCGCAATCGTCATGCCTTCTGCTGGGCAGCGGCGGTTTCTTCCCCCCCCCACTTCCCCCACCTCACCCGGGCCAGTCCTCCCACTTGCCAGCTGACTCTGCGGGGCCTCCTGCGCGCAGGGAGGGGGCCGCCGCTGCCGCCACCACCTGCCTGCGTGCCTGGAGCCTGGTCAGGTAAGCCTGCGGGGGGGGGAGGGGGTGCATTTCCCCCTCGGCTTATACGTGGGTGTGTAATTTCCCCCCATTTTTGGGGTGAAATTAGGCACCTCGGCTTATACTCGGGTCACCTTATACCCGAGTATATACGGTAGCCTTATTGGTCTTTCTCATACAAGTCTTGATTGCAGCGGAGCCGAATCTGGCAACTTGAGAGAGACAACAAGCGTCCCCGCCCCAAAGTAAAAATTTCATTTCATATGTAGTCTAAGTGAAATGGTTTATGTCAAGTATTTCCTGTAATTAATACTTGGAGGATTAGAATTTCTTCCTTCATATAAAATGCCAGGAACTTTCATGTTTCCTTAGTCCGATCAATATGCAAGAAGTTTGGATGTGACTGGGATTGGCTCATGCAGCACTAGGAGAAAGTTTGAAGGGCATACTTCCTTTTTCTTATGTGTTTCTGTATGCTTGGAGTCTGCTGAATGCTTGATACAAGTGTTTCCGAAAGTACTTAAATGGTTGACCTGTTAGAAATGGGGCATTTTGTCTTGATTGGCTGGACTTCAGGGTGAGTTTTCAGCAGGAATAAGCAGTCTGAGAGCCATTGCTTCCTTTTGCCACTTCAAGTGTTTTTCTAAATCTTTTCTCAAGGTTTTTAAAATCTATCATCAGCGGGGCTGACATAATCACATACGTAAACTAGGGGGGGGGTCACCTAGGGTGCCAGGTTTTTAAAAAAGGTAAAGGTCCCCTGTGCAAGCACCGGGTCATTCCTGACCCATGGGGTGACATCACATCCCCACATTTACTAGGCAGACTTTGTTTACGGGGGTGGTTTGCCAGTGCCTTCCCCAGTCATCTTCCCTTTACCCCCAGCAAGCTGGGTACTCATTTTACTGACCTCAGAAGGATGGAAGGCTGAGTCAACCTTGAGCCGGCTACCTGAAACCGACTTCCGTTGGGATTGAACTCAGGTCGTGAGCAGAGCTTTTGGCTGCAATACTGCAGCTTACCACTCTGCACCAGGTTTTAGAGCGTGTTAAATTAGATGGAAGTGCCTTTCTTTTCGCTGCTTTAACAGCATCAATATGGCTTCTCTTATGAATAGTTTACCTGTACAGTATAATTATATTCCGATTAATGACACACTGAGGAAAAATCAATTTTCATTTTTACATTGTTACCAATGCTAAGTAAATAAAGGTAAAAGTTGCATCTAGACTCCTCACTTTTCTTTATATTGTATGTGGAGGATGGTGCCAAACGTCATAGCTTACCCAGGGTACCAAAAACTGTTACACAGGCCCTGATCACCAAGAAGTGAATTTTAGGTTAACAATAGGACAGGTTACCACACATGCTGAAAAAATGCCCCCCCCCCCCCCGGAGCCGCGGAAAGCTGCGAGTGTGTTTTTAATGGCTTTCTTCCAAGGGGCAGATTGGGGGGACCCCTTTCGAGCCCCATAACTCTGGACCCCCAGACCCAATCTTTACCAAACTTGGGGATTTTTGCAAGAAGGGTCCCCTCAAGCTACACTGAAAGTTTGGGACCTCTACCTCCAAACATGTTTACCCCCCGGAGCCGCGGAAAGGCTTGAATGTGTTTTTAATGACTTTTAATGGCCGAATTTATTTGCAAATTCCGAATTTCATGCCGAATTCCACGGATCTGAATCGGGGGAGTTCGGACTTCCGCATTTCCCGAATAAAAACGGGCCGAATTTTGCCGGATCTGAATTTTACTGAATTTTTTCCCCAACAGCCCTATATAGAAATACTTATTGGTATGCATGCAGTCATCTTGTTTAGACCTCGTGTACTTGTCTGTAATGTTTACGTCCTTGATAATGCATTTCAGTCTTCTACCTTGCTTCGGCCTTCTGTTAGAGTTGGCAGATAATTTTGGAATAGGTTAGAGTTGAGTGTAAATCTGATTTAAAGGCTGTTTTTTTTTAAAGAGATGGCAGCAGGAAGAAGAAGAGCATGAGAATGGAGTCCTATATGTTCCTTTAAACTAGACAAATCTGAGGGGCAGCTGATAATTCTGGGGTGTCTGTGGTATTACATTATAGGACAGGGGTGTCCAATCTTTTGGCTTCCCTGGGCCACATTGGAAAAAGAAGAATTGTATTGGGCCACACATAAAATACACTAATGCTAACAATAGTTGATTCATAATGTTTTAAGCAAATTTGCTATTTTGTGTTGGGCTGCATTCATAGCTGTCCTGGGCTACATGCAGCCCGGGGGCTGCAGTTTGGACAAGTCTGTTATAGGAGGAAATCACTGAGGACCATGGCAAACACACACAAGATAATTTCCTGAAGGGGACTATATTACTTCACAGAAAGAACAAGGTGATATACAGAAGGAGGCCTAGTGTGGAGGTGTGTAATCTCTCCCCTGTACAAGAGTACTGACAATGAACAACCCTCTAAAATAATGGGGGTTGAGCTTGACACAGTTGCTTCCTTCCCTTTCCCCCAATATTGTGGAAGAAAAGGGGAAGCAGATAGGACTGTGTAAGTTGAACTGATCCCATGAATCTGAATCTGAGACATTATGTGATGAAGAGCCCATATTTAAAATGTGATTTAATTTTACCTAATATTTTAAGATTTGGATGCTTGACATTATTTCAGACTCTAAGATTTAGGGAGCACAGACCTATTCTCTATCTGTGATTCTCTAACTGGAGATATCAATGACCGAACCTAGGTAGCAATGCTGCAGGTTTTTCGGGGAGCCTGTGCAGCAGATGAACCTACCTATTCCACACCAAAAT
The DNA here is from genome assembly GCF_029931775.1 of Euleptes europaea. NCBI lineage: Eukaryota > Metazoa > Chordata > Lepidosauria > Squamata > Sphaerodactylidae > Euleptes > Euleptes europaea. The sequence continues at coordinate 29,355,391 of NC_079326.1, forward strand.
CAGGATGTGTTTGGATTGCATTGAGCAACTTGAACAGCTGCCAAACACGTTTGCAGCTGCCTGTTGATGAAAAGCTGTCAGCTGATGGAGGATCAGCTGGGAGTCGTGTTCAAAATAGTTGCACAGTGAAGTTGCCAAAGGGAGAGGAGAAAGTTTATTACTCCTGTTTTCTCTGTAGCCCAAGCTGACAGCTTGTGGTGGGGGGAAGAGATGGAAAATCAGTTGAACTTCTGATCCCCCTCCCAATCTGATGCATCTCAATAAGTCTGGGAGGCAGCAAATTTTCCAGCATGGGAGATCAGAACAACCCCACTCCCCCAAAACCTGCAGGTAAAGAACAAACTTTCCCCAGCAGGATATCAGGAGCAGTTCTTTAGCTTCTCAGCTGGGAGTCAGTTTCTGACGGCTGAAAGTAGCCTATTCCTGTGAATACACAAGCAGGATGGAAACAGTTGACTAGCCACCCAGTTAACTGGCTGCCTGATTAAAGGCAAAGGTCCCCTGTGCAAGCACCGGGTCATTCCTGACCCATGGGGTGACGTCACATCCTGACATTTACTAGGCAGACTTTGTTTACGGGGTGGTTTGCCAGTGCCTTCCCCAGTCATCTTCCCTTTACCCATAGCAAGCCGGGTACTCATTTGACTGACCTCGGAAGGCTGAGTCGACCTTGAGCCAGCTACCTGAAACCAACTTCCGTCAGGATCGAACTCAGGTCATGAGCAGAGCTTTTGACTGCAGTACTGCAGCTTACCACTCTGCGCCACAGTGCTCCTGGCTGCCTGATTATCACTGGCAAATGAGAAGTGAGCCAAAGTGGCAGATGTTCGAGCATCCTTAAACCTAGTGCATTCTGGGTGTCAAGCACATGTTCTGTGACTGAGCCACAACCCTGTCTGCCCTTGTTATTAGAGCAATGTGGAAGAGAACATTGCACGGGTTGCCTCATCTTAAAACAAGAGACTCTTGCATGCAAATCAGAATTGACAGAATTCGGTTTCTAATAGCTGCCAGTGGACTGGATTCAGCCAGCTTTTTCACTCCATCTTGCTCAGTGTTCCTTTTACTATAGCCTCCATCTTAGCTTTTGTTCATGCAGGTCCCATGGTCTCTAGCATAGAGTTCTTAGTAGTCAAAGGAGACCCGATCCTCCCTACATTGGCTGGCTGCAACCCAGTATCTTATAGAAGGGATGCATGGTTATGTATTGGTATATCACTTATCTACTGTCAAGAAATGGTATTGATTCTAGAGTGCCCCAAATATGTTGTGATGTTGATGCCATGTATAACATACTGTTTTAGAAAAAAAATTAATGCACAATAACATAATATTAAAATCATGAACGTATTTCTGTTTATGAAATGAAACAGGCTGTGTTGTGTGGATGAAGTGAATTAAACATTTGGAAGCTGTATTAGGTTTCGGGCTGTGGCCAAGTTTGGATAATGAAGCATTCATCATTTTAGTGGTTTCCATAGAAACAAGTTTATCTCTGAAACTACTATATGTTTGGCTCTTCAGAGGAACAATTGTAGCAAGTATCTCTAATGACATATGAAACAGGTTTAATGGATGGGTTGAAAAATATTTAAATGAATTGGAAATTTTTCCACAAACTTTTGGTAAATGAAACATTAAATACCAATTTGACTTGTGGACAAACATTAGGTTAGTTCTCAGGTCTCTGTCACATCATTGATTTACACCAATTTCAATGGTTTGAAAGTAGTGAGGAAGATATAATTTTTTGAGGCCTCAATCAAAGCAGAAATTAAAAAAGAACATTGGTTAAAATAGAATACAAAACTAGCAAAAATTATTGAGCTGCTTTCCAAGCATGCTTATTGGTTTTTATCTGTTTAGAAACTGGAGCATTGTTACAAGAATTTTTAAGGAGTTATATGAATAACTGCTCAGTATTCTTTGAAAGTTCTTTAGATACAAAGAGGCCTTGAAAATATAAGCAACCATTTTTTATTTATTTATTTGAAGATATTTGCCTGGTCTTTCAATAAAAAGACAATCCCAAATAGTAACAAATTTATAAAATATAATTATAAACATAAACCAGATCTCAAAATGGTAAATCACAAAAAAGTACAGTAATTGGAAGACAAAATACCGTATATACTCGGGTATAAGCCGACCCGAGTATAAGCCGACCCCCCAAATTTGAGGCCAGAAAAGGGAATTTCTTATTGACCCGCGTATAAGCCGAGGGTCAATAAGAAATTCCCTTTACCGGCAATGCTGCGCTCTAAAATGGCGGCCGCCATTTTAGAGCGCAGGGCCCCTGCCCCAGGTCGCCCTCACGCCGGCTTCCCAGGCCCTCCCGCCCCACCCCACCCCAACCCCAGTGCCATCCAAGGGGGGGAGGGGGAAGAGCCCCTGAACCCCCTACTTACCGGGAGACGCGGCGAATCGGCGGCGTGGCCTTCCTGGGCCGGCAGGAGGCCTTTCCAGGCCCCTGCCGGCCAGAGGAAGGCGCTTGGGCGCGTGGGTGGCGGCGGCGCAGCCGGCAGGGGCCTCCTGCCGGCCCAGGAAGGTCCCTGCCAGCAGAAGAAAGGTGCCCAGGCGCCTGGGCGGCGGCGGAGCAGCCAGCAGAGACCTCCTGCCGGCCCCTCCAGGACCCTGCCAGCAGGAGAAAGGCTCCCTGCCGCCTGGGCGGCGGCAGAGCGGCCAGCAGGGACCTTCTGCCGGCCCAGGAAGGTCCCTGCCGGCAGAAGAAAGGCTCCTGGGCGCCTGGGCGGCGGCGGAGCAGCCGGCAGGAACCTCCTGCCGGCCCCTCCAGGCCCCTGCCGGCAGGAGAAAGGCTCCCGGGCGAGGCTGCGGGCGGTAAGTTCCTCCCTCCCTCCTCCCTCCTCCCTCCTCCCCCCTCCTACCGTATTGACCCGTGTATAAGCCGAGTTCGGCTTTTTCAGCCCTTTTTTTGGGCTGAAAAACTCGGCTTATACACGAGTATATACGGTACCCAACAGGGTGGATTTGATTTAAAAGATGGCTGGAGAACTGTGACTCCATAATAACTCTATGCAGTTAAATTGGGTAAAATGTGTTTAGTATGAATCTCATTTGTCTTTAAGCCTGTTTATTTGACATGAAAAGAAATGTAATTTCCTATTGTTTCAACTTTGTTTTTTAGCAGTTTTTTCAATTAGATTTTAGGTCCAATACACATCCTCTCTGGTAACCTGGAAGCCTGCTACAAGATCCCATGTTGTAGGTGCGCATGTGGTGTATGAGCTTAGCCATCCATCCAAGTGCTAACTAGGGTCAGCTCTGCTTAGCTTCTGAGCTCTGATGAGATCGAGCTAGCCTGGTGAGTTTGGGCTACACTAGGCTATTTGGGCTGCTGATGTCTGACTAACATAGAGCTAAAAAGCTTGCTTGTTTAATAGAAGGGGTTCTGATTATCTATTTTATTATTTATGTATTTATTTACTTCATTTATACCCCACCTTTCTCCCCATGGGGAATCAAAGCCGCTTACAATCGTTATCTTCTCCATTTTATCCTCACAACACCTCTGTGGGAGAGATTAAGTTGAGAGAGTATGACGGGCCCAGGGTCATCCAGTGAACTTCCATGGCACAAGTGGGAATTTTAACCCAGGTGTCCTAGATACTAGTCCAACACTCTTAACCACTGCACCACATTCCTATAATAATGTAATAATTGGGACATGTGAATATGTAGTAGGTAAAGGTAAAGGTCCCCTGTGCAAGCACCGGGTCATTCCTGACCCATGGGGTGACGTCACATCCCGACGTTTCCAAGGCAGACTTTGTTTGCAGGGTGGTTTGCCAGTGCCTTCCCCAGTCATCTTCCCTTTACCCCCAGCAAGCTGGGTACACATTTTCCTGACCTTGGAAGGATGGAAGGCTGAGTCAACCTTGAGCCGGCTACCTGAAACTGACTTCCGTCGGGATCGAACTCAGGTTGTGAGCAGAGCTTTTGACTGCAGTACTGAAGCTTAACACTCTGCGCCAAATCCTGAAGGTTGGCAACCCTATCAGTGGGTGAAGCAAAGGAGAAATTTTATGGGGTGAGGATGAGTCTCTGAACTTGCCTTTGCTAAACAAAAATTAACTCCCAGTGGTGTGACCTTGGCATGCCATCCTGCTGTTCCGCTCAGTATGTGTGCATATAGAGGTCAAGGGCATAGTGTCCTGACTCTCTGTACATTGGATCCAAACACCTGCTTTACTGCTTGTGAAAAGGGAGGAGGGAGTCACTTTTGACCTCCAGAAAGGCTATGTGGAGGATCATGTGACCTGCATGGACAAAGGCCACGTGGAGCAGTGAGTGTAATAAGGAGGGGAATTGAGTGAGCTTGAACAAAACATCTGGCGAGGTGCTACCCTCCATGCGTTGGAGGCAAAAAGATATTTGGTCCACCTTTCAAAGCAGCCATTTTCTCCAGGCGAGCTGATCAATAGGAGTGTGGCCCGTCTGTGTTCATGAGCCCTAAACTGAAGATCCCTGATCTATGTGACCATTGATATTGTGAATTAGCCACAGATGGATTCGGAGATGAGGGTAGAGCTCTTGTTAAAGCTTTTCAGAATGCAGCTATTACATTTTTAGTGGCCCGGGGTGACCAGGCATGCAGTTCTTTTCCAGCATTGGGAAAGCATTACAGATTGTGTTTTGATGCTATAAAATATTAAGAGGAAAGAACTATACAAATGTCCTCACTAGCACCATCCCATACTGCAGTATCTTTCTCTGAGAGGCTTGAAATACAGCTCTATCTGCTTCATGCTTTTTCAAAGAGATTCCCGCTCTAAGAAATTAACAACATGTTATTGCAGCTCTTTGGCATTCTCAAGAGAAAACACCGTCATAGTATTTTATCAGTTTAGACAAGTGTAACATTAAGCATCAAAGTGATAGGCTTACAGATTGGTTATTACACCATTGATAAAACCTTATGATGCATTTACAAGGATGAAACCAAAAACATAACTCTGCTCATCCTTGTAAGTAAGCACTGTTAAATGTGGTGGGATATTGATCAGTTTTCCTGCACAAGGCATTAAAGAATTGGGTATTTTTATATGTCGGCAATGATGAAGCCCTGCCTATATGTGTGTACTACTACCTTGTCTTTAGCCTTTTTGGGAAAACTGATCCTGGACTTTCATAGTTGAAATTCTGGAATGCGTTTTCGCAGGGCCTGTAAGACTGAGATGTTCCATCAGGCCTATGGTTGAGGGCAGCAACGGTTTATAACATGGCTAGCCTCCTTTCTCCCTCCCTTTTTTTGCTCTGGTTGCATCATATTGATCATGGTGAGGGGGGTTGATTCCCCCCCCAGTAGGGTTGCATTGACTAGGTGGTCAAGAAAGAAGAAACTAGAGCTGTCCTATGGGATAATAACTGAAAAATCACAGCCGCAATGGCCAAACCAATTACATAAAATAACTGAATAAATAATAAGCAAATATGCACAAAGCAGCATGTGTGTATATCTCGTATATGACAGTTAAATCAATACTAGAATAGTATCAACCTATTGGATCAGAGGTCCCAGCCCACCTCAATCCAGCTGTCAGTGGAGGTTGTCTAATAGGGCAACCAGCACTGTCTCTGCCCCATGGCCAGGGCAGAAGCTGGACTGAAATGGGTCTACAGCTGATGTGTCCCCCAGGAATGCCTGGAGCTGTTCCACCACCGGTCTCTTAACTACCTTACCCAGGAAAGATAGATTTGACACTAGGCAGTATTTGGCTAGAACACTAGTATCTAAAGATGGTCTTTTTAAGAGCGGACGCACCACTGCCTCCTTCAAACTCCCTGGGAAAACCCCTGTACTAAATGACAAGTTGATAATCTCTTTAAAACAATTAAGCAAAGCATGATGTAAACGCAGCATGATGGAAACAAGAAATAGAAACCCACAATCATGAAAACACACACAGGCAGGGAGGAGAGTGAGTTGAGTGCCAAACAAAACAAATCTTCACTGCTGTCAGAGGACAACAATATAAGGAAACAGATGAAAATCGGGGTGGGGGGTGGGGGCGTGATCCAGTGAGAGTCAAGGACATGTGTTTATTACATTTTTACCCCACTCTTCCTTCAAGGAGCTTTAGCATCTTGTGAGGTGTATTAATAGGGTTGCCAACCTCCAAGTGCTGCCTGGAGAGCTCCCATTATTAAAGCTGATCCCCAGGCAACAGAGGCCAGTTCGCCTGGGAAAAGGAGCTGCTTTGGAGAGTGAGCTGTATGGCATTGGGAACCAATGAGGTCCCTCCCTTCCGTAAACCCCGCTGTGACGGATAAGGGGTTAATCTGCAGCGAGAGCTGACAGACAAAGAGTGGGCGGAGCCAGAGAGCTGACACTCTGAGCTCTGGGGGACAGAAAGCATTCGAAGCTTGGGACCCAGCCTGCATAGGAGGCTGTGAAGAGAGTCAAAGCTTGGGACCCAGCCTGGATAGGAGGCTGTGAAGAGAGTCGAAGCTTGGGACCCAGCCTGAGAGGAGGCTGTGAAGAGAGTCGAAGCTTGGGACCCAGCCTGAGAGGAGGCTGTGAAGAGAGTCGAAGCTTGGGACCAGCCAGAGAGGGCTGTGTTAGACTGGAAGCTTGGTAGCGAGACTAAGCAGAAGCCAGACTATACCCCGTGAACCTGAGGGGTTCTGTGAAAGCCGAGGCTATTGAAACACACAACCTGTGGGAGTGACAGGAGTGAGAACTGGGTTAGAGAGGGCCCATTCTCAGGTCACAAGGGGAATGAGTCTCTGAGGTAGAGCTATTCCGGTAGCAGGGAGGTGTGGAGGATTACAGCCACTAAGGTGGGGTAGTCAGAGAGAACTAGGCTGGGGACAGAGATGAGAGTCTGAAGCTGAATGACAGAGACTGAGAGTCTGAAAGTCTGAATAATAGTTCTGAGGGATAGAACTAAGCTTGAAACCGAGAACTGAAGGAACTTGAGTGAAGAAAACATCTAAGCTATTTCTCTGAAGTAATCTTGTGTATATAAATGTGACTTGAGTTTTCCCTCCAATTTCTGCCTTTTCTTGTAAACCAATCTCTGTGAGTTCTGTTCAATAAACTTCCCTGTCTTGTCTGTTTAAGTTAAAAAGCCTCTTGTCTCCTATTTCTCACTGAGGTAAATATTGGTGTGGGACTGGAGGAGAAGGAAAATAATGTCCTCACAAATACACTCAGACCAACGCTTTTCCCTCAGCATATACGGCCGGGCTGAGAGAGTGGGATATTGAAGTGGTTGAAAGGGGGGTGCGGGTCATACCCGCCTTTTCCAAGCTCTACCCCCCAAAATCTCCAGGTATTTTCCAACCCAAAGATGGTAACTCTTCCTGTTAAGCTGACAGAGGGCGATTGTTCTCAGTCACCCAGGGAGCTTCAAGACAGAATTTCATTTTGCCCTGAGTGTCGTGGGTCAGTCAGGACTGGGTGGCAGTGAGGGCTCATCAGAGGAAGAGAGGGGCCCTGTGTAGCCAACCCAGAGCCAACAGAAAGCAACCAGCAAGGTACTGAGGCTCAGGCAGAGCTGGGCGTGGAAGCACGGCCTCCCCTCAGTCCTGAGTCAGCAGACGAATCACGCCCACTGCCCAGCCCTGAGCCCGCAGACGAAGGGCAAGCAGTGCTGCCTGGCCCTTCCAGCTCACCGACACCTTTGTAGCAACGTAGGTAAAGGCCCCCTGTGCAAGCATCGGGTCATTCCTGACCCATGGGGTGACGTCACATCCCGACATTTACTAGGCAGACTTTGTTTACGGGGTGGTTTGCCAGTGCCTTCCCCAGTCATCTTCCCTTTACCCCCAGCAAGCTGGGTACTCATTTTACCGACCTCAGAAGGATGGGAGGCTGAGTCAACTTGGAGCCGGCTACCTGAAACCAACTTCCGTTGGGATTGAACTCAGGTCGTGAGCAGAGCTTGGACTGCAGTACTGCAGCTAGGAAGAGACTGCAGATGGAGTTGCGCAAGAGAAGATGCAGCGCCTCGCCTCCAGAACAGAAAGCAGCGGTTGGCTAATAGTGGAGATGAGTTGTTGCAGGATTCTGACTGAATTAGTGGGAGCCGAGCATAAAAGGCTCTTGGGGGAATCTGTTGGGCGTGGCTGCAAGAAGTACAGCAAACGCTTACCTGACACCGCTCTTCTGCCTGGAACTTTGACCTTAGCTTGATTTATAGTGCCGGCTAACCCTCGATAGCTGACCTTGGACTGAAAGACATTGGGCGAAAACGCATGGTCGCTTTGGCCTCCTTTATTCCCTGTTTCAGCCAGGATTCAGTCAGGATCAAACGCATGCGTTTTGCCAAACGTGCTTTCAATCCTGGCTAAATGCTGGCTGAAACAGGGAATAAAGGAGGCTAAAGCGACCATGCATTTTCACCCTCTGACTCCTGGAACCCTCCTTGCTCTCCGCTTCTAAGACACTGCAACCTGACACCTGGAGCCTGCTGATCAGTACACTGAGTCTCTCCTCTGGCCTAGTCCAGTATTCTAACTGGCATGATTAAAATTGTACAGCTCCTTAATGACTGTGCACATACAATCTTAATACTGCCTGATTTTGTTGGAAAATATAACTAGCCTTCATTAAGAAGCTTCTCAACCTTAATCTGTTTCTCATTTGGGGCTTCTATGTTGCTGTTGGGTTTCTTAAATTGTAGAACCAGGAATACTAGTACTGCTAAATTTCCTTGTTGTTTCTACAGTAGACGTTTGGAGTAGCTTGATTTGATAGTGGCTTATGATTTTATTCCTACTAACCCTGTCATATGGGGCTTATAAAAGTGATGTGTTTAAATGCTAGTTGTGTTATTAGTTTTGATTTGAGGTCTGAAACTCTAGTATATTTGTACAGGATATGACACAGCAGAAGAATTGAACTTGTCAGGCTCTACAATCATGGATCATGAGAGAGTATAATGTTCAAGTAAAGCAGCTGCTTTCCAGGCATGGTTAGAATGTCCTTGATTCTTGACTATCTGAGTTATTACAGAGGACCTGTTAATATGCAAAGAAAAAAAGGGGGGAAAGGCTGGCAGCTTGCCAGATCTTGGAGGCATTTTGTGGAAAGATGTTATTTGCTTTAAACACTTGGTTTTTTTTTTTTTAAAAGAGCATTACTTGTTTTTAAGGCAGTTCAGGCTACAGAAGGAACAGTGACATTAAGCAAAGAATGTGACATTTGCTAATCGACTATAATTTGTCTGTCAGCTCAGTGCTATGCATTAAATTACTGAAACTTCTGGTTACTATACAATGCCTCTGCTGTCTTGTCTCCCCCCCCCCCACAAGAGCAAAATCTTACAATGAAAAACAGTATAGGGCAGGAGCTTCCCACCTGCGCTCATCTCCAGAGTCTGGTCAAGTAGGATGGGGTGAGTGCCAATGTTAAAATAGCTAGTGGGGAACATGTGCTTGCCTTTGAGGCTGGCAAAGCCCAGGATGGTTTCCTTCCAGGACAGGGCAACCATTGGACATGTGTTATGATTAGTCATCCGTTGCTCCCAAGTGGGGGAGGTACAGCTCCACCCAGGATGAGGGTTTCGAAAAGGAAAGCGATGGGTTGAAATGGAGTAGTCTAGAGAAGAAACTATGAATAGAAGCAGAAAAGGTGAAAAAAGTGTGGGGGCAAGCTGGTAATTTCCATGGTCCTGGTTGAAGGTCCAAGACCAACCATCTCAAGGTCTTTCCCTGCAAGAGGAAATCCTGGGGAAGATACAGACTGGTCAATGGTTAAGCACAAAATATGTGTGCTGTATGAAGTTGGAGGAATCCTGTGGCATGGTCTGTCCGGCAAAGATGTTGGGTTCATTCTGCTGCTTTTCCTTGAGGACCTGTTTGCTTGACATTTAGGAAAAGTTAATCTTCTTGCTGTGTAGAGGAAGGCACTGGCAAACCACCTCTGTTAGTCTCTTGCCATGAACCCCCCCCCCAAAAAAAGGGGTCACCATGAGTCGGCTGCGACTTGACGGCACTTCACACACACACACAATCTTCCCAAGGCCATACCAAGAATAATCCAGCGAGCACCGCATGTTTGTTTCGGCAATCTTTCTGCTTGGTAACAACCTGGATTGTGCATGTTACAATCCATGTTTCTTGTTGCTAGAATTACAGTACATTCCTGACTTCTGAGGATGAAAGTCCTCAGGAGGCCAGGATGGGGCTGTGCTGATGTTGGGGCCCCCCATGCTGGCGTCTGGGCTGCTTATGCCACCATAAGTGGCCCCAACGCCGGCGGGGAGGCCTAGATGCCGGTCTCCTGGTGCTGCCACTACAGTGCTACCACAGGACACCTATGGGGTCTTCTGCCAGCATCCCACCAGCGCAAAGGCCTGCGTGGGCATTCCAGGGGGCGTCCCAGTGTTCCGGGGGGCGTTCGTGGGGTGTTCCAGTGGTGTGTGACTTTCTGTAGTCAGCCTCCTGTCCCCTTTGGCCCTGGGTATGCCAGTGGGGAGTTTTCGATGGGCTGAAAAGCCCCATTTTTAAAGAAAATGCCTTTAGGCTGTTTTCAAGCTTTCAGCTCAGGAATGGGCTGCAAGTTTGTTCACTGTAAAGAATCCCACACTTTTTGTCTCAGAGTAGCCTGCAATCTGGGAGAAAAAAGGTAAAGGTGGTAGGGGTGAAGAAGAGTTATATTTAGGGTTGCCAACCTCCAGTTGGGGCCTGGAGATCTTCTGCTATTACAACTGAACTCCAGACAATAGAGATCAGTTCCCCTAGAGAAAATGGCTGCTTTGGAGGGTAAACTCTATGGCATTGACTCTGCTGAGGTCTCTCCTCTTCCCAAACCCCAGCCTCCCTAGGCTCCACCCCCAAAATCTCCAGGTTTTTCCCAACCCAGAGCTGGCAATCCTGTGAACCCTGTCTATGGGTCACACAGAGAGCAAAATTATCTAGCTCGCATCTAAATGCTACTATTGTACTGATGACGAGGAAGCTATTCTTAGCAAGCCCGGGGGTCAGTCAGGATGGTATTGGTAGGGCTGTTTCCTGGAACAAAGAATTCAATATGTAGGTTTCTGGTAAGAATGGGGGAGGGGAGTTCCATTCTCATTAGAAGCACAACTTCTGGTGGAATAATGGAAGTATTTCCAAAGCAGACCCAGTTCCCGGTGCTTTTCTAATGGTCTCCAAACTAGGTTTAGAAACAAATCATTGCCTTTGGTATGGGCAATGCCGGATCTACATTTTTTGGAAGGGGGAGGGCAAAAGTACAAAATGACACCCCTATATATAAATAGATAGATACATACATATATAATCAATGACTCTTTTAAATGATAGAATAAATTGTGCTGACCTCTATGAATCATTCATAATTATACCTTTACATTATCTTATCTATCTATAATCTATGAATAATTACTGAGCTTCAGAGCCTGGAGGATTGGATTGCTGCCCTTCATGAGATCAAGGATGAAGAGAATTTAATTAACAGCTACCATGAGGCCCTGCATAGGGAAGGGAGGACCAGTCAGAGGGACAACAGAGTGGATGACTTCCCTAAAGAGAATGGGTGACTTAATATTAACCAAAAGGATCAATCACAAAATGCTGAGAGGCTCCAAGCCAAACATCCAACTAAAACTAAGGCAACTGCTTCTGAATGGACACATCTTGTAAGCACAAAGGTGATTCCTCCTGAGTGATACCTCCTACTCCCAGGTAACAGAGGAAAGCCAGGACTAGCTCTGTGCTTTCCATTTCCAAGGGAAGTAAAAGATTTGCTCCCTGTTTGGCCATATGAAGAGTCTGCAAACCTGGAGGCGTAAGAAAGTGATGGCACATGGCTCTCATGAAGTGACTTGGGATGAGCTTGGCACTTTGCTGGTCAGTTAATTGACAGGGAGTGACCAAAAGCGCTCTCTCTCTCTTTTTTTCCCTGGTCAGTTTAAGACCTATTGAATCTTAAAGGTAAAGTTAGTCCCCTGTGCAAGCACCAAGTATACAATAGCTGCTTTAATTAATCTTATTGTGGGCTCCAAGTTTCTTTCCAGCACCTAGGTAATAGGCATGGAAGGTTATTAGTGTCAGACTAGTATCTGGGAGACCTAGGTTTGACTCCCCACTCATGCCATGGAAGCTCACTGGGTCACCTTGGGCCAGTCACACTCTCTCAGCCAAGGTTGTTGTGAGGACAAAATGGAGGACAGGAGAATAATGTAAGTCACTTTGGATCCCCATTGGGGAGAAAAAAGGCAGTGGTTTTAAACCAGGAGGGCCGTGCGGAGCCTGTAGCAGCCGGGCAGCCAGTCATAGCCTCTGACCCAGCTGCTGCTGCCCCCTCTCTGCCCACCACCCAGGGCAGCTGCTCTCCCTGCCCCCTAGATCCCGCTCTGAGTGTGGGAAGGAGAAAAGGTGATTTTTCTTCCCCCTCTCTGTCCTGGAGGTACTCAAAGCCCCATCTAGCATAAATTTGATAGACGTGACCAGATTGTGCCTTCACCATGCCTCCCAGGTCAACAGGGTATGTCCCCTTCCCCCACTCCTGCTGGATGAAGCGCTTTCGTAACAGGGTATAGAAAGTAGTCTGCATCCCATTGCTGAAGCAATTTCTTCCAATTCAGAGTAACCCTGGCATTCTAGGCCTCTTGTATATTCCTGGAAGACATTGCAGAAGCCACCCCACCATCCTGTCCAGAATTTCGGTACAGTACAATGATTTTATTCTGTGTTTCAGACAAAAATTCTACTCAACAGAACTGGATGGGTCACCTGTTCTTAGTTTTCTCATGGGCTACATCAGTGCCTGGAACTGGAAACCTCAGTTTCCTCATACCTAAGACCGAGGAGCTTATTAAAGCTGCTTTGCTCAGGCACCACATAGCTCTCTCAATCCTCAAATGAAGCCCTTTTTAGGGTAGAGTTTCATCACGTTGCTAGGTTTCATTAGTAACCTTGGGTCTAAAGGGCTGATTTTGGCTTCTGTTTTCCTAGGTGCTGCAGTCTGAAGCCTGAATATGCCCAGTTGTGATGATAGATGTGGTTACTCCTTTGGGGAAGGAACTTATGACTCTAAGGGCTGTTGTATTGTGACTTTCTTTAACTGCAAGAAATAATTTTAAGTCGATCTTGTGAAGAGGTCAAGGGCTGTGACTAATGGGAACGGGTCTTCATTCATCTTCCTCTTTCCACAGTTGCTCTCTGCAAACCCTTAAAAGGCATTACTTTGAACACGTCAAAGGCGAAAAAGCTTCTGGGCATGGGGTGGGGAGGGGGAAGCTGCAGTTAGGAGAGGGAATTGGGCAAAATTGCTTTATGGGTGATGGACCATGGCAGTCCCTCTGCCTCTAACAATGTAGGAGCCAGCCTACAATGTCCTTACTTTTAGCATTTTTGTTTCTTCTTTGTGTTGTCAAATGCAATTTTACAATTTGCCTGATGGGAACATTAGTTGAAGATTCTGCAAGCAAACTAGTAACATGTGAAATGGGCCTTCAGGCTTGATTCTAATGTTACGTTTTAGTTGATGTAAATTGGTCACCAAAAAGTAATATCTGTATCCATGGCAAACTGATCTTGCCCAGAGCTGCATCCCCAAATGAACTCGAGAGCCACAGAGATGTCAACATGTAAGTGAGGTCAGTGTGTCAGTCTTGCATGTGTTAATATAGCACCAAAGTTGCCCTTTATCTTTCCAGAGGGAGAGAAAACCAGTTTCCTTTATTGAGCCGATAAGATGGTGGCTGGGATGTGACTTTTTAAACTGCTTAACATGCTTTAAGAAGCCTTACCAATAAATAGTAGCTTTTTGTGCCCCTTCAGTTGGATTAGGGTTGTCAACCTCCATGTGGTAGCTGGAGATCTCCTGCTAATACAACTGTTCTCCAGCCGATAGAGATCCGTTCACCTGGCAAAAATGGCCACTTTGGCAATTGGACTCTATGGCATTAGTGTCCCTCCCCTCCCCAAACCCCACCCTCCTCAGGCTTTGCCCCAAAAACCTCCCGCCAGTGGCAAAGAGGGACCTGGCACCCCTAAGCTGAATGGATAAAATATTCCTGCTGTAATGAAATCTGCAATTCATGCTATAGCTTGCTAGACAATGGAAAGAAGCTGGAGAGACAGGAATATTATTTGAGCTCCTTGGCATTGGCGCTTAGAAACTGTTGAGCCACAATTTAATATATAATAAAATTACTTATAATTGGGGTGGAGTTGGGGGAATGGAAGCTGTAATGTATGGGCATCAGTTAAGACCATAGCGAAGGAAGCCCAGGAGCTTGAGTCCTGGGCGAAGGATCCTAAGCCCTGCTCGCATGATTGGATTCCGGCTACCGTGCAGGACGCAACCGGCCCAGTATCCTATCGGGTTGCCACCCCCGAGGGTCGAGTCCTCCGGCGACACATCGATCAGCTGCGCCGCCGACTGGCTGACGAGCCCGACCGCGCCGCTGCCACAGAAGCTCCAGAGCTTCCCAGAGTGCCGGAACAAGCCACCCCAGGGGAGAGCGAGCCGAGCGTGGAGCGCCTGTCTGCCGGCATGCACAGAGAGCTCCTGGAAGCCGTTTCTCCCACCTCCTGCGACCCCGGGCCGACTGCTGCCACAGACGCGGCCCCACCACCCACAACACCAGTTCCGGTACCGCGTAGGTCGCAGCGGTTACGAACACGACCCCGCCACCTGAAAGACTTTGTGTGCTCGTGAGTGTTTGGACTTAGGGGGGAGGGGTGTAATGTATGGGCATCAGTTAAGACCATAGCGAAGGAAGCCCAGGAGCTTGAGTCCTGGGCGAAGGATCCTAAGCCCTGCTCGCATGATTGGCCACAGCCAACACATCCTATTGGCCCTAAGCCAGGTCATGCTATTGGTGACCTGGGGGTTGTTTTCCCCCTATCACGGATCAGGGGGGGAGCGGCCACCTGGGACCAGGGGAGCATATAAGCAGGGCCAGGTTGTCTAGTTCCCCAGTTCCATCTGTTATTGCTGAAATCAATAAAGCTGTGTTGTTGTTGGAACTCCGTCTCGACCTCGTGTGTCCTCCCCACGCGGACTTAACAGAAGCAGTTCATAAAAGCTGGATAAATTCTGCAGTGGCATTCTATTTTTGGACTATTCTCAGACTACTTATGAAAATGTTAAGTGTGTATTTTCACTATGCAGGGATTTTGTTCAAGTAACAATTTCTGCTGGCCCATGTGCAGCCTTCATGAAGGAAAAAAATTGCTAATTGACTCTTTGGGAGATGATTTGCTATCCTCAAAGGAAAGACAGTGAAGCTTCAAGTGGAGTTTAAGGTTTTGTAACTTGAATTTAGTAGACTTGTGGAACATTTTCATTTTGCAGAAAGTTACAGCTTAAGAAACGCTATCCTATTCACCCTTTAAGTAAATGCTGTTAATATTTACAGTTTCTATCTCTTATTATATCATTAATTTGTCAAAAGGATTAATTAATTGACTGATGTTCTCTTTGGTAGTCATCTGTAGTGTAGAGAAATATCAATGTAATTTTCGTTGTTGTCATCAGTGATAATAATTTTTAACACGTCAGTTTATGTATATTGTTCTAAATATTTATAATTTAGCCAACATGGTATAAAAGTGGTTAGTGGACCAGCATTGGGGAGGTCCGGGCTTGAATCCCCGCTCTGCCATGGAAGCTTTCTGGGTAACCTTTGGTCAGTCATTCTCAGTCTAACTACCTCTCAGGACTTTTGTTGAGAGGATAAAATAGAGAACAATTTTGTAAGCTGCTTTGTGTCCCTACTGGGAAGAAAAATAGGGTATAAATATGTAAAAAAAAACCCACTTTCTGCTTCAAAAAGTAGTTAAAATTGATTGGGGTGCATCCTACCCTTACCCTACCATTCCACTGAGCAAACTTTGAAGCCTTCTTCCAGCTTAGAAAGCCTGCCTCCCATGGTCCTTCTGTAGAAGGAAGAGCCTCTGAAGTTAAAGTTTCCTCAGAAGAAACATAGAGCTGGAAGGAACCTAAAGGGTCATCTAGTCCAACCCCTTGCACAACAGGAAATTCACAACTACTCCCCTCCACTTCCCCCAGTGACCTCTGCCCAGAGGAGAAAGGCTCCTTGGTGGTACTCATTAGTGGTACTATTGAAATGCTCATGTGCTGAATTCTTTCCCTGATTTGGAGTTCATTTTCCAGAGAATAATTCATAATTGGTATCTACGATTATTCTAGAGTTGCATTGACAATTACCCATTTGAAAAAAAAAACCCTGTGTAAAGTCAACATTGTTTTGTTGTTTTCATTCAGGGAAACCAATTATTTAATTTTGTAAATCAATATTTTAAAGTCTTAAAGGAATAAACTTAATTTCTTGCACAAAAATCAATTCTTTAAAAAAAAATTCATGTTTTGCCATAAAACAGACGGCATAATCCAAGGTATAGTAGAACAGAACTGCAGAAATCGGATCAAGTTTATTTAGAATGTTAGAGTTGTTTGTTAGATTTGAGTCCAGTCGTGCCTTAGAGATGAGCAAGATTTCTGGGGTATGAACTTTTGAGAATCAAAGTTTCCTTTGTTACCTCAGATGGAGTTTTGATTCTCGAAAGCTCATATCCCCAAAATCTTGTTGGTCTCTAAGAGGCTACTGGACTCAAATCTACCTTTTCTACTGCAGACCAACATGGCTTAGGGTTGCCAATCTCCAGGTGGTAGCTGGAGATCTCCTGCTATTACAGTTGATCTCCAGACTACCAAGATCAGTCCCCTTGGAGAAAGTTCTTTGGAGGGTGGACTCTATGGCATTATACCCTGCTGAGGTCTCTCCCCTCCCCAAACCCCACCTTCCTCATGCTCCACCCTTCACATCTCCAGGAATTTCCCAACTTAGAGCTGGCAACCATAACACGGCTACCCTCTGAAGCTATCTTTATGGAAAAGTTATTTGTGTGTGTGTTTAGTGTGCTAAAGCAGTGGTGATAAAGTGTTAAGCTAGAAGATATGCTGTACTAGAAGTGCATTTTTCTAGGAAAAGGACATTTTGATAGACACCTGGGGTTGATTTTTTTTAAAGAAAGAAGCTGCAAATTTTGCAGCTCTGATAATATTTTCACCTTACCATGAATTTTGAATAAGTTTTCAGAGCCTCTGAGAGAATAATTGCTCCACTACAAGCAGTTCATGCATTTCAAATTCCTGTGTTCATCCTTTAAACTGCTCTTCATTTATCATTGATTAATACTGGTGAGCAGTGTTGGCGGATGAATGGAAATGTGTGAAATGTAAGTTTCCACTAGGAAACTTAGTAGTCAACTTCAGGGGTTAACCTTCATGTGCTGATAAATTCAAGGTTTCACATTTCTTTACCATACTTGAGGATTTCATGACAACCACTAATGAAAGTGGAGTGGATCCAACCATATTCCAAGGACCCTGCACTATATAATGCAGATGTTGAGTATTTTCCCTTTCCATCCCCAAACTTATCCTATTCAAGCAAAACTATTTTGAACCTCAATTTTTTTATTATTATTTTTGTTGTTGTTGGTTTACTTGGTTGAGATTACAGAGTGTGTCCTTTGGTGTAATCTGGAGAAGAAGTCTTTGATTACTGTTCATAGGTTCAGCTTATTGCATATGACCAAAGGCCATTACAAGAATTAAGCATACAAAAGGATGCAAGAATTAAGCATTCTTTAGGGAGGGGCCGTGGCTCAGTGGTAGAGCATCTGCTTGGCATGCAGAAAGTCCCAGGTTCAGTCCCTGGCGTCTCCAGTTAGGCAAGTAGGTGATGTGAAAGACCTCTGCCTGAGACCCTGGAGAGCTGCTGCCAGTCTGAGTAGACAATACTGACTTTGATGGACCAAAGGTCTAATTCAGTATAATGCAGCTTCATGTGTTCATGTGTTCAACCCCCCCCCACAATACTATAAGTCATTGATAAAAGTTACATTTTAGTAACAAATTAGAACTCAAGGGTTATGTTACTCTAACCCTGCCAGAACTTATCAGAAAACTGAACAAAGAACATTGTTAAAAGTTTAACATTCAGCATAATCTGGGATTTAAATAATATAGAATAAACATGGAAACTACTCAGAGTTTAGTGTCAAAGCTGTGAAACAAAGGAAACCCTAATATTGAGATCTCAAGCCAGTTATGATTTTGGTCCCAGTCTTTAAGCAACTGCCTGGATAAAGTTCACATTTGTGTATAGGAGATCCCACTTCACATCAACCTCTAGTGAATTGAATGTACAGGTCAGTTTTGTTATGTTTTCATACTTTGGGCCAACCTGGCCCAGATTTTCTTTGCAGCTGAAGCAAAGAAAGTGACTTTATAAGAGACAACTGGCTCCGTATCTGCAAGGAGAAATAAGACTTTCTCCATCACAGTACATTCGTCCAGATTTGCCACAATTGTCTCTGAGAACTTTTGCCTTGGTACATAGTATAGTGGGCAAGCCAACAAACAATTGCACAATACTCTGGCTCTGAACCTCCGCAAGTACATATATGCTGAGCAGGGGAGGAAATAACACACCACACACAACCAATTGGGGGAAAATAGGCCACAGCTTTAATGAAACCCACAGGAGCATTGGTGCAGCATGGGGATGGACCCAGCATTGAGCAACCCCCCTGCTGCCTAATAAGCCCATCCCCCCAGCCCACCTGATGGGGGGGGAACCGTGGAGTGGCAAGTCTCTAGGTTCCCACATGGGCTCAAGCCGCTGCATGGTTCCCTTGCCACCTGGTGATGCGAGCCAGCCGACAGCTTCTGCCCAGGCATGCCGCTGAATGACTCCACCCTCCAAGACCCCATAAAGGAGTCCCCAAAACAGGGGAGGTAGGCTCGCAGGCACAACCTCCCCCCACCAATGGATGCCTAAACCGCCATCCCAGCTGTGACAGAGACATAGAAATAGAGAGCTGAAGTGACCTCAAAGGTCATCTAGTCCAATCCCCTGCACAAGGCAGGACATTCACAAGTACCTTCCCCCCCAAGTACTTTCCCTAACTCCCTAGTGACCCCTGCTTTATGCCCAAAAGAAGATGAAGAACCTCCAGAATCCCTGGCCAATCTGGCCCAAAGTGGCCATGGGGATTACCCTGAGCATAGAACAGGAACAAATAACAACCGAGATCCAAGTGTGAGTGGGTGGGAGAGCCACAGTCGAGTGAGGCGTAGGGTCCAGCTGTAGCCCAGCTAAGTAAAGGAGGGGTGGGGCAACCCATGCAGTAAGAGCGCATGCCAGCTTGCCTGGGCTCCGTGCCCCTCCCAGGCCACCTGCCACTAGCTGGGCTGTGGGGCCTCCTCCTCTTCCAGGGCATGCGTTGCTGGTGCAGAGCCAGCAGGAGCAGCCTCCCTCTGACCGCTCCTGGCCCCGGGCCCCCAAACATGGTCTCAGCTGAATCTGGGACCATTGCATTCTGGTTAAATAACATTTGATTTTCTTTTTGTCATGGGGACATGCCTTGGAAGTTCTCAAGCTCTAGGGCTCTCCCCCCTCCCCCTTGTTCTGGGCTCAGAATGTGAAAATATCTTGGTTCTTAGCTAGTCACTGTTTGTTGTTTCATCCAATTCAGAGATCACAACTGTGGTTTGTTTTCCTTACAACCGGGATTCCTAGCCATGGTTTAATATTGCTTTCGAAACTGGACTTGTAGTCAGGAGCATAGGCTACACTTTGTCATTTCATCTGATTCCAGCATCTTAGTACGGTAAATGGTGGCTAGTTGGAAACTGAGTTCCATGTCACGGGAAGAAGGTAGGAGAGGAGGTATCTGATGGGGTGGTTTAAGGACTTCCAAGTTTTCCTGTAATGACAAACTATAGTTTGTGGCATCTGCAAAATTATGCAGTTTATGCAGTCAAATGATTGGGAATGGTGGAGGTCACAGAGTAGTATCATACATGGAGTAAGAGAGGTTGTGACATGGCACTGCTATGTTGTGTGTTCTCTGTTGTATCACAGTGCAGAGTAAGCTGAACTGTAGCTGAAACTGCCAGGTTGTGGTCTCTATTTTTCTACGCCCTGAGTTGCTTTACTTGAAAATCCTATTTGGATATGAGAGGACAAAAAATGCATTTCTCCTGATGAGGGGAATGGTGTTTTGATCACTGAAATTACTGTTGCAGCCAAATTATGCCAAGACTGAGTAGCAAATTGGGTATCTTGTCTTCCTCTCCCACCTTTGAAAATCAGATATGCATTGTTTAATATTTGCTTTGACCATTTTATTTGGTAAGCAATCTTCGTTTCCCTATGTTAGCTTATTTTCTCCCGTGAGTGTGGTTTTTTTCTTGTCCATCAACTGATTAATTTTTGTTTCTGTGATGCTATTTTCAAATTGCTATGTCAATTAAAACAACACCAACACCCTGATATTTCACTTCTGTCCTACCATCATGTTTCTTTCTTTTTAAGTGGCATCTGATTTAATGTTACTTCTTTTAGGATTTAACTTTTTTTTTGTCCTGCTTTTTCTTGTTTGCCTGTGTAAATGTGCTGTGAATTTCAAATATGTCATCTCTCATTTTCAAGCTGTGATGCTATGCTTTCAAAAAAATCTATTATCACTTGGTGAAACCATCAGAGCAGCAAAGCGAAAAAGCAACAGCAAGTTATTAAAAGAAAAATATACCTAGTTGTAAACATTAGGGGGATATATTACAGAAAAGTATCAAAAATCAACCAGCCAGAGGATTAGCCATGGGATTTGTCTTTGAGAAACACAAGCCATTTTAAAGTATGAGCTTCACATGAAGAAGTATTCCATTTAAAAGAGCATTTGTTTATTATATCAAAATATAACTCTGGATGTATACTTCATGTGGAAGTATATGGAGGGAAGAACTGCATATCATACCTGCCACTCCTGCTGCTTTCTAGGCATTCAAGGTGTTCTTGGCACAGGAGTATAAACACCAACTATACTCTGCAAAAATTAAGGATATGGACCGTATATGGAGCATTTGACTCTTTATGATCCTTCCCCCAGGTTGCTTAGACTAAAGTGGTGGTCCTTAAGATTCCTTGGGCCCATGCTACTTAGGTAGGGTTGCCAACCTCCAGGTAATAGCAGAAGATCTGCTATTACAACTGATCTCCAGCCGACAGAGATCAGTTCACCTGGAGAAAATGGCTGCTTTGGCAATTGGACTCTATGGCATTGAAGTCCCTCCCCTCCCAAACCCCACCCTCCGCAAGCTCCGCCCCCAAAATATCCTGCCGATAGCAAAGAGGAACCTGGCAACCCTATACTTAGGACTTTATAGGTCATAATCATCACTCTGAATTGTCCCCATAAGCTAATTGGTAGGCAGTGTGTTTCTGTTAGGACTGTAATATGGCCTAAATTTGTACCAGTCAATAACATCACTACTATATGTTGCAATTAGGGGAGGGGAGAGTAGTGGGCATTTCCTATCCTCCTTCCATGTGGTCACTTCTGCAGTGAAATGAGTGTCTGCACAGGTTTTGGTGAAGGCATTTACGTATTATTTTTCTTATCGCTTTGTTGCAATATTTTTCATGACCACAGTTCCCAACGTGCATTTCTACATGGACGTTTCCAGGATCTACTTGGAACCTAACCTTGGGAAATGGTTCAGTATGTGTTTATGTATTCTGTCTACAAGTTCTCAGGAAGCTTCAAAAATGGGAGCTATCAAGTATTTGTTGGTTGGTGAACAGGCTGCAGTGCCTGTCCTTTGGTATGAAGCATACGTTCCAGCATTTCAAAGGTGAGAATAGGATTTTCTTTTGTACAGTTGTTATACCCCTTTTAATTAAGGATCATTAGTACAGTACCTCTTCAAAGGCTTTATTCTGTTTTCTGTGTGCAATAGTCCTGTTATAGCATGCCCGGAACCTTGACCTGTGCAGTCTTGGAAGGCATTAAACAAATGTAGCGGGGGTTCAGGCATATGGTGGGGTGGGTTGTATAGAAATCAGAAGCAGTTGTTTATATACATTCCATTCTATCCCATTCTTGTGCCCTGATTCTGTTCATTTGCTTTGTGGTCAACTGCCCAGAATTTACTTCTAACTGGAGGGAATAGGTAAACTAGTTATAACAATTACTTTAAAAAATGTAGTAAGGATGTTGCAATTCAAAATTTCAGTGTGGTTGCCTTAGCTGGGACTAAGGGAGAAAAATAAAGTGGAATAGATGGGTTGACCTTGCTTGGTGAATACTGGGGGGAAATAGGATCTGTAGAAGAATGCAAATTGCAGGCCAGTTTTGTCAGTATATTACTATATCACTCAGTTTACTTATCCACTTGACAGCTGGAGTCTTGGTTTAATAGCTGGTAACTCTCCAGCAAGCGAAGTTATAGCACAATGCCTATCAGGATGGCAATGGTGGGTTGTATTAATGAGTGAAACTTGTCATAAGTAAGAAAGGTTTGAGCATTTGGTTGTTGTGGATATGCTTTAAAGGTAAAGGTAGTCCCCCGTGCAAGCACCGCGTCATCACTGACCCATGGGATGATGTCACATCATGACATTTACTAGGCAGACTATGTTTATGGGGTGATTTGCCATTACCTTCCCCAGTCATCTACACTTTCCCCCCAGCAAGCTGGGTGCTCATTTTACTGACCTCTGAAGGATGGAAGGCTGAGTCAACCTTGAGCCGGCTACCTGAAACTGACTTCTGTTGGGATTGAACTCAGGTTGTGAGCAGAGCTTTGACTGCTGTACTGCAGCTTACCACTTTGTGCCACGGGGCTCTCTCTGCTTTACAAGGGTAGAATAGTTCAGCTTTACAATGTTTAAGCATATAAATGCTTACAGTAAATTTTAAATATTTCATGGACCAGGCAAATATAGAATCATAGAGTTGGAAGGGGCCATACAGGCCATCTAGTCCAACCCCTTGCTTAGTGCAGGATCAGCCTAGAGCAGAGGTGTCAAACATATGGCCCAAGGGCTGGATCCGGCCCCTTCAGAACTCTTATCTGGTCTGTGAGCCAGCCAAGGCAGCCACACCCCACTCTCGATCTGGGTTGGCGAGGCATGGCCTGACCAAGTGACATTTATGTCATGTCCAGCCCTCGTAACAAATGAGTTTGACACCTCTGGTCTAGAGCATCCCTGACAAGTGTTCGTCCAGCTGCTGCTTGAAAAATGCCAGAGAGGGCGAGCTCACCATTGCCCTAGGCAACCAATTCCACCGCTGAACTACTGTCACTGTAAACAATTTTTTCCTAACGTCCAACCTTTCTGTCTTATAATTTATACCCATTATGTGTTGTTACTGTGTTGTTATGTTGTTACTCAGATTAACATAGCAAGTTCTTTAACATTAATGGTTTAATTAAATTTATATACTACAGAACTTCAGCAAAGGTGGCTTTTGAAGATTCTTAATGGCTTTATTCAGCTTTTTTTTTAAAAAAAATAAGCATTTTATACTTTAATGAGTGAATATTCTTTGCAAGAGCAAAAGACCATTTAATACTTTCTATATAAAATTTGAAAATATAGAATATTCATTTTGGTAACATATGAAACATTCATTATCAAATAAAGTTTAGCAAGCCTTTTGGAAGACTGACATTAAAAAATATATTGTCTGGCTGAAAGCAAGCCATACTGGTTCCACTGAGAAAGGTAAGCTATCTCAGTCCAGTTTAACCATTCAAATAGCCATGCTTTTTCTCTATGTAGTCCATTCCTGGTTGTTGTGCACTGGATCCATTAATCCATTCATTTCAGAAAATAAAATCCCTAGATAACCATAACAGACAGTTCCTGAGCTGGCTGCATGCGGGGACGGCAGGGAAGAGGCGCAGCTGCACCTCCTCCTAAGCCGTTTCGCGCATGCTGTGAGAATGAAAAAAGCCTTGAAAAGTCTTTTTCAAGCCCCATTGAAAACAGCCCCATTGAAAACAGCGAGGCTGCGCCTGTGAAAAAGCATGCGTGGCACCGCCGTTCCCGGCGCCGGTGTAATAGGCCAAATGGGGATAGGAAGCCGCCTAACTGGCGGCTCCTCCCCCGCCCCGCCCGGGAATGCCCCCCTGTGCTCGCGTGGCCATTCTACGCTGTGGCCAGCGGAGGGGGAGGTGGAGCTCCGCAGCGCTCAGGCGCCAGTGGAACTGCCCTTGCTGGCAGCGTAAGTGCGTCTTGATCCATGTTTAGACGCACTTACACTGCCGGCAAGGTCACACCACCTCCTAAGGGGATTCGGCCCCCTTCCTCAGGAATTCGCTGTAAGAGAGCTTGAATGGTGGGGTCATAACATGTAAACACACACAACCTGTGACTCCCGCCTCCCATGGGATACTGTACTTTGAAAATATTAATTTGACCTAGCTCCTGGTTTTTATCATCAAATCTGGTGTATCCAGGAAGGAATAGAATCTTTATGTGTTGAGCTTTATCAGAATCAGAACAGAATATTGTTTCAAACTTAACTTATACAAAAGTACAAAATATGTTTACAATAGGATAAAATGGAAAAGAAAAAACTCAGTTTAGCCTTTAGTTGTATCAGCTTGTATACTGCATAAAACGTTTTATAATTAAGTACCATATTTAATTTTGGCATTCCAGATTGCATGAGCATATCTTTCATTCTTATTCTTAAACTGAGATTTCCCTCCTGATTGAATTTCTGTGTGATATTTATAGGAAAAACTTTAACTAAATAGGATGAGTGCTGTAATCAAGATGCCTCATTTAAATAATACAAGAAGGGGAACGGTGAGACTTTTGCAGTAAAGAGAAATCTCATTTACCTCCCTGGATCCCGATTTTTCCCTTCTCCCAATTGCCACTTTCTCCCTCTGAATCCTCCCGCTTTCCAGTCCCCTTTAACAACTGGGATGGGGGACAGCTAAAGCAGAAAATGTGTCCTGTATGCTTTCTGCTGAAGGCCATTGGTGCCCCACTGCTGATTGAGGGGCTGGGACATGTTTTGCTCTCCACTCTCCCAGTCATTAGACAGGCAGTGGCAAAAGGCTTGGAGCAGAAAGCTCTCAGGACACATTCTCCATCCCCTTTCATTCCCAGATGATAAGGGGTGCATGTCATTGAAGGTGGTTGCTGTTGTCTTGTCTCCCCACTCCTTCTGCTTCTACTGCTTCCTCTGAACCTATCTGCATTGCCCTTTTCTCATCCTCCTCAGTTCATTTTTTAACAATTGTTGTTATAATGCTAATTGCTGTTATAATGCTAATGCTCTCACAAGATCTCAATTGACATTTTTTTCATTGGAGTTGCAAGGTCTATGCGAGTGCAGACCTTGCTTCT
The DNA here is from genome assembly GCF_029931775.1 of Euleptes europaea. Taxonomy (NCBI): domain Eukaryota; kingdom Metazoa; phylum Chordata; class Lepidosauria; order Squamata; family Sphaerodactylidae; genus Euleptes; species Euleptes europaea. The sequence goes on from NC_079326.1 coordinate 29,380,560, forward strand.
TCAGGTATTTTTTTAAAAACTTCTTGGGCTTTTCTGCAAACCTAGGGTTTCTTCTGGGTCTGTAGAATTTTTTTTTTACCCCATCTGAACATAGCCCCATCATGGGGGTTGTTTTATCCACACTCTGGGGCTTTTATGTGATTGTTAGCATTGTTCATTAGGATGCAGTTTTGGTAGCTTTTTACATGTAGTAGCTTAATATAGAAATGTGCATGCCTGCTTCAACAGGTTTTGAACCTAGTAAGTATTGAGAGTATATGCTTTTGGGCTACTAATAAAGGGTCCTATTCAAATAGCTTCCAGATTTACCAACTCAGAAGTCAATAAATCTTCATATAAACTTATATAAATATCTTCAAAGCCTGAGCTTAAGGGTAAATAATATCTGCCTATTTAGCTTCCAAAACCTTAAAATGCCATTTGTTCTTGCTTGCTTTTCAGTGTGCCAGTGTAAACATGTCATCCATTAATTTCAGAAAATAAAATCCCAGAATAACAGTCAAGTAGCTTGAATGATTGATCAGTCATGAATTTACTATACATGTGTATTGGATTATCTGACAAAAACTTCTGGCTTATTATACTAGCTTTCTTTATGTTTAATAATTGTCTAGTGCTCTCAGTCACCATCTCAAATAAGTGTTACTTGTCAGCAACACTGATTGATTAAAACTTCACCTCTTTATGTTGCTGATTAAAATGTATAGGGCCATTTTTGCATGGTAATTAGCAGCGCATTCCAGGCTGAATTGCCCCGCATATTTTTTTGAATTTTTCACGCTGAACCGTCATTCTGGAAGTGACTGCGAAGCTGGCGCATACCTGCTTCACATTACTAAAGAGCCCATTTAACTCGACCTTTGGTGTTTGCCGCGAAGAATCCCCCTAAAGGAACCATGCAAAACAACAGTGGCGGATTAGCTATGCACATGCTAATGGTTATGCAAACAGGTGAGTGGGGGGGTGGAATTTCTCCTTTTGTGGGACTGTGAATAGGCATTTTTAAAGTCGCATTTTAAAAAAGAGCTGTGAGTGTGCATCATAATTGACCATGCAAAAATGGCCTCGCTCTAGTTACCAGCTAGTTACAGCTAGTTACCAGCTAGCTCTAGTTACAGAAGAAAAAAAAGGGGGGGGACTCCAGTAATATGTGATTGCTAGCACTTCTGAATCAGTATTACCAATCCCATGTGCTTCAAAACCACCACCCATGATCTCAAATATAGAGGGAGTCTCTGCTGCTTATTTAAGTAATAATAAGTGGAGGCTTTTATCTGTTTTCTTGTTTCACAAAGTTGAAATGAAACCTAGCTCTGTATTTGCAGGACATTTTTTGGGGGGGGGGCAATGAAAACCTGACTCTAACAGCCATTGGCATTTACGCAAACATCACAATTGTTGATGTTTCTGCAATTCCCTTTATTCTGTATCTTTGCCTGAGCAGCTTCCAGAGCGATGCACTGTAGCATAACATTATGCTACAAGGGGAAAAAAGCCATTTGTAACAAGTGAGTCAAGTGTTAACATTCCTTCAGGTGGGTAGTGAACAACATTTTTTTTCCTCTTCCCAGAGCACCCATCACAAGTGTCAAGCACTTCCCCGTATACCTATTGACTTTGCCCCCACCCGGCTAGGGTTGTACACAGTACGGCTACTTCAGTGAGGGCATGTTATTCTAATTGAGCCAGCCACATTCTTACATGGTCAAATAACTCTGCAGTTTTCTCTGAAGGGCAGCTTCTCTGTTATTCCCTGCCAAATTTGTGGGGTCTGTATTCATTCTCTGTCTTCTTTGGTAATGCCAGCAGCAGCGAACGGTGCTCTGCTTCAGCTGTTGTGAATTTAGTACATTTACAATGCTGGATTCTGTTTTTGTTTCTAAATAGCTTTGTTCTCAGGATGCCAGCAAAAAACCCTAAAAAAAACCACCCCAAACCTCTGTATTTGAGTGTGAATTTTTTTCTCCTCTCTGCTGAGAGAACACTAATTACTAGCATACTAATACATGTTCAAATAAATGCAGCTTGTGTAGAGGGATGTTGTAATGTCCCTTTCCTATCCAAATACAGAATGCAAGATGATGATTTTGTGGTAAAGATAATAGCTTTAATAGACTCAACCCTTGCAGCTGGACATGGTTTTCTGAAAAGAGACTGTACTGGGATTGTAGTTTTGTTGTACATGGGATATATTCTAGGTCTTTCCTTGCATTCTTCAGAATTTCTAATAAGAATACATCTTTATTCCGGAATTCATAGCTTTACAGTGCAGTCCTTTGCAGAATTACTCCAGTCTCAGTCCATTGATTTCAGTGGTCAGGCTGAAGAACTCTCCATTGGATTGGATTGCGAATCTGTGAATGTTTTTAGAGATTTTTTCACAGTGCTCAAATCTTTAGCTTAGTACAGAAGAAAACCATTTTGGTACTTTTGTGCTGCAAGACATCTTGCTGTTGTCAGTGGGTTGGTGTGGAGAAGAATTTAGGGATCTCTATATCCTGTCTAGGGTTGCCAATCTCCAGGTGGTGTAGGGTTGCCAGCTCCCCCCTTGGCTCTGGCGGGAGGTTTTTGGGGCGGAGCTGAGGTAGGGATTGTGTGCGTGTGGCTGTTGTACCACAGGCCATGCTTGTTTGCAAGCTTTTGAATGGTTGCAGAGGAGTGTAGAAAGAAAGGGGAGGTGAAATAATCCTGTCTGTGAGCTGACCTCTGTTCATAGTATTAATCCAGCCTTTCTTTAGAGTAACCGTGGAAGTGGAGAAAGAGCTGATATGCATTTCTGGAAGGGAAAAAATAGCAGACCCTATCTTGGAGAAGTGAGCCAGTGTGGTGTAGTGATTACGTTGGCTGCTTCTTTGGAGTAATTGCTCTCTCTGTGTGTGTGTCTGTCTCTGTCTCTCTCTCTCTCTCACTCTCTCACTCACTCACTCACTCACTCACTCACTCACTCACTCACTCACATTCTTCAGCGCGGAGCATTTTTAAACTGTCTGTAGTGTTGATTGCTCTAGGGTAGGGTTTTAATTTTTAAAATTTTATAGTTTGTCAAGTGAAAAGTTTGGCTGAGAGCTAACTGAAGAATCAAAACTGCACATAAAGCTTTTAATGTGCACCTTAGGTGGATGTCCGTTCTCTGTGTCATTTGGTGGTGATATGGATGAGAATGATGAAGGCAAAGAGGGAGACAGGCTATGAGTGGTCATGTACTTAAATGGGTGCCTCGGAAGGTAAATTACATCTATGACTCCTGTGTAAAAGGTGAAACCCAATTGCTGCATTACTGCTTTAGGGGCTGCTTTTGGGATCTCTTTTGTCGTAACTCCTTCAATTGGTGGTGTGTTTGGAACTGTTTTCGCTAGACCTTCTTTGCTACTTCCTTGGCAGCCCTTTGCTGACAGCAGAATGGGTGTAATCCTTTCCATTTCCTTTCCTCTGAACCATCACAATGTGGCAGTGGTTTAATATCTGTACTGCATTGCTAGGAGATTTGGGTAGATAGATATAGTACTGGGTGTTGTCAGCATATAAATGGCATCCAATTTCAAAGGGCTTTACTTAGAGGTTGAATAATAAGTCCTTGTGGAATCCCTCAGGGCACTGATGAGAACTGGTCTCCAGTAGCAATTCTTTCATATAAAGGCCAGTACAAGAAAAGTCTTGTAGAACATCTTGGTACCTATGATTGAGGTAGCTGTGCTGCGAATGATTTTGCTTTCTGCATTGGTAGGACAAGGAGGATGGCTCCAAAGGTTTCAGCAGGAAGGACCATGAATGCTACCCTGAGCTCCTTGAAGAAAGGGCTGGATGAATAAATATGATGAACAAAATAACATGTAGGTTAACTGGCGCAGAGGGATAAGCTGCAGTACTGCAGTCAAAAGCTCTGCTCACAACCTGAGTTCGATCCCGATGGAAGTCGGTTTCAGGCAGCCGGCTCGAGGTTGACTCAGCCTTCCATCCTTCCGAGGTCGGTAAAATGAGTACCCAGCTTGCTGGGGGTAAAGGGAAGATGACTGGGGAAGGCACTGGCAAACCACCCCACAAACAAAGTCTGCCTAGGAAACGTCGGGATGTGACGTCACCCCATGGGTCAGGAATGACCTGGTGCTTACACAGGGGTACCTTTACCTAAGTTTTTCCAAGGTTTTGGAATTCTTGAGCTCTTGACAATCTGCTTGACATTTCCAAGTTAACAAAAAGTTTATTATTCAAGTTATAGCTACTTATTTCCTTCAGATAAATGTAGTTCTGGACATACAACATGAGCGAGGATGTAATATTGTACTGAAAGTTAAGTGCTGCTTTTAGAATTAGGTTTTGTGATGACTTCTGTCAACTTCAATACAGCTTCTCCAATAATTAGGCTAATTCAGAAAGGTAATAAAAGTGTATGGAGGTTCCAGGAACAGAATATATCTGTTTGCTATGGGAAAAGAAAATGTTGCAGTGGCTTGAGGGCCTAGCCTGGATTTATTTGTGGTGATTTTGATTAAGTTTATAAAAGAACAAATATAGCCTGCCTTTATTTAGCAACAGATCCCATCATAGAGAATAATACTTCTTTAAGATGTGGTTTGCACATCTTTTCTGTTGTGGAAGATCTGCAGGTCAGTGGTGTCAGCAGAAATAACCCTGGGAAGGCAGAATAAAGGCTTCAGTTGCTTTTCTTGCAGCTCTTTGTGATCCAGCATTTGTCACCCCTAGCTATTTCCACCTTATGTCAGTTATGTTGCTGGTGGTGTGCCTGGTTTAAGTATCAATCTTCTGATGCCTTTTCTTAATATCTTTTTTTAAAAATAGTTGCATACCATGAAACAATCTTCTGCCTGACTAGGAATGGGTTTCTTCCTGCAATAGGATTTAGTTATCAGATATTCTACATGGTCTGTGTACTGTATTGTGCTAAAATCTGTCTCTCTGTAGCAGGCATTTATTCCAGGTAGGATCTGTCCATCCAATATGGCAATCATTTAGCTATCTCTGACAAAAGGAACTGGGTTTTCTTTCCCCCCAAAACAAAGAACAGGAATATTTGTACGACATACTGCATATGGCGTGGAAGAGGAGAATGTATAGAACATGTATTTTTTCCCAAATATGCATTTAAATTATGTCTAAGAGGAATTTTACAAGCTGAGGACAGTGGAATAAATCAGTGCAGAATAGTGCATCTGATATTCGTAGAGTGGCACCTGTGGTGGTAGTGCTGAAAAGTGCCGCCAAGTCGAAGCCAACTTGTGGAGACACCAAAGGGGTTTTCAAGAGACGTTGAGAGGTGATTTGCCATTGCCTGCATCTGTGTAGCACCCCTTGACTTCCTTGGTGGTCTCCCATCCAAATACTAATGAGGGCCAACCCTGCTTAGCTTCCAAGATCTGACAAGATTGGGCTAGCCTGGGCCAGCCAGATTAGGGCAGTGGCATCTACAGTGTGGCTCAATTCCATATGTGCTTAATTCTCCTGGCACTTTTCTCTTTGAAGTTTCTTTTTAAATGATAATTATTGAACTAGCTAGAAATATGTATGCAGGAATCCAAGAAAACGGACAGTTTATTAATCATGGGGAATTCTGGTTTTGATTGCATTTGCCAATTTATTTAGCTTATAAAATATACTCTACCTCATCCACCTATGCCTGTCTATTAGAAGTACATGTGACAACTTAGTCATGTGATAAATGAGGTGCAAGCAGGTTATTTTAAATATGGCCAATATTCTTGTGGGTATTTTAGAATCCTAATTCGTGCCAATTCATAACCTGCACATTATTCTAATTAAAAATTGTCTTGGTGAGCCACCATGGTATAGTGGTTAAGAGTGGTGGACTCTAATCTGGAGAACCGGATTTGATTCCCCACTCTCCTACATGAGGCCTGCCGAGTGACCTTGGGCTAGTCGTAGTTCTCTCAGGATTCTCTCAGCCCAACCTATCTTACAAGGTGTCGGATGTGGGGAGAGGAAGGGAAGGCTATTGTTTGAGACTCCTTAAAGGTCGAGAAAATTGGGGTATAAACACCAACTCTTCCTCAGAATATAAATCTACAAACTTAACTCCCCGTTTTGTGCATGAATCCCTTCTCTTAAGATTTAAAACATTTTGTCTGCTGGCACTGTTTAATGAAGGCATCTGCAGTTTTGCTGAGCCTCTGGACACATTTAGAATTTTGAGAGGGGGTAGTTGGCACCACCATAAAATGGCTGCCACAGGGGGAGGTTCAGTTGCAAAATGTTGAGAGGTTCCACACCGTGCTGTTCCCTTTCGCTTGCAAGTGAGATGTCCATGCCCAGAGACATAAGAATACGTGTACTGGAGGGTGCTAGTCTATTGCTTTTGCATTAAAGTGAAACCAAAGACAGTGTTGTCCTTTTCCTGTAAGAAAATTGGATTCCGGAGCAATAGCCATATTAAATCTCTTGTAGAAAATGCAACAAAACATCCTGTGGCATTTTAAAGACTCTGCATGAATGTATTGTGTCATAACTTTTGTAGATGAAGTACATGTATCTGATGTACTCGTGAGGATCCAAGAGTAATATCATGGTGATGAGAGGAATGGGCATATGCAACCAGTTTCTCAGCATCATAATATACAGGGAGGGAAGTGCTTGCTGATGCATAAGATCTTGGACAAACAGAACTGCTCTAAATCTGGGCATGCTTCTGCTTGTGCATTGCTGGATCCATCCAATATCTGTAAATCATAAGAGCATAAGAAGAGTCATGCTGGATCAGACCAAAGGCTCATCAATTCCAGCATTTTGTTCACACATTGATCAACCAGCTCCCTTTAGGAATCCCACAAGCCAGATGACTGCAACAGCAATAATTTCATTATTATCTGTGTATTTCTAATAGTATAACCAAATCAGTAATTTTTGATATAACTGTAAAGCTAATCTGAAAAGTTATTGTTCTAAAAATGAAACCTCCATCTGGTTGTAAATATTAAGATTATACTAGCACAAATGAGTCGTTACATAGAAAACCATGATTTAAATCAAGTCTTACTGACCAGTGATTTAAATCGTGATTTAAATCCTTTTGTTTTAAATCAAATCCACCCTGATCATTTGGGTTTCAGGAAAAAAAAATAACAATCAGCAAGGATGCTTCCTTTAAGACTGAAACATGCTAATGTCTACATTCACATAATTTAGAGCAGGGATACAGTTGTTCTTAATTGCATTTGAGTGTATTGGAAGGCATCTAAAGGGAAATTGGTTGAACTGTAGCTTAGTGGGTTGAGGAAGCTGTGCTTTTTTAGTGCTCACTGGAGACCTTATTATTTTTGCAAAGCAAAAGGGGTATTGTCTTCACTGGCAAAGCCCATGGCCTTTTCTCTGGGCATGCCCTGGACATGAAACCTCATAGCTGCAAGGAAAGGAAGGTTGCCCTTGAAAATGCTGTGTATGTATAGGATAGGGTTGCTGCTTATTATTATTAATAATAAAGATAATCAAATGGTCCTCATTATTGCAAGGGCCACTTTCACCATGAAAACTGAATCTGACAGTTGGCTGAAAGCTAATTGCAAGGCTGCATGTGCATGAAGGCAAAAACTGTGTTTTTCTTCCAACACAAAGATGTGGGAATTTGGGGCAGAAGCTAAAATTTTAATCTCTCTCTACATTTTAGTTCAGAAGCAGCACTACAGAGGCCTCCTCTGGATTTTCATTTTCTACTTTTTTGAGAACAAGCAAGAAAGGATTGATTTTGTGCCTCATATTAGTATTGAGGAGCAAAATGAAATAAATCAGTGATGATAATTAGGAACTGCATTATGCATAAGCGATGTCAGGAAAGACACAGTGCCTGTAATGACAGAAAGGCAACTGGGAAATAGAAAAGCTAAAATAAAAGCTAGCATTCAATATTGCATTAACATTTTTTGACATGCTTCATCACTACTGGTTTAATTTATGGAGTAAAATCTGGTTTAATTCTAGTCAGAGTGTATACCAAAATTATTTTTGGTTCATTTCATCATTTATTTGTCAATTAGAGATGAAATATTGATTAACAGTGTAGAATGAGAAATTTTAAATGGCTTAAATTCCCATTTACACATAATAAGAGTGTGCTTATACCAGCTTCTTCCCCAAATAAATAGAAGATATCCATGTTGATAGCCCTGACCTGGATGGCCCAGGGTAGCCTGATCTCGACAGATCTCAAAAGCTAAGCAGGGTCGGCCCTGGTTAGTATTTGGATGGGAGACCATCAAGGAATACCAGGGTTGCTGTGCAGAGGAAGGCACTGGCAAACCACCTCTGTTAGTCTCTTGCCATGAAAACCCCAAAAGGGGTCGCCATAAGTCGGCTGCATACCTATTCTCTCTAGTATCAGATGAGCATACCTGTTATATTGGGTGCTGTGGAACACAGGCAGGATGGTGCTGCTGCAGTCGTCTTGTTTGTGGGCTTCCTAGAGGCACCTGGTTGGCCACTGTGTGAACAGACTGCTGAACTTGATCTGCCTTGGTCTGATCCAGCAGGGCCTTTCTTATGTTCTTATGTATTGGCCTGGTGTGGGAAGCCACGGAGAGCTTGGCTATCTGGCTGGTGTACTGGCCACCCAACGCACCGGCAGATACACTGTTGAATTTGCTAGAGGTGGTGGCAGGCTGGGCCTTGGAGTTCCCCAGGCTAATAGTACTAGGGAACTTCAATGTCCATGCTGATGCTGTACCTTCCTCACATGCCTTGGACCTGGTGTCATCCCATGGCAGCACTGGGACTCTCCCAGTTTGTTTCAGGTCCCACACATCAAACAGGCCACATGTTGGATCTAATCTTCGAGTCTGGGATAGGATTGGATCTGATGCTGATAGAGGAGGTTCTATGATCTGACCACTTTGTCCTGAAGGCTGGGATTGACTTCCCCACCCCCACCCTGTTTTGGTGACAAGTCAATTTACGCCCGCTTGTGGAGACTGATGCATCCGATTGGATTCCAGAGGGCTCTGCAAGATCCTATTCCCCCTGGCAATTCTCTAGATGGGTTTGTGGAGGATTGGAATAGCTGGCTCTCTGCAGCCATTATGAAATCGCACCCCGACACCCTCTTTGCCCTCATTGAAATCAGCCCCCTGGTATACCAAGGAGCTTCAGAATATGAAGTGGGTGCTTAGAAAGCTAGAGGTGAGTTTGGCAGCGGGCTCACAATGAAGCTGCAGGAACTTCTTATAGGATGTTTATGAAAGCCTATGAGATGGCAGTGAAGGCTGCTAAGAAGGAATATTATGCAGCCTCCATTGCGTCCGCTAGCTCTCGCCCAGCACAATTATTTAGTATAATCAAGTCTCTTATGTCCCTTCAAGGACAGACAAAATTAACTATGAATTCAACCCATAGCTGTGACGCATTTGCGAGTTTTTGTGTGGATAAAGTGTTGTTACTCTGCCGTGACTTCACTGCCAACCTTGATATAGTAAAGAACTAGAGGCCCCTCACCCATCTTCTGGTCCAATTTTGGACCACTTCAGCAGACTTTCACAAGCCTATGTTGACAGGATCCTGTTAGCTGTGAGGCCCACCACATGCCTCTTAGACCCATGCTCCTCCTGGCTGGTTAAGGCTAGTCTCGATGCAGTGCAACCCTCCCGGGAGAGATTGTCAATATGTCCCATAGTATGGGGGCCTTCCCAGGGGCTTTGAAAGAGGCAGTGATGCGACCGCTCTTGAAAAAGCCATCTTTAGATCCCAGGGATCTTACCAACTATCGCCCAGTATCGAATCTTTCATACCTGGGTAAGGTAGTTGAGAGAGCAGCTGCCAAGCAGCTGCAGGAGCTCCTGGATGACAAATCAGCCCTAGACCTTTTCCTGTCAGGCTTCTGCCTTGACCATGGGACGAAGACGGCTCTGGTTGCCCTCAAGGTCGATCTCCGTTAGCAGCTAGATCAAGGTGGGTTGGGGCTGCTGATACTTTTAGATCTGTTGGCAGCCTTCAACATGGTCGACCATGACCTCTTGGACCACCGCCTCGCTGACATTGAAATCCAGGGCACACCCTTCAATGGCTGCACTCCTTTCTCCTTTCTGGTCGGACACAGAGGGTGGCGCTTAGGGAGGAGATATTGCAGCGACACTCTTTGGTGTGTGGGGTGCCTCAGGGGGGTGGTTTTGTTCCCCATGATGTTCAACATCTAGGTGCACCCCCTTGCCCAGCTTGTCAGGAGTTAATTAATTAATAAATACACAGACCACAAGAAATGAATTACAATAGTTACATACCTCAAATCTGAGGACCATAATTTTGAAGTCTTTCTAAGGTAAACTGCTAATTCATTACTTATCCTTATAGAGAGTGAGATTGCAAAGCAAGCTGCTAGTACATGTTGAGTTCTTATAAGATGGCAAACTATAGTAAAGATATATAGAAAGATATATAGAAAGAGGGTATACGTCTGTTAACCTTCCCCAGGTGTAACCAGGATGGAATGCTGACAAATCAGTTTATCTCCTTAAAGGTACAGGGATACAAATCTCCAAGTGTTCCAGAATACAAGACAAGTCCATTTCAGAAATGAGTCCATTAGGTATTAGTGTGTTGAACATGTATATAAACTTAGCTTCTTGTTGTAGCAACAATCATCCACATGATTAGAATCCACTTTAGACAACTGCCACCGTACAAAAAAACTGAATGTCACGATCAGAGTGATTTCTTTTTTTTTATAAATTTTTTTATTATTTTCATAATAAACACACAAAAATAAAAAAATAAAAAATAAAAAATAAAATAAAAATTACATGTACATAAAAAGAAAAACAAAAGTTACATAATCAGGACACAATTTATCCATTATTACAATATTCAAATCATTTTATAAAACATGTGCCCCGAATACAAAACCCCTCCGCCCACCAGTGCCCTCCACCATTGGACTTCCGATGAAGTGTTATGGCATATAAAAAGAAAAAGCTATTATTATATCATATTAAAAATCATCTTATACTATAATTCGTTAACTATACTTTTAAAATCCGTTTTTGCCACTTTATCCCAATATGCGGTGGCCTTTGCCCACGTAGATTTAAATTCCTCCATATCTTTATCATATAGAAATGCTGTAATTTTGGCCATCCGCATATACATCCATAATTTTTCTCGCCACTCTTTAATTGAAGGTTTATTTAACTGCTTCCATTTTTTAGCAATTATAATTCTTGCTGCAGCAAAACTATATTGGCATATGACTCTGTCACCTTTATCCAAATCTTTTTTTGGTATTCCCAATAGACAAAAGGCGGGGTCTTTCTTAATTTTTAATTTAATCAAATCATTCGTTTCGTTCAAAACTAATCTCCAAAACCTCCTTATTTTTTTGCAAAACCACCAAACATGCATAAATGTACCTGTTTCTGTACCACATTTCCAACATATATTTTCCTCATCTTTCTTCATTTTACTTAATAATACAGGAGTTATATGCCATCTGTAAAACATTTTATACAAATTCTCTCTTATTTCATTTGAAATTGTAAACTTAAATTCTTTTTTCCATAACTTTTCCCAAATTTCCAAATCTATATTATAACCTAAATCTCTCATCCATTTCAGCATCACTAACTTAATCCTTTCTTGTTCTAAATTTGTCTCTATAAGTAATTTATAAATCCTACCTATCAATCCTTTATTACCCTTGGATAGTATAACCTCAAATTTTGATTTGGTTTGATTAAAACCTAACCTATTATCTTTATTAAAAACATCTCTTAATTTGTAATACATAAACCAATCTTTAATCAAAATTTCTTCTTTTGATTTCAGTTCCCATATACCATCTTTATATTCTGTTATTTCTCTATAATTATCACAATCCAAATTTAAATGTGCACCTCTTCTCGTAAATGCTTCTATAGGGTTAATCCAACCAGGTGTTTTACTTTCAAAAACTTCTTTATATTTATTCCAGATTTGCAGTAAATTTTTCCTAATAATATGAGAATTAAATTCTTTATTTACTTTCTCTTTATCATACCACAAGTAAGCATGCCACCCGAATCTCAGTTTAAAACCTTCTAATTCTAATAATTTCGGATTCTCTAAGAGAATCCAGTTTCTAATCCAGGTGAAACATGCTGCTTGATAATACAATTTCAAATCTGGTAATCCCAATCCACCCGTATCTTTTTGCTCAATTAAGTTATTGTATGCAATTCTATGTCTTTCTTTACTCCAGAGAAAACTCATAATATCTTTTTTCCAAACATCAAATATCTGTACACCCTTAATTATTGGGAGATTTTGAAACAAGAAGAGCATTTTAGGTAATAGCATCATTTTTACTACTGAAATTCTTCCCCATAACGATAATGGCAGTTTTTCCCAACTTATCAAATCCTTTTTTATCTGTTGCCATTGGTTCACATAATTATCTTGAAATAAGTTAAGATTGTTATTTGATAACCATATACCTAAATATTTAACTTTATTTTCAATATTAAACCCCATCTTTTTTACTAATATTTGTTGTTGTGAGAGAGTCATATTCTTAGTTATAATCTTAGTTTTAATTTTGTTAACTTTAAACCCTGAAAGCTTTCCATAAACCTCCAAAATTTTATTCCATCTGTCAATTTGTTCAATCGGATCAGTCAAGAAACATACTACATCGTCCGCATATGCTTTAAACATGTAATGATTTCTACCTATTCGTACACCAACTACATCACTATTTCTAAGATTATGCAATAGTAATTCTAATACTAAAATAAACAGTAAAGGGGAAAGAGGACATCCCTGTCTCGTTCCCCTTTGAATTTCTATTTTGGGTGATAATGACCCATTTATAATCAGATTAGCAGATTGTTGTGTATATATACCTTTTATAGCTGTTTTAAAATTCTCACCAAAATCCATAGAATCTAATACCTTAAACATAAACTGCCAATTAACATTATCAAAGGCTTTTTCAGCGTCCAAAAATATCAAAGCTAATGGTGTTGTATCTTGCTCTGCATATTCTAAAAGATCAATTACTACCCTCACATTCTGACTCATCAACCTTCCTGGTAAAAAACCAGCTTGGTCCTCATGTATTACTTGATTTAATACTCTTTTTAATCTTGTAGCTAAGACTGTTACAAATAGTTTATAATCAGTATTTAATAATGATATTGGTCTAAAATTTTTAACTTCCGATATATCCGAATTTGCCTTTGGTATTAATACTATATTTGCCTGTTTCCAAGTTTGAGGGATAATCCCTTCTGTCAATCCTAAATTCATTACTTCCAACAGATAAGGGGTTAATTGGTCTTTAAATATTTTGTAATAGGATGCATTAAATCCGTCTGGCCCGGGAGATTTGTTTAATTTACTTTTCTTTATTGCCTCTTCCAACTCTTCTTTAGTTATTGGCAAATCCAGAAAATCTTTATTTTCTTGTGTTAATTTCCCCCAGTCTCCTTTAGTAAAATACATCTCCATTTCTACCTCTGAAGGTGTCTTTTTGCTATATAAATTTGTATAAAATTCTACAAATGTTTCAAATATCTCCTCTTTTATTCTTGTGACTTTACCCTTCCTTTTAATTTGAGTTATTAGTATTTTTTTCTCCTTCTGCTTAAGTTGCCATGCTAACATTTTTCCCGGTTTATTTGCATGTTCAAAAAATCTTTGTTTATTAAACATAAGTTTTCTTTCAATTTCTTCTGCAATTAAAAACTCATATTGCTGTTGGAAATTTCTAATCTTCACCTGTTGTTCATATCTACTTGCTTTATCTTGCAATCTACTTAAATATCTTTCTCCTTGTTTTATTTCATCTAAAATATGTTTTCTCTTATTCTCTCTTTCCCTATACCATCTTGTATTTTGTTGAATTAATAATCCTCTAATTACTGCCTTACCGGCATCCCAAACTATATCATGGCGAGTACCCTTATCTATATTTTCTTTAAAATAATTCTGTATTTCTATCTTCAATTTAGCAATTATTTTAGAATTTTTTAAAAGTAAATCATTAATTCTCCAGGGTTTATACCCTCTATTTCCCACTTGAATTTTAACTGAGACAGCATTGTGATCAGACAGAACTCTGGGTAAAATTTCTGGGTTTTCTGATTTCTCTGTTAGGCCTTGCGAAAGCCACAACATGTCTATTCTGGAACATGTTAGGTGTCTTTGTGAAAAGAAAGTATAACCTTTTTTATTTCCATGTGCCAATCTCCAAACATCAAACATGTTCCATTGATCAATAAGAGTGTCAAAAACCCCTGGTAACTTTCCTTCATTAAGCGCTTTTTTCTTTTTCCCAGATCTATCTACCTTAGGTAGTATAACACCATTAAAATCCCCCATCCAAATCATCTTTTCTGTGGCATATTCAGCTAATAAAATTGCTAATTTATCATAAAACATTTTTTTGATTTATATTAGGAGCATATATTCCCACAAGCAATATCTTCTGAAATCCAGATGTTATTTCAATCATCAAAACTCTTCCCTCCATATCTTGATAAACAACTCTTGGTTCCAATGAGACAGGTATATACATAGCTATTCCATTAGTCTTTTTAACCCTATTGCAAGCCGTGAAGAGTGTACCTAGTCTTGCCTGTTCCAGTCTAAATATATCCTTTGGGAGTATATGCGTTTCCTGTAAACAAATAATGTTAGCATTACTTTTGAGTAGATGGTGAAATATTTTTCTTCTTTTATTAGGAGAATTCAGTCCGTTAATATTCCAAGATAGGACCTGTAACATATCAAAGATCAATTAGTTCCCATAATTTTCCCCACTCAACATAAACAACCATGTCAGTTATTGCCCCCCCTCCCCCCATTCTGCAGTCTTCAGTCGTCAGTTATGAAGTCCTCAGAGGAGTCTATTGGTAAATCTCCACCTCCAGCTGCTTCAGATGCCTTTTCTTCTTCTGTAGATTCTCTAGTTGGAACTTGCTTGGCTGATTTAGTAGGTTTTACCAGGTCTGCCTCATATCTTCTCAGAAACTGCTCCGCCTTATCCACTTCTGTATACTTGAACCTTTTTGCCTTGAAAGTAAAGGAGATACCCTGTGGGAATTCCCATCTGAATTGGATTCCACTAAGTCTTAAACACTGAACAATCTCCATAAAATCTTTCCTTTTCTTCAATAGTCTTGCCGGTATTTCTTTCATCAATCTCAAAGGTTCATCTTCAATTTTTAATGGAGTCTTGTAGTGTGTATTTAGTATCAAATCCCGATGGCTCCTTGAAAATAGTTGAAGCAGACAATCCCTAGGTACCTTATTTCTGGTTGCATATGCAGAGTTGATTCTATAGGCTGTCACAATCATCCCAGCAGTCACTTCTTCAGTTTCCTGTAAAAAGTCAGCCAGAAGGGTTGATAGGTATCCACGTAAATCCTTATTTTCCACTTTTTCTTTCAGACCACGTATGCGCAGCGAAGATTCTTTTATCTTAAGTTCAATCATAGCCATCTGGTCTTGTTGTCTGTCGTCCCTTTCAGATGAGGATGCTATTGCCATCTCAAGAGTGTCCACCTTCTTCTTAGTTTCTTTAATTTCCTGTGTATTTTTCTTAAGCTTGGTTTCCACTCTATCTTGCCTGATAGTCAGGGATGAAATTGTGTCTTGCAGGGTAGCTATTGCAGCAGAATTTTGAGATGTTGTTACTGTATTCTGGGATAACTCCTGCTTCATTTCTATAACATCCTGATGGGTCTTAGTTAAAAGTTCAAAGACAGAAGTCAGTGTTACTTCAGGTTTCACTTTAGGAGGCATCTTGGCACTGACAGATGTTGAAGTAACTGGAGATGTTGTCTGTTTGGCTGGAATTTGAGTTATTGAAGGTCTTCTCGGAGGCAGTGGCACAGCCAACTTTACATCTTTAAGAATGTCTTTAGTATGTTTCTCTTTTTCTCCCATTGGTAGACTGTAAAAGCTGAAGGCTGAAGACAAAACAGCTGGTACTTGTAATCCAAGGGAATAGAGGAGGATAGGGGGGGCAGAAATTTTCTTTTATCTCATTGCAGAAAAATTATTTCAGATGGAAGAATCCATATCAGAGAAAACAATCACCATGACATCTCACTTGATATTATTCCATGTCACTTGATTGTTCTCCAACTCTTTGTTTTTACTTCCAAGTTCTTAGTTTGATGAGAAACTTTTTAAAGTACGTCACACAACTGGCAAAAAGCCAAAAGTCTCAAAGCCAAGCGTAACTGAACTATAGATTATTCTAAATGAAGTCTTTGAAGAAAAATACTGCCACACACCCCAAATTAATTCTTTAAATGTGAAAATTTATTTTAAAAAGAAATTTAGAAGAAAGTCGGATCCCACCTCGCTTGCTTCTTGCTGCTCCTGAAGATGGCGCCGGCCATTCAGCAGAGCCCCGTCAGAGCGACTGCCGCCGTTTTCAAGGCGGCTATCACTCGAATGACGGGTCCGCCACCGGCACCCGAGTCTACACCCCCTCTTGCACCGAGGGGTGCCGTGCCGGATCTTTTAAGGGGCGATTATATGCCCCGCGGCAACGAGGCAGCAAGAGCGCGGCTTCGCGCTCGCGGCGGGGGGGCCGTCCGACCCGGAAGTGACGATCAGAGTGATTTCTATCCAAATAGTGTTTCACTAGAGGAGCTTCAATATAACCCGATCTAATACAAGACCTAATACGAGCATTTAATTATTGACACCAAAGTTGATTTTTGAGTTCTCGGAATGGTTCCCTCTTTTTTATTTTCTGCATGGTATTTAAACTAGATGAACTATTTTAAGTTTTTATAATAAGCTGCTTTAACACTGGGTTTTGGAGAAAAGTGGAGTATAAACTTTCCAGATTTCAATCTTGAATGCAATAATTCTATGAGTAGGGTTGCCAACCTCCAGGTAGTAGATGGAGATCTCCTGTTATTACAACTGATCTCCAGCCGATAGAGATCAGTTCACCTGGAGAAAATGGCTGCTTTGGCAATTGGACTCTATGGCATTGAAGTCCCTCCCCAAACCCTGCCTTCCTCAGGTTCCGCCCCAAAAACCTCCCACCGGTGGTGAAGAGGGACCTGGCAACCCTACCTATGAGAATATATTTTGAAAGTTCTCTTTCCTGGAAGATAGGTGTATGGATAAAGCTTGTTTCAGAAATTAAAAGAGAACTGAAATGATAAAATTATGGATCAAATTTCATTCCATATTGCTATATTAGAAGTAGCCCTTTTGTTACAAACTAACAACCACAAAACCATTTACTAACCAGGCAATGATAAACAATCTCGATAAACCAGTAAAAGTAAACTTAAGTAATTGTGTAAGCCATTGCTGAAATACAGAGATTTCTGATTTTGTACCTTATCAAAAGCTTAACTTTTACTTTAGCATTCTTTTCCAGTATTCTTTGGTTCAAGCACTTTGAAAATATGTTTTGAAGACAAAATTGTCTGTTTATAATTTCTTCCAAGCAACAACAACAAAAATTAACAGTTTATCTCTTCAGTGGCCCTTTCAATTCATGCTGGGATAACAGAGCTGACTCAAAGCATGTCTACAAAGAATGAAAAAAATGTTACCTTACGGGTCCTCTGCCTGCAGACACATTTCATCATCTGGCTCACAAGCGAAGCTCCCTTTGTAAAAGGAACATCTCATTCACAGGATTTATTGCAAGTGCTGAAACCTTTGCAGAGTTGTAGAAGAAATGTCTTGGAAAAACAAAGAAAAAAGAAAAAAAGAAATTTCTGAATCTGTTCTCAGCTGCAGTGAGTAGAGCAATTTTCCCTTTTAAGAGAACACTTCTTAAAGAAAGCACATGCACATTCAGCTTGCAAAAACCCGAGGAAACCCTTTGCTTAGGCTCCCAGCTCTATAATAGACTGTGAAAAGAAAAACTTCCCAATATGTAAGCTTGACTAGAAACTACAAAGTAAGTCCAAGGAAACATTAGAACAAATAAAGTTATTCATCCCCATGACTTGATCTGAATACACACTAAGATGCATCCTTTCGGTCTTTCTTGTTGTTGTTTTTTAATGTCAGGCAACGTCTACTTTGTATTGGACTCTCAGGCTCCAAGAATCCTCACACAACCTGAGGTCAGCATCCTCACACAACCCGTCCTTGTGGGTTGGTAGAAGCTACCACACTGAGTGGCCTTTGCATATCAATAATGGCATGATGTTGATTTGTCCTGTTCGGGTCTTCAGTATCAAGGGTATGTTTCTCTTAAATAACCTGCAGAGCTTCCACATTCTTACTATAAAAAGTTTTGGTAATCGTTCAGTAATTTTCCCATGGTTTTGATCTCAAAGGGCTTTTATATACTGCTGTAATTCACCCGATAATCCTATTGTTTTTGGAGGGGGTGAAGAGAACTGACCTACTTCCCAAGAAATTGCTCTCTTATTGCCAGTGCTTGTTAAAGTTTGCCTGTTGCAATGTATTTACTGAAGATGTTCTGATCTCAGTGGAAAGTCCCAGAAGAAGAAGAGTTGGGTTTTATACCCCGATTTTCTCTACCTTAAGGAGTCTCAAACTGACTTAAATCACCTTCCCTTCCTCTTCCCACAACAGACACCTTGTGAGGTAGGTGGGGCTGAAAGAGTTCGGAGAGAACTGTGACTGGCCCAAAGTCACCCATCGGCTTCATGTGAAGGAGTGGGAAACAAATCCAGTTCACCAGATTAGAGTCCACCGCTCCTAACCACTACAGCACGCTGGCCCATTCCTTTCCTGCACTCTTAACTGTATACTATGTTTTGCCTCTTAGCTTTACACTAGTATCCTTTGGGTTAAAATAAGGCTGAATTGTTTTAGAGAGCAGTCAGTAAGAGGAGGTCCATTTGTTTTGTTACTTCTCGCAATGTCACTCATTTATTGTGCAGACTGAATTTGTTGCAAAGAGTAACACATTTTATTTCCTTACTGGGTGTATAATTTGTTTTGGACAGTTGCTGCTAGATGGAAATTTATCCACGACTATTAAACCTGCTTAGAATTCATGCTGATATTTTGCCCTTGGTGAATAATGGCGGTGCCTTCTTCCAGTGCAAGAAGCTCTTCTGTTTGAAGAACGTCTTTTGTGGGAAGAAGGTTCCTTGCGCTGGGCAAATGCCTTGCCATTATTGGAGTTGAGTGGAAGGATGCAATGTAAAGTACTCTATGTTCATAGGCTAGAAATGATAGGCTGTCATGTATTTGTAGGGGTCTGGGGCCATATGGAGTTTGGAGGGTGCTTGACAAACTTTGAGTAGTCTCTGGAAATGGCCCAGGGTTGTGATGGTTATTTGTTGCCTCTTAAGAAAGCACTGAACAGCTCTTACCCACTGTCAGATACTAAATCATAAAAGCAGAAATAAAATGAAAATAAATAACAATAAGCATTTAGAAAATAACTCACAAGGCAATTGAGGCCCGCACTGGTACTATAAAAATGACCAGCTCAGCATAAAACAAAATCCAGCTTCAAAGCAAAGAACATCAATACTTCTTTTAAATGACCTCTCATTTCCCTGTTTGTGAAATTGAAAAAGCTCTGTTGTAAAGGCAATGTTCTGTGTGAGTATCTAGTCTTATCAGGCAGTGTAGTTAGAAGGGTCACTAATAAATATGCTGCAAATATGATCATGTTTTGAACAGATCATCAGTCTAGTTCCCTGTTAACAATTGTTGTTACTGATATTATTTTAAAAAAAAAACAGCAACCTGTTGCTTTCCCTAGAATAGTAGGCTCTTGCAACGAATGCAGAGTTTTAATTGCCTTTTAAATTTTTTATTTAGAATAACTGGACCATCAAGGTCTTTAACAGGCAAACTTTACTAATTTATAATTATTTATTTTTATTTGCTTACTTTGTTTATACCCCACTTTTCTCCCCAGTAGGAACCCGAAGTGGCTTACATTCTTTGCACTTTATCCACACAACAGCACTGTGAGGTCGGTTGATCTGAGTGTGCATGACTGGCCCAGTGTCATCCAGAAAGTTTCCATGGCAGCTTAGGGATTCAAACCTGGATCTCCCAGATCCTAGACTGAAACTCTAACCACTGTACAATAAAGGCTGCAATCAGGAATAAGATGTGAAAGCTGGGGGCGGGGGGGGGGAAAGAAAAAGTTAGAAACCCATCTCTCCATTTAGAAACCCACTCCTCCATCCCCCCTTTTTTCCTTTGAAGGACTTAGTAGGGAAAAAGGGACAATTTTCGGGAACACTGATGAATTCCTATGGTTAAGAGTGGTGGTTTGGAGCGGTGAAGTCTTATCTGGCTGTAATCAAATTGCTGTGTGCCATTGTCAAGATGTGCAGTTTGGGTGGGATTTATAATTAAGTCAAGAGCTGGTTAAGAGTCAAGTTTTCTGAAGTCTGAACAGCAAATTGGGAGTTTGTTTTCTAATAGGTGACAATTACATAGCAAAAACTATGGTACTACTTTTTAACTTTAACGTAACTTTGAGAGTTGTATCCAATAATTCATTGTTATCACAGCTTCTACTTTTCATGCAGTTGCAAAGCCAAAATGTGTGCGTGAGAAGACTTAAAAAAACAATACATTGAACTCCAGCAAATATGTTTCTCTGCATTTCAAATGATGACAGCATCACTCATGTTGGATGCTCAACAGTGGAGTGTTTTCGTTTCTAAAATTATGCATGCAAGTCAGAGGCTTTGCAGGATGACTCAAGATTCGGCAGTATTTTTAAAATTTAGGTCTTTATTTGTGGAGAGGAACATTTAATTACTTGTAGCAGATGGGCAGACTGAAGCATTGTGAATGCTTTCCTTTGCTACAGATAAAACAGGATCTGATTATTCACTAATGTATAATTTTTAAATAATCGACCTTTAAGAAGTGTTTTTTTTAAAAAAAGTCCCATCCCCCCCAAAAAAAAACCCTGATGAAATAATGCTGCTTTAAATATTGTTTTATTTGGCTTCAGCAAACTAATTTGCTGATAACTTATAGAAACACTGTTATAGATAGAATTTGGGAAGGAGTCCATCTGTAAAAACCATGTTTACTTTGCCTTATGTCTAATAGACTAAGCAGAGTTTATGTGAGTCATGGGTGAAACAAAGTGTAATTTTACTGTGGCATTTGAAAAAATAATTAAATCGTTCCCAGAAACCCCTGCAATAAGCAGCTCTTAGGCATATGTTCCACAAGATTTTTGTGCCTGATGGCTATCAGCTAACTCCTCCAAGTTACGGTTGATACCTGTTTGTCTGTGTGCTGCTTTAAGGGACTGTGGAAGAAATCTGGACTTTTATCTTCAGGGCAGAGAGAAGTTACAAGTGGGGGTATAAAAACCTCTTCTCTGCTGGCTGCCAGAAATCATTACAAGTGGAGAGAAGGGGCTGCCCAATATTTCAACACCTCCCATTTGTAGATCACATCCTGGAAGCCGTATGGTCCAGGTTACAAATGGCTGGTCCTACTGTATATATCCTGACAGGGAAATTCTGCCAGCTGTGGCTTGCACATCTGCAGCAGCTTTGTGACCTAGCAACTCTAAGTGGTCAACTTGGACCAAGATGCAGTAGCAGATGGCAAGTTGAATTTGATATACTGATATGACCTAATCAGCCATTTCTTTGCCCTCCAGCCTCTAAGATCTTCTCTACTTAGAACTCACCCACAATTATAATTCTTTGATCCCACCAGGACTTAATTTTTTTCCATTAAGGCTAAGAAATTCTGTGGTGGTTTGTGACCATTTTTTCAGTATCATATTTTATCAGTATGATATAGATCAGGGGTGTCAAACGTGCGGCCCGCGGGCCGGATCCGACCCCCAGAGGGCTTTTATCCGACCCACAGAGCTGAGGAATCTAGTCCTCCTTTTCCCCCTCCCCTGTCCTTTTCTGGGCTTCCTGGGGCCCGTGGCTGGCCGGGGAGGGAGTGGGGAAGGCTTCTGCCCTGTCATGCTGAGGCTTTCGTGTGGTTGCGCTGAGCGCGCGGGCCCGCTGACACGACCAGGGGGGGGAGGCCCTCCTGTGGTCGTGCTGGGTCGCTAGCGGGCTCTTGGGTGGGGTGGAGGCCCTCCTGCGGTCGCTCTGGGCCACTAGCGCGCTCAGGGGTGGGGTGGAGGCCCTCCCGCTGTTGCGCTGGGGCCGCTAGTGCGCCCGAGGGTGGGGTGGAGGCCTTCCTGCGATCGCACTGGGCCGCTAGCATGTCCGGGTGTGGGGGGAAGGCTTTTCTCTTTTCTTCCTCTTTTTCTGTCCCTCTCTCCCTCCCTCCCTCTCTCTCTCTTTCTCCCCCTCTCTCCTCCTCTCTCTTTCTCCCTTTCTCTCCCCCTCCGCCTCCCCCTCCTCCCTCTTCCTTCCTTCCTTCCTTCCTTCCTTCCTTCCTTCCTTCCTTCCTTCCTTCCTTCCTTCCTTCCTTCCTTCCTTCCTTCTTTCTTTCTTTCTTTCTTTCTTTCTTTCTTTCTTTCTTTCTTTCTTTCTTTCTTTTTCTTTCTTTCCCTCCCTCCCTCCCTCCCTCCCTCCTTTATTTATTTATTTATTTATTTATTTATTTATGTGTGTGGCCTGGCCCGACCAAGTGACATTTATGTCATATCTGGCCCCCCTAACGAATTAGTTTGACACCCCTGATATAGATATTTCCATGGCTCAAACTGAGGTGTCATTTTGCCTTGAACCCTTGCTTTTTTAAACCGATGCATTTTTTTATTGACTCTGCTTAAGATTTGGTCATTCTTGTCTGTTAACAGGATATGCAGGTATATAGTCTTTCATTTGCAAACAAGGTTACCATGTGTTTTAATCAGCCAGTTTAAGCATCCTGCCCATGAATTGCATGTAGAAACTATGACACGTTTGAAGCCTGTAAGTTACTATGGTTTCCCTTTGCCTGAGTTGTAGAACAGATGGGTTGTGGCATTGGTACAAGTGTCCCAGGCCCTTGCTCAAAAGAAGAGCTCGAGCACTTGGGACTGGCAATAACAGACCAATGAGAACAAGCCTAGTATAATGTTCTGTGTCAGTCTGTTTCCAGATGTGTTTCAGATGGTAATGCTATTGGTCCTTTCTGGGTTTAGGCAGATTTAGGCACTGTTGAACCCCCTGAGCCCTGTATCAGAAAGGATGTCCCTCTTTTTCTTGCAAAATGGCAACATGTCTTTTCTCTGTCAGCAAATACTTTCCTTCTATAGGAATGCCATTTTAAAAGATTGCAGGGAAATGTGTAGAACTGATATGGAAGAAAAAGGGAGAAAGGTGTCTTCATATTCTCCCCAGGAAGCCTCTTTATATCCTTTAACTGATTGATTTCTGTCATGTTGTACATTTTAAGATATGCTTGTTTTGTTTAAGGAACAAATTTAGAATGACATATTTGTGCTTCATTCATCTGCATACATAATACTTGTTAGCATATTTTTAGTTAGCACATTTGGCTTGAGTTACAAGTACTAGGAAGGAAAAGTAAACGAGCTTCCTACAGGGTTTCTGGCCAACTTGACAGGGTATCTATCCTAGTGCATCTGGCATGGATTTAAACTACATACTTGCCCTTCACTTATCCCATATCCTGGCAACCTTCAAAGACTTTTTTTCTTCCTTGGCTGGTATCCTCTTGTAACTTGTTAAAGATTTT